>NC_132790.1:41405000-44352500 GCF_048418805.1 Vulpes vulpes
AGATAATATTAGTACTATATTGTGGGGCTTTTGTGAGGATTAATTGAGTTTATATATATATATATATATAAGCTCATATATGTTATATATATGTTCTTTTTTTTTAAGATTTTATTTATTTATTCATGAGAGACAGAGAGAGAGAGAGGCAGAGACACAGGCAGAGGGAGAAGCAGGCTCCATGTAGGGAGTCCAACACAGGACTTGACCCCGGGTCTCCAGGATCAGGCCCTGGGCCATAGGCGGCGCTAAACCGCTGAGCCACCCGGGCTGCCCTTAAAGAGTTCTTAAGATAGTGCCTCGCTAGAACTAATTTGGCTGTCATTTTTTGTTGGTAGTATTACCATCATCATCATCATCATCATTATCATCATTATTGCATTACAGAGTAAACAGTACTCTGTAATAGTACTCCCAGTACTCAGTAGTAAAAATAACATAGCCTCTTTTTAAAAAACTTCCAGGATCCAGTCTCAGCCTATCTTCTCACTCTGGAAACCCAACCACCCATTATATGAACAGCATTTGATAGAGGTGTACAGAAGAGCTCCAGGTACCCTGGAGACTCACACAGAACAATGTCAGGTGTCAGGTAGATTGGGAAGGACACTATTAAGTGTCAAAGTTTCTGCACTCAGGCAGAATCTGAATCCCACTTATCAGTCCAGTGAAATGGGGGTGATGGTACTATTCTGATCATGGAAGGCTCTATTATTAGATAGAAGGGGCAGTGGGGGAGACTTCAGAGTATCTGAACTCTTCAACACCAGGACATTCTTACTTTTTTGTACAGGAAGATAATAAAGACAGGTACACATAAGTAGCTCTAGAGCCAAACTGCCTGGATTTGAATCTGATTTCTGTAGCTCATTATCAGTGTTGGCCTTGGACAAATATTTAACCTATGATTCAATTTTCTCATTTTTACAGGGTGGATAACAATATAAATTAGCTTATAGAGTTTTGTGAGAAACAAATGGTACCTAAAGAGTATAAAGTATGGTCAGAGCTCAAAAATATTATGATTACCAAGAAGATGATAAATATCTAGAAGGGATACAGCTGGATCCAAGAGTACATACATTGCTGCTAAATTGATCACTGTTTGTCTCATTCCCTTGTCAGTACTAAATAATATCAATCTTTTAATTTTTATAAATGTGATAGGAAAAATATTGTTTTAGTCAAGTAAGTTGGGGCATTTTTGTATATTTATAGATGCTTCTTTTTATGTATGTGAATTTACTGTTCAAGTTACTTATTTTTTATTTACAAAATCTCTTGCTGTCAGTTGTGCCCGTTTTCACTCCACAGAAGTGAATCAATGCTCATGCCCCTCTCCAGCACTTTCCCATAACTGTAGCCTGAAGAAAATTAAAGGACACACAAACCTTCAAGCTATTTTCATGCTGGTGGAACAAGAGAATTCCTCTGGCCAAGCCCAGCTAAGGCTTAGAGCCTGAACTCTAGCTCACAATGGAGTATGTGTTTACCAGATCTGTGTGTAAGAACCGAGCAAGGCAGCAAGGCAGTGGTTGGAACCAGCCAAGAATTCCAGGTCCTTGTCACATTTATCAGATATGCCAGTAACACCTACAAATGCAAATAAGTACTGAAGAAAATAGATTGAGTTCATATATTTATTCAACCAGTTATCTATTAATTTATTTACTGAGCAAGCTTTTACCAACTATATATTGCAATAACAGCCCAGGGCTGGGAATCATTCAGGAAATGAGGAAAGTATACAAATAAACCACATGCTTTCAAAGGAAATTGTAATACCAACACAAACTGAAACAACCAAATACAGGTCTCACTATGACTTCCCATGATGGTGACCAATATGAATCCCAACACTTGCATTTAACTAAACTTCAGGTCATATGTGACAAACCTACTTTCATAGTATACTGCCAATGCCCTTTCAAAGGATGTGAACTCTATGGAAAGAGTTATTCTGAGAAAAATAAAATAAAAACTAGCACAGACTTTTGGCACATGAGCAGGTGACCGTGAAGAGCCAGACTTGTAAAAGTTCTGTGACGCTTTCCTTTTCTCTCAATTCCCCACTAGATTATTACCTATCATTTGGCATTTCCTCCTTGGTATCTCAAATACATATTGAACTAACATGTCCAAAATTGGATCATTACCAGATCTGATGGCTGCCAGCTACTGTTTCTTACTACCTGGCTTGGCACCATCATCCTGCCAGTCATGATACAAACAAAACAGGAGTCATCTTTGATCCCACTCTTCCTAGGCCTCATATCATATAATTCACTTTTGGAATAATGTTTCTCCATTCCCACCACCATGTTTCAAGGCAACCTCCTCTTCTATCCCTGTTTCCTTTATTTTTTTTATAACATTCTAATTTGTATATCTGCATCCATTGAGTCCTCCACAAGAGTCTGAATGATCTCTTCAAAAGGCAAATCATTCATATCTATGCCTCCAAGTGTCCAAACCTTTCCACTGGAAGGATTAAGGTAAAATTTAGAATGGACTTCCAGACCCTGCACACCCATTGCCCATGCCAACCCCTTGAACCATTCCCTGCATAACAGCCACCTAATCTGCTACACCAACCACAGAGGCCTTTTCTCAGCCCATCATGCTCCCTGGGCCACTCCTTCCACAGGCCCTCTGCACCCATCCTAATTCTCTCTGATGGGCCTTGTGGCTATCTTGTTTATATTATCACAGTTGCCATTTTTTATTTGTATGTTTAATTGTAGTGTTGTCCATATCCCCAAGTAGACTGGAAGTTATATTAAGGCAGGGGTCTACTTTCCCCTCTGCACAGCTTTATTGACATGGTACTGACATGTAAAATTGTGTAACTTTAAGGTGTACAACTTGTTGATTTGATACACCTATATGTTGCAAAACAATTATCACCATAGCATTAGTTAGCACCTTCATCATGTCACATAATTATTATTTCTTTTTTAATATAATTATTATTTCTTTTTTGCAGTGACAAACTTTAAGATGTACTCTCTTAGCAACTTGCAAGTATATAACACAATAGTATGAACTGTAATCACTATGCTGTAAATTATATCCCCAGAAAGGAACATATTTTTTTTGTTCACTGTTGTATTTTCAGTTCCTGACCCCTAGTAGGTAGTGAGAAAATAATGCTAGAAAAACAGATAAATGAATAAATGAGCAACTTGTAAAAAGGAAATAATTCTAAAATGTGTTATACTCTTTCCTATTCTTTTAAGAATATGTTCATATAAATTGGAGTGTATCTCTTTAATGCTTTCCTTAGAAAGTATATAGAATTTCTTGAACAATATTTGTCATTTTTAAACATTTATTCCATGCCAGTGCATAAGTAATGTGTTTTTTTTAAAGGAAAAAATAAAGATGAGTATAAGAAATGTAAAAGCCAGTGGGTGGAGCAAGATGGTGGAAGAGTACGGTCCCCAAGTCACCCGTCCCCACCAACTTACTTGGGGACAGTAACTTTCAAATCATCCTGAAAACCTACAAATTCGGCCTGAGATTTAAAGAGAGAACAGCTGGAACGTTACAGAGAGAAGAGTTCGGGCTTCTATCAAGGTAGGAAGATGGAAAAAAAAATAAAGAAATAAAAAAGCACCCAAGGGGGAGGGGCCCCGCGAGGAACCGGGCTAAGGCCGGGGTGAGTGCCCCCAGGACGGGAGAGCCCCATCCCGGAGAAGCAGGAGCTGCACCAACCTTCCCGGGCAGAAAGGGGCTCGCAGGGGTTAGAGCAGGACCCCAGGAGGGCCGGGATACGCTCAGGCTCCCTGGGACACTAACAGACACCTGCGCCCTGGGGAGAGGGCGCCGAGCTCCCTGAAGGGCTGCAGCACGCACGGCTGGACCCGGGAGCAGCTCGGAGGGGCTCGGGCAGAGGCTCCGGGAGGGGGCTGCATGGCTGGGAGCAGGATTCCAGCGGTGCAAGCCCGGGAGCACAGGGCGCCGGGAACACAGCCCAGGATCTGGCCTTCCCCCGGGACAGTCAGAAGCCAGGGGTGCCCAGGACAGCAAGGAGGCTCTTGTCCCCCGGCGGCCCCAAGCTGAGCAATCAGCAGCCCGCCCCAGAGCCTCCAGGCCCTGCAGATGGAGAGCTCCTTAATTACTGCAGGAGCTGACTCCAGGGCTCCAGAGCTGGCCGCCGCCACTGCGGTTGTTCCTCCCGGTATCACACTGTGCCTGGGATGGAGCGGGGCAGCCAGGGAACAGGCGCCTCACAGGATAAACAGCTCCCACTGAGCCGTGCACCCGTCAGGGGGTGGGGCAGCTCCCCCAGGTGCACACACCTGAGAATCACCACAGCAGGCCCCTCCCCCAGAAGACCAGCTGGAAGGACAGGGGAAGAGCAAGTTCTGGACCAAGCAGCACTGGAAAGCTCCAGGGGAAGTGGAGAGATTCACAGTATATAGAACCAAAGGATACCTCTCCTTGTCTTTTGTTTTGGTTTGGTTTGGTTTTTGGTTTTGGGGTTTTTTTCTTTGTTTGTTTTTTCCCTTTTTTTCTCTTTTTTCTTCCTTTTTCCAGTACAATTTGTTTTTAGCCACTCTGCACTGAGCAAAATGATTAGAAAGAGAAACTCACCAAAAAGAAAGAATCAGAAACAGTTCTCTCTCCCACAGAGTTACAGAATTTGGATTACAATTCGATGTCAGAAAGCCAATTCATTAGCACAATTATAAAGCTACTGGTGGCTCTGGAAAAAAAGCATAAGGGATTCAAGAGACTTCATGACTGCAGAATTTAGATCTAATCAGGCTGAAATTAAAAATCAATTAAATAAGATGTAATCCAAACTGGAGGTCCTAACAATGAAGGTTGGTGAGGTAGAAGAAAAAGTGAGTAATATAGAAGACAAGTTGATGGAAAGGAAGGAAGCTGAGGAAAAAAGAGAAAAACAATTAAAAGACCATGAGGAAAGGTTAAGGCTGTCAAATAAATGACAGCCTCAGAAGGAAAAATCTATGTTTAATGGGGGTTCCAGAGGGCGCCGAAAGGGACAGAGGACCAGAAAGTGTATTTGAACAAATCATAGCTGAGAACTTCCCTAACTTGGGGAGGGAAACAGGCATTCAGATCCAGGAGATAGAGAGATTCCCCCCTAAAATCAATAAAAACCGTTCAACACCTGGACATTTAATAGTGACACTTGTAAATTCCAAAGACAAAGAGAAAATCCTTAAAGCAGCAAGAGACAAGAGATCCCCAACTTATATGGGGAGAAATATTAGATTAACAGCAGACCTCTCCAAAGAGACCTGGCAGGCCAGAAAGGACTGGCAGGATATATTCAGCGTCCTAAATGAGAAGAACATGCAGCCAAGAATACTTTATCCAACAAGGCTCTCATTCAGAATAGAAGGAGAGATAAAGAGCTTCCAACATAGGAAGACACTGAAAGAATATGTGACCACCAAACCAGCTCTGCAAGAAATATTAAGGGGGACTCTGTAAAAGAAAGAGGAAGTCCAAAGAAATAATCCACAAAGAAGGGACTGGGCACGTATTATGATGGCACTAAATTCATATCTTACAATAGTAACTCTGAATGTGAATGGGCTTAATGATCCCATCAAAAGGCGCAGGGTTACAGACTGGATAAAAAAGCAAGACCCATCTATTTGCTGTCTACAAGAGACTCATTTTTTTACCTAAGGACACCTACAGCCTGAAAATAAAAGGTTGGAGAACAATTTACCATTCAAATGGTCCTCAAAAAAAAGCAGGGTAGCCATCCTCATATCAGATAAATTACAGTTTATCCCAAAGACTGTAGTAAGTGATGAAGAGGGACGCTATATCATACTTAAAGGGTCTATCCAACAAGAGGGCCTAACATTCATGAATATTTATGCCCCTACTGTGGGAGCTGCCAAGTATATCAATTAATAACCACAGTTAAGACATACTTAGATAACAATACACTTATACTAGGAGATTTCAACATGGCACTTTCTGCAAAACACAGATCTTCTAAGCACAACATCTCCAAAGAAACAAGAGCTTTAAATGATACAGATGCAAAAGAATGAAATTAGACCATTCTCTTATACCAGACACAAAGATAAATTCAAAATGGATAGAATATCTAAATGTGAGACAAAAATCCATCCAAATCCTAGAGGAGAACACAAGCAACACACTTTTTGAACTTGGCCACAGCAACTTCTTGCAAGATACATCTATGAAGGCAAGGGAAACAAAAGCAAAAATGAATTATTTGGACTTCATCAAGATTAAAAGCTTCTGCACAGCAAAAGAGACAGTCAACAAAACTAAAAGACAACCTACAGAATGGGAGAAGATATTTGCAAATGACCTATCAGATAAAGGGCTAGTTTCCAAGATCGATAAATAACTTATTAAGCTCAACAGCAAAGAAACAAACAATCCAATCATGAAATGGGCAAAAGACATGAACAGAAATTTCACAGAGGAAGGCACAGACATGGCCAACAAGCACATGAGAAAATGCTCCACATCACTGGCAATCAGGGAAATACAAATCAAAACCACAATGAGATCCCACCTCACACCAATGAGAATGGGGGAAATTAACAAGACGGGAAACAACAAATGTTAGAGAGGATATGGAGAAAGGGGAACCCTCTTGCACTGTTGGTGGGAATGTGAACTGGTGCAGCCACTCTGGAAAACTGTGTAGAGGTTCCTCAAAGGGTTAAAAATAACTACTCTATGACCCAGTAATTGCACTGCTGGGGATTTACCCCAAAGATACAGATGCAGTGAAATGCTGGGACACCTGCACCCCAATGCTTATAGCAGCAAGGTCCACAATAGCCAAACTGGAAGGAGCCTTGGTGTCCATCGAAAGATGAATGGATAAAGAAGATGTGGTCTCTGTATACAATGGAATATTCCTCAGCCATTAGAAACGACAAATACCCACCATTTGCTTCAACGTGGATGGAACTGGAGGGTATTATGCTGAGTGAAGTAAGTCAATCGGAGAAGGACAAACATTATATGGTCTCATTCATTTAGGGAATATAAAAAATAGTGAAAGAGAATAAAGGGGAAGGAGAGAAAATGAGTGGGAAATATCAGTGAGGGTGATAGAACATGAGAGACTCCTAACTCTGGGAAATGAACAAGGGGTAGTGGAAGGAGAGGTGGGTCGGGGATTGGGGTGACTAAGTGATAGGCACTGAGGGGGGCACTTGACCAGATGAGCACTGGGTTATATGCTATATGTTGGCAAATTGAACTCAAGTAAATAAAAAAATTATTTAAAAAAAGAAATGTAAAAGCCAACCACAATCTAGTATTGAAAGATTATTAGCCATGTTTTGACATATATTTTTCTTTTTCTGTGTGTTTTTAAATAAAAAAAAAATGAAGATATGCTAGTAATTTTTGTAACCTGCTTGGTTTTATTCACTTAATTTTTCAAAAATATCTTTCATATCAACAAATAGTTTTTACATCATATTTAGTGACTACATTGGTTGTATTATTTTTCTTGGCTAGGTCATAATTTGCTTTTAGAATATCACAGCATTTTTTCTTTTGCAAAAAATTCTCTACTAACAATATTTGAACTTAAATATTTATGTTATTACTTTGTTAGATTAACAATTGTTAAGTGGAGTACATGGTCCTGGGTGGTGAGACTGCTTCAACAAAAGACCATACAGACATTGAAACAGAGAAGATTATCACTCATAGATACTGAAAGAAGCACATGGCATGCCTCAGTGGCCATATTAAGTGACTGAGGAAGGGTACAGGCAGAGAGAGAGGCAGGATCTGGGGTGCCTGACTTTATTAGAGTCCATGCTTGAATTAAGTGTCCAGGTTCCCAGGCTAAGGTCTGAATTGGTAAACACAAATCCAAAAGAGCAGGGTTTTGTTAAGCTCCAAGGGAGCTTACCTAAGTGTTACTCAAGGAGAGGCCCTGGGAGGTGGGAGAGGCTGATGATCAAAAGGGCTCTTGGGCAGTCATATCAGGAGCTTACATTTGCCCATGACTCTGTGGGCTAGGGTATAAGCTTGTACATAGGGAGTAATGTCAATTTAAGCTCCCCCCAAACCTACTTGACCAAACAAAATGGATTCTGAAACAGCAATAACATGTATCTTAGCTAAATTCTTTATGAACACACATAAAACATTAATGTTTTCCTTGGGATAAATTCTTATACTTAGAAATGCTGGGCCAAAAGAGGTACAAATTTTTAAAGCTTTTTATATGCACTGTCAAAGTATCCATTAAAAAGTTGTACCAATTTATGTCTCCACCCAAGACAGCCTACTTTCTTATCCCTTTGGCAACACCAGACATCACCTGGTTTTTAAATCTTTGCCAATTTGCTTTCACGTTTCATTTGCATTTCTCAATTACCTGTGGTTAAACATTTTTTCACTTGTTCATTGTCCATTTACAGTTCTATTGTGAATTAAATTGGTTCTATTCTTGATGATACAGGTTGGTGGTTAACAATACAGATACTTTAGGATGAAGTCTTTGCAAGTGAAGGGGATATGGAAGTTTCTATCTCCATATGCTCAGTCATTTTACATTGACTTTTAGACTTGCTGTGTCTGGTCATTTTAATCTCTTTTAACCTTGCATCAGCTGTCACTTCCTGCTACTAACTACATATCTCTGGCAGTTGCACTGTATTTCCCTTCTTCATATCTTACTTTTAATCTTTCATGGACTAAAATAAGTAAATAAATAAACAAAAAAAATAGAAAGATAATCAAACTTGTTAGAATTTTGCCAAACAACCTGGCAAAAATTAACTCTGGGCACCTATGGGGTATTCAAAGAACTTCAGGTTCTACTGGGTGTTGACTGTTCTGCAAATAATGGATATTCCCAGGAAAATCCACTGGAATGACCAAGAAATCGGTGCACCTTTTTCTTTCTTGCCGATGGGAATGATCTGAGCTCTTAAGTACCACAAAACTCTGGGAAGTTTGAGTCAACAATTGTTGGGAAACAGGCCCAATTAGAGCCAAGAAGTCCTGGGAATCCCCTGACAGCTTGGCCACGAGAACCATCTGGCCAAACCAGGGAAAATCAAAATAACTCCTCTCTGTCTTCATCATGAGTCTAGATTAGCAAAGAAGAAAAAATTTCCTTCTCAGGAGGACTTTCCACTAAATTTAGTCCCTGCTTTTCAGACACCTTCACTGCATAAATAGGCTAAGACAGATTGTTCTGAGAGCTTCCAAAAAAGTCAGATAAACTGTAACAAATTTGAAAATGAGCCAAAATAATTAATAGAAACTGTTTCATTGCTGTCTTGTTTCTCTTCCTAATTAATATTTATGTGCATACATTCCAGAGCCATTTCTGTTTGTTTAAGAATACACTATTGCAATATTGTTGGCTACAGCTGTTTTTGCAGCAAGAAGTAGTTGAGCAGCCTAAAATTGACAGATTAATACCCTGGTAATTAAATTTCCTAAATGGGAGGAGCTATTTCTCTCTTCCTAAAAAATAAACAAAACAAGTACAGCAACAACAGTAGGTGAAGAAATACCAAAGATCCTAAAATGGCAAAAGGAGTTTGGGGAATCAGAAAGTATGCTAAGTTTTACTCTTCAAAGAGCTGTCACAGGGTGAAGAATTACCAGACTGCGAGGTCTTGTTTCTAGGGGAAGGTGGGGCAGGTATCCATAGGAAAGCAAAGCCATTTGAAGGAGGTAGCGTTTCTGTTGGGGGTAAATGCTGGATGTCTTTACAATGACTTTGTTATGACAGCTCTACACTGATGAATCACATTTAGTGCAGCCTCTAATCAGGAAGTTTCATTCATACCAATGGGTCATGTGAGCTTGTCCCTGCAATAGGCCAGTTTTAATGCAGTGGCAAAGAATCCAGAAGAGTCAGGAGTGCTCCATGGAGTGCAATACCCATAATATAGCACTGTTAAACAGCACTTGATCCCCTACCACCACCCAACACCACCCCCAGCCACATATGTGGGCAATCCAGTTGTGGTTTACAGTGAAGGTCCTAGAGTGACCCCAAATCCTTCTCTGAACAAATAACCTCTCTAGTTTTCTGCTGGCAGTCTAGATTTGGCTGCAATCTTGAGCCAAATCCTAGCATTTTTGTTATTTAGCATTTATATAAAACTTACTACCTTCCAAGGGCTTTGCAATCATTGATTAGTTATTAGCCAGCTTGTGATAGATGAGTATGCAGTTCCTAAATTATACTCTGTACCAAATAAAGCAATACGTATCTCTCCTTCCCTCCCTTCTCCCTTCCTGCCTTTCTCTCTATATCACCTTTTCCCTCTCCTCCAACTCCCAAACCTCCACCACGAGTCCATACTAATCATTTAGGTCAGGGTCTTGCTCCTGTGAGAAGCTTTCCTCCTGCTAAAGTGGGAGCTCTGTGACCACTTCCCTTCAGCTGCTGCCTGATGCTACACAGAAAAGTCCTCTTACATCACCAGGTCTGTCAGTCACACTAAATCGGTAAATCATTTCTCTTGTCAGAGGTTTCAGCTTGGCCTCCCCTGCCCTCCCAGACTGATAGTTGGGAACAAATAGTGCTCTAACTGCTTGTTTATTAATAAAACATTTGCCTCCTCTAACACAAGCGGTAAGTAATTTGAAGTGACATTGCTGTTATGTTCCCTGTTATTTTTCAGTGCCGCTGAGAAATGCATATGTTTGTCTCTGTTTTGGGAAGCTCAAATTTACACCTTTGGTTTTTTGTTAAAGGCACTCGTCTTCCCTTTGTAGTTTGCCTGCCTTTCTCAGCTGCCTGTTTTGGTTTGTGTAATGTCTATAGGTACCTGTCACCCGGGACACTTGAGGCAAGCCAAAGAGAAACATTGGACATTTTGAAATCCTGCCAAAGGCACTGTGCCACCTTTCGCTCTCTGTTCAAACAGGATTTCTTAGTCACATAAAGGTGCCAAATCCTAGTCAAGGTATTATTTTGTTATGTACCCTGAATGATCTTTGATCTAATCTTACTCTTTGTCTAAAATTTGGTTTAGTACCGATTACAGTTGCTCACAGCAATTCCGACAGAGCCCACTGGCTCCAACCCCATCTTCTGGGCTCAGCATGACTGGTCTTAGTACTGTGCAAGTACTAAGTACTTACTTAAGTACCCATATTTGCTCATCGATGTCCTCCTCCAGGCTTCCTCCCCTGACTCCCACCCAGCTGGGCCTAATACCACAATTCATTACGTTTTACCAAATAGTCAGGCTTTAATTTTTTCCCCCTTTTGCTAGATAATGCCAAGACTTTAATTCAGGGAAGCGTTCCTGCAGTATTCTCACTGACTCCAATTAACGTGTATCCATAAGGGTCTTACTTTCTGGCATCCTGACTAATTGCTTAGACCCAGTTTCCACTTGAACCAGGCCAAAGAAACAAAACAAAGAATAAAAAGCAACAACAAAAAAATCCTATCATAAGGAAAGCTTCATCAATGCTTTCTGTTTGAGATTTTTAGCATATTGAAGCTTCTGAATGCTCTTTTCCCAGGATTCCAGACAAAAGGAATCACCCTTAAAGCAGAGATCAGTTGCATCCACAATACTTCCAATAATAAATGCATTAGCAGTGCTGCCCACTAATTAGCCAGGACTGTACAGCAAGAGCACATCTTGCTGCTTCAACTGCACACCAAGGAAGCATCTCTGCTCCCCTGAGAAAACTGATTAACCTTTATCTCCCAATTTAAGAATCCAGAATGATGCTACAAACAATTACCTCTTGAATCAATCATTATTAATCCATTTGTGTGCAGTGCAACACCTCCAAATTCTGGTATTTTAGTATATTTATTAATCAGGTAAAAGTTTTTATTGAGTGTTCACATTTTTAGGAATAGATTAGATGCTAGATCTAATACAAAATTTATGCAGCTACACTATTATGTGGCCTAACAGTAAGTTTATGGAAATAGAATAAAAAAGAGGGGTTGGTAGGCAGAATAATGCCCAGCAAATGTTTATATCCTTATCCTAGGAACTTGCAAATATGTTATCTTACATGGCAAAAGGGACTTTGCAGATCAGATTATGAACTTTGAGTTTGTCGTGGGCCCAATCTAACTTACATGGGTTATTAAAAACAGAACTTTTCTGAGATGTAGACAGAAAGTGATGTGCCCAGAAAGGATAAGAGAGATGCTGGGTTGCTAGCTTTGAAGATGGAAAAAGGGGGCCACAAGTCAAGGAACACAGGTAGTCTCTAGAAACTGGAAAAGGCAAGGAAACCAATTCTCCCACAGACCCTCTAGAAAGTTAAGCTCTGTAGATAACTTAATTTTTAGTTGAACAGAACCTGAATGTTTGGATTCCTGACCTAAGGTAGATAATTAATGGTGTTTTAAGCCACTAGGTTTGTGTAATTTGTTATGACAGGACTGGAAAGTAATATAGGAGTTTGTGTTAAAAGTATAGCTAGGCCACTCATTAGCTGTGTGATTAGAGCACATCACTTAACGTTCTTAGTGCCTCAGTTTCTTTTTAACCAGAAAGCATTTAAGCTGGCAGTGATCTTAGAAGTTTGGAGGTTTAACCTCCATGAAAAAGGGGAGAGGTTCATAGTTGTTCAGAAGAAACTGCTGAGTCTCTGAAAGGTACAAAATGTTGGTAAATTTGGTGAGAGCTTTCTCTGTGGGTAATTTGAAGGTTAATAGCTTAAACTTCAAAAAGTCCATAACCTTTAGTGCCTATGAGTGATATTTTACTAAAGCTGTTCCAGATGGAATATATTACTTATTAGTAATAAGAAGTAGAACATTTAACAAGAGAAACATTAGCGATAATGCAGAAAACATTTCTAGTTAAGAGGATCAGACAAGATGACATCTAAGATAACTTCCAGAGCTAAAATTTTACATATATCTTCAGTCATTCGAGTTTCTACACCCAGAAGAGAGCCAATATAAATAAAAGGTTTAACCTAGTGAGGTATTTTCTTAAGGAACAATATGCAACTTTAAGTTGCCTTTGGAATTCTCTGCTGGTTTAATGTTAAACCCTAGAAGTAAAAGGTGGCTAACATCCTGATGTCTTAGCACATACAAAAAAAGTTCTAACAAAAATATTCATTTCAAGCTCTTTTGGAACGAGAGGAAAATAATCAATATTGACCAAATGAAGCAGTACATATTTGCTGGAGAAATACTATCACATGGGCTGGAACATAAACTGTTTAAGGGAGAATGAACAAATTTTGCTTTTTATAAGTGATATTAATTATGCAGTTCAAAAGCTTCAAGCATGTACTTTCTCTTTAGATCAAAAACCTTTGCAAACTGTCTTCTATGACCTTCACGAAAGAACTACTCTGGAATTTCCTCTCCCTATAGTTCCCATGCTCCCTGTATAGAAATAAAAGTCTTATAATTCCATTTCTTCCATCTCTTCTTCCCACTCCAACTTTTTATGCAATTTCCTAATCTGGAAAATCATTTCTTTTTCCTAATGGCAAGGTATTACAAATCTTTTTATAACCTTACTTAAAATACATCACTTCCAAGATTAATATAAAAATGTCTGTAACTGAATTATTTGAGTTCTTAATTCTTTCTATAAATGTTAAAATGTTCATTCAAAATAGTCTATGAATTAATTATATTTTGTCAATGTATGATTTAAGTTCCAAAACTAAGAGCTTTCACTGCCTTCCTTGCTTGTAATTAGACCCTTGAATATGTGTACAGGTTTGTCAGAGGGACTTCCAGGACACCATCTTTAGAAAAATTTCCCTGTGTTCTTTTGACCCAGATCTTTTCCCCTTCTGCTGGGCACCACTGATTACCTTTATTGCCAACAACCACTGAGGTGTCACTGCTGCATGTACACAGTTGTCCTTGTTTACCATACTACCTGTCACTGCAGCTCAGGAGAGGTGACAAAGCTATTCCTTTTTTACATTGTTCCAGCTATAGAACATGCCCTTCCCCTTATTCTCACAAAATACGCAAGATCATCCTGTAACTCTTAATGAAGATTAACGGATGGTCCAGGAATAAAGGAAGAGTAGCAAGTAAGGCACAGAATGATTTACAATGAGCTGCATGATTCCAGACAACCCCAGAGTTCCTTAAAGGGCCACCTCCCTGCCCCACCATGGATGCCTCCTTGTAGCAAAGTACAGTTTCCCATCCCCATTGCCAGAAAGGCTCAGGTCATTCCTCTGACTCAGTATCAAGACCAAACTATCTCTCAGCCTCAGGGAAAGAAAAAAAAAAAACAAAAAACCTTTTTTCTCTTATTGCATCACAAAAGCTGGCTCTTAAATCCTCATTTCCCATGCAAAAATTCACTTCCTTTTAGAATGTTTAACAACAGATATAGTTTGGTCCTTTGGAATTCCAAAAAAGGCACACAATAATCTCAAATCTGTACATTTACCAAGATATTTATTATCATCCTTTAAGTTTATTATTTAAATTATTAACCTAATGGGAAGTATGTTGCCCTAATATCCATCCAGTTCTTTTCAGTCTCTCTGTGTTACTGATTCAAAAACATTGAATCTCTAATGTCATTCATATCACAAAGTGTCATCTTGATACATGAGTAAAGATCTAGGTATGACATGGATTATCCCAGGTTTGTGACCAACTGGGTGTAGAAATCATGTTGGGCTTCACAATTTTGTCAATGAAAGCATTAGTATTCCTTTTAATAATACTAAAAGAAATGCCAAATGGTTTAAAATTATTCTATCCATACAATTTTGATCACAGGTATGTTTTCATGCTAATATTCTTTGATGTAAAATTGAGATTCAGAAAATCTGTAGATTGTTAGACCAAAACAAGTGGCCAATGTACAAAATAACTATTTTTGGTCATAAGACTGTTTAATTTATCTTCTAAAATTCAGTAGATTTTTGAAGTTGTTATTCAGCAGCTTATATCAGCAGCATATTCCATTTCCAAATGGAAAAATGGAAAAGGAGTAAATAATTTGATGACAACCAACTTTACATCTTTACATAGGCTATCACATTTAATCGTGACAGACTACTTGAAAGGCAAGCATTGTTATTCTCATATAATGAGTAAGAAAGATGAAACTCATAAAGCATATGTTGACCTGAGCAATGTCATGAGTAGTAACTAGAAAATTCAGAAGTTTTTCTCAGTTCTTTTTGGCTGCAGAGCCCATGCTCTAACTTTAAAAATGGATTAACAAAAGCCTAGTAAGACATGAACTTTAAATGAGATCTATGGCAGAGGATAATGAAATTAAACTTTTTGCGAAGCTATTTTTTTCCTTTGAGAAACATCTATTATCAGGTTAGGCATAAATAACATATGTTCCCACGTGACTTGATTAATATGGAATAGTCTACTGGCTCCAGATGCCTAAAGGGTGGTGTGGGCTCTCTTCTCAAGATGAATTAATTACAAAAAAATCTTAATTGTTTTATAAATCAACTCTGGTGAATAAAAAATCCATTATTTCCAGATTTCCTAACAGTTAAGTGACTAGGATTTATAGCAAATTACAAATACTACACACTTACTAAGAGTTCCTACTTTGGCTCATAAATCCTGCAAGGTACCTACCTACAAGGTATATATGAATGATAAAGTATGACTTGAATGTTACAAGTGAGGAATGTGTCTTTCAGAGACTATTCAGCTTGCAAGTAATGAAGCCAAGAATCAAATCAAGTTGATCTGAATCCATGTTCAGTGCACTTTCCACTGTACCTTACAGAATCAGAAGGTTCAAGCACCATTTAAATTTTGATATGACTGCAAATAGGAAGTGTTTAAATGTATGTATGAGAGAAAAATTTAGTCATGAAGCTGAATGATCAGTGTGCAGTGCTGAGTCAGTGTAACATGAATAGATTTTTTTCCAAGAACATTTCAGGACAGAAAGTTTTGCTGGCATGTTAGTTGGTGGACTGTTGAATCATTTATCTTTTAGAAACAGAGAAGCAAGGGGACACCAGATTAAACAGTATGCTAAGAAATCAGAGGCAAGAGTTATATTAGTTTTTTTTTAATGAATATTAGTAATTCATAACTTATGGTTTTCAATGCTTTCTTGCCAAGAGGTTTATGGGCAAAGATACAAAGTACTTTAATATGAAATAATAAATACTATGTTCAAAAAGAACAAAACTCTTTGTAAATTTCAAAAGAAACAAACCAACAAAATGACAAATCGTTATCTTATGTATGATTTAAAAGTCCACTGCATAGACTTACTTGATTTAACATTAAAAATAAACAGATATTTTTCTTTTTTTCAGGCACTGCTCTTCTAGATCTGGTTTAGAGGCTTAACTAGATGTATCCATCAAATAACTTGTCAGAAGGAAATATATTTTACAGTTGATTTGAAAACTGATTTAGAAGTGTTAAAATTTCTTTAGTAATATGCTTGATCTAGTGATTGGTGAAGATAGACTAGCGTATATAAAGCAAGGAGATATAAAGCAAATTCTATACCAGTGTGTTTCCAGTGATTTATATTAAAGGTAGATCAAAAGAAAAATAAGCACATGCAACAAAAAATATAATTAAAGGGAAAGGGCAAGAGAGGGTGAGGAAAGGATTAGTTAGTTCATATAGGTTGGCAGTTTAAAGTTTAAAACAATGTTTCTCTTTTATTTCTTTCCTAAACCTTTTGCAATGAGCAGAATGAAATAAGTTTTCCTGTGATAGGTGACAAAACATCTTGACCATTTCCTGGCTTGATCTCTAATGTGCATGCAAAAATCTGTCACAGAATGAAGAAAACTGTGTAATGTGGATATAAAAGAGAAAAGGTCTGAATTTGGAAATACAATTTATATCAACTATGAACAACTTCATTTAGTTGGTTACAAATATTTCTGAGCGCTATGTGCCATAGACCCAGATCCTTGAACTTATAATTTTTTTCACTCAAGGCCAACATATAACAAAGTAGCACATGAAGTGAGTTAGTGTTTATGTGAATTCCTATCATCAACAGTAGTGCTTACTTGAAGGATTCCCCCTGCCAGCTATATTGGCTTAACTAGTATCAGACTTACCTCCCTGCTATGAACAAACAAAAACTGGACAAAATACAAAAGGCTGCTATTTTCAGGCACTGGATAATGAACAACACAGTACTTCAATTCTTGAGGGAAGGGAAACAAGAGGTAAGCCTCATGATCTACACTGTTTTCCAACTGGATAGGTAAAATTTCCCAACCATAGCACAAAGAAGTAGAGCCCAAGCACAGCCCAGTTGGTTACTCGGAACTGAGTAGGTAAAGATCAAGAGCGCAGGGCCCCTGAATAACCTGGAAGCCACAGTACAAAGCACAGAGGAAGAGGCTGTGCGGTAAGAGGCAACAGAATATAGAATGGTTGGGTGCAGGTAGAGGGCAGAGCATTGCTATAGATCCCTGGACAATGACATATTCAGGCTGCACGTGTTCAACATGAGACTCTATAAGCTTATCAGAGAGTGGCTGCTATAAGGTCAATAGTGCTATGGATATATTTCAGGAAAGTTTCAGTCAGAGCTGAAATACCAGAATGGCCACACCTCAGGAATAAGAACCACATTTTAGTGTAAAGCTACTCTAGACCTGCCCTAACAAACCCTAAAGAGAGCTTCAATAGGAAAAAGGAAACCTTCCAGTAATCAGTTTCCTGTCAGAACAAAACTCAATATTTTTTTAAGGAAGACAGTAAGGGTGGGTTAACCCACCTGGCTGGCATGGTGGGTTAAGCGTCTACCTTTGGCTTGGGTCATGATCCCAGGGTCCTGGGATCAAGTACCATGCTGGGCTCCCTGCTGCTCAGTGGGGAGTCTGCTTCTCCCTCTCCTTCTGCTGCTACCCCTGCTTGTGCTTTCTCTTCCTCTGTCAAATAAATAAAATTTTAAAAAAATAAATGAAAAACAAGGAAGGCAAAATATCCAAACTCTGCACAATTTATTATCCATGATGTCCAGCATACAATTAAAAAAAAAATCTGTCCTTGCAAAGATGAAGGAAAATGTGATCTATAATCAAGGAAAATATCAACCAAAAGAAAGACTAAGAAATATCCCAGATGTTATAATTGACAATGACTTTAAAGTAGCAATTAAATATGTTAAAGGATTAAAACAAAAAGATGGTCTTTATAAGAGACTGGATAGGGAAATCTCAGCCAAGAAATAGAAATTATTTTTTGAAAGCTGAATAGACATACTAATGCTAAAAATCACGATTTCTAAAATGTTTAAATCTTCACTGCTTGACATTAATAAATTATTGGAAGTAGCAGTAGGAAGAGTCAATAAACTTAACAACATATTCATAGAAATTAATCACTCTGACTGAAAAAGAGACAGTATAGAAAAAAGAGCCTTATTGATCTGTAGGACATCAAGGAGTTGACATATATGTAATTAGAATTCCATAGTACAAAGAGAGAGAAAGGAGGCAGAAAAAAAAATATTTAAAGGAATTGTGGTCTAATTTTCCCCAAATTTGGTAAAAAATATCAATGTAAAGATTCAACAAGTTTATCTAATTTCCAGTGATATTCACATCACAGTTATACCACTGAAAATCAAAGATAAAGAGAAAAATCTTAAAAGCCCCCCAGAGACAAATGGCACATTATATGCAAGAGGGAAAAAAATAGTGATGATGGACTAGAAATAATGCATGTCAGAAGACAAAGGAGTGACACCTTTAAAGAACAAATTTGCAGAAGGGGAGAAGGAACAGAGGGAGGGATAGTCCACTCAGAATTATATGTCCAGTGAACATATCCCATGAAAGTAAGGATAAAACAAAGACATTTTCAGATGAATGAAAGTTGAAAGAATGTATTGCCAACGTATCTGTACCATAAAAACTGCCAAAGGAATTTTGGGGGGGCTGAAAGAAAATGACAGAGGTTGGAAACTGATCTACATAAAGGAAAGAAAAACTTAGACAAGAGTAATTTGTGCTGAAATGAAAAATTAGCATTTTTCTTATTTTAATTTATTTAAAAGGCAAATGACTGAAACAAAAATAACATTGTACCACATGTCTTTTAATGTATGAAGAATTAAAGTATATGGAAACAATAGAATAAAGGATGGGTAAGTGGAATTAAACTTTTATAAGATTTATACACTTATGAAATAAGATTTTTGAAGAGGGAAGCGTTCCTTTTTTTTTTTTTAAGGATTTTATTTATTCATTCATGAGAGACACAGAGAGAGAGACAGAGACATAGGCAGAGGGAGAAGCAGACTCCCTGTGGGGAGCCTGATGCAGGACTCGATCCCAAGATCCCGGGATCATACCCTGAGCCAAAGGCAGATGCTCAACCACTGAGCCATCCAGGTGCCCCGAAGAGTGGAGTGTTTCAATGTAAATTTCTAAGGGCACTGCAATAATTTAAGATTTTATATTGTAATGTTTAAACTAATTAAAAAGAAAGTAATTAAAAAGCTAGAAACAATCCAAATATCCTTTGATAGGTGAATGCATAAACAAACTATGATATATTTAAATAACTGAATGTTACAAATTTTTAAAAAATGAATTTCTGGTACACAAAACATCCTGGGTAACTTTATAAACATTATTCACCCAAAGAAGCCAAACACAAATTCTATAAAGTTTATAGTGCTAAAAATCAGACCTGTATTTTCTTGGGGCAGAGGGAAACTTATAAAAGAACACAAGTGAATATTGATAGGAGTGATGTTTTCACAGGTACATAAGTTTGTCAGAACTGTGATGCCTGTGTGGCTCCATAGAGCATCTGCCTTTGGCTCAGGGCATGATCCTGGGGTCCTGAGATTGAGTCTCATACTGGGCTCCCCACAGGGAAACTGCTTCTCCTTCTGCCTGTCTCTGCCTCTCTCATGAATAAAATCTTTAAAAAAAAAAAAAGTTTGTCAAAACTGATTATAAACTGTGCACCTAATATCTCTGCACTTCATTATGTAAGTTGTATCTCCATAAAGTTGATTTTAAAAACCATTTTGTAAATATGGAGGAAACTAAGAGAATCAAAAGGAAAAGGAAAAATTACTCATAATTCCATCACCCACAGGTAATAATTTAAGTTTTGATGTATAACATTTTTGTGCTCTTTTTTTACACAAATTCTTCACATTATAAATAGCATTCTGTGGCCTTATTTTCATTTTAAACTTTAACAATGGTAAAGTGTTTTGTATCAGTAAGTGTTCTGTTCCAGTAATTTATAAATGATTACATAGTATAAATGTAGCTGTATTAAAGGTTTGCACAAATGTACAAAAATCTTAAATATAGCCATGCATATCAGAAGACTTCTAATCCAGCACTGCCACTTAAAAAAAAAAAAAAGAGAGAGAGAGAGAGAGAGAGAGACTTCTTTTAGTTTCCATTATCCCTTTGTATTGTTGAGCTCTCATTCCCACTGAAGATTACACATTAAATGTGTGAAGTGTAAGTACTGCTATCTTCCTACCTAAAACATTCACTTCCAGGTAATTCCTTTGTCTCTCAGCATTTCTCCCACCTTTCTTGGGTTTCTCCTTCCCAGGAAGGTGTCTCAATGCAATGATGACATTCTGGTAGCATTACATGAAAGGCATCTGGGCTTCTTGGTGTCTTTCAGATGCCTGCAGTATTCATTCCCTAGAGCACAGCTTAGCCTGACTAGTCACTAGCTGCCCTTCACTGGTACCTGTCTGAGTATGGCTTATACCATCTCACCTTTTGGGAGTTGTATTATGACTCACTGCTAGTGACTGCAGACCTTGCCCTTAGCTCTGCTCTTAATCACATCATTGTACCTTTCCAGTCCTAAATCCCAAATTCTTAAGTCCCATTGGTCTTACCGTAACTACACCCTACTTAAAAAGCTTGAGAATTCTCAGCTGTTTATTCTACTTCACGATAGAGTATTCATGACACTGTGAGAGTTTCTCAGCCCCACATGCCTCAGCACCTCCCATACTCATTTTATCATTCTGATGGCATGTTGGAAAAGGACTGTGATGAGCTGGAAATGCCTCAGAAATTTTCATCCTTCCCAGATTATGCCAAAGGCTTTAGGATACCAGCCCTGATATTCCTTGAATTCCCCTAATTTAAGGATGTTTCCCCCTCCACCATAAGGATTCAACTACAAAGGAAAAAAAAAAAAAAGCCATAACATTTGCTTCTCTATTTTTGACCTAATCTTCTCTCTTTGGCTTTATTCTACTCACCCACAATTCTCTTTAATAGGTGGCAAATCTCCCTTTAATAGGTGACAGAAATCTCCCTTATATCACATTATCCCCTCAGTTTTTCTTTGATTTCTGGATAGTCAACCTTATAGGCATTGGTTCTTCATATATAAAATCCTACCTGAGTTGAAAATCTAGCTACTAATTTTAAAATAGAATTGTTTGAATCTTAAAGCAATGACTTCTTATGTCTCTGTTTTCTTCAAAGGGGCCATAAGCTCAACCTAAAGGCACAGTAGTCATGGAGGAAGGGCAGGGGCAGAAAAGAGCCAAGAGAAAATGCCTTAGGTCATATGTCAAACAGCATCTAGCTTTAAGTATTCCATTGTTTTCATGTATCAAAATATGTTTAACCAATCTCCTATTGTTGAACATGTTAGTTTCTACCCATTTTTTAAATTATTATTGTGTTTAAGTTCAAAAAGGAAATTTTAAGAGAACTAGAAACCAGGGCTTATATAGAGAAGATATAAAGATTAGGAAGGAGAAAAAAACTGGTGCCACTGCTCATCTCCCTTTCTTTTCCAGATGACTCATTGTCCTTACTACTGGAGCTTTGATTTGCAGCACAATAAAGAATTCAGGGTAGCAATGTGTTCATTCCAAATTCCATCAGAACCTCCTCTAATGAGCTCATCATGAGTGTTCCTGATGTATGCCCACTTTCTCATACAAGGCCTGAAATATCTTGGCAGCTTAAGTCAGCAGTTTCCTATCTAGGAAATAAATAAATAAATATGCTATCCATGATGACTTACTATTTTTAATAAACTAAATGTCAGGATGGAACCAATAAGCATTTTTGAAAGCATTTCAATCACCTATAATTCTTTTATTGAAAATCTAATTTCTATTGACTCTTCCCCTAATCACCACACCTAATCCATCACCCAGTCCTACGAGCTCTGCTTTCAAACTCCTCAAATCTTGTCCAGTGCTCTTCATATGTATTTCTTCCCTGAACTTTGGCAAAGTCTGATGACGACTATTATTCTTACCCCCTATAGCCTTTCACATAGCAGCCAATCATCTTTTCAAACATAAAGTAGATGACTCTCCTCTTCTGCTTAAACGTGTCGTACTCTGAATAAAATCCAAACACTGTATGGTCTGTAAGACACTAACTAGTGGTCTGGCTCCTGCCTATCTCACTTTATCTCCCTTTGTACATTCTATCCTTCCTTTGTAAATTCTATCCTGAAGCCAAATAGGATTTCTTAGTGCTTCTTGAAAAACCCAGGCTCCGCCCTGCCTCTGAGACCTTATACTTGCTTTCCCCTCTATGAACCTCTTTTCCACACTCTCAAACACAGTAGACAGACTCCTTCCTATCCACAGGTCTTAAATATCTCCTACTCAAGACAAGCCTTTCCTCACCAAAATCTAATTAAGAACTCCTCAAAAAGCTCTCTATCACTCTCACATTGAAGTATTCTTATTGGTTTTATTATTAATTTATTACTTTACATCTACTTCCAACAGAGATTTTTTAGGTCTCTGAAGAAAGAAACTTTGACTTAATCAATCACTCCTGTATCTCTAATGCCAATCCACAACTCAAAGATATTTAATAAATATGTGTATAATGAATATATGAATCACTTTGTCATGAATCTCAAATCATCATGATTCTCACAGCCTGGGAACGTATTAGAAACATAATTCCTGTACCCCACCTCACTTAGATCTACCAAATCTGAAATCCTAATGTGGCCCAGCCATTTGTATTGTAACATGCCCTCCAGTCACAATTTTTTTTTATTTTTTACAGATAAAGAAACTAAAAAAGGTTGAGTAATTTGCCCAATAAGCAAAAGATCTAGATGCTAACTCTGAAGTCTTAAACCTTAACCATTAACCCATTCTTCCCTAAGTTTCAGAAATTTAAATAACGTGAGAACTAAATTTTTGCCTTCAGGGGCAGTACAATGAGTCACAAATTGTAGAATTGTGTTAAAATGGCTCTTATTTATGTACAAGTTCTAAAAGAACACAGAGGCAAGACACTAGAACTCCACCTGGAGTGGTAGGCAGAGCTTCTATTCCAAATTCCATTTCAGGTGTGCCTTTCATAATAAGTGAAAATTAGCTGAATAGTAAAGGAAGGGCATGGGTGAATCTGGCTACCAAGGAGTGTGGTTTGGGGTGAATGGACAAAAGAAAGAGGATAAGTTTGAAAAACTACAGAGATGGGTGGCTTAGTTGGTTAAGCATCCAACTCTTGATTTTGGCTCAGGTCATGATCTCAGTTCAGGGTCATGAGATGGAGCCTGCATTGACCTCTGCACTCCTTGGGGCGAGGAGTCCACTTATCTCTTTCCCTGTGCCCTTCACCCCATGATCCCTCTCTCTCCCTCCCCTCTTTAAAAAATAAGAAAGAAAGAAAGGAAAGAAGAGAAAAAGAAAAGAAAACCTACAGAGATAGCCAGATCCTGTACAGTACAAACTTGTTTGAGCCAGCTCAGGCTGCCATACACATAATAATACACATACACATACACATACATAATACCATAGACTTTGGTGACTTAAACAACAGATTTTCATTTCTTCTCAGAAATGGAAGATAGAAACCTGAGATCAAAGTGTTGGCATTGTAGGTTTTATTTTGAAGGAGTTATGGTGTTTCTTCTTACAAGGCCCCATCCTTGTGCCTGTATTTAATTTTATTTATTTAATCTTAAAGATTTAACTATCTTAAAGATCTTAAGTTAGGGCTTCAATATATGAATCTGGGGAGACAAAATTTGGTCCATAGTACCAAGATACAGAGTTTGTCTTTTACCCTAAAGGAAATAGGGGATTGTTGAAAGATTGTAATATAAGGGCAATGACCAACAGTCCTCTCTCTTTCTGTCTTTCTTTCTTTCTTTCTTTCTTTCTTTCTTTCTTTCTTTCGATTTTTACTTATTTATTCATGAGAGACACAGAGAGAGAGAGAGAGAGAGAGAGAGAGAGAGGCAGAGACACAGGCAGAGGGAGAAGCAGGCTCTATGCAGGGAGCCCGATTCGGGACTTGATCCCAGGTCCCTAGGATCAGGCTCTGGGCCAAAGACAGCGCTAAACCGCTGAGCCACCCAAGCTGCCCTCTTATTTCTTTCCACCCAGGATATATCATTTACATATTTTGAAGAGGAGTTCAGTATAATTTCAAAGAAAAGGTAAGTCAGCAGTGCAGTCAAGGATAGTCTTACCCAACAGGAGGATGAAGCAAAATTCTCTACCTGTCAGCAGCATCTTCAGTCACTTGAATTCTGCTTCGACTCCACTATAAATTTTTATTGTATCCTGCTTCTAATTGGGATCTGTGTGTTATTTTGGCATTAAGCTTGAATTAAATATCATTTCACGCACACACACACATACAAACCCTGACAATTGATGATAAAGGGAAAGTTACAATTATAGATTATCTGGCACATGCATGGTAAAGAAGACTACATAGTAGTTGAGTTTTCCAAATGGATTGAGTTCAAGATTTAGAGTTTTTGCCTTGCAGCCATGGAATGATATTTTGAAATGTATGTGCATAAAGAATTACATGTCCTTTGCAAAATGATTTGACATATACTTAAGTTGCTTGTATGTATAGCAAAACCTGGAAGTGCTTATCCCTAGTTCTTAATATTCGGTCTACACAAGAGGTATTTCATCAGCATATGTTGTATGCTCCCTAAATTAAAGATATACCATATTATCCATAAAATGGCTTGAAAAGAATCTGGAAAAACAATATACACACAAAGGTCTTTAGTATCAGGCATTTCTATAGATCACAGATCTCTTTGATGCCCTGTGATTATGGGTTTATGTAAGTTGAGAAGAGGAATCCTATCATTGGATAGTATGAACATCTAATTTGTGGAGATTTGATTCAGTTGTAAAGCAAAAGCAATGAAAGGCATTAATGAGCTCTGAAACTCAGGACTACATTGAAAACTAGAATACAACCATGGAACTACATAAAATTAAAACCAGTTTAACCTCCAAACACTGAAAAATGCATGGCTCATCAAGGGCCATTCTCTTCCAAAAGAAGTTCTTCAGGTTCATGCTGAGTTTCAATGAAGCATGCTCCTAAACTGAGTAGCATGAAGTTAAAATCAATTTGCAGGTGGACATTCTTGGGAATTTGCTATGAAAAATTGCTAGTCTCTTTCATCGTTTTTCATGTCATCTACACAGCTTGGTACATTGAGCAAATAGACACTTGATGAAAAAGATTGTGAGTCAAAATTATTCAAATAATTTTCACATAATTAAGTGGGGATATACTAACTGAAGAAAATTGCCTTTCCCCCCTAAAATTAAAATGAAAGTATCATTGGTTTAAAAGAAGATAATAATAATAATAATAATAATAATAATAATAATAAGCCTGCTGAGACAGGCTTGAAAAACTGACTATACCCAGGATAGGAAATAAAGACAATGAAGTTCAAGAATAAGTAGGCCACCTTTACCTTCCTGTCAGGGTTCTTTTGCATCAGTCTTACAGCTTCGTTTTTCTGTCTATCACCTTACCTTAACCTTTTTTGTCACCCTAACTTTCTAAGAATAAGAGCTAAAATATTGCTAACATGAATTAAAACTGAATGAGAACTTGCTATGTACCAACTCTATGCTAAGTTCATTTAGTCCTTAAAACAACTCAAGGAAGTTGGTGCTAATATTTGGTATTTAACTGAACATAAAATGCCGTAAATTAATGCATGTGTCTTTATCTTGGACCCAGTTGTATTCTTCATTAGATAGCTCAGTCTCACCTGCCTCCCAGGCCTTGTCCTGCTTCCAAGTCCAGTGACATCTCCAGCAGTTACCTGGTTATACAGATGTGACCACCTAAGCCTAGTGGGGCACACAGCCCAGAAAGTGAATCAGTTTTCCAATATGCAAACATCCAGCTTCAGCATGGCCTCTATCATGTTCACTATGGTGCGACCTCCATAGCTCCAGCACTCAGGTCCAATCCACCCAGACCCCTGTAAGCTCTCTTTTCCCCAGGGGAGACATCAGATAACAAACCTCAGGAATGGGGGGAATTAAACCAAACTTTGACCAGTGAAAAAACAGGAGAGAGGAAGGAAATTGTTCACCATTCCCCCATACATACCAAAATGTGAGATGCAGTGGTTCCATAAGGTTTTTCCAGTCACATCCTTTCTGACCTAGAACTGTCTGGGTGTTTCGTGAAACTATAGCCAGCATGGTAATGGATCCCCTATTTTTGCTTTTTACTTCTCTCCTTTCCTGACTCACTTTCTTTTCTCTCTCACTCTTTGGGACTACAATCTACTCCTCTCACCGCTTCCCTACCCAAAAGAAAATATATAATTTTGATTTCAGGTTCTGTTTTCTAAGATACTCCAGCTAATGGAACTAGACATGTTATTGATTGTAACGTGCATTCTGAGTTCAGAGATGTTAACATGAACTAATGCTTATACAGTGACTGTCAGGCTGTGTTCTGAACACTTTCTACGTAATCAATTGTTTTACTTCTCCCACTGAGGTAGGTACCATTATCCCACTTAGCAGGTGAGGTAACTGATGCTTAGAGTTTATGTTACTTTCCTGAGATCACAAAGAAAATAATAGATGGAGCCAGGTAAGAACCCAGTTCTTTCTAAGGCCAAAGCATAGGCCTTTAGTCACTATACTACACTCTCCCCATTTGCCCTTTTTTGTTACAAAGCTGCATTGGTTTATCTACAGGAGAAAGTGTCAATGTCTACTTACTGGGGGACTCTCTTGTTTTAAAGATCTATTCCAAAAAATGTATAATATTGAGTTTGTCTTTATTTTAAAGTATCTTTAGCAAAAGCATTTCTATTTCATTACCTTCAAATCTTTCCCTTCTGAGGACTTTTAACAATCACCATGTGCTATCCATAGTATTATTTAAAAGAGAGAAGAGAATTTAAATTTATGGAGCACTTACTAGGTATGAGGCACTGTATGAGCATATAGACACATCATAAAATTAATTGCAAGAAAAATCTTTTTTTTTTTGCAGACACTGCTCTTCCATTTATAGATGAAGAAACTGAATATAACTTGAATATAACTGTAAATAACTTGCTACAATCAAAGTGTTTAATAAACACTAGCAATTTACACTGGTCAGCACATCACTTTACCATTCTTTTTTCTTCCAGAGTAAAAAAAAAAAGAAAAAAGGTTTTATACTTTTCTATATTCACTATAGTGTCTAGTACATCAACATCATAAACACTCCACAAATAGAGCGATAAATGAATGCAATGCAAGTATGCCATAAAATACAGCAATGAAGGATGGGAATCCCTGGGTAGCTCAGCGGTTTAGCACCAGCCTTTGGCCCAGGCATAATCCTGGAGTCCCAGAATCGAGTCCCACATTGGGCTCCCTGCATGGAACCTGCTTCTCTCTCTGCCTCTCTCTTTCTTTGTGTCTCTCATGAACAAATAAATAAAATCTTAAAAAAAAATACAGCAATGAAGGAGAAGAAAAGTTATTTTACTGCAATAGTGATTTTCCTACCAACAGATTTTTGGGGGCTCTATTGCATTTAAATTATCTAAAACTAGATCTCTGTGGTCACTTTTCTTGAATAAATAGAAATCCTTAAAGACATATTCAGTATGTAATTGCTTCATTATCTTTCACCCTCCTATAGAAACTTTGTTCAGAATTCTACACTTAAATATAGCAATATTTTAGACTTTGGAGAACAATTTCTATATTTATTATTGTACATATATAAACTACAAAGGGCCAAATAAATAATTGTTTCTATGCAGTCCATTATCATAAACAATCTGTGGATGTCAGTGTACAGCTGACAAAGGAATTACCTGGATCTTTTTAGTCAAATCAAATTTGTGCTCTCAACTTTCTAAATCCAGTCACTAATTCTTTAAGACAAGCAAGAGCTCTAGGTCAACCATTTACACACCCTTTGGTGTTGGCCACAAACACAAAATCCTAAATCTCCTCTATTGCCAACTGGCACTCAGACTTATGTGAAATGTTGGTGGGATCATGTTGACTCTTCTACAGAAGTTGGTCTTTTCTTACCCAGAATAAGGTTATTTCTTCACATCTAATTAGTAGGGAAATGAAATTACTTACTTCAGAAAAGATGGATCTGCTTTCTTTTATTTCATTTTTGTTAACTGTGAAGTCATTTTTACCTCATTAAATGCTATATGTAAAAGCTGTGGAATGAGATGCCCCAGAAATAAAATCCCACACTCTGTCAGCCTTTCCCATCAAAAAACTTGCAATATTTCTAACACTACAGAAAAATCCAGGGTAGGTGGTCTTCATAAATTAAGGAAAAGGGAATAGTAGGATAAGAATAATCGTTTTTTTAAAAAAGATATGAGAGTTATATCTCAAATACTGTGGTTCTTGACTTACTCCCCCTTGCCAACAATAGCATGAGCTTATTTTGCTTGCCCCTTACAAATCCATATCTAATTTATCATCCACTAGCAAGACTCCAAGGTCTTTTTTTTTTACCATCAGTACTTTCCAGGTTTTCCTAATCCATTTAATATCTGTATTACATATTATTTTGCCCTATATGTATCAAAGTGCATTTGCCAAAACTGAATCCCATTCTATCAATTCCTACTCCTGTTACTGACTTCCTTCAGGTTCCTTCATAAGACTTTTCCATATAAAGCCCCCACTGCACTTCAGCACAAAGGCCCTGTCATTTTTGATGCACTGCATTGTATTTGATGAACAGTGACCATGTATATATAATAGGAAATATAATAGTCATTCAGCCTCCATACACTCACTAAAGTAATCCAGGTCCCTGGCCACACATCATACATACAGAAATCCATGCCAGGCTATTTCCTTCTGAAGGTATGCATGGGTATGCACTCTGGAATGAATTCCCTGCCAAACCATAAGGATTATCAGAAATTGCAGCTCTAAGTAACAACCACTGACCTTGCAGACACATTTAGCTGTAAAAACAAAATGACTTTATTGTAAGTTCCCAAATCCTAAAATTAAATATTCTATAAGCCTTCCAGTTCAAGTTTCAATTATCACTCAATGTCCAAAGCTTGGGAACAAATAAGCATTGACTTAAATATTTCCTTCCCAACTCACACCACATATTAACCATATAACCCCCACATAAACCAAATGATACAGTGACTAGTAACCTGTAAATGTAATAGAATTATTTAGGTGACCTGACAGGTTGGTACTCTACAAAAGACTTCAACAGTAATTGATGCTGAATCTTCCAATTATAGAAATGTATAGATAGGGCAGCCCCGGTGGCTCAGCGGTTTAGCGCCGCCTTCAGCCCAGGGTGTGATCCTGGAGACCCAGGATCGAGTCCCACATCAGGTTCCCTGCATGGAGCCTGCTTCTCCCTCTGCCTGTGTCTCTGCTTCTCTCTCTCCTCTCTGTGTATTCTCATGAATAAATAAATTAAAAAAATCTTAAAAAAAAAAAAAAAGAAATGTATAGATATCCACTGTGACTTGAGTTAATTTTCTAGTTGCTAATAATTAAGTACAGGATATATTGCATGACTAGCAGTTACCTCAACAGATTGAGAATAAAGACTATCATTTACATGAAAAAGAACAGTATCAGGATTCAGAAAACCTGGGATATCTTTCCACCCCTGGCATGGACTTCCTACCTTGCTAAGAAAGTTAGCACTTCTCTGGGCTGCATGTTCATTGTAACTACAAAAAGGGACTAGATCATTAAAAAGCAGGCAACAGTGTGGAATTCTACAATGTACTTTTTATCTACTAATTTCCACAATAGCTTAGTAATACTGGATAATTAATTTCTCATGCACATAACCAGTGAGAAACAAAAGTAACTTCAGAAATGTAGGTTTATGTCTTTTATTGAAAACTTCTTGGCTTCTTTATAAACCAAAGTTATAAAGGAAATAATATCAATATTATAGCCACAGGGTAATGAGCCCTTGTTATATAGAAATAAACCTTGAATTTGAAATGTTTCTCCTGGTGAAACTTCATGTAAAATTCTTATGATACTTGTTCTTACGGGGACATGGTAAACAAGAATACAGATACTGTATATATGTATCTGGCTCATTTTAGTTAATGACAACAAAAATACTCTAATTATATTATCTATGAATTGAATAAAATGAAATCAATCTATAAAATTCATATTATATTATATTTATTTAAAGACTTTATTTATTTATTTGACAGAGAGAAAGGGAGGGATAGAGAGAAGGCACAAGCAGGAAAATGACAGAGGGAGAGGGAGAAGCAGACTCCCACTGAGCAGGGAGCCCCCTGAGGAGCTGAATCCCAAGACCTTGGGATCATGACCTGAGCCAAAGGCAGACATCTTAACGACTGAGCCACCCAGGTGCCCCTCATATTATATTCTAAAACTCTAGTTTATTATGCTAACAATTACAACCTATCAGATTTCAAATTGAATCACTGTATAGTCCCTTAACAGAATGATACTAAAAGAGACAAAAGAATACTTGGGAGAGAGAGACAGAAACATCCCACTGTTATTCTGGATCTTCAAAGTAAATTCAGTGGAAGCATGTCAACTTGGATGTGATCCACTTGTGTTTCCAGGTTGTGTGGACAGACAGCCAAATCTAGTAGTTGATGTTCTGACATTCCATATTGACAGTTGAGGATAGTGCTGCACAGGGGACAGCACTTTGTAGAGTAGAATCTTAGGGAGCTTTGTCCTTACTTTCATCTTGTGCAGACTCTGGTTAAAAATGAATAATGGAATGAAGTTAAATGCTGTTTAAGTTCGGTCACATATCAGGTGCCTTTCATAATATTCCCATTTTATGGGTGAGCAAACCAAGGGGTTTTAAGGGTTTAGAGTAGTATATGGCAGAGCTGGAATTCTGATGCAGGGACTCCAAATTTCCATAAATACAGTTTCCTACACACTTAGGCCCCATACTTTCTAAGCTAGTCTGGTGGTCTGGTGCTTGAATTTAGTTCAGTATCTGCTTTTCTTGTTAAGTTCTGGAATAAGCCCTGCAAGAAGAAACCAGGTAAGCGATATGAAGTATTTCCCATAGAAGGGTTCAAGGGATATTTTGCTTGGAAATAATTGATGTTGATTTTGCTTGAGTCTTCTGAGCGCTGAGGCTTACCTGTAATGTCAGTCACCAGCCAAACTTGTTGTAAACATTCAGATTTCTCTCCTTTCCATGTTTATTATAAGAATTTTTTTTTAAGACAAAGTAAAGAAGTTCAGCTTTTAAGCTCTTTATTCATGCTAGAACTGAGACTTGGTTCTCAGTCTAACTTCTAGTACAGTTGATTTAATGTCTCAGAATTATTTTTCAATGTAGCGAAATCTATCAAAAATTTGCTGTTTTTCCTTTAGAAGGGCAGACTCCAGTGGCCAATTCTTTGTCCTTCCTTGTAAAGTAATAAAAACTTTTAAGCATAAAATCATCACTGCAACTATAAAAGCTACCATCTTCCACAGCATTCTTTGCAAATCTGGGCCTGGACTAAGGTACCTGGGCAGTGCCATTATCACCCAGCACAGGGGGTCCACGATCAGTATTTCAGCCCTCAGTGGATCTTCTGTGGCTCCTAAGGTCACTGCTAAGCCACCTCGGTGTACCAAGATCCTGTGGCTAGAACTGACAACAGAGTGCTGTGGTAAATATTCTCCCTGGAGCCTCCATAGTGCCTAACTACCAGAACAGACTTCAGTGGAGGTGAGTGAGAAGACAAGACAGACAAAACCATTAATTATCATGTCTTCTTATCCTACCCCACAAAGAGTGTGATAGTATCCCATGACTCAGGGATATGGATTAGGCTCTGCAGGCCACAGAGGACAGTCTATGGCTCTGGCCATCCTAGGCCCTTCGTGGCTACCTCAAGAACAAAGTCAAGATCTTTCTATACTTGTCACTTTTCTAGGTCACTGGTTGGGAAGCTCCATAGTGGAGAATTTGCAGGTCCCCAACACTGGCTACTACTCTTCTTCCTTCCAATATACTTTTTATTCTGTGGCCTTGGACACCTAACCTAGCCCATGATGATGAGAGAAGACTCCTCCTTGGCTTATGTCTGGCTTGCCTTGAATTTTTTAGGGAAAGAATATAAGAGGTTAGAAGGAGTCCTGCATGAGATTTCAATACATTTCCCTAATTTTACCTTCAAAAATAAGGAAGAAATCATCAGAATTTTCAAGTCTGTTGCCTTTTTTCTCTAATACACTTTATTTTTTAGAATAGTTTCGGGTTCACAGCAATATTAAACAGAAGACACAGAGATCTCCCATATATTTTCTGCTTCCACACATGCATTGCTTCCCTATTATCAACATCTTCCACCAGAGTGGTAAATCTGCTACAGTTGATGAACCTATACTGACACATCATAAGTATCCTCAAAATCCAAAGTTTATATAAAATTTCACCTTTGTTTTTGTACATTCTATGGGTTTGAATAAATGTATAATAACATGTACCACTATAATACCATACAGAATAGTTTCACTGCCCTAAAAACCCTCTGTGCTCTGCAGAATCATTCCTTCCCCTTCTCAACCCCTAGGAACAACTGATCTTTTTACATCTTTACGGTTTTGCTTTTCCCACATGTCACATCATTGGAATCATATAGTATGTAGTCTTTTCACATTAGTTATTTGCTTGGTAATATGCATTTAAGTTTCCTCCATGTCTTTTCATGGTTTGATAGTTCTTTTTTTCAGGGAAAAATGATATTCCATTGTCTGAATGTATCACAGTTTATTTATCCATTCACCTACTAAAGGATAGCTTAGTTTGCTTCCAAGTTTTGGCAGTTATGAATAAAGCTACTAATAAACATCCATGTGCAAGTTTTTGTTTGGACATAGTCTATATTGCCTTTTGACAGATGAGGCATGGAAGTCTTAGAGAAGATATGTGACTTGCCTAAAACCACCTGATTAACAGGCAATAAGAACAGAATCTGTATGCACATCTAGTTCCCAGGCCTCCTCTCAGTCAGGTAACTAAGCTCTATCAGCTATAATCTCCTTTAGCTGTGTGATAATGGGGAAAGAGCAATTAAAACTTCATATCGCTTACCTGGTTTCTTCTTGCAGGGCTTATTCCAGAACTTAACAAGAAAAGCAGATACTGAACTAAATTCAAGCACCAGACCACCAGACTAGCTTAGAAAGTATGGGGCCTAAGTGTGGAAGAAACTGTATTTATGGAAATTTGGAGTCCCTGCATCAGAATTCCAGCTCTGCCATATACTACTCTAAACCCTTGAAACCCCTCGGTTTGCTCACCCATAAAATGGGAATATTATGAAAGGCACCTGACATGTGACCGAACTTAAACAGCATTTAACTTCATTCCATTATTCATTTTTAACCAGAGTCTGCACAAGATGAAATTTTATGGGCTAAAATATATTTTAACGTAGTCCATAGTCATACACTAGAATCACCAAGGGAGACTTTAAAAATTGTTGATACCCAACACCAGAGATTCATATTTGATTGGCTTGGGGTATGGCCTGGGCACTGGGATTTTTAAAAACTCCCCAGATAATTCTAAGGTGCAGCCAATGTTGAGACTGTAGTTTGTTAAAAGCCACCATTAATGAGCACTTACAGATGCTAAATGTCACATTGTCAGGCACTGAATTCTCACAATGCTACATGGCAAGTGCTATAATTTTACTCAGAAGAAATTGAGACTCAAAGAGATAAATGCTTTTTTCCAAAGTCATAAAGCTATAAAATGTGAATGTAGAGATTTGTTTTTTTTTTTTAATTTTTTTTTTTTTTATTTATTTATGATACTCACAGAGAGAGAGAGACAGAGAGAGAGAGACAGGCAGAGGGAGAAGCAGGCTCCATGCCCCGGGAGCCTGACGTGGGATTCGATCCCGGGTCTCCAGGATCGCGCCCTGGGCCAAAGGCAGGCGCTAAACCGCTGCGCCACCCAGGGATCCCTGAATGTAGAGATTTGAATTTGAGTCTCTGCCTTTAAAGCCCAAGCTGGCAGCCACAAGCTAATGACATGAAAGCACAGGATCCATAGGCCATTCTTATTAAATTGCATGGCACTTCCTTGTTCCTCTCAAAGTCAGACCGACTGCTTCTATGAATTTTTAGCCTCACACCCACAGTACAATGTCAACAGTCATCACACTTTGTTCCCAAAAGGAGCTAAGCCAGATAAAAGAGATCAAAATCCCAGGCCAGCTCAGAGTTGGAAGTGACAAAATTCTCAGGTTTTTCACTTAGCAGAGACCCAAACTGCCTAGATGTCCTTCTAATCTTCTCAGACTGCTTACTGATCACCTTTTCCTATCACTTCATTCCTCTTTCAACCACACTACAATGGATCAATCAAAACTTATCATTTGAAATCACTTACTGTCACTCCAACTATATTTGGCAGGAGGAAGGGGAAAGTAATTGGTGGCAAATGAGACTGAATGACAGTCGCCATGTCAGAAAGACTCATAACCAGGAGGCAACTGATTAATGTCCAAGCCTGACAAGAAGCTGAAGGTAGAGACACACTGCCTGACAGTATGTAATAGACCCCCATTACTTCCAGCACCTTCATTAAACATCTGAGTCTCCCCTGCCCAGCTCAGTCTAGTTTCTGTTCATTGTTTAATGCAGATATGGTAAGAGAAAAAAAATTATAAGGTGTTAGCTACATTCAGAAAACTTCTCTTTGAGCTTCATCTCAGAAGGTTCTCTCTACATTTCTGTGTCTTTCCTCCCAATCATAAAACAAAATTAAAACTTGCTAAGAGACAAGGGCTACATCATGCAGGAGAGTAAGCCACAGGTTACCTTGGGTTCTTACTCATTAACATTTATATCTATCAGTAGGAGGGAGAAGGAAGACCCTGACCCATCAGAAAACTGAATCCACTGGAAGACTGACATTCTTTAGCAACTTTCATTGGGGAAAGGAGTGTTAATTTAATGAAATAATCTTTGTCATTAGAAAATGTTGATATGCATTCTAGTTGACTATACATCAGTTCTGTGAGCTTAGACAAGTCATTTTCTGGGCCTTGGCTTCCTCATATAAATTAAGGATTAAATAAATTTCTAACAGAATTATTGGGAGGAACAAATAGACTAATGTATACGAAGGTTCTTGTAAAGCACTTGCCATCATAAAGATTAGTTGGCTGTCTCCTGTTGCTGGAAGGACTCATTATCTTCTGTTAGAAGTCCCTACGGCAAGTCACCCTGAGCAAGCAACACAGAGATGCCCAAACTGAGAAGCCACTCAACACAAATCAACGCTGACTATTGAAAGCATCTACCCTAGTGATTTTCACTTTGGGGGTCTGTTTGAAAGCACTATATGTTTTCTCATGCATATGCCATGTCTCTCAGGCATCCAAAATCCTATGGACTCTTCAGTGCTCCTCAGTTTCAACCACTCCAGTATAATGACTCTTTGTTGCTTCCTAGGACTCCTCCAAAAATAAATCTTGCATATGCTACATATCTTTTTATTTTTTTTAAGATTTTATTTATTTATTTATGAAAGACACAGAAAGAGAGAGACAGAGAGGCAGAAACACAGGCAGAGGGAGAAGCAGGCTCCATGCAGGGAGCCCAACGTGGGACTCAATCCTGGGCCTCCAGGATCACGCCCTGGGCTGAAGGTGGCGCTAAACCACTGAGCCACCTGGGCTGCCTGCTACATGTCTTTTTAAATTCACATCACAGAATTACATAGTGTCAAAAACTGGTAAAAATCCATCTAGCCGTTTCTCTTACATGCTGTGGCAATAGTCAAATATATAATAAAATTAACTTCAATTATGTAGACATTCAGTTAACTTTAATAAATTTTAATTGATTATCTATTCTGTGTCAGACATTGTGGTATGTGCTAGGAATACAGCAAGACATAGTTTCCATCCTCAGGGGCTCCCAGTATAGTTGGGAACACTTACACAAAGAAGACGGTTTTATGCACTGTGATATATTCTGCACTGATACTTGACCAAAATGCTATGGGAACATTTTGGTAGGTGGAAAACACTGGGACAGTCAAGAGCCAGCCTGAATCGGTAAGTTTTGACTGACCTGTTTTTGAATTCTAGAGTGAATCTAAGCACATAATATAAATAGTTGGATATATCTAGATTCAGAAGAAGTCATCCGCTTAGAAAATTTCAGGGGCTTTTTGCTATTCCATTCATTCATTTGACAAATAATACTAAAGATCCACTTGGAACCAAGAACTGTGCTAAGAATCAAAGATAAAGACAACACTTTCCTTGCCTTCAAGGAGCTTATTGTCAAAGGACAGAGCCAAACATGTATTTTAGTAACAAATACAGTGAAATAATACATAAATGTATAAAGCACACAAGTGGCCAAAAAAATGTTAAGATTTGGTCTACTTTAGGTAGTCAGGAAAGGCATACCTCAGAAATGGACTTTTGACTTGATTTTTTGAGGCCTGGGTGAAGTAGGGGTTGAGGATGGGGCAGGAAACATAGAAAATAGCACAGGTAGGGCACAGAAAGCCACACAGTATTTCTGAAGATGAGAGCCCCCAGTCCAGGAAGGGAGTTGTTTGTTTGTTTGTTTGTTTGTTTTCTGTCACCTCATACTTGGGAGCATTTCCCACTTCTCTCAATGTGTAACAGTAGGTTCTTCCATACAGCCTCAAAAATCATCACAAGCACTAAAACATGTGAGGGGGCATCCCTATTTTGACCTGCTCAGTCAAGTGACACTCCTAAATCCTCTTCTCCTGCTAGGTCTTAGTGGCCAATAACCAACTTCTAAAGTTTTAAGGCAAATATTAAAAAAAAAAAAAGGCAAATATTTTTTGATAGATTAAAAAATGAAACTCAGAAATAACTAAGTGCACCCATAGCTAATGACATAAGCTATGACTAGAATCCAAGTCTTCTGACTCTTGAGCCGATAATCTTTTTGTCATCCTGAAGTGACCAACCTAGAGTACAGATATTTATGTTGGATACTCTCTGTTCACCCTTGTCCATCTTGTTATACTCTTCTCTCTCCAGGGGAGGCTGATTTCTAGGAATGGTATCAACCAGACTGCCCTGCTGCCAAGCTTCCACCTGGATTTAATAGGAATCACAGAAGTAAGATAAGAGGACAGAGGGAAGCAGAGGCCACGGTATTCACACTCCTGGCTCCCTTCCTGTTCAGAATATTCCTCTACTCACAGCACTTGTTTAGGGTCTCCCTGCTCGGACTACAACCAGAGCTACAGCTACAGCTCTCTCCAGTTGCTGGTAGTCACTCCTTCCACTGACACTCCAGACCTAGTGGTGCTAATAGCCTCCCATGATTGCTAGCACAAAGGTGCTATGTTGCATTCTTGTAGGTGCCCCAATATTATCACAACATTGGGTGGCTTAAACAACAGAAATTTATTTTCTCACAGTTTCAGAGGCTAGAGTCTGAAATCAAGATATTAGCAAGGTTACACTCCAGAGGCTATAAGGGAAAATAGATTCTTTGCCATTTTGAGCATTAGATGACTGTCTACATTCCTTGGCTTAAAACCTAGCACTCCAAGCCTTGCCTTCACCCTCACATTGCCTCTTCCTCTCATGTCTATGTTACCCTCCACTATCTCTTTCATATAAAGATACTTGTGAAGGTATTTAGGACCTACCTAAATCATCCCAGATAACATTCTCATCTCAACATCCTTAACCACATTTGTTACCTTACAAAGTAATAGTCACTCTTCTGCTATTTAAGGCAGTTTTCAGTTCTGGGAATTGGAATGCAATATTTTGGGGGTACCATTCAACCCACTGTAGTGGGCTTGTTTTTCTTAACTCTGCCTGTCCTGGTTTAAAATAATGCCTTCAAAAAAATAAGAATGACTTCGTTGGACTTTCTCCTCAATTATTCTGCTTGTCTATGCCATCTCTTTGATCCAATCTAATACAAATGTGCTTTGGTAGCTTTGCAGCATATATGGGAGTTTGCACATAGGGAGCCAGGAGACAAAAATAATACATAAATTTTACTTAATAGAAAATAGTTTTAAATATAACTTTTCCATTTTAAGCACAGACGTAGGGGCACCTGGCTGGTTCAGTGGTTGAGTGTCTGCCTTTGGCTCAGGTCATGATCCCGGGGTCCTGGGATTGAGTCCTACGCCAGGCTCTCCACAGGGAAGCCCTCTGCCTATGTTCTCTGTCTCTCTCTGTGTCTCTCATGAATAAATACATAAAATCTTTTTTAAAAAAAGCATAGAAATAATGTGGAGTAGAATGCAAAATTCAAATGAATTTTATAGACAAAACTTATGATTTAAAGGAAGTTTATAATCCAGTGAAGGTCATTTTCCTGATTTTTATATCCAGCCACTAGGACAAACTGGTTCTTCGGTGCTGTAAGATCTAAGAGTTTTAAACACTAATTACTCTACAATAGCTCACCTTAATTTCTTAATTTGATTTCTGTTTTTAGTGATTAGCCTCTAGGTTTGAAGAAAAAGAAAATGTCCATGAAAAACAGAGGTTTTGTGTTGCTTTGACCCTATTCCCTTGGGGGCTAGAAAACCCATTTCACCTCTCTCTCCAGTTTACCATCTGTGCAGTGGTAAGATGATCAAGTAGTGAAATGACGTTATGTTGATGAGGTTAATGAGATTTGCAGTATTGGACCATGCACATACCTTCATTAAAGAAACTTGAAATAAGTATCCATTCTAATGTTATAGCCATAGCTCTGGTCCCCATTGATGGCTCTGGGTGACATGTGAAAGGCAAAAGTGAAGAACCTTCAACTTAGCAGACTATTGACAAATAATGGCATATCTTTGCAAAACCTGAGCAGTAAGGACTTTCCTGACTACTCTTTATAAAAGAGCAGCACCGGGGATCCCTGGGTGGTGCAGCGGTTTGGCGCCTGCCTTTGGCCCAGGGCACGATCCTGTGAGACCCGGGATCGAATCCCACGTCAGGCTCCCGGTGCATGGAGCCTGCTTCTCCCTCCGCCTGTGTCTCTGTCTCTCTCTCTCTATGACTATCATAAATAAATAAAAAATTAAAAAAAAAAAAAAAAAAAGAGCAGCACCTCATTCCCAGGGCTTTCTTCCTTACCTTATCTTACTTCTCCAAAGCACTTATCACCTAGCTGATGGTATCTACATTTTACCTATATATGTATTTTCTTATGATCTGCTTCTGCCAACTGGAATATAAGCACTCAATATGTATTTGTTGACTAAATGAATGGTAGTTCATTTTAATTTAAAATGCTAATTTAAAATATAAAATTTTTAATTTCTAGGGGTTATTTTCGTTTTTTAAGTCATCTTTTTTTATAGCATCTTGGTTTTCTTTCACAAATGCAATATATTTTCATATATTAGTGGCAATTTTCATTGGCTTTTAATATTTTATTCTTCCTAAATTTTCCAAATTACTCTAAACCTTCCTTTATTCATTCATTTATTTACTATCTTAATCTTCTTATTTCATGTTAGAGACTTCCTCAAATGCCTTGCCAGCCTATGTTTTTCTGAGCAGGACACAAAAATGCTAACTGGATATCCTGTGAGAGGATGTAAAGCAAAGCATGTCAGGTGGTGTATGTTGGTGTGAGGTGATCTGGTGGTCAGCTCCCTTCTCAATGAGGATAGCCAAGGGTTTGCTGGTCTTTTCTCTGTAGAAGTGCCAGTTTTCCCAGGGAAGTTTCCTCTCAACCTTCCTGAGAAATATCAGCCTGGCTACTAAGCTCTGGAACTGGGTGCTGCTCAAAAACAAGACTTGCATTAATCCAACTATTTGCTAACCCAGGTTCCAGCTCCCCATTTCTCCATGCCTGCCATTCTCTCCAGCCTCTCTGGTTCCATTCCACTATAATCACTAGCTTATTCTGGCTAGGGAGTGAACATCTTGGGACCTAATTACTCTTTAAAGAGGCTTTCAAGCCGATCTTATTTCCAACAATGTGTTCCTAGACACACATCCACAAATACCCACACACTTTCTCCTTAACTTGTTGCTCTAATTCCAGGGCCTTACCAAAGTTTGTGGGGTAAATCAGAGGATTTCCCATTGGTGCCACAGTCTGTAGGCATTTACCCCTAATTTTCCTCTGTGCCACAGATAGAGTTTCACTAAAGATGGTATTTGCGTTGTTTTTAGTTCTCCTTATTTTGGGTGCAATTTATAGTAGAGGAAAATAGTAGAAAGTTCTTTATTTCACCATTTTGAAATCATTTAGCTTCTGCAATGGTTTATAACAGCACAAAAGGTTTTTGTTTTGTTTTAATTTTTATCTAATCAAATCTGTATTTCCCTTGATTTCTTCACTTGGTCTAATAGTTTCTGAGTGTGTCAAGCAATGATCAGATAACTGAGGTAACAGCAATAAGCCAGACAGATATAGGCTCTGCTGTTACATAAGCTATGGTGCACTGGGGTGACAGACACTAACTTGCAGTTATATGTGTGAGGATGTTATGAAAGGAAAATTGCAGAATGCCATACAATCCTACAGAAAAGGTGTTTAACATTATATAATGCATAAGAAATGAAGGTTAAACTGACTTACTAAGCAACGTTTAAGGTTGAGGGATGGAGATGACTGTGGAGAGGAGAAACAGAGCATCCAGATAAGGTAGAAACAAAGTCAAGTCAAGTAGGTAGGACAGAGCACAGCATATTCAGAGAACTGAAAGAACTCCCTTAGAGAAGGAACACAGAGTGCGGAGGGAGAGTGATTCTGAGTAACAATAGAGAATTAGGCAGAGACCAAAGAGTCTCTCAAGCTGAATTAAAAATTTAAGACTTTCATCTAAGGGCAGTGGGAAGTCATCTAACCATTGAGTAAGTATTAGGTTATATTTGTTATCTGTGCATGGATTTAATATTTAAATGTTAATCCAGAGGGATTGCAATTTTCCATAGGCTTTGAAAAGGGAGTATATGTTAATTTTCTTTTCAAAACAGCTAATTTCCCAACACAATTTATTACATAGTCTGTTCCTTATTAATTTGTGATGCCTCCTTTATCATATATAAAGCTGTTCTATAAAATAAAGTTGCCTCTGAATTGTTTATTCTATTCATCGATCTATCTATTCTTTTACCAACATCTCAAGTTTTAAATTATTTTGGCTTTGGGACACCTGCGTGGCTCTGCCTTCAGCCCAGGGCATAATCCTGGAATCCTGAGATTGAGTCCCACATCGAGCTCCTTGCATGGAGCCTGCTTCTCTCTCTGCCTGTGTCTCTGCATCTCTCTCTCTCTCTCTGTGTCTCTCATGAATAAATAAATAAAATCTTTAAAAAAATTATTTTGGCTTTATAATGCCTCTTCATATTGACAGAGTATAAGTTTCTGAATTCACCTTCCATACAGCTTTGAAATGAATTAGAAAGTCCTGATTTTTTTTAAAAATTGTATATTTTCATACTGTCACTAAAATACCTTGGATCTATATATATAAAGTAAAATTCCATCACAGTCTGTACAATTACCGAAAATGTAGGTACATTATACACTTCGGGATCATCTCACTATTAGATAAAAGCAGCAATAGCAAATATTTATCCAACATAACCACTGTGCCAGGTGTTCTGTATGCATCAGCCTATATATCTAGTCCTCTTAGTGCTTGGTGATCCTTCATATGGTCCCAGTCAACTCCATTCAGAGACAAATACTTTAATTGTCCCCATTTTGCAGTTGAAGAAATCAAAGCTTAGATGGGTTAATTCACCTACTTAGGGTTACTTGGCCAAGAAGAAATAGAGTCGTATGATTTTTCTGCTTTACCATTTATCTAATACATAACAAGTATTAATTGTCATTATTCTCCTATAACAATCTGTACAAACTTCTAATACTGCCTTTATAGCACTCTCAGGATTGTGTTTGCCCATCTTTCCTGTCTAACATGAGAAGGAGGGCCACTAGTTTATGTCTATGCCCCAGTACCTGACACAGTGATACCAACTTCGATGGAATAAGTAAACAGTTGTTCACTGAATTAACTGTTTACCTTTGCTTAAACTGTACCAAAAAACTAAGAAGATGTGAATGAAAGTCAAGGACAGGCATAATGAACCACAAGAAAAAAACAAAAATTAAATCTACACAATCTTACCATACTTAAAACTGATAGCCTAATACCAGTGATTCTGACTTAACCTCACTTGCACCTTATCTGATATAAAGTAAGGAATGAACTTTAGCCCCAGAGAGAAGCTTCTTGTTGGGGCGAATGCAGATGTGCCTCTAAGGACCAAACCCTGGGAACAAAAAGAAGCCTCATGTGACAGCTCTGTGCTGACCAATACTAAGAATGTTCTGTGATTGGCAGCTGCAGACTTGAAGTTTATTTAAGGTTAAGTCCTGGGTAACTATATACACTTCATGACTTAGTTGGTGCCCTGTACAGCTGTGACCCACAAAGAAAAAGGAACTTACTATCTTCAGTTAAGATGTGTTGGTTATATTAGTTTCAGTGTCTTTTTAAAAATTTCCATCACCTGGCAATCATAGACACTTTATCTTCTCCTCAGGGCCCATAATTGTCCTATTAAAACCAATTATGAGTTTTAATATCTCAGGAAATCTCCATCAGCTCAATAAAATGTTTAAGAGGAAACTCAAAGCTGACACCATATTTTTTATTTCTAAGAACAGTTCAGACCAGAAAAATAATCTAACAAGCTTTCTTCTGAGAGACATCTCAACCTCTTATGTAACAGAGAAATAAATTTGTTCATTTTTTATACATTAAACATATAATTAGCACTTACCATGTCCAGTTCATTTGTGAGGCATAATGGGTGATACCTATATAAATAGACAATGTCCCAGCATGTGAAGCCTTATAATCTATAGGAAAATGAAAACATAAAAATACTTAAATTCTAATGTGAGAAGGAATTTTATAAAAAAATGAATCAAGTTCTGCAAAAGGACAAAGGAAGAATAGATTCATATGGATTTGGCTGGGATTAGATGAAGGCTTCACAGAGAAGATCCATTATGGTATATGTACAAAGAATGGATAAAATTTTGGCTAGCAGACATAAGAAGAAGAAGTCTATTGAGTATGCTCTCATGTCTAGACACTATCTTAATAACAGTAATAGCTAATTTTTATTGAAGAGATTCCAAGTGCCACACACTGTGCTAAGGGCTTTATATGCATTATTTCATTCAAGGCTCAAACAATCCCCTATGAAAAATATTTTGATTCATTTAACAAATAAATGCCTTTTGAATACCTACCATGTGCTAGGTAGGTAAAATCTTCTCAAAAATGAAGAAGTTGAAGCTTAGAGATCAGTAGAGCTGGATTTGAACGCACATCGTCTGCAGCCTGGTAGTAGAGCACTTTATAACCTCCCATAGTACAGCGTTCTAAAGTCAGGCTATCCAATATGGTAGAAACTAACTACATAAGCCACATGTGGCTATTGAGCCTTTGAAATCTGGCTTGTCTAAATTGAAATATACCACAAGCATAAAATACATATGAGATGTTGAATACTTCATATTTTAAAAAATGTAAACTATCTTTAATAATTTCTTATATCATTTACATATAAAAGTGATAATAATTTGGGAGTATTAGCTTAAGTTAGTATGTTATTAAGATTAGTTTCATCTGGTTTTATTTTAATTAATGTGGCTTCTAGAAAACTATAAATTACAAATTTGGTTGGCATCATAGTTTTATTGGATTGCTCTGGAGATTACAAAGATGAGTAGAAGGATGCCCCCAAGGTGACTGTGTTGCAGTCTAGTGGGGGAGATGGGACTGTGTATACAAAGCAGTACAATGCAAGGCATGTGATAATTGCCAGAGGGGAGCACACAAATTCTATTTCTGAAGAGTTCACAGAAGACAAATGTTTCTTCTGATTAGGATTATTGGATATCTTTACTCATTTGGTTACAATTGCATTTTCACAAAATTACAAATCTGAATTATTTTCTCTAACACACAGCCTAAGGTGGAAATATGAAGAACTGCTGAAGCCCATAAGAAAACCTCTAAGTGTGACTTCTGATGGCTCAATCAACTACCTACATAGAGAGTGAGAATAAAATGGATCAACAAAATCCATGGCAGCTTCAGAATGATTAACTCAGAACTCCTTCATAAGTAGCAGATTTCCTTCATATACTAAACATTTCTTAAATGCCTAACTAAGATATTAGATTCCACTCATAGTTAACTTATTGGATCCCTTTTGCTTCTCTACTCACATATTACAGCAGACATGGTCAGGCAGAAAACTAACCAAAAGGTAGGCAATTGGGTATGAGTGGGGAAAGCAAGAATCCTACAAAATCCACGAATTAGTAAGTAGCCTCTGAATTAATTAGATCAACATAGCTCCATTGGGAGTCCACTGGTTTTTCATCTTTGATTAATTTGAAAAATCTCCATCTAATTTATAAACCAGCAGGATGTTTTGAAAGATAAACAAAGCTGTCTGCAATTTTAATTTCTCCTGACTTTGTCTAGCTCCAATTTCACATTTACCTCATTCTCTCAATTGTTATGGACTACTTGCTCTTTGACAACTCAGAGAACCAGATGTGCTTCAAACCAAGAGGCCAAATTCTTCTCCTGAGAATTCTCCTCCACGAGAATTCCTATAAAAAGTGCTATAAAAAGTGAATCTTCCTGGCAGCATTTTGAAGGCGAGCTCTTTGCTTCACATGGCATCAAGTTACCTGGAGACTGTTCAGCATTTATGGTTCCGGAGCTGTAACTTTCAAATACAAATGTGATACAAGCAAGACTCCTTGGGACATGAGAACATATTGAGATGTCATTGTAATTACATAGGACGTAGACCTGGCCAGCGAGCCAGGACTATGTACGTGCAGAGATAGTTTGCTTCAAGCCAGTTCTCTCTACTCAATTCCCAGGGGCCCAGCCAAAAATTGAGACAAACCACAATTGTGTGAGCACCTTCCTGGAATTGCAAACACTGACAACAAACTCTTCCAGTGTGGGAGCCAATGCTGAGCCTCTACTGTATGGTAGGCATGCTATTGACTTCAATTCTTACAGTGGTGCTAGAGACATTATTCAATCCCATTTTAAAAATTAGGAAACTGAGGTGCAGAATGTTTAGCAACCAGGATAACAACCAGAAGGGTAAAGTTGCCTGCCCAGACTAGAACAAAGTTTCAAAGACAGGCTTATCTGAACCCACATGTCCATGCTCCCAACTGTGGGACATAGTTCTTACCATAATATTTTTTAATACATGCTGTCCATCACTCCATAAAGTATTGATATAATTGGGCATATCAAGACATGACTGTTGGCTATGTTTTCTCATCTACGAAGTAGGTTAATGATAACAGTCCCATCATAATATCTTGTTGTTAAGTGGTCATGCGTGCTTCTTTCTACAAATGTTTTATTTTGTCTAATTAATCTTCATCTCATTAAACAGAGTTTTGGAAATGGCTTGACATGTTATATAACTGCTCTAGGTCTCCATTTTCCATCTTCGAATATCACTAGCCTTGTGCTAGCACATGGGGTTGGTGGAATGAAATAATGGATCTGAAAACTATTTATTGCTAGGTGCTATACATATGACTTTGCAAGTAAGCACTGTAACTGAGGAAAAATTTAAGAATCAAGAGTTTTATTTCTTCTTTTCACTCATAAGATAGTAAAGTGAAGACAAATAAGTCACTTTTTCCCCTTTGTTCTAACTTTTAGTTACCCCCAAAATTGAGATGTGCTTCTTCTAATTAATTCATCATGAGATGCTTGGCTGGCTCAGCAGTTGAGCGCATCTGCCTTTGGCTCAGGGCGTGATCCTAGAGTACCAGGATTGAGTCCTGCATTAGGTTCTCTGCATGGAGCCTGCTTCTCCCTCTGCCTATGTCTCTGCCTCTCTCTTTCTGTGTCTCTCATGAATAAATAAATAAAATCTTTAAAAAAATAATTAATTCATCCTGTTCCCAGTGCTCACAGCTTCAAGAGTCAAAAAAATTAAAAAAAATATAGTAACAGATTTCATGTCAGAACCTGCTACCTGGAAAAATCTTTCTGGAAAGATGGGTGAACACTGAGTGGTCAGCTTTGGGGATACTTAATAACAATCCCCAAGGTATCATTTTCTGGACAGCTCCATTCTGTGAATCAGGTCAGAGAATAAAGTGAAACCCTCACAGGTAAATATTGAACCAGGTGTTAAAACACCATCAGACACCATCCATAAATAGCAGCTGCTGGAAGGAATGTGGAGATCTCATCACCTGGCAACAGCCTGGATTAAGGCTCCCTCATGAGAGCTTGTGAGAGAAGGAGGGAGAGGGAAAATCAAACATCCATGGTGTGTGGCCAGGCCTCCAAGTCTGCACACATCAAACCTTCCTAAAAAATGTAAAAGGTATTACTGAAGGACTGTTAGAAAATAAAAAGACCAGGGAAAGGGATTCTTCTGGAACAGGAAGTGGGAAATGGAGTCCGTCTAGACTCTTCTGCAGTTATGGTCTTCCTGTAAATGTTTAATAATCCAGAAATGTCACATGAAGAACTTTGTACCAACATGGCTCAGCTTTTCATTCTATAATGTTTGTGCAAGTCACCAACTTAAGACAGAAGAGAAGGAAGCTAGCTAGCACTTGAGTACCAACTGTACTTAAGAACCATGTTCTTTTTTTTTTTAAGATTTTATTTATTTATTCATGAGAGACAGGCAGAGATACCGGCAGAGTGAGAAGCAGGATCCATGCAGGGAGCCAGACGCGGGACTCGATCCCAGGACTCCAAGATCACGACCTGGGCCAAAGGCAGGCACTAAACCACTGAGCCACCCAGGGATCCCCAAAAACCATGTTCTGTGTCATATGCTAGGTGATTAGTTTCCATTATCCCACTTTATCCAAAAGTATCACAATTACTCCCAAGTTACAGAGGAGGAAACTGAGGCTCAGAATGATGTTCAAGCTATGTAACTAGTAATTTATCAAGTCATGATTCAACTCAGGGATCTGTTATTCCAAACCTCATACTTTTTCTGCTTTACCAGGCCAACAGTGTCCCAGCTATAGTTATTTTTAATGAAACTTGCCCCATTCCTGCTCACCCACCATGAAGCACATGGTACTCCAACTAAACCTGGCTAGTTTGAACCCAATTAAGTCATGAACCTGTGCCCTAAAGATTTTCACTGATAACACTCAATTCTCTATTTATATTCTTTTTTTCCCCTTTGGTACCCAAAGAGAATATAAAATAGGACTTCTTAAGCTTTGTGTGGATACAGAGATTAGTGCTTAAAAGAGTTACTAAAAGCAAATGGTCCAAATTCTTTAATTTTACAGATTAGGAAACTGAGTCACTTAAGGGTCAACAGTATTTGTTTAAAGTCACACAGTAGTGAGGGTCTTAACAGAGTCCAGGCCTATATCTGTTTTAGGATAACATGAGATTCTGAGTCCTATAATGTAAGAGTTATAGAAACAAATAGAATATATGTATATTTCAATCAGACAATGTTATGTTTATTGTTTCCATCTAAAGGGGTGACAAGATAAAGCAAACATGTATAATCACAAGGAAAGCCAAATATTTGGATTTAAATCTTATCTTCACTTGCTTTGTGATCCTGAAAAACATTATTGAATCCCTTGAAACTTTGGTTTCCTTATCTGCAAAATGGAAATATTAATCCCTACCTTAAGGATTTTGAGGATCTAATGAAAAAACATAGGCAAAATACCTAGCACAGCCTGGCACATAGTAGCCATGCAATAAGAATTCAATTTTTCTCATTTCTTTCAAATTTAATTAAAAAACAAAAAGCAATACCAACACTTTTGCATGACTTATTCACTTACTTTTTTTCATCACACTTAAATCCTAGAATTTGAGTCATACTTGAAAGAAACAAAAGACTCAAAACAATGTTAGATGTCTAAACAAAATATACAATCTGGTCACTACTCTAGCATAAAAATTTATATAAAAACATCCACAGCTACTACATTATTTACTCATGTTGTCATCTGCCCAATAGCACCATGTCTCATATAACTGTTTACTGCCTATGTTCATCACACACTCACAGCACTGAGTTCTCTTGTGATTCAGTCACCACCACTCTTCCTTTGGCATAGGTTGGCCTCATACTCTTCTTACTTTTCTCTTGCAAAAATTTCCACTTAATCCCATACCCTACTGCCCGACTCTGTAAAACAGTATATATAGTCAGGTATAGCTAAAATTAATGTGCATTAATTCAAATATGGCTGTATACCTATGAAACCAACCTGGTACATGGCTAGGACCAGCCTGTTAGTGGGCTCAGTCTGCTACTGGGCTCCAGATAGATTAAAAGTCTAAGCCTGAGGGCAGCCTGGGTGGCTCAGTGGTTTAAGCGCCTGCCTTTGGCCCAGGGCGTGATCCTGGAGTCCCAGGATCGAGTCCCACGCCGGACTCCCTGCATGGAGCCTGCTTCTCCCTCTGCCTGTGTCTCTGTCTCTGTCTCTCTCTCTCATGAATAAATAAATAAATAAAAATCTTAAAAAAAAAAAAAAAGTCTAAGCCCGGAGTTCTCTGCTCTTCCATTACCAAATCCTGCTGTCCTAGGTATCTAGGCTGGAAGCCAAGAAATGTACCTCTTTCCACTTCCTACTTTTCTTCAAAATGAATAAGAACATGTCATATAATAATAATAATAATAATAATAATAATAATAAAAGGTACTTCAAGACTAAAGTCTTCTCAGGACACATGTTAGGAATTAAGATTTGTTTTTTCATTATATGGATTATGTCTCCAATTTAACAGTGTCTTCTTTAATCAGTATCACTGCATCTGACTCATAAAAAAAGTGTCAGGCCACTCTTTCCTTTCTAGGATATTAGTTCAAATCTCTGTGCTGATAATGACAGGCAATTGTTTCCAACTGTGTGTGTTCTGTCTGTTGGTTTTAATTGAGTGTATACTGAACAAATATTCATTGTCCCTAAATTAATTCTGCTCTATCTTTTTGACATTTTCAGGAGGGAGAATGAAAACAAGAAAAAAAAAAAAAAGAGGAGCAGGAGGAGGAAAGACAGAGGGCAGGAAGAAAGAGAGAAAAGAAGGAAGGAAGGAAGGAAGGAAGGAAGGACGGAAGGAAGGAAGGAAGGACAGACTTCACATAGATCCACAAAATGCTGGATGTCATAGGAAAGACAGTAAAAACAAAATGGAAAGTATGGCCCCACACTGTGGTCACCCATATATAGGGACATGGTTTCTTCTTTAGCTCTGCATCATCTGTGCCTACCCTTTTGAGGCCATGGGAGTCAGTCCTCAGAAACTCTAGGCCAGGGAACTCAGCAATAAGCCATGTCACTGTGAACCCTCTAAACCTATATCATAGTTCTAATTTGGGGGCTTCTTTCTTCTTCCCATGATGAACATCCACTTTTGCCTTCTAACTCTAGAATTTAGATTCACATCACTTCCATGGTTAAATCCTTATCCTTTCTTGATTACCACCCAATGTACCATTTCCTTATAGAACAAAGTTTTTATTATGAACCAAACATCATGAAAATTAACATTTTCATATTTTACTTTAATGCCTACAAAATCCATTCAATACACATGTAATTATAAGAAGGAAACTGAAGAGAGGGATAACTCATCTAGGGTCATGCAGTAGTAAGGAGAGAATGGAATTTGACATTTTTCACTCCAGTACCTACTCCTTTAAACTAATGTCTCCCTTATTACTGCCTTAAAGACACTCATAATCTATCTAGCAGTGTATGGAGACAAGAAAATAAGTAACACTGGTACATAACAACACATACACATAAACTGTGTTACATTAACTGAGGAAGAAACAATCCATTCTTCCTGGGGTTGGGGGGGACTTGTTTTTATGATAAGTGCAAGATTTTATTTTTATGATGAGTCTAGGAAAAAAAAAGAGGAGGAAGAAACCTGAGGATGAGCTTTCAAGAAAAAAGAAATGCACAAATGGCCAGTAGTAGTTTATGGCTAAAATTAAGGTGTTTGGTAGGAATGAGACAACAGAAGCTAAGAGGTTACTGGAAAACTTAATAGAGAAGAATGTGAAATCACACTGATAAGTTAGGACATTGTCCTAGAATGATGTTTTCAGTAAAAATTACCTTTTCCCATAGTTTGGAGAATGAATCAGAACTGAGAGAAACCAGAAGCAGAAAGGCCATAATTACAGTCCAGACTGAGCTGATGGAGCTTGATCCAGGTCTGTATGGCTGGTGGAAGAGAGACAATCTGGAGGTAGGATTGAAAGTTCTATACCTAATGGTCAGTCAGGGATTATGAGACTTAAGAGTAAAGGATGAGTTGAAAATTCTAGTTTAGGTAATAATTCCAGAAAGCTCATTATCCTCAAACTAAGTGATACATCTTGAAGCATTAAAAAGTACAATTAGACCAATAAGAGAAAGTAATAAACCATACAGTACGTTTATACAATGTGTAAGATCATTTACAAGTAGTCTAAAATAGTGCTTCTCAAATTTTAATGTGCATACAAATCACAGGAATTTCATTAAAATAGGCATTCTGGTTGAGTGGGCCTGGTTGAGGCTCAAGAACCTGCATTTCTAGCTAGCTTCCAGTGATATTGATGCTGATGTTGGCCCACAGACCACACTCTGAATAGCAATAGTATAAAATTCAAAAAGGAGATCTTTGAGATACTTTTAGACAGATGGCTATTATTACAGATGACTAATGTAATAAATCAATAAGAAAAACTGGAAGATAAGGCATATGTGGGGGGGGGGAGCGTGTAGGATGCATCTTATTTTTTGCAAGTACTATATGAAGGCGAGCCATGCCTTCAACAAAGTGTCCTGAGTGCTCCTTGCAGAGGCCACAGGAACTCCAGATATCTTGGCAGCTCTCCTGGGAGGTCTTTTCAATGTGTGGGATGGAAAGAATGAGGCTCATGTAACTGCCGAGTTACTTCCATCACAGCCAAGAACATTCACCTTCTATAGAATAAAGGTTTCCCTGGCTTCTTCCTTTGCCAAGACTCAAAGACTCAAACTGGAGATGGAGATGAAAACATTTTGCAGTCAGCTCCTAAAAGAGTGCTGAAAATACACACAAGGGGTCTTTGTCCAAAAGTAAATAATTATTGTTTGTCAAGTATTTACAATAGTGGATGGGACAATACATAAATCCTGTTCTCTCTTTACCAACAGCTGCCTGCCAGATTTTAACTTGCAGGTGTGTTGTTTCTTGTTTCTGTTTTAATCTAGTTTCATAATGAAGGTATTCAACAAAATTACTTTTTAAGAAATACATTCTAGCTTCCACTCAGTTAATTTACTGCTGTTTCTATAAAATTAAACTCCAAATATCAAAAGGAATTTTAAAAATCAGCTGAGACTCCAGTGGTTCTACGCTGATATCCAAGTAAGTGATTAAGTATCGTCTACTTGAATATTTCCAGTGCTAGACACCTCACCACCATTCAGAGATCTCAGTACACCTGACAGCTCTATTGGAAAATTCTAACTCTCGTTTATTAGTCCTAGTTCTACTTTGTAGAGTCACAAGGGAAAATGTAACCCCTCTTTCAAACAATATTTCTTCAAATGTTGAAGACAACTATCATAGGCCAACAGATCCACAGCTGTCCAGTCAAAAATCCTCAGTTCTTCTGACTGTTCCTCATGTAAAATGAATTCAAATCTCTTCTCCATATGTATAACTGTACTCTAAAAGTACTTCAGTTTTACTCTTAAACTTTGGTGTTTCTCAAAGGGAAAACCCCAAATGAGACTCAGAATAGCATAAATTAAAATGTGTCTTTAACATTCTTTATGTTAGTTATTTCTTTCCACCTTAGTGCATCCTAAGATACAAACAATACAGAAACAGAAAGAGACAATGGAAATTGTGAAAGATGGATGTGAGATCTATGATCTGGTTCCAACTCTTACTAGCTATTTGAGCAAGTTGCTTAACCTCTCTAAGCTTAAAATTTAAATTTACAAAATGGCAAAAATTACACTTACAAATTAAAGATAGACATGAGATTTACAAATAAATGCATGCATAGTTTCTAATAGTCAATGCCTGGCACATAGTAGACATTCAATAAACTATAATTACTATTAATTTTTATGTTTTGGTGAGGCATGTCAATGATTAATCATTTTATTTTATTTTATTTTATTATTTTATTTTATTTTATTTTATTTTATTTTATTTTATTTTATTTATTCATGAGAGACACACAGAGAGAGGCAGAGACATGGGCAGAGGGAGAAGCAGACTCTCTGTGGGGAGCCTGATGTAGGACTCGATCCCAGGACCCTGAATCATGCCCCGAGACAAAGGCAGACGTTCAACCACTGAGCCACCAAGATGTTCCTCAATGGTTAATCTATATTCCATTTACAATCACCTTAAGATTCTTAAATCCTTTTACATATCACATTTTACTAGAACTATTAAAAAAAAAGAACTATTTTATTGTGAAACCAGTGACATAAATTTACATTTACCTATTTATCTTTATTTCTTCCCAACATTTATCTATTATTTCAGTTGCTTGAATTCTTTATAGATGGCAATTCTAAAATCAAATATTTTAACTAATATTTTTCTCAACTTTGAACTACATAAAATTATGATCATTAATTGAATGGCATGTCACTGTTTAAAATATTTTTAAAATAAATAAAATATTTTTAAAGAATGCAAGAACTCATTTAAAAAACAACATGGCAAAAAAAACAACAACATGGCATTGTTTAAAATGTAAAAAACAAACAAAAACTATACACACACATATGTACACACACACACACAAGGTTGAAGGAAGAGTCCTATACCTCTAGAAATATCCTTCAGATAAACACTGACCCTTTGCATCTAGAGTCTAGGAAACTCTGACATAATGAAATCCAAACACGTATCATATATACACCCACCCACCAAAGAAGGAAATGATTCTACCATGGGTGATTTATTCTTGGTGAACCCACAAGGTCTAATCATAATCATCACTTCCTTTTCTAAATGCTTATAACATCTCTCCTTTCTATTTAAAGATCCTACTTGTTTAGAGCAGCTTTAGGTTCACAACAAAATTAAGAGGAAAGTACAGAGTTTTCTCACATACCTCCTGCCCTAATAGCCTCCCTCATTATCGATATCCCCAACCAGGGTGGTACATTTGTTGCAACTATTGTTTGTAACAACTTATAGTTGACATCCTAATAACTCGAAGTCTTTAGTTTTCCTCAAGATTCACTCTTTCTACAACATCTCTTCCCAATAATCCCTTCTCAATTCTTGCCCATGATTGGAAAAAAAAAAGTCTTTGTCATTAACATGAAACTGGGGAATGATAAGAAAAAAATTACTTCACATAACACTTTCACAGAATGGGTAATTAATATACGGAAGTATTTTTCAAATATACATTGCAGAGAAAATTATTCTAGGAAGATGCTCCATTTAACAGTTTGGGAATGGCTAAAAACATGACAGTGTCTTGGAGATTTTAAATTAAAAAGGCCTACTAAAGACTCTAAGAACTCTTATAGAAAAAAATTCCCATTTGTTAAAATTGAAAGTTCCTCAATATATTTAGTCACAAAATTATTCTCCTTAGGTCACAAATGGAAACCTCCCTTAAAACTTTTTTTTTTCAAGTCTCTTTTTCAAATCAAAGGTATTGAGGAATAAACATTCCTTATACAATAAAAAATAGGTATTTAAAGCATAAAGTTTGATTAGTTCTGACAAATATATGCATTCATGTGTAAGCACCACTATAATAAAGACAGAATATTTATATCTCCTAAAAAATTTGTCTTGTGTTCCTCTACTCTCAGTCTCTGAAAGTATGACAACTTCAGGCAACTACTGATTAGATTTCCCTTTTCTAGAATTCCATGTAAAGGAAACCAAGATTCAGTCATGATTTTATATGTACTGGTGGATAATTCCTACTTTACTGCTGAGTAGTATTTAGTATTTCATCATACGAATATACCAGAATTCGTTTATCCATTCACCTCTAAATAGACATTTACATTGTTTGCATTTTAGATTATTAATAAAGCCTCTGCATAATTGTGTATAAGATTTTGTGTAGAGGGGCACCTGGGTAGCTTAGTCCATTGAGTATCTGACTTAGATTCAGATACTGATCTCAGAGTCCTGGAAACAAGCCCCATCTCAGGCTTCACACCCAGCAAGGAGTCTGCTTCTCCTTCTTCCTCTGTACCTACCTGCTGAACTGTGCACTCTCCCTCTCACATAAATAAAGAAAACCTTATTCAAAATGTGTATAGACATATGCTTTCACTTTCTTGAGTAAATAACAGGGAGTAGAATTACTGAGTCATATACTAGGTATGTTTAACTTCAAAGAAATTGTCAATTTTTTTTCCAAACTGGGTTGAACCATAACACACACCTTTACATTTTACATACATGAGTGTTCTAGTTGCTTCATATTTTTACCAAAAATTGGCGTAGACAGTATTTTTCAGTTTTAGAGTTGCATGTTGTTTAATTGCTAATTATTCAGAGTTTTATCACGTATTGTTGTTACTGATTTCTCATTTAATTCATTTTGGTGAGAAAGCAGACTCTAAGATTTCAAAAGTTTTAAATTAATTGAGACCCGTTTTACAGACCAGCATATAGTCCATCTCTATCTTACGGACTAGCATATAGTATATTGGTGACCATTTCTCACACAATCACCCAGATTCCATTCTCACTAGGTAGAGTATTCTATAACTACCAAGTCATGTCGGATAATAGTTACAGTCAATATTCATCCTTAGTGTATCTCTACTTTCAATTTATCAGTTTTTGAGAGAGGAGTTTGAAATCTTTAAATACAATGTTAGCTTGGGCAGCCTGGGTAGCTCAGCGGTTTAGTGCCACCTTCAGCCCAGGGCCTGATCCAGGGGAGGTGGGATCAAGTCCCACAACGGGCTCCCTACATGGAGTCTGCTTCTCCCTCTGCCTGTGTCTCTGCCTCTCTCTCTCTCTCTCTGACTTAAATAAATAAATAAATAAATAAATAAATAAATAAATAAATAAATAAAATAGGTGTTAGCTTTAACTTATTGCTACTTTCAGCTCTGTCCATTTTTGCATCACATATTTTGAAGCTCTAATATTGGGTTATTGAAATTCGTTAGGTCTGCATGATGATTTAACCTCTTAATCATTATGAAAATTCCTACATTATCATGGGTAATATTCTCTATTTTGGAGAATACTTTGTCTAATACTAATATGGCTATTCCTACTTTCCTTTGATCACTTTTATTTACTTTTAAGCCATGTATGAATTCATATTTAAGTTATTATATATAGATGAGCTTTTTATGCAGTCTGATAATCTCTGCTTTTAAATGTTATGTTTACACAACATATAGTTAATATAATTATCAATATGATTGATTTCAATCTATTATTTTCTATTTATCTCTTCTATTTTTTTCTTTTTTTTTTCCTTTCTTTTCCTGTTCTGTCTTCTTTTGGATTAAATGAACACTTTTGTGATTCCATTTTATCTCTGCTGTTCATTTGTTAGCTATATATGTCTTTTTTTTTAGTGGGCGTCCCAGAGTTTATATTTACATCCTTAGCTTATCAAATTTATGCCACTTCACATATAATGTTAAAATGTTCACCTCCTTATCTTGCTGTTCTTTGTGTTATATGTTGTCATATATTTTATTTTTGTTCATGTTACAAACCGTACGATATACTGCTGTTTTTGGCGGTAAACAGTGAATTATCTTTTTAAGAAAAAGAAGAATCCCTAATATTTAATATTTCTGTTGCCTTTTTTTTCTATACATCTATGTTTCCATCTGGTATTATTTTTCCATCTGTCTGAAGAACTTCCTTTAGTTTTTTGGCTTTTTTTTTTTTTTTATAGTGCAGTTCTGCCAACAGTGGATTCTCTAAGTCTCAGTGTCTGAATTTTTTTTAAATTTTGTCCTCATTTTTGAAATATAATTTCATCAGATATAGATTTCTAGGTTGAAATTGTTTTTCTTTAATAGCTTTAAAAATATCTTTCTATGGTTTTTTGTCTTCTTTTGTTTTGGAAGGGTAGTGTAAAGACATTCTTACCTTTTCTTTTCCTCTACATAAGTTGTCTTTGGGTTTCTGGTGTATATCCTGCTGGGAGTCCATCAAAACTTTTGGATTTGTGTGTTTATAGCTTTCAACAAATATGGAAATATCTTCAACTGGTTTTCTCTAATCTTCTTTTATGCACTTTCCTCCCTGAATTTCAATTATATATTGGCAAAGTTAAATGCCTTGGTATTGTCTACCAGATTACTGAGTCTCTTTTAAATTTTTTAATTTTTTCTCTCTATGCTATCTTTCAGATTTGTTGTTGTTGTTGTTGTTACTGACTTCCAGGTTCAGCAATATTTTCTTCTGTAAAGTCTAATCATTTATTAAGTCCATCCAGTAAAATTTTCATTTCACAGCTCCACAAGACACCATGCATGCTGTGCCTGACTTCTCCCTCCCGAAGCCATGTCTTCTAAATTGTCCCCAGGCAGAAAGCCAAACCAATCACTTCTCTTTTAGGAGTCACAGCTTGCAAAGCCACTTTCTTGTCCAATGGCTGAACATAATTATTTCATGGATTTCACCCAATGTTTCTAATTGTTTACAGTGGAATGTCAAGTCCCATATCAGTTTCTTCTTCATGGCCAACAACAAAAATCTCGTCCTGTGCAATTTTGGGAAATGCTAACCTAGAAAATTTATGTGAATACTTTAGGCCTGTTTTTATATTTCTGAGTCATTACTTTCCAATAATTTATTAAGAGAATGATAATTAATTCATAAGAATTTAAAAATGAGAAGTCTCTAACTAAAATTGGTATTTAATAGCCAGAAGACAAATTGCATGTATATCATTTTAGGAGGAAAAAGCTTAAATTAGGTCAGAATATTTTAAGTACAGTTGATACAGGACACACAATGAGTAATATCATATTGTGTTTAATTTATTAGAAATTCTTACTTCCATATTAAAGAAATGGCTCTTTCCTAGTTCCCCAATTAAAATACTAAAACATGTATCAAAAGATCATCTAGGGATCCCTGGGTGGCGCAGCGGTTTGGCGCCTGCCTTTGGCCCAGGGCGCGATCCTGGAGACCCGGGATCGAATCCCACGTCGGGCTCCCAGGGCATGGAGCCTGCTTCTCCCTCTGCCTGTGTCTCTGCCTCTCTCTCTCTCTCTCTGTGTGACTATCATAAATAAATTTAAAAAAAATTAAAAAAAAAAAAGATCATCTAATACTAGAACTAGAAGGAAATTATGCACCACCCTTTCCAAACCTCATATTTTACAGCTTTGGAATGTAGAGTCAGAGAAGTTAAATCACTTTTTCACTCACCCAAAGCAACATAGCTTGTAGTTGGAATTGCTGATAATACCTGATCCCTAGTCTCATATGCCACACAGGCTTTATTCCCTCCTACCTCAAAATGTAGTCTTTTATCGACATCTTTTATACACAATTATCTTTTTTACAAAAATCAAGCAACTAAATTACGGTGCAAAGGAAGTGAGAACGAGATATATATTTTATAAACCATTTGTTTCCCCTGTCTACTGTTTAGCACTATACACTATTACATTGAGTTAAAGTCTTAGAAAATAGTTATTATTTGAGCCCGTGAGGAATTTACAAAGAATTACATTTTTTTTATCAAGAATCTTAAGTCCTTATAAAATATCTGATCTCTTCAAGAGGTCCCTTAAGGTTTTATTTTTACAATCTTCCTTAGCAAGCATTTAAGCAAATAATTCATCTAACTGAGTTGTCTACATTGTTGAATTAATCTTCAGCAAGCTTGTGTTAGATTAAATAATGACCTGAGTGATGTTCAAATAATTCAGAATTAGCTAGCATAAAATAAGCCTATAATTCCTTTCACTTATTACTAACACTGTATTACCTCATCTGCTTGAAAAAATGGACATTGAGTTCAAAAGGAGAAGATACCATAGTAAATGTAAGCTAAAAAGTGACTCATAGCTTTTGATCTCCAAAATACTTTCCACTGATTTTACCAATGCTCAATTTCAGTCATTCCTTCTGGTCCAGCATTAACCAAAAAACCATTGTTAAAATGCATGTTTGTGAAAAAATGCAATAGCTCAAGTTTATTATCAGATGGAAAAAGCAGAGTATCAAGCTCAGAGGAAATGAGTTTGCAAATGTGCATTTATACATTTTAGTTGCAGATAATTATTGAGTACCTACTACATGCCACACATTGTACTAGGAAATACATAATGTACAAGCCAGAGTGATGATTAGTAATCTAACTTATTTTGTTCGTTTGTCTGTTTAGTTGTTGCCTGTTTCCTCCACTTACCACCATCAGCAAACACTGAATAGAAATTCAATCAACATTCTGTAAATCTTGCTCATCCTTGTATCCCACTAGATTTGTTCCTGCCATGTAACAGGCACCCCGTCAATATTTGTTGATTGATTAAATGAATGGCACTACCCTGCCCTCATGAGAGTCTGATGTTAGGGAGATGGTTGAGGAAGCTGATAACACAAGACACGGTTCAGTAAGGAAGCAGCTAGAATGTTTTACTTTGATATATCAGTATTTTATGGCTCTGAATTTTCTGGGTTTCATGTAAGTACTAAAGGAGAATAATTTATTTTCATATATTTATCAATTTATATTTTAGTGCTTTTCCCAGATCTCTATTTCATTCTATTCTCACAGTAATAAATACACCAGAACAAACATTAGAATCTCAGAACTAAAGATTAGAAGGGGAAGGAGAAGGAATTAGAGTAATCTGGATTCGACCAGGCCCCAGACAATCTCTTCCCTTACTTTGGGTCCACCTCAAGGGCAGATTCACCAATGTGTTCCTTCTTTTTTTTGGGGGGGGGGGGGGGGGGGTGGCAGCAGCTTTATTTGGGAAAAGACACTTGAATTGGCTTTCGGTTGGGGGCATGGACAAGAAGGGGTACCCACGGCAGTAGACTCCCCCTAAGGGTAGGCTGGGGACCGGGGCTGAGCCTTAGGTGGGTCTCTTGCACGCAAGGCCCCCTGCACAGCTCCTTCCCCCAAAGGCTTCATGGGGCCACAAGAGCAAGGAGGCTGGGAGGGCCCGCACTGGCTGTTCACTTGGGCAGGACGTCAGACGACTCAGACACCAGCTTCCCATCACGAGTCTCGATCTTCTTCACAGCCACGGCCTTGGAGGAGCTGCTGCGGCTGAAGGAACCCAGGGCCAAAGCCGGACTGGAAGGGGCTCTGGCCGCGGTTGGGGCCGGGGCTTGTGAGGGCCCGTAGGCCAAGGCCAGGCCCCCGGAGTGGCCGCTGGTCGTCTTCCTATGGATGCTTGCGTTCTGCATCCCAGACTCGCCCTCCGGCAGCGGGCGGGCGGTGGCGGTCCCGACGTCCAGGGCAGCCTGACGTTCAGGAGCTCCCGGGACTGGCGCAGCTGCCGGGCCATGTCCTGCTTGTCCCGCTGCGGGGCGGCCTCCGGCTCCGGCCCGGCCCGGCCACCTGGCACTGGCGTCCTTGATGGCCAGGTCCCCGCGCGGCTCGGCGTCGGATGGCAGGCTCCAGGGCAGCCCTCTGGTGTTTGAGGGCCTCGATCTCAGCCTGGAGGCGGCTGATGCTCCGGTTCATCTCGGAAATCTGTCTTCGTGCGGCGGAGGTCATCTCTGTGCTTCCCGGCCAAGGTCTGCAGCTCCTCGTACTTGAACTGGTGCATGGTCTCGGCCTCCGCCCCGCTGCGGTGGGCGATGTCCTCGTACTGGCCTTGACCTCGGCGATGATGCCGTCCAGGTCCAGGGAGCAGCTGTTGCCCTCGGACAGCACCGCGGACGTGTCCGAGGTCTGGGACGGCAGCTCATGGGTCTCCTCTTCATACAGCTGCCCTAAGGAGTTGATCTCGTCCGTCAGCCCTTCCAGGCGGGACTCCAGTTCCATCTTGTGCATGCAAGCTTCATCCACATCCTTCTTGATGAGGACAAATTCATCCTCCATGTCTCCACGCAATTTGATCTCATCCTCGTATTTATTCTTTTTTTTTTTTTAATTTTTATTTATTTATGATAGTCACAGAGAGAGAGAGAGGCAGAGACACAGGCAGAGGGAGAAGCAGGCTCCATGCAGGGAGCCCGATGTGGGACTCGATCCTGGGTCCCCAGGATCGGGCCCGGGGCCAAAGGCAGGCGCCAAACCGCTGCGCCACCCAGGGATCCCCCTTCGTATTTATTCTTGAAGTCCTCCACAAGCCCCTGCAGGTTGCCAAGCTCCACTTCCAGCTTCAGCTTCTCCTGCCCCGGGGGTGTCCAGCTGCCTCCGGAGGTTGTTGATGTAGCTCTCAAACATGTTGTCTATGTTGCTCCGAGCAATTTTCTGCTGCTGCAAGAGGCCCCACTTGGTCTCCTGGATTTTGTTCTGCTGCTCCAGGTGTCTGACCTTGTCGATGAAGGAGGCAAACTTGTTGAGGCTCTTGATCTGCTCCTTCTCCTGGGTGTGCACCACCTGGATGTTGGGGTCCACATCCAGCTTCAGGGGGCACAGCAGGCTCTGGTTCACTGAGATGGCCCGGCCCTTCGTAGCCCCCGACCACAATCATGCTGCTGTTCAGGCCATCCCAGAAGCTGCCGCCGCTGCTGCCCACCAGGGAGAAGGCGGAGGAGCTGATGCTCCTGTAGGAGCAGCTGCTGAAGGCCCGGGGACTGGAGGTGGACACCTTGTAGGACTTTGGGTCACCCTGATGGACATGGTGGAGGCTGGAGTGGAGGCGAGGAGGCCAAACCTGACAGAGGTTCCAGAAGGAGCACGAGGAGCTGCTTCTAGGTGGGCCAGTGTGTTCCTTCTAAAGAAAAAAGAAAATCCAAATTCAAAAGAATTAGTGAATAATATAGATTTTATGGGCTATTTCTTGGGAAATAAAAAGTAAAAGTTATGCCACACCAAAATATTATTACCATCACTAATTAATACCTCTTTCTTCTCCCGAAATACTTCCTCATTTATCTCCTGAAATCAGAGAGATGAGTATCTTTCTGCCCCTGTTCAGTCTCTAAAATATATCCTCTCTATTGCATCAAGTCATTCATTTCTCATGCTCAATTTGCATGTCACACTAAACACGGCAGAGGTCACCAACAAACACCTATGTTCCTTGGTCACACCCTTCAAGGACATCCAAGTCATCTGGCCCACATGAGCACACTTTGAGTTCAGGGACAGGTTCAGTCTGTGTTTATACTTCTTCCTGTAAAGAACCTTTCAAAATAATAGTATGTTTACAGCTAAGGAAACTTAAGCTTGAGAGTATAGATAACTTGGCTAAAATGAGATAGGGAGCAAATAACAGTAGAAATTAAAAACCACATGTACCTATCTCCAAATTTCTGTGCTACTTACTAGTTTCTATATGTTTCATAATAATGGCTACTACTAATTGAACATCTGCCTTTGGGAAGCACTTGTGCTATACATTTCATACACATCATGCAATTTAGTCTTCATTTGAACCTGACTATAAATAATGTCACTAGCCCCATTTTACAAGTGAGAAATCTAAGGGTGAGCAAAGATAAGGCACTTGCCCAAGGTCACAGAGCAAGAAAGTAGTAGAGGGAAGATACAATCAGATCTATTTGACTCATTTATTTTGTTACATTGCACCATACCACACTGTTGAAAGAGAACATAGTGATGCCTCAGTTCAACATTCTACATCAATATAGTAAGTCCCTTTGCATGCATTAATGAAAGATAATTTTCTACGTAGATCTTTACAGTGAAAAGGTGTTCACTACTCCATAAGGACCATTTCTAAGGTAGATATAATTTGCAATAAGAAATGTATTTGTTTTGAAACAAAGGTTGCCCTTATTTAATTATGGATTCTATTGTTCTGTCTAAAGACAGATAAATAATTTTCTCTAGCTCTCTTCCACAGCATAGCTCTTCCAGTGCTCCATTCATTTTCAACCATTTAGAGTATACTTACCATATGCTATATGGTGTGCTCAACACTGAATATAATGATGAGAACACAGACAGTCTCTTATAGCTTACTGATTTAAGCAGACACTATACACAAATTGATGTATAATTGCAAAATGTGATAAGTATCATGGTGAAAATGCAGGGACTTATAAAAGTGTATTCTAAGGGGCCTTAGTGCAGTTGGGTTGAAATGGGTGTTCTGGAAGAACTCCCAGAAAAGGGGATATTTAAAGAGTAAGTAGGAATTAACAAAGCAACGATAGTTAAGGAGCAAAGCAAGGCAATAAGATTTAGTACACAGAACAGTGTACACATCATTGTGGTTGGAGAAAGCATAGGGACTTCCAATAATGACAAGAAGGGCAGTGTAGCTGAACCAAGGGAGTAACTGAGAGGATCAGTGAAGTTAAGGTAGGAAAAGAATACAGGATCCAGTTAATACATGAAAGTCCATACACACACCAGTCGTAATTTTGATCTTCAGTAACAAGTACTGACACACAGATCTTGGTTTCTAATACCATTCCTCAATAAAGGGAACCACGGCTCCTTGGAAAAAAGGATTGGGGTAGGAAATAATATACTAGGTGAACCAGTAGCAAAATGTGGTGTGAGAAAGAAAGGAAGTGCTCAAAACAAACAACAAACAAACATATGGAAAATGATGGATGTAGGCCAAAGGGACACGGGAGGCAAGTGAAAGAACTTCTAATGGCCCAACCTGAAACAATTTGAGCAAAACAATAAACAAAGTAGCACCGGATTATAACTCAAAGTAAAAATAAATATCCATGAGTCCATGTAATTTACTAAATACATAAGTGAGAAAAATAGACACATCTCCCTGTACAGAAGAATTCCAAATAATCTATGTAGATACCTGCCTTCGTAGAAGTAGATCATAACTCCTATTCCTTAAGAGTGAGCTGAACATAGTTACTTCCTTCCAAAGAGTTCAGTATGGAAAGGCGGGGAAGAAGAAATTTACAGAGTAGAAACCCAAAAAGCACTAGCTCAGCATGGTGGTCAGGATCAACACTGACAGATGTAGAGCATACTGACAGCATATATCTTTGATATGATGTGTTGAGAATGGCACTTAATGTCTGTGGTCTTCCTTGCAAAGCCCATATCCCCATTCTAATCATGAAAAAAAAAACATCAGAGAAACCCCAATAGTGGGATAGTGTACAAAATATCTGACCAGTAGCCTCCACAAATGTCAGGGTTATTAAAAACAAGGAAAGTCAAAGAAACTGTCACAGCCAAGAGGAACCTAAGGAAACAGAATAATTAAATACAATGTGGTATCCTGCATAGAACCCTCAAATGGAAAAAAAAAAGACACAGGATGAAAACTAAGAAAATATGAAAAAGTATGAATTTTAATTAATAATGAGGTATCATAATCAGTAGAGAATTGTGACAAATGTAACATAGTAATGTAAGATGTTAACAATAGAGGGAATTTGATGTGAGTATATGAAAACTCAGTATCATCTTTTCAATTTCTCTGAAATTTTAAACCTATTAAAAAATAAAATATTTTTTAAAAACAGAAAGAAAGAAAAGAAGAGAAAAGGAAAAAAAAGGAAAGCAAAGCAAGCAAGGGAAAAAAAAAAGACCTTTAATCTGAAGTCACAGCCTGGTTTATGGTATAATCAGGACTCTGGCTTAAGAGTATTTGCATAAGATCACTCTGTAGTAGAAGAAAGATGTCCATTTATCTATCTTACCAGCCACCTGAGCAACTTCAATGTCTGTAAATGATCCTTTTGAAAGTACCCTAGTCTCACAATTGATGAACCTGCTAAACTTCAGAGATCTCCTCCTGTACTTCATGCCCCTATGAAACAGGAAATGATCTGCTGTAAACTTCAAATATCCTATTATTCTACTTCTTCTACTATCTGAACCCAATCTCCACATCATAATGAATTCCTATTTCTTGTCGCTTCCCTGTATCCCATTCTATCAACTCTCTTCCCACACTGTGCCTCTCCAGAACTTGCCTGGGCCCCCAGAACACCCATTTACTGCAAATATTTCCCATCACCTCAAATTCTTTTATGCTTTTAGCATTCAGCAACTGGTCCTTCCCCAGACCCCAGCCAGTTGATCTTCCAGTATTGCTCCCAGAATGCTCAGAGCTATCAACAATACCAAAGTACTCAGTGGATCAACTCCAGAATAATAATATCCCACCTCTGTTGGACTCCTAATGGGTTCCACTCATCCCTTTTCTCTGAATGCTCTTGTACCAAGTGCTCTCAACTGGCTTCCTAAGGCCTTGTCCACTTGTTTTGAGCCCCTAGCTTACACACTTCTTCCTTCATTTTCTCACACAGAATTGCCTCCTGCCTGAGGAGATTGTGGTCATCAGACTCTAATCTCCTCAGCTTCCCTCTCCATACTTTAGGAGGTACACATTCCCTAACTCACATCCTTACCACTTTGTCATCCTTACTCTGACAACGTGCTTCCCTCTTTCCACCTTCTTCTCATTTTTCCCCAAAGACCACCTACCAGAGATCTGTACTGTACCACCTCTAACTATGGTATAGAATCCCTCTCATTTCCTGAAAGGCCTTATCTCCTTAATTACCCCTTCTCTCTCTCCCTCTCATGACTTCATGTCTACTTCTCCCTGGATATCAAACATTCCCCCGTCCTACAAACAAGTTTTGCTTAACCTGTAATATTTGATTGCCAAAGAACAATACTGCATTCATTTATCACTTGTAACTTTTCCTGATGGGCAATTTTTTTTTTCAAAATGTGAGCTGAGGCAAAGAAAAAAATACGATAAAGCACATCATTGGGAGTGAAAATATGGCACTACTAGTCAAGATGCTCTCTAGATGTCAAGATGGTTTTCATTTTCTATGGTTCTCTAATTCCTCTGTCATTTTCTGTCTTTCTAGAGCCTCTGGGTAAAGATTCTAACAGAGTTAACTTCATCTTGTCTTCTATTGTACCAGACTGTTGGCTTGCCTAAAATTTTCTTGAGGGAAGATTTCATGTTTTATGTATCTCAAACAATGTTTTGTGAATAATAGGTATTAATTAATTGTTAATACTCTATTCCTGAAAGAATTTGAGGCATCTCTTTTCCTTGCTAAGAAGTATAAAGAAATAAAAATAAAGAACATAGCCTTAGGACCTAGATGGTATGGAAAATGATACCAGCAATTTATTTGATATAGGTTCCAAGTGCTACCAAGGTAGGTCCTTGAGAACAAGATCCCATTTTGATGTATGTTTTGTATAGTGCCTATGTCAATGGGAATTCATGATGAATAAATTGAGTGTGAAAACAATATGACTAATGGATACAGTGAGGAACCAGACTCCTATCATCTATTATCAGCTCTAGAATTACATAGATAGCCTTTAGCCTTTAATATGGGCCTTTGAAAATTAAATTCCTCAGCCTTAGAATCAGAAATAATACCTGTATAACTATCTGGGTTCAAAAAGGTTTTGCTTGGGATCCCTGGGTGGCGCAGCGGTTTGGCGCCTGCCTTTGGCCCAGGGCGCGATCCTGGAGACCCGGGATCGAATCCCACGTCGGGCTCCCGGTGCATGGAGCCTGCTTCTCCCTCTACCTATGTCTCTGGCTCTGTCTCTCCTTCTATCTCTCAAGAATAAATAAATAAAATCTTTAAAAAAAAAAAAAAAGGTTTTGCTTAGGGTAATGGCTACAAAAGGAAAAGGACTGCTCTTTACTGAGCAGAATTATTCAATATCCCAGAACGCTAGAGAGGTCTGTATTTATGACAAAAACACATCCTATCCATTCTTCAAGGTTCTTCAATTCAAATAGTTGTATTTGTACTCCTCCTTAATTAGAATTTCTGGGATTTCATAGTTGCTTAATTAAATTAAAGGAATAGACATTCTGTGACGCCTTTAGGAAAATGATTCCAATTATAGGGCCAATCTGTCAGTAAAAGTCAAGAGGCCAAACATGTTAATAGCAAAGTTTCAGGGAACAAAGGATGAATATAATAATAAGGAGGCATACTTAGTAATTAGTCTTGCTATCAGCTAAGTTTCATAGAAATTGCTTATAATCTTTGACTTAAGAACTTTGGATGCAAGGCAGGATATGTAATTCAGCACTCTCAGCTCAGATGGCTTGGGTAGCCATTTGGCCTCTATTAGAGACAGCACCATATTGAAGACTTAGCTTTGCCTTTGCTGTGACAAATCAGACATCAAGCACCAGTAGCAGTCAGGTCAGCTGTGGTGAGGGTGAGCCCATACGGTTGACCTCATGCATATTCTCCATCTGTGCCACCCTGACTACTCTGTCACTGACCCACTATGAATTGCAGGTGGTTGAGGACAGAAACTGGCTGGCATTATCAAGAAAAGTCATCCTATCCACCTGTTTTTTCAATGCTTCCTATGTGATATATATTTTCTATCCTGGTAATTGATTGCTACATAATAAATTATCCTAAAACTTAGCAATTTGAAATGATACACTTGTTATTTCCACTTCTGTAAGTTAGGTATCTGGACACTGCTTATATGGGTCCTCTGTGTCACACAGGGGTCCTCTGCAACAAAGTGTCTACCAGGGCAAGAATCTTATCTGAAGCCACAAATAGGGAAGGATCTGCTTTCAAGTTCCAGTGGTTGTTGATAGGACTCAATACCTTGCATTTGTCACACTGAAGGTCTTGAATCCTTATTGGCTGGCTGTTCGTTAGAGACTACATTCAGTTCCTGGTGCATGGGCCTTCCCACTATGGTGGTTAGTTTCATTGAAACTGCAAGATAGAAACTGCTAGCAATTTGGAAGTATTTTTCTTACATGACATAATCTGGAAGTGACACTGCATCATCTCTGACACAATATATTGGCTAGCTGCAGTAGCCAGGCCAACCCACAGTAAAGAGAAGAGGACTACACAGGACACAGATAACAGGAAACATATATCACTAGAACCACCTTAGAATCTGCCTGCCACAATCTCCAATGGGTATTTTCATAAAACACAAAGATTCACATATTCTGTGTCCATTCCTATAGGTCCATCCACTCACCTTTTCCCTAGACCTGCTTGACTCTGATCTTCCTATATTGCTCTTCTCAGAGTGCTGAACAACTAGCTAAGTCATTTTATATTTCCCAGGAATAGGTATAGTATTATCCTTACCTTCTGTCAACAGAAAGTTGATGGCCAGGTAACTTCAAAGCTCTGCCCACTAAGAGAATTTCCCTTCGCCATTGTCTTTCACCTCTGAGTTGGGGGCAAAGCACTCTACTTTTAGCTTATACTAAACATATGAAGCTAACTTATTTATTAATCAGGTCCAAGTTTTTTTTGGACTTTTTTAATTTTAAAATTACACTTACTGCTTTATTCCTGATTGCAAATAATATGTCAATAGTAAAAATAAGGAAAATAGGGCTAAGACAATGGAAATTATTACTTGTGAGACTACAGTTTAGAGGTAATCATGTCTGTGTATATACATATGCAAATGTATAAATATTCATTACACATATTTGCAAATATGTAGATAAAGATACACATATTACACATACATATGTTATTGGATCTGGTATTCGATTTGCTTGCTACTGCTGCTGTTTCATGGACATAGGCAGAAGACCTAACTCCTGGAACAAAGACAAAGAACTTTATTGCACAGGGCAAGGAATAATGAATGTGTAAACCCAGATTTTTTACTTTTCCTTCAGGCCATAGAGAGCCTACCAGGCTATAGGTGTAAACTGAAGGAGAAATGTCAGTGCAACAGATGTAGGTAATTTGGGATTCTGTGTTCCTATTCACATAAATTACCACACCTTCCAGACCGGCTTAGGCCTAAGCACTAATTATCATTTCTTCCATATAATGGATTGCCACTTTACTTACCCAAACTCATGACTTGTTCTGACAATACTTTTAACAGACAACTCCAGTTATATGGCCACTTAACATCTGGGGATTAAGCACTTAGTCTCTATTAAGACCTAATAGCATAGCAGGAGTCACATCAGTGACCAGTTTTTGTCATAGATAACATGACCTTGCTCAAAAACTCAGCAGTACATGCTATGACTTTCCACTCCGGCCTTGCCAGAGATTCCACTCAGCTTTATTACCTAAGGCTGACACCTTTAGCACCATTGGATATACCCGGTCTTATGGTCCAAAAGGCAGAACTGCTCTTACCTTGATAGAAAGCCATCTGTTGCTCTGGGTCTGACTCAAAACTGACAGCCTTCTGAATCACTTCATAAATGGGTTAGATCAGTATTTTCAAGTATGGCACATTCAGTTTCTAAAATCCAAAAATGCTATAAGCTTGAGACTTCTGGGGAAGATGGTGGCATAGAAGGACCCTAAGCTCACATTGCCCCATGGATACACTTAGGTAACAGCCACATCAATGTAAAAAAAAAAAAAAAAAAAAAGCAGAAAATGACCCAAAGACTGGCAGAACAAACTCTCCAAAACTATACATAGAGAAGAGGCCACATGGAGGCTAAATGGACCACCAGGATTGTCCCTGGGAGTAAGAAATGCTGCAGGAATGGAGAGGAAAGAAACACACTCACACCGGGGAACCTTCATGAGGACAATGAATCCCCATAACATTTGGTTTTGAAAACCAGCAGGGCTGAATTTCCTGAGTTCTTACAATCCGAAGGGCTTACAACCTGGAACTTTAAAAATCAGCAGGCCCTTGGGAAAGTGGGAAGTGCTATAGGAAACTGAGTCACTGCCCTTAAAGAAATAGCACAAAACCAGCCTCACAGAGATACAGCATAGAAACAGCTTTTTAAAAAATATCTGGGGAATACAGCAGGGAGATTTGTATATTAATCACAGAGCTCTCATGCTAAAGGGGCAGAAGTCATCCTAGAGACTTCTCTAGGAATAAAGGAGCTGTCAGGTGCTATTTTCTTCCTCTTCCCCACAAGCCTAAACACATGGACACCTATGGGAACCAACACAGTGCCAACATCCCCTACCTAACTTGCTAACATTTCGACCATGTTCTCCTGTAGACATGCCCCCCTACCCCAGCCAGGCCTCAGCTTCAGGTCCCATCCCACACAAAGCTTCCTAATACCAGGCATCCAACCCCTGCATGCTTCTGTGGATCCACCCCTCCAACCAGCTGCTGCTTGGTCTCCTCCCTCTACCTCAGACATTATTGAAGCAGCATTCCCCACCCACATATTTCTGCAGTACTGTCCTACTATATCTCTGGCAAATACTTGGTCTGATTCAAGCCCACGAAGGCCCCAGACTGACCCACTGACAACACAGAGACCAAATCCTGCCCACAACAGACAAAGATTGCCATTGCAGATGACTAGACTTAAGGTAGAAGTGGCTCAGTCACAACAGCAGTACAGAGGTAACACACATAGAAGATTCCCCTAAAGTGTCAGGTTTTGGTGAAGAGAGGACATTGCACTGTTGGGCACTACAGGACCTCCTCTTCATAAGGCCACTAGTTTCAAGAGCAAGAGACATAAGTGACTTTTCTAACAAATAGAAACAAATACAGAGAGTGAAACAGAATGAGTAAACAGAAAACAAAGTCCCAAATGAAAAAACAGGACCATATTAGAGCAAGAGAGCTAAATAAAATGGAAATAAGTAACATGCCCAGTAGAGATTTAAAGTAATGGTCATAAAAAATAAATTAGTAAGTGGGTAAGTAAGTAAATAAATAAGTAAATAAATAAATAAAGTAAGTAAGTAAGTAAGTAAGTAAGTAAGTAAGTAATGGTCATAAAGATACTTACTGGACTTGAAAAAAGAGTAGAGGACCTCATTGAGATTCTTAACAAAGAGATAGAACACATAAAAAGAACTAATCAGAGATTAAGAACTCAATAAATCAAATTTAAAATACACTAGATAGAATAAGTATTAGACTAGAGGAAGCAAAAGAATAGATCAGTGACCTGGAGACAGAGTAATGGAAAACAGTCAGTCTGAAGAGAAGAGAGAAAAAATTAATAATAAATGAAAGTAGACTTGGGGAACTCAGCAACACCATTAAGCATAACAACATTCACATCATAGGACAAGAGAGACGAAGGAGGACAGAAAATTTATTTGAAGAAATAATAGCTGAAAATTTCTTGAATCTGGGAAAGGAACAGAAATCTAGATCCAGGAGACACAGAGATCCTCTAACAAAATCAATCTAAGGAGGTCCACACTAAGACACAGTAATTAAAGTCACAAATCTAGTGATAAAGAGAATTTTAAAGCAACAAGAGAAAGAAAACAGTTACATACAGGGAAAACTCCATAAGTCTATAAGACAATTTTTCAGAAGAAACTTTGCAGGTCAGAAGAGAGTGACATGATACATTCAAAGTGGTAAAAGGAAAAAAACTTGCAGCTAAGAATAGTCTATCCAGAAAGGCTATCAGTCAGAACAAATGAAGAGATAAATAATTTTCCAAACAAATAAAAAAGTTATGGGACTCAGAGTGAAAATTAAGTGGATCATAAGTAGGAGTAAGAAAAGTAGGAAACACAAAAGCAGTGTATCTATAAAAATCAGTCAAAAGATTCACAAAAGGATGTAAAGTTCGATACTGTAACCTAAAATTTTAGGGGAAGAAGAATAAAGAATAGGTTCAAACATAAGCAACCATCAACTTAATTTAGACTGCTAAATGCAGAAGCTGTTATATACAAACCTAATGGTATCCACAAATCAAAAATCAAGAGCAGATATGCAAACAATAAAGAGAAAGGAATCTAAGTATGCCACTAAAGAAAGCCCAACACACTATGAGAGGAGAGCAAAACAGAGAAGAACTACAAAACTATCATAAAACAAGTAACAAACTGTCAATAAGGACATAACTATCAATAACTGCTTTCAATGTAAATGTAAAAATGCTCCAAACAAAAGATAAGGTGAAAGAATGGGTAAAAAATGTAAATACAATGGTCCAAAAGCTTTGGGATGCAGCAAAAGTAGTTCTAACAGAGTTTATATTGATATAGGCCTACCTCAAGAAACAAAAAAATACTCAAATATACAATCTAATTTTATGCCTTCTTTAGAAAAAGAAGAATAAACAAAACCCCAAACCAGGAGTGGATAGAAAATAATAAAGATTAGAGCAGAAATAAACAAACTAGAAACTAAAAACAAAATTAAAAAAAAAAACACAATAGAACAGATCATTGAAACCAGGAGCTGGTTTTTTGAAAAGATCAACAAAACTGATAAGCTTTTAGTTAGAATCATAAAAGAGGGGGAGGAATCAAATAAAATCAGGAATGAAAAAAGAGAAATAACAACTGACACCACAGAAATACAAAGGATTATAAGAATATATTATGAAAAATTATATGCCAACAAATTGGACAACCTAGAAGAAATGGATAAATTCCTAGAAACATTTAACATCACACAACTAAATTATGAAAAAATAGAAAATTTGAACAGATGGATTACCAGTAATAAACTAAATCAGTAACCAAAAAAATCCCAACAAACAAAAGCTCAGGACCAGACAGCTTCACAAGTGAATTCTGCCAACACTTAAGGAAGAGTTAATACCTATTCTTCTCAAACTATTCCAGAAAATAGAAGAGAGAGCAAAGCATCAGAATTCATTCTATAAGGCCAGTATTACTGTGATACTGAAACCAGATAAGGACACTCCCAAAAAAAGGGAAATTACAGGCCAATATCCCTGATGAACACAATTGTAAAAATTGTCAACAAAATATTAGCAAACCAAATCCAACAATATATTTAAAAAATCATTCACCACAGTGAAGTGGGATTTATTTCTGGGATGCAAGCATGGTTCAATATTCACAAATGAATCAACATGATACATTACATCAACAAGAAAAAGGATACAAACCATGTGGTAATTTCAGTAGATACAAATAAAGCATTTGACCAAGTACCACATCCATTCATGATAAAAGCTCTCAACAAAGTAAGTTTAGAAAGAACATACCTGAGCATAATAAAGGCCATATATGAAAAAGCTAATACCATATTCAATGGAAAAACTGAGAGTCTTTCCCCTAAGGTCAAGAATAAGACAAAGTTGTCCACTCTCACCAGTTTTACTCCACATAGTACTGGAAGTCTTAGCTAAAGTATCAGACAACAAAAATAAATATAAGGCATCCAAATTGGTAAGGAAAAAGTAAAACATTCATTATTTGTAGATGACATGATACTATATATAGAAAACCCTAAAGAGTCCACCAAAAAACTAGAACTGATAAATGAATTCGGTATGGTCACAGGGTACAAATCAACATACAGAAATCTGTTGCATTTCTATATACCAATAATCAATTAGCAGAAAGAGAAATTAAGAATTAAGAAAATAATCCCATTTACAATTGTAACAAAAATAATAAAATATTTACTAATAAACTTAACCAAGGAGATGAAAGACCTATACTCTGTAAACTATAAAACAGTGATGAAAGAAATTAAAAGCAACACCAACAAATGGAAAGTCTTTCCATGGTCATGGAATGGATAAAAAATAATAATATGAAAATGTCCCTAGTGCCCAAAGCAATCTACAGATTAAAATGCAATCGCTATCAAAATAGCAACAACATTTTTCACAGAACTAGAACAAACAATCCCAAAATTTTTATAGAACCATAAAAGACCCCAAAGAGCCAAACCAATCCTGAAAAAGAACAAGACCCAAATGTGAGATCTGAAATCATAAAAATCCTAGGAGACAGCATACACAGTAGTTTCTGTGACATCAACTATAGCAATATTTCTCTAGATATGTCCTCTGAGGGAAGGGAAACAAAAGCAAGAATAAAGTATTGGGACTACATCAAAATAAAAGGGAAAGATTTATCAAATCAAAAAGACAACTTCCTGAATGAGAGAAAATATTTGCAAGTGACATAGCTAATAAAAGTTTATAGTATCCAAAATATCTAAAGAACTTATACAACTCAACACCCAAAAACAAATAATCCAATTAAAAATGGGCAGAGGACATCAACAGACATTTCTCTGAAAAAGACATACTGCTGATCAACAGACAAGTGAAAAGAAGTTCACAATCATTCATCACCAGGGAAATGCAAATCAAAACCAAAAAGAGATGTCACCTCACAACTGTCAAAATGGCTAAAACAAAAAACATAAGAAACAAGTGTTGGTGAGGATGCAGAGAAAAAAGAACACTGGTATACTGTTGGTGGGAATGGGAATGGTGCAGCCACTGTGGAAAATAGTATAGAGGTTCCTCAGAATGTTAAAAAAGAAGTACCATATGAGCTAGTAATTCGAGTATTAATTATTCAACCAAGAAATATGAAAATACTAATTCAAAAAGACATAGGCACCCCTGTGTTTATTGCACTATTATTTACAATAGCCAAACTATGGAAGCATCACAAGTATCCACCATTAGATGCATAAAGACATGGTAAATACACACACATACACACACACACACACAATGGAATTTGACTCAGCCATAATAAAAAATGAAATCTTGCCATTTGCAACATGGATGGAGCTAGAAAGTATAATGCTAAGCAAAATAAGTCAGAAAAAGACAAATACTACGTGATTTCACACATATGTGGAATTTAAGAACAAAACAAATGAACAAAAGAAAAAGAGATAAACCAAAAAATAGATTTTTACCTACAGAGAACAAACTCATGGATATCAGAGGGGAGATATGGGGAGGATGGGCAAAATAGATGAAGGGAATTAAGAGTACATTTATCAGGATGAGCACTTGTGTAATGTATAGAACTGCTGAATCACTGTATTGTATACCTGAAACTAATATAACACTGTAAATTAACTATACTGAAGTTACAGGTATTATATAGAGCTTCTATACCTCATTCCTAATGGTTGAAAGTGAGGGACCAATAACTTTATCTTTAAAAAGATGTCTTGATTTGCCCCCGAATACTTTATCATTGTGCAGATCTCTGAAAGATTATATGAAGTTTACTTTCTACTCTCCGGCTCCTTACAAGGGAATTCATACTGCTTGCCACTTTCTACTCAGCAAGTCAGATTAACTTGATGTCATCAATATAGTAGACAGGCATAATGTTAGGTTGAGATGAACAGGAATAGTGAATACCAAAGGAATACCAAAAGACTGTAAAGACAGTCTCTAGCCCTAAGCCATTTTAGAGAGAAGAGAAATATAAAAATCAAGTAACCATAGAAGATTTTATATTGTATTTATCAACTTTACTGTAAGAGCAAAAGAAATGGTGTAAGAGTTTAGAGAAAGCCAAGAGCATTATATGTCAGATGGTTACTATAAGCCAATTCATAGACCCAGAATTATACACAGACTAAAATACAAATAGATATGTTTATTATTCATATGTGCTATGTCTACAATCCAAAGAGTTTTCATATCAGTTGAAAGACTTGGTACCACAGAGCCATTTAGGAATCCGGACAAATAGAGGCCTTATCATCTTCAATACATGCTTTCCTAGGTCTCCTCAGACTTTGATATGCCATTAGAGGAAATTAATGTTTCATGTGCGTAAATTTTATGAACCTGGAAGTGGCACACATCTCCTTCTGAAATTCTATTCGCGGAGGCGGGGCAAGATGGCAGAAGAGTACTCACCCGTCCCCACCAACTTACCTAGATAACTTTCAAATCATCCTGAAAACCTACGAATTTGGCCTGAGATTTAAAGACAGAACAACTGGGACACTACAGAGAGAAGATTTCTCATGTCTATCAAGTACAACTTGTTTTTAGCCACTCTGCACTGAGCAAAATGACTAGAAGGAAGAATTCACCACAAAAGAAAGAATCAGAAAAAAAAGAAAAAAGAAAGAATCAGAAACAGTACTCTCTCCCACAGAGTTACAGAATTTGGATTACAATTCGATGTCAGAAAGCCAATTCATTAGCACAATTATAAAGCTACTGGTGGCTCTGGAAAAAAACTTAAAGGAATCAAGACTTCATGACTGCAGAATTTAGATCTAATCAGGGCAAAATTAAAAATGAATCAAATGAGATGCAATCCTAACTGGAGGTCCTAACGACAAGGGTTAATGAGGTAGAAGAATGAGTGAGTGACATACAAGACAAACTGATGGCAAGGAAGGAAGCTGAGGAAAAAAGAAAAAAAAACAATTAATAGACCATAAGGAAACGTTAAGGGAAATAAATGACAGCCTCAGAAGGAAAAAATCTATGTTTAATGGGGGTTCCAGAGGGCGCCGAAAGGGACAGAGGACCAGAAAGTGTATTTGAACAAATCATAGCCGAGAATTTCCCTAACTTGGGGGGGGTGGGAAACAGGCATTCAGATCCAGGAGATAGAGAGATTCCCCCCTAAAATCAATAAAAACTGTTCAACACCTGGACATTTAATAGTGACACTTCCAAATTCCGAAGATAAAGAGAAAATCCTTAAAGCAGCAAGAGACAAGAGATCCCCAACTTATATGGGGAGAAATATTAGATTAACAGCAGACCTCTCCAAAGAGACCTGGCAGGCCAGAAAGGACTGGCAGGATATATTCAGCGTCCTAAATGAGAAGAACATGCAGCCAAGAATACTTTATCCAACAAGGCTCTCATTCAGAATAGAAGGAGAGATAAAGAGCTTCCAACATAGGAAGACACTGAAAGAATATGTGACCACCAAACCAGCTCTGCAAGAAATATTAAGGGGGACTCTGTAAAAGAAAGAGGAAGTCCAAAGAAATAATCCACAAAGACAGGGACTGGGCACGTATTATGATGGCACTAAATTCATATCTTACAATAGTAACTCTGAATGTGAATGGGCTTAATGATCCCATCAAAAGGCGCAGGGTTACAGACTGGATAAAAAAGCAAGACCCATCTATTTGCTGTCTTCAAGAGACTCATTTTTTTACCTAAGGACACCTACAGCCTGAAAATAAAAGGTTGGAGAACAATTTACCATTCAAATGGTCCTCAAAAAAAAGCAGGGGTAGCCATCCTCATATCAGATAAATTAAAGTTTATCCCAAAGACTGTAGTAAGAGATGAAGAGGGACACTGTATCATTCTTAAAGGATCTATCCAACAAGAGGACCTAACAGTCATGAATATTTATGCCCCTAATGTGGGCACTGCCAAGTATATCAATCAATTAAACCAAATTAAGACATACTGAGATAATAATACACTTATACTGGGAGACTTGAACATGGCACCTTCTGTAATTGACAGATCTTCTTTTTTTTTTTTTTTAAATTTATTTATGATAGTCACACAGAGAGAGAGAGAGAGAGAGAGACAGAGACACAGGCAGAGTGAGAAGCAGGCCCCATGCACCGGGAGCCCGACGTGGGACCCGATCCCGGGTCTCCAGGATCGCACCCTAGGCCAAAGGCAGGCACCAAACCGCTGCACCACCCAGGGATCCCTTGACAGATCTTCTAAGCACAACATCTCCAAAGAAACAAGAGCTTTAAATGATACACAGGACCAGATGGATTTCACAGATATTTACAGAACTTTACATCCAAAGGTAACTGAATACACATTCTTCTCAAGTACACATAGAATTTTCTCCAGAATAGACCACATACTGGGTCACAAATCAGGTCTTAACTGATAGCAGAAGATTGGGATTGTCCCCTGCATGTTTTCAGACCATAATGCTTTGAACCTAGAACTCAATCACAAGAATAATTTGGAAGGAGTTCAAACACGTGGAGGTTAAAGACCATCCTGCTAAAAGATGAAAGGGTCAACCAGGAAATTAAGAGAAGAATTAAAAGATTCATGGAAACTAATGAGAATGAAGATACAACCACTCAAAATCTTTGGGGTATGGCAAAAGCAGTCCTAAGGGAGAAATGCATCACAATACAAGCATCCATCAAAAAACTGGAAAGAACTCAAATACAAAAGCTAACTTTGCACCAAAAGGAACTGAAGAAAGAACAGAAAATAAAATCTACACCCAGCAGAAGAAGAGAGTTAATAAAGATTCTAGCAGAACTCGATGAAATAGAGACCAGAGGACCTGCGGAACAGGTCAGCAAAACCAGGAGTTGGTTCTTTGAAAGCATTCATAAGATAGATAAAACCATTTGCCAGCCTTATTAAAAACAAAAGAGAAAAGACTCAAATTAATAAATTGTGAATGAAAAAGGAGAGATCACCACCAATACCAAGGAGTACAAACGATTTTAAAAACATATTATGAGCAGCTATATGCCAATAAATTAGGCAATCTCAAGAAATGGATGCATTTCTGGAAAACCACACACTACCAAAACTGGAACAGGAAGAAATAGAAAACCTGAATGGCTGATAACCAGGGAGGAAATTGAAGCAGTCATCAAAAACCTCCCAAGACACAAAAGTCCAGGACCAGATGGCTTCCTAAGGGAATTCAATCAAACGTTTATAGAAGAAACAATACCTATTCTACAAAAGCTGTTCCAAAGACATTCATTCTATGAAGCCAGCATCACCTTAATTCCAAAACCAGACAAAGACCCCACCAAAAAGGAGAATTATAGACCAATATCCCTGATGAACACAGATGCAAAAATTCTCAACAAGATACTAGCCAATAGGATCCAACAATACATTAAGAAGATTATTCACCATGACCAAGTGGGATTTATCCCCGGGATGCAAGGCTGGTTCAACACTCATAAAGCAATCAATGTGATAGATCATATCAACAAGAGAAAAACAAGAACCATATGATCCTCTCAATAGATCCAGAAAAGCATTTGATAAAATACAGCATCCATTCCTGATCAAAACTCTTCAGAGTGTAGGGATAGAGGGCACATTCCTCAGCATCTTAAAAACCATCTATGAAAAGCCCACAGCAAATATCATCCTCAATGGGGAACACTGGGAGCCTTTCCCCTAAGCCTCAGCAATCAGGCAACAAAAGGAAATAAAAGGCATTCAAATTGGCAAAAAAGAAGTCAAACTCTCCCTCTTTGCAGATGACATGATACTGTACATAGAAAACCCAAAAGACTCCACCCCAAGACTGCTAGAACTCATATAGCAATTCGGCAGTGTGGCAGGATACAAAATCAATGCCCAGAAATCAGTGGCATTTCTAGACACTAAGAATGAGACTGAAGAAAGAGAAATTTAGGAGTCAATTCCATTTACAATTGCACCCAAAAGCATAGGTGCACCTAGGAATAAACCTAACCAAAGAGGTAAAGGATCTATACCCTAAAAACTACAGAACCCTTCCTAAAGAAATTGAGGAAGACACAAAGAGATGGAAAAACATTCCATGCTCATGGATTGGAAGAATTGATATTGTGAAAATGTCAATGTTACCCAGGGAAGTTTACACCTTCAATGCAATCCCTATCAAAATACCATGGACTTTCTTCAGAGAGTTGGAACAAATCATCTTAAGATTTGCGTGGATTCAGAAAAGACCCCGAATAGCCAAGGGAATATTAAAAAAAGAAAACCAGAGCTGGAGGCATCACTCTGCCAGATTTCAGGTTGTACTACAAAGCTGTGGTCATCAAGACAGTGTGGTACTGGCACAAAAACAGACACGCAGATCAATGGAACAGAATAGAGAATCCAGAAGTGGACCCTCAACTCTATGGTCAACTAATATTTGACAAAGCAGGAAAGACTATGCACTGGAAAAAAGACAGTGTCTTCAATAAATGGTGCCAGGAAAATTGGACAGCCACACGCAGAGGAATGAAACTAGACCATTCTCTCACACCAGACACAAAGATAAACTCAAAATGGATGAAAGATCTAAATGTGAGACAAGAATCCATCCAAATCCTAGAGGAGAACACAGGCAACACCCTTTTTGAACTTGGCCACAGCAACTTCTTGCAAGATACATCCATGAGGGCAGGGAAACCAAAGCAAAAATGAATTATTGGGACTTCATCAAGAAAAAAAAAAAGCTTCTGCAGAGCAAAAGAAACAGTCAACAAAACTAAAAGACAACCTTCAGAATGGGAGAAGATATTTGCAAATGACCTATCAGATAAAGGGCTAGTATCCAAGATCTATAAATACCTTATTAAACTCAACAGCAAAGAAACAAACAATCCAATCATGAAATGGGCAAAAGACATGAAAAGAAATTTCACAGAGGAAGGCATAGACATGGCCAACAAGTGCATGAGAAAATGCTCCACATCACTGGCCATCAGGGAAATACAAGTCAAAACCACGCTGAGATACCACCTCACACCAGTGAGAATTATCAAGACAGGAAACAACAAATGTTGGAGAGGATGCGGAGAAAAGGGAACCCTCCTGCACTGTTGGTGGGAATGTGAACTGGTGCAGCCACTCTGGAAAACTGTGTGGAGGCTCCTCAAAGAGTTAAAAATAGAACTGCCCTACGACTCAGCAGTTGCACTGCTGGGGATTTACCCCAAAGATTCAGATGCAGTGAAACGCCGGGACACCTGCACCCCGATGTTTACAGCACCAATGTCCACAATAGCCAAACTGTGGAAGGAGCCTCGGTGTCCATTGAAAGATGAATGGATAAAGAAGATGTGGTCTGTGTATACAATGGAATATTACTCAGCCATTAGAACTGACAAATACCCACCATTTGCTTCAACATGGATGGAGCAGGAGGGTATTATGTGAGTGAAATAAGTCAATCAGAGAAGGACAAACATTATATGGTCTCATTCATTTGGGGAATATAAAAATTAATGAAGGGGAATAAAGGGGAAAGGAGAGAAAATGAGTGAAAGTATCAGTGAGGGTGACAGAACATGAGAGACTCCTAACTCTGGGAAATTAACAAGGGGTATTGGAAAGGAGGTGAGCAGGGGGATGGAGTGACTGGGTGATGGGCACTGAGGGGGGCACTTGGCAGGATGAGCACTGGGTGATATGCTATATGTTGGCAAATCGAACTCCAAAAAAATAAATAATATAATAAATAAAAATAAATTTTAAAAAAATAAAAAAATTCTCACTGGAATCCCTCACTGGGATTCAGACACATAGCTATACCTAACTACAACCAAGACTGAAAAATATATTCTAACCACAGGACTGATTACATAATTAACAGGACTCTTCAAAATGAAAATAAGGGAATTCTTGTTCAAAAAGCAGGGAAAAAAGTCCTATTAAAGATACTAAAATATAAACCTTTACCTTTTTTCTATGGTCTCTGTCTCAACTTGCCATGGTGGTTTTTTTAATTTGATATTGAATGTCATTCTAAGAATTAAATTTTTATTTTATTTTCCTGAATTTTGCCAATCATCTTTGTATTGTGCATCTTTTGATGTAAATATGAGTATTTAATTCAGATGCAGAATTATTAAATCTCATAAATGTTTTTTATAGCTTATGTAAGTATGCATATTTTGTTCTTAGTAGAACAATGGAAACACTGTGCAAAACAAACTCAACTACTTTTATTTCACTTCTTGATACATTCTGCCAACACGCTATCTTCAGTTTCCTGGTGAGTAAGGAAGAACCAAAAGGAAAAGTCACTCTGGGTCACCCTATCTTTCCTTTCCTTTCCTATCATCATTTTCAGTGTAAGTGGCTGGCCAATATAAGGAAGTAATATGAGTAAGAAAGGATATGATAGCATTTCTTTGTCATTTATGTTTCTTAAGACATTATTGCCTTCTACTTTCAAAGCAAGTTCAGGTTCAAAGGGTGTCCCAAGGTGGCCTTTCAAGGTTGTCAGTGACCCTGCTTCCTTAGTCACAGATATAACACATTTGTCTTGTATTTGCTCTGAGTCTCACTCAGCTCCCACAGATGGTGGGTGCACCAGAATTTTGTGCTTTATAAGACATTACAAACACTATATCAATTGGGTCAGCAAGGGACCGTGGATGTGCATTATTGTGTGTAGTTCCTCTGCACATCTACATGCTCTCTTGTCCCATTTGACTTCACCTACAATTACAAGGTCAAGAATAAAATTACTAAGAAACTTTAGGATGGTGATAGAAGAGCATTAAACCAAGCACAGGGCCCCATGAGCATGGTGTCCAGTGAAACTGCACAGATTGCACATTCATGAAGCCATCTCTGTCTGCTTATCCAGAAAAAAGTTAAGAAGAATTTGGTTTCCTGAAACGAAAGCTTTGTGAAAGAGTTAATGCTTCAGAAAATCTAGGTGCATAAACAATATGGCTTCTGTGGTTTATTTATTTGTTGTTTGCAATCATGGTAGTCATATACCAATATATATGCCTAATATATTCAGGTATCAGAACTTTACAGTTTTGTCCTTTTTTCTAATCTGTATGAAACCAGGCAAAGAGAACCTCAGTAAAGCTTATGGAAGTGCCCTTTCGTCTAATCAAACTTAACTCTAGATATAAAACATTATTCCCTTCTATAACATCACTACATGGTTATCTATCCATAGTTTGACTACTACAAGCACTGGAGAATTCTTTTATTCTGGAGCTGTCGTTCCATTTGCAGAAAGTCCTCGACAAAGCAAATGTGCATCAAATCAAGTGCTATAAAAATGTTAGACTGCATATTTTCATGGCATAAAACACTGTTCCATTATAAAATTAGACTAAGGAAATATTACATTTAAGAAACATCTATGCAATAATATTGTTTGGGAGCACAGAAATATTGTCTTCCATTCATGATTGCTGATACACAGCTGAATAACTTCCCAATAAGGAAATATCCTGGCCAGCAGACAGCTGGGGACAGGTGAGTGCGCCCACAAAGCCTGCAGTTTCTGGTATGTTATGTCTCTCATTTTGGTGACAGGTCATCATTTTGGTGAGAGGTCATATTAGCAATAGATAATGAACAGTGTAGAATTTAAAAACATCTAAATTCAAATCTCAGTTACACGATTTGTTCCAAGTCTCACTATGTGAAGGTAAAGTAGAAACTTAAGCTCTTCAAGTCTCTGTTTTCTCATCTGGGAAATAAGAATAATAGCTACTTCACAGGAATGTTAAGAAAACCAGACAAATCAGGTGAGCTGATATAGAGCAATGTCATTTATATAAAAAAAAAAACAAGGGGCTATACAAATATAGGTATCGTTATACCTTCCAGTCCTTAAAAAACATGAGTCAATGTAAATATCAGCTGGAGTTGAGAGAGCAATTAACTAAAAGCAAAGCAAGATATATGAAAAATGAAGAAAACAGTGAATGAAACAAACACTGTTAAAGAAGAAAATATTTTGCTTTTTATATTGAAAAGTAACATTTTTATACCCAATTTAATGCTACATGTTATCAGAAATTGTTAAAAAATAATAATAAAGCAGTAGAAAAACTAATCCTAACCTTTCCAAGTGCTTCCTATTACAACTTGGAGTCAGAAGACCTGGTGGCCTTACAGTTTACTTGACTTATCCTGTTTTTGCTTTTGTTTTTGTTTTTTTGGTTGAGGATATGGCCAATTTGAGGCTCATTTTCCCCATCTGTAAAATGGGAATGATAAATCTATATCTTCCCACACTGCTGATGAAAATTAATCAAGAAAGCATCTGTGAAAATATACTATGAATATGTGAGCTGCTAGTGTGATTCTGTTCACAGATGGGCTGGTTACAAATATTGATAGGATAACAATCCACAGGCTCCACCGGGGATTGCAAAACTATGCTACCACTTATTGATATTTGAAGCATGAACGAGGAGAACAGCCGAGCAGTAAACAGGATGAAGAGTCTTTGAAAAACCATATTTATTTTCCTGTAGAAATTACAATTAAGACTTTAGCTCAAGGAGAGACAGCGAGATCTGATGCCATCAGGCTACATTCCAGAGTTTCAGACTCCCCATCATTTATATTTGACAAATACAGCTATAAACCTGAAACAAGACAGTCAAACATAATTAAGTTAAATGACCATTATTTAATGAGAAACTAGCTCTTTCTTAACTCCAACAGCCTTGAGTGTTGCAGAATGGCTCAAGGAGTTTAGCATGGAAATACAAAGCAGGTGGAGAAATGGTGACTTCAGCAGAAGCTTTAGGTTCCTTTTAAACCAAATTCTTAAACCTCAGTCTCCCCTCATGAATGGGATGGTGAAAACAATAAAGTCACAATACATGGACTCTTGGATTGATTGTTTATTTGTTTGTTTGTTTGCATGTTTATTGTGTTTGTTTGCTGGATAACATGCTTCCTTTCCCTGGAAAGAGCAGACCTATTTTATTTGGTAGAATTGACTCTGCAGTCTTGGTGAATCTTAAATAAAGTTATTATTTCTTTCTTGAAGAGAAGGTTCATGATTCAAGCTTGGCCAATAAGACACTGAATGTGAAGAAAAAGGACTTGAAAAGGTGGCTGGACCTGACTCATCCTACAGTGTTATCTGATGAGACTGTGATTAGCTCCTGCTACCTGATTTCCCAAGAGCTTTCTTGTTTACAAACCCTTTCCACTGTGGTTCCTCAAATGTCCCTTTGGTTCTGTGAGACAACTCATAAATTTTCATTCTGTCTCAATTAGCTAGAATGGGTTTCTGTTGCCAGAAACCAAAACCAAAACAAACATCCCAAAACAAGCAAAAACAAAAAAGGCCATGATACTCCAACCATGTGGTGCTTGGAGGAAATTATTTCATTGAACTATAAGACTTCGTGAGAACAAGTGTTCCTGATTTATTTTCCGTTGTGCCTTTAACAAAAGAGACAATTTGAAAGTAAACCTACCCACCTTAACTAGGCAGAAACTCCAGCTATTCTTCAGCCTCACATAGGAAAGAACATTCCTTGGTGGAATTTAGACCTACTACAAAAAGAAATTTTGGTGTGGTCCACTTTATCTATTTCTGTTCTTGTTTCACTGTCTGCTTTTAAGGTCATATCCAAGAAATCCTTGCTAAATTCACTGTCATGAAGCTTTTTCCTATTTTTCTCTCTAAGATTTTTATAGTTTTAAGTCTTATATTTAGGTCTTTAATTCGTTTCAAGTTAGTTTCTGCACAGTTTGTAAAGTCAGAAATAGAAATTTAAACATTATTATCCAAGAAATCTTGAAGTTCTAACCAAGGTAGTTTACTAAGTCAGAATTCCTGAATAGGAGGGAATATTGGCAATCCAGGCACTGTATGGAGAACCATGGGTTTGGTAAAGTTTAGTTTTGGTACCATCCCACTTTCTTTATAGCAACCCTCTTTGCTCTTCCATCACTCAAGGCCATCAGGCCACATTACAGAGTTTCAGATTCCTCATATATGCTTGGAGCTCATCATTTATATTTAACAAACACAGATATAAACCTGAAACAAGACAGTCAAACATAATTAATCCTGCCCTCTTCAAACTTCAAACCACCACAACCAAGGTATGTGTTGGGAAAAAGAGCTGGCCTTTATGCAGTACTTGCTGTGTACCAGAAACTATGGTATTATCTCATTTCACAGCATATGAAAAAAAGTTAGCTCATATCTGCTCAAGATATGGGTCATCCAGGGGCTCCTGGGTGGCTCAGTTGGTTAAGTGACTGACATTCGGCTCAGATCATGATCTCGGGGTCCTGGGATCAAGCCCCATGTTGGGATTTGCACTCAGGAGGGAGTCTGCTTCCCCCTCTCCCTCTGCTCCTCCCCCTGCTCATGAGCTCACACTCTCTCAAATAAATAAAAAAATCTTTTAAAAGCAAAAAGATATGGCTCCATCGGCACTCAAATGAGGAATTCAAAGACTAAAAACCTTTCAAATCCGTGTATTCCTTTACTCATTTGTTCATTTACTCGTTTTCTAATAGCTACTAAGCACCAACTATGCACCAGGCATCATTCTAACAACTACAAATATAGCTATTAACAAACCCACAAAGAATTCAATTCCTAATGTGGAAGGCTGAGATAATGCACATGATTCATTAAATAACTTCAAAGAGATCATGAAGACTGGTAGGATCCCATTTAATATTTGGAAGTAAGCAACTCCTTAGCCAAAAAGTCCTGGATCTATATATCATAGGATCCTATTCATGAGGCCATTTCACATTCTCCTTAGGTCATTTATAATACATATAACTTGATTTGAAACCATATTGTTTGGAATTTTGATCAGATGAGATGCCAGCTGGTATAAGTACAGGCAGAAAAAAATGACACCACATTGTCCCTTGTGGAATCTAGTGACAATTAAATAATGTCTCATTCTCACCCTCTCTTGCTCATCAAAAGATGATTGCCCATTAAAATCCAATAAAAACAAATATAGAAGTCCATTTCTTTGCTAACTTCAAATGGAGCCACAGATGTTACTTGCATGAATGTCTGATAAATTGTTGAGTTCCCACAATTTTGCTACCCTCACTGTCCATACATTTTCCAGTTGTAGTCTCGGGCATTATAAGAACATATCCTGATCTCTGTATTTTTTTTTATCTCTGTATTTTAAAGCACATGTACATTTATGATGTAGACTGCATTTACATTTTTATGAAAATTTTTGCCTGAGGTAGGCAATAAATTGTCGTTTATTGAGGTTTTAATTTTTTTAATTGGGATTTGTTTTTGTTCTTGTTCCTCTGTTTCTGTTGCAGTACATTTTTGATTGTGATTTTAGTCTTGGTTCACTGAGAGTTTTTCTCAGAAATTTCAGTCCACCTCCAGGAGGTGGTGTCTGTAGCATTTCCCATATGCCAATCTTCTGTCAACTTAGAAAGGACAAAAAATAAAACTGAACCAGATGACTCATTTTTATCAAAAAGTGAGCTAACTTTAAGCCTAACTGCTGTCAACTCCACTGGGAAGGGAAGGGTCTCTAAAGAAAGTTTTTTAGAGACAGTGAAAGATATCTAAAGTGGATCAACAGGACAAGTGCACCCATACCTCATGTTTTCTGACACGAACAGACACTTTAGCAGCACAATAGCTTATATTCACAAAATGTCAGGCTATTGAAAGATTTCTTCAGACTTTTGAAATATCTCTCTAATGAGAAATTAAAGCTGAAAGAGTGATAGTATCAGAGAGATCCCCCCCCCCCCCCTACTTTCTTTAGCTTGAGAAACAAAATCCCTGAATACTCTTTTGTGGTTGGACTTATTGGCCATTTCTGGAGGCTTGGGGGAATTTCTTTACTATTTAGAAAACTCAATTCAGGCGGGGAAGGTTGGGACCTGTCAGCTAACCCATCCTCCCTCAGGGCGAGTTCAAAAGGAAGAAGAGAGTGAACACTGATATGCAGCACTTAGGAAGTGCTATTCACTTGGGTTCAGAGGTTGCTTTACCTTGATAATACCTATTTTCATTTATTGAGCAACTGCACTCCATAAGGCACCTGATCAAGCATTGACTCACCTGAGATTTCAGCTCCTACATCATAAAAAGGAGGCAGGAAGCAAAGGTAGAGAAAGATGAGAACATGTAAATTCAATCTACCTCATCATCCAAGAATGCTAGGTAAACCATGGAGAGCCCACCTTTTGTCTGTTTCCCTAAGATGCAAGACATACAAATGACCCAGTATGGAAATACAGCAATTCAAAATTCAACTTACTTTTCTTCCAAATAGATAAGAAAGCTACCATTCAGCTACCATGCAGCAGCCTCATTTGTGGAAATCTAACACATTACAACTCAAATTCATGTATGCCCTCAGAATACATTTAAGATTCTGAGGTTTCTTGTCTATGACCTAGTGTCTGGGGCCTATTTTGTGACCTGCAGAGATCCTGATTGTCTCATTCATCATTGTGTCCCCATACCTGGCACTGTGCCTAAAACCAGTAGAGTCTTTATACGTATGTGATGAATGACAGAAAGAAAAAGGAAAAATAAAATAAATTAAAGCCAAAATTATCAAAATATGCTGCATGTCACTTCTATTTAATTAGGATTCTGGTTGTTTTTTTTTCTGTTTTGGCTTTCTATTTTCTCTGATTTGATAAACTGAAAGTTCAAATGTTAAGAGGCTTTTCTCTATTTTGGTTTTTAGATTAGGGTTGAGGGCAGACATCATAAATGTAATATTTTTCTCTCCTGCTGTTAGCCTCTAGCAGGACTTTCAGGCTTTTCTCTGTTCCTCTTTCTATGTTCTCCCTCCTCTCTGCCCCAACAATGTAAACAGGCCCATGGCTCCAGAAGGAAAAATCTTATATAAAAGCACAGCCATCAGGCCCTATTAGGCAAACACCTCCAAGGGCCAAAGCAGTAACAGTGTACAAATGTATTCTGGCCACCTCTCTTCTTGCCCTGCTTCTGCACTCTCGGGACTTACTTGCTCCCTAGCAGAAGGCAGTACCTGCTTCCCTTTTCCTCATTCCAAGTCCCATCCTTTCTCCTTCCTCCTCCCCTGCTTCATGCTCTTTACTTTCTCTTTTTTTATTGGAGTTCAATTTGCCAACATATAGCGTAACACCCCATGCTCATCCTGCCAAGTGCCCCCCTCAGTGCCCATGACCCAGTCATCCCAACCCCCTGCCCACTTCCCCTTCCACTACCCCTTGTTAATTTCCCAGAGTTAGGAGTCTCTCATGTTCTGTCACCCTCACTGATACTTTCACTCATTTTCTCTCCTTTCCCCTTTATTCCGCTTCATTAATTTTTATATTCCCCAAATGAATGAGACCATATAATGTTTGTCCTTCTCCGATTGACTTATTTCACCCACATAATACCCTCCTGCTCCATCCATGTTGAAGCAAATGGTGGGTATTTGTCAGTTCTAATGGCTGAGTAATATTCCATTGTATACACAGACCACATCTTCTTTATCCATTCATCTTTCAATGGACACCGAGGCTCCTTCCACAGTTTGGCTATTGTGGACATTGGTGCTGTAAACATCGGGGTGCAGGTGTCCCGGCGTTTCACTGCATCTGAATCTTTGGGGTAAATCCCCAGCAGTGCAACTGCTGGGTCGTAGGGCAGTTCTATTTTTAACTCTTTGAGGAGCCTCCACACAGTTTTCCAGAGTGGCTGCACCAGGTCACATTCCCACCAACAGTGCAGGAGGGTTCCCTTTTCTCCGCATCCTCTCCAACATTTGTTGTTTCCTGTCTTGATAATTCTCACTGGTGTGAGGTGGTATCTCAGCGTGGTTTTGACTTGTATTTCCCTGATGGCCAGTGATGTGGAGCATTTTCTCATGCACTTGTTGGCCATGTCTATGCCTTCCTCTGTGAAATTTCTTTTCATGTCTTTTGCCCATTTCATGATTGGATTGTTTGTTTCTTTGCTGTTGAGTTTAATAAGGTATTTATAGATCTTGGATACTAGCCCTTTATCTGATAGGTCATTTGCAAATATCTTCTCCCATTCTGAAGGTTGTCTTTTAGTTTTGTTGACTGTTTCTTTTGCTCTGCAGAAGCTTTTTTTTTTTCTTGATGAAGTCCCAATAATTCATTTTTGCTTTGGTTTCCCTGCCCTCATGGATGTATCTTGCAAGAAGTTGCTGTGGCCAAGTTCAAAAAGGGTGTTGCCTGTGTTCTCCTCTAGGATTTGGATGGATTCTTGTCTCACATTTAGATCTTTCATCCATTTTGAGTTTATCTTTGTGTCTGGTGTGAGAGAATGGTCTAGTTTCATTCCTCTGCGTGTGGCTGTCCAATTTTCCTGGCACCATTTATTGAAGACACTGTCTTTTTTCCAGTGCATAGTCTTTCCTGCTTTGTCAAATATTAGTTGACCATAGAGTTGAGGGTCCACTTCTGGATTCTCTATTCTGTTCCATTGATCTGCGTGTCTGTTTTTGTGCCAGTACCACACTGTCTTGATGACCACAGCTTTGTAGTACAACCTGAAATCTGGCAGAGTGATGCCTCCAGCTCTGGTTTTCTTTTTTTAATATTCCCTTGGCTATTCGGGGTCTTTTCTGAATCCACGCAAATCTTAAGATGATTTGTTCCAACTCTCTGAAGAAAGTCCATGGTATTTTGATAGGGATTGCATTGAAGGTGTAAACTTCCCTGGGTAACATTGACATTTTCACAATATCAATTCTTCCAATCCATGAGCATGGAATGTTTTTCCATCTCTTTGTGTCTTCCTCAATTTCTTTAGGAAGGGTTCTGTAGTTTTTAGGGTATAGATCCTTTACCTCTTTGGTTAGGTTTATTCCTAGGTGCACCTATGCTTTTGGGTGCAATTGTAAATGGAATTGACTCCTAAATTTCTCTTTCTTCAGTCTCATTCTTAGTGTCTAGAAATGCCACTGATTTCTGGGCATTGATTTTGTATCCTGCCACACTGCCGAATTGCTATATGAGTTCTAGCAGTCTTGGGGTGGAGTCTTTTGGGTTTTCTATGTACAGTATCATGTCATCTGCAAAGAGGGAGAGTTTGACTTCTTTTTTGCCAATTTGAATGCCTTTTATTTCCTTTTGTTGCCTGATTGCTGAGGCTTAGGGGAAAGGCTCCCAGTGTTCCCCATTGAGGATGATATTTGCTGTGGGCTTTTCATAGATGGTTTTTAAGATGCTGAGGAATGTGCCCTCTATCCCTACACTCTGAAGAGTTTTGATCAGGAATGGATGTTGTATTTTGTCAAATGCTTTCTCTGGATCTATTGAGAGGATCATATGGTTCTTGTTTTTCTCTTGTTGATATGATCTATCACATTGATTGCTTTATGAGTGTTGAACCAGCCTTGCATCCCGGGGATAAATCCCACTTGGTCATGGTGAATAATCTTAATGTACTGTTGGATCCTACTGGCTAGTATTGTTGAGAATTTTTACATCTGTGTTCAGCAGGGATATTGGTCTTTACTTTCTTTTTCTTTCTTCCTCCTGGCCAGAACAATTGTATTTGTCTCCCTGTTCTCAGACATTCCTCCTCCCAGGGGCTAGGTAGCACAGGCTGGTACAATTGTCTCTCCAGATCTCTGTTGTTCACCTCCAAGTTGTTTACCCCATTCAGATCAAGCATGGGCAAATTAGGTGGCTATCCTCAGGATGAAATTTGGATTTGCTTAAATCTCTCCTTTACAAAGATCTTTTCCCATCAAATTGTCATGACAACATGTTCTCTTCCTAACTAGTTCAATAATCTATCATTCCTTCCCTGAAGCAACAGTGTAAAAGACCATTATAAAAATATCCATGTGATTTGTGATGGAAGGACAGACTATTTAAGAGATTGGTTCATTGTCAACCAATATTGTATAATGATAAACAGAATGGACTATAGAGTCAGACTGCCTGAGTTTGAACTCCAGATCTTTATTTATTAGTATTAAGACTTTGAGCATGATACTTCTGTTTCTCAGGTTCATCATTTGTAAAACAGAGATATTTTTAATACCTATCCTATAGGGTTGTGATTCTTAAGAAAGCACCGATAGATGATTGGTAGAAAAATAATAAAAAGAAATTCTCCTTCACATTTGGAAGCTGGCCTGGTACTCATAGTTAAGCTATGCTATTCTGTTGGACATAAAAAAATCTCACAGAATACTATCTTCATACAAAGTTGCTCTGAGATCATGATAAAGTAAGACAAAGCAAAGCCACTAAGAACAGACAAAATCAAGGTCACTGTGCTGCCTATAAAATGCTAAAAATCCCCCTTACCACCACTTCCTTTGGCTAAAATGAGTAACTGCTACTTTTTTTTTTTTTTAACCAATGACAGCTTTATTCTGGCTCTAATCTCCACTCCCCAAAGATAAGATTTAATGAGATACTTGATCATAAAACTGCCCCTGCTTTTTGACAGCATTCAATTTAACAGAAATTCCTGCTTCCTTGGTCCTTTCCCCAAATCTCTCAATTGGATCCTAAATCCTTTACGTTTTTTCTAACACCCTGGTATTGAGACACCCTACAGTTCCCTTCACATGTTCTCATGTGTTCTCCCTTTTTGCAACTAGAAATAAACTCAACTTGTTCAACTTCTGGTGTTCCTGTGGTCTTTGGCTGAAGGGCACTGGTGATAGATGGATGAGAGACAGAGAGAAGGATAGTGCCTGCTTGGCCTGCTGGGCATATCACAAAAAAAGCATTTTAAAGTCTTTCCTGGCATTATTATTATACATACCTTGAGAATATTAAGTACAGGACAGGGAAATCATGTGCAACATAAGAACCAAGGAGATTCAGAAGGTCAGGCCTATCAATCAAATAATAAGAATAAAGCATGTATCTATGATGGAAAGTTAGTCCTAAGACAATGAGACAATTTAGTAAGTGCCAAAGAGCTCACAGGTATCTCTGGTCAGTAAACAAGGTGTACTAGGAGTGTTAAACACAGTGCCCGGCAAATAGAAAGTATGCAAAAATACATTTTTTTCATCATCTTCATCAAATATTTGCCCAGGGCAACCACTTGGAAATAAGATGATGTTTGCTCTCTGTTTATATGGTGTGAGTTCACAAAGGACAAGAACACTCTATACCCTGAAATATCATATGACTAAGTACCTGGAGTTTCTACTTTTAGAAAGCTCTTGGCATTCCTGTCTGTAGCTGGAAAGCACAAATATGTTTTTGCACAGCAATCATATCACCATCATTTGGCATTCTGTGGTATGGCCCATGACAGCCATTTGCAGTGTAAATTCGAGTCACATCCCAGCAATTTTGCTATCACTCTTACTGTAAAGTCACCTTGCAGGCTTTCTCTATGAGGCTGTGCTTATTTTTCAACTTTATTGCTAAGCTGATTTGTTTTCCATTTGCTTATTGATGAATTTTGCTGCTAACCAGAAATATTTGTTCAGTGGCTAGTAGCTAGCCCAGGGAATCTTTACAGGACAAACCTTAGCAGCTGGCAGGAATAACAGGCAAAACTAATGTGGACCCAGCTCACATTGTTCATTTCCCAGCCTGTGTTCCAGGCACTTATCAATTTGTTCCACTGATAAGAATGGCAAGCTCACAACAAAGTCATAGGGAGTGGAAAACAATATATCTGTGTCCATTATTTATTCATGCCCAAGTCACATGGATGAAAAATACTAACCATTAACACAAGAACAGCAATCTTTTATGATAATTGTGCCATTGCTTTCTTTACCATTCATTCCGTAGTGTGCTGCATGCAGAAAACAAATGGTAGTTTGGTGATTAGTTCTTAGTGACTTCTCCCTCAGAGCATAGGCACGGAGATCAGAGCAAAGTTTCTGACTTCTAATGTAGATGTTGCAGGAACCAAATATATGCACAGTGTTAAGTCACTTCACATCACTTGCCAGGGTTAACAGTAAAAAAAACTATTATTTCACAACCCTCCAAAAAATACTCACTGTTAATTTTTGAATGCAATGCAAATATTTTTGAATGTCCACGGTTTGTTTCACACATGCATACTTATATAAACGTGTGGATAGGTATGTATAGCTGTAGACTTTACATATATAATTTTAAGAAAATAAATTTCCCCATCTAGCATATTCTGGCCATATCTTCCAAGTGCTTAATTGGAAGCTCCAGAATACCCCTTGTGCTACCCACATTTCTTTTTTATTTTGCTCTTTCTTCACATGTTTATTCCTCTTATTGTATATATATTTTTAATAGAATAGGACTTCGTGGGCAGCCCAAGTGGCTCAGCAGTTTAGGGCTACCTTCAGTCCAGGGCGTGATCCTGGAGACCCGGGATGGAGTCCCACGTCGGGCTCCCTGCATAGAGCCTGCTTCTCCCTCTGCCTGTGTCTCTGCCTTTCTCTCTCTCTCTCCCTCCCTCTCTCTCTCTCTCTGATGAATAAATAAATAAAATCTTTAAAAAAAAAAAGAGAATAGGACTTTGCTATACCTTTTTCATAATACATTATATCCCCCAAACACATGTACCTTTATTTTTTTTAAGTAGATTTCATCCTCACATAAGCGATAGATCCTCTTTCTCAAAAGACATTACTTAACAACATTGGGGAGAAAAATCATTCACATAATTGCCTACACAGCAGTAGCAGCTTCAATACGAAATCTTGCACTTCTGTGTGTGCCATTGTTTAAAGGAGGAGAGCAGTGGCTAAATCTCCACATGGATAGGCAAGACCTGCAGAGATCCTGTGAAGGACACATGGAGAATCACATCAGTAAGGTAGAGATCACAGTGGGAAATAATGTGCAAAGAACTGGAGGAGGGGGCGTGTAAGGAAAAAGGCAGAACTGGAGAATAATTTCTCAAAAAGAAATCCAACAACCCAAAGGAACACTGTAGCTTGTTACACAGGTTCCCATAACTGGAAAGGATTAGAAAAGTTCTGTATAATGAGGGGGCAATTAGAGTGCGTTTAAGGCAGCCTTGTTATTTATGATTGAGCAAGGTCAACGTGATTAAGTCTCTTCCATTATTTATAAGTTTGTGTGTAATTACTATAAATTCTAGGTGTTTTGTATATTATAATAGAACTCATGGTAATGTTATTTTAGACCCTCTTGATGTGTGCATCTGTCCCCCCCAAAATTTCAGTCATTAAACCAAAAATATACCCAGTATGCTTTGACACTAATCAGGAGAAAGAGCAAAATAATTTTTGGCATATTGAAATTTTTTTTAAAGTGTATAGGATAGTGAAAAGCATAGTCAGTTTCATTCTCTATCTTTGCTAATGGAAAACAATTTTTAAAAGTAGTTTACCCTACACTCTTGGCTTTCATTTTTTCTGAAATATCTCTTTTGGTGGCCACTTATAATTAAATACAACTCCTATGATTATTGTCAATGTTATTGTGGCTAAATGAGTTAATTGTTAAATCTGCTATATCTGGAAGTGTAGGCATGAACAATGAAGGAACTCTCTCTTCTAAATTTGCATGACTAACATTTCCACTTTGATGGAAGAGTTAGCTTATAGCATCTGTTTCAAACACATGAAAATTCAATTAAACTATCAGCTATCAGAATTACCGTGGAGCAAATATCAACATAGGAAACCATGACCTAATTATATTATGAATTTTAAACCAGAGATAAAAGCTACATTCCAAGTTAGTCACATTGCCTGACTCATTTCCCAGAAAGCTAAAAAATATTTTTAAAATAAAATATTCTCTGGAAATACAGGCAAAGGAGAACCTTCTCTCATGTATTACTAGTTTTTATCAGACTCTTTTAAAACATAATTTATTAATAACAAAAATAAAGTTTTAGTAAAAGAAGATCAGACATTGGAACAAGAGAAAAAATTGGAAAATAGAGTAGAAGTTTCTACAGTTTGCCCTAGGTCATACGAAGGACATTGAATCAAGATTTTCACAGCCTTGGAACTCTATTCACACTTGCTCTCTGACTACAAAGGAGAGGAGATATGCTATGTGAGTGTTAAGGACACAGCCAGCTCAGATAAATGGTAGATCCTAGTGTGAGGGAAACTACCCAGGCAGAGTTAAAGCTAGATAGTCTGTAGGCAGACATGACACCATATTGGGGGTTACTTCCATTGGAACTGAGCTAAGGAGTTAAGAAGAGGTTACCTGTCACTCTTCCTATTTAAATTATACATGTAGTTTGGTCAAAAAGGTATGCAGGCAACACTGGGATGTGGAAGCCTGATAGCAAGAGAGAGCACCAGAGGCTGACTGTCATGCTCACTGAATATACCAAGTACGGTCTTGCCTTCTCATCCTCCCTGACCTATAGTAATTAGGAATTCTATCTTCCTTACCTATTGATGCTCCAAATTGTTTAGTCTCTTACTAAACAAATGACTAAAATAGTTAACTGAGGATAAAAGATTTTATGAAGTGACAACACAAGTCTCAACCAGATATGGCTCTCAAGTTACTACTGTACACAGTCATTTTATGCACCCAGTGTTCCAGCCACACTGGACATTTTACATTGCTCAAGCACAAGCACATATGCTTGTCTCCAACTCAAAGTCTCTGCTCATGTTGGCTGCTGATTCTTTGCCAGATGTGTCCCTGTGCCTCTTGTCCACTTGATCAATTACCAGTCTTGCTTTAATATCTTTATTTTTATTACTTATTTAAAATTTAGCTAGTTAATGTACAGTTCAATATTGGTTTCTGGAGTAGAATTCAGTGATTCACCACTTACATACAACACTCAGTGTTCATCATAATAAGTGCTCTCCTTAATACCCATCACCTATCTATCCCTCCCCCCATCTATCTAGCTCTTCCCCCACTCACTTTCCACTTCCAAACTAAGATCAACCCTTAGTTTGTTTTCTACTGTTGAGTCATGTATAGCTTGTTTCTCTCTCTCCTTTTTTTTCTTTTCCCCTTCCCACATGTTCATCTGTTTTCTTACTTAAATTGTAAATAAGTAAGATCTTATGGTATTTCTATTTCTCTGACTGACTTATTTCATTTATCATAATACACCCTAGCTCCATCCATGTTATTTAAAATGGCAAAATTTCATTCTTTTTGATGGCTGAATAATATTCCATTGTGTACATATACCACCACTTCTTTATCCATTCATCAGTCAAGGGACATTTGGGTTCTCTCCATAGTTTGGCTATTGTTTTTTTTTTAAGATTTTATTTATTTATTCATGAGAGACATACAGAGAGAGAAGCAGAGACATAGGCAGCGGGAGAAGTAGGGAGCCCAATGTGGGACTCAATCCCGGAACTCCAGGATCACACCCTAAGCCAAAGGCAGGCACTCAACCACTGAGCCTCTCAGGTGTCCCAAGTTCAGCTATTGATAATGCTGCTGTAAATGCCAAACTGCATGTATCCCTTCAAATCTGTATTTGTGTAACCTTTGGGTAAATACCTAGTAGTGCAATTGGCTGGGTTGTAGGGTAGTTCTATTTTTAACATTTTGAGGAACCTCCAAACTATTCTCCAGAGTGGCTGTACCAGTTTGCATTCCCACTACTGGTGCACCAGTCTTGCTTTAATATCTAATTCAAGTGTCTAACAGCACATTGTTATCTCTTCTATGCTCCCAGAGAATTTTCACAGTCTAACTCTATCACAGCCCCTAGTATATTCTATTCTTACATAAATATGTACCTAGGCTTTGTTGATTATGAACTCAATGATAAAAGAGACCTAAGAAAGATGAATTAATTCATTTAATAAAGTCTTCAACAGAACTATCTTTAGCTGTTCTGGCATTTGAATAGGGTAGGAATACCTGTGGGAAGAAAAGGGACTTATTCTATTTTCCTTGCCTAGACCCTTTTCTTGAGAACGAGGAGACCAAGTTTCTTTACTGGAATAGGAGCAAATAACAGGATAGTCCGTTATACAAACTGGACATATGTAGGGGAGAAACCATAGTTAATACTCACAAAGGTACTCATATGTTCAGTTTATTTCCAAGAACATCATACAATGGAAATGAGGGGCTGCAGACTAATTCCAGATTTTTCACTCTGGGCAAGATTTTTCACTATTAGAGTTATAATAGTGTCTATTATAGGGAATGATACCTATCGAAATAATCTAAGAATGAAGGCCCAGCCCTGAGTCAAAGAAAATCGTTAAACTTTGTAATTGTGGCACAGGGAACTGATTAATACAGGCATGTGCCTATTTAAGAACTGTTACAAGAACTAATGAAAACTTACAGCATTTTTCCATTCCTGTAACAGTCCATATTGTCTTCTCTAGGATGGCTAAGTCATTAAAAGAGTTGAACTGACAGAACAGTTATCAGATTTCAGTGGAAGTAGACTAGGGAAATGAGAGACCTAGAGTCTTCATGGAGACACTGATATTTTTTTCTGTCTATATGTTCATGGCTGATCCTATCTTAAATAAGATCTCTATAGCCAGCAAGCTTGTAGGTGGGTTGTAGGAATCTTAACAATCATTAAAGTCCATATGCTTCCTCACTATCACTCATGTATATTATATTTTTGTTACAAGGAAAATTTTCTTTTCTTTGAAGGAAAAGTGACTCTAGTTCCAAGGAATTTTTAATATCTAAAAACCCAGAAAAAATTCTATATTTATCATATATATCTCTGATTACAGAGAGTTGCGTACACTCTCAGTCTACAATCCCTTTCCTCCCAATCTCTCTTAAACCCAGTCAAGATCTTGCTCTGTCATCTTCCATTATTCTCAAAGTAACCAATGACCTCCATGTTTCCATCTCAGGTGGTCAGTTCTCAGTCCTCATCTTACAGATTTACCAACAGTATTAGACATAATTGATCACTTCCTTCTCTGTGATACACTTCCCTCACCTTACTTCCTGGACACCACTCTCTCCTGGTGTTCCTTCTTCCTCACTGGTGTCTCCTTCTCAATCTCCTTTCTCACCAGCCTTTATCATTGGAGTGCTCCAGGTGTGGATCAGTCTTTACTCCTCTCCCCCTCTCTATTTGCTCTCATTCCTCTAGTAACTGACCTAATCTCAGAGCTCTATGCACTATCTGCATGCCAGTGAATCTCAAGCATCCACAAACACTATAATCATGGCACAAGCTTCTTTCCTAAAGTCCAGACTCACCTATCCCCTGCCTATGCAACATCTCCCTTGCATGTATCAAGAAAAATGTCAAACTTAACATGAATGTAGCTGAATCTTTGATCTTCTCCCCAAAATCTATTTTATCTTCAGCCTTCTCTCTCCCTGTTGTTAGCAATGCCATCTGTCCATTTGCTCAGGCCAGAACTTAGAGGCATCTTTGACTGATTTCTTTCTCTGGCTCCCACATTCAATTAATAAGCCAATCTTTTTGGCTTTACCTTCAAAATATTATTCCAGAGGACCAAATATTCCAGAAATATCTATGGAGAAAAAAACATAGTTCATAGTAGTGAAATATAAGCATCGCTCCGTGCCCATGGTCACATGGATTTCTATACCATGTAATGAACCTAGTAAATAAAATACAGATGTTACCTGAAACTATTGTTTTTGAGTTTCTTCTCTGAACATACTACACAAAAAACAATTAAGTTTTGGTTTAACGACAAATACCCACCATTTGCTTCAACGTGGATGGAACTGGAGGGTATTATGCTGAGTGAAATAAGTCAATCGGAGAAGGACAAACAGTGTATGTTCTCATTCATTTGGGGAATATGAATAATAGTGAAAGGGAATATAAAGGAAGGGAAAAGAAATGTTGGGAAATATCAGGAAGGGAGACAGACCATAAAGACTCCTAACTCGGGGAAACGAACTAGGGGTGGTGGAAGGGGAGGAGGGCGGGTGTTGGAGGGGAATGGGTGACGGGCACTGAGGTGGACACTTGACGGGATGAGCACTGGGTGTTTTTCTGTATGTTGGTAAATTGAACACCAATAAAAATTAATTAAAAAATTTAAAAAAAAGTTTTGGTTTAATTTCTGCTTTATTTTTTTTCTAAATATTTTTCTCCACAGATGCTAATATCCCACAGCTAGTTCATTAGTAGAAATTGACTATTTCTTTTTTGCCCAGAAGAGCATAATACTATTCATGTGGCACTCCAGAGAGCTTATTAATACAATTTAAGGTATGTGAAGATAATCAAGGGCAAACCATTTTTAGCTTAGTGTGTCTGCATGGTAATTAGTAAGAAAAGAAATCATTCATTTGTTTCCATCTCTTACTATTTACATGTTTCTCCTTTCTCTCTTTCTTATTTCTTGTTTTCTTTGTATGTATAAACACATTTCTCATCAGATAGGGGTACAAAATTGAAAACAATGTATAGTAAATTCACCTCCGTGTTCTAATCCATTCAGCTAACATATACAATGTCCCTGGCACTTTGCTAGGCACTGGTGATTTGACAGTGGTCAAAGCAGATGTAGCTTCTGTCTCTTAGAACAAACTTAGTCTAGGGACAGCTACAGACAAGAGAATAGCCTGTTTACTGCAATTTAAGATCTGCTGATATAGGTGAGGAACAGAGTGTCACAGGAATGCTGAATTGAGGATGCCAGCAAAGGCCTCTTAGAGAAAGCAAATCGCAAGGCATGCTCTGAAGGATGAGCAGGAAGAGTCAGTGTGTCAGGGAGGAGAAACTACTGTTCTAAGGACAAGGAATGTCAAATGCAAAGACCTAGAAGTGGAAAAACTTCTAAAACACTGTGGAAGATCAGAGTGTTCAAGGAAGTAGTAAGGAAAAGAAGCAAATGGGGCCAATGCTAAGAGGGGGCAAAGGGCCTACACCTGATTGTAGGAACAACAGAGAAACCACCTAAGTCTGCTCGGATTGCTGTAACAAAACTACCAGAGACTGGGGGACTTAAACAACAAGCACTTATTTCTCATAGTTCTATAAGCCAAGAAGTCCAAGATGAAGACACCCACAGATTTGGTGTCCAGTGAGGCCTCACTTCCTGTTTCAGAGATGACCATCTTCCCCCTGTGCCCTCACATGGAAGAAGGGGCAAGGAAGTTCTCTGGAATCACTTTTATAAGAGTGCTAATTCTATTCATGCAGGCTCCATCCTCATGACCTAATCACCTCCCAGAGGCCCTAGCTCCAAATATCATCACCTTGGGGTTAGGATTTCAACATATGAATTTATGGGGAACATAAACATTCAGTCATAAAACATCCAAACCTTCAAACATAAACTTCCAGGGGGAAGAAACCTGAAATGTGAAAGTGTGTTTCAGAAAGATCACCCTCATAACATTGTGAAGATGATACTACTAGAAGGGCAAGATCCCAAGCAGGAAAACAGGTAACAGCTAACATAATCTTGGAGAGAAATAATGGTGGTCTGAAGAAAAAGAATGAGAACAGGAATAGACGTAACAGACAAGAGAGAACCTACAAGTTTAGATCACTGACAAATAGAAGTTTGGTTGTATTGGTGGTTTTAAACTCTTAGCACATTCACTCAGCAGTACTTGTTGAGTGTCTATTATCAAAGTATGCAAACCATTATCTGGAAACTAAGACCCAAGGAAATTAATTAAATTAATTAAGGTCACACAGATAATTACTAGTATTACAGTGTCTAATATAGGTCTTCCAGCCCAGTGATTACAGCTCAACGTTTTATATGTAAGAATCCTCCAGTTATCTCAATAAAATGAATTCGTATCTATCCATCTAAAATGCTGCAAAAGCAAGGTTATGAACTACAACATTTAAAGGGAGCTTAATTCTGATCCCTACAATTCACATTTTAGAAATGTAACTTGGTTAAATTTAAGTCCCTTTGAATTAGGCTGCATATACAATTGCATCTCCAACCAAGAAGAGCCTAATATTGTTTGCCAGAGACTGCCTCCAGCCATGCCACTCAATTTGGTACAGCCATTAGCAGACAAATTTATCATATACATTAACCTGCTGCCTTGAATGGAAGGTTACTGAAATAATGACTAGGAGTATCAAAATCATGAATAAAATATGGGAATTGGGATTGCAAGTTATAAAGTTCTCTTATCAAGTCTGCAGACTAAATGTGCTCTCAGAGGTGGTGCTCCCACCTTGGGTGACATAGATGAATAATGACACTGATTTTAAAAAGGAGAGAAGAGCAGATTAGCACCTTAGGTTGAATTTTGTTGGCGTTGTTATCAGCTGGATCCAAATAAAATGTGTTAATTTTTCTGTGTTTTCTCAGAGTTCAGTTGTGAAAACGGAGGTGTCTAATAGAGCAGAAGACAAGAAAAAAGTGAAGATAAAATACGTTTTTTTTTTTCAAGAGACAGAAGTGTAGCAAGTGAAAAGAGAGGAAATCTTTGTTAAGATCAAATTCTTCTTGGTTTTACTTAGAGAAAGTGAGGCATGGAAAATACAATGTTATTTATTGGGATTACATGTGGTCTGTGGAGAAAAGAGTGGAGTATTGCCCTATAGAAAGGGAGGGGATGTTAAGACTAACATAGAATGTATGTTTAGACTCCTGGGTTTAATTATCTAATAAGTCTTGATGAAGCTGTATTTTTGAACAATTGTGTCACATCTCTCCAAATTCAGTCATAATTTAAACACTACAGAGAAGCTAGCAATTTCAAAAGGCACTGAGTCTTACTGAAGGGGTTCAGAGTAAGCCAACTCTGACTGACCCTTACCAAGGACCTCACTGAGGTTCCATAATAAGGTTTGCTTGAGATCAACCTGACTTCCTGAGCAGTTCTGTAATGCTTCACTTGGGAATCTCATCTTTTGTTTGCCAAGTAAGTGCTGAGTAAATTACTATTTACAGAGGAAGCAAAAATTCACCAACTCTTTACTTATTTTGAGTGTGTGACTATTCATCTTTCAATTGGGATCTTTGTGCTTAGTAAAGAAAACAATCAGGCAGGTAAAATAACCATGTGCCTAAAATAAAGAGAAAGAATTTTTATATTTCTCTAAGGAACTAAATGCCAGCAAGCACTTTAAATCACCCATTTGTACATTAACATAAGAATGTAAGAGTGTGGGGGTGCCTGGATGGCTCAGTTGGTTAAGCACCAAACTCTTGTTTTCAGCTCTGGGTTCAGACTGGGATTTCAGGTTTGTGAGATAGAGCCCCCTGCAGGACTCTGCTCAACAAGGAGCCCTGCTTCTCTCCCTCTCTCTCTGCACCTCCCTGCCCTTACTCTCTCTCTCTCTCTCTCTCCCAAATAAATAAATCTAAAAAATAAAAGAATGTCAGAGTGGTCTTAGTCAACTCAAAGAGGAATGTCCAGTCTTACTCCTCATTAGACAGTAAAAAAACACTTGCTCCTGATATCTATCTCAAAGTTTATGGTTTAAAGAAAATAAAAAAAAGTCCCAGATCTTTTTTCTAACTGAGTAAAAATTTCTTTCATCTGTTTAAGAGTCCTATTATATTTTTATCTATTAACTCATCATTTAACTATTTCTTTTGTTTGTTTGTTTGTTTTTTAAATTTTTTTTTTTTTTTTTTTATGATAGTCACAGAGAGAGAGAGAGGCAGAGACACAGGCAGAGGGAGAAGCAGGCTCCATGCACCGGGAGCCTGACGTGGGATTCGATCCCGGGTCTCCAGGATCGCGCCCTGGGCCAAAGGCAGGCGCCAAACCGCTGCGCCACCCAGGGATCCCCATTTAACTATTTCATTTAATCCTGGTAGCAATCCTAAAAAAAAAAAAAAAAAAAGATTAAGTGTCATGAGGCTAGAAAACCAGATAGCTTCATCTGGGAATTTATTCACTCAGCAACTACTTATTTGTCTGGTTTGTTGGAGGTCATAAAATGAATAGTTGAAACTATTGCCAGATCTGGTTTTGAAAGTTTAAGAGTCAGACAGACTTGTGTAAGAATATCCCTGGTTTACTAACGTGGTTAATTTAGTAAATTTCCTAAATCCTTTGAAACTCAGTTTACACATCTGTAAAGTGGGTTTAATAATAGTAACCACTATATAACTGGTGAGAAAATGCATGTAAATGGTTCTAGAAGTGGCCTTCAGGGGGGATTCTAGGACTTCCATTAATTGCATCCCAAAAGGAAAGAGACTCACTGTTGTTACATAAGGTTTTATGACATTTTTTTTTGGCACCGAGTCATTGAGTGGAGTCACTTAGAATTAATGATCCTTGTTCTTATTTGACCTCATTGTCTTCTTCATTTCTTCCATTATATCTGAGTGGGAAGGATATCCAGGGTTTACTTGTTCTTACTGTTATTCTCTCTCTCCTCCTCTCCCTTCCCCCATCTCTCTTTATCCCTCATCCTCTCTCCCTCCATCTTTCCCACTCTTTCCCCTCACCCTCACTTCCTCCCCCCCACTCTCTTTGTCTTTCTCTCTCTCCCCATTCCTCCCTCCCTCTCATCATCATCTCATCCTCCTGAATGCTGCAAGAGTGAGGGAATGAGCCCAGACCAGTTCAGCTCTGGATGCTGGGGAGGCTAACCCTCTTGGTTTGTCTCTAGCACCACTTCCTGTGCCTGCCTAATTTATTTTGGATGTTCTTTCCTCCCACTAATGAGAAAGATAGAAAGCTCTGGTTAGGGCTTTGGGGAAAGTAACAAGAACAAGTCTTGCATTGTTTTCTTTCTGGGCTACTTAATCTTAAATAGCTTAGGAAAGAAACAGCCATCCTTATGGTCCAGCCGAACATATTGGACCAAAGTCCTGAGCAATAATAGTGTGCCCTGCTTTAATTTATGTGTACATGGACTTCCCTCAGAGACTTTATATCAAGGAAGAAAGGATAGACCAAAGCTGAAGTCATGTAATCCTTAGTGTCTGGCCATAATAACCTTCACAATTATTTCAATATCTGTTACAATTATTAATTCATTATTTGTCTCCTATTCTTAAGTTCTTTGATAGGGGGCAAAACTCAGGAATTTACCTTATCTACATATATTATGATTTTAATGACTGCTCTCGTAGGAACAGTGCTGTATAAAAAACAAATTAATTTTAAATCCCTTTTATTATCAAATAATTTACAATGCAGAATTCCAATGCCATTGGAAATAATAATGCCGTATTTTCATACTAGATATTCAGATTTTTCACTTATTTACCTGGGCCTTTTCCCTAGTCCATCCTAAATAATGTTATATTGATTCATGGGCTTTTCTTTGACTTACACTCATTTAATCACAGCCTCAGTTTTCTTATCCCTAAAATAGGAATAATAGAATGGTGCTTATTTCCTGGCACTTGGAATTCATTAAATAAGAAAAAAAATAATGTGTTTGAATAAGATGCTTTACAGTAAGTTTAATGTGACTGAATGAGGCATGAAGAAACAATCATACACTCAGACCTTGAATAAACAGAATAATACAGGCATTTCCGTTAAAATCACCTTATTAAAGATACTCTGCTGACATAAGCTCTGTTCCAATTGTGGCAAACTTGATTTTATAATCAAGTATTAGTCTTATGGGTTTTCCCAGCAAGCTGCAAGATTTCATAGTATCACTTTTAGCTTATAATCAAATGGCCATAACCCAAGACAGTCAGGAAGTTTTAAAAGGCATTCTTAAAACAGTCTTTCTAAATTATTATTTTTTAAAAATAACAGCTTTGAAAATGAAAGGGACTCAAGAGATAAGATCTAATCTGATGGTGAAGAGATTCAAATGTCTTCATAAAAATAAAGTCATTGAAGTACTTGGCATATAGCAATGGTATTCTGAGATTGAGATACCCTTTAATTTAACAAACATTTATTAAGTGCCTAAACATGGCAGGCCAGAACTGAACTAGGCTCGAGAGATACAGGAACCAACTGTCCATGACTTCAGCCCTCAAGAATTTCTAGTCTGGTAGACAGGGTTGGATGTGTACAATACACTGTTTATACCTGAGGATGGAGAGTAAACAGGGCCTGGTTTAGGATTTTTATACCAAGAGTCACATTTTTCCAAATATGCTTTCCTAGGTAGTAAAAGAAGTGATATAAAACTAAGTAATTCCTTGAGGTTGAGGAACAAATATTTATATAATTTATCTCATTTCATTCTCCCAGAAAACCTCAGGGGCAGAATTGTTATAGAGGAGGTAATAGAGGAGGTAATAGAGACTCTGTGGCTAAAAAATTGTCCCTCATCACCTGCTAATATGTGGCAGGACCAGGATGCTTACCAAATACATCTGATTTGAAAGCTTGGGTACTTCTGTTATACCACATGGCTTCTCTTTAAGGTTATGAATATCAAGCTGTATCTGAACAGTGTCTGAGCTTCCAGGAAAGAGAACTCTGCTTCAGAGGACAGACATAGTAAGTTGATCGAATTGGCTACAGCAGGAAAGACAGTCAAGTAGCCTGAGTGACTGCACTATGAGGTGTAGGAAAGAAGCTGGCTGCTAACAGATGGACCACATACACCAATTTGCCATTCTTCCTTGCCCAGACTGTGGTAACACACTGGAGTAACTCTCATTACACAAAAGGGTGGAGCAATGGCAATCAGAGTTATGCATAAGATTGTCCATCACATGAGTCACAGAGATGAAAAGGTAGTGAATCACTGCATCTCAACTGTGAGCTCTGTATACAAGTCCAGGATTTGTGCCTGGTTCACTGGTATAAGCTCAGCACCTGACACAGTGTCTTCATACAGTACAGTTTCAATACTTGTTGAAGGAATGAATGATAGCAGCACACAAAAATCCATATATCTCAATGCAAATTATAAGCCAGGTCTTTCTTCCTCAGTCTGATTATCTGAGGCCAGAGGGTGGGCCTCAGAATAAGCCCTGGACTCTGATGGAGAAGCTCCTATTTACCTCCTGGGAACACCACAGTCTTCCAAGTGAACTCAGTGTCTTCATATAATTTCCCCAGGGCTCAGATGCAGCTCCTGTTCAAAGGGAAGCCTTGATGCCTGCCTCAGAATTTAAATGCCCAGTGGCCCTGAGTATGCTCTGCAAGCTCATCTGGGTTTTATTAGGAGTCACTGCTTTCTGTCTATGCATACCTAGTCTACAGATCAGCACAGATGAATAAATGATGTAGTGCATGAGTGCAGTGATTCAGAACCTCCACCAGCATGTGGTGTCTCTCTGCTCCATCAATTCCTAAGCATCACTCTAACTGTCATGGCGAAAAAGCAGAAGACCTGCCCGATGTGAAAGAGAATGGGAGCGGGAGGGGCGGTGAAGGAAAGCTGGCAGGCAGGGTGTGTACGTGTGGGGAGAGGTGTGTGTGTACTTTGGGGAGTGTTAGTCTCAATGTGTTTAAGAGAGGTTAAAAGGAAAAAATAAACAAGTCAGAAAGGTAGTGAGATGCAGGAGAAGCATGGACTTTGGTGACCAACAGGCTTAAGTTTAAATCTTAACATGTACTCCAACATTTACTTTGTCATACGACCTTGGACAGGTTACTTCACTTCTCTGGGTTTAAGTGAACTTATCTGTGAAACACATCAGTTGCATGTACCTTCATTGGTTATTGTAAGATTTAATTGAGAGAATTATGCAAAATCTAATGACAAAGTGCTTAGTACTTCACAAACACTAGTGCCTTACTTTCCTTTTTTCTCCTTTTTGAAAGGGGAAACATCCCTTGCTAGTATGCTCCTTAATTTGGGAGTCTTCTCTTCTCCATTCATCTAGAGTCATTATCTAGTCATTAAGAACTACATGAAAAACCCAAACAACCAGGGTGAATTTTCTGGTTAGTTATTAGAGACATTGCCCATCCTGTCTTGACTATATCAGACATACTGAAAAAGCCCCCACCATAAAGCAATGCCATTATAATTTTGATTGTCAAAATACTTTTATGTGAAGTTGGTCATGATAGGGGTGGCTTGTGTGTGTGGAGTACAGATGAGGGAGGAAGAACTGCACAGGAATTGGGAACGTGGAATTTGAAGTCAGAACCCCTGAGAACCCTACCTTCTAACTATATGATTCTGGAAAATTGATTTTACTTCTTTAAGCGTTGGTTATAATATCTATAATATGGGAATAATGATAATATCTATTTTGTAGAGTTTGTGAAGATTAAATGAGATGCTTATATAAAATAGCAGTTACAGTAAAACCCGGCCTGTGGTAAGCACTCAACGTTTGTTCATTTTTATTGTTTTATAGCTGATGCTATATAGAGACTTCTCTAATGCAATCCTTTCATCCCAGTGCAGTTGAGGCAACTGAAATTCAGAGAAATTAAGAAAATGTCCCAGGTTCTCACACTATCTTAATTTCTTTGTTGATTGTGCTTCCCTCCATATGGCAATTTTGTCAAACCTGCCTGGAGCAGGGAAGCTGCTGTGGCGTGGACAGAGAACTGGATGAGGATCCGTGAGAGACAGTTTAAGCAATGGTAATTCCACTTATCAGCTACACAAAGCGGCAATTCACTTCACCACTCTGTAAATGAGAAGGGTTGACAAGGTGTTTGCTAAGGTCACTCCTGGCTCTGACACAGATTCCACGTGACAGGCTGGACACAGAGAAGCACATGTATCTCATGGGACCTCAGCGGGCCTAACCAATAGTGATGACATTACTGGGATCATCACCCTGCTTCCTTCACTTTTCCATTCACAAGGATGGCCCTGTCATCCCTCTTCCCACAGGGAACTGAATGAGGTTCTCATTATAATTCAACTTCCTCATCTGGAAAAGTATACTCCCAAACACCAATCATGTTTCCATATGTACAAAGAATAATTCATTTCCTCTTTTTGCTTCCTTTGATTTGTCATCTTCAGTCTGGGTTGTCACAAGGTAGACTTCCTTGAATATTTTCAGGCCATATCTACTAAAAATGATGACAAGAGTCAGAGGCTGTAAATATTGAAATCATAAATAACATTTTGAATCCTAATTCTAAGGGCAGACTTGAATTGCATAGTTTCTGTGTAAGGGTTCCCATATTTATACTGAAATGATATGTGTAAATATAGTATTTGAGAAATTTTATTTAAATTAAAATGCTGATAATCTCATTGCACTGGCACAAATATATTTATTGCCTTGCAGTATTTAATGTGTATTGCCCCCTTGTTGTGTCGGGCACTGTGCTAAGAACTTCCTAGGACCTAACTCATTTAATCCTTAGAGAATCCTGAGGATACCTGAACTATAACTAACTCCACTTTATACATAGGAAAAGTGAGGCTTAGACTGGTAAGGGAAGAAAATCCCCAGCTCACACAAAGATAACTTGGTTCAAGTTTTAAACCCAGGCCTGTCAGACTCTAAAGGCCAAGTTCTAAACGGTTGAGCTATTCTGCTTCCATTTGTAGTCATTCATATTTTTATATAGTTCCAACAACAGTAAGCACAAGATTCTGCTTTTTTGCTTAATATTTTCATAAACATTTTCTGGAACCACTTGGATTTGTATTTAAAAACAATAACAATCAACATCAACATTGCCAGACACTGTGATAACTGTTTTACCATCACTCTCTTATTTGACCTTCAAAATAATCCTATAAGGTAAGGAATCATGAATGTCTCCATTTTATAGGTAAAGGAACAAGCTCCAGGAGGTAAAACAACTTGCCACAGTCATAGCACTTAAGACACAACAGAGCCACACATTAAACTCAGATCTGCCTGACTGTAGTAGAGCCCAAGCTCTTAACTAAAGCAATACGCTGAGTAACATTCTGATAACACTAACATTCTCAGTTTTCTAAAAGGTGCAGAGACAGCAAGAAAGAGCAGGACTCTCTCCAGAAGTGTTATTTCTTTCCATTTAAACCTGCCTTTATTCAGGGACTCTGAGCTTCCAATAAAGACCTAGGACCTCTGCAAACTACAGAAAAGATTATAAGAAGCTCCGGTTAGAAAGGGACTTGTGATGGTAACCACCCACAGCACTGCTTCAAACAAAATAAGGCCACCAATATCTGTCCACGCAGAAGACTCCTAGAACTCAAGAGGAAGGCAAGGAAAGTGATTCCTTCAGTTTGGCTCCTCAGTGACATCATCTCCTACTAGCAAGCCAGATGTGGCCCCTCACAGATTTCCATGTTGGTCTGTCCATACATACCAGTTCTCTCCACTGGCAGAGATGGTCTTCCAATCATTTTTTCCAGCAGTTTAACAGAAGAAAAATGTCAACAAATGCCTACCGATGGAGTCTTGAGTTCTAGAGACACTGTTTGTGAAAGAAATTGTAAGGAAAGTTCATGAAGTTAAAGAAGTGGGTTTCAATCTCTGTCATACCAAGTGACTTCCTATGCATGTCACTTCACCTTTTGGATATCAGGTTTGTCATCTATAAATCTGGCCAATAATGCCACTCTCAAGACTTTGTAGGGATTGAAATAATCTACACAAGACAGCTAGAAAACTCTGCTCACCATACACAAAGAACACAAATTCTGGGCTCTCATGCAATAGCCACCCTTCCACATGAACATGCATCCCTAAAATCAGAAGACATCCTAGTCTGAAGGACCACAAAAGCTGACTCACAGCCTTGAAACCTGCTGAGCTATCCAGTGGTACTATACACTGTATACAATTTTATGGCAAAAGGTACAGTCATATTCATTGTAATATCATCAGTTTAGAGCCTCTTGTCCAGCTCCTATTAATTTTCTTGTCCAGACGATAAAACGGAAGAGAGCTCAATAGTGCCAAGTCTTCAGACAGCAAAAGCTGAAAGGCAAACTCCCTCTCAGCTGAATTCACTTACACACAGATTATGCTTAAACACTGGTCATTATGCAGGCCTAGATAAGATTTCCAGATGTGCACATTTGGGAGACCAATCGTGTGTTTTGGAAGACTAAAGTGAACTGTGTTTTTAGTGATGATGAATGATCTCTTCACCCATGGAATAACTCACATGGAAGATAGGGACGAGCATGTCTGGTCACCACAGGGCTAATCCCCAGTTTTCAGGCACATGTGAGGCTCCTTTCTTGGCTGAGGCAAGACCCTCATCCATCAATGGAGGGAAATCTGTGTTCTTTAATACTTGAAGTTACTTCTGAAGCTTGGAATGCAGGATGGTGGGATGGCTAGGATTCTGCATCAGGCCCTAGTATTCCCTCTCCTTATGCAGACTCTGAATCATTCAAGGAACAAAACATTACCCTTTATCTTCTCTGCTACTTTTTATCCCACTAATAAAACTGGAATTGTAATAGTGATACCTGTGTCTAATTATAGCAAGGGCTAGGATTATGTAGCTCAGTTCAGCCAGGATGGTAAAAGCATTTTTCAAAATAGAGTTCAGCCATTCTCTCAAGCTTCTTCCACTCTCATAAGCCAAATCCTGAATGCTAAAATTATTTGAATAGGCACAGAGTATGGTGCATTAATAAATGATCAAAGGGTGTGCATTTTCTAATGTCCCTTTGGCCTCAATAAAGAAACTGGCAAATATTCCATTAACCACAACCCATGAAGTCATTTTTTGAACTTGAAATATATTTCCCTCATCTCATGCTGGAGGTGGGTCACCAGGATTGCTTAGTTTATGCACTTGAAAAGTGGATTCTTAAAGAAAAAGGTTGAGATGGATTATTTATGAACATGTGTAAATTATGTAGTGATTTCATTGAGATTTCTGGGACTTGTATGAAGTGGAATGTCCCCTGCGGTGGCCACATCTCATTTAAGTTATCCGTTTCATCTTTCGTCCACTTCAGAGACTTCCCATATTTTAAGTTTTACTTTGAAACATTAGCTCATTTTGAAATGCAATTTAGAAATATATTTATTATTATGTGTTTCTGTATAGCACAAAATGTTGCCATATGTGTGTGGGGGGGTTGTTTGGTGATGCTGGAGGGGAGCATAACAATACCAAACAAAATCACAATAAAGAAGAACAATGAGAAAAACTCAGAAAATAATAGCCATGAAAATTATATGTGGCATCATTCTTCTCAGTGCTTTAGGATACTTTCTTATCTTCCACAAGGGCAGAAGCAACTATTATTACCTCCATTTTATGGATAAAACTTTAAGAACCATAAAGTCACAAGTCTTACCAATCCTACCTAAATGAATCACTTGCAAATGAGCACTAAAAATCTGCAAAAAAAAAAAAAAGGTATTATTTTCATCTCAGCTACAGAATGGAAAACATGAAATCATTGTGTCCCTTTTTTTGGTCAGTATTCCAAGCAACACAACCACATAAACAAGAGAACATTCTAAAATGTTTTTGTATGGTTAAACTCCAAACAAATGTATATGTATATAAGTATGTATGTGTGTGTATATGTATGTATGTATATGTATATAAGCATCCTATCACACAAATAATATCCACACAGATAATATAATAAAAATTTTTATGTTTTAAAATTTTTCATTACAATTTTTGGAAAGGACTTTAATATTTAATAGTAAAGGATAATATCCATATAATAAAATACCAAGTAGAAAACTAAAAATAGCATTAAAGCCAATCTTTATCAACATGCAAAAATGTTTTTCTTACATTGCTAAGAGAAAAACAAAATAGGCTTCAAACAGTACTTAATTCATAATATTTTTATAAAGAAAAACTATGGGAAATCCTGAGAGATCATACACCAAACATGAACAGTAGTTATCTTTGGTGGTAGAATCATGGCTGATTTTGTTTTCTTTGTAAATCTCCACATTTTCTAATATTATCATATTGAGCTTTACTATAGTTGTGATTAGGGAAAATTGCAAAATACTTTTTGTAAAGAGGCCACAGCCAGTAGTACTTACTGACTAAATGAATATATGCATTTTAGGTACTTTCTTCTAGAATATGCCAAATTTTGCACCAGGTTAAACACACACTTTGATGCTTCGATCATCAAGTTCAAAATGGGAATATCACATCTGAAAAGGTCTTTTTCTTATTGTCAAAATACACGTGGACTCTAACATGAACATGTAATGAGGATTTATCTACAGTTCTATAACTCAAAAGAGTTGGAACCCAAAACACATGAGGAGATACAGCATAAGGTTTAGAGGTTATCACTCAATGTCTAAGTTGAATCAACAGTTTAGTTTAATTAAACGAATATTTACTGAATACACAATATATGCCAGGTACTCTGCTGAGTGAAAGGAAAACAAAAATGAATAAGACATAGTTGTTGAAATTTTATCTTTTCCAGAATGTTATATGGTTGGATTCATGAAGTACACAAGCTTTTCAGATTGCTTCTTTCACTTAGTAATACACACTTAAAGTTCTTCCATGTGTTTTCATGACTGGATAACTCATTTCTTTTCAGTGATACATAATATTCCATTGGCTGGATGTACAACAGTTTGTTAATCCATTTGCCTTTTGTAGAATATTTTGGTTGCTTTCGGGTTTGGGAAATTATTAATAAATCCACAATTAACATTTGTGTGGACATAAATTTTCAACTCTTCATTTGAGTCAAGGAATACAACCGTTGGATCATATGGTAAGAAAGAAACTTTTGAAAGAAACTGCTAAACTGTGTTCCAAAGTAGCTATACCATCTTGCATTCCCACTAGCAATGAATGATAATTTCTAGGAAACAGTGAAATTAAGAGGCATTAATGCAACCACATTTTTGTTCAACAATCACCAACAATTATCTACTTCCTAAATTTTGTCATCACCCTGAACAGAAATATTGTACCCATTAAGCAAAAACTTCCCATTTCCCCTAAGTCTGTAGTAAATTTGGATCTACTTTCTATCTCTATGAATTTGCTTATTCTAGATATTTTATATCTAGAAATATACATACAACATTTGTCCTTCTGTGACTAGTTCATTTCACTTAGTACAATGTTTTTAAGGTTCATCCATGCTGCAGCATGTACTCAGATTCATTCCTTTTTATGGCTGAATAATGTTCCATTCTATGGATATGCCAGTTTAGTTGTTTACTCATCTGTTGAATGGACATTTGGGTTGCTTCCACCCTTCTGTTACTATGAATAATGCTACAATGAGCATTCCTTCCTGTAAAGGTACCTGTTTAAGTCCCAATTTTCCATTCTTATGGATATATATGTAGGAGTGGAATTGCTGGGTCATGTGATAATTTCACATTTAACTATATGAGGACCCACCAACCTGTTTTGTATTGAGGGTACAGAATTTCACATTTCCACAAAGCAAATGAAGTTTGAAATACAGGCAGGTATTACACAGGTGAAAAATGAATCAGAGGACATTCCTTATAGAAGTAGATAGAAGTAGATTTCAGTGTAAAGCCACAAAGATGAAAGAAAGTATGGAAATTCTTGGAAACAGATGGGCTTCAATATAGATGAGCACCACCATGCATCAGTTAAGGAATGGCTATAGAAAAAGGCAAAGACTATTCATGAACAATGCTATGCTCTTTCTAAGGAACTTAAATTGTTTCCACAAAGTAAGTGATATATTTTGAAGGCTGTGTACTTTAGAAATGCTATTTTGTTAAATTTGTAGAGAATAGACTGAAGGAAAACTTAGAATGTAACAGGTAGACCTTTGTGAATATCAGGCCCTCCCTGTGGGCTTAAAGACTACTTAAAAAGGAAAAAAGAAGAGACCTTAGCATTATAATTTTCTAAAGCCCATAACGTGTATAAATAAATTTGTTAAATTATTTCCTAACCACAGCATGTTATTCTAATTGCTAATAGTCTAAGGAAAGAATCAAGAAGTCTACAAGTCAACATATCAAATCTCTCATGAACCATGCTGATCTTTAAAAAACAGACATTTTCTGAGGCCAAAACAATAACTAAATTCATAAAAAGATAATGCTACATCAAGTTAATAGTCCAGGGTTGGTTAATGAGGCTGGACCTAAAGTGGTGAAGATGGCCTAAAGTAGAGAGAAAGATGGAAAGGAATAGAAACATTACTATCATATAAAATTAGCAAAAAGGAGGGAAATATGGAATAGACAACATAGTTCCTAAACATCTGATACCCTTCATTAAGAGAAGGGAAACAGAATTTAAAAAAAAGAGCTGAAGGTGGAGCTGGACCAAGAACCAAGTATTGGTTCATATATGATTAGTTTACATGCCTGTGGGTCAGCCTCCTGGAAATTTCCAATGACAGCTACGCATGACTAGATTTCAAGAGAACATTGTGGACAAAAGATGCTGGGAGTTATTACAGTAAAGGTTGATAAATCTACTACTAGCCCTGTAGAGGGTAGAACCAAAATACAAAGACAGATGGATTTGATTCCAAATGTTACATTCTTCCTTCCAAACATTTGCACTCCCAGTCATGCTATCACGGCAAGAGTAAATTTTAGCCTGATTAAATCATTTATGAAATATACATAAATGGGAAAAGAGAAGAAGCCATAAATGAGAATCCTGGGGAACATCGTATTTTAGGCTGAGTGGAAGAAAGGAAATACAGGAAAGAAGAGAAACCAGGAAGATGTGGCTTCCTAAACACAAAGAGCTTTAAGGTTTCAACAAGAATTGTTGCCACAGAAAGCAGTAACATAAAGACTGAGAAGGCTCCCTTGGATGGAGACCACTCTGCCCTGGGGGAGTAGGGGCGGAGGGAGACTTTTCAATGGAGAACAGAAATGACAGGCAGATTGTTGCAGGTTAAAGAATAAATGAAGAAGGGAAAGACAACTTAGAAGTGAAGGAAAAGAGACAGGACAAAAGAGAATTAGCAAAATAAGGTAAAAGAAGGATTTTCTTATGATTTTTGTTTTATACTCATGGAGGGACAGGAGTTTTTTACTAAGAGAATAGGAGAGGCAGAAGTTGTAAAAACAAGTCAGGGAATAATGGATTAATTGAGTCTCTGGGAGGAAACAGGTGCCAGGGCACAAATGGTAGGATTAGCCTTCACTTCTTGTAGCCCCTTCTCATCTACCAAGATGAGAATGAGATAAAGAGAGAGGGGGAGGCAGATAAGACTCTTCCCCCATATACAAGTTAACTGCTTCTAATGCTACATGGATTGTACTACACTTACCAGATTCTGTGGGTTTAAAGATTACTTAAAAAAGAAAAAAGAAGGGACCTTAACATTATAATTTTCTAAAGCCCATAATGTGTATAAATAAATTTGTTAAATTATTTCCTAACCACAGTATGTTATTCTAATTGTTAATAGTCTAAGGAAAGAATCAAGAAGTCAACAAGTCAACATATCAACTCTCTCATGAACCCTGCTGATCTTTAAAAAAACAGACATTTTCTGAGGCCAAAACAATAATTAAAATCATAAATATGTATTGCTGTATCAAGTCAAACAATTGGAAAATGCAAACTCATTAAGAATATTTTAATCATCCCATTACTTCTGTGTCGTCGTTGTATACAAATAATTTTAATTGTTCTACAGTTTATGTGAAACATTTCAAAAGACAAGTTGTGTTTTTTTGTGTGTCTTTTTTTCCCCAAAGCAAAGCAGAACCTGACTGAAACTGAGATACTTCCTATGGGATAAACCTTTCACAAGGAAATAGGATATGGAAAAGCATATGGATGTAGTGACATTTTGGTTTAATTATTGAGACCACTGTACAAACAACTGTTGTGAATAACAAAACAAGTCTAATGCCAGGTTGCTATAAACAGAGAAATGAAAATCTCATCCACAGATGATACCTCTAATACATAGTGCTGAAAGTGGCCTTGGAGAGTCACTTCTAGTTACCTTCACCTTCCAGTCACTGGCCTCTGGGAAAGAGGTGGGAAACAGACCCATTCATCTGAATTGCATCAGCAATCAAGGCGATGGATGGCGGCATACATACATCCCCTATCTCTCCATCACACCTCTTCCTCCTCACTGCCCCACTCTGGACTTCGGTCATTGTTTCCAATCTCTGACACACACAAAAAGGAGTAGCTTTCCAAAATGACAAATAAATATTCACACTGAGTTTCAGTCTTTAGTTTTACAATGTACTGCATTATGTTGCACCACTGGCCTCCAGCCCAGTGCAACAAGATGTATTTTCAGAGCTGGTGGGCAGCAGGGATAATGGGAACGAGGCCTTGCTTCATATTCACCAGAGAAACAAGCTAGACACCTCTCTTTCAGTGAACCCAGAAGTGTCACTGCCACAAATCAGCAGCAACTCTCAGCCCATGCAGAGCAAGGCAAGGATTCATAGGAGAACAAGTGGTCAAAATTTCACTGTGCCCACTGCAAGCCCAGATAAAGATTTCCTGCTTTCATTTATTTTTTCTATTTTTATTATTTTTTATTTTTTAAAATACTTTATTTATTCGTGAGAGACACATACACAGAGAGAGAGAGAGAGAAAGAGAGAAAGAGAGAGAGAGGCAGAGGCACAGGCAGAGGGAGAAGCAGGTTCCATTCAGGGAGCTCGATATGGGACTTGATCCCAGGACTCCAGGATCACACCCCAGGCGAAGGCAGGCGCTAAACCGCTGAGCCACCCAGGGACCCCCTCATTTATTTTTTTTTAAATTCCAATCTTCTCCACAGCCCAAGGACTGTTTAACAAATATGCATATTTTAAATTTGCTTTTTATAGACTTAGAGAACAAATTCTATGTACATTAAAAACATAGTTGGCCATCGCTTCCCACCCCATCCCACCAATCATGCCTTTACTAAGAAGGCAACACAAAGACTAACCTAACCTGTGACCAGCCCAGGGAAAAGTTGTTTTTGCATAAAAAAAATATTCTCAAGGGAGGCCTGGGTGGCTCAGTGATTGAGCATCTGCCTTCAGCTCAGGGTGTGATTCCAGGATCCTGGGATTAAGTCCTGCATCGGGCTCCCCACAGAGAGCCTGCTTCTCCCTCTGCCTATGTCTCTGCCTCTCTCTGTGTGTCTCTCATGAATAAATAAATAAAATCTTTTTAAAAATATGCTCAAGAATTAAAAATCATCACATCCTACAGCAAAAAAAAAAAAAAAAAAAAAAAAAAAAAACAGAAGGTGATAAAGGATTTTAGCTGCAAATAGGAAAACAAAAAGTGCATGTGTCAGATGGGGAGCAAAGGAATAATTTTTATTCAATAGCCAAAGTTGTTGAAGCACTTGATGGTGGAGACAGCAAATTCTGTTCAAAGATGCTTGCAGGCCTAACTTTAGCAGAAGGCTAGGCCTTCCTGTCCACCCTCTCACTTCCATCTCACCCTCCCTCCTATGATCAGAAGAGGCTCACTCATCAACCTGAGGCAACCTGCTGAGCCAATGCTCATCATTCCTGAGAGGGCAGAGTCATCATTAGTCCAGCATTTTTCTGAACACCTAAAGAACAGCCAGAAGAAACCTGAACCATGCCCAAAATGTGTTCATTCGTTCATTCAGCAGACACTTCATCTGAAAATATGTACTACTCATGATGTGCTTGGCACAGTGCTGAAGCATGGTGAGAAAAATAGATACAACTGCTACCTTGACAGGGCTTACAGTTTAGTGGTATCAACAGGTACTAATCTAATAAAATAATTCAGGAGCATTGAGTGCCTAAGGCTCTGGGCTCTCCTTTCAGCTGTGATGGAGTACATGTGGGGATTGTCAGCAAACATAGCTCTGAAAAAGCTAAATTTGAACTGAGATCTCAACAAGGAATAGGAGTGATGTAGCATGAGTGCCCTGGGAAGAGTAAAGCCAGGAGGGAAAAGCCTTGAGATATGAAAGAGCATGGGACAGTCAAGAACTGATCCAAGGGACTGGAGAGCAGAAAGGCAGAAAAGAAATAACAGTAGACACTCAGTAAATGTTTCCAGTGAACAGATAATGGATGAGTGAACACATGAATGAATAGTTGTCCAGGTACATAAGTATCCAGCATTCCAGCCATTCCTTCACACAAGGATATTGAAGCAAATTCCACTTGTTTATTCCTTTTGACTTCTCCTCCTCTAACTTTGTAAAGTTCAAGTTTAAAGGAAGTGGAAAATTAGAGGAAAAAAAAAAAAAACAGAGCCATCCTCTCCAATATCTTCAAAATGAGTTTCTTGTATTATCACCATCACACTAGAGGATAGCAGTGTGCCAGGCACCTTACTAGGGGGTTTTATATACATTATATTATTTAATCCATACAACAACCCTAAAGGGTAGCTATTATTCCTCCTTTTTTTTAAAGATAAGGAACAGAAATATTTGATTAACCTTGCCAAAGTTCTGAAATCTAAGTCTATACTCTCACCTTTAGACCAGTGATTCTCACCCAGGTCCAGTTTTGTCTTTAAGAGAGTATTTGTCTGGAGATACTTACGATATTACAACATGAAGGGAGGGTACCATTGACATCTAGTAAGTAGAGGCCTAAATGCTGATAAACATCCTATAATGCATAGGACAGGCACTCACAACAGAGAATTATCAGGCCCAAAGTGTCAATACTGCTGAAATTTAAAAACTCTGCTTTACACCATTATGCCTTTGAAAAAAAAGGCATCTCGATTGATGCATTTATCAGCACATATGAGTAATTATGAAACCATTAAATGGTGGTTTTCCAAATTGTTACTCTCCAGGAGTAAATACAGTACATAGCACAAAGTAGATGGTCAGTTGTCATATGTGTTTATTGCTATTGAAGTTAGGTAGTACTTCATTATGTGAAATATCATAAATATGATAAAGGGAATCAGTGATGTCCAGTGGAGAAAGAGTATGGGAAATAATTTCAAGGTCAAGTGGCATGCAGTTGCCTAAGGCCTTCTCTCATGCTTTGGCATGGACATTTTCTCTTTATAATCAAAATTCCTAAAAATGTTCATGAGGGGGACCTTGCCAAGACAGAAGGAAGAAAGCCAGGATGGTAAGATCTAATATCCTCAAAATGTGATGGATTTTTCAAAAATATAACTACAGTGACAACATGGTCTCCAGGACAGAATAAACTTCTTTTTCTACACTGGAGATTAAAAAGATGTTATGTAAAATGGCACAGCCACTTTGGAAAATGGTTTGTCAGTTCCTCAAGAGGTTAAACAGAGTCATGTGACCCAGTAATTCCACTCCTAGGTATATACCCAAGAGAATTGAAAACATATGTTCACACAAAAGCCTGTACATAAATGTTCATAGCAGCACTATTCAAACAGCCAAAAATTGGGGGTGGACCCAAATATTTGCAACTGATGAATGATTTTTTAATGTGGTTATATCCATACAACAGAATATTTTCCATATAAAATGAAAATGTACCATACATGCAACAACATTGATGAATTTTGAAATCTTTATGCTAATTGAAAAAAGCCAGACCCGAAAGACATATATTATATGACATCATTTATGAGAGATATCCAGAATAAGTCCACAGAGAAAGTAGATTCATTGGTGCTAAGGGCTAGGGAAATGAGGAGTGACTGCAAATAGGTATGTGCTTCTTGAGGTGGGGGGAATTAAACATATCCTAAAATTAGATAGTGCTGATGGTTGTACAACTTTGCAAATATACCAAGAAACACTGAATCATACACCTTAAAGGGATTTCATGGTATGCGAATTATATCTCAGTAAAGCTATTACTAAAAAGAGACATTTAAAGTATTTTACTTCCTTCACTGATGGGATACACTGTCATTTATATCATTCTTGGTACTGTATCTTGCAAATATTGTTTATTTTGGATAGGTAATGGAGTGATTGCAAATTCACTTAGAGATTTTATGATTAGAAGGCACAACTTCTGAGGGCAACTTTGCCTGCCCCCTTGGGACTGCAAGTTCTGCAAGATGTCCCTCTCTGCTGTTTAAGAGTTAGGTATTTGTTTGCTTTCCTCAAGAGTCCACACCTTCAGCAATATCACCCATTATGAACTGGCATGGGTATATCACAGGATCAGATTAGTCAGAACTGAAAACTTTTTAGTTTTCTTTTTAGAAAGGACCTTATGTTATTTAATCAAATATCTCTAACATTTTCCTTGCAATTTTTAAAACTCTGCCTACAGTGAGAGTACCTGTTTTCTTTCTACATCAATGCTCAAATCCTTTCAGGATTACCAGGAAAATTGTGTTTTGAAAAAAACACATCTATTGTCAATTCCAAAATAACTCTAATGTCCCTATGTTCCCATCCTAGTTTTCATTAACTACTTCAATGGGGAGAGCTTTAAAGATTAAAATTCGGAGGACACTAGGATCTTTCCAATCTTCATTCTTTCTCAGGAACCAGAGCCTTCTCTGCATCCTCCACCTCATACCCTCATCAACCAAAACCTGCCAGGGAGGTAAAAAAGAAGAAACAGACTGTTTGGTTTCCTTAAGGTCCTTTTCTGAGCCCAGAATGTTTAGTTCTTTTACCAATTCAGCAGAGAAAGGAAAGACTAGCACAGATAGGTAAGTGGATTCTAAGATTCTAATTGATTTCCATAGCCAAGATAATGACTACAGGAACATACTAGGGGCAATAGATTTTGCAGACCCTTGGACAGCTCAATGATATCACCTGAACTCTAAAGTGCTTATCACACCTGTGGTCTTAGTGATGTCTGGAGATACAGAGCCTCATAGGACATGAGATCTTTTCATGAAAATATACAGAATCTCATAGCTTTGAGAAAACTCAATATGAAGTTTTGTATTTCTCCTCCAAAAGTAATTATCTGGCCTTTATTTGCATAGCACCATTAATGAGGAGCTCACTACATGGAAAATGATCTGAATTTCATTCCCTGTTTTAGGATTAGTGCTACCAAAACAAAGAGCATGTTCTAGTCTAGGCTGTAATTGTAGCTTTATCTCTTATTGTGTCATTAATATTACTATATTTTTCCATGACTCCCTTTCTGTCATTATTCCCATCCTCCCTCTCAACAAAGTATTATGGAGAAGATAGAAAGGATAGAAATGCTGTTAGACCATCTTCCCACCTCAAGCCCTGAATTCAAATGCCCAAACAATAGAGCACGGCAGCTGGTTAGCAAACACTAAAGACTACCACACATCCTTAAGGAGGAAGTTTGCTAAATCTAAAATTTATCCAAGAGGGCCCCTGTGTGGCTCAGCCAGTTAAGTATCTGACTCTCAGTTTCAGCTCAGGTCATGATCTCAGAGTCATGATACTGAGCCCCAGGTCACGCTCAATATTCAGTAGGGAGTCTGCTTGAGATTCTTTATACCTGCCCCTCCTCCCATGTCTGAAATAAATAAATAAATAAATTCTTTAGAATTTATCCAAGAAACCGAAGGCACCAAGCTATGACTGCCTGATGGTTTGAGTGACACTACTCAGAAGCCTAAGTGCAAACCAGTCTTTGTCCTTGAGAAGATGCCTTCAGGAGATATGGGATAGAGCATGCATAAGCTCCCAGAGATGACTCTGACCTATGGCATCAGTGCATATCACTGTGTTTCAGGATTTCATTTAGATTTTGGGAGAGGGAGGTTGTTTCTTTAATTATATCTTATATTAAATGGTCCTAAACTTGTTGAGTTGAAGGAAAGAAAAATCAATCTCATTTTTACTGAGAAACTACAAAATGCCAGGCCTGATGGTGGCTGATATACCACCATTCATTCCTCACAAAAGCAATGACTAAGTCTAGAGGTAGAACTGAAGTCTGGCACTGAGCCAAACCCAAGAATCTGCTTAGTTACTAAAGTGCTTTCCAGTGCTCATTGTCCTCAGAAGAACCAGTCAGACAAACTGGTGTCAGCCACCCCATGGCTCCCTGGAGGTCTCTTGGTTTAAAGCCATTGCAAGCAAAACAACTTATGTAAGTATCCTAACAAGAGCCCTAATTCTGAGACGAAAAATATCCCAAGAGGAATTCCTTCTACATGCTTGTAACACCAAAATGAAGCATAGAACTCCAAGTGAGCCATTCCATGAAACCAGCAAACTAAGCATCAAATCAAAAATCACTATTCTGTCCCTAGGACAGTCTATGCTCTTTACACCATTCATTTAATATTTATTAAGCCCTACCATGTGTTCAGGCATTGTGATACAAATGGGGCATTTAATGATTGGTAAAGATTAGTTTGTATCCTAAGGAATTCATACTCTTTTAAGGAAGTATGAACATATGGCAAACTCTGTGAGCTGAGATGTTGCTGAAGATTGTAATAGAATGAAAATGGGGTGGTAAAGCAACCTACAGGATGGACAGATTAATCTCCAGACTAGCTTCCAGATATGGAACATCCAGACTAGCTTCCAGATATGGACATTAAGGCCAAAGACTGTAAGGCAGTGCAGGACATTCCATGTAGACAACATAGCATAAGAAAGGCACAAAAGGGGACTCCTGGTTGGCTCAGTAGTGAGCATCTGCCTTCGGCTCAGGGTGTGGTCCTGGTCTGGGAATTGAGTCCCACATTGGGTTCCCTGCAAGAAGCCTACTTCTCCCTCTGTCTATGCCTCACCTCTCTCTTTGTGTCTCTCATGAACAAATAAATAAATAATCTTTTTTTTAAGGCACAAAAATATATAATACATGTGAAAAATCATGTAGATGACTTAATTAGGAAGGGCATGTCATGCTAAAATGTTTAGCCTTGATTTATGGGGGAATGAAAAGCCAGCAAAATTCTTAAGTAGTGTCTTGACATGATCAACACTATATTCAAAGGTCATGAGCCAGGAGAATCAGGGAGGGCTTAACAGAGGAGGTGACTTTTCAGTTGGGTCTTGAATACTATTTCAGAAAATAGGAACACTAATCAAAAGAAAAGCAAAGCTCCTTCCCTCAATGATGAGTAAAGACACAAAGGCAACAGAGTCCAGGGCACATTCTAACAATATCCTGGGATCTAGTTTATTCAAGTTTTAGACATTACCCGTGGCAAGAGGTTTAGAAACAGAGCATGAAACACCTCGAATACAAAAGCAAAGTGTTTATTTAGAATTTCTCAAGAGATGCTGAAAAGCTACCAGTGTTTTTGCTTGGATTTTATTAATTAAACTTTTGCTTAATGAGACTGAAACTGACAGCCAGAGATAGGAAAGTTTAGAGAAAGACAATGGGAAAGAGGAGGTCAATGGAATGTTGTAACAATAGCTAACTTTTATTGAACACATAATTATCATTATGTGCATTGTTTTATTCACCATTCACTGATGAGGTCAAAGCTTACTTGATCTGAGTTAAGGAACTAAACATTTGAAATACTAAGTTTTACTATGGCTCACAACTAGAAAACAGCAGAGCTGGAATACAATCCCATTCCATCTGAAACTGTATCTCCAGTACTTAGGATACCTCCTGACATATGGTAAGGATCTACTAAAAACTGGGTGATGGACTTTTGCTGAATTATCTCAACTCTGAGGCCTAGATTCAATACCAACATTTCAAAAAGTCTTTCCAGGTTGAAACGGATATATTTTTTGGCATCCCAATTCTGTGGATTATATTCATTTTGGAGTATGTCTTGCCCCAAGTTTGGGGTAGGGAGGCAGGAAATGCATCTCATTTATCCTTGTATTTCTCACAAGATGTCCAACATACTGTCTACTCAGACAAGAGGCCTGATGTATAGAATGAATGAATGGATGGATGAAGGAATGAGTAGCATTTGCTAAGTAGTCTATTCTCCATTTTGGCACAAGTAAATTTCAATGACTTATGAAACACTCAAAGCATTTAACTGACTCGGGGTTCTCAATCAGATAATTCCTCCCATTTTCTTTTCTGATGAGAATCTTTATTGGTTGTGATTTAATTTAATCATTGCACTCATATTCTCTTCATAGAAGCCCAGGGGCTCTGAGGTGGTGGGTTCTTTTTAATTAAATTTAATCAAATAATAATGATCTTTAATTTCCTAAAATTGGGATCATTGAGCATATAAGAGGCCTTATTTAATGCAATTTTAGGATGATGTTCTTATTTCTGTGTTAAAAGAGACATGGATGGACTAGGTATCCTCACTGCAAGATTTAATAGAACTGGGAAGTCTCTATTTAAAAATAACTCTCACACCAGCCTGCTCAACTCACTAAAATTCCAGCATTGATATCTTATTTCTTTGGGTCAGCAAGGGCTCCCTTTTAAAATGCAAATGACTCCTGCCTGGGAAAGCAAAACCTTAAGTGATCCCTTCCATCTCTTTTATCTTTTCTGTGCAGGGAAAAAGCAAACTAATATTTGTAGATCAACATCTACACATGAGGCATTGTACTAGGTACTTTACACACATTATTTCATTTAATATTCACAAGTCTGAAAAAAATTAAAAAAAAATATTCACAAGTCTGTGAAATACTTATATACAGATGAGAAACCCAAAATTCAAAGGAGATAAGAAATTGGACAAAATCAAACAGGAAATAACAGAGCTGGGATTCAGGATTTGGTATTTCTCATTCAATAGCTCTTTCTACTTTTTTATGCTGCCACATCTTTGAGAGAACGGAGTTGTAAGAGGAAAGGGGGTACATGACATTGTAATACAGGAATGACATAGCACACCTAAGTGTGTGGCAGGGTTATGACTGGAAACTGAACTGCCAGTATGCATCTGGAGGAATGGAAGGGATTTTAAAAGAAAGGGGAGTGGTTACCAAACTTAGTGGCCACAAAATGCTCTAGGCCCACTGACTATAGGATGGCTTATGAGCAGTTAATTTGGAAGATGATGCTTGCTGACAAATGCCACTTCTTATATATACAATAAATCATATATTAAAAAAATGCATATACTATATAATAAATCATTTATTAGAAAAATGCATATACTAAAGTACTATGTCTCCGTTTAACTTTTGTTTTTAAACCCATACATTGAGAGATTTTTCCCAAAATGTTAACATGTTTGCACATTATCCATTATGAAATAAGTGTTTATGGAAAAAAAAACTTTAGAAATCTACATGTCAACTATGAAGGCAGAATTCAAAAGTCTCCAGTCATATAAAAAATTCACCAGCCTTTTGATATGATTTGGAACCACAGACCTCTTAACCTGTTTCTGAATGATATGTGACATTTGGTCTGAGTCTTACAGATCAAACATGCCCCAGAAAAGACTGGTCGGGGTAAAACCACATGATGTTATATCTATATGTTCAACATTAATTCCTTAAATAGAGATGCATTACATCAGTCTGCATTTTTGCCAACTGCAATTTCTTGGTGGCTTTTCATCTTCAATTTTAGAAAAAGTCATTTTGAGAAAAACTGTGATTTTATATTTTTTTGGTGCAAATTAATTCTTCACTCTTAATTTTTCTGCTCACCCGTAATTGTTGTAGGATGGGGGCGGGGTAGAGAGATTGTCAAGAAACCAGTGAGATCCACAAATTTGAAGGGAAAGGAAAACCTAGATAAAAATATATACATAATTTCATTCCGACTCATATTTTACATCTGAATGGATTGTCTCAAGTCCCCCTGCAAAGCACGACAATAAGTGGGAGATGGCTCTATTGAAACACATACATCTTTTTGTGGCAAAGGCACTGTGAGTTGTTGCTTATAGAGACACCACAGGATCAATATTGCAGGGCACCCCAGTGTACTATATTATTGTTAACATCCTGCTGGCTAGAATTCAGGTTTCCATTTAATTGTGTTCTTATTTAAAATGTCTACTGCAACTACAGCTGATTTGATCAGTATTAGCTATTTGCCTGGTGTCATGTACATTTAAGAACAATGAAAACTTTAGAAAAAATGCCAGCAAAGATAAACAGATCATAAATCACAAGATGATAACATCTCATATGAAAAGAAAGTCTCTGAGGAAACAGCCCCAGTGATGTAAATATTGAATTTACCAGCCATGCCACATCCCTATGGAGGCTGGACAATAGGCTGTTTCTTAAATGGCAAAAGGGATGAGCCCTCTTCTTTATCTGTATTCACTTTTCCTTTTATTTCATCCCTGGGAAAGAGAAATGCCAGAGGAGAAGCTTAAAACAGATTAGACAGTGAGTACTGTATATAGGCTATTACATCATAACTGTCTTTGAAAACTCTCAAACAGCTGACCTGTTTATATTACAAGACAGGGTCAATTTCCATTCTAGCGACTCTTTTGAAGTTGGTGAATGCTAATGCTCTCCCCAGAATGCTGGCTTTAGAATAACAGCAATTGAATCATTCAGCCTTCTCTGATGCAATCTTTCTGCAGCTAGATAGGATTCTATACATAGATTTCATTGAGCCACACAGCTTGGCATGATCAAAAGCTTTGCTGGAGCCATCAGTAAATGATGTTTCAAATAATAAAGTCACAATGATGCCTAGAGTTTCCACTCTCGTCACTGAGGCTGTATGTATGGGTGGGATGTGTGTGTGTGTATGTAACAACAAAGCCACACTTTTGCTTCTGGTGGAATGCAGAATGATTAAACATCAAAGTGAAACAACAAAGACATTTTCATAGTAAATGTCTGTGAAAGCAAGAGAGTGCTCTACAGCCACATAGAATACTAAGGAAACTGTTATCGCTTTGGTGTGAGCAGGACATGGATTTGACTTCCATTGCCACATCTTTCCAACAATGGGAACTCAAGCAATTTATTTGACCTAGGTCTCTGATGCCTTATTTCTAAAATGTGGATGTCATCATCAGCCTCACAAGGTCATAAGGTAGAATGAATTTACATACAGTAACAACAAAAACAATAATAGTGATTAATAGTCATTGGGAAATTATTACATGCCAGGCACTCCAGATTTTATGTGCATCTTCTGAAACCAACCTTCATAATAGCCTCACGAAGTAGGCATCACATTTATCCCATTCCATATATAAAGAATCTGAGACTTAGAAATAAAATTTGTTGGGGTGCCTCAGTTGGGGTGACTCAGTTAAGAGGCCAACTCTTGATTGTGGCTCAGGTCATGATCTCAGGGTTGGGAGATCCAGCCCTGAATTGGGCCCCAGGCTGAGCATGGAGCCTGCTTAAGATTCTCTCTCTCTCTCTCTCTCTCTCTCTCTCTCTCTCTCTCTCTCCCTCTCCCTCTGTCCCTCCCCACCCCATTCTTGGTCTCTTTCTCTCTAAAATGAATGGATGAATGAATGAATGAATGAATGAAGATTTGTAGAGATGAATAAAAGACCTTCAATATGTACCAACTCCTCTTAAGACAAATCAAATGAGTAAGGTATGATTTTTTATCTGAACAGATGCAAGTCAGTGCTTATTTTTAATGGAAAGAGTATTCTTATTAACATTTTATCCTTGAGTATTAGTAATAGAAGAAACTCTAAATTTTGTGCAGTCCAACACCCCATACACTAAAGTAAGAATTTAGACATCAGCATTACTGGTCACCATCCTGGTCACCCCCTTTAGCACCATGAAGACCAGACCCACAAACCAATCTGGTTCCATGTTTGCACAGTGCTCCTTGTTACAAAGGATTTTTATCTACTCCCATTTATACTTTACCCATCAGTCTTCTGGAGCTAAACACTGACCTTTCAAATAATGAAAAGTAGTTTCTTGTTTTCTGTATCTCTTCATCAGGCTAAGTATCCCCAGCTCATCAACTGTTTCTCCTTAACAGTCTCTTCACAATCCTAAACTGCTCTGGTTTGTCAATATTCCCCCTCAAAATATGACAACCAAATTCTAGTCTCAATATAAACTGCAGTCCCTGGGTACTTTAACTTTAAATTAGTTTGTAAGAGTGGTTTACAGATTTATAAAGGAAAGATATCAATTCCTCTTGTTTGCCACAATCTATATAGGAAATCAGATTCCAGACATTCTTCCCTTCATAACTCACTCAACCTTCTATTGAAGATGTTACCACTACTTCCACTTGCATAAGACAGGCCTTACTATTTGGAGGGAAGCAAATTATGAATTATTTAAAATTTATTTAAATACTTCCCAAGTTTAATCTTCTTCAGCCAGCTGGGCACCAAATGCTTGATAGATTCAGTTTTGTACTGGCAGGTGAATCAGACATAGAGTCTTCCAATGGAAATACTGACTCTAAAAGCTTAATCACTGAAATTATAATTTGCTCCCTTTAGGGCAGGAAGGACACCTGAATTAAAGACATTTCTTCCTGCAAAGTAAGAGATTCATTTTTTATGGCAATGGTCTCAGGGTTCAAATTGATTAAATTTTTATAGCATTTTTTTCCTTTCACTTTGATATAGTGAAAGAATGTTCCAGCTCTATTATTATCTGGCCACATTACTTTGGACAACTCTACATGTCAATTCCTCATCTGTGAAGTGGGTATAATACTTATCTAACCAAATGTGCTCTGATGATTAAATAAAATACAGTCTATGGGAGTACAAGGGTTTTAGTATAATTACCACTGAAAAGGATATGGAGCATGAGGTGAGAGAAACAGGTGGCAAGAGGAAGAGGAAGAAACTAATACCTCAGGAAAAAGAAAGCCTGACCCATTCTTTTTTTTTTTTTTATTTTTATTTATTTATGATAGTCACAGAGAGAGAGAGAGAGGCAGAGACACAGGCGGAGGGAGAAACAGGCTCCATGCACCGGGAGCCTGATGTGGGATTGATTCGATCCCGGGTCTCCAGGATCGGCCCTGGGCCAAAGGCAGGTGCCAAACCACTGCGCCACCCAGGGATCCCAGCCTGACCCATTCTTTGGGAAAAGTTATGAAGCTAACTTTTACTTAACAATGAATTATATCTGCGTGATTGTTTTGCTTTCACCTATGCCTTTCCATCGAAACTTAAAACAATCCTATGATGTATATAGGTCAAGATCCATTGTTACCACAGTTGACATACAAGGAAAAAGACTGAGGGAAGATGGATACCAAATCTCTAATATCATGTAACTCAATGAAACGAGTTTAACTAGAAAGATTTCCTAACTCCAAAAAAGAGCTGCAGAGTAGAAAGAGCACGGTCTGTCTACAGACCTGGTTTGCCACGTATGAGCTCTGTGTCCTGAAATCAGTTACTTGCTAACCTTGTTTAGTTTCCATAAAATAATGATAATTACTACCTTTCCCAGTCAGGGTACTCCAGAGAAACACAACCAACAGGATAAGAAGATGAAGGAAGTGGGGAGGGCATGGATGTGGGTGTGTGTTGAGAGAATGAGAGAGAGAGATTTATTTTAATGAATAGGCTCACACAACTGTGGGAGCCCACAAGTCCTAAATCTGCAGGCAAGGGCAGTGGCTGGAAAACCAGGTAGAATTTCTAGTTATTCTCTTGGGGCAGAATTCCTTCATCTCTAGGAAACCCTATTTTTGCTCTTAAAACATTCAATTGATTGAATGAGTTTCACGTACATTATTGAGGATAATCTCCTTTACTTAAAATTAACTGATGGTAGATGATAAGCCTATCTACAAAATACCTTCACAGTAACATCTAGATTAGTATCTGCCCAAACAATTGGGCACCAAAGCCTAGCCAAACTAACACATATAACTGATTATCATGCTACTTCACAGAGTTTTTGTTAGCTTTAGAAGAAAAACTATGCATCTTGTTCAAGGTGGTAAGCTCTCAAGATTAGCACAGGGCAATCTGGAAATCAAGGGGGTGCTTAATTAAGACATGGGGTATTAGGACAGAATTCCCAAAAGAAGGCAAGCTTTAACAGGCCCATTCTCCTCTTCCCAACATCTAGACAGGAATGAATTGAGGTGTATGAGGCCTGAAGCTTCCACCATTTGGACGCCCTCCTTTAATAGCTACAAAAGTGACAATTTACAATGAGAAAAATAATCACCATCATTACAAATTTAAAGTAAGTGAGAAATTATACACAATTTGGTCAACATGGAAGCATATTTTCTTTGTTTTTTATATTCACCTATTAAGGATGGAGAAAATCAAATTAAAAGTTAATGAAATATAAAAGGAAAGCAAACAAGATAAGCACTGAAATCAATAGAAACTGTTTTGACACAGAGAAGAAAACTGAAAATTTATTTTTTTCAGATCATACCCAAGGCAATAATTTATTAAGAGAAAGAGATGAATTTTGAATAGCAGCAGTAAATAGACTTCTGGGCTGTTTGATAATCCAATTAATGAAGAGAAGTGAATCATATGAAAACACTGGCAAAAGATTTTAATTTCCTGATGATTTGATACTTAAATAACAAAACTATCATGCTATTTTTTTCTGGATTTTGTAATGCTTGAGCTATTCGTCAGCTTTTAGTTATTTGTGTTTAAAATTGTATATACTGCATTATTAAGAACCTTTCCAGTAGGAGAGGCCTTCTCTTTTGACCAGGTGTAAGTGAGAACAGGATCCCCAATTTATAATTTCAAATGGCTCATGTTTAGAAGAATTTTCCACAGAGTAGTCCCTGGTTCCATGCATATTAATCCTTGCTTCTTTTCCACTTCCCATGTACTTCCAGAGGTGGATACTGGGTATATGGGATGTGCTCTTACCACGAGATGGCCTATAGTTCTGAGCTTTGGTTTCATGACACCAGTTGAATCAGCACGTGACAGTAGGAGTATTCCTGGGAACTGTTCCCACACCAGGGTGACTAACAATAACTTAGCTTTACAGAGAATTAACTGAATATGTTGAATTGAATGAACCACATATATAAGACCCGCTAAATTCAAACCAAAAATATCCTCAACTTAACCTCCTCTGAACCAGATACCAAAAATGTCATGGCCTCTCCAACATCACTGGACAAGAGGGGAAGAAAGATGGTGTGGAAGTTGGAACAGAAACAATTTTGGTAAAGCACCTAAAAGGATATAAGCACTTTTAGTTAAAATATCCTACTTTTCAAAATTCTCCTATATTTAGTATAAAAACTAGAACACCTGTAGAGCTCCAGCTTTGATTAGAAGGCTGTCAAGACAGTTGTTTTAAGTGTAGCCTTGTCTTTCATTTTGTTTAAAACTTTTAACCCTAATCATTTTGTTAATAAGTAAAATATTTATTGAGTGCCTACTCATTGCTCAAAACTGATCCGGTTGCGAGAGGTACAGAGTGAGCAGTAATAGTCTCTGGCTTCAAGGTGTATTGCAACCAGGTGATTGCAACCAGGCCTTTGAAAGTGAAGAGCACTGAATCTTAAGCTTCATTAATTTAATGTAAATGAGCCAATGATAGTTCAAAAACGTTTTGCTTTTCTCCAAATGGAGAATAGTTTTAAAAAAACTGTATGGCATCTCTGCATCACACATTAGCTGGCATCTTAGTCCCAGGCCTTGTTCTTCTTTGTATGCAGGTAGGCCTCCCTCCCAACTGAGCTCTAAACCTCATGAAGGCAGGGACTGTTACTGCTCACTCTGTATGTCTTGCAACTAGATCATTTGGGCAATGAGTAGACACTCAATAAATATTTTATTAACAAAATGATTCGCGTTAAAAGTTTTAAATAAAATGAAAGATAAGGCAACACTTAAAAGAACGATCATGACAGCCTTTTAAGGAGAGGGCTCCACAGGTGTTCCAGTTTCTTAGCTACGAACAAATCACTCCAAAACTTAGCAGCTCAAAACAATAATCATTTCTTTTCACTCAAGGTTTCTATGGGCTGGGAATCTGTGCAGTCAAGATGGTTGTTGGGGCTGGGGTCCTCCTAAAAAACTTCATTCACATTTCTGGTACCTGGGCTGGAGGAAACAGCTACAGAAACTTGGGCGTCTCTCTTCCTCTCCATCCCTCCCTCCCTCCTTCACTTCCTTTCCCTCTCTCTCCTTGTCTCTGTCTCTAGCACTCCCATTCCCTCTCTGGTTTCTCTGCATAAGCCTTCCAGCAGGTAGCTACTAGGAAGCTGGACTTCTTAATGTTAGCTTATGCTCTTAAGGTGCATGTCCCAAGGAGAGCTATGGGGATGATATTTTTGCCTTTTATGACCCAGTCTTGGAAAACAGGCATCATCACTTCCATTGCATTCTATTGGCTGAGACAGTTACAAAGATCCCCCCAGTTTTAAGAGGGTGGGAACATAGACTCAACATCCTTACAGAAGCATATTAATGTCAGGCATATTAGTTATAAGTAGATCATCATCATCTTATCAGATATATGTTGGTGTGGCTATCATAGGAAATGTAATCTGTACTATAGGAGATAGAGGCTTCTAAATTTATAAGCATTTAAAAAAATACTAGAAAAATTTTATTCTAATACTAGCTACCAGCTACTGTTCTTTTTATGCCAGACCACTAGGTGCCCCTGCTAAGGAAATAAAGTATGCACACATAAACACTGGAAAGGCCTTGTTTCTGGATGCACATTGGTAGATTATGATGTGTCTCAGAATAGATGATACATGTGATGATACAAGTGCCTTCTAGAGTTCCATACAGCATCTCTCTCTGTTGCTACCACTATTCAAGACATGGAGGCCACATGTAATAACTAATATTAATATAGCACAGCTATATACTGTATGTGTCTCCGCCAAAGTCATATGTTAGAATCCAATCTCCAATTCATATGTTGGAGATACAATAGGAGGTGAGACTGTTTGGATGAAAGTATGTCACAAGACTGAGGCTTCATGAATGAAATTCATGCCTATTTAGAGACCCCAGAAAGCTCCCTTGACTCTCCTGCCATGTGAGCACACAGCAAGAAGATATACATCTATGAACTAGGATACAGGCCCTCACTAAATAATAAATCTATCAGACACTTGATCTTGGACTTCTCAGCCTCCAAAATGGTGAAAAATAGGCTTGCTTAGTTTATGAACCACCCAGTCTATTGCTATTCTGTTGTGGCAACTCAAACTAAGATAAGCTCTTTGTTCTGTTTTAACCTCTGAGGATATAATAGGCACATCTTATGGATCTCCTCAGATCCCTGGTCTCCAGGTTCCTTTGTTGTCACCTGGTACTGCTAAGACAAGCATGCAGATCTGGGAGGTTCTGCTTCCGCAAGGTGATGAGCCTCATTCCTGTAGTTGCTAACTCTTCCCATCACTTCCACTTCCAAACTCCAATAAACTGCCATGCAACAGCATATGAGATCTGACTTTCTAAGTGGCTGCCAAAGTTAATTCCCTGTAGGAGAAATTGTGACCAATTGCAGACAGGATACAGAGGGAACCAGCAGATAAATTCCCTCTCCCTTCTTCCCACTGATGGTCAGTCTGGAAGCACGGTGTTATTTGTCTGGAGAAACTCTGCAAGGCCAAACTAGTGCACCTGCCAAGGGACTGGCTGCATCTCTGCAGATCATGCTGTTGTGCCTGACAGAGTACTGTGTCCTGTTACATAAATTCTTTTTCTTACCTGCTACTCTTCCTTTTTCACTCTTAATGCCCTGAGATGACATCTCCCAAATAAAACACAGCAACTAATCCTTTACCCAGGCTCTGTATTTTAAAGAACCTAGGCTAAGACTGAAGCCTTTCATATTATCATCACTGTCTTCATTTTAAATACAAGGAAACTAAGATTCATAGAATTTTCCAATCTCTCACTGCTGAGTGAAAAACAGTGTTTGAAATAAGGATTTTTTAAAAGATTTATTTATTTTGAGAGAGCAAGGGAGTGGTATGAGAGGGACAGAGGAAAAGGGACAGAGAGAATCCTAAGTAGACTCCCCACCAAGCCTGGAGCCCAACTCAGGGCTCAATCACACAACCTCAAGATCATGACCTGAGCCAAAACCAAGATTTGGACACTTAACTGACTAAGCCACCCAGGTGCCCCTGAAATAAGGACTTTTCCTCAACTACAAAGTTCACATTTTTTTCTTTTCCACCATGATACTTTTTTAAGAAGTATAGGATGTAGGAAAGCTGGAAAACAGGGCTATAATCCCAGCTGCACTGGTGGATTATAAACACTGGAAGTTTGGTTATATAATAATAATTATTATTAAATAATAATTGATAACATTTGTTGAGTCCTTACCATGTGCCAGACTCTGTTCAAACTAATTTATATGTAATTTCTTTAATAACAGAAGTTCCTTTATGATTTAAGTAGTATCATCATTACTACTTTATGGAAGAGGAAGCTAAAATACAGAGATTTATTACCAAAGGATCCAAAGGTACTAAGTGGTGGAGTCTTTGCCTCAGTCTACCTATCTGTCAAATGTAGACATAACTCCTCTCATGCCTACCTCACAGTGTTTTCATAAAGATTAATAATGAAATAAAAATGCATGGAAAAATACAAATATGAAGCATCTTTGATACTGTATCTGTTCTTTTGATAAATGGAGTAAAAGACAGACCAATGTACATGCAGCATCAGAAAGCAGCTTCTAAAGTATGATCATTAGCCAACAACAGGCACTACCAAGTGTGCCTTGCTGGCTCAGTCAGTAAAACATGTAAGTCTTGATCTCCAGTTTGAAAATTCGAGCTCCACATTGGGGATAGAGATTACTTAGAAATAAAATCTTTAAAAGAAAAAAAATAGCTCTACCAATTAGAGCCACATCCCCCATTAGGCATCACCTAGGAGTCCACGCTCCTGTGAGGAAAGGGTCTCTGCTCTCCCTCTTGTCTTCATATCTCAACTATTTACATGGAGCCTTCTATTCCTCCTCTGAGTTCAGTATACCCACTTCCTGCTGATTTCTACTTATTCCAAAAATCACATTATATTAATAAAGGTCACTTAGAAGGAATCAAAAATCACCCTCAACCCCATCACCCTAGGAGATCAGTTATTTTTGTAAGTCTGATTTCCATTTGTCCTTATACATGAATATTTTTTACACAGTTGTAACTACAGTACAGGAAAAAAATATTTTTATTTTACCTAATATATAGGATAACATTTAATGTATCACTAAAGAATCACTGTTACCAAGATTGAGCAGTTACTAGAAAATAATTCCATCATTAAATATAGTTTATTTTCACTATGAATTTAGCAAGAGACAAAATCAAGGCAGTAGGCAATCCCTAACCAATCCCTTTCCTAATGCCCCTGAATCTGACCTAACCAATTATCCTACTTCCCAACCCTGAAAATACATCACTGCCTAATCAACCTCACCCTAATTTCTATGAGAGGAGGGAGCATATCTGTCTTGTTCATCTATGTTTTAATAAATCACCTGAAAGGGTTTGCCACTCAGAATTTCCCTTCCCTATACCTCAGAAATTGTTCAAAATCCCATTACACAGCATTTTACTTGGAATTTCCCTAGCAGCTGCATTACCCAAAATCACACAGCAGAATGCTCCATAAGCATTAGAAGTAAATACTGTGGGCTGATTATATTTGAAAAGTTATTAACTTTGAAATCACTGCTTAATTATATTCTGTAACCCCATGATCTGTCTTTGGAGGCAGTTATTATATTTCCTTCTAAGAAGTATGGAAAACGTATGGGATGCCTGGGTGGCTCAGTCAGTTAAGTGCTTGCCTTTGGCTCAGGTCATGATCCCAGAGTCCTGGAATGGAGCCCTGAGTCAGGCTCCCTGCTCAGTGGGGAGTCTGTTTCTCCCTCTCCCAGAGCTATACCCCCAGCCCTACTCATGCTCTCTCAAATAAATAAAATCTGTTAAAAAATTAAACTTAAAATTGAAAATGTAACATTCAAATAACATGTAGATTGTTAAGCTGAGAGCAGAGATGGTTTCTTTTCTCTAAAGTCTATCCAATATTACTATTGATCCCGCTTTTCATTTTTAATCAATGTTTGCATGGTGTAACTTTTCTATCTTTCTCTTTTAACTTACCTGTTATTATATTTGAAGTGAATTTCCTGTGGGCAGTGTATTATTGGGTCATGTTTCTTTATCCACTCTGGCAATTTTTGTCTATTAATTTAATTAAGTTTAAACTATTCACGTTCATTACTAATATGGCAGTTTTAGTCTACCATTTTTTACTTTGTTATGTTTGTTTTTTCCATTCCTCATTCCTGTTTCCATTTTCTATGGTCCTATGGGTTATTCAAACTTTTTTTTTTTAGGATTCCATCTTGATTCATTTTTAGTACTTTGGGTTTTGTTTTGTTTTTTCATTTTTAGTGTTTTTGAGTATATCACCTGGTTGAGTTTTCCTATTGGCTGTTTTAGGTATTACAATTCACATACGTAATTTCTCTTGGTCTACTGGTATTCACATTTTACCACTTCAAGTGACACATAGAAATCTATTTTCATATAAGTCTCTTAACATTTCCTCCTTGTTAAATATAATTGTTTTAAGTATTTCCTCTGCATACATTGAGAACCAGAACAGATGTTTATAATTTTTGTTTCAATAATCAAATAGTATTTAAGAAAATCTCATGGAGATAGTCTATTATATATATTTTTGTCTATTTGTACCCATTCTGATGTGTTTTTCTTTCTGAAGCTTCTAACTTTCTTCTGCTATCATTTTCTTTCTGTTAAGAGACTTCCCGTAACCATTCTTCAAAGACAGGTTTTCTAGCAACAAATTGTTTTCCTTCATCCCAAAATGTCTTTCTTTCCCCTTCCTTTCTGGAGGATATTTTCACTGAATACAGAACTCACACTTGACAGTTCTTTCCTTTTAGTACTTGGAAACTGTTGCACTTCTTTGTTCTTGGCATTTATGGCTCCAGAGGAGTAATCTACTGTCATTCTAATTGGTGTTCCCTTTTAAATAATGAATGCAGAATTTCCTTCTGCTGATTTCAATTTTTGTCTTTATTTTTAGAAGTTAAATTATAATGTGTCTTTGCATAGCTTTCTTTGGGTTTATCCTATTTGAGGGTTGCTAACCTTGAACTTACAAGTTTTTGTCTTTTGTCAAGCTTGGAGAATTTTCATCCATTATTTCTTTAACTACTTCTTTAATACCACTCTTTCTTCAGCTGGAACTCCATGACATGGCTGTTAGCAGTTTTGTCATTACACCACAGTTTCCCTGAGACTACTAATTTTCATTCAGTCTACTTTCTGTCTTCAGATTAGGTAAATTCTATTCATCTATCTTTAAGTTCACTAATTCTGTTCTGTCATCTCCATTCGACTTTCTGAGCCCATCCAGTGATTTTTTTTAATTTCAGTTATAAAAAATAAGAAGAAGAAAATAAAATAAAAAATAAAATAAAATTTCAGTTGTTGCATTTTCAGCTTTTTAATTTCTATTTGGTTCTTTTACAAGATCTATTTCTTATATATTTGCTGAGATCTTCTATTTTCTTAATATACTTCAAGATAATTGTTGAGACTTTCTTAATTGAAGTATGGTTGGCACATAATGCTACATTCATTTCAGGTATACAACATAATGGTTCGACAATTCTATATGTTATATTGTGCTCACCACAAGTGTAGCTACTGTCTGCCACCACACACTACTATAGGACCAATTACTATATTCCTTGTGCTATACTTTCATTTCCATGACTTATTCATTCCATAACTAGAAGCCTGCAACTCCCACTCCCCTCTCCTTTTCTGCCCATCTTCCTATCTCCCTTCCCTCTGGCAACCACCAATTTGTTCTCTGTTTGTGCTGTTTGTTTGTTTATTCATTTGTTGAAGCATTTTTTTTTATTGCTACTTTAAAATACTTGTCAGGTAGGGTACCTGGGTGGCTCAGTCAGTTAAGCATCTGACTCCTGATTTCAGCTCAGGACATGATGCCAGGGTCCTGAGACTGGGCCTCACATCAGTCAGGCCCCATCTTGAGCATGGAGCCTGCTTAAGATTCTTTCTCCCTCTCCCTCCACCACCCCCACTCACATGTGCATTCTCTCTAAAAAAATAAATAAATAAAATACTTCTCAGGTAATTCTGACATCTGATTCATCTTGGTATTGGTATCTGTTGAGTGTCTTTTCTCATTCATGCTGTGATTTTCCTGGTTCTTGGTATGACACATGATTTTCTATTTTATTCTGACATAATGAATATTATGGTTCCTATTTAATCTTTTTTTCCCTTTGGTACTAAGTCCCTCTATTAAAGTGCGGCATGAGGACCAAATGGGTCCCACCAACGCTATCCAGCAAAAGAGGGGCACTGACTCACAATGCCTCATAACAATCTGGTAGAGTGGACTTTCAGCTCCCCGCTTAGTCTCTGCTGACTTCTTTCCTTTAAAAATGATACACTAATAGTCAAATTACTTATTGTCTCCAAGTGGGAGTTAAAATTTGGGCCCTATTGTCATCAAGTAGGGGTAAGCAGAGAATCAACTCATACTTTGTTGCTGCAGAGTGAAGGTAGAGGCTCAGGTCCCCAGTGGGTCCCACTGACATGGGGTGGGGAATACGGGAGAATGAAGTCCTTACTATCCTCAACTTGCACCATCCTATTCAGTGTCATTGATGCCATATAAGGGGTGAGGGTTCAGCTTAGCAAAAGATCCAATGACACCAAACTGGTGAGAGAACCAGAGTCCTGCCTGGTTCTGTTGGGTGGGGGATGGAAGTCCAGCTGCTCCCTCAGTCCACCAATTCCATCTGACTACTGCCACCTGCTTCTGCCAAGTAGGAAATGGGAGAAGGTCTCTGCTCCACTCAGTTGATATCAGCCAGTGGGAAACTGGTGCACAATATCTGCTTCCACAGGAAAGGGGCTGAGAGATAAAATGAAAGATCAGCTCCTCTCTAGCAGCCTGACACTGTGGGGAAGGAATAGAATGGTTTCTCTGTTGGTGTTTGACGGGAGTAGGGTGGTTATTGTCAAAAGGATTTCCTACTATTAGCCTACCCTTTTTCTGGTCCTTTGGCTAATGGGAAGAGGCCTTGCTTGGAGATTTTTGGCTGTGCTTCTTGGTAGTTCTGAGATGGAAACTTCTGCAGCACTCTGTTGAGAATATGCTGGGGGCTCAAAGGAAACCCAGGGAACTTACCATAATGCCGTTCCTCAAGTCCTAATGTCCCTAGGTAGCCTACCTTCTTTCCACTTTGAGAGTCTTCCTGACCTTGTTTGTTATGGTATAGCCATGGTTTTTAGCCATAAGAAGGACCTGGGAGGAATGAGTCTACTCCACCTTGACAAAACGCCAGAGACTATTCCTTGTTCTGCGAGTATTTTGTATGTTATAAAAGTGCCTGGCACAGACCAGACATTTTGACGAGTATTTGGCCTATGATTGAAGGAGTTGCTAATGCAAAGATGGATATAGTACAGTCCTTCCTTACAGTAGTTCAGACCTGGAATCTCAGTCCTAAGTTCACATTCTACACCTGCCATTTTCCAGCTTAGGCAAGGTCTCAAACTCTTCAAGATTTATTATCTCTGAAATGGATAATCCAATCACTCCTGTTGGAAGTAAATGGTTTTCCCCAATTCTGATATTACTTTCTGTGTCAAAGTAGCTTCATTAACATGTTAGTCCTGGCTTCTCTCCCTAGTTTCTTTCACACCAGGCAAGTAAGGTGACTCACCTGATTGGTGAGTTTGGAAGGAGAGACTGAACATGTGTACTTAACTTCTAAATTATTCTAACTTATCTATGCAGAGGCCAGCAGCATTGGATGGGGGCATGTCTCACAGGAAGGATGAGAGACAATTGTATCTCTCCACTGTGCATCTCACATCCAATGAGAGAGAAGTGTCATTAAAGTAGTTTATAAACTTGTATCTCCTAATTCATTGTAATATTATTGAAACTAGCAAGGAATATTCAAAATACCTCTTAAGCACTGACCTTACGGGCCAGTATTGTGTCACTGAACAAAGATGAATGATTTAAGGGGCCTGCCTTCGAGTAGCACAGTTGACTACTTGGAAAATTGGAAATATAAATAGTAACAAACACATAACCTCTAAAGTGCTATAACAGAAGTATGAAAATATGGTGAACTGAAACAAAACTGTGGAACACATGTAAACTTTCACAAACATGGTCTAATTAACGTAATATCAGGAGAAAAAATCTGGGGTATTAATCATAGTAATAACCATGGTAGTATACACTAGCACTTACTGGGAACCTACCATGATAAAGTGCTGAGTGCTTTACATGTATTATCTCCTTAATTATCAGAGTGACCCTTTAAAGAACATGCTTCCCCACCTTCATTTTATGGCAGAAAAAACTAAAGCATAAAGGGATGAACAAGCTTTCTTGGGATCACACAGGTAGTTAATGATGAGTCCACCAACCTCAAAGCCTTAATCCTAACCGATAGAAAATACTGCCCACTCTGCAAATGAAGAAATTAAGGCTTAATTTTATTTAGTGTTACATCTCCATCACTTTGCATCATGCATGGCAAACACCAAGCACTCAATAACTACTAGGGGATAAAAATAAGATAGGAAGGGAGAAAATAAGGGAGGCTCTTTAACTTAGGAAAAAATCATCCATCAGAAAAGAAAAATGATATATCACTGTGGCTCATAGTAGTGGTAGGACTGTTGTCGCCAGGAAGCAGTCATTGAAGGGCAATATACTTGTAAATACATGGAATTCTGATTTATCTTAAAGAGGGCAGCCTGAATACATAGCTGTATTCACTCCTATATATTTGTTTGGTCTATAAATAATAGCAATGTGGTGATGGTCCAGAGACTACCCAAAGAAAGCACTCCTGGGTGACTTATCTCACCCCAGACATCCCAGGCTTCTGAGACCAGGTCTGTGTCATAAAGCAAGGGCTTTTCATTCCAGCTGACCTAAGCCAGACAGTCAGGGCAACAAAGACAACACAGGTCAGGAGAATGAACAAAGAGTTGGAAAACAGAAATGATGATTAGTATTTGATTATCATTTTATTTTTTAAAAAGCATTTTAGTTCCAGAGTCATATTTTTGTATTTCTTCAAGATCATTGTGATTTTAAATTGTTAACACCAATTAGAATTGGTTTACTTCTCAAAGAAAATGTAATAATACCTTCATTATTCCTCACAGTGTTCCTGTACCATACACTATATAATTGTAATCTGCAATGTGCCTGACATTCTAAATATACACGCTTTATGGGCAAAAGCATGTTGCTTTTTAAATCTTATTCCTTCATCCTTAGTTTCTTGCATAATAAAGATATAAAATGGCACATGAAAACTCTGAGCAAATGACTGAGAAATTGATGTTATCTTTAAGTATTCCATTTTTCCTCATGCTACCAAAACTAGAGTATTTAGAGATGGAGTATTCTAGTCAGAAGGGAAAATAAGATTTAACCTGTTGCCAGCTTCTTCCCTGTTCCTCCCACCCCAATCCATCTAATCTTCTCCACCCACTTCCTGTTCATCTTCTTAAAAGCAGATCGGGCTGCTTATTGTTTAAAGTGTGCTTTCCAGTACAGAAGCCTCTAGCCACAAATATCTGTTTACATTTAAACCAGTTAGCGTCTAATTAAAGATTCAATATTTCCTTCCCACTTGCTACATTTCAGTGGCCAATAGCCTCACAGGGCTAGTAGCCACTATATGGACAGCACAGATACAGAATATTTCCATCCTCACAGAAAGTTCTCTTGGACAGTGCTGCTTGAAAGACCTCTTTCTGCCCCCACCTCTTAAGGTAACACCTTTATCAAGAGTCTGACTCAAGCTTCCCCTAGCAATACCTCTATGTTTTAAAATGCACACACATGGCTGCTGTGATTTCTCAGAATAATCTGGAGGCAGGCACAGAGCTGGTAGGAAATGTCTAGGGGACTATTGGTAAAGGAGTAGACTGATGAAAGTGTCTAGAATGTGACTATGCCCCACATGAGAATCAGCTCCCTAGGACCTGTGCTGTTTGAGCAATTACATGTCCAGGGTTAGATGATTTGCATTCTGATGGGGTTGAAGGGGTCAGGTCAGAAAACAGTGCATCTCTCTATTCTTCTCCTAGGATGAGAGGGATTGTGTGTGAATCATTTATATGCTCTCCATAAATATTTATAGAAGATAATATATATGTATACATGTATATATATATATATATATATATTTACTCTATGCATATGGTTAAAATTCATCTACATTAGACTTGAAAGACCTAATGTTTGCCATACTAGAACAACTGTTATGCAACTAGAAATCATTCTGAAGAAATGAGAGCAGGGAGGATGCCTTTGCTGAGGCAGAGCAGCCAAGGGTATGCAGCTAATGAACAATATGCCTCCTCTCTAGCCATTTATTTTCATCCAGCCACTGCTAATGCAGAGATTCATTGCTGTGACACTGTTGAGTCCTGCTGTCTACTTCATTGGGGGATCTCTCGATTGTCAGGCTGCTCTCTCCTACCTGTTCTCATTGTAGGAACGAACCACACCACTATTTTAATCAACCCATTTAAATAGCAGTGTAATGATAAAAAAAAAAAATCTTTACCAAAATAGGTTGATTTTCAAAGTGCATTTATCTGCCTCAAATGGAAATTTTGCTTCATTATTATTAATTTATTGAATGCTTACTGTATACAAGGCTCACTCTTTCCTTTAGCTTATTTGATCATGACAATGTTGTACAAGAGCAGTACCTGTAATATACCCATTTTAGAGATGAGGATATTAAAGCCGAGATAAGTTAAGCTCTTTGCAAAGATCACATAGCAGTAAGTTTTAAGACTGGTTCCATATGGAGATCGTTCCAAAGAAGCTGGGAAAGAGTGCATTAGGATGGAGGGAAGAAAATCTGATGTTGTATATCTTAATGATTTATGTTTGCTGCAGATCTGTCACTGTCTGGGGACACTTATCTATGTGGAAAGGCCATTTGTGCTCTAAACTTGACACTCACTCAGTAGCACACATTCCTGCTCTGTTATTTCCCTGTGGACATGTTCATTTTCCAACTAGTCTTCTTTTTCAGCTCTAAAACTGGGATTGTGCATAGTAGCAGGGCAGGACACTAGGTTTTTAGATTGGTGAATTCCCTGTGCACTTCCCTTAATTTCCTCAGCTTTCATTTTCACACCCCTGGAAAGAGGTACTCACAAATATCCAGACAGAGTAACCAAGCACTGAGCCATCTCTCGTTTTTAGATAAGAACATTCAAAAAGACAAAAGCCTGGAACATTTAACGAATGCAAGTGTAAGCAGTGAAAGCAGCCAGTTCAGTCTACCAGGGCTAGGGCAGGGAAAATATATTGCAGTGTCAACTTAATCAATGGTTCATCGCTGTACTTTTTCAGTGCTTGAACCTTATTAGGATTGAGGCTGCATTGCTCGGGTGAAAATCAATCTGGAATTTCTCAAACAGCTGAAAACTGTAGAAATACAATTGCAAATAATTTGATGACTTTTCCAAGCACCTTGGGAAAATCCATGCAGAACTAAGCGGGGCTGGTACATGGATGTGCTTCTGGCTGAGGAAAAGCGATGAGGAAGCCAGAATGCTGGGGTTCCAAATCCAGGACAAACTGATTGAACTCGTGTCTGACGTCACTTTGAAGATTCAGTGACTGAACACAGCAGTATGAATGTAAGACTCTCTCAATACAGAAACTGACTTCAGGCTAACATTGGAATAGCAGAGCATATACAAGAATCGTAAGAGTTTCTCTTTGGGACCACACCTAGCATTTAGAAATGGCTTTAGGGATGACATGGACTACCAGGACAAAGGGAAAGAAGAAAAGGGAAATTGACAGGTGAGTTGACTAAAGAAGGGGTGAAACAGTCTTAGCAAACCTAACCAGGCCACAATATATATAGACCTATGTGTCTGGCCCCGGTTACCTTGCACCTGAATATATGATAGAACAATGCTTAATGCAGACATTAGGCAAAGAGTTTCTGAAGTTTTAAGATACAGGGAATCCCAGAATAGCTAATAGGCTCCTAAGTATAAAAAAAAAAAGAAATACTTGCATTGTGGTTAAGCACATGAACTTTCCTATAAGTGAAATCTGAGTTAAATCCCACTCCACCATTTAGTATAAGACCTGGTATGAACCTCCCTGAGTCTCAGTTTCACAGCTGTTTACAATGCTAACACTTTCTACCTCTCAATCCTATTGAGAAGATAAAATGAAATCATTAAATGTCTTGTACCATGACTGACATGTAATGCAGGGTCCCAAATGGTAGAAGTTGATGCTATTATTGCAAGGAAGAGAAAAAAATACAATTTTAGAACAGGTCATTATTATAGGTTGAATTGTGAACCCCCCAAAATATGTGTCGATCTCCTAACCCCTGATATCTGTGAAAGTGATCTTCTTTGTAAATAGAGTCTTTGCAGATACAATCAAGTTAACCTGAGATCATTAAGGGGCGGGGGTGCTAATCCAGTATAACTGGAATCCTTATGACAAGAGAAGAAACAGAGACAGACATGCACAGAGGAAAGAGACACACAGAGGGAAGACCACTATGTGAAGCTGGAGACAGAGATTGGAATTATGCAGTCCCTGAAGATGCTAGAAGCTAGAAGAGGCAAAGAAGGTTCATCCCACAGAAGCAACAGAGGGAGCATAGTCCAATTAACACCTTGATTTCAGACGTCTGGCCTCTAGAATTATGAGAGATCAGGTTTCTGTTAGCTTAAGTAACCTGTTTTGTGGTACTTTGTTATGGCAGCTATAAGAAACTAATACAGTCATGATTCATACCCAAGGAGAAGAGTCTATTTAGTGGACATTTTATTAACTGTCAATCTTAACTAACTAGAGATGCTTTGCTCCAGTAGGAAAGTTCACAACAAATCCAGAAAGACTACAAAGTTTTGAATGCTGTAATTTTGTGAAAGAGTTTGTGATTTTCAATACAGGTATAAGTTTAAAAATATTTTGTTAGTTAGTTCAGGCTAGCAAAACAAAATAGCAAAGGTAGGGTGGCTTAAATATTTATCTTAAACTGTGAGAAAATAAATTTCACAGTTGTAGAAGCTGGAAGTCTGAGATCAGGGTGCCGATATGGTCAGGTTCTGGTACAGACATTCTTCGTGACTTCTAGAAGGCCACCTTGCTGTCCTCACATGGCCTTTCCTTGGTGCTATATGAGAGAGAAAGAGCAAGCTCTCTGGTGTCTCTCCTTAGAAGACCACTATTCCTATCAGATCAGGTCTCATCCTCATCAGCCCATCTAACCCTAACTCCCAGTGGCCCCTCTCCAAATAAATACCATGGCATTGGGGGTTAGATCTTCAACATACGAATTTGGGAAGGGACATAAATATTTATTTCATAACATATATGTTAGACCAGAAAGCTACATATTATTCACTTTCTCCTTCAAATATATCATGAGACCAGGTTAATGCATCTTGGGTGAGAAGGGACAGAATATGTCCAGTGATTAGTAAGACATGGCTTCTGCCCTCAAGCATCTTACAGACTAATGGAAGAGAGAGACTGTCAATAGGACATCCTAATTTAATATGGGAGGTACAGTGATGAAGGTGAGCCTTCAGGACAGCAGGTGCAGGGAATCTTCTTGCAGGAGACCCCTGAGTTCGGGAAAGGGGCCATATCTCATTCCATTCCCTGCATGGAGAGCATAGCACATTGCAATAAATAAATTAGTGTTTAATAAATACTTGTTGAAGAAGTAAATAAAAGAATAAATGAAGCAAATTACTATTAACTAGAACACCAAAATCCTTCCCATCAAGGATGGGATATTAGAATTTCATTATAAAATTCTAAAATATAAGTTGAGGTACTGTTTAGGAAAAAACATTGGATTAGAAATCTAAAGAATAAGTTTTACTCCTCACTGCCTTACACTAGCTCTGCAACTTTGGATAAGAGCCTGAGAAAGAATACAACTGAGAGCAAAGGGTTTCATCCAGTCCCTGTTAGCTCTAAAATTATGATTCTGGGATTCCCTTTCTAGATTTCATCTCAGGAACATTAATAATAACATCAGGAGTGCTAAAAGTAACTCATTACTCTCTGTAAAGTTAAAAAAAAGGACCCAATGATCCAAATAATAGCCACAGAATATTTTTTGAATTAAAATAGTAAGTAGTGGGATGTCTGGGTGGCTCAGTAATTAAGCGTCTGCCTTTGGCTCAGGGCATGATCCTGGAGCCCCAGAATCGAGTCCCGCATCGGGCTCCCTGCATGGAGCCTGCTTCTCCTCCCTCTGCCTATGTGTGTTTCTTGTGAATGAATAAATAAAATCTTTTTAAAAGTTAATGAATTTAATTAAATAAAATAGTAAGTAGTATACTACTTACTGCCAATGGGTTTTATTTATTCATTTGAAGGTATTTATTCAACTACTACTAAGTATCAGCCTAGATACTGGGTAATGATATATTGAAATATAAAATATATATGTATATTTAATATTATATATATAATTTTTAAAAAAATATTTAAATCTACTTCTCCTGAGCAACCTTCTAATAAGCTTTTTAAACTCTTCAACCTGACTGCTCTGTTGCCACAATCTCATGTTAGCAGTGCTCTGTGGAAAAGAATTTTCTCTAATGCTTTTAGTAGTGCTTGGCTCTTATATCTGAAACCTGGGGTTATTTTAGTTGACAAAAGCCAAAAATAGCTTCATAAAATGCAGCCTTTTTATTCCCCTTAGAAATCTGGAGAGTTTTAATAAAGTTTCATTCACTTCCACTTTTGGGGGAAGTAAGAGTATTTTTAATTCTTCCTGAAGTCAAGTCCATTCCAGTATCAATCCAGGATCCCTTCCCAGACTTTCCTACACCCTAAACAGATAATGCCCTAGCCTCAAGTTCCAAAGAATTGTAGAATGTTAGTGACAAAGTGTCCACAGAGCTGACTTAATCCAACTCCTTCATTTTGCAGATAATGAAGACCTAGAGGAACGAAATGATTACTCAAGGTCATTCAGCTAATGACTTTGTGAGGTTGAGACTATCACCCAATTCTCCTGACTTAAAGTTACAATTGTTCCACTAAACTATGGAGCCCAATTGCCCTGTTTCTTTTTTGTCCTTCACACGCCTTAGCCCATAGATGTGGGCATTCTGAGAACTCTGTTATGCATTCAACTGGTTTCTATCTGTTTAGATCAAGGGCCAGAAAACTTTTTCTTAGCCCATAGATGTGGGCATTCTGAGAACTCTGTCATGCATTCAACTGGTTTCTATCTGTTTAGATCAAGGGCCAGAAAACTTTTTCTGTAAAGGGTCAGATAGTAAATACTTTAGGCTTTGACGGCTATATGGTCTTTGTAGCAACTACTGAACTCTCACTGTAGTGCAAAAACTGCCTTAGACAATATGGAAACAAATAAAAGTACCTGTGTTCCAATAAAACTTTATTTACAAAAACAGGCAGTGAGCTGGATTTGGTCAGTGGGCCATGGTTTACCAAACTCTGGTCTAGATAAATGTGTCTTCCCTACTCCTGATCCTAGAAGCCTACTTCCCCTGATTATCAGGGTAGAATGAAAGATATCACTTTCTTCTCTTGTAAAAACAAGATCTTGTGAATTTTATACATTAATCCTACAGAAATATATTAAATATTTACTTTATGGAAAAAGAACAAGGGATAAAATAAGCTGTTATAATAATAATAAGGTATGATATCTATTGAGAATTTATTATGTCCCAGTTACCAGGCAAAATACTTTTATGTATAGGCTTCCCATTATCCTTACAAAATCCCATGTGACTGCTAAGGAAAATAAGGCCCAGCAGGAGTATGAAATTCATCCAGGGACACATAGTTAGAAAGTTGTAGAAGTAGGATTTGCATCCAGACATGCATGACTCTTATCACTGCCACCTTCTGACTTCCTGAGATCTTGGGGGATCTGGTCTCTTTGTTACAAAGGAAGTATTGCTCTGACTGGGGTCCATGTTGTCTTCACTTAGTAGCAGGGATCCCCCCCACCCCATCTACTCCTCTACCTCTGCTCTCTTGTTTGGCAGTGATTTGTATTCTCAGAGATAGCTGTGAATGACACGAGTTGCTGAATCAAAAGAACAACAAGAAATTACAGTGATATATTAGTTTAGGTTTCAAAATAAGATTAAAAGCCAAATTACACACCTTTCAAAAACAATCAGTCTTTCAATTTTTCAGTATGTGTGATTTGCCCCTCACTCTCCCCAACACTGAGCTAGGCACTGCTGCTCATGCAAGCAAGATTTTGGAGCCCTGAGGTTAAGGCCTTACTCTTCAGCTAAGTAGCTGAGATAATCTGGGCTAACTATGGTCCTTACATTCCCTTTCAGTAAAATAGGGAAGTTTTATTCAACACTCACCAAGGCTCATGGTCTAGCTAAAGAGTCTACAAGGAAGGTAAAATGCCACACAAGCAGCCCTCAGGGTTTGAGTATTCTTTAAAAAAAAAAACTACTTCTGCTCTGTAAGGTTCATGTGAAGGATGTTTCTGGGAACCAAGATTTAAGTACAAGCACTGACTTGACACAAAGATATGCAACTGCATTTGTGTGAGTACACATATGTGCATGTTTGTCCAACACTATAATGCAATGCTGAGGACTCAGGCATAGGTGTCAAATAACCCTGGTACCCTATTTTGATTTTATCATTTGTAATTGCATGGGACCCTGCAAAGGGAGGGTTAATGTAGACTGAAAAACAGGTTTTCTTTAGCTAAGATATAAGAAGGGGGAGAAATAGAGGTGAGGGCATTGGAAACTCCATGGAGTAATAAATTGAAACACTGGTGACTATAGGGGAGATGTTAGATTCAAATAAATTTAAAAAGGAAATAAAATGAGTAGGAAGGCAATGAGCTCTCTGTCCATGGAGGGACTCAAATAGCTCCTGGACATTCACATTTTTTGAAACTTACAAAAAAAGGAATTTAGTTACCAGATAAGAGCTCAGCCAGATAGCCTCCAAGATTCCTTTTGACTCTGAAATTCTGTGACCCTACAAATATATGAAAAGGATTTGTTTGCTTATCCTCTGTTAAATGTAGAAATAGTCCAAGGATCCTCTAGGTTTAGCTTCCACTCTTTTGGAGTATCATGAAGAGCACTTAGTCTAGCCTTTCAGTATTCCCAAAGGACACTTTCTTCCTTAGAGCCTAGACAGTCGCTCAAGCTATTTATTTGTTTGGAATGTATGCAGTTACATCGAATTCACTATTTTTTTTTCACTATTTTTTCAAGCAAGATAGACTGAGAGCTGTCCAAGTGGCTCCTCGGAGTTCCCAATTCAATGTTCCCTAACTGCATAGTCACAATCCACAAAAGCTTACATCACTACTTAGAGCATCCTTGTGACTAATCAGAACCCTCAGTGGAATGAGCTGCCTCTACAAGGTGTGGGTAGTTGGATTAAATAGTCTTTCATCTGTTTAACAGACCATACTGTTGCACTTTCTAAATGACAGGCTTAGTGCAAACCACTGGAAATATGGGAGCCACTTGCCATTAGCCCTGCCTATACCTAGTACTCAGCATTATTGTTGTGATTGATAATACCTTGTATCTGGATCTCTGTGAAGGCAATGCCAGTGCTGAATGCAACAGAGAGAAGCAACACTGCTGGAGCCAAGTGTGATGAGATGAAATGGGATGCAGCATCAGCAATAGAAGTACACAAGATGATGTCCTCCTTAGCAGGTGCATCTTTGTCTCTGACTTTTGTTTTTTAGCTGCTTTGAGAAACTTAGCAATAAATTGTCAATGAATGCCTATGTCCCAGATTTTGGCATGTCCTTATCAAAGTCAATCATTTGAACTCTGTTTTGGAGCTTGCACATTCCTCCCTACAGATTATCCAGCTAAGCGTCCAACTCAACATTCTTAAGAAAGGCTGTGGTGTCCACTTCCATTTATCATATCCTGTGACCTCCCTCTCAGTAGATTTCCTTTACTTGTACAAGATTTATAAAACATAAGTAATGAAGTCATTGTATTCAGCTATGTGCGGGTATAGGGGCATGGACAGTACAGCATATTTCCAAATGCTTTCTGGCTAACACCTGATAATCACCCACTTCCATGATGCTGGCAGCTGAGACCAAAGGTAGTGGCTTCCCTTTTACTCCTCAACATCAGTGTGTTCTGAAATCCAACAGCAGCCCTCCTAATCTTTCCCCAGTCCTTCCAAGTCATATAAACCTCCCTCTGGGCCAAAACTATAAATCCTAGTAGAGTTTATCTATGAAGAGGCACAGTCTTTTAAGAACTTCACTACCAGGAAGGACAGCAAAGCAGGAACTCAAGTATGGGCAATGAGACTGGGATACAGTAACCATTCTAAGTGGTCAGAGCAGAACAATGCCTAATAGAAAGAAACCTTCAAAATATGAAATGTGATGACATACTCTAGCAGTTTCTTAGCTATCCCTCTTTAAACCATCCTGGAATTAATCCAGGATTGTCCTCAGAGACTAGTGAGAAAATTAACTTTGAAGTGGGCGTCAAGAGGCCTAAGTTTTGGAGTATGTAAAACTGAAAAGACAGAACTTAGTTTGTCATTACCATAACATGCTTTATTCTTTTCCCTTATCTTTTAGCCATTGTGTTGTACAAAGAACCATGGCCACAAAAGAAATAAGTAATGAAAGCTATTGGGTGTGTTAGAGTTCCCTAAATTTTCTAGTGATTCATTCAGGAAGTGTTCTCAGGAGAAGAGGTGAGTGAAGGGGGAAAAGCCAAATGGTCTCATCTAGAGACTAGCTTCATTGTCACAGGGAAGTTCTGGAGAAAAAATTGCACTACAAACTTAGCCCCACCTTGTAGCAAGTAGGATGGTCTTTTATGACTATGCCAGTCAGACCTTTGCCCCAAAAGAGAAAAGGAGGGATAGCCTCCAAGGTGAAGTGTTCCATATTAGTCTAAAGCAATTCTCCAAAGAAGGGGATAGCTGTGATCTATTTCCAGCTAACACTCCCAGTGGATGGGTTATGGGCACCCTTGTTGATTCAAAACATCTGGGCAAGGCCCCAACAGCATCCACTTCAGTTTACTGCTTATAGCACTTAGATCCATTTGTTTCCTACATAACTTCACTCCTTCTGAGTATGGCTTCTAGAATTCTCACATGTCTCAATTTCTTGGAGAACTTATAGGAAGATAGTGAATTAGGATGAACTATATCCCCTGCTACTGCCACCGCTGCTGAGGCATAACTGATACTCATCATCCCTAACTTCTAATGTATGTGTTAGATTTCCTTCTCCTTGGGCCATACTTCTAGTATAGGTGGCTTGTGTGATGGATTACCACAAATTCCCATCCCTAGAGGTCTATGCTCTTATTAGACAATGGTTGCTCTATGTGTCAATTTGAAATTACAAGTGGGCAGGAAAGTACAAGAGATGCTTAAGTGAATTATCTCTATGTTAGAAGTATGAGGAATATGTTAGAAGTTCATACAAGTGGGCATGAAAGTACAAGAGATGCTTAAGTGGATTATCTCTATGTTAGAAGTATGAGGAAGGCAAGGAGGAATATGTTTCTTGCATTCATTATGTATGAGCAATCCTACCACCTCATGATAATCAGGGTTAAATACCTCTGCCACTATAGTGACTCCTTTCTTTGCCTGATGGTCAACTAGCTTGAGGATCCCAAGATGACCACATGGCAGCCATACTTTTAGGTTAGTAGTTTTCTTACTATGTCTCCTGGTAGCAACAATCCCCTCTGCAACCTAAGACCTCTATACCCACAGAGCCTAATTTTACAGAAAAGGTTTGCAAAAATTCCGTAAGTGGCTTACGGGGAATCAAAATGAATGGTACCTATTTCTACTTCTACTCTTTGATTCTCAGGCCCATATATGCTACCAACTGGGAAAATAATATCTTATAATGCTTTATGGTTTAAGGTATATACTGGTAGCACTCCATCTTTGCATGGTGTCTTCTCAAAGCTGGTACTTGAGCTGTGACAGCAGGAACTTATTTTCATTACTCCTCTAAGCTGTAATCTTCTGGATGGTATAGCATGAGGGAAAAGCTGTGGATGCCATAGTCATGTATTGTTTATTTCCAAGACTTTGCAAGCCATCCCAGCACTCAGGGTCCTTGCCAAGGTACTAAATCCTATGTCACAAGAGATTGCTCCCAATACAGATACTCCCTCTTATCTAGTTTTATATTCTACTCCCCATGATCTAGCATCAGTTCACTCACAGATACTCTCCAGTTCCTGCCAGTACATGTTAGACCAGTTCTGCAGCTATTATTGGACACATTCTTGTTCTGTCTCAGTAGGATGGTTAAGTTCCACTGTAATTTGACCTTAAGTATGCATCTGGGACCAGAGGAGATAGGACAGATCCCAAGTTGTCTTGTAAAGCTCCTGCCTCCTTTGAAGCCTCTCAGTCTTCAAGCAAGGGGGCAAGGTTGGTAGCACTGTGTCTCTAGAAGCTACTTCTGCCAGCTCAGAGAGTTCCAGGGAATCTGGCAATTCTGGCTTCTTAAGTGCATCTTACGAGCTATCCCCATCCTACGTCTCACAGCGTCACTCATTCCTTATGAGGGCTGTGATTTTGGCATAGAAGACTTGCCTCAGCTGAGATTTCAGGCCTCTAAGAAGTTCTTCCCTCTTCTGAGTAAGTTTTATTCCTGACCCTCAGCTGTGCTTCTCCTCTAGCTGTTGGAGATAAGGTTCTGTTCTTTTTTAAAACTTCCAACAAAATTCCCTGCTTCTCACTTAGCTTTAAACTGTTGATAGCTACATCTGAGACTATCAATTTTCTGAGTAAACTGATGATGCTAAGAACAGCTACCTAATTCCAAAGTCTTTGGATTAATTTTTCCCTGCACATCTTAAATGCCCAATACGATGCACCAGGTAAAACAACTTTTCACATCTATCTCAACCCCAGTTCAACTTAGGTGAATGTCTTAGTAAGTGCACTGCTACTGATGGCAGAGACTATCAAGACCTCACTTACCACTAGTGACAGGGGTCCTCATTGCCATCCAACCAGTGAGGGAATCAACTCCAGAATCCCATCCCAGGACCATTTGCAATACAAACTACCTCAGGTCCAGAAGCAGAGCCCAAGAGCAAAAATAGGAGTGCTCTTAAGAAAAGAGCAAGGGAACAGCAGGGTCAGGAATAGGACAATTGCTAAGCAAGAATGTAATCACAGCAAAAGAGAAGGATAGATCTGATTCCATAAGCACATTCTGAAACACAAACTGTACCACAGAAGCAATTCTACCCTGAGGCAAGTGGCCCAGCCTCTCAAACATCTTTGCCAGTCTATCTGTCTACAGTTTGCAGTAGGTATGCAGGGGAGCACACAGCCAATTGCAGCTTACATTTAGCCAATGGTACTTCTCTAGGGAGAGAACAGCTACAAATGGTAACCAGCCAACCCTCACAGCAGCTGGGGAAAATGAGTGTGGGGAGTGAGGTAAAAGGGATCTAGACTGGGCCCAACAGCATCCACTACATAGGCAAGTGGAATTCTGCTCAAGAAAATGTGAACGCTTCTAATTGAATTATGTAGTTATTAATTCATTTTTAAAATTTAATGAGTAGTCACCAGTATGGGGTGAATTCCTTATCACTGGAGAGGTATGATCTGAGCTGGTTGGTCATTTGAAACTAGGGAGGAGCCAATCCATTGACTTTGAAGTCCCTTCCACATCTGAGATGCTATTACTGCACTCAGTGGTGAGAAAAAGAGTCAAAAAATGAATGAGGGAAAAAGAGGCTGAAAGAAAGAACCAAAAAAGAAATCGACGCCCTAAAGAAGAAGAGGGTAACTAGCTGGAACAATTGACCATGGACAGGTTTGAGGTGCTTGTGAACTCCTGAATCTGTATGCGAAATTCTGTGTGTATGGGAATGTGCTTTTTTTGCTAGGAAAATAGTGTGAAGCTTTCACCATATTCTCCAAAGGGTCTGTTCTATAAACAGAATTAAGTGAGAGAGAATGGGTCCTTCGTAGAGAAGCAGAAATCCCTCACTGGGAATTCCCTACATATTCCATGGCTGAGTTTTCCTTGTACTGTTTTGAAAATGCATTAATTGAATTTCTACGAGAGGAGACTGAAATCAAAACACCAGAGAATAAAGACAGCATTCAGCTTAAAAGTTTTCAACTGGCATTCTGCAGGGCTAGTTCTCCAATGGAAAAAAGGAAACCAAAGTAACTGAGGAAACTTCATTTGTTCTAAGCTAAAATGAGGCCATTCCTGGTGACTATCACAACCTTTTCATAACCCATGCCTTTGCCACATATATTTTGATTCTGACTCTAGAGAGAGAAAGTTCAAGTTTGGGAAGAAAATTACAAGAAGAATGAGGAATCACCTCAGAGGACGGAAAAGTCCTACTGTAGAGGTAACATATTCCTCCGGAATCCAATAAACCTCAGCTCCATGTCAACAGCTCACAAAAACAGGAAAAGGTACACAGTCCTTATTACTAACCGAGCAGTCCCACATCATGATTCAGTGGTGAGGATGGATCTGACCTGCAGGACATGCCCTTATGTGATTTTTATTATGACAACATTGATTCACTCTATTGCATAGACTATGGAAGGGATTTTATGGTTTATCTAAACGACTTCCTCATTTTATCAATTAACAAGCTGAGGCCCAGAGCAGAGAAGTGTCATGCTTGAGAGTGGCAAAGGTGAATCTAGCTCCAAATAATACCGCACAGAAAAGAGAACTGAGATTCTGAAACTAGGTTGCCTCAGGCCAAATCCTGACTGCTGCTTACTTGCTGACCTGAACCAGGCCAGGTAACCTCACAGTTTACTCACCTGTAAAAGGAGCATTATGTTACTGCAGATGTAACAAGTTGGTTCCTAAAATTGCTTAGCACTGACCTGGTATATGGTAAAGGCATAGTTAACATTATTAGCCCTACTGTTTTTTGTGTTTTTTTAAGATTTTATTTATTTATTCATGAGAGACACAGAGAGAGAGGCAGAGACACAGGCAGAGGGAGAAGCAGGCTCCATGCAGGGAGACCGACGTGAGACTCAATCTTGGGACTCTGGGATCACGCCCTAAGCAAAAGGCAGATGCTCAACCGCTGAGCCATCCAGGCGTCCCTTTATTTTATTTTATTTATTTATTTTTAAAGATTGTATTCATTTATTCATGAGACACACAGAAAGAGAGGCAGAGACGTAGGCAGGGAGAGAAGCAGGTTCCCTACAGGAAGCCCTACACAGAACTTGATCCCAGGACCCCTGAGATCAAACCGGGATCATGACCTAGCCAAAGGCAGATGCTCAAACACTGAGCCATCCAGATGCCCCTGCCCTCCTTATTTAAACAAAAGTCACTTGGCTCCAAATCCAGTATTTTATTCAATAAAGAACACAGGATTCAAATTCTGAATATTTTACCTACTAAATGGGGCATTTTAGACATGTGACTTAACCTCTCTGTGGACTCATTTTCTTATTTGGAAAGAGACAATAATAGCATATCTATCACACAGAACTATATGAGGACAAAACATAACAATGAGTATAAAGCACCTCACGTTTAAGAAACACCCCACTTCCCATGACCCTTTGCCTGAAAGCCTCTGATTTAGAACTTCATATTGTGAGAGAAGAGGGTAAATGGTTAAGAACTCACAGAAAAAATTAATGATTATATTATTTTATATAGTGTATTCACTTTTATGTATATCATCTTCATTATCCTCAATCCAAAACTGTGTCTAATATTAACCTAATTAACTAATTTTACAGATGAAGAAAACAGTGTCAGGAAGCTTGAGGAACTTACTCAAGTCTGCAATGTCAATATGTGCTAAAGTCAGGAGTCCCACAAAGGTGCCAGGTTGCAGAGCTTTGGCCATTCCACTCCCCCACACTGGGGTAATGGGAAGTTAGCATCACATCCTCAAGCCCCTCCCATTTGTACTGCTCTGTGCTAGGCTGTGAGGGGAATACAGACAAAGGGAGACGAGTGAGAACTGTCATTATTGGGTGCTCCCATATCCAGGGTTTACCAATGATATTCCACTTAGGAAGACATGATATCCTATGAGTCTGGAAACCTGCTTCAAGAAGACAGTACAGTGTCTCATTGTCTTGTCTTTCAATTCAGCATTGTTTGATTTTTTTTTTAATACTAAGGTAAGCAACACTGGTGAAGAGGCTCCTAGGTCTGTCCACACAGATGTTGACTCAGTCACCATTCCTCAAACAATTATATTAAGTAAACTTCGAGGTGAAGAATGAACAGCCAAAATCAATTGGAGTTGCAGAGTCCAAACAGGCTATCTGCACAAATATTAAAAAGCCTTCCATGAATTCACATTTAACTTCTAATCCAAAGGTTATTGTCTGGAATTCACTGGCCATCCCAGTTCAGAAACCATAAGCTGGAAGAACCAGCACCAACACAGATTTGGCTGTAGATAATTCAGGTTTAGAAAATCAGCTTATCTAAGCTGTGAAAAATTGCTAGTTTAGTCCATTTCTTGAAGAAACCATAGTTCTTATAATTATGATGATTAGGCTGACGTGCTCCTACTGAGCATCTTTCCCTTATCTGTGTCTACATATTGCCACACAACATTTTAGAAACTAAAAAATAATTATACCCAGATCATTGGTGGTTATTTCAGCTACACATATCCACATAAATGACTTTTTACCATATTATAATAATTAATACATGAATATTACTTTTCCAAAGGACACTCAAATATTTTATTTTATCCTCACAACTCTAGGAAGTGGGCTTAAATTATTCCCAATTTCAGACAAGAATATAGAGATATTCAGTGATTTTATCCAAGATTACACAGCTGAAAATTCAAGCATATGTAAGGTAGTCTGAGTGTCTTTACCTAAAAGCTAGCTTTTATGCTAAGAGACCAGATGTTAATGTTCAAACATCAGTTTTCTCATCTGTAAAACTGGAAATTAATAGTACCTAAATCATTACATTGTGAGAATCAAATGAGCTTATTCATGTAAATCACTTAGAACAGTGCCTGAAATATTATAAGGACTCACTAAATTCCAAATGTATTTTAATATTTCATAGATGTAGCAATGGGCTCAAAAAGCACTCAGGTTCAAATACTGACCCAATGCTTTCTACCTGGATGACTTTGGGAAGCCTAAATATAATATGTTAAATAGGGTTAGGTTATTTTTACCCTAGTATCTTCACAGGATGCATGACATAATGTAAGTGGAAATACTTTGAAATTTGCAAAGTGCTATGAAAACATGAGAAGTTATTATGTCAGTGCAATAAAAACTCTTCAGGCAACAGAAATGATACTAGTTAACAAATACTGACTCCTCCCATACATGCCAGACACTGTGCTCAATGCTTTATAAGCTGAGTCTCTTGTCATTCTCACAAAGACCTCAAAGGGCAGGTATTAACATCCCAATCCTATGGATGAATATGCCAAGGCTCAAAGCAATGAAGTAATTTTCCCAGAGTCACTCAACAGTAAGTGATAGATGGCATAGGACCCAAAATGAAATCTAGATCTTAAGCTTAAGCTTTTAAGCACTATACTATGAAGATGAGCTAGTGAACTTTATAAAGTGAAGAAAGGTCCAACAATAAAAGAATAGCATATTTTTATAAATGCAAGTCTCATTTATAAAGTATCAATTAAACTGAGTAGATGGGCTTTGCCTGGCCCTGAATGCATTATCAGAAAATAATAAATTACGTTTAGCTAATAGTTTTGTCATCTTCACATACGGACATTCTCCCCATTTGGGGATTCTACTGGGGAATCCCAAAGTGATTTCTAAATAATCTACCTAAGTACTTATACCTCTTTCAACTAGAACCCACCACTCAAGAGAAAATGAAAACAAGAAATATCTAAAGACAGTGACTCTCTCTTCCTCCAACCAGGGTATTCCAGGGAAGGAAATTAAAATGCCACTTCAATGGGGAAAAAAATTGAATATTTAATCTTGGGTATTTCAATCTGTTCTTTTGGAACTTGGCAGTATTACAAATTTATTGGCTTTTTTTTTTTAAGGAAAATACTGTGGGAGGTCCGATTGGATTTATTTTTACATAGCCATACCCCTCCCAACCCTATTTAGAAGAGGCCAATCTTGAGGGATGTTTATTTTTTAAAACTCAAAAACAAATCAGAATATTTTTCCTCCTTTAAAAAAAGTTTTCAATGCATTTTAATAAGGCTCAAACTGTCTCCCTATGAGTTTCCCTCAAGTTATCCATTTTTAATTGTCCTCAGATCTTGGCATCTTGATGCCATGGATAGGAATTGTGGCTCTGTTCTGCCAGTCTCTCCCACCCCCTTCCTTGTATGCTCACTGAAATAAGCTCTGCAGCCATCTGCATCTCCGTGTGGAGGCAGGCTGAATGTCAGCTCTCCCGCAGGCTCCACACAGAAGAGAACTCCAGAAGACCTGCTGATCTCGCACCCAAACTGCCATGCCCTTGACTTGCTGTCTTTTTCTATTAATATTTCAGCACTTGGGTTGCATGGGCTTGGGAAGCTCTTTTGTCTCAATAGGAAGCAGAAGGCAAGCTCCATAGAGGGTCTTTTTCCTGCAGACAGTTTGAGAACAAGTATTTAGTGTGACTAAAGAGAACCCTTCATTAATGACTTTTTGGTAGGCTAGAGAGACTAGATATTCATGCTAAACTTTAAGAAAGACAGAAGAGAAAAGTACAGGTTGGGCTGAATGTTGAATAGAAGGGAAGGATAGAAAAGGGAGAGAAGACATGATAAAGAAAGAGGGAGAAACAGTTGAGAAAGAAGAGAGAATTTGAGGGAGGAATAAAGAAAGACAAAAAGAATATAGGGACTGTGCTTAGTGTTGCGCTTGCCATCACAGGTAAATCTATAGTAGGAAGGGGGGATTGATAAGAGAGACGGACGGAGGAAGAGGAAAAATAAAGAAACCTGTAATGCCTCCTGTGTATCAAGCATGCATTTGCTTTGGGCTTTCATATTCACTCTCTTAATTGCTCTTTACTAAAGTCCTATCTGGTAGGCATAAAGAAAACTAGGCTCAGAGTGATTTTGAAAGTTGCCTAAATTTCAAAGCTAATAGTAAGGTACAATCCTCACTGGCCATTACATCATTAAGCAAACATTTGTTGAGTATCTTATGAAGAGATGCCAAATGCTAGTTGTCCAAGTAAGTGACGTATAGTTCCTGCTCTCCAGAACCTCACAATAAATTATAACATATTTAGGGGTACTTGAGTGGTACACTTAGTTGAGCATCCATTTTGTCACAGGTTGTGATCTAAGGGTTGTGAGATCGAGCCTCAGGTCAGGCTCTGTGCTCAGCAAAGAATCTGCTAGAGAGTCTTTCTCCCTCTGCCCCTCCCTCACACTCTTTCTCTCTCTCCCTCTCTCAAATCAATCAATTAATCTTTAAAAAAATGATTAACAAAAAAATATGATTAACAGATCCATTTGACAATAGAATGGAGTCTAGTCTCAAGTTGACTTGAAGAGATCACAGTTTAGAGAAGTCCATGTAATAGAAACCAATCTCTGAGTTTCAGAATGAAATTAGAAGTTCATTCTAAGTTGACTAGAATGTCTCTCAACTCTTTAGACTGTTGATGGAAATTGCTTGGATGTAGTGCTCATGTGTCCCTCAGCTATCTCTCAATCTAGAGATATTTTACTGAGGTCAATGTTTCCCACACCTATTTGGGTCAGGTCTGAAAAGATCTAGTTCTGAAAAAACATCAGCAAGATGATGGGCTAGGAGGCCCCAATTCTTGTCTCCCCTACAAAAAAAAAAACAATAAATAAACCACAAATTGACAAAAGTAGCTTTGAGAAAGCTCTGGACTACAACGAAGCAGCAACAGAAATCCTGTAAAGCTCAAAAACTAAAGATGGCTGCATAGACAAGCATAGAAAACATTTTACCTGCATCACCCCAGCCCTGAGTCCAGAGCAGCCCAGTGCCCAGAAGGATTTCCTCTGGAAGACTTAACCCCAAAAGGAAAAGGAGAACAGGAGAAACACAACAAGCCCTATCACCACTGTGAACACTTATAGCCTTTGCTACTGAGGACCCCCACAGTTTTCACCAATGCAGATCTAGCTGATGGAGCCACCGGGGGTCCTCCTCTCAGGGATGGAGTTATAGCTACAGTGAAACCTACTCTCAGAGACTAGTTGCTATAGTGAACCACTTACCAAATCAGAACACCATAATACCTCACTATCTACAGGACCAGAACTGCCACTGCTCAGCAGCCTACTTTTTGAATTCTAGGTCAAGGCTTTAACCTGCCAAAACTAGGTCCAAGCTGCCACTGCTCTGCCCTGTCCTCTGAGTCCTGACATAAGGCTTCAATGGGCCAATGTTGGGACCATTCTGCTACTATTCTACAACTACCCCCTGGGTCCTAAGTCACGACTTTGACACAGCATCACCAGGCTGCACTGCTGCAGTTCAGTGCCCTACCATGCTTTCTAAATGACAGCTTTGACACATCATCACCAGGGAAAGCTGCCATTGCCTTGTACCCCACCCCATGGCTGCTGCTTTGAATCTCTGTCATAAGCACTATGCTGCTTTGCTGGTGCTCTGTGCCCAATTCACTGGGTCTTAAGTTGTGGCATTAACCCACTCTCACTGAAGTGTGCTATTCCAGTTTTGTGTTCACTTTCCTGGGTCCTGAGTTGATGCTTGGCCCAGCCTCAATGTCCTGTGCTGCTGCTGCTCTGGGCCCCACCATCTGAATCCTGAGTTAAGGCTCTGGCCAGTATCATTAGGGCCAAGTTGATGCTGCTCTGCACACTGCCTATAGGCCTAAGCCACCACTACACTGCATTCTAGGGTCTACACTAGTGCTGCAGCTTTCCCCCAGAGCCTGAGTCACCGCAGAAAGCCCCAAAGACACGGACCCCAGTTCCCAGGTGGGAAGCTCAGTGAGATTCAAGAGAATACAGATAGACAATTCAATGAACTCAGGAAAACAATGTATGAACAAAGCCAAAATTTTAAAATAAAGAAAAACTATTTAAAAGAACCAAACAGAAATTCTGGACATGAGGAATTTAATAAATGAAATTAAAAATGCAATAGAGAGCTTCAATAGTAGACTCAATCAAACAGAAGAAAAACTCTGCAAACTTGAAGAAAGATATCTTGAAATTGCCCAGTCAGAGGAGGAAAAGAAATAAGAAAGAAAAAGAGTAAAGAAAGCCTTTATGGATTATGGGACACTATCAAAACAAATTATATTTGCATAATGTAAGTCCCAGATGGAGAAGAGGGAGAAAAGGACAGAAAACTTACTTTAAATAAACTGGGGAGAGATACGGCCTTCTAGATATAGGAAGCTCAGCAATTCCCCAAAACTATTCAACCCAAAGAGATCTTCACTGAGATACATCATAATTAAATTAAAAAATCAAAGACTAAGACAATTTTGAAAGCAGTAAGAGGAAAAATGACTTCTTGTGTACAAAGGAACCCCAGTAAGGCTATCTGCAGATTGTTTAGTGGAAATCTTACAGGCTGAGAGAGTAGGAAAACGTACTCAAAATCCTCAAAGAAAAACCTGCCAACCTACAATACTCTACCCAGCAAGGTTGTTCTTTAAAAACAAAAGAGGAATAATGACTTTCCAAGACAAAGTTGAGGAAATTAATTGCTACTGGACCTGCTTGACAAGAAATACTAAAATTTCTTTAAGCTGAAATGAAAGGATGGTAATTATTAAGATAAAACATATGAAAGTACAAAATTCGCTGGTAAAGGTAAATAGTGAAATTCAAAATACTCTAGTACTGCAATGATGATGTGTAAAAAAAACACTTGGAACTCTAGCATATAAGTTAAATGACACTGGTTAAAAAAAACTAAAACTGCTATATTTTGTTTATGGACATACAATATTAAAAGATTTAAATTGTGACACCAGTAACATAAATGTGGGGAGTGGGGAAAATAAATGCATAGAACTTTTGAATGTACTTGAAGTTAAGCTGTTTCAGCTTACAATAGCTCATGACTGTAAAATATACTACTAAAGGGACCCCTGGGTGGCTCAGCAGTTTGGCACCTGCCTTTGGCCCAGGGCGTGATCCTGGAGACTCGGGATCCAGTCCCACATTGGGCTCCCGGTGCATGGAGCCTGCTTCTCCCTCTGCCTGTGTCTCTGCCCCTCTGTGTGTGTGTGTGTGTGTCTATCATGAAAAAATAAAATCTTTAAAATGTATATATATATACTACTAAAGCCTTATACCTATGAAGTCTATATTAGATACACAAACAAAAAAAGAAAAAAAGAATAAAAGCGGACCACTAATGAAAACAAAATCATCAATATATAAAGATAGCTAAAGAGGGGATCCCTGGGTGGCTCAGTGGTTAAGCACCTGCCTTTGGCCCAGGGTGTGATTCTGGAGTCCCAGGATCGAATCCCATGCCAGACTCCCTGCATGGAGCCTGCTTCTCTCTCTCTCTGCCAGTGTCTCTGTCTCTGTCTCTCTCTTTCTCTCTCTCTGTGTCTCTCATGAATAAATAAAATCTTTAAAAAAAAAAAAGATAGCTAAAGAGGAAGAAAAGATCAAAGGAACTACAAACAATCAGAAAACAATTAATAAAATGGTGATAGTAAGTCCTTACTACCAGTAACTACCTTAAGTATAAATTATTTAAAATCTCCAATTAAAAGACATAGAATAGTTTAATGGATAAAAATAAAAAATAAAAATAAAAGACCTAACTATATGCTGCCTACAAAAGACTTGCTTAAGCTTTAAGGATATTTATAGGCTGAAAGTGAAGAGATGGAAAAATATATTTTGTTCAAATAGAAACCAAAAGAGAGCATGCATAGTTACAGTTATATCAGACAAAATAGGCTTTAATTCAAAAGCTGTAACAGGAGACAAATTTTACTATATAATGACAATGTGGTCAATCCATTGAGTGTATATAACAAATATAAGTATATACACATCCAATATCATAGCACCTTAAGATATAGATATTAAACAGATCTGAAGGCAGAAATAGCAATGCAATAATAATAGTAGGGGACTTCAACACCACATTTTCAACAATAGGTAGTGTCCAGACAGAAAAATCAACAAGGGAAGAGAAGACTTGAATAACACATAAACCAAGTGGACCTAACAGACATACAGAACATCCCAACCAACAGTAGCAAAATACACACTCTTCTCAAGCACACCCAAAACATTCTCCAGGTCACAAAACAAGTCTTAATTTTATGAAGACCGAATTCACATCAAGCATTCTTTGTGACCGCACTGGTGTAGCATTAGAAATCAATAACAGAAAGAAAGCTAGAAAGATTGCAAATAATGTGGAAATCAAACAGCATGCTTCCGAACAACAATGGGCCTAAAAAGAAATCATAAGGGACATCAAAAATAACTTGAGACAGACAAAAATGGAAGCCCCCATACTAAAATTTATGGAGTGAAGCAAAAGTAGTTCTAAAATGAAAATTTACAGTAATAAATGCTTACATTAAGAAAAAAGAACGATCTCAGATAATCTAATTTTACACCTCAAAGAGCTAGAAAAAAAAAAAAAACAAACTAAGACCAAAGTTAACAAAAGGGGAAAAATTTAAGATTAGAGGAGAAACAAATTAAATAAAGACTAGAAATACAATAGAAAAGATCAAGGAAAATAAGTTTGCTTGTTTTTTAAAGATGTATTTATTTGAGAGAGAGAGAGGTAGGGCAGGGTGAGGGAGAGAAATCCCGGGCTTGATCTCACAACCCAGATATCATGACCTGAACTGAAACCAAGAACTGGACGCTTAACCAACTGAGCCACCCAGGTTTTTATTAAAGATAAACAAATATGATAAACTTTTAGGTAGACTAAGAAATAAATAGAGATGAATCAAATTAATAAAATTATAAGCAAACGAGGAGACATTACTGATACCACAGAAACACAAAGGGTTATAAGATACTACTAGTAAGATACTACTGTAAAAAATTAATGCCAAAAAATTACCTAATTTAAAGAAGTGGATAATTTCCTAGGGACATACAATTTAACAAGATTGAATCATGAAGTAATAGAAAATCTGAACAGATCAATAACTAGCAAGAAGATTGAACCTGTAATCAAAACTCTCCCAACAAATAAAAATCCAGGGCCAGATGCCTTCACTGATGAATTCTACCAAACATTTAAAGGAGAATTAACACTAATCTTCTCTCAAAAAATTAAAGAGGAAGGAATACTTCCATGCTCTTTTTATGAGATCAGCATTACCTTTATAACAAAATCAGACAAGGATACTAGAAGAAAAGAAAATCACAAGCCAATATCCCTAATAAACATATTTGTAAAAATCCTCAACAAAATGCTAAGAAACCAAATGCAAGAGCTTCAAGAGCATATTAGAAGGATAATACATCATGATCAAGTGGGACTTATCGCTGGGATTCAAGGGTGGTTCAACATATGCAAATCAATAAATGTGATTTGCCACATTAACAAAATCAAGGATAAAAATCATATGATCATGATTTAGATGCAGCATTTGACCAAAAAAAAAAAAAAAAAAAAGCATTTGACTAAATTGAACATTTTTTCATGATAAAAGCTATTAACAAATTAGTTATAGAAGGAACATTCCTCACCATAATGAAAACCATATATGACAGTCCCATAGTTAACATCATACTCTCTGGTGAGAAGTTAAAAACCTTTCCTCTAAGATCAGAAATAGACAAGGATGCCCACTCTTGCCACTTCTCTTCAACAGAGTACTGGAAGTTCTAAACACAGAAATTGCACAAAGAAAAGAAATAAAAGGCATCCAAATTGGAAGGAAAAAAATAAAATTATCTATTTTCAGATGATATGATGCCATACAGGAAGCCCTAAAGACTCCACCCCCAAATAAAACCCATTAGAACTAATAATTCAATAAAGTTGCAGGATGTGAAATTAACATACAAAAATCAATTATGTTTCTATAGACTAACAACGAACTATCTGAAAGAGAAATTCAGAAAAGTAGTCACATTTACAATACCATCAAAAATAATAAAATACTTACGAATAATTTAACCATAGAGGTAAAAGACTTGTACCCTAAGAACTGTAAGACACTGAGGAAAGAAATTGAAGACACAAGTAAATAGAAGTTTATATTGTATTCTTGGATTGGAAAAGTCAATATAGATAAAATGTCAATACTACCAAATCAAAAATACTACCATCAAAGAGGTGATATATATATATATATATATATATATATATATATATATATATAATGGAATATTATTCATCCATAAAAAAGAATGAAATTTTGCCATTTGCAATGATATGGATAGAGCTAGAAAGTATAATACTAAACAAAGTAAGTCAATCAAAGAAAGACAAGTATATATGATTACACTCATATGTGGAATTTAAAAAAACAAAAGAAAAGAACATAGAAGAAAAAAAGAGAGACAAACAAGAAATAGACTCTTAACTAGAGAGAACAAACTGATGGTTACTGGGGTTGGGATGAGTTAAACAAATCATGGGGATTAGGTGAATTAAGAATGCTTGTTGTGATGAGCACCGAGTGTGTTATATAGAAGTGTTGAATCAGTGAATTCTATACCTGAAACTAATATTATACTGTATGTGTGTTAACTAAGTGGTATTTAAATAAAAACTTAATTTAAAAAAAAGAACTCGGGATCCCTGGGTGGCGCAGCGGTTTGGCGCCTGCCTTTGGCCCAGGGCGCGATCCTGGAGACCCGGGATCGAATCCCACGTCAGGCTCCTGGTGCATGGAGCCTGCTTCTCCCTCTGCCTATGTCTCTGCCTCTCTCTCTCTCTCTCTCTCTCTCTCTCTCTCTGTATGACTATCATAAATAAATAATAAAAAAAATAAATTAATTAATTAAAAAAAAGAACTCAGAGATACCTGAGTGGCTTAGTTGTGAAGCATCTGACTCTTCATTTCAGCTCAGGTCATGATCTCAGGGTTGTGAGATCCAGCCCCAAGTCTAGCCCCCCATGGGGCCTGCTTAAGATTCTTTCTCCCCCTCTGTTTGCCTCTCCCTTCCTTTTTTTTTTTTTTTTTTTTTTGCCTCTCCCTTCCTCTTAAAAAAAGAACTCATACAACTCATTAGGAAAAAAGCAAATGATCCATTTTATTTTTTAATATATATTTTTGTATTTATTTGAGAGAGAGCGAGCACAAGTGGGGCAAGGAGGAGAGAGAGGGAGACAGAGGAGCAGACATCTAGCTCAGCATGGGGTTCCATTCCAGGGCCCCAAGATCAAGACCTGAGCTGAAGACAGACACTCAACTGACTGAACCACCCAAGCACCCTGCACATAATCCATTTTAAGTGGGCAAAGAACCCAAACAGACATTTTCTCAAAGAAGACATATAGATAGCCAATAGGTATATGAAGAGGTGTTCAACATCACTAATTATCAAGGAAATCCAAATCAAAACCACATAAGATGTTAATTCACACCTATGATTATAGCTATCATCAAAAAGACAACCAATAGCTAATGTTGACAAGGATGTGGGGAATGAGGTACCCTTACACACTGCTGCTGGGAATGTAAATTGTTATAGTCCTTACAGAAAAACAATATGACGATTCTTTAAAAAATTAAAAATAGAACAACCATATAATCCAGCAATCCCACTCCTGGGTATATATCTGAAGGAAAGGAAATCAGTATCCCAAGGAGACTATCCACACTTCCATGTTTATTGCAGCATTAGTCATAATAGCCAAAATATGGAAACAACCTTTGACAGATGAGTGGATAAAGAAAAAAAATGGATAAAAGAATGGGTAAGATGGAATATTATATAGCCACAGGAAAAAAGGAAATTCTAACACTTGCAACAACATGGGTAAAAGTGGAGGGCATTATGCTAAATGAGATAAGCCAGACAGAGAAAGATAAATACTACATGGTATCGCATATATGTGGAGTCTACCAAAGGAAAAAAAAAAAAGCCAGTTTCATAGAGAGAGTAAATAGACAGGTGGTAAATAGACAGGTGGTTGTGAGGGGCTCAGGAGATAGAGAAATTGGAAACATAGGTTAAAAGCTACAAACTGGGTCACCTGGGTGGCTTGGCGGTTGAGTATCTGCCTTTGGCTCGGGGTGTGATCCCGGAGTCCTGGGATTGGGTCCCACATCGGGCTGCCTGCATGAAGTCTGCTTCTCCCTCTGCCTGTGTCTCTGCCTCTCTCTCTGTGTCTCTCATGAATAAATAAGTAAATTCTTTTTTAAAAAAGAAAATAAATAAAAGTTACAAACTTCCAGTTATAAGAATAAATTCTGAGGCCCTAATGTACAACATGCTGACTACAGTAAATAAATACTGTGTTGTATATTTGAAAACTGCTGAAAGGAATAGATCTTAAGTGTTCTTACCATAAGCAACAAAAACAAACAAACATAACAACAACAGCAAAAGAGTAACCATGTGAGATAATGAATGTATTGTCTTGATCTTGATAATCACCACAGTGAATATGCATATAAAGTCATCATACTGTACACCTTAAATACAAAAAAATATGTTTGTCAATTATGCCTCAATAAAGTTGGAAAAATAGAAATTTTAAAAAAGAATAGGAATTGAGTTGAGCTACAAAAAAAAAAAAATCTATCTCATGCAAAAATGAAGACCTAGGACCAAAGTACTGTAGGCAGAAGGAAAACCACAAGCACAAAACTCTAAGGCCTGTTATGTGCTAGGAAAGATAGAAGTCTAAAATGGACAAATTTAAGAAAAGGGAAGAATAGGAACTGTAAGCATGGATTGTAAATTGTAGCAAGGATTTTAGATTTCATCCTCAGTGCAAAAAGAAGCCATGAAGAGTTATAAGCAAGTAAATGATGTGATCTCATGTGTTTGAAGAATGGTTTAGGCTGGTGGGGAGAAGAGCAGACAGAAAGTAAGGGACCAGATAGTTGATCAATTCAGTAGTCCAGATGATAAAAGAGGATAGTTAGGACTGGTAGTGGCAACAGAGATGATGAGAAGTTCAGATAAAGAACATCGTGTAGTGGCATAGTCAGTGAGACTGTCTCATCAATTAGATGTGCTACAGAGGGCAGAGCAGAGAGATGGAGGACAACTGCTCTGTCTCTAGTTTAAGCAGTACAGTGGAAAGTGATATATTTACCAAGACTGGGAGGAGTAGGTAAGAAACACAAGTTTTCATTAAGTTGTTGGCATACAGAAACGATAGTTATCTCTTGGATGTTATAGTTTGAGATGCATTAATTAAATATATACTAGTGGTGATGTCTAATAGACAGTTGGGCATAGAAGTTAAAATTCAATGGAGAAATTGGGGCAAGAGGCACAAATTTTTAGCACATACAGGGAGAAGCATAAATAGATAAAAGAAGTGGTCTAAGATCTAAGCCATGAGGTATTTCAACATATAATAGGCCAAACAGAGAAGAGGGAATAAGTTCAAAGGTTAGGAAGGAATGACCTATGAGGTACGAAGAAAATTAGGACTGTGATGTCAGGAAAGCCAAGAAAAGAGAGTGTCTCTATAGGAAGGGTCAGATGAGTTATATACTGCTGAGAATTCCTATAAAATGAGAACAGGAGGTAGCTATTGAATTTGGCCAGATAGAGGTCACTGGTGATATTGAAAAGAACAGTTTCTATCCAGTGTTTGGTAAAGAAGCCTAATTAAAATAGTCTGAGGAAAAAAAAATAGTCTGAAGAAAGAAATGGAGAAGAAGGAGAGGCACTATATGATTCCTTTGAGAAGTTCTGCTTTGAAAGGGAGCAGAGAAATGGAGCAGGTTTTAGAGATGGACCTCAATCAAGAGAGTAGGCTTTTCTCCCCTCATAATGTGAAAAGCCTAAGTTAGGTTTCCCTGAGATGAGAATTCATGTATGAATAATTTACTTTTTAAGGATGGATGGATGGATTGATTGACTGACTGACTTATGAGAATATGCATGAGCAGGGGAGACAAGCAGAGATAGAGGAAGAAGCAGATGCCTTGCTGAACAGGAAGCCCGATGAGGACTCAATCCCAAGACCCCGAGATCATGACCTGAGCCAAAGGCAGACACTCAACCAACTGAGCCACCCAGGCGCACCTTGTTTGAGTAATTTATTATGAAGACAGTGTCCCCTGAATACTAGCAAGGTAATGGGAGTAACAAAATGGGGAGAGAAAGAGGGCCAGCAAAGGTGGGATCTCTGACAAGGTCCTACTGGAAGCAGCTTCTGCCTAATACATCGGGGGAACTGTGTGGTGTGAGGTACCTTCAGAGCTCTCCATACCTGAAGCAGGGGATACTGGGCTCTCACAATCACCCCTACCATCTGCCCCCTCCTTCCATTGCAAATAAATTCCAAGAATTTCTGGATTTCTAAGAAGAAATTAGAAGTGAAAGAGCAGGGAAGTGAGTGGGGAGCTCACCAAAAAAAAAAGAAAGACAGAGACAGAGCAGAGACAGGAAGGAAGGAAGGAAGGAAGGAAGGAAGGAAGGAAGGCAGGCAAGCTGAGAAGTGCACCACCTAAGAGATGGCTGTCCTCTCCTGAAAGAAGTTTCATTGGAGACTTTCATAGACTCTGTGGGAACCTGTTTCTGTTTTGCAGCATGGAATGTCACGCCAAAGATATTTACTGAGCACCTACTACATGCTTGTCATGATTCTTCAGTATTGATTTTCAGGCAAGGATGGAGCCTGGGGCCTTTCTGCAATAAGCTGTGTGGTTTCCATAATGGACGTAAACTTATCATATACAATCCAAACAAAAAGACTTGTAAGGACTGAAGGGCTTTACTTATGCTTTCAATATCCATTCAACAATCATTTTTTCAACCTCAAGCCCTGAGTACTTACCTGGAGTTCAATAGAAAGCAGATTGTTTTCTTCCTGCCTCTGACCAGAAATAGAGACTTTGCAATGCAAACTCTGATGACAGTTTGGTTGTTGGCATGAGTGAGATAATGGATTTCTCTGCTCCTACTGTTCTATTGATGGAAGAAGAATATGGGTAACACTCACAACTTGCAGGAAGAAGACGGGATTACACAGGCCGATTTCATAGACTCCCCAGCTCTAAACACGTATTCAGTTCCCAGAATTGTTCATCCTGCTTGGTGCTGAGACTACAGAAATGAGTAAGAAAGAGTCCCAGCCTCTGATAGGCTGGACAATATCCAAAGGTAATACAGAAACACATAGAGTACCAGCAAACATCAATCTAAAATTATGTGAATCTCATGCCCATTTCTCTTTAATCCTGACAGAACTGCTCAGCTCAGTAAATTAGCATTTACTCTGAGCCATATTGTGATATAAAAATTCCTTATTGTCATTTTTTGATACCTCCTTCCTTCTCCATAGCCAGGACTGTTGTTATATTTTAAAATCTCATTTCCTTAAACAGGCTCATCAAGCTGACAATGCAAGAGCGGTAACAAGCCCCAGAACGGTTTGATCCCACCTTGAGACCCAACTCCATAAATATACCTGGTTGCTAGGGCACCTCAGATTCAGAGTGTTTTCTTTTTTCTTTTTTTTTTTTTTTAATTTTATTTATTTATGATAGCCACAGAGAGAGAGAGAGAGAGAGAGGCAGAGACACAGGCAGAGGAAGAAGCAGGCTCCATGCACCGGGAGCCCGACGTGGGATTCGATCCTGGGTCTTCAGGATCGCGCCCTGGGCCAAAGGCAGGCTTTATTTAAGGCTTTATTAAGGCAGGCTTTATTTATTCATGAGAGACACACACAGAGGCAGTGACACAGGCAGCGGGAGAAGCAGCCTCCATGCAGGGGTCTGGTCTCCAGGATCCCGCCCTGGGCTGAAGGCAGCACTAAAACGCTGAGACACGGGGGCTGCCCCCATTCTCTATTTTGTCATTTGTCTCCCTTATCTACTTCTCTCCCACATCTCAAACAATGGTCACACTCTTCCTCTCCTTGTGAATTGTGCTCTAGAAGAAATAATGAGGAAAAATGATTGTTTATTAAGTAGGATTGTGAGCTAGACATTTTGTATATTCTATCACATTGAATCCTTTCAACAACCCTGCTCTTTTACGTTACAAATTGGGAAATTGAGATTCTAGGAGCACCAATAATGGCCCAGTTCATCTGGCTTATAGTAAACTTAGCAAGGAAGGAAATTCAGGGGCTTCTAATTTCAAAGCCTATGCTTTTTCTATCACACCAGTGGTTCCAGGCTTACACTGCACAGGTCAGTAAATTAAAAACAAATAAAAAATTGGCAAACAGAAATAGAGCTAGCAACTTCAGATATTGCCAAAAACATTAAATGTAGAAACTTCAGTCACTATTACCACCATTTCATAATAAAAGGGACATCGCAACACAAAAAAAAATTGTGATGCTTGAATCTCAAAATAGAAGATCAGCACTTAGAATTAAATGGATTTAGCTTCATGGAAAATATACTACATTGCCCTTCATTTTTTTCATTTTGCTAAATATTTGTGAAAATTGTCAAGAACTGGAGCAAATCTTGAATAAGAGAAAAAGCTTAGTAATTACTTCTAAGTGATCTGGATTGTGTTCATACTGAAGTGAATATGAACTCTCTAGGTTACTTAGCAAAATATTTTGAGTGCTTCAGAAGCTATATCTAACCTAGCTTTGTTGTGATCAAACATAGCTACGGACTACATGGGAGTGTTACTTTTGAAGAAACAAAGTGAAAGCAAAAGGAAATCATATTTTATAACTTGGCTATTTCTCCTCAGGTCTCAGATCTCCCTCAGAACTCAAGAGCTGGCAAGGGTCCAGTTTCCAAACAGAAACATTTCCTTTGGCCCTATCCATTCACATGTGAATGCTGAAGTTATATTCCACAATTTTCATTCTGCCATCAGTTACTTCTGACAGGGAACAATAGTTAAAATTCACATGTTAGTAACTGAAAGCTTGTAATGTGCCAGCTCAGGGTTTGAAATACATACATTCTATAATGCTTGTGCACATTTTCTCTAATTATTTGGAAGAAGTGTAATGAACTAAAATACTCAGTAGTAGCAACAAATATGTCTTGTGAAGAAACACTAGCTTGCATTTACAAGCATCCTTCATCTAGAGTGTTCTCATAGCACCTCATAGATGGCATAAGAATCAGCCGCCCACCAGCAGATGCCTCAAGGGTGAAAACCCTTGTGTCTGAGGTTTTAGCAGTGCAGAGAGCACACTGTAGCATTACATGGGATGAGGCTCTAATTCCCCAAGTATTACAGATTTAGAACTGACGTGAGGTATTTCGTTTGAAGAACAGAAGTATTTTAAGAAGGCTGAGTGCAATTTTGAAGTGGCAATCATTCCTTACAGGCAGCTTGTCATAGTGGAAAGAATGAAGTCTCAGGAGTTTATCAGAAATAAGCATGAATCCCAGTTCCACTACTTATTCAGCTTAGTGACCCCAAATACAACCCAGTTCCTCTTTGTAAAAGTGGGAGTTGATAATGGTACTTCCCTGCAAGCTTGCTATAAAAATCAAATAAAAGATTGCACCTAATATATGATAGTCATTATATTTTATCTGTAACATGGAGGTATCATCAACCTCTAAGTATTGTGAAAATAAAAATAATAATAAAGAACAGGTAATGAGGAGGGACTATGTGCCGGGGAATGTGCACAGTGCTTTCCACATATGATCTCATTGTATCCTAATAATAAACATATCATTTTACCAGGTGAAGAAACTGGAATCCCTGAGAGAGAAAGTGAGACGTCCAAGGTTACTACTGGGCAGTTAATAAGTAACAGATAGTACATAGTACCCAAATTTGTAGTGTTTAAGTGGATAATTGGACCAAACAAATGGCATTTAGTTGATCTTTTGAGAATGACTTGGAATGCCCATCTCATCTCCTTACACCTATTCACATCTCTGGCAAATTATTCTGAGTGAATTCAAAGTGAAGGTATACATTCTACCCTTAAAATTTGCCCTCTCCAGAATAACTCCAATTCCATTCAATGTACCAGACCATTACGGAGCTCGTGCAGAGTGCAAAGACTATTCCAGGCACTACAGGCATACCAGTGTTTTTGAGATGCAGGTCCAGCGCTGTCTTATAACAGGCCACAATCATAGCTAATTAACAAACAGGTTAGATTGAGCTAAGCATTATAAAAGAAGTATTAGCAAAATTTTATGGACTCAAAGGAAAAGCAATTAATTCTGCTTGGGAGGAGAAGGAAATGTGCAAAGTAGAAGGAGCATGTGAGTAAGCTTCAGAGATAGTATCCTAAGCCATCCCTGCTGAGGGGGGTCAACCCTTTGGGCTGAGCAGTGCCCACTTCTAAAATGCAAACACCTCTTCTTGGAAGAGGAAGGTATTACATCTCTTACACAGTCATTTTTTTTAGATCATTTTCAGCTATGTCAGCAGGCCCTGAGAATGTCAGCACACAGGACCCACAGAGAAAAGGAGCAGCAGGACAGGAAGGAAACAGGAAGCCATACAGAGGTGAGAGGCACAGTGGGTAACCTTCAACTACTTCACCAAGGTGCAAGACTATCAACATGGAGCATCTGCATCTGACATACTGCTTTCTTGGCAGGGGAACAACACCCTCCCCAAAAGTAATAGGCTGAAATATCAGAAGTCATAGTATGTGTTAGATATGTGATAGGACATTTCCAAACAGCATCTAAGGTTTCCATTCTAGAGTCAGTTTACAGGAGCTTAACTGAAGTCTTCTGATTTCTGCACAGTGGGCAAGGAACTGGGGCAATGCATTGTTTGGGGGCTTCTCAGCTCTCTTTAGCATCTTATTGCATAAAGGCTATTCTCTAGGAAATTCACTTCAATTTCAGAAGATCACCAACATATCCAGAGGAAGGAAGATAGCTTTTTATTTAAAAAAAAAATCTACCCGAAGCTATAATAATGTCATAGAAAATATGAGTTTGGAAGTCAAACAGGCATGGGAATCCATTTCCTACAGCTAAACCTTACAGATTCCTGGCTGACATCTAATGAATTTATGTGTCCAAGCTTCAATTTCTCACCTGTAAAGTGGGAAATATATTATCTACCTAATAAAGTTGATATAAAATAACATGCAACACTAGAATATAAGTCACATGAGGGATTCTTTCTTTTCTTCTTCAGTGTTGCATCTCAGTGTCTAGAACATTGCCCAGCATTTACTAAATGTTTCATTTAGTGAATCAATAATATCTACTCAAAACCTACTTGTGCTAGATATTGTTCTAGTAACTGAATTCCTATAAATAATCAATGACATGATATCTACAAAGCTTTAGGTATGCTACATAAATGTTGTTTCTCTTTATGCTATCTCAAACAAGAGCAGTGGATAAAGGAAGAGAGAATCTACCCAAGCATCAGTGCCTGGCCCTACACTCTCACTGATGTTCTGAAATGATATAGAGGAGATTTGAACCCTGATGCCTACTATTTGGTTTCACCAGCTGCTGTCCCTTTATCAACAGCTGAAAATCCTTAGATCTTCCTTATTCAAACCCTACCACACTTGCAAATCAAAGTGAGCCTTACTTAAAGCAAATTCTAAACATCTTTTCCATAAAAGGCTCACCCTGAGATAGAACTGATTTCTTGCCAATGCCTATTTTGAACAGACATATATTTTAAGCTCCTCAGGTATGTTTTTAAGTCTTCAATGTTCAGAAAGGCATTTAGTCTTCACACAGTGAAGTGCTCAGTGAGTGGAGTGTTTCTTAAACGAGAGAGGGAGAAGATGGAAGGGGAGTAAAACATACAGAATAACGGGAGCTGGGGAAAAAGTGAGGAGATGAAGGAGAAGGGAAGGCAGGAAGGAAGGATCTTCCCTTGTTCCCAAGCCTATCTGTCCATTTAAACACTCCTCAGGTCAGTGGTTCTTGAACCTCAGTCCACAGAGGAATCACTCAGGTAACCTGCTGAAAATGCAGGTTCTTGTCCCCAGCCCCCAATATTCTAATTCAATAGGGCCCAAAGAATATGCATTTTAACAAATCTCCCCAGTCATTTCTTTTTTTTTCTTCCTTTTAGGATTTATTTACTTGAGAGAGAGAGAAAGAGAGAGAGAGAGAGAGAGAGAGAGAGAGAGAGAATGAACAGGAGATCATGACCAGAGCCAAACCAAGAGTGCTTAGAGTGTATACCTTATCTGCTTAACTGGCAGAGCCATTGAGGAATCCCTCCCCAGTCATTTATTTTTTTTAAGATTTTATTTATTTATTTATAAGAATAATTTATAAGAAAATTTATAAGAAAAATTTATAAGAATTTTATTTATTTATTTATAAGAAACATACAGAGAGAGGCAGAAGCACAGGCAGAGAGAGAGGCAGGTTCCATGCAGGGAGCCCGATGCAGGACTCGACCCTGGGACTCCAGGATCATGCCCAGGTTGAAGGCAGGCACTCAACCGCTGAGCCACCCAGGCATCCCCTCATCCCAGTCATTCCTGATGCAGGTAGCCTTTGGTTGCTCTTTTGAGAAACACTGCCCTAGGAAAGGCATGATACAGAATGCTGTAAAGAAAGGAAGCAGTTCAGAAACAGACCACCCATATGCTGAATTCAAAAGCCTCAGGAGTAAGGAAGGGAGTGACTATTTTCTTTGAAATCTCACCACTATAAAGAACAGAGTTAAAACATTGCTATTATTACCATGCTATACTCTTGCTAAACATTACAAAGTGTTCTTCACTGCCAGTAAGATAATTTTAGCAAAGCACTCCATAATCTTGTTCCCACTTACTTTGCTAACTGATCCTTTTCCTCATGCATTTATCGTTCATTGCACGCAGAAAAATTTATGCATTATCCCAAGGATACCATAAACATCACCTCTACATCTATGATAGAATATTAAAAATCTGTCAAATAATCCACAACTTGGAGTGACCTAACACTTAAAATTTCTTCCAGACCCAGGATCTATGGCACCACAGATCTTTTGGACAGCTCCTCATGCCTGTCTCCTAAGGCCTTCAAGCCAGACTCTCAAGACTTCTGGCAAGTCTATGAGTTCCTAAAAGTCTTCAAATAAATTCTCATTTGTTCAAGTTGTTGAGAGCAGTATTGTTGATCTGAATCAAAGAACCCTAACTCATACATATTCTTCCCTTTAACCTTTACTTTCTGTAACTTTCACTGGGCCCTTTACATATACTGCCTTATCCCATTAATTTTTCATACATCTCTGAATTTTTCTGCAAATAAATGCAAGCTCTTTTGGAACAGAGATTGTATGTTATAATTTTTTATGTGCCCCTCTAAAGGCCTAGGGTAGTGTCTTGAATAAAACATCTGTGGTTTGGTTGAGTAATTGACTACCCTCAGAGGTACAAAGTCACCTTTCTGGCCTTAGCATAAAGTGTTCCTAACATTCTGACATCAAACTTAGTTCTGGAATTTTCCAAATCATTAATAATCCTTTGCCAAGTCACTCTAAACTGTGATAGACAGGAAGCATTCCTGTCTGTAACATTTCCCTGGTGCTGTTGCTTAATAAAGATTGCAGCCCTATAAACATCTGCTTAAAAACAAAAACAAAATTCCTCTAGGGTAACTTGATTTCTGATCTTCATCAAGATGTCTTGGACTCCAGCACTCATGGGAGCATTAGCAAGCCCCACACTTTAATTACAAAATGCAAACCAACCCTTTTCCCTCTGTTTTGGAAGTAAAGGGTGGGCTTTGAGTCACACATCCTCTCAGTGGCTCTCCAGGCTCTGTTCTCTCACCCTATTCTTTCTAATTATCTGAAATATGAACTCTTCTGTACCAAGAGTACAGAATGTATACCAAGGCTGCTATTCATGAGTGAAAGAATACTGTTAAGTCAAATGAATTTACTGTGAATGTTGCCTTTCTAATTTCTACATGGAAAGCACACAAAAACACACTATATAAATAAAATATTGTTAATTTGTCCTTTGCAATATGGACAGCCTCCAAGTCAACATGGTTTGACTTCAAAATTTTTAGACTTTACAATGATGCAAAGTGATACACATTCAGTAGAAACCATAGCCCTAATTTTGACTTTTGATATTTTCCCAGTTCAGCGCTATGTGGGACAATCCTCTCTCAATGCTGGGCAGTGGCAGCAAGCTGCAGCTTCCAATCACTCCTGTGACCAAAAGGGTAAACAACTAATATACTACACTTATAACTGTTCTGTACCCATTCAGTCATTCCGTTTTCCACTATCAATATGCTATTCAATACATTACACGAGATGGTCAACACTTTATGAAAGTAGACTTTGTATTAAATGATTTTGCCCAAAAGCAAAATAATGTGAGTATTCTGAGCACATTTAAGTTAAGCTATGTGAAGCTGTGCTGTTCGATAGGTTAAGTGTATTAAATGTATGTTTAACTTATGATATTTTCAGCTTATGATGGGCTTATTGGGATATAACCCCACCATAACTCAAGGAAGTTCTATATTTTCATATATTACTTAAAAAGTTACTTCTTATGTAACCTCACATATAATTTAAAAGTACCCATTCCTTAAAATAAACTGATATTTGGAGAGGAAATGATGAAAGGACTGAATATAAGCAATTGTTTTGGGATCCTGTCCACATAGCCAAAAGCTTATGATCTTTCTTTGCAGAGACTCAGGGATATGTCAAGCAGAAACACAGAGATCTTTACTATACTCTTTACTTTACTATATCGGTCTTGGAATATATTCTCAACCTTTTTTTTTTTTTTTTTTGGTATTTTTTTAGCATAAGAATAATCTCCTTTCCTCCCACTTTTAGTCACATAGTCCTTTAGTCCCTGGGAACCCAAAAGAATGGAGTATATATGCAAATACCAGTAACCTTCAAGATTGGACTTAATTTTTTGACAAGAAAAATGTGCTCAAGCCTAAAGCAATCTCAGGGATATTTTCCACTTTCAGGTGACATTTCTTCTATGATAACCTAAGAGAATTCAGCCTGAGGTTACACTAAGAATAAACAAATTATCTTCTAAAGATCTTAATGCTAAAACTCAGACAGTGAGTGACACAATTTAGGCTTCATATGAAGTCTGTCTCTATCAAGAATTCCTCAGACAACAAAGTACTACATTTAGAGCTCCCATTCTCTCCAACACAATTGAAAATGTCACATGCACAAGAAAGCCAAAGTTTTTGAAATCCTGAGAAAACAATGTGACAATGTCTTGCCTTCAACTTCTTCAGAATACCTCACTGCTTATTATTGATAATAAGCATTTCTGTGCCACTACAATATTCACAGTGCTCCTTATAGTCATTCTATCTATAAGCTGCTACTCAACCCCTACATGAGATGAATCAATTATATCCTGATTTTAACAATAAAACAGATTTCGAGTAAATAAGTAACCTACTCCTTCTGAAATTCTTACTTAGCAGAAATCAAAACTCATATTTTTATCACGCATAAATATCCTAAAAACACTATGTAGATAAAAGCACAAAAAATTTCCACCTACACTAGTATAATGATTTTTCTGCAAATATCCTAAAAGGTAGTGTCAGAAGTCTAGAGCTTTAATTTCTTTGCAGTTTTATCAAAGGAAACAAATATTAATCTTGTATTTATGCTTAATTTAACCTTCTTCAAGCAATTGCCAAAATCTTCTTTGGAAATGCTGGGTTTTATTCTAGAAATTAGGATATCTGAAGTCATGTGTGACAGAAACTTTATTTTACTAAGAACAAGGGAACATTCTTGCTGTGAAACCAACTGTCCTGCCAATGTATCACCAAAATACAGCCACTAGCCACAGATGGTAGGTTAGTATTATATGGGATACAATTTTCAAACTAGCAAATTTATCAACTGTATATTTCTAATGAAGCCCCCAACATTGAGAGTAGAACTACTAGGTTATTTTCCCCACTTTTAGTTCATAGTTCATTGAAACACGAAACTTCGGAGAGGATCTTGGGAAGGTGGTGGAATAGGAGGACATTAAGCTCACCAGAAACCCATATTTACAACTAGATTATCACTCATATCCATGTAAATAAATTGGAGAGCAATCCAAAGACTGGCAGAACAAACTCAATTACATCTAGAGAAGAAGCCACATCTGAGAGATTAGGAAAGATAGAAACAGAGGTCAGGAGCTGCCCACAGAAGGAGAGACCTGCAAGCACAGAGAAAGGAAGAAAATGGTCCCTTGTACCAGGGAGATTGCCCAGTGAAGATGAATCCCCATAGCACCTGGCTTTGAAAACAGAGCAGCTGAATTCCATGAGTTTGTATAACAAGGGGAACAAGGAGCCTGGAGTTTTAAAAGTCAGCTGACTTAGCATGTGGTGAGCCAAGATGGTAAATGATAGCTGGGTCCCCACCCTTAAAGAGATAGCAGCCCATGGAGAGACAACATAAAAGGGACAGTTTGCATACCTGGAACAAATGGGAGGGAAATCTGTTTATGATGATTTTGGAGCATCTTGGAGGACTTCTCCCAGAACAAAGGAACTAATTAGCAAGCACCATTCTCCTCCCCCAGCACTCTGTACTGAGCCACCTGCAGGAGGCAGCACTACACTTGCTACCTGACCTGCTGGCAGTGTACCCCACCCATGCATTCTCCCGAGAACCCTCCCACCTCAAGCCTGATGGCCTTGGCCCTGGGATGAGCACAGATTTTGCTACTGCCATGTTCCCAAACATCCTGCCCAACCACTGTACACATGACTGGAGCTGCCAAATTCTGTGACCCAAGCCATAGCATCTCTCAGAAACCCAACCTAGGAGTAGTGGCTCAGTGCAAATTTTGCTAACATCACTGCCCTGCCTCCAAGCCCTCCTGTGGGCCAGAACCCCTCAGAGCTGGCCTACCTGGGCTTCACTAACACCACAGAGCAAGCCCAGCCCACAACAGGCAGAGAGTCAGTGAAGACATCTGGACTGAAAGAAAAAATTACTCAAATACAACAGCAGGACATAAGCAACACACCTAGGAGACTCTAATGAAGTGTCAGGTTTTAGTGAATAGGGAACACTGTACTGCAAGGCACTGCAGGGCCTCTTCTTCATAAAGCCACTACTCTCAAATACAGAAGATGTAGCTGACTTTCTTTTCTTTCTTTCTTTCTTTCTTTCTTTCTTTCTTTCTTTCTTTCTTTCTTTCTTTTTTTGTAGCTGACTTTCTTAACAAAGAAATAGACATACACAAAATGAGGAGAAGAGAAACATATCACAAATGAAAGAAATGGACAAAATCACAGGAGGAGATCTAAGCAAAACAGACATAAGTAATATGCCCAACCATGAATTTAATTTCCTGGACTTCAGAAAAGGGTGAAGAACATCAGTGAGATCCTTTCAAAGATAGATAGATAGATCGATAGATAGATAGATGATAGATTGAGATAAAGATATAGATATCTAACTATATATATCTTTTTCTCAATATAGATAGATATCTATATCTTTATCTCAATATAATGAAATAAAGAGATCTATATCTATAGATATCTCTCTCTATATATATATATATATTTCAATAAAATGAAATAAAAAATACAATACATGGAATAAATGTAGACTACAGGAAACAGAGGAACATATCAGGAACCTGGAGGAGAAAGTTAATGGAAACCAATCAAGTTGAAGAGGTAAGAGAAAAAAAAGTGCTCTAAGTGTTTCTTGGAGAACCCACAACACCATCAAGCATAGTAACATTTTCATTATATGGGTCCCAGGAGGAGAAGAGAAAAAGAAATGTAAAATATATTTGAAGAAATAATAGCTGAAAACTTCCCAAATCTAGGACAGGAAACAGAGACCCAGATTTAAGAGTCACAGACAACCCCCAACAAATTCAATTCAGGGAGGTTCATACCAAGACACAGAGTAATTAAAATGGCACTACTTCAAGGCAGTCTCTTGTTTGCTGTCACTCCTGATACTCCCTTGTGGTATATTCAATTTAAATTAATTAATTAAATGACAAAAATATGATAAAGCAAGAATTTGAAAGGCAGCAAGAGAAAAGAAGGCAGTCACATACAAAGGAAACTCCATAAGCCTATTGGTTGATTTTTCAGCAGAAACCTTGCAAGCTAGAAGGGAGTAGCATGGCATCCTTAAAGTCCTGAAAAGGAAAATCTGAAGACAAGAACACTCTATCAAGCAAGGCTATCATTTGGAATAGAAGGAGATTTAAAGAGCTTTATAGGAAAAAAAAAAGTTAAAGACTTCATGACCACTAAATCAGCCCTACAACAAATGTTAAGGGGGACTCTGTGAGTGGAAAACAAAACCACAATTAAGTGAAAAAAAAATAGGAAGCACAAAAGAAAAAAGTAAGTATATCTGTAAAAATTATTCAAGAAAAGCACAAAGTCAAAGGATGTAAACGATGATAGCAAATATCTGAATGGTGGAGGGGACAGGAATAAAGAATAAGTTCAAAACTAAGTAACCATGAGCTTTATGTAGACTGCTATATGCAGATGCTACAAATAAACTGAATGGTAACAACAAATCAAAAATCATTAAGATATGCAAGAAGTAGAGTAAGGAATCCAAGTATTTCACTAAACAAAGTCAATTAATCATGAGAAAAGAGTAGAAGGGAAGAAGAGAACAGAGAAGAAATACAAAACAACCGTAAAACAAGTAACAAAATGGCAGTAAGGACTTATATATCAATAGTTACTTTGAATGTAAATGGACTAAATGCTACAATAAAAAGACATAGGGTGACAGAATGGATTAAAAAAAAAAAAAGACCCATCTATATGCTGCCTACAAGAGACTTATTTCAGACCTAAACACACATGCAGACTGAAAGTGAAGAGAGAGACATTTATCATGCAAATGGAAGTGAAAAGAAAGCCAGAGTAGCAATTCTTATATCAGACAAAATAGGCCTTAATACAAAGACTACAACAAGGGACAAGGAAGGACATTATGTAATCATAAATGGTACAATTCAACAAGAAGACAACAATTTGGGAGCACCCCAAAAAATAAAGCAGCTAATAACAAATATAAAGGAATTAATTGATAGTCATACAATAATAGTAGGGATTTTAACACCCCATTTACATCAATGAATAAATCATGCAGACAATCAATAAGGAAACAGTGGCTTTGAATGACACATTGGACTAGATGGATTTAACAGATATATTTAAACATTCCATCTTAAACCAGCAGAATATGCATCCTTTTCAAGTACACAAGGAATATTCACCAAAACAGACTACATATTAGGCCACAAAACAAGTCTCAACAAATTAAAAAAGACTGAAGCCATACTGTGCATCTTTTCATACCACAAAGCTATGAAACTAGAAGTCAACCACAAGAAAACAAACTGGAAGGCACACAAATACATGGAGATTAAATTACATGTTACTAAACACTGAATAGGCCAATCATGAAATAAAAGACAAAATCAAAAAAATGCATGGAGACCATGAAAATGAAAACACAATGGTCCAAAATCTTTGGGTTACAGCAAAAGCTGTTCTAAGAGCAAAGTTTATAACAATATAGGCCTATCTCAAGAAGCAAGAAAAATCTCAAATAAACAACCTAATCTTACATCTAAAGGAAATAGATAAAGATGGGATGCCTGGGTGGCTCAGCAATTGACCTTCTGCCTTCAGCTTAGGGCATGATCCCGGGTCCTGGGATCAAGTCCCACATCAAGCTCCCTGTGGAGAGCCTGCTTCTCCCTCTGCCTATCTCTCTGCCTCTCTGTGTCTCTCATGAATAAATAAATAAAATCTTTAAAAAAAAAAAAAAGAAGATAGAAAAATAACAACAAAAGCAGTGAGAGGAAGGAAAAAATAAATATTAGAGGAGAAATAAAAGAGAAACTAAAAAAACAATAGAACAGATCAATAAAATCAGGTGCTGGTTCTTTGAAAAGAGCAACAAAATCAATAAACCTTTAGCTAGACTCCTCAGAAAAAAAAAATGAAAGAAAGAGAGGGGGGGAGGTAGACTTATACGAACAAAATCAGGAATGAAAAAGGACAAAGAACAACCAGTACCACAGAAATACTAAGGATTATAAGAGAATATTATGAAAAATGATATGCCAACAAATTGGGCAACCTAGAGGAAATGGATAGATTCCTAGAGACATATAACCTCTCAAAATGAATCAGGAAGAAAAAAAAATCGAACAGATTGATTATCAGCAATGAAATTGAATCAGTAATCAAAAAACTCTTCAACAAAAGTCCAGGACCAGATGGCTTCCCAGGTGAATGCTACCAAACATTTAAAGAACAGTTAATACCTATTCTTCTCAAACTATTCCAAAAAATAGAAAATGAAGGAAATCTTCCAAATTCATTCTATGAAGCCAGCATTACCCTGATATTTAAACCAGATAAAGACATTACAAAAAAAAGAGAACTATAGGCCAGTATCTCTGATGAACAAAGACGTAAAAATCCTCAACACAATATTAGTAAACTAAATCCAACTCTACATTTAAAAAATCATTTACCATGATCAAGTGGGATTTATCCTTGGATACAAGTATGGTTCAATATCTGCAAGTCAATTAATGTGATATATCATTAACAAAAGGGGTGCCTAGGTGGCTCAGTCAGTTAAGCATCTGACTCTTAATTTCAGCTCAGGTCATGATCTCAGGGTCATGGGATTGACTCCTACTTTGGGCTCCATACTCAGTAGGAAGTCTGCTTGAGTTTCTCTCTTTCTCTTTCTCTGTCCCTCCCCACTGCTCACATGCAATAAATAAATAAATAAATAAATAAATAAATAAATAAATAAATAAATAAATAGTTTTTTTTTTTTAAAGGAAGGGATAAAAGCCACATGAGTAGATGCAGAAAATATATCTGGCCTACAACATCCATTCATGATAAAAGCCCTAAACAAAGTAGGTCTCAACATTTTAAAGGCCATATATGAAAATCCAACAACATCATACTCAGTACTGAAAAACTGAGAGACATTAAGGTCAGGAACAACACAGGGATGTCCATTCTCAACACTGTTATTTAACATAGAAATAAAGGTCCTAACCACAACAGACAAAAGGAAGGAATAAAACATATCCAAATTTGTAAGAAAGAAGTAAAACTTTCAGGGCATCTAGATTGCTCAGTTGGCTAAGAGTCCAACTTTTTATTTCAGCTCAGGTCATGATCTCAGGGCTGTGAAATCAAGCCCCATGTTCAGCACCGTGCTCAGTGGGGAGTGTGCTTCTCTCCTTCATCTTCTCCCTCTGCTTTCCCCCCTGCTCTCTATCTCAAATAAATACATAAATCTTAAAAAAAAAAAAAAGCAAAAATTTCACTATTTGTAGATGATATGATACTATAGAGAAAAAACTCAAAAGAGCCCAACAAAAAACTACTAGAACCAATAAATGCATTCAATAAGGTTTCAGGATATAGAATTGATATATAAAAATGCCACACATTTTTATAATAATGAAGCAACAAGAAGAGAAATTAAGTGAACAATTCCATCTATAATTGCACCAAAGATAATAAAATACTTAAGAACAAACTTAGTATTGTTTGTTGACCAAAGAAGCGAAAGACATGTACTCTGAAAACTAAAACACTAATGAAAGATATTGAAAAAAGAATGATACTGGAGACAACACAAACAAGTCAAAAGATATTCATGCTCATGGACTGGAAGAACAAATATTGTTAAAATGTCCATACTACCCAAAGCAACATACAGATTTAATGCAAAAATATTTTTCAAAATAGCAACATTTTTCACAGAACTAGAACAAACAATCTTAAAATTTGCATGGAACCAAAGAAGACCTAACACTACATCTTTGTTTTTTCCCTAAGACAGGAAAAGCCAAACAGCACAGCTGAACCCCAGTCCAGAAGGAGTTATCAAAACTACATTGGCTTTAAGCAGTATCTACCCTGAGGGCCTCATGCTGAACAGTTTATAGGGTTACCATATGATGAGTCTCCAGGAAGAACCATTCCTGTTGGTGACCATTGGAGGGTTCCCTGGAGTTGGGCAGGGAGCAGTGTGGCCATACGGTAGCCCTGATCTTCAATGCTAGTAACAGGATTAGAAACACGGGGACCCATGGAGCTGATACAACTTTCCTTATTGTTCACAATGAAACAGGTCAGCTAGAGACAACAGAAAGGATTGTAAATAACTCAATTTGGGACAGACAGTAGACTTTCTGTGATCCTATTCATCTCTATTTTAATTATCTATCAATTATTTAGCACTGTCTGTAAGCCATACACTGTGCAAATGCTTATTACCTTTTGCTAGAGAAAAGTGCTCATCACTGCAAGACATAGCCAAAACAAACCTTGTTTATCTTTTTTTCTCGTTTTTATTTTTTTTTACTTTTATTGTTTATTTTAATCCCAACAGTGTTAACATAGTGTTATATTCATTCCACACGTACAATATAGTGATTCAACAATTCCATATATTACTGAGCTAAGGTGCACTCTTATTCTCCTTCATCTACTATGCTCATCCCCCCAGTCACTTCCATGAGATAACCATCAGTTTGCTCTTTATAGTCAAGAGTCTAGTTTTTGGTTTTTGTCTCCCTCAATCTCTCTCTCCCTTTTTTCCCCCCTTGTTTGTTTTGTTTCTTAAATTCCACATGTGAGGGAAATCATATGGTATTTGTCTTTCTCTGGCTGACTTACTTTACTTAGCATTATTCTCTAGCTCCATTTATGTCCATGTAAATGGCAAGATTGTTTTTTAATGGCTACATAATATTCCATTGTATATTATATCACATCTTTATCCATTCATCTGTTGATGGACAATTGGACTGCTTCCATATGTTGGCTATTGTAAATGATGCTGCAATAGGCATAGGGGTGCATGTATCCTTTTGAAGTAGTGTTTTTGTATTTTTTGAGTAAACACTCAGTAGTGTGATTACTGCATCACAGGGTGGTTCATTTTTAACTTTTTGAGGAAGCTCCATACTGTTTTTCATAGTGGCTGAACCAATTCTATCAACAGTGCATGAGGGTTCCTTTTTCTCCACATTCTCTCTAACACTTGTTTCTTGTGTTTTTGATTTTAGTCATTCTGACAGGTGTGAATTGATTTGCTGTAGTTTTGATTTGCATTTCCTTGATGGTGAGTGATGTTGAGCATCTTTTCATTCTGCCTGTTCTTTCTAGGTGGCATCACAGTCCCATACCAGAGGAAAAACAAAGTCTGGATTGAGACAAACATGAGCCTAAAAGTCATGAGCAATTGATCATCCATTTACACATTTAATCCTGGAAATTGAAGTTACTAAAGTAAAAACCGGGGACCTCCTTTGGGTTTCATTATGGAGTTCCAACAGTCAGTCTCAGATCCCAGATATTTCAGACTCAGAGATCCATTACAGCTTAAGATATTGCTCAGTAAATTATATAGCTTCATGTATTGGAAATTCCCCAAGGCCTTCCAATGGGACTCCAGGAGTTAAAGTTCATTGAGGTCCAACTCTCCTGTTAAAATTACCAAGGACGGCCTATTTCTCTGGCCAAATATGCTATACTCCAACAGCACTTATCTTTTCAATATACCACGCCCTCTTGTAATTCAGGACACATTTGGGTTTTATCAAACCCTGTTCCAATACCACCACTATTAATCCAAAATACACACACATGCATTTCTTCCTATGGAAAATTCTTAATCACCTTTAAGAGTTCAAACCAAATACTGGCTCCTCTGTGTCAACGTTCTATGGGCAGAGGTCCCATATCATGCTGTTCACAATTCCATTTTGAAATTTAACACATTATATTGTAAGGTAAGTATTTACATTGTTTCCCCAACTAATCAATGAATTCCTCAAGGATACAGACTGAAACCTATCTTCTTGCCACAAAGCCTTACAAGGTGATAAGAACACAGTCAGATTAATAAATACTGAGTAAATAAAAACATGGTTGAATGGAACAAACGGTACCCCATACTAGAATATTTCACAGCCACACCACCTCAAGGGTCACCTATCAAGATAATCATCCTCAAGTGGAGCCAGTTTACTTTGGATCTGAAGTTAATCTTTAAAAGGAAACTCTGAGGACATTTAATCCTCCATTGGTTTAGGGATGTTAGGAGAAGCCTAAGGAGAAGCCCTTAGTTTTTCTGAATTACAGTGATAGATTAGATAAATAGATAGATATTCCAAGAAGCTCTGGGGTTTTGGTGAAATATCTGTGGTTTTAAGGCAAAAGAAATATTCCATCTCTGGCACAACCTCAAGTACCATGAGCTGACTTCTCTTAATGAAGTGTTAACAAAGTGTTAGCACAGACCAGAACATTGCTGATTTGCATACTGCTTGGCTAATAGTGTTAAAATAGGATCTTAAAGTCTCTTTTATGTTAAAGAACTAAAATGCCCGTTGAGATTATTTTTTTTTTTGAGACTCTTTGTACAAAATAATCTGGTAAATTAAAAGGGATTCATTCAATCACTCAGGGATGGTTACAATTCTAATTTTCAAACACAATGCATTTCTTCACTGTATCCAGAAACTAAAAGGTTGGATAGCTTTGAGTTTCACAGACAACTTTCTGGTCCTGAAAAGTTGAGATTTTGTATACTAGAGAAAGAGTTAATAAGCATTAGGTCCAAAGTCACTAAACCCAATCATTCACTGTTGACCATACTGGGAGTAAGGCATGAGTGCTAATGGTCATGCCGCATCACTGTTCTTTTTAAAAATACAGTGCAATTACCTTCTAAAATATGCTCGATCAGCAAAGTAGCTTAAATATAAATTTATAGCTATATTAATACATAAATGCACATTACATAAAGTCATATTTATTTAATAGGGATATCTATACATTTAAATACTTAAAAGTGCATATTAAACAATCTAAAATGAGGTTCTTCTCATGATTTCAAAGTATACACTGATGACAAATACAAATTCACATCTGCATTTTATCTTCCTACCAGTATGACACGCATATATCCACCGGGAACGTCAAACTCAGCAACTCAACAACCACAAACCCGCACTTTTCATCTTCTTTGAGGCCAAGAGCTAGCTGCCCGGTGAGCCGGCTGAAGGCATCCCCGTTTCTCCATTTCCCACCGCTCGCCACGTTGGAATGAATCCCCAACTCCAACCCGACCTCCCGAATGTTTCCCAGACGACGCCCTTTATTCCGTCCCTCCGACCCTCCGACCCTCCCCGGTTTAAGCCCCCATCCTCTGCCCTCTGGATCGCCCACCGACTGCCGAGCGCGGTCTTCCCTGGAGGCTGCCCTCCACCCGCTCCCGCCCGCGGGTCCTGGAGACTCCCAGCGTCCGGCGGGCTTCGGTCCCGGGACGGCGGCGCACGGGGGGCCGCCCGGCTCGCTCGCCGCCTCCTGCCCCGCGGCCGTCTCGCCCTTTGCGTTGCCCGGCACCGAAGACCTCGGGCGCCGCTTCTGACAGCGCGACGGCTTTCACCTGCTGTGCGAGGGGCGTCGGGTGTGTTGACACTTCTGGGCCTCTCCTCGGAAATCCTCGGCCATCGTGGCCTTCGAGCACTCCGTCCGAGCTCGGCCCTCCTCTGCAAAGCCTCCCCCGCCTCGGCTTCCGCCCACGTGACTACCTCGTAGCGAGGCGCAGCAGGACTCGCGCTCCTTTGCCGTCTCCGGTTTGGGGCGCTGTGAGCGGGGCTTCCGGCGAGGCCCGGCGGCGGCCCGCCCGGAAACGGGAGCCAGCGTCGAGGTTCCGCGCGCCGCCGCCCTTCGCCGCCTGCCCCGGCTTCGCAGGGCTGTTCCGCTCGCAGGTCCCCCAGCCGGAGCCGCTTTCCGGGGCACAGCCCCGCGCTGGTCCTGTGCGGCCGAGACCGCGGGCGGCCGCGTGCCTCAACCCCATCAGGCCTCCTAGAAAACCCTGCCTCGGGGCCGGTGCAGCGGGCCCTCGTCGTGCCGCTCCCCTCCCGCAGCCTGGTAAGTCCGTCCCTTACTTAGTGACCTGCCACGTACGGATGTGGGCTGGCGGGCTCTTCTGTAGCCCAGGCCACGTGTGGGGCTGGGCAGGCCCCGGCCGGCCGCCGACCTCTGACCTCTGACCTCCGCGCGGGGAGGCGCGGCCGCTGCTGGGGGCTGGGGACCGCCGCGCGACACCCGGGGGAGACCGCCCAGAGGGGAAGCGCCGCGCCCCGGCCCCGGCCACGCGGGCGGCCTCTCCCGGGGGCGGTTCGCGGGCGCTCGGGGCAGGAGCTAGGGCGAGGACGGCCGGGTGCCCGCCGGCGGGGGTGCCCGCGGGGTGCAGGTGGTCGGGGCGAGAGCGCAGCGCGACGAGGTCGACGAGGTCCCTTGTCCTGTCGCATCAGCAGCTACGCCGCGAGCCCGCAAGAGTCAACCTAGGAAGGGGCAGGCCGCGGCGGATTGCGGTCCGTGGCTGGGGCCCGGGGCAGGAGCCCTGGGGAAGGGCGGAGAGCCCCGGGGACGGTACGGTGGCGACCGGCACGGCAGGGAGGCCTGGGAGCAGGCTGCTCCGCCGGATCCGTGGTACGAAGGAAAACCTGAAGAAAGCCGTTACCTTGACTTGCAGTAGTGGAAGGTGCACACCACAACTCGGAAGAGAAGCCGCTTCTCTATCCCTTGAAGATGTAAATCTTGCCTCGGACATGTAAACACCAGGAGATATCTAAAAACCAGGCCCTGGTGGCCTGAGGCCAGACCGTCGGCCCCGTGAAGGCAGGGACTGTATATCTCCTAAGCCCGATACGTGTCCTGGCAGATAGGGGTTGAATGAATGAATGAATGAATGAATGAAGACTTTCTTGTTCACTTCTAGTTTCTCTTCAGAAATTCTTTCAGTTCTTAGGCAAGGAGTGACCAAGCTAACGTCGTCCAACCTGTCTTGCTTTCTTCTTTTCCACACTGTTCCTTTACTTCACTAATTCTCATGTGATACCTTCCCCTGCCCCTCTCTGCATGGTTTTTAAAACTAATTCCAGAAATTGACAACCTCAGGATGGTCTCTATCACCTGTTCTGCTAATTCTATATACATGGCTGTACTTCACGTTCTACTGGATGGGTCTGTGTAATGCAAGAACATATGGCTCACCTCTCTAACACATACGTGGTGAAACTACTTGCTTTAATTTTCTCTCTCCACTCAGTTGTGGAGGGAAAGGACCAAAAACACATTCTGGGCTTCCTGTTCTTCCTGATATAACATCCAACTTGAATACCTGAGAAACCTTCCCCACAGAGCAGAAATAATTATTTCTGCCTTATTTCTTGTATTCTGTTAGTGTACGAGGAGCTGTAACACAACAGTGAACCGGATATAATCCTGCCTTCAAGGGCTGTGGAGATTTGTGAGGAAATAAGACAAGAAACCAGACTACAGCTCAGTTGTGGAAATGTTGTAATTCTCTCAAGAGCATTGCTTTCAGACCAGGGGTCTCAACGGCAGGACACCTGCCCAACTCCAGCAGAAGTGGAACCCAAGCATTCCAGGGCTGTCTCTGCCCTGCGCCTGATGCAGGGGTGCCTGCCAGTGCCCTGGAAGCAGTTAGCAGGTGTGTTTTTAGCCCTTCAACCACAAAGCAGAACAAGCAAGGTGCAGGCACTGCCTTAATGGGATTGCCTGCTAGGATGGCGTTTGGTTCTTGGGATAGAATTTTAGGCTGCTCAAACAGGAGACACACACACGCACACCCCAAACTCCTAACTGTACTTGTTAAGAAGAATGTCAGAGTTATCAGGCCCTGGTTCAATGCAGTGCATAGCTTAAAAAAAAAAAAAAAAAAAAAAAGCTCCCCTCTCTAAGAATCATGCAAGTGGTGACAACTGAGCCATGCCTCAGAAAAGAGCAGGCTGGCTTTATTAAGTACGTTAACCAACTAATGTGGCAGTTAATAAGACTTTGAAGCTGGAGCTTAGAAGCCTTTAAGGAGATGGAGAACTTAGTAAACATTTTTCCATGCCTTGATGTATTCATTCATTCATTCATTCATTCATTCAGTAAACACTAATGGGGAAACTACTGTGTATGAGGAAATATACTAGTACATAGAGAGACAATTATGAATAAGACTAACCCCTACCATCAAAGGGCTTACCATTTAGAAATTCAAGGAATCTTCACTTACAATAGAATGTTCCATGTGCACTGAATACCAAGGAAATGGAGCAGAATCAGTTAACCCAGGTTTGAGGGATCATGGAAAGCTCCTTGGTCAAGTCAGCTTCTGTACTCCATCTTGAAGGATTTATTTATTTGTTTGTTTGTTTATTTTTTTTTAATTTATGATAGTCACAGAGAGAGAGAGGCAGAGACACAGGCAGAGGGAGAAGCAGGCTCCATGCACCGGGAGCCCGACGTGGGATTCGATCCCGGGTCTCCAGGATCGCGCCCTGGGCCAAAGGCAGGCGCCAAACCGCTGCGCCACCCAGGGATCCCAATCTTGAAGGATTTAGAAGAAGGCTTGCATTTACATTGGTTAACTCAGACTTTCGTGCACACCCCTCTGCATTAACTCTGTACTGAAGGGGTTCTGGTGGTCCTCCACTGAGAAAAATGGAGATGTGTTGTAGAAGCACAGAACAGGGCTAGATGGCATTGGCTCACTTGTGTGATGGTGTTATTAAGTGAACATCAGTCCCAACGTCAGTGTTTACAGAGTAAATAAAAATATGCAGATGTTTCATTCATGCAAACTTATTGCTGAAGGTATTCTTCATTGGGACCACAGACCTCTCCTCTAAGCTTTTGAGGCATAAAAGTCTCTGTTTCACACCTGGAAGTCTGTATCTACTTGTGCCTGATTGAGTGAACCTGGAACAACAGAGAATAAGATTACTTTTCAATCTCCTTACTGATTGGTTCTGAAATAGAGAGTTGTTGGAATAGACATACTTCATGTTTTTCCAAAGGAGGGTTTTAATGTCATTTTTATTTTATTTATTTTATTGACTTTTAGTCACAGCTTAAAAATCAGACCTGCACATTTAAAAATACTTTACTCAATAGCTGCCATTGTTCCCAGCACAAAATATTTGTGTAACCTTTTGAGCCAATATATTTATGAACATATTCTGTTTGTGATGGACATTTAAATTGTTGGGACTAAGCACACAAAGTGTTTCCTTGGGTTACCCCCAAGGGAATAGTATTGAGATGAGGACGAGCTCCATTTTTTACTTTGAACATTTCAGAAGTTAGGGTTTCTTTTTTTGTAATATAAAATACAATAAAGATGGAGGCTATCACTGCCAAATTGTGATACTATGATGAGACCCAGGAGAATATGATATATTTCCATGCCTGGGAAATTTTCTCTTACAAAAGACAAATAATGATAAAGAAATACTGCATAACTAAGAGTCCAGGTGCAACAGTGGATTGAAAATTAAGCTCATGTGTTATTGCCATAATCCCCCTTTGCTGTGGGTGTCAGAGGCATAGCACAGAGAAGCTGCAACATTGTTAGTAATCTTAAGAATCAGTGAGCAAATATTGTACCAACATCAGTTTAATCTCCCAAGCAAACACCACCTGCACAGACATCACTCCATTGATGAGTCAAACATGTGAAACTCTAAGGCACATTCTGTTCTCCAAATCTTAGAATTATGGTCTCTTAAAGAAGAACCATAAAAATAGATGGAAATATTTGTAAGAACAACATAAATAATGTTAAATAATTTTTTTTCCACAATCCAGTCCACTCCACATGACTGGGCCAAAGTCCTTGAAAGCATCTATTGATATCAGAGAAACTAGCGGAGTCTTTGGAAACACACATCCAAAACAGGATTTTGTAACATGAAACAAGATTATTGACAATTTAATCTGTAATGGATTAAACCAGAAGAAATGGCAGAAGCAACATGCTGAAGTAGAATCATGATTAGGTTGTTTCATAGGTTATGTAGTGTATACTACTGTAAACAACTCTGATCCAGGGAATCAAAGAATGGAAGTTCTAGGAATGCCTATGTTGCTAACTGCAGGCAGGAAAGTCACCTCACCTCAGACAAGATGATACTTGCCCTTATGCATTATAAGGCACAGGACTTGAAGAATGCAACCACAGGATTTCCTGCAAACACTTGAGAAATGTCAGAGCTCTTTTGTAAGGAAAATACCATCCCCACCTAAAAATACTCCTACTTCCGAAGCCTCTATGGGTTGTCCCTCTGACTTAGCAAAAATATAGGTAAGGCTCTAATGTTTTATAACGTAATGACAGCTCTGCCTCCCTCATGTCTAGTGTCTAAAGCATAAGAGTTTCATATTAGCCAATATCGTGGAATAGCTGTACTGTGACTGGTTGTTAGGTAGTTCGATCATGAATTGTCTGTGAGCCAGCACCTGCCAACAGCTGGCCTCAGACATCTGATATTTGAAAAAGACAGTCTAATGGGCATGCTACATACTCCTTCTCCTATAGGTTCCAAGCTTGCTGCATTTTCAGCTAAACCACCAAGAAGCAATGTACTCAGACCAAATGATCTCAGTTCTCTGTAGAAATGCCTTTACTGATTGATGATACAAGGTTTTACCCTGAGCCTTTACAAAGAGTCAATATGAAAACTTTCTCATGAGTATTTCTCTGTTTTTGTACAGCTGTAGCCAGTGTCCACTGTGCTTGCAAATATCACTTTTAAAAGGCACGGGCAGAATGCCACCCCATTTAACTTAATTCTAAGAAAAGGTTTCTTTCTGTCTGTAAATGTATATGCTTTCATTTGTCTGTAGTGAACATGAAGTAACTCATGAGGTTTCCTTTTAGAGCTAAATTTAGACATACCTTAGAAATGAACTCACCCTGAGTTTATGACACTATTTTGGAGGAAGGGTTGGGTTCAGATAGCGTTTCTTCTGTTCTAGTCATCAACTATCCATTGTACGTGATGTTTAACCTGGAAGTTGCTTTCTATTTTTTTCAAATTTTAGAGGCATAAAGCTGAGGGTAAGTAGAAAAAGAACCACAATACACTGAACATTTACTCTGTGCCGGGTAGTTACATATATAACCTTAGGTGATATTCAATACCACCGTAATCTATATTAAAGATGAAATTCAGATATGTCAAATAACATAATCAGTGTTACAGAGCTAGTAAGAGTGGAGCTGATATTTGAACCCAGATCTTTTCTGGGTTTGTCCAAAGTACATGCTCCTATTTAGGACTCTGCTGTATATTTATTAAACATTAATTTTTAAATGAAGCTTTTATTAAGCATGACTATTAAGTTAATAATTAAGTACCTAGTCTCCTTTGCAATACCATTGTGAGGGTAAAATAAAATTAAAGCATGAAAGTACTTTGAAAGAATTTTAAAACAGTACACAAATGTGAAATGTTTTATTATCTATTACTCCATTATACTCATCATTTTAAGATTTGAATTTCTATATTAAAATCTAAGGGTTGTGTGTAAGTATGCAACTCTAAGTCTTGAGTGCTTCACTGTTTATTACAACTGGCCTTTGACCAACATGGCTTTGAATTGTGCAAGTCCACTTATGCATTGATTTTTTTCCCCAGTAAATGAGGTACTGTAAATGCGTTTTTTCTTATGATTTTCTTAATGATATTTTATTTTCTCTAGCTTACTTTATTGTAAGAATACTGTATATAAGACATATATAAAATATATGTTAATTGACTGTTTATATTATTGGTAAGGCTTTTAGTCAATGGTAGCTATTAGTAGCTAAGTTTGGGGAGTCAAAAGTTATACATAGATTTTCAACTGCAAGGGGGGTTGGCACTTCTAACCAATACATTGTTCAAGAGTCAAATACAGTATTCAACAATGATTGTTAATCAATGGAAAGCTGAAAAGAACTTTGGCAAAAGTGCCTTGGATATTAAGTAGTTTACTGAAATTCATTAACAAATGACATTCTAAATTAAACTTCATCTCATAAAATTCCTATTCTGATAAAGAAGTCATTCTTATCCCATACATATAGCACCTTCCTATGAGCCACATGATGAAAACATCCATTTGAAAATCCTACAGTGGTCCTCTGACCTGAAAATAGCTGTTTCAAAGAAAAGATGTAGAGAAACTATTTTTTCCTATGTCCTAAGATATACTTTTCAGACTTTATGAAATGATCAACTATCTCTACACACAGACAAAAACAGCCCATTCATTCTTTACCCCAGTCCAAATCCTCAGGCAATAAAGTACAACCTCATCATGCCTGATCTTATTTCATTAATACCTCTTTCTTCTCATTTCAGCACTTTATCCTTCCAGAAAATGACTTCTGCTATTTCAGCTCTGGATACTAATTATATTTTTCATTTTGTCTGTTAGTCCTACTTCCTTTGGCTTATCTGTAAGAAAATATTTTAAAACATACTGCATTATAAAACATGAATATTTTCTAAGCATCAGCTGCAAGTATAGCGGAATGAAGACATCACTATATTAGAAAGATTCTGGTGCTATTCCATTATTAAGAAGGTAAACAACTCAGAAAGAAGATTGCAGGACTGGATAATATTTACATAAAGCTGAATTCCTTCAGTAGGACGTTTAGCAAACTACAGACAAAATATTTCCTCTATCTTATTTTTAGCTTAATGAATTACAAGAATGTTCTCACCTAACTCTTACCCACACTTTATCATTACTGGTGGTCAGAGTACATATTTTTGTCTTACTTTACTTGTATTTTTAGAGGTCCTTGGCATCTGCAAAATCAGATATTATGGGGTGAGATGGGTCACAGAAGCTTTTGGTGCTCTATAAATGATAAATATAAATAAATAATAACATATCACCCTTAAATCAGAATAACAAAGACAATTCTAGGCAGCTGCTGTCACTGTTAGAGAAGTGGTAGGAAAAAAGTTGGGTTTGCAGAGACAAGACATGCCATCCTTTTCTGAGTTCTATGTCTGATCCAAAAGACCATTTTGGAGGGACTGCCTGTTGAACAGTGTTGACACATCAGTCTGGAAAATGTCACTACTCCCTTAAAACCAATACAAATGGAGAAAAATGGTAAAAAAAAATAAGGAAGCATGTGAATATACTTGACAGGTCCCCTTATCAAGAAGCAGAGCCTGAGACAGAGATTTGGATGCAATCTAGAAGGCACAGAAGTAAGCAGAATGGGAGAGAGAGAACCAAGGACATGGTATCAAGTGAAGCCTAGCGTTGGCCTGGTATATTACTGTTAGGTGAGACTATAGAACAAAACTTGGCAGGATTTTTCTGTAAAGGGCAAGATAGCCTCTCCTAACTACTCAGCTTTGCCATTATAGCACAAAAGCAGCCACAGACAATCAAAATAGATGTGTCTGGCTTTGTACCAATAAAACTCTATTTACAGAAACATTCATTGGGCCAGATTTGGCCCCCAAAGCCATGGTTTGATGATTCATTCTCTAGAATATAAATCATAACCACAGAATTGCCTGCCCCCTTCTTCCCACCCCAGAGGCAAGGAGTTTGGCCTTTTGTCTCTGTATCAGTCATTCATCGGCCGTGGAGCTGTCAAGGTCCTGCCTAACCCCCCAAGACAAGATGGTCCCCATCAACTTGGACAGTAGTAGTTCCCAAACTTCACTCTGAATCAGAATAACATAGAGTTCTATGGAACACTTATTTCTGGGCCCCACACATAGGGTGTCTAATTCAGTCTAATTCAGTAATTCTGGACTAGAGTCTGATAATTTGCATTTGTAGCAAGTGTCCCAGTGAGGTTAATGCTACTTTTTTGTGGAATCACTCTTTGAGATCATGAAGTTCAGACAGTTCTCCAAAAGAGGGGCAGTTGTGAGCCTTTTGCAAACAACACTCAACAGCTAGAAGCCTGATGCATTGACCTAGTGGAAGGTGTCTTAGTAGGGCATCAATAGCATCTAATACAATACTTTGACAAGTGTGCATTAGGAAAGATACAGACTTGTAAAAACATACTTCTGAATAAGGAAATGTTTATTCATGACCATTCTCCTTTTGATGAGGCTACTCATTCTTTAACTGTCTTTTCCTAGACTATTCTGATCCAGCCATTTCTTGATACTAAGTTATATTCATCTGGGTATTTTACTTATTTATATGTGTTTTCTACAATGTGTTTATTGATGCATTCATTGGTATTGGTTGGGCTACTAATCTTTGTTAAATTCTAATCTCCTAGAGAGCACAGACCATGTTTTCTCCTAATTGTATAGCTATCAAGGGAAAAGAATTCTATGCACTTCATGGCTGCTTTGAATCAATATTTCCCTAGGGAAAATGAAATTCAGAGCATAGAGAAAATAAGGGTTTCTTTATTTAATTCTTCTCATAACTTCTTATTCTTAACCTGTATTTCTGTTATCATAAAATATATTCCCAGACAATTGATATTAAGAGTGTAAACACTGAATCTCTCACTAAATTTGTTCTTATGCATATTATGGCCCAAGTATTAATGCCTTCCTGTGCATACTCTAATTCTGGCTCATAGATTCATTACCAGGAGACCAAAGCAGAAAGAAAAATCTTAATCTGTACCTTATGAAGTTCTCTGAAGCACATTAGTTTGAGGGCAAAGAGTAGATCACTGTGTTGTGATCTATTTATCTTTCTTATTATCCTTGAAGATAGTAAGGAAGAGAAATGAGGAAATAGAAGATAGAAAGGAGAGAAATGAGGCTTGCTGTTGTGACTGGTTAACTACTTAACCACTTTCTAGAGTGAAGTTAAGTCTACATAAAGGATAATTATTGATGGAGTTATTTCAAATGCAAGTGTTTAAATAAAAACAAACACAGTAGGCTGGGGAGTGAATACTGAGTTAGATGCTGGCTCATTTTAGGCAAAGCTAGAGATGGGGATTTGAGCTGCTGAATAAAATGTGGGATATTATATTGTATTAGTCAAAGCAATACAAACTGCAGAAGTAAGTCCAGCCAAAATATTTTAAGAAACAACAAGGGTCAAAAGTCAAGCAAAGGGAACTAATAATATCAAGAGAAAAAGAGCTGGATAAATAAAAACTTGATATCAGAGATAATTCTTTGAACAAACGTATCAATAGACTGCATATGAACTTCGGGATAGGTCAATTAAAATTAGCCAAACTTAAAGACAATGATGAGAGAGAGAGAGAGAATCAGAACAGAGCATCAAAGAGCTATGGTACAAAATCAAATGGTCTAACATATATGTAATTGGAGTTCTAGAATGTGAAGGGCAGACTTCTCATCAGAAATACTGTGACCTAGAAGGAGATAGTACATTGCAATAAAAGTGCCAAAAGCAAGAATCTGTCAGTTCAGAATTCAATTCAACTCAGCAAAGTTATCCTTCAAAAAGGAAGGCAAAACAAATACTTTTTAGAAAAACAAAACAATATATTGCCAACAGATTTGGCTGGCAGTAATTTTAAACGGAGATGGTATCAAGTATAAATTTGGATCTGTGTGGAGAAATCTAAAGCATGAGAAATGATAAAAATGAGAATAAATGTAAATATATATAAAATAATAAATATTTGTACTGTCTAAGGTATAAGAAGTAACAATATATATTGAATGGTTTGTAGCATATGAGAACCAAGATGTATGACAACAATAGCACAGAGTGAGAGGAAAGAAATTGCTTTAAAGTTCATATACTCCATATGAATTAATATAATATTATGTGCAGGTACACTATTATGAGTTAAAGATATATTGTAAACCTAGAGTAATCCCCAAAAACTTTAAAAAGGTGAGTTAACTGAAAAACCAAGTGGAAGTAAAAAATAATCCAAAAAAAATGTTCAATTAATCCAAAAGAAGTCAGGAAAAGCAGAAAAAAAGGAACAAAGAACAGATTGGACAAATAGAAAGTAAGATGGTATATTCAAATCAAATCATCCTAAAAATTACATAAAATATAAATTGAATGCTCTAATTAACAAATGATAATGTAAAAAATATAACTACAACATGATAGCATTTTTATAAGCCTCAAAAATGAGCAAAACTAAACAAAACCCTTTCTAAGGACGTATTTAGGGGCACTTGGATGGCTCAGTTGGCTCATATCGTGATCCCGGGGTCCTGGGATCGAGTCTTGCACTGGGCTCCGCACAGGGAGCCTGCTTCTCCCTCTGCCTAGTTCTCTGCCTCTCTCTTTGTGCCTTTCATGGATAAATAAATAAAATCTTTTAAAAGAAAAAGGATATATTTACATGTATACATATTTAAAATGTAAATAATAAAATTCACAATAGAGATTACATACAGAAGGAGATCAAGAACACAGAATTTGAAGGAAAAACAGCAACTTCAGTGATATAGTAAAATTCTGGTTCTTAAGTTGGTGTTGAGTATACACTGCATTACTATGCTCTAATATTTACATATGCATTCCTATATTTTGTCATGTGTGTTAAATAAAATAGTTTCAAATACAAGATTGTATGAACAACTAAATATAGAAGGGCCCTCAAAGTAAGGTAGACTGATTTTCAAAACACAAAGAAAGAACTATACTGAAGTGAGAGATCCCATAAAAATTTAGTTCAACAAAAATTTTTGAACATATATTGTATTTGCAAGATGCTGAGCTATGCTGTGTTCACAAAATTATGAATAAGACACTGTTCCCAACTTTCAACAACTTACAGTATAGTGGAGGAGTTCTCAAATCTCTGTCTAAAAATAGTATGTTATTGGATATACCTGGAAATAACCCATGGGTAGGTAACAAAAAGGGAGTTAGTGAAGATACAAATGAGGTAAGATTGGGCATGAGTTGAAAACTTTTGAAGCTCTGTGATAGATACAGTGTGTTCATCGACCTGTTTTTCAACATCTATATATGTTCAAAATTTCTCCTAATAAGTAGTTTTGTTCTGTGTGTTTTGTAAAACCTATCTGGTTCCATACTTTTAAATTAAAAATTAAGATGAGGAATTGGTGAACTTTTTGATCAACAGTGAAAAAGCAAAGTGACAATTTCTTGATTCTAAAGTTCTTGACAAGCTAGAACCATAGGCTAAATAAAAGAGGAAAATATAATAGAGATTCAAGAAAAAGAAAAGGCATATGTGTTGGAAAGGAAGACATAAAATTGTCTCTTCTTGCAAATGACATGATTGTCTATGTAGAAAATCTCAAAGAATTTTTTTAAAAAGCTATTAATTAGTGAGGAGCAAGGTTGAAGAAAACAATGTCAATAAAAAAATTAACCATTTCTATATTCTAGCAGTGAATAATCAAATTTAAATTTTTTGAAGCACCATTTTTTAAAGATTTTATTGATTTATTCATGAGAGACAGAGAGGCAGAGACATAGGCAGAAGGAGGCAGCTCCTGTGGGGAGCCCAATGCAGGACTCATTCCCAGGACCCCGAGATCACGACCTGAACTGAAGGAAGATGCTCAACCCCTGAGCCCCAGGTGCCCCTGAAGCATCATTTTCAACAGCTTCCAAAAAATGAAATATTGATGTACAAGTCTTATAAAGTAAGTGGAAGATCTCTATGTTGAAGATTACAAAACATTGATGAAAGAGATCAAAGGGCATCCCTGGTGGCTCAGCAGTTTGGCGCCTGCCTTCGGCCCAAGGCATGGTCCTGGAGAACTGGGATCGAGTCCAACATCAGGCTCCCTGTGAGGAGCCTGCTTTCCCCCTGCCTGTGTCTCTGCCTCTCTTTCTCTTTGTGTCTCTCATAAATAAATAAATAAAATCGTTTAAAAAAGAAAAGAAAGAAAGAAATCAAAGAAGATCTAAGTAAATGGAGAAATAAACCAGTTTGCAGAATGGAAGGTTTGAAATTGTTATGTCACTTCTCTCCAAACTGATCTATAGATTCAAACATAATCCTAGGTGAAATCTCAGAAAGTTTTTTTTTTTTTCAGAAATTGGCAAACTCATTCTAAAATTTATATAGATAGGCAAATCAACTAGAATAGTCAAAGCAATTTTGACAATTTTTCCAACTCTGTTGGAAGTTTTACATTACCTGATTTCCAAACATCATATCAAACTATATCTTTAGGTTCCAGTACCAATTCCAGTGTGGATGTCAGGAGCCCCACACATGTAACAAGCAGTGTGCTGACACAAGCTGAGCATCCTACATTGAACTCAGTTCTGACACTGTGTACCCAGAGATAGCATCAGACGCCACAAGTGGAGGGGTCTTTCCTTCAAGACTGCCTGACAAATGCACTTCATATACCAGTTCCAAGTCTGGATTGTTCCCTATACTTCTGGCCAACTGCCTATAAATAAGAGATTCCCAAGACTCCCTCCTCAAGTTTGCTTCACTTAACAGAGGGGTTCACACAACTCAAAAAAAAAAATTTACTTACTAGAAGTATCAGAGGAACACTTATGTTTTACTTTCACTAGTTGATTACAGAGGGCTGTAACTCAAGAACAGTTAGGTGGAAGAGATGCATAGGGGAAGATGTGGGGCAAGGGGCCCCCTTGCCCTCTCCCGGTGTGATTCTCTCCAGTACCTCCCTAGTTCACCAACCCAGGAGATCTCCAAACCCAGGCCTTTGGGGCTTTTATGAAACTTTCATTGCACAGGCACAATAGATTAAATACTTGGCCATTGGCAATTGATTGAACCACCAGGCCCTCTCCCCTCAAGGTCTGTGGAGTGGGACTGGAAATTCCAACTCTTGAAATCTTATAGTTGGTTCCTCTGGTGACCAGCCCCCATCCTGAGGTGATCTAGGGGCATTCCAAAAGCCACCTCATTAACATAGCAAAAGACACCTTTATCTTTCTCAACACCAAGGATCTGGGGAGCTGTGAGCCAAGAACTCTGGAGGAAAATCAAATACATACGAGAAATACATTTTAGTCATCTAGATGACCAAATATATACTCTTATAATTTACAATATCATACTATAGAAGTTAAGACAGTCTGAAGAGTCCAGAAATAGAAGCACACACATAGTATCAGTTTTTTATGAAGATGCAAAGGCAATTCAGTGGAGAAAGGAAAGTCGTTTCAACAAATGGTGCTGAGACAACTGTATAACAATGGGGAAAAGTTGGATAAAAATGGGTTATTTTTTAAATGAACCTCAATCCATACTTCTCACTCTACAGAATTAATTCAAAACAGATCATAACCTAAATGTCAAACCTAAAATCATAAAATTTCTAAAAATACAAAGGAAAATCTTTGCATTAAGTTAAGCATTAATTTCTTACATAGAACACTCTGAGCACAACCCATAACAGAAAACATTTCATAAACTGGACTTCATCAAAATTAAGAACATTTATTCTTCAAAAGACAATATCGGGAGAATGAAAAGACAAACCACAGAAAAAGGAGAAAATGTTTGCAAATCACATTTCAAATAAAGAACATATCCAAATTATATAAAGAACTCTCAAAATTCAATAATAAATGGGGGAGATATTTGAATAGACATTTCATCAAAGAAGATATAAAGACTTCAAATAAATATATATAATGATGCATAATATCAGTAGTCACTAGAGAAAAGCAAAGTAAAACCACAGTAAGATATAACTATATATCTAATAAAAATCAAATCTAATTAAGAAATCTGACAATGCCAACTGCTGACAGAATGGAGAGCAACTGGGGACATCTGGGTGCCTCAGCCTTTGAGCCTCTGCCTTTGGCTCAGGCATGATCCTGGGGTCCTGGGATGAGACCTGAATCAGGCTCCCTGCAGGGCACCTGCTTCTCCCTCTGTCTATGTCTCTGCCTTTATATGTCTCTCATGAATAAATAAATACAATCTTAAAAAAAAAAAAAAAAAAAAGAATGGAGAGCACCTGGAACTCTCATACATTGCAGGAAGGAAGGCAAAATAGTACAGCTAGTTTTTGGAAACACTTTGGTAATTCCTTATAAAATCAACATACACTTAGAAATCCCAGATATTTCTCCAAGTAATTAAAAGCTTAGGTTCAAAAAAAAGATAGTCAAAAACATTTTTAGCAGTTTTATCTGTAATTGCCAAAATCTAGAAACAGCACAAGTGTCTCTCAACTGAGGAATAGATAAACTTGATGGTAATATATCTGTATGATGGAATAGTAGCAATGACAAGGAACAAACACCTGATACATGCAACACACTATAACTGAATCCCCAATGCATTCTGCTGAAAGGAAGAAGCCATAAGCAAAAACCTGATTGATTTCATTGAAATGACATCCTTTCAAAACAATAGAGACAGAAAACCAGAGCAGTGGTTGCCAGGAGTGGGAGACTGGTTGTTTACAAAACTGTTCTGGGGAATATTTTGGAACAATTAAACTTTTCTTTATCATGATTGTAGTAGTGGTTACATAAATTTGTCAAAACTTGCAGAACTGTACCATAAAAAGAGCAAACTTTATTCGCAAATCATGCCTAAATTTTTTAGTGGAAAAGATCCCCCTCCCAAAATAGAATAGGAATACTATAAAATATTTTGACTCACAAAATTCTTAAGCACAAAATGAGGAAGATATGGTTTAAAATACACCCAGGTAGAAAAAGACAAGAAATAATTATAAATTCAATAGGAGTAAACACTTTGGCATGGTTGACCCAAAGACATTTAACCGTTTTTTTTTTTTTTTTAGAATTTTATTTATTTATTTGAGAGAGAGAGAGAACCAACATGAACAGGGGGAGGGGCCGAGGGAGAGGGAAAAGCAGACTCCCTGCTGAGCAAGGAGTACAATGCAGGGCTTGATTCCAGGACCCTGAGATCATGACCTGAGCCAAAGGCAAATGCTTAACCAACTGAGCCACCCAAGCCCCAAAAGTCATTTAACTCTTCACAGATGCATAGAATTCAAAATATGCCAGGGTTTAGTGCCCTATTATTTTTGTACTACTGAGATTCTTCTGGGGCAAAAAAATCAAATCTGGGCCCAAGTGGTAGGAGGGATATGAACCAAGTACCACTATCTATAGTTGAATGGCCTTTTTCCAATATCACTTTGCTTAGAGAACACTGAGATCACTTTTGAAGTGACTTAGAGCTTTAGGAATTGCTTCCTCCCTCCCCCCATAAAAGTATCAGTAAAGCACCTACTCTGAGCCATGTACTGTATAGACAAGGTAATATGACAGTAAACAGATAGATGTGTTTCCAGCTTCACAAAGACCTAGTTAAAGTTATGAAACTCAGTACTTTTTTCTCCAAACTGCAAAACCTATAGCTAGGAAAGTAGAAATGCAAAGAACAATACTGCCTGTCTTGTCTTATGTCCAGGAAACCCTCAGGTAGCCATGATCATGAGAAGGCAGCAAAAAATCTAATTAACTGCCTATTCCTAGAATTCAGTTCTGTTTGGTTCTGTTTTGTTTTATTTTTGTGTCTTGGATACTAAATCTGGACTTCTCAGCATGGTTGCTTTACCTTAAACCTCTCTCAATTAGTATTTGAAATAATGTGAGTACAAAGACCAGAGACAAGTAGTTCATCATACTTCTGTATTTACTAAGCCTCATGGAACACAAACCTAATAATGACTTTGTCCTATAGTTTTGACACTCTGAGACATATTTGCATCTTATGACAGATTTGTCATATTGTATATTGATATATTTTGCATGTCAAGCCATGACTTGCTTTTCCATATCTCCTTAAGCAATTATGTGCATGCTCTCAAATAATTTATTAATTGGGCACCTGGGTGGCTTGGTTGGTTAAGCGTCTCCCTTCAGCTCAGGTCATGATTCCCAGGGTCCTGAGATTGGGCCCCTGCTGAGCAGGGAGCCTACTTTTCCCTCTCCCACCCATCCCTATTCGTGCCCTCTTTCACTATTTCTCTCTCTCTCAAATAAATAAAATTATTTTTTTAATTAATAATTTCTTAATATTCACAATTCATTGACTAACTTAACTAATTACCTTACCTCCATTTACCAAGCATCTACCGTGTGTCATTCAGCACATGGTGTTAGGTGTTACAGTTACAAAAATGGTCATTTATAATTTTTTAAATTTTGTTTATTTATTCATAGAGACACACAGACAGAGGGGCAGAGACACAGAGGGAGAAGCAGGCTCCATGCAGGGAGCCTGATATGGGACTCATCCTAGGTCTCCAGGATCACGCCCTGGGCTGAAGGCGGTGCTAAACCGCTGAGCCACCCGGGCTGCCGTCTATTCTTTTTCTTTTTTAAAGACTTTATTTATTTGAGAAAGCAGAGAGCACAAACAAAAAGTGGCAGGGAGAGGGGCAGAGGGAGAGAGAGAATCGTAAGCAGGCTCCACATTCAGCATTGAGCCCCATGTGTGTCTTGATCTCATGACTATGAGATCATGACCTGAGCCGAAATCAAGAGTCACCTAACTGAGCCACCCAGGCACCCCAACTCTGGGAAGTTTTGTTCTGTTTCTTTTATAACTTCCTCCTCTCCTTTTTTGTCCCCTTTTCTTTCTGAACATTTTATTTTCTCTTTCTGCAACACTTCACTTTTCGTTATCTTTACCAAACTATAAACTTCTTGAGGGCAGAATTCACAAATTACTTACTTTTCTGTCTCCTGGCACCCAGCACAGTAGCTGGAACATGAATGGCACTGGGAAAATGAGTTCTTTATTGAATTAAGTCTAAACAATTTTCTATTTCAGTGTGGGTTTCCTTTACAGTGTTTAATCATGAAAATTTAGAAGAGAAAATCTTGCAGCAGCATTTCCTTTTCTTTCACTCTGCTGTTTCGCTTTGATATCCACACTGATAAAGAAAAAAGCCCCAGGGGATTTTGTTAAATTTTTTAATTAGGGTGAGGAATGAATGTATATTCTATTTATTGACTTAAACTGTACAAAACATTAAAACATATAGCTCTTTAATAAAGAGGTAGTAAACAAACAATATGACCAACAACTTAATTGAATTTACATTTAATTGTCAATACACTGGAATTTTTAAAAAGATGCTACTGGGCTTCTATGTTACCGTTTTAGGTAGCATGGTACAATTCATGGGTAGAACCCTTCATTTTCACTTTCTTTTTGTTGTTTAAAATTTTGGGTTTTTCAATGCCAAGAGATGTTTAGACTACAGTCAATTTGTTTCTGTCAGAGGACAATGGACCATATAAATTCTCAGACTCCTTGGAGTTAGAGAGACTAACTCCAACCCAAGGTTTACAATCTAACTTCACCACCGACCAGCTGATTGGAAATGGGCACATTATTACCTATGAACTTCACATTCCTTACTTACAAAATAGTGCCTTAGATTATGATGACAATTAATTTAGATAATTCTGAAAATACCTTATTGTCAGTCACCATACCAGGAAGACCTATCCTCACACATAGTCTATTGGAGAAGACAGACAATTAAATAAAGAATCATTCAAAAATTTTTAAAAAGTGCTAGATTGGGGAATTCCAGGGATATATGGGAGCAAAAAATAAAGGAATCTTACTTTGATGAGGATAGAATGTGTAATAATGAATACAAGTAGAATAGGTCAGGAAAAGTGTATTGGAAGCAGATGGAACCTAATGTGTCTGGTATGTGGTGATTGCTCAAAAAAAAATGGTAGCAAATATTATTCAAACACTCGGCATAGTACCAGGTGCAAATGTAACTAGTAGGATTGACTGAACTCAGAGGCAATGAAGGAGCCCCTGCTGGACCTTCAATAACCCATTCTGTGGGGTTGGTTCTTCTCCTGCCATTAGATGGCAGTCTCCATACTTGTTCACTCCTCCTTAAATGATATGTACATACATACATACATACATGCATACATATTACATACACTGGGTACTAGCAGTCCAAAAAATAGTCTTGTTTCACTGATTAACGTGTCTATTTCAGTATAATAATGCCGTCCAAAGTGAAAACTTCTCATTCAGGAGGATAGGTGTTGTTTCACAACCTAGGGAGTTCTGGATTGAAACTGAAAACCAAGCAGTCTCTGTACATATAGGGCAAGAAGACACCAAAGAAAGAGGCAGGCCACTCCAGACTGATAGGTGACAGGTTTCATAATCAAAAGAACTTACTTAGGAGCCTTGTCCTGGGCAACTGCAAGATGAGTTGGTCTCCACACCTGCCAGCCAGAATCTTAAAAGTTTACATAGAGACCTTAACGGGGTTCAGCCAGGTACCACATCCAGGCAGCTCAACAGCGCATGGCTGTCTCAAGTCCTTCAGAATGGCTCCAATTGTGGAATGATGGAGCATACATTCCAGGAACAAGGGAGGGAGGAGGAGCCTCCAGCTGCCGGGGCCAACCCAAGGATCAACTGGTGGATATATCCTCTTAATAACCTCTTCCAACAATGAAGTGAGCTACTTCTTACTTTTCCACCTCTTTTCTACCAGCCCTAGGCTACACATGCTCTTCCAAGTCAAAAGCCAAGGGAGAGAAAAAAGGTAAGGACCAGGAAAGGTGTTACTTTCTGACATTACCAATATATTTTGGTTTCCTCTGGACTTGTTGCAAGTCTAAAACTTAGTCTCTTTGGGCTTGGCAGAAGTTTAGGGATTTTTCCTGTATTCTTTGCAGTGTCATTGCTGGGATCTTTTACTTCAATTACCACAACTAAAATAATGTGTCATCTACCTGTTCCTTTAAAAATCCTCCCATCTTAGTGATCTATGCTGTACAGACTCTCCCTTTTGAGGACACATCACTCTTCTTAAAGTCATTTCAAACAGCTCTGTGTGGATTTTGTCTCTTACTGGCCCACATCTGCTCATCAAGCAATCCTCACCCATCCTTTTGCTCAAACTGAGCAAACTAACACAGCTTCCTCTCCTCACTCTGCTGTGAACACAAGTGACCAATGATAGCATCATAGCTGTAGGCCTTTCTAGGTTTCCTTGAAGCAACTTTCACTCAACTTGGGGTGAGTGTGGGTAGAGGTGGGGATGAATATGGATAGATATAAGAGAAAATGGCTCAGTGCTGAACAACTTTTCCATGTACATTCTCTAACTGCTCCCTTTCTTTCTTCTAAAGGTTGGTGTTAATTCCAAGGTACATAACTAGAGTTTGACAACTCTTTTGTGAATCCCAAACAGGTGACCTGGTACTTCCCTCCATTATAGGAATATAATGTATCTGCTTGCACCTGCTGATTTGCAGCCTCAGCCAAAACTGAGGCAGGAACGGTCCTTTGTAACACCCTGCAACCTGTAGTAGAGATTCAGTTAAATGATTACCTGGCAGCAATTTGTGTGGGAGAAATTCTGAATACAAGATAAGCACACTATGAAATAAAGCAACAAGAAGATAAAAATGTAGTAAAGCACAAAAAATAGGTATTTCAACAAACCTTCTTGGGGAAGACTCGAGATAACAGAATGACAACACTGACCTTAGTAAATAAAGTATGTAATAGTTACTAGTTATTAAAGGTTTAGTCTATGCCAAGCACAGTGAGAAACACTGTATAAACAGGATCTCTTTTAAACCTCAAGCAACCCTATATATTAAATATTATTGTCTCTACAATTCCCATAAGGAAACCAAGGCTGGGAGAAGCCACGTAACTTTTCCAAAGATATTCCTCCCTGCTATTATGTGTAGTTTGTTGACATCTGTCTACTTAAGCATACATATTGGATGCCCTCCTGAAATTCCTCATAAGGAACATTTCAAGATCTTAGTAAAGGGAAGACTGCATTTTTAGGACCTAAATGACCATCACAGTCAGGATTCTGGAGCCCAGAGTATACCGATCAGATTAGAAGCACCAGTAACCACACAGTAACTAAATCAAGTTTATCCATATTTGAGGTGTCACATTGCAAAAAGGACTTTTATTTTTAGAAAGGAAGCAAAGTATCTTCATAACTTATTCAGAGGCCTCATAACTCAGATCATCTAAGATCTAACTTCAATATAAGCTAAATCACTTGTAACCAAGTTTTTCCACATTTGTGACACTGTTTAACCCCTAGCCTGTTTCATGGTTTAAGCAAAAGCCATTTTTAATAAGTAGAGGGGAAAATCACATACATGAAACTTATGAGCTTCTAATCATTTTATGCCAATATCTAGGTAGTCCTTGAAGAATTTCGTAACGCATTTCCAAAGGTTCTTTGTGACTTGACAGTAACTCTGAATTTTTCTTCTTTCTTCCTTCTCGTAGTTTCCAAGACACTTTCGTTTCTCATGTATTTTGTGGCCTATCAGATTGATTCTTTAATTTGCTTTCTTTAAATTTACTTTTTATGTTAGTCATCAGAAAATATGCAGAGATTAATCTCACCTTACCACACTTTGAAGTACTGAATATATTTAAATAAATTAAAAAAAAAAAAAAACCCTCTGAAGCCTTGATCCTTCAAGGCCAGGTAGACCTGCCAGTCCCTGCAGTGAGCACCTCAACTCCTCTCCTTTTTGAACTAGGAATGGTTTTATCCACCTGATGTCTCAGACCACTCCATCAAATCACCTCCACACCAAAGGACATCTCAGATGTCTCCACATACCTCTGTCATCACAGAAAACACCCTGGTTCAAAGCACCAGTGTCTTCCCAACCTTCAAAGCGATCCTTTCACTTTTGTCCTTGCCCCATCCAGTACATTCTCCAAATAACAACCATACAGAGCTATTAAAAATAAAAACTGAATTCCATGCACCCTGACTTAGAACCTTCAAAAGCTTCCTATTACACTCAGAATAAAATCTAATCTTCTTAAAATTGCCTACAAGACCCTATATGGTCCTGCCTCTGTTAATCCTTCCAATCATATGCGGACCTTTTCACTCAGCTTTTATCCCAATTTGTGTGTTTGGTGCAATGTTTCTCTCCCCAACTAGACTGTGTGTTGCATAAAGGGGGACCATCATGCATCACTGATCATTTTCCAGTACCAAAACACCTCATGTAGGTTCTCCATAATTTTTTGTTAAACGAGTAAATAAACTTAAAAAATACTGTAATCAATAGGAGATATTCTATTATATGCAGCCAGTAAAATGGAAACTACAAACACAATAGGAAAATGTTTACAATATATTATGTTGGAAAAGCACAAAAGCAAACATTATGTAAAATACAGTTGTATATAACATTTATAGTAAGATTAACATATTTACAACAATGTTGTAGATATTGTAGATATTTATGTTGTAGATATTTATAATATGATTAAGCCCATTAGAACATAGAGTAGACTTGCATATTTTTAAAAGCAATCCTGGTTTTAAGAGAGAAAGATCTATTTAGAAAATTATAAGAAGGGTCTACCTTCAGAGGTAGAACCTAGAGTTTGTTTTTGGAGAAGATGATTTCTTTGTTTGGAAGGAAATTTTTTGGTGGCCCTTTTGGTAACATTGAGTGAAGTAAAAATCCTTCTCTGAAATAAGAAAATATGTGGAACTTAACTGCTGTGCATAATAATGAGTTTGCCTTTGATGTATGTAGAGGTGCATCTCTATGGATTGCCTTTCCTTTTTGAAAAATCTCCTGAGCCTACCCTCCCCTCTTTCCCTATGAGTAGCAGTGAAGAGGAGGGTCTTTCTAAGATGCTGGAACCTGAACAGTGTAGAAATATGGCCTAGGAAATAGTGTGCTGAAGGCAGCTCATGACAGCTTCTAAGACCCAGTTGTTAAATTTTCATGGATTTTGTAAGATCATTGTTAAGTGCAGACATTATTAAAAATCCATTATGTAATCTTACAATTAAATACATTTTACTAAAAATGAAGGTAAGAAATATTCAAAACCACTCCTGTTTTATTATATTGTACTATCACTTTTGCTCTTCAAGTTACTTATGTCTCTTTTTCTTTAAGGTTTGTTTATTTTTAGAGAGCGTGAGGGTCAGGGACAGGGAGAGAGAGAGAAAATCTCAAGCAGACTCTGCTGAGCATGGAGCCCCATGTGAGGCTTGATCCCAGGATACTGGGATCATGACCTGAGCAAAAACCAAGTGTCAGATGCTTAACCGAATGTCCCACCCAGATGCCCCTACTTACATCTCTGGTATCAGGAAGGTAGAGATATTGTAAAAAAGAATGCTACTGAACTCTATGTTTGATGATGTCACGTTGATAGCTTTTACAAGCCATGGAAATGGGCAAGTGCTACAAAACAGGGCTTGATTTATTATTTTGTTGACTTTCTAGATGTAAGAAAGTGATACAGAAAATGTTAAAAATCCAGATTAAACTTAAAATTGGGTCATGTCTGTAGCTATTACATTGTGAATAGCACAAAATGCTCCTGAGGACCGAATGAATAAAGCTCTGACATGTTTTCATTGTTTCATTTTTGCTGTATTTCTTTAAGTAAACCAAAATATCAACCAGCATTTGTCAGAGCCACACTTTTTTATAGGTTGCAACCATGCTTTCTATGGGCACAAAAGTTCTGCAAATATCAGTGAAATCATTCTGTAAGAATCAATTGCTACATGGAAGTACTGTGAAAACTAATGTATATTTTATTATAATGGTAAATTGTGTTACACATCCTTTATATCAGTAAAGTTAATGATAAATTTATATATTTATTTATATACTATTTTTTTTTTTCCTGGAGAGCCAGTTGTGAAGCCAGCACATCACTGGGTCTAGGCCACTTCTGTAGCAGAATGGGATTTATAAAACACTAAGCATTCTTTGGAATACATGGAAACTTTTGAGGAGACCTTAACAACACACAGCCCTTCCTACAACAGATGAAAACTCCAACTATTGGAATATGAGGATTAAAAGTAAAAGTAATTCCTGAAGCCTGAGACTATCTGGTACACTTGTGTTACCTTTATGTAAAATATATATGCATATAGACAGTGACTAGGGAGTGATTAGAATCATGAAATAAAATACAGTAATTATGGGTTTATCGGTGATTCTTTTCTCCTTCATTTTAAAGGTTTTTTAAAATTATCTTGAAAATATATGAAACAAAATAAACACATGATTTTAAAGATGATCAGTTGGCTCAAGGAATTAAAAAATAGCAAACTCAGAAGATTTGAAGTCTACCTTTTAACCTGTAACTAATATGTGTTAAATGCTTTGGCCTCACTGATTCTGTTTCTCAAATCCAAGGAGTAAAATAGCTACCTGGCTCACCAGGTTGCTATGAGGAATGAACAATGCAGTAGCTTATCACCATAGTTTCCTAAAAGAATGATACATGAAGCAAAGAACACTGTACATTATAGAAATAACTAGAGGTAAAGCTAAACAGTACTTAAATCTATCATGTTTCCTTGATGCTCAATTAACATTCTTTATCAAATCTGATGCTTTAATCATATCTATAAGATTTGTCTCTGGACAATCCTTTATTAATTCTCCTAAGTGTTATCTCTGCCATTAACTTCAAAAGTAAGAAACACATTCTAATGAGAGTGTTAATTATAGAAAGTGCTTTATTTCCTAACGTGGCAACCTTATAAATCAAATGCATTATACTCTATAGCAACAAAGATACAAATTTGTTCATTTTACAAGACCAAAAGTAACAAGCAAAATCTCTAGAAGTGACACCAGGGGTTGTGAGTCCTATTAATGCTCTGAGAAATCCAGAAGATCTCTCCTAGTGTAATAGCACTATATTTCTCACATACAATTTTTACATAAAATAAATTGGTGACAGTGTTTTAAAATAATTGCAGTACTAGATGAAGATAGTGTCAAACTGACATTTCTATAAGTAAAGGAAGGTTGCAACTCACCAGGGAAACTTATTTATTTTAATAAGTGGCCTTTCACACTCTCATTATTTTTGTTACCTCTAATTGGTGTCAAACTGAGATCAATAACACATCCTTACCTCACAGGACTCTTAAAAGGGTTAAATGATATATAGAATGCTTAGAACAATACACAGTACACACTATAGAGATGTTGCTATATTATTATTATTACACATGTTGGCTATGAAAATTTGATGTCAGCTCTGTACCACCTGGTGTCTTCCCACATTACATTTTTACTGTATATCTTATAACTTTATGACAGTCCATATTCCCTAGCTGTGTTCTCTTCTCTGACTTCTTTCTTGTTTCATCCAGACTTCTCCAGGTGTCTCCATGTCATAGAAATTAGAAATTGATATTTAGCCCACTAGTGGTATCCAGGTAGCAGATTTTCAGGATTTTATGCAGTTAGATTTCTCAAAGCCCAGTAGATATGTCATGAGTGTTTCTCAGGTTCTCATCTAATGGTCACCTAGAGAATGTTATTCCCAATAATTTACTTTTCCTTATTATGTTTCTTCATTCTTCTTAATACTAAACATTGATGTTATATAATTGCTAAATATATAATGTTTATATAAATGTTATATAAATGTTAAATATATAATGCTATTTCTACTTGATGTATATTTAGAACAAATGGCCAGTTGTTTTATAATTGTGGAACTAAAGGAATGGGAAGAACCTGACAGATTGAGAAGTCAAGACTCTCATCAAAAGTTGTGTGTGGCATTGCAGAACTTCCACTGTGAGTCTCTCTCACCTCTCTACCACTTTATGGCATTTATACTGGAGTAATAGGTACCACTGCATTGTTGCTATTTTTATCTCTCTACCTGCCCACTTAGGAGTGGTCAAGTGACATAGGATGTCAAAGTATCCCATCACTCTGGACATTGTCATGGTCCAGGGGTGTACATGTGGCCAAAACAGAGCTGATCCGTGTTCTCTGGAAATTGTTACTGATACTGAGGGAGGAGATTACCCTCTTGTCTTTGGGATCACTAGCAGAGAGGACAGTTCAGATCTAGAGTCGTCTTCTTACCACGTGGAGAAAGCCTTGATGGGGAATTCAGTAACTTTTCATTAAATAAAGAAATTATCATTTGTTGCATTGGTAGTATATGCAAGGCACCAAATTATTTTATTCAATCTTTGTAACCATCTTTTGAAATTAATATTATCTCTTCATTTGTAGATGAGATATTTCAGATTCAGAGAAGTTACTTGCCCCAAACCAAATTACCAGTAATTGGAAGATCAAGAATGAAAAGGACTCTTTCCATCACACCACATGATGATCTGCACTCTCCACAAAAGTGAAAATTGTCCAGTAGCTGGAGCAGATTTCTTCCCCCAACAAAGAAGATGGGTGTTCCTGCGGTGAGAGCAGAATTGGGGAGAAGCCAAGTCTAATCATCTCACTACCTAGAAGAGATGAAGTACTGCCTTGAAATGTGCCCACTCCACAGCTGTGACAAGAACTGCCACAGTCTAATTGCTTGTCTAATTGCTGTGTCACCAGATACACATATAGAAGGAAGAGAACCTGAAGGTTGCATGTAAGGATTCAAAGTGAATCCAGGCTGGTACATGTTCCCTATGTCTTTTAGCCTGTGCCCTCTAGAGCTGCCAATGCTATGGTCAAAACAGCCATGTGGATTAAAAAACAGTGACACAAGGAGACTGTGACAGTTGCTGTGACTGAGTTACAACATGCCATGGAGTATCCCATAAAGTTGAGAACTCTGCCTCCTATTCTTATTTTAATGTCATTCTCTTGGATTAGGTTTTCCTGAGATAAAATGAGTGAATTCTCTTTTAATGAATTATTCAAAACATAAAAATAAAATATAATCTTCTGTACACCTACATATGCATGCATGCACACACAGAGCTCTACTTCTCCTGCCTTTTGTTCCCTTTTCTTCACTTGCTCATAGAAATTCTTCCAGGCATTGCTTCATTGAAGATCCTACTTATGCTTCCCTACCTTCCTCAGAGCATTGCTGAAGACATGCAGTTGGAGCAAACCAGTGGCAAACCTTGCCTATACCTGTCCCCAGCCCCATGCAAGCCCTGACTATGGAGTGTGGCAGCAGTTTATACTAGATATTTCTTCCAAAGGGAAGGGTGATTCCTTTTCTCCTGCTCAGAATGCTCCTTTCATAAGTACTTTCCACAGGGAGTTTCTCTAAGCCTCTCTCACCTCTTCATTTGGTTCCATTCCAGCACAGCTCATATTAAAGGTCTCCTCCTTGTCCCTCCATTTGCTGTCGGCTTCACAGTATGGAAGCCTTCCTTCTATTGCCATTCAAGGTTCAGTGAAAAATGTGCAAGCAAAACCTGCCCTCTCTGGCCGTGCAGTTTGCAGGCTGCCTGTGCTAGCTCCAGACCGATGCTGCCCCTATATTACTCTTGCCTAGAAAATCCTTACCTTAAAACAGTAACTGAGCTGACCTATTCGTCATAGGCCAGCTACTGCTTTAAGTAGAACATACCATCTCGGATAAACCTCCAAGTGATCCTAACTGATAGCTATTATTATCATTTGCAGACTAGGGATCCATGATTATAAAAGAGAAACATCTTAGTCAAGGTCACAAAGCAAGTGACATTGTTTGGATTCAAACCTCAGTTTGGCCCTTTCACGAAGATGGCCCTGAAGGCGAAGAAGGAAGCCCCTGCCCCTCCCAAAGGCGAAGCCAAAGCAAAGGCTTTGAAAGCTAAGAAAGCGGTGCTGAAAGGCGTGCACAGTCACAAAAAAAAAAGAAGATCCGCACGTCACCTACATTCCGAGGACCCGGGACCCTGCGTGTCTCGGAAGGCAGCCCAAATATCCTTGAAAGAGCGCCCCCAGGACAAACAAGCTTGATCACTATGCCGTCATCAAGTTCCCCTTAACTACTGAGTCAGCCATGAAGAAAATAGAAGACAACAACACACTTGTGTTCATTGTGGATGTCAAGGCCAATAAGCACCAGATCAAACAGGCTGTGAAGAAGCTCTATGACATTGATGTGGCCAAGGTCAACACCTTGATCAGGCCTGATGGTGGGAAGAAAGCATATATTCGACTGGCTCCTGACTACGATGCTTTGGATGTTGCCAACAAAATTGGGATCATCTAAACTGAGTCCAGCCGGCTATAAATCTAAATATAATTTTTTTTCACCATAAAAAACAAACAAACCTCAGTCTGTCTGATTCCAAAGCCTGTGTTTTGTTTTTTTTCTTTGTTTAGCCTGTGCATCTTACTGCTTCCCATGGGAAATACTGTAAATTTGATACCAGAAGGCCTGATTCAAAATCCTTGTTCAACTATGTATTTGCACTGTGGATCTGGATCTCATTCACCCTCTCAGATTCACCATTAACCTCCTGTTTCACCTACAGTTCTCTAAGTCTGCCACGTCCTTGCTGTCTTTGCTCCTTCTGCCTGGAATGCCCTGCCACCCACTCCGTGCTTAACTAAAAACTACCTGCCCTTCAGCCTTCAGCCCTGATTTCCTCTAGGCTGATTATCTCCACCTCAAAGAAGCTCTCTATGTCTCTATGCTCACCTGTCAGGTGCCCCATCAGAATGCACTGTAAGCATCTCCTCCTCTGCATGATGTACATATTTATTTGATACTAGTGTCCTTATCAGTAAGACATGTTTTGATGTGGATAGAATGTGTTCTATGTATGAATATAAATATATGTAGATATGTATATCATATATAAGATTTATATATGTATTTATAATACATATATACAATATATAATACATATATACATATATAAACACATGTATTTATGAAACATATATACAATCATATATATATATTTATATATATATATATATATATATATATATGTACGTATTTATAAACCATTTGCAGGAGTGCCAGGGTGGCTCAGTTGGTAAAAATTGACTCTTGATTTCAGCTCAGGTCATGATCTTAGGGTCTTGAGATTGAGCCCTAGGTCAGGCTCCATGCTCAGTGGGGACTTTGCTTGAAATTCTCTCTCCCTCTCCCTTTGTCCCTCTCCCCTATGTGCTCGCTCTCATTCTCTGAAATAAAATCTTTAGAAAATCAGTTGCAGTAATATTTTTCTGATGTATAATGTATATTATAAAATCACACAGAAAATACAAAACTCTAAGAAATTTTAATGATGTGCTCAATATCTTGATAATTATAATGTCTTCAGATTACCAATTTGCTAATAGTTTAGGACACAATGTGAATTTGGGGCAAAGTTCATCATTAAGAGAGTGGAAATAAATATTTCAGATCGTCATCTTGATATATTTTTATGTGACTTATCAACAGATCAGATTAGTTTGGCATTGTTTTTACCTCCTAATGTGGCTGGACAAGAGAAATGTCTGCCTTGCCATTTTTTACTATACACTTATGTTTCTGCTATTAGTATTATCTTCATTCTTTCTTTGAATGGATCTTTTTAAGCCATTTCTCCACTTTGTGAGGGTTAGACAGTTATAAATCCACTCAGTGGACACCCATATGACACAGTAATAGAGGGGACAGTAAATAAGTAAGGAAAGAACCCCTCCTTACAGGTTGTAGAACTACCGCTCTTCCTATAGCACACTCTCAACTGAGCCCAGGGAGAGTCACACAGCAACTATGACAGCCTGATGCATCCTTCTTTAGATAAAAAATATTAATAAACATCTGTTCCCACCGTCAGAGGACTACTGCTCTGGACAGGTTTCTGGAGGGTAAGGACCATGTTTTCTTCCCTTCAATCAGAATTATTACTATTTTAATAATAAACAGCCAAATACTGTCACCTTTATTAATCCACACAAGAAAACTACAAGTTGGATATTATTATTACTCCCAATTTATACATGAAGGACCTGAGTGATTGAAAAGGTAATTAACTTGGCTAAACTCACACCCTTAGCAAGTTATAGATTTGGGATTTGAACCCAGGTATTAGGGTTTCCAATCTCATCCTAACAATTTTATTCCACCTCATCTATGCATGTGTTTGTATATTACATAATGTCATATAACATAATGTATATAATGTATATATGTGTATATATCCATCCATATGACGTTCCATACATTTGTCCATCCATCTACTCGTTTAGTCACTCATTCAACAAATAATTACTCAGCACCTAGCAGGAACAAGGTATCATTCTAGGCGCCAAGGATACACCAGTGAATAAAGCAGACAAATCTTCCTGCCTTAAGTGGGAGGAGACAGCACATTATAATTAATTCTATTATTTTTAAAGATGGCAAATGCTATAGGAGAAAATCAGGAAAATAGGGACTTTGGAATACTATGGAGGTATAATTTTAAATAGGGTCATTTGGGAAGGCCTTGCGGACAAGGAGCAATTGAACAAAGACTAAAGGAGTTGAGTGAGTGAGCCCCAGGATATTTCACAGGAAAGCATCCTGCGTGGAGGGAACAGCCAGAAGTGATGAGGTAGGATCATGGCCAGAGCACCTGAGGAACATTAAAAAGTCCACATGGTGGGAGCATGGTGAGTGTAGGAGTCAGAATCATGGACTCCTAATCCATATTCTAGTCCCAGTAACCTGTAAGTATGTCACCTTACATAGCAAAAGTGATTTTGCAGATGTGATTAAGTTACTTTGAGATTGGGAGATTATTCTGGATTAGCTGGCTAGGCCCAGTATAAAAATAAGCATCCTTAAAAGGGAAAAAGAGAGACAGGAGAGTTAAGGAGATGTGGAAGGACATGATCCAAGATATGTGGGCAGCCTTAGAAGCTGGAAAAGGCAAAGGATGGATTCTAGAGCCTCTAGAGGAAGGTGGCCCTGCCTATGCTGTAATTTTAGCCAAGGAAGACCTTAGACCTCCTAGAACTATAAAATAATGAGTATTGTTGAAGCCACGAAATTTGTGATAATTTGTGATAGAGCAGCAATAGGAAACTAATAGGAATGTGGAAAGCATTAAGTGAGGCTGAGGAAATCACTAGAGTCAGACCATGTAGGGTCATTTAGGCCATTCTAGGAATCTTAGCATTTACTCAAAGTGAGGAAATGACCACTGAAGGCTTTCAGCTCAGAAAGTACACGATCTGAATTACATTTTAAAGGATCCCCATGCCTGATTTTGCAAGAAAGACTAAGAGAGAAAGAGCCTGAAGCTCAGTGTGAGAGGAAGAATGGCCAAATTGGAAACAAGAGGCCAATTAGGAGACTATTGAAATAATCCAGGCAACAAATGATGGTAGCTTGTCCCAGGGTGGTAACAGTGAAGAGAATGAAAAGTAATCATGTATTTGAAATGTTTTTAAGGTAGAGTCCAAAGGATTGCTGGATATGGGATATGGCATACAAGAAGGAATCAAAGATGATTTCAAGGTTTGGACTGAGCCACTGGAGGGATGGAGTTGCCATCAATAAGCTGAAGAATACTTTAGGTCTAGGTTTGAGGTAGGAGTAGGAGTGGTGCAATGAAGATCAGGAATTTATTTTTGATACATTAAATTTCTCATTTGCAGTAGACAGTTGGAACTTTATACATTTATATTTACCATGATTCTTGATATAATTGAAATTATTCTTATCGTCTTCCAGTTTTTATAAGTTTCGTTCACCCTGTTTTTCCTTTGTTGTTCTTATTGTTTAACTATTCTGCCTTTTGTTTGAAGTGATACATTTTTCTACCTCTTTCTATTATTTTTTAAAGATTTTATTTATTTGTTTATTTAGAGAGAGAGAGAAAGTGTGTGTGTGCGAGCAGGGAATGGGGAGAGAGACAATTTCAAGTAGACTCTGCACCCAGCCGTGAGCCCAATGTGGAGCTGGATCCCATGACTCCAAGATCATCACCGAGTCAAAATCGAGAGTCAGAAGCTCTACTAATTGAGCCACCCATTGCTCCTCTACATCCTTTTAAAAGTTCCTCTGTTGGCGTGGATGGTATGGAAGCTATACCTTAGCCTTTATTCTTTATTGTCTACCCTCAAAATTTTAACATCTATTTCTAAATACTTCTAAAAATGTCTTAGTATTTCTGTCTCCCAAAGGACTTGAGGACCTAAGTAATTTTTATGTTTTAACTATTTACTGAAGATCTCTCATCTCGCCACTGCTCACTTTTCTTATTGTAGTTACCTAGAGTCTTCATTTTGATATAAAAAATAACAAAATTAGTAATATTAAAACTTACTAATTTCCCAACATTTTACCAAGGTTTGTATTGACCAGTGTTTCTGCCTTTTTGTTTCTTCCCTCTAGTTTCATTTTTCTTCTTTCTGGGGTGTCCTTTCAATGAGAGTCTGGTAGTAATAAGCCCATAGTCTTCTCTTCTCATATTTGGACATATCTCTTTTTTGCTTGTATTCTTAAATGGTAGTTCATCTGGGTATATATCACTTAAAGTATACTTCAAATCTGGGGGCTCCTGTCATGTTTCTGTTACAGAAAATTTCTCCCCATGATCTCTCCAAATACTCCCTGTAAGGCACAGCTCCAGGTGCTCCTTTCCTCTCTGGCTCCATTCCATTACACAACAGGAGTTGATAACTTGGGGTCACAGAACACAGGCAGTTTCCTTCCATTCTCTCTGAAATTTCTATTAGACATATATATATTTTTTAGGATTTTATTTTTAGGCGATTGCTACACCCTCACAGACCTCGAACTTATGACTCTGAGATCAAGGGTCACATACTGTATCAACTGACCCAGCCAGGTGCCCCTCTATTAGACATATTTTGGAGCTTTGTGATCTATCCTCTATCTTCCTTCGTCTTTTCTTTTATTCACTTATTATTAGGAATGTCATACATACAAAAGAATATTACAAGGTGTACATTGTATACAGGTATAATTTATTGGTACTCATGTATTAAATAATCTGGTTGGAAAAAAAAGTAAGACAGGCACCTGGGTGGTACAGTCAGTTAAGCATCTGATTCTTGGTTCATGATCTCAGGATCATGGGATTGAGCCCTGCATTGGGCTCAGCACTCAGTGTGGAGTCATCTTGAGATTTTCTCTCCCTCTCCCTCTACCCCTCCCACTTGTGCTCTCTCTCTCTTAAATAAATAAATCTTTATTTTTATTGTTATTTTTAAAAAGATTTCATTTATTTATTCATGAGAGACACAGAGAGAGTGGCAGAGAGATAGGCAGAGGGAGAAGCAGGCTCCCTGAGGGGAGCCTGATGCAGAACTTGATCCCAGGACCCTGGGATCACACCCTAAGCCAAAGGCAGATGCTCAACCACTGAGCCACCCAGGTGTCCCAATCTTTTTTATTAAACATAAGCCTTTTAAACCTTCTATTATAGCCTTTCCCATTGTTATTCCCATCTCTCACAAGAAATAAACTAGTATTCTGAATTTTGTGTATGTAAGTTCTTGATTTTTCTTTATAGTTTTACTATAGATGTATATATACCTAAAATATTTTTACACATTTCAAAAGTGCATACAGATGGTATACCCTTAATGGCTACTCACTCCATAGTGACATCTTTTTTTTTCTATCCCATATTTTTAAAAGAATGCCCTACTGTTTTATTAGAAGGTATAATATTTGCTGTAAATTATTTTCACATCCACTTATTTTTGTTTTACCTCTATTGTGTTTTAAAAATATCTTTCTGGAGACACCTGGGTGGCTTAGTGGTTTAGCGCCTGCCTTCAGCCCAGGGCGTGATCCTGGGGTCCTGGGATCGAGTCCCATGTCGGGCTCCCTGCATGGAACCTGCTTCTCCCTCTGCCTGTATCTCTGCCTCTCTCTGTCTCTCTGTCTCTCTCAAGTATGAATAATTTTTTTAATTTTTCTTAAAAAATTAAAATATCTTCCTGGTCTTTTCTTCATATTGGGGATATTTTTTTCATTTACTCCTTTAAAAACAACGAACATACTTTTTATATAACCTTTATTCAAATTCTTCTATTACTCCTTTTTATTCTGTGGTAAATCCTTCCTCCATTTGTGGACTTTGTAGATATCCTTGTTATTTGTTCTGTTTATTTTAAATGTATTTTAGAATTGGAGTTGCAGATTAATCTCAGGAGAGATGTTTCTGTAATTCTTTCCCTCTCTTTCTCCCTCTCCTTCTATTCCCTTTCTTGTTCCTTCTCCCTTCTCCCTCTCTCCTCTGCTTCCCACCTCTCCTTGTCAAAACCTTGATTTTGCTTTTGCTCAATCTCTTGCAGGACTAGTGGCCAACTTGACTCCATTCTTGGTCTTGAGGCTGGGACAAAGTCTTTCAGCTTCCATAGCTCTGTAGCTGCATATAAATTCCAGCCTAGCAGACAGGTGACAAATCTTTTCCATTTTATTTCATCAGTGGGAGATGCACCCCTGCCACTGGTTTCAAGCAGTGAGCCTGGCTCAGGTCTTCACCACTTTGAGAAACGTTTTCAGTCCAGCTGTCCTGCAAAAACTGGACTCCTGGCTGACCCTGCCTATTTCTGACCTGGAGGCTGGGAGGCCAACAGGGCATCCTCTTAGCTTTGTTCTCCTTAGCTTTCCTTTTCATTTATGTCATTTCTCATCTCTGGAGAGACTTACCTTGTTTTATTTATTATTTTAAAATATCGTATTTATTTATTTTAGAGAGAGACTGAGCAGGAAGGAGGAGCACAGGAGGAGAGAGAGAGAGTGGGAAAGAATCCCAAGCAGACTAGCAGACCGCACTGACTGTAGAACCTGACATTGGGCTCGATCGCATGACCCTGAGATCATGACCTGAGTCAAAACCAAGAGTTGGAACTTAACTGACTGAGCCATCCAGATGCCCTGCCACTTATCTTGTTTTAAAGCACAAATCTGTCTTAAAATTTCTCATTATGTGTTTTTCTTTCTATCTGGGGGAGAAAGAAGGTAGTGTTTAAGTGCACAATTTACAACATTACCCTGATATAAGTTCTTTTATCTTTGTATTCCCAATAATGAGCACAGCTCCTGCAGAAGTGATTGATGCATCAATGCAGACATGCATGACTCCATTCAAGGAGAAAATAATGCCTACCTTACAGGATTGTCTTGAGGCTTAAAAGTAGTTGGCTCTGACTCTCGTGCTTGGTGTTTGTATTTTTCAACTAGCTTTATTCCATCTGAGTTAGTACCTTGAAGGAATGTCTGATTGTTAGACAGGAGTTTGTGGGAGGAAAAAGATTGCACAAAACCTTCCTAATCTGAGCTGGCTTCTGCCTGAGGGCAGATTTTGGGAGAAGAGTCAAGTGACTTCATAATTGGAAGGGAGGCGTATACACCAGACTTATAAAGGAAGCCTCCTGGCTTTGGGATGGGAGAAGGAGGTGTGGGAAGGCTAAAGCCAGATCTTCTGGGCTAGCATAAAGTGAGATGTACTGTGTAAAAGAATTCAGAAAAGTATAATCCTAAACCTATGATTTGGGGTTAGTAATCGGGAGACTTCCCTAACCTCTCTGTGGTCTGGTCTACCCATTCACAAATCAGGAGAGAGAAAGTGTGTGCTGCCTGAAACCCATAGCACATGTTAAAGGTTGGCTGAGAACACCGGTGAAGCATTTTCAGCTTCCTAGAGGGAAAAAGGGCAGCACAGGGTATATTAATTTTTAAGTGTTTTTCTATTAATATTATTAGTAAACGCTTCAAAATATTATTTTTATGAGCCTTTCTGATTTAGAGGTGTTTATTATATGTGCTCTACAATTTGGTTATTTATATTGCTTTTCTTTAATTTTATTTTTCTCATATGTAATTTAAAGAATTTAATAGGAGAACTTGGTTAGGAACGGCACTAAACCTCACATTCTCTTTTTTACACACAGTAAAACTTAATCCTCTAGGGGTAAATATATTTTAAATATATTTGTATTCACTGTAAGGCAAAGCTCTGTTTGTCTCTACTCCCTCTTTGAGCCTGAGAAGAGTTGCCATCTAGGTGGTGTTTTTGGAGTGGCTGTTCTGAGTAGAGGCTAACCCAACAGCTGTGTCTAGCCCCTGGCATACCTGCCAACCTGCTGCCAAATCTGTTTGGCTGCCAGAATATCTCCTCAAATAAATACAAATAAATGCATACATGGAGGAACCAGACACTATGGAAATAATGTTGCTCAGTTTGGAGAGGGTTTTCAGGAACTGCAATTTTTAAGAACAAGAATTTGCCTCTGCACATGTTTTAATAATGGAAATTGAAATAGTTCTAAAGACGAAAGGAAGGTTAGTGTGTTTAAATACGTATAGAAAGATGTATTTCCTAATGTGAGGTAACAGGTATGAAATGAGACCACAAAATTGTTGGCATTTATAAATATATTATTTATATTCTTTCCTGAATCCAGGTACCATACTATGATTTTTATCCAACAGTTAAAATGCTGTGAGCCCTGATAAATATAACCAAGAGTTATACTTCCATCATTACAAAAAGAGACCCCCTTTCATTGTTTGGGTTAAGGGTCTGACCACTGTCATTTCCACCCTGATTTCTATAAGGTTTTCATCTATAAAATTATATAAAGGGTTGAACTTGATATTAATTCCTCAGAGTTGTAGGGTTTGCACCATTTTTTTCTGTCCTTTAATCACTTTCATATATTTTACTGTGATTATCACAGAATAAGCCAGTGTGCTCTGAAGATCAGAATGTTCTAATCACTTGCCCATGTTGCAACAGAGGCAATAGTCCCATTCTGGGTCGAATTACGAATTGAGTAGGCCTAAAGCAGGAAAGCTGGCATTTAAGAATGCCTACCATGCACCATGCTTTTTCAGGTTGTGTGTAACACATGTTCTGCACAACTGCCTTATGAAGTAGGAAGCACCTTCTCATCTCCATCTTTATTATTTATAAACACAGGCTTTAAAAAAAATAAACACAAGCTTAGAGAAGTCACACAATTGGTATGAAGGAAATTCCAACCCAGGTCTTCTTGACTTCAATGACCCCACAAGATCTTTGCTCTCCAATCTGAGGGCTCTGAGTGGGGTGGTGAGAAGGAGGCTTTCAGCTGTCTTTGTTCTTTTCCTTTCCATTAGGAACTTCTAGTGTGTAGATAGAACCAGAAGTGCACTTTAACTCACACTTTTGCTGTGGGGAGAGTTGGACTCTCCTTGAGAAGGAGCTTAAGTAGCCACTCTCTATCCTCCTGAGCAGTCCACTTTGCCAGCCCTGTGGACGGCTCTCTCCCCACAACAGCAGTGTCCCTCTGGCCACCTCTCAGGTTTTTAATTCTCAAAGGAAATCCTCATCCTTTAAACCTCTATGGTCAGTCAACAGATATCTACCAAAGGCCTATACTACCCAGGAGCCATAATAGAAAAGGAAAATGTAAGGAGAGAGAAATAATACATAGTTCCTGTCTCCCAGGAGTTTATAGTTTTGGTGTGTGTATATGTGTGTGTGTGTGTGTGTGTGTGTGTGTGTGTGTAGAGGGGAGGCATCCAAACAGGTCATTAACTACAATGCGACACATACCTTAGGAGAGCTGTGAAGCAAGGAAAAATGAGAAGAGAGTAGAGCAAGAAATGCACTCTCCCTGTGGTATTTGGACCAGGCTTCTCAGAGCAGGCGAGCTTTCTATTGAGTTCTGAAAGTTGAATAAGAAGTTAAGTAGTTGAAGAAGAGAAAGGAGAGAATTCCCCAACAGAGGAATTGTATGGATAAGGGCAGAGAGGAGTAAACTGGCAGGGAGTGGCATAGCACAGTGTGGCTGAAGTAGAGAGTGGGCAGCAGAGCTGTGAAGCATATTGGTTTCTTGTGACTGTCATGATAAAGTACCAAAAACCAGGTGGCCCACAACAACAGAAATGCCTCCTCTCACAGTGCTGAAGGCTACAAGTCTGGAATCAAGGGGTTACCAGGGCAACATTCTGTAGTATCTAAGGGTGGCTGTCTCATGCATCAGCCTAACTTCCAGTGGCTGCAGATAACCCCGGTGTTCTGTACTGTGTAGTTCCTGCATCCCAGTCACATGGACATCTTCTTCCTTGTATCTTTACATCATCTCCCTCTTTGTATGCCTGTCTCTGTATCCAAATTCCACCTTTTATTAAGGACATCAGTCATATTGGGTTACAATCTATCCTAATGATTTTATTTTAATTTGATCATTATTGTAAAGACCCTGTATCTAAATAAGTTTACATTCTGAAGTACTAGGGGGTTAGGATTTCAACATCTTTTTTGGGGGGAGATCCAATTTAACCCATAACATAGAGTCAAGGCTGAAAAGGGAGGTTGAGACGTATTGCAAAGAATCATTCATTCAGTAAACATTGCCAGTCATATACTCTGTGCTGGACATTTTGCTGGAGAAAGGATAGTTCCTGTCCACAAGATGTTCAAAGTTATTTGAGCTATCCTACAATGAACTTCGAGTGTAGAAACTCAAATAGCTTTATATCAGCTATTGTTCTGTGATTGGTCACCCCAGAATTGGTGGTTTAAAATAGGAATCACTCACTCTTGATTATGCATCTGCAGGTCACATGGGGGTCATCTAATCTAGTCTGCATTCACCTGGGGAGGCTCTGTTTCAAGTATCTCTCATCCTCGTTGGATGAATGGGCTTGTTGGGATCTGCTCTCCTCATGACAGTGGCATGGAACAAATGGAAATAACCAAGGGTTTACTTCTCTTTATGTACCTTTGGTCCAAGCAAGACTTATGGCTTGGAGCTCCAAGCTTAGAGGGAACAACTATAAAGTCACATGGCAAGGGGGAAAAATATAAAAAAGGCAATGAACTGGGGGCAATTTACCATATGAATTTTGCAGTCAAATAGACCTGAAGTTATGCTTGATGGATGGATGGAGATTAGATAGGTAGCTAGGTAGGTAAGCAGGTAGGTAGGTAGGTAGATGGATAGATATTAGCTATTATATATCCACACTACTTCCTTTATAGTAGTAGGCAATAACTTCTCTAAAGTGTCTGATGCCAAACTTTTTCCTTTCTTTACTCCTTGTTCTTTTAATCTGCTGTTAATTTGTTGTCAAAGAAGTAAAAATCCAACATTTAATATAAGATGATAAGGACAAATAATGGTATAATATTTTCTCAGGAATACACTGAGGGACTTTACCTAACCTGGTGGTGGATATTACTTAATCCATCACACTGAGGAATTTCAGGCATCTGCAATAGACTTCTCACTCCCTACATAGACAGTCTCACAGGCATAATCTTCTCACTGCCCTACATAGACAGTCACCTACTTTCCCTATATGTAAAACAATTATGATGCTAAGGATACAAAACTGTCTCTCTCTTTTTTTTTTTTTTTTTATTTATGATAGTCACAGAGAGAGAGAGAGAGAGGCAGAGACACAGGCGGAGGGAGAAGCAGGCTCCATGCACCGGGAGCCCGACGTGGGATTCGATCCCGGGTCTCCAGGATCGTGCCCTGGGCCAAAGGCAGGCGCCAAACCGCTGCGCCACCCAGGGATCCCCAAAACTGTCTCTGTACTTATTTCTCTTTATCAGTCATCACCAAATGAGGGTGATGTTAAGGGCTACCAGGATGCCTTGTAGAAATGGAGATTAAATCTAGGCTTTGGGGTCAGGTCCACTTCTTAGCTCTGACAACATCTTTATGCTGTCAGGACTTACTTGGTACTCTGCCCCCATCATTATTGTCACTAATATCATCCTCCCACTAGTAAATGTATACTCAGCCTCACTGCCATGGCAGCTTCCACAAACCTGAAGTGTGAAGCCCTTTCTGGACTTCCGTTGGCAATTGAATTACAGCTTAAACCATACCAACTCTTGATCTGTGAAAAAGACAAGGACCTGGATGCCACCGTGCTTTAACAGGCAGAAACACACATTTGCTTTTATGGAGAAAAAATTTTTAAAGAAGGAATAAATGACTCTTTATGTTCACTTCTAATAACTGTAATTTTTTCCTCTAATTTTAAAAGTAAAGCATGATCATAGACAATTGGGAAAATTCCAGAAAGGCATAAAAAAAGAATAAAGACCATCCATAATACCACCACCTGGGGATAATCATAGTTAACATGTTGGCAGGGTTTTTTCATGCCATTCTTACATATACATAAATACATATTTTATGTAAAATTAGATCACAGAGAATAGATGCATTACTTTTATTCATCTTTAATATTGTGGGCATTAACCCAGGTCATTTTTATTAAATATTCTTGAGGAACATGATTTTTATGTCTGTAAGCTGGTCCAACAAATGAATTGATACTTTTTTCACTTTTATATTTCTTGTTATCACGTTTGTTATCCATGAGTCAAAAAATAAAGGCCTTGTTTTAAGGATATCGACAGGATATCGACTGCTAAGATGTTAACCTTCCATTCTCAGTGTTTGCCATAACCTATGTCCCCCAGAAAGGAAAGCCTGTGTCAGGGGGTGTGTGTGCTATTAATTTATTGGAAACACAACTCAAGAAAGCAAGAGTCAGGGGATGGGGAGGAGGACAGGGAGAGAGATGCAGGGAAGATAGGAGAGACCACACAAAATGCATTATCAAGCTGGTCCCATCATCACTGGACAAAGATTCACAACACAGAGTGTTAATTCTCTGGCACTTCAGTGTTGCACACACACGGACATCGGGTGGAGTGTCTGGTCACTTGTGTGAGGCAAGACCTGGTCAAGATTTGGCGTGCATGAAATCGTGGGAGCTGGGGCAGAGTGTCAGCAGGAAAAGAAACAGGCAGATCTCAAGTGGTACACAAGAGGTGTCTGCTATAAGGCCTGGTCTACTCTATGTTTGCTATTTTATGACTACTTAAACCACAAAACAAGATATAGAGGAAACCCCAATAAATGTTTAAAAGAAATATTTTATTGTTAGTCTTGCAATGTTAGGAGACTGAGGGCAGGGGGGTAGAAAAACCAGAGGAGAGGTTTTGGTGTATCATATCCTAGTAAGGCATTCACAGCCACCTGCCATTTCTTTCCTTCAAAATCCTCCTAAAAATAACCACTCTGGGATGCCTTTCTTTATTTTCCCTGAATGAGCACTGTTTGCCTGGTTCTCCCTTGGCATTTTTGCACTGTCTTCATACTGTGGTCATGACAATATTGTAGGATGGATTCTTAGCTTAAAAGGGTAGAAATTCCCTGGTATGACTGTTTAGCCTTTTATATATATATATATATATATATATATATATAAATGTACTCAATGTATATAAATGTACTCAAAATTGTGAAGTAATCTAAAACAGAATTTTAGAGCTAGGGGCACTTTATTTCAATGCAAAAATAGTACCAAATCCCCATTCTGTAAATAGCAACATTTGGGGCAGTTCTGTGGACATGGAGATAAATTTGGTATGGCAGCGGGGCTAGGAATAAGGTAGCAAGCCCAACTATACAAGTGTTTACTCCAGCAAATACTGTTTGATCACCTACTCATTCATGCTAAGCATGAGTGATACCTGAATCAGATACAACCCTTTATTTCACCTTTATTTCAAAGGTTTTACAGTGGGGGAAAAAAAAGAGCACCCTCTACATTTGTTATGAACTCCAAGGTTCTTTACCACATATTAACTAATTAGCTGTTTACAATAAATAACTTGGGGAATGGAGGGTAAGCCTTCGAACTCTGGATTAAGAATGGTGTAGCTTCCACTTTGGTTTTTCTACCAGTGGTTGTGGGGTGGAGGGCATTCCAAGCCTCGCTCCACTCACATAAAAAGGAAAATAATGATGTGTGAACTTCTTTGAGAGAATAAAATAATATATGTAAAGCACCTAGTACATTGCCAAATGTATAGTAATTCAATGAATATTAACTGTTTTTACATTGTTCTGATTTCACGTTGAATTTAAATGTGTTGTTCAGTATCATGTGTCAGAGCCAAGACTAGAACTCTTGTTTTCTGCTTCCCAGTCTAGCGATATTTCCTATGAGATATAACATTGAGGAGTATGGAGCCTGGCTCCAGACTTGCAACCCTAACATCTAGCACAACGTTCTTCCTGTAATGGATAGTCAGTAAATACTGTTGAATAATGAACTGGCAGCAGACTCCACGTCAAATTATAGAGTTGCTAATGTATAATAAAAATAACATGTATTTCAGTGCTTTGCTTGGCATTGCTTTAGAGAATATTAAAGACACCAAACATAGTTTGTTCTCTTGGTCAACCATCTGGTGACAAAAACTGTAGGTGCTCAGATCATGAGCAAATCCTTCAAGGACACATTTTGCTTGAGTAGAGTGGGCCTGAGCAAAGAGATGTTGAGGAGATAGTTCCAGTTCTCATCATTAGGTGGAAAGCAGGAGGTGATGGGAGTGGCTGAAGGAAGAAAAAGCTTTTTGCTTTGGGCTAAGGAAAAGAGCTATGGCTGACTCCAGAGCCCAGGCAACAGGGAAGGGGGAGCCGTTCCTGGATCACCAGGGTCTGACTGAGTGAATCTATAATAAGCAGGGTATGTCCATGCAGGTGGGAAAGGTACAAGTTATTGAAGTCTAGCCCAACTGGAACCAAAGAACAGGTGCTTCCCTGAGAAGAAGCCAGTGGGATGGAACCCATAGCCTTAAATGTTTACTGGTGCTTATTCTCTGGCAAATAATTGTTCTGGAAGAGCACATTGTTGGAATTTTTCTATCTCATAACCAATTATTGCTACAGTGGACTTTCTAGTCATCATTTTTTGAGTACCTATGATATGCCATGGATTGTATATACATTACCTCATTTAATCCTTTCGATTCTTTTACTTCCATAGCGCACTGGAGCTGAATTTGTTTGTTTTGCTTACGCTTATATCCCCAGTGCCTAAAACAGTACCTGGAAGAGTAGGTCTCAATAGTTTTTGCTGGATGTATGAAGAAAATAGATAATATTATCCAAACTTAGACCTCAGAGGGGTTAAGTGACTTGCACATGCTAGGAAATGGGGGGATGGGGTGGGCAGAGACTGGAACCCAGATCTATCAGATCCCAAGTCCTGCCCTCTCAGCCACTCTTACTGATTTCCCTGTCTTCCTGTTTCAAAGCAGATCATATATCACCACCAATAGTGCCCTAAACACTATCTTCATCTGTCACTTCTCAACTAAAAAAAATCTTTGGTATTTCTCAGCTGCTTTAAGATAATGTTCAGACTCCCTTGCCTACTGTCCCAGGTCTGTTAAAATCTGATCTTCATGTTATCTACCACAGAAAAACTCTAGCCCAATATTTTCACTATCCCTGGAACAGGGCTTATGTATTTCTGTCCTTGATCTTACTGCCTTTATATATGTCATTGGAAATTACCAATTCATCCTGCCCACCTCTCTGGGTCCCCTCCAGCCCTTTAGGATTCAGCAAAAGTTGTACCTCTTCAATGAAGCATTCTGACTATCTCAGCATGCAATAATTTCTCATTTCCCAGAAATTACAAATTTCTCATTATGTGCCCTACTCTCTAGGCAGTTAAATAATGTTCCTTATCATTCCCAGTCTTTATTATATTCCTATTTCTCTACGACTCAACTCTCTTTCTACTGACAGCAAGGAACATGGCCAGAAGCAAGCAAAACAAACAGTATATCTGGCATATAAGATTATCAGTTGAATGGTTAATGCAACTAAGTATTTTAGGTTACACTGGCTAGATGACATATATTTCATATACATATACATATATATATACCCACACATACATATATATGAGGCTATTGACTTAGAACAAAAAAGGGCTAACTCTCATACTCAGTACTGTAAAATATCCTATCCCTTTTCTCTTTCTTTGCCTCCTCATCCTTTCCTTTCAAGAGGGTCCTTTTGTGTCCCTCTTGCAGTGCAGAGAGTGACACTGTTGGAAGATAGCATGCAAGGTCAGAGACAAAAGTGAGACAAATGCAAAGTCACATCAGCCTTGAGGCTGGACTAGAGTTCAAGGATCCTGGCCAAGATTTCAAGCTGACTCCTTTCAAGAACTATGGCAGATTTTGCTGCAAGATTACTGCTGATGATACAGTTTCTCAATGACTTCAACAGAGACATGATGGAATGCCAGGCCAAGTAAGGGACTGGCACCATGAAAAGCAATGTTTAGAAAAGACGGTTATTTATCAACTTTTGTTAATGCAAAACCACAGTGATACTCTTCTTATACTCAAGACGGGAGGATCATTCAGACTAAATACTACTGTTTCTTCCAAGTCAATCAATTGTTAGGGAAATGCTAATGAATCTGGCTAAATCTGCGCTGCCTTAGAGGGGTGATAGGGAAGAGATGTCTCCTTCTTGCATTGGCATATGTCACCACAACAAATAAAAAGCGCCCAAGTCCGTTCTCAGGAGGGCCATTTCTAACCCTTTGGGGGCAAGAGAATGATTTGTGCTGAGCAGTCGCTCAGCAGCAGCTGTTTCTATTCCCAGAGGAATCCCATTGCTCCAAGGGAAAAAAGAATACCACCGAGAACAATCTCCCGCAGATTGTTCAGGAAGGAGTCTGAGGCCTCCACCATGTGAAACAGAGACACGCACCTGAGATCCTAATAGCTGCTCTGGAAATGCTTTTCAGTTAGTTGTTCAGTTAAAACAAAACAAAAACGATTCCCTTTTCTTTGAACAATAAAAGCAAATTAAGGACCTCGAGATACTCTGACAGGGAAAGCCCCCTGGAAAGGAAGCAAGTGTTAAGTATTACGCTGCATTCGATTACTGCTGACTTGTGTTCTTGGGCACAGTGAAGGGGACTAGATACAACTGGAGCAGGATGCAAACTCTTTGTGGCAGGAACTATGTCCTGTTAACCTTTATGCCCTCTGCTTCTGGAACATAATAGACACTCAGGAGGGTTTATGGAATGCATTTCTGTTTGCACAAGTCAATAAATGGGCTAAGAAATGAAAAAATGTAGTTGTCTTTTTCTATCTTGGTTCTTCTTGAATATTATTTTAGAATATTGTTACAGACCCCCTCCTATAACACTCACATTTACAGTAATTAACACTTAATGTTTCCTGAATTCTCTATGGCTTCCAAATACTTGGACCATAATGGACTAAAGCATGCATGTTTACTCAGAGGTTTTTTTTTTTAAAGATTTTATTTTATTCATTTATGAGAGACACACAGAGAGAGGCAGAGATATAGGCAGAGGGAGAAGCAGGTTCCCTGTGGAAAGCCTGATGAGGGACTCAATCCCATGACCCCGGGATCATGACCCTGAGCCAAAGGCAGGCACTCAACTACTGAGCCACCCAGGTACCCCTTACTCAGAATTTTAAAATAAAACACTCTGCCCTCTGCTAAAAACAAAAAATGAAAACCGAAAAGCTACACAATTATGATGTGACCTCTAAATGTTAGTTGTCAATATCCAGACTGGGCGGGCTTCCTTGACTATGACCACTAATAAAAAACACTCTGTGCTACTACCTTCAGGAGCTGGAGGATGCTTGCCAGATTTGCAGGAGATTTTCACACTGCTCTGGCCTCTCTCCTAGCTTCTGGGAGCAGTGCTCCAATACCTTGTAATGCCATTCCTGTCACTCCCAAACAAGCTCAGAAATATGTACTAAGAAATGAAATTTTCTGCAGACATTCCTTCATCTAAGCCTTCCAACTCACAAAGATAGAAGGTTCTATCAAGCAAGTCAATTTTGTCTTAAAGGCAAATAAAAAGTTATTGGCACAAGGTTTCAAATATCTCAGGGAAAGTAATACCTGTAGCACAGCTTAAAAAAACCAACCCCCCCCCCAAAAGGTGACTGGTTTTAGGTACAACTTGAAGAAAATGAAAATATTTTCCATGTAACTCCTTAAGCATTCTTTCATTCTTGGAGGTGCCCTAACCTGATTACTTCTTTTTTTTTTAGGATTTTATTTATTTATTAATGAAAGACACAGAGAGAGGCAGTGACACAGGTAGAGGGAGAGGCAGGCTCCATGCAGGGAGCCCGACACGGGACTCAACACAGGACTCAATCCCGCGACTCCAGGATCACACCCTGGGCCAAAGGCAAGCGCCAAACCGCAGAGCCACCCAAGCATCCCTGATCTGATTACTTCTTAAAACCAAAAGAATTACTTGTAATCACTTGCCTCAAAATTCATGTCTGAGGTTTTGAGAAATTGTGTGCTTCTGTGACTGTAATGGCAAGAATATATGCACGGTGAACAGACTTAAGTTCCAGTTCACATCCTTGCACTACTGTCCTTAATGTTGACAGGAGAATCAAAGCTGCTGAGGCAACAGGCAGGAGAAGCTGCCCCACTTTTCCTATGTGTGATTCTAACGATGGGCAAATGCACCCACAGTGTACTCTTACTGCACAGGAAAGCACTTCCTTCTATTACATGCCCAGATGTCGGTGGCATGAGATCCTATGAACCAGGGTTTAGAAAAGAAACCTGGGAGAAGGCAAAGTAGATATAGACACCCATTCTCTTCCTTCCCCATGTGGTTAATTTCCCCTCCCTGGCAGGTCTCTGGTTGGCTTCAACCAAAGGGGAATAAGCTAGAACACTTTTAGGATACTGTGGATGGTCTTACCACCAGCTGTGCTTACCTAAGCAAAATGAATTGGTTAATTGAAGCAATTACCTGGGCAATTCAAGCCCAAATACCTCCCTGTGAGAAGCAAAGGAGGATAATTTGGAGTTTTTGCCAAATTGAGCTAACTGAATACATCCTGAACACCGATTTAAAGGTTGAGTTAGGACCGGGGTGGGGTGGGGGTGTGGACAAAACCAGCCTTCTCCAAGGGCTTACTCTAACTGTGAGGACATGTGTATAAGTTAAGAGTAAGGAAGATCTATACTCCTGAGTTAAAATATTATCTTTTTTAAAAGTACACCTTCAGGTATACTTTTATACTAATATAACACTGTGTGTTAACTATATTAGAACTAACATTTTATTTTATTTTATTTTATTTTTAATTTTTTTTAAATTTATTTATGATAGTCACAGAGAGAGAGAGAGAGAGAGGCAGAGACACAGGCAGAGGGAGAAGCAGGCTCCATGCACCGGGAGCCTGACGTGGGATTCGATCCCGGGTCTCCAGGATCGCGCCCTGGGCCAAAGGCAGGCGCTAAACCGCTGCACCACCCAGGGATCCCCAGAACTAACATTTTAAAGATTAAAAATGAGTGAGGAAGATCTAGTTTAGTGGTTCTCAAATTCTAACAAGCATCAGACTCACCAATAGAGTTTGTTAAAATTCAAATTGCTGGGTTCCACCTCCAGAATTTATGGTTCACTAGGTCTAGTATAGAGCCTGGGAATGTGGATTTTTAAAGATTTTATTTATTTGAGAGAGAGAAGGGGGTGGGGGGGACGGGCGGTAGGGGCAGAGGGACAAACAAATCTGCTGAGCACGGAACCAGATGCAGGATGCAGCGCTTGATTCTAGGACCACAAGATCATGACCTGAGCTGAAGTCAGACACTTAACCAACGGAGCCACCTAGGCATCCCGGAATGTGCATTTTTAACAAGTTCCCATTTGATGTAAATGCTGCTGGTCTAAGGGACCACATTTTGGGAACAACTGAATTAGTCTTCTCTTTCTCTCTCTCTCACACACACACACTCTCTCTCTCTCTCAGGAAGATGAAAGCAATGTGAGGCTTCCTATGGCAATTACATTTTCTCCCATCTCTCGAAAATCCAAACTACTACTAATATTAGTAGTATATATATTTGTTCATTTAACAAGCAAGTGTTTTGTTGAGCATCCACTGTGTGATGCTTATCTTGGTGATACAGAGATAAAGACCAGTCTTTATCCTTAAAGGGGCTCCCAGTCTGCTGAAGAGACAGTCACAACCAGATGAAGATGAGGATGAGGCAGCATGAGAAGTGATACCACAGAAGTAAATACTGGGTGCCATTGGGAACACAGAAACTCCAGGGAGACCAGAGGTCATCTACCCCTCTGAGCACAGTAGGTTTTCAGCGTAGGAACGCATTGCTGTCGATTCAGCAATTATATAGATACTATATAGTGACTCAATCTGCTCAGTGGAAAATGTACTGAAGAAGTAGCTTGTTTCAAATTGACTCCTGAATCAGAGCCAAAGGAAAAGAACTTTTAATCATCACAAATCTGGTCTGAATTTAGGCTGGCAGATTTTGAAATGAAAAAAAAAAAAAAAAAACTGAATCCTATTATCAACTCCTTGAACCTGCTACTTCCTCATAATCAGTAGCTTTTTCACGTTACTGAAAAGCAACTGTATTTGAGGAGTAGTTATTTTCGGGTGAACAAAGTTATCAGGTATTAAAATAGATGGAAGTTCTTCCAACTCCTTTGACAACAGCTCTGGGCAGCAAGGTGCTGGTTCACAGTAGCATTTTTGTTATGCAAATAGTCTGATGCAGCTCATTTTTGAAAGACTACACTCACATTCATGACTACCATGTGGCCTGGTGAAACGGAATAGGTACTAGCTTGTTTAGCTAAAGTATTCAAAAAATAAGAGTAAATAGACCTTTTCATAAATTCAAAATGCAAAGGGGGGGGTTCTGTGTTCCTTAATTTAGGGCAATATGCCAACATTTATTTTTAATAATACTTTGCTAGTTCAATTAAGATAGGTTAAAAAAATCAATTGCTAAAATTTGTTCACCAATCTTTCAGAAAGGCTTTTTCCTTTGGTTTTGGGACTCCTTAGTTTAAACAGATTTATTTCTAACTTTTCTTTCTGTATTAGTCAATGAATAAAGTAGAAGACCATGTATTTCTTCCTTTTAGTAAGTACACAAAATTCTCCATTCTGTGCCAAGATGAGTTTTTTAAGGTATACTAGGGAAATAAAGCTGAAGTTAGAAACAGCTGTGACATGTAGGTAAATTAAAAGACAGTCAGGGGTGGCTCAGCAGTTGGGCGCCTGCCTTTGGCTCAGGTCGTGATCCCAGGATCTAGGATCGAGTCCCACATCAGGCTCCCTGCGATAAGCCTGCTTCTCCCTCTGCCTGTGTCTCTGTGTCTCTCTCAGTCTGTGTCTCTCATGAATAAATAAATAAATCTTAAAAAAAAAGCGAGGCAGATAAGTTCTACTTTTCTAAGATTGGATGGAACTTACAATAAACGATTACCTCACTTTTATATTACATAGCAACTTTCCCTTTGATTGGTAAAACAATGTTCTAATTTACAAATAAGCAATGTTATAAAAATCTGTAAGCCAGTTGTGTCAAACAGAATGCTTTTCCCACAGAAATATGTTATAAATTGTGGTCTATCCAGATGAGCTCACATAAGCATTTTTCATTCATAACTTACATATTGTACTGAAATATAGGGGAAGATATTAAGTACTCATGATTTATAAATAATTTTAAAAGCAATGATTTTGAATAAAAACTCTAAAGTTTCATCTCAGGATACTTGAGGGAAAGAAGGTTTCATGAGAAGTCAAAAGGGTGGATAAAAACGTTTGGTGAAGATGTTGACGTGGGATCCTGGAACTACGAATACCTTAGTATTTGATGGCATTTGTCATTTATAAGATTATGTCAAAATATGTGTCTGATATAGCATTAAATATCCTGTTTACATATCGGCCATGGTTACTGTTGAACTTTAGCTTAGTATAGTTTATAAATACACTGTATAGAGAGAGAATGAAAAGTCCTCCTTTCTGAGGTGGTGGTGATCATCAAACAAATGAAGCATTCATTCACTTGTAGGCCTTCTTTCTGTTATGTTTCTTTGTATGATCATCTGATAAATGGTAACTTCTCCACTGGTGGACAGATCCAAGAGGGCAGATATCTTACAAGATTTTGCTAAGCATTGTATCCCCAGCACTTAGCAGAAAGCCAGCTATATAGCTGTTTGAAGGTATTTTTTGAATGAATATATGAATAAATGAAGAAGGAAAAAAGGATTAGCCTAAAGAATATAGAATTGTGTTAGGGGTCCCTGGGTGGCTCAGCGAGTTAAGTGTTTGCCTATGAGTGTTCCCAGGGTCCTAGGATAGAGCCCTGTGTTGTGCTCCCTGCTCAGTGGGGAGTTGGCTTCTCCTTCTCCCTCTGCCCCTCCCCACTGCTGGTATTCTCTCTCTTGTGCTCTCTCTCTTACTCTCAAATAAATGAATAAAATATTTTTTTAAAAAAAGGAATATAGAATTGTGTTAAAAATATAGATGTAGGGGCACCTGGGTGGCTCAGTGGTTGAGCATCTGCCTTCGGCTTAGGTCGTGATCCCAGGGTTCTGGGATCAAGTCCCACATAGGGCTCCCTGCAAGGAGCCTGCTTCTCCCTCTGCCTATGTCTCTGCCTCTCTCTGTGTCTCTCATGAGTAAATAAGTAAAATCTTTAAAAAAATATATATATATATAGATAGATAGATAGATAGATAGATTGAAAATGAGTATCTGAAATTATTACATTTATTATTAATCTTTGTGTAGCCAAAGATAGGAGAGTCATAGCCAAAGATTGGAGTATAAAAATAAATTTTCCCAAGGATGAGTACAGTTGGCAAGATAGTTTTATTTGGTGAAAATCAAGTAGTTAGGTCTGTCCAAGCATATTTGGTTGTTGTTTCAAAATAAGAGGGATTGGGATTGATCAGCCTTGGGACAGTTAAGGGGCAAAGAAGGCCCCTGCAGGTATAATCAGTGGTGTGCATTCCAATGGTAGAGCAGTAGAAGAAGTCTGAATGGTGTACAGGTAATTGGTTGGCTGGAAGCATTATCTGTAGAGAATTAAAAAAGAAAATTTAAAAAGAAAAATCAGTCTGCTTTTTTATATACTTTTTCTATTATATACCTGCAATTCTAAAAAACATCAGTGATAAAATATTCTGCTGTAAAAGATCATTTTTATCTAAGTAATAAAAAATTTTGCAGTTATTGTCATTTTAATTTAGTTACTGTTGTTTTTAATTACTTATCTTTTAATAAGTTTTGTAGTCTAAGTGGAAGTTAATTTCAGAGAACTTCAGGTTGTATATATTGGGTCCCCAACAAAGATGGCCTTGCCTACAAATACTTGCTTTAAGAGTGAATTTTTAAGAGCAAATTTGGAATTATCTGCTTCATTTCAGGTATAATTTGTACCCCTCACCCCTGAGGTTCTATATATTCCTTCCTTTAAATAGCAGATTTTGAAAAAGCAATGTTAATACAGGAAGTAAAAACTTGAAGAAACAGAACCTGAGTTCTGAATTCTGGGCTAAATATTTTCATGCACAAAGTTTTCCTTAATCTGGATTCTAAGGAGAGGACCTCACAGGGACTTGGAACCTACTGAAACAAATGCAAAAACATGTGTGTGTGTGTGTGTGTGTGTGTGTGTGTATTTTTTTTTTAAATTTTTATTTATTTATTTATGATAGTCACACAGAGAGAGAGGCAGAGACACAGGCAGAGGGAGAAGCAGGCTCCATGCACCGGGAGCCCGACGTGGGATTCGATCCTGGGTCTACAGGATCGCGCCCTGGGCCAAAGGCAGGCGCCAAACCGCTGCACCACCCAGGGATCCCATGTGTGTGTATTTTTAATAAGAGGTTCCATAAGTGTCATCAGAGAGGTTTGTGACCACACAAATATTAAGAGCCACTGGGATAAAGTGTATCCAGGGTATCTTTTGCATTCTCCCATGTTTTATAATGAGGAAGAATGAGCAAGTCAAATGAGGAAACATTTTCCTATGAAAACATTTAAGTTACAAGTATAGTCATATATGAAGTATATGGTATATGTCATCTTAATTATACAATGTCACTTTGCAAAAGGTGAGTTGGAAATCTAAGGAGGTTTATTAATAAAGAGCCAAAAAAAGGATAAATAAATGTTCCTACCCACTATATATAATACATATAATGGATTGCATGATACTGAATATCATCATTTTTCTGTATTTAAATAAAAGTCTGCCCTGCAACTTTGTGGATAAGAAGATGTCATATCAGACCTGGGGTTAGAATCATAAAATTTTAGCATGGAAGTGATAGTGGCAGAGTCTGAACTTTGTTCCGACTTCTAGCACTGACTTTAAGCTGAGAAGATATAAAAAAAAAGTTGCTTTATAATTTGTCTCTAAAAGAATGATAATAATTGAAAGGTGTTGGGTGTTTACTATCTGTTGGACACATGGTTTTATGAATGATCTAATTTATTACGATAATCTTACTAGATAGATAACATGATAGGTTCTATATTACATATTAGGAACCAAGACTTAGGGAAAGTAACTTATCCCAGATAATACTGGGTAAGGGTGGAAAATGAGAATTCTAACTCAGCCTCCCTCTGTCCAGGGCCGGCTCATTTAATGACCACTTAAACCTGTTATGGTATAACTTGACTTTATGTTTACAAAAAATTGTATTACCAGAGTTTCGTGACAGAACTAGTCCTATCCCAAGTTAATAAGCACCTATCCTTTGCTTAAATACTTCCAGGTAAGGAAATTCTACTACTATCACCAATAGCCCACTATGGTAACAAACTCTTCCCTAAAGGAATCCATTATTGAATGTTTGTGGAACTTTAACAATAAAGTAGGCACTGCCTCAAATATCACTCTAGACAATTACGTCCCAGATCATTGATTTCATGAACACAAAAACAAAATGACTGGGATTAATAAAAACAAATCTGGGCAGGATATAAGTGATCACAAAGAGGAGCCTGTGTGTGTGTGTGTGTGTGTGTGTGTGTGCTGCTAGAGGGCATTTTGAAAAATCACTTCACTATTCCTTGATATAAATATTTTGGATTGGCAGCAAGCAGATGTTTAGCCTGGGATTTCCAGAAAGTAGAGACTGCCTGATACAAGGACTTACTGAACATATTTTACTGGGGAGTGTGATCCCAGGGATGGAGCAAGCAAAGGATGAAGAACCAGTATGAAGGATGTGTTATGAAGCTGGACACTGTTTTAGGTGATGAGCTCGCTGCTTATTTCAGCAAACCACCTAAGGAGCTCTGGCTTACACACTTCAGGGTCCTTTGTCAGAGGATAAAAAGGGGAGAATTTATTCATGGGCCCCTATCTCCCATTGGGCAAAGATTTACCATGGGGTGTTTAATCTCTCATTCTTTCTGGGTTTTCGTGTACACAGAAATTTCAACCAAGAAGTCTCTGGGTGGGAGGAGAGATGTAAGAGGCCCAGAGCAAGGCACTGTCAGAATGTATCTGTGCGAAGCTGGCTGATCCAGCTTAGAACTGATTGCTCTTGCAGTGTCTAAAATATACAGGTAGGCTCAGAAGATTTGAAATGGTACATGGGAGATGTGATATAGAAAGTAGCATTATTTTTTCACAGATTCCTTTGCTGAACTCCTTTGTTTTTCTTTGCTGAGCTTCTTTCCTATAAGGACTTCAATGTCCTATCTATCATATTCAGTGGGCCTAGCAGAAGAGTCTTAAGCTTTCATTATCTGTTCATTCTTGTAATATTTAGGTTTTACTAATACTCATTGAGTGTCTCAGACCTTGTGAAGGGAACTGGGATAGAAATATAAATATGATAAAGAGATTCTCCTCTGTCACGAAGCACTGTATTATCAAGTCTGTGCCCACCTCAGGACTAGCACACAGTAGGTATTTTTTAAGGAAGGAAAATGGTCTTCTAATACAATCAGTATTAAGTGAGTATTAAGTACTATGGAGGTCTTAAAAGACCAGAGGGATGTCCCACTAGATAAACCACTCTGTCATCCTTGCAGGAAATCTCTTACCCACTGGCTATAAGGGCTTATGTCTGCCCTGGGAGTAAAGACTGTTTACTTTATTATAAATGTACTGCCTTGGGATAAGGAGGCTGAAATTTAGACAGATTTCTATACTTTTCTGTAAGGTGCCTCCTAGGCATAAGAGAACATTCTCAGGAGCTGGAATCCAGGAGCATCACCAGCAGCGGGCCACACCTACACACAACCTGGCAGTCTTCCCAGGCAGGAGGTGGAAGATGCCCTGTCTTATTGCCAGTGCTCTTTTCTTGAGCATCCCACTGGCCAAACAACCACCAGCTGACTCTACCCAAAATGCCCGGTTTCAGGAGCCAACCTGTCTCAGTACTTCCACAGAAGCACTCAGGGGGGAATACATTGATTCATTAAAATCTCTGATACACAGCTGCATCCCGTTGTAGAAAGGAAAATGCCATGCCAGAGAATATTTACATGATACTAAAGTTTTCAATGCCTTAGGAAGATGCTGATTTAAAAATAAAATCAGAATAAAATTATTCAAATGTTAACATTTTAGAGGGCAGGTTAAGTCTTGCTAGCCCTGACGTGGTTTCCCTCACCGGGAGACCCATCTTCTGGCTTTCTGTGACAATGAAGCCGGAGGTTACATCATGCCGATTACCTCGGAATTAGCTGATGTATGGGGAGCTGTCAGCGTTCCTTAGTATTCACATTAAACTCTCTGGGCAGAGTGACCAGAGCATGCCGGTGCTTTATGGAACAGCCTAGGCAGCGAGGCTGCTGGAGGCTTTCAAGGGGAACTCTCTACCTGTGGGGAGGAGGGGGGGCCCCCGGTGTGGTGGCATCAGGGCAGAGGCCCCAGGCTGGGAGCTGGAAGGACAAACACACTCAACTGGCTCTTCAAAGGGCTTGCTCTAATGACTGAGCACAAAGCCCTCCAGTAACAACTTCCCCTTTGCTCCCCAGAAAGAATTTCATGGTTCAAAAATAGTAAGGATTTCTTCTGGAGAATAGATCTGCAGGCCCAGCGCGCCTCCCGCCAGGTGCCAATGGAAGAGTGGGGGCGAAACCGCCTGGGAGAGAGCATCTGAGGCCGCACGGCTGCTTGCGTGCTGCTTTAAGGGACAGATGTGCGTTGCTGTGCGTGTGGGAGTAGGTGGGGAGCGGCAGGCGGGTGCTAAGACTGCCTCTCGGCTTTCTGGGGAAGAAAGGCAGAAGTGCGAGGATACACAGAGCGGAGGAGCCAGGGTAGGCTCCGCCGCCTCAGGGTGTGGACGTGTGGGTGTGGTCTGCGAGTACTAGGAGGGGGTGCGGGCTCAGAAGTTACTGGAACGGGCTTCTGACAGGTTGGAGTTGCAACTCAAGCCCCAGATGAATAATTCGTTGTCTTCAGAGTGCCTCTCCTCCCTTTTGACAAAAATGCTGAAACCATTTGGGATCAGAGAAGGAGGGAAGAGAATGCACCCCGTTGCCTTTTTAGTTACTACCCCCTTCTCCACTGGGAATCAGATGACCCCAGGATGCAAAACTGTTCAAAGCAGCACGTAGGAGCCCTGTCTGGGAAGCACATTTGGGATCCAGGCACAACGGTTGATGGTTTAGCCTTCACGCTGCAAACCAGCCTTGGGACCTTAGAGACGGCATCTCAACCTCGACGTGCCTCGGTTTCCCCACCTGTCCTCGGGGGGGGGGGGGTACGCCAGCTGGGTCCCTGCGCGGGGCGGCGGTGCCGGCCGACTGCAGGCGAGTGCGCACGCCCGCCGGAGCCGGCACCGCGCTGCAGGCGAGGCAGGAAGGCGCGGCGGTGTCGTCCTCGAGCCCCGGGAGGCCGGTGGGGGAAGGCTCGAGCTCTAAAATTAGTCCAGCTTCCCGCCCGGCGCCGGGAGCGCCCTCCAGCTCGCCGCGCCCCCGCCCCCTCCCCCCGCGCGGCGCTCCGAGATCGCGAGTCTGCCGGGACGCCGAGGCTTCTCTCCCCCTCGCCCTTTCCACTTGCGGTTTGGGAGGAGGAGACAACGCGAGGAGAGCGAGAGGGGCCGCGGGAGAGGGGCTCGGCCGCGCGTCGGCGTCAGCTGTGATGGGGAGCTGGGAGCGGCGAGGCGGCGAGCAGTAGCGGCGGCGGCGGCGGCGGCGGCGGCACCGAGCAGGCACCGGAGCCGGCGCTGCTCCCGGCAGGCTGCGCTGGGATCTGGGCTGCGGCTTGGGATCCCGCGCCGGCCCCCTCCTCCCGCTGCCGTTCTCCCGCTCCCGGCTCCCCTCCTTCGCCTGCGAGCCTCCCGGCGCCGAGCGCCTCTGCCCGCGGCTCCAGCCCCGGAGAGCGCGCCGCGGGCACTGCGGCGGGGCGGCGGGGCGGCGGGGCGGCGGGGCGGCGGGGCGGCGGGGCGGCCGGGGCTGGAGCGCGAGGAGAGGAAGACCACGGAGGCGGCGCCCGGTGGAGCCGTGGATCGCCGGCGAAGGCAAGGGTGCGTGGGGGCTTCAGCGTGCTTATTTGGCTGCCCGGTGCGCCGGCTGAAGCGCGCCTCCAGGAGCGCAGCTGCCGCTGCTGGGTGCGGGTGGGGGGCGGCGTGGGCTCCGGGAAGCGAGAGCCGGCGCAGCGCGTGGGGAAACTTTTCACCTTGTAAAGTTCCCGCCTCGGCACGGCCCCGAGCCGCCGCCGCCAGGAGGGAGGAGAGGCTCGGTCCTGCGGCAGGAGCCGGCAGGTTGGCATGGAGACTTGGCCAACTTTGAGGCGGAGGATGTGGGGAGGGCCGCGAGGGGGCTGGCGGATCGGTGCACCTCTCCCCGGGCCCCCAAGCCCCGGCCGCCGGTGGCAGGTGGATGAGGGGATCCAGGCGGCTGTGTGTCCGGTGGCCGGAGCCTGTCGGGCGCACCGGGGATGTGCAGATGCCGATGGATGCGCTTGGGTGACCTGGAGGCGCAAGTTGGGTGGCTGCTTGGCGGGGCGCAGCGCAGGGCGGAGCAGGGCCCCCAGACTCCGCTTTCGCCGGGGAGGGAAAGGGCTTTCGGGACTGTCCGCAGCTCAGCTCCACGCGTGAGTCCGGCCTGCGGGGGTCACGGGCGGGCTGGAATGTTGGGAGAGGCAGCGGCTCTCGGAGCGGGGCGACGGCTTTGGACAGAGCGGCGGGGAGGGAGGACTTTCCCTGCTGCCTTCCCCGGGGGGGCTGGCGGCGCCTGGGGAGGGTGCAGGAGTTTTGGCGGGCGGGCGGGCTGGCACGCGTGAAGGCGGCTCGTCTTGGGAAAGCGGGCAGCGCGGGCCTGGCCGCTCCGGGGGTGCGCTGCCTGCTTCTCGGGGTCGGGAGGCGGGAACGCGGGGGCGCGCCAGCGTCGCGCTGGGGGCCCTTCCCGGGCGGGTGCGGGTGCCCCCCCCCAGCCAGGACGAGTGTGGGTGCGGGGCCGGGGCCGGGGCCAGGAGGCGGCGGAGGCGGCGGGGACCGTGGTCGCGCCGCGCGCCCTGCGCGCCCGGTCCCGCCAGTGGGGGTCGCTGAGCTAAAGTGCATCCGAGCCCGGGATTCTCGGCGGTGCCGTGGTGTAGCCCCGTCCCCGGCCCGCTGACTGGTCGCGCGTGCTGTCCGAGGTGGTTAAACACTGACCTGGCTCGGGCCTCGCGGGGAGCAACTTTTATTGTGCACTGGGCCCGGCTCCGCTGTGGTGGGCGGCGGCGGCTGGGGCTGGGGTGGGGGCGGCGGGGGTCGGCGGCGAGCGGGGGGAGCCTCCCGGGTAGCCTGCGACGGGGACGGGGCGCCCCGGGGTGCGCGCTGCGGCGGGGTCCCTGAGCGGATGCGAGGACAGCGCGAGCCCGCGGCGGCCCGGCGAGGTGGCCTCGGGGCTGGGACGCGCTCCGGGCCGGGAGAGGCGCCTGCGGCCCGCAGCGTGGGCGGCCGGCGGCGGCGGTGCGGCCTCGGCCCGCCTCGACCCCCCCGGACCCCCCGCCGCCCCGCGCCCCGGGACTCCGCCTCGGGTTGGGGAACCTGCGGCAGCCCGGGCGGGGCGGGGCGGGGCGGGGCGGGGGGGGACGGGAGCGCGGACCGCGCGGACGCTGGAAGGGTCTTTTCTCCGGCTCGGCGCTCCTCCCGCTCCTCCCCGCCCCCAGGCTCCGGCGCGTTTGTTTTCCAAGTTGGATCCCACTTGCATTTACAAGTGTCAGACAGGCCCGCGCGAGCCTCCCCCCACTCGCCGGGGCCCGGGCCGCGGCCAGACGGGAGCGGGGGCGGGGCGGGGGGCGGCCGGGGCGGGGCGGGGGCCGGGGGCGGGGGCGGGGGGCGGCCGGGCCGGGGGCGGGGGCGGGGGCGGGGGCGAGCTGTCTGCGCGGGGCCGTGGGACGCCCCCCACCCCCCGCCCCGGGCCCCGCCGCTCGGCTTCGCCGCCGCGGGCCTCGTTCAAAAAGATGACCCCGAGGCGAGCGGCCACTCGGTATCCCGCCGCTCCCCTCCGCCCAGCTCGGACGGAGCGATTTTCTGGCCCCAGCGCTCGTCTTTTCAAAGGCGAGTCGCGGGCGGTGGGAGGGAGGGGGCGGGGAGCGGGCCGACCGGGTCCTCGCGGCGGGTTTGCGCTTCGGGCTTTGTTGCTGGGATTAGATTCCCCGATTGCGCCCCGGCCGGGTGGAAATAGATGCGGAGACGCAGAACCGGCCGAAAGGCCGCAGGCGACTTTGCCTGGGCTGCAGGCGGCAAGTTCAGGTGGTGGCCCCGGGGAGCCGCAGCCGTCGGGGAATCGAGGCCTGGGGGTGCCCCCTTGTCCGCCGGCGGGGAGAGCCCGGACTTCGCCTCCGCCTTCGGGCCCTGAACTTGTCTTAGCGTTTATTGAACGCTTGGATGCTGTTCTGGGTTGTGACGTGAAGATTTGAATCCGAGAAAGCAAGGAGGGGAGTGGATGGAGGAGAAAGGAGGAGGGAGAGAGATGGAGATTCCGCAGAATCCTGGCAATTGCACAGAGCCAACTGCTCCTGCTTTGCTTCCTTCCTTTCTTTCTCTTCTTTCTTCTTCTTCTTCTTCTTCTTCTTCTTCTTCTTCTTCTTCTTCTTCTTCTTTCTTCCTTTTTTTAGTTCTCATTCCTAAATTGGAGCAGTTGAGCAGTGAGAGAATAAAGAACAGCCAAGAAAACCAGGGCGCCAAGAGACAAAGACAAAAAATGCATAATAACTTTAGCGCTTTGATGTGCTTTTTTTTTCTTCCCCCTAAGAGGGTAGGAGTGGGAGGAGGGTTTTTAACACTTTACAAGGAGAAAAGTTGTCTCTTAGAATTAGGCCCAATGCTGATATTTAATCATGAATCCGTTTGGTTGCCTTTTTGCCTTTTTGGAACGTGGGCAATGAATGGCGCTGGGGCCAGTATCCATGCACAGTGCACTGGGATGCGAAAGTTCCCAGAACTATCCAGCTATAATGTCTTCATATCTTAACCACACAGAGAACTCCACATGAAAGGCTGCTGGCTCAGAGATCAGAAATCAGTGGCTGCTGGGCTGGCTCCACCTCTTGTAGCTGCAGGATTTTCACAGCCAGTGTTTGATGACCATTGACTGGCTATCAGCTCCCCACCCTGTTTTTCTTTTTTTCTTTTTTTTTATTTGGGTTCCTGGCAGAGTCATTTTGGGAGGTTTTTTTTTTTTTTTTTTTTTTTTTTTTTTTTAAATAGTCAGACCCAGTCTATCTGTTAACTAGCAATTACAGTTGTGCTGAGCTACTCAAAAATGAAATGAGTAGCAATAAGCAGAGTGGATGCCCACTGACCTGTATGCTATATGGTTATTTTGCCAGCTCACAGCTTTTTGTAAAGCAGCTCTTCAGGCTGCTCGCAGAAGAACATTTTGATGTGTCAGGTTATGTTATCCTTGCTTTCTTCATATGTTGCAGAATGACCTGCTGTAATCTGGCTGATGAATTATGTCAAATAGAAAGAAGTAGGCAATTACCAGAGAGGAGAGGATATTTAGTCATTACCAGCTGGTCCAAGGAGTGCTCCCAGTGGCTGTTGTGTGGTTATGCTGTATTTATAGCTCATAATGCAAATAGGAGCATGGCGGTTTTATCTTACCTTTTGTGGAGTTGGGTGTGGCATACAATGATACCCCACATCTGTCCGGTTAACTAGTGGGTGGGCTTTTTCCTCTGGGGCAAGAGAGAAGGAACAGTATTGGGGGGTGTTTGGTTTCCATTCTCCGGCTTTTTCCTTGGGCAGGAGGAGCATGGAGTAGGGATCATCTGATGGGATCAGGTGGGCCGGGCCATTCCGATTGATTTCCTTTGATTGCTGGGGTAGGACTATTGATGAACCCTTGTCTTTACTGATTGTGACGAACACCAGGGAGGAATGGAAATTTCAAAGAAAGGGACCTGACAAACCTAGAGGGAGGGCCATGTCTTCTGCCTAATTCCTTCCTGCAGAGAAGAGAGCCCCTGATTTCCATAGATGTTAAAGGCAGAAGTGCAACCCCTGTGTGTATATTGCCTTACTTACAGATAGAATTTTCTGAAATAGTTTTCAGTCTGTAGTTGTTGAATATGTCATTTTGAGAATCCTTCTACCCAGTTGTGGGGGTTGGGTCTGTGTTTTTTTTTTTTTTTTTTAAGATTTTATTTATTTATTCATGAGAGACACACAGAGGCAGAGACACAGGCAGAGGGAGAAGCAGGCTCCAGGATCACACCCTGGGCTGAAGGCGGCGCTAAACCGCTGAGCCACCCGGGCTGCCCAGGGTCTGTGTTTTATAAATTTGTCCTGTTGAGGTTGACCACTGTGCCTGCAGCCTAATAGGCACAAAATAGATACTTGAGGCTTAGGTGACTTCCTGGGACTCACCTTGAGAGCAGATATCTTTTCTGTATTTTGGCCAACTGGATTCTACAGGCTTCTCAAATGCACTGATTTTCTGTCAGTTGAGGAGTATCTACTCCTCTAATAAGCTCTTCTCTTTCTTTGTTTACATTGCCTCCTTCCCCCCCCCCCCCGCCCCGAATTTCTTTCTAAGACTAATTTTAGGACAGCTGACCTTTCCTTAAAGAAACAAAAATGAAAAGATTCAGCTTAATGCCGCAGATTGAATTTATTGAGAACATATTTGACACTTGTCTAGTGGCTTCCAGCCAGTTTCTGGTCAACCAGAATAGTCTGTCAGTTACACGTAACAGTGACAAATGACCATTCTCCTAGCTCTGGATTAGAATGGCACTCCCAGGTGAGTCTTAATTTTAGCCTCCTCTAGGATTGAGACATATTCATATTAAGTAGAAGGGATGAAAATTTGAGAATGGGAAGGGTTGTCCTCCCTTAGATGATGTTTTATGAGAGTGTGGCCTTGTCTGGGGCAGAAAAGTTGTGCAAGGGACCTTGAGAGGCTTGACTTGAACTTTCCGGCTTTCAAGACGATGATTTTAGCCTCTGTTTAATAAAGGAAATTTGTTTAATTAACTCTTGCCCTTGTATGTATTAAATTTTACTCCTTTGTTTATTCTATAAAGTCACATGGAATTAAAAGTCATTTCCTTTATTTTTATTTCAGAAAAGCTTCACTTTTCTTTTTTCTTTTTCCTATTTGATTCTTCTTTGTTTCTTTTATCTCTTTAAAAAATTCTTTTTTTGGGAAACCTGGGTGGCTCCGTGGTTGAGGTTGAGTGTCTGCCTTCGGCTCGGGTCCTGATCCCCGGGTCTTGGGATCAAGTCCTGCATCGGGCTCCCCATAGGGAGCCTGCTTCTCCCTCTTCCTGTGTCTCTGCCTCTCTCTGTGTCTTTCATGAATAAATAAATAAAATCTTTTTTAAAAAAATTAGTTTCTTTTAAACTTCTTTTCAGGGATCCCTGGGTGGCGCAATGGTTTGGCGCTTGCCTTTGGCCCAGGGCGCGATCCTGGAGACCCGGGATCGAATCCCACATCAGGCTCCCGCTGCATGGAGCCTGTTTCTCCCTCTGCCTGTGTCTCTGCCTCTCTCTCTGTCTCTCTGTGACTATCATAAATAAATAAAAATTTAAAAAAAATTTAAAAAAAATAAACTTCTTTTCAGTGCTATTTACTCAGCCCACCTCCCTTTGCAAGGCAGTGGGCAGGATTCAGATAGAGCCTTTGTAAAAGTTAACGTATATCCTTTGCTTCTGTGTGCTTACTATTCTGTTGGGAAGATGGGAGCTACACATGTGCAGACTGGAAATCAGCACATGGCCATTTTTGTTAATTGGCAAAAGAGTGTCACCGAACAGGATCCTCGAGGACGAGGGAGAGATTAATAGGAACAGAGGTAAACTTTTAGGAGGAATATAAAGTAAATATAATCCTGTTTAGTAATTCTTAGTGAAACTTTATATGAGCAAGATACAATGGAATTAATTATTTCATTTCTTTAGGACAGGGCTCTTTTTCTGGAAGAACATATTCACAGAACAGGCCAAATAGGCCCTTGAAATGTTATTCAGTATTTTGGGAAGATACCAGAATTTATTCAGGCCCTTTTCTTCATTCTTCTTTTGTGGTTCCTCCACCTCCAACTTTAAAGAAGACTCTTAGGTGCTTTAATTGTGTCTGGGAGTCTACCTGCAGGTGCCTTCCAATGCCCCCACTTCCTCCCCGACATATACACACCCTAGCTTTCTAGTGGTTATATCAGTGATTCTGGGATTTCTTAACTGGCCATTGACAGTATCTAAAAACTACCAATGTAATTAAACTACTCTTTAGTAGACCCTTTAAAGAATCCTTCATTTTTGCTGTTTTCATAAAATTTAATGGATTGTTTATGGCACTATATGTTATTATTCACCGTTAACTCCTTGAGGCTTCTCACACCGCCCAAGGCTCCCAGAAGTGATCTGAAAGCAGTTCTCAGCCTTGACCGCACTTTAGAATCACCCAGAAGCTTTTAAAACAACTGATGCACAAGTTGTATCCAGACCATTTAAAGGAGATCCTCTAGGGAAGGATCCAGGCACCAGGATCTTTTAAAGCCTCCCAGCAGATTTCGTTTGATAGCCAGGTCAGAGAAGCACCACTCACTACAAAGGTTGTGCATCAGGTATGGAGTTTTGAGTCTTGGCCAAAGCTCCCAGACCTCAGTGAATTTGCCTGAAAACCTGGTGGAGTTGTACTCTGTGTTCTTCTGCTGTGAAGGTAGCCCCTGGGCATCTGTAGGGAGTTGAGCCAGCCTGGCCCTGAAGGAGGTGACCCTGAGGCTCAGGGCTCTCATCCTCCTGCATTTTTTGGTTCTCAGTTTGCCAGTGGTTAACATACCTTCTGTCACCTAATGTCAGTTTATCTTCCCTTTTACTAGACTTTGCCTCAGTTCCTTATCCAGATAGTAATCATAGCTGGTCCAGGGGTCTGTTTTTATGTATTTCTGAATTCAGGAAATGAATTCAATATAACCCATCAATATTTGCTCAATTCTCTTTTTATGTATAGGGGTTACAAGAGATGTGTTGCATAGAAAAATGAATCATGTTCTCAAGGAGCTTATAGTCCAGTTGAGGCTAAAGATGTGTACATCTAAGGAGAAAAAAAATCATAGCACCGGGATGCCTGGCTGGCTCAGCGGTTGAGCGTCTGCCTTCTGGCCCAGGCCGTGATCCTGGAGACCCAGGATCGAGTCCCACATCGGGCTCTCTGCATGGAGCCTGCTTCTCCCTCTGCCTGTGTCTCTGCCTCTCTCTCTCTGTGTGTCTCTCATAATAAATAAATAAAAAATTAAAAAAAAAATCACAGCACCTTTTAATGTTGGAGGTTGGAGGAACCTACCGAGTTTGGCAAAACTGCCACATGCTAAGAAGAAACTTTATTCCTACAGGCTGATGTACTTGGCATATTCTTAGTTCCCTGTGTTCCTCTGTGGCTTAGTTATGAATTAGCTTTGGCACAGAGAACTCTGGTGTTCTGTCCTTTGGGAGTTTAGCATTCATGTCTGTTGCTTGCTTTAAAAAAAAAGTCAAGTAAATAGTATACATGGTAATGCTGGCTTCCAGAACGTGCGTGGAAAGGCTCAAACTTCCACCTTGGATGTTCACCATGACTTGCTGATATTTATACTTTGCAGAGCAGGTGCAAAAAATATTTCATTTATTCTTTATTTCTTTTCTTTTTCTGTGATGTCAGAGATAAGCCCAGCTGTTGAATGAGGCACAGATATGAAAGGTTAACTGGAAGTTTAATTGTAACTTCAGGACTTCAATTAAATTAAATTTCAAACAATCTGATAAAAATTATAGCCTTTCAGTACTGTGAAAGGTTAAAAAGTGAGCAGGTTGGAGCAGCGAGTACGTTTCACATTTTGAAATAAACCCCAAATTATTAATGCTTCTAAATATCATTGAATATTACTTAACACTTGTAAACATCTGAAAGCATGCCAGATAATGCAGATTAAACCTAGTGACAAATATGCTTAATGATAGTATAAGTGTCATTTGCTTCTATCAGAGAAACACTGCATGCATGCGTGTGCATGCGCACATGTTCTTCTAAAGCAGAATGAGACTTAATCTTGGAACGAGTGGTAGAAGGGTAGGTTGGTCTTTTCTGAAACCTAGACCATCTATTACAAATGACATTTTGTTGATTTTTTAAGTCTATGATTAATATATTGATCATCAGAAAAAAAAATATTTTGAACATCTAAAGTCTGTTTCTAAGGGTGTAGTTTGAAATTCTGTGTTTGGCTCTAAGTGGTGGCTAAATGATGGCAGTCGGTGCTGTGATTGGTTGAGCAGTATGTTGTGTGATTTTTCTGGTCATGGTTCCATGCTAGGCAGCGGTTCATAGCTATGCTTTCATAAGATTGGCCTGGCTGTAGAGAGCCCCACTGGCAAGAAATGTACACAGCAAAGTGGACCAAATGCAGATAGATGACCTTAACATTGCTAGAGTTATGGATGAAGTGGGGTATGGATCTTTTCCACATTTCAAAGAAAAGTTTCAGAATAACAATTTCAATCAGATGAATCAGAATTCAGAAGTGTGTAGTCATCTCCTTTGAGAATTTGGTACCTATCTGATAGGACTGTAAAGGCATTTCAGAATGTCAATTAAATGGAAAAATATGCCTGGAATTGAATATAATTAAGAAATGTTGAAGTCTGGTGTCTACATATTCAGACACTGTATTAGATGGTTTAATTAGCGAACCAGGATCTGGATTTATTGACAGAAGGTCTCTTTCTCATGGCATGTTTCACTCATTAAAAGCTCATAATGTCTTGGATCTTTTTAGCTGTTGGAACTTGATCATTTGCCATTTTGTGCTTCTTGACTTCAGTGATGTGTGCTTTTTTTTTTTTTTTTTTTTAACTTTGCAACTGCTTAGGATGATTTTGCTCTTATTGATGGCCATTGACATGGAGTGAGCCCATGATATTTCCTAACATTATGAAGTGTCATCAAAACATTAGGCAGGGCTTTGTACCTCTGAAAAACAAGGATGGGGATGTGAAACTAATAATAGTGGAATTTTTGCTCTAGGAGTTTAAAACTAATTTGTGAGGTTAATTTCTTCTTCGTAACTATTAGGCCTATATTGTATTTATCTGAAACCTGAATTTCTCAGTTTCCTTTTCAGTTTTATGGTCCATAGGTTAGTGCTATAAATCCCTTTTACCTCGGGTTGTTGGCATGGAAAAGTTTCCAATCATATAAGAGATTGAGAGAATCTTTTCTTTTTAAATATACTGGTTGTGGGATAGATTTCTTTTTGAACTGCATTTTATGATTATAAATGCTCAAAAGTGCCACAGTTAGTAAAGAAATAAATAGGGAATGTTGACAAGTGAAGATGCGAGAAACATCACTCACAAAATCCTTGAGGATTTGTCACTACCTGTTCACAATTTAAATTTTAGCTGTCTCTTGTAAAGGTATTAATGCAAACAGCTAGTTTTATAAGATTTCTTAATTCCTCATCTTCATAAGTATGTTTCCTTACCTGGGAGCCGTCTAAAATAATCTACCTTTCCATCATTCATGTAGACGTATCGGATCATTCAGAGTCTGGGTGAACTAAGATATCACACTGCTAATCTTTCTGAGGGCCTGAGTTAGTTTTTCAGATCCATGCCCTTGTTGGCAAAAATGTACTGAGTTCTCTAATGACCTTGGACTGATTCTGCGTGAAAGCATATTAAACAAATGTGGTGACTGACCCTTAAGAAGAAGTTAGCTTTTTCAACCGGATGATGTTTACCCAGGTAGGCTCAGAAAAGGACAGAAGGCATGTGTGCCCTAAGTCAGAGAGATGACACAAGCAATCTTTTATTGAGTTGAAGTGACCTCATCTGCTTGCAAGTGCCTGGATTAACGATGAGACCTTCATACCTCATTTACATTCAGAAGACAACTACTGCAATGAGGGAGTTATGCAATGCAGGCAATTGATTGGGAAATGTGAGATGAAAACATATTATATTGCCAGATCAATTTCCTAGATCTCCCTGAATTATCCAATAATTAAATAATCTTCTTTGACTTTAGAAGTGTTGAGTTTGTATGTGTCATTATTTACATTCGTCACTTTATTCCCAAGTTTTATTCAGCAGTGCACACAGTCTGTTCCATTTATACCCTCTATATTTCTGTTAAATAGGTAGGATTAATAACATATTATACTTCCTCTTCAAAGAGAGGGAGAGAGATACAGGTATTTTATGAGATTGCCATTTTCATACGGTTCATCAGTGGTTATTATAATAATCAAAGCGAATAAGCCTAGATTGCTCTTATACAATAGATACATTTTTAAACATGAAGGTAAATCACATTTTTCAAAGCAAATCACATTTTAAGTGCATTCAATTAGGGAAAAATCACTATTTAAGCAGATCCTGGGGGCTCATTCTCTTCTAAAGAATATTTTGTTTTTCCTTAATTTGTCGCTTTTTGACTTTGAATTTTTGTATATCAGATTTCTTAGAGAGAGGCAAGAGTGTACACACATGGGAAATATATTTTATTTCAAATAGGTGACGGTCTGAAAGTTGGAGTGTGACCTCTTCCTTCAGCATTTCTTTGAGGAGAAGTGTCAGAAGGGAAGCCGGTGAGCAAGACAGGAGTGGAACTAGAATTAGGATACAAGAGTCCACCTCATTTATGGAGGGGTTACGGGAATGGGAAAACTGAAGAGTTTCTGGGCATTGGACTCAGCCAGTCCCACCCAGAATGACACCTCTGACAATGTCAGCTCTTTTGTAAGGATACTAAATAAGGATCGCTCCTATTCCCAGTCTTGGGAATGTCCAGAGAATGTCCTTGTCATTTGGAGCTTCTTACGTCCTGCAGTGCCCCCTCCTACTTTTTGTCTCCTTGGTTCTTGTTGACATATGTGTCCACCCTGCTCAACCCCTATAATCACCTGAAGCCCTACGCCATCCTGCAGGTTTGCTTACACCTTACCTCCTGTAGATACACCTTACCTCCTGCATTGCTTTTCCACATTTCTGCATTCAGATCCCCAACACAGTTTGTATTACTTTTGTGGCCCTTAATACCATCTACCTTGTAATGAAATCACCTTTGCTAGTCTGTCTTTCCTCCTGTAGACCATTAATCTTTAATCCTCCACTCTTATTATTGTTGGATCTTACTAGTGTTTAATATTTAAAACTGAATGACCATATTTGTTTATGTTCAACTTGAATAGTGTATCATTGACCTTCACAGTGGAACATCTGTGACCAAATACTGAAAAATATCCCTGAGGTATGGGGGCTGTATTATGATTCCGGTGTGGGTAGGATAGAGTATATTTGAGGTCCACATTTTCTAGTCTGAGGAAAGATCTCCAGGCATAGACACCCAGGTTCTTGATTTGCTGACCTGTCAAAGCTGTGGCTCTTTCCATAAGTTTTCAAGGAGTGTGGCAAGTTCACCAAAAAGGCATCATAGACACATCCAAATACCTGGGTACCTTTCAGTAGCACTGCTTTGTTTTCAGGGAAGTTCTGAAAAAGGAATTTGTACCTGATGGTACATATGTGTGAAGATTAAGGTTCATAGTCAAAGGTAAAATAGTGGGAGGTGGGAGCACACTTCAGTGCTGCGTCATTTCTGTCTCCAAAAAGCATAGAATACCTTTGTACATAAGGATGCTGTTATTACAAGGTTCCTTGGAGTCTTTCTAATTTACATTTAAAAACCAAATCATTTGTAAACATGTATGCAAGAACTATTGTTATACTAACCTACAATTAACACACCTTTCCAGTGGCCACTGAGACATGGAGGGAATCCTACAGGTACTGCTTACTCAGTTCTGACCTTTGTGGGCAAGAGAATCTTGCTGTAAAGCATTGGATTTACAGTGTCAGACACATAGTGTGTATAGACAAATGTATGAAATTACCTGGCTGATAGTAATAGAATAGATTAAAATGTAAGTCTTGTAAAATTCCAAATACTTAGTTTTATTTTGTTTTGTTTTGTTTTGTTTTTATTATACTGCAATAAAGCATTATTTGAGGGGCAGGCTGGTAAGATCAGTGTGTGAACAGGTGTGTATATTGGGAATGACTTACTACAAAAAGTGCTCAATAACTATTTCTTGAATGAATGGAAATTGGAAAAGGCAGTGTCTGTCTTTTAGACACTTTGTCATTCTGTGAGCTTAACAAACAAAATCTCATTAACACCAAATCCATGGGAGCATGAGAAGTGTGTAATGCTCTTAATTTCTTATTAAGTGATTTGTGTTTATTGAAAATTGGCTTGAAGGTACACTGAACATAATTCATAATATTGGCTTTAGGTGGGTCTAGATATCTGAATCTTTTCTGTACTTAGAATGTGATCTCACAGGTCAGTATTGGAATAGAAAGTGTGAAGAGTTATACCTTATTTCTGGAAGGATTTACTGAAATGAGATGACAAGTTAGACTTTGGAGATTTTTTTCTTATGTTCCTGTGTCTTTTAGGTTTGTGTGATTATTCCAGGCCCTTATTTCTCTAGGCACACTTTGTACGTGTCTACAAGCAGATGAGAGAGAGAGAGAGGGCACTTAGGGGCTGGTAAAGGCAAATGTGAATCCCGTTTTTTCCCTATTAACTCATGAGGCCTGCTGGGTAGCAGCAGGCATTACCAGACATTTAATTGTGTGCTAGGTAAGGCTGGCATAACTCCAGCATCATGGTGGAGCAAGAATTATACTAATCAGCTGGGATATACTGCATATATTGATTAGAGTTGGATTTTGTTATGCAAAAAAAAAAAATCCTTATAAATAGTGGGAAAGTAATTGAGAGTAATTAAAAAGGCAGAGAGTTAATTCACAGTTCTTTAGATGAAAAGGCATTTTGATCCTTGGCTTCCATGCAGATTTCCGGGCAGGCTGGAGCAGTCTGAGTGCTGAGTCTAAATGGTGTGAGCCCTATTACCACTGAACTGGAAAGAGAGTAAATGGTCAGGCTGCAGAGATGAATCGCTGGTGACCAAGTTCCAGCAGTTTCTTCTTGGTGGCACTTTGCTGCTGGAATCCTTCTTTGTTTGGGTCTGGGGGCCTTTCATTTCTTTTCCTTTGCCTCACGAATAGCTTTTGGTTATTATTAATATCCCTGATGGAAACTGAATTGGGACCCTGGTGTCCTAGTGAACGCTGGTGAGAACATTAAATTATGCTGGAATTACCTGGGATACCAGCATGTTTTGTCATTGCTTCTCCTTGCCCCAACTGAGAAGGCTCCTTCAGCCATTTGCTGTCATGGAAAACACTTCTTCTGTGAAGTGATGACTCGGAATGGTGTATTCTCACACCCTTTCTTGCCTCCTGAGCCCTTTACCTCATAGACCCTGCCTGCCAAAAAAATAGATGCTTAATGAATATTTGTCGAATGGATAAAGAATGAGATGTATAGGTTTTCAATGTTGGATTCACTTAGCATCTTTTATTTTTAATTTTTTAAATTTTTTTTAGTTTTTGTTTTGTGTGTGTGTGTGGTTTTTTTGTTTTGTTTTGATTTGTTTTTTTTTTAAGATTTGAGAATGAGAGCTTGAGTGGGAGGGGCAGAGAGAAAGGGAGGGAGAGACTCAAGTAGACTTCACACTAAGTACTAAGCCTGTCCTGGGGCTCAGTCTCACAACCCTGAGATCATGACCTGAGCTGAAACCAAGAGTCGGATGCTGAATTGATTGTTCCACTCAGGCACCCCTGATTTAGCATCTTTAAGAGAAGTTACAGGTGATGGCTTTTGGAGTTCCAAGCATTATTATGTTCTGAGATCCTAAATAACCAGTAGTAAGAAAGGGGGAATGGCAGAAGGAGAAGAAAATGGCTAAGATTTATTGAGCATCTACTCCATCAGGCTCTTAGTATATATACTTTTGTCTCAGCATCCCCTGTGTTCCAGCAGGTGGATGTTAGCATTATTAATTCCTCGGTAACAAAGATACGGTTAGGAATTGAATCAAGGCCATGGACCTTAATTGACAGGACTAGGATTTAAACCCACAGCTCTCATCTACAACCAGGGCTGCTCAAGTGTAGCCCACAAATCCCTGTACCAGAAGAGGAGGATGGTCTCATGCTCTCAGAACTTGGTGGTGGGCCACAAAGACAGGCCATGGATCTCAGTCAGATTTCTTTGAGGGCTATTTTTTGTAAAGCTTTATGTAACACAGTCTATTGGTAATGTGTTTATTTAAAGTTTGTTTAAAGTGAACTAATATTTTAAATTACTTAGTTATCAGTGTACTTAAATTTTTTTCCCCAAAAATCTTTAATTAAAATTGACACAACTAAAAGTTGCTCCAAGTACATCCTCTGGGACAGCTTTTTTTTTTTTTTTTTTTTTTTTTTAATATTTTATTTATTCATGAGAGACAGAGAGAGAGAGAGAGAGAGAGACAGGCAGAGGGAGAAACAGGCTCCAATGTGGGACTCGATCCTGGGACTTCAGGATCACGCCCTGGACTGAAGGCAGGTGCTTAACTGCTGAGCCACCCTGGGATGCCCTCCTCTGGGACATCTTTAGAATTTCCAAGTAGAGAGAATCAGAGGTGGCAATTGGGTTGGAAGAAAGAGTGGACACCTATTTTGAAGTTTTGTTTCTATAGCAAGTGTAGTTTTTTTTTTTTTAATTTAGATTGCATACTCGTTTGCCATGGTCAGGGCCATTAGAGATGGGGAAGGTGCTAAAACTCCCCATGATTTCATCCTGTTTATTCAGGCACCTTGAGGACTATTGATGAACTGCTGTTAATCCAAATTTGAGAAGCAGGCACAGAGTCATACTGGCCTGCATCGTTTAGATAATAATGAGGACAACATGACAAATACTATGCATAAGGTTAACTACAATGGACTGTTTTATTTCCCAGTTTTACTATATAGATAATCAAGTTTATGGGAGAAACTTGAAAAAAGGAAAATGTGAATAAAGAATCCTGAAAAACAGAGCACTCTCAAACTTCCTGCTGGTCAGTAGGCATTAAATTGATAGACTATTAAAAGGAAACCGTTGATAATGTTAGTAATAGTAAATTGTGTTTGTTTATTACAATTTCTTTATGCACTTTTGTTTTTGTTAATAACAACTAACATTGATCAGAGGCTTACAGTGCCTAGATGGCTTAGTGGTTGAATGTCTGCCTTCGGCTCTGGGGTCGTGATCTTGGGGTTTTGGGATCCAGTACGCATTGGGCTCCTTGCAGGGGGCCTGCTTCTCCCTCTGCCTATGTTTCTGCCTTACTGTGTCTCTCATGAATAAGTAAATAAAATCTTTTAAAAAAGAGATTTACATATATTATCTCATTTGTCCACCCAAAATTCTGAGGCAAGTATTGTTATCTCTACTCTACAGGTGAAGAAATTGAGGCACAGAGTTGGTAAACGACTTGCCCAAGGTGACATGGTTCAGGAGGTGTCAGAGTCTGGATTCTAACTTGGCTTTGTCTAACTTTGCAGCCTGTGTTCTTCTTCACACCTCTGCTGGCCCAACACCTCTTTCTCTTCTTAGTGGAGTTCTGAGTTCCTGGCCTGTCTCTAGCCTTACTCATAATTACAGTGACCCCATAATGATCTTGCTGGAAGTTTCTCTAGACCATATTGCCCCCTGAAGACCCCTGCCAGTACAGGGAAAATATGGTTTCATCTAAAACTTGAATGTGCACCCAGGTCAGCAGGAAGCAAATTGAGTGGGGCCAGAGAGTCAGGGCAACAGGTATGGATGCTCCCTCTTGGAAATGACTTTTCCCTTCCAGGCTAGTCTGGTAACAAAAGGAAATGGAAATGTTTACGGGTGCCCAGTCAGTGTGGATTATTGCACCCTGCCTGAGTCGTTTACCATTTGCTGGAACTAACTTCAGGATAGCTGGGATGTTCTGAGTTCTGTCCTGTTACTTCTGGGAGTGGGGTGTCATATTCCCAGTGACTGTCTCGCAGCATTCCAGGACTGTGCTTGCATAGGACAGGTTGGATCAAGAAGCCGGAAATCTGCTATTTTCTGATTTTGGCTTCTCAGCTGAATGTAAATAAAAAGATGGAAGATAAAATGTAGAAAATTGCATTAGCATGATTAGGGGACTTATTTGCATAAAAGAGTCTTTGAATCACAATTACCCTCTGGCTTCGGACCCTCCTTTTCTTGCCTTTCCTATTATCTGGTCCAAGGTCATTACTAAAAGGCTTCCTGTTTCATGGAAGAAGACTTACTGAAATATTAATTTCATTGTCCTAAGTAGATTCATATGATCTGTTGAATAACTTGAGATTCTGTCAAAAATCACAAAATGAGAGAGTTATTTTTTATGCCTTCGGAAAGGTGGTTTAGGGATTTGAGTAACGGGCAGCTTGAACTTCATTTTGCCTATCCTTTGACAGAAATAGTAAAAATCTCTATGTTCCTTGGTAATTACTGCAGGGAAACAACCGTAACTGGGTAAGTTGCATGTTCAAGGCGTCATAGAGGAGTTTTTTTTTTTTTTTTTTGGTTTTGTTTTATTTTATTTTGTTTTCAATTAATTGCACTGTGACTGGGTTTGGATTTGATGTGTAAGACTCTGGGAGAGAAATGAACTTAGGGTGTTTGAAGCTTAGAAGTAGTATCCTTTTAAAAAAAATATAGGTAGAGCTTGAGTATTCACGATTCTGTTGAATGCCTTTTCATTTTGTAGCTGCTTTAACACAAAAGCTTGATTTCAATGCCATTTTCTTGCTGTTCTCATTGCAGCCTTAGCTGTATGTGTAATTTAATCCAGTATATTAAAAAGAAGTTGCATTCCTCAATGGTAAAGGAAAAAAAAAATCCCTTAGTCTCCGCTAATGGTAATAATACTTGCAAGCTCAATTTTTGAAAACAAAATAAGACAAAACAAAAACAAATGCCAAATTGTAACTGAAGGCTTTCGCATCATTATAGGCAACAGCCTGAGGGTGTAACAGATACACTTTGGGAGAGTTTGGCTCATTTTATTGATGTTTTGTCTGTTGTGAGCAGACAACATTATTATTGGCCCAAGTAACACATATTAGTTGACAAAAGCCAGCAACTTACTTACCTGCCGTTACTTTGGAAATATCCTTGAAGGTTATTATTCTACTGGTTTTTTTGTTTTGTTTTGTTTTGTTTTTGTTTTTGTTTTGCCCCAGCTGATTTTGCTCCTAGAATGACTTAGTAGCTCTTTGCATAGCTACTTTCCAGTCTATTTTATAATCTATACTTGTTCCCCCTTCCCTGTGCCCTCCCCCATGCCTGAATTGTTGGAATCATTTCTGTTTTACTTTAAAAAGCAGTTTGCTTAATGTCACAACAAAATAAAGCATGGATTAGAAACAGCATTGCAGTTTCAGACTTAATGCCTTTGTGACATCTCATTGCTATGCAAATAAGATTCAAGGAGGTCATCCCTTTAGCAGTTGCTCTAGCCCTGGTTCTACTTGATATTCCTTGGCCAAACTTACAGAGCATTCATTACAGAGCTAGCCTAGGTGTTTAACTCTTTCTTGGCTTTGAACCTCCTATTCTGAGGCTGCTGAGCTGAATAGCTCCACCTTCAGTAGATGTCTTCATTTTAGGGACCTCCTTGTTTCTCCCTTCTGCTTCTCAGCACTGGCATTATGGGGACCTCAGGAGATCCGGTACTCCTGTTTGCAAGATACACTTGTTTGTATGCCAAGACGTGTTGAAAAAGCTCATTTGTGATGTGTTTCCCTTGCCGTCTCAAATATTTTTATCATTGCTAAATACTGTATTTTTAGATAGATGTTTTATTCACTTGCATCTGTGACAAATTCTTGCAGCTATTTCACAGAAGATGTAGGTCTGTGCTGCTAAGTGTTCAGGTAGTACTTATTTTAAAATTAATTGTCTGCAATTCAAATTTGATTTCATCTGATTTCACAGCTGTGTTAAAAGTAAGTAGTTACTGAAGGTGGAGGAAACTGATTTCAATTTGGTAAGAACCAACTACTTTTAATGAGTACAGATTATTGCTGGTGTTTCATTTGCTTGGTTAAGGGATTTTATTTTAAATCACTAGTCAGCTAGGTTTTTTTTTAATGTGGTTATAAATATAATCATTTCTTTTATAATTGCAGTTACGAATGAGCCTTTTGTAGTTTGAGCAACTGGCCATATTTAAACAGTTAACTCACTGAGTAATTATTCCTTTAGTGACTATTTCAGTACAGTGGATTTTCTTTACACATCTGCAGATATAGTGCTGTTTAGACACTGAGTTTGTTCTGTGATTTTGGCTAAAATAAGTACTAGCTCAAAGAAAACACACCTTACACTTGGCATAAAGTCTTATGAACTGTGGCGAAGAACATTCATTCCACACATTAAGAATTGAAATGATGGCATTGATAGAAGGGGGAATTTGAGCAACTTTGTGTTTTAATACTGAGAATTCTAGAATGAGATTGGACTCCTTTCAAGGATTAAGAAAATGTCTCTGGATTAAGGTATTGAATCAAATAAAAATCTTTTTAAAAGATGCTCCTTTGGCTTTTTATAAACCAGCACCTGAGTAGGAGTGCCTTATCTGACTGCCTACTGGCATGAAGGACTGCTCAGACATCTGATAATGACAGGTTATCTTGATTTGTGCTGAGAGAGGCATTACTCCTTATGATTTTGATCAAGGGCAGTGGGAAACTATTAGTTAAAATAGTGGAGCAATATTTTTTGAAGGGCCAGTAAAGTAAAGTGAAACTTTGAAGTGAAGGCTTAGAACCACCTTTCCTGTGTGGTTCCCCACCTCTCAACCTGTTCTTTACGGGCTCATAAATATTCACGAAGACCCTGTTATCCTGTGAGTCTAGGAGATAAATAAACACAGTTCTTGACCTCAGGGAACTTAAGGTATGGGAATGAGGTGAGGCCCACTGGTAACCACTACAGAGTAGAAAGTGGTATTCCTGCAGTGGGTGTGTTCTGCTGGTTTGCACATGGCAGTGTCCTCTCTGAACTCACCTGAGTCTTCCGGTCACTTCTGCGAAAGCAGGAGTTTCCGAGGTCAATGCTGTGCCATCCTGGCACAGGAGCTCGGGGTGGCTTGTTACTCAGTAATTTACTACTTGAAGAGTCAAGGTCCTCAGCTTGATGCTTCTGACCTATCATGGAAATTCTTATTTATTCAAGGAACAGGTAGAAGGTAATGCTATTTTATTTAGTAGACATGTCTTGAAAAACAGGATGTGTCCTTTTCAGAGGTGCAATGAGATCTTCTCACTTCAAGAAGCCTTACCAGTTGGGGCAGCCCCGGTGGCTCAGCGGTTTAGCGCCGCCTTCAGCCCAGGGCATGATCCTGGAGACCTGTCCCACGTCAGGCTCCCTGCGTGGAGCCTGCTTCTCCCTCTGCCTGTGTCTCTGCCTCTCTTTCTCTCTGTGTCTATCATGAATAAATAAATAAAATCTTAAAAAAAAAAAAAGAAGCCCTACAAGTTATACTTGGGTAAAGAAACAAATGTGATTTACGAGTTGCAAATTTGGATTTACTAAAACAACCTTGGGAATTTAAAATCGGGATAGTTGTATGTTTAGTTTTGCAGATTATCTTGGTGCCTGGCAGCTACCTCTTCTCTGTTATCTTCCTTTTTCCACCTAAGCCAGATGTGGAGTGTAGGACTTGTTGAATTGAAATCAACCAGTATTGATCAAGATGAGAAGAGGAGACAAAGTGGAAGAGTATATATTAGCTAAAAATGAGAGGGAGTCTGAATGTCATTGTCTCTGCTGTCATTGTTTTTATTACCACAGCTGATTCCATGGTCTGTGTCAAGCACGCGTGAACTAGAGTAGCAGTAAGTTTTCTTTTGGAACTTTTGGAGAAAGTTTTAAAAACGAGTTTGCTCAGAGTGAGATGGAAATGTTCTTTGCTGGCAGTTTGGATTTTTTTTTTTTAAAGCCTTGTTCTGTGTTTTAAGAAATTGTCTTTTTTTCCCTAATTAGAACACTGTCAGAATTTTTTTTTTTAATTGGTAGATCAGACATTTTGCATCCTCCCCAGTTCATTGGTTTAAAAATCTACTTTCTTGTTACAAAGGATGCTGGTTAATAGAATGCTTTCCTCTCACTGTTGTCATCAGAGTTCACAAACCCAATGTGGAAGAGTTCTTCCTGGATCCTTGGCTTGTTAATGGGGTAAAATGCTACCAGATGAGCCTCTGTGCTTTGGTTTGTGGTCTGGACCATAAGCCAAGGACTTTAATTTTAGATCCAGATTCCAAACCATGAACTTTTCACGGGGTACCATTTTTTAAAAACTGGACCCAATTTTTATTAACCTACCTTAAAATAGTAAACTTCAACTATATTACTTACTGCTCATTATATATAATAGTAGATAAAGATCAAAGTTTAGAGAAATGAGCATCTAAGTATATTTAATGTCTTTCTTATCATTCCATTGTGACTCATTTTGCAATCTGTTTCTCATATACACACTTGATTAGAATGTTCCTCTCTGCCTTACAACTTTTCCCTCCACTCCAGGGTCAGAATCTCCATTTCTGGGTATTTAGAAGAGGCTTTTGAAATAGTGTAGCCCCAAAAGACCTTGCAGCTATTAACTGACATGGGAAGAGGAGAGAGAGATTTTTGAAATGTGAGATTTTGAGGTTATCATATTGTTTTGCACTGTGTTTATATCATTGGCTCTCTGAATGAATTCTGTGCTACTTTCGGGTAAAAACTCTTTGATGTTCACTTTATGGCCTGCATAGTGTTGCTAGGTTGAGTAAATAAAAATAACAGATCTCCAGTGAAATCTGATTTTCAGATAAACAATGAACAATTCTTTAGTATAAGTTATGTTACAAATATTGCATAAGACACATTTTTATCTGGAACCTTGACTCCACAGATTGTAGCTTATCCTATAGAGGGTGTTGAGAAGGCATTTATTTTTTTATTTTTATTTTTTTTAATTTATTTGTGATAGTCACAGAGAGAGAGAGAGAGAGGCAGAGACATAGGCAGAGGGAGAAGCAGGCTCCATGCACTGGGAGCCCGACGTGGGATTCGATCCCGGGTCTCCAGGATCGCGCCCTGGGCCAAAGGCAGGCGCCAAACCGCTGCGCCACCCAGGGATCCCGAGAAGGCATTTATTGAATGAGGAGGATGGAGCCTCTGGTTGGAAATAATCCGGTAGTTGAAAATACTAATTTAGAGCATAATAGAGCTTAATTCAAGAGTCACCATCACATGCATGGGTGGTACTTGAAGCCCTGGAGATTGTCCAGTGTCATCATGTGGCCCAGTGGTTCTTTTTTCTTTTTTTAAAGGTTTATTTATTTTTTTTGAAAAGGAGAGAGAGAGCATGCGTGCAAGTAGGTTGAAGGGCAGAGGGAGAGAATCTTCAGGCAGACAGCCTGCTGAGTACAGAGCCCAATGCGGGCCTTGAGCTGAAGACCCATGAGATCATGACCTGAACCAAAACCAATTTACCTGACTGAGCCACTCAGGCACCCCTGGACCAGTGGTTCTTAAACTGCATTTGAGCATCAATCATTTGGAAGGTTTGTAAAACCTAGATTCCTATGCTTCCCTCTTATTTCTCATTTGTTAGGCTTCAGGTGGAGCTCAAGGACTACATTTCTAACACATTCCCAAGTAATGTCAATGCTGCTGGTCTGGGACCACACTTTGGGTGTCACTGTGTAGACTGTCTAGAGAGGAACTGGCATATGTTTTATGGAAAGGACCAGATGGCAAGTATTTGAGGCTGTGTAGGGCATACCATCTCTGTTATAATTACTCACTCAACTCTGCCTTGATAGCTTGGAAATAGCCATAGGAGATATGTAAATGAATGGGGTTCAGGTATGTTTCAACAAAATTTTATTTATTAAAACATGCAACTGGCCCCATTTGGCCCATAGGCCAGCTATGGTTTGCAACCCCTGCTCTAGGGTGATAATCATGCAGCTTTAAGAATTGAGAAGAGAAGGAACCAGAGAAAGAGCCATCTGAGCAGTGGTGGAACACCCAAAGGAGGAGAGTGTCCCCAAAGCCCAAGAATTAGATTTTCAAGAATGGAGGCATGAGTCACTCTCGCCCACTGTTGGCGGAGCAATTTTGGATGCAGGAGCAGACGGCTGCTGTAAAAGACCATTGGATTTGGCCATGAGGATGTGATGCTGACTGTCGAACAGAGCAGTGGAGGGGAATGCCTGCCAGATGGCAGTGGGCTTAAGCAAGGGAAGAGGTGGTGGCAACAAGTTTTGAATACTCTTGCAAAGAGTTTGGCAATGAGGGAAAGGAAGGGGTTGGGGCTGACATGATGCCTAAGGAGAAGTTTGGGTAGTTGGGTTTGGGGAAGTTTGTTTTGTTTTATTTTAATGAGGATAAGAGGAAAACAAATATCTTTTTAGGCAGAGAGGAAAGGGCCAGTAGAAATAGAAACCTGGCCTACAGACACATAGTCTCCTAAGAAAAAAAGGGGAAGTCTTTCCAAGACGGGAGTGTGTGAGGATGGCTCCATTCATAGGAAGGCAAGTAAGGGAGTTCCCGGAGGATGGCCTCTATTCCCTTGGGGAAGTTGGAAGCTGGGCTAGAGTGAGAAGATGGTGGACAAAGTAGGATCTTTAGGAAATCAGTGAAGGCTTAAGGTAGGCAATGAGGCAGGGTGTGCCAAAGATAAATAGCAAGTTTGCCAGGCAGCACTGAGGGCCCTGCTGGGGTCGAAGCCCATCTCTCAGTGGATGTATTTCATCCTGTGCATGTATGTAGAACTCTCCTATGGTCCACAGAAGCCCGGGAACCGCAGGAAGCCAGCAGACGGAGGGGTGATTCAGAATTGCAGATTGGCCAGAGATATGGGTCCTGGGGGTCGGAAAGGACAGAGAGTGATAGAATTTAAGATGCCCCATGAATGGGACTGTTAAGAAAACCTAGGTGTATGAGAGAATGAAACCAAGAGTGATCCAGGTATCACATGAAGTCTCAGTGACGATGAAGGACAGGTTTAGAGAGAGACACTAGGGTGTTGGAGAAGATGGGAAATTACTGGGGATGTTGGCATTTCTTAGTGATTTCAGAGATGGGACAGTTCCATGGAATGACAGAGACCTAGGCTGTAACTGTAGAATTGGACTCTGAAGTAGAGTTGAAGGCAGTGCTGTCTGGAATTGAGGTGAGTCTGTGGGATAGGTTAGCAGAATTTGGACCTTGAAGTCACACGAGATAATGGCAGGAGAGGAGAAAGCTCTTGCCACAACAGAAAAGACCTAATCCTCCACCTGCCTTAACCTGTGCTACCTAGCTGAGCCTTGAAACCTTGTCTTCTCTCTTTGATTTTTTCAGGGCCACTAATGCTTGCTCATTTCTGTTTGCTCTGCCCTTGCCAGGTGTGACATACATCTTTCTGTGACTGCAATTCACACGTTTTTCACTCTCTCTTTCTTCATTTTTTTTCTACCTGGCAGAAGCAAGATTGCAGATATATAGGGTTCCTCTCTGTTGGTAACTTGAACTTCTGTGACTGTCCATTCCAAATCAGAAGGATGTTGTTTCCCAGTTTATCCTATGCAAGAGAGAGTCAGTCTGCCTCTCTACCAATTGCTAGTTGTGAGGTATTGCTGGTAACTTACAGTTTTTATTATGGCTGATGTCTTTGAGGAAGCCTGTCTGTCGTAAAATATTTGGACTCTCCTGTCTTTTTTAATTCATGCTTCTGATTTCAGATTCTTCCAAAAACAAACTGGATCCCTTTCCGTTAAAAAATTCAAGCTCATATAGATGATGAACTTTAATAGATGAAATAAGAATAACATTTTTTAAGATTTTATTTATTTATTCATGAGAGACACACAGAGAGAGGCAGAGACAGAGGCAGAGGGAGAAGCAGGAAGGCTGATGTGAGACTCAATCTCAGGACCCCAGGATCACGACCTGAGCCGAAGACAATGCTCAACCAACCACTGGGCCACCCAGGCACTGCCCCAAATGAAAATTTAAGAAAAGTTTAGAACAAGTGGTTAAAATGGCTTCACCATAGAGGATTCGTGCTTCAAAAGGATTATCTTGCCATTGCTCCAATCCCTCCTTCCTTTCCTCTCTCCTTCATATGCAATCATATTCTTTTACCTACAGAAAAGAGGACAAAGTTTTAAATTGGTCTTTGTCTTTGAAGCTTTCCTTTTTTTTTTTTTTTTTAGGAATGGCTTGATCTATATCTCATATGCTCATGTATCAGTTGAAAAATCAGAGAAAATAAATTGGAAGAGTATATCATTTTTTGTATTTGAATCAACACATCTCATGCTAGATTTCATATCTCACGCAGATGGCATTGCCCTCTGCATATTTTCCCTCCAGTTTGAAATTGTCAAAAGAAAGATGTAAATATGAAAGGTAATGGATGTTGGAGAAAGATTATTAGGATAGCTGTCAGATGTTCTGGATACCCTATCTGTTTTGCTGGGGATATATACAAATTTACCTTTCGACTAAGTGTGCAGAAAAGTGTGTGACATCCATCAGTATTTTGAGAACTGAAACATTAAAAACAAGTTTAAACTCTTTTTTAAAAACCCTGGTCCAACTTTGTTTGTTTATATTGTCATTGTGGGAAATAATAGATATTGGTAAAAGAGAAACAACTGCTTGGCCGTCAGATGTAAGGTCTCAAACCTTACTGCATGACAGTGACGTTGCCACATACGTTTTGGTGAGGCATATATATGGTTTGGTATTTAAATAACCTATAGTAGTAAAAAATAAATAAATAAATAAATAACCTATAGTAGATAAACAGTTTCTAAGGGGCAGAATCAATTTCAGTAATGTAACTACATTAATGATCCTGAAAAGATCCACGACTCACCAGGTGTTAGGGCTGGAGGAAACTTCAGAGTAAATCTGATTTAATCTCTTTTTTACAGATGAACTGAGGTTCAGAGAGCGGGAGAATGAATTGTCCAGGATCAACATAGCTAATTAGGGACCGAGTGAAGGGCAGAGTCCAGTTTTTTAAATCCGAATACTATGCTCCATCACCAGTTGGCCCTCTAGATTCAAACACTTCAGCATTTTCAGCATCTAAGGCTGTATTTTAAAGTTGTAGTGGGCATTCTGAAAGACTTCTTTGTGGCTTAAAAGTAAGTAAAAGTACCTGCATTTTGCTTGTGAAATATGGAAACATTTTGACGGCTGTGTCACTTTGGAAACAAACATTATCACCTTGGATGAACTGGTAGGGAGTAATTTAGATAAAATTGATGAACTGAAGGGGGAATGGGAGATTGTAAGGAGGCAGCTAGTGTTTGTAAGTACAGACCCACCACCTGTGACTTGGAAGTGAACGCGCAGAGAGAGTGCGTGCAATCTGAAATGTGTCTCTCACTCATCAATCAGTGTTTATCAGAATTGGAGGTCTTAGTAAGTGAACTGAATGCTTTCAATCCAGGCATGTCAGTAATTGCCATCGACCAAGCGTTCCGTCACACCTGCCTGCTTTTCTTTCTTTTTCTCTTTACTTCATTACATATTGATTGACTTCTTGGGTTTACAAGTTCATAAATCACCTTCTTTTAAGAGGTTTTTTGGCTTTTGTGTGTGTAGACTGAGAGTACTGGAAAAGATGGATACTCGAATCAACAGTAACAAAGAACTTCATCTTCCCTCCTTCAGCTTCATATGCAAGAAGAGTAAAGCATCAAAAGACAGTGTCATTATGATGAAACAGATTTAAAAGCAGTGCAAACACCTTATAAAAACCTAGGGCATTAGCAGCCAGCTCTCCTCGATTTGATGGAAGCTCTTGCCTTGCAGGGAAGTCATTGGAGAGGGCTGGAGAGACTTTACAACCAGGAAGAGCTTTTAATATTCATTACATAATGACTTGCCACCCTTGCAAATTGCAACAGATTATTACCCAGTTGCAAATCTATAATCCTGATACAGAATAGAATAGATTCTCATCTGTCTTGCAGGGTTACATTTTATATTGCCTGCAGAATGATAGATGAGTTGGGAGTTGGTATCTGTGATCTCCTCTGCTCCTAAAATTTTCTGAACATGGAAATCTTAGGAAACGAAGTTTTGTTATCATTATTTTCATGAAAAAGTTCATTGTTTTCTCTGCTATAGACATTCTAAATTCCTGGTTCCTGATACGTTCATTTCTTACCGTTTTGGGATGCAGACTGATACATAAACTCTATTTTTAGTATCTGAGTGTTTTTGGTTTTAATATAAACCAGTCGTATAACATTTTAAATTCTTGTTTTATAGATGAATACTAAAACATTTGTTTTTTTTTCCTGTTTACAGAGAAGGCTTTGTATATGAACACTGAAGGGATGGTTTTCTATTTTTAACATCTAAGCATTTTTTATTATAATATAAACCAGTTATATGATACTTTTTCTGGCAAGGCCTATGCATTTATACAATATTAATGCCCATTGTCCTCTTAAATAACAGGGAAGTCAACTTTGTAGGCTGGTAAATCTAGTATTAGCAACAAAAATCATATTCCAGGCAGTTTTTAACAGTTGATTTAATTTGGAGATATTCAGTCATTTCTTTCTGAATTAATTTAATTTCTGACAGCCAGTTTAATACATCAAAAGGGAAAAAGAAAGAAAAACTGCATTTGAGGATGTCTGTAATTAATAGAGCTGACTTCTGAAGAACTCCAGACTGCTAAACTCTTACATGTGAGAAGTGGCTGATTCTGAAGGGACAGTGCTTTGAAAGAACAAAACAATTGAAGCTTGAGGAGAGAGTCTCTGAACCAATTTCCACTCTGGTGATTCAGAGCCATTGCTTACATGTTTCTCTGTGAGGATGAGGCAGGAGGAGGACAGGAACAGTAACTGTCATTTCTCAACAGAGTTTGCAAACAGAATTTACAGGCATAAGTGTATCTTTTGCACGAGTTTAGCAAAGTGACATTAACTTTCACAATGTTGCTACAGAAAGTCAAATCAAACAAAGTGATGTGATAAAGATAGCCATGTTTATGTGAATCAATTTCTACAGTACATGTGGTGTTTTCTTGAGACAGTTTTAGTAAACACACACATCTAGAAAAATTCCCTTTAAACTACAATCTAAAAAACCCAAATGAAATATATTTCAAGTTCTTTATAGCAGTAAGCATCAGTGTTTATTGGGAGCCAGTACTTTGCTAAGTACTGCATGGATATAGTCTCATGTAAGCTTCCTCATCTCCGGCTTCTAACGCAGGTGCAGGTGAGCATCCTGAAGTTGAGTGAGGCTCAAAACTTGCTGACAGCTGCACCCATAATAAGGAACGGAACCCCCAAGTATGTTGGAGATTACAGTTTTCCTTTAACAGCTGTGGTGTGTGTCATGTTACACTAATTGAATTCATCCAGTGATTTGTCTTAATTTCTTTAGGAACATTTAGAATGTTACATTTAGACGGAAAAGCAGATGCTTAGTTCTTAAAAACAATGAAAATTAGTTGATGAAATTGTTGAACTAAAATTACCTCCTGATGATCTGATTGTAGATTTTCCACAATCAGCTATTTTTCCTAACCTCTATTTTCCTTATCTCTTACTTCTCCAGTAATGTGCTTGAGGGATTCATATTTATTTTAGTATTAATTGAAGGAGAAAACTAACTTTAAAAAGATAAATCTGCTGGGTTAAGGCCCACAAATTATATGTAGTAATTGTAAATTACTTTTTTCATTTATTTATTGAATAAATAAGAAATGAGTGCCTACTGTTTGCCTGCCTTTTTGAAACGGTGAGAGACAAAGACAGGCACAGTTCTGCCCTCATGAAACTTAGGTTTTTTGGGAAGGATAGCTAATAAACAAGATCTGATGAGCTTTTATCCACTTTCGAATTATCTGTGACCTAGAAAGACCTTATGAACAAACTGATGTGTTGAAATACTATTGGTTTACTTCGAAAACTGTATGTGTCTCCTATTTTCCTCTAACAAACTTTATAATTCCACACAATAACTCACCGGTTACTTTTAAAAATGCGATTCATTTATCTGGGGTTATATATTATTCCAATTTCAACAGTTATGCTTTATGAAATATCAAGGCGCTAAGGCCCCACGGCCTGATCAGAAATGTGTAAATGGATTAGAAGCCACTTAGCTGGGTGGAGCTTCTGGAGAGGCCCCAGGGAGACAAGAACCAAGTTTGCCGGTGGGACTGTATGTGTGTGTGTGGGGGGGAGATAAAGAAAATAAATGTAACAGCTTTGCCACAGACCATTTTTTTTTTTTTTTTGTACAACCCTTGGCACCAAGAGTTCTCCCTACTAATTGTGTATCTGTGTCAGTGTTGGGTAAGTGAAATGGAATCAAACAGACTGAAATTGTGTAGGTTCAGCTGCTGTGGTGACCATCTCAATCATACTAGCCAACTGTGTTGCCCTCAAATCACATGACCAAATGGCAGCATGGCATAGACTGGCACGTTATGACTATTTTTCAAGACTCCTGTGCTTATGGGTGGCTCTTCTTTGAAGTGACCTCAAGGATAGAACAGTCTTCCTCTAAAGCATGCCACCTGAACACCTCAACGAATTTACTTGGCCACAAGCACTGCATCGGGACTGTGTATCATTTCCTTTTCTTCCTGCTGATGTTTCTCGACTCTCCCCACTTTAGTCTCTAACAGTCATGGGCTAAGGTGAAAGCTGTTTCCTAAGCTGTGGTTCCCAAACCTGGCTGTGCCTTAGGATCAGGGGAACTGTACAATACAGATTCCTAGGTCCTCTTGACTTAGGCCACTTACTTGGCAAAGAAGAAGCAAGTAAATGCTGGCAAACCTTCCTCCTGGAGCAATCTATAGTAATTCTCTCTGAAATCTACACCATGAATCCACTGACAAGACATCCCTTCCCCAGCCCCCTCTGCCCTCCTGTCTTTTTTTTTTTTTTTTAATTTTTATTTATTTATGATAGTCACAGAGAGAGAGAGAGAGAGAGGCAGAGACACAGGCAGAGGGAGAAGCAGGCTCCATGCACCGGGAGCCCGATGTGGGATTCGATCCCGGGTCTCCAGGATCGCGCCCTGGGCCAAAGGCAAGCGCCAAAGGCAAGCGCCAAACCCCTGCGCCACCCAGGGATCCCCCCTCCTGTCTTATAGAACTTCAGGTAGGGAGGTGTAAACAATATTGCGTGTTGCTTTTTCCAGGGACTTGACAGTCACTCTGAGATCAGCCGTCAAGTCTAAGTACCTCCAGCTCCCTCTGTAATTATTGCCTTTTCTTCCACTGGTGCCTGTTTGCCCGGATCAAGCAGTGTTTTGCAGGAACCTGGGAGCAGCCTTGCAGTGTTTCTTTTCTTCTCTGTAGGCAGTGTGAGGAGGCTCTGGGCAGGACCATCACAAGTTTGGCCAGGTTTCTTGTTGCAATGTTGAAGCTAGTTCTCCCTGTACCCTGTTGCCGAGTGGATCTGGGTGATACATGCACTCCCAGGGAGCAAAAATGGTCCATCACAGGAGAATAGGGCTGTATTCCTATGTATCCCCTGGACAGCGTCTGTTTCCCTGACTCCTACTAAAGCAATTTAGATTTGGCCCTTACTCTTTTTTCAGGTGGTCTTGTTAGCTGATCTGTCTTTTCCTTGGTATATTTAAATATGTCATGCAAAATACTAACTTCACAGCTGACAGCATTTTCCTTTATTCTTATTGGTACTTCCTGCTTATTTCCTTGCTTTCTGCTCTGAGTTTTTCCTCCTTGGAATGGGACTCATTTGCCAAGGGCACCTAGGACATATTTATTGGCTCTTTTGAAAGGAAACCAACTGGAAAGCTTAAGGATAATTATTCAGTACTTGGGATTTATAGAGACTATTACTTCACAGTAACTGAGGTTTCTTTTAATGCAAAGTAATTCTGTTCTTAGACCAAATTGTGACCATGATTTACCCATATTTTTCCTCCCAGTTCTTTTTTAAGAGGCAAGTCTTAAGAAAGTCAGCCTTTGTGAAGAATTTGTTTACTGTGGAGATGTCCAAGGTAGTGATCCAGGCTGACAGGAGATTCATTGAATTATAGAATCTCAGGTTGGAAGAGATTTAGAAAAGATTCCGAGTCTTCTTCTACTAGTTATTTTTTTTTAAAGATTTATTTATTTATTTATTTATTTATTTATTTATTTATTTATTTATTTATTTATGAGAGAGAGAGAGAGAGAGTGTGTGTGTGTGCACAAGCAGGGGCAGTAGCAGAGAGAGAAGGAGAAGCAAGCTTCCTGCTCAGCAGGAGCTCAATCCCAAGACATCAAGATCATGACCTGAGCCAAAGGCAGACACTTAACCTACAGATCCACCCAGGTGCCCCAGATTCCCTGTCTTCTGCTATTGATGAAGTTTGGACTGAAAAGATCACATTGCAAATTCCTAGGTCACTCTCAGATTTAATTCATTTGGGTTGGATACTTGAACTGATTCAAATCAGGTATTAGTAATTCTTTAACCTTTAAAGCAATGACATCCTATCTTGACATTAAGATCCTCCATGGAAGCTGCAGATTTGAAAAAGATAAAAACGAAGCTGCTCCAGTTGCGGGGGGAAAGGGCTCTGTACTGTTGTAGGCTTTGGGTTAATAAGAGTTCTTACATTGTCACCTTGTCCTTTCTATCTGGTATATCACGCTTCTTCTTCCTCTTTTGTTTTTCTTTTCTTTTCTTTTCTTTTTTTTTTTTTTTTGAATATTTTATTTATTTGAGAGAGAGAGAGAGAGCATGAGCTGGAGAGGGGCAGAGGGAGAGGGATGGGCAAACTCCCTGCCGAATGGGGAGCTCTATGTGGGGCTCAATCCCAGGATTCGAGATCATGACCTGAGCTGACGTCAAATTCTTAACCAACTGAGCCACCCAACAGCCCCTGGTATACCAAGCTTCTTAGCGAGAGATGGAAAGTACAGGCAAAATAGAAATCCAGTGACTGCCTTCTCTCTCTGTCATCTCTTAAAGCTATACTGCACTGTCCACACCAAGGGTCCTAGTCTCCACATCCAAATGTGGGCAATGAGGCAAGATTAAAGAAATGTTGATATCCTGAGAAATCTCACAGAAGGATCCAAGAGTCTGAGTTTTATTTTAATCACCAGATTGCTACTAAGGTAAAACATTATATCAATGCATTTTAGAAAGATATTTAAGGACAAAATGCAGAAAGAGAAATTTCAAACAATTAAGTTCCTGATGGCTGGAAATATTAACCCTTGCCACTGAGCATTTGAGAAAAATAAGGCATTCCTATATTTAAAAATTCATATGTAAAAAAATTTAAGTTATTATGCAAAGAGGAGCCTTAGGCAAACTCCAAACCAGTATTAGATGCCAGGCTAGAAGGCAGAGAACTGCTTGAGATTTTGGGGCTAAGGGAAGCATTTTATGACATGTTACTGTATTGAAATTTTGTAGGAACTTACCCAGTTTCTTGGCATATGCAGAGAACCAGGGAGAGGTGGAAGGAAGGTTGGCATTTGAAAACTTTATTGGTGGGGATCCCTGGGTGGCGCAGTGGTTTGGCGCTTGCCTTTGGCCCAGGGCGTGATCCTGGAGACCCGGGATCGAGTCCCACATCAGGCTCCCGGTGCATGGAGCCTGCTTCTCCCTCTGCCTATGTCTCTGCCTCTCTCTCTCTCTCTCTGTGACTATCATAAATAAATAAATTAAAAAAAATTAAAAAAAAAAGAAAACTTTATTGGCAACTATCTTGTATTATTAGAAAAATAAGCAGTTGGCTGCACAATATCACTGGGCAAGACTTAAGAATCCACATGTTATAGAAACAAAGCTATGGCCCCCTTTGCATTTATAGGTGCCATGGCTACAGTTAACTCTGGCCAAAGCCCCATCAACAACATTGGAGATCTCTTGTTTTCTTGTCCTCCAGACCAGGATGGTTCCCTCGCTGTCTCCTTTCACAGGGTCCTCCAAGGGATTGTAGCCATGATCCTGACTACTTAACTAAATCCTTACATCATTTTTAATTTTAGGGTGTTTTTTGGTAAATTTTATTTAATTATTTGGATAATTTTTAATTTTAGGATTTTTTAAAATAAAAATTTCTCATTAGCTTTATAAACACCTTGTGGGCAGATACAATGTTTGTCTTTTTCATTACTGGATTCCTACTATCTAGCACAGTTCCTGCCATAAAGTAGGGGCTTAATTAAAACACATTTTGAAGGAAGGAGAAGAAAGGAAGAAAAGGAAGGCGGGCTGGCCGAAACAATCAGATTTTTACATGTTTATCAGTGAAGAGGAGCTATTGTGGGCACGTTGGATATTAAGGAGGACATTTAATGCAGTAATTAAATACATGCTGCCCTGGGTTGAGTCTGGCCTTGTAGTACGCCAACTCCTGGGAGATTGGGAATTTGCTTAACATTTCTGTGCCTTAATGCCCTTCTCTGTAAACAGATGATAATAATAGCACTTACCTTTTAGAATTTTATGATTATGAGTTAGGCATCTGAGACACAATGGATGTTCAACATGTGAAAAGAGGGGGAAGTATGAGTGAACTCCCTCTAAGACTATGTAAAGGCGAAATTTTGCTGCCGTATATATTTCACACTGTCACCAATTAGAAGCAAGGCCTCTACCATGACAAAGATACCAGGAGTGGATAAAACCAGAGAAACATGCATTGTCCAAGTAATTAAAATGTAGAGATGACATCTACCCCATTACAGCAGAGAAAATCAAGTAAAAATAGAAAATATTTGAGCTCTGATACAAATACTGTTGTCAAACACTGATCTAAAAAATACAGTAATCTATCATTCTCTTCTGAATATTGATGCGTGATAATGGATACATTTTGTTGTTGAGCCTAAAAGACACAGCTAAATGTTGATGGATTTGTTTCACCTTTTCCCATTCTACTTTGAAAAGATTTGGCATCCATTTGCTGTCACAGCAGATCTTTTGTGGAGCAGAGCACTTGCTAGGGAGAGTGTACATTTAATTCACAAATACCATTAAAATTCTCGTGGTATCCCTTAGCTCAGAGGGAATCCTTTAAATTTTTGGAATTTATAGTCAAGGCATTTACAAATGAGCAAGATATTAAATCACTCTTTGGAAGCTTTATATAAAGCATTTGGGGTCATAAGATAAAAGATGTCTACATTTAAGGTTGTTAATATTATAAACAAATGAGGAGATAAAGAAAAAGGAATGAAGAATAAGAAAACTCAGTGCAAAATTAAAAAAAAAAAAACACAAGCAAAAAAACAACAACCTGGGCATAATTTGGCATGTGTAAATTAAGTCTTTTCTAAATGCAAGGTACTGTGGTTCTATTCAGGCTAATAGTAATTTAAGTGCATATATTACCATTAACATTTACTGTGGATTTCTTGTGGACCCCAGGATGCTCTGTGCAAAGCATTTTTACATGTATTGTGCCACGATCATCAGAATTCTCTGAACTAGGTATTATTTTGCCTGTTTTATGGTTGAGAAACAGATTTAGAGACATCATTTAATTTGTCTGGTATTATAAAGTCAATAAATTGTGAAGCAGGATTGGAACCCAGATCTGCCATGATCCCAGTGCTGTACTCTTGACTGTAATTAAGCTGTAAATCATACAGTCAGCCTTCGGACAATTTGGATTCCTTGCAACACTAGCTACAGGTCCTAAGTTGGTAAGTTTGCTAGTCTACTTTACTGATTGAGAATTCTAGAAGTTGGTAGCTTGCTTTTGCCATTCTGATGATGGAGAGAGATTCATGAAAATCTTGTGCCCAAGCTGAAAAGTTGTAACTTCTGAGACTGACAATACTAACTATCCCACAGGTTGAGGCTCGCTGGGGAGAACAGCTAAGGTGAGGCTAACTCGGAAATGCGTAGGACTGTTTTGCCCCCTTGCAAAAAAGCAGAGATACTGGTTTTCATAGTGCTTGCGATTTCAGCTCAGGTCTTGTTATAAAGTGTACATTTAAAGCTTTGCAGTGGTACCAGGCATTTTCAGGCTGCATTTGAAAATAGCTGTAGGAGGGGCAACTTTAACATTTCCCCAGGGAAGTGGACTGGAAAATTGCTGGAGAGTGAACTGTAGGGAACAGTCTTGAATTGGTCTCTTGAGTTGGTCCTAATTACCTAATGGGTTTTCCATCTCTTTTTAAATTTTAGGAAGGAAAAAAATTCCCTTTAAAAAATAACAACAAGAAAATGAAACCTACAACCTCTTCTAAGTCTCCTTAGGACTGTAACCTTCTACCCTTCTGTCTAGGCTTTGAAGGGTGGGTGTGTGCAGCGATAGAGACAACTGAGGAGAGACACATGGAAGTGAAATCAGATTGATGTGTGATTGAAAACTCACAAATTATAGAGCCCCATTTCCCCCCTCTAAATCATTGCTGAATGCTGAGATTCAGCTCCTTTCAGGTTTGCTTTGGGTGCAGCTGGAACTATATTTTAATGAACAATATAACCTAATTATGATTGAGCATTTTATTTTTCCATGGGCTAAAATAAAGGTATCTGTTGAGTGGCTTCGCTGTTTGTATATCATGGTTTCCTGGTCAAAGGGGCCCATTATATAATCAGTTTTCACCCAGAACACCTCCTATGATCTACCTCCATCTTGCTTGCAAATTGTGGAACCAGGAACATTAAAGCCAGCCCTCTCCACGCCCCTCCCCCCCAAGATATAGCCCAATACCTTTTCTATTTTATTTTATTTTTAATATTTTATTTATTTATCCATGAGAGACACAGAGGGAGAGAGAGGCAGAGACACAGGCAGAGGGAGAAGCAGGCTCCCTGTAGGGAGCCTGATGTGGGACTTGATCCTGGGTCTCCAGGATCACACCCTGGGCTGAAGGCAGGCGCTCAACTCCTGAGCCACCCAGGGATCCCCAACCTTTTCTATTTTAATGTATTTTTTTTATTATTTGGATTACCCTAGGATGACAAAGTGTTTTCTTGCTCTTCTGCCTCTATTCCTGGCTGATGTGTTAAGTCTGTGCTTGACTCCAGGAATATATATGCTCTAACAGAGGTAGGCAGCCTCTGGGATCCCAAATGCATTCACTGGAGCAATATATGTGAGTGCTTGCTGTGTGCCTGATGTTGTGTTAAGTCTGAGATGGACCCACAGTGATACAATCACTGACTGACTGCTTTCTTGATTGGGAGAGGAAGTAAGTCATTTATTGAAGAAATGAAAACACCAGGTATACTATGGCAAGAACTGTAAGGAATCAAAATACTATGAAATTCGGACAAGGGAGATTTCACCCTGGCTTGAAGGATCACAGGAATGATCATTTGAATTAGCTCCAGTCTTGGCTGTGCCAGGAAGGGCTGTTCCAGCTGGGCACAGCAGCATGAGGAGAGGCCCAGGACTGGGGAACACAGAGGTGACTGGCAGGGGACTGTGCATGATTTCATTAGTATTGGTTGTGTGAAGGATGGCAGTAGGGGAAAAAATGGAGCCAGATTTTGAAGAGTCCTGGATGTCAGAGAGGGAGCTTGGATTTCATTCATTAGGCAGTGGAGCTTCATTGAAAAAATGCAATCATTTTGGCATCATGAGAACTGTGATTACTGTAGAGTTATCTGGAGGTAGTACAGTGTGAACTGTGGATTAAAAAGACATGGGGGCAGAAGAAAACATACAGAAGAGGCAGGTGGGTAAGGATGGGGGTCATGGACCTAGAGCAGGTGGGATGAAGATAGGACCAGAGACCAAGCAGATTTGGAGAAAGAACCAACAGTTGAAGCACTGATGAGGTGTGGGGGAGGAGGATTAGGGTTTGGGTGACAGGAAAATAAGGGTATTAGGAGAATTAGGTGAGAAAGGAGGAATGTATTTGGGATGTGTGTGTATGTGTGTATGAGTGTGTGTGTGAGTGTGTGTGTGTGTTTTATGAGGTGGTGGTGGTTGAGTGATGTTGGGCAGGAAAGAACTGTGGCCACCTTTCAAAACCGGACCTGACTCCCCCTTGGCTGTGTAATCTTGGGCAAGCAACTTCGGCCCTCTGAGCATGCTTCTGCAACTGTAAAATGAATCTTTTAATTCTTAGGACTCACGATTCCAAATATTATTTGTTTAAGAAAAGTAGAGAACAGAATTGTTCAAGTAGTTTTCAGAAAGTAAGAAAAGAGAAGGACAGGAAATACAATATGGAAATCTTCTGAACTTTCTGCTGCTGCATAAGATTTAGACTCTTGACATTTAAAGCGGAAAAATGCAATTTAAATGAACGACAGAAGGGTATGTTAATTAATGAAGAGGAAGTTCTCCCCTTTGACACTTAAAGATGGCAATAATATGGGTGGTGCCTACACTGGCCACATTTATAATCAAAGCTAGTTGTTCAATGGGTAATAAATAGAAAATGGGTTGAAATTTCTAAAGAGACCACAACTAATGGCAATATAATGAATATTACAAGCTATAAAAAGAGGACTGTAGGCCATATTCCTAGTCTTACCTTTGTATACAGTAGATGACACAAAAAGACGTTTACCTTGGAATGGTAGTATAGGTGTATTTGGTGTTCAATACTCAGCACTTCAGAAAGAAACTGAAATCTTTCTCTACATATGATAACTTGTAAATAAACTTATGGCATCTAAATTACTTGAAATTTTGTTGAATTGAAATAAATTGCAAAGGAACAGACCTATCATTGAAAACTAATGGACTGAGCTCTCCTAAATGCTGGCGGAGACCTAAATGGCCTGCCCAGTCTTTAAAGAAGAAGGTTTTCAGCATGCTTTCATCTCCTCTTCCTTGGGCTATTTTTCATGTAAGAAATGGAGAGCAGAAGATGTGGTCAGGGTGTTTTTAAGGTGGGAATGCAGTTTGCCCTCAAGTCTTTCAAGGATAAGACAGTTTTACTTATCAGGGATGGGATCTATTATACCCTGAGCCTCTGCTATTTTTGAGGCAGGAAAGTGAAGCTGAAGAGCTTTGTACAGCTGTCATGCAGAATTCTAAGCACCCATTTTATAAAACCTGTCAGTGTGACCCGGTTTCTTAGGCAGATGCAGCCTTTGGCTATAGCCTTTTTCCTTGCTACCCCTCTTTCATCAGTTTTGTTTCCTGTTAAGAATGTTCCAGATTTAGCAGCTTAGAAGTGTGTGTGTGTGTGTGTGTGTGTGTGTGTGTTTAGAATATTCATTTATGTGCTTGAACTCAGAATCCTGTTCGTCTTCCAGGAGTCATATACAAAAAAAAAAAAAAAAAAAAAAAAAAAGACTCAGGGCTTTGGAAATTTTGTCCTACAGGGAAAAAGAAGAGCAGGAATCCTTATCAGCTTTCTCATTTGGTTTTAGAAGTGGTAGGGCATGAAATTGGAACAGATGGCATAAAAATAGCTAGACTTACCTCCTTTAGTTGAATTTTGCTGATAATTAAAGAAAAAATCTTTGTAAACTCCCACTTTCAATAGTTCTTTTAGGGTCTTCAAGGCCCTGTGGGTATATGTATCAGTGTAGCAAGCTCTTATCCAGGTGTGTTATCCAGGAAATAGGCCGTAAACTCATTCAGGAACCAACATCTAGACCAAGAAGGCTATTTGATGTATCTGTAATAAGTAGCTAAAGCTAATATATCACCTTTGTCCCTTACCTGTACTGAAGTTGAGACAGCGCAGTTACCATCTTAGGTGGTACCCAAGGGGGTAGATGCAATACATGGTCTGTTCTTTGATAAGTTAAAGTAGACATTAGAATATCCTCTAACAGAAGAGTAGAGAAGATTTGAAAATTGCAAGCAGAGTATGCCAACATGTAGGACATCAAATAGACAGCAAAATAACTTAAGTAGTGGGTATCCTATTCGGTTTTTGTCTGCCCATATTAAGTAGTATGAATAGCTGGGAAAAATTGTTATATCATTATCTGTGGGTAGTGTGGTGATAGTTTATTATAGGGCAGAGTTACTGAAAGAGAAAGAGCTGTATCATTACTCATATTAAAAAATGCTATGACAATGTACTACTTCAGATGAGTGTTGTTTCCATAAATCATCTCAAATCCCTGTACTCAGGGGATTTTTGAAAAGATAGTATTTTCAGAGGCAAAATTATTTGAGTTTCTTCATGGGAGGAATTTTAGATTGTAAGGAGGATTTCATCCAAGCAAGAAAGCCATTTAATGGGTTCATATCATTAAATAGGAAAGGTAAGGAGGAGTATGCCCAGTTTAAAGATACCTTAAAGCAACTCTCCCCAACCTGGGGTCTCAGACCTCTGGGTAATTGGAGTGTGTGACAGACCTGTATGTTTGTAGCCTCAATGAAGAAAAACCTGGATTCCTCTCTATATTTTGGGTATAAAAATGACCTCATTCCTACAAGGGTTTAGAATTGTTCTCTAAGCTGTTGTTTGCTCTCACTTTTTGTCTTATTTTGGCTATTTTCTTATTTGTTGGAATGTATCTTAGAATCTTACTACATGACACTTTAGCCCAGCTCAGAATAGCACATCCAAGTTATAGCCACCAATTGGACTTAGTTCAGTGCAACATATAACCTAAGAGCCTTGTAGCTTCCAAACGTTTGTGTTATTCCAACCCCTTGGTGGCTATGTAACTTGAATATTAATACCTGATTCCTCAAGATATTTCTTTCTAAAAGCAGAAAAATGCCACAACAGAAATTAAGTGCAATTGTACATAGAATCTCCAAACCATTAGGTCTTTGACCTACTCCTGCTGGCTAGATGCTGAGACATTTTAGCCATTCCTTTTATTAAAGATTCTTAAATTAGTGCCTTCTAATTAATATCCAATTACATCTAATATCCATCTAATTAATATCCAGATTCCTTTCCCCCCTGAACCCCAGGTTTTCTTATTACTATATTGCTTCTTTTGCATATATATTGACTTTTTTCTTTACTTTTTTTTTTTAAATTAAAAAAAAAAAGGTTTAATGCTTCAGTTTCCAGACGTGTGAATGACTCAAGTATTAATTTGCTTCCATGTGACCTAAAGAAACTTGGACGAAAGCCACTGTATTAGATTAGCTTTTGCTTACCAGAGGCATCTGAAATGATGGAATAGTGATAAGAACCTTTCTGAGAAGGAACGTTTAATTGGAAATTCTACTATTGAACAGATCATAAAATAGAAGACCTCTTTAGCTGCCTTCACTTGGTAATAACTGCTCATGGGTGGTTTTAATAGCCTTCAGAATTCCTTGTCTTTCCTTTTCTTATATTTTCCTGAAAATAGGTATCAAGAAATAGTTTCAATGAATCTTTTTAGTACTGGAAAGGAAGAACATGTATACACCCACTTTTACTTGGGTTCGAAGGAGTTGCCTGACATATCAAGTTCTTTCCATCAGCTGATGAAGCCTTAGCTCAGAATTTGGAGAATCCAGTCCTTGAATGGTTATGAGATACCTGTAAGGCATTCTTGGAATGGCCCTTGTCAGAGCTTAGGGAAGGTCATTGGACCCTTTAATGATCCATCCAGGGTCTCAAGAAATCAGACAAATCTTTTAACGCATCCAGTGGAATTTTTGCAGGTCCTTTGAAGGGCAGAGCATGATATATTTTAGATAAGTTAGTGCAAGAATTGAAACAAGTTTTATTTTTTATAATTATTTGGGAATTTAGTACATACCCTTCTTGAGAAAATGAGATGATTTCACATGGGACTGTGATAAGACCAGAATGAGAAAACGCCCCCAGAAAAAGCATTGGGGTGGCAAAAGCTATGTCTCTGAAGCTGTAGCACCTGGCCAAAATGCAGGTGATTGTAAATGCTTCTGAAGGATGAATGCCAGTTCTGCTCCACAAAGAACAGAATAATAGAAGTAGAGGAGAAATGGAGACAGTTGCTGTGGTCAGAGTAGCTACTGAAATGCAAGTATTCGTCTTCTGGTCCTTGTACCCCTGGAGAGATATCTTTTATCTTACTCTTCTTTTCCTTCTTAATTCTCCCTCCTTTGTAGTTGATTACTATGGCCCACATTGTTAATTGTAATAAATAGAATATTGATCACATGCACTTGGGAATCCTTGATGGCCTTGTACCCAGTGTTAGCAGTGCAGTGCTGAGGGGCCTGACCATTCATGTGGTGGAGCATCCCGGCGTTAACTCAACCAGGTTCCCTGTGCTCCATGCTTCTCCAGGTTCTGCCCATCGTTTTCTTTTTCAATTCATTGAACTTGGTCTTCCTCAGGGTTTTTGGGTCATGTAAGAGTCTGGAATTTTTCATATATATATATAAAATTGATTTCTTGAAAAATATTTCATATCATCAGTATTGTGGCAAAAACAGTTTCACTGCATATAAAGATTTTAAGAGTTTGCAAAAAACTGTTTAGTTGTCCTTGAAAATTTCCTTCCTCATGTCTGCACAAGTTGTGAAGATAAGATCTGCTAAATAAACTTCCACACATTCTAAAATGTTGTGTGATAAATATGGTATTTGAATATAAGTATATATATATATGTGTGCATTTTATAATTTTCATTTTTAATTCTAAATGCTTGAAAGTGAACAAATCATGCAACATTTCCCCAGTGTGTCATCTGTTGGCATTCATCATATCCTGTTGCTTTTAATCTTCTCTTTTTTTTCATCTTTTTTTATAATAAATTTATTTTTTATTGGTGTTCAATTTACCAACATACAGAATAACACCCAGTGCTCATCCCGTCAAGTGCCCCACTCAGTACCTGTCACCCATTCACCCCACCCCCCATTTTGTTTTGTTTTTGTTTTTGTTTTTTCATCTTGACAACTTTTCTTTTTTTTTGTTTTTTCCCCAAGTTAACTGTTTTTATTACTCCAAGTTCTTTTCAGATCTTGAAACTCCATTCATCCTGGTTGCTCCCGTTTTGTTTTTGTTTTTTTTTTTTTAATTAATTTTTATTGGTGTTCAATTTACCAACATACAGAAAAACACCCAGTGCTCATCCCGTCAAGTGTCCCCCTCAGTGCCCGTCACCCATTCCCCTCCAACACCCGCCCTCCTCCCCTTCCACCACCCCTAGTTCGTTTCCCCGAGTTAGGAGTCTTTATGTTCTGTCTCCCTTCCTGATATTTCCCAACATTTCTTCTCCCTTCCTTTATATTCCCTTTCACTATTATTCATATTCCCCAAATGAATGAGAACATACACTGTTTGTCCTTCTCCGATTGACTTATTTCACTCAGCATAATACCCTCCTGTTCCATCCACGTTGAAGCAAATGGTGGGTATTTGTCGTTTCTAATTGCTGAGTAATATTCCATTGTATACATAAACCACATCTTCTTTATCCATTCATCTTTCGATGGACACCGAGGCTCCTTCCACAGTTTGGCTATTGTGGCCATTGCTGATAGAAACATCGGGGTGCAGGTGTCCCGACGTTTCATTGCATCTGAATCTTTGGGGTAAATCCCCAACAGTGCAATTGCTGGGTCGTAGGGCAGGTCTATTTTTAACTCTTTGAGGAACCTCCACACAGTTTTCCAGAGTGGCTGCACCAGTTCACATTCCCACCAACAGTGTAAGAGGGTTCCCTTTTCTCCGCATCCTCTCCAACATTTGTTGTTTCCTGCCTTGTTAATTTTCCCCATTCTCACTGGTGTGAGGTGGTATCTCATTGTGGTTTTGATTTGTATTTCCCTGATGGCAAGTGATGCAGAGCATTTTCTCATGTGCTTGTTGGCCATGTCCATGTCTTCCTCTGTGAGATTTCTCTTCATGTCTTTTGCCCATTTCATGATTGGATTGTTTGTTTCTTTGGTGTGGAGTTGAATAAGTTCTTTATAGATTTTGGAAACTAGCCCTTTATCTGATATGTCATTTGCAAATATCTTCTCCCATTCTGTAGGTTGTCTTTTAGTTTTGTTGACTGTATCCTTTGCTGTGCAAAAGCTTCTTATCTTGATGAAGTCCCAATAGTTCATTTTTGCTTTTGTTTCTTTTGCCTTTGTGGATGTATCTTGCAAGAAGTTACTGTGGCCAAGTTCAAAAAGGGTGTTGCCTGTGTTCTCCTCTAGGATTTTGATGGAATCTTGTCTCACATTTAGATCTCTCATCCATTTTGAGTTTATCTTTGTGTATGGTGAAAGAGAGTGGTCCAGTTTCATTCTTCTGCATGTGGATGTCCAATTTTCCCAGCACCATTTATTGAAGAGACTGTCTTTCTTCCAATGGATAGTCTTTCCTCCTTTATCGAATATTAGATGACCGTACATTTCAGGGTCCACTTCTGGGTTCTCTATTCTGTTCCATTGATCTATGTGTCTGTTTTTGTGCCAGTACCACACTGTCTTGATGACCACAGCTTTGTAGTACAACCTGAAATCTGGCATTGTGATGCCCCCAGCTATGGTTTTCTTTTTTAAAATTCCCCTGGCTATTCGGGGTCTTTTCTGATTCCACACAAATCTTAAAATAATTTGTTCTAACTCTCTGAAGAAAGTCCATGGTATTTTGATAGGGATTGCATTAAACGTATAAATTGCCCTGGGTAACATTGACATTTTTACAATATTAATTCTGCCAATCCATGAGCATGGAATATTTTTCCATCTCTTTGTGTCTTCCTCAATTTCTTTCAGAAGTGTTCTATAGTTTTTAGGGTATAGATCTTTTACCTCTTTGGTTAGGTTTATTCCTAGGTGTCTTAAGCTTTTGGGTGCAATTGTAAATGGGATTGACTCCTTAATTTCTCTTTCTTCAGTCTCATTGTTAGTGTATAGAAATGCCATTGATTTCTGGGCATTGATTTTGTATCCTGCCACACTACCAAATTGCTGTATGAGTTCTAGCAATCTTGGGGTGGAGGCTTTTGGGTTTTCTATGTAGAGTATCATGTCATCAGCGAAGAGGGAGAGTTTGACTTCTTCTTTGCCAATTTGAATGCCTTTAATGTCTTTTTGTTGTCTGATTGCTGAGGCGAGGACTTCCAGAACTATGTTGAACAGCAGTGGTGAGAGTGGACATCCCTGTCTTGTTCCTGATCTTAGGGGAAAGGCTCCCAGTGCTTCCCCATTGAGAATGATATTTGCTGTGGGCTTTTCGTAGATGGCTTTTAGGATGTCGAGGAAAGTTCCTTCTATCCCAACACTCTGAAGGGTTTTGATCAGGAATGGATGCTGTATTTTGTCAAATGCTTTCTCTGCATCTAATGAGAGTATCATATGGTTCTTGGTTTTTCTCTTGCTGATATGATGAATCACATTGATGGTTTTATGAGTGTTGAACCAGCCTTGTGTCCCAGGGATAAATCCTACTTGGTCATGGTGAATAATTTTCTTAATGTGTTGTTGGATCCTATTGGCTAGTATCTTGTTGAGAATTTTTGCATCCATGTTCATCAGGGATATTGGTCTGTAATTCTCCTTTTTGGTGGGGTCTTTGTCTGGTTTCGGAATTAAGGTGATGCTGGCCTCATAGAACGAATTTGGAAGTACTCCATCTCTTTCTATCTTTCCAAACAGCTTTAGTAGAATAGGTATGATTTCTTCTTTAAACGTTTGATAGAATTCCCCTGGGAAGCCATCTGGCCCTGGACTCTTGTGTCTTGGGAGGTTTTTGATGACTGCTTCAATTTCCTCCCTGGTTATTGGCCTGTTCAGGTTTTCTATTTCTTCCTGCTCCAGTTTTGGTAGTTTGTGGCTTTCCAGGAATGCGTCCATTTCTTCTAGATTTCCTAATTTATTGGCATACAGCTGTTCATAATATGTTTTTAAAATCGTTTGTATTTCTTTGGTGTTGGTGGTGATCTCTCCTTTCTCATTCATGATTTTATTAATTTGAGTCTTCTCTCTCTTCTTTTTAATAAGGTTGGCTAATGGTTTATCTATCTTATTAATTCTTTCAAAGAACCAACTCCTGGTTCTGTTGATCTGTCCCACAGTTCTTTTGGTCTTGATATCATTGAGTTCTGCTCGAATTTTAATTAACTGTCTTCTTCTGCTGGGGGTGGGGTCTATTTGTTGCTTTTTCTCTAGTTCCTTTATGTGTAAGGTGAGCTTTTGAATTTGAGATCTTTCCAGTTTTTGAATGGATGCTTGTATTGCGATGTATTTCCCCCTCAGGACTGCTTTTGCTGCATCCCAAAGATTTTGAACGGTTGTATCTTCATTCTCATTAGTTTCCATGAATCTTTTTAATTCTTCCTTAATTTCCTGGTTGACCTTTTCATCTTTTAGCAGGATGGTCCTTAACCTCCACGTGTTTGTGGTCCTTCCATACTTCTTGTTGTGATTAAGTTCTAATTTCAAGGCATTATGGTCTGAGAATATACAGGGGACTATCCCGATCTTTTGGTATCAGTTCAGACCCGATTTGTGACCCAGTATGTGGTCTATTCTGGAGAAAGTTCCATGTGCACTTGAGAAGAATGTGTATTCAGTTGAGTTTGGATGTAAAGTTCTGTAGATATCTGTGAAATCCATCTGGTCCAGTGTATCATTTAAAGCTCTCGTTTCTTTGGAGATGTTGTGCTTAGAAGACCTATCCAGGGTAGAAAGAGGTATATTGAAGTCACCAAGTATAAGTGTATTATTATCAAGGTATTTCTTGAGTTTGGTTATTAATTGGTTTAAATATTTGGCAGCTCCCACATTCGGGGCATATATATTGAGGATTGTTAAGTCCTCTTGTTGGATAGATCCTTTGAGTATGAGATAGTGTCCCTCTTCATCTCTCACTATAGTCTTTGGGGTAAATTTTAATTTATCTGATATAAGGATGGCAACCCCTGCTTTCTTTTGAGGACCATTTGAATGGTAAATGGTTCTCCAACCTTTTATTTTCAGGTTGTAGGTGTCCTTCTGTCTAAAATGAGTCTCTTGTAGACAGCAAATAGATGGGTCCTGCTTTTTTATCCAGTCTGAAACCCTGCGCCTTTTGATGGGGTCATTAAGCCCGTTCACGTTCAGAGTTACTATTGATAGATATGAGTTTAGTGTCATCATAGCTAATCAGTCCTTGTTTTTGTGGATTGTTCCACTGAACTTCTTCTTAAAGGGGAATTTTAAGAGTCCCCCTTAAAATTTCTTGCAGAGCTGGTTTGGAGGTTACATATTCTTTCAGTTGCTGCCTGTCTTGGAAGCTCTTTATCTCTCCTTCCATTTTGAATGAAAGCCTTGCTGGATAAAGTATTCTTGGTTGCATGTTCTTTTCATTTAGGACCCTGAATATATCCTGCCAGCCCTTTCTGGCCTGCCAGGTCTCTGTGGACAGGTCTGCTGTTACCCTAATATTCCTCCCCATAAAAGTCAGGGACTTTTTTCCTCTTGCTGCTTTAAGGATCTTCTCCTTATCTTTGGAATTTGCAAGCTTCACTATTAAATGTCGAGGTGTTGAACGGTTTTTGTTGATTTTAGGGGGGGATCTCTCTATTTCCTGGATCTGAATGCCTGTTTCCCTTCCCAGATTAGGAAAGTTTTCAGCTAGGATTTGTTCAAATACATATTCTGGCCCTCTGTCCCTTTCGGCGCCCTCAGGAACCCCAATTAAACGTAGGTTTTTCTTCCTCAGGCTATCATTTATTTCCCTTAATCTATCCTCATGGTCTTTTAATTGCCTGTCTCTTTTTTCCTCAGTTTCCCTCTTTGCCATCAACTTGTCTTCTATGTCACTCACTCGTTCTTCCACCTCGTCAAGCCTCGTCGTTAGGACTTCGAGTTTGGATTGCATCTCATTTAATTGATTTTTAATTTCTGCCTGATTGGATCTAAATTCTGCAGTCATGAAGTCTCTTGAGTCCTTTATGGTTTTTTCTAGAGCCACCAGTAGCTGTAAAATAGTGCTTCTGAATTGGCTTTCTGACATTGAATTGTAATCTATATTTTGTAACTCTGTGGGAGAGTGGGCTGTTTCTGATTCTTTTTTTTGAGGTGAGGTTTTCCTTCTAGTCATTTTGCTCAGTGCAGAGTGGCCAAAAACAAGTTGTATTGGGAAAAGGAGAAAAAGAGAGAGAAGGAAATAAAAGAGAAAAAGAAAAAAGAGAAAGAAGAAAAAATAGGGGAAAAAGAGAAGAAAAAGAAAGAAAAAGAAAGAAAGGAGAAAAAAGAAAAAAAAGGGGGGGTGGGGGAAGCAATCAGAAATCAAGAAGAAAGAAAAAAAAAAGGAAAAAACAAAACAAAAAAAAAAACAAAAACAAAAACAAAAAAACAAAAAACAAAAAAAAAAAAAAACCACGGGGGAGTATCTTCTGATTCTGTGTACTTTAAGTCCCTTGACTTCCCTTGGACCTGGTCCGTGTCGCTGGTCTTCTGGGGGAGGGGCCTGCTGTGCTGATTCTCAGGTGTGAGCACTTGGGGGAGCTGCTCTGCCCCTGCCTGGTGCAGGGCTCAGTGGGGGTTGTTCACCCCGTGAGGCCCCGGGAGGAAGCCACAGTGGCGGGGGCAGCTCTGGGACGCTGGAGTCAGCTCCCGCAGTAGCTCCGGGGCTCTCCGTCTGCAGGGCCTGGGGGCTCCGGGGCGGGGCCGCTGATCTGCTCAGCTCCAGGCAGGAGCGCCCTTGTTGTCCTGGGCCCTCCCAGCCTCTGCCTGTCCCGGGGGAGGCCGGATCCTGGGCTGTGTCCCGGCGCCCTGTGCTCCGGGGCCTGCGCTGTTGGATTCGCGCTCCCGCCCCGCAGCCCCCTCCGCGGATCCGCCGCCCGAGCCCCTCCGAGCTGTTCCCGGAGCCGCACTGCCTCCTCCGCGCAGAGTTTCTTCCTCCGCCCGAGCCGCCGCCGCCGAGCTGGTCTCGGAGCCCCGCAGCCCCCTCCGCGGATCCGCCGCCCGAGCCCCTCCGAGCTGTTCCCGGAGCCGCGCAGCCCCCTCCGCGGATCTGCCGCCCGAGCCCCTCCGAGCTGTTCCCGGAGCCGCGCAGCCCCCTCCGCGGAGCCGCCGCCCGAGCCCCTCCGAGCTGCTCCGGGTCCTGCCGAGCGCTGCAGCCCTTAGGGAGCTCGGCGCATCTCCCGGGGCGCAGTTCCTCTGTTACTGTCCCAGGGAGCCCGAGGGCATCCCCGCCTTTCTGGGGATCCTGCTCCAATTCCCCGGGAGGCCTTTCCGCGGGGAAGGTTGGTGCAGCTCCTGCTCCTCCGGGCCGGGGCTCTCCTGTCCTGGGGACACTCGCCCCGGCCTCAGCCCGGCTCCTCGCGGGGCCCCTCCCCCTTGGAGGCCTTTTGTGTCTTTATTTCTTTTTCCCCGTCTTCCTACCTGATAGAAGCGCGAACTCTTCTCACTGTAGCGTTCCAGCTGGTCTCTCTTTAAATCTCAGGCCGAATTCGTAGATTTTCAGGATGATTGGATGGTTTTCTAGGTAATTTGTTGAGGACAGGTGACTTGGGGACCCTGCTCTGCCGCCATCTTGCCCCTCCTGACAACTTTTCTAGTGACATTTCTGAGGCCCCTAAGAGCAGGGTTTGCATTTGATACTAGCTTTTAGGATGAAAAAAGCAGACATATACTTTTTTTTTTAAATATTTTTTTGAATTTTTATTTATTTATGATAGTCACAGTGAGAGAGAGAGAGAGAGGCAGAGACACAGCCAGAGGGAGAAGCAGGCTCCATGCACCGGGAGCCCGACGTGGGATTCGATCCTGGGTCTCCAGGATCGCGCCCTGGGCCAAAGGCAGGCGCCAAACCGCTGCGCCACCCAGGGATCCCAAAAGCAGACATATACTGAACAACCATTGTGCTAGGAGGAAGTGTGACAGGGCAGGTATCAGTACCTCCATTTCACAGATGGAGAAACCGAACAGCAGAGTGGTTAAGTGCTAGAGGCACAGAGTTGGATGTGAGCTACTGACCAATCACTGCCAAGCCCAGAGCCTCATTTAAATTTCACCATTATGCCTCTCTACCTTATGTATTCTAGGTCTCATTTTGTTGACTTTGGCTAATTTAATTATAGAAATGATAAATAATAGAAACCAGGCTACCTTGATATTTTGCCTGTCTCATGAGAAGCCAAGGGATATTATAATAATGCTGATATTTACTGCTTATTTGAATGTAGAACAACTTGACACTTGTATTTTGAGCCTTGTTTTTTTTAACTGAAATATAATTGACCTACAGTATTACATTAGCTTCCAGTGTGCAACACAGTGATGTGATATTTATATATATTGTGAAATGATCACCATAATTTTAGTTACCATCTGTCACCATACTAAGTTAGTGTAATATTATTGTCTATATTCCCTGTGCTATGCATTGCATCTCCATGGCTTACTTATTTTGTAGCTAGAAGTTTATACTCTTGATCCCCTTCACCCACATTGCCCACTCCCCAATAATCCCTTTCTCTGTCAATCACCAGGCTGTTCTCTGTATCTGTAAGTCTGGTTTTGTTTTGTCTCTTTCTTTGTTTTTTTTTTTTTTTAAAGAAATCATATGGTATCTGTATTTCCCTGTCTAACTTATTTTACTTATCCTCAAGGTCCATCTATTTTTTTCATGGCTGAGTAATACTCCATTGCATATATATATATATATGTATATATATATATATATACATATATATATATATTCTTTATCCAGTCATCTCCCTCTCTTTTTTTTAAGAATTACTTATTTGAGAAAGAGAGAGAGGTTGAGTCTGAGTGGGAGGGGCAGAGAGAGAGGGAGGAAGAGAATCTCAAGCAGACTCCATGGTGAGTGGGAAGCCCAATGTGGGGCTCCATCTTACAACCCTGAGATCATGACCTGAGCTGAAACCAAGAGTTGGACACTTACCTGACTGTGCCACCCAGGTGCCCCTATCCAGTTAGTTATCTCTTGAAAGACACTTAAATCACTTCCTATCTTGGCTATTATAAATTACACTGCAGTGAACACAGGGATGCATATATCTTTTGGAGTTACTGTTTTATTTTCTTTGTATAAATATCCAGAAGTAGAAATGCCGGATCATATGGTGGTTATTTCTAAGCCTTGTTTTCTTGTTGTACATGTTTCAGGATAGTGGGGCTTAATGCATTAATATGAATAAAGAGGAAATATGAATATGAATAAAAGAGGAAAATGGTTAACTGTAGCATAAGTGAAATGTGTATTGAAATGGTTAAACTGTAGAAACTAATCTTGTGTTGTTTTAAGGGCATTAAAGTCCTCTCTGCCCCTTGCCCTTTAGAACAAACTGTGCATTTAGAAGGAGCTTAACTAGTAATTCAGCATGACCACTATCACATACCATACACTTACTGTGGGTGAATCCAGGTTGCTATGACAATGGAAATATTTTTTCATTTTCTCCTTTTTTGATATAAACACATGAAGCTTGAATATTGCTTATGTTTGCATTTTATACTTATCTTTTCTGACTTCGTGTTAGAAAGGCAAAGACTTGAGGAAGACAGTAGCCGTGCTTCTTCAGAGTTACGCAGTTCTTTCCCTTTCATTCCTGACTCCTGGTGGTCCTGGCACTCAGTGTGGCTGTCACTAGGCTACGTGCTGACATCTTAAGGGCAGTTATGGAGAGAGATCAGACATCTTTCCATACTGTTATTATTCAGAGATTAATGTGTTTATTTCAGCTTGCGTTTGAAACCTGTGTCTCCTTGAGTAAAGGGGATTCAGAGTCAGTGGTACTCAGTGCCCACCTTTTATTATTTATTTATTTATTTATTTCAGTGCCCACCTTTTAGATTGTCAGGACTTAATTCTGTGAATATTTTATAGGGACCCTTTTTGGCATTCAGTAAAGAAAAAAAAGTGGAAGACCCAGGAAACAAAACAAAACAATTGCCAAGCCAAGAGTCTAGAAATTACCACCACTCCCTGGAGGTTTTTGTCTTGGGGTCCCTACTTGGGGACCCACAGTGTGTGAGTAAAGACGACCACTCAAGAGTCAGAGATGGTTCAGCAAGTTGTGGGTTGTCCTGGAGCTGAAACCCTGTATTTACTTAAAAGATAGAAAACTTACTGCTTTCTGCTCCACCAGGCTAACACCCAAAACTGTTAGAGATGAAAAAGAAACAACTCTGGGGCTCCTGGGTGGCTCAATGGTTGAGCGTCTGCCTTTGGCTCAGGTCATGACCCCAGGTCCTGGGATCGAGTTCTGCATCGGGCTCCCCACAGGGAGCCTGCTTCTCCCTCTGCCTGTGTCTCTGCCTCTCTCTGTGTGTCTCTCATGAATAAATAAAATCTTTTAAAAAAAGAAGCAACTCTGCCTTGTGCTCTCATGTCCTCTCCCATGTAAACTGAGAGCCAGGCACTGTATTGGGCATTGCACATAAAATGCTGAATGGGGTGGGCCTTTTACTCTGCCTTCATAGGGCCCAACTGTCATGGGGAAGACAGAAGTGTAAACATTACAACCTGGTACTGAGACTTATCAGAGAAGGCCAGGGGAGTACTACCTTTGGGGAACACTTCCCTGGGAGTGGCTAAGGTTGGGGGCAGGGCAAGAGGTTCCCTCCCTCCCTCCTTCCTTCCCCTTCCCCTCCATCAATTCTTCTGGTTTTCTGGGATTCACTTTAGCAGTTGTCCCAGCTGAAATTATGGTTTCAATAACTAGTTTTTATTATTAAACATAAGATACAGTTTGTAATATTCTCCTTCAAATCTTTAACTTGGAAGGAGATTTATCTCAGATTCTAAACGTCTCTTTTAAAGAAATAACTGACTAGTTTTTCATTAAGAGAAAGGGGTAATAAATAAGCTACATTTCTTTTCAAAACTCATCAAAGTAGCTCCCTGAACAATTCATGCTGTTTATTTCATTCTTCAGTTTGGGAACCTGGCCTCACAATGAAGAATTATGTCCAAATATCCTTGAAACTGTATTTTCTCTTTAGTATGGGCAGGAGCTAAAGAAGTGTCTTCAGAACCAAAATGCTATTTATTCCCTGTTTGACACGTACAAATCCTCCTTGTTAAAATGTCATTAGGGAGGCATATTGAGCTGTGTGGCCTTGGTTGATAGGTACTTTTCAGCTTTTATCACTGTCTGTGTCAGAAAATTAAGTACAATCTAGGGTGCTTTCATTTCTTTATTAACTGTAGTGGGTATATTTTATATTAGGGAATATAGTACAACTTTTTGCCTTGGAGAAATGCATGTCCCTTTCCACTCCAACAACTTCAGCTCTGTCTGGTGGTTGTGGCTGAAAAAGACATTTTTGCCCACCCTCTGGGATAGCAGGAATTGTTCTCAAAGACTCACTTCGTTTGTATTTCATAGAATGTATCCTCTATTTGTTGAGTGGTTCTTTGCCAGTTTTATGGAAACACCATTTGAAAATTTGAGTATGCTTCTTGAATATCTCTTCTTGATTTTACCTGATGATTTTCATAGGGACTGTGATTCATGCTTATAATTCTGTTAATGCTGGCACATCACCTACAGAGTTGCATTTAGCATGTGTCTGCGTGCTGCCCTGTGCTGATATAAATCTACTGGGAGAATTTTGGACTTTGCCACTGCCCTACTCCAATGTGGAAGGGCATCAAAAGGCTGCCTCCCTGATACTGCCATGCCTGGCACCCACCACTGCTCTCTACATTCCTGCCATGCCAACTCTTTATACCAACTCATTTATCAAAAACATTTACTGGAAAAGCAATCCACTTGGCATCTGTGAGTTTATCATATTACATTTTATTTAGGAAGGAAGAAATGGGACAGAAAACAAATTCTTTTTTTTTATGCACCTATACTTCTCAAGAGGAAAAAAAAAACTGTAGAGATTACTCACTGTAGGGACATTCCTTCATGTTTGTGAAGAATTTCTACATAAATGCTGAAATCTCCTACCAGAAATCTGATGAGTTAATTAGTTCTGATGAGTTAACCTAAAGTATCAAAACAAATGGTGGACTTGTTACAACTGAGAACAGGAGAATAAGAGCACGGAGCTGGAGGTCCCCTCAGCTCAGAGGGTGCACAGAGTTTGGAGAGTGTCCTTGGGCTGAGAGTGGCATCTTGGTAACCTTTGCTTTTAGGAATGAACAACCAAAGTGTTTGAACGTCTGGGAAAAAAAGCAGTGATGGTGATACGAAATAATCCTAAAGAAATAGATCTACCAGTTAGACCTCTGACCTGCTGTCTGTTTTTTGTATCTTCTCATTAAGTGGCTAAAACATAGTTTTACCTAAAGTATATTAAAAGAAAGTAAAAAAAAAAAAAGTCATGTTTAATTCTGATACTTCTCAACAGAAACCATTGCTTAACATTACTTATTTGGAGATATTCCCTTTTTATTCCTGGAATTCTTGAGTAATCTGAGTCTATAATAATCCTATATGGAACTGCATGAGTATATGCCCTTTGCAGAATGACATATATAAGCATTAATTTATTAGGATCTGGGAAGCTGGGTCTTCCGATTTGATGAGGTAGCACTCTATGCAGTTGCTTAGATGACTAGAAATTTTGAGCTTCTTCCTTCAGTGTACATTACTACCATTAGAGGCTTTTACAGTGTAAAGGGAATTTTATTTTCTGCCCTAAATCCCTCATTAAAACACACACACACACACACACACACACACACACACACACACACACACACAGTAATCAGTTCAGAGAAAGAAAGGGAAGAGAAAGAAATCCTGGTACAAGCTCTGTGCTAATCACTTTCAGATCATTAACTTATTTAATCCTAGCCCTGAGTGATAACTATTATCCCCATTTCATGTGTGAGGAAACTGATATTCAGAGAGGTTAAAGAGCTTGGTCAGGGAAACATAGCACTAGGCAGAGATGAGTTTTAAATTTATTTATTTATTTATTTATTTATTTATTTATTTATTTATTTTTAATTTTTATTTATTTATGATAGTCACAGAGAGATAGAGAGAGAGGCAGAGACACAGGCAGAGGGAGAAGCAGGCTCCATGCACCGGGAGCCCGACGTGGGATTCGATCCCGGGTCTCCAGGATCGCGCCCTGGGCCAAAGGCAGGCGCCAAACCGCTGCGCCACCCAGGGATCCCTGAGTTTTAAATTTAGATCTGTCTGGTGCCAATGCTTCTGCTCTCTTTCCACTATGCAAGTTAAGGCCATTTGTCTAGTTAGTGATAAGAGAATGGACTAGAACCCAAGTATCTTACTCCTCCCTAAATATTGATCTTTTCAATATATCATACCACTTAACTTGAAATCATTTGAACAGTTATGCCAATTTTAAAGAGATTCGTGTAGAATTCCTTTCCTTGATTTTTTAAAAAGTAAAAATGATTTTCCTTGAGACTATGATTTCACAATCCTCTCTCCTCTTTTTAAAAGTTTGGTTCTTTGCATAGCAGCTAATTGAACTTTCAGATCCATCACTAACTCAATTTTAATCTCTGGTCACTCTTCTGTGTATTTCTTTTCCATTCAGATGGTAAGTATGTAATTGCGGTTACCCTGATTAATGTTTTACATATTTCCCCAGGCATTCATAGAGAATTGACTAAAATATAAGTTACCCTTGGCTTCAGAAACTTCTGGCATTTAGAAACATGCACAAACTATACCCCTTGGTGAATAGTGTTCCAACTTACAATTTTCTTCCTTTTAAGGAAGGGGGGGAGTGGAGGAGAAAGAGAAGATATTTTTAAGGGAGATTTTGGTTACAGTAAAGAGAGACTGTGGTTTGAAACCATTATTTTTTTCCACTTCAGCCTTCAATTCTGCATGGGAAAAATTAAAAATGATTGTTGTATTCAGGTGTTTTTAACATGATGAGCTGGAACGGGAAGCAGAATCAGCTCTTTTTTCCTCTTCATCTCACAGCAAAAATACCACCATATCTTAAATTGCCTTGGGTCAGAACAGTGTTTGATGAATTATTCAACAGTTTGAACTGGTAGAATTAGAGGATTCATTAGACTGAAGGTCATAAGTTAAGTTAAAAACATTTCCTTATCGTTACGATATGACTCGCAATGTTGACAGATTCCAGAAGGGCCGCAGGAGCAGAGAGTTGTGTGGTCTTAATGAGTGAGAAACATTCTTTTGCCTAGCCATTTAACCCCTTTCCATGCCAAGGTGCCCTGAATTCAAATCATTTTGGTCTATGTTCGGATCTGTAGGCAGGTGTATACTGAATAAGACTCCTACTACTTCTTTTCACAGAATATTCAGATGAGAGTGGAAATTATCCTGTTGATGTATTTTTGTTTTCTTGATTTTATCCACATCCCATGAAAACATGAATTGGGGCCATGTCATTTAAACAAACAGAACTTGTTGCTCTTCCATTAATTTTTGGTTATATGTTGTAAGAGCCTGTGGCTTGAAGTCATATGATGGAAACTAGATTGAGTGGAATTTTTGTTAGAAGTGATAGCAAAAGGAAGGATAGTAGTACTGTGCCTGTTGAGAGTACCCAGCACTCTTGGGTAATGAAAGATTTACCCACCTTCCTCCTAATTCATGTGTAGATAAAGGGTACTTAGTGTTGAGTATTGTCATATCAGTGATGGAGAAGATGATTTTCAGAAAAAAAAACCCCATGAATTCTGTTCTCTTGACTCCAGTGTACTTGCTGGCCCTGTCTTCCCCCTCTCATTGGCAGCCTTGCAGGGAACTGAGACCTTAGGAACTGTTCTATCCTACATCCTCTAGCACCACCAGAGACTTCAGTTTTCTTGCTATCTGTCAAAGTCCACTTCTTTGTACATACTTTAAGTTATTGGTTTGGATACTTTAGAAATAATTGATGGTGGAGCCATCTGAGGATTAAGGTGTTCATTACTAATTTGGCTGTGACCACCTTTTCCTCCATGAAGGCTCTTTCTCTCTAGGTGATTGATGACATCTTGTTGATTCTAAGCCGCCAGAGGTGAGATTTCTCAGCAGCATTTGGAATAGGTGACCACTTTCTTCATCTTGAAACACTTTGATTTCTGGTCTTAAGTTACTTTTCCTCCCACCTTACTGGCCATTCGGAGAAGGCCATATTCTGTTCTTTATTGACACTCCTACCCACCTGTAAATATTGAGGATATCTCAGGGCTTGAACTTGGATTCTCTCCCTTTGTCTACATTCTCTTTCCTTACCCCTATTGATGTTGTTTAGTCCATTGATTTTCATGCCATTTATAGGTTAATTACTCTTAAGTTTATATACCCAATTGACCACCAATTAGATATCTAAAGGGTATCATATACACACATGTGTAAGGAGAACTAATGTTCTCTCTGTCACCATCCTGAAACCTACTTTCACTTGTCTTTCCAATCTCCGTGAATGGCACCACCATCCACTAGTCTGTCAGGCTAAAATGCTAGGAGTCATCCTCAATTTATCCCTTCTCTTCATTTCCCATATCTAACTCATTAGCAAGTCCTGTCTGTTTTATTTCCAAAATTTATCCCTAACCACTTCTCACTATCTCTGTTGTGACAACCCTTGTTCAGCCTATCTGTATCTCTCTCCTGGACTGAGCCAGAGTACCTATCAGGCCACATCACTATCTTACTTAAAGCCTTCCAGGGACTTCCTGTTGATGCCAGTCTAAACTTTAAACTCCTTTCCATTGCCTCAGGGTTTCCTCTGACCTGGTCCCTGTCTCTTTCTCTGATTTCATCTCCCTCCACTTTCCCTTTGCTTATTGTGACACACTGGTCCTCTCTCTGTACCTTAAACCTCCCAAATGTCCTACCCCATGACCTTTGTCTCTACTGATGCCTCCTCTTCTTGTCCTTAGGATGGTCCTATTTATTTTCTTTACATACATTTCAATACTTTAAATGATCATGTGTATGTATTCTGCTCTCTTTCATCATGAGAACTTCCTGTCCTTGGGGGCAAGGAGACCATCTGTTGTATTCACTGCTGTACCCTCAGTGCACAGAACAGTGCTAGGCACATAGTAGCTGCTCAATAAACACGAGCTGACTGTATTTGCCTCTTTTTTTTGTAGCTCTTTTGATTTTTCCTTTAAAGAGAGACGTAACAATTCCCTTTGATATGCTGGACTGAATGATTTGCTTTGCCCCATTCATCTGAATAAACTATGTTGCCAGGTCCCATTAATCTTTCTAAAGTAACTTGGCTTTCTTTGTCTTCCTCTAGGCACCCATTTTGGAAGCAGATTTTCTTTATGTTACAAAGCTTTTGTCCCATTTTTTAGCCCATAAATGACAACTTCTGGAAGAAGTGTATACTGATTCCTTCCACTTCTCTTGGGTTGGGAGTAGTTTACCATGAGACTACATCTTTTTCATTATATGGCCATGTGAGAATTTAGATCAGCTCTTCCAAGTAGTCACTGTCCTCCACCTTACTTCTCTGGGGTTGCAGAAGGAAAAATCTGTGGCTTCTTCATCAGAGAGCTCTTTTATTGATGTTCTGAATTCCTGCATGTGTCAGATGTGCAGGTGATGATGCAAAGGAGCAGTGAAGCCATCAAAAAGGAATCAGAGGGAAAATTGGCAGGGAGGTTGCTATTGTTCATTGTGCCCTGGTTCTGTGGGAGTCCCACCTGGTTGCAGATCACCAAGTGACATAGCAATCTACAGGTCAGTCTGTGCCAGTTTTCTGGTTAAGGATTCTCTTCCAGCATAGACTTTGCATTCCCATGGCATGAATAAACTGCTTTCTGAGTCCCTAATCTATGTGTGACATTTTATGAGTTACTGAGTAGTGGTGGTGATAGTGATTGGAAAGATGATTGAGACATGGATCATGTGTTCAAGGAGCTCTTAATTAATAAATTTGAAAATAGCCAGCATAAGAGGCAGAATCTAATTGGGGCCAAAAGAAAGGAAGAAGCCCAACACAGTGGGTGTTTAAAGGGTGTGTGTGTGAGATCACATGTAGGGTAGAGGGAGGGGATGGGAGGGAATGAAGAGGGGGAGCTGCATGGAAGACAGGTTATTTGAGGAGCACATGTCCTGTGAGGTTGGATAACCCAGGGAAAATGTGCTCCAAATGACTGAAATATGAAAGAAAGAGTAATCCCCAGGCCTCTTTTACTTTTGTTGTCATCCGTGACCTTGGACAACCTTATTAAGGAAAGGATTGCCAAGGAAGCCTACTAGATAAACCTTTTGTAAAAGTAAAATCTGGTGAGCCAAATAAACTATTCATCTGCAAACCTGTTGTACGGCTGCCAGACAGAGATCTGATCCACACCTTGAATGGTGTTGTGTTTGTCACAGGGAAACCAGGGGGAAGCCCACCCCCACGAGTTCATCAGATTTTCACACGTCCCTTCTATTAACATGCTATTGCTTGGTACCCCTGCACCACCCCTTATCATATAATATATATATATATATATATTTTTTAATTGATCTTCTGTTTTACTTCAATAAATCCCATCTCCAACAATAGTATATGTGAAATCATGAATCTGATGTCCAGTGGTACGTTTTCCTAAATTATATATGACCTACATCTACCTCATATATTTTATGTTGTTGTTTTATATTACTGTATTTTGTGTGTTTATAGAGAGCTTGTTTCTTCTGCCTTTAAAATCATATCAGCTTTTGGGGAAAAATAAAATTTCTTTGACATCTTTGTAGCAGTCCTATTAAGATCTTCTCCTTCATTTCCCTCCCAGCTCATCCCCACCCCCACCTTCCAGATTCTGTAACATTCTGAGCCTGTAGGGATTGTAGAGGACATAATAAAAAAAGATCTTGAGTATTTTAGGATTTGAAGTGCAATGAAAGGAAATTACCAACACACTGAATCGCCATTTAATAGGAGATGGTGATATCGATCGGCTAATGTTTCTTGCGGTCCTCGTTGTAATAACTGTATAATATCATACACTTTATCAAAATAATTTAAAAGCCGGCAAATGAAGTTATTATGGAGCCTCTGTGTAAAATGAAAAGAAAGTCAGAGGGTCTAGAAGATGGTGGAGGAGGAAGAACAGAAAGGCCTGTAGGACAAAATTAGGGGAAGACTATAAAGGTCTGTAACCAGAATAGATTTCTGAGGATTAAGTAAATTCTTGCATGGAGCTTTGAGTCATTCGGACCCTGTTATTTTAAAGAGGGCAAAAAACAATGCCTTCATTCCCTCGATTGCATTATTATTCTTCTGAGCTGACGGAAGTTAGCACACAAAGTTGCTTGATTTGTAGAATATGATTATGTTTATTAGAACATTTCTGGTATAATAAACTGACTTTATGAGGGGTCTGCTATCAGCGGGTTGCAAGTTAGTGCACAGCTCGACACATTGGTTTTTATAGCCCATAATGAAATGTCTACTGTTATCAAAAATTTAATGAAAATTATGATGGTATTTCTCAGCTTCCTTATTAAAAAATCAGGTCTCAGTATTTCTAAAACTTTCATTATTACTTTAATCAGTTGTACTCCTATTATCTTTCTTGGGCACTAAAATTCTTGAAATTCCACATTTCTTTTAATATCCTTTCTTCACATGCATAATCTAGATCATGATTATAGAGAGAGAAATGGTTGAGCATAATTAAGATTTGTCTTTTTTTTTTTTGGAAAATAAGCACAAGTTGGAAAAAAACATTCTCCGTGTTTTCCTTTACTCTCACATGGCTACCGTCCTTCACTTCTGACACCTGATGTTTGGGTTTTCCACACATCAAGTAATTCTCCGACACCAGCTGGGTGTCCTACAGTTCAATTCATATAGGTCAAAGGACTCAGTCCCACAAGACAGTCAACTCTTTAGATGCCAGTTAGAAGTCTCAGGGTGTCATCTGAACTTCTGACCTATTGGCTATAAATCAGGGTTCCGGTGACCCCCTTCTTGTGTTCAGTAATTTGTTAGGATGACTCAGAGATCTCAGGGAACTATGTACTTATGTTTACTGGTTAATTATGTAATAAAGGACATAAAGGATACAGATGAACATCCAGATGAAGGGATGCATAGGCAGGGATGTGGAGCTTCCGTGCCCTCTCTGGGTACACCATCTTCCCAGCACTTCTGTGTGTTCATCAAGCTGGAAGTTCTCCAAACCCAATGCTTTGGGGATTTTTATGGAGGCTTCATCACATAGGCATGATGAATTATTATCTGAGTCTCTGATTCTTCTCCCCTTCCTGGAGGATGGGGGCATGGGGTGGTACATTTCAAGCCTCTTATCGTGGCTTGGTTTCTCTGGTGACCAGCCAGAAGCCATCCAGAAACCTACCATGATTTGCCTCATTAGAACAAATGACACCCTATCACCCAGGAAATTATGAGGGATTTAGGAGTTCTGCATTAGGAACCAGAGCCAAAGAATCAAAGATATTCTTAGTGTTCTGATCACTTAGGAAATTAGAAGGGTTATAGAAACTCTGTGCCAGGGACCAGTATCAGAGACCAATGTATGTATTTTCTGTTATTTCACAAAGCAGCTCTTTTTGTTATGACTATAATAATACTGTAAAACCTTGGATTTGGTCTTCAATTAAAATTTTGTAATAACTTGGAGGGTCACTAATATTTGATTTTGAATTATTGATACAAAGAGTTTTCTAAGAAATTAAATAGTATTGCAAGTAATTGCAATTAAATAGATTGTAAATATTAGGTGTAAAGTTAGAAACCCAGATTTTTGAGCACTTTAGAAACATGAATTTACTTGACCGCTTCAGGTTTATTTTCAAATCTCATCTTCTGTGACTATGATATGTCTGTTATAGAGCACTCTTAAATAATTAAATTATACAGGACTTGTTCTTCTAGAAAATATTTTGGCCAAGAGTGGGCATATATTTTTAAAAAATATTTTACACTTAGTGAAAAGGTTTTTGTTATTTCATTAGATTTCTGTGCTTTCTTTACCACTTTAGGGACAAAACTATATAGTATATTGATTTTAATATCATTGTAACAGTCTAGTTTTACTCATTTCTTTAAACCCAGAGGAAAACAGAACACTGAATTCTTGACCTTTCCTATGACCCTGTGAATACCCACATTTGTCTGGCCTTTCTTATATGTTTATCTTTCTGTGCTATTTGCTTTTATGAGTGTTTAATATAAGGGGCTTTTCACAGCTGTTGGAAGCCCTTCAATCCCTATGAAAGAACAGCGACTTTGTAAATGGGTATTGTTAAGCGACATCTTTAAAACGTGGCTCATTTACATGTACATGTGATAGTTACTTGCATATCTTAGTGTGTATGTCAGGTATTTAATGCAAGACACATAAACACAGCAAAAAGACGAGGGAAATTGTGCTGCAGGATGGGCCATGATTCCTAAGTCCTTGCTGTTCCAGTCTTCTGGGTGCCACCCTGCAAGCAGGAGCCTTTTGATGTCTCCATCTGTCCATGAAGGGTGCTATAATCCTAGACCAGACCCTCCTCTCCTTGTCTCATGTTGCATTAGAGCCATCGCCATCCCCAAGACTTGCCTTCTTCCTTTCTTTTTTAGCAGTCCATCCATGAAACTTCTCACTTTTCAGCCACTTTCAATATTTAACTTTTTGTTTAAAGATTTATTTATCTATTTTAGAAAGAGCAAGCAAGCATGAGTAGTGGGGAGGGGCAGAAGGAGAGAGAGAATCTTAAGCAGATTCTCTGCGAAGTGCAGAGCCTGATGCAAGGATTGATCCCAGGGCCCTCAGATTATGCCCTGAGTGGAAACCAAGAGCCAGACACTTAACTGATTAAGTCACTCAGGCACCCCTCAACATTTAACTTTCTCACCGTATCAAATCAAACTCCTGTGTCTGGATTTCAAATGCTGATGTAATTGACTCCAGTCTTTATATTCAGTCTTTTTTTTTTTCCTTTCTTTTTTTTTTTTTTTTTTTTTTGTAAATGCCTACAGGTATCCCTGTTCATCTCTGGTTCAGTTGATTGACAAACATACCATGCTGTTTCTTTCCATGATATTTAGTTATGACTCCCTTTCACCAGCTTTTCCAGAATGTATTTCCTTATTCTTCTTCACTTGATCAAAACCTGTTTTTCCTCCAAAGTCCAACTTGATTTCTGCCTTCATCTTGTATCCCAAATCACTGCTTTTTCCTCACTTTGGAAGACAACGTGTCTGTGCTACCAATTTATTTATTTATTTATTTTTTATTTATTTATGATAGTCACAGAGAGAGAGAGAGAGAGAGAGAGAGAGAGAGGCAGAGACACAGGCAGAGGAAGAAGCAGGCTCCATGCACCGGGAGCCCGATGTGGGATTCGATCCCGGGTCTCCAGGATCGCGCCCTGGGCCAAAGGCAGGCGCCAAACCGCTGCGCCACCCAGGGATCCCTGTGCTACCAATTTAATATTTATCTAGTAATTGATTGCTTTACTTTTCAGGAGCACACATGCTGTATAAAGTAAGAAATATCTCTAAATGTTCATTTTGATGATAATGACTTTTAAAATTGAGATTTATGTACATTTATGCTTATTAATCACAGTATTTTAAGAATTTCTTAATGTAACCTTCCTAATTTGTAAAATGAAGGAGTTGGATTGGGTTTCTCATCTTTAGAATATTTTCATGATTAAAATTTGAACTAAATTTAAGAGTGCATAGTTTTTCATATGTTTATTATGTTATATATATGTGATACATATAAAGTAGCAGTGTTTTCAAAAAGAACCCCATATGTTAGTAAATCAGTTTATGAGTGTGAAAAGGAAGCTACTTTGCTGTCATATGATGGAATATTTTTTCTGCTAAATTGTAGTTCTGTGTGTTCAAATCTGCATGAGCAACTAGTCCTGAACAAAAATGTTTTTCTTTAAACTCAGACTGTTTAACAAAACAATATCTGAAGCATAATTCATTTTTAATTCTATCAACATCATCAATTAATCTAGCAGTACATTTTTATCAGAGTAGTCACAAACTTGTAACATCATAGAAAGAGCTGAAAGTGACTTTGAAAATCAGTTTTAACAGAATTTTAACATATTCAGGGCCATAAGTCAGCATTTCATTTTGGTCTGTGTAATAGACCAGATTATTGCTGAAAATATTCACTCGTTTCCCTCATCTCCACGGAAGTGTATTTTCTCGCTCTGGGATCTCAGACTTGGCCGTATGACTTGTTTTGACCTCAGGGTTGATGGTGTCTGCTACCTGTCCTTGAAGACTGGCATGGTCATGTGACTTCCTTTGGCCAGGAGGATATTAGTGTTCATGATGTATCAAGAAGGGGCTTATGTGGTGTCTTATAGTTTGCCATTGCCTTGAGCAGAACTTCCCCTTGAACAGTTACTTCCTCTTGGTGCCTCAGTGCATGAAAAGGTATGTGTAGAGCAGACCCACCCAGCCAAGTCTGCATTGAGGAATCAAGCTTAGTTGACCCACAGCTTGAACCAGGGGTGCTCACTCACCTGTCTTGATCAAAGCTGACTTGGGTACTCATGAGATGAGAATAAAATGCTTATTATTGTATGTTATTGGATTTGGTTGCTTTATTATATAACATTGTTGCAGCCGTAACTACTAACTAATTGGTCTCTGAGGACAGCCCTATTTGATATTAAATAATTTCTATTTGTGGTCAAAACTTTCTTAACTATAACCCAGCTAAGTTCCTTTCTGGGTTCACAGACAGTCCATTCCCACTATGGAACAGACTGATGCTCATGACCCATTGAATATCTGCAGCTAGCTTACTCTTTGGTGTGCCCACATAGTTCTGCTCCCACTGGCTGTTAGGTGCTTATAAGAATAAATTTTAGTTGTCCTCAAACTTCCTGATACCAGTTGGACTTAAATGTTTTAATTAAATATTATGTAAATTAGTGTTATATGTTTGTGTAAAGATACCTGTTTCTGGGAAACTAAGTGAAATGCTGGGAAAAATATAGTTTCCAAAATATTTCTGTGAAATTAGGCAGGTGAGATAACTGTATGAGAAGGGAAAAAATTATAACATCGAGAAGTTGCTGTGTAAGTTTAATTTACATTAAAGAATGCCTGGAATGCCTGTGTGGCTCATCGGTTGAGTGCCTGCCTTTGGCTCAGGGTGTGATCCTGGAGTTCCGGAATTGAGTTCCGCATTGAGCTCCCTGCGAGGAGCCTGCTTCTCCCTCTGCTTATGTCTCTGTCTTCTCTCTGTGTCTCTCATGAATAAATAAATAAAATCTTTTTAAAAATTTAAAAAAAATAAAGAATGCCTAACTGGGAATCATAGGGAATGACCTATATGTACCAGATATAAGAGTTGAAATAGGCATTGGCACTTGCCAAATGATTGGTGAATATATATTGTTTATGTATTTTATGTTAAAATTAAATGCTTAATGCATTATTTTTTACTTTAATTCACCTTTTTTGATTAATTGACCAACAACTGAATTAAAGAGCAACTTTGTTTGGGATATTCCACTGGAATTTGCTCCTATAAAAAAATGTTGGGACAGTCATTAAATGTTTTGACTATATTCTTCATGTTTGTGTTTTACTATAACCCTGATAGGTTGCATATTAAGGTCAGCATATATTTAAATGATCTACACATTTAGAATTTGTTAGGTCTCTTTGGATTTCCCATATTCAATTTTAAGGGTCATGTTTTTTTGATTGCTAAATCTAGAAATACATCATCTGATTCATGGAAGCTGGAAGCTGTAGTGGGTGGATAATATTATATATATATATATATATATATATTCTCTATATGTTCTTCATGAAGTACATGGATGTGTATATATACATATACGCTCATATGTATATACTCCATAACGTTTATCTACCTATCTTTAAATACATATTTTCCCTACGTAAGCAGATTATAAGCAACTGTGAAAATAGATGGAAGAATAAAAGCAAAGTGTGACTCAGCTCTTAGTTTTAAATCCTATTTGTACAAAGTTAATTTGCAACATGCAGTGATTCAGGTTGGGTCTCCCCAGCCACAAGTGCCAATTAGAAAAGATATGGAGATAGAGCGAGGGGCATTTTCTGGAGACCAGCCCATCTCAAGAGACAGTCTATTTCGAGTATGATAAATATAGTGTTTGTTGATTAAGTGTGCTCTGTTTATTCCTGTGTTTTTCCATCATGGGTGGCTTTCTGTCCTCTGTGGTGGGTACTGCTGGATTCTAAGAACCCTAAGAATGCCAGGAGAAGAAGAAAGGAAAACAATAGGTTTGAACTGGGAAATGCATGTACCAGATAGATGAAATCCTAGCATGAGTAGCACAGAGGTGAGTCCAAAGAAAAGTAATGCCATTTAAAATCATACTACTGCATCTTTTACATAAGACATTATAAGCCCTTTATACCATGCATAAGATGACCTTAGGGCATACAGGTTTGCCTCAGGACCCATGAGGGCCCACCTACCTCCTGTGCTTGGTGTGACTTGTCCCTGTGTGTGGCTCAACCTCTCCACTAGCCCGCTGCTGAGGCCATCATGCCCATCATAGGTACACACAGGGCAAATGTAGGTGCATTTAGAGACAAAACTTTATGGTACTAAGGACATATCATCTGTCAGAAGTAAGTGCGAATACTGGTAAGTGTTGACCTTTTTGAGGGAGAACCTGAAGAGCATATTGGATATGAAGGATGTATAGATTCCCTGTGGAACTTACATCAGTCCAATTCAAATGGGAAGGGTGGACTATAGTTCTCCCTGACAGGGGTACCTCCCTGTCCTTGAAATCAGTCACCATATTTTTTACATTTAAGCAATTTAATATCCCTTGTTCATATCTCTTTTTGTACATGACTGTCACAAACCATTCTTCCTTCACTCCTGGATTATTACAGTAGCTCTCAAGGGCATCTTTTCTGCTTCGATGTATGCCCATCTGTCACTGCTATAAGGGCGGCCTCTCTAAATCACAAATATGATCATATTCCTCTTTTCCTTAAAATATTTCAGAGTTTCTCATCACTAGCTCCGCGATGGAGTCAAATCCCTGCAACTCAGCTCCTGAGACTATTTATGTTTATGATTTGGTTCTTGTCCATCTCTTGAGCTTCATCTCAGTTCAGCCACGCCTTCAACCCAACGTACAGCCCCCTTGGATGTAGCCTCACCAAATTGCTTGAAGTTCCTGGAAGCATGCTGTCCCATGTACATGAATCTTCATTCATGCTATTCCTTGTGCCAGCACTACCCTCTCTTTTCCTATTACTTTACTTCTATTTGTTCTTCAAAACTCAAGCCTCTTTAAAATATGCATGTTCTCTTTGACCTAATGATTCCACTTCTAAGGGTTTCTTTTAACAAAACAAACAAATATTTATGTGTGGATATCCTCATTGCAACCATTTGTCATAGCACAAATACTGTATTTGAGGTAACTTAAGTATCCAATAGTAGAGAAATGGCTTAGTAAACACTATGCAATATTGCATAGACATTAGGTTTATATTTTCATATATTTTTGATAACAGAAGATCTGTAATATTAAATAAAAAGCATATGAAGCACAAACACATGTAGATATGTTTTCATTCATACATTTTAGTGTTTATTATATTTCATAAGGAAGAGAAGAGAGAGATTGTAAAATATCACTGGCAGGAGGGCTGCCTGGCTAGCTCAGTTGTGACCCTTTAACTCGAGATTGTGAGTTCAAGCCACACATTGGGAGTAGAGATTCCTTATAAAAAAAAGAAAAAAAGTACTGGAAGGAAATAATCTTAAAATTGTAGAAGCTCTTTGGGTGGTAGGATTATTTTATATTTTCTTCATATTATAGTTTTTTATGTTTTCCAAGTTTCCACAAGACTATGTGTATTTTACAATCAAGAAAACATTTCTAGTTAAACAACATATGCAAATGGGTTCAAGGATCCCCCCACCTAGGAATCTTCCATGGACTACTGGTTGGGATGCCTATCTTCCAAAGGCATAACTCCTAAGTGACTTTTTCTCAGTGCCCAGCACAGTAACTGCTCTGTGGCAAGTGCTCAATCAAAGGTAAATGAATCAAGAAATGAGAAATGAAGCCTCTTCTGGAGTTAGGCAGACAGACACTCTAAACTCTCACTGGCCCACTGTGTGAGAACAGGAGACTCACACAGTGGAGAGTCCTGAGACCTGAGAGAAGATGTTGCATGTCTGGATTATTTCTTTTCCTAGAATTTAACCTAGCATCTTTATATTCAAGGATCCTACTGTACAAATCCCCCTCCCCACCCTCTGACCTGTAGAAACTGTGCCCTTTCTTTCAGGTATGTTTCAAATGTCATCAGCTCCTTGAAGCCCTTCCTGATGTCTCTCGTCTGATGGGAGATTTTAAGTCTCTTTGGCAGGACTTTTTGTCTCCTGCCGTGTATTAGTCATTATTGCTCCTACCTTCTCTATTATGAGACTTGAAGAATCTTCAAAGATAGGAAGCATATCTTGTTTAGATTTCAGTATTTAACAGTGCCTAATGATATTTTTGTACATGGCTGGTACTCTGCAAATGATTGTTACCTTGTATCACCAGTTCTGTCTTATGAGTTTTTCTCACTAGGGCTCTAAAATTGAAACCTTGTCTTTGCCCTGGAACTACACATGTCTCCGATCTGGTTTCTATTTTATTTTCTTTGGCTATAAAGTGATCTTCATCACCATCAGATATACTAAATAGTTTACTTTATTTCTTTATTGTAATCTCCAGTAGATAGTAGAGATGAATGTTAGTTTCGTTAGTGTTGTGTCTCCAGACCCTGACTGTCCCTGGCTCATACAAGGTATCCAGTAAATATTTGTGGGATAAATAGTTGAAGGACAAGTAAGTTCAGTTCTGTAGCTTCAACAAACAGGTACTAAATGCTTAGTGTTTGTAAAGCACAACAAAAAGAACTTCAGATAAATCCGAGATGACAAAGCATGGCTTCTCGTCCACAGAATTATTTTTCAGTCTCATATAAGAGAAAATGTCACAGACAGGATGCAGCATGAACTTTGGTAAGTGCAAAGACAAAACTTTTGACAGTGTCTAGGGGGAGTGTGAGGAATAGAAGACTTGATTCCCAGGAGCTGTATGTATAGTGGCTTTTTGGAGGCTGTAAAACACGAATAGAGTCTTGAAACATGGGTAAGATCTAGAGAATAATAGAGAAAATTGTCAACATATGGATGGCGGGAATGGGAAAAACAGGAACTGATGAAAGGAATATTGAAAACAGTAAAGATGTCATTTATCTTACTTGTAAAGAATGGGATGGCAAAGAAAACTGGAATTTGACTTAAACTCATGTGCATCCCTGTGGATATTGAGCAAGGCAATGTTGTAGTCTTGGGAAAGTTAATTGGTAGTGAGGAAGACCAGAGTCAGGGAGGTATGGAGAGCAGAGCAGAGAACTAACTCTTGGGAATCTCCTGAAATTCTCCTACTGTGGATCGATTAGGGGCTGGACTTGGTGGCGATGGGTATTATATCTGTGAGGCTTGAGAATTTACCATGTAAAGTGCTGCAAAGAGGCATTTTGAAGATAGAACCAGTAGAACTCAGCTTCTTACTCTGTTTCTTCATTTGTAGAACAGGAATAGTAATTCTGTTTGGCTTACTCAAATGAGGCAGTTTAGAAAATATAAACTAATCCTTGTTCAGTATCAACTTTTGCTATGAATGTAGGTAATCTCAGCATCAGATGGGATTTCAGTAACCAGCTCTAGCTTTTACCCATTGTGTTTACTTGAAATTTACGATCTGACTTAACTTCTACAAAATAAGCCTTTCAGGTCAACATGCCTATTTGTGTTTTATAGATGAGAAAACTAAGGTATAGAGTTTGAATGATTTCACCATACTCATAAAAATTAAGATACAGGGCTAGTACTGGAACACAAGAATCCTACTTGTGTGCAAATCCCAGTTCAGTGCTCTGTCTGCAACCTACCCCAGGTCTCTGGGAAACCATCATGGTGTTATTGCTGCAGAAAAGATCGTACCACCAACCATTTTATTCCTTTAAAGCAGAATCAAATCTGAGACTTACTTATTGGTGGCAAGCTTTGCTCCTGAGTTGAGAGGCAGTCAGGTTTTTCTACTTGACATGTAGTTTGGAGTATTATAAAGTTCATCAGTCAAAATTTTTGACACGAAACTGCCACCTCAAGTATTAAACCTTAAATCATTTTCTAAAGCATCCTCGGTAGTGTGACAGGTAAGCCTGGTTCTATCAGGACACTGGCTCTGTAACACCTCCTAGATTCTCTACTCATTAGTTTTCATGGTTTGGGTTTCACAGACTTTTTAGCTAGCAGTTCAGTGAATGCCCAAAAGAGTTGAATCCCGTTTCTTTTGCAGCTTTTACAGTTAATGATGGCCTATTCGCTTGAATAAGCTTCTGGTCTAACCTTCCATTCAGGAACAGCTAAGTGATGTACTTCTACCCCATCTCATGGAGATTGGAATCCTGGTGCTTTCTGGAAGTATTTCTTAAAATGGCCTGCTTAAAGTGAGAACCACGGATGAATTTGATTATGTCATTCATTCGTCTATACCTTTATTCCTTTATCTCAGCCTGTTTATTGGGCACCTGGAGGAGCAAGGACTAGACTAGATACAGACCTTGCCTTAAAGTAATTTAAAGACTAGAAGGGGTGATAAGACCTCTTCATAGAAGCCTTTACTGACCCATCCAAGCAGCTGATATTCTTTCTTTTGTGTCTTGGGACACAAAAGGTTTTTTGGAACTTTATGAGATCTCTCACCCTATTGTAATGCATCTCTATACTTGCATGTCTCGGGGAGTGCCCTCAGGGCTTGGAGCAAATTCTGTTCATTCTAACTCCCTAGTACAAACCACAGCACGGGATAGGTTTTTAATAGAATGTGGTGGATAGATAAATATGTAAGTAGGAAAGTTAGGTACAGGATAACTCCTGGAGGATGGTAGAGGACGTGGCATTTGAGCTGGCTCTGAAGGATAGAAAAAAGGCGAGAAAGGCATCACAGCAGTGGATGTAGTATATCAGTGATATGGAAATGGAAGACATAAAGCCTCTGTGATTCCAGAAGTGATTCCTTTTGGATGGACCGTGGGGTGCCCAATAGTAAGAACTGGAAATAATGTTGGAAAAGGAGGTTGGGGTCCGACACCAGTTGTGCAGAGGAGGCTATGAATAGGCAGTGATGTTGCTGCTCATGGGCCTTTACACCACCTCTTAAGATTCTGTCTCTTGGGCTTTAAGGTAACAAAGGTAAGGGGAAGGATGGGAATATCATGTTATGAGGGTTTGAGCCTGAAAAATCCTTCCTGTAGCTCAGGACTGGGTATGGCTAAGATGGGAAGGTAGCCAGGCTTTTGGAATGGGCCTCTCTTACCCTAGGATTCTGTGTAGTGTTTCCAGTTGTTAGTCCTGGGCCATGCTGTGTTTGAACAAACCTGGCTTGGACTTTTTTAGATGAGTTTTACAGAGGCTGAGAGGTAGGAGGACTTCATTACTCTACCCCTTAGCTCTTTGCATATGCTTTCAGCATGGCACCTCAGCTATTTTCCTGGGAATGCATGCAGGTCAGTCTTCTCCACAGATGGCTGCAACTGGCTAATGCTCCTTTGCTTCCCCAGATGGAGTGCAGTGCTGGCACATGGAAAAACCTCTATAAATATCATCTGAGTGGAATTGAACTGCTGAAATATAGCCAAAGATAGTATTACTCACTTCGGGGACATCAGAAAACAGGAGATTTCGTCTAGATTAGAGTTAGATGCTCATAGCCCATGGTTGATAGAATTTTATATTAGGAGAATAGCATTAGAGGTATTATCTTCCTGGTTTCTTTATGCAGTGGGAATGGGAGGGAGCAGAAGCAGGAAGGCAGTGGACTCTCATCAAATTAGTGGGTATCTCTGGGACAAGAATTAGGGAGTGTTCAGGAGAGTTGAGGTTGCCTGGTGAAGTCAGAGGCTGATGTCTTCCAATTTTAATAGGGTGGGAATGGGAGAGTATAGAGTGTTTAAGACAGCTCTGTGGGCTCTGCTTGCTCAACCCTCGTGCACAGCTAAGATTACAACTTCTGAAAACACATGAGTCTGTTTTTCTGATTAGGCACACACTTATATGCATGTGCAGCCTTTTACTAAGGGCAGGCTGTTATCTGTTATCATGGTGGTATTATTATTATTATTATTATTATTATTATTATTATTATTTTGCCAAATGGTTAGGCATTCTAGAATGGGAATTAATTGAGAGTGCTGCCCAAGTTTTTATGTGTGGTAGGATGTGAAGGAGTTAGGATATAGAGTAGAAGTAACACACACTGCAGATTGAGAAGTGCTGACCATGTTCTGTCCAGAGGATCACCGCCTTCTTGCAGCTCCCATGTAGCTCATTTGAGGTACCTACTCAAGTGGCTGATCATCTGTGTGACATCTGGGGACAGGCAGTTAGGTCTCCTCTATTTTAACGAAATTATCTAGCTTAGCCAAATTTGAAATGATTTCCTTTATGCTTGGGGAAAAGCAGTCATCTTGGCAGTAGGATCATATCTGGTTCTGTTGTGCATGTCAGTGTTTTGTCTCCTAGAGGAGTCATTTGCATATTTATAATTCAGTGCCAAAATTAAGAAAAAAATCTTTTTAATCTCTTGTGTATTTTTCTATTTGTGTTTAATTGAGGCAGTAGAGGAGGGAAATGGCAGCGTAACTTATTTGGGGGATTGTAGATTTTGTTTTTTAGAATGTTCCACCCTGCTTCCCTTTCCCACCTCAGAGGATCATGGGTATGGTGGGCAGGATGGCAGGCAGTGGGTAAACAGCTTGGCAGCACTCTTGAGTGCCACTCCTAATGCTCTTCCCCAAGATGAGAGTGTTGGCAAAAATTGCTGCTTAACAACAGCGTGACTCCCCTCCTCTCCCCAGAGATTGACTGCTTCCCTTTGCTGTTGGCTCGGGGCTTTAGATCAGAGACGGTTCCTAATGGGAAACTCTCCTCAGTTTTGGCAGTGGAGATACACATTGCTGGTGATGCTTTGTCATTCCAGCAGCTGATTTATTACAGAGATTCAGTATGCGGTGACTGTGGATTGGAAAATTCAGGGTTCAAGTCTGTTTTATTGACTTCTAGGCAGGCAATCACTGCCAGTGACAGGATCAGCTCAGGGTTTTTGATTATTCTAAATCTCATGTCGCAGAAGCCTGGATAATCTAGCGGTGAGTAATGAATGTGAGTGCCCAGATCCTGGAAATAGGTTTGAGAAACCTTCCCTTAGACACACAGAGGGAACTTATTACTCCATTTGCTCATGGCGTCCTTAGTGTAATCAGCAAATAGTTACTGAAGTGGAATGGGTCATGTTATTCAAATATAGAAATTGTTTTGGGGTAGCTGTTTTCCTGAATGACCACACTTGAATTAGCAACAGTCTATGAAAGCTAGTTCATTTAGAAAAGCCTTCCTATTCCCTTGTCTTCATAATATATAAAACACTTAGGATCTGGTTATGAGCATTTTACTATAGTAATAGCACAGGAGAAAAAATAAGCCATTTTTTGGTTATGCACTTAGAGATCATTTGCCTTTTGCTATTTAGGCTTGTGGCATCTGTTCTAGAGAAGCCTCTCCTGGTGGTTTGGACTGCATTAGGGGGTGTAGCCTGAAGTATTCAATGAATCAGGCTGTGACTTCAAGTTGGCTTGTTACTCCCTCTTGAGCAAAAGACAATATGTAAAGAATTCTGATTACAGCTCAGATCTTCGGCTTTACAAAGTTGCCCTTTGAGCTTGCTCTGTAAATACTGATTAGTTGCAAACCTTCAATTTTGGTCCTTCACCACCCAGAATGGAGCCTGGGTGGTGAAGAAAAGTGCTTTTCCTACTGCAGAAGCACTTTAAACAGTTAGATTCTTTTGCGGGGAGACGAAAATAGGTTTCCTATTGTTCAAATGGGTGTTTTAAGTGCTTTGCAGGTGTATCTTAGAGAATGGAGGTATTTATTTTTAATGAGAAGAACTGAAGAATAAAAACAGTCACAGCCTTGGAGAATTGCAGATCAAAGCTTTTTTCATTATAAAACAAATGAAGGCCTCCATCCTAGGAGCTAGTAAATTCATTAATTTTTAATAGAGAAATAGGCTATAAATGGTAATTTAATTCTTTGGGGAGAAGATCACTTAAGTGGTGTTTAAAAATCTACATACTTAGGTGGTTTAGAGTGAAAACCTGCTGGGATATCTAAGGTAGTAAATGTATAGTGTGGTTGAGAAACTTGTTCAGAAACACTGAGGGTCCTTTATAACCGTACTCTTTCTACTCAGTGTACAGTATAATATGGTGTAGTGTAGGCATAGTTAGTTCTTATTTTGGACCTGGGTTTCCTCTCGCTGTTTGAATCAGAAATGCCTCTGTCAAGAAGCAGAATTGTGTGCAGAAATACTAGGCAAATCCCAAACCTGCCAGATCTCCTATTTCACATTTTTTTTTTAAAAATTGGCCAAAATATCTCCTTGCCATAGCAAATACTTTTGCTCCTTGCTAAGCAACCCTCATGCCATCTTTCTTTTAATCTTCATACTGGCAGCCATGATATTTATTTAAGAAGCAAGCCAGGCTCTCCATGAGTTGCCTGGTTAAATTGAGTTTTTTAAGCTGCTGGTTTTTGTGACCATTGACTGTCACCATTCTCAGCTTCTTGAGCATTTTGGTGCTGGCTTGGAAAGAGTCCGTTGGCTCCAAAGTTCCACCTGCGCCAGGGGGGCAGTGGAATTGGGGGCATTTGTTAAAGTGGCCTGATTGTGAAGCCTATTTGGCAGGCGGAGAGATGCTACAGAGCCGGTGTGTGGTCTATGTTAGAGACATGTGCATGGAAGCGTGTTTCTTTGTTGTTTTTTTTTTTTTTTAAGATTTTTATTTATTTATTCATGAGACACACAGAGAGAGGCAGAGACATAGGTAGAGGGAGAAGCAGGCTCCCTGCGGGGAGCCTGATGCAGGACTCGAATGCAGGACTTGGGATCACGCTCTGAGCCAAAGGCAGATGATCAACCAATGAGCCACCCAGGTATCCCTGGAGGCACACATTTATAAAACATAAGTCACCATTAGGTTGAGAAATGCCTTTTGGGAAATAAAGTGAATCACAAAGTCAAAGAAGTATGAGGTAGAGGCCCTGAGATCCTCTGGTTCTATCTCCTCTTTCAGAGATGAGGACACAGGGGCTCAGAGTAATTGGGGCATCCCACGCAAGCCTAGAGCTGATCAGTTCCCAGGTCTGCTTCTTGCATCTCCTGTCCTTTAGCTCTATGGGCTGACTTATGTATGCATTTCCTCATCTTAAGTCTTTCTTGGAACAAGGCAGTGCATAAAGAAGTGAATGAATTCATGCATTCTGTGTTTTCACGCATTCATTTTTATCACTCTGCTTGTTTACCATATTATAAATCGGCATGTTTGCCTATCTTGCTTGCCTTCCCTTCTCTACCTGTCAAATTTGAAGTCTCTTGAAGACCAGAACCTTGTTTAAACTGAAACAAATCTATAGTGTCTACCGTTCCATCATGTTCCTATGAATTCTTGAAAAAATGTTCCTAGGGAATGAGTATCATAAACTGAATATTTGCATTTTTCATTTTCCAGGTTTGTTGGACCACACCAGGTTAGCACTTTGGCTAAGGGTAGTTAGTGTACCATGTTCCTACCTCCTTTTCTGTGCCTTGTGAATGTGCTGACACCTCTACCTCAGAACTGCTGGAGCCTGAACAATAATATGCTGTTAGCCTCAGGCCTGCTGGCAGGGTTCAGAAGCCAGAGGGTTAGGGCAGGCCCCAGCAGAGGTGCAGGGCTGTGCAATCATCCGTAACCCTTCTGGGGTCCACCCAAGAACCTGTATTCTCTAAATGATCTCTTTGGTGCTTTTAGTGACACATGTTGGCTGGTGGTCTGGAAACTTCCAGTGTCTGAAGGGCTAATCCTGCAGGTTTGACTCCTATGCTTATCTCCATGGGTAAAGTTCATTTTCCTTGCCTCTTACTGTGTCTGTTCCAGGTTCAGGTATGGGGCCCCATTTCTGGCTCTCTCGATTCTGAGCAGAAACTCCTGTTGCACTGTCTCTTTCTTGCATCATTTTTTGCTTTCTATTACTTCCTAATGGCATGCATGTGTGTTTTAATCCCTCTCATCATTAAGAAACACCCTTTATTTGATTTCACATCTCCCTGCAGACACTGCTTCATTTGATGCAGCGTTTGATGCTCCTCTTTTCAGTAAAACTCCTTGAAAGAGTTGCTTATCCTCATTTCCCTCACTTTCTTTCCATCCAGATTCTCCTAGCTCTGAGCCAGTCAGAGTTTTGTCCTCATCACTCCACTGGAACTATTCTTGGCTGTGTCAGTGACCCTTGTTGCCACAGTCATTGGTCAGAGCTCAGCCCTCTTTGTTCGAGCTGTCAGCGGCATTTGACACCACTGATCATTCCTTCCCTCTTCCGTAAGACACATTTTTCATTAAAGGACATGCCAGTTTTCCTTTCCAGTACTCTCTCCATGGTCCTTCTCAGCCTTCTTGGCTGGTGTCTCCTGGCCCCCTTCTCACTGACCATAGGAGTGCCCTAAGATCAGTTCTCTAACCTCTTCTAAAACAAGACTCACTCACATAGTAATCCCTTCTAGTCACATGGCCTTTTTTTTTTTTTTTTAAGATTTTATCTATTTATTTGACAGAGAGAGAGCGAGCATAAGCAGAGGGATCAGTAGGGAGAGGGTGAGGGAGCCCGATGCAGGCTGTTTACCAGGACCCTGGGATCCGTGACCTGAGCCGGAGGCAGATGCCCAACCAACTGAGTCACCTAGGTGCCCCTATCACATGGCTTTTAATGCCATCTCTGCATCCTAAATGTAGAGCTCCAGCCTGACTCCCCCTCATGCTCCAAACTCACCTACTCAGTGGTTTATTCAGCATTTAAATGGAATCTCTATAAGATATCTAAATCTTCAGGTGCCTGGGATGAGTCTCCCATTCTTTACCCCACACACTTGCTTCTCCTACCGTCTTCCTTGTCTCATCTCAATGATGGTCGTGCCACTATTCTTCTAGCTCAGAGTCTCCATGACATAGACATACTACAATATGTTGCAAATTCCTAATTATATTATAGTTAATTATATATAATTACAACATATTACAAATATAATTAACTGGTTTCCTTGCTTTAGCATTTCTATGTTGTGGTCTCTTTTTAACACTCCATTCACTAATATTGCTAAACATTAGTCCGATTGTACACCACGGGCTCCCTACCTAACTGCACAAAGACTCTACAGAATCTGGTCCCTTGTTTTTCTCCCACTTTATTGTTCTTCAGCTCGTTGACTCTCACCACACTGCCCTTATCCTTGTTTCTTGAGCGAACCAGCCTGTTCCCACTGGAGTGCTGTTTGCAACACCAGCCTGGTTGCTCCTCTCCACATTCTCACTCCCTTACCTCCTTCATATATTTATTTAAGTGTGGCTTTCTCAGTGATGACTTAGCTGAATGGTCTGTTGAAAATTGTCACCTGCTGCAGTGCTGCCAGTCACCTTTTACTGCCCTCTTTTCATACTCCTTATTATCCTATATTTTTGGTTATTATCTCCATTTCTTTTCATTTTACCCCTACTAGGATGGAAACCCCTTGGAGGCAAAGATTATCATCTGTTGTTTGTCTGATCCTGTATCACTAGCTCCTTAATGGTGCTTGACTTATAAGAAGCCATCAGTACATGAACAAATGAATGAAATGCTTTCCAGCAAAATCTGCCTTTTCATGGCCCAAAAGTTCAGTTTCCTGTGATGTTAGTATTTAATGAGAGATATTCCAAGCTTACCAGCAGAAGGGATGGATGTAGCCATAGTTTATATGGCTTTCTTCAGCTGCACACCAGCCACCTCGGAACAACAGTGTGATTTCTCTTGTGTAACTAATCAGAGAATTTTCACATAATTACTGTAGTGATATGATAAGCACTCATTTGAAAGATTTGGCTTGCAAAGATATATGGGAAGCTGCATGCCTCTTAGCTGTCTTTTTAAGGGACCAGAGCAAAAATATCTAACATTTACTGAGCATTTATTTACTCTGGGTTATGCTTGGTGGAATGCTTTTTATTGTCTTTCTGTCTCTGTCTTTTTCTCTTGCGTACACACACACACACACACACACAAGGGAGATAGGTATTGTTCCCATTTTGCACATGAAGACCCTAAAGTTTAAAGGCTTATGTAATTCATCAAGTTCAAAGATTAGTAGGTGGCAAAGTCAGGAGGGATTGACTCTTCAGATTTTCACTCTGCTCTGTTGGAGGGATTGACTCTTCAGATGTTCACTGAGGGTATCTTTCCCTTCTTACCAGGTAGGTACACCTGTGTTTTTATGGACGCCTCATGCTTGCACTGGAGAAATCAGTTCCAACCAGGAGGATAGAGAGGGGGCAGGGTGAGGGTAGTGTGTACCCCCTCCTCAAGGGTTAGGACAGTATCCAATCTGTACCCTCAGCTTTGGTACCCAGCCCTGTGCTTCAGGCTGGGGAGGGGAAGAACATTAGCTAGTTAGAAACTCAGATGGAAAAAGGAACCTAGAGTTTTTGTCTTTCCTGGACAGGAATGTAGGGGGTGCTATACTTTGTCTGGACAAGGAAATTTGGTCTAAATGGATGCATGTTCTGCTTTGAGGGCCAAAACTTACTTCTGCTTCCCTATCTCTGAGCCACAAAGAAAACCCCAGTGTATTATGATCACCATTATCAGAGGATTTCAGAGCTGAAATGGATTTTAGAGAGTGTGCAGCACTTCTCTTACCATGTATGCTGCAGCCATGAAGAAGGCAAGAGAGTTCTCCACCATGCTGTTCTCTTCTTCACTCTGGACCTTTGCATGGCCTGCCCCCTCTCCTGTCAAATTTTCCTTCAGTGCTCCATGGTAAACTCTATTTGCACTTTAAGATTCAGCCTAGGGGGACATCTGGGTGGCCCAGTGGTTGAGCATCTTCCTTTGGCTCAGAGCATGATCCCGGGGTCCTTGGATCGAGTCCCGTGTCAGGTTCCCTACAGGTGGACATAGGCCTCTCTCTGCCTCTGTCCCTGCCTCTCTCTGTATCTCTCATGAATGAATAAATAAAATCTAAAAAAAAAAAAAGATTCAGCCTAGGAGAGAGAATACAATGGGAAATTTGCAATTATTTTTTCTAGAGTATGTAAGGATAGTTAAAAGTATCATGGTTTGCTTTTATTTGCAGTTTATTCCCTGAAACAAATTGATCAATTTGTATAAGTAATACTCTATGTGGATGCTGTCATGGGAAAGTTTGGTCCAATTTTTAATCCCTCTTATTTACTATAAGGCAGAATTTAACCGTGGATGTGAAATCCAAGCAAGTGTATTTATTAATGCATAACAATGGCCTGTAATCAAGGCACAGCTTGTTGGTTAAACATATTCCTAGATTAGTAATAAACAGAAGAATAATTAAAAAAATATGCCAAATGTGTATCTTTAGCATAAGTGTGTGACTATAGTATATGGGTTTATCAATATTATCCTTAGGGAGAGACAGATTATTTTTAATTAATCCAGATGTCCAGAACTGTATTTTCCCTGAAATTTAAACATACCTCCAGTGGTAGTTTTAAAGCTAGGCCTGTTAAACATGACCCTGGGGATGGTAAGTGAGGTAAGACAGCTGCTTTTTTCTGTGAGGATACTTAATTTGTGTGACACTTGCCTTCTGTACTCTAGAAAATTAGTGTGCATAGTTTTAAAACACAGAATGGCAATGCCACAGTGTTTATCAAGTAAGTCCAGTTTATGTCTGTGCATATCTGTGTGGATGTGTATATAAGGTTTTATTTTATACTACATATGGCAAATATCTATGTACCTGAGATGACACTTTTATTTAAAAGGGACATGTAAGTAGCAGGAAATGGGCAGTAGGATGGAAGAGAACTGACATTTATTGAGACCCTTCTATATGCCTGGCAGTGGGTTAGATGCATGCTTTGTGTGGATATATCCCATCCTCTTCCCACCAGAGAAGCAGTTTGGGAAATTGAGAATAGCCTGAAGTGGCCCCTCCATTCCCCTCTCAGGCAGAGAAGCTGAGGCGTAGCCCTATCCTCTGTGGAGAGTGTCTTCCAGCTCCATCTGACCAGGAGAGCTGATGACAGCTCTCGGAAGCTGTGCAGCCTGGCAGTGCTTGAGCCCAGAGAAGGGCAGGCAGAGTCGATAGTTTGCAAAGCAAAGCCAGTGATCCTGTTCAGATAAGGAATTTGGGGTCTGGATTGGCTTGAATTAGGACAACAATAACATTGACTGGCTTTAGAGCAGCTTCTCCCACTGCATCCAGGCAGGGAGTCTAATTGGTAGCCTGACTCATTGCCAAAGATAGCATTAAGCCTGTCTGAGCAGAGAACCTAACCAGAGCCCATGGGAAGCTGCTCATTCATAACTCTGCATACAGTGGCACTTGAACCTAGAGCAAAACTCATGGCTTTCCTTCTCTACAAAGCAAAATCAGTGGCCTCACCTGATTCTGGGAGTTAAGTGCACACTCTGGCCTGATGGGGCTTCCAAACAGTGAGCTATGTGGCTCTGGATCCCATCATGTTGCCTACCAGGGCAGGGAAGCTAATTCAGACCCAACTGTTACTGAATATAGTACCCATTTCTGACCATCTAGTAAGCCTGACCAGAGAATGTATCCTACTGCAGAGCCCATCCTACAGCCTCACTTAGGGACCAATCCAGCAGTCCCATTCAACCAGCTGTTCTCAGCCAAATGTGCACTCCTCCAACTCCATCCTTAGAGTTTAAACAGTTGCTTCACCCTAAATAGACCCTAGTAGCATTTTCCACCTGTCTAGGGACGTTACCAACAGACACTGAGAAACCCAAACTGAGTTGACTGGTGAAAAAAGCAAACCTGTAAAATCTGAAAGAGGAGTCTGATTACTCAAGTGCACAAATATAAACATGAGGAATCAATGATCACAAAAATTAGGTAAATATGACTCCACCAAAGGAAACTAATAAAGCTCTAATAGCTGACCCTAAAGAAATGGAGATAAGACAAAGAATTCAAAATAATCCGCTAAAGGAAGTTTAATGAACTACAAGAAAACACAGATAACCAAATAAAATGAGGAAAACAATGCATGAACGAAACAAAAAGTTTGACAAGGAAACAGCAACCATCAGGTAAAGAAACACTAAGACAGAAATCCTAGTGCTGAAAAATATAGTAAACGAACTGAAGAATGCAATAGTTTCAAAGGTAGACTCAACTATGCAGAAAAAGAATTGGTGACCTGGAGGATAAGGCATTAAAATAATCCTTAGAGGAACTCATTACACTCAGCAGAACAAAAAGGAAAAAAAAAATGCAAAAAAAACAAAAAAAGCCTCTAGAATTATGGTACACAATGAAAAGAAACAATGTTTGCATTATGGGAATCGCCAAAAAACAAGAGGAAGAAGAGGGACAGAAATTACATGTAAAGCAATAAATGGTTGAAAACCTTCTGAGATTGGGGAGAGAAATGGACATCCATTTCTATGCAGCCCAAAGTATGCCAAATAGATTGAGCCCAAATAGGGCTGCACCAAGACACATTATAATTCAGTCGTTAAAAGTCAAAGACAAAGATTTTTAAGAACAGCAAGAGCAAAGAGAGAAGTCATATACAAGGGAACCTCCATAAAACCACTTTTAGATTTCTCAGCAGAAACTTTTCAGGCTAGGGGAGAATGGGATGACACATTGAAAATACTGAAAGAAAGTAACTGTCAAATAAGAATTCAATACCTAGTGAAGCTGTCCTTCAGAAATGAAGGAGGAATAAAGACTCCCAAGCAAACAGAAGCTGAGGAAGTTCATTACCACTAGATCTGCCTTAGAAGACACACTAAAGGGAATTCTTTTAGTGGAAGTAAAAGAGCACTAGCTAACATCATAAAAAATATTTTAAAAGTAGTGTAAATTTCAATGGTAATGTTAAATGTGTAGTCAGAGTTAGATTCTGCAATATGGCAATAGTGTATAATTTATGTACAACTCTAGTTCAAAAATTAAAAAAACAACGTAGCAAAAATAATCATAACTACAATAATCTGTTACTAGATACGCAAAGTGAAAACATGTAAATTTTAACAGCAGCCACCCAAAATGTGAGGAAGAGGAGAAGTAAAAGTGTAAAGTTTATGAATTTTCTTGAAGTTACCAGTTTATTTTTTTATTTTTTTGAAGTTACCAGTTTAAAATAAGTTCAAGATATTTTATGTAAGTCCCATAGCTTTCACAGAAGGGAAAATTTTGTAGTAATTACACAAAAGAGCATGATAAAAAAGTCAAAGCATAATGATACCAAAGACATCAAAACAGACAAAAATATAGCAGGATAAGAAAGAATAATGAATCCATAGAACAACCGGAAAAAAATTAACACAATGGCAACAGTAAATTCTTACCTGTCAATAATCACTTTAAACATAAAGATATTATATTCCAACAATATCCTGCCTACAAGAGACTCACTTTAGCCTTAAAGACACACATAGACTGAGAGTTAAGGGATGGTTTCAACCATTTCAAACAAATGGTAACCAAAGAAAAGCAGGGGTAGCTATACTTATATCAGACAAATAGACTTTAGACTAAACATGGTAAAAAGAGACAAAGGTTATTATATACTGATAATAGGGGTCAATATATCAAGAAGATATAGCATTTGTGATGCTTATGCACCCAGTATCAGAACACCTAAATATTAAAAGCAAAAACTTTAAAAAGAGAAATAGTAATAATAGTTTAGAACTTTAATACCCCACTCTCAACAATGGATAGATAATCCAGACAACAAATCAATAAGGAAACAGTGGATTTTAACAACACTATAGACCAAATGAACCTAACATACATATACATAACATTCTATCTAGCAGCAGAATACACATTCTTCTCAAGTGCACATAGAATATTTTCTAGGATGTCATATGTTAGACCACAAAACAAGTTTTAGCAAATTTAAAAGATTGAAATCATATCAAGTGTCTTCCCTGACTGCAATGGAATAAAACTAAAAATCAATAACAAGAGGAAAACTAGAAAATTCACCAACACATGGAAGTTAAACAATATTCTTCTGAACAACCCATGGATCAAAGAAGATGCTACAATATAAATAAAAGTGTTTCTTGAGACAAACAAAAATGTAAATATAACATACAAAAACCTATGGGATGCAGCAAAGGCAGTTTTCAGGGGAAAGCTCGTGGTAGTAAGTGCCTATGTTAAGAAGCAATGAAAAATTCCAAATAAATGACCTAACTATATGCCTTAGGAACTAGAAAAGGAAGAATAAACTGAGCCCAAAGTTAGCAGAAGAAAGAAAATAGTGTAGATTAGAGCAGAAACAAATAACATACAGAAAAGAAAGACAGTTTCTTAGAACAAACTAAGAGTTGGTTCTTTGAAAGAATAAACAAATTTGACAAACCGTTAGCTAGGCTAACCAAAATAAAAGGAAAAGGGGCTCAAATCAGCAAAATTATAAATGAAAATGAGACATTACAACTGATACTACAGAAATTCAAAAGATTGTAAGAGGCTACTGTGAACAACTATATGACAACAAACTAGACAACCTAGAAGAAATGGAAAAATTCTTAAAAACATACAACTACCAAGATTAAATCAGAAAGAACTAAAAAATATGATTAGATAAAGTACTAGTATTTACTAGTAAGGAGAACGAGTCAGTAATTAAAATATCCCATTGAATCAAAGCCCAGGACCAGAAGCGTTCATTGATAAATGTTACCAACATTTGAAGAATTAACATTACTCCTTCTCAAACTCTTCAAAAAGAATCAAAGAGAAGGAAGCACTCCCAAACTCATTTTCCAAGGCTAGCAGTATCCTGATAAAATCAGAAAGGGCACTTGATGGGATGAGTGCTGAGTGTTATACTATATGTTGGCAAATTGAATTTAAATTTTAAAAAATGTAAAAAAATAATAAGAAAGAACCTATCTCAAAAAAATCAAAAAAAGATATTAGTATAAAAGAAAACTACAGGCTAAAATTCCTGATGAGTAGAGATACAAATTTCTCAATAAAATACTAGCAGACTAAATTCAGCACATTAAAAGGATCATTCACTGTGGTTAAATGAGATTTATTCTGGAATGCAAAGATGGCTCAACATACATAAATCAATCAATATGATACATCACATTAATAGAATGAATCATATGATTATCCCAATAGATACTGAAAAAAACATTTGATAAAAGTCAACATCCATTTATGATTAAAACTCAACAAATTATGTATAGAAAGAATATATCTCAACATAATAAAAGGCACATATGGCAAACCTACAGCTAACATCATACTCACTGTTGAAAGATTGAAAGCTTTCCTCTAAGATCAGGAGCAAGACAGGGTACTCATTCTCACTATTCCTATTCAGCATAGTACTGGAAGTCCTAGCTAGAGCAATTAGATAAGATAAAGCAATAAAAGATATCAGAACTGGAAAGGAAGAACTAAAATTGTCTCTATTTGTAGATGGCATGATTTTACATAGAGAAAATCTTAAAAGATTCAACCAAAAAAACCTGTTAAATCTATTCAATGAATTGAATAGGGTACAAAATTAACATAACAAAAATCAGTAGTTTTTCTATACACTAACAATGAATTTTCTGAAACAGAAATAAAGAACTTAGAGGGACCTGGGTGGCTCAGTGGTTGAGCATCAACCACCATCCTTTGGCTCAGGTCCTGATTCCAGGGTCCTGGGATCGAGTCCTGCATCAGGATCCCTGCAGGGAGCTTACTTCTCCCTCTGTCTATGTTTCTGCCTCTCTCTCTCTGTGTCTCTCATTAATAAATAAATAAAATCTTATAAAAAAAGACAGACCTTCATACTATTTATAGGAGCATCAAAAACAATAAAATAATCAGGAATACATTAAACTAAAGAAGTGAAAGATATTTACTCTGGAATATATAAGACAATGATGAAAAAATCAAGGAAAACTCATGTAAATATAGGATATCCTTTGTTTATGGATTTGAAGAAGTGATATTGTTACAGTGTCAGTACTACCAAAAGCTATCTATAGATTCAGTACAATCCCTATTAAGATTCCAATGGCAGTTTTTACAGAAGAAGGAAGAACACTCCTAAAATTTACATGGAACCACAAAGGCCCTGAACAGTCAAAGAAATCATGAGAAAGAAAAACAAAGTAGGGGGGCATTACCCTTCCTGTTCCAGGCTATATTATAAAGCATTAGTCATCAAAAAAGTATGATAGTAGCATAAAAAAGGACAGATAAACCAATGGAACAGAATGGAGAGCCCAGAAGGTCAACTAATTTTGACAAGAAAGGCAAGAAAAATAAAAGAAAACATGGAGAAAAGACAGTTTCTTTAATAAATATTGCTATGATATTGGATATTCACATGAAAAAGAATGAAACTGGAACAGTATATTACACCACTCACAGAAATTCTCTCAAAATGGATTAATTATTTCAATATAATACCTGAAACCATGAAACTTTTAGAAGAATGTCAAGGAATAAGCTTGACATAGGTCTTGATAATGTTTTTTTTTTTGAATATGACACCTAAAGCACAAGCAACAAAATAAGAAGTATGCACATGGGACTACATCAAACTAATAAACTTCTGCACAACAAAGGAAACCATCAACAAAGTGAAACACGTGCACGCTCACGCGCGCGCACACACACACACACACACACACAGAGGAACACTATTTAGCCATAAAAAAGGAAATCTACCCTTTGTGGCAATATAGATGGACCCCAAAGGCATTATGCTAAGTGAAATAAGTCAGACAAAGACAATACTGTATGATCTAACTTATATGTAGAATCTAAAAAAGAAAAAGACCAAACTCATTAGAAAAAAGAGATCAGACTCTGGCTACTAACCAGGGGTAGAGAGTAGGGAGGAAGGAGATTTGGAGGGAGGTGGTTGAAAGGTACAAAATTCTACTTATATAATAAATAAATGCAAGAGATGTAATGAACAACATGATGACTATAGTTAACACGGCTGTAAGCCACATATAGGGAAGTTGTTAAGAGAGTAAATCCTGTGAGTTCTTATCACAGGAAAACATGTCTTTCTTTTTTTTTTCTTCTTACTTTTATTTTTATTTCTTTTATGTATTTCTTTATTATATTTCTTTTTATTTAATTTTTTATAGGCGAGAGCATGGATGTTTCTCCATCCTTGTTATAGTTTCACAATAAATGTAAATCAAATCTTCATGGTATGTGTCTTACATTTATAAAGTGATATGTCAAATATTTCTCAATAAAATGTGGAAAAATGAGGAACCTTGTTAAAACCACTTATATTTCTTCTTGGAAAAAAAAATGTCTGTGAGGGTAGAGCTAGAGGCCTCAAGAAGAGGATTGGGAGCCATTCAGGTGGCCATGGCCCCTGGAGACCACACATGGGAAAGGATTCTAGCAGTGTTTATAGCAATAATGCCACACAGCCCTGCATTCTTAGCTGTTTAATCCTTCAGAGGGTCTCTGATTCTTGTAGTGTCACTAGAGTAAAGGATGTTCTCTCTTGTCCATGTTAAGGAGGAGGAAATGAGGTACTGGGCTATAATACACTTACCTCCAAGTACATAGTTGGATGGAGATCCAGATTTCCAATGAAGTGGTTTTCTACCACATTATTAACTTCATCAATTTCTTGCTGTCTTAAGCTTTGCCATCACAACAGAATGCGATAGACAACAGAAATTAATTTTCTCACAGGTCTGGTGGCTAGAAGTCAAGATGAAGGTTTGAGGTAAATCAGTTTCTGGTGAGAGCCATTTCCTCCCTTGCAGATGGCTACCTCTCCTTTTGTTCTCACATAGCCTTTCCTTGATGAGTATACATGGAGGGGATAGAGGGCTGAGCAGAAGGAGAGTTGTGAGTTCTCTAGTGTCCCTTCTTATAAGAGAGCACTAATTCTACTGGATCAGTAGATCTCATTTAATGTTAATGACTTCCTTACAGGCTCCATCTCCAAATATGGCCACACCCAGGGTATGAATTTGAGGAAATACAACATTCAGTCCATGACACTTGTTGAACAAATATTAGGCACTTACTGCTGTTGTGCTAAGGGGTTGTAAGGAGAAAATTTGGATGGTATGGTATCCATAAGCGATTTCCATATCACATTATCATGGAATTAATTGTGAACCCCCATAAGAATATACATTAGGTGGAGCATTCATTGGGAAGTGGCATGAGAATTACACTTTGAGAGATGAGTAGATCTCAGGCAGAAGAAGTTATAGCTATCAAGGGCTGATTCTATGTTGCTGTCTTCTTTTAGCACAAAGAAGTAGAACTTAGTTTTATTTTGCCTCTTCTTTCTTATTTTGTCCTATTTCATTCATATCATCTTGCTGGATTATATGAAGTTTTTTAAGTCATACAAATCCTCTACCTTATCCCCTACCCCTCAGTTTTGGGAAAATGGAATATAAACAAATAAAATGCAGAGCCTGGAGTCAGGTGGTCATCATGATGATAATTCCAGACATGTACTCCTGTCTGTTTCTTTCTTCTAAGTTGAAATATTTAGTATAGCTTGCACAATCTCTATCAATCCCTGTTGATCTCTCATAGTGTATTTTGCTTGCTTTTTTCAGTGGCCATAGGCCTGGTTTCTTCTCTCAAGGTCTTTCTGATCACCTTGTTAGAAGCAAACCTGAAATCTCAGTTTGCAGAGAAAAGAACATTCAGAGAACTGGAGATTTTCTGTAAAATGCATTTCCCATGGTGCTGTTTCATTTACTCATTCAACTCACGTTTACTGAGCATTTACTACTTGGCATAAACTCTACTAGGTGGAACTAGTGGGTATGAGGCAGGGTTATAAAATTCTTTACCTGGAGATGTGTGTAGGCTTGCACAGGGATGGAAAAGACTGTTCAATTCATACACAAACTTGGTTCCAAGGCTGTGAGGAGCACCTATGTTAGGAGTTTCTAAGGCTGCATTCAGGCTTGGCCAGGAGGTTGTGCTGAATTAGTGGGGCCACTGTGGGCTGGGGCAGAGAGTTCAGCAGTGGGCAGTAGTGTTGCATATTTGCTGTCCTGTGCTGAGGAATATCTAAAAACAGTTCTTTCACTGAATTCAAGATGTGAAGTCAAGAAAATACCTCCTCTCTGATGGAAAAAGAAGCCTCCCATTATGATCAGTTATTTTATGTTGAAGTTTTGGTTAGAAATACATTTCAGTTTTCTGAAAAGTTTTACCTCTATTCTTTTTCCCCCCTTACTCTTTAAATTTTCGATTACAGATGGAAAGTTGTTCTCTTAAGAGACCAATCCATTGTCAGCAGTGATATATATTAATGAGTTCCACAAAAGCATCAGAGGAAGCCAGCTGTTATGCTGACTGTAATGAAGTGTCCTCAAACCCTTGACTTTTTTTCTTTTAACCCAGTAATTACTATCTTGGATACACATTAGAATCACTTTAGATAATTTAAAGAACCCAAATAGTGGGGATAAGACAGAAGGAGTGGAAGGGAAGGAGGAGGCCACGTTAGTACTTTCTCCTGGTTCAGTTGTCAGGGACAAACTCATAGTACAGAAGTATAGTTGAGATATTTTTGTCTGGTTCTACACCCACAATTTTGAAAGTGTCCCTTGAATCAAAAAGTCAGAATACTATCTCTAATTCCATTTAGTCTTTGGGAAATAGTAGAGAGTTGTGGCTAAGAGCATGTGGTTAAGACCATAGGCTTTGGATTTGGAATGAAGTTGATTAAAATCCTGACTTTTATACTTATCAAATGTGTGGCCTTAGCAACTTACTTAATGTTATTCTGGCTTGGTTTTTACCCCTAAAAATGGTGGAATAATACATGTGTTTAAGGATTATATAATGTTTAAATGAGAATGTACCCATAGCATTTTGTACCCTACTATACATAGGGAGGGTCCACTCAACATTGATTATCATAGTAGTTAAATATCTAGCATGAAGGTCAACCATAGCTCTTGGACCATGAGTATCACCACAGCACTAGGAATGCTGGGGACTATAATCTATCTTACTGGGGATACTATCTTACTAGGAATGCTGGGGACTATATCTATCTTATAATCTATCTTTCCTAGGAGTGGAAAGCAAGTTCAAGAACCTGCTGGTGGCTGAGTGCATGTCTGGTCCAAATGTCATAGCCCATGTGTTTCATAGACCTTCAACAATCAGTGAAGTAAATGGATGAAATATTTAATGGATATTTCAAAACTCAGAATGAAATGGAGGTGATCTCAGAAGTTTTCCATCTTGTCACTGACCTCCCTGTTTGTTAGGATGGTGCATGAAGGAATGGCTCCATTGCACATGTTGCCCTGAGTAGTGGCAGTCCCAATGCCATAGCATTTTCCAGGCTCAGAACCTGAAAAGAAGGACTGACTTCTTTTCTAAATTTGAATGTGCTTCCTGTGCTAAGTATTTAGTTCACTCTTTGACCCAGAGCTGTGAGTATTAAGTTACCCCTAGTTTGTTTTTTTTTTTTTTTAGTAATTAAAGACTCTATATGCATCACAATTACCTAGACTTCAAAATGACAACAAAATTGGAGATTGATTCTAGTTTTCTTGTTTCTACCCTATTCTCTAGAAACAAGAGAAGCAAAGTATAAGGAGCAACCAAATGCTAGATGGTCCACAGCATTGGAATAGTAGTTGACTGGATGTAGTTCATCAGTGATAAATCCTCCTCCAAGAAGCTCTCCTTGAATTCCTGTCCTTCATTTAGATGCAAGATTTTGCCTCCTCTGAATTCTCATAATGTTTTGCTGACATTTTGATGATAGTTTTTTCTTTTATTGAAAGTCTTTATGTACATATTTCTATAAACTTTTTACAGGAGAGGCTTTGTATTATTTTTTACCCCCCTTAACATCTAATATAGAACCTTTTACATAGTAAATACTCCGTGTTTGTCAACTAAAGAGGTATATGCTTTGGACACAATCACAAGAAATGAATGTGTACCTTCAAGACTCATCACTACAATCCTGACCAATGAATAACAATCGCCATTTATTCTTTAGATATTTAATGTCAATACTGACTATGAGACCTCTTAGATTCTTTTTAGGAGTCTTTGATATGTTACTTTTTAAATGTCCTTTCTCTGGGAAAAAAAAAAAAAACATAGCCAAGAGCAGTAGAGAGTGTCTACCATTATTTTTTTCCTTCCAATATCACAACTGGTATATAAGCATGCATTTGCAAACATACTGTTTTCTGTGTTCTCCTGGTGTTTGAGTGTAGTTATCATTTAGAATTCTTCCACCTGCTTCCAGATGTCAAAGGAGGGAGGTGGATTGCTCTTGAGAGCTCATCAATTCTGCTTCAGTGGACTCTGGAAAGATGCATGATGTAAATTTTCTTTTGAAATCTTAAATTGTTCACAATCTGTGGCAACACTTGCTTTATTTGAATATGTTGGGACGATGGGATGGCAGCAATTTGAGTTAGAAATTCTGTCCAGCAAAAGCTGGACATAAAAAAATGAGCATATGCCTGCCTGGTGGTAAGCTCTTTTTGGAAGAATAAGCTTGTTTTTGTGTGCACAACAAGGAAATGGGGGTGGTGAAGACATCCAGGATAAGACAAGTGGTGATTGACAGCCCAGCTGGTGGAGATGGGTAATTGGAAATTCATGGCACATAAATCTCCCAACACTTATCTTGAAGCACAGGAAAAGAGGAGATCTGAGCATGGAAACGTTTAACTCTTTCAAAAGGATCTAATAATGTAGCGAATCTTTAAATTCTTCATTTTAACTCTAATTAAATTATGGTTTTCTGTCTTGGAGAGATAAATGCATTCTGCTTAATAAATGACTGTGCGTAGTAAATGGAAAGCTATAGAACTGCTGAAGAAGTTCTTCATTTGTTAGTTTACTTAGAATATATAGTCCTTTCCCGTGGGTTCCCTTCCTTTAGAGAGCAATTATTTCCTTCTCTCTTGATGGGTTTCTGGTTTCTCTGTGTATAGTGATGTCTCTTTTATGTGACTTAACTTTTTGATTTTCAAACTAGTATTTTATAAAATGAGGTGATATTAGATCATTAGCAAGTAATGTGGATTAAAAATAGCATAGTGTAGGGGACATTTGCCATATTTGTTGAAGTCTCATGCTTTTTCTGATGATTTCATTTTTGGTTCAACATCTTTGAGCTGGACAACTACTTTTTGTTATCTTCCTCATGATAACCCATTAGACTATTAAAGAGAGTGTTTAAGTTACCTCTTCTAACTTTCTTTTTCTAGGTCAGACAACCCCATATTGCATGACAACCCCAAATCCGTATATGATTAAATTTTTTCAATTCCAACAAAACTGAGTGCTTTGGGTTTCTCAGGGTGAGTGAGATTGCCAACTTAGAGTGTCCACTTTGGATCTGAATTTATTCTTTTCTGTAGGTGGGATGGATCTTTTAAGAGAATGAATCTATTTCATCAGCCGGGCTTCCACTGTCTCTGCTCCATTTTTGTTAATATTAAGACGCTTATCTAATCTTACTGTCTTGTGTGCTTGAAGATGTGTGGCCACATCTGTGTTATTTCTGTGGCAATGCCAAAGTTCTTGCTAGTGAACAGAGCTACACTGTAGGGGGCCAGCCCTCTAGGTGGCTTCCAAGCTTCCATGAACATACTGCCCTGACATCTGACTGAAGCCTAAAAAGGGAGTAAAGATTGGAGAGGTACTTGGGTACACAGATAGAAATGAGAGTAGTCATAATGGTGGGGTATAGAATGGGTTAATTAATCTGAGAGAATCCATTGAGTCTTGGAAGTGTTTGAATACTTGTGTTAGGCATCCTTGGAAATGTCCAAGAAGGACAAACTATGGTCCCCTGATGACCTGAAGTCAGGAAACCAGAGTTACTATCTGAGTTCATTTAGAAGCCAGCCTAGTTACCTGGATTGAACTAGATTTTTAAGATGAATTGGGAAAGAGTTGGACTAGATAATAAAGTATAGTAGGGACAGAATGCCATAAACTTTTTTGCCCTTTTCAAAGGCTATTAAGGCTACTTTATGATCCTGATGTATAAAGAATATGTGATCTCACATGATGCTCCTTGCTGTGCACAGAGGAAGAAGACAATAGATACATATGTATTGACTGATTCAGTGTGGAAACGAGGTAATGGCAGGGTGTGGGTAACAAGGAATGGGTGAAGACTTATATTTGACAATCACAGCAGGAAACCTTTAAGCAGAAGTGATTATCAAGCTTTTAAAACCATGTTTCATGTCTTAAAAAGCACTATAATTAATATATGTCTCTTCAGTGAAGGAAACAAAAAACCACATCTTCATTGAAACAACATCAGCAGCAGCTGTCAGCTCTACCAGTATAGGCTTTATATGGGAAGGCTTCTGGGTTCAGTGGCAGGTTAAGTTCATTTTTGCCATCCTTAAGGTTTCTTGTGAATTGTAAAGCCTTTAATGGACCCCATACCTACAGAAAGATGTCCAACTCTGTAGCCTGGGCCATTCCAACCTTCACAGACTGTCATTAACCTGTCTTTCTACTCATCCCATTCATTCAACGATATTAACTGACTCCATGTGCTAGGCCTTGTGCAAGAAGCTCACGATTCAAATTCAAAGAGATTAAGTTTCCTGTGGCCAATGAATGAACGTTCTAACAGTGGAGGAAAACATGAAACAAATCCATACAATTAAGTGCTGAAATGTTATGGGTGATTTCTACACAGTACAAATGTGGTTCAGAGACTTGTCATACATTTTCATATTCCCTGCACATTGTATGTCCTGTGCCCAGAATGTTGTTTCTCTTGCAGCAAAATCCAACTTTTCAATCAAGTCCACACCCAAGTCCAAAGATAATTTTTTAGAAATTTTCATGGACTCTTCCTATTGGTGTTTGTGTGGGAGTTTAGGTATGCACTTGCTGTGTTACTGGGTCAGTAGTGCTCCCCACTATATGTGGGAACTTTGAAGGCAGAGGATTTGTCTTGTTCACTTTTGTGAAGAGTAGGAGCTTGATGAGAGTTTACAGGAGTGCAGGCCAGCTGTAATGGTGGACTTGGCAATTGCTGTGCCCTCTGTCTAGACTACTTCTTCCAAACTCTTTGAATTAATTACTCTGACTCTCTTACCTAAAATAGAGCCTTCTCAAGGCACCTGGGTGGCTCAGTGAGTTAAGCTCTTGATTTTAGCTTAGGTCATGATCTCAGGGTCATGGGATTGAGCTCCTCATCAGGCTGCTTGTTCAGTGTGGAGTCTCCTTGAGATTCTCTCTCTTGCTCTCCCCCTCCCCTTGCTTTTTCTCTCTCTCTTTTCTGCTCTGTCAAATAAATAAATAAATCTTTAAAAATAAAATAAAATAAAATAAAATAAAATAAAATAAAATAAAATAAAATAAAATAAATAAAATAGAGCCTTCTCTTTTTCCAAACTTCTCTTTATCACCTTGTCAACTGTGTTTCATAGCATGCGTAGTTATATGAAACTCTTATTTGCTTTTTTCTTTTGCTACTAAATGTCTGCTCTCTAAGAGCAGGGATCTTGTTTGTGTTTCACTACTGGGTTACTTGTACCCAGAACAGTGACTGACCCATAGAAAGGCTTAGTATGTATTTGTGTAATACATGAAAGACATTTCATTTCTTTTTTACCTGGTTTGTGTCTCCAGACAAGCACATGTTTTTATTATTAAAAAATGGGCTCTTCACAGTTTTTTATAGCATTTTCTTCTCTCTCTGGGCTTCAGTACTTCTGCTTCCTTGAAGATGATGGTGGCCAGATGATGTTTCTCTTTGGCCACATTCGGCTTTGTGCCCATGACCTTTCGTGGAGTATTTCTTAGTAGGAGCCACACAGAAAATGAGTTCTTCCTGAATCATGGAGGCCTTAACCCTCCCCTCCTGTGCTTTTGGTCGCTGGTAGCCTGAAGTCAAGGTTGGGCTTCTTGAATGCCTTTGTCTTTCTCAGCTGTTTATCTCCATCGAGTCAGCTGGCCAACTCAGATATATGAATTACATTTGAGAGAGAAGAGAGTTTCTTATTTCCTCAAGGACTGCTGACTGCTCCTTAGGGAAGAAGAACAGCTTGTTAAGGAAAGAGTATGGGTAGATGGCACAGGGAGAAAGAATACTGTAGTTGGTAAGCATGTGACTGGGAAACCCTGGGGTTCCAACCACTTGAGTGTAGTGAGTGCAGAGGGCCCTGCTCACTTGACTGGAGGTGGCTGGGTGAAGACCTCTCTCCCTCCCCCTGTAGAATCTGCTTCCTCACCCATAAGAAAGGAGCAGAATTGGGCACAGAATGCCAACCAATCATCCTTTTTATTTTTTAAAGATTTTATTTATTTATTTATTCATGAGAGAGAGAGAGAGAGAGAGAGAGGCAGAGACACAGGCAGAGGGAGAAGCAGGCTCCATGGCAGGGAGCCCAACGCGGGACTCGATCCTGGGTCTCCAGGGTCAGGCCCTGGGCCGAAGGCAGGGGCTAAACCGCTGAGCCACCTGGGCTGCTCCAATCATCCTTACTTTAACCACCCTCTTCTCTGTAGTCTAGAGATGGGCAATGGGGTAGGGGTGCAGAACTAGCTTTGCTGGATGCTGAGTCCAGCGCCAGTCTTCAGTGTTTCCTCAGCCTTGGGACTCACAACAGATAGTTAAGCTACTATTATTGTATATGTATGCTAGAGTGAGCTTATAATGTGTTACAATTATAGGGGACCGGGGTATCACAATGATTAAAATGTCAGATATCATAACTGGATCATCTTTGTGTGCCTCATAGTATGTTGCATGTGCAACATGTATTTTAGGTTAGGCTGTAAGTACAAGAATCCACAAAATGCCTTACCTCTTTCCATAGAGCACAAAGAAGTACTGAATCATTCAGTGTACAGCCCACTCTGTGGAACCTCTTAGAATTCCATTGACACATCCTAGTAAAATGTGTGAGTGAACTTCTCTAGTCTCTGCTTTGGGGATGGACATGCACACGCACATACACAGACACATATATACTTACATACAATAGTCCTCTCACTATAAGAAAATATGGTTGCCTTGTTTTTCACTGGTGATCATTATTAGCATAAGTGATACAAACTGCCTAGCAAAAGATGAAAGTATTTTTCTGTGAAGTTTTAAAATACTGCTGGATAATATTCAAATCTCCTGGTGGTTTTATGTCACAGAAACTGAAATTCTAAGAAAGAAATGGCCTTTGTCTGTAAGCATAGCCACATAATGAACTAGAGTAGCATTTAGTCAGCTGAAAATCTCTAGCAGTTTATTGTGTAGATGTAAATTATAATTATCTACCTAGCCTTTTCTCATGTTAAGCTTGTTATTGAAAAGGTTGTTTTATTTCCTAAGTTTTTTTTTCCTTTCAGTCTTGGCACCATTTATGTGTATATTAAGTTTAATTTAGGGAAAAGAAGAAAAAATTGCTAAAACCAATTGGTAGAAATCACCCCTTTGTGGAATATTATCTAACCTCTCTAGTAGCATAGAAAGCACTGCATTTACAAACAGTCTCTACATTTATAAACATTTTTTTTTAGGCTGGTAGGAAAATCCAAACAGAATTCATAGATCTACTTTGAATGAGAAATAGTCTCAAGTTGGATTTATTATTATAATCACTGTTTTTATTAATCATTTAACAATTGTATAGTGTTGATTAATTTTCCGGCAGTGTTATGTTAATAAGATTTCAGGGAAGGGAAAGAAGTCATTTCATGTATGTGGGTTTAGTTTAATTTTATTCACCAAAATGGTATTTACTTAATAATAACTATGGGAATAAGCACAGATTCAGGCTTTGTCATCTTCTATTTTAGTGCCTAATGAACAGAGTACGTGCTCATGGAAAAATAGGTTGGTAGAGCTTTATAGGGTGTGAGTCACAGAGGTGCATTCTAGCCTCATTAGAGTGTTTGAGGTTTGGATCAAAGATGTTTAGCTTCTAACATAGTGTGATGTGTCCATGGATGCTTGGTCAAAGTAAACTAATGAGGAGGATTGAGAGCCCCTGTATAATTTTAAATTTATGCTGATTCTTAATGCACAGATGAGGAAACCCCCTTAAGTGGAAGTCAGTTTACTGAGGAATTTATAAATTTGGAGGTAAAAATAGATTTTTAAATTAGAATTGATCTGTTGGTGCTAGTTTTTATTTTTTTTTTTTACCTGTTTGTCAGAATGAAGATCTAAAGCTCTTGTATCAGCCCTTGTGGTTATGTCTTGTGAATAACTAAAAATAAGTACCATCTGGAGATGCCTGGGAGGCTCAGTCGGTTAAGTGTCTGACTCTTGGTTTTGGGTCAGGTCATGATCTCATGGGTCCTGAGATCTGAGATCGAGCCCTACATCAGGCTCTGCTCTCAGCAAGGAGTGTTCTTTAGGATTCTTTCTTTCTGCCCCTCCCCCAATTCTCTCTCCCTCTCAAATCAATCAATCAATCAATCTTTTTAAAAAATAAGGACTATCTGGATATTTAAACTTTAAGGGACTAATATAGTCCTGATCACTTTAGAATTTGAAGAATTGAGTCCTATACATTGAACCAAGTGGTAGGCATTGCTTTGGTATTTGGTATCTCTTGCAGAGAGAGCCTAGATGGTCTTTGAAAATCTGTCCATCAAAATAAATTTAAAAATAATAAATTTATTGTTTAACTCAAAGTTCTGGTAATACAGCTTAGGTACTATACTACCTTTCTAATTTTTTTTCCTTTATGAAATATTTATATTTGGGTCCGATAGGCAGAGGAACAATAGTATCTTAACAAGAGTGGGTTGGATTCACACAATCATTTCATTTTGGCTGAAAATTTCACACCTGGTGTGCAAACCTTGAGTAAATGTTGATGGCCTGTTTAGTGTAATTTAGAAGGTATCAGATTCCAATAATAAATAATAAATATAGTCTTTTTAGCAATTGTATGGTTAAGTAAAGATTTCAATCAAGAGCCCATGGGATATGATGGTATACTCTGTTTGGTGTTCTAGTGATTTTAAAGGGTGTTTGTAGAGTATTCACCTGGGAAGTAAGGGAGCTGTGTAATGTGGTTTTCCAGCCACTCTAATCTTTTTCTCTAAGATTAAAAAGTCTTTAAGACTTTTTCCCTTCACTATAATCCTCTCCTGGTAGTTTTCTGGTCTTCTGCTCAAGGAGTGTGCCTCAGTACACTCAGTGCTCAGAAGGGGTCCAGGTAGCTTCTTTGTTGGGCTCCAGCTTTCTTCCTGCATAATAAATCAGGATTCCTCCTGGGTTGGGATGTCACTTATGATGACTTCTCTGGAAAGTGATGGAACCCATGTTTTTCTTCTTAGTCCCCTTCTTGCCCTTTCCAGCAGAGTGTGATAGAGGCCCAAACCTCAAGGCTTTTCCTTCTGCTTTACAGATGCAGGGGGAAAGGATTGATGAGGACTTGTGCGCCTGGTGAAAATGTGCCCTGATCTTGGTAACGGTGTTGTCATCTCTTTCTAGAGTGAATATTTACTCTTTGCTCTCAGATTTTCCTCTTGGTTGACTTTATTTTTAATTTTTTTTTAAGATTTTACTTATTTATTCATGAGAGACACAGACAGAGAGGCAGGCAGAGACATAGGCAGAGGGAGAAGCAGACTCCATGCAGGGAGCCCGATGTGGGACTCGATCCTGGGACCATGGGATCATACCCTGAGCCAAAGGCAGATGCTCAACCCTTGAGCCACCCAGGTGTCCCTGGTTGAGTTTATTTTTACTTGTGTACTTTGTATGACTGAAATTTCAGTCTCTAGGTAGTATGTTAGATCAGTTGCCCCTGCTGTTTGTAGACATGAAGGGGCAAAGATGGCTAGGATCTGGGCCCTGCCTGTGATCAGGACACACTATAGGGGGCAAGATGAGGTCTATCCTGTTCTACCTGGGAGGATATTATTTGAAGAGTGAAAGTGAAGAGGATGTCCTCGGTCTGAGACTTTCATTGACCTGGGAGTGTGGTGAGGCAGGGCCCAGATGAAGCAAGGACATGGAGGTCACAAGTGCAGGGAGAGCTGATTAGCAGATAGGCAGTGTCAGGAATGGCCATCCTATCGGTTCTTTTGTCAGGGCAGGTGTATCATACTGATCCTTTCAATGGGTCAGATCAACCTAGGCATGACAACTAAATGCAGTGCAGGTTGCTGAATTTAATCCTGGACCAGAAAAAAAGACATAAATGGTACATATTGGCTAAGTTTGCATAATAGACATTTGTAAGAAAAGCTATCTGTTTGTTTCAAAGTTCTCTCATTATAAGCCATAGTTGGAAAGAGGAACTGATGGTTTTTCTCTGACCTGCCATTCATTGTGCTCTCTTCTTTACTGCAGTGGAGTTGCCGAAGAATCTTGAAATGCCACCGGAATGTTGAAAGAGAAGGGTTCAGAATTTTCACATCATCAAAAAATCTGTTAACCCAGAGAGGTGCTATTTTATACTTAAAGCAACTGTGTTGATTTAAGAGCAACTCTTTTAGAATTTTTTTCTTTTGAAAGTCCCTATTCTAGAAGGGACAGTTCCTTCTTACAGTACCATGCAAATGAGTAAGTGTAGAAAGAATAATGGAAATAGAAAAATCACCATTTAGCAAACAGCACAGCAGTAATTGTCAGAGGCAAGAATCATCAAAGGCAAGAATCATCAAGGTACTAAAATTAGTGGGTGAAAGTATGATAAGAAACCGTATATTTGGGACACCTGGGTGGCTCAGCAGTTGAGTGTCAGCCTTTGGCTCAGGGTGTGATCCCGTTGTCCTGGGATTGAGTACCATATCGGGTTCTTTGTGTGGAACCTGCTTCTCCCTCTGCCTTTCTCTCTCTCTCTGTCATGAATAAATAAATAAATAAACGTAAAAAAAGAGGAAGTATATTTGCATGGTCCCAAAATTTATTAATAATAGTCCCCACAAGGAATGTATAGGTTAAAAAGCGAAAATAGTAATTGTATATTGGAGAAACCTAGCATCTATCGCTTTAACCAAATGATCAAAGTTAGTATCACCAGTAATGGGACACATCAATATCATATACTTCTTGATACGATGCAGGAGAAAAGAGAACATCACTTCTATGATATTCGTCCCGAAAATGCACATCCTGAATTAATCATGAGAAGACATCAATACACCCAAATTGAGAGCCATTCTACAAAATAACTAGCTAGTACTCTCCAATAACAAGGTCATGAAAGACAAAGGAAAATTGAGAAAATGTCACAAACTACAGGAGACTAAGGAGGCGTGACAACTAAATGCAGTATGGGTTCTTGAACTAGATTCTGGTCCAGCAAAAGGACATACCTGTGATAATTGGCACAAACTGCATAGTCTGTTGATTAGTTAATAGTATAGCATCAATGTTAATTTCCTGGAATTGGTATATGGTTGCATAAGATGTCAACATCTGGAAAAGCTGAGTGAAAAGTATATGCAAACTCTTTGAACTAGTTTTTTTTTTTTTTTAAGATTTTATTTATTTGTTCATGAGAGACACACAGAGAGAGTTAGGGACAGGCAGAGAGAGAAGCAGGCTCCTCTCAGGGATCCTATGCAGGACTTGATCCCCAGACCTGGTTTCCTGCTCTGAGCCAAAGGCTTAACCCCTGAGTTACCCAGGTGTCCCTGAACTAGTTTTTCACCTGTTTTTTGCAAACTTGAAATTATTTTTAGAAAAACCCCAAGCTCTCCTTTCTTTTAGAGACCTTATGCTTCTCTAAATTAATGGATTCATTAATTCCCTCATATCTTGTCTCTGCACATGCATAGTCACCTTGCTAAGACAATAAAACCTTGAGGAGACTTCCCTTTCATGTTATTATTATTTGAATATTCAGACTACATTTTTAGCTCCCAAAGCACTCTCTTCTCTTATCGAAACCAATAAGAAAAGGTACAGCTCCACTACTGTAGGCAGAAGGAAGTGTCAGCTTTCCCCAAGACCTGGCTCTTCCCACCCTCGAGGTGCTATTAAGGAAGGCATTGATAGCAGGTATATTCACTGTGAAGTTATTGAAGCTTGTTTCAGACCCTTTCATTCTCAAGAGTCTTCTTCCAAGCTCTCTATTTAGTTTCCAATTCATAATTTTATACTCTTTTTTTTTACTCTTTTTTTTTTTAAAGAGAGCTTTCCAAATGGTATAACCTTCACACCCCACAATACCTGGAATGTCCTACTTAATGGGAATATTTTGCCTGAGGCAGCCCCTTATGAGCCCATTTACCTGCTGGCTCCAATTTCAAAACAGCAGAGTAGAAAACAACATCAAGTGGAAGCTGGAATAGAGTATTTCAAAAGTTTCCCCTTGTTTGATTTGGCTCAGTACCTGGTGAGGCAAAATTACAATAAAATAAAGCCAAAGTAAATGCAAATGGAGAGCATCCTTGTAAGCAGTCTGAGATTGAATTTTGCTACATCTAAAAAGATCACTGTGCAGAGGATCACCCTTTGGGACAATTGGAAGGGACACTGCTTAGACTGTCATGCAAGTTGCAGCTGTAAACAAGGGTCGTACTTGCAAACTGCCCACCCCCAGCGAGGCCACCAGCTCACAGCCCTGTATTATATCTCTCAGATACCCTAACAGCCCAAGGTTCTTTAGCCTTAGATTTTAAAGTACTAGACCTCACAAGAAGAGTCCAATTATTCATATGCAGAAATCTGTGTTAAATAAAATACAGGATCAAGCCAAGGAGCATGAAATCTGGAGTTGGTGTTGACAGCCCCTCATTCCTATCACTTATTAATTTTATTTCCCTCCTCAGCCTGTGTCATTGCCTATAAATTATTTAAACACAAGTTTTCATATTCTGTGATTTAACTCTTTAAGACCTTTTGTAACACATGGGAATTAATGATCTCTTTTTCTATGAACAGTTCAAATTGAGCTTATTCTTATGGAAATGTGATCTTTAGTAGTTTTATTAGAGGAATTCTCTTTCTTTCTTCTTTGTTTGTTTGTTTGTTTGTTTTACTAGCTCTAAATGTGGCTATTTCAGCCGTGAATTTATCATGGACATTTTATTTTTCTGGTCATGCATTTCTGAAATCAGAAGTTTGGAGTTATGACACAAGAAACAAGGCATTCATTTTGAAGTTGCCCTCTTGTCTCCTGACTTTCACAGTTTGTTCAGTGTGTGTATTTTTGGAAAGTTTTACTACTATCTCTTTCTTTCACAAGTTGGTTGAATTTGTTTCCAGAGTAAGCAAAGGACAGAATGTCGAAATGGTTTGAAATAAAAAATTAAATTAGTTGGACTAGAAAGAAAATATTGTTAAATACATAGCTGCTGGGGGTTGAAACCCCACTTAATAATGATTCTCTTCTTTTTTTAAATGAAATAATTAAATCTAGTAATGTCATTTTTAATATTGTTTTATTTCTGGACTTTGGGGGGAAAACCCAGTTGTTTGAAAATAAAATGAAACCTGAACTACAGAGACCATTTTTAAGAAAGACTTGCTATGAAAATTATTGGGGGAAACCAAGTCGGGTTTACCAGACAAGATTCTCTAAAATATGTATGAGTGAACTAAATTCCAGAACACTAGAATTATGAAGAACCCAGCAATCATTAGAGTCTCCTGTTTCACAGGAGAAACAGCCTGCTGGCCATCAGAGACCTGAGGATACAGGAGAGATGATTTCATCGACTTCAAAACTCTATTATATACTTAAGGTTTTAAAATATGTTCAACAGAGTCATCATGCTTTCTCGGTGCTCACTTTGTGTCTGATCCACGTGTGGCTCCTGTCACCCCTAGCCTCCCCAGTTTGGCTGTCACTCTACAGAGGAAATAAAAAAGCAGCAGACCCAGTTTCCTGGCTGTTTTATTTTATGGAGATGCTAAAAGGAAGCTTATTTCATATTGATCATACCAGGGAGCTAGCCAAGTATGGTGTTAATTGGGTCCTCTGGAATTCTAAACCCCTGGGACGAGAGGCTTTCTAGGAAGGAGGGGGAAAAACCCACAAGCTGCATAAAAATGAAATCCAGGAGCCCGCAATGTCCCAGTTGCTGGTGATTTGGGCAGCTCGTTTTGTATCCAGTTGCTTATTTCAATTAGCTTGTTTTGTGTTATGTTTCCCCACACCCCCTTTCCTGCAAAGCTGTGAAGCCTTGTTTTGAAAACTGCTGCCCCAGAGTGCACTGGTTTGGCTGTCCTGTCCTCATTGTTCTAATGCTCATTCCATATGTGGGTCACATACTAGCGCTCTCCCCCACACCCCTCCACCTCCCTCTTATCCCTCCAGCTACCTCCCCTCCTTTTCCCTTCCCTTCTCTTCCTTTCCCTGTTGGTGTGTTGACTCTCTGGCTCTCATTCCCCTGTTCTACTCCCCCCCCCCCACAATCTCTCTATCTCTGTCTCTCTCTCTCTCTGTCTCTCTCTCTCTGTCTCTCTCTCTTTCACACACACACACACACACACACACTTTTCTTCTCTCAAGAGGCAGAAGTAGGGGCCAGATTCTTTCAAGATCTTTGCACACAGAGCCATTCAAACTTAAAAAGCTGGTTACTGTGCATTTATTTTATGGAAAACACCACTTCACCTTCCTGAAAGTAATTATTCTGTTCCTCTCCCCTCTACTTCCCTCTTTCCACTCCTTGCTCTTTTCCCCTCTTTTTCTAGGACAAAGGTTTTTTAAGAAACTAGGATTGCTGCTTCCTTCTGCCCTCTCTTGTTACCGTGGTAGCGAGTATCTCAGACAGTGAAGGATGGAGTAGGCAGGCTGGGGTTTTATGCACAGTTCTTTGGGGGCTGCAGAAGGAGTCCCCTGAGAAATGTGCATTGCAGGCATGCCTGCTGAGTTTACTATGCTGGTTATCTGTCACTTATTCTGACTAAAAGGTAAGGGCTTCTGCAATCTGCGGCTGCAAAGAATTGGCACATTGTTTTATTTCTAAGGTCTTCAACTAATTGGCTCTTGAGAGAAGATTGGAATGAGAGTTTTTGCTGGACTTCTGTAGCTTATCCTATTAGATCTCTCTGATTTTTTGAATGTCTGAGGGAAAATAGTTTTGGCAATCTTTGGTTATTGATGGGATGTCTATTTACATGTGTTCAGGGGAAAAAAAAAAACCCAACTTTTAATTCCACGTTGTTTTCTTCTTTTCATTTAAAACTTTTCATTTACCAATGAAAAGATGTGTTATATATGTGGTCCATATTTTCATTGGTTTCTGTAAACTTTGGGTATAAGAGTTTTGAAATCATCCCAAGCAAGATAAGATTTTAACTCAGCAGATTGCATTTTTACCACTTAAAAATTATTGTGCATTTGAGTAATCAGAGTAAGGAAAGTTTGAGACTATTTAGATGAATAGTAACATTTACATTTATTAGTCTGTTACTCTAGAATGGATAAATACATATTGGTAAATATAAATAACCATTTATGCCTCTTGTTTTATGTGTGGTTAGAGGGAATTTTCTGCATCTGTTCAGAATTCTGACTGAACTACAGGCAAAGGAATCTTAGTAATAAGGACTACATAAAAGTGTATAGACTTTTAAAAAGATTTATTTATTTTATTTTAGAGAGGGAGGGAGGGGCAGAGGAGAGGGAGAGAGAAAATCTCAAGCAGATTCCCTGTTGATGGCAGAGCCTATTGCAGGACTTGATCCCAGGATCCTGAGATCATGATCTAAGCTGAAATCAGCAGTTGAACACTCAACAGACTGAGCCACCCAGGCGCCCCTGGAAAGTATGTAGACCTTAAGTTTATGTTTTTAAATTTACCTACTTGAAGTAATTGAAACTGCAATATCAATTGCCTGTTATCTCTGGGAAAAAACTTATCTTTGATTAAGAAGCATAATTTCAGGGATCCCTGGGTGGCTTAGCGGTTTGGTACCTGCCTTTGGCCCAGGGCGCGATCCTGGAGTCCCGGGATCGAGTTCCGTGTCAGGCTCCCTGCATGGAGCCTGCTTCTCCCTCTACCTGTGTCTCTGCCTCTCTCTCTCTCTCTCTCTGACTATCATGAATGAATAAATAAGTAAATCTTAAAAAAAAAAAGAAGCATAATTTCAAAAACAGATTGTACATCACTACGGAGCTTATACAGTTGGAAACCAGCTGAACTTTATTGAAAAAAAATGATTATACCTTATTTTCTTAAGTGGTGGTAATTTATTAAGACTCTTTTGTAGGAGTGTAGGAGGTATTTTATTGGAGATGGAAGGTCCTTTTAATGGTATTTTTCCTTTATGGCTGCTGTTCAGGGCATGTGGTGTGTTGCTATCCGGTTCTGTTTATCAATCTGTCTCATGAGCCATAAATGAAAGAAAGGTGTATGTTTGGATACCCAATTTAAGTCAGCTAATTTTATTTATGACTTTATAAAATTTGGGTCAAAGAGCTGTGGGAAAGGTTTCTTGCAAAAGGACATATGGATGCATCTGCTTATACAACCGAGTGCTATTAACAAAACAAGCTGGGGATTTTTTTCAGTGATTAGACATTGAGTGGATCCTGAGGAAAGATGGTATCTGTGAAGGGAAGCAGCTTTATTTCTTTGACTCTGACTCAAAGGTTCTTACTGAGGTGTAGAGTAGGGCCTAGATTTTAGGGTCTGTTTTTCTTCCACAGTTATCCCTCACCCCTATCCCCTTCTATCCAGTGTCTGTCATTAAGTTACTCTTGTTTCTTTATGCAGTAGGATAGCTTTACATTCCTTTCAAAATCATTAGGTGATAATTCAGATGAGCATATACTCAGGGAGAATTTAAAAATTTTCCCTTCCATATTTTATCCTACACATCTCCTTCTTAGTACAAAGAAAAACACACCAGATACCTCTTCATCTGCAGTTTTTCTTTTCTTCCAACTTTAAAAACTTTCTAAAATGTCAATTTTAGAATCCCTTCATAAAATGGGATAACTTTTAATGTGTTAAATCAGTGACTGTCAACCAGGGGGTGTTCAAAGTACTCGCCTGTGAGGTATTTAAATAATGCAGGTTGTAGGTACCACCCCCAAGGAGTTTGTTCTGAACTCTGTATCCATACCCGGTACATGGTAGGTGTTCAGTAGTAGTAGTCACTGAATGTTAATTACTGAAATGTTTTCCAAGTAGAACTAACAGGCCACACGGAGTAAGACTACAAAATCTTTTCCTCTTCCTCTTTAGTTGAAATTGGAAAGAGGCACTTCTGACTTCTCTGCTTCCTACGTGTATATTGAGAAAAACAGGGCTTCTTTTGAAAGGATGGGCTTCTTTTGCAGATGTTTTCAAAACTCTGAAAGTAAATTAATCACCCTTAAAAAGGCTAGTAGGATCCTCTACTCATTTTCCACTACCCAGACAAATAGTCCTGTAGCAGTGCTACTAATCACAACATTCTTAGAAATTACTTTGCAGGGATCCCTGGGTGGTGCAGCGGTTTGGCGCCTGCCTTTGGCCCAGGGCGCGATCCTGGAGACCCGGGATCGAGTCCCACATCGGGCTCCCGGTGCATGGAGCCTGCTTCTCCTTCTGCCTATGTCTCTGCCCCTCTCTCTCTCTCTCTCTCTCTTTCTGTGACTATCATAAATAAATAAAAAGAAAAAAAAAGAAATTACTTTGCACCCCAGTCCCATGACTCTCTTATGAATCTCAAAATGATATTATGGAGAGAACTCAAGGAATTGAAAACATTGTCTTCTCACATGTATGTTTTTGAGTTGGGTTTATTTTCCCACTTGAACCAGTAGGAATGTGCTTCTTGGGTATCAATTATTATGTGCCTCCTAAACAACTCTTAAGACACCCAGACTGATATTACATATCAGATGAGGGACTGTATTCATGGATCTGGAATTGGTCTGTGATCCTAAGTGTTTGTTTTTCCTATGAAAGCTTCTCTCCTGCTACCTTGAATGGAGTCTTGAAAAATTATTGGTCCCTAAGCTATAGGAACAAGATTTTTTTTTCTTTTTAAAATTTTTAGTTTTTTTTAAAGATTCTATTTATTTATTTGAAAGAAAGACCTAGAGAGCACCAGTAGGTGGAACAGCAGAGGGAGAGGGAGAAGCAGGCTCCTCACTGAACAGGGGAGCCTGATGTGGGGCTCGATCCCAGGATCCGGAATCATGACCTGAGCCAAAGGCAGCCACTTAACCAACTAAGCCACCCAGGTGCCTCAGGAACAAGACCTTTAAAAAAGAGAGTTCAGCACCCCTGTATTTTTTGCAGCATTATTTACAATAACCAAGACACAGAATCAACCCAAATGTCTGTTGATAGATGAATGGATAAAGATAATATAATATTGTATACAATGGAATATTATGCAGCCATAAAAAGAGATGAGATCTTGCCATTTGTGACAACGTGAATAGACCTAGAAAATATTATATTAAATTAAGTAAGTCAGATAGTTAAAGACAAATACCATATGATATTACTTAAATGTGGAGTCCTTTTTTTTTGGTTTTATTTATTTTAGAAGGATTGAGAGGGAGAGAGACAATCTCAAGCAGATTCCACACTGAATGCAGGGCCTGATGTGGGGCTTGATCCCACCAACCCAAGATTATGACCTGCACCAAAATCAATAGTTGGACACTTAACCAACTGAGCCACCCAAGTGCCCCTTTTATGTGGAATCTAAAAAGCAAAACAAAATAAACATGCACAAAAAAAAAACCAGAAACAGACTCATAAATGCAGAGAACAAACTGGTGGTTGCCAGAAGGAGGGAGGATTGAGGGATGGGTGAAATAGGTGAAGGGGGTTAAGAGATCCAAACTTCCATTTATAAAATAAGCAAGTCACAGGGATGAAAAATACAGCATAGGGAATATAACAATAATACTATATTACTGTATGGTGACAGAAAGTAACTATACTTATCATGGTGAGTATTGTGTAATGTATAAATTGTCTAATCACTGTATTATTCACATGAAACTAATACACTGTCAACTATACTTCATTAATAAAAAGAGTATATTTTTTAAAAAGAACATTCAAACAAGATACTAATATCTTAATATTATCTGCAGTATAAAGACTTGAATTAGAGTAGATGATCCTTAAATCATTCCTAGATTTCTGACCTCTGAATTTTAGTCTTTATTTCTTTTACATGTTTAATCAACTCTCAGAGTCAGTTCTGCTGTAATACTTGTTTTGAAAATGAGAATTTTTATTATATGTTAATGTATGTAATATACATATTAGAGACCAAACATAAAGCAAATGGTGCATTTGCTTATGTGCCATTTCTTTCTAGAGAAGCATTAGATGAATGCAGAAAAGTGCAGCCAGCTGAAAGGCACTTAAGACTACTTAAAATGCACATGTGTATGCATCCCAGTCACCTATAGACTTAATTTATCTGTGTATTATGAGCCACACCTATGCACATTTGGTGTTATAGCTTTGTGTTTAATATCAGATTACCCTCATACCATACAAGATGCATCCCTTTCTGCACCCAATTCTAGTCAAACTCTAGGTTTTTAATGAGGTAAAAGTGCCATACTGATAGTAGTTTTGATTGTATATTTTAACTATTTAACATGTATAAAACTGCTACCATTTTTATTAAGATCCTGCTTTTTAAAAAAACATCATTGGTATCCTTTTGTGGTGCCTTACCCCTAACCACACGTTTTGCATAAATAAAAACCCTATGGTTTTTATTGCATGATTTGCATAGCATAGAGGTTTTTAGGAACAAGTATGTTTTGTTACAGCAGAACTGGATGTAATGGATTTTGGCATCATAAAATTCTTGGCGGCAAGGTGCAGAGAACAGTTAGTGTATCCTAGGATTGTTTTCTGTGAATGTTGTCAACTTAGCATGCTTTTTCCTACTTTGCATTTTTTTCTAGTGCCTCTATAGGAATGCCTTGGAATAATCATTTCTCAAACCTCAAAACCTTAGGGAAAGTTTTATGACATTCTCAAAACTGAAGACTGCTGTGAATGATTAGATACTTGGTTGAACTCTAGAAATAAGAATTTTGTTGAAAAAAAAGAATTTTGTTGTCTTGGCTAATTAATAATTAAAGTTATTGGATATATAATTTTTAACAGGTTCTAAGGTTCAGATTAAAATATGGCTATGGTGGGGTACCTGCCTAGCTAGTCAGGAGGCCATGTGACTCTTGATCTTTAGGTTGTGACTTCAATCCCCAGGTATGATGTGGAGTTCACTTAAAAAATTTGTTTTAAATTAAAAAAAAAAAAAACCATGGAGATGGTATCATACTTTTTTGGTATAAAACATTATCAAATGAATCCAAATGTGATCATTTTTACATTTGCCAAAAGACTCACTGACTCCTCATTGTATGAAACAAGGAAGAATGTTGGTCTGGTTTGGTAGAAGGGAAAGGAGATTTTAGTCTTCAGAAGTGATAGAGAGGTGATGTATACAGTCAAGTTTGTTTGTTTGTTCTTAGAGTCTGCTTATGGTGGGCCTGGGAATTGGAGTTTGAGTTTTTGTTTCTGATTCTCTTCAGGGTTCTGACTTTTGGCCAAAGCAGTTACCACCTGATGCTGTTCTGGGTATCCTCGTGCCACTCCCTGCTGGAATGATGTTTGTTTCACCCCTCACTTTGCCCTTTAGAACACTGCATAAGTCCTCCAGAGAATTGAATATGATTGGGCAGGAGTTTGGAGTTGAATTTGGGCGGAGCCGTCCTAGGGTCCCCTGCTGGTTTCTTGCTGTGTTATCTGTCAAGCCACATGGCCAGATCTTTTGTTCCACGTTGTAAAATGAATTTCCTTTCTAGCTCCTTCACTAGAACTTTTTCCTTTAAAATGCAGCCATTTGAAAGCTTCCTGGGCACATTGAGGTAGTTAGAGAAGGTCAGATGATCATGCTTTATTCACTTGGCTGTTGCCTTGAGCATTATTATACTTAACCCATGTTTATTCTTTTTTTTTTTTTTTTCAATAGATGGAGGCGGGGGAAGGGCCGAGTTAGAGGGAGAGAGAGAATCTCAAGCAGACTCCATGCCCAGCACAGAACCCCTCTCAGGGCTCAATCTCACCACCATGAGATCATGGCCTGAGCCAAAATCAAGAGTCAGATGCTTCCCTGTCTGAGCTACCAGGCACCCCAAACCCATGTTTATTCTTAAACATATAGTTAGGGACTGTGTACTCCCAAATTCATATGTTGAGGTTCTAACCCTTGATGTGACTATTTGTGGAGATAGGGCCTGCGAAAAGATTGGTGGAAGTTAAATGAACTCATAAAGATGGAGCTCTATCAAGGACAGGGCTGGTGTCCTTGTGAAAAGAGGAAGAGACTCCAAAGCTCTCTTTCCCCTGATGTGAGGACACATTGGAAAGCTGGTAGCTGTCTGCAGGCCCAGAAAAGAGTTCTCATTATGAGAGGAAACAACCAGCACTTTGATCTTGAACTTCCCATCCTCTAGAACCCTGAGAAATAAATTTCTATTGTTCAAGCCATCCAGCCTATGGGATTTTGTTAGTGCAGCCCATGCATACTCATTCACATACATAGTTTCATTTATACCCTTAGTGGACTTCTGGTTGAACAGAAGAAATAATACAAATATGTTGACAAGAAGCATGAAAATCAAAATCCTGCTAATAACCTTAAGATTGTCTTGGGCGGATAGATCCTAAAGCTAAATTGATCAGGGTTCTTATATCACATATCGGTTGCTAAAAATATGAAACACAGTATTTATTCCATCTACTGGGTCTTCATTTACTGAGAATAAAAAATTGTACTCTGTATAGTTTATTTGTCAAGATGTGTGCACAAATAGAAACCTGAAAGCAAAAAAAAGAAAAAAAGAAATCTGAAACCTTGAAAATTACCCCCCCAAAAATTGTTTAAGCATATGATGCAAATATTTCACCTATCAGATCACAAAATTAGTTTGCTTATTTTTGACACAATATTGTGTAGCTAAACCTCAAGTTATATGTTCATATGATTAATCACTTAATTAATTGAGTAATCAGCTAAACCTCAAGGTATATGTTCGTATGTGCTTGATCCTAAAATCTAATATAATGTTATTTTATTTTTTATGATTAATCACTTTCTCTCAGATTACACACAATAATAATAATACTACCACCAAAATATTTACTAAGAACAGTTAATTTTTTTTTAATTTTGCTTATGATGTTCCCAAACTATTTTATACTTGTCCTTTGTCTGCATTGTTTGAATATATAGTAGTTGCATACTGCATATCTTATTCTGTCTCTTTTAAACCTCATTTAATCTTAGCTGTATAAGTAACAATGTTTTGTGCTCACACAAGCCCTTAATGTTGTCTCTATCTTGGTCGTCTGAAACTCATTCTGTAATAGATTTGGAGTAAGATCTCATTGTAGGGATGCCTGGGTGGCTCAATAGGTTAAAGAGTCTGACTCTTGGTTTTCACTCATGTCATGGTTGTGAGATCCAGCCCAAAGATGGGCTCCACTGAGCACCAGTCGGGAGTCTGCTTGTCCCTCTCACCCTGCTCCTTTCCTGCTGACTCTCATGTGCACACACTCTCTGTCAAATACATACATACATATATACATAAAATCTTTAAAAAGAAAGAAAAAGATTTCATTGTAACAGTATTTCCTGAGTTAAGATAGGAGTTTATCTGTAAACTTTATACTTGAAAGTAATTTCTGTGAGTTATTAACTCCTTGGTCAACATTTTTTTTCATTGACTGTCTTAAACACAATACTCCATTTTGATCTGTAATGAAGCATTGCTGTCAAAGAGCCTAATGATAGCCTAATTTTCTTTTGTTTATAATTCATTTCTGTTCCTGCCTAACTATCCCCTTCCTGAAATTTTTTTCTTGTTCTGTAAAGACCCGTAATTTTGTCAAAATAGGTATTGAAATAAGCTTTTCTAGGTCAATATTCTCATATGAAGCATGTGGTATGCTCTTTTATTATGTAGTTTCATTTTTTTTTGTTTATTTCAGGAATATTTCTAACAATTATATTTTTAGTACTAGTTGTATTTCTTTATATATTATTTTTTTACATTGCTATATTAGTTTTGGGTATAAATATGGTGATTCAACAATTCAACATATCACCCAGTGCTCATCACAACAAATGCACTCCTAATCCCCATCATGTGTTTCACCCATTCTCCCTCCCACTGGTAACCATCAATTTGCTATCAATTTACTGTTTCTTGGTTTGTCTCTCTCTCTTTTTTCCCCTTGTCATTTATTTTGTTTCTTAAATTCCACATATGAATAACGTCGTATGGTTATTTGTCTTTCTCTGATTGACCTATTTAGCTTAACATTGTGTTCTTAGCTCCATCCATGTCATTGCAAATGGCAAGATCTTTCTTTTTTGGCTGAATTATATATATAATATTTAATATTATTATTAATATTATTAATATTAATAAGTATTAACATATATAATATATTTAATATTAATAGACATCTTCTTTGTCCATTCATCTGTCAATAGACACTTGGGCTGCTTCCATATCTTGGGTATTGTATATAATGGTACAATAAACATAGGGGTGCATTTATCCTTTTAAATTAGTATTTTTGTGTTCTTTGAATAAACACCCAGTAGTGCAATTCCTAGATTGTAGGGTAGCTCTATTTTTAACTTCCTGATGAACCTCCATAGTGTTTTCCAGAGGCTGCACCAGTTTGCATTCCCAAGAAGAATGCCCTAGGGTTCGTTTTTCTCCACATCCTCACCAACACCTGTTGTTTTTAAGTGTTGTTGATTTTAGCCATTTTGACAGATGAGGTGATATCTTATTGTGGTTTTGATTTGCATTCCCCTGATGATGAGTGATGTTGAACATCTTTCATGTATGTGCTGGCCATCTGTATTTCTTCTTCTGAGGAATGTCTGTTCATGTCTTCTGCCAATTTTAAGAGGATTAATTGTTTTTTTTGGGGGTATTGAGATGTATAAATTCTTTATGTTTTGGATACTAACCCTTCATTGGATATGTCATTTGCAAATATTTCTTCTCATTTAGTAGATTGCCTTTTAGTTTTGTTGGTTGTTTCTTTCACTGTACAGAAGCTTTTTGTTTTGATGTAGTCCCAGTAGTTTATTTTTACTCTTGTTTCTCTTACCTCAGGAGACATTCCTAGAAAAAATTTGCTAAGGTTGATTTCAAAGCAGTTACTGCCTGTGTTCTCTTCTAGGATTTTAATGGTTTCCTGTCTCACATTTAGGTCTTTAATCCATTTTGAATTTCTTTGTGTGTATGGTACCATTTGTTGAAGACACTTTTTCCCACTGGATATTCTTTCTTACTTTGTTGAAGAGTAATTGGTCATATAGTTGTTGATTAATTTCTGGGTTTTCTATTCTGTTCTATTGATCTATGTGTCTCTATCTGACCAGTGCCACACTGTTTGGATTACTACACCTTTGTAGTATGTATAATGTTACTTTTAAATTTAAATTATAGGCAGATCTTTTTTCTTATAAATCTAAAGTAAATTAGATAGCATATATTACTTATTAAATGGAAAAGGCTGAAATTTGTCTTCACACATAATGAAAATTATTAAAATTGTATTAAATGAACTTTATGATAATATCTTTCATAATATATTGATCTCAAATGAATGCTTTATTTTAAATCCCTTATCATGTACCATGCAAAGAGGATGAAATGATTAAAAGATTTCCTAAGGGGTTTCCAGTGATTATACATGATGGTGGAAAAAGGGTTTCTGAGTAAAAAGTGAATACACAATGCTGGCCTGAAAGATTGCCTTTCTTTTGAACAGAGCAGATTTAGGAATATAGAAGTGGATAGAAGGAAGAGATTACTTAGAAAGTGTAAACACTCCACTTGGAGCTCAGTAAGTACAGAGGCCTCATTTAGCCGAAAAAGAGTGAGGTTTCAGTTCTCAGACAGTCTGCATCATAAGATAACATGCTTGTTGGCAGCAACAGCACTGTTGGTTTTTGAAGAAACATATACAAAATACATATTTATTAGTTGCTTTGATTAAAAACAAAACTCTTCTAAATGTCTGTTTTTCTCTTCACAATGGCCTTCTTAATATCATGCCAAAAATATGCCCCAGCTATCCATGCTTAGCAAGTTGAATTGGAGATGGTTTACATCTTGAGTACTTCACAATTAACTGCTTTGGTTAGTGTTGGCAAATTACATAACCAAATTGTTGATCTGTTTTCTAATGTCTCTACAAAATTATGCTGAAAAAAAAAGTGCATACAAAGTAAATTGCATCTAGAATTGCGTGGTACCCATGTTCTCTTTGTGTTGAGGGGGGAAATGATTACATCACTCTTTGGAATCATTCTATTTCAGTCAACTTTTTGATCATTGATCTGGTTAGGGGTTAGTAAATGGGACCGATATGCTGCTGTGTGCTGAGCGGAGTAGACTATTTAATAGCCTTATTGGAGCTCTCAGGCGATGATTTCTCAATTTCAGTCTTTTTTCACTTTGGAGCCACTCTGAGAAAAAGGGAGACCCAGGGTTTAATTTGAATAAAGAAGGAATTAACCAGTCATCATTCCACGTAATCCTAGGACACAAAGAAGATAGAGCTGTGTTAACCAAGAAGGTAGCAGTTGAGGAACTCAGACATCAGGATTGATGATCCTGAAGGTGGGCAGGTGGGTAGGAAGAAAGGAAGGAAAGAAGAAAGGGTGGATGGAAGGAAGGATAGATGGATTAAGAAAACTAAGAGTTTACAAGTTCAAAATGTTTCCCTCTTCTTCCTCCGTATGGGGGACATAGATTCAGGTAAACTCTTCCTTTCCTTTGGTTGTATTCTTTTGTTTTAAGGAATATCATGGTTATTTATTTAATTTTTTAAATGTAGGCTCTTCCATTTTGCCTGCTGCAGCTCAGTGACCTTAGGTTATTTAGCTTAAAAACCAAAGGATTTGGTTGTTGGAAAGGTATTAGCATCAGAAAGGAAGGTTGCCTGGTGTGCTGGCTAAAATAACCCCACAGAAAGAGGTTGGGCTGGTGATGAGGGAATTTTGATACTAGAGAGTCTTTGTTTAATTGTTGAGCAATAAATAAATAAAGTTATGCTCTCTGGTATTGCTGAATATCAAGCTCTCTTCTCTGAGTTGGAGTGAAGTCTATTACAAGTGTTGGTGGCTTCTTTGTGGTTGTCAGTAAATGTATGCTCGAGTCCAACTAGTGATGTCTTATACTTTTTTAGTAATCACAACTTTTTCAAATCTTTTCCTGTCTTCATACTTCTAGAATTATATGCTGTGTATGGGATGTGCTGGAAGAAAGAGTTCTGGCCAGAGTCAGGAGACCTGGCCTTTAGGTGCAATCACTATTCTTAATGGACTTCTCTTGAGTGGTTCCTTTTCCCTAAGTGACCTCAGCCTCTTTGAGCTTTAAAATATGGTGCCTTGATTCTAAGAGTCCTTACTTTTCTGTTTGCATTTATTTAGTACAAAATCTCCAGCCTGTGATGAAAGTTGGCCTGAAGTGACTGGAGGGAAAGAGTTATTCCAAGTCATGCGCCATCATTAGAATGTTTTGTTTTCTTTGTTTGTTTTTAAATAACAATTGTTTGCCTTTACCTTGAAAATACTTTGCAAAGCCCAACTCTTATAACATCCTATAGTATAGAGGGGTCACCATTTCAGGCACTGATTTCTAGAAATGGGCAAACCGAAATCTAGAGGGGTAGCATGGCAGCCTTCATGTCTCATCCTATAGTGACTTGCTGGTAAGAGAGGAAGCAGTCTTTTTTCTGAGGTTGCAGAAGAAAAGTTAGCATTTCCTTGGGAATTCTGACATGGCCTTTTGTGCCTCCATTCTTCCTTTCCTTACTCCCCTCTTTCTCTTCCTTTCACTTGGTCATTTATAAGCATTCTCTCAGTTTTGCAGCTCTAAAATTATGAGTGTTGTCTTGAACAATGATAGTGTATTTGCAAAATAAGGGATATATGAACAGATGAAGACATGGAAAGAGTTTTAATCCTGTGAGATTTGTATTTTAGAATGTATATAATTCTAAGAGAAGATTCCTCTTTTTTATCAAGTTGTTTATTTTAGCCGTAATTACCTATTTCCCCTTTGCTCCTCAGACTCCTGATAGACAAGCTTCTTGAGAAAAAGGTTCAGCTTATGGAGAGAAATTCCTTTGCTCAGAGAACAAAGACATTGTACTTTCTTGAAGTTGAGAGATCCATAAAGTAGAACTATTATTTTTCATAGAGGTATTCAACACCAGTGACCAAATGCACAGGTCTTTCCTGAATGAATACAAGCTCTGGGAAGTCTCAGTGGAGGCTCAATGTTTGGGGACAATGTTGGGGGGATCTGGTGGTTTCAAATCTTGATTAGACAGGAAAAGAGGACTATGGTGAAAACAGGCCAAGGAAGTAAATGCAACCTCATTCCCAGCAAGTGCATGGGATCATGTCATTCCTTAATTCACTCATCTACTACAAATGATCCCTGTGATTTGTAGAGCTCTATGCCAGCACTCTCTTACAACTGGAGCTGCTGCATTATCAGTCAACAAAATGAACCTCTTCCTCTCTTGGGACCTTTGTTCTAGTGGGAGAACTTTGGTCAATTGCTTATATATACACATACACATTGTCTAAAACAGGATGTACTCTGAATGATTACTGGACACCTCTAGGAAAAGTATAGAACAAGGAAAACAGGATCTTGCCCCCATGTAATCGGCATATTTCACAAATAAGGGATAGACTATCAAAAAAATCTTCCCTGGGGTATATGTTAGTTTTCCTTCCACCTTCCTTGATAGGGTATAATTGGGTAATAATTTGGAATGGGTCAATGTGGCAAGTGGTGAACAATGCATGTTCAACAGATGACCTGAAATGATGGGAAAAGTACAGAGTTGTAGACCTTAAACATTTTTTTTTTCTGACTGAAATTTTAAGCAATGATGAACCATTTGTGCTTTAACTCATGCTGTTTAAAAAAGTCTTTGTAAACTGCTTTAATCCCTTCTTGTGTTCAGTAAGTGTAATAGTGTGAATCTTCATTTTAACAGCTGCAGCAAACATTGATTCATTTCATACCCTGTGCAAAGTGTTGCTGATACAAAAATAAATAAGAAATGATCCCTATGGGATCCCTGGGTGGTGCAGTGGTTTGGCGCCTGCCTTTGGCCCAGGGTGTGATCCTGGAGACCCGGGATCAAATCCCACATCGGTCTCCCGGTGCATGGAACCTGCTTCTCCATCTGCCTGTGTCTCTGCCTCTCCCTCTCTCTCTCTGTGACTATCATAAATAAATAAACATTAAAAAAAAAAAAGAAATGATCCCTACCCTTAAGGGCTTATAAAATGAGAATTTGGAGGTATTGTGGAAATTTTCTTCTGAAAGTCTTTTTTTTTTTTTGGCATAGTACTGCAGGTATATGAGACAGGGGATAGGGAAACTGAGCTCTGAATATGAACCACCCAGTATATATCCAGAGAGTCCTTTTGCAGTAAATTTCTACTCTAAATGTGTTTGATAGTATCACCATTTCTAGTTAAATATATATATATGTTTATATATATATATATATATAAACATATATATATATTTATAAATGAGATTTTGAGGATACAAGGGTCATGAAAACACTGGATTTACTTATATTAGTGTTTTCTGAACTTTCTTCCATGGGAGAATGTTGACAGTTATGGGGAAGGGGAACAAAGTGGCAGGAGAGGAGGAGTTTCCATGTCAAGTGAGTTTGGCAAACATCCGGGCCAAAGGAAGGAAGCAAGATTTTTAATGTGTGACTTTCCATAATCTTTAATTTTCTTTTTTTTTTTTTAAAGATTTATTTATTTATGATAGACAGAGAGAGAGAGAGAGGCAGAGACACAGGAGGAGGGAGAAGCAGGCTCCATGCTGGGAGCCCGTAGTGGGCCAAAGGCAGGGGCTAAACCTTTGAGCCACCCAGGGATCCCCCATAATCTTTCATTCTCTGATCTGCCTTGTGAATCTCCAAGATGGGTTTTAGCAGTGGTTTCCAAATCTGGCATCATAATCACAGTATCTGGACCTCCACTCATTCATTGAATCACAATTGAGGGAGGTGGGAATTGGGGATTTTTATTTAAAACACATTTAGGAGACTGCTTCAAGGCAGGTGGGAATTAGTCTCTCCCAGCAGAGGTCTGAGGCACTTTTGAAGTATGGGATGCATCCCTCCCCAGTTTATTTAATGCCAGAATTCCTCTTATCCAAGAAATACATGTTGACATTTATGGAACTAACAGTTTAGAAAATGCTGGTCCACACATTCTCCTACTAAAGGCTGAAAGAAAAAAATGAGCCTTTGCAGGTTTATCAGTTTGGGACTGGACTTTGAGTTGTATATTTGGGTTGTGGGATAGCATTAAAGGTTAAGCCTGTTTTCTGAACCCACATTGATGTGTTATTTATTATTATTATTATTTTTAAAGATTTTATTTATTTATTCATGAGAGACACACAGAGAGAGGCAGAGACATATACAGAGGCAGAAGCAGGCTCCTCCTGGGGAGATGAATGTGGAAATCGACCCCAGGACCCCGGGACCACGACCTGAGCTGAAGACTCTCAATCACTAAGCTACCTAGGTGCCCCTGTTTATTATTTTTTAAAGTGGTACTTATTTCATTGTATTATCCTTAGACCTTTTTTCTTTCCTTTTTATAATAGACATTGCCAGAGAGGTTGAATGCAACATGTAGTACATTTTGTTTTGTTCTCTCACTTTGCTAGGCAATAATACTTAAAGGTTTCATGTATGAAACCCAAATCACCAGAGATAGGAAATGTTTTTATTAAGGAGTATTTGCTCGTATTGTCTTTAAATAGATGTGTCTTCAAAGAAAGAAGAGAATGGAATTATCTTATTTAAAAAAATTTTTTGGTTGTTTTTGGGACTGGCTTCTAGATCATAAATGTATTATGCTGCAGAGGTTACAGTGGCAAAATTAAAGTGATAAAAGTAGACAGATATAATATGAAAAATACTAGTCCTGGAAAGCAGATAATTTTCCTGAAAAAAAAAAAAAAAGGTGGGCAAGCCCTCCACAGGGGTTTAACTTTGTCTTCTTAAACACTTGAAACACCTGATGCCTCATTTGAGAAGGTGGCTGTGGGGCGGTGTGTGTTCTCTGCAGACTTCAGGGTTCTGTGTGGACAGCCACCACGGCGTGGGGCTGTGGCTATATGTGGAATCGTGATAATAAGCTCCAGGGGTGACCCTGGTCACAGGCATTAGCATCAGACTAAATCTAAATACAACCTTCTTTTCATTTTGAGTGTTCTGTATGGGAAACTTTTTAGTAAACCCACAGTTGAGTTTCTGCTCACTTTCATCCAAGATACCGAAAACCAGATTACCATTTTTGTTCAAGCGACTGGACTTCTGAGATTATAGGGCTGTGAAAAGGCTGTGAAAATTTTTGTACAGTCATTAGAAATCTTAATTGCTGAAGTGCCGACTCAGGCTAAATGTAGGCCTTGTCGTCAGGCCCAAGGAAACCACGTGAATGTCATATAACAAAGTGCCATAACAGTACATGAACGGTGGCCTCCAACCCATGGCGTGATGATTATAATGGATCTAAAGATCCTCTGAAGGAAAGACCAATTATCTCCGACAGTCCTGCAGGCTGGATCTCCAATAGGCTAGATGGAGGCTGTACCTGAAGACTGCCACCAGGAATTTGAAGATGATTCTCGCAGAGATATTTTAGGAACCAAGACCTTTAATCTGATAACATTTAAAGCCCATTTCAAGCATGTTAGATAAATTATGTCAAGGCTCTGGGGAGGTATCTCTGGAATCTGAACATTCTCTGGGGATTGTTGTTTGACATTTATGGCAGGTGAGAGTCCTACACCTTGTGAAGTCATTAAGGTGCAGTTATGACAGGCTTGACTTGATCCTTTTTGATTTGTCTGCCAGCCTTGATAGCTCCAAACAGTTGTAGGGACCTGAAGACACTTCTCTGGCTTCTAGTAGCACAAACAGTGAAAATATTCTGCTCCCTGTGGCTAAAGCTGCATGAAAGAAATTTTTGCTGAGAAAAGGTGGAAGGCTCTCAGGTTGAAGGCTGCTATTAAGTTAGAAGACTGGGCCCTATTATCAATGACTCCCTAGGTGTACTGAATGGATGGGATTCCTTTTCTTCTTCCTTTTTTCTTTCTCTTTTTTACTTGTGCTTTAATTGAAGGAAGACATTTTTCTCATTCTGCCAGGTAACTCCTTATCTTAGCTCTCATTTGACATGTGGCTAAAATGGTGCTTTTGGAAGGCAGGACTATGGCATGTCTGCAGCAACTTGAGGGACAAAGATTAAGGGTCCTTCTTCATTTTGGGCATGTGTATGTTTCTCTTGTGCATGCCTAAGCTGTTGTAACTTAAGGTCTGGCTCCCAAGCTATATCCATTGTTGGCAAAATAGTTTATTTATTTATTTAAACATTTTTAAAGGTTTATTTTTATTTCAGAAGGAGAGAGAGAGAGAGAGCATGAGAGTGAGTGGGAGGAAGGGTAGAAAGAGAGGGGAGAGAGAATGCTCCAGCAGACACCCCCCCCCCCCCCCACTGAGCGCAGAGCCAGACTTGGGGCTCTATCCTAGGACCCTGAGATCATGACCTAAGCCAAAATCAAGAGCCAGCTGCTTAACCTGACTGAGCCATCCAGGTCCCCTGGCAAAATAGTTTAAAACAGAACAGAACTTACTGAATAGGCAACATAATATTATGTGATCACTGAGCACAGGGGTCACACAGGGTCCATCATAATTAACTATGTGATGTAGGACAAGTAATTTAGCTTCTATGCCTCAGTTTCCCCATCTGCCCATCTGAGAAAACTGACTAATTAAACCTACCCCATAAGGCTAGCTTGAGTGGAATGAGGCATGATTTAAAACACCCTTGTCAGGTACATAGTAAGTACTTTATAAATGATAACTATAATTATTTCTTGGAGTTAACTGCACTAACATAAAATGTATGTATTTTTTATCTTCCTGGAAAACAGAGGTCTTTTATTGATAGCCTTTGTGATAAATGATTTGAATATGAACATGAACTAAATTTCTTTTTTTTTTAAAGATTTTTTTTTAATTATTTATTCATGAGAGACACAGAGAGAGATGCAGAGGGAGAAACAGGCTCCCTGTAAGGGAGCCCGATTCAGGACTTGATCCCAAGACTCTGGGTCACTACCTGAGCCAAAGGCAGACACTCAACCACTGAGCCACCCAGGAGTCCCTAAACTTCTTAATGCCTCTGCTCTCAAGAAATTATCTTACTTTGCTGGCTGTGATTGAAAACAGAAGAAAGAGATTGGCACTTGTCACATAAACAAGGTTTAAATTACTGGAACGCTCACATTCTTAAATCTGGTATTCCTTGACTTCTCTTTTTCACTTTGGCTATTAGAGTTCTTTTCCTTCTTATTTATATGTAAATATATTTTATCTAATGCCTCATTTTGTAAGAAGATAGAAAATGTTTGTATTGTTTAGAAATGCATTTGGCAGCAAGTAACAGAAAACCCAGCTACAACATCTGCTTATCATTCTAATTTAAAATAGTCCAGAGAGATGAAAGGTTGCTGGCTTTTGTTCAGGACCTCAGTAGTAATATTAAGGCTAATGTTTCTGGGATTGTTGTAGATTTCCCTCAACTTTCCCCCAATATGGTTGCAAAGTGGCTGCTGTATTCCAGATATCACATCCTCCTTCAAGGCAGGAAGAAGCAAAGCAGAGGGAAGACCCATGCTTTCTGCTGCTTAATATCTGAAAAACAGAAAATGTCATACCCTTTCCTCCTTCATCCGTATTTCTGCTAGTTTCATTGGCCTAAACCAAATCACATCCTTGCTGCAAAGGAGGACAACAATTATCATTCCCTGGGGTTGGGCATAGTCTATCAATTATTTAAACAGGATAATGAATACTGGGTAGGCAAAAATAACCACAATATTGTAGACGCCAGGTTAGGTTTTATGCAAACTGCCTTCCAAATTAGAGGAAGTAAATGCCAGGGGAAATGGCTGATCCCAATCCTTCCAGTCCTCCTTCATGTGAATTGAACATGCTTAATGTCTGTATTATTTATTTGGTATGATGGGCAAAGAAGAACAAGTTGGAACCAGCGAGTTGTTCTGCCCCAGTCTCCATCCTTGGCCTCAGGATGGTTTCTCTTCCCTTAATCACATCTATCAGGATGGTTATAGTTGATGGTAGATATAATAGATGTGATGTTGGACCATGTTTGATGATGGCTGGGTGCTCACCAAAGGCATCTAAACAAATAAGCATGAAGCCTGTTTTTCTTGACCCAAACTTTCAAGACCAGGCACAGGCCGTGGTATGTTCTCCTTGCATAGTCTGTAGTCATCAAGGTGAGAGCCCACCCATCCCCATCCCTACTCTCTCCCCTTTTCCACACTCAATTTCTGCCCTATCCAGCCCCACCTTCTACCCCTACCCTTACTTCATCAGAAACTGGGACTTTATTTCCTATTGGCTTATTTACTCCCAAGACTCACTTAGAAATAGCCACCTATATTGACTCAATTAATACCTGGATTCATGAGTCAAACTTGAATAATTCTGTAATATTTTTGTGGACCAAAGCTTTCTTAGAATCAGCATGGAATAGCCCAGTACAACGTAGCTGCTTTCTTATCCTGATACTGCATTTGAAAAGCAAACCTGAAGTTCACTTTCCTTTGCTCAGTCATTGTTCAAGGTGAAATAGGCATAACCAAAATTTTAGATATCCCTTGTGCAGTGCAGATAGCTTTCCAATAATATTTATGAAAAGATACGGAGTTGCTTTTGCTTATCATGCAGCTTGCTACTGACTTTTTATTTTCTGCATAAAAAGGAAAAAAAAAATAAGACTTCTGTAGGCTTCCTATTAAAAGACACCTAGACTGAATGGAAGATTTCCTTTTGTTAGTATTTTTTCTACTTGCAGAGCCAGGAGTCAAAACCACAGAATAAGAGCATTCAAGTTTCTTTATAGTTCAAGCAGAGGGAAGCAGGGAATGGACAGAAGTAGGTCACATTGTGTTTGCAAGACCAGGACAATGTGAAATTTCTTGGAGTAGTCAGACCCTGATGGATTCTTCTTTTGGGGAAGAATGTTTCAGAAAAGTCAGAAACCAAGCAATATGGTGTATGGCAGCCTGCAAAATATTATTTTTTCCTAGTAAAAGGAAATTATTCGGCAATTTAAGAAAATTCTTTGTCAGAAAATGACAAGTGGCTTTTCCCAAGATAATCAGAAGGTGGGTTAGACATGTCTCTGCCGTTGCACACCACACAGCCCTTGAGTGATTCTCAGCTGTCACAAACTCCCACGTGCTCAGGATAGGGAGACAACAGTAGTGCTCTTAGCCCAGAGCAGTGCGTCCTAGTCACCAGCTTTGCCAGCTACTTTACTAGCTATTTAGCAGTGACTTCGAGGACGTCTTAGTCCTTAAAGCCTAATCTGAATGTTTTCACCAAAAAAAAAAAACCAAAACAAACAAACAAAAAAAACCACAGTGGGTCTGTTTGGTCTCTTTGACTCCTAAAATCGGGGTGTTGCTTTCACTGTGGGTCGTGCAGTTTCAGGATAATCTGGGAATTCTTGGGTTATTGTGCTGGCCCCTAACAGATAGTAAAAATGGGGAGAGAAGAGGTGGGAGCTTCTATGGGTCCCCGTCTCTACCTTTTCTTCTTTCCCACAGGAGGACAGGGTGATACCAGGAAGGCTGTGATTTTCAGTCTTTTCATGATTTCAGTGTCCCATGACCTCTAGTTGTTCTTTCTGTCTCTCCATCTCGGATTTAGGTGCATTGTTCCCTCTCCCTTTCTTCTCAGTTCTGCCCAGAGATTAAGTGCTTTGAACTCACTCCTCTAACCCACTCAGGCATGCCCTCCTGCTGCAAAATGCCACTCCCCCCTCACAGCAGCTTCTCCAACTCTCTGGACACAAAACCAAACTCAGCTAGTTGATTAAAGTGATGGACATTAGGTTGTCAGTTGGTGCTGAACTTCAGCAGGGGTATTTGCCTTTTTAAAGAGCATCATGTCTCTCTGAAAAGGATCTCCAGTTGGGATATGTGGAAGAGGTAAGAATAACATCCTATAGTGTTATGCTAAGTGATACAAATCAGCCAAAGAAAGACAAATACCAACTGATTTCACTAAGATGTGGAATTTAAGAAACAAAACAAAGGAAAAAGAGACACCCCCCCCCAAAAAAAAACAAGACTCTTAATTACAGAGAACAAATTGGTGGTTACCAGAAGAGAGGTGGGTGGGGGATGGTGAAATAGGTGAAATAGGTGATAGGAATTAAGAGTACATTTATCCTGATAAGCACTGAGTAAATAGAAATGTTGAATCACTATATAGTACACCTGAGGCTAATATTACTGTATGTTAATTATCCTTGAATTACACACAAAAAAAGAGTAATGCTTTGTCTACTGCAAAGGCATTCACATTCTTCATCACATTTATTATAATCCTTATACCCCTTTGGGATTTTATGTATTTCATTTTAACTGTTGAGACTCAGAGAAGTTGAGCAGAAATTATTCAAAGTCATCTGGTTACTAAGTGAAAAATCAAGAACTTGCACCGAGTCTAGGGCTGTAGCTTCTGTAAGAGCCACCTGTTCACAAACTCACTTCCTACTCCTCATCTTCTTTTTCCCTGTTGAGTCAAGTGTACTGGCCACAGGACCACCATGTATTTCACAGACATGCTGAATTTAGAACAGGACTACTGACTTAGTAACTTAGCTCAACTATGTGTAGGCCCAGCTTTGCAGCTGTAAAACATCTGTGACCATCTGCTTTTTTGGCTTTACCCATCTTTTAAAAGTGGATTCAGTGAAGACAAGTGTTGAACTGTATGGCAGAGAGAAGTGAGGACATCATACACCATGACCTGGGCAGTTGTCCACCTGGTGACAGCACTTAACATGACAAAGGACAGTTCAGTAGGGTGGTACAGAACCAGCACCTGTTTTCATGCTTTAGAAGATTGTTTAAATCACCAGGTAATAAATGACAATTCTTTATTCTTCAAATAGTTTTTCAAAGAATTCTTTATTCTTCAAAGAACCGAAAATAGAAAATAAAATGTAAAATCTCTCTCTTACCTCATTCAAACCCCTCTTTTGGCTTACTTTTGAGTACATAATTTTCCAGATCTTTTTTTTTTTCTACCATGAAGATGTATGTATGTATGTACATGTTTTTTAAAAATTTTATTTACTTATTCATGAGAGACATAGAGAGAGAGAGGCAGAAACTGTAGGCAGAGGGAGAAGCAGGCTCCCTGTGGGGAGCCCGATGCAGGACTTGATCCCAGGACCTGGGGATCACGACCTGAGCCAAAGGCAGATGCTCAACCACTGAGGTGCCCCTGTGTGTATGTATTTTAAATAACAAATCCTAGTTGCTTTAAAAAAATCTTTCCCTGGGACACCTGTGTGGCTCAGCAGTTAAAGGTCTGCCTTTGGCTCAGGGCATGATCCTGGTTCAGAGATCAAGTCCTACATTGGGCTCCCCACAGGGAGCCTGCTTCTCCCTCTGCCTGTGTCTCTGCCTTTCTCTGTGTCTCTCATGAATAAATAAATAAAATCTTAAAAAAAACATCTTTCCTTTTTGGTAAAAGGAAAGTTTTTTTATTCTTAATGGGTACCTGATATTCACTGGATGGACTCACTGAAAGTCAGCTACCTCTTCTTTACTGAAAAACTTTTAGGCTGTCTTCACTTGGTCACTATTATGAATAATGTAAAAAGTATAATGAGGGGCACCTGAGTGGCTCAGTCGGTTGTGTCAAACTCTTGTTTTTGACTCAGGTCATGATCTCAGGGTTGTAAGATCAAGCCCTGTGTTGGGTTCCATGCTCAGCACACTTGAGATTCTCTCTCCCTCCATCTGCCCCTCCTGCTCATCTTCTCTCTTTCTCTCTCTCTCTCTCTCTCTAAAAATAAGTAAATAAATAAATCTTTAAAAAATGGAAATATTTTGAAAGTATTTCTGGGAGAGTCAAAGAAATGAAATTTCAGGGTCAAAAACTATGTCCCATTTAAAATTTTAATAAGGGCTGTGCAGTTATCCTCCAGAACTATCATCTCAAATTATTCTTCTACTAGCAGTGTTTGAGTGTGCCCAGTTTCCCTCACCTTCATCAGCACTGAGGAATATGAGCCTGTTTCATTTTTGCCAATTTTATAAACAAAAATAGATTCTTAGTTAAATTTATGTTTTCCTGGTACATCTTTTTTTTAGGGTTGGGTGTTTTTTGTTTTTGTTTTTTTTTCTGAAGTAGTTGTTTTCCTTTTGGTGGTAAGAGTTCTTCCTGGTCTGTTGTTAGTCTTAATTTTGTTTATAGCATCTTCTGTTGCTCAGAGATTTTTAATTTTATGTGGTCAAATATGTTAGCTTTTTTTTCTTTATGGCTTCTAAGTATTGTGTCATCTTTAAGGAGGACTGCTCCCTGCCAAGATGATAGAAATGCCGTAAAGTATTTTTTTCTAGTATTTTTAGAGTTTTTGTTTTTTAAACTTTTGTTTGTTAGATCCCTGATTTATGTATGACTCCAGGGAGACTTCTAATTTAACACTGAAATCCTAAAACTGGGCTATTTTGGGGAAGAAAATAAGATACAAAAGTCACCAGGAAACCAAAGTGAACTCCTAGTGGCCCAAGATCTGGAGAACAATTCAGAGTGGAGTTGGGATCCAAATCACCCACCTAGTGCTGGAATCCCCTGAAGCCATTGCCCCATGGAGATCTCATGAAGCTGTACACTATCTCCTGTCCCTGTTTTAAATCCATCAAGGCATATTTTTGTACATGGGTTTGGTGATTAGCGAGAGATAACAAGTCAGTCATATGAATCAGTTCCTTTTCAAATAGTGCAAAAGAATAGCCCTGATGACCAAGAAGATGCTTGATAGAGGAAGCAGTTTAAGACAAAGGAGAAAGTTGAGTGGAGTACAGCAGAGACCTGAAGTTAGGCTGGATGGCAGAATTTATATTTCCTTTCATGTGGAAGTGAATTCCACAAATAAGATGCATTGTTGAGGATGCAAAATGGGAAGCCAGCAGAATTCATGGAAAATATGTACAAATAGTGTGAGTGCCCATGTGGCTTAGGGAACATACATAGATGAATGGCTTAGAGGATTGCTTGTAGAAGTCATGGTGTCAGGAAGAAATCCATGCAGCAGGAAATTAGCTTCAGCAAGTCTTTCTTAAAAAAACAGAAACCAGATCTTTGGATGGTGGGCTTCAAAAGGTAGTTGATCACTTGTGATATTTTGATATATTTTGAGTTCCTTTTGCCTTGAGATGATACCTTTAGATCCATGAAAGGGAACAGAAAAGGATATGAGGATGTGATAGACATAGTCATCCCAGAGGTCACTGGTGAGCTGGAGAAAACCATAAGTGTCACCTTGCCTTTGTCAGAATGGAACAGATTCTGCACATACAGGTGTGCGGTACATCACAAATTTTCTTAAGAGAAATTTCCCAAGATTAAATTTTCACTAAACCAATTATGACATAAACTAAAGTCGTTGGAGAGAACATAACATTCTTCATGAATTAATGCTTGTCTTTTCTGTCTTGAAACATAGTGGAGATTATTTATTTTATTTATGTTTTTGGTGTCTATAATAATTGTGGCCATTCTGAGGCAAGAACTTGGGATGCTAAACCTTGCTCAGAGCCCTATGGGCTCATTGATTTGCCCAACTCACTTAATGTCTCCTGAGCCTCAGTTTCCCCACCTTAAAATGAGAAATAATGCCAGCTTCGGAGAGTTGCTGTGGAGAAGAAGCTGGAAATCCCTGTGCAGAGGGAGAGGTTATGAAACATACAAGTGCGTTGTGAAGCTTTTTTGGACATCTTTTTGATACAGGTCAAGTTTCTTCTCGTGTCAGTAAAATATTTCTCTTGACTCATTGACCCCTGAAGCGTTTGACATGATAAATCCATTTTCTTTTTTTTTTTAATGCAAGTCCTTTTTTTTAATTTTTATTTATTTATGATAGTCACAGAGAGAGAGAGAGAGAGAGAAAGAGAGAGAGAGGCAGAGACACAGGCAGAGGGAGAAGCAGGCTCCATGCACTGGGAGCCCGACGCCTGACATGGGATTCGATCCCAGGTCTTCAGGATCGCGCCCTGGGCCAAAGGCAGGCGCCAAACCGCTGCCCCACCCAGGGATCCCGATAAATCCATTTTCAAGAAACAACCTTAGATGGGAAATTTGAATTGTGTTTTCTGTGCTATAAAGGAGGGTGTGGTGAATTAAGGTTTCTAGGGCAAAGCTCCCATTGTATACTTTTGTTTACCCCTCACTGACCAGCTAGCATCCTGCTGGGTGCATAGAAGACACATAGAAGACACTCTAGAGGGGTTTGGCAATGGTCACAGATCATCCCTGAACTCTGCTCCAAATCTACCTGTGACAGTCGAGTTGAGGTATCAGTATCCCTGTTGGAACTCAGAGTGCTTCTGTACTACTTTGGCACCAGCTCAAATTAAAATGCTAGAATTCCAGATGGATTGTCAAAAGTCTCCCTCCATCTCCCATTTGGGGAGATGACTGGTTATTTAGGGACAGGCACTAGAGCATTCATCCAGACTGATGCATTCTCAGCTATCTACCACAAAGGCCTGTGACTATCTCATTTGCTCCAGAGCTTGCATTTCTGAAAACTAGACCTTGGAGAACTATGGGAAATGGATCTTTGCAGGCAATTTCTGAATGGGTACTAATCTTTTCACTTTCTGCCTTCAGATGTTCTTAAGAATTATTTGTACCTAACACCATCTCAACAGTTAAAACTTCAAGCCCTCTGAGCCCTGAGGATCCAGGGAGTTGCTGAGGGTGGAAAACTGCCTGTTTGCTAACATGTTTTAACTCCAGCCTCTGAAAGTTGGGGGCCGACTGAATTCTTCCAGCTGCGCTTCTGTTGCTGGGCACCACCTATCTTTCTTTGTTTCTGTCTGAGACAGTAAACAGAGGGTAATGGTTGCACAAGCATCCTGCTCTTTTGTAACAGCCTGGGAGCTTCATGCAAGGAGTTCTGAACAGGTTGCAAAAGGGAGACTATTGTTGAATGCCAAAAAAATGAAAACACAAAAAAACCCAAAAAACAAATAAACAGCAACAACAACAAAAACCATGAAAAACAAAAACCTTTCCTGTTCTAGTTGTTAGTTTTTTTTTTTTTTTCAAGCCTTTGTGATCCTTACCTATCAGCAAGTAAGAACCTTGACAGCTTCTGCAGTAGTCAACTGCTGGGTAAGATAGAAACTTGGTGATTTTATAGGCTGTTCTCACCTGTATTTAATAAACTTCAACTTCCTTTGAACATATTTTTCACAGTTGCTAGATATCAGGCATGTTTTGAAAGTCACACATTAAAATAGATTTGTACTTTTAATGTTTTGGAGCAAAGGTTGAAATTTTCAGCATGAGAAGAGAACAAACCCCAAAGCAGTTACAGTGTAGAGGAAAGGGAACTGAAGGAAAAAGAAGACCTGAATTATTTTCCTAACGAACATTTGAGACCTTCAGGTTGCCCTAAGCATGGAAAGATCATGGTATACTTCCTGTCTGTAAAGTGCAATTAGATGCTATTTTTCACAAATCTCATGATTCCATGTGTTTTGAAGTTAAAATAAGTATTTCTAGATTGTATGATTGCAGAATTTAGTGTGAATTCATAGGAGCTGCACTCGCCTTCTCTGCTTTATCGATGCCCTGACAATTGTGAGTGTGCCTGTGGGGGAATCAGCCCAGCTATCTTGGCTCTGTTGCCCTCTGGCTTTTGACTCTGGGCAAGACATTTCTCTTGTCCTTGGCTTCCTTATCGGGTACAATGTGGGACAGTTTATGCATTGAATTTTAGGGTGTTTTCAGATACATGATTTTATAATAGCTCCATGAGGTAGGTGAAGAGGAACAAGATCAAAGAGTAGAAAAAAAGTTTTTTTTTAAATTGAGGTATGATTGCCATGTAACATTGTATTCGTTTCATGTGTACAACATAATGATTTGAAATTTGTATATACTGTGAAATGATCACAAATCTAGTTCCATCAGACACCATATGATTACAATTCTTTTTTTTTTTTTTCTTGTGATGAGAACTTTGAGGATTTCCTCTCTTGGCGAATTTAATGTATGCACTAGAGTGTTTTTTACTGTAGTCATCATGCTATATATTATATTCCCGTGACTGACTTTATGATTGAAAGTTTCTATCTCTTAATCCTCCTTCAGTGTTTTGCCCAATCCCCATCCTTCCTCTGCTTTAGCAACTGCCATTCTGTTCTTTGTACCTATGAGTTTCATTTCAGTTTATCTGTTCATTTGTTTTGTTCTTTACCTTCCACATATGTGGTATCTGACTTTCCCTGTCTGACTCATTTCACTTAGTATAATTCCCTCAGAGTCCATGCATTGGCAAGATGTCATTCTTTTTTATGGCTGAGTGGTATTCCATAGTGTGTGCATGTATCACATCTTCTTTATCTATTCATTCATCAGTGGACACTGAGATTGTTTCCATATATTGGCCATCATGATAGTGAAATAGTGAACATATCTTTTTGAATTAGTGTTTCATTTTCAGAATTGCCAGATTAGATAGTATTTCTATTTTTAATTTTTTGAAGAACCGCCTGTTTTCCATCCAATTTTTGTTACCACCAGCAGTGCACAAGGATCCTTTTTTCTTCACATCCTTGCCAACATTTGTTATGTCTTGTCTTTTTGAGGACAGCCCTTCTAACATGTGTGAGGTGGTATTTCATTGTGGTTTTGAGTTGCATTTTCCTGTTGATTAGTGATGTTGAACATCTTTTTCTGTGCTTGTTGGGCAGCTGTATGTCTTCTTTGGAAAAATGTTTATTAGGTTAGATGTTTTCTCATCTGATTATTTTCTATTGAGTTTTAAGAATTCTTATATATTTCTCTTATTAACCCCTTATCATGTATATGATTTGCAAATATTTTCTTTCATTCTGTAGGTTGCATTTTAATTTTGTTGATGGTTTTCTTTGCTGTGCAGAAGCTTTATAGTTTGATGTAAAAAACATAGGCAATAAGCTTGACATTGGTCTTGGTGATTGGTTTTGGGCCTGGCTCTAAAAACAAAGACAATAAAAGCAAAAATAAACAAATGAGAGTTGAAACATACTGTCCAGGGTTGCAAGGCAAGCAGGGGTACAACTCACAGTTATTTTCCAAACCCAGTTTCTTTAGCACCACTGCTTTCTGGGGTTTATGACAAAGTGTAAGGACATGACATTGGATAATAGACAAAAATATGCAAATAAATGGAATATTTTATTGCTTCATTGTTATTTATTTGAGTAATATTCATTTGAATGTTGCTGTTATGCCTCCAAATGTGTAATTGTTTTATTATTAAAAACGTTAGCACTTTTGGAAGGAAGACTTTAAATATCTGATAAACATAGCAAATATTGAATAATGTGAAGTATTTTAATGAGTTTCCATTGACTTTAGTTTGCAAATTATGGTAATGTAGTAAAGGAAGGGATTTCTTGTTAGTGGGACTGCTAGGAATACAGTGTGTGTGCGTGTGTGTGTGTGTGTGTGTGTGTAAAACATCTACAACTACATTTACAGCTTCTCACATGTTGTTACTGAACTCTATACACAGTTGTGTAAATAGATACTAAGAAAATAAAACCTGTAATAAAATACTTTATCATGTCAAATAAAATGTATACTTAGGAATGCTATTTGAGATAAATTTTCAGCCTATCTCTAGATATTGTAGATCATGAGTAATTTAACATTATTTAGCACTCCTGTTGCACAGTTACGCATTATCTATGGTTGAATGAATAATGAAATGCAGTGCACATAAGGTATGTTTTCTTTCTTCCCTTTTTTTCTAAATGAGAGTTCCATTGAATCCTCTCTAAGATATTAAAAGTCCTTCTCTGATCTGAATAAATATTTTCTTTTCAGGCAGGTCATATATCATAGTTTGTTTAACAAAATAAAAGCTTGTGGCAGAGGCCTATGAAATACAGAAAATGGTAAAAAAAAAAAAAAAAAAAAAAGCAGTGGACATTGCTCCCCCTCCCAGGGCAGGTGCAGAGTGTTATTTTAGCAGTAAACCCCTCCTTATTAAGTCTCTGTTATAGGGCTTTAGAAGCAGCTGATGGCCTTTTAAGCCAAAGTGGCTTTAGAAACTACATCCTCAATTCTTTGCCTTGACCATGGGCTGAGATATCCAGTAGTGAGATACGAACTTTCTTTTTGGGGGCTTTGTAAAATTCATAGTACAATGAAAACCAAGTGAATGAAAAACTGAATTTTAACTGTACTTTTTTTAAAAAATGGAGTTTTCTGTCCTTTAGATAGAAGATTGAGTTTTTCAGACTCAATCTTTTTTTTAAATTTGCTGAATAAAGATAGTATTGAAATATAATAAGGGGGAATTGATAAATGGAAAAATAATACATTAAATAATAATGTATATAGAAAATACTAAAGGGGGGAAGGAATTAACTAAAGGCCATTATGTTTTCTTTAGATGGTCTTTTCCTAGTTTGCTGTGCCTTATCAGACCTCATTCCTTCTTATCTATCCATTCCTTCAATTATATCCCATAAACGTTAGCTACAAAGCTGTAATTTTTCTGAAGTGGCTCATCCATCATAAGGTTTCCATGGTCAACAAAACAGAGCAGGGAGTAGGTTCCAGAACTACCTCAGAGTTAAAGTTCATGGTCTTCAGGCTGGTATTTAAGGTCCAGAGACCTACCTTTGAAGCTTTCTGTGCTTCTTTCCTCGTTGTATCCTTGCTTTCCTCCCAAGTCTGGCTAACCTGGGTCACTGAGGCAGTGGCTCATACTTTCCCACATCTCTGTTTTTTCTTTCTTTCTTCCCTCTGGAATTGGGACCGAAAAAGATTCCAATCAGTCATTAGAATTCTCTCTGCCTACTGTGACCCACTCAAATGGGTATATAATATGGTGATGGGTGAGAACCTGGGCAGTGAAGTCAGGCAAAGATTACAGCTGTCGTAAGTGAGCGAGAACATGAGCAAGAACCCCGAACTCTTGAAGCCTCAGTTTCCTCATCTGCAAAATGGACAGAGTGATGCTTCATGAATTTATTGTAAGAATTAAATAAAATAATATTTGTAAGGCATTTATGATCATAATGCCTGGTATTTACCAGGCACCCAGTAAGATATTATTAAACACTTTCTCTTTCATGATGTTTCTCTGGTTTCCTATACCCACATGGCAATTAGCACCCTCTATTAGCACCCCATTCCACTAATGTATTCTATCCTCACTCTGTAGCATGTGCCATGTTCTGTTCCTTTTTTCCCTTGAAGTTTGTCCCTGCTAGGTGTTTTACAAATGTTGTTGAAGTGACTTGATTTGCTGCACCATTGTACTTAGTAGCAGTGAGGCTTAAATTATTTCATTGTTAAAAAATGGGAATTTTGTTGGTTTTTTAATTAATGGTTCCTAGGTCATGCCCCAAACTCAAGAATAATATTTTTATGGTATAATAACTGGAAACCAAGCTGAAAATAAGCAGAATTGAAGGCCAGATACTTAAATTATAAATAGCTGGGAGGTCTGTAGAGGTCAGATAGCTGATAGAAAATCATTCAACATGGAAACATGTCAGGGGTTTTTGGACTTTGGCACCAGTGATTTGAGCTGCATTCTTTTTCAAGTCACAAGTACTTACTGTAATAGTGATTTCTCTGTGTTTTAGATTCTCATTAAATCACATAAGCAGTGTTAACTTTCTATTAACCGTAACAGTCGACTTACCTGAATCATTGAAATTCTATTTAAAGAGTTAAGCCATCAAGTAATGCATCAGCTGGCACTTTGGCCTGTGACCAGGAGAAGGTGTAGTGAGTGCTCAGTGTTAGACTGTCACTCTGTACCTCTCCTCCTCCCCTTTATATGGCTGTGTTTTCTCTCTAAATCCTCTTCTCTGGTGGGGAGTTTAAAGTCACAAGTCCTAGAACATAATCCGAATCCTCCAGATTCTCACTGTAAAGTATCAAAGATGAAAGCCATGAAAGTTTCTTTACAACTTTAATTGTGTTCAGATTATCACCGTCCCCACTTCTAAATATAAATATATGTCTGAATGTAATGGTATTTTTTTCTCCATTGAGGCAGCAAGACATTTTTGAAGACAGGACAGGATGTCGGAGTGCTCCCTAGGGTCTATTTCTTACGTTTGAGCTACAAAGCATTAATGCTTTTCCCAAAGGCCTTTTCCCTCAAAAACAGTGAAAAGGGAGAAAAACTTTTTAATTTTCATATCAGTTAAGTAGATGACAATTGGTAAGAGACCATAAGGTTGAAAGTTGAGTTCTAAGCAAAGTAGTGGACCAGTATTCCAGGATTTACGTATTGCTTTTTCTTCTCGTCTAGGGTGACATCCTGCTGACAGGAGAATCACAACTTAAAGGAAGTAACGCCATTATATTTGGTAGATGGTGAGAACTGTCTCACTGATGCCATATTGACTTTGTCAGCCCACTTTTAGCAGGATTCATTTTACACCCCCACATAAGAGACCCTGATTTGCCAATGACTCTGTTGCCAATGATTTTCTTTCTCTCTTCATTTTTTTTTTTTTTAAATTTCAGTCATCCATAGAGGGATTCCAGAAAGTGCTGTTTGACATGGCATGATTCTTCCTGTGAGTTAGGAGGGCACAGCCTATGTTCAAATAATGCCATTCATCTCCAGCTTATAATTCTTTCCCTGGTAGAATATGAAAACACCACCTTGAGGAGAAAAGATAGCAGCTTCCATTATGGAAAGACTTTGAAACCGCCCCAGGCGAGCATTTGTGAAACCTGTTCAGAGCAACGGCTCTTCTGTCAGTGAAGAGCTGACTCAGATAAGAATTGGTCACAATTAAATTAGGCTTATGTGAGGAGATGTCAGGCTGGAGGGACTGCCCTGTATGTTCACCATTGATTAGACCTGTGGAAATTCTTATCCTGAAGGGACTGTGTGCCAGGATCTTGATGAACTCTGCATATATTAGAAAGGAGAAGCACTTACTACAGTAAAATTCTGATGATGCCACAGCGGGAGCATTAGACACAAAGCCATCTCTGTCATTGGCTTACTTTGAATATCTCCGAGAGTTGTCCTTAGCCCATTTCCTCCCACCCTATGTACTGGATCCATCTTCTGGTGATCTTACATCCTAGTTTTGTTAAAAAAAAAAAAGGCAAAAAGTCCCCAAATGTCTTCCTCCCCCCTCCGACACTGAATATATGCAAAATTCACAAATGACTTGAAATGGAAGGTTTCACTCCTTGAAGTTTTTATTTAGGTTTAAGTAGATGATTATGGTTTGCTTGACAGGCAGGGGAGTTTTGAAATTGATTGGTGATGGACAGAAGGTGATGTGTTAAAGTTATTGTGTATTTCCTGGGGCCCGAGTAAGGTAATTGTTCACAATTATGTAGTCTGGGATAACCACCCCTCTCACTTTCCAAAAAAAAAAATTGTACTTTCACTGAAAATCTCAAATATTCTGCATTGTATGCCAGCATATAAATCTGGAGTGAAAAAAACACAAAAGTCCTGACTTTGAAGAAGGCTAATTTTTTTAAAAATGTGATAAATAACATGTAAAGCAGAATTTACCATTTTATCCAGTTTTAAGTGTACAGTTCAGTAGTATATTAAGTATATTCACATCGTTTTCCAACTGTAGGCTAATAGATTTAAGGTGATCCTAGTGCAGAATCCAGTGGACACGCTGTGCCACATGAATTGTGACTATGTGGTAGAGAAAAAATTATTTAGAACTGAAATTAAGTTGAATCAATGAAGAAGGAAAAAGTAGCTAGAGCAAGAAGGTCATTCCAAAATCTCCAAAACGAGATAGACATAAGTTTCAAAAGAGGACTGATATGTGTTGAATTATTTATATTCTATAAAATCTGTACCTGAACTGTGAAGGGCAGAACTATGTAAATAATTTATTCATTTGCCTGACTTTACTTAGTGGAGGGATTATGATGATCTAGACCAGAGCTGATTTCTTTTGGCCATTTTTTATAAATTCAAATAACCTGGGGTGCCTGGGTGGCTCAGTTGGTTGGGCATCTGACCCTTGGTTTTAGCTCAGGTCATAATCTCAGGGTCCTGGAATCAAGCCCTGCATCTGGCTCTGCACTCAGTGGGGAATCTGCTTGTGATTCTCTCTGTCCCTCTCCCACTGCCCCTCCCCTGCTCACATTTTTCCCCCTTTCTCTCAAATAAATAAATCTAATAAAATAAAATAAAATAAAATAAAATAACCAGTAACTATTTGGTTGAAAAGCCAAATAATCTTAAACTATTAAATAACATTTTCTGACTGCTTCGTAGTGATGTGTTAAATCCAAGTAAACTCTTAATTGGGAGAGGTAGGGTCATACACTCTATGGCTTTCATCTATGAGTCATGACAGTATGGTAAATAAGCATTCTCTGTATACTCCTAGAAACTTATTTTAAAATATAATAGTATTAAAACTGTTGCTTTTGATATGGAGCTTGTGTTCTCATCCTGGCCCTACTAACAGCCCGTGGGATGCATACTGAGTTCTGAGCACCATAGTTCCACCCTTCATGGCAAGGCTGCTGAACTACTTCTGAAATTCCTTGGTCTTAATATTCCTAACTCTGGAAACACTAACCTTCAAGTAAGCTGAGATAATAGCAATGCACAAGATCCGGCAATGGGGTGAGCACTCATTCTGCATTGCCTATTATTTCTATTTCCCAATTCAACAAGTATTTATTGAATGGCTATATTTGACCTTGCAAATTACATAGGAGGCAAAGGGTAGGTCAATGCCTAAAATTCTGGTTAGGGATATTTAATCTAACATATCATCTGTTCTTTCACCTAAAAACACAGAAGAAATGGAAGGATGGTATTGCTACTCTCGTCAGGCCAAGAACTAGCATCTTTCTTTCTTTCTTTCTTATTTATTTATTTATTTATTTATTTATTTATTTAAGCAAGAGAAAGCAAAGGGGAGAGAGACACCATGAACAAGGGGAAGGGCAGAGGGAGAGGGAGAGGGAGAAGCAGACTCCCTCCTGAACAGAAAGCCTGACTTGCGAACTTGGGGCTGGATCCCAGGACCCTGGAATCATGATCTGACCTGAAGGCAGGTGCTTACCCGAGTGAGACACGCATATGCCCACCAGAGTTTTCTTTTTGATGTGGAAGATAGAACTTCTTGAAAACTGTAGTGTAGCCTAGTGGATTCTTCAAGCTCAGAACTCAAAGTGCTTGGTATACAGACTTTTCTGTTGCTAAATTCTTTGTGAATAATGTTTATTTTTGTCTTTTAGCATTTACTAATAGCACATGGACACTGAAAAGCAAACTTCTGTGCTGACATTGGAAATGGTGAAATGACATTTGCTCGTAATGGTCAAACCACTAGGGCCTCTTTCTTTAGTTAAAAAAAAGGATGTGGGAGAAGCATGTTAAACACAGCAATAGAAATCTGTTCTTGAAGGAAAATGCAGATCTGAACCCCTTAGGTGGAATGGTTTGGTAAAGGTTAAACAAACCTTCTTTCACCCTTGTGGGACTTTAAAATAAATTTCATCTACATTCTTGTCAGCTTCCCTGTACAGCTGTCCCTAAACATCTGCTGTGGATGCTCAGAATGGCTGCTTCCCCCTTTCACAGTTTACATATGCTGTGTAAACTATTTATTTGTAATACATAATTAGTGGCAAAGTATACTTGGTTCTTAACTACATATACTCAGGGGTGGACTAGAGAAAACTGTTTACGTGGAATGAGAGGATTTGGTTTAAGGCTTATTGGAGTAAAAATCACATTTACTTTCCAGCAGCTGTTGATATTAAGAGGCATTTAAATATCTGTTTAGGTTCTTGTAGCTTGCAAAACTATGGGAGTTGTGCTTGGTCTCTCTATCCACGGTAGGGTATGATAGGCCTGTTTTGTACACCATGTTACAGATGATTCCCCCAGAGCCATGCATGGAAAGGTGAGGCTGTTTGAATACTTGGGAGGCTGTGGTCTTAGTAGCCAAGCAGAGAAAATTATGTAAACCTCTAGAGAGGTGGCCCTCTATTGACCTGTAAAGATCAATCTTGCAGGGTCTTGATTTTGTTGGCAGAATAAATGCTTCCGTAAAGAGTGAGATCCAAGTCAGGGTGGTAGAAAAGTGAAGAACATTAGTCCTTGGGAGCAAGCAGGGATTCTGGCTGTCAGGGTGACTGATTGCCTTGCCACACGTGAATACTTCTTGGAGAAATCAGGTCACATGGCTCTACCACTGAAAGGTGAAGGTTTCTTCATTCTGTATTGTGGATCAGGAGCTCAGAATGCAGCCAGATTCATATTGTGGGGACAGGAGCCATCCCAGCCCTAGCAGAGGGGAGCCCAATTCTTAGCACCAGATACCCACAGCTGATCTCCCTGGGGCTTATCTGGGGACCATCTCAGTGGCAGCAGAGGAACTCTGTGTCGTGTCTCTGCTGTGAACCATGCTCCTTGGGAGTCATTTCTTTTTATATACTTGGCCTACTCAAAGTAATTGCTCTAATTCCTGTAATCTAGGTGCCACCTCATCACTATCAATCTTTTAGACTAGATAAGTCTTTGCTTGGGAGGCTGTCTTGTGCCTTGTATGATGTTTGCCAGCATCCTACCAGCTTGTACCCTCTGGATGCCAGTAGCCACCCTCTCCTTATTGTGATAACACAGAATTATCTGCAGACCTTGCCATATGTCCTCTATTGAGGACAGTTGGGAATCACTGCTTTAATTCTACATTTTCTTAGGGTTTCATAAGACATTTATAGTGCATCCAGCAGCAAATACTTCTTGAGCACTTACTATGTGCCAAGCAGGTGTGGAATGATGGTGACCATTGGAGATAATTCCTTCCTTCAGATAGTTTACAGTCAAATTGGGATAGCAGATAGTAATGAAATAGTCTTGCTAAAATATAATTTAGTGGTAAAAGGGTACGAAGGAAAGGTCCTGGGTGCCATAAGGACATCTAACAAGAGGGCACAGCTCACCTTGAGCACCAGAGAAATGTTCCCGTAGGATATAGGGATAGGGGTATAAGGATATAGAAATTGGGGTTACTGACCATGTGCATGTTGTTTCCATGATGGGAAACCAAGAATGGGAAGAGAGCAGAACTCAGGTGTAACAACATGAAAAAACCACCTGAGGCTGAGGCAGGAGGTGGTCTATCAGGAACCGAACAAAGGCCAGTGTGACTGGAAAGCTCAGTGGTTAGAGATGATAGGGAAGAAGTCAGGGCCAAATTCGTCAGACCCTTCTCAAGCATGTTAACAGTTTTGGTCTTTGCAATCCTGGGAAGCCAGGGAAGATGTTGCAGTGAGCCAGGAGGGGTAGGAGATGTTCAGGCTTTAAGTATGTGACTGGGTAGTTGTAGTAGAATGCTATGGAGGTGCAAGAGTGATGTGTAAGGCTGGCCAAGAGGTTGATGCTATAGGGTTACTGTCATCTCTTCACAGGCAACCAGTTCCTAGACCTTGGAGACACCTTCCTTTTCCCCATTGGCCATGAACTTTGATTTACTCCACCCCCAAAAAGCCCTGGAGCTGATCTCATTGGGTTCTTATATATTCATTTTCTTTTTGAACCTAGTACATTTGACTGCCTTTCTCATGTCTGGCTTTCAGTTTCAAAAACAGTAAAACAGTATCAGGATTCCAGGAAGAGGGGTGAGGGAGTATCTCAGGAAGCCACCTCATTAGGCACACCCACCACACTGGCTCCTAATTCTTTCAAAATTGCAGTGTGTAGTAGTATTCACAGAGACGCAGAAAGTACTTCAGTATCTCTTAGGCGGAGCTCACGTGATCAGCCTTGTCTGTGTGTGCTTAGCAGGTATTCTCCACAGATAGGCTTTGCCCTCGGCCTCTGCCTTTTCTGTGTGGCAGCACCTCTGGAAGGCACAGCTCTTGTCAGGCCAGCTATGATGCACTGAGTGATCTCTCACTTAATCCATTTATGGCTGCTTCGGGAGAATCAGCCTGTCCTGGATCCAGTAGTAGGGCACAGATTGGTTATGCTGAGAATTGCTAACCAGGTTCTCAGAGGTTCTTTGATCACTCCTTCACTCTGTATCCTCAGAAATGTCTCCAGATGTCTTGCCCCTCTAAAGAGATATGTTTTCTTAAGTGAACATCGGGACTCCACCAATGCCTGATTCTGTAGTTTTGACTTTGTAGTCGAGATGGATAGTAGTTGATGCTCACCTATTCTTGTTGACCTGTTCTCAGGCGTAGACCTGTGTGTAGCCCCCTGTGGGATTGAACCTGTGACCCTGGTCTCATTAGCACGGGGTACTAATACAGGCCACGTCGGCATAAACCCATCAGTCAATAATAAATAGGCTTAATGGGGAGTGTGGGAGAGCTGAAGGAGCCAGATTTGCATTTTTGCCTTGTTTGCTAAGACACAGTTGTCAGCAATGGCAATGTGAGGAGACGTGACTGACAAGATTTCTGGACTGTCAGCAAACTTCCAGACAGCATTTCCTGACCCACATGTGAGCTCTTTAAAATCCTGGCAACGCTTATCGTTGCCTAGTCCCAAATAATCTTCTTTGCTTCTTCCTTTTTTTTTTTTTTTTAAGACTTTATTTATTCATGAGAGACACACAGAGAGAGGCAGAGACTAGGCAGAAGGAGAAGCAGGCTCCATGCAGGGAGCCTGGTGTGGGTCTCGATCCCAGGAACCCAGGATCACGCCCTGAGTGGAAGGCAGACGCTCAACCACTGTGCCACCCAGGCATCCCTGACTTGCCTCTTCCTATAATGTAATTTCTACCTCTCTCCCTAGCGTGTTCCTCTTTCATATGTCAAGCTGTTTTGTTATCTCTTTTCCTTTTTGAGTTTATCAGGATTGCTGTCTTGAGATACTTTTTTTTTCAATTCTCACCAATTTCCTGATATATTGTTTCCTTATTTCTTGCACACATATTCCTTGTATTCTTTGTCCCCCAGTCTTATCTGCCATCCCCCAGCCTCTGTGAGGTGACATATTAGCATTAGCCTGTTGTACCGTGTTGAGCGTGTATCTCTTTTCTCATTAGATTCATTTTGTGGTTCTATATTGTGAACAGGACTTGGTGTTGCTGCTTTCCCTTCTGGGGAAACATTTAGCCAAACACACCTACGTTTCTGGAACTGCCATCTGGAGCTTGTGGTCTACTTGGTCCAGAGTAAGACCTGATCCCGTGTGTACCCTTGGAGACGTTTGGAATTGAATTATATTCTCCCAAAAGTCATCCACAGTCTTGAGGATGTTCTGTCATTTATCAAATCTTCTTTGGCAGTTCAGATCTTTTGGAAAAGGGGAAGCTGATACTTCCTTTCTCCTATTAGATTGGGGCTCCGGGTCCGTCACCTCCCACCACAGCCCTTTCTCAGATGTATTGACTTCCGTCTTGCCCTGACATTACCACCACTCACCATGGCAGGAAAAGGATGTGCTGAGGGAAGCTCTGCCTCATTCTGCTTTCCTGATTCCTGATTTTACTATATACTTTTCCTTGAAGGAAAATCACTTTTAAAGGACAATGGCCATTGGGATGGCGAAAAGGATGTTAACTTTTGGAAAGTGGATGGACCGCAGGGACTTAGCATGGTAGTGAATGTGGATTGTATCAGAATATAGCAAGCAGAGGGCAGCTTTTTCCCTCACCTGCATTCTGTCTCCCTAACCCTTGGAATGAACACTGTTTAAAGACATTGTTCCATTTGAAACTGGGTTCTTTTCTCTCTCAGCCGGTTATTCCATAGTAAATGCTGTTATTTGGAAAATATTGGATTTTTTTCCCCTTGCTATTCTTCTTTTTTAAAGAAATCTTGAGTATAAGTGAATACTAATGTATTTACCCTTTGGTTTCTGTCAGCAAGACCCACCAGAGAAAAATTGAAATCATGCATTTTTCTGGAACATTTTCTTAGACAGCGAAGCATAGGAGCAAATTATATCCTCTTCATACATTTTTTTTCTTTTACCCTGTGACGAATTTCTTTCTCCAGAGGGAGAAATGATTTTTTAAAAGGCTTGAACAACATGATAATCTTTCCTCCTGATAGCCTCTGGTTGAATTACCCCTGAATTTGAAGCATTTACTGATGAAATGATACTTGACATTAACCAGTGTTGTATGGAAATATTTCTAGCACCTGGGGAGAAAATAAAGGAGGGTATTCATAACACTGCCGCTGTGTGGCTGAATCTTCCATTTTTCTCAGAGCCACCTTGAATTACACTTGCTTCATGCTGATTGACTTTTCTCCTGAGAGACACTTTTAGACAATAGAAAGATTTGCACCACTGGAAAAAAAAATGAGAATTAACCGTATTTTATAGTAAACAAAAAGATTGGGTTTGGATAATGGTCTGCTTGGCTGGTTGGCAGAACCAACTGGAGGCTTTGGTTTGGGATTTTTGTCCTTGTGTAGACTGGCAAAGGGTGATAATCATATTCTTGTCGATGAAATACTCTTTTTGCTTATAAAGCTCTGCTTAGACGTGGGGCTCAAGCAGAGAAGTAGGATTTTCCAGGGAGGAGTGAAATATGAACTTGATTTTAGGTTTTGCATCTCAAGGATACTTTGGATTTGGCAAACTGCTTTATACCATTAACTTTAGTGAAAATAGATAACAAAAACTATGAGACTATGTGGATGATTACTTAGCATTAATAAAGTTCTTCCCTCGAGCCAGTCTTTGCCATTTGTAGTCTTTGAAAATTCTGTTCTTTTTTAAAGATTTTATTTATTTTTTAAAGATTTTATTTATTTACTCATGAGAGACACACACACACACAGAGGCAGAGACACAGGCAGAGGGAGAAGCAGGCTCCACACAAGGAGCCCAACGTGGGACTCGATCCTGGGTCTCCAGGATCAGGCCCTGGGCCGAAGGTGGCAGCAAACCGCTGAGCCATCCAGGCTGCCCAAGATTTTATTTTTAAGTTACCTATACACCCAACGTGGGGCTCAAACTCACGACCCCAAGATCAAGAGTTGTGCACTTCACTGACTAAGCCAGGTGCCCGTTTGTTTTTCTTTTTAATGGGAAAAGAGAAGAGCGTAGCCAACTATGGAACAGTTGTCTCATTCTTAAGTTGGAACATGGAGATGTGTTTATATAACAAGTATTGAAGCCATTTCTTCAAGGATAACTCCCAGCTTAGTTGAAATGGGAAGCCATACCCAGTGATATGGTGTAGGAAGAATAATGAACTCATTTGAAGAATCCTGGGATTACATCCCACCTCCAAAGCTTTCCAGGCAGCTGTTGGACCTGTCTGGGCTACAGTGTCTAGCTTGGATTCAATCAATGTCTCCCCAGTTGTATTCTAGAAAATACCCTTTCTTCTCCTGTAGGTGCCTGTTGTGGGGGCATGGGGGATGGGGAGTAAATTAATGATAAAATAGATTTTAGGAACTGTGCTTAGAATCACAGTTTGTGTAGTATATTTGTGTGTGCAACAGGTATTCACTGAATTCTGACCGTGTGTCAGGGAACTTTATTTTTGCCAGTGGAGATAAACAACAGATACTGTGCTTTCACAAGGAGACAGCAAAGTGGGATAAATTATTAGAGATGACTAAGGATGAGAGAGGGGGAACATTTATTTTGGTGCATACAGAAGACTCCAAGAAGTTCTAAATTAACAAATCTGTTCACCTTTGTTCAACCTGCATTTCCTAAAATAGTTGCACACCTATTCATATGTCATAATGTGATGTGTCATCGGACACAGTTTGGGAAATGCTGGACTAGCTATTTACCCAGGGTCTGTAAGTTTTATAATCGTCATTCCTGATTTGTCTGATGATTCATTTAGATCTTCTCCCTGGAGCATGTTGTAGAGTTACAGTGTATGCTGACCAGACCAATTTTATTCCATAAATGTTCATCAAATTTTTGCCCTTTCCAAGCACTTTGTTAGATAAAAACTATAAGAAGAAGAAAGAAGGGAGATTATTGTCCAGTGTGTAATTTAAAAACACACATAAGTAACTTTAATACAAGGAAGAATGTGCTATCTGAGAGGTACATACAGATAAAATATAGACAAGTTCAGAGCACTAGTTTTCAGAGTATGGTTGTGCCAGGCCCTGTATCTCCTGGGGACTTGCTAGAATTAATAAATTCTCCACTTAGTTATCCAGAAACTCTGAGGTGGAGCTTAGCCCTACCATGATTCTGGTATTCAGCTTAAGCTTAAGCTTAAGCATCACAGCTTTAGAACTGGAGCTCACTTTGGGGGTGCCTGGGTACCTCATTTGGTTGAGCCACTGACTCGATTCAGTTCATGATCTCAGAGTCTTGAGATAGAGCCCCGCATGGGGCTCTGCAGTTGGTGCAGAGTCTGCTTGAGATTCTCTCCTCCCTCGGCTCCTCCCTGGCTCACATTCTCTCTATCTCTCTCAAAGAAATAAAAATCTGAAAAGAAAAGAAAAGAAAGGAAAGGAAAGGAAAGGAAAGGAAAGGAAAGGAAAGGAAAGGAAAGGAAAGGAAAGGAAAAGAAAAGGAAAGAAAAGAAAGAAGAAAAGAAAAGAAAAGAAAAGAAAAGAAAAGAAAAGAAAAGAAAAGAAAAGAAAAGAAAAGAAAGAAAAGAAAGACAGACAAGAACTGGAGCTCACCTTTGAATGAGAATCGAGAATCTCTGGGATGGAATCATAGAGTAGGTACTGGTTTAGTTAAATCTAAGAAGGTGAGAGCAATTTCTAGAGATGAACAAGTAGAGACCTGTATTCTTAAAGGAGGCAGTAGCAGTTAGTCACATTCACAGGAGAGACCTTAGCTCCAATTTTAGCTTTTTTACCGGCAAGCTGTGTGACCCTGTCCAAATCACTTAACCTTTTCCGATGTGCTCCCTCCACTTTAAAACTAGGGTGTTGGACTAGACAATTTTATGATCCTTTCGACTGTAAAACTCAGTGAGTTTACATGGCCCAGGTTCAGTATATCATGATATAATCTGAATAATGGCATGGCATGAATTATTTGTGACCTGAATGCCTAGTATATTATCCTCTGCACTCTCTAGCTACAATGGTTTGTATTAAGAAAACTACAGAGTAAACATTTTTTCTTCTCTTCAGGCAGCCATTAGCGACAGCCAGAGAGTAAAACTTTATTCCCAAAAGTGTCATACAGACAGTCTATAACTGATTTCAGGAGCAAGGACCCAGAACATAAAGTAGTGCCATGAGGATGGTAATTTGAGCAGTATCAGAATAGGCTGCTCTGGAAGATGGGGCTTAGCAGTATCTGGCTGTTCTGGGACTCATCACAGCAAGGAGAAATCCTGCTAGAACTCCTCAGGAATTAAAGGCCATGTCTGAGGAGTAGCTCCCTAATGAAGCTATAGTTTCCTGAGTTGTATACATGCAGACTTGGACTAGGCTACAGAGCTGTGACAACAGCCCTCGACCCATGCCATTAAGCACATACCTTCTCTCACACTGACCCCAATCCAAGGTGGGCGTCTGGGGTCTGTGAAAGGATGGCTTCTGTATTAGGGCTAGAATACCCAGGGATGGTCTACCTCTTGACCTTTTATCCTTAGCCCAGCTTTCTTTTGTTTTCCATCTTGTATCCCTTCTTCTGAATGCCTTAATAACTGTAATGTCAGTTAATATTTATGGAATGTTTACTGTGTCCCAGACACACTTGTAAGCCTGTTACAGGACAGTGGGAGCTCTTATAATCCCTAAGCTGAGACTTAAAAAGGTTTAAGTATTATCCCAATGTCACCCAGCCAATAAGCGACAAAGCCTGGGTTCAAGTCTGGTTTCTCTGACCTTTGGGTCTACTGTAATAAACATTTGCTTCCAGTAAAGATAAGACATCTTTTCCTTTACCTTTGATGTGCCTTTTTCTATTAGAAAAAGAAGTATCAGAGGAGATCGTAAAACACATCCCTATCTTGTGACTTGCTGATTTTGTCTTCTCTAAAAACTGCCTTTTTAAATGATATTAGTAGCTTACAATCGTATACTTAGCGTGTGACGTGCTACTGTTTTAAATGCTTAATATTTATTACATCAAATCTTCCTTGATTGGCACTATCATTCCCATTTGAGAGGAGAGAACACGGAGGCAGAGAGAGGTTAAATAACTTTCCCAGTATAACACAGCTAGGGAATTGTGGAGCTGGGATTCAAACCCAGGCAGTCAGGTGCAGAGCACATGTCCTGGAATCACTGCGCATACATCTGGTGCGTGTGTTTCTGACTCAGTTGCCTTGCACAGCTTCTAACACAAGTCATCATCATTAAGGATGCCAGAGAAGGGGAGGCCTTTCAGAGGATGACTTTGTTCTTCATTTCACAGCCTATTATAGCACATTTCCCAAGCACCATCTCTGTCTGCCAGTAAGACCCTTTCAAAATATACAAGATAAGAAGAGATGGAGTGAAAATAGAATGTTCTTGTAAGATGCCTTTTCTAGTGTTCAGAAATCCCAGTGATTTAAGAAGGCCAGTTTAGTGATGGCAGAAAACAGCTTCCCCAGGTTACCCAAGCAAACAGAGGCACTCTTTTGAGTCCAGGCGCTCCCAAAGAGGTGGCCTTTGCAAGAGCTGAGAGCTGCCCCTGAGGTCACCTATATTTATTCATCCCTGGAAAGAAAAATCTGCATGCTCTTCTGAGTCTCAAGTTAAGATCCACTCTCTCAGAGCTCACAGGGCAGGATGGGGGAGGCACATACAACTGCTCTGAAAAATAAATGTCTCCAAGAATGATGGCTTGATGATTTATTTGGAGATTATATCAAAAAATATTGATTATGTTACTAAGTCATAGAAAATAGGCTCTAAGGTTGGAAACTAAGTGGTTTGTTTAAAATAATCCAGAAGCAATAGAATAAATCAATGTACAGAGCATCTAAAATACTATAACTATCATATTGGCTTCACAAATAGTTTGGCTTCAGTGTGGAAAAGCGTACTTTTTTTAAAAACAGCTTAACAGTTGTCTTAGCGTGCTAAAAAAAGAAGCCAAAATCTTATTCTAGTGTTTACTTTGCAGAATTTTACAGAATTCCTCACTTTTAGCACTCATTTATTTTCTACATCAATGGAGAAAGCTACAGGTTTTTCAATTAATTGGTGCCAGATAGGACTTTTCTCTTCTTTCCAAAATAAAGATGCTGAAACCTGATGACATATTTTGGTCTCAATAACTGAAGCTGACAAGGTTAGTCCTGCTCAGATTTTCGGTGTTAAGTCCAGATTTCTGTACACAATAATACTATTCCATTTTGGTGTAGTTTTTTGTGCTTTCTACTTGCATGTAGGACCACTGATCCTATTTTATAAGAAAAAATTCTGTTTTATGAGAATAAGATTATGGTTTATAAGAATAAAAAAGTTTATTTATTATTATTTTTTTTACAAAAATTGCAGCAGTGTATCTTGCTGAAAGAAAAACTTGGTCTGGAAAAGTACCAACTTTCAAATAGTTCAATTGAATGCTGTTTTTGTTTTTGTTTTTTCATAAAATGACAGCATGCTGTGCTTTGAAGGATTCACTGGAAGGGTTTGTAGAAGTAACTATCCCCCAGGGCACTTAAATGTTTGTTTACAGTTAACTACTTAGAGGAGGCAGTAACACTTGGGGATTAACAAGGTGTCAGAAGACAAAGATCCCTGCAAAGTGATGATAAACCACAGCCCTAAAATTGTTACATAACTCAGAGAAAAACTAATTCAGCTGACACACGTTTCCATTTGGTATCAGCTCTGACTCTGGGAGTCCTGAGACCTGGAATTAGTGAGTCTCTTTATCTTTATGGGTCTCAATGTCCTCATCTATATACTCCGGAAATCAAACTAGATGATCTTTAAGGCTTCTTTGAGTTCATATAATGTCTTGGTTCTGTTTCCTGGAGTGAGATGTGTGTATTTTCTGGGGTTTGGAAACCGAGCATTTAAAGGCCACTGGGCTTCCGGTTAGGTTACATTAGTATCTTGATATACTGTGTGCCTCCTGCATGGTATGTGTGGTACTGGGTGCTCTTAATGGATTGATGCACAGATGCAGCTCCTCTCTGCAGTCAGGCTTTAAAATGGGGATGGGAGATGGACTAAGAAAAGTTCATCTGAACTGAATTTACCATCAGGGCTGTTTCCTTCTCCAAAGACCACAGAGTCCAGACTCCGTGGGCAGTGTATCAGCAAAACCGTGCTTGTAGGCTATGCCTTTGGCATAGAAGAGCCAGTGGGAAATGAGGTAGAACCTGTATTTCCCTGGAGATGCTGGGAGTAACCCCAGTTTTCTACTTTGAGAGACTATACATGGCCTTTGGTCATTCCCTATAAGATCATTGTCACATTCCATTATGTTCATAGTGAACCGAAAAATACCTCTACTTTGCAGCTTTCTCCAATGATGACATAAAAGAGTCTATTGAGTTATATGAGGTATTAATGAAGCTTCTGCTGGTTTATATCTGTGCTCCCTCAAGAGGTTGTCTTACTCCTGCGTGTTAGCCAAGTGTGCTCCTCGAAGAGGCAGCTCTAACTGCCCTGGTCCCGTGGGGCTCTTCCTTCTCCTGGGCAGGAGATTTGAGCCTACCACATCCAAGTTATTGCTTCGCACACTTAGCGTGCGAGCCACTTCCTAAGGACAGACAGCCAAAGCAATAGCATGTGAAATTAACTTATTTCCTTTTATAAAAAGTTATCTCCTCTTTCTTCTTTTCATTTGTACTGTCTATTCTGCTTAAGAAATCCCTATATTAAACTGTACTCTTTCTACTTGTTACACGGTTCCCTAAGTTGCTTCAACAGATGACAGCAGAAAGGCATATTTCATTCTCAGTTGGAACCAAGCGAATGCATGCCCAGAAATTGGCTTTAGAGTCTTCTGTAGGGCAGAGTTGGAAAAAAAGGCATGAGAAAGCCTTGTGGGGTGTGGAGAGGCTTGGGTTCTAATTAATACTCTGCTACTAGGAAAATGAAGTTGGATATTCTCATCTACTGACATGTGCCTTACCAACTGTGGGTATGAGAGTGTTTTATAAATGGCAAAAACAATTGATAATATTTTAAGATGCTAAACTTTTGAAGGAGGTTTTTCAGCTGATAGCCAGTAATTGGAACTAGTTTAAAACCTGAAAGAAGATAACCACATGGAGATGCTAGGTGGGTTTTATGCTTTTCCATCAATGATAAATGGTGACAAGTTCAACAGAATTAAATTGTGTCATATGTGCTTCTCGGGGGCCTGAATTCTTGGTTATAGATAATTTAGAGACAGTGATGGTTTGATGGGGGAAAGCATGCCAGGGTTTGGGATCCTGCTCTGTTACTTACGAGCTGGAAATCATTGGTTGGGTCACTGCTACCACTACCTAGGTTAACTTCTCTAACTTCCAGTTTTCTGACATATAGTTGGGTAAAACTGAACCTGTTGCCTGGGGTTGTAATTCAGATTACATATAACAACGGGGAAATGCCTGACACAGTGCCTAAGTCAGAGTGTGCAAAAGGATTCATTTCCCATCCCCTCTTATCCTCACATTCTGGGGAATGTGAATGTCCTGCAGCAGCTGTCTTGGTGAAAGAATTACTAAATTGGGGGATTTTAAAAATCTGTGTAAGTGTGTAAATAGACTTAGCCATTCCTTGTTAAGGAGCACTTTGTCCACCATCTATTTTAAATATCTAACAGACTTTATTAGTTAAAATAGGAAGTGTTTTTATCTCTTCATCTATGTAGTCATAGAGTTTTAGTGACTATGAAAATTTAATAGTGACTGATGAACCTAATTGGAAGCAATTTTTAAAATTAGTTTTAAGAAATAAATCTCTTGTAATTCTTTAAATTTTCCTAGCACAAAATCTTTCTTACCTCCCTTGTTCTGGGTAGCACGGTCCACTCATGGATCTTCCTTAGATTGCGCAACTCCTTAGGGACTGTATGGTCTGCTTTGTTCCGTGATGCTTTCTTTATTCTCTCTCTTGGTATTGGATTCTGTATAAATCATGATCAGTTTTAAAGTCAGCACAACAAAAGATAATGCCTTATAAGCATTTCTTTAAAAGTTCATAGTTCTAAAGATAATTCTATAACCATTGATGAACAATGTTAAATGGGAAAATATTAGAAAATGCAAATAATCCCCCAGATCCCACAACACAGTTAATCCTTTTAAAATGTAAAATTGCAGTTGTGTTTTTAGATGTTCAAGTAATAATACAATCATAACCACACATACTGTTTTATGATCTTTTTTCCATTCAGCATTACATCTTACCACATGTACATTATAAAAATAATTATGTTTAATGGTTGCATAGTATTTCACTTTACCAATGCACCACAAATTATTTGGTTCTCTATTGATAAGCAGCTGGGGTCTTTTCAATTCTTTTGTCTTTTTAAACTGTACCTTATATGTACACTTGTCTAATTGCTTCCACTGGATAATTGCCTAGAAGGTAGTTCTAAGTGAAAGGTAGAAGCATTTTTTTAAAGCTTCTAGTACATATTTCTAAATTGACTTTCAGGATGCAAGAAATCTTGTAACAATGAACTATTCTACCAGCAGTATACAAGTGTGATTTTATTTTATTTTATTCTTTTAAGAATATTTATTTATCTGTTCATGAGAGACACAGAGAGAGGCAGGGACACAGACAGAGGGAAAAGCAGTCTCCCTGCTGGGAGCCCATTGTGGGACTCGATCCCAGGACCCCGGGATCAGGACCTGAGCCAAAGGCAGACACTCAACCGCTGAGCCACTCAGGTGTCCCTAAAAGTGTCATTTAAAAGACCCAAACAATATGAGGTTAAATCCTAATGATTTTGAACTCCTTGCTATCTAGTTTGGTGAGGTCTGTAATTTTTCTTTCTTGTATTGATATTTTGGTAAGAAGATTTTATAATGAAGTTTTTAAAAAGCACTGTTTCATCACCGTGAGTTCCTACACCTTCTCCCGCTTTCCTGTGGGTTAATTTATCTTTTCTCTCTCTTTCTCCCTCCCTTCCAGGATGGAGGTATGATACGATGGATATAACTATGGGATACTGTGTGGGTACACGGCCTCCCCCTTCTTGCCTCATCCTCCTGCTTCTCAAGCTTTTGGCCACAGTGTCCCAGGGGCTGCCGGGGACCAGGCCCCTGGGCTTCCACTTTACGCACTCCGTGTACAATGCTACCGTGTGTGAGAACTCAGCCGCAAGGACCTACGTCCACAGCCAGGGTAGAATGGGCATCACCTTGATAGATCTGTCCTGGGATGTCAAATACAGAATTGTATCTGGAGATGAGGAAGGCTTCTTCAAAGCAGAGGAAGTCATCATTGCAGATTTCTGCTTCCTCAGAATAAGAACTAAAGGTGGCAATTCAGCCATATTAAATCGGGAGATTCAGGACAATTATTTATTGATAGTAAAAGGTTCGGTCAGAGGAGAGGATCTGGAAGCATGGACCAAAGTGAACATACAGGTTTTAGATATGAATGATCTGCGACCTTTGTTTTCACCCACAACCTACTCTGTGACAATAGCAGAAAGCACACCTTTAAGGACTAGTGTTGCCCAGGTGACAGCAACAGATGCCGATATCGGCTCCAATGGAGAATTCTACTATTACTTTAAAAACAAAGTTGACCTCTTTTCAGTTCACCCGACAAGTGGTGTCATCTCTTTAAGTGGGCGGTTAAATTATGATGAAAAGAACAGGTATGATCTGGAAATTTTGGCTGTGGACCGGGGGATGAAACTCTATGGAAACAACGGAGTGAGCAGTACTGCGAAGCTTTATGTTCACATTGAACGTGTAAATGAGCACGCCCCAACTATCCATGTGGTCACTCACGTTCCTTTCTCACTGGACAAAGAGCCGACATATGCAGTGGTGACAGTCGATGACCTAGATGAGGGTGCCAATGGAGAGATTGAGTCTGTTTCCATTGTGGCTGGAGATCCTTTAGATCAGTTCTTCCTGGCTAAGGAAGGCAAGTGGATGAATGAGTACAAGATTAAAGAGAGAAAGAGGGTCGACTGGGAGAGCTTTCCTTACGGCTACAATCTCACCCTTCAAGCAAAAGACAAGGGGTCACCTCAGAAATTTTCAGCAGCAAAAATAGTCCACATTGCCAACCCCCAAAGAGATACTGTCCCAGTTAGATTTGAAAAAGAAATGTATGATGTGAGCATTAGTGAGTTTTCCCCTCCTGGTGTCGTAGTTGCTATAGTAAAATTAAGTCCTGAACCGCTAGATGTGGAATACAAATTATCTCCTGGTGAGGATGCACAGTACTTCAAAATTAATCCTAGGTCAGGTCTGATTGTCACAGCACAGCCACTGAATACAATTAAGAAGGAAGTTTATAAACTGGGAGTGACAAACAAGGAAGGAGATTTAAAAGCACAAGTCACCGTTGGCATAGAAGATGCGAATGACCACACCCCAGAATTTCAGCAGCCACTCTATGATGTTTTTGTGAATGAAAGTGTCCCAGTGGGCACAAGTGTTCTCATGGTTTCAGCTTCTGATAAGGATAAAGGAGAAAATGGGTACATCACCTACAGTATTGCCAGTCTGAATTTGTTGCCATTTGCCATTAACCAGTTTACAGGTGTTATTAGCACAACTGAAGAATTGGATTTTGAATCCTCCCCAGAAATTTACAGGTTCATTGTAAGAGCCTCCGACTGGGGTTCACCATACCGCCATGAAAGTGAAGTGAATGTGACTATTCGAATAGGAAATGTCAATGACAACAGCCCTCTCTTTGAGAAAGTGGCTTGCCAGGGAGTTATTTCATATGACTTTCCAGTTGGGGGTCACATCACAGCTGTCTCAGCAATTGATATTGATGAACTTGAACTTGTAAAGTACAAAATCATCTCTGGAAACGAACTTGGTTTCTTTTATTTAAACCCAGACTCTGGTGTTTTACAGCTTAAAAAGTCACTGATGAATTCCGGCATCAAAAATGGTAATTTTGCCCTCAGGATTACAGCAACGGATGGAGAGAATTTTGCGGACCCCATGTCTGTTAACATTTCAGTCCTACATGGGAAGGTGTCGTCAAAGAGCTTCAGTTGCAGAGAAACTCGTGTGGCTCAAAAGCTGGCAGAGAAACTACTCATTAAGGCAAAAGCAAACGGGAAACTGAGCCTGGAAGATGGATTTCTCGACTTTTATTCAGTTAACAGGCAAGGGCCACATTTTGACAAGTCATTTCCTTCTGATGTGGCTGTGAAGGAGAATCTGCCTGTTGGTGCTAACATCCTGAAGATTAAAGCTTATGATGCCGACTCTGGCTTCAATGGTAAGGTGCTGTTTACAATATCTGATGGGAATACGGATAGTTGCTTTAATATAGATATGGAGACGGGGCAGCTTAAAGTCCTTCTGCCTATGGACCGAGAGCACAAGGACCTCTATCTCCTTAATATCACCATCTATGACTTAGGTGATCCACAAAAATCTTCATGGAGGTTGCTGACCATCAATGTGGAGGATGCTAATGACAACAGCCCAGTTTTTCTCCAAGACAGTTATTCAGTTAACATTCTCGAAAGTTCAAGTATTGGTACTGAGATTATTCAAGTGGAAGCCAGAGACAAAGACTTGGGTTCTAATGGTGAAGTGACTTACTCAGTCTTGACGGATACACAACAGTTTGCTATCAACAGCTCAACTGGAATTGTTTATGTAGCTGACCAATTGGACCGGGAATCTAAAGCAAACTACTCTTTAAAAATAGAAGCCAGAGACAAGGCAGAAAGTGGCCAGCAGCTGTTTTCAGTTGTTACCCTTAAGGTTTTTTTGGATGATGTCAATGATTGTTCCCCAGCTTTCATTCCCAGTAGCTATAGTGTGAAGGTTCTTGAAGATCTCCCCGTTGGCACGGTCATTGCTTGGCTGGAGACGCATGATCCAGATCTTGGGCTAGGCGGTCAAGTGCGCTATTCTTTGGTCAATGACTATAATGGGAGATTTGAAATCGATAAAGCAAGTGGTGCCATTCGCTTGAGCAAAGAGCTGGACTATGAAAAGCAGCAGTTCTATAACCTCACGGTTCGGGCCAAAGACAAAGGGCGACCAGTCTCTCTGTCATCTGTTTCCTTTGTGGAGGTGGAGGTGGTAGATGTCAATGAAAACCTCCATACTCCCTATTTCCCAGACTTTGCTGTTGTTGGATCCGTAAAAGAAAACTCACGCATCGGAACAAGTGTACTGCAGGTGACTGCCCAAGATGAGGACTCTGGCAGGGATGGAGAGATCCAGTACTCCATCAGGGATGGCAGTGGTCTCGGAAGGTTCAACATAGATGACGAGAGTGGTAAGTTCACTAGTTTGTGCCGGAGGTGTTGTTCAAGTGTCATGAATTGTAACATTGGAGAAGAAAAGGAACCTTTTCGCACTGAAATAGAAGGACGAGTGAGTTTGCATTTGGTGCATAGATGACTCAAGTGAAAGCTTGAACTCAGATTGCATTGGTTTGTAAGAAGACGTGTTTATACAGTGGTTCTAACTCCGGTTTTCCATGGGAGCCCTGTTTTCTCTTTTTCTTGTTCAGCACTATTACCAGGTTATCTTTTGATAAGCATAAGTAATTGTCACCTCTGTTGATTGCACTTCTGACCTTCACTAAATTAAGGGCCCTGATAAAGTAAATTACATTTGAATTGGCTTTAAATTAAAAGTGTGAAATGGATTTTCAAATGGGTCTTATACACCAATCTTTCCCTTTCTAGTAAAGCTTTGCTGAAGTGGCTTTATAGCAATTGCTTGGCCTTTCATGTTTCACAGGCACATCTGGCCTTTGAACAACAGGGATTTGCACTGTAGATACTCAATGAATATATGGCAGTATGCTTCTACAAATGTTTTCATGATAGGCGGGAGGGAGCATGTTGTGGATTTTACCCATAAAAACCTGATTTTATGATTTTATTTATAAGAATTGATTGTTTTGTAGAAAGATTTTAAAATATGGGGCAAAACTGTGCCAATATTTTCACTGTTCCCCACCTACTTATGTAGTTTTCATCATAGATCCAGGTACACACACATATTTTTCTTTCCTGTTATTGTTGTTATTTATCTTTAAATGGGCATGTGCATGTGTGTGCGTGTGTGTGTGTTTCTTGATTAGCACTGTGTGTTTTCTATAGATTGTAGTCATCTCAAGACTGAGGCTATGTCTTCTCTATTCTCAAGTAAATGATAATACTAGGTCTTCACAGTTTTCAGGGTGCCTTTATATACATTAACTCATTTTCTGCAACACTCACAGGGTGCTTTGTTCCCAGTAATGATAATGATAATCAAAACAGGTAGTGGGAGAGTGGTATTATAGTGGTAGAAAAAGTCCTTGAGAAATTGTATTGAATACTGGATAGAAGTTACAAAGCTGTATGTACCATCAAATTTAAACTGTAATATTTATTTATATGCAGAGACTCTAATTATGGCCAGTGTAAATTGTACAATTGGTCTGCGTAGCCATAATAAAGGAAAAGATAAATGTCAGGAAAATGAGACTCTGATTCAGCCACATATTCTATTTTATTATATATCATTTTTCATTCAACTGGAATATCTTTTCATCTTTGAAATACAAAATGAGAAGGGAATTATCTTACTGAGTTTCTACTCTGTGCTAACACTTTGCTGTACTGCTAATGACCTCATGGAGTACTTAAGGTGGACACCACTACTTACAATTGCTCCATGAAGTACAACTAATAATCATCAACTCATGAACTGATTAAGGAGAGCAGATAGATAACTTGGAGCCTCATTTCAAACTCGGCTCTAAGTAACTGCAGTGTACTATTTTGTCTCCCATCTAAAGACACTTTTGGGCTTCCTCATGTTCCTAGATACACTTGAATCTGGTGTTAATCTAAAATCTGTTAGGCAGTAAGTGTTAAACAGTTTTCAAAGTCCTTACAGCCCTGGGTTCATTAACTGATGGCACTGGCCATTTGTCACCTTTCCTTTTTCCTCCTAATCTCTTGTTTGTGGCTCTCCAGTGACAGGAGTTTATCCTTGGGACCCAGGCAGATGTGGGTAAGGTGGGTCAAACAGAAGGGTGTCTGGTGGAATCATTAACCACTGCTATCTAGATGACTGCATCATCAGCCACGTTGAGTTACTTTTATTTGGAAGTTTCATGTTGGTGTAACTTGGTGCAGGGAAGAGCAGGAGCAATTTGGTGAGAGTGGCCTACATTTTCCTTATTTGTACCATGTTATTTTGTTCTCATCTTGGGTGTGATTTCAGAAAAAATGTGTGTATAGTTTCATCTGATGAAACAGCCTCCTTTATAATTCTAGACTTCTGTTTAAAAAAAAAAAAAAGACAAAACCACTCACTGCTCTGACTTCCCTGTGTTAGATTCTGGACCATACAAAATAAATTTTGCCATGGATGATAATAACACTACTTACATTTTGACATTGCTTTGTGACTTAAAATGCTCTTTCTGATAAACATTAACTCCTTTACATTAGCGTAGCTAAGTGAGTTCTGTGAGGTTACACACCCACTGGAGGACATAGATGTATCTAGAACCAGCACCATGCCCCACCACCCCGACCACCACCCATTTCCTTGGTCCTAACTTGGTTACCCTTTCTTTGCATTCACCACGCATTCTGATTTACTTCCCTAGAGGCTTTTTAAAACTATGGTAGTAACTTTTTACCCCCTTTAATGTCGTTTTTACCTTCTCTTAGAAAGCAAAACTATGTTTTTCTATATTATAGGAATAGATACGTTATAGGATTGGATGTTGAAATTTTTTATGAAGTTTAGAATTTCCACATAGTAATATCCTTAACCATTGTAGTTCCTTCCATCGCACTTTCTATGTATTTTAATTTTCAAGCCCAGGAAACTGATGAGAAATGATTGCCAGGACTTGTGCCAGGAGGTTGCTGGGGTTGAGGAGAATTTTGGCAAATGTATGTCCAACAGGAGAAGCCATCACCATGGTGCTGTTGGGTTTGTGTTACTGTGGAAGCATCCGTCAGCTCTTTGCCTCCAAGTGCTAAAAATCATGGCTTGACCTGCTGGCAGAATGAATGGCTATTTAGCCCTGCAGCTGTTACTGAATCTCAAGGCCAGACTCTGTTGTCTTCATTTGGTCTTTTGGCATAGAATGGGCTAAACTTGTGTGGGTTTTTGTCTTTTAAGAACATTTAAGTCAGCTGCCAAAGGTTATTTAATGACTTGCATTGTCTAGTGGTTCTCAAACTTAGGAGAGCACATGAATCAGCTGGAGAGTTTGTTAACAAATGCAGCAGCCTGGGCCCTTTCCCTAAAGACTCTGAGTCACTAGGTGTGGGGTAGGGACCCCTGGGGGATCTTCATTTAAGCTCTCCAAGCATTCCTTTCTATATGTGGCTTGGAAACACCAGCCTGAATTTCCTTGGGTTCCTTAGAGAATGTCTACCAGATTATATCTTTTCTGTAAAGTCCTTTTCCTTATTCTTTTGAAAGGCAGGAAATTGAGCTCATATTTTAGATAAATTTCTTTTCTAGTCAAGTTTTACAATCCAAATAAATCTTCTATTATTCATTAGTGGTGATAGTTTTCTGAATGCCTTCCCAATGGATCAAAAATCTATTTCTGTGCTTCAGTAATTGTGGTGCTCCTGTTTTGTGAAACTGCATATGCTGGGAGTAGTTGATCCATTTAGTAGTTTTATGTTCTTGATTTTTTTTTTTTTTTTGAGGGGTATTCAGTGAACAAAACCGTACCTTTGAATTTTTTTTTACCATGCAAAAGCATTTAATAAATGTTTAATAATGTTCACAGTAAATGGATTAACTGGGAGGCCCCCAGCTACAGTGGATTTGATCACAATTTAAATTGCTAGTCTGGAAGATGCAATTTAATCATTTTTCCTTCACAAAGAATGCATTCTTATTCTTTGACACAACAGGAATTCATATTCTTGACTACTCAGAAGTTTCAGAAGGTTTAGAAAGAGCACATTGTATTTTTTTAAACTGTGATTTTCTATTAGATTCTTTTGTAAGCTGCAAACTGGAGCAATGATTTCATTATTTTATTTACCTGAAGCTAAAGAAATCTTTTAATCGGGATAAACAGTTTCTAGTTCAGCACATTCATCATTGATAATTGAGAATATATTTTTGCTGTCAATTACTGTTAATTATAAAATCTCTTTCGTTTACCAAGTATGTATTATGTGCCAGGCATTGTGCTAGGTGCTTTGTGGGGGCTGTTTCTAATTGTCACAGGAATCCAGCAAGGTAGGGTTCCACGAGGCTTGTTCATTCAGGGTCACGCATCTGGGAGTTGTCAGGCTGGGACTGGAACTGAGTGTGGTGGACTCCAAACCTCCTGGGACCCCCTCTTTGCCACCCTAGCATGCCATAGTAACTTTGTTAAGCATGTGTATTATTTCTGCATAACAAACAACCACAAAATCTCAGTGGCTTATGGGAAAGGACAGTTTTTCTTCCTGCTCCCAGGTCTGGGTAACAGTTGAAGCAGCAACTGTGGATTGAATTATAGCCTGCCCCACTGGCCTTCCCATTCCAGGACCCAGGCTGAAGGAGGGCCCACTGTCTGGGGCATGATGTTGTTCTCAGGGTAGAGGTCAGGAGCTCAGGAGGGCTGATGGAAGTTTGTGGTGCCTCTTAAAACCGCTGCTCAGAACATTCCATTAGCCAAAGCAGGCCATAGGGACAAAGCTCAACATTGGAATGGGGCAGAGAGTATTTCTCTTACAGAGGAATGGAGAGGAGTGAATAATCACTGCATCTTAATATAGCCTGGCATAGGATCCATTTATATTTATCTTTCTTTAAGCTGAAGCTGCAGCCAACATTTCTCTAACATACAATACATGAGCATAGAATGCTTTCTCTATTCCAAATGTTTTGATGGAATCAGTAGAGGCTTAGGAGACTGAAAGTACACGTGGGTTCACAGAGACACCCCAAAGAGGCATCTCACACTTACCAAACACTGTAAAGGTAATTAGTATTTTTAGTGTATACACTATTCCAAAAATAAATAAATTTAACTTTATAATTGTGATCAGTATCTGAACTAGCTCTCTCCCATGTACCTCTCCAGATCCATTTTCCACCTTTCTCTCTGCTTTGTGTCCAGGTCCTGAGTTCTTGACCTGTCAGCTCCTTTGCTCCCTGACACCTGTTGGTTCTGCCACTGGGAATGTAGAGAAGAGGAGAATTAGGTCAGGGTATTTATCCCTTTTATTCTTTCCATACTGGTTACTGTGGTCTGGCTATATTCTCTTAGGGGTAGAAACAGTTCCCTGCTGTTGCCAACCCTGGAATACTGCATCATTTTCTCTAATTCTTGTCCACACCTTTGTAAATAGTCTGTTTATTAAGTGCTTCTCAATTACCCAGTTGGGAGTATGCCATCTGTTCTCTGTTAGGACCCTGACTGATAAAATATTTTTTATGTAAATATTTCTAAAACAGATTTTAAGTTTAAAAATATTCCTGAGGGTGATGTTTTCCTGCAAATCCTGTTAACTCCAATTTCTGCAGGGCTGCCCTGTGTGTCGGCACATTTCACTGGAGGCCCGGAGAAAGAGTAGACAGATAGTAATTATCCACTACTTTCATTTTGCAAGAAAAGAAAGTGAAACCAAAAGATTCTGTGTCCCCACTTAATTTATACTTCCCTTGTCTTGTCTACAATGAGAAGACAATTTTTGCTTTGCTGAAGACCCTCTCCCACCAGACATGGGAAGAAGAGGGATTTGGCTGGATGGTCTGGTACTAGGATCTCTCAAGCTCTCAAATGTTGTGATGCTGTACCTTGGTCTTCTACAGGGAGAAGGACACATTTCAGCTGGTGGCCAAGGAAAGAATAAAGTTCTACAACTGAGTAGTTTTTATTGCGTTAGTTCAACTAAAGAGTTGTTTACTAGTGCCAGTGCTGAGTCTAATACTCTTACCTGTAGTCTCTAATCCTCAGATAGTCAAGAGGGGGTGAATGAAGACTAGGAATAGGAAAATTGGTATTGTGAGAAAAATGAGCTTTCTGTCATTGCAGAAATTGTTAGTCCTTGCACAGGTATTTAAAGGGGTGGGTAATTCCTGTAGTAGCATATTTCTTTATATAACATAATAATACATAAGCTTACTTTTTCTTCGAGATTTCAGAAATCCTATTTTGTTTTATGGCTGGCTGTCAGTCATTCCAGCCTCTTTTCCCCAAACTTGCATGTTAACTCCTCTTTGACAAGCTGAGAAGTAAGACGGATGTTATTTGGTGGCTTTGGTGCAATTCCTGACAATTCCAGACTAAAAGACGTTCTCCATCCTCGTTCTTTTTTCAAGGCGATATTTTTACCTCCACCTATCTAAGTCAAAAGAGGCGTATTGAATTTTGGCCCAAGCTTGCCCTTAAAATTTCCACTTGGGACCAGAGGAATGAAGTTATGATCAAGTGACAGCAGAAACTTTTCTTGGCTATGGATTTTTAACCTTAGCTCTAGACTTTTGATCATAATTTTTAAGGGAAAAATAATGTTTCCCAGAGGAGCCCTGAACACTGCACAACATTCAGATGAACTTAGCAGTTATCATGTAAGCCAGGTGGGAGAGAGGATTAGAAGCTTCTGGAAAATAATGAACAGCATTTTTTTTATGATTCTTTTCAGCAGGTGCCTTCTTCTTGACCCTTTCTTAACTATTGGCTGAAGGCAATTTAGGTTTTGATAGAGGATTGTTGGTCTAAATCTGTAATTATGTCGGGGTTGTGTATCAAGTTTGAGCTGCTTTTATCCTCTGTATGACTAGTAAATGATAAAAATAATGACCACCATGAAGAGGAAGACAAATAGTGTGGCAAGCCAACCATCTGAAAACTTGTGTGGTTCTTTCCTTTGAAATCAGTCTTCCTTTTTTATCAATGAGGAAAATTTTCAGGGGTTTGCCTGGCTCTTCATTTCAGGGATCCCAGTGTGATGTGATGCTGAATTGTTTTTATTTCTTAGGTTAACAGAGAGTAACACCTCAGAAGCCTCATAAGCAGAGGTTACAAAGACTATCAAATGATTACTTCATCTGTTACTGGTTCTGATTTCCGGTAGCTTGCATCTCATTTCAGTCTTCTAAAAAATGTTTTTTTGCAGGTGTTTTGTGTGCACTTTGAAGGATACTTTCATTTACCATTACATTTGGAAGAATTATAGAGTTTGATAAATATTTATGTGATGCCACAACATTCACAATGTATCATTGAAAAGAAAATGAAATGAAAATGAAAATGGGCTGTAGTCTGTATTTTTAGCTTGCTGGTTTTTATGAAAGCCTGTCCTTTTTTTATGAAAGCATATCTTATCGACAGACGGAATCTACAAAGAGTTGTGTGTAGGATTCAGTTCAATTTATATTAAATTCTGGGCACTGGTATACGAATTATTGAATATAATAGGAGTCTCCAATTTTCTCTTTGGATGTTGGAGGATTTAGTGGCTCCTCTTGGGCCACTCTTTGTGATTAAATTCACATTTTCATTTGCATAACATAGTTAATATTCTAGTTGCTTTTAAAAAGCAGTATGTTGGTGAGAGTAATACTGAGCTAAAATAACATTGAATATGAAATGTCTTGAGTCAAAAAGTGAATAAAAGTTGAAGGAATTAAGCTAAAAAATTGAGGTCTTTCTCTCTCTCTTTCACACACACACACACACACACACACACACACACACACACAAAAAGATATTATGGTGAAAACATAAAGCCTTTGTGATTTATCCCCAAGATTTATAAAATACAGATTAAACAATTTTCATGTTTTTTCCACTTGCTTCCTTAAAAGTCTGAGTCTTCTCCCTCCTTTTCCCTTCTTCCTTTTTTCTTGCCACCTCTTTTCCCCCTCATACCCACATTTGCAGTTCACTGATTCCCTTTAGGCAGAGTGCTTTGCACTAAAAAGGATGCACAGATGATTAAGTCAAGGGCTAGTAGTAGAGACAGAAAAGCATGTAATTGCAAACTGTGTGATGCATAAGTGACACAAAGTAAGTGAGTGCCTTGTGCTTGTCATTCATCATGTTTATTGTGGCCTCAGCATCACCCTTTGGCATTGTGGGATGATTTTTACAAATTCCAATTGGAGACAAGACAGTATGAGAGATAACCAGAGCATTAAAGTGAGTTGATGATGATATATAAGCCAGGCTTAATTGTCAAGGAATGTCTAAGCCCAGAAACAGATCCAGGTTTTGTGAGGCTTGAAGTACATACTTTGTATCATTTTGGGTGCCTGCTTTGAGGAAAAGTGTAAAAATTTATGACTACAAAATTACTGTATTTATTTGAACCGAGGAAAGAAATCACAGCAACTCTCCAGTTTAAAAGTCAGCAAACACCACAAATATCACAAAATTTAGAAAAATAATATATTTTGTTGATTAAATTCCTGACATACCTCTCTAATACTTTGTTTCCCCTACATCTTTCTGTTGCATTTTTGGTTTGATTGCCTCTTCAGGGGATAACAATTTTGTAATTGTTTTTTTTTTTTTTTTAAGATTTTATTTATTCATGAGACACAGAGAGAGAGGGAGAGAGGCAGAGACACAGGCAGAGGGAGAAGCAGGCTCCATTCAGGGAGCCCAACGTGGGACTCCATCCCGGATCTCCAGGATCTGGCCCCGGGCCGAAGGCGGCGCTAAACTGCTGGGCCACCCAGGCTGCCCTTGTAATTGTTTCTATAGAAAGTATAGAAAGATTATTTCATTTTCCTTCACTGCTGGTGGATTTTTATTTTATTTTATTTTAAAAGATGTTATTTATTTATTCATGAGAGACACAGAGATAGGCAGAGACACAGAGGGAGAAGCAGGCTCCCTGTGGGGAGCCCGATGTAGGACTCGATTCCAGGACCCTAGGATCATGCCCTGAGCCAAGGCAGATGCTCAGCCACTGAGCCACCCAGGCATCCCAGAATGTGTTTTTTATTATTGAGAGTTTAGGCATGTCACTCCATGGTTGTGACTTGTTATTGTTAATGCTGTGTAAATTTTCTACATTGGTGTCAAATTTGAAAAAAAAAAAAAAAAAACTCTTAAAAAAAAAAAGAAAAAAAACTCTTGAATTTTTTTTTCATATGAGCTATAACAGATATATTTTCTGCTAATACTACTACTTGTCTGTACTCTTTAGACAAAGAGTCCAGTAATTTCCATTTTGAGGAATCTAATCAACAAAAGGAAAAAAGTCATGGTATGTTTATAATTAGTATGCTACATTTCAGGAGAGAACATTCATTTTGACTCTGGAGGCAAAAACCAAGTCTTCCAGTTACAAGTGTACATATCTAATAATTGGGAAGTTTTCCATAAAGTAGCTTCTGGCTCTGTACATTTGAGCTCTGTTTCTCCTCCCCCTGGCCATAATTGTCATCATTATTGTGACCATTCATGGAATATGTTCATATACTAACATAAGTTCGAGGCTTTCGTGTCCATGACACAATGTTGGGTCTCTCGGTCCAGTAGGCAGTAGGAGTGTTTTTGGAAGCCATCTCTGCACTGGGACAGCTAACAACAATTTGTCTATAACTGGAATTGATGGGGAACCACATAAATATATGCTACTGAATGCAAACTAAACATGTCCTTAACTCAATTCTGCCTTATGCCTGCAGCCATCCTATCTGATGATGCAAAATGTAATAGAGGAGAAGTTGGAGGGGAAAGAGAAAGAAGTTTTAAATTATTGTGGTTGAAATATATTACTTTTGCAAAAAATGTATAAAAATGTATAACCACGTGAACATTGCTAGGGTCCTCCCTGTGGCTTGGAAGCTTTGAGTCTGATAGCTTCATGTTAAATTAGCATCTGCCTACCAATGCTAGTAAATGAACTTTTTTTTTTTTTTTTTTCCTGAGAGAAGGGCTTCAAGGTCAATGTGGGGAATGACTGAGCTGGACCAGACCACAAAGGCTAGTCCTGATTTGAGGTTGGTGCCAGTGACACCTGCACCAGGTTTAAGATCTTTATCCCACTCTGGTATTTTTGAACCATAGGATAGAAGATCAAGGCTGCATGTGGGTGGGTTCAGCTCCCTAGTGTGTCCAAGTATCTCAAGGAGGTGCTCTGGAAGTTCTGTATCCAAAGCAGCACTTGATGACTAGGAAATCTGCAAGGTCAAGATGTTTAGCGTCTTGAGCTCACTGCCTTTTTGGAGCAATTGCCTGGTGAGAGAATTGCACTGTTCCTTGGACCCACTCTCTTTTATAACACCCATTTGAGAATTCAATGGTAAGATACACCAGGATCCGGAAACAAATTAAAAGGGCCTTCGAGAGCTGTGCTAGTAACTGTCAGAGTTCTTTTATTTAGACTCTCCTTATCTGTACCCTAAAATCATGACTTGGGGATTTCCCCTAAATCTTGAGGGTTTTCATTGAACCATCGTGTCCACATTAATATTAAAATTTATATAGATAATCTAATTTATTACTATTCTAATGTATATATCAGTAGCACATCTCACAGTAATTTACCTCCCCATGGGCTGCTGGCATTGATAGGATGTTTCTGATTTCATTGACTGGAACCTGATAAAGTCCTGTAATTATTAAAAATCCACATTGACTTGAGGTTAGTTTTGACAGGGAATTCTATACTTGGGATATCATATCAGCCAGGATAAGGCCCTGAGATCCTGACTGAGGTCATGGAGATGAAACATAATGTTAAAGTCTTCTCCGGAAAGTCCATGCCCGCCTTCATGCAGATCACACATCTCTCCCCAGACCTGGGTAGAGTTGATATATTTCTCTTTCACCCCTTGAGGATACTTCTAAAGGAATGTTCACCACATGGTTAAACCGAATGAGCTTGGAAATGAAAACACAGTGATTTAGTTTTGGATAACAATTTCAGAAAAACATTGTTATAGTTGCAAAACATGCAGGTGTAGTCCTATCTATACTGTCCCCCCAAAGGGCGAATAATCACGATTGGAGTGGGTGAGAATTCCACTTATGGTCACTAAATTCTGTTTCTTAAGTAGGATAGTGTACATACTTCAGGGTGTTAATGCTAAGTTAGGATTCTATATTCCACAGTGATACAGCACAGCTGCATAATGTATAGTAGTAATACCTTGCTAATTGGGAACTTCCTAATTTGGTAGGGTACATTCAAGAATTAGGATGTAAGCAAAAAATTGCTGTTGGAAGCCTTGTAAATAGCCTTTAAAAAGAATTTGCGCTAACATCTCTGAACTCTTGTTTTTTGCCCAGACCTTATTTACTTTTACTTTGCACATAATTCTAATAAGCTATACTTCCTGATCCCTGTCATACAGTATTTTAGAAATTGCAAAGCAGAGATATTGCTGTAGAGAAAAGGCTTAATAATGACAGTGAGAAGTAACCCTGTTACCCTGTCTGTAATCGGACAGCGAGAGAAATAGGTAGCTAACCCACATTGTGTGTTTGTTAAATGCCAGGCATTAAATTAACTCATTTGCTTTTCACAAGGATTCCATGAGGTGGTACTCTTCCTATCCACATCTTCTGGATGAGGAAACAAAAGCTAGATTTTAAATGACTGACCAAGATCTCATAGCCCTGGTAGAGCTAGGATATGAATGAGGCAGGCCAGCACTGGGTCTAAGCTCTTAATCACTACACTTCAGACACTCTCTGGATAAACAGCCCTAAGTGTCTCCTTAAGGGCTGTAACCCAGAGGGAGCCCATCGCTTCATTACCATGCAGTATAATAACTGATCATTACAGAAGAGCCCCAATCATTGGAGAGGCCCACGCTCCCTAGAAAACAGACCCTGGGGCGAAAGTTACAGTGCAGGCTAATGTTTTATTAAGGGTGTGATCCCAGGGGAGCTCGGGTGAGGGTGGGGGGAAAAGGAAGCCAAGCCTGAAGGAAGGGAGACCAAATATAAATTGATACATTATTAAATTGGTTACAGCTTCCCGACAAAACCCAGTGTGTTTCTCAGGCTCCCTGTGTCTCCAGGGAGGCCACTAGAAATGCTACATCTTAGACTACTCGACCTGGAGGGGAGGATAAGCAGTTCCCCCGGTGGCCCTTTCCCATTCTTGACCTCTTACTGAGCAGCTTTGCCACCCGGGCATTAAGTCCTCAACTCTTCTGTGTTGCGCTTGTTATGACTGGACAACTGGAAGAAACCAGTGCTTTGTTGGCATGTTCTCTTTTACCTGGCAGTGCTCAGGGTTTGGGGGGGGAAGCCCTCATTTTTCTGTTGTAGTAGTAGGCATTCCTGCTGGGAATGTAGGGGACAGGTTGAGCCCTGGTGAAATGGGCAGGGCTGAGCAAATCTTGGCACCACACAAACTGGATTTGGGCACGGAAGGTCAGTGTATCTGGGAAAGATTTTTCACCCAAACCACAAAAGCTAAACAAGCAAAACTCAACCTATGCAATTGTAATGCCTTCCTGGGCAGATGCTCAATCACTTAGAGAACTCAGCTACGCAAAATGACACATTTCCCAAAGGCTCTGATTTGTCAAGGCATTATGATTCCTGTTTCCCTGGCCCTTAGAACTACAAGGGAAGAGTGCCAGCACTTTGTATTCTTCGATTGATGTGGGCAAAATGTCTTTTTAGTCTCTCTCCTTTCTTGTGAGCATGTGACATCTGAGTGCTGTTTTATCAAATGCGTGTGCATGAACTCATGGGCTGGAAATGCAAAGGGAGGTAGAGGAGCTGGAAGGGGGGAGGGTCTTCTGAGAGTTTTGTCTGCTGAACTGACTTCCCCATCTTGATTCCTTGTCACAGAGTAATAATCACCTTCGTTATCCTCCTCCTCAGCAGCATCCCCACTCTCAGCACTCAAGGAGGGTCTGCTCTCTGCTAGATGCTCTGCAGGGTGTTTCTCGTACTTGAGCTCACTCAATCTTCGCATTAAACTTATGAGGCAGGTAGTGTTATTATCCCAGATTTATGACTGCTGGAACTGAAGTTTAGAGAGGTTAAATAACTTGCCCAATTGCACAGAGCTAGTAAGTAACAGAGCCAAGGCTTCGACTCATATTGTCTTATTCTGCAGCCTGGCTCTTGTCCTGACCCTACGTTGCTCTTGGGGTCTGCACATCTGGGCTCTCCCAGAAAAAATGCCACTCTACCCCACTCTGTGCAGCCCATTTCCTCATGTGCCTCTGTTGTTAGGAGCTGAAAGGGAATATCTGGAATATACAATCATTATAATAGGCATTGTATATTATATTATGTAACATATAATGAACATATAATGTAGACTACGTAAATGTATTCAATATAACAAACACAGCATATATAATACAATTTATAATATAAAATAACTACAGTAGTGTATGTGTTATACATAATTTATATGATATGTCATATGTTATATCATATTTATTATATTTGTTGAGCACCAACTCTGTGCCAAGCATTGTTCTAGGCACTGAATTAGACCAGTGAACCAAATGGACAGAAGTCCTTTTCTTTGTAATATTCGAATGGGGAAGTAGATAATAGTCAAGATAAGTATAATGTGTGTCAGGTGGGGTTAAGTGCTAAGCAGAAAAGTAATGCAAGTAAGGGAGAAAGAAAGTGTAACAGATGATAGTTGATTCCAAAGAAGGCATCCTAAGAGGACGACCTTTTGATAATGTTCCTGAAGGACTTTTAGATTTGTAAGCTGGTTATTTCAATGTGAGAAGGCAATAAAAATGGGGAGCACACTTGGTTGATTGCCACAGACATACTCAGGTAATTAACAAAACCACTATGAACTAACTGTAGGGAGAATATAATATGAAAGACAATTATTATAAGTGCAGATTTGTTAAACGCTGAAGTATCCTGTTTAAAAGTATTTTCCAGTTAATCAAAAGGCTTACTGTAGATGTACCCCATCTCAGATGTCCTTTAACTCCAGCACACCTACCTCATAAGAGGAACAACTTTTTTACTGCCCCCCTCTTATTAATTATACTTATTTCTCATCTTCCTTATGGAGTCCTGTTTTTCTGAGTATGGCTTTGTAGCAATTGTATTTTTATTATCATTGATTTTATTGTCTTTAAATCTATTGGATTGAGTGTCTGCTGTGTCAGGTGTGATGTCCTAGCTGCTGACATGGAGGTTGGTCCCTTACTCAGAGGACTTCCATTCTGATGGGGATGATAAATGATAAAACATTCAGGTATTTTCAAGGAGTTAAAGTAAATTAATATACTTTCTGCTAAAATTATAATTGAACTGGATTTTCTTTTAGAAGTCTCATTACCTTGGAGTTATTTAAACTAAGAGAAAGAGGCTATAATGTTTGCATGCAGTACATATTTGCTTCTTTACCAATTATGACAAATTGCAAGGAATTATGTAGTGCTGCACTCGTGATCCATGCTAAACCCTGGCATTTTCAGTTGTATGTAATTTAAAGAAAGGTCTCAATACTTTGAGTAGTAGCCAATATGTAGTAGTAGCCAATACATAGAGGCATGCCCTAGGTGGACATAGGAATGCGGTTTAGAAAAGAAAGAGAAATATCACACTGGAAAGACTCAATTTCTTCAAAATCAGTGAGCAAGAAAAGCAATGTTGAACTTCTCTACTGATTTTACGCACCTTCTATACAGTACCTTGAGTTAGATCCAAGAGCAAAAGTTAAGATTCTCCTCTTCTTATTTTTTGTAAACAACTATAGACTGTACTTGGATGACTTTCCCCCTGGATTTTACCTGGGACTAGCCACTTAAGTTTTTCTTTAAAAGAGGCTAGGTCTGGCACTTTTATACTGATGTCACCTAAGGTTCATATTTCTTGAGTTCTCAGGAAGATTCATATTCTTTATAGCTGATACAGCACAAGCTGGAGCTCCCACTAAGCCAACCTGAGGATACAAAATAGGCCAGTGTCAACTTTTTGCTCAGATTTCTTCAGTTTATTTTGTGCATCAATTTGTGTAACCATCTCATTCATGTTGGTCTCCAGTACCATTCATACCATCACCATTTCTGCAGAATACTGTGAACCTTGTCTACATGTAAAATTAAATTCACTTCCCAGATATTTGCAAAAAATTTGTGTGGTGTTTTCAAAAAACACCTTGAGTTCCAGAAACAATATGAAAGATTTTTAGGAAGCAGGGAGGGGTGGGTTTGGGAGTCAGATCTGGATATACGTAGTTAAGCGATCCATGGTTCTTGGGCTTCTTATGTGATTGAATGAGGTCTAAAATGCCAGGTTTACTTTCTGAAGAATCCACACAGAAGATAAGATATAATGCTGCATGGGGTCTATAAATCAGTTTGTTGTCAGATCTTTCAATTAACAATCCTCCTGCCAGGAAATCACATTATCATCTCTCTTAGATACCAAATGGAATGCCTCCCTGATGATTTGCTGTCATGTGTCTTCACTGATAGAACTTGGAGAGCCATGGCTTCCCTTAGGTGTTGAAGATGAAGATCACCTTGAGAAGGATCCTTCCCCACCTGATCCCTCCCACAGGTGGACACATGTGCACACGCACTTCTGAGTGGCTGCGTGGGGCCTTGAACTGGATTTTTAAAAACTCTTTGGGGCAGGCACCTGGGTGGTCCAGTCAGTTAAGCATCTGACTCTTGGTTTCCTCTCAGGATAATGAGATCAGTCCTGAGTTGGGGTTTCACGCTCAGTGTGAAGTCTGCTTGAGATTCTCTTTCCCTCTCTCTCTGCCCCTTCCGCTCTCTTAAGTAAATAAATTTTTTAAAAAATAAAAACTCTTTAATGATTCTTTGGAGCACAGTTAGCCCACTGCTCTGAGTTGACAAATGAGGAAGATGAGACTTCCTGAGAAGAGTGACTTTTCCATGGCCCTACAGCTCATCGGAGCCTTGGATTCAGGACTTGTAAGCATGAGTACTGTTTTGCTCAGAGCTGTCTTGACAATTCAGAAGATGTTTTTGATGTTTTGGGTTGTCATCGTTAACCATATTTATTGCCAAGAGGTATGGTTACTGGCTTGGCTGTAAGAAACATCATCACCAGAATGGCTGATGTTAGAGTTGACTCTGTGTGCATTTCATACATGGGAAGTTTTTAGATGACCGTCCTTTATGGAGTTTTACAACTTAGTCTTTTACATTCTGTTTTCTGCTGACCTAAAAACATCATACCTAACATTTGAAGCAAAGATGAAAACACACTTTTTTTTTTTAATCCCTCATCCTCAGTTTTTAGTCACAGAACTCTTTAAATTAAATCATTAGTGTATACAAACACTCCTTTTCCCAAAGTGGTTTTTCTACTCTGCAATTATTGTGTTGTTTTGGGGAAGATAAATAAAACCAACATTAAAACATTAGACACTAAAATGAGAAACAGTAGCATTGCCATTATAAAATATTAGGGAGCTATTAAAAACATGAACAAATACAAACCATCTCCCTGTGGCTCCTGGGCCGGGGTGTGTTGAATGAAGTGATGCCCTCTGGTACGCTGGCTTCCGCATGTGAACTCTGGGATATTGGAAATTCTTTGCTGGGATTGACTGGCCAGGACACTTAGATAGAGGTGGGTGTGAAAGAGAGGCTTCTGCATTCTTTTGTTCGTTCAAAATGCAGTTTCTCCAGCTGTGAGGTCAAATTTCCAGCCTTTTGTAAAATTAAATTGTCTGCTTTGTATAATACCATTTCAAGCAGTTTTGTTTTCAGGCAGACAGCTACAAGTGGGTAAGCAGCCCATATGAAAAACATGAATGTGGGGTTGGTTCTTGGGCAAAGAGTTCTTCATTCTGGGGACCTCGAATGCTAACTTTACACGCAGAGCTTGGTAACCAGGTTTGGGTAGATGGCCTGTTGCTTTCAAGATTTCTCTCTGTTGCAGGGAAATATTCCCAGTTGGCACATGGGATTCTTAATAAAGAGGTTGGAATCACTAGCCTTTCTGTGTTTTGGCTTCTCACCAGAAGGTAAATAAAGATGAGAAGTTTTCTCTCTCTCTCTCAGATGGATCCTAGAATCTCCCATTTTGGATAGTCAAGTGTGGTTTTGTTCACTTGGGTGTTTGCTGTTACTGTTTTCTTTTAGTGTTTCTGAGTTACTCTGACTTGGCAAATCCTGAATAGACATATGAACCCCAAATAATTGTACTGAGAAATGCAGAAATTATTGAGCAAGGGTTATTGGATTTCCATAAGTAAGCAAATATATCCTAAGAGCTCATGGGTGAAAATTGCTTTTTATTTAATGAGTCATTTTTATTGGAAGGTAATGATTATGTCCAGACCATAAATACAGTGTAAATTCCTTTCAGTGGACATTAAAAAGATGACTTTCAATTGGAAGCAGCTCTAAAGGCTTCAGAACATTGAGCCTTCAAAATTTCAAACCTGTGCATTCTGTACTGTCCGAATATGAGAAAATGGATGAAACCCAGCAAGAGCTCACATGCAGGAAGAGATGCTTATGACCATGCAACAGCAACCTGAAGAGAACATATAATGGTTAAGAATTTTAAGATGTTGCATGCATCATCTTATTTTACTGTCACAGGCACCCTGTGAGTGGTCTATCCTCTTCACACTTTGTAAGTAAGAAAACTGGGGCACCCGGCATTTAGGGACTTGCCCAAATACCTCATCTTTCCTACATATCATACTATCTCTTGTGTTTATGAATGTGTGATTTTTTAGGACTAGCAATTTGAGCAATTTGTCTTCCAAGTCTAAATAATTTTTCTTTCAGGAATAGTTGTCCGGGAACAAGAGTTACTCCTGGTGGTTAAACTTCCTTGCTTATTTATACAGGATGATTTTTAAAAATTCAGCTGTGCTCCACATATACCTGGGAAATAAAAACTGTTGCCCAGTTATTTTAAATCATATTCAGACTATGCATTCTGTATGCTGTCTGTATTAATATTTGTTCAGCTGCTCAGAGAGCAAATGATAGAACTTTTCCAGCTGACATTTATGCTACCAAACTCTCCAACTGGTGCTTCTAACTCTCTGTATGAGAGCAGCTGGTTTTGTTAGAATTGCTGCATGTGCCTGAGATATGGGTGTAGAGGCCTTGCTAGTCACACCCTGGCAATACTCTATTTTTGTTCAGTGTTAGCAGCCTATTTGTCTTATTCCTTCTGCTTGATTGTAAGCTCCTTGAAGGCAGGATGTATTTCTCTAAATAAATATGCACCATTGTGTCCTGTGCCTTTCCTGGTCAGAGCTTGGCATATGATCACTGCTGAGTAGGTACTTTTGAAAAGAGAAAGAGAAGGAGAGGCTGGGCTGTGTATATTCAAATGCTACTCTCTGTCTCTGTTTCATTCCTTTCTAGAGGTCGGGTTAGTTGGAGATGTTTCCTGGCCATCAGCTTCACCTCTGAGCATGTGTAGATTTGTTCCATTACCTTCTTTTTTCTTCTGTGGTTCAAAGCTTTGAATAATGTATATGTAGACAAAGGAAATTAAGATACAGATGATCTATGAGGAGCTTTAGTCAAATACTGGAGTTTGGGGTTTATTTTCTCCCCAGCCATTTAAGGAAATGGCGAAAATAATGATAATAGCTTACATTTTAAAATATATTTGGTTTTCAATCATTTTCTATTCATCTCATTGACTCCATAGTAAGTAGCTTATGGCTTCTTTCTTCCTATCCTAACAGAGCCAACAAAGTGTTCGTGGAGCTGCCTATCACTTTCTTATACATGCAGTCATTTCAGATTTCCAGTGCTTTCTTTAAAAAGAGAGATTTACTTATTTATTTTATTTTATTTTATTGTTTTAAAAGATTTTATTTATTTATTCATGAGAGAGAGAGAGAGAGAGAGAGAGAGAGAGAGAGGCAGAGACACAGGCAGAGGGAGAAGCAGGGATCCCGATGTGGGACTTGATCCTGGGTCTCCAGGATCAGGCCCTGGGCTGAAGGCGGCACTAAACAATTAAGCCACCAGGGCTGCCCTACTTATTTATTTTAGAGAGAGGGAAAGGGGGAGAGCACATGCACGCTTGGGAGAGGGACAGAGGGAGAGAATCCCCAAGCAGACTCCCTGCTGAGCTCAGAGTCTGATGCCAGAGCTCGATCTCACAACCCATGAGATAATAACCTGAGCCAAAACCAAGAGTCAGATTAACCTACTGAGCCACCCAGGCGCCCCTCCAGTGCTTTCTTGTCACCTGGCTCGTTCTTTTACAGTGTGTTTAAAGCTCTCTGGGCCAATTCTTAGGCTGCTTTTCTGATGGACTTAGTCCTCAACATAATTTTTTTTTATTAACTTTCTTCACTTCTATCTTTCAATCAAGTCCGATAAGCTTATTACTGATAAGTTCAGCTCACCAGGCAGCTTGAGCAGGTGCTGCTTCCCAGATCCCATTTGGAACTTTGAGTTCATTTCCAGCAACAGTTTTCTATATAAGGTGTTCATGTTATTTTCAATGTGCCAAGAACCTCGAATTTCTTCTTTAAGAACTACTCTCTTAGAGATGTTGTTAATATATTAATCTTCAGGTCCTTCAACTTCTATTTTATATGCACTGCCCTTTTTGATTTATCTTTGCAAAAGTGCTTTAGTGTTTTTCCAAGTTAGGTCTTTGGTCTTGTGACCTTTCTATTGCCCTCCCATCCATATGCTTTCTGTAGGCAAGACTTTTCTGACTTCTTTAGAAATTGTCTCATTTTGGGGTGCCCGGGTAGCTCAGTCAGCATCTGATTCTTGATTTTGGTTCAGCTCATGATCTCAGGGTCATGATCTCAGGGTTATGAGATTGAGCCTTGCACTGGGTTCCACACTCAACTGGGATTCTCTCTCTCCTTTTCCTCTCCCTCTGTCCCTCCCCCTGCTTGCACTCTCTCTCAAATAAATTAAAAAATATTTGATCTTCTCTTTCATTCAGTCTTCTTGTTCATGAAGAAATACTCTTTCTCCTTGAGAAGCCATAGTTTTAAAGCTTGCTCCACAACCAATTAATTCATCCTAAATGAGTTATTTTATATATAGCATAGAGCACAGTGTTTCTATTCCTTATATATTTATTTCAGCTTCCTCCCTCCAAAAGGAATTTAATGGGCATTACTGATGATCAGCAGCACCTGCCCTTTACCGTCAGACTTTCATAAGTGTAAACACAAATGCATTCATTTATCTAACATTTCTGTATTTGCTGAGCCATGGCTTCATTTTTCTTCTGACAAGTAGCACACACAACTTTTGATGGAGTTACCCTGTTGGATGGGGCCAAGAAAATTGTCCCCACCAGCAGGAAATAATCTCTTCTGTATGTATCAGGCAATTCTAAGACTCTTTGGTGGTAATCCAGACCAAGGGGGATTATTCTATCTTTGCCTTGTCAAAATCACTTTGCTGGACTGTAGATGAGAAAAACGCCTGAAACTTTGGACTGGGACTATTTATTTTCTGATAGCTGGGAGACTCTTATGAATAAATAATAGAAAGATTTGCAGGTAAGCTCTTGGCTCTGGTGTCCACATCTGTTCATATTCAGGGCCAGAATCTTCACAAATATGATCAAAAATATCCTAAGTACTAAAGAAAAAAAAATCAAGATTTTTTTCATTTAGGTTCAAACTTTCTATTTGTTACTATTTCAGAAATGCTAAAATTACTAGAAAAGAGTCTTTGGAGTGTAAGAATGTGAGCTTCCTAGTTCTATCCATATAAGGAAGAAACTCAAGGAGACTCAAACCAGGTTCTGGAAGATTAATGTCCTAGAGTGGGGCTGTGAGGTTAGATGAAGTTGAAGGCCAGCTCAAAGGGATTGATTAGGTCATTAACTGCAAGATTATTTAGAGGAAGTAACTGTGAGAGACAACAAGATGGATAGTGCCATCACTTGATGATATTGTTGGGTTGGAACTCTTGAGTGTATGTGTGCGCATGCATATGTGTGTTTAAGGAGGCTAGTTATAGGTGAGGTCTTGTTCTCAAGATAAGTGGTGTTAACTTTTATAACAGGGATCATAAGTAGGAAATGTTAAATTTAAAAACAAAAGTGAATATGCACCTGTCACATAGAGGATCTCATCTTAAAAATCCCAATTTGTGGTTAACCTTTCTTATTTATGGTGTATCTTGCTAATGCCTGGAGTGAACAGTTCGGAGTTGGTATGTGAACATTCCACTTCTCTGTGGCCGTCAGTGTTTTGTGGTCCTCAATCGGTTCTGTATGTCCCTGTCATCCTCCTCCAGCCAGACTTGGCTGTCTGCTTGATCTTCCAGCTGTGGTTTATACAGTTGTTTCTTTTCTTCTTTCTTGAACACCCCAAAGGACATCATGTTGTGTATGCTCCATCATGTGAGGGACTGCCCATGTGATCTTCACAGCCACCCTGTGAGGAATAATTATCCCCACTTCAGAGACAAGTATACACAGCATATTTAGCTCCCTTCATAATGCCGAGGCCAAACCCAGATCCTTTAACCCCTAGGCCAACTCTCTTTTGAAGGGAGAACCTCTTGGCAGTGCTTCAGTCTTTGGTTTAGCAGCTAGAATTTGCCTATGAGCTGGGAAAGACACAGGGTCACATTTTCACGAGTGGGTGCCATAACAGAGTCCTACCACATGCCCTTAGCTAACTTTTCGCTGTCAATGAGCTGCTGATGGGATGTTGTATTTAGGGCAACCTTGGAATATGCCTATTCTTGTTTTTTGTTTTGTGGAAGTGAAATTCACATAACACAAAATTAATCATTTTAAGGTGCCAAGTTCAGTGGCATTTAGTACCTTTAGAGTTGTACATTCACAATGTTGTACATTCAAAACTGTGAATGTAGTACCACAGAACTACCTCCTCCCTTGAGCACCCAGATCCCCATTCCCCATTCTCCCCAGTACCTGGCAACCACCGGTCTATTTTGTGTCTTCTGTATTTATTTGCTTTTTGTAAGTGTAGAGTATAGCCGTGGTAAAGAACGGAATGCAACATGATTCAATTACCCCAATGTTAAAAGAGAAGGTAGGATCTTAGGGACTGGGATTTCTTTTATGTTATCATAAATCCAGGAGGTGAGTTTCAAGAATAAAACTGCATTTTGATTTATCTTCCCTTTTGTAATAAAAGAAAGATGTTAATTTTCTAAAGCACCTTTGATCTGACTTTTAAGATGTAAACTCATATATTTTTGCTCAAGCAGATAGGCAGCTAGCTGAGGGATAATTAATTGATGAACTATATATTTTTTTCATTTTAAAATTTCTTTTGGTGAATCCTAGTGACAGTCTGGGAAATTTATGGATTAATCTCCTATTTTAAGTATCCCATTCCATTTTTTTTCATTAAGGGAAATACTTTTGAAACATCGAATGTTCATTATGGGAAAATGAGAGTACCAAGCATTAAAAACAGAAGGAAACATGAGATGCTATCTTTTTCTCAAACATTGGAGTTTGTGTCCTTTCAGCAGACTTTATGCTTTATGAGTTTTTGTTGCTTCTTCATTGTAGTATTAGTTACCTTCAGAGGGCCAGATAAATGTGAGGATATCAAGGAGAAAATTGACCTCTTTGGCTTAAATCAAATTGCAAATTATGTTAGGAGACTGGAGACTTCACCAAAACGCCTTGTATTAAGGGGCAAGAGCTGGGTTTTCCTTTGATTCCAGATTTTAATATCAAGTTCCAGTTATTTAATAGTAAAAAAACATGGTTTCACATGTATTTTTAATGTCTTCAAGTTTAAAAGTTGCATGAGGCTTAAACTGGCCCTTACAAGTGGATTTCAGAACTGGTATTGAAAATATAAAAATCACTGCAACTCAGTGGAGGGTTAGCTAGAGTATCATTTTCAGGAATAAGCAATATTTACATTGTATTTTGTTCTGTATTTTCTTCAATTTTCACTTGGTAAATCTGGTTGGTATTAAAGTGACAAAGCTCCTATAGTTACCTGCTCAGGTGCTTTCTCCTAGAAGGGCACCTTTTGTTTAGAAGAAGGCCCATTATGAGCTGCCTCACGGTGGAAACCCAGAAAGGAACTGCCACGTCCCTCCAGAGTGTCACTTGGCTTTCGTCCTTCTGCCACCACTCAGATGCCTGTCAAGCTCCAGCTTAAATTTATTTCAAGAGCTACTCCTTGGTCTTTCCCTTTCTAAAACAACAGCCACAACAACAACAAAGTACTTTCTGGAGGTTTTTTCCCTTCTTCAGGTTTTGCTATTCTCCAGATAGCCATAGTTTGATGGCCTTTTTTGTGTATTCCAGAAGGTTGTTCAATGGACACACCAAATTACAGGCCCAGATCTACTGTTTCCAGTGACTGTTCTGTTTCAGTGTTTCTTAGAGTGGTCTGCCATGAGTCAGCAGGTGTGTGTTGGTGGGGTGGGGTGGGGGGGCAGGCATTTGCATTTTAAACCAGAAGATTCACTTTAAATCAGATGATTCAGATACGGATGATGTACACAACAACCACACTATGAGAATTACCATCTTAGCCTATTGAAGTCATCTTGCGCCTAACTTTGTCATCCAGCATGTTTGTTGTCCCTCCTGGTTTTGAGTCATGTAAAAATTTGGTGAGATGTCCATGACCTAATCCCAGTCATTAGGAAAAATGTTGACAGATACAAGACTGAATTCAGAGCCCTGAGGCAAGCCACTGGAGACTTCTCTCCAGGTTGACACTGCCTTGTGTGTACTGAAATTCAATCAGTTTTAAACCCCCTTTCCCTGGCTTGTCATTCAGCCCACATTTTCCTTGTCTTGTCCTCTGGGATCTCATGAGAGATTTTGTCAAATGCCTTGCTGACAGCCAGCTCTACTAGATCTACAGAATTCCCCCAATCTGCCAGTTTAGCAAACACATCTTTAAAGAGGAAAGAAAAAAAAGAGAAGGGAAAATAAAATTTTTAAAAAGAAGAAAAGTAAGATTAATTTGGGCAAGCTCTCACTTTTCCTGTTGATCCAAAGATACAGATTTGAATCAGAAATTTGTTTTGGGTAGTTCATCTGGAATAGTCAGATTGTAAGAGACTGTCCAGGAGTTATGACAGCCTGACAAAGAAATGCACATGCATTTTACAGAGAGGTTTCCCCTCCCCATAGGAAAATGTACAGATACAAGTGTGAGGAGTCATTAATGCCAGCCTCTCTCTTTATGTGATGGGAAGTGGGAGATGGGCACCTTTAGCTCTGCACCACTTATTTTTGGGAAGGGTATAGAGATGGGTATTTCCTTGTAAAAATCTTGAAAAGCCTCTAACTGGCCATCCCTTACTTCTTAACTGAATGCTCCCTCCTCCTGTTATTGCTAAATGGATGGCCCTGATACTTTACCTGTACCTCTCATGCATCAGGGAAGAAACAAGTAGAGGGTTGCTACCAAAAAAAGGAGGAATTACTATAGCACATTTAAGTGACAAAATCCTATTTCTCAGGGAGTTCATTCCTAGAAAAAGGAAAGAGGGTAGTAGGAATATGGGTGTCTCAGAATTCTGACCATGAAACTGCAGCAAAGAATTTCAACTCACAACTGGTTTAAACTATTCCTCCTGGAGCCGCCACTCCTTGATGTGGTGATTCCTTGTAAAAATCTGAAGAGAGCCAAATTTAAGCACATGCAGAAGCTGGAGTGCCAGGCATCTGGGACATTGCCCAATGCCCATCATCCCTCGAAAATTGAAGCTTCAAAAGCAATGCCCTTCTGATGTATAGATTTTTTTTTTTTAAGTGAGGAAAGCAAATTAATGATATTCAAAAGGAATTTAAAGTGGGCTAATCAGCACAGTGGAAGAGACCGGGAGCTGTTTACAGATGTGCTGATGTAGAAAAACCAGCGTTGGCTTTGTCTGGAAGAAAGAATGGGGGGAGGTGGTCCTCTTGTCTAGCTAATTAAAACGGACTTATCTGTAAATTTAGTTATTCATAAAGCTTGCTTCCACGGAGCTGCTGTTTCTCTAATAGGATGGGAAGGCTGGGTTTCTGTAAATGTGGGTCAGCCATGTGATTGAGTGACCCAGATTTCTACAGACACCCAGAAGACAGAGGAGAGAGAGGGACTCCCAGTTCCAGGCTGCACAGCACAGCGTGGGATGCACCTAGCGCCTAGTCCTAGTGCTGCCTTAGAGCTCAAACCTGAGTGTTTTCACTTGGAAATCACGTTGTAGATTCCTCCCAAGAAAACAGCCCCAACAGCCAGGGCTTCCTATTTATTCTTGGTCACATCTCCTTCTAAATTCATGAAGAGATCTTGTAAGCGTTTAAATCATGATAGCATCAGTGGTGGCTGTGGCTGTAGCTGGGATAGCTGGCAGCACGGGGAGTGGGTTCATGTCCCTGAGTGTCCCATCAGTGGAGAGTCCGGAAGCGAGCTCATGCTGATTTCACACAGCTCCTCGCATTAGCATTTTATTATCTCTCTGCACAATTTCTCTATAACATAGCAACTGTTTTCACTGCACGGTCAGCCAAATTTTTCGTTGTTATAAATTATGTTCAAGATCGTATGCCTCGATGTGGAAAAACTAGAAAACATGAATAAATAAAAAAAGGAAAATTTGAAAGTGAGAAAAGAAAACTCATTCTTACTGCTACCGCTCAGAGATAAATATGCTCATTATTTTGAGGCAATGAGCAAGAAGATGGTTTTGTTTAGTGCTTAACAAAAGGAGCTCTGCACTGGGTGTTGTATGGAAGTGTTGAATCACTCTATTGTGCAGCTGAAACTAGTATCACACTCTATGGTAACTAACTGGAATTTAAATAAAAACTTTAAAAAGGGGGGAGGGGGCTGTGGAGCCAGCTACCTGGATCAAAATCTTGGCTCTGCCACTTCTCTGCTGTGGGATTTGGGAAAGTTAATTGATGTCTCTGTATCTCAGTTTCTCCTTTGATAAAATAGGGATTTATTTCTCAGGAAAATGCCATGATACACCTAAAAGACTTTGAGCAAAGAGAACACTGAACAAGTGTTGGAGACGATAGTGAATGAATGCTTAGGTGGAATATTTCCCATGTGGTGTGAGGTTGTTTGTGTCTCTGGTCTATAGCTGATTACCTACCGCAACACCAAAAACATCCTGGAGCTTGCATCAACCCAGTGCGTGCACGGAAAGTACTGGAAAAGTGTCAGTTATAATTATTGACTGGTACATTACTAGTATTCATGAGATATTTGTTGAATGAGTGAATGGCAGTCACTGCTCTGAGGTAGTTTGAACTTGAGAGAGAAAAAGGAGGAGATTCGTGAAACAGTAAATAAATTGTGAGCCACTTGGTAACCAATTTGAAGGGAGAGCTGTCTCTTCTGTTTGGGAGGTTTCCTTGTGTTCGGTGGATTAAACTGTTTCCATTACAGCCTTGCTGTTAGATCAGGAACCTGTTCTGGAACCAGTGCATTCCATCACAGAATGGAAAATTCATTCATTCATTCATTCATTCATTCATTCATTCATTTCCTTTTTCAACAAGCATTTCCTGAGTGCTCACTGAGTGGCAGAAACCATGTCAGATTCAGCAGATCCAAAGACAATGGAAGAGGATACCGTCTTGTTATGGAAACCTGTGACTCAAAGTGGAATTATAATGTAGTGTGATGTATGCTGTCAGCCAGCAATGCCTGGGGTGAGGGAGTTGGTGTGTGTATGTGTATGCACACATGCAAACTGTGGGGGGGGGGGGGGAAGGAAGGGAGAGGTGTCAGAGCATCATTTCCCCAAGAAGGTTCTGTTGAAGCCAAGTCCCAACCAGGAACTAAGTTTTAGCTTCACATGGTAGGTGAGGCTCATTACCAACCAAGAACACAAGAGGAGCATTTGCAAGGATTAAGGAGAGTGAGCAAGCTGGGAAGATGAGTATTCAGCAGGACTAGAGCTTTAAAGTGATGAAGGGTAGGAGTCTTCAATTTTAATGCTGAATGGTGTTGGTAGCCATTGAATGATTTTTAAGCAGAGTGACATGATCAGAGCTGCCTTTTAGAAAATAAGCCCAAAGCTATGTATGCATGGACTGCAGTCAGGAAGACTAGTTGTGGGAAATCCACACAGAAGGGGCTGGAGCAAGGGTGAAGGAATTGATTTCCAAAGTATAAGGAAGGAGAATTCACAGGCACAACCAATTGGTGTGTCTATGTTGGGGTAGTGGGAGGGTGGTGGAAAGGTGGTTAGGAAGGAACTAATAATGGTTCTCCACATTTGCTTGTCCTGGTATGCATGGACCTTTTATTTAGATTAAAAATACGGGAGGAAGGCCAAGGTGAAGATGGGAAGATAATGTACAAATGGCTTGTGATGAGCCTCTGACACACCAGATGGAGCTTCTTAAAAAAAAAAAAAAAAAAGATTTTATTTATTTATTTGAGAGAGAGAGAGAGAGAAAACAGAGCATGAGCAGACGGGAGGAGGTAGAGGGAGAGGGACAAGCTGAGGAGGGAGCCTGACATGGAGCTCAATCCCAGGACCCTGAGATCATGACCTGAGCTGAAGGGAGACGTTTATCCGACTGAGCCACCTGGGCGCCCCTCAGATGAAGCTTCTGAAAAGGAGTAGCATAAAGGAGGAACTACAGTGGAGGCGATGCTAGAGAGAACACAGATTTCTTCATGCAGATTATCTTAGTCTCATTGGATCAATATATTATCTCTTGATTTTTCCTCATTAAGGAGCTTCGGGAGCTACCAGCTTACATTAAGTTCTGTGTTCTTAGAGTAATTGTCCTGTCAATAAAGAACCATGGTATGCTGTCCTTGTTTTAAATACAGTACAAAGATCTTTTCTGGTGAAGGGAATTAATCTGAACAACTAATTTTCATTTTTGGGCTTTTTGCCAGGCTATTTGAGGCAGCTTTTAGAAGCAGAGAGAAATAGATTAGCACTGGCTACAGTTTTTGATGCTTTGGATCCAAGCTGATAAAGTAATGAAATTTTTATGATTTCAGCATGGTTTTGTGGATGTGTCACAATTATTTATCTGTTTTTTTGAAAGTAAAGGAAATACCAGTTCTTAGAGGGAACTGTGCTCTCACCTTGTAGCTGCTGGATCACGTACTGTGCCTACCCGCCCAACACTTGGTCAGGTCATATTAATACACTCTTCAGGGAAGTTGCCTCCTGGTCTCCTGACCGTCACCGAGGGGAGTGGAAGGTAATACTTACTGCCCATTTGCTTTATAGTGCTCTGTGCCTCTGTTAAAGATATTTCCTGGAAGAGAAAATGATGGGGAAGCAATATTCAGAAAAATGAAGATGGGACTAGCTTTTATTTCTTAATTGTTATGAAGTCATATATTTCAGATATGGCAAGATATAGAATTAGGTTCATGTTTCAGCAGCATTTATTTAGGGCTAATTATTGGGTACCAGCTATTGTGATAAATTTCCTGGTGGGAGGATCTGTAAAATATATATATATATATATATATATATATATATATATATATATATATGCATATGTAAAATAATAGGACCTAGTGGTCCTGACCTGAAGAAGCTTATTAATTTCCTTTGGAACATGGTTTTCCAAACAAATGAATGCAAAGCAATGAAAAAAGTCCTGTAATAGAAATATATCCAGAATAGTTTGGGGGTTCAGAGCATAGCTGCCCAGAAAGTGCTAAGAAATTCTTTATAACAGGAACGCTATTTGGGCAGTCTACATGTTTGTTTACCTTGTTTGAACCAAATGGCAAACTTGTTGAAGGTTATGTCCTTTTCCCTGAACTGGACTTTCTTTGTATTTTGTATGTTATCTGTGCCTTTTTTTAATGCATTTTCTGCTTTGGCTTTGTATTGTATTTTTTCTTTTTTTATTTATGAATCTTTTCTCCTACACCATCCTGGAGCCTCTTAAGGGCAAGATTCTTATCTGTTCAACTTTCTATTCCCTGCTATGCCCAGCAAGTGCATAGTAACACACTGAAAGTTTCATTTTATTCTCAGATTAGCACTGTGGCACAGATGTTCTCATTAGTCCCATTTTTATAGATAAGAAAATTAAGATTCAGAGGGTTGAAAACTTGTCTCAAGGTGCCTTAGTTTGGGTTCTCATAACAAAATACTGTGGGCTCAGTGGCTTACACAAGAGAAATTTATTTTCTCGCCATTCTGAAAGTTGGAAATCTGAGATCAAGGTGCCAGTATGATCAAGTTCTGGTGAGAGCCCTCTTTCTGGTTTGTCTTCTCAGTGTGTTCTCATGTGGCAGGGTGGAGGAAGATGAGAGAGAGGAGGCAAGCTTTCTCCTGTGTTTCTTACTACTAGCACCTATTCCCATCATGGGCGCTCCACCCTCATGACCTAATTATCTCCCAAAGTCCATCTCCAGATGCCATCCCATTGGGGATTAGGGTGTCAGTGTATGAATTTTGGTAGGATACAGTCAATCCATAGCACAAAGGTCATGCAACTAGTTAAGTAAAAGCCAAGACCAAATCTAGATCTTCTGTCATTAACTCTTAGGCTCTTTGCACTAAACTGCCCCCCTCAGTAGCATCACTATACTCAGAGAGAGGTGTGGGACTATCCTGTGGAAGCTCTGTGAACAGTGGGCCAATACACATAGGAGTCCCTACTGTCTTAGCATGGGGTTCCCAGAATCTGAAGTCAGGGAGGTTATTTGAGGGAAGCAAAGAGTGCTGGTAGGGAGAGAGAAGAAATTCAAGAAAGGGAGGCAGCCAGCAAAAGACATATTAGCCATTGACCACAGTGAATAACTGGGGCTTATTCTGAAGAGAAGTCTGGGAAATGATATAAAACATATTTCAGAATTATTGTGTTCAAGGGGCAAGGGAGTTGAGGTATTGAGGTGCCATGTTCATTCAGTCATTAGGGGCTGCAGCTAACAGTTAGTTAATTGCCTGGCACACCGAGTCTGCTATGGTGTGAGCACGATGACCTCAATTAGTTCCAGAGAAGACCCTCAGACCCAGAGATGTAGCAGGAAGTCATCCAAAGCATTTTGAGATGGCCAAATCACCAGGTGGAGGTCTTGACAGTATCTCTTAGGCCTGCCACTTACTTTGCATGGATCCACGCTCATAGATGTGTTTCTTAAGCACTTGGGTTTTGCTATAAGGGATATAGCAGTAATGGCTACTGTACCCTGCCCTGAGATGGACTGAACACTCATGACCACCCCCAGTAATGCTTACAGCTTCACAAAGCACGTTATTCCTATTCTTGTTTTACAAATGAGAAAATAGTGGATGAACTTAATGTCTAGCTTAGAAGAACAGGCTTACATGCAATGAAGTGAAATAAAAATATATTTAAATAATAAAGATTCATGATATTAGATATACCTCAAGGCAGAACATGTTCAATTGTTAAATGCATGGTATGTAGTAAAAACTACTATTTATTGGGTGTTATGGATGTGACAGGCTTGGTGAAGCATTTTGTAATAATTTACTCCTCACAGTAGCAGTTAGAAGTGACTATTACTTTTCCCTTTTCCTCATGATGAAATCAGCACAGAGAATTTAAATGCCAATGATCACATATTAGTAAGTGCCAGAGTAAATGTCAGGTCTGTTTGTTTCCAATGCTTATTCTCTTAAATACAATGAGATTACAGCAGTGAACACCCTGAGATATTAAACTTTTGAGGTTTGTTTTTTACTCTGTCTAACATATGGTCTTTCTGACCAGCTGGTGGTCTTCACATTGCCTTGTGGAAAATTAGGGGCATTCTAGGCAGGGAACAGAGGAAGCAGGAGGTATGTCCATAGAAAAGCAAAGAAAGCAAAGGAAAAAAACGCAATTTTTTTTTAACTTCCAAAATAGGCTTTTGGAAGTGCACATCAAAAATGACAGTTTTAAAAGCAAAGTTTTTGATCTTAAGAGCTAAGTTTTGTTGGGAGAAGAAAAGGCTCCTGAGAATAAAAAATGAAGGTCTCTGAAAAGCTGGCCCTAGAGTTTATGCCATGAAAATAGTTTGAAAGGAGGCTGGATGGAGATCTAGGAGCTTTCCTTCCCCCTCAGTCATCCTAAGACTAGCCGAGGCTCCTTGAGCTTGTAGAGAAAGAAAGTGAGTTAGGGCTTGAGCAGGGAAGAGCGAGAAAGGGTCTGGGGCCTGCAGTGATGGGGCTGGATCTAGACTAGCCCTCAAAGTCAGAAGCAGAGCCAGCAGAGAGCATACCAAGCGTCAGCCGAGGCCCTCTCTTGGGAGCCAAGTTCAAACCTTCTCTTTTTCACCTTTGGAATGGGCACCATTTGTCAGGTGCATCAAGAAGCCCCGGGGACGGCTCGCCACTGCTTCTCAGACCTTCTTCACTAATGGCTTGAATGTTTCTGCTTATGGGTCATCCACTAGAATCAGTATTTCCTTCCTGTGTCCTGAGATTTCCTGAGCCTTGATTTGAACCACCCATTTGGCACATTCCCCTTTTTTAAGACCTAGGAGAGTCAAAACCTTGCAAAGGAGACCTTGTTCTTACCTGGGGAGGACTTATTGTACTTCAAAAGGAGAAGTGAAGGATATTCTAAGTTGGCTTCTGCCAGCAGGTGAGAACAAAGCAGGATGTTAAAGAATGGGTAGGAGCCAGGAAGACTAACTGGATGAAGGAAGCTTGTGAGGGGGTAGAACAGAGCTAGGCTGTTGAAGGCATGGCCATGAAAAAGCAGAGTTAGTGCTGTGGAAGTACTTAAATCCTGTAGCTTCTAGGTTCGGGCCAGAATCTGGCATAGGAAGTCTTGAACGTGAGGTTAGAGTTTAGACTTCAGCTTGTATGCACTAGGGAGCTGTTGAAGCTAGCTTTTGGTTATTTTTTGATCTTTATAATGGCCTGATGAAACCCTTTACTAAGCATTTTACACAGACATATGATTCACTTAATATTCAGAAAGAACTCCAGGGTCTAAGTAATTGGCCTAAGACTAAGACTGCATTTCTAGAAAGAGATGGAACCCAACAGATTTGAAGTCTGGGTTTGTCTACGTGAGACAAAAATCTTATGCCTTTCCAACTCTACCAAGCAGTTCTCAACCCCTCCACCTCCCTTGGTAATGGTTGACTCACACATAGTCAGACTCCAGACCCTACTCCAAGGGGATAGACTGTGGAAGGTCCCATGTGTTCCTGTAGCCTTGCAAATGAATGTAAGTTCCCAACACTTCTGTCCCCCAGAAGTTATTGTACTCTAGTTATTCCCAGGTTGTGTGGCCTCTCATTCTCCTCATTTCTATTTTTTTTCCCTCATTTCTATTTTAACTGAAAAGTGAAATCAGTGTCCATCACCCATAAGTTATGGCCCCAAGGCTATGGTGCCTACTCTTGTTCTGGACATCTTGGTTTCTGGATCTGGGCTCTGTGAAAGATCTGAGGGTATTATTTTCTCTTCTTGATTCTTCAGAGAAACTTAGTTTCAGTGGAGGACAATGTGAATGCTTACCTGGAAGTTCTTATTATTTATATGTAGTTCAGATCTATGTTCTATCAGCTCATTAATTTGTCTACTTCTCATTCAGTTAATGACAAATGTAGATTATGGAAATGTTTGACATTCAAAACAGACAGCTCGGCAGTTTTGTGCTTTTAGCTCCTTTACTCACTCCAACTTGGAGATTTATCCAAATTAGCATGACAGTGTTGCCTTTTCTTGTACTTGTACCTGTCCTTTCTGGAGTTGTTTTCCTTGGCACCTCAGGGTTAGCAATGGGATCCCTTAACATCAACAGTCTTTGAGATTGGCAGGACAGGTGTGCTAGTACACTCTGCCTAGAGGAGGAATACACAACACACGGAAGTCACATGGCTGTCCAGTGGAGTGGGGATGGTTCCTTGGAATGCCCAGCTGTGTCCATTCCATTGGCTTTCAACGTCATACTCAAGTTGGAAGCAACTCAGACCTCTACCATCAGATAATCCCACTCTTCTCTCCCCTACCCCTTTCTCCAGCTCTTCCTTTCCTTCTCTCTGTCTTTCTCTCACACACGCACACACACACATTATAGTCCAGCCAAATTGATCCATGTTAATTTTCCAGAATGTTCCATATTTTTTTTACTTCTAAGCATCTGCAGATGTTGCTATTATTGTTGTTATCAATAATAATAACAGCAGTAATGGCAATGGTGACTATCCATATTAAGTCCTAAGTTCCTTACTCACATTTTCTCATGGAGTATTCTTATTTTCCCATTTAAGAAACAGAAAACTAAGGTTTAGAGGATTTGAGGAACCAGAACAGATTTCTGTCTGACTCTAACACTCTTTTCTCTGCCTTGGCTCTGTTTCTCTCTAGTCAGCTGGGTAACTACCATTTATCTTTGGGAGTCTGTGTGCTCCCTCTCTACCCCCTGCCATGCACACACTAGCCTATGCCTCACTGTACCATGATGCCCGCTGCACAGTGTTGGCCAGCTTCTCTGGCTAACTCCTTTGCTAGAGTCAGGGCCACATCTGTCTTGCTCAGTATTACATTTCCAGGCTCAGTATAGGGCCAGATTGTCATTGCTTAGTAAAGATGGAATGAAGATGAAAGGGATTTGTTAGATATGGAAGGAGTGTGCTCTGGAGCACTTCAAAGCTGCTTTGAGGTTCTGACTCCTGAAGCCTTCTCCTCTTCTAACCCATAGAGGGTGACCAATAAATATCTGCTGACCAACTGAATGAGTCTGATTGATGAGGATGAATCTGGAGCAATTTGTGAAAAGAGCTTTTGGGACCTAGGAGTGCCAAAGGCTACCAGGGAGACCAGGGGGCCCTGATCCCATCTCTCAGTTGCTAACAGGCCATCTTTTCTTTGACTGTGAGTTTGGTGGAAGGATGGTGGTGACTTCCTGTTTTCTGAGTGGGACCTACATATCAGAGCTGTATAAGTAAAGAACAAAATAGTGCTGCAGTTGCTACTCCCTTTCCAGCAGTGTTACACCATTAGAGACGGATGAAAGCGATTTCTAGAAGGCAGAGCTTACCTGATTTGATGTGTACCTAAGTGCACGTGCAGGCATGCTTGTGTGTGTGTGTGTGTGTGTGTGTGTTTATGTGTATTCATGTTCATGTGTATTGGTCTGTGCGAATCGGGGAGGGGTTGTGTTTTGCCACCAGCCTCTCAGGGAAAAGACATTGCTGTCATCACAGTGAAACATGTGGCATCAAAGCAGCAGCAGCAATTATGCCACCATTTGGATGTCTGTGCTATGGCAGCATCTGCTGATGCTTTGAGACTCTTCTGCCAGGATTTCGCCTGCCAAACCACCCAAACCATATGTTCTCATCACCAGTAATACCCGCATCCCCAAGCCTTTTAGGGGTGAGGCATCATAGATCAATGACCGACATCTTGGTCGGGATAAGCACAGCTTGTGCTTGGCTTTGATCACTGAGGGGAGGAGATTGGATGGCTTGCCATTTTGATTTCAGAAATAATAGGTGTTAAAAATAATGTTGAATTTACTTCTGATCCACAATAATTGACAGTGTAATTAATGGGTTAATTAATTACAAAGAGTGGAGTATTTTTCCAAGGCCTAATCTACTGGCCCGTTGTAGTCAGAAGCATCATTAAACAGAATAGCATCGAAGAACTCTGCTTGGAATCAGTTGTTTTCCTAAGTGGCAGAAGAGCGTTTCTTCACTTCTAGTTGGGGGGATTCCACTTTCCATCAGCACTAACACATGAATTTTATGTGCTACTGACTTGTTATCCAGTATTTCAAGAATTCAGATGTGTATGTTTTATTTTCCATCTCATCTTCTACCTTAAAAAAGTGATAATCTTGTTAAGGGTGTGAGCTATGTATTTTCCTCCCTTCCATTCCTAGAAACCCCCCTAGTATTGGACTGAGGAGATACCCAATAAGTCACTCAATGAAAGAATAGCATTGACAGGTAAGATTCATTTGGGAGGCATGACAATATGGTTAAATCACCAACAGATTGTAGAAACTTAAACTTTTACTGAATGGTCTTCATGTAAAAGGAATTATAGGAGAAAACTTTTTTGTCCAGATTCGATTGACAGTCCTTTTGTTCTTGGACAATCTGCAATTAATAGGAAAAAAAAAGTTTTGTTCTTTAATATATATGCCATGTAGTATTTGTACCTACCTATACAGATGTAGGCTACAGGACTCTTTATTTATTTGGCTATTGGAATCTTTAAAAGGCATACAAATTTTTTTGGTAGTTTTCTACTTTTCCTCAGTTTTTAAAATTAAAACACAATAAATATATTTCTAGAATTCAGTTCCCATTAGGGCACAGATGTTTGTGTTTTGTTTTTCTGGCACACTCATTGGCTAGGAGGGTGCTGCCTGGCACATGGTAGATATTGAATATTTGCTGGATGAATGACTGAAGCCCAAATTTTTTTCTAAAACCAGTGGACAGTGGTATAAATAACAAATTTTTTTAGTTTAATGCTATTAATAAAAATATTGCCCATTGTACTAAATACTTTTTTGCTATAATTTCTTTAGATACATCCCCTTTTTATCCTTTACCAACTTCTTTTTTGTCTTTTTTTTTTTTTAATAAGACTTGGAGTTCAAAGATACTCTTGAACCATTTGGTAGCATTGACATTAGCAAGCAAGTCCCGCCTATCACACTGTGGGTCTCAGTGAATTTTTTGGAACATTGCAGCCTGTCTGACTGTCAGTTCTCTTGTATATAGGGACAGTTTTGTGCTCATTTAGGTTTGAGAAAACAATACCATATGCAAGTAGACCCAGGCCTTACCACTGTTTGCTAACAGTCCTGGATTTCTGCTTCAACACATTTCTTGCTGTCCTACAAAATGCTCCTTTATTCATGCTTTCTTTTTCCTCTTTACTTGCATCCTTATGACCCAGATTCAGCGTCACTTACTTCACTTACTCTGGTCCTAGGCATACTTTTTTTTTTTCCCCTAGGCATCCTTTACTTCTTTTTTCTCCTTCAGTTGTAATATTTAACCAACTGTACTGTAGTATATAATCCCCTGGGTGTCAGTCCCTTTAGGTGTCATGCCTGGGCAGCCCAGAGAAGCTAGCTTTTTCACCTTTGTATCATTCCCTGTCTCCCTTCCCCAACAGCCATCCTACCCTGACACATAGTCAGTCCCCAGCACATTGTAGACACAGTCAATGTTTATAGAAGAAAGGGATGCTGGATTCTCTCACGTACAGCAATAAGTTTAAATTGGAGTTGCATGTAATATATCCGAGGGGAACAGAGCATATCCATGAGCCAGGCATTTTACGTTACCATCTCATTTAATTCTCAAAAACTCTGTGACATGAGTATGATCACAAATCTACTTTATTTCTGAAGAACTGGAGGCATTGGAGCTACTGAGTAAAGTGTTGGAGTGGTTTGTTCACTTATCTAAACCCTTGTCACCCTACTTGCTCTGCTGATGTGCTATCTCAAATACAGGTATTTTATACAGGCCAAAGGGCAGAATTTAATAATCCAAAAGCTTATTTTCATTCAACCTGTCAAGAGGAGAGCCAATTCACATGTAGGGATAGAAGATGGAGTGGTTTATTGCCAGTGTGTACTGGGAATCGAGGTGTGGTATGAATTGGCCCCCTCTCCTAGCCCAGAATTAACAACTAGGGGACCCTGGGAGTCCTGTGCTTAGATGACAAGCAGCAGCATGAGTAAATCATGCTGACATTCCTCATCTCAATATTCTGTTCTTAGTAACAGAAGAAGTCATTAGGTTTCCTTCTGTTGTCCCTTCCACACCTTTATTGGCTATACATGTTTACAAATAAATGACACTTGATAATAATGCAGTTTGTCTTAATTAATGATATGGTATGATCCTATGTGACAAGGATTTTGTGCCACTAAACTTGTGTCACGATATGCATTACAAGAACAAAACTAAAACTGCTAACAAAGTGCTTTTTGGTTTGGCTTCTGTTAAAGAAAAAAATTAACTGGGATTTTTGGGATTTGGGCAGATGTTAAAAGTTAATTTCCAAGGGATGGGGAGATCTTGTTTATGTTATGTGAAGGAAGCTTAAAGGGAATTAGTTTAATTGTGTAAGAATATTAAGCAATCTTCTTCAGTCTGCTGTCAACAGCACAGGGCTTCCTCAAGGTCTTCTTTTTCATTACCTTGATTTTCTCCCTGTCTGGATGGAGTTCCCAATATCAATAACATGCCTCACATAGTTTCTTTTGAAGCTTGGGCTGGGTCAAATCATCTTACTTATATGCAAGTGGATTGGCTAAAACCTTTTCCCCCAAATACCTGCCCCAAAAGGGCTATTTTTGTTTTCTCTTGCCAGAGACACCAGTCAGTCTCACACGGTGCATTGCCCGATCACCAGGATCACCAGCTACTCTAATTGTGCTGCTCTCTCCACCCATCTTCCAAGAAAAAGCTCATTTTGTTCAGGAACCACGTTCCATCCCCCACCCTGCAAACACTCCACCTCGTTTCTCTTTTCCAACAGTATTTTGTTTTGCTTGCCTCCTGTCTTAAGATCACGAGAATAGATTTAAATGGCAGTAGATTTGCCTGTGCTATGGAACATGTTTCTCAGACTGCTCTTGACAGCCATCCGCAGTAGGAATTAAGTTTACATTGTGACTCAAGAATACACACCCACACCCACTCCACAGGGGCTTTCACAAAACAATACTGTATTAGTTTCCTGGGGCTGCTGTAACAGTCTACCAAAAACTGGGTGGCTTAAAATAACAGAAATTTATTGTCTCATGGTTCTGGAGGTCAGAAGTTTGAAATCAAGGTTGGCCTGGGCCATGTTCTCTCTGTTGACTCCAGGAGAGATTCTTTCCTTGCCTCCACCTAGCTTCTGGTGATTTATGACTTATAGATGCATCATTCCAATTCATGGCAGTCTTCTCCCTCATGTCTTCTCATCATCTTCCTTCTGTGCTTATCTGCCCCTGTGTCAGATTTCCGTTGTTTATAAGTATAACAGTTATATTAGATTAAGGCTCACCTTAATAACTTAAATTTAACTTGACTACCTCTGTAATGACATTAAATCCAAATAAAGTCACATTCTGAGGTGCTCAGTGGGGGATACCCTCAACTAGCTCCCATACCATTTTCGGGGATCACAATTCAATTCATAACAAAAACTAACCTTTAAATAATGCTTCAATGTCTATTCCATTCTCTCATTAAGAAATGTTGATTACTTAAGTTGATTACTTAAATTGATTATATATATCAGTTTGAAAGTACCATTAAAAAAAAAAAAAGAAAGTACTGTTTAATACAATAGTTCTGATTTTGAACCATGTCTTCTCTGATTTTCAGTTTTCTTTTAAAATTGGAGGTTATAATCCCTGTGTTCCAGGCTTGTAGTGAGAATTAAGAAGAAAATATTAAAAGGTACTTGGTAAGTTAAATATAGTAAAAGCAAATAGGTAATTGAAGCCATGCCTTTTAATTTGTTCAGTGAAACCATAGAATTTTTAAAACTTATTTTTAGGGAGGGGAAGGGAAGAGGGAGATAGAATTTTTTTTAAGATTTATTTATTTATTTATTCATGAGAGGCACAGAGAGACAGAGAGGCAGAGACACAGACAGAGGGAGAAGCAGGATCTGTGCTGGGAGCCCAATGCGGGACTTGATCCTGGGACTCCAGGATCACGCCCTGGGCCAAAGGCAGGCGCTAAACTGCTGAGCCACCCAAGGATCCCCAAGAGAGAGAATCTTAAGCAGGCTCCATGCATGGAGTTCAACATGGGATTCCATCTCACAACCCTGAGATCATGACCTAAGCTGAAATCAAGAGTTGGACACTTAACTGATTCAGCCATGCAGGTGCCCCTCCATAGAATTCCTTATATCTAAATGAAATGGGCAAAACTCTTGAAAATATATAGATTACTAAAATTGACCCAAGAAGAAATAGAAGACCTGATAGAGCTCTAGGTCTGACATGTAAAGAGGTTCAAAGTTGTTACTCCCAACACTACAACAACAAAAAACCCTGGAGAAACAGGATAAACTTATATTCTTGAGATCTGGCTACCTGGCACAAAAAGTACCCGATGCCATCACTGGGTGGAAATTTTTAATGGTGATTTTGACAAATTGCTGGAGGCTGAATGCAGACAAGTAGGAGATTGAAAAGCTCTTGAGGGTCATGGTCTGAATGAGTCACTACACTTTCACAAGTGTTGTGCCTGGAATCCCACCAGGTGTTCAGGGAGAGGATCCAAGAAAACTCTCATGTCCTTAGTCATGGAACTTCTCAGGTTTTTCTTCCCAATAAACACCTCATCTCCAGGGTGAAGAAAGAAGTGAAGTTCTTCACTTCTCCAGAGGGCAATTCTGAAACCTTATCCCAGCTGTGGGAATAGAATTCAGCCCCCAGCCTCCCTCTCTTATCTAAGGGGAAAGTCAGTAAATAGAAGCTATGGTCAACAGGGGAGAGACTTTCAAGGAAATACATTGGGAATATCATAGCCAGAAAGTGTTACTGGAGCAGGATAGAAATAAAGTTCTGCTCCTGGAGAGGAACAAAAACATTTCTGAAAGTCATACCCCGAGACATAGGCCACTAAGACTAGGATTTAATTAGAGGATTTGAGGGGATCCCTGGGTGGCTCAGTGGTTTAGCACCTGCCTTTGGCCCAGGGCATGATCCTGGAGTCCCGGGATCAAGTCCCATGTCGGGCTCCCAGCATGGAGCCTGCTTCTTCCTCTGCCTGTGTCTCTGCTTTTCTCTCTCTCTCTCTCTCTCTCTCTCTCTCTCTCTCTCTCATGAATAAATAAAAAATAAAATAAATCTTAAAAAAAATAGAGGATTTGAGAACACCCATCCCCCACACTGTTCCATCACACTAACAAGCCTCCAATGATAATAATATTGGAGTGCAGCTGAAAAACTGCACAACACAGACTGTCTCTGAGAAACAGAAGAAAAGGAAGCCCCAAAGCCAAGAGAGGAGGAACAAAGAAGCCCACTATAGGAATTTGAAGCCTTAGGAACCAGTCATCACACCAAACATTAAATGCAGCTCATCTCCCAGCCAAGTTAATATAAATTCTCATACTAAAGGTGCCTATTTACTTCAGTACCTCTGATCCTATACAATGTGTCTGGCTTTCAGTAAGAAATTACAAGGTAGGGCAGCCCGGGTGGCTTAGCAGTTTAGCGCTGCCTTCAGCCCGTGATCCTAGAGACCCGGGATCAAGTCCCACGTCAGGCTCCCTGCATGGAGCCTGCTTCTCCCTCTGCCTGTCTTTCTGCCTCCCTGTCTGTCTGTCTGTCTGTCTCTTTCTGTGTCTTTCATAAATAAATAAACAAAATTTTTTTTAAAAAAAAAAGAAATTACAAGGCATATGAAAAGGCAAGAAAATAAAATCGCACACACCACACACACACACACACACACACACACACACACGCACAGAGTTTGAAGAGACAGAGCAGTCATCAGAACCAGACTCAGATTCTCCAATGATCGGAGAATTTAAAATAGTTATGGTCAATATGTTAAAGGTTCTAATGAAAAAATAGGCAACATGCAAGCTCATATGTATAATATAAGCAGAGAGGTAGAAACTCTAAGGAAGAATCAAAAGGAAATGATTATAAAAAGGGCAGTAACAGGGCAGCCTGGGTGGTTCAGCGGTTTAGCACCGCCTTCAGCCCAGGGCATGATCCTGGAGTTCTGGGATTGAGTCCCATGTCGGGCTCCCTGCATGGAGCCTGCTTCTCCCTCTGCCTGTGTCTCTGCCTCTCTCTCTCTTTCTCTCTCTCTCTCTCTCATGAATAAATAAGTAAAATCTTAAAAAAAAAAAGGCAGTAACAGAAATAAAGAATACCTTTGATAGACTCGGGTAGATGCAACATAGACAAGAAAGAGGAATCACTGAACTAAAAATAAATCAATACAACTTCTAAAACTGGAATGTAAAGAGAAAAAGAAACTGGAAAAGAAAAAGACAATTCCAAAAACTGTGAGACAGTATAAAAGATATATCTTTTAACAGAAGAAGAAAAAAAAAAGGACAGAAGTATTTGAAGTAATAATGGTTGAGAGATTTCTAAAATGAATGACAGACACAAAACCACAGATCTGGGAAACTCAGAGGATACCAAGCAGGTTAAATACCAAATTAGAACCAAACCAACCAATCAACTAAACAAAGAAACAAAATACCAAAAACCTACACCTACACATGTCATATTCAAATTACAGGAAGCCAAAGACAGTGAGAGAAAATCTTGAAGCAAGTTAGGGTGGGAGGAACATAAGGAAGTAGAATCGAAGTCAAAACTTTTCCACTCTCTTCCCATGTCCAACCTTGCCTCTTTCATTAACAAGTTACCAGATCCATGTTTTACATGCAAGTTTACCTGACTTTCAAGATGTACATGAATCATATTTTATGCAGTTTTCCAGGAAATCAACAGAGAGGGGAAGGGAAGTAAAGCAAAGTACACAATTTGCTTTTTTTGGAGAAAGAGTGAAAGTGTGCATGCTGCAAGGAGGGGAGGGGCAAAGGAGGAGAGAGAAAATCTCAAGCAGACTCCCTGCTGAGACCAGACTCTGATGCAGGGCTTGATCTCAGGACCCTGAGAGCATGACCTGAGCTGAAGTCAGCTGATGCTGGGATGTCGAGTGGCTCAGTGATTGAGCATGATCCCAGGGTCCTGGGATCTAGTTCCACATCAGACTCCCCATGGGGAGCCTGCTTCTCCCCCTGCCTACGTCTCTGCTTCTCTCTCTGTGTTTCTCATGAATAAATAAATAAAATCTTTTTAAAAAAGAGTTGGATGCTTAACTGACTGAGCTGCCCAGGTGTGCCCCACAATGTGTTTTATAAGGTTATCCTTTTTCACCGAAACTAAACGAGCACAGGATAAGAAAACTACAGGCAATTCCCACTTGTTAATATAAATGTGAAAATCCTAAACAAAATATTAATGATTAAATCCAACAGCATAATTAGAAAAAAAAAAGCCCAGTATGTTCAAGCAGGATTTCTCCTAGCAGATATTTCAACATTAAGGAATTTGTCAATTAAAAAAAAAACAAACGATTAGCAGATTGAAGAAAAGAGCATTATGCCTTCTCCTGGTACTCTCATTAGTTAGGCAACTGGCTCAGTCATATAACTATTAATTGGTAGTAGTGTGGTTTCAGCTGGCCTGCTCCAGACCCTGAGCTCTTCCCACTATTCTGTCTCTGAAGAAAGACAAGAAATGGTGATGTTTGGGAGCAAAGAAAGCAGTACTGGCAAAAATAGGAAAAGACTGTGGTAGCTGAGCAAAATGGCTCATTACATTGATCTTTTATTTGAGTTTTTGTTTCTTCTTTTTGTTTTACCCAATCTCTAAATTTCTACCCTGTCTTTTCAAATTGATGCATTCCTAGGTTTCTCCTTGATGAACTGTGTTTCCCAGAACCAGTCTTACTCTCTCTTTCATAAAAAGGAGGGTCGCCCTTTGGAATGTAGAGAAGACTTCTAGAAAAAGCAAGCTGAATACAAAGCATCACAACATGTGATTGTCATGTGGATATTACAGACCATAAGTACAGTAGGAGTTTAGAGATGAAAGTAGGGGGTATAGTCTAGAAAGATAGAGTATAAGGAATGAGATTTGAACTAGACTTTGAAATTCAGTGTTTCCATTTGCAGGGGTAAACCTGATTCATAAGGGTGCTCTAGATCAGGGCCACAGGGTTGTTTGAAGCCTAGAAGTGGGAATTTGCAGGTTCTGGTCAGTCTGCTCCAGATGGAGGGAAAAGTTTGTATTGAGGAGCTGTGGAAAATAGGTGTGTTAAGGATTTTATATTATAAAGAAAAATGAGCGAAGGTATTAAAACTTGCATCTGTGAATTTATTCATTGCTTTCTTCAGTCAACAAATAATGATCATCTTTTCTGTTCTATGCCAGTCCCTGTGCTACCATCCAGAGTACATGTATTAAAAGGACATGGTTCCTGCTTTTTAAGGAGCTTTGCAACTCAAAAGACAGATGTGTCTATAATAAAATACCCTGTGACAGGTGCTACACTGGTGGAATGTATGACTGGGTATGGGAGGCCCAGAAGAAGGAGTGATTAATTCTGTCAGGCAAGAGGAAGAATAACAGAGCCGAGAGAATGTAATCCCATGTAAACTACCCTGGATAACTCAGAATAGATGATCCATCTTTGTTAAACCCTCAGCACTGTTTCTCACCGAGTGCTCGGTGGATGTTGGAAGTCTTCCGTCTGTGTTTATTCAAAGCCTGACCCCATTGTGTGTGGGTCATGCCATCAGAACCCAATATGGCAGATACATGAAGCTAGCTGACTTGCAGTTGCTCCAAGACATCTCTTTTTTACTGTTCCTTTGTGTTTTTCTTTGTGGCCATATCTCTCTAAGCAGAGCCTTCCTGTTTGACGGACAGGCATAGGGGTTGCATCTGTTTTCCTTGTGTGTGTATATCTATCTTCCTTATGGTGGGTGCCTTCCTGATGCCTTCCCAAGATGCTCAAGAGAAGCAAAGGGTGCACCTGGCACATTGTTGGCACAGTACCTGTTATAACATGAAATACATTGTGGCCAGCCTCTGTCAAGACCTTATCCAACCAAAGAGGTTTATTATTTGGCAAGAACTTACTATACAACATGAGCTCACCAAATATTCCTTTGAGTGGTATCTAAGGATGGCACCAGAATGAGGGTCCCATTTATATGTTAAGATCCACTCATCAATTGGAGAACTTTTAGAAAAGTATATGTTTGAGGGGTGGAGAGAGTAAGGAATGGGAGTGGCTAGAAATGTTTTATCCTTAGGTGATTTGCTGAGATTTTAAATTCTCTCTGGTCAGTGACAGTTTGCTCTTTTTTTGTTTGATACTTTTCCCAGTTTCCAAGTTAAACATACAAAGATTTCGAAACTTTGAATATTTCAAGAAATATTCTTGAAATTTGAAATATGTCTGTTATTGTAAAAGCTAAGAAAAAGTAAGGTTCATTCCCTTGGCTCAGAGTACATGTTGCTTGATTTACGTAGTGCTGCTTTTATGTCCTTCCTAGTCCCTGCTACAATCTCCATTTTTGGTTTGTAATCTGGATCTGGCAGCAGTAGAATTTTAAAGGGATTCTCTTAGCATTTGAGCCTACATTCTATAACTATAGAATGACCTTGTCTTAATATTTCTATGGAGACTCTCTTGCTCCTTGAGAAATAAACCATTTTAGGAGTTAGTAGTCTAGAAAACTGGAGCTATTTTATCCCTGGTTCCTTGTGTTATCCCAGTCCCTGACAGAAGTATATTTTAGTAGCAGTTTATATACTTCCTTTCTAATTGTATTTTTAGCACCTAAGGGATTCTTAAAAATTCCTTTGTAACTAATTGTACCCTTTCTCAAATAAGTACCCTCCTACCTCTGACAATAGAGTAAGTGTGGGCATAGCATTTCATTTCCCCAAACATAATCTGATTTCCTTGCTTCATGAACCTGATTAATTTGCTGGCTGGAAAGCTGTACAGACTGCCTCGGACTTCCAGAATTGTTTCCAAAGAGAAAGATAACTTATGTGGAGTCCTTCCAAGTATGTGCTGTGTGTGAGCCTGGCCTGGAAGACCAGTTTGATGTCAGTCCCTTTCCAGGAACCAGAAATAGCACAGCAGAGTAGTTCCCCAATCTGGGGGTTCCAGGGGCCTCCAGAATGTAAATGGCTGAGCTAGTCAAATGTGTATTACATGGATGCATCCATATAGGCATCAGCAGATTTCTGCAGCCTTATGTCTTTTACCTGAGCACCTTGCATGGCTGGGAGTGACCTCTGTGTCTTCATCACATGGTCGTATGATTAAAACTCTTAAAGTTTCTATTAATAGGGGTGCCTGAGTGGCTCAATGGGTTAAACATCTGCCTTTCCCCTGGGTTATGATCCCAGAAACATGGATCGAGCCCCCATGTCAGGCTCCTTGCTCAATGAAGAGTCTGACTGTCCCTCTGCTCCTCCTCCTGCTTATGCACTCTCACTCACTCTCTCTCAAGTAAATAAATATAATCTTAAAACAAAATTAAGTATCTTTTCATATCTTAGAAGGCTTGACTCATGGAGACAAGCAGAGAAAGAGGTTATGGAAGGCTAAATTTTTGGAAGTTGAAAATTATTCTGGCTGCCAGAAACCAGTCTCATGGGTACTGTCTCTGCTCAGACTTAAAACGTGATTTTATTTGATAGAAAAATTATTTAGGAGACATTGCGAGAGAGGAAGAGAGATAGATGATATGTTTAAGAGAGAAAGAAAAGGAGATGGAGATTGATTAGTAACACATCACACATTCTTACTTAGTATGTCTCCACAGCATCTAGAGCCCTGCCTGGCACGTAGTAGGTACTCAATAAATATTTATTGAGTTAAACCATAAATAAATATTACGAATAGATTTCTCTGAGATGATCAGCAGTGTGTTATCTTTAAAGTTTTTCAGGGCTCGTACCTTAGCTTTCATTCCTGTGTTTGGTGTAGTTTGCCTGCATAATCCTTGGTTGATTTGAGAGGAAATGCCCTTGATTAGAGACCTATAACAAGTCAGGACTGATCAGATTGAAATCTAATGTAGGCACCTAATTTAATGAGGAGAAAAAAATTACCCAAACAAGAGCATGTGTAATTATGCTAAATTTCATGACTTCGAGGTCATAAATGGATTTTTCTTGATGTTCATCTGACACGAATTAATTCCAGTTGTTGCTGACTGTTAAGCAGAGGCTTGTAGGGTCCTTTATAATAAGAGGACATTAATTCCTGTTACATTATGATGAGCCTCCTGCAGAATCATACATTTTATTCCTATGGATGCAGCTAATAAGGAGACAATGAAAGACCAGGAGGATCAGAAGGAGGCTGTTGCTGCAGAAATCAAGGGGGAATGAACCTTTTTAGCCCATGAGGCAGGGTAGTGGCGAAGAGCTTTAAAACGGTTGTCTTAGTGAGCATGGGCCACCGTAAGGAAGTGTCACTGATAATTGGGCTTAAACAACAGACATTCCCTCATAGTTCTGAAGGCTGGAAAGTCAAGATTAAGGTTTCAGCAGGATTGAGTTTTTGGTGAGAGTTCTCTTCCTGGCTTGTAGATTGTTGCTTAGTCCTCACATTACCTTTCTTCTGAGCAGAGAGGGGGTGTGGGGGGGTAGAGATTGAACTCTCACATCTCATTTTGACACCAGCACTATTAGAACAGAGCCCCACCCTAATCATCTTATTTAATCGTAATTACCTCCTTAGAGGCTCCACCTCCAAATACAGTCCCACTGGCGATTAGGACTTCAACAGAAGAATTTTGCAGACGCAGTTCAGTCCGAAGTAGTGGGACAGCTTCAGGCTTGAACTCCACTTCTTTTCTGTGTAGTTATTTTGACTCTGGCCAGTTGAATAGGCTCTTTGAGTCTGAGTCCTCTAACTACAAATATCATGGGAGTAATAATCACAGCCTGAGTTGGGAGATGACAGTGAATTGAACAAGTGCATGGAAGACCTTTGCCCAGGGCAGGACTCATAGCAGCTGCTCACCAAGGGCCAGCCCTCCACCTTCTCCCTACCCTGTTATACCCACTCAGATTTTGTCTTTTGTCTACCAAGGCTGGGTTCCAGGTTCGCAGGCACATTTTGGCATGATGTCTCTCTCAGTGATTAGTGGATCCTAGTCTAGGAGAGCAGGAAAAGTGTTTAGAAGCATGGATCAAATACGGACTGTGTGACTAAGTGGAGATGTTGAGAAAATGAGAGGATTAGCAAGCACATTAACTCCAGTGGAAATTATGGAATTGTGCTGCTTCGGAAGGCATTAATGATTCAAGTAAATGAGAGAGTGGCCTTAATTCCATTCTTTCAAATTATGGGATTAGGCGAAGGGCTCTCTTTGATGAGAAAATAAAATGGGATGATTTTCAGCTGAATTCTGTTTTAAAATTATGCCCATCTTTAAATATTTTTCTTTAATAATCCTGTCAACTGTTAATGAATTAAACATTATGTGTAGAAGTGTTGTTTTTATTTCCTGCACTGCAAATAAGTCTCATGAGAAAAGATTCTGCATCTTCTCTGGGCTTTCTTCTTGTGGTATTTCAAATTAAATTCATCTAACCAAGTGTTATATATAATTCTTATTCATGATTTTTTGCATGGATGTTAGTAAATGTCACTACAGTATATTCGCTTTCTTTATTAACCTGAATTAACGAGGTTTTCAGATATATACATATGTATATAAATTACATACATCACTACAGTCTGAACACTGACACTTAAAGAGATAAGCATATTTTTTCTCCTTTGTGTCGAAGAGAAGCATTTCATCGTGTGTTATCCCAGCTGCCTTCTACTACCTTTGTAGTTTTTTTTTGTTGTTAAATATGCTGTTTATGCCCTGTGTATTAAGCCCTCTAATGAGCTAATATCAATCCTCCACTACAGTTTATCTGTGGCTTTTCCTCAGCTCAACAAATGCATTTTCTTTCACTCATTCAGCCCATGAAGTAGTTGTCAGTTGTTGCTACTTAGTATGTCAGGAGGGAGGAGTGTAAGCTGTGCTTTAAAGTGCTGTCAAATTATTATCATTTTTTTTTGGTTCCAGTCCTTGTATTAGGTATTCAAAAGAAACCCTTTATTTTAGGGCATTGAGTACAAAATTAGATCAGTTCCGTAAGATAATGACCATATTTCACAGTTATGAGCCAGTGTGATTGCTGGGTAGTGCTTACGGCTTAGAGGCGCTCCTTGTTGTAGTTTCTAGATGAAGTGTACTTGTATTTTGTATTTTCTTTTGTGTTTTGCCAGCCTCAGACAGCATTTTATTTTATTTATTTATTTATTTATTTATTTATTTATTTATTTATTTATTTTTTATTTATTCAGAGAGATGCAGAGAGAGAGAGAGGCAGAGACACAAGCGGAGGGAGAAGCAGGCACTATGCAGAGAGCCTGACATGGGACTCCAGGATCACACCCTGGGCTGCAGGCAGCGCTAAACCACTGCACCACCGGGGCTGCCCTCATACAGCATTTTAAACTGGTGGTTGGGATAACAGATCTTTAATTTTCCTGAATGGGGTGTAGTGGAATGGACATAATCTTTCTGACTGCTAAATTTTACTGGAGCATTGGTTTATCTACTCAGTTGTAAGAAGAGGTAACAAAGAGCATGCATTATTTGATTCTAGGAAAAGAAAAAAAAATCACATGGAATACACAAGGGTGAAGAAGTGAGGAATTATCATTTCTGAAAGGTCCCACTTTTTAGATTTCTTTTTCTTGAGGATCTCTCTCGGCCTAGGATCGTACATGCTCTGTGGAAAGTAGTCAGTGATTTCTTTTTTCAATCATCACATGTACTGATGTGGATTCCAGAAATCCAGAAATCCTCTGTACTGTTGACTGACTGACCTGGCTTCGTCACCTGCACGCAAATCGAATTATCTAGCCGTTTATACGTTTGCTGTACTTCATTTTTTTTAATGGTGTGTGTGTGTGTGTGTGTGTGTGTGTGTGTGTGTCCCTCGGGGACTAATCTGGAGGGAGAGTGGAGCTCTTACCATGCTTTTGAGGCATCTGAGGGATGATGATGTCCCAGAGCCAGGCATACAATCTGATATTTAACTTTGTTGAGTCGCCTTGAATTAACCTGGAACCCAAGAAATATCCCCCCATTTTCTTTTGCATTAGGGGGTCTTTGTTTCTGCTATTGTGTGTTTTATTCTGTTTTTTCTTGCTTTTAGTTCTTAGCCAATAAGTAAGCATGGTAGCTGATGGGAACGAGGGGTGAGTGTTACTGAATAATTTTCCAGATCCGTTTCTGGCCCAGACTTCAGCTTCACCAGTGTGATTTCAGACATGCCAGGTCCTTATTTGCTCATTGACCTCGCTGGCCTCCCTGCCAGAATCAGGCAAAATAAACAATAAATAAAAAATATGGCTCTTTTCCTGCCATTTTCCTGGAATATAGTCTTGGGGACATAAGCCAAAACTCTACTCTAATGAGGAAAAATCAACCTTATGGGAAGGAAATTTTCATACATTGCACTCTTTTTTTTTTTTGCCTTAGTTTCGAATGTTAGGTACAGTTGGTGTATGTGACAATTTCACATGCATACATCAGCACATCAGCAGGTTTTAAAGCTGTGGAGTCGCCTAGGCAAGGAAACAGGATAAAGAAATACACGGAGAAATGATAAAGGCAATGAAAACGCGCAGGCAAGTTGTAATGACCCACTTTTGAAGGAACATGTACAATATGGTCTTTCTTAAGCTCTGTGCATTACTGGCATTGTGTTAGGCACTGTAGAGACATCAAAGTTGAATCAGACCAAACAAAGTCTAGTAGGAAAGTACATGAAATTCTATGGATAGGAACAGTGACAAACGCCCTGAGAAGTACAGATGCATTTTTACGAGAAGTAAGAGTAGGTAGGGAGTGATTGTGTGTAGGTCATTGCTTCTGAAGATGTGTCTTCAAAACACACCGCTTACTGGAAATGCAATTTCCCGGGCCCCACGGGAACCTCTTCTGGGATGGGGCCCAGGAATCTGTATTTTGATAGTTCTTCGGGTGACACTGAGGCTCACTAAAATTTGAGAAATATTGGTTCTATCCAGTGTCGAAAGAATGAAGTGGTTCTTGGCAAAGGTGGCATTTGATTGGGCAAGAGGAGCCAAAAGAATATGAGTGGGCCCTGCTGGAAAGAGAAGTCTCCACAACCCTTAAGCTGCCTCCAAGTTTTAATGCCTCCAATTCTTAGAATGAAAGATTTATCTTATATTTAATCTGGATTCGTCATGCCTTTCCATAATGCTGTTTCCTCTCTTTTTGTTCTCAGTGGAATAGTGAATCATGGTGATCATATTCTATGTGATAGCTTTTGCTGTATATCAAGAAGAATATTAAGTTCCCCACTGCCTTTTCTTCCTCAAGCTAATTAATCCTTATTCTTCAGCCTTTTCTCTTACCTTCCCATGCTTTCATCATTTTCATAGCTCTTGTCTGGCCTTTCCCCAAATTTCCCGTGCTTTCCAGAGTTATAAAGACCCAAGCTATGCTGGTGCTGTGTGGAGTTTTTGCCTCTCTCTGCAGGCAGAGTGAATGGATGTCTTAGCCTCTACATGTTCGTTTCTCGTATGAGAATTTACCTAGAGAAGTAGCAGAGGGTAGGGTAGTGTATTGAACGTATTGTCCTTGGACTCATAGGGGACTAGAGTTTGTTGACATGGGATTCTTAGATCCATATAGGTACCAGCCATTGTCTGGAGACTCAGTTACTGAGTAAGGATTCCCACATAAATGCATTTCTCTTTGTTTCTTATTATACTTGGCTATAATAGGGACTAGTAAAATTCAAAATCTGTTTTATCTTCCTGTGTTTTCTTAACAGAGTAAGAGTCCAACTGTCCCAGTGGGAATGTATGCAATTTGTAATGTCAACAAAGGAGCCCTTTTGTGTTTGAAAACACATTTGTTGGGGCAGCAGGCCAGTCAGTGAGCATGATGGCCTGTCCTCATCTGTACAAGAAGGGAGAGAAATATCTTTCTTTCATGTATGGACTGTAATGGTAAAATGGTTACTGTTTGTATAAGAACATAGTAGGTGTTTAGCAAAAAGAAAAATAGTATGGGGTGGGTTTGCTGAACATCACAAAGTTGAAAGTTTAAGACAATTTTCTATATGATCATTGGACTTGTTGCCAAGAATATTGTTTCCCTTTATGTTGACAGCCAATGGAGGACAATTTCTGACCTGAGAGTCTTAAATGTGTTGAAGACTAAATAAATGTTCTTAGTAGATGGAGGCGAAGGTGTGGCTGGACTCACTAGGGCCTCTTATGAAGGAGATGCCTTTTTCTTGGTCCAGTCTCCCTGTCACTGTGGGATCTGTGTGTCTGTGCTGGTGATGTTGGCATCCATTGTCCTTTCACCTGTCATTGTAGAAACAGATTACACCACACCTGCCTTGTCTTCCTGCCCTGCATTGTGTGGGAGAAGATCTGAGAATGTCCTTGTGTGTATGCTTCTTTGATGAGTGACTGCTCAGTTAGTGATGCTCACTTGTTAAGATTCCTTCCTGTTCTGTGTGCTGGAATACCATTGCCTATCTTCATCATTTCTCTTTGTCTTATCCTTAGGCTTTGTGTTGAGTTATTTTGCTTACCACAAAATTCAGGAAAGAACAAGCTGGGAGAAATCATCATTCCCCTTGACCTCAATTCATGAGCAGGGAACTTAGACCTCTCAGGACACTAAGACTGCCTTGGAAACTAGTGAAAGAGTGAGAGTTTGATGTTTAAGGGGAGACTCCTTGGGCTTGGGGATTTGGCCAATACAGGATACCTGAAGTTGATTAGAAAGTTGGACCTTCTAGGGGGACCTGGGTGGCTCAGTCAGTTAAGTGTCTAACTCTTGATTTTGGCTCAGGTCATGATCTCAGGATCATGGGCTCCCCGAGTTGGGCTTCAGGCTCTGTACTCAGCGAGGAGTCTTTCCCTTTCCCCTGCTCCTTTCCTACATGCAGACACTTCTCTCAAACAAATATAATAAGTACAGTCTTAAAAAAAAGAAGAAGAATGAGACCTTCTAGATGATTTCCCTTTTGTCAAGCCCTGGTACTGGTGGCTTTCCATTGCAAAATTAAATGCAGTTACTTTCATAGAATCTTATTTTAACTTTAGGTTGTCTTTTCTAATTTTGCTTTTTAAAAGCATTACATCAGTTTCATATTTCTCTGCTACCTTTTGGCCTATGAGAAATACAGCACATGGGCTTAGATGATTTTCTTTCTTGGAAACATGCTTGACAAAGCTGCATATAATAAAAGCACAATTTTCTCAGCAGGAGAACTAAACACACTATCCTCTCGCAACTGAGCTTTAAAAATATCCAAAGAATACACTTACTTAGATAAATTTGGCTTGTATTTTAATATTTTTTCAGTGACATCTTTGCTTCAGAACATTCCCAGTTGAAAAATACAAAACTTTTTTTTTTTCCTGATGTGCTGGGGGGAAAAAATAGATTCTTCTGCCAATTTCAGCATGAATAACTGTGGTGCCTGTTTAACTTGTTCTCTTTGTGAGTTTTAAGCCTAGAATAATTCTGCCATTGCACAATTTAGAATGCGTTCTCATTTGATCTAATTTATTCAGCAATCAGTGCCGATGGCATTCCACAGATTGATCAGCCTCTTGGTTCGTTATATGCCTTGGATACTGCATTCCTGGGCGGTTGTGTGTTCTTGGCATGTCCAAAGCAGAATGGGTATAGAGTCAGAATCCTTGGAGTGGGAACAGATGCCCCAAGACATTAGTTAATCTGTCCCCTTGCACCACCAAATGAGCAGAATTATATTTTATTTATCTCATGTTGCCCACAGCTTCAGGAGAATGAAATCTCACTAGACATATTCTACCTCCATGCTTCAAATATCAATGGCCATGATTTAGGAAGATGCTGTCATAGTTGAAAACAAGAACACATCCGTTGTCACAAATGAACAAAATTATCACCAGGCATAAGTCCATGTGCCAGAAGATGGTTCAAAGCATCGGATGTCTGGTAGTAACTTTGGGGGCTTCCCTGGTACCATTGGCTTTTGCAAGGTCCAAACTGGCCTCTGAAATACGTTCTTTTATAGCCTCTGCCACTCTGGTAGAGGGTATATGGGTAAATGTACTCATCTTCCAGTATTGAGTTTTTGCTTCACTTTGAATGCTGTTCTTTAAAATTTAGAGCAAACCATCTCTACACAAACAGGATTCCTTGAAGCCATATTTTTTAGGCTTTCCATGTTAGCATTAATGATAATTAATTTATATGACATTCAAATTAGTGTTTCTTATACATTTTTCTCTAATTGGGAAAGTGGATATGCTGTCTTTTCTTAAGGATATGTAAAAAGATCAAAGCCACCTGGATCAGATTATTTCTGAACTTTGTTAGAGCTTTTTCTTTTTAAAGATTTTATTTATTTATTTATTTATTTATTTATTTATTTATTTGAGAGCACAAACAAAGTGAGGGAGAAGCAGACTCCCCACTGACCAGGGAGCTCAGTGTGGGTTCTATCCGAGGACCCTGAGATCATGATCTGAGCTGAAGGCAGGTGCTTAACTGACTGAGCCACCCAGAGGGCCCCATAAACTTTGATAGTACTTTATCTACTACACAGCGCTGCCTTGGCTTGAGACATAAACAGTTCACATAAAGAGTTTTTCCGGTCCCTAGAAAGAAGTTCATATTTTAGCAACTCCCCCAGAAATTTTCCCAATGGATGAGATTTTAGTGAGGTGTGGGTTCACCTGGGAAATACCTTGCTATTAGGTCCCAGTTCAGAGGGCAAACACCCAAAAAATAATAAGATTCTCTCTTGGCGGCTCCTCCAACATCCTTCACAGGTGCAGATCTGTCCACATCCTGCTGAGAAAGATTGATGTGTCTGACCTTCAGTTGGAGCAGAGGATGATACCAGGACAGATGCTGGAGGTTAGGCAGTGTTCTGAGGAACTTGGCCAAGGCAGCTTGGATGTGTGCCCTGGAAAATACCAGCCATGCAGAACAGTCTTGGGGCTGCCACAAAGGAATGGAGGGTAAAAAGAAGATCGAGGCAATTGTTCAATTCCATAGGTTTAGAAATGTCCTTCTAGTCATTATTGCTTTTGTATGACCTGCTGTTTTGGTAGTTCTTAAGAATCCATTGTAATTTTGTTGTAATTCAATTTCTCCTTTAAAAATGTTAACACGTTATGAAAGTTTTTTTCTAAATCACAGCTGTGGGGAAGAGTTCACTGTCAGTTGATAACAAGATTGTGTTTCTCACTAGATAATTAAACTCATTTTAGGTATTCAATTTTGAATTGCACATTCTCAAATTCATCCTAAAAATACTTATATAATGTATACCTTTTCGGTACTATGCTGATTCCGGGGATACTAAAATGTGAAGAAATGGACTCTGTGCTCCTAGAATGCTCCATGAAGTAGGAAGACAGATAAACCAACAGCGGCACTCCTACAATAAAGTAATCAGTGCAATGAAATACAAAAGTTTGGTGAGTGAGGGTAGCCTCAGAAATGCATAAGGTAAACAACATATAAGAGGTCATGGTTAACTTTTCTGAGGGAATGTGTTAACCAGGGACATCTTTAGAGAGGAAGTGATATCTGAAGTGATTTGACAGGTGTATAGGAATTCACCAGAAGGGGAAGAGGTACATAGGGAGAACGTGCTTGTCAGACCCATAGCTTGAGTGAAGTTGTATAGATGGAGTTATCACATAACTGAGACTTAAATCACTCTTTTTTAAAAAGTTGTATTTACTTATTTGAGAGAGAGAGAGAGAGAGAGAGAGAGAGAGAGAGAGAACAGGCAAGCAGGGCAGAGGGAGAAAGAAAATCCTTAGCAGATTTCCCTGCTGAGTGTGAAGATCCCAGGACTCTGAGATTATGACCTGAGCTGAAATCCAGTCAGCAGCTTAACCGACTGAGCCACTCCAGTGCCCGTTAAATTACTCCTGAATGAGAAGAATCGACTAACAGAATATTTAAAAACAAAATTAATAAAAAAACAACTAAATTAATAGAATGATTTTAGTGATAATGGCGTATAACTCCATTTATGTTCTCAGTGGATTTTTAGGAAATAGCTGTCCTTAAACCTAAGTAAGAACTATTTTTTTTTAATTTAAGAGAGGAAACAATAGCAGGTTTGGCAGGTACATGGTGAATACTGATTGCATGGGGATTCTGAAGTGGGAAGTGTGGCCTTGTTTCACGCAGTCCCTGACTGTGGTCCTAGCTTAAGCACATCACCTGCCTCGTGATCAAAATGAGCTGTTTGTATGTATAGTATCTCAATTCTCTTCAAATCTGATTTCAGCACCAATCAGAACACTTCTAAATGAACTTTGATACATAAAAGAGAATAATTCATGTGTCCAGAAAATTCCCTCCTACTGGATAACTGAGGTATTTTTCCATATCACTTCATATATCCATCACTTAGCAAATGTATTATATGCAATGGTCATCTCATAGCCCAAAGGAGCCAGCTTTTACTAGGCTAGAGGAGAAATTGATTTGAAAAATAATACTTAGGAATAATTACAAAAACAGCAATGAACTGACAACCTTCCCCCCTCAAAAAGAGAAAACAGACCTTTTTGTCTTAATATCACCAGGAGTCCCTTAGCCTCTGTGCCTTGCTGCAGTCCTCACCATGGCTCTCCACATGTGAGCCCAGGTGCCAAGTCATCAGAACGCTTTGAGTACCTTTGGCAAAAACACAACTTCGAGCAAGTCACAGCCTCACTGTGCGGGAAGGTTTCTAGGACCCATGTGAAGTGCTCATTGACCCTACTGCCCTGGGGAGCTCTCCAACCGAGAGTGCTCATCCCTGTCTGCCAGGACAGATGCATGATGCAGTTTGCTTAGGGAATTTGGTTGGATTCTTTTTCTGAATGAAAGTTCTGGTTTCAAAAAAGCTGTTTTTTAATAAATATATTAATTATTTTTTGTAGTTTTTAGAACATTCCTGGGCCTGGAGAGAAAAATGTTTTTATAAGATCTGGACCTGTGGGCCAAACATTAATCCACTTTTTAAAAATTACCAACAAAGCAAAGGGGTTTTCAGAAGAGACTCTGGCCTTTCTCGCCAGACCCCTGGCAGATTCACTGAATGAAGGAAAGCCCTCGAGTGTAGGCTTCTTGTTCCCCTAACTCCAATTTATATTCTATCTTAAATTATTAGTGATCTCTATGGAAATTCCTTTGGAAGCCAGAACCCTTTTTGTGACCTCTGGGTTTTATTTTCCTTATGTCAGCATTCTAATTATAAAACAGCTTTCCTGAAAATTTCACGTTTTCAATGCTGTTAAATTTTCTTACATTTCTCGGTGGTGTGCTCAGGTGTTATTTTCATCCTTGCATAGCATTCTTAAAAGTTTAAGGGTCTTTCGCATTTCTAAATAGACCTGACTTCCAGGCAAACCTTGTAATAGGTTGCAGGTGATGGACATTTATATTGACCTACAAAGATCCAGGAAATTTATGAGGCCCCAGTTTTTGTTAATCCCATTATAAGAATTCCTGAAGCAGAGGGTCTGGTACTGGGAAACACTGTAGATCTCCATGAAGATTATAAGATAGAAAGCAGAGATAGGAGGAGTTATATTTTATTTCTTTTAGACCTTGAATTTCTTTAATTCTTCAGTGGGTTGGGATAGTATATATCTTCATGTTTGGATTATCAAACAAATGGAGGCATTGTGAATTTTCATTTTTTCAATAACTGTATTTGTGATTGGTGTTACTGTTGTATACTTGTTTGTCTCCAACTGTGTACCCGTCCCTAAAGCCAGGACCCCCTGATCAGTTTTAAATGAGGTAAGTGACAATCTGGAGCTAGTGAGTCAATTTTAGTTGTACTCTTTTTAATTTATTTGAAAGACCTCATGCCATCCCTCTGGCTAAATGACCAAACAAAATCCCATGTTAGCTCAAGGGATACTGGCCTCTTAGAGTCTTTAAGGAAGAGGGAAACTTGGTTTACATGAAAGATCGTTCCCTTAAGGGTGTCCGAGGCAGGAGAAACATGGAAGGTTAATTTAGATATTAAGCCCACTCTGGTTTCTGCAGTTGGTTGTAAGTGCAGGCGTGGGTAAAATCCAATCTGCAGGCTGGCCGCCTGTTGATGTAAAGTTTTAATGCAACACAGCTTTTGCCATAGAAGGGCAGAGGGGAGTAGTTTCCACAGAAACAATGTGAATCACAAAACCTAAAATACTTATTATTTGGCCTTTGACAAAGAGTTTGCCAAATCCTACCTCTGAATATTGCTAGTGCTCAATATTTATTAGAATAATTTAGCTGATAAATATTCATTGAAAAGAGAAGGGGTCTTATCGATAAGTCCATACCTTATATTTGCTGCTCTCTCAAAAATGTTTGAACTTTTTGTGACCACTCAAAAAGGATGCAATGTTAGCAAAGGCTGACAAGATTGCATGTGGGTAGCTATGCCCAGCATCAGGTCAGGGACATATCACGGAGCCCCGTTCCTATCTCTCACCCAGTTTCCTATCGAGTAGGATTTTGCACCCAAGTTCTGGTTCCTGGAGGATTCAGCAGTTCCAGAAGACATGGCTGGAATAGGCTCTGATCAGTCTTTCTGATCTTTGATGGGGCATGGGGGTAGAGAAAACTATCATAACGAAATCCTTACTAATAATTTAAATTCTACAAATTCCAGGACTTTGGCAGCTTGACTCAGTAAATCTTTCCTGTCTTTCCTTTTTTTAAACAAGGGAAAAATACACAAACATTAAAGTGCACTTACAAACCCAGCTGGCTTGTTTCTGTGCTCCCAAAGGACCACTTGATTTCCAATTACACTATTTTTTCTTTTTATCAAATTGCTGAGAAACAGTAACTCAATTGATTTAAATGATTTCTATCACACATAGCCTTTAAGACAAGTAATCGGTTTTATTATGCTCAGTCATAACGATGGTATTTTACTTCTATGAATTGTATTTTAGCAGTGCTCATAAAATACCCAGTTTGACTTCGTTTATTAACTTTCTCATTTTCCATTAACTGATGTTTTCCTGTCTCAGATCATTTTCCTGCCTGTTGATATTGCATAATTCAATAGAAATGTGTCTTTCAAAAGAACAAACAAAATATTCTTTGAGGTTTGGATAAGCTGATTTTATCTGAATATATCTTGAAGAATAATTCTTCAGTTTTTGTTTGTCAAAGTTCACTTCCTGTGTGGTAATTTGAATATCATTTTGAATGTAATTGTATTAATTTTCATGGCTTGCTGTTTAATAGTTTCTTATTGCTGAGAGCCCAGCCATTTAAAAAAACGCATTTTATTTTCTATATTTTAGATAGGAAGATATGACTCAGTTTGCAATCACTCGGCTCTACAAAATCAATTAGAAAAAATATCTGGTCCTATATTAATAAGTTTCAATTTGTTGGGTAATTCTCTGGTGAGCCCCTTCCAGTCTGTCGCTGGAGCAGTCTAAGCCTGTGTAAGGCATCTGCATTATTTTTTTAGCTTCCTCCTGTTTTGTTGGCAAGTGACCATGTGTATGGTAATTGAGCAATTGTGTGCTTACATGAGTTTATGGAATTTGCATCAGCAACTTTTGGAGATCTGAGATTTTTGTCTCTAAACAGACTTGAAGAGGAAGCTTTCTGAAACACTGTCTTTTGGTTAAAAATATATTTTGCATTTTATTGAGTGACAGTCTACCTCAAAACACTGAAGATGTATTTCCTTTTTCTCTTGGCCATCTCTTATGTTTTTGTTCTTTTGGAGCTGAGGCTTCCATTTGTAAGGGGAGGGGGAGTGAAACAGATGAGAAGGAACATGTTCACTGAGCCCCCAGGCAGAGGGCCCACAGTGAGCCAAGCCCCCACAAGCATCATGGCAGGCAGCTTCCCGCTTCCCTTTTTTGATGGCTGCTGTTTCGTCGTCTCTGTTTAACATATGAAGATACTGAGTACAGAGGGTGAATTGACCTTCATCTCAGTCCCCTAGCAAGTGTGACAGGTCAAAGTTTTGAAAGCAGATCTACCAGACATGGAGGGCCTTGAGCTGTCTGTGCTCCTTGCCCACCTGTCACAAACCTTTATGTCATGTTTTCCTTGGGCTCTCCGGTCAGATTTGATTGTGCCATCAGGAGAGCCACCTAGTTTTCTTTCGTAGCCTCTTTTCACAGTGATATTTCCTCCTTGTTTGAGTACCAGCCCATTCATTCCCAAACTCGTCAGTGCAATCTTCTTCCCCCTCCTCGCCACTGCCAGTCCTATTCCTGCCCACTGTTTCTTGCTTGTGCTACCCTGGCCTTCCATCACTTGCTCAGTAAGAACAACTTTGTTTGTTTGTTTGTTTGTTTGTTTGTTTGTTTGTTTTTGGAGAGAGAGAGAGAGAGAGCAGAAGCAGAGGGAGAGAGAGAATCCTAAGCAGGTTTCATGCCTAGTGTGGAGCCGGTTGCAGGGCTTGACCTCACAGCCCTAAGATCATGACCTGAGCTGAAATCAAGAGTTGGAGACTCAACCACCTGAGCCACCCAGGCATCTCCCAGGAAGAACAACTTTTGATGGAAAAGTGCTTGTTATCAAACTTGGGCCCCTTTGGCTTGCACTAAATCCCAACCTGAAGCTCTGGGATCCCTCCAGTGCCTGACAGTATCTGGAAGACCCTGGGAAGGGAATGGGATTTGAGTGTGGCTTTGACGAGGAGGACCTCAGCAGGACATGTGGGGGTGGAAGGGGAGAGTGCTGGCCAGAGGCACTAGGCAGGCGGTTAGGGAGTGAGGGCACAGGCGCGTGGATGAGCATTGGGCATGCTAGGGTGATGAGTGAGAGAGAGGAGAAGGCTGCAAAGGAGGCTGATGCTGGGCCAGATGGAGCCTGTCGCTGGGCTATATGGAGCCTGCAATACAAATGCGGGATTTGGAGTTTATTCTGTTCGCAGCTGAGCACTGCAGGGACTCAGTAGCAGGAGAAGCTGTGCCTTGCCTGTGCCTGGTGCAGGTGGGCAGCAGATGTTTACTGGGTGGCCAGTGATCAGATCTGGATTTTATGGGTCCTCCTGCCAGGGAAATAAGTGACTGGCAGAGAGTGAAACTAGAGGCAACGCAACCCAGTGGGATGCTAGTATTGCTCATTCTCCCTCTTCTCTCTGTGAAGGAGTCCTAGGAAATGGGTGATGCGCTGCAAAATACACTCTAGAACCATACTCCTGTACGATGTATTTACATTTGCTATTGGCTCATTGACATTTAAGAGAAATCATATTGCATGGAGTACAGAGTGAACTCTCTGATCCACATGCCTTTCCCTTCCCCCACCCTGTCCCCACGGTGTCCTGTCCTGAGACAGGAACGGACGCTGCAGGCCAGTAAGCTCTGGACTCCCCTAAGTCAGTGCTTTTCAAACTCAATTAACCATGGATCATGCTATGAAATTAGTGGGTTGCAGAGAGCATTTGAAATGACACATTAACAAATATAAAACAGCCTGTGGCATTGCACATATTAAGATCAGTTTTGTTCGTAACCTGAAATATATTTCTTATTGTGTGTCTCCCCAGAAGTTTGAAAAACAGCATTGTAAGTGAAAGGAGCTCATTACTTTGGAATACCATAAATCTGTCTTTAATTCTGCATGTAAAGTGATCATGTAATTAATCATCCCAACCAGGACACATTTCAGAGGGAAAGAGGTGGCTCTTAATTACATGAAACAACAGGTGTAAAGCAGGACCGCATCAAGCTACTAAGAAATATGGTCACTCTTCCTATATTAGACAGGATTCTCTAGAGAAATCTATAGAAACAGAACTAATGATTATATATATATATATATATATATATATATATATATATATATATCCCATTCCCACTGAGCAAGAGAGAAAGAAATACTCATTTTTTAATAATTATTTAGTTTTAGAGGCAAGGAGGGAGGGGAAGAAGGAGAGAGTCTCAAGCAGACTTCCCACAGAGCACATCTGATGCAGGACGCAGTCTTACAACCCTGAGATCATGATCTAAGTTGAAACCAAGAATCAGATGGATGCTAACCGATGCAGCCACCCAGGTGCCTCAAAGAGATATCTGTCTTAAGGAATTGGCTCACATGAATGCAGGGCTGGCAAGTCTAAAATCCATAAAGCATGCCCGCAGCAGGCTAGAGATTCAGGTTAAGAGTTGATGTTGCTGTCTTGAATCCAAATTCTACCGCGGGGCAGCAGGCTAGAAACTCAGACAGGGTTTCTATGTCTCGGGCTTGAAGAAAACACCTCCGTGGGGAAACCTCAGATTTTGCGTATAAGGCCTTCAACCATTGAATGAGGTCCCCACACATATGGAAGGTAATCTACTTTACTCAAAGGTTATTGATTTAACTGTTTATCACATATAAAAAAATACCTTCACAGCAACATTTAGACTGGTGTTTGACTAGACAGCTGACCCACTGTAGCTTAGCCAAATTGTCATACAAAGTTAACCATCACACACCTAAGGAGTACAGGTGGTGGGTGAATACAGGTACAGAGCTTTTTTTTTTTCTTTTTAGTATCCAGAGACTGTGCTAAGGCTGGACACTTTGTCAGGACTTCTGTTGTGCTGATCACCTACATTCCTAGTTATTAGCAGTGAGCTTGTTCAATGTTGACATTGTAGCCTGTGGCTTCTTAAAACAATTTTTAAAAAGTTTAACGTATCACTTTGTTAATTTAAGTAGCTTTTTAAACTAGATGTGAGTTACATATAAATGTATTTAAAGCTTTTGAGTATTTTATGAAGTATTCTGTGAAATGTTTGGAGAAAAATGTTCCTGAATAGCTTGTTTGCTGGGGATACAGTTTATACTACAGAAATTGCCACAAGCATACTTTATTTTTTAAGGATTTAATTTATTTATTTGAGAGAGAGAGAGGGAGCTAGAGAAAGCATGAGCAGGGGGAGGGGTGAGGGGGAAGGAGAGGAGGAGAGGGGGAAGCAGATTCCTCGCTGAGCAGAGAGACCAAAGTAAGGCTCAATCCCACAACTCTGGAATCATGACTTAAGTTGAAGGCAACTGCTTTACTGACTAAGCCACCCAGGCAGCCTGCCACAAGAATATCTTCTAAGTACCCTTGCTATTTCTCTTATTCCAGGTTAAACTGTGAATGATCTGCAAAGTGTCTAGGGAGTTTGTGAAGGCTTTGATTCTGACGCAGAGGCAGAAACTAACCACTAGGCATCTTTTCCCTATCTTACACTGCCTCAGAGTAAGCTGGTAAATGCTCAGCAGAACCTTGGCCTTGGTAGGATCTTCGAAGAGGAATAAGGATTTCTCACATTTCTGTACCAAAAAATGTCTAAATAAAACTCCTGTCCTTTCATTGTCGCTGACCTAGTGCTGAATTCCCTAAGTTTTGCATTGTTTTTCTAGCTTTGGAAAGACTGCTTGCCAATTATAGAAAACTGGGAAGCTCTTGAAGAAGTGTGAAGATGGAGAAGAAGTTGAAAATGATAGCTGATCATGCGGCATAGGCATTCACTTTTGAATATTCTCTTTCTGTCTTTTCTCTGTGAGTGTCTTTAAGATCGCACTGATGGTTCACTTCCATGCCTTGTGTTTTTGTTGTGTCCTAATAAGGTAACACTCTCCAGTGACAATAAGTGCTTTATAACTGTTTACAGTCTGTATAATACTGTGTCACGTGGGCATGTCACCCTTAAGTTGTATGTTGGAACTTCAAGGTCCCTGGTGGACTTTCATGTTGTTTTCTAAGTATTTCCTGTTGTTGGAAATAATGGTCCATCAAACAGCTTTGTGAATGAAGCTTTTCTGTTTTGTTTTTTCTTTTTAATTATTTTTTAAAGCTCTTTCTGGTTGCTTTCAAACGTGAAGAATATAATGTTACTACTGGGCCCTGCTTGTTTGGGGTCAGGAGGTTGGCCAGAGAAGACCCAACCCTCAGCATCCTGGAGACCTTCAGGAAGGCTGAGCTACTTTCAAGCGGCAGTGAAAAGCTACCTTTTTTTTTTTTTTTAAGATTTTATTTATTTATTTATGAGACACACAGAGAGAGGCAGAGACATAAGCAGAGGGAGGAGCAGGTTCCCCATGGGAAGCTCGATGCAGGACTTGATCCCAGGACCCCAGGATCATGACCTGAGCCAAAGGCAGACTCTCTACCACTGAGCCACCCAGGCACCCCCAAAAAGCTGCTTCTTAAGGGGAGCCATTATCTTGGGTTGAGAAGGCTGAACTTCAGAGGAGAGGCATTGTTGGTCCTAGAGAATCTCATCATGATGGATTAATGGAGGCTGGTGAGTCCAGCACTTAGAGATCTTATAGTCCAGAAGAGTAAGGTACAGGGCAGTGGAATTACCTTGCTGGGGGAGCTTGTGGTCCTCACTGGCAGTGCATCACAAATGTGATGTTTAGCATCGAAGACCACAGAGGACCATAGCTCTCTTAGAATTTTATGTACATGTCTGTGGGGTTTTGTTTTGTTTTTATTTTTTTAGAGAGTTTATTTATTTATTTGACAGAGAGAGAGAGAGAGCACAAGCGGGGAAAGCAGCAAAGGCAGAAGGAGAAATAGGCTCCCCACAGAGCAGGGAGTCTACCATAGGGCTTGATTCCAGGACCCCAGAATCATAACCTGAGCTGAAGGCAGATGCTTAACCAGCTGAGCCACCCAGGTGCCCCCTGTACATGTCTGTTTACATCATTTCTGCTGACAGCCAAAGTATAATAAGGGCTCACATCTTAGGCAGTTCTTTCTACTCTTTGCATTGAACGAGTGGTGAATGTAATCTTCAGCAGCAGCTAGTCTGAAGAACCCTCAGTTTGCCCTATTTCTATAGCAGCTTGTATGACCCCTCCAGATGCCCGTGATCATGATGCAATGTGGAAAAACCTTGAATACGATTCAAGGACTTGGAATCCCGTCTACCTCCTCCTCCAGCTCCTGCTTCTTTGTCTTGAGGTATAACTGACATATAACATCATATTAGTATTAGGTGTACAACATAATGATTCTGTATTTATACATTGCAAACTGATTACCATAATAGGTTTAGTTATTGTGAATCTTTCCTGATTCTGCCATTCTAGGGACTTTGTCCCATTCTGGAGACGTTGATGCTAGTTCATAGCACTGGTTCTAGAACCAGATAGATTTCTACTTAAAATCAGCCTTCATTACACACTAGCTGTGTAATATAAGCTGCTTGATGCCCTGGGACTCTGCTTGCTTCTGTGTCCCATGGATATGTAACATCTACTTTTCAGACTTGTTTTGGGGATTGTATAAACATAATGTGCTTCTGGCAGTTTATACATTACTTGGCATATTGCTGAGTATTCATTAAATGAAGCTGTTGTTGTTTTTATTAATGGGTGGCCCAAATGATTTCTAAATCAGTGCCACAGTGGTGGCTCTTCCCCATTGTCTGTACTGTGACTGATACTAAGTGATACTAGAATCATAAGAAACAGGAGCGCCTGGGGGGCTCCGTTGGTTAAGCATCCAACCCTTCATTTTGACTCATGTCACGATCTCAAGGTTGTGAGAGTGATCCCCCTGTCGGGCTCCATGCTCAGCAGGGAGTCTGCTTGAGATTCTTTCTCTCCTTCTGCCCCCTCCCTCTAAAATAAACATATGAATCTTTAAGAATTACAAGAAACAACCAAAGGTGAAAACTCAGCTCTTAAGGATTTTATTCTTTAGGACTTTCTCTCCCTTCATATATTTTTTTAAAGATTTTATTCATTTATTCAACAGACTGAGAGAGAGAGAGCATAAGTAGGGGGAGTGGCAGGTAGAGGGAGAGGGAAAAGCAGATTCCCTGCTGTGGGGCCCAATCAAGAGAACCTGGGATCATGATCTGAGCTGAAGGCAGATGCTTAACCTACTGAGCCACTCTCCCTTTGTATTTAATTTGTATTTTCATAATCTACTCTGAGTCTAGTACTATGGTACATGCTGGGGATTTGAAGTTAAATAAAACACCATTTTTGACCTCATGGTCCAGTATTCCCAGATTTGCAGTCCAGTGGTTCCCCGAATACTAACATATAAATGCATAAATTAAAGCAATCTGATGATGTTTCATTCACCTGTGACATACCCTAACTATTCATGGTTCTGAGGGGCTCTTTATCCTCTCTTTAATATTCAAGTTATCTCAGCTTTGACAAGCATCCCTCCTGAAGGAGAGAGTTCCCACCTTTTGGAGTTCAGACATGGCCTGTCAGCTTAGTCTAACTTCAAGGACCTGGCTCTCCATAGCCTGGGTCCTAGTCACTTGAGTGACTGGGCCGGCATCAGGCACCACTCTTCTTATGGGCAAAGATGAACATTTGCTTCTCACATCCTGGAGCAAGGTCCCATCAAGAGAAGCTTCTGGCTTGATGCCCTGAGCCAGCTTTGAGGCCCATCTGTTCCATTTTGGCCTCTGAGTTCCCAATTTCTGACAGATCCACTTTGATATTCAGGTTCCTGTTCTGTGTTGCTTTGCTTCCTGAGCACAGCAACCTTCAAATGAAAAAAAAAAAGTCAAGAGCCGGCATATTTCTGCTCTTGCTATGGAAGCCTTTGGAAACTCCAGTCTTGCATGAAAAGTAGTTTCATGACACTAATTTCCCAATGATATTTTCAAAGTCCTATCTTGGCATTTTTTGTTAATATTTATGCTGCCATTTTTGTCACTGGACTGATCCCTGAGAAGTCATGATAGCAATGGCATTTATTCAGTGTGTTGTGATTTTTCATTCTGTCTCCAGTGAACTTAGAGGACCAAATCTTATTTGTTTAAGTAATGTTCTAAGTGGGCAGCAAATAAACTCTCATCCTTATTTTGAAGGACGCAAAGGACTTGAATTCAGATGCATGAAATATTGAAGAAACTCTTAAAATCTCATAGTATATTAGAGTTAAAAATACATTCAGGGTTATTTAACCTACTTTTACTCATTTTTTTAAAGGATTTTATTTCTTTGAGAGAGAGAGCATGAGGGGGTAGGGTGGGCAGAGGGCAAGGGAGAAGCTGACTCCCTGCTGGGCAGGGAGCCCTGAGGGGATCACACCAGAGCCAAAGGTAGAGGCTGAACCCTCTGAGCCAACCAGGCATGCCTACCTTCACTCATTTGAGCAGTGAGAAAACTTAAAGCCAGGTTGAAGTCTTGCCTAGTTGTGAAGTGCTTAGTGATTAACTGGAGGCAGAAGGACTGAATTTAAATCCAGCTCCCCCTCTTATTAACTGTGTGACCTTGGGCAAGTTGTGTTACCTCCCCAGGCTTCATATTCCTCATCTAGATGGAAGAGGGAATTATCTCAGTGAGATTCGCTCACCGCTGGGCAGTGCACTTTGGTGTAGGTTGGCTGTTATGGTGATAGAGCATGGAAAAAGGCAGGAACAAATCCACTTTGAGCTCAGCTGTGAAAAAGGAGCACATTTTCGACAGGTGTCAGTGGTGGGTGAGAGTATTCCAGGAAGGAAGGGCACAAACAGAAGCAGGGAATTTCGGGTCTTAATGGGAACATTGGGAGTGATCCAGCTTAGCCCTGCTGTGTGGCGCCTGAATGCAAGAAAGGAGAGGTAGTAGTTGAAACCTGATCATGGATGGTCCTGAATGCCAGGATGTGGAATTTAAGCGTCAGGACTTGACTGGGGGAAGGATGGGGGTTTCAGGCTGGCTTTAATTGGTGTGAGTATAAGAGAGAGAGTGACAGACACACAGACAGGCTTTTAGACCGGGGCTAAGGGAGAGTAATCAGGTGATGATGTACAGGAGGGGGGAGGTTTTCTTTTTTATTTATTTATTTTTAAGATTTTATTTATTTATTCATGAGAGACACACAGACAGAGAGAGGCAGAGGGAGAAGCAGGCTCCATGCAGGGAGCCTGATGTGGGACTGGATCCTGGGTCTCCAGGATCACACCCTGGGCTGAAGGTGGCGCTAAACTGCTGAGCCACCTGGGACTGCCCGAGGTTTTCTTTTTTAAAAGGGGAATTATGATTGTAATCTGGCAGTCTATGTTGAAAACGTAAAAATATGCCTGCTTTTGGCCTGGCAATTCTAATTTAAGAAAATTATGCAGAAACAGTGGTTTAAAACTAACAACCTAAATATCTGATAACAAGGGCTTGGTTAAAAATGATACATCTATATAATTTAATAGTATCTATCCATTTAAAATAGTGTTATTTATCAACATAGGTCATCAAGAGAGTGCTGCAATGATTTGGAAAATATAAAATATAATGTTAGTGTGATCTCATGTTGAAAATATATGTCTACATGGAGAGGCCTGTGCCTTCATTCAGTCATCCAGAAAGGATCTAAACCCAAATGAAAACAGTGGGTATCTTTGGGTGGTTGTGTCCTAGGTGATTTTTTTTACTATAGTAAAATATACATAACATTAAATTTATCATTTCACTATTTTTAAGTGTACAGCTCTGTGGCAGTAAGTATATTCATGTTTTTGCAAGCATAGCCATTCTCTCTCTCTCAAATATAGGTGATTGTGTTGCATTCTTCATACTTTTACGTGTTGTTTGAATTTTTAAATTTTATAGCTGAAAGACAGTTTTAGTTTAAAAGTACAAAGTGAGGACTTGAGACTAGCTGGGATGTTATTGCTGTGATGCAGAAATCATATCCTGACTCAGGATCACACAGTTGGAGTAGAAAGAAGTGCAGGAACTGATAGGGGCAAGTTGTCCTAATGTTTTCATTTAGGGCATTTTATCACTCTGGATTAGGTGGTGCTTTTCCCTGAGATAAATTTGGACTGCCAAGTTTGTGGTAACAGGACTGAGGAACTATTGAGGACCTGCATGCACATTTCTGGTATAAGCCAGTAGATTGTAGTACGGAAGAAACTGGCTAAAATGCCAGATCCATAACCAAGCTGGTGGGTGCACTGTCATACCAACTCCAGGAAATCAAGAGACCCGAATCAGCTAAGGTTGTGTGTATGAGGAAAGCACAGATAGAGGCAGAAGTCCTTGTGTTGACATGTGGCTGACTGTGGGAAGCCTTTTTTGGTTTTAGCATTAAGAATCTCCATATCAGGGGCACCTGAGTGGCTCAGTCAGTTAAGCGGCCAACTCTTGATTTCAGCTCAGGTTGTGATCTCGGGGTCTGGGGATCCAGCAGCACCCGCACTGGGCTCCATGGTCAGCAGGGAGTCTGTTTGAAGATTCTTTCTCGCCTTCTCCCTCTGCTCCTCCTCCCACTTGGCCTCTCTCTTTCCAAAATAAATAATTTTTTTAAAAGAATCTCAACATCAATTTCATGCTGTGTAATTAGATTCTCTGATTTCTAGATTCCTTCACCTACACCTTTGTTGCACTAACATTAACAAAAAGTCTCAAAGTAACAAAACATAAAACTCTGTTAGTTTAGGCTGCATTTCTCCCCAGAAATACTACTCATTTGTATCTAAATGGAGTCTGCATGATATGAATGTAGGAGGAGATATGATCTCTATCCAGATGCCCTGGGAATAAATCCCCCTGCATGCTTTTCTTCTCCCCTTTTCTTCTTGCACATCTCTGGAAAATTATCTCAGACAAATAATAGTTGGGAATTGGGTGGACCATTGGCAAGTTGGAAAAATCACGTTATGGAGGGACATAGACAAAGGTCTCAAGTGAGTCTCAGTTGGCAACTCAGGATGTAGCTAACACTCATGAGATTCCTATAACATGCCAGATACTGCATACATGATGTAATTATTTTTTAAAAAAGAATAAGTCAATTTATTTCAACTTAAAAAACAAAACCAGAAAGAGTTCATTTATTTCTCCCTCTCCCTACCTCCTGCCTCTGGTAACCACCACTCTACTCTCTGTATCTATTATCTTCATTATTTAGTTATTTAGTTATTTTTAGGTTCTATATATGAAACGTCATATAATATTTGTCTTCCTCTGTCTGACTTACATCATTTATCATAATGCCCTCCAGGCCCAACCATGTTGTCACTAATGGCAAGAGTTCATTTTTTATGACTGAGTAATATTCCATTATACAGATATGTCACAATTTATTAACCCATTCATCCATTAATGGACACTTAGATTGTTTCTCTATCATAGCTATTGGAAATAAGGCTGCAATGAACATGAGGGTGCATATATCTTTTTGAGTTAGTGATTTCATTTTTTTCAGATAAATACCCACCAGTGGAATTGCTGGATCATGTAGTAGTTCTATTTTTAAAATTTGGAGGACCCTCTATACTGTTTCCCTGTATAGCTGCTCTAATTTACATTACCACCAATATTGTACTAGGGTTCCCTTTTCTCCACATCTTCACCGGTGTGGAGAAATGTCACCATGCTGACCAGTGTGAAGTGATCTTTCAACATCGTTTTTATCTGCATTTCCCTAATGATTAATAATGTAGAGCATCTTTTCATGTACTTGTTCATCCATCTCTATGTATTCTTTGGGAAAAAACTGTCTATTCAGATCTTCTGCTCATCCTTATTTTATTTTATTTTATTTTTAGATTTATTTATTTATTCATGAGCGACACAAAAAGAGAGAGGGAGAGACATAGGCAGAGGAAGAAGCAGGCTCCTCACAGGGACCCCGATGTGGGACTTGATCCCAGATCCCGGGGTCATGCCCTGAGCCAAAGGCAGACACTAAACCGCTGAGCCACCCAGGCATCCCAACTGTTTTTTTTTTTTTAAAGATTTTTTATTTATTTATTCATGAGAGATACAGAGAGAGAGAAGGGCAGAGGCACAGGCAGAGGGAGAAGCAGGCTCCTTGCAGGGAGCCCGACATGGTCTGTCCATTTTTAAATGGGATTGTCTTTTTTTGCTATTGAGTTATAGGAGTTATTTATATATGTTGGATATTACCTCCTTATCAGACAATATTTTCTCCCATTCATTAAGCTGCCTTTTAATTTTGTTGATGGTTTCTTCCACTGTGCAGAGGCTTTTTAGTTTGATGTGGTCTCACTTGCTTAGTTTAGCTTTTGTTGATTTTGGTTTTGGTGTCATATTAAAAAAAAAAAATCCATCACCAAAACCTATGTCAAGGAACTTATAGGTCTTATATTCAAGTGTTTTTTTTAAGATTTTATTTATTCATGAGAGACACAGGGAGAGAGAAAGAGAGAGGCAGAGACACAGGCAGAGGGAGAAGCAGGCTCCATGTAGGGAGCCTGACATGGGACTCCATCCCCGGTCTCCAGGATCCCGCCCTGGGCTGAAGGTGGCGCTAAACCACTGAGCCACCTGGGCTGCCCACATTCAAGTATTTAATCCAGTTTGAGTTCATTTTCATGTGTGGTATAAAATAATGGGCCAGTTTCATTCTTTTGCATGTGGCTGCTAAATTTTCCTAACACGGTTTACTGAAGAGCCTCTCCTTTCACTGTGGTATATTATTGGCTCCTTTGTCATAAGTTTATTATCCATATATGTGTGGTTTTAGATCTGGGCTCTTTGTTCTGTTTCATTGATCTATATGCCTATTCTTAGGCCAGTACCATGCTGTTTTAATTACGACAGCTTTGTGATACAGTTTGAAATCAGGAGGTATGATGCTTTCAGCTTTATTCTTCTTTCTCAAGATTACTTTGGATATTCTGGGTCTTTTGTGATTCCATACAAATTTTAAGATTATTTGTTTTATGTATGTGGGAAAAAAAGGAATTTAGATAAGGATCTCATTGAATCTTTCATTACTTTGGGCAGTATGGACATTTTAATGATATTGACTCTTATACTCTGTGAATATAGAATTTATTTGTGTCTTCTTCAATTAATTTCTCTACTATCTTATAGTTTTCAACATACAGATTTTCTACCTCCTTGGTTACATTTCCTAGATATGTTATTCTTTTTGATGAAATTATAAACGAGATTGTTTTGTGATTTTCTCTTTCTGTTCTATTAGTTGGTGTACAGCAGTGCAACAGAATTTTGTGTTGTTGATTTTGTATCATACAATGTTACTGAATTTGTCTATTAGTTCCAACAGGTTTTGGAATTTAGGGTTTATATATATAGTATCATGTCATCTGCAAATAATGTCAGCTTTACTGCTTCCTTTTCAATTTGGGTGCTTTTTATTTCTTTTTCTTGCCTAATTGCTCTGGCTAGGACCGCTAGTACTAAGTTTAATAAAAGTGGCAACAGTGGGTATCCATCTCTTGTTCCTGATCTTGGGGGAACAGCTTTCGACATTTTACCATTGAATATGTGTTAGCTATAAGCTTCTCATATATGGCCTTTATTATGTTGGGATACATTCCCTCTACACCTGCTTTGTTGAGAGTTCTTATCATAAATTGTGTTGAATTTTGACAAATGCTTTTTATGCATCTAATTGAGATGATAATATGATTTATATCCTTCAATTTTTTGATGTCATGTATTACATTTACTGATTTTCAGATATAAATCATATTTGCATTGTTGGAATGAGTCTCAGTTGATCTTGATGAATGATCCTTTTAATGTATTGTTGAATAGAATTTGCATTCATTTGAGGATTTTGTAAAATCTATGTTCATCAGGGATACTGGCCTGTAATTTTCTTTTCTTGTAGCATCCTTGTTTGAATTTGTTATCAGAGTAATGCTGCTGTTGTAAAATGAGTTTGGAAGACTTCCCAATCTTCTCTTTTTTTGGAAGAGTTTGAGAAGGGTTGGTATTAATAATTATTTAAATGTTTGGTAGAATTTACCAGTGAAGCTGTCTGTTCCTGGACTTTTGTTTATTGGGAAGTTTTGGATTACTGATTCAATCCCATTACCAGTAATTGGTCTGTTCAGATTTTCTGTTTCATCATGATTCAGTCTTGGTAGGTTGTATGTCTCTAGGAATTTATTAATATCTTCTAGATTGTCCAATTTGTTGGCATATAATTTTTCATAGTAGTCTCCTACAATCCTTTTTTGTATTTCTGTGGTACCAATTATAACATCTCCTCTTTCAGTTTTAATTTTATTTACTTGAGTCCTCTCTTTTTTTCTTGGTGAGTCTAGCTAGAGTTTTGTCCATCTTATCTTTCCAAAGAACCAGCTTTTAGTTTCATTAATCTTTTTGTTTTGTTTTGTTTTTGTCTGTATTTCATTTATTTCTGCTGTAATCTTTGTTATTTTCTTCCTTGTATTAACTTTGGGCTTTATTTTTAATTCCTTCCTAGCCCCTTGGAGTATGAGGTTAGGCTGTTTATTTAAGACTTTCCTTGTTTCTAGGCATGGATCTCTATGTACCTCCCTCTTAGAACTGCTTTTGCTGCATCTCATAAATTTCCATTTTTATTTTCCTCAAGGTATTTTTAAAAATTTATCTTTTGATTTATTCTTTGAACCAATGGTTGTTCAGTAGCATATTGTTTAACCCCTACATATCTGTGAATTTTCCAATTTTCTTGGTGTAATTTGTTTCTAGTTTCATACCATTTTGGTCAGAAAAGATGCTTGATATGATTTCAGTACTCTTAAATATAAGACTTGTTTTGTTGCCTAATATATAATCCATCCTAGAAATTTTCCAAGTGAGCTTGAGAAGAATCTGTATTCTGTGGCTTTAGGATAGAATATTCTGTAAATATTTTTAAGTCCATTTCGTCTAACGTGTTCTTTAAGGCCAGTGTTTCCTTATTGATTTTCTGTCTAAATGATTTGTCCAGTGATATAAGTGTGATTTTTAAAGAATTCTTTGTAACAAGCAGGCTCCAATCCAAAACTAAGAGAACTGAGAGCATTTTAGCATTTTTTCTCATCTATTCTACCTTATTATGCATATTCATTGCAAAAATGTTAAAACCAGAGCTCCTTGTAAGATAAGAAAATAAACTCCATAAGGAAGAATCTTTCAATAATAAACACATGGTTTTATTTAGGGACATTTCTAAAGTTCACCTTTGTTCAGCAGACAATTAATGAATGCTTACCACATGGAAGCACATTTGCTCTATTGGAGGTGAGAACAGAGATGACAGGGTGTCTGCCCTCCAGGAGCTCATAATTTAGTCACTGGATTGTAGTCAAAGTAAATATACATGTAAACATTTTCATATGAGACATGCTGTAGTGTACTGTTGAAAGTTACACATTTCTAGGTTTGGTGGAGTTCTTCCTGGGTGAATGTCTTAGGAGTATTGGTAGCATTGAGCCTGGCCTTGAGCCTTGAAGGGTGTGTAACACTGATAAGAGTGGATATGCTGAAGGATAAGTTCTGGATGGAGAGAATGGCCCCAGTCAAAGTGCAGAATTGGAGATGTGCAGCATGGTATTTAGATAATGTCATGTCTTGGGTTCCCCTAGAGGCAAAATTGGAGGCAAGGATTTGAATGCAAATATTTATTAGAGGGTGATCCTGGGAAACATAAAGAAGGGGTGAGGACATGAGGTCAGGAAGAGAAGTAAGTCAATAGAGATTGTATTATGAAGCCAGTAACCCCTGTGGGCCGTGGAGGGAGCTTTGGAAATTAGTTTGCTGCGACCTCAGATTTATCTCACCTGAGGGCCAAGGAACCTGGAACCCATGTCCACAACTCTCAGACCATCATTGATTGAGAACAGCTTTCAGGGGCCCTGGTGCTGGCCCATCCAGCTTGCCTTGCACAGGTGGAGTATGCTTCTGTGACTAGAATAAAAAACACTCAGGCAGTGTGTGGTATTCATAATAACAGCCTTCAGCATGTAGAGAAGAAAGAGACCAGAATGTTGGAGTGCCTCTATTACATTAGTAGTCAGTGGTGGAGGTGTGTGCTGATGAAGCTAGGGACAGAGACACACAGGAGAATGCCATCAGTGTCTTGGGAGTCAGTAGGAGGGAGGCTTTTAATAAGGAGAGAAAATCAGAAGGAAAGCAATATTTTACCACAGTATAGTAATAGTTGGGCTTTCAAACCCCAAACTCCAACAATGTGTTAACCTGAGTGGTATAGGCTTGGAAATAGGCTTGCTCTGTAAGTTGGTCCTAGTTCTGGCTCTGCCACTATTTAGCTGTGTAATACAACCCTTTCTGCACCTCAGAAAGTCCCTTCACCTTTCTGGGTCTCAGGTGAGGTAGTTATTTCCAATCTCTCACAGTGCGAAGATGCAATTTGTATGGATTCAAAGATGTGGCGTGACTCCTACTTCACTACTTGTCTTTTATTAAGTTCCTAAATGTATCGCATGTTAAACAGAGAAGTAATCTAATTTCACAGTTAAATAAAGAGCTAATTTAAATTACTTTTGAAATTAAAATGTTCGTAGAATAAATTTGATGGGTCTAATAAATGAACTGGCAACCATTCCTCTCTACCCCCATGCACCCTGCCACCATCTACTTTGTGTCTTTTCTCTCACTCTCTGCTCCTGCTTTTCCACTACATTTTGGACTCTAGAACTATTTTTATTTAGTGTTGGTTTACTTTTATGTATGGCTGTTTTGGCAGCAGGAATTATATCCATTTTCCTGAGAGAGGGTTTTACATGGAGCATGTGTTTGAAAGATTAATATAAGCAGTTGCTTCTGAAACAAACAATCCAATCATGAAATGGGCAAAAGACATGAAGAGAAATCTCACAGAGGAAGACATGGACATGGCCAACATGCACATGAGAAAATGCTCTCCATCACTTGCCATCAGGGAAATACAAATCAAAACCACAATGAGATACCACCTCACACCAGTGAGAATGGGGAAAATTAACAAGGCAGGAAACAACAAATGTTGGAGAGGATGTGGAGAAAAGGGAACCCTCTTGCCCTGTTGGTGGGAATGTGAACTGGTGCAGCCACTCTGGAAAACTGTGTGGAGGTTCCTCAAAGAGTTAAAAATAGACCTGCCCTACGACCCAGCAATTGCACTGTTGGGGATTTACCCCAAAGATTCAGATGCAATGAAACGTCGGGACACCTGCACCCCGATGTTTCTATCAGCAATGGCCACAATAGCCAAACTGTGGAAGGAGCCTCGGTCTCCATCGAAAGATGAATGGATAAAGAAGATGTGGTTTATGTATACAATGGAATATTACTCAGCAATTAGAAACGACAAATACCCACCATTTGCTTCGACATGGATGGAACTGGAGGGTATTATGCTGAGTGAAGTAAGTCAATCGGAGAAGGACAAACAGTGTATGTTCTCATTCATTTGGGGAATATAAATAATAGTGAAAGGGAATATAAAGGAAGGGAAAAGAAATGTTGGGAAATATCAGGAAGGGAGACAGAACATAAAGACTCCTAACTCGGGGAAACGAACTAGGGGTGGTGGAAGGGGAGGAGGGCGGGTGTTGGAGGGGAATGGGTGACGGGCACTGAGGTGGACACTTGACGGGTGAGCACTGGGTGTTTTTCTGTATGTTGGTAAATTGAACACCAATAAAAATTAATTTAAAAAAATAAGCAGTTGCTTCTGAAACAATTTAATCTTGCTTTCCATAGTAATGAAAAATGAATAATCAAAAGCTGTAAATTGTGTCTGAAAGATAATAAACACTTCTTAAAGCATTTTAGCATTGACTGAATTGTTGCTGACCCCCACATCAGGAGGGGTGAATATGACCAATTGGGGCTCCACGCTGGGTGTCGGCCTTTAATATCAGTCTTCCACTGCTTGATTCATTTCATTCCTCCCAATGAGAAGCTGGAGAATCTGCTGTCTGTCCTACCGATTTAAAACTAAAAGTGACATCTCATGCCAATTAGGGATGTCTGTGTCTAAACTGCCATGAAACAGTGTTTATCTCTCTCTGTCCCTTGACCATCACATAGACTCAAGTGGACCTGGGTCAGGATTCGAAGTATAAATAGTAATGACCAAATTAATTCTAGAGCCAGACAGTAGAGACAGGGAAACCCCTTGGGAAATAGCTTTTCTATGACCTCTTCAATTTCCAGGATATGGATACAAAACTTAACCAAGCTGTAGAAAAGAGCCCTCAGAAATTTACTTGACCTCCAACTTTCCACCTTCTACAGGCACATTCATAACCCAGGGGTTACTTTACAAGTGAGATGTTTTGAAAGTCCATAAATGTACCTCTTTAATCAGACATTCTGTAAGGTATTGATATACTGAAATAAGTGATTAGCTTTTTTTTTTAGATGCAAAACCTAGGAAACATATTTTCACATATCTGGTATTCAGATTGCTATGTGAAATGCCAGCCAAAATAGTAAATAAATTAGACCAATACAGCTATACTCTCGCTGTCTTGAAGAAACTTAAAATTTACTTGGCAAATAGAGATAATGTACTTTACCAAGCAGCAGTCGGACAGGCATGCATGGAGTTTCCTTCAAAGCTGATGGCAAAGGGAAACAGATCTTTCTATGGTCAGGCGTCCTCACTCTGTACATCTGCCTGCATGTGATGTGCCTGAATATGTTTTTATCTGCCTGCTGCTCTGGTACTGGAGGAGGCCATATTTTCACAACATGAAACTAAAGAGCAGGCTGCATCCCTCTTCTCTGATGAAGCTTGTCAGGCAATTGTCCGTGTCTTGTATAGTAAAAAGATACCGAAGCTGCATCTTTAAAAGTCCTGAGGTTCAGTTTCTCCTGAATGCTACCTATTAGCTGAGATACTTGAACTGAGGCTCTTAACCTCACTGAGCCTCGGCATCCTTTAAAAGATGAAGAAAAAAAAACACTTCCTTTTCTATTTTTAAAAAATATTTCTAATCACAAATGAAATTGTGAAATGAAATGAAAATGCCTTTTGAAAACTCTATAGCGACGTGCAAAGATAAATAAGGGGCTGGCTATTGATTGACCTGCCAGGATTTGATTCCTCTTTTGTGTCCGTTTTGGTTTTCTTGTAATTTTCTTGTAATTTAAACATTACTGTTTAAAAGGTTTAGTTAAGAAATGTTTTCATGTCTTGTATGTTTGCACAGATTTGTGTTTTCAAACCTAGAGGTGTAATTCTGAAATCTCCTTCATAAGTGAGAGGCAGACCAAGTGAGCAAACCAGTCTTTTGACAGAGGAGAGGTTCTTTCTAGTTTATTGTTTCTAAAAATAAGCTTTCCTAATTTGGCACAGCTGTTGGGAAGCAGGGATGGGATGTCAGTAGCCGAAAGTCCCCAAGTGCATGCTACGTGCACTGTATGGTCAAGTGTTTGTAGAGCTACTGAGAAAATTCCTGGCATATGTGTTTTGTTCTAACAACTTAACACAGCATGCTTTTTTTTATTTTGTTTTTATAGAAATGTTCAGGTTCTCCTGGAGTCTTTTGAACTGTTGCCAGTTTATGATTTAAGCCCTTGACTTGGGCCTGAGAACAGAAGTTGAAAACCAAAGATGAATAGCCATGCAGTCTCTTACACAGGAGACTTGTCCAGTTAATATTTCAAGCCACCAAGGCCAGTCTAGCAGGAAGCATGTATTTTATTTTCATTCTAAAACATCACATTTTGAGATATTTCCAGAAGGGCTTTTGTAAAAATCAATCCATTGTATGTGGGCAGATGGCTATCTCCCAGTGGGCTCCTGACTTTTAATCCCTTGTCCCAGAGTGTCATACTGATAGTGGTGGTGTAAGAAGAATGAGCAGAAGGAGAAAAGGAAGTAGTTGGGAATTGTCTATTCTATTTTACAAAATGACCATGTGTTAGTATCTAATTTCCATGTTTCCTCATAACACTTAACACACCTCAGTAAAGTCATTGATTTCATACATGAGGAAATGTAGCTTTAAAAAAATACTTTACTTTTTATTTACTTTATTAGAGAAGAGTGTGTGTGTGTGTGTGTGTGTGTGTGTGTGCGTGTGTGCATGCGCAAGGGGGAAAGGCAGAGAGAGAGAGAGAGAGAGGGAGAAAATCTCAAGCAGACTACCTGCTGAGATCCTGACCTAAGCAGAAACCAAGAACCTGAAACTGAACCACCCAAGATCCCCACATTGCTTTTCTTAAAGACACAATTTCCTATGTATCATGTAACTTAAAAGTGACAGAGCTAGGACTTGAACTTCTGATTCAAAGTCTGACAGGTTTTTTTTTTTTTTATTTTTTTTACCAAACAATTAGTTGATTCCTTACCTGCATTCATAGCTCTATGTGTAAAATATGGAGCTTACAATGGAGTTCATCTCTTTGCAAAAATGCTTGAACCAGTGTCCTGTACAGTATGAGTGCTATATCGAAATTTGAGAAATAAACGAAGTAAAAGGTTTGTCATGAGAAAAAAGAATGAAACATAGTGATCCTTAGAGTCCATCTCAGATATAGGGGGGAAATGTCTTCCAAGGTCCCAAGAAGAAAAATACTTCAATGATATTAATGAATATTATTGGAAAAATGATGCAAAATATGTTTTTTGTTATTTCTTAGAATCACATCGATTTTTAAGAATGGATGACACAGTTTTACAGGGGTCGGAGAAGAATGCTCTGTATATCTGACTGTGGCAGCTGTCATTGAACAAACCCTTTCCTTTTTTCTCAAAGATATATTGACTGGAAATGAGCAGAAACTAATAATTGAAATGTAATGACTGCACACTTTCAGTGGATTCTCTCTTAGAAGGAAAAGGTTCTGTCACATTGATGGCACAGTATATAATTTCAAAAGTCACAAACTGTTCTGGGCTGAGTTCTGCTTACCCCCACCACACACAACCCCATTCATATGTTGAAGTCCTAACCTCTAGTATCTCAGAATGTAACTAATTGGGAGATAAGGTCTTTGCAGTTAGTTAGATTAAAAGGGGGCCTTTGGGATGGTCCCTAGAACAAGCTGAACTGACTAGTGTCTTTATAAAAAGAGGAAATCTAGACTCAGACATACATAAAGAGAAGACATTGTGAAGACGGGGTAAGATGGCCATCTACAAATAAAGGAGAAAGACTTCAAAACAAACAGCTGTAAAAGAAAAGAGGAAAGAAAAGAAGAAAAGAAAAGAAAAAAAGAAAGAAAAGAAAAGAGAAACCAGCTGTGCTGACACCTTGATCTTGGACTTCCCAGGTTCCAGAACTGGGAGAAAATAAAATGTATTGTGGAAGCCAATCTGTGATACTTTGTTTTAGCAGCTCTAGTAAACTAATACACTGTATTATGTCAGTATCTCTCAAATGTGGCTGCATTTTAGAATTACTTTCTTCTGGGATGCCAGGGTGGCTCAGTGGTTGAGCGTCTGCCTTTGGCTCAGGGCATGATCCTGGGGTCCTGGGATTGAGTCCTGCACCAGGCTCCCTGCAGGGAGCCTGCTTCTCCCTCTGCCTATGTCTCTGCCTCTCTCTGTGTGTCTCTCATGAATAAATAAATAAAATCTGAAGAAAAAAAAAGAACTACTTTTGTCTTTTCAACAGTATCGATGCTCAGGACACCATCCCAAAGCATTGGGGTCAGAATTACTGGGGATGGGGCCTGGATGGCTGTGTTTTTCAGAACTTTGCAGGAGATGCTAGTAAAATTCAAGTTGAGAGCCACTGATGTACATTATCCTCCCAGAGAGTTCCCAACTGGTTCCTTTTAGGGAGGGAAAACAAATCTTTTTTCCACTGTCTGGGTGGCTGAAGCTCCTTATTCACTGAGTAAAGGAAGAGCTCCCACATGGATCAGTAATGATCCAACCTGGCTGATCCTTAGTTGGAATCATCTGAATACCTACTTAAAATTTCATAGAAATTCTGAGTCCTATGTAGTCTTTGGACCTCTGGGACAGGGCACAAGAGTATGTTTAAATCTATCCATAAGTGATTATGATGATATTTCAGATTGAGAATGGCCTCATGTTTTTTTTCTATGCATCCATGTGTGGGAGATGTGTGTGAGTGTAGGCACGTATTATCTTCAACAAGGAAAATTGCCTATACTGTCACCAAAAGGTGTTTATTCATACTTCTGGTCTGTGATTGTTTCCTTGGTCTTTTTCTGTCATTAGACTTTTCAAGACGAGAGTGTTAAGGATACTGGGAATGATTTTCACAACTGGAGGTGGAATTTCATGGTTTGGTGTTTTGTAGTAATGACCTCAGGTTAATCAGTATTTTCTCCTTTCGAAACCTACTGTTAGGGCAAAAGGTCTGATGCTAACAAATTATGTGGTTCACAATTGAAGTGTAAATTGAACTTCTAATTCATTTGTTTGCTAATCATTCCTCCTTATGAATACCCTAATCATCCTCTCTGGGGAATTCACCTGTGCAGTCATATGTACATGCAACATTTTGTTGACCTGAAAACACTGATCCCCAGCCCAACAAGTTAAGATCAGGTTAGAAGAAAATAATACAGAAAGTCAAAGTCAGTGTTAAAATAATAACTGACGTGTCAGGAATAATACTGAGTGCTTATATTCATAATCTCAAAACATCCCCCTGTGATGTGCTACTATACCTACTTTGCAGATGAGAAAATTGAAGCCGGGTCAGAGGTGTTGGGTAACTGCCCCAGCGTCCCTGGGTCAGGAAGTGGCAGAAGCATTTGTGGACTCCAGAGCCCATGCTCAGGGTCTTCTCTACTGAGCTTACCCAACAACTCCTCCCTGAGCCCTTCTCTAAATTTCTTTTATACTCTTTCAGCCCTAATTCTAGCAAGTTTGATATTTAGGTTTCCGTAACAAATATCAGGTTAGAACAAGCTTCCTGATCAAAATACCAAAGCCAGAAATTACAAAATAGGTATTTTTGGGCTAACTAGCTCCTTTACACAATTCTTTTGTTTTCATTTACAAAAAAATAATAGACTGATTTCCTTGAATATAGTGGGCTTTTGTAATAATCTTTTTTTTAAGATTTTATTTATTTATTCATGATAGTCACACACACAGAGAGAGAGAGGCAGAGACACAGGCAGAGGGAGAAGCAGGCTCCATGCACTGGGAGCCCGACGTGGGATTTGATCCCGGGTCTCCAGGATCGCGCCCTGGGCCAAAGGCAGGTGCTAAACCGCTGCGCCACCCAGGGATCCCCCTTTTTTTTTTTCAGGGATCCCCTTTTGTAATAATCTTATGTATAAAACTATAAAAGTAGCCATATGTCCATCGGCTGCATTCATAATCTCATCCTGACACAAAAGCTATTTTTCTTTACCTCCTATCTTCTGGTGTTCGGCCTCCTGGTGTTTTTGTATCATTATAGATTAGCATATATATTTTTCTTTTTTAAAGATTTTATTTATTTACTTGAGAGAGAGAGCACAAGCAAGCATGGGGTTGGGAAGAGGGAGAGGGAGAAGCAGACTCCCTGTGGAGCAGGGAGCCCCACATAGGACTCGATCCCAGGACCCTGGGATCACAACATGAGCCAAAGGCAAACATTTAACTGACTGAGCCACCCAGGTGCCCTGCATATATATTTTTCGTATGCAGTTTTTTTATATAGTTCCAAGTAGTTCTACGTAGTCATCAAAGTAAATATCTGCACATGGTCCCTTAAACTGATCTCTCTGGGTTTACAATCTTAGTCTTAGCACTGTCAATGTTTTCTATCTCTTAAAATCACCTGGATAGCAAGCTTTCTGAAGTTGACTACCCTGTCTAAAATTCTCTCAGTCTGCGGAGCTTGGCATACTGCAAAATAAATTTGGTAGCCAGTAAACATTGAATGTGACCTAATAATTGTTACCAAAATATACTCTAACTGGACACACACACACACACACATCCCACATTCTTGATAGATAGATACATACATACATATATACATACATATATGTGTAGGTAGTGGTTTCAAGCACACGTTTCAGAATTATGCTGCTTTGGACTAATATTCTTGCTCCTCCACTATTCACACCCTGAGTTATCATAGGGGAAGCTATTTAACCTCTTTTTGTGCAAATTTTCTTTTCTCTAAAGTGAAGACAAGAATATCTACTTGGAAGTAGAGATTAGATGACAAAATAAAGGTGGTGCCAGCCTGGCTCACTAAATGCCCAGAAACAGCTCAATAGTGTTGTAATGCAAACTTGATTCACCGCATTCTAAAATACAGCAATTGTAGGAAGCAAGGTAACACATGTATATATGAGAGTCACAAAGAGAGTCTGACACAGGAAGAAGTTTCCCTCGTCCTGTTTGGAAAGTGGCAGAAGTGCACTTGTTTTGGTGAATCTGGGTGAGACTTCCCTGTGAATGTTGCCAGAACAAGTGTCTTCATGTAAGTACGTCCATCTCCTGCCATGAGCCAGGACCACTAGTTGGGATGTAGAGATGTTTCTGGAGCAAAAGCAGAAAGAAAAGAACCAGAATGGCTTCTTTCGTCCAAGGCTAATCCCATGAGCAGTAGGAGGGGAGGATATTCAGGCCTCTCTAGAGTAGTTTTACCTTTGCCAAATAGTGGATACTTGCTAAAATCTTGTACACCCAGGGACTGGAAGGCAGGATTCAGGAATAGATTCACATCAACTTGAAGCTGTAAAGGTACATTCTATTATTTTAAAGAGTTTATTTATTTTTTTGATACACAGAGCACAAGCAGAGGGAGTGGCAGGCAGATGAGAGGGAGAAGCAATTTCCCCTGTAGAGCTGGGAGCCCGATGTGGGGCTCGACGTGGGGCTCGACCTGGGGCTCAATCCAAGGACCCTGGGATCATGACCTGAGCTGAAGGCAGACGGTTAACTGACTGAGCCATCCAGGTGCCCCTGTTAAAAGTACATTCTAGAGCTGGGAGAGGGCTTGAGGGAGGGAGCCAGATGAATTTATTCGGGGATCACATGGCCCAGGGTCGACTCCTGGTTTAGCCACTGTGTTGTATGACCTTGGACAAATCATTTTGCTTTTCTGTGGCCAATTCCTTTAATTGTAAACTGTGAATAAAAGTAGCACTTACCTTCTAGGGTTGTTGTGAAGATTAAGTAAATTAATCTATGAAACTGCTAAGGACAATAAATGGCAAAGAAAAAAACATTCAGTAAATGTTAGCTGTCATAACCTACCTATGTTTAGAGGGCCAGATGGTCAGTTTTGTTCTTGCCAAGGTTCTTTTCCTTCCCTCTCTTTTATTTTCATGATGGCACCTGGATTTATGTGTATTTTTATTTAAGAAGTTTTCGATTTTCTGTGGGCAGATAAATATATGACATTATGCATAAGTCCTGAGCCTGTTCTGTTATTAAATTAGAGTTGTGGGCACAGCTACTTTATATATTAAGAATTGATTGTCATCCTTATTATTTTTTAAGATACAAAATCTGCAGTTGGCTAGGCCTGGGCAGCAAAGAACACATTTGCAGGCAGAGTACAATTCTCAACAGTCCCCATACTTCTAAGAGTAGGGCATGAGTCAGTTTTTAGCAAAGGTATTTGCTCAGGATTCCAATTCCAACAAGAAATGTTCTTTGTGATAAATTCATCTAACCACAGCTGGAGTTTTGGTTAGGTCTGGACTCCCTCCACCTTCATTAATTCATTGTCCTTGTTGCCTGCTGAAAGTGTGCTGGCAGAACAGGACTGCGCTTTCACACTTCTTTTCTCTCTGCTCTTTTGCATTCAGAGTCTCGGGGGTTTGACTTGTCACTAAGCCCAGTTTAGAGCCACTGATCTCTGAATTCTGCTAAGTTTTTTACGGTGTTACTCCAAAATGTACTGCAAGGCTCACAGATGTTCCTACCCGGGTAGTTTCCAGGGGCAGCATGGAGCTGCTCAGGTGCCAGCCTCTGTCTTGAACCTGGAGATGTGTGTGGCTGGCTGGCACATTGGTGCTGGACCCACTCAGGTCACTAGTTCAATGGCAAGGGAGTACAAGATTCTTTTCAGCCAACATTTAGTGACGTTTTACATTGGATAGGGACCTAGTGCTCGGCGCTTCATGTGCCTCCTCATTTATCATTGCAATATCCTGGTTCCTATTTTGAATATTTTTTAAAGATTTTATTTATTTGAGATAAAGAGAGAGAGAGAGAGAGAGAGAGCACAAGCAGGGGACGCAGAGGCAGAGAGAGAAACAGGCCCCCCGCTGAGCAGGGAGCCTGGGTCAGGACTCGATTCCAGGACCCTGGGATCATGACCTAGCTGAAAGCAGCCACTTAACCAACTGAACCACCCAGGTGCCCCCTATTTTGCAGATTGCTGAAGGTGCCTGAGGGAGATCCACAAAGAGCCTCATTCCCATCATCATGAGTTCTGAACAATTTGAGAAATAAAGCAAAAGAGCAAACATGGAAACCAAAACATCATCTTCATTGTAGAGATGCTAAGTTGGCAGGTGTCAGAGCCAAATGAGCTTGTAAAGGTTGAATCCTAGAATTAGACAGATGTACACACCAATTACATCAGTAGGAGCCTCCTCATCTCTCCCTAGACCCCAGCCACATCTGAGCTCTGGGTCAGGCAGTCAAAATAGGCTTCACTATGGGTAGTTCAGTCCCAAGAGGAAGAAATGTAGAGCTGAATAGAGCATGCCGAGTTATTCTCTCCAAATGTAGTAAGCCAATGAATTACCCCTCCGGAGCTGAATGGAATGAGTCAGGTGTTGGAGAGATGCCAGGAGTTTGTTTATGGAAAAATATGTCTTTATGAAAACCAGTGTGGAGAAAAGTTCAGATGAGGAAACTAGAGCATAGAAAAACCCAGTAACTTGCAGAAATCTTCAACAGCTCCATAGCAATGGAGCTGAAATTTAAATACAGTTTTTACAGTCTTCCACCATAGGCTGAATGAGAGCTTTTCTCCAAATTGGAAAATTAGAGTTTTGACAGAGGAAAGAGCTGTGAAAGGTCATTTATCCTCTAGAATCCCAAACAAGATTTTACATAAACGATCCAAGAATGATAGGTAGGTTTTTTTTCCTCCCTTAGGTTTGCTAAAACCTCTGTACTTTTGTTAACTCTGTTGAAAGTTCTAGTGGTCTTGTCTTAATAGTATGGGTTGCTTTCTTCTTGTGAAGATATCCTGGGCACTGGATATCTTCTTCCTCCCAAATCTGACTCCGACCTGGTGGTACACCAAAGTCCGTGTCCTGAAAACTTGCTTTCGGACCACTATTTGGAGACCAGCTTCCTTCCCCATGCCTTGTCTTGCCCACTTGTAACTACCTCCATAGCCAGAGGCAAATCTGCCCCAACACTAAGGGGCTGAGACAAACTGTCTGCACACTGCCTGCCTGACCTGATGTACTCAGCATTAGCAGGCTCGCTGAAGGTCTGCTAAGCATCTTGAGGACTTGGGGTTTTTGTTTGTTTGTCTGTGGGGTTTGTTTTTTTTGTTTTGTTTTGTTTTTCTTTTTGCTTTTTCTGAGCGGGGTGGGGTGGGGTGGGGTGCTCATGTGTATGGGGGGCAGTGGGAGAGGGAGAGAGAGAATCTTAAACAGGCTTTGCGCCCAGCATGGAGCCCGACTCAAGGCCTAATCTCACTACCTTGAGATCATGACCTGAGCCTATTAATAGTTGGATGCTTAACTGACTGAGTCACCCAGGTGTCCCTTGAAGCCTTGTTTTTAAAACATACTCCTTCAAAATGTTATTAGGATGTTTACTATTTAAAAATTCTAATTGCATCTTTAAACTTTTGAAATTGGAAAGCTGAATGACATTTTCTTTAAGGACAGCTTGCATAGCTTCTTGAAGGCTTGAGACCCATGTCTCAAATTGTATTCCTATTCAGAGATTGGCTTCCTTGTGGCTGTGTGTGTGTTTGGGAGGGTGTGTATGTGGAGGGATTTATGGATGCAGTTCTACTAGGAGACTTCCTGGAAGATCATTATGAATGAGCTACATAGAGATCCTGAAGGAGACATAGTATCACAGCCACTGGTTCCCATATATGCCTTAGGAATTGTACACGGCTGGAAATAATTAGCAGCTGCAAGATTTAAAAACTAAGGAGGAAAGAGGTAAATCTTGTGCCCAGAGTCAGACACGGGAATTTGGAATTATGTCTTCTTCCTGTGAATCAGAAGTCATATTCCAGAAGCCATGAAATCCCAAACTCTACTTCTTACCTCTTAGGTAATGATTTTAGGAACTTAAAATAGCCTTTGCCTTTGTGGTTATGATAAACTGATAATATACCTTTTATAGGTTCTGTTCTCGAAATATTATTAATGAGGTAGGTTTTCATTGTTTAGAAACTTGTCCTTTAGTATGGCCCATTTTACTTGCAATATCGAAAATCCTGTATGATCTCTGCTGGTCAGTCTCCTGAAATTTACCCTGCAAATAGTTTTTGCAGCAATTGTAGAACAGCTATTATTTAAAATTCTACAAAGCACTTTCTTTCTTACTTTTTCTCCTTCCTGTTCTCAGGAGTGAAACCTCAGTGGATAAGGAGGGAGGTTTAAGTAGTTTTGAAAGAGCCTTTGTCAGCACTTGCATATCAGGAAGAAGCTGAAGCTTTGAGGAACATTGAGAAAGAGAGTTGCCCTCCCAGAATGTGAGGAAAGAGTGTTTCCTGTTTATGGCCAGGTTCATTGTCCAGTCGCTCCAGGGGAGCTTGTCCTAGGCAATTTAATTCAGGTTGGGAAGGTAGTGAATGCTCAGCGCGCAGCTTCGTGGATAAGGTTGTAACCAGCCTTCCATAACACGTCCTGTCTCTAATTCCCTTGAGCTAGCGCTATTCTTTGGACTGTCAAACTAGCACCTTTGGATATGTCTGTGACCTTGAAAATTAGAATAATTAAGTTTCCTCTGGCACAGCGGGACTTGATATGCGTAATTAACAGCAGCCAGCAGTCCCTGGAGACCAAATTTATGAACGACATTAAAAGAGGAAGAAGCAAACCTTTTTGAATGAGGGGAAGTGAACATTAGTTATGTTAGCACGGCAGTACTTGGATGTTGCTACATGCACGTAGATGTTTCTCTGAAATTTAGTAACACATTTTCCCTTTATTTTTCTTGGTAGCATACATCATCTGAAAGAGAGGGAAAGTGAATAGTTGGCCACCGAATTAATGAACAGAGGCAGGAACTGAAAAACTATAGGGAAGAAAAAATTTAGTTGTGGGCTACATTAACTTTTTTTGCAACAAAACCAGTTTTTAGACCATGATCGCTGTGTATTTGCATTTTCTGTCCCTAATCTGGGACCATGCCTAGCCACAAGTACATGCCTAAAAAATGTGCAATGGATGTTTTTGAGTGGATCTCTTTTTAAACACTTTTTCAAATAACTCTGGTTCTTTATAGCACTGTTTTCTCTAAAATTTTCTTTAAGTATACAAGGATAGGTAAACTGACATCCACAGGGGAAGGGAAACAGAGGAAGAGAGGCGTAGAGGGAGATGTAAGGACAGGAGAGAGAGGAGTAGGACAACCCATTAAGAAGATGTAGTTCTTCTAGCATATTGGCTGCTCTGAGTATGGGAGTTTGCTTTTACTAATGGGAGTTAAAAAATCAGACAGTAGCTACACTCGCAGCCAATGAAACATTCCATCTAGAAATGCTGTCTGCTGAGGAGTTCTTGTAATGATGTGGTCTTCCTCTGGATTCATTCTAGTCTTTATTTCATGTTGGAACTAATGCCAAAATGTATGCAAGTGATAGTGTGTGTTCACAGAGATAAAGAGTATCAGTCTGACTGGAAAAACATGGATTTGCAGTGACCTCAGACACCTATAAGGAAATGATCCTGGCATCCAGGACTAATAGGTGGTTAGAGATGACTAGAAGTCCTTTGCCATTATGAAGAGCATCTCAAATACCTTTGCCACTGAGGAGGGGTTGATCTGTACCTTAGGAGTGGTAGTTGGTAAAGAATATGGCAGAGGAGAGATTTTCTGAAAAGCACAGAAGGATTGCAGAAGTCTGTGATGGGAACACATATGCATAGGGACAGTGCTCTCATGACCTTGGATACTGTGATTCAGTTAGAGCTAAACGGAACAAGCACATATTAATTCTTTGACAGAAATGACTAAAAGAAGGACAAGATGATTAACTGTCTGTAAAAATTTTCATGGCAACTCTAAACCGATAATCACTATTTTTGTTATTGATCTCTGCCTACCCACTACCACTCACCTCATAGCCAATTAGCTCCTCTTCTTCTCTCCCAGAATGAATCTGCATTGAGAGGATTTGAATATTAAAAAATTATCCAAAAGATATTCTGAGGCCTGGGTTCAGTGAATAGGTTATGGTAAGAAACATTATTGCTCAAATGCTGCTTTTTATATGTTCATTAGTAAAACCTAATGTTGTAAGTTAAATATTGATCATGTACCATTATGTATTATGTACAGTGTAGATTAGGCCAGGCCAATGGTCACCCTATTCTTTGGGTCTTTTTGTTGTGTTAGTCATATTCCAAGTTCTCTGGTCCTGAATGGAAGACTCCTTTTTTTGTACCTCTCCAGATTCCAAATTAAGAGCCATTCTCAAAATTTCTGGAGAAAATAAATAGTTTTACGAGTGGCTCAATTAACTAACCAAATAACTAACTAAATGAAAATAACGTGACAAATGAGTCTGAGAAACAATGACTGCTAATCTTTGAGAATCAGATTCCACAGAAACATAGAGTAGTAGCTCTGAGAAGTCCTGGACTAAAGAAGTTTACTTTCTTTATACTTAAGTTTTTACTAACCATATTCAATATGATCAAAACTATATGTATAAATAGCTAATATTTATTGGGGGACTCTCTTGGCCAAGACATTATTTTTTTGCCTATCCCTGCATTTTTTGTAAACCCCATTAACTGTCTAAGTAACATGTGAAACCACCAAGTGCCCATTGAAGGATATGGTATGACTGTATCTCATTTAAACCTCATAGTCAAAATTAGCACTATCCAATAGATATATAATGTAAACCACATATGTAATTTTAAATCTTCTAGTAAAAAGGGCAAAAAAAAAAACCCCAGGTGAAAATCCATTATATCTGAAGTATAAAAGTTATTAGTAAGATACATATTTTTTCAAAGTCCAGGACATATTTTGAACTTAAAACATACCTCAATTCATAGTAGGTCCATTTCAAGAACTCAGTAGCCATACGTGACTAGTGGCTACTACTCTGAACTATGCAGGTCCATGCAAAGACGATTCACAGGAAAATGTCTGCCCTTCCTTCCAGGAGTATAATGTAATCAGTTCTCATTTAATCCCAACAGCATCATCTGGAATTAGGCCAGCCTCTGTGAATTACTTGGTAAGACATTTAGGCACACAACATTTAGATTTCTTTGACATTTCTGTTTTATTCAGCTCCAGTGTCAAGTTTGCTTAATGCGGAGGGAACACAACTGATGAAAGTCTTCATGATTTAATGAAAGTCAACAGGAAGGCACCCAGAAACCAAATTTAACCTTATCAGGATAAAATTTAATTTTATATAGGGTAGATCCTTGGGTTGACTTTCTGTGTTTTGGAACCTTGAAGGTATGTGGATATGGTTTTTTTTTTTCAAGATTGAGACTTATTAGATGAACATTGGACTGATCTTTGAGAGCCAGATAAATTTAAAATAGAGTGTATTTAAAATATATAATTGTGCATGTCTTTAGTAGGAAACAGATAATAATAGTAATCTCAACATCTCCATATGCTAAAGCCTACTTAATATGTGTCACATTTTAATCCTTACCATTCCATGAATTGCCTCATATAGGATTGAGGAAATAAGACTTTGGAAGTTTAGGAAAATCTGACTAAGTTTCCACAGTTGTCAGCTTTGTTTAATGCCAGAGTCCATGCTCTTACAGAGCACCAATTCCTATGTGCCTCTGCATCCAAGAATCCACAGCCTTTGGGGTCAGCAGACATTGGGCATAGACAGGGTGGGATGGTTGTAGACTAACCATTAAAGGAGAATGAGCCCTTTGGGGGAATATCTCTGAATATCCTTGACACTAGGATGGTGTTCAAATGTTTTCTTCATTTTTGTGAATGTGAAGATTATAGCATTTGTGTTTTAAAATTGGAGGATATTTTGAAACTAGTCCTGGAGAATCAAAATTATTCCGAGTACAGCTTCAGTTTATCCAAGCCTTGCAATTTCAGCATGAAGACTTTCTCTGTTCCCAGAAATTGTGGCTCTGACAAGCTCCTGCTGCAGTCACTTCATTAATCTGGTTCTAGCAGGACACCTGTTCACTACTGTGCTGTGTCAGCTGATATCATGCGGTAGTTATGCTGTTAATTCATGGGCTGATGTCTTCCAGACTCAAGCAGGCTTCCTGTAGGTAGTGATCTGGGAAATCAAATCAAGGAGGCAAGGAAAACATTGAAAATTGTCTGCTTCTGCTAGCTTGATTGTATGACATGTTTTTGGGAGGAAAGAATACCATTTGGTGAATATGGTCCTTGTCACTGGGCCACTACTCAGCAGGAATTCTGTTGCTTGAATGGCAGTAGAAAACATGAACTCTTGAGTGAGATTTAACATGACCTAAATCTCATCTACTCTTTACTCTGGGGTCTTGAAGTTACTTAACCTCTCAGAGTCCTTACGTGTATGATAGAATAAATAATAGAGCAGCATCATAAGATATAAACTCTTACCCAGATAACTACTCAACAAATTTATTTATTAACTTCTATTACCATTATTTAGTATTAGTAAATAGGTGTCAATGCCTGTTTTTTACTTATAAATATGGAAAAGCTTCTTGAAAAATATTGTGCTCTGATTCAGTTTTGTGTGACAGAAATAAATAGAAATAATATAGAAGGTATTTCAGATGGGAGAGAAAGCTCCATGAGTAGTCTGGTGTGGCTTGGACCCTTGAGTCCCGAGAATCTGCAGATGAGATTTTTGCTTTTCAGTTCTATGTGATATTGTGATTTCTGAAGGACTTAGACTAGAAACTTGGCTCTACTACTTAACTGAGAAACTTTTTAAAAATATTTTATTTATTTATTCATGACAGACAACAGAGAGAGAGAGAGAGAGAGAGAGAGAGAGGCAGAGACACAGGCAGAAGGAGAAGCAGGCTCCATGCAGGGAGCCCAACATGGGACTCAATCCCCGGTCTCCAAGATCACATCCCAGGCTGAAGGCAGTGCTAAACCGCTGGGCGACTGGGGCTCCCCTTAACTGAGAAACTTTGAGCAAGTTACCTGACCACTTGGTGTCTTCACCTATAAAAGTGCAAATAACAGTATCAATTTCATAGGGTCATGGTGAGGAATAAGTAAATCTAGCATATCAAACACCTGAACAGTACCTGGCTCATGGTAAATATTCAGAACTAATTAGCCACTGATTATAATAATCATATTACTTTTAGAATTTATAGGTTCACTGGGGAAGCAGACCTATTAGCACATGAAATAATAACTAACCTATGACTTACTGCCACATGTATGAGATAACTGGTCAAAACCAGTAATTTCCAACTTTTTCACCCTCAAACACCTTATCATTTCTCCCCCTAATAACAGTTAAAAAAACAAAGAAAACAAAAACACCAAAAAACTTTCAATTTTTTTCTTAGTATAAAAGCAATGAAAGAACATTGTAGATAAATTATAAAATATAGATAAGCAAAGTGGGGAGAAAATGAAGTCCCTAGTGACACCATTCAGAGCTAACTGTGGTTAATATCTTGATGTACCTAGCTTTTCATGTCTTTGTCTTTGTGAATGCATATATAAGTTTTCTAAAGATGGAATTATACTATCCCTATTGTTTGTAACTATTATTGTACTTAAATTTGTGAATGTTTGGGGCACCTGAGTGGCTTAGTCAGTTAAGCGTCTGCCTTTGGCTCAGGTCATAATCCTGGGACCCTGGGACCGAGCCTTGCATCAGGCTCCCTGCTTGGAGGGGAGCCTGCTTCTTCTTCTTCCTCTACCTACTGCTTCCTTTGCTTGTGCTTTCTCTCTCTCTGTCAAATAAATAAACAAAATCTTTTTAAAAAATTGTGAATGCTTTGTTTACTAATAAATGCCTCTAAACAATTTTTTGAATGACTAAATACTACTCTGTTGTATGAATGCACAATAATTCATTTGCCAGTCTCCACTGCTGGGCATATATGTAGGTGCTTTTATCTGTATGTGTCTGTGTGTGTGTGTGAGTGTGTGTGTGTGTGTGTGTGTGTGTGTGTGATGGCAAACAGCAGTATGACACTATCATATGCCTAAATGGATGCAGCTTGTTACAGTGTTTTGTTTGACATATACTTCTTAGTAAAGAGGATGGTTCTGAGTGTTTTGCTGGGAGGTAGGGCCACAACAGAACTGTCATCTGCTTCCTGAGCAGAGAAGGATTCAGGAACAAGGTAATCCCAAGCAGCACATCTAGGAATGGGAGGCAGATGGAATATAAAACATGTTATAGAAGACAACAGAGCCTGCAGGTCCTGAAATGAAGACCAGACAGAAACTCCATTAGCAGAGAGGCCTCCTCCCCTGAGCTCCTTTCCCCTTTGGATCTATGAACAACCTCTGTAACTGGTCAGGGAAGGGCCAGCTCTGAGAGCTGGGAGAGGTAGGAAGCAGGTATTATGATGATATATACAAACAGGTCAAGAGGAAATATCACTGTTTCAGATGAAAGGGTAGCATGTGTGATCTGGTGTGGCTTAGACACACGAGTTCTGAGAAGTTCATAGTCCATCTTCACAGTTGTGAGCACTCTGGAGAGCTTTCTGGTAGCTGCCTGTGAGCTGCTTTGTAAAGAGGACCCTGGCCCACCAAGGTTGCCCAGAGAAATGGGGTAGAAAAGCTAATTAGTGAATATCAGTGGATCTCTTGACTTAAAAAAAGTTCATCTAAAATTGCCTTATCCAAATCAGTCTAATCTCCCAGAATAAGACTATTTAATGTAATGATACATTAAAATAAACAACTGAAATGTCTTAGACCACTGGGTCAGAAGTAAACCAACAGTCTACCTGTCTCACCTGGCTAGTAGCTGAGACAAAAAGCACCATCTTCCTCTTCAGAGCCTCCTACTGAGGGCCAGAAGAAAATCTCTAGTTTTTTCCAACACAGCACCTATTATTAGGTGGTTTCCATGTTTTTTTCTTCTGTAGTAAGCAGCACTATGATGAGACTATTGTATTCTAGCTCAGTTGTTTTTAAATATTTTAACTAATGGAATTTTATTGTATTTTTTCCCCTGGGGACTTGAAGCAGTAGGTAGAACCATGTAGGGCCAACTGATAAATAATAAATGCTCTAATGCCCATTAATCTATATTTAGAAGCAGTGTTCCCCTCACTCCTAGGTTCTGACATTTACTTGTACTCTTCACCCCTGTATACCTAGGTTTATATAGCTCCATTTTCCATGGAAACACGTTCTTTACATTTCCAGACCCATACACATATATTTTTCTCTGCCATTTACCCAGCAGGGAAGAATGTTCATTTAAGAATGAGGGTCCTACTTGTTTCCTGTAGTTTGTCATGAAATTTTGAGAAACCCAGTGCTGTTACATGCACTCCTTGTTTCTGCCATCCTCCTCCCCAGCCACAGTGGAGTGACCATTTTTCTTCATATATAGTCCCTCACCTGCTAGGTTTCCAAAGTGCTGTGGGCCATCGTGACTGTCATTTTAAGGATGGATGGCTTTCCACTGGCTTCTATAAAGATGTTTTACATGGTAGGCTTTTAGAATGTGTGATAGACTGCCGAGAGAAATGACAAGAGGCAGCACCATTTTGCATGGTCTTGAGCCTGAGCAGGCTGTGAGACAGAGCTGTGCCCAGTGCCGTCGAGAACAGGAGATTCCTTGCTTTGATTCCAGGGTTTAGCTTGGAGCCTTCATTCAACAAGATTCACCAGCCAGCACTGTACCTGCCTTCCGGGGCTCAAACACACGGCACTTGATTATGGTTTGCAAAATGTAAATTTAGACAAAATTTGCATCTGCCTCTTATAATGTGTCAAGATGGTCTATTCTGTTTTCCCATATCCAAAAGGCATCTGCTGACAACTTTGAAATGCAGATAGTCCTGTGTTATAATCCTTTGACCCTCCCTGCAGGCTGGGCTGCTGATGTGTGTGCGGTCCTTCAGCAGTATGAGAATTGTGTGAAAGCACAGCCCAGGAAGGCTGGGTGCTTATGAGCCTGTAGGATAGATACAAACTTTGGAGAGCCTGCTGGAGCCATTTCAGAAACCTGGAGGGCTATGTGCATCCCCTCGCCCTGGGGCCTTCCAATGGGCCTGACAGCTGCTCCTGTATTGCTCACGGGGCAGAAAAGCATGGAATGATGGAAAGGGAGGAGCAGCTTTCCATGCCTGGCTCAGCCTCGTGCTAGCTTTGCAGCTTGGTTAAATCTGAATGTGTCTCTGAGCCTAAGACTATTCTGGTCATCCCTATTATGGTAGTAATCCTCTGTGCTTGCCTATGTTCTGGGCTATTGTCAGGTTCCATTAAGTAAGCCCCTCACGTTCTTTGAAACTTTCTCTGACTTCACTGTCTATGCCTGAAGCAGAGGCGGTGTTCAGAAGTATCTGATGATTGAATGAATATAAACTACTATATGGATGATTTTGGTCAAACCTGTTCAAATTTGAGCAGATGTAGCTTCGTTCACTTACTGCTCCTTAGAGGGAAGAGCTGTTGCCTTACTGGCTTCATCGTGGGAACAACCAACAGTGGTTTGATGTCACCATGCCTCTATCTGGCCAAACATCAAACCCATGCTTCCCTCGGGATCAAGAATGGGAATCTAGCTATTGCAGGGCATGACGTGTTTTTGCCGTTGCTTCAAATGCTGGTTGATCTTTAACTTTGCATGCCTTGTCTGCATGCCTGGAGCCCCTTCAAAGTGTAATATTGAGCAAGAGGAGCTATGGGTTGGTGCAAGGCAAAGAAAAAATATGTTTTTCTTTGTTTTGTCTTTAGCCCAGGGTTTATTGCTGCCAGAGTCCTATTTATTAGCCAGTTTTAAAAAGCAGCTGTTCTCTGTCTTCTTTTCTTCCTCCAGTGATGCCTGCTTTGGATATTTGGGCACAGCTTAATTTTAGCAATGCTCTGTAAAAATGAGTCCTGGGAAATAGATTCTGTATCTCTATCAGAGGTTGGAGAAACGGAAGCATAAATATTGAATCCACATATTAAAGAGAGGGCAGATAATTAAGCTCTCGCCTGGTCCCTGGCAGCTTGTTGATGTGTTTTTATTTTCTGGTGAATGAGTGATGTTTTTCAAAGGGAGATGCCATTTGGGAAATCAGATCTCTGCTGAAGCATAGCAGTGATCCCTGCATTGTCATGTTCCACACAGGTCCGGCTCTAACCCACCGGCAGGCAGAGGGTTGGACTAATTACACAGCTGTCAGAATCCCACAAATGAATGGACCGGGAGTGCCGCTCCCTTATCTGTGACAGTGTGCATTGCATTGGATTTCACTCTTTCAGTGGTAGTATTTTTGCAAGCAAGAGCACGTTCATATGCAATTGAAAACTTTTCTGAAAACAGCATTAGAAAGTGTATTTGTACATGCATGTGGCCCAGCGATACAGAGCTTGCTACCAGCCTAAAGCCACCATTGCTGATAAGACAAATTAGATGGAATTTAGGATCATCCTGAAAGGCAGTGACCTTTCTACCCTGCAGAAACGTTCTTGTTCCTACACACACAACGCATACACCCAGTACCTCTACGCGCATTAGATGAATGTTACGAGTGTCATCTAGCTAAAGTATTGTTATATTGCAGACATATAATAGGGAGCCTTATGATAGAAGATGTTTCTCTGTAAGTAGGGAAGGGTACTCCTCTCCTAATAAACCATCACCACGGCCCACCACGGCAGATTCGCTGTGAAGTCATCCAGAAACCAAATAGGAGATCCTTTTTGTTCTGAGCTGTATGAACCGGGGAAATGTTTGAAGGGCCGTAGTGTGTTAGCCATATAAGAGCCTGTGGCTAAAGGAGAAACCAGCAAGACTGACCCTATTTTTAGTTAAAATTTGATCTTTTGTTTATCATGGATTGCAAAAAAATGTTTAAATATTGCAATATGATATTTCTGTCTAGATTATGGTTTTTGTTTTGTTGTTTTGTTTTGTTGTTTTGTTGTTTTGTTGTTTTTTGGCTCCTCTTCAGTTTTGCACCTGGGACAGATCCTTACTTGCCTCACCCTTCCTGCCTCCTTGGAAAGTTTTCTTTGCATTTGCCTATGAGACGAGAGGACAGAGAGAGGAGCTTCATCCACGTGTTCCTGCTGCCTAGCACACTTTCTTCTGCTCCCCATAAAGCCTGGTTATGTGATAAAACTGAATCACATATACTCCTCATAGTCACCGAGTTAATGGTCTAGAAGTAATGATAGGCAAAATCAGATTAAGTGTATTTATAAAATCAGAGTAAACACATTTATAAGAAATAGTGTAAACACATTTATAATTTTTTTGACAAAATGCAGAACACCATTAAAAAACAAAAACATTATGGGGCACCTGGGTAGCTTGATCAGTTGAGCATCCCATTCTTGGTTTTGGCTCAGGTCATGATCTCAGTCAGCATTGTGGGATTGAGCCCCGTGTTAGTCTCTGCACTCAGCAAGGAGTCTTCTAGAGTTCCTGTCTCTCTCCCTCCTCCTCTGCTCTTCCCCATATTCAGGCTCTATCTCTCGCATGTTCTCTCTCTCTCTCTCTCTCTCTCTCTCCCTCTCCCTCTCTCTTTCTCTCTCTCTCTCTTCCTCAAGTAAATAAAATCTTTAAAAAGAAAAACAAGCACATTATGATGAAGTGAAAAGCATGGCGGGCATGGTGATGGAGAACTTTCCTCAGAGTGTTTAGAAACCGGCTCATGAATGAGCTGGCATCACCTTGACACCTGATGGAAAAAAGCCATCCGTAAGATGAGATGGAAGAGAGAACTCCAAGCAAAGGACACTGTGGTGTGAGGGTGAAGAGCCAAAGTTGGAAAGAAAGAAAAAAAAGAAAAAAAAAAAGAAAAGGTTGGCTGTTTTAGTGCAAAATGAGTGGCTGGTGGGCAGGGGTGCAGTGAAAGAGGTGGGCTGAGTCAGGGCCCGGGGCCAGGTTATGGAAGCCTTTGAAGTTTGAACTCAGAAGTCTGGCAAGGGCAGTGATGAGTGTGGAAGGCATCTTCTCTGAGTGGCTTCCCCTCTCCCTCTCTCACAGTACTGATCATTTATGGTGCAATGAATGCTTGTTTATATATTTAAATCCCCTTCTAGTTTGAAAAGTCCACAAGGACAAGGAATGGATCTTGACTCTTCACTTGTGTTTCCCGTGCCTGGCATGGGGCTCAATAAATATTGTGACATAAACTAATCCTTAGTGACATGGTGGTAGCCATAAATCAACCTGGCCGGCAAAAAGAGAAGGGGAAGCCTTGATGATACCCTCACCCTTTGGGACTGAGGCACTGTGCCCTCAAAGGGATTTGGGGCTCAGGAAAGCTTCTTGCTGTATCACTGGGAGTCTTAGACCAGAATCTCATACTCTGTATAGTGAGTGTTTTTATACTGTATATGTTTTCTTAGTTAATCTTTTTCCCTTGGCTTATAAACAAAATGCCAGCTCATCTCAGCTTTAGGGAGATTTTATCTGGAGTGTTAAGGCAGACTCATCCTTCTGTGTTTAGAAACGGCAGGGGAAGGTGAAAGCAAAGTGAACAAATAACAAAGGGAAGACAACCCACTTATAGAACCCCCACAAAGCAGAGCTTCCTTCCTTTTTCTTCATTGAGAAAACCAAGATATTTAGTGAACATTGTGCCAGTCATGCCTTTGCTCGTGCTGGAGAGTTCACAATATGAATTATTCATTAGTTTTCAAGTGTTAACATGCTGATGCACTGACCGATTCTCCTTTATTAACGCGTTTCATTAGGAATTGTGTTTTATAGCCAAGACATGGAAACCACCTCAGTGTCTGTTGATTGGAAAGAGCCGACAGATAGAGAAAATGTATATATACAGAAAATACATATACACAATGGAATATTATTCATCCATAAAAAGGAAGGAAATCACTGCCAATGGCAACAATGTGGATAGACCTTAAGGGCATTTTGCTCAGTGAAATCAAACATAGGAAAACACATACTGTACAATCTCATCTATATATGGAATCTAAGAAAAACCAAACTCAGACAGAGAGGAGGTTGGTGTTTGCCAGGGGCTGGTGGGGTAAATGGGGAGATGTTGGCCAAAGAGTACAAACTTCTGGTTTTAAAAATCAAGAAGTTTTGAGGATCTAAGGGACAGCACGGTGACTATAGTTAGCAATACTATATTGTGTACTTGAGAAAGTTGCTAAGAGAGTAGATCTTAAAACCTGTCACCTCCCCCCCCCCACCCACGCACAGGTAAATAGATAAAGTAAGCATGTGTTAAGTAACCTTATCATGGTGATCATTTCACAATATATAACATCTATCAAATCATCAGGTTGTATTCCTTAAAATTCCACAATGCTACATTGCAGTTATAGCTCAGTAAAGCTGAAAGAAGAAAGAATTGTGCTTTAGGAATTGATACTGTGACAAATTATGAGAGGTTAAAAGAGTATTTGTCTTTTTCCTTGGCCAAGAGAACTTCCAGCACTTCTTGTTCTCTTTGTCTCAGAAAGAAATAGTACTATCCGGCAGCCAAATCTTTTGTCCATTTGGCACCTTTTATGCCCATTATTTTTTTCCCTCTATAAGCACATGTTGGTGTCTGCTGTGGGCTGAGAACTGTGCTGAGCACCAAGCTCCACGAATTCTATGGCCTACATGGACAGGCCCCATCCTTGCTGGTTTGTGGGGTGAGAGAGTGTGTTTCAGTGCACTTTTCAGGAACATGGTAGGGTAAGAAGTTTATTTTTCATGAGTATTTTGGGAAGCTTCACAACTGTGCCAGCACTTAAAAGATCCCTAACAATTGTGTAAGACTGACTAAATTTATGTCCTATTTGCTCAATATAGTCTCTTAAATAGGTAATGTAGCACAGTGGTTAAGAGTTCTGGTTCTAGGGGTGCCGGGGTGGCTCAGTCTGTTGAGTGTCTAATTCTTGGTATCAGCTCAGGTCATCATCTCAGGTCAGGCTCCACACTCAGCAGGAAGTCTGCTCAATATTTTTCTCTTCTCCTCTCCCTCTGACCCTCCCTCTTATCACTCGCTCTCTTTCTAAAATAAATACATCTTTAAAAAAAAATAGAGAGTGAGTCTTGGTTTTGGAACAAAATGGCCTGTGCACAATTTCCAGCTCTGCTAGCTGACAGCATTGTGTAACCTTGCAGAAGACTCCGAACCCCTCCAAACTTAGGTTCCTTATCTTTAAAATGGGGATAATACTAGAAGCTACTCATAGAGTTCCTATAAAGATAAATGAAACGTCTTATGTAAAGTACTTAGGGTAGGGGATCCCTGGGTGGCTTAGCGGTTTAGCGCCTGCCTTTGGCCCAGGGCACGATCCTGGAGTCCCGGGATCGAGTCCCACGTCGGGCTCCCGGCATGGGCATGGAGCCTGCTTCTCCCTCCTCCTGTGTCTCTGCCTCTCTCTCTCTCTCTCTCTCTCTCTCTCTCTATCATAAATAAATAAATAAATCTTTAAAAAAATAAATAATATTAAAAAATAATAATAAAGTACTTAGGGTAGTAACTGGCAATTAATGTGTTAAAAAATAGTGGTTATTTTTATTAGTGTCAGAATTGACTCAGAGATTTTGTTAAAATATGTGTGGGTCCCACAGAGACTCACTCCATCAACTTTTCTAGGTAATGTCTAGGATCTGTGTTTCCTGCAAGCACCCCAGGTTACTCTTACATAGGCAATTTGTAGTTATATCTGTACTGGGGTTTGATCCAGGACTTTCCGGCACTCCAGGACTTTCCAGTTAGAAAAACAGGGGCTTGAATTGTAGTTCTCAGCCCCTTCCTGTCTGTGTGGCTTTGGACTGTGGCCCTTGTTCATAACTTGTAAAAAAAGAGATAATATGTACCAGGGTTTTGGTGAAACTACGTGAGTGTTATGACACAGTGAATGTCACATACTTAGCACATAGGGAGTGCTCACTAAAGCATGGCCACTAGTTTCACAAGCATGTTACCCACTGTGTTAGATACTGGGGATGTGGAGACAACAGTCACCTTCCAGTTTCCAGTTAGAAGTATAAAGTGGGTGCCTGGGTGGCTCAGTTGGTTAAGTGTCTGCCTTAGGCTTGGGTCATGATCTCAGGGTCCTGAGATCAAGCCTTGCGTCAGGCTCCATGCTCGGCAAGGAGTGTGCTTGTCCTTCTCCCTCTGCCTGCTCATGCTCACTCTCTGAAATAAATAATAAATAAAATCTTCCCAAAAAAAGTGTAAAGGATGACTAGTGCTTTAATGAAAAATAACACCCAATAGTTAGAAGGGTGTAATTGGAAAGGCAGTTAAAAATTACCTAGTCCCATGAGGTGGAGGAATTAATCCTTGAACACTCCCTGCAAGTGGTGGTTATCTAAATGGCACACAACTCTGTCACAAGTGCTTTCTCTAAAAGTAAGCCAAAGCCTGCCTCATTGTGTATTATAATTATTGATCCTTGCATAGAGGTTCTTCTGGGTCCCTGAAGAGTGAGTCTCATCCTTGGTTGAAGTTACCACCCTGAAATATCTGAGGAATATGTCCTGTGTCCACCGATTTTAATTTCCCAGGTCAGTATCTTCAACTACCCCAGTTTTTTCTCATATAGGATGATTTGGGACTGCCCCCAAGCCTACATTCTGCTCCCATTAACAGGAATACTTTCACCCAGGAGGGAAGCTCAGAGAACAGCTATCATGGATGGCAGGGATGCCCCGGGAGAAGTACATGTAGAACCTCTTAAAAGGCCCATGTGGGGACTATTTCTCATAGAAAGAATACCACTGCATCTGATGATCATGGCTTGACCAATAATGCTAAAGTGGATGAATCAGATTGGTGTGGAAAAAAACATTGAAAAGACTAATAGAAAAAAATGAATGCTTCTGAACAGCTCTTAGAATACCCTAAGCCTTAATCTCAGGCTCCAATTTCTGTTTAAAGTTATTTCTTTGGGATGTTGAAATATCTCTAGCATAGAAAGCTCGTCTGACTTTGTTCTACTCATAACAAATAAAAATGCTCTGGGACCTGTTTGAGAGGACAATGCCATTTAAACCCTGAGAGCTAATGAGAAGGCCAAAGCATACATTTGATAAGCTTTGTCATCTTTTTGTCTGCAGATCATAGACCTTGCATTTTAATTTTCTATACATAATGCTTTCTTAATGAGTTCCAGTGGATGGCCATTGAGACATACTGGAGCAGCTGCCGATGTGATTAAGGGGGGTAGAGTATGGGGGGAGGCATTTATTTGATTTACGTGATACGCAGTTAGGGTAACTAATATTTGCAGCCAGGGTACAATAACAGCAAGGGAAAAAAATCTTCAGTATTACTGTGGACAGGAGAAAGGTGCTAAATCAATTTATTTTTCCGATACGTGTGAAAACTACTAATTGCAAGTTAATGGAATTGCATTTTAAATGTGGAGTGTCTTGCTAGAATACAGTTTACTTTATGTCAGGAAGTTCATAGTAAGCCAATGCAATTATCAGAATTATTTTTAAAGTGAAAATTGAATTGAGGCATCCTAGTACTGATTCTGGCCATGTTATAAAGCACTGTTTTCAGAAATAAATTGTGGCTTGGTGGGAGAGGAAAGTATTGGAGATAATTCCTAAGAGTAAACCATGTGATCGCTGATCGCCATGGTCACAAGTGCTAGTTATAGGGCTTTAGCGTCAGCAAGTGTTGGGAGGCACTTTCATGTGTATCACCTCATTTAATTCTCTTAGCAAATCTGTACAGCAGTTATTATTGTTTTCATCTTCCAGATGACAAAACTGAGGCTTTACTAGCATAATTAACTTATCTAAGGGAGGAATCATCAAACCATGATTTGAACTAAGTTTTTGGCTCTAAATTTCTTTTTTTATGGATAATAATATGTCAATGTTCTGTTCTTAGAACATTGTTGTCTCAAAAAAAAGTCATGTCGGGCAGCCCGGGTGGCTCAGCGGTTTAGCGCTGCCTTCAGCCCAGGGCCTGATCCTAGAGACCCAGGATCGAGTCCCACGTCGGGCTCCCTGCATGGAGCCTGCTTCTCCCTCTGCCTGTGTCTCTGCCTCTCTCTATGTCTCTCATGAATAAATAAAAGCTTAAAAAAAAAAGTCATGTTATGAAAGTATTTGTTAAATTGTAGATACTATCTATATGCATGTACAGGATGATTATTACTGTTATCAATTATACAGATAAGCTAGAGGGTGAGAAAGGAAAATGGAAAACAATCAAAAAGCTGAAACTGAGGGGTATATATAAATGCGAAGAAATTGTTACTGGATCTGTTTTTAGTCTTATCTCTTAGTTCTGAAGCCATGATTCAAATCGATCACTTCTCCACCCAGCATCTCTCACGGTATCCCTGTGTGCCTGTCCACTTGGCCTGGCCAAAGTGCCATGTCTTTAACTTCTTCCTTAATGTCTTTTGACATGTACAGGCTAACTCATAGTATGATGCTTCTCTTTCATGAAAACATACACAGACACACCCATGCACACTGGAGACTTTAATGATTATCTCGTTTTTTCCATTAATCCTCCCCTTCCTTGGCTTATTCAGAAGAGTCATGATCCTAACTTCAGTCCCTACTCTACATAAAGATGCAAACTCATGACAACCCACTCACCCATCCTTAAGGCCCTTATTCCCTTGGCTGGTAAGTAATTTATTTCATCATACATGTGTCATGTGCCCCGAATGAGCCATTCACTTAATGAGTGTTGGTAAAACCAACCTTTCCACCTAGCCCTCTAATCTGGAGGCAACGACATCAGCATTTTTGAACATTTGCCTGAAATCCCACTTTCTCCAACCCTAGAACTAAAGGATTAAGTTCGTTCTCTTTCCCTAGAAAAGGATATACAGATATTAACACAGGCTCATTGTCTTGTATCAAAACCCTTGGGGTCAGGATTCGGAGTACTTCACAATTTTTAAAATGCAATAGGGAGGAAGCATATACTGTAACATATGCATGATGTCCTCAGCAGGGTCTAGGGCAGTAGCTTGTAATCAAATACTTTAATATTTCAGTGGCAAAACATATGGAGAGGCGCTCTGGTGGGCTGAGTATAATAGCTTCGCATTGGGCTAAGTTGAGTTCAATCATTAAATGGTTTCTAGTTGGACCAGGTTTTGCAGTTAAATGAGTTTTCAGAGCTTTGGGGATTTTAGAACTGCAGATATATCAGGGATTGTAGCCCTGTTAATAACAGACGAGTCACTATGTAAAGTAACTCTCCATGCCATTGTGCCTTGTTAAAGAAATTTGATTTTTCTAAGTAGAAAACAGTACATATCTTCTTAAATGCGCCAAGTTTGAATATGGTTGGTCCAATTTGGTGCTTTATAAACTTGATAGAAATCTTAGAAAGTTCTGTCTATGTACCCTTTCTTAACAGTATCTGTAATGCACTGGCTCTCAGTATATTCAATAGAGGTATAGCATAATCATCCTCTCCTTTCCTTCTGAAAGGTCAGCACAAAGACAAAAACGTTCTGGAGGTTGTGAGGGGTATTAGAGGCTTTGTGCCAATCTTTACATATCATTTTTTCTCCCCCAATCATTTCTTTTTCCTGGATGTAAGGCCACAGCCAAACTACCAAGGTGTCTTGTCATTCCAAAGTCATTTTCAAATATATTCTGGGTTTTAACGCTGAATAGTAATTTCTCAGCATGGTTTCATTGTCTATTAGGGTCAGAGCTTAGCGGACCAGAGGGCTGATCAAGGTCATTGTATATGTTAGTGATGATTAAAAGAGAAAAGGGAGACATGTGGGATCTTGATTGTTTCATTGAAAAACCCAAAATTGTTCAGGAACTCATAAATTAGCCCTGTTTAATGTTTATAAAGATAATTAGGGAAAGATTGCTTCAAAGTAATAACTGTTATAAAAATGAGCCCTTTTTAAAACCCTGATTTATAAAGCACTTATTTGCCTTCAAGAATTTTGGGGGCTGATTTATAAGCTGATGCACCATCTGTCTCTTCTTGGCAGAACAGGAGAAATGGTTGGATACTATTTTAGGAGCTAGATTAAAATATTAATTGTATATTTTACATGAACGAGAAACAGGAGGAGGTAGTAGTTTTGCCTTTGACTATGGGTGACTCCTTCTTATAAAGTATCTTTTAAATTCCTTTCCTTTGTGATTAGTTAAGATGAAAAATACACTATAAATAGAAAAAGTAAAGCTTGAAAACAAATGGTGCTGTTAGCAAGCTTTCTTTTAAAGATTTATTTATTTTTATTTGGGGTGAAGGGCAGAGGGGGAAGAAGGGAGAGAGACAGAGAGACAGAGACAGAGAAAGAGAATCCTCATACAGAGCAGCCCAATGCAGAGCCTGACCTGGGGCCTGATCCCAGAACCCTGAGATCATGACCTGAGCTGAAATCAAGAGCCAGAAGCTCTGACTGAGCCACTCAGGCGCCCCCGTTAGTGAGCTTTTAACCAAAGCTTTTAGAGTTTCATTCGTTTTACACACTGCAACAATTAAATATGTGGGGCATATTACCTAAGGATGCTCCAGTTCTGGATGCAGAATAAACTGTACTTCCGGAATTAATATTTCCCATTTATTGAGGCCTCCCTCATGCCACACATTGTGGTTATTTTTACTATCTCTAAAGGTCCAGCAGCCTTGCAGGGTTCAAGTTGTGTCGTCTTGCCACGTTGATAAGCAGGAAATTGAGGGTGAGGGGACTGAGGATTGTGCCCACACTTCCCCAAGCTCTGTCTGACTCTGAAGAATATTCTCTCTCTTCTCTTCCACACTTGACCTTTATCCTTTGAAAAATATGGATAATGATAAGCCAATACTTTATAAACTAAAAGCAACTATACCAGTGATCTAAGACCATCAGACTTTGGGATGAGGGTATTTTAAAATCAGTCGTCTTGTTCTCAGTTGGTGTCTTCTACCATCAGCGACATAAAATATGTTCATTTTCTAGCCATCAGAGTTCAGTGCTGGCTATATTTTCCACCTAAATCTGTCCTGACTCTCCTTAAACTGTCCTAAAATGTCAACATAGACCTAGAAACCATATGCCTACTCCATGACTGGGGTACAAATTGCTTTTCCCATTCCTTGTCTGTTTGTCTTAATTGTCTCATCTGTCTTGCTTAGATTGTAAACCCTTTGGGAAACACCCAGCCCTGCTGTGTATGGAACCCAAAGAACTTCTCCGGTTATTATTTTCCATTAGGTGAGACAGCAGTGATCCAAGAGTGATCATTTTCTGTGGGTTTGGCTGAAATATCTGGCCTTGGGAACACAGGTCCTGCATACACATACACACCAGTCTTGTAGCTCTCAATGCCCCTTGCAATCTGATGCTTTCCAAAATTCTATCTCTTAGATTAACTTTCCTCCTGATAGCCTAATTCTGAAGGAATCTCCATTGTGTTTCTATGCATAGCTTTTTAAAAAGTATTTTATATACTTTATAGAAATTCTAGAAAAAAACATAGTAATAAAAAGAAGAAAATATAATCCTATAAACTAGTATAACTTCACTTACTGTCATATTTTTCCTTAAGAATTTTTTGCAGCCTGCTTTTTTTTTCACTTAATATATTTTTAACATTTTTTTATACATTAAACGTCTTCTATACATGCTGGTTTTAATGTCTGTAGAGGAGTCTACTTGATGGGTATGGCAGGCCCTTTTTTCTGTTGGAGAATTTCATATTTTTTTCCTTTTTAGAGTTATTATTTAAGTATACGGTGTGTCATATTTGTTATTATAAACAATGCTTTGATGAACATCTTTGATGAACATCTTTGATGCCTAAGTCTTTTAGCTTACGTTTATTCCTTTCTTAGCTTTAATCCATTAGGTGTGATTATTTGGTCAAGGTGGTATGAGTAGTTTAAAAGCCTTAGTAGGGGATCCCTGGGTGGCTCAGCGGTTTGGCGCCTGCCTTCAGTCCAGAGTGTGATCCGGGGGTCCCGGGATCGAGTCCCACATTGGGCTTCTTGATGTGAGAAGCATGGAGCCTGCTTCTCCCTCTGCCTCTCTCTCTCTCTATCTCTGTGTATGTCTCTCATGAATAAATAAATAAAATCTTTAAAAAAAGCCTTAGTACATAGCAGTAATTTGTTTTCTATTATTTTTTTTTAGCAAAGGATCAGTATCAACTTGTAAAAAGAAATTCTACAAAAAAAAACCCAGTCCAATAGAAAAATTGGCAAATGTCTTGACGAGCAATTTTATAGAACAGTAAACCAAAATGTATAGTAAATGTGAGAAGATGCTCACCTTTAGTAGTAATTGGGGAAACAATTAAAGCTATAAGAACTATTTCACACCTTTATGGTTGGCAGAAATTAAATTTGGCTCCCTTCAAGTGTTTGGAGGCTGTAAAGAAACTCATGCACTGTTGCGGAGAGTGTCTGTTATTTCAGCATTGGAGAACAATGGACCAAGATCTCCTAAAGGAGAGAAGAGAATGCACTTAGGCTAATCAATCCTGGAGAGAACTCTTCTGGGAAGTGTATGCAAGTTTTTTAGTGTTGCTTCTCATGGCAAAGGAACTGGAAACATCTTACAAGTCCATCTCTGCAAGAATGGATAAGCATAGTATAGTATATTCATGTAGTCGGATACTCTACATTTGTGAAATGAATAAACCAAAGCTACATTTATCAGTACAAATCTCAAAAAAACGTGTTAAGAGAAAAAGGCTTCAAAAGAGCCCGCTTTTTGTATTTTATGTATTTCACTTGAATAATATTTAAAACATACAGAAATTATATTATGTTATTTTTGTAGATATTCAAATGTAGTAAATATATCAGTAAGCATGCATTGAGATGAGAAATCCACAGTAGTGATGTATGGAGGGAAATGGGGTGGAACGTCTGCATATGACTTTCAGTTATATCCGAAGTTTGAGCTCTTAAGCTAAATGAGCAGTACATAGGGCATGTTATCTTATTTCTTTCCATTTCTTTATTGCTCTGAAATGTAAATGAACCATTTTCCTTCCACCAGGGCTAAAAGTGATTATCCACTCCTCCTACCCTTCCCTGCACTGACCACCCCTCTGCTGATGGCAGTTCGGTAACTTGATCTCCCTAGCTTCATTTGGAATATTTTCTACCAGTCATGATGGGTTTGATCTCATTGGTGGGTTCACAGGACCTAGTTTATTCTCCCTGATGATAACCACCAGGCAATTTGAAGATACTGGCAAGAGTCAGGGTATTTCCGAAGGCAATAGAACATATTGAAAAAAAAGAAAAAAATAGAAAATATTTTTTTTTCACTGTAAAAACTACCTGGCCCCGGTAGACTCCCAGATTGTTTCTGGCCAAGCTAATAATTCAAGTCAATGCATGTTTCTGAATGTCTACAGTATATTTTTCTGACGAGGCTAGATGATGGTCAGCAACTTCATTTGGCTTTGGAGGCCTGCCATTCTCTAAGCTCCCCCCCCACCCCCCCACCCCCTGCACGCCTACCCAGCTCCCTGACTCTACAGGCCATATTTTGTGGTTTTGAGAAGGCCACTCCCTCTTTCACTTTTCGGTGACTTCAGTTTGGTCTTTAGCATGTTTGGAATTTTCTTCTGTCTTTTTTTTAAAATAATTTTTATCTATTTATCCATGAGAGATACAGAAAGAGAGGCAGAGACACAGGCAGAGGGAGAAGCAGGCTCCTTGCGGGGAGCCTAATGCGGGACTTGATCCCAGCATCCCAGGATCATGCCCTGAGCTGAAAGTAGACCCTCAACCACTGAGCCACCCAGGTGCCCCTTTCTTCTGTCTTCTCACTATTTGACAGACCCCACTTATCCTATAAGAGCTTCACTGTAAATTCCTGGGGACGGTCGTCCCTGATCCTCAGTGTCGCCTTTGTTTTCCCGAGTCCCCATGCACATCAACATCTGCACACTTTGTCCCTCACTTGTGACTCTTGGTGTGTGTATCTATCTCCCTAATTAGGCTTCTAAGCTTCTTAGAGTCAGAGACTATGTTCTTCATGTTTGTATACTTAATTGGCACAGTACTTACCATAGAGCAGGTACTCAGTAAATGTTTGTTAACTTAATTGGAATTAGCACTAATCTCAGTGGTGTGTATATGAGAGGGAGGGTGTGTGGAGGAGGAGGGTCAGTATGGGAAAGATAGAGAGCAGAAAAAGAGACAGGGAACAGCTAGCCACCATCTTATTCTGTGTATCTTTTGCATTCTACTTTTTTCCCACTGGAGTCCTTTCTTAATGGATTACAGTAACTCTGAACTTTTTTCCATTTGTTTGTACTATTGGAACACCACCTAATTGAACATCACCGAACATTTAATAAGCACATCTTTGATTCCTTCATCTCAGGCATTGATACAAGCGGAACAGCTCATATTTTACATGTTATTACTATTACTACATCTCCAAGTGCTTCTCATTGGTTTTGTCTGAGGTTGAGGACGAACTCCTGAAGCCAGACTCCCAGTAAACATGTATTATATGCCTCATACAGGAGATTAAGAGGGATTTGGTCAGCAAGCCCCCTCCCAGAGGCAATATTAGATGAACATAGGGTCTGGCAAGAAATTCGGAATGTTTTGTCCACATAGATAAAGAATATATGCCATTTCTGCTATCCTAATCTAAAGTGATGTGGGCCCTTCATGGGCCTTTTGTATAGAAAGACTATTAAAGAAGAGGCCTTGGAGGATCCTTGGGTGGCTCAGTGGTTTAGTGCCTGCCTTCGGCCCAGGGCGTGATCCTGAAGTCCCAGGATCGAGTCCTACATCAGGCTTGCTGCATGGAGCCTGCTTCTCCCTCTGCCTGTGTCTCTGCCTCTCTCTGTGTGTCTCTCATGAATAAATAAATAAAATCTTAAAAAAAAATAAAGAAGAGGCCTCCTTAGGCATCTCTAGAATTTTGTGTCACCTGCTAACACTTAAGGGCACTTCTCCTGCCAGCATGCTTGTGAGGCTGAGGATCCCCAACATTGCACAGATACCTTATCGTTAGGTGATGGTAAGTCAAACTGGAGAATGTTGGATTGTCAGAAGATAAAGGAACATCCTTTTCCTGTGGGCTGAAAGAGGTACTCCTGGACTGCTCCAATGGTCTCTTATGAACCCTGCCCTGAGGGGCACCAGCATGGCTCAGTTGGTTAAATATCTGCTTTTGGCTCAGATCATGATCTCAGGGTTCTGGGGTTGAGCCCTTTGTCCAGCTCCTTGCTCAGCAGAGGGTCTGTTTCTTCCTCTCCCTTTGCCACTCCTCCCATTTGTTCACTCTCTATCTCAAATAAATAAACAAAATCTTAAAAAAAAAAAAAACCCTCAGCCCTGAGGTTCAGTCTTCATTGTTTTCACACAACTGCAGTATCCTCTTGCATCAGTAGGGCTCTTAGGCCAGTTAATAGGCTACTATAATCTCTCAGCTAATGAAGTTGTACCAGTGGACATGTTTCTTTATCAGAAGTTTGTTAGTGGGGGAGATACTGATAGAGGAGATATACAAACATGTTCCCTAAAAAGAGTATATATAAAATAACAATAATGAGGGATAGATTGTTCCCATGAAAGCCATGAGCCACTATAGCCCAACTGATTCTGGGTTTGAGAGTAATAGAATGGCTTAGATTTTACCTTAATTGGTTGGAACTTATGAGAGAAAATGCTCTGTGTGCTGGGAGCATGGAGGTGATTAGGGTATAGGTGTCAGCCCTGCCCTGCAGATGCTTGGAGTGGTGTGGCTGGGGCCAGAGGCCTTGGACATGGGGTCAGGATGTGTGATGAGTGTCTCTGTGGGAAGAGGAGACACTGGATGACTGCTGTAAACCAGGGACCCTAGGAAGGCTTTCTGAGGCAAAAATCAAAATCAAAGCCAAAACCTGGGCAGCCCGGGTGGCTCAGCGGTTTAGCGCCGCCTTCAGCCCAGGGCGTGATCCTGGAGACCCAGGATCGAGTCCCACGTCGGGCTCCCTGCAGGGAGCCTGCTTCGCCCTCTGCCTGTGTCTCTGCCTCTCTCTCTCAATCCTCTCTGGTGTTCTCATGAATAAATAAATAAAATATTTTTTTAAAAAGCCAAAACCTGAGGTCTAAGCAGAGAGTTATCAACTGAAGATGTAAAGAGAAGAGTGTTTCTTTCAATTTAGGTAGTGCCAAAAGATATCAGAATGCTCCTAGGCTGGTGACAAAGACTTAGTTAAGAAGCTGGAAGATGGGAAAAATGCTGGGCTTGCCTAAAAAGGTGCTTTGTTGTCTTTATCGTGTATTGTTCCTCAGTGATTCTATTCTGTTGGTTCTCCTTAGAAAAGTACAAGCAGTCACGGCATTCATATGACCTACACTAGGAACATTGCCCTTCCTGGATGTTCGCTGGTCTTAAATAATTTTTCACTTCCCATCCCCCACTTGAAATAGATGGCTGTTTTGAGTCTGAGCATTGTGTGTCTTGATTAAAGGCTATTTTTGTATGGGTATATGTCACCATTTTCATGGCAAGGTCCTTGAATGTGGGGATTGTGTCTCTCCTTCAGTTTCTGGGATACTCCTGTCTCTATGGAGATTCGAAGATTCTCTATATCTTTTTTATCCTCGTGATGTTTTTAGTGACCTCTCCCAAGCCATTTTGTTCATCTCCTGCCAGAGAACTCCATATACCAGTAGCACTCTGATGGCTATTTTGTGTGGGCTGTCTATTTTTTTGCCTTTGGGTCACTGATGAACAATAGACATAGACATACCCTAGGATGCCCCTCTGGACTCTTTTCTTTGTGAGGAGCCCAGTGTCAGGGGGATGGTGAAAGAGCTCAGAGAGAACCTGCATTTATACGTGTGAAAAGCTGGCTATATGCCCACACAGAGACAAAGCCTTACAGTTTTTCGTTTCTAACTTTTCAAAATAACTGACATTCTTTGTTAGTTTTTCCGCAGTCACTTGTTGACCAGAGGAAGGCAAAACAAGGAAACAAAGTACTTAGCATAACACAAAGTACATGGGAATACTCCAAATTCTTAAAAGTTTTAATTATTATTAGTTTACTTAATGCCAGTGTATTTGAAACATGTGGTTTAAAAACTAAAGTTAGGAGCTAGAATCATCATAGTCAAATATAAAGTGAAATTTCTTTTTAGGGAGTCATGTCCATACAAATCTTTATAAAGAGCTTCTATTGAGAGAGCAGGTCATAAAATCAAGTGAAAAGGAAGAAATTAAAGACCAAAGGTTAATGTGGAGTAAAGGAGGAAGGTTAAGTGATTTATGAGACAATTCAAGTGAGAGAAATCTACTGCCTTTCAAGGTTCACATGTCGAATGGAGGCACCAGGCCGCCAACAGCAAGTTAGTGAGTATGTGTATACACAGGCATGCAAGTGTGGGGGAGGAGAGAGGGTTCTTGGACTGGACAACTGGGCAGTAAAAAGGTGTCTACAAAGTACTGAGAGTATGCCTGGGAAGACAGGTAGCAAGGGGGTGCCTTTAGCCTCTTTTATGTTGGCTAGATCACCATCTTTTTGTTGAAGTCACCTGACCAGTTCAGCTGCAAGCAATTGATCATATGGCAATGTCTGTCAGATTGATGATATCTCTCATTTGTGTAAACCCCATTTCAGAACCATTCATCGAAGCCATCTGAGTACGGTCGGGTCATAAGAAAAATTACATAAAAGTCAAGTCTGCCTGAGTGCTCCAGAGGCTATCTCTTACTATGGAGGCAGAATAAGGATTTGGAATTTTATGAAACTTATCAACAGAGCAGTGCATATACCACACACTCCATACCTATATGCATGCAGAAGGCACAAAACAAGGCAGTAACATAAATATTGCAGAAAGTGAAGAGTAGATGATTCCCTTTGAATGGCACAGAAGACATTTAAATACACAGACTCGGGGATCCCTGGGTGGCTCAGCGGTTTAGCACCGCCTTCAGTCCAGGGCGTGATCCTGGAGTCTCGGGATCAAGTCCCACATCAGGCTCCCTGCATGGAGCTTGCTTCTCCCTCTGCCTGTGTCTCTGCCTCTCTCTCTCTCTCTCTCATTCTCTCTCTCTCTCTGTGTGTGTCTCTCATGAATAAATAAAATCTTAAAAATAAATAAATAAATAAATAAATAAATAAATAAATAAACAGACTCTCAAAGCACATTGAGTGGGCTGTGTGGTCGGGGCTGAGCTCTGTGAGAATGAAAACCTAACCCCTGCCTTCATGAAGCCCGTAAGCTTTATAAACTAGGACACCAAAGAGCTTGGGGTGAGGCACCTGGGTGGCATGGTTGGTTAAGCATCGGAGTCTTGATCAGGTCATGATGTCAGAGTTATGAGATCGAGCCCCACATCGGGCTCCACACCTAGCGCTGAGTCTGTCTGAGATTCTCTCTCCCTCTCCCTCTGCCCCTCCTGCTCAGATGCTCGCTCTTGCTCTCTCTCCCCCCCCCCCAAATAAATAAATCTTAAGGGGAAAAAAAAGAGCTTGGTGTATAGAGAAGGAAAACTCACATTGCTAAAATGTGCCATTATTCTGAGTTCTAAGTATTTCACATTGGAGGATTGAGTTTGAAGAGTGGTACAGAGGGGCTGAAAAGTAATTAAATTCATTCTGGATGGTTGTAGGAAATTAGCCATTTCAAGTGTATTTGTTGTGACCTTCTCCTTACTTGTTTATTCCTTCTGCCACCTTGACCACCACTTGAGGCCTTTTGTGTAACTGGTTGTTTAGTTTTGTTCAGACTGCCAGCAGCCAAAGGTGGTAGTGTACAATGTAAATCGTGTACCTTAATTGCACTGAAAATTCCTCCATATGCTACCTTTTTGTTTCTGAATACCTGATGGGAAGTTCATTGATGAACTTTATTAGTGAATCCAATGGGACCATAATTGGTCTTTCGTTTATTATTTTTAATTGAGACTGTCTGACAGCTTTATTTAAAATACTTTCCCACAGAAGAGAGTAGGGATTTCTATGGTAACTTGAAACTATTTGTTCCCTATAGCAGATGACATTGTAGATTTCACTATTTGGAGGTTCCTGTTGTGAAGTGTATTTTTGTCCTTTATGTATTGGCAAATGCAACATTCTAAAAATATAAACTGTCAGACTTTTAGTTCAGGGCATTGAATAAAAAGGTATAAATGAGATATGCAACCTAAGCCCCAGAGCAGAGTGTGCCTTTCCTTTCTTTTCTGAATAATTCTTGTACCCGTCCTTTTGTAAGCACTTGCTCTTATAGATATGTCTTTAGATAGATAAAGATAGAACTTTAAATGTTCTACTTCAGTTTAAATGTTCTTTCCCTGAGTTTATTTATTATCTCACTGGAATCAACTGTTTTCTCACTCCTTAAATCTACATCTCCTCTAGTACTTAATGTGTGTTAGGGTACCTCTTTCTTTTATTATCTGTTTGGGCTTGGATGAGGGCTTCCTAAAGGCAGAAAATGTGTTATTTAGCTTTGGAGCTCTTCAACTTACCACAGCTGGCGCCAGACCCCAGAGCAGATGCCCAGAAAATGTGGAAGTTGAATCCATTCAAGGTTCACTGAGTTTTTCTATGTCTGTATTAGAACATGAGGTCAGTTAGACAGCTCAGGGTATGTGAGTCGCAATCGGCCCTGACCTTGGGTAACTTACAAGAGCATGCTCTGGGAGGTCTGTCAGAATGGCAGCGTGGCATGGGCCCGTGAAACCATGTGGCTCGTTAGAAGTCAGTAATACTAGCCGGTAATAGCCATTAGTACAGAAGCCAGAAGGCCTTGTATACCTATGAATAAGATAGCAAGGCACATTACTTTCCTGAAGCGTCCTTGGGGAAAAATTGTAGTGTAGAAAAGTTATTTAAGGCAACTAGCTATAGGTTAAACACTGGCTATGTGAGGCCAGGCAAACATTTTAAAAATTCTTTCTTAGTCCTGGAAAATACTATTCAAGATATTTATGTATTCAAGATGCTTATTCAAAGAGAGCATTTTGAGCTGCTAACCATCACCTGGGCTCTCTCTAGAACCACCTTTACTCTTGACTCTAAAGTTTCTACAGATGACAACATCATTTTCCCAGTTACCCAGACTCAACATACTGGAGTCCTTTATTCTCTTTAAAAAAAAAAAAATCTTAACTACAATTTCTTATTTAAGCAGGTGCCAGCCAAATTCTGTAGGTTCAAGTTCAGCATGCGGCTTGGTATTCATCTCCTTCTTCTAGTTCTACTACTGACTGTTGTCCTTTGGCTCAGCTGGTCCTGCTGACTACCTATTATTGCCTACACCATGAAACCTAACCTCTTTGCCTAGGAGGTAGCCTGTAAATCTGCTGCATTACCATATAGTAGCTGAGGATTCATGGGGATGTCTGTGAACTTCCCCCTCTGCAAGGCTCTACAGCTGTCTCAGCTGTAAGGCTGAGAGAGGGGAGACAGGGTGGAGAAGGGTATAGTGGGTTTTCCCCACAGTTGGAGGCAAAAGTCATGTTTTTCCAATTGTGTGTAGTGCTTTTAACTTCTGAGTGTGCTTTTGCAAATGTTATCACATTCTTTTCACATATTCCACCCCCCAGACATTTGTTGAACACATACTGTGTGCCAGGCATTTAAGAGACAGACATCAAAGAAACAATTTCAGCTTGAATTGTAGGCAAAATTGGGGATGCTTTGGAAGCATATGAAGAGTGTATCTTACCTTACTTATGTTGCTCATGCATGGAGGCTGCGAAGCCAGCTATTGAAAGAAGGCCAGTGTGTCTGACATATGAGGAAGATGGGTATAAAGGATGACAGGTAGTCAGCGGAGGGCCTTTCCGGTCTTTTGACGGAATTAGGATGTTTCCCAAATATGTTAATGATTTTATTCCCTCAAACAAACTCCTGAGATAAATGGAAAAGATACTACAATTCCCATTTTATGGGTTTTATAAATTTCTGCAGTATAGCTAGGATATTCAGTGTCTTGGCAAAGGTCATAGTATACTCCAAAATTTCAGAATGCGCCCACTTTCAATGCATTCATTCATTCATTCACTCTCCTTTAGCATATTTATGTGTTTAGGCTTCAGGTGTAAGGCCTACAACTGAGGCTCAGTATTTTGTGCTGCACTCATAACATTTGGTAAAACCAGGAAGACCTTGAATGGCCTAACTTTAAGCTCCCATCCCACTCTGTTCATGCAGATAAGGTCCCCTGGTCAAACATTTTCCCCTTATCAAAGGGACCAGGCACAGTTCCTGCTTATCCCTGTCAGCCCCCAGAATTGTTCAAATAAGCCAGTCCCATTGTGCCGTGAGAAATGGGGCACTCTACTCTCTTGTTACTACAAAGCCTGCCATCCACAGCTGTTCCTTGTGTCCCCAAGTGCGAGCCCCACTTGGCTCTACATGACATGCACTATCCTCCTCTCTTGGGAGGATGAGTTTATGTGACTAATGAAATGTTATTTATCTCATCCATCCAGTATTGAGTGTTGTGTACCAATCATACTCATGATCCTAAGGTAGGTAGGAATTCTTCTCTTACTAATATGGTGAATAGGAGGTCATTAAAACCATGCCAGAAACATGAATTTTAAAGGAAGTTTAAAGAGTTGATATATTTTGGCAACAAATGCGTTTGCATACCTTGAAGTATGAAACAAACCAATACTAGAATGTTTGCTTTGGAATTAAGAAAAGCATTTGCATCAAAGGACTCCAACTGCCAAAACTGCACTGGCGAGTTGTTTTTGTTGTTGTTGTTTGAAGGCAACCTACAAGGTGAAGGGCAAGAGGAACTACTGAATTTCTATTCTGTGCCCCTGCTTAGTTCACATGAAACAGATTTTCTACTTTCTACAAAGGTTACCAGCAAAGGTACCTAATCCAACATGCATTCCCTTTGAGTAGCATTCTGTGATGTAGGCAGATTTTCGTGGGAGATCACAAAGGCTCCAGGGTCATGTAAAGTGAAGCAATGCACATTTTATTGTGACTATAAGTGAATGTAAGTGCTTAGTTATAAACACAAGGGGAGTCAGCCTGTTGTTGATTTTGACTTTAATAAAACAGTTCCATTGAACGCTGCATAACCAAAACATACAAATAAATAAACCATATGGAGTGAAATTATGACTTTCTGGATGGGGCGCTAAGAGAAGATATTTAAGCAGTTCCTGAACACATTTGTTGTTGAGTGAAGCTTAGGGAAGCTACTAAACTGCTCTTATATCCAGTCCCTTTTTTTCACTCAGATTGGTGACAAGACACTGTTGCACACATAGGAGTTTATAAGAGTACCTTTTTTTTAAAAATCTTTTTAAAACTTTATTTTTTTTAAATACTTTATTTATTTATTCATAGAAACAGCTAGAGAGAAAGAGGCAGAGACACAGGCAGAAGGAGAAGCAGGCACCATGCAGGGAGCCTGACGTGGGACTCGATCCCGGGTCCCCAGGATCACGCCCCCGGCTGCAGGCAGCGCTAAACCGCTGCGCCACCAGGGCTGCCCTATAAGAGTACCTTATGTATATGAAGCTGAACTAATGATCAGTAAGGAAGACCTGGATTGTCAATGTAATCTTTGCTTCATTTTAGCATTTGTTAAATTGATGTCCCATCTGTGAATGCATTGCAAAGAAAGTACTAAATAATTCCAATCAGTTAAACTGGAGTCATGCTGTTTCCACTCCTTGCTCATCTAAATAAAATATCTGGGCACTGATGATATTTAAATTACATATAGTTTGAAAAATTATGTTTGTGTAGACTACTTACCTGTTTGTATTATAATATTGGGATCCTAGTGATGCTTTTAGCTTTGCATTATTGCTTTAGAAATCAATCCCAGAGGCACCTGGGTGGCTCAGTGGTTGAGCATCTGCCTTTGGCTCAGGTTGTAATCCCAGGGTTCTGGGATTTAGTCCCCCATTGGGCTCCCTGCAGGGAGCCTGCTTCTCCCTCTGCCTGTGTCTCTGCCTTTCTCTGTGTGTCTCTCAAGAATAAATCAACAAAATCTTTTTAAAAAATAGAATCAAATCCCAAAGCTATAAAAAACAAAAATAAAAACAAAAGGCACCAATCAGAGTATAACCTGCAAGGTTATAGGAAGCTTATACATTCAAGGGAATAGTATTTACCTATTTTAAGGCATTTGTTCATAAATCCCGTTTATATTGTTTAGAAAATTTTTTGAAGAGCATTTCTAACTGAAGGTAGATTTTGGCTTGTTCACTTGGTATTATCCTAAACAACTACAGAGTAATGTCATCTTAATTCTGATAATTTCTCAGGATCTTAAGGATCAAATTGACTAATGAAGTAAATTGAGTAAACATCTAAAATATAAGTGTCTCATGCTTGCAGCTGTTGCCCTCCCCATTACTGCACCTTCTTGATTTCTCTCCTTTGTGAGATTTCAGAGCACATGAGGCCTTAAGTTGCATATTAGAAAGCAAAAACAAAAACAAAAACACCAGACATTGGATTCTAGTGCCCCATGGAACACCATGTAGAAATTGGACTGTTGGGAAGTAAACTGTGAAGAAAAAGTGCAGCTGTCTCAAAATCTGCCTTGTGAAAATAATTGTGAAAATTATTATCACAAATAATTTATTAACATACACATACGGACCATAATGTTTACTGTCTTTTGTTCCACAGAGATAGCAACTTTTAATTAATTGAGGCTTATATTTTTCAGATTTTTAAAAATGAATTTTACTTAGAGGAATGGGATGATACTACGAGTATTGTTCAACTTGGTCATTTTTTAAATTTAAAAGCAATTAATTAACGTATAGTTGGTTTCAGAGGTAAAGTTCAGTGGTTCATCAGTTAGTTGCATATAATACCTGGTGTTCATTACATCATGTGTCCTCCTTAATGCACAGCATCCAGTTACCCCATGCCCCTCCCCCCCCAGCAACCCTCAGTTTGTTTCCTATGGTAAAGAGTCTCTTTATGGTTTATCTCTCTCTCTGATTTCATCATGTTTTATTTTTCTCTCTCTTCCTCTATGCTCCTGTGTTTTGTTTCTTAAATTCGCCTATGAGTGAAAGCATAGGATAAACTTTCTCTGATTGACTAATTTTGCTTAGCATAACTGCCTCTAGTTTCATCCACATTGTTGAAAATGACAAGATTCCATTTTTTTGATGGCGGAGTAATATTTCATTATATATATATGTATATATATGTGTGTGTATATGTATATATATGTGTGTGTGTATATATATATATATATATATATATATATATATATATATCACATCTTCTTTATCCATTCATCTGTCGATGGCTATCTAGGTTCTTTCCATAGTTTGACTATTGTGGGCATTGCTGCTATGAACATTGGGGTGCAGGTGACCCTTCGGACCACTACATTTGTATATTTGGGGCAAATACCCAGTAGTGCAATTGCTGAGTCATAAGGTAGCTCTATTTTCAACTTTTTTGAGGAACCTCCATACTGTTTTCCAGAGTGACTGTACCAGCTTGCATTCCTACCAACAGTGTGAGAGGGTTCCCCTTTCTCCTTATCCTTGCCAACATCTGTCATGAACTTGGTCTTTTTATTTAATTATACATTTGGATGTCTGCCACGGCCATGCATATAGATAGATCTCATTCATTTAAAACAGTAACAGTACCATAAACCCTAATTTTGTTAGTGAACATTTGGATTGTTTTCCATTTTTCATAATTTCCAACATATTACAGAGGGCAAGTGTTTTCCACCTATGAGTGTATTTCTGTGCATTAAAATTCTTATAGTGGATATTACACATTTAATTATAATAGCAGAGCTGTTGGCAACTTTTGGGTCCTTACCCTATGACAAGTAATCTGCTGAAAACGTACAGTATTCCCTTCTAATCCTTACGACAACACGATTAAGCAGGTTCTTCTGTGTTTCCCCATTTTATAGCTGAAACCTAGCCTTACAGAGATTAAGTAGCTCCCCAAAGTTATGTAGCAAATAAGAACAGAATCTAGACTTAAAGCCAGGTCTTGGGGCACCTGGGTGGCTCAGTGGTTGAGTGTCTGCTTTTGGCTCAGGGCACGATCCTGGGTCCTGGGATCAACTTCTGCATCAGGGCTTTCTGCAGGGAATCTACTTCTCCCCCTGCCTATGTCTCTGCCTCTATGTGTGTCTTTCATGAATAAATAAATAAAATCTTAAAAAAAAAAAAAACAGGTCTTTCTGATTTTACCGCCCATCACTGTCCTTCTGGTCCCCATTACAAAGTCTGTATCAAGTATTTAACTTGCTCCAACCAAATGCATTCTCTTTTCTCAGCTGGAGCTTCTGTTCCAGATTCCTCCCTGCTCTGCGGTTCTGGCAGCCAGGTATGGAAATCTCCAAGACCTCTCCTTTTGCCCTCCTATCTGGAGACAGGCCACAGCAGCCAGTTCTTCTTTTGCTGGCTCCTTCCTGAACTTCCTATCAGGCTCCGTTGCTGAGACTGCATTCCTGGTAGAAGGCATAGCCTTCCTAGGTCTGAGAGAGGGAGAAGGAGAGTTTCCTCTAGGTTTCCTGGATTTATAATTCCTTTGCTGTGAGCCAACAGAATCCAGCTGACCAGTAGTCTCTGAAGCAGTCACAAAGAGCAGTTGTCATCATAAAATGGTGGGGGAAGAGAAGAAAAGAAGAATTACTGCATGTACAATACGAAAGGAGTCACAGATAGTCTCTGGTGCTTTGAATTACACTGGTATAAACAGGTCATGGGGATGGCCAAGTAAGTGAACTGGGAGATGCTAGCATGGCATTTGGTAAAACTCATATCACAGAAATAACCGCCACTCAGTGCTGATGCTTAGACAAGCTACATGAACCACAGTGTACAGAAAATATGGTATTTTAATGACTTCTGGGCATCATGTGGGAGGAGTACCTTTGTCTGGACATTTTCTGTATGTGCATCAGAACCCAGCTCCTTCTTAATCTTTCCCCACTTCCTGCCACAAATGCTTCTATCCTTTATTTTCCTTTATTACTTGTAAACAAAGTTGTGTTCTGACAATTATTTTTTGGGCTCACTGTCTGTTAGCCTGTGAGGTCTGTTTCGGTATGAATCCTATCTCATTTATCTTTTATGCTTACTTATATTTTCTTCCACAATATTTGTTTCCTTTCTTCCATTCAAGCCCATTACACACCTTTTCTGTGTCAAGCACATCATGCCTGTAGAGGTGCAGTGATATGTGTGGAAGATACAGCTTCTTTTCTTACCAACTCATAATCTGATAGGAAGTTTTCTTCTAGGAGAACCTAGACCCTTGCATGGTATCTGACACAGGGAAGGAACTCAATAAATGCTTATTTATTTGTTAAATGGATAAGGAATAAGGAATCTGACTCTCATGGTTATTAACTGATTTGTCTGTTCAATCATAGAACTTGGGTTTCCACTGTCTGTTGCTATGATGCCGTTCCCAAAGGATCTGCCCAGTTAAGGCCACGATTAATGCTATGCACTAAGAGGAGGGTGGTATGCCACATGTCATAATTAGTGCTAATGATCCTAATAATTACCTTGCAAGACAGATAGGTGGTCAGGGGCCATATAGAGTTCCTTCACTTTTTTGAATGTGAATAACTGCATGAATTTTCTAAAAGATTATCTTTTGTCCCAAGGTATGCCTTCTTGACATAGAGCCCCCAAACTGGCCTTAGGCCTAGGCTACGTAAATTATAAAATGAGTTCTTGTTACTTCACAACTTCCATTGTGATATTTTCCCCCTTACAGGTTTTATTCTTTCCTTTGTTTTAGTTTATTTTTTCTTTTCTTTTCTTTTTTCTTATGCTAGAACTGTTATCACAAAGTAATTGCTCAGATTGGGCAGCATTTGCCAATGTCTGGAAGTTTCACTAGTATGTGACCTGTATAAGGAAAAGAGAAACCTCTGGAATATATTGCTCAAAGGATGTTGATAAGGGTGCCTGTTCACACTGGGTGCATAAATACAAGGATTGCATGCAACTCACACAGAAATAGACCTAGAAGCAAAGGAAAATTGCTTGAGAACAATGGGGTATAGCCTTCCTTAGGCATCCTCAGAGAAGGAAAACAATGATTTAAAATGTTAGAGATAGAAGCTGATAATAAAAATGCATCCATTTTATCTTATGTAAATTATTGAACTACAGAAAAAAAATCAAATCATTTAATCTAAACCCTACAGCATATTGGATGTAAGTTCTATTAGAAGACTGAGTCATTCGTGCTATCTCTTTGCAGAGCAATAACTGTAAATTTCATCCTATATGTTCACTTCTACATTGCTTCTCCAGCTAATAACCACCATTAATAATATTCTGAAATCAGACACCCGGGTTGCTAGACTGTAACTGTAGCTTGTCTATAGGTGAACAGAATTTATTTGTTCATAAAGAAGTTAATTGGACAAGTAATTTTTGAGAAATGTCTTTGGAAATGGATGTGCATAGAAAGGGAATGAGTGACTGTTCACATGTATATTTATGCGTCCTAACGGTTTATTTCATGTGCAATTTTTGGAAAACCAGATATACAAGTTAAAGAATATAGAAGTAAGTGTATATGTGCACCCCTCTATGGAAAAAAACAGATCATTTTTATTCTCAATTGACTTCAAATAAAACAATTTTTCAAATTAAAAAGAAACTTGCAGGTGTCATGGGAAGTCAATAGTGTAATGAAAACAGGGCATTTCAACTCCTTAGAATTCTGGTGTTGGCTTGTATGTGTGCTCATTACTTACTCTCTAGAAACTATAGCATGTAGTAGTTATTAAATAAATTTAGAGACTGACAAAATTGACTTGTCTTCCCTCTATCTGCTCATTGGGCGATTTCATTTTGGAAGACATACAGAAGGCTGGAGCATCCCAAGTGTCCTGAGAGAACTCCAGAAAATAGATCTCCAAAGTAATGCTGCCATAGAGACAGAAAAGGACCAAACTAAAGCTGTAGTTAGACATTTGAACTAATTGGACCACATATTGATAGACTGGCTTATTTTAATCATCTTAATGAGGACACCAAATCCAACAAATTGTGCAGAAATGAAAGACCCTAAACACCAAATTAGCGGCTGAACAGCTAATTCTATGGTCATGCATGTATTATGTGAATGAAAATATTTGTCCCCATCCTGCCACCCCCCCCCACACACACACATAAGTACACAAATTCATATGTGCTAAACAACCACGGGCCCCGTGGGACTTCTTGTCAGCTGCTGGAGCAAACCAGAAAGGCACAGAAATAGTTCTCAATTATGACGAAAAAATAACAGCTTTATGTACCCTAAGAATTGTACTGTTTTAAAATAATCATTAATGAATTGATGAAAGGCCTTCTGATTGCATAACTGGATAATTGCAACCTTATCAAAACCCTGGATCTGTTCTTAGATTCATACTGCTCATGAATAGTTAAGTTTGAACATATTCTGCATGCAAGGACTAGAAAAGGTAAAGCTTTTAGCCCCAATTTCATACACTGTAGCTGTACTCGAACAAAGGGGTTTTTAGGCTGATACTGTACAATGTAGGTAGGAGATATGGGAATGATATGGATAATTTCCATGAATTTCTCTAAGGACTCATATGTGAAATAGAGGAGAGTCTGCTGTTTTTTTGGAAGACTCATCTTTGTTTTGCTTTAATTTGCTCTCAGAATAAAACACTTCAGAATTGTCCTTTGGGGGGCTGTTACTACGGATTGGTTAGTTACTTTATTGACTGTGTATTAACATTCTCTGAACTACGTGTTCTGCCTGTTTCTTTACTAAATTATACTTTCCAACCTAGGCAGATGGCAGTGCCTGTTTCCAAGGGACATTTTGCTGTGCTTTTTTTTTTACACATGAGTCTGCCAGTTTGGGGAGCCATGTCCTTCTCCTATCTTAGTAGTCAGTAATGGGAGATCACGTTACAAAGTACAGGGGAAATAATAAAGAATTTTATTTCATTCATTCATTTATTCTATAAGCATTTCTTATGCACTTTCTTTGTGCCCAGTTCTGTAATCAAGTGCAACAACAACAAAAAAATCCCACATACTTTGCTTTCCTCTTTGCCCACCCAAATAACATGACCTGGATTCTACAACCACTAACTGTAAGCTTGGTATCCTCCAGAAGTTTCATCATGTCTTCCTCTGTTGTATCTTCATCCCTATTCTCTATATCTTTGTTTTGTCTTTGATTTTCCTAGATAAACTTTCTTGACACAAAGATGAACCCTGACCTTTGCCTTGAAGGTCATAGAGAACCAGAGGAGGGTTTGAATTAGTTTACCTGTATATTCTACCAAGATCTTGCCCCAGTGTCCAGCTCTCTTCTGATTTCTCCTGGCAGGTGTTCTGTTAAGTGCAGAGCTCTTCCCAAATGTTGGGGAGTATAACCTTGTTTGGAGAAGAGGAAGGGGACAAGAGAGAACAGAGGAGAGAGAAGAATGGGGAATAAAAGAGGTATAGCCTCTTTCCAAAGGAAGCTTCTCCTTCCCTTACCCAGGACAGTAAGATAGGGTCCATGCCTCCGAGGAGTTTTTATTCTAGTGAGGAAGAGAGAAAAGTAAGTCCACAATTACCATATTGTGTGAGAAGTGCCAAAAACATAAGTTTCCATATATTGGGATCCCCACTTAATAATTGTTTAGAAACTTCCCATAGGGTATTTCTAATGATTCAGTTTAATCTGTTTCATATTTTGTATTTCAAAGGAGGCAAGTATAGTTACTGAGGCCCTGGAGGGTATTCCAACCATTCAGAAAGTTCCATATGGAGGATATTTTTCTAGCAAATGAAAGGAGGCTGGTGGTGGCTCACTTCCAGTACTATAGGACACTAAAAACATAACAACTAAACAACAAAAAAAGCAACTCATAATCTCAGTGTTGCCATTACTTTTCTAGGTATCAGAGAAAAAATACACCCTTCTCAAAAGCAAGATTTTTTTAAACTATAATATATGAATTCTTGAGTCAAGAGTCATTCATATTAGACCATCTAATCCCATTTTGCATAAGAAACTGAATCCCACAGATGTTTATAACAGTAGCCTACTGTTATAGCACATCCAGACATGTTTACATTGAAGTAGTTTCCATGGGAGTGCCATATACATGTAAAGAAGCTGAAGCTGTGCGAGGTTCAATAATTACCCAAGGTCACACAATCTAGAAAGTGGCAGAGACTTGAACCTGGATCTTAGTGGCTCCAAAGCCCATGTTCATAACCATACTGACAATCTGCATAATGTAATATATTACATTATATTATAGCTCCTTGTTCTATAGCCATTATAGCTCCTTGTTCTATTGATCTTGTCTTCTAAATGTCTCTCAAATCCATAGTCTGGACTGGTGGTTCTTAATCTTGGGTATATAATTGTCTGGAAGACTTAGACTTAAAACATAGACTACAGGGTCTGTGTGGATTGACTCGAAGGTGGTTCCCCACAATCCTTGCTTCCTTGTGTTCATACCTTGATATAATCCTCTCCCTTTGTGCAAGGGATCTGTGATTTACTTGCTTCTAACCAGTAGAATATGGCAAAGGTCATGGAGTGTCACTCTCACAATTATGATACATTATATAGCAGGTAATCTGTCCTGCTAACGGATTTGCTCCAGAGACTCTGCTGGCCTGATGAAGAAAGCAGCCATGTTGAGCAAATTCATGTGACAAAGATCTATGGGTAGTTTCTAGGAGCTGCAGATGAAGGACCTAAGAGCAGCCCCCAGATAATAGCTAATTAGAAGCTGGGGCTCTCAGTTCTACAGTCATAAGTAAATAATTCTAACAAATTCAATGAGCTTGGATGCAGATTTTCCCCACTTGAGCCTCCAGATGAGAACACACCCTGTCCAGCACCTTGACTACAACCTTATAAGACCCTGAGCAGGGGACCTCCCCCCAGCAGTGCCAAGACTCCTGAGGCATAGGAACTACAAAACAATAAATATAGTTTTGTTAACTGTGTTAAGCTGCTAAGTTTCTGGTATTTTTTTTATAGATAACTAATACATCCCTGAAGTTTCTGATTCAGTAAGTTTGCAGTAAATCCCAAGAATTTGAATTTATAAGAACCTCTCTGGGCTCAGTCATGCTGCTGGTTCAGAGACCACACTCTGAGAATCACTGGCCTAGATCCTGGACAATTGCATTATATCCAGCTTGTTTTCATATGCCCTCTGAACCTCTCTGGTTCCACACCACAGCCTGAGAAGTTCTTACGTCACAAATCATATTAGTGCTACCTATAAGCCTTTCAGTAACCTCCCATTGCTGTAAAATAAAGACCCAAATGCTCTGCTCCTGCAGCTACCCCAGCCCTGTATCCCTGCATCCCCTCACTCTACCCCTGAGCTCAGGGACCTCCTTTCCTTTGATCACTTTCCCTCCTCCACCTTGAACCACTCTGTTCCCACAAATTAACACTGTGCTCTCTTTTGATGGACTCATACTCAATCTTTGCTCCCTCCTCAGAAAAGGCTTCTATGACCTCAGCCTGGATTTGGAGTTTTTGTAATATGTTGACTTGGGGATTAAAAGTATAGGCTCTGACCTTCCATCTTTCTGAGTTTGGACCTTAGCTCCACCATTTATCACCTCTGGACCCTTGGACAAATTAACCTCTGTCTGTACTTCCTCAGCACTAAATTGTGACACTAAGAGTATAGTTGTTTCATCAAATGAGGAAAATTAATACCTTCTCCATTAAAATAAGGTGTGGTAGTATGTTCCTTCATTAAGTTGGAAGCATCAAATGATTTAAATGCATAGAACCATGTCAGGCACTTAGTATGCTCTCTGTAAATGGTGATGGTAGCTGCTTTTTGCTACTACTGTCATGATTTCTTATAGACCCATATTCCTTTACTTCACAACTTGAAATTTTGTATTTGATAATGTGAATGGCCATCGCCCCTTCTAGATTATAAGCTCCATGAGAGTAGGAACCATTCTTGCTTCTCATTTTAGTTCCCAGGCTTCATGCAGTACCTGGCACGGCTTGGATAGTCAGAAGATATAGTGTATATTTGATGAATGAATGAATGAATGAATGGTAACAGGGTCAGGACCCCACTCCAAGAGGCCTATTCCCAGATCACTATGTATTCTTTCCACTTGGGTGGAATGTGGTTTATAATGTATTTCAGTCTCTAATTGTACCAATCCTTGAGCCCCACCCTCCACCCACTGGGTTGTGATGAGATCATATGGACAGTCTGTTAGGCTTGTCCTTGATCTTGGATTCCAATGAACTTGGTACCATCAGGTATAATTTTCTTTTGTCATGGAGCTTAAAGAAGAGTTAGTCTTGAATAATTATGCTTAGGTTAAACACATGAGCATCTTCATTTCTTGAGATTTTCCTTCTTTCTTCAATGCCTTCTAAAGTTGTAACATGCACTGGGTGCTAAGAGGACACCATCACTCTAAACCAAACTATAAAAAAAAAAAAACAAACTATATTAGTGTCTGCCTGAGGTTGAGTACTCTGTGTCCAGAACTTGGCTCCTCTTCCTCAGGGCTGGTCAGAGTGCTGGAGCATACATTATATACCACAGCTCTCTTTGCAGTGTGCTGGAGGGTATTCCATTCTTGATTCCAAAAAGAGAAATGTATTTTGTAGATTTTTTATATTATCCTGAGAGCAACAAAAGAGCTGGCCCAGAAAACTAAAGTCTGCAAGGTTCTCTGGAGACTTTCTCCCTCCCTACCCCATTTCATTAACCTTTCTTCTGAAAACTACTTTTGCATGTCTGGGTTTAATTAAGAGTTTTTGCATGCAAAACTGGAAAAAGCCCATCTCTCCCCTTGGTTTATTCCTTCATCTGATTTGGGTTGAACGTATACATTTTTTGAGAATTAATTATAATTGCTTTTGACAAAAGAAATAGCTCTTTTTTTATGTCTTCAAATCCTTAATGCTGGCTTATATGCAACTAATGATGATAGCCGTCGACATAATCAGTTCTAATGGTCTCCGCTGTCTACCTAGTTTTGCATATAGGAATGTAATTCAAATTTCAGAAAGCCTGGGCTGAATGGCTCTTTGTTCTGTGTTTAAAACATTACTTCAGTGTTCATTGGAAAGAGGTCTGTTATTGCAAACTGGATTTGAGTTCTACTTTCCAGCTCTGGGAACATGGGGAGATTCTTCTGTCCCATAGGCTGACTCTTTGCCTTTCAGATAACACTGCCCTGAGCAGTGGGGAGCACTGAAAGGTATCACCTGTGTGAAAGGCCTTTATAAACTGTGAAGTGTTCTTTATACTGTGATTATTATTTCTAATTCAAATCATCCTCACAGGGATTTTTTTTTAATTTGCTTGAATTCAGAAAAGAAAGCTCAATTTTTATTACTGATTTTTAAAAATCCAAGAGTAACACTTTACAGCTGTTGAGCACTTATAATTTAACCAAGCATTTTCTCACACATTAACCCATTCCTAACCTGCTGGTGGAAGGAGAAAGGGATTCTTGGTAGGCAGCGCGATGTGTATATTTCCCTTAATCCAGAAACCTTGTGAGAAAGCCAAAAGTAGCTCCACATTTTAGATAAAAAAAAACTTAAGATCAGGGTTATACAGCTTGAACAGAGGTCTTTATAATTAATTGTTCTCTTGTCCTTAGGCATTGTTCCTTTCTGTGAAGAAGGTTGTAAATAATATGGTACAGGGCCTTCAGTTTGCCAGAGTGGACCACTCACTGTACAAATTCTGCTTTTTAGATTTTAACCTTCACTTATATTAGCAGAGAAAGATGGAACTAAGAAAGTTCCTTCAAGAATTTATTTTTCAAGGGGCACCTGGCTGGCTCAGTTGGTAGAGCATTTGTGACTTTTGATCTTGGGATTGTAAACTTGAGCCCCATGTTGGGTATAGAGATTACTTTAAAAAAAATATTTTTAAAGAGCTTTAAAAAAAGAATTTATTGCTCTACTTAGATCTAAGGCTGGGCCAGTGTAACCAAGATATAGAAGTAGCCCAACAATAGACTAGCTCAGTGGTTCTCAACTGGTTATGGTTGCCCCTGCCTCAACATTTGGCTATATCGGAGACATCTTTTATTCTTGCCAACTGGCCAGGTGCTATTGGCAGCCCAGTGGCTATAGAGCACTGATGCCACCAACACTACAATGTGTAGAACTGTCTTACCTTTAACCACAAAGAATTATGTGGCCCAGGATGTCAATAGTGCCGAGGTTGAAAAACCATACTCAAGCCGGAGTCGAGGAAGGCTTCCTGGAAGAGGTGACACCAGAACTGGGGTTTAAATGATAATTAAAAATTCTCCAGGCAGACAAGGGAAGGAAAAGGCATTCCAAACAAAGAGGGTGGCATTCGCATAAGTAGAGAGGCCTGAAGTTGTGCCTCATGTGTAGGAATTCTTTTGCTCGTTGGCATTTTTGTCTCATTTCTGGGAGAAGTAGCAGGGTAACACTAGAGAAGTGTGCTAAGTTCTTTTTTTCCGAGAGTAATTCACATTGAGAGTTGTATTGTAAACTTATCCCGTTCCCCAGAATAATTCTTTTCTGCCAGACAGCCTGTGAATATCATCACCAGTTCTTAAGAGGATCATGTAGAGATTACTCTCCAGTAATGATACAAACAGATAATCAAGCCCAATTTCAGGTCTTCACAGGCCTGTGCTTGTTGCCCCTTGGTGGGTATCTATACAAATTGAATCACACATAGGTGAACACTTGAACACCTGAGCAGAACAATTCTTTCCTTGTTTTTGTATCCATGGAGCCTGTATAGTGCCTCCCACGTGGTCTAAGTGCCAGAGAAATTTGATGGGGCAGCGCGTGCAAGTGGCACTCAGAGTGTTCTTATGTAGTAATAGGGGGCTGTGGGTCTCTAGCCCCTGCAGTTTGCTGGCCTTATGTGCTTTTGAACACACTTATGCACACCACAGATTTTCCTCCTTTGTAGCATATCACAGCTTCAATTTGGTTAAAATCAATTCTTTTCAATGTATTCATTAACTGTGTGTGCACATGCCCACCTGGGCATGTGCTGGCAGACTTTGGTTTGAATCCCGACTTAGGCTTTTGTTGTGGTGTGACTTCTGGGCCATGCCTTCACCTCTCTAAGCTCCAACTTCCACACCTCTAAAATGGACATCATAGCACTTAGCCAAGTTGTATTCAGGTTTAGAGATAGGATGTAAAGAATCTAAAACAGTGATAGTAGATATGCTTAATAAATGCTAGCTTTATTATTACTGCTGCTATGACCGTGGTAATGACAATGTCAGAGCTTGGAATCTGTGGTGTGGAGGACATGAAGGTTGACAAGATGCATTCCTGCCCCTTGGAGTTCATGGTGAAGACCAACCCACCCTGCAATAATTATGCATTATGCAATAATTATGTACTATTACTACATAGTCCACCCTCTAGGTCCTGTAATAACCCTGCAGCCACAGTGGTTATGACTGAGCTTTGTGACCTTGGGTAAGTTATTTAACTTCTCTGAGTGTCACTGAGTGATTTGCAAGAACTAAATGAAATAAAACATTTAAAATTCTTGGCACACAGTAGACCCAGAACAAATGCTGGTTCCCTCCTCCCTGAGGCAGTCATCATCAAGATGTTCTGTGGATTTTACTGCTGGCAAAAACAAATGAGACTAAATAAAAGTCAGGGGTGAAAATAAGGGGAATTACAGAGTTTTTGTTTTGTTTGGCTTTGTTTTCTTTAAGTTTTGCAAAATATTCAGAGATTCTTCCGTCCCTTAACCTTCAGTAGATTTCAGATGACTTGTCATTCTCCAAGGTGAAATTTATTTTTCTGCTTTGATCTCTAGACATCTCTAGACATTTCTCATAGATGGCTTTGACCTTGGTTGGAGATGTCTCAACACTGTATGCACCAATTCTGGTTATGGCCCCTCCAATCCCAGCTTGAATGCCTAGAATTTCTTCTCTGGCTCGGTCACTTCTGCCCTGGCTTGTGGGAGTCTGCTTGCACTAAGCCCCCAGGAGAATTTTCCTGTTTGTGCCCAGAGCTCCGCCCTTTGGCTCCTGCCCTTATTCTAAGCTATAGATACCATCCTGGCACTTTACTGAGGGTGTGTAGTTTCCTGCCTCAAGCCCTGAGAGATCCCCTGGCCCAGAGGGAACTCCATCTAGAGTTAAGGTCTCTTTGGTGAGCTTCTTCCCAATCTTTTATTTCTTCACACACCCAAGCTGCTTACTCTTCCTTGAATTCTCAAATGGCAAGTTCCATTCTGATTGCATTGTCCTTCCACCCACAAGCATGTCACTTCCAAGCCACAACCCGAGAGAAATTGGCTCCCTCCTCTATCATAGCATTTGTGATCATCTTTATTATAATACTTAAAATGCATTGTTAGTTTTATGTGTGTCCCCAGCAAGATTTTTATTTCTTAGGGTACAGGGGCCATGGAAAATGCATCTTCATCGACCCTGGGGCAACTAATACAATGTAAGCATAGAGTGGATGCGTCCCAATGCATATACTTAAGGAAATAGGAAGAGAAGCAAAAAGACTCTGCAAACATGCTGAAGAAAAATGGCAGGAATGGGACTAGGAGTAGATCCTTCAGACTTCCTAGTCTTGGTGCTGCTAGGAACTTACCACATGGGAAGTAAAGATACCAGGAAGTCTGGGGTTTTCAGAGGCTGAGACTGAATCAGCAGTAGACTGGGGCACTGGCCTAGTGAAAGGAATAGGAGCCACACAGACCTGGGGACCAGTCTTCATTCCAGCACTCAGTGGCTCTGTGATCAGCTACAATTTGTGTCAATTCTCTGATGCTAAATTTGTTTTGGTAGCAACGTGGTTAGTATCTTCTATTGAGAGATAATGCATTTGGCTCACAGTAGATACTCCATGAATTGTCCTTATAAACATATCACATATATTAACAATGTCTGAGTGACTTCAGTGTCCCCCACAGCATCTGTTGCACTGTCTTGAGTATGCTGCCTCTACTACCCTGTTCTTACTATTAGTGTGCCAAGCACCATGGTGGCTGCTTTCCATAGATTTTCTCATTTAATTTTTTCCTCAATAATCTTGTAAGATGAGAGGTTTTCATGTCATACATGTTATACAGATGAAGAAATTGGGGATTGAAAGAAAGTAAGTGACTTGCCCAGTGTTTCCCATAATTAGTAATTGGGATTTAAAGCCACCCACTCCTACTGCAGAGCATGTGTTCTTTGCCTCTACCCTTTATTTTCTATTCTAGCATTATTGGGAAACACTTAATGTATTTATGTGAAGCTGTCCTGACTCTGGAAGTCTTAAAAGAACATGTGAAAATACAATTTCTGTATTAAAAAAACTCTGCATTTCAGATTCCCAAATCTACTCCTCAATGGGCCACAGGGCCGGGTAATTCTAATACACTAATAACCCTAATACATAAATTATTATGCTTAAATAATGAGACCACGGAGCATCATTTCAGGGAAGCATGGAAGCTGGCTCAGGAGATGGATTTTTGATGTCTAAAGTTCTCAGGTTAAAAAGAAATCTGTGCTGTGTTTCAATGAAAAAAAATCTGCCATCTAGTATTTTTTTCTACTGATCCATAACCTCCTCAAGGACAGGTAGCATCTTCCGTTTAATAATAAATTATTGTATTTGTCTGACAAATTATACTTTCCAAAGTGCTTTTGTAAACCTATCTCATTTGATTTTCCTAGCAACCCAGCAAGGTAGGCAGGCCAGAGGACATTCTTCTTCATGAAAGGATGCAGTGGCTGAGGCTCCTTGTGAGGGGAGTTATCCTGGGTCACACATGTAATTGGTAACAGAGCTGGGGCTAGTATCCCCGTGTCTTGGCTCAGTGTGCATCTTCTCCCAAATGCCTGTTTCAGTGAGATCAGACAGCTGCAACAATTTGTACACAATGAGATCTTCAACAAACCATTGGCTGATTCGGCTCAAAACAATTGAAGATATTTCTCACTATGATTTCCATTGATTCTCTAAAGTAGCTGAGAAATGCATTATCTGTAGTTTACCTGTGTGCAGGAGACAAGCAGAAAGCAAACCATTGATCAGTCTTGAAAGTTGTTTCCTCAGACATCTGAAAAGTTTTCAGAGCAGGGAAGTTTGCTGTTTCTGCCTGTGGCACTTTCCTGATGGCCACTGTATCACGGACTCACAGACTCGCCTCTCTTAGTCATCATGAAAATAATCTCCCTGTAACTGGTATGGTGGATTTCAGCCTCATTTTGGAGAGGATGCCCATCCAACTCCAAAAACTTCTGAGATATAACGCCCACTAGAAGGTTCTGAGAGAGTAATGAAACTCGGCACACAGTATACAGTTTTTTCAGATCCTTTATGGAATAATTTAACAGAGTTCTTTGTAGTGAAAGCCACATGAGCCAGGGGTGATTTGGTCATAAGAGTTTAGCTATTTGAACCCAAATTAGCTGGTTTCAATCAGAGTTCAAGAGACATTTACAAGTTTTTTGGTGTTTATTTTGGTAATCTATAAATCTTCATTAGATATCCATTTTATTTGGTGTCCATCCATCCAAAATATAAGCACTGGGATCCCTGGGTGGCGCAGTGGTTTAGCGCCTGTCTTTGGCCCAGGGCGCGATCCTGGAGACCCGGGATCGAATCCCACATCGGGCTTCCAGTGCATGGAGCCTGCTTCTCCCTCTGCCTGTGTCTCTGCCTCTCTCTCTCTCTCTGTGTGACTATCATAAATAAATAAAATTTAAAAATATATATATATAAGCACTGACAATTTTCCTTGAAAAATTTAGAGATCATAGATTGATTGAATCTATTGTGCAGAGTATTAGTGAAGGTTTGGATTAGGGTCACTCTGCCAATGTATAACCATTCTGTCAGCTGCCCTGTCTACCAAGTGGATAGTTAACAAAAGCCAGCAGATCATACAGCATACGTAGCCTTCTGCTTAAAGAATATTTGGGCTGAATCGAGATTTTGCTAATAAATCTATCCTCAGTGTCTGGAACACGATAGTTAGTAAATTTTGTTGCATGGATGGAGTGTAGCCTTGTAGACCTTTGCATTCTGCTTCCTGCTTCTCCATTTCACCTGTGCCACTGCCTGCCCACTTTGTAACATGGGTTCTCTCCATTACAAATATGCCATCCTTTCTACTGCTTCTTGCAAAACTTCTTCTCCTGCTGCCCCCTCTCCTACTTGGTGATCTTATTCATTTCATGAACCCAGATCACGTGTTTTTCCTCTGGGAGAGCTTCTGTGACACCTTCACAAGTCAGAGTTCACAGTGTGCCTCACTTTGTGCCTCCCTTTCTCGAGGAACACACTTCCATGGTCATGATGACACACATCATTGCCATATACCTGTAATGGTGTTGCTGGGTAGACTGGGGAGACTTTGGGCTGTGAGGCCTCCACCCAGCCCAGCCCAAAAATGTCACCAGAGGCTCTTGGTTTCTTAAGGAGAAAGAATTCAAGGACAGATACCACATGGTGGGTGAGTAGCACAAGTAGGCAAGTATTAGAAGGAAAATACACTCTTGAGCTGTGAAAGCAGATGAATGCAAGGGAGAGATGCACCCCCTAGGGTTTGAGTTTCTGTCTTTTATTGACTGGTGTTAACAAGGAAGTGGGATATTCATCACTTGAGGCAGGCATTTCTTGGACGTTAGGTTAACAACTGTCGTTTCTGTATTTGGTCAAGGGTTTCCTGTCGTGGCACCCTTCAGGAGGAGATTTTAGATTTTAGTAAGCTAATGTAGTATGGTGAAGGAATAATGTGAACTTTGGCCACTTTGTCAGCCATCTTGGGCCTCTCTGCTTCCATCTGGTTTCTTGTGTTTTGGTTGTGGTGCACTGCCAGGACAGGCCTCTAACTTCTTCACAGTTGGCCAGGGCTTCCCACTGCCGGGCCTCCAGGCACCCTGTTAGAACCTAGCTAACTGCCTCCTCTAACAGAAGCTCTGAGTTCTCTTCGGCTGTCACCCCCAAGGGCAGGGCCTCTGTTTTACTCACACTGGAGTGCTGCTTCAGTGGTGGGTACACGGTAGACACTTGCTAATTCCTGGCTGGAAGGAAGGAAGGAAGGAAGAAAGGAAGGAACACTGTGTTCAGACCAAAGGTATGAGACTTGCAGACAACTTTATGGGATTCAGTCTCTTAAATTCTGAGAGTTGAATTTGAAGAGACCCTCCTGGGCTGTTGGAGAGAGTCTTCAGAGAGCACCGAAGGCAACAATGCTCCAGAGCTGGGAAGCGCTCAAGATTCCTCCAGACATTCACGGTGATAATCATTAAAATGATTCACATCGACTCTATATTCCATACCCTTCACAGCAACTATTGAAACACTTAGCACACCACAGGCCCCCCGGTGCTCAGCCACCTCACTTGGTTTGTCCATGTTCTGCGCTGAACCTCACTGTGGTGGCAGGATTCAGTAGCATTTGCCTAGACTTCATCAAGAATTCTATAGCCTAATTTGGGTCTTTCTTGTACTTGTTTCCATAGGTCCCTAGGCTTCTTTCATAATGAACTGTATTTCTTTGCATTTTGCCACAGCGGTGAGCTTAGTTTCTGCACAGAACCCCTCCACCCCTCAGCCTTTCCTCTGCATCAGAAAAGGGACCGCAACAGGCTCTCTGCTGCCTGGCACTGACGTCTGAGAGCATTTTTGTTACATAAATGAATCTGTATCGGGAGGGTTATTTTTACAGAGAGGGTTCAAGTTCATGTTATGTTCATGCATTTTAAATACCACTAGGAGAGTGCCTAGTGCAGAGTTTGGGTTGAAAAAAAAATTTTATCATAGCATGGAAAATTTTACACAAATAAAAATTAAAGTGGCTATAGCTTTTGCACATACATTTTTCTCTGAACTCCCCTGTGAGGTGGGTGCCATTCTCCTTTCAATTTTATGAAGACGGAAATTGAGGAAGCCGGAAATTGAGGAGGCTCTTGAGAAATTTAGTCGTCGGCTGGAGGTCACACAGCTGGTTAATGACAGCGTCAGACCTTGACCTAAGTCTGTCTCCAGATTTTATGATATGACATCATCTGGTAATTATTGAGGTGATACAGCTTAAATTGGTCAGAAACCATCGATCAATAGGACAAGGATACTGTATAAAGGAATCTAGTTTGTGGTCATTTTTGAAAGGTCTTACTTAAAAGCAAAAGGTGGAATAAAGGTTTTTGTTGTTGTTTAAGTTTCCTTCTCTCCTTTCTGCTCTGCAGTTTGATGCAGCTTTGAGTGACTTGTAATTTTGAATATAAGCAGTACGCCTATAAAGACTATTCTACAGGTAAAATACACATTTGGACAAGAGAATCTGATTTTAAGATCCCTTTTAATAATTGTAAGTGCATTCCACAGGCTTTGTCGGGTGGAGAGCAGTCTGCCAAGCCCTGGGAGCACAGCTATGCAATAGGAAAGGATGGACCTGCTTCTGCCCTCAAAGATCTTGCTCTCTAGCATTTTAAAAATAACATTAAACTTCCCATGTTTATAGAGTAGCAGTCACCTATGCTATTCTTTTTGTGCTATTTTGGTATCATTCAGTTAGCAAATATTTGTTGAAGACTCATTGTCTTCTTGACACACAGAAGTGATTGCTACCTAAACCGTGACCTTGAATAGATATGTTCACAGGGAAAATTGCTGTAGAGTCTGTGAGCACTGTATTAGTGATGCAGAATTTAGTTTAGAGGTCTCATGGATGGAGTTACAAATTCTTCTGTGGAGAGGCCTGATAGGAATTGGGAAGGTCCCCAAATGGTGTGAGGAGACTCAATCATTTAAGCTCATTTTTGGAGTGGTAGCTCAGGACCATATATTTTATCATGTTATATAAAGTGCAACTGTATTTACAATTAAGGTGTTAATTTTACATTATAACTGAATGAAATCTTGCTAAGTGATATCTAGCAGAGTATATATACTTTTAGTTTTCATGGATTTAATATCAGCAGTTTTGATTATTCAAGAACTATTTTGAGGGTTCCTGATATGAGCAGTTTCTAATTTTGCTGAGAATCTGCTTTTAATCACCTGGCTTTGTTTGGAATGCTTCATGGAAGCAAAGTATTTATAAAATTAGTGAGTCTAGCAGACTGCCCAGCCGTTGCACCTGAACCTGGCTTTGTTGTTCTCCATATAATCTTTTTATTTTAAGACTTATTTATTTATTTGAGAGAGAGAGAGTGGGGGAGAGAGAGAGGGAGAGAGAATCTCAAGCTGACTCCCTGCTGAACATAGAGCCCGACTTGACTTGGGGCTCCATCTTGTGACCCTGAGATCAGGAACTGAGCTGAAACCAAGAGTTGGTCACTTAACCGACTAAGCCACCTTCGCACCCCCTTCATGTCATCTCAAGTCATCTTGTACACTACTAGCAAAGCCTTGATTGCTTTGTTGGAAATGACCATCCTTTGAAATATTAAATCTTGAGAAATTTAGAAAGGTAGCTAACTTGTGTTAGAAGAGGATACATAGGAAATATCTTCTCTCAGGAAAGTGATAGCATGGAACTAGAAGAGCCTATAAAACTATCTGAGACTTGGAGTATTAATGCAGAGTATCCATTCCCTTCACATTAGAGTATCAGGTAGCCAAAAGATATAGAAATGTTTGATGTTAGATTGGGACTGTACTAACTAATATGCCATAATAGGGTAAATAGTGTTGTAAAATTCAAAGTGCTTTTAAGCCTCTTTGGGCTTTTCATATTCCAGACTGAGAAAGTACCCATAATGTAATAAGTGCTCAATACATATTTGTTGTCTGGAATTTAAGTCTTATGGACATTAAAATGCTAATTAACACTCATCCAACACATTGCATCTTTATTTTTTCCTTGAAGGATCAATTCCCAAAGATTTTGACTTTAGATCAAGCTCTTATATAATTTAATTTGAGGTATGGTATTATCTATAAGGTATTTGTGTTCTCCTAGGAACATATTTGTGTTGGAGATTTAAAAAATGCCTGTATCTGTTAGTACAGCATTGATTCTCTAAAATGCTGGCCAACATTATTAGGCTGATGGCAAAAAAAAAATTTGGAGGAAAAATATAATGAAATGTTTCAAAATAGTGACATTTGTTAGCTCACATTCAGTGCCTCCTGTACATTTTTCCTTTATGTTTCTCTGTCTCTGTCTCTCTCTCTCCCTGAAAATATCCTACCTCCAAGTTTTCCCCTTAACAGAACAAAGTAGTAAGAGGTAATTTTTTCAAGCCAAATGTGACAGAACACACATCAGCATTCAGGAATAAGGTTTTTGCAATAGGTAATAGTGTAATCGGTTTTGCCAGCAGCAGAATGTACAATCCTATTAGAGATGGGGAAAAGGAAAAGTATCACCTTAATTTACCTCTAGGCAATAGAGCAATAACTTGGGGTGCCTAGGGCTGCCTGTGTAAAGATACTTTAATCATATAGTAAAAACATTTTTAGTCTGCTGTCTGCTTTAGATGAGGGAAGACTCTCCCAAGTTAATAAATGAAATTCATTCAGCATTCGGTCTGGCAGTGATGATATGCTATTCTTAATCTTTGTCAACATTAAATCTGTTAAAGAAATTTAGCAGACTAAGATGAGATCAGTTTCTCCCCCCCCCCCCCCCCCAATATTCCCTTTACAAATTGGACTGTGGCCTTTGGATGGGGCTGATACTGCACAAAAAGGGAGTGCTTCAAAAGGAGGGGGAGCCAGGGCTTCATTCCACAACCTTGAGACAGAAGCTGCTTTCTATTGTCTTGTACCTTTGGGACTGAACTCATTATAGTAACCATCAAAGTAGAAAGTCTTCAGCTGGGGGTATTTCTCATGTTTGCTTTCTGGCTGTATGGGGAATGTGATCTTTAATTAGTTCAGGATATAAAATATTGCAGAGAATTTCCCAGGCATACTCTGCTTTGTCGTCTAGGTCAGCAAATGCAATTCTGTATTAATTGTGGCTGAGCTATTGTCTTAGACTGGTATTCCTAGAGTGCCTTTTACCAATTAATGGTAATATACTACTGGGAAATCATGTTGCCTTGTGGAAGCCCGTAAATAGCAATGTGCTAATAGGCTGTCTATTAATAGTAATACAAAGTCAAGGATCTAATGCCATTAAATGGTAGGATTCATGTGTGAAAGCCTTCTGGTAAATACTAGAAAGAATGTCACCAGTCAGTTGTATGTGTGAGGGCATGCATGTGTGCTTGTATGCATGTGCACATATGTATTTTCTTCTGGTCTCTTTTTCTGTTCTTTGTGTTTCTTTTGGGCTCTTTTCTACTGTGAATTTCTATTTTCTGTCAACTCCATGATTGATTGGGTTCAGGGATGCAACATGTACCAGCCGTTGCCTTTGAACCTGTACTTCAGATGTGTGGTGTTTTATTTCCTCTCCTGCCTCTTGGCTTATCATCAGTTCTAGCAGTGAATTTTGACATGTGCAAATTAATAATCATTCAGTCAAAATGAATATGGTGACCTCTGTGCCCACACAGTGTACTAAAAGGAGAGGGATGTGGTGTTCATGAACTCGAGGAGTTACAATTTAATGCGAGAAGCAAAAATGTATGCATTTGTATGTATATATATTTTTCCATCTGTCTCTCATAGTTTATCAATTTATTATAGTCTAATGTAACCACGTACTTTTTACATTTGCTTGGGATAGACTCCTGAGAATAATAGCTAATTTTATGGAAGGCAGAATTAAGAATTGAAGTGACCTCTCTAGGCTGGGAAGCTGAACCAAAGGCAAGGCAAGAAGTATTACAGGGATAACATTAAAACTTTAATTGAGGTACAAACATGTGATTATAGAAATGCAGTATGGAAAGATAGCCCTGCAGTACATTGGAGAAAATACCTTGATGTTTTAGTGAACAAAACCTAGAGATGAAGCAGAGTGTGAAGTAGTTTGTTTCCAAGAAGCCTGATGCACTCTGAGGACAGTGATAGACAAGTATGGATTTTAAATGAACTGGTTTCCCAATACCCTGTCTGAGCAGGCCACATGCATCAGGGATAATCCATTAAGGGACATTTTCAGACTGAATACCATCTAGGAGAATGTGAACAATATGGAAAGCATTGGGTAAGAGCCATCTCATGAAAGTGAGGTCCAAAGACAACGCAGAATATTGACTACAGGATGAGCACTGGGTGTTATTCTATATGTTGACAAATTGAACACCAATAAAAAATAAATTTATAAAAAAAAAGAATATTGACTACGAAAAGGAAAAGGTAGGAAAGAGATAAATCCATTCATTATGTTAGGACATGTGGACTAGAAGAAGCTCAATACGTAATCTGTGCTGTTTCAGGGAGTCAGTGTGCAGGCTGGCAAATATACAGGCTGGCTCTGAAAAAGAACTTAGCAGTCTCCACTGCCTACTGGTAGAGCAGAAAGGCTTGGGAGTTAGGGAGCTCATGGGGGATTGAGCCTTCAACCCAGACCAAAGCCTCAACCCAACTCAAAGTTGAGGCCTGGCCACAGATGGTTGCTTACATTTAATGATCATGATATACTTACTCTGTTAAGGTTCTCAAGACATGCCAAGTGGACAGAAAAGCAAAGCCTAGTTCTATTGCTGACTAATAATGTGATCATGAAAAAGTCACACAAACTTCAAACCTGTTTCTTCATCTTTAAAATAGATTTAATACAGTGCCTTAAGTACAGTGTAATAAGCACTCAATAAAAAGTAGCTATTGTTGTTCTCACCTTATACACCAACTCTTCCTTTTTTTTGCTTTAGCCTGAGAAGTGAGCTTAAGATCAGCTGGTGAGGGGTGCTTAGTGCTTAGGCCACTAGGAGGCTGCTTTCCAGCTTGGGTCATGACCCCAGGGTCCCGAATCCAGCCCAGCATCTGGCTCCCCACTCAGTGGGAAGCCTGTTTCTGCCTCTCCCTCTGCCCTTCCCCAGCTCATGTTCCCTCTCTTGATCGCTCTCTCTCTCTCTCTCTCTCTCTCTCTCAAATAAGTAAGTAAGTAAATAAATAAAATCTTAAAAAAAGAAAAAGATCATCTGGTGAAATCCTGATTAAATTCTCAGCTGAATATCAGGAAGTTTGAATCAGAATGTGTGGCAACCACAAACAAGTTCCAATCTCCTTTGCTTAGTTATGCCTGTATGTCTTAGTTAGGACTTGGAAAGTAGTATTTGGTTCTTATATTTAGGAAAATTCCTGATTATAATATTCATATTGCCTTATAAAACAATAGTAACAATTTTAAAACAATAACATTAACAGCAATAATTGCTAACATTTAGTGAGTGCTTGCTATGTACCAGGCATTGTGCTAAAGCATTTCAACAGTAAACAATTAGTATTCCCTATATTATCATTATAATAGGTGAATTAAACACATGATTTTCTTTAAACCTCAAGTAAATTTATGAGATGCCATCCCTATTTCATAAGTAAGGAAAACAGGTGGAGAAGTTGTTACTTGCGCAAGGGCACATCACTAATAAATGTCAGAGATGAAATTAAGATTTTTCACCTGAATTCACTGTGCTTCCTCAGTTCATCAGCTCTTTCACACCTTTTTTGGCCATGATCCTCAGTGAGAAATACTTGTATCATATCACACTGTTCTCTCTCTCTCTCTCTCTCATTTTCTCACACACTGGTCTTACAAAGCACCTTTTATCCTTACGGCATACAACCCATTCCGGTTTTCCTATTCTGTTGCATTTCATTTTAAAAAATACACAGGTCAGACCTATTAAATTGATTTTACATCTTACTCGGTGATCTCTACTAACTATAATTTAAAAAATAATGCACACTTGTTCTTTCTCTTCCTGTAGGAATAAAAATTCTATGCACTGGATAAATTATAGTACTCATATATGTAAAAGGATTTACTTCTTACTCTTTTGAGATGGCCCCATGAAACGGTGTCATTTCCTAATAGCAGAGGTTATGGTGAAGGAGAAGCACATTATATGAATCATGTTGTCCAAATGAATTACTGCTGTCATCTGAATTAAAACAGATACATTGTTCCAAATCAGAGTCCTAAGTGACTTGAACATTTCCATCGGAGATTGTGAATTATTATGTAATGGAAGCTAGATAGTTGTAGTTTTTCATTTTGAAACAGGCATAGCTGTCAGGTCCAGATCATACACAAAAGCCAACTTGTGCCATGAAAAATACCGTGTGAGGGCCAGAGAGCCACACAGATTCCACGAATGAGCCAGACTTCTTGGGAGGTCAGTGCTCAGACCCAGGCATGGAGTGAAGAGTGCTCACTTATTTTTGTGATTTTTCCCCCCCATCCATCTCTTTTGGATGCTTCCCAGTGACTATGCCTATTTGTTTAAGGGGCATTTGAAACCTTTCTGTTCTCTGATCGGGGCTCGACTCTGAGAATAGAAACAGAAGTAAGGTATTCCAGAGGTCTACTGGTTGTGAACAACTGTTACTTAGGAGTCTAATATTGGTTCTCTGCAGGAAATCATACAAATGGCTGATTAGCTCTATCCAATAAAGGAAAGCATTTTTATGGCTGATTTTAAAGTCATATGTTGGCTATGTCTTTAAAGTATTACTTTAACTGGCTGGGAATAAATATACTATATTTTTGCATTTTCTTCCTTCCTTTAATTTCTTTAGTGCAAGGATAGCTATCCTGCTGGGCTCTGCCATCTTTCTGACAAGATTTACCTGGGGGCACCCGGATGGCTTAGCGTCCAATCTTGATTTGGGCTCAGATTGTGATCTTTAGGGTTGTGGGATCGAGCCCCACATAGGGCTCTGGGCTGAGCATGGATCCTGCTTGGGATTCTTTTACTCCTTCTCCCTTCACCTTCCCCTATCTCTCACTTAAAAGGATTTACCTGTTCCTGGCAGGACATTTCTGTGAAGGGCTGCAGGTCAGGAATGTTTCTCTTTCATCCAATACACATTTACTGAGTGATTATGTGTATATTATGTGTGTCAGTGACAGAAAGCACAGAAGATGCATAAGACATTGGCCCCCTTTAAGACACAGAGGGGAATCTAGCTGGCTCAGTTGGTAGAGCATGCAACTCTTGATCTTGGGGTCGTGAGTTCAAGCCCCATGTTGGGTATAGAGTTTACTTTTTTAAAAAAATTGTAAAAGACACAGAGGTGTCAAACATTTTTTATTTTTTATTATTTTTTTATGATTTTATTTATTTATTCATGAGACACACAGAGAGAGAGAGAGAGAGAGAGAGAGAGAGAGGCAGAGACACAGGCAGAGAGAGAAGCAGGCTCCATGCAGGGAGCCTGACGTGGGACTTGATCCTGGGTCTCTGGGATCATACCCGCAGGCCGAAGGCAGCACTAAACCGCTGGGCCACTGGGGCTGCCCAGGTGTCAAACATTTAAAGAAAACTGCAAAATAGTATGTTAAGTGCCATAATAATGGTAGATATAAATAGAATGTGAAATGGTGGCCACATCTGTTTGAGAGGTTGATGGTTTCATAGAGCAGGAAGTGCTCGTATTGTGTCTTAGAGGTGGGGAAGCATGGTTATTCCAGGCAGAGGGAACAACATAGAGCAATTTGGGGGTGTCTGGAGTATTCAGGTAGTGAGTGAGACAGGAAATGGAAGGAGATGAGGGTGGAGAGAGGAGTGGACACATCATGGAGATGGCCATGGGTGTGAAGTGGAGATGTCCAGGTTCACCTGCTACCTCGTTTGAACGGACTCTGGGTGCTGGAGCACCCATTTGATTGTTTCAGGCCAGGTTTTTCTGCAGAGACTGACTCTGTCTGGCGCTCCTTCTGCAATTGTTCTTGGACTTGCTGAGACTTTCTGCTGGAGACTGAGCAGACGTTACACTGATTCATGACTTTGGGTATCTGTTTATATCTCTGGTCCCAGCTCCTGTTTGTGCAGCAGATGCATTTTTGAGGAGCCAAAGCTGAAAGTGCCAGTGTGCTGCTGGCGTATATCACTACCTTCCCTGGGCTGTTCCTGCAGTGGGGTGAGGTTACAGATCTACATCTACTGCAGCTTATGGGTTATATGAATATTGTACCAGTTGGTGAGAAGCTTAGATTTTCTCAGCTGGGCCTCCTGCTATTTTAATTAAACTCTGCTTTTAGCAGCTTTTCCTGTTTCCACTCTCCCAGGGCTAACTAGGTGCATTTTTTTTTTTTTTTGGTTTTTTAACTCCTTGCCACATGTTGGACACTGTTAATGGATATAACAAATTATAATAATTCTCAGCTGGGCTCTTCCTGCACAGTCATCAAAACTCCATTGGAGGTAGAAACACCATGCACTCATTGAACAAATATTTATTGTTCATGTACTATGTGTACAAGCTGTCATGTGTTCTGTAGGTGCTGGGGTCTGTTGAGTAAGGCAGGCAGGATCCTCTCTGCGTTGGGGGATATTACAGTCTAGTCGGGGAAATAAGCTTTAAACCCGCCCCCCATCATCAAGATCACTAATGATGAAACCCATTCCTCAGAAATACTTCTGTGGCTGTAGAGCATGCCTAAGATTTTGAGCAGGCAGCTGGTCAGAACTGATTCTTCAGTCAAGAATTCCCCATGCAACCTACAGTCTGGCATGATCCCTTGAAACTCTAGGCTATTCCTCCATTTTCTTTAATTTTTTTAAAGATTTCATTTATTTATTCATGAGACACACACAAAGAGAGAGAGGCAGAGACACAGGCAGAGGGAGAAGCAGGCTCCCCACAGGGAGCCCGACCTGGGACTCAATCCCGGGTCCCCAGGATCACACCCTGGGCTGAAGGTGGTGCCAAACCGCTGGGCCACCTGGGCTGCCCTTTCCATTTTCTTTTAATACTGCCCCTCCTTTGTTGTTCCTTTCTCTTGCAACCTTCCATAGGTGCCTGGAATTTCATCTCTGTTGGACTCTGAAGTGTAGATGCATAAAAGGAAGAAGGGTGGATATAGCCATATCCCATGAGAACCCAGGAGCTGTCCTTTCTGGACACGTTCCCTCTTTTCTCTTTGATCCTAGTTTATCATAGTATCCAAGAAGCTATCCTAAGTTTAAGCTAGAACTGTTTATGTTGAGTAATACCTTCTGGACACGAGTCTCATACATTTTTGGTAGCAAAACAACTTTCTTTTAGATACTGGATACTGATCAAGATCAATAGTGTATATATACTGTCTATACCTACCAACAGAATTCTTCATTCAACCATTCGCACACATTTTTAAAACAGTATGCTGATATATTATAATTTTCACATTATCTTGAATTTCAACAGTAATACAGATACCATGTTATGACTGCCTTTTTTTTTTTTTTTTTGGAGTTCCTAAAATAGTCATTTCTGATTCTAATGTCTATTACTTGCTTCACATTATGGGCCATGTCTCAGGGTTCTCATCAAAATCATGCCAATTTTTCATCTCCGTCTTGAGGAAACCGCATCGCAATTTATTCGCAAATCTCAATCATTTGTTCTAAAACTAACATTTACCTGTATTTCCATTTACACAGCTTAGAATTCCTAAGCCCATTTAAACAGACATTCTAAAAAAGCTCTCTCCTATCTGTAGCATGAAAGTGCAACAAAACAGTCTCACGATGGTTTTTCCCTTCCTCTTTTACTGTCTTGGTGCCAGTCAACAGCTCCGTATTTACTAAAAATGCCAGCCTTGTGCCTACGCGCACTGAATTTCAGGGCTGTAACTAGATGAGGATTTGTCTTTTGTTTTCTTGTCAAAGCTTGGGCTGAGAGAGTGAGTTAGTATTTGTCTGTGTCTTGTCAGTGCCTCTGGTTCTGTCCACAGAGCGAGTGGGCACATTTCATCTCAATTACGAATAGAAGATGAATACAGGGTAGTGTGTGTGTGTGTCAGAGGTTAGAACCATTTAATAGGATGAACTGCGAATGAAAATTGGAAAACAATCCAAGATATCTATAGAAGATGAGAAAGGGAGAAACTCAATTAGAGAAAACCATACACTTTCCTCCTTCTGGGCCCTGGTTTCTTTACCCTATTGTAGTCGCTTATTTGGTTTTAAATGGGAAAGCAAAGAGTTTATTGTTTCCATTGTGGAGAAAGGTAAGGTGGTTTCAAGGATTTCATTCATGTGCTCTAATGCTTATGTATAGTCTCTATAACCTAATCAACCTAACTTAATTACCTAAGTATGGCATTGTCTGTGTGATTTTGACAACACTAGTCAAAGGGAAAAGCAATTTTGTGAGATTTCACCTGAAAGGGTGAAAGAGAACAGAAGTTCTGTAGGGTGCTTTTCCCATGATAAGCTTTTATAAACTTGTCATAATAAATGCAAGTATGGGTTTGTAGCTCCCAAAGAGGAAAAACAACAATAATACTAAACTTAGACCCAGATCCATCTTCCTTTGTTTGTGCGTTTTTCTCTTTTATCACCTAGAATGTGTTTTTGCCAAGGGAATAAATTCAGCTATTTTGGGATCAGATGTGCAGTTATCTGTGCAACCTCAGTAAAAATATTTTCTTGGTAAACATCAAATCAGCTGTGAAAGTCAAGAGTGCATTCACTTGAGAAAAGAATAAGTGAGCTTTATGCTTTCATTATTTTATTAGGAGGTTCTGAAGGCTGGTGCTCCTTCTGGGGTAGTAGGTATGCGATTTCTGTCTGAATGGATGCCTCTTTACTCAGTTTTTATATTCTGAAGTGGGAGAAATCAAAAGAAAAAGAAAGTGTTCTCTTCGATGTGGAAAAGGAGTTCTCCCCAAAGGAAAATGTTCACAAAGTTTTAGCATAAAAGCAGACATTCCAATGGATCAGTCCCATTTTAAAAAGTGGACTTTGTACCATCCTACATTACTTACAGAGTAAACGTATGAACTTTTGTGGGTCCCTGGGGGTGTACAAACACTCCAAAGCTCTTATTCCAGTTATGTTGATGTAGGGAGTCTTTCTCGAAGTCCTGTTTTTTGAAGGTAAAAAGCTTTTTCCAAACAAAACTCAAATTTCCAATCTAAATGAAGACTCACAGGGGTGCCTGGGTGGCTCAGTCAGTTAAGGGTCTGCTTTCGGCTCAGGTCATGATCTCTGGGTCCTGGGATGGAGCCCCCTTTTGGGCTCCCTGCTCAGCGGGGAGTTTGCTTCTCCCTCTGCTTCCTCCCCACTGCTTATACTTTGTCTCTGTCTCTCTCTGAAATAAATAAATAAAATCTTTTTTTTTTTAAAGACTCATGATAGCTAGTCTTCTCAAAGATCCCAAATACTCTGTGCTGGGTTACAGTCAGTAGTAAATAAGCCTAAATACTGGATTAAAGTATGACCAATATCTGACAGCACATCCACCTGAAAATGTTCTTACTTGAAGAGCTAAGGGTTATGGTCTGACATTTCATTGAAAAATCCCACAGCACTGTTCAAGACAGAAGAGTTTGATTTTGTGGACAAATTTTAATTTAATTAAAGTTATGCCTTATATACAGTCTGTCTTTTCAACAAAATTTTCAGTACTACTTCTCTGTCAGCAATGTTTTGTCTTACCACAAAAACATGGCATTTTGTCGTGAGTCAAATGATTAAACAACAATGGGGAATTGTTTAAAGAGTTTTATATATGAGGTCTACTGTTATTTCCATAGATGGAAAATTGTAGTATTGTGTTTTTTTTATTTTTTTATTCTTCTCAACAATAATACAAGATTGAATCTTTACAAGATGTGTATCAGAAACTGCTGGTAGGCATATAATTGGTAGAAACTTTCTGGAAGATAGTTGATTCAAATGCTTTAAAATGATATATATGCTTTGTCCCATCAATTCTACTTTTAGGAGTTTATCCTAAAAAGTGTTGAAAAAAGATGTAGTTACAAGGTTACTCATCAATGCATGAATTATAATGGTGAAAAACAAAATGTGACCCAATTAATGACCTAACCAGTGGGGTCTCATTGAGTAAAGGATTAACTTCATAAGGGCATTTCAATAAATATTTTTTGAGCATCTAGTGTATACTAGGGTATGCAACAATGATGGAACCGAGGAAATTCTTGCACATAGGGAATGTATATTTTCTTGTGTTTGTGGCCTAGTGGCAAGTGGGCATTACTGCTACACAGTCATTAAAAAGCAATCACATGGAACTTCAGTTATTGATGTGGAAAGAAGTTCAGTAAGCAGTGGTCAGTGAGGATTTTCAATGACAGGAAAATATGCTGCTTTAAGGTGACAAGAATATAGAACAAAGGCAATGCACCAAGGATATTAACAGTTATTATCTCTAGGCCATGAGCAAATGAGGGGAAATTTTTAAAAATTCATCTATATTACCTAATTTCTTCTATAATGAAGTCTTAAGCATTTTTTAAAACAAAGCTTTACCTAGTTACCAAATGTGAATGCTCCCAAACTTCCTGCTAGGCCAAAGATCCTTCCTTCCTTCCTCTCTTCCTGCTTCTTCCTTTTTCCTTCTTCCTCCCTTCTTTCCTGCTTCACTTCCTGCCTCCCCCGCTCCTCTGGATCCATCTATCCATCTACCTACCTACCTATCATACATCACTGAAACATAGGAACAAAAAAGAATTTCACTTCCCCTCAGATACCAATTCCTTTGTTTGCCTACCATTGTTATCAGAAAATAGTTCTAGGTATCTAATCAAAATCCTTTGTACTGAAGTTTGTGCTTCCTTCTTCTTCTAAATAAATAGAACCTGGCTAATTGCCACCCTTCACATAAATGTAATAACTTCCATGTGTTCAGACACTTAACAAAATTTCTTTTTCACTTTCTTTCCTGGGTTGTCTGAGAGCATTTTGCCACTGCTTTAGATTTCAAACTTCTGTTCTAGTCAGCCGTGAGGCTCTAGATCATTGCCCTGTGCATGTTGGTTATGCCAATTAGCACAGACCGCAGAAAGGGTTTGAGGCTGGGAATAATCTGGATTATAGGAAAGGAAAAAAACAAAACAAAATAAACCGAATGCCAGCTGATGTGTTACTCACAGCTTGGTCCTCTTTCTGCTTCCTATTTTCAGACTGCTAGTGCCTGGTGCCTGCTACCCAGACTAGAATTACTGTAAAGAGAGAACAGGTATACATTTTTTAATCTATTAAAAACTGGTCCCAAAGTGTTTGCTTAAAAAAAAAAATCAAGTACCACATGTATGTTTACTGAGCCTCCAGAACTTCATAGCCAGGGAGGCTTTCAAGCTTGCAGCTAAGTTTTAGAATTCTTGAATTCCAAACAGACCAGAGAGCTGTCAGCTTGAATTAAGCCCTTTGCCTTAATCTTAGCTCTCCAGCTTCCAAGTCTTGGGAAAGAATGAGGAGTGAAGGCGGCTTGTATTTCAGGACATAATTGTTCCCAACAACTGTGTTGTGAGTTTTTCTTCTCCTCTTGCAAAGATGAAAGATCTCTAATCAATAGGAGTCGGCATGAAGAGGACAGAACAGAGTAGAACAAAAGTGTCCAGGCTGCATGTGAATCCATGGACTAGAGCCCACAGAGAGGGAGCGCCTTGTTTGGGTTTTATCTGGGAGCCTGAGGCTTTGAATCTGACTGCCCACAGTGTATACCTGGGAGCAGTGCCGCATTTAAGTGCATGATAACACAACTGATGTCTTCATCAAGCTTTGTTTTTGCTTCAAGTCTTGAGGATATTAACATGACACCATGTGCATGCTAGGTAACAAAGGGACAACCCCAAAACAGATGTAAGTTCTAAGAAAATTTGTCTTTTAAATAGGATAATTTGCAGATGAGGCTTTGAATTTCAGAGCCAGTTGACTATCAATTCTGCATATATATTAGAGAAGTCTAAAATCAATGACAAATTCATTTTATTTTGCCCACTGATTACAGGGTAGTGAAAATCTAGTTGACTTAGGTTTTGTTTGTTGTTGTTTCTGTAATGTGGGTATTTTTCAGAGTTCTTTTCTATGAAGAGCCAGATATCCCCAACTTGCCTGCATCTGCCAGACATCTGCTATCCTTCATTTACTTACTCAGCATTTATAATGTTCCCTAAGATAAAGGGACAAAAAAAAAAGGTGCTAAAGAAGAGGCAGAAGGGGTGAGTCCCAGCCCTGGCCCTCTGAATGAGAGGGTTTTCTCTGAATCTGAAACCTCCTTGAAAAGGTGAAGAACGGAGAGGTCTATATGTGGAGGCAGGGGACAAAGAAGCATCATGCATGTGCAGATGTACACAGAGGCAGAGGAGTGATGGACTTTCAAGGAATGCTCGGTCCTCCAATTCGCCTGGTCTCAAACCAATCCAACATCGGAGAATCTTCTGAGAAGACATAAAAATGGATTCTGAATAATACATTGCAGCAACTTTTAGAAATTGAGGAAAGGAATGGGACTATTGAATTTCCTATTACCAAAGAGCTGATACCAACCCACTGCAAGGAGCACAGGGGCATGGAATTGCCTTCTTTTTCATGATAATGGACACATGTGGATAGATCAGCAGGCAACTTCTGTAATGAAAAGAGTGTGTGACTCCTATTCAGTGCTCTAGATTCCAGGCCTGACTTTGCCAGTTGATTAGCTGGGCGATTCACTTAAAATCACCAATTTAAAAAGTACATTAAAGTGTGTGTTTAAATATATTATATATCAAGTATGTGATATAGAGGGTACATAAAATATATGTATATGTAATATGTTCACACTAAAATTCTAAGCATTTTAAGCATCTAAGTTAAGATTCTCTCCGCTCACAATTTCTCTGTTCATCTTGCCTCATCCCATTTCAGCTCATCGGGGTTGTACATATATTTTAGACTGGTAGCAATTATAGATATAACCACAGTAGTGCATTGAGTGACCCTGGCTGGGCCTATGAGGATAAAATCCCCATTCTTCCTTAATTATTACCACCCTCTGCTCAGAACAACGATCCCTGTTAAGGCATTAAGAGCCTTATACAAGTCCAGGGATGAATAGGAACAGAAAGAAAAATAGTATCTCTGTGATCCTGCTGCCAGCAAGCAAGGGTTAGATAAAAGTGGTTATGGATCCCATGAAGGAATTCCATGTGTTCTCAGAAATAAATCCAGTAAGAGTTTGATTCTTGAAGGAATAAGCAATTTAAAAATGCCCTTAGATGCTAACAACAGGGGAGGTTAGCTGAAGGGTGCCTGAGAACTCCCTGTACATTTTTTTTAACCTTCCTGTGAATCAATCATTCCTGCAAAATAAAAACTTAACAAAAGTGTCCAATGCACTGAGAATTGGCAGTTAATATTTTGACTAATTAAGTCATAATTAAACATATATGCACAAATAGACCTCATTGAGGGCATCTACAATGAATATGCTATCAAAGTTGTGTTTTTTTAAAAGATTTATTTATTTATTTATTTTAGAGAGAGAGAAAGAGCACAAGTTGGGGGAGGGGCAAAGGGAAAGGGAGAGAGAATCCTCAAGCAGACTACCCCCTGAGAGCAGAACTGGATGTGGAGCTCATCCCAGGGCTTGATCCCAGGACCTCAAGATCATGACCTGAGCTGAAACCAACAGTCACTCCCTTAACTGACTAAGCCACTCAGAAGTTTTTTTTTTTAAGTTGTTTTGTCTGTGTGTGTGTGTGTGTGTGTGTTTGTGTGTGTGTGGTGTTTTTGTTGTTGTTGTTGTTGTTGTTATTTTCTTTTTTTTTTTTGACCTCAGAATCTGTATTATTTACTTTGGTGAGGGAATTTTCATCATGTGATAAGCTCACTACCCCAAAGCATTCCCTGAACCAGTTGACAGCTGTTTGTAGAGCTACTGGGGGTGTTGGGGTGTCATTCTTTTGGGGTTAGATGTCATTTGAGACCTAGGATGTGGCATATGAAGATGCGGCTGATGAGCAACTCAGCATATAATGGTCACCTGATTATGAACAACTACACACAGTTTTCCCTTTCATATCAAGTATTGAGAAGTTATTCAATGAGAACAATATACACATATTTTTTTCTAATATTTGTGTCTAAAAAGGAACAATTACAGCTAAATGCACTTCATGCGGGTCTAATTCTAGTTTAAGCTGTACGTGGTTCTGTAGCAATTAATTACTGTTTGCGCATCTGCCCATACAATTAAATATTAAGATGCCCAAAGAATTCCAGTCCTCTGCTACCTTTATTATACAGCAAATAATGATGAAAGAGGAGAAGAAAAAAATTTATAAACATATCTCAAAAACAAAAAATCATTTAAAAATCCCAACTGTATTTGTTTAAAGATTTTATGTTTTTATTTATTTAAGAGAGGGAAGTGTGTGCATGGGGGGAGAGAAGCAGAAGGAGAGGGAAAAGATCTCAAGCAGACTCCCTGCTGAGTACAGAGCCTGGCACCAGGTTCGATCTCAGGACCCTGAGATCATGACCTGAGCCAAAATCAAGAGTCAGATGCTTAACTGACTGAGCCACCCAGGTGCCTTCAACTGCATTTTTAAAGACTTTATTAAATGACATTTTCATAAATATCAGCATAAAATTTGAGCATCTCAATTGCGTATACTTGAAGCGTTTCCATGGTAGATGAAAATGTGAGGGATAAGATGTGTCCCCATCTGGGATATTTTACCTGGGTCCTTTCCACTGAGCTGTACTACCTGGAACATGCTAAAAGCTCACTGTGGATAGTTTATCTTTTGAATAAGATTTATTATTAATCCATCATTTCTACCCCCACTCAGTGCACATTTGTGAATGGACGGAGCTTCGTGTCTTCTTGATTCAGAGGCAGAGATGGGGAGGAAGAAAGGACTAGAAGCCTATGTGATATTGTGAGGACAGAATTCTTAGACTGGAGAGGAAACACCCTGGAATGAGGGTGTCATCTTCTGATATCTTACGAAGACCTATCACACGTGGTTTGCAGACTTGATCTGTATTATTCTGGGATGTGAGCAGGGGTGCAGATAGGAAGAGCATTCAAAACTAGAAAGAGATGGGACTTTTGCCTCAGTGGGAAGAACTTCGTATTACCTGAAACTCCCTTGTAAATAGTGAGAGCCCTGTCACCAGATTTCAAGCAGAGGCTGGGTGTTCAGGTCAGAGATGTTGTGGGAAGGCTGTTTTCATTAGTGGTCGGTAATACTTAGTGGTCTTTGAGGTCCCTTTTGGGTCTGATCAAGTAAGGCTGACTTATCTCATCAGTAGGTAAACTAATTTACTGCTGATTTGGTGTTAGGAACTAAATGCTTTTATGAACACATATTTATTGTGTGCCTAGTATATGCCAGACACTGTTGTAGGCAGTGAGACTGTATAGCAATTAAGCAACCAGACAGAGACTTATAGGCCTACTTTCTGTAATGGGCAGATGGAAGGAGGCTCCTTTCTGGAGATCAGTGCTCCAGAACTATGTTAGCTAATGGACTAAAAATATGCATATCCTTATACACAAAACAGACTCTCTTTGCAGAGAATCAATAATGTTATTTTTTAAATAGTCTATAAGGATAGACTATTTAAAGTCTATAAGGATAGACTGTTAAAATGCTAATAGATTTTCCTAAATTTTATATGAACTCTAAAGATGATTTTCCATTTCATATGGAAGCACAAAGGATCTGGAATAGTCCAGACAACTCTGAAAAACAAGAGCAAAATTGAAAGTTATGCTTCCTAATTTCAAGACTTACTATGAAGCTACATTAAATAAGACAATGTGATATTGATGCAAACATAGCAAAATAGATCGATGGAACAAAATAAAGAATCCAGAATTAGACTCATACATACATGATCAATTGATTTTTGACAAAGATGCAAAAGCAGTTCAGTGGAGGAAAGATCATCTTTTCAACAAGTGGAAACCATGAATACCTACCTACAAAAAAAGAAAAAACCTCGACCCATATTGCACCATGTATAAGCATTAATTCTAAATTGATCATAGATATAAATAGAAGACCTAAGACTTTTAAATTGTAGAAGAAAATGTAGGAGAAAACCTTTGTGACCTTGGATTTGGCAATGATTTCTTAGATGCACAAAAAGCATGATCTGTAAAAGAAAAATTTAAAAATTGTTTATCATTAAAATTAAAAATTTCTGTTCTTCAAAAGCTATAATTAAGAGAATGAAAAGACTAGCTGCAGCCTGGACAAAAAAAACTTACAAATAATATATCTGATAAAGGACTTTTAGCCATATATAAAGAACTCTTAAATTTTAGTAATAAGAAAACAAACCTCAGTCAGAAGAATGAATAAACAGTCTGAACATTTATCCAAACAAGAAATGCAGATTGAAAGTAAGCACTTTTAAAGATGTTCAACATCATCAGGAGGATGCAAATTAAAACTACAGGCTACCACTACGTCGCATTAGAATGTCTAAGGCAACTGATCATGCCAGGTATGACACAACTGAGGATATCCAGCAACTGGAATGTCCTATATTGACTGCTAGTGGGAATGCAAAATGGTAAACTCATATATTTGCCATGTAATATAGCCATTCTACTCCTAGGTGATTACTCAAGACTAATGAAAGTACTTAAGCATAAAACTTGCATCTAAAGGTTCTTAGCAAAATAAATAAATAAATAAATAAAGGTTCTTAGCAGTTTTATTTGTAATATCTAAAAGCTGAAAGCAACTGAAATGCCTATCAAGTCAATGGTTGAAACAAATATACAATGGAATACTGCTCAAAAATTAAACAAAGTGATGCATTGATATATATAGATATAGATACAGATATATATCTCAACATAGATGAATCTCAAAATAATATATTCTGTGTGAAAGAAGCCATTCAAAAAGAGTACATACTGCATGATTCCATTTCTGTAAAATTCTAGAAAATGGAAATTGATCTGTTTGACAGCTAATCTGGGTTGCCTTGGAGTAGGGAGCATTTTTAATTGGGATTAAAAATGGGAAGGAGAATACTTTTGGGGATTATGATTATGTTTGCTATCCTGATTGTGGTAGTGGTTTCATGGCTAACAAAACCTACTGCATTGTTTATTTTATATATGTGTAGTTTACCATTTGTCAGATACACCTTCAGTTTTAAAAAGTAATGTGTGACAGTTGTCACAAAACTAAGGGCTCACGATGTGGTTTTGGTAATCTTTGGTCAACCACAAAAGTGAGTTTTTGTTTAATAGAAAAGGTCATGTGGGTTTACATTTTTAGTTATGACCATATAGGTCATAATTAGCCATGAGAGCATAGTAGGATGTGAGGAAATGCTGTCCTTGGGCACTGGTTGTATTAATCTGATTAATATGGATCCTTGGATGAATCTTAAAAGTAATTTTTAACACATTCTTTCATTTTGTCCTCACAGTTTTGGACCATGAGACTGATATCTGAACACTATGTTCCAAGATACTCATTTGCACTTCTAGATAGTGAGTAAATATAGCCATAGACATTTTATTTTAATGAGAAAGAATTCTAATTTCTAGGGACATGTCTGATCCTTTATTTAAAAATAGAGTAGAATATTCCACTCATATATTTTAATTGGCATTAGTGGATGCCTTTCATCCAAGGACTTCTCAGAATCATTTAATGTCCAAAGCCTGTAATATACCATCTTCCAGTTTGACAGGTGCAAGAAAAAGGAATTAAGTGATTTCCAGGGATCATAAAGCAATTCTTCAAATCTGTATGTGTATGTATGTGTGTGAGCATGCACATGTGCACATGTGCTTATGAGTGCATGTGAGTGCAACAAGTGCGTGCGTGGTAGGTGTTCAGGCAAAGCATAAGCAAAGCTGACCCAGCTTCTTTGATTTTGCTGCTTGTTGTGTTATGTCCTCTTTTTAGTGGACTTATTTTACTGTTTCCTGAATAGCCCAGATATTTTCACATAAAGGTATGTCATGAGCAAGTCACAAAGGCTATATATGCAAGAGTGCCACACAACCGGAGAAAAGAAAAAAATCCAACACATGAGTCCATATAAAACTTCTCTCCTCTTCAAATTGTCCCTTGCTTTAGAGTGTGATTACTCTTGACAAGGCTTTTTGGTGTTGCCTTAGATTCACACCAGTATAACATACTCAGCATCTACTATGTTGCAAGTATTTTGCTAAGCTCTTAACATACATTTAAGTACATGATCACCACAACACTGAGATATGGGTAGTAAAACTAGGCTAGCTTGGTTTAAACACCTTGTCCAAGTAATACCATCTAGGTTTGAAATTGGAGCATTGAGGCAGGCTGACTTCAGTTCTACAATTAGCCATGTGACTTTTGGAAAGTTATCTACTCACATTTGAGACTTAATGGCTCATCCATAGAAGAGAATATTATAAAGCTCATATTATAGAGGAGTTATGTTGCAACCTCACAGCACATTACAAATGCTCAGTAAATGCTATTCTACTTGCCTCCCACCCTCTTCTGCTAGGTTTTTTTTGCCCTTCCTAGTATATCAGTCCAAACCAGATGAAACCTGGCTGTTGGCTATGCAGTTTTCCCCTCAGAGCAGATCTTCTCATGAGAGATCTGTCTTCTCAGCAAGACTATGAGTCCCTTGAAGATAGAGATCTTCTCTGTTATTACTATTCCTCCAATGTCTAGCACAGGGGCCAGTGGATGCTTGTGAGTTGAATTGATAGGTCTCATGCAAGATGTGCTTCCTAGCATCTCTAGAGCATTTTTTGTAACCCATACACTGCATCCCAGATCCTACCAGCCTACTTTTTGTCTCCGTTCCAGAAACTGCTTTGTTTCATGGCACTTGACTGTCCTCTAACTTGAAGAGCTCTAATTCCCCCGGTTCAGTGTCACTTGTATCTGCATGGTGGCTTAGGGCTTTTACTGCTGTGAGTATTCCAGGAAACTTGCCATGGCGTCTGTGATAGACCTGAGTCCTGTAAGTGTGCTCACATTTGGCCAGGTCTCTGGCCCTCCAGTGTCTCCAGACCTTAGTGTCATGTTGACATTCTGCTCTATCTCAGTCCAGTTTATAAGGATGTGTGTTACTCATTTAGTCAATGGACACATAGCAGTATGTTTATAATCACTGTATTTTGCTCTTCCTGTTTTCTTCCTACCCTGTTATCTGCTGTCTATTCTTCTGATGCCATATTGGCATCTCTATTTTGACTTCTAGGTAACACCCATGAATCAAGAAATCCAATATGTTTTGCATATTCCATTGAGAATATTTAAGATTATCTTTTGTCAGGGTGCCTACGTGGTTCAATCAGTAGAGCATGTGACTCCTGATCTTAGGATGTAAGTTCAAGTTCCATGTTGGGTGTGGAGATTATTTAAAAATAAAGTCTTAAAAAAAGTTATCTTTTGTTCCATTGCATAACCCTATGCAGGGTTCTTTGCTGGATAACTTTGGAGTTAGAACTTCACCATCACTTAGGTTCCTTCCCTTAGAAGATTAGCCATTCTGAGTTTTAGGCAACTTTGAGTATTCTGACCTATTTCTGAACAGATACCCTCCTCTGTTCCAATTGCTATACTTGGCATTTTGCTTATATAGGGTCTGTAGGCCAAACTATATGCCTAATACAGTCTAAAGTCTGATGGAAATTCAGAGGCTAGAGGATTCAGTCCAGAATTGGAAAACTATTTCTTGATTTTTTTCCATGGCTGTCTTTTCAGGTATAAAAATTTACACAGGGACACCTGGGTGGCTCAGCAGTTGAGCATCTGCCTTTGGCCCAGGGCATGATCCTGGAGTCCTGGGATTGAGTCCTGCATCAGGTTCCCTGCATAGAGCCTGCTTCTCCCTCTCCCTATGTCTCCGCCTCTCTTCTCTCTGTGCCTCTCATGAATAAATAAATAAAATATTTTTTAAAAAAAAGTAAAAATAAAGATTTACACAAATTGCATGCTTTCCACAAGTATCCTGACTACTATAAGAGATTTTATAAGCTAAGCCCAAGTTTTCCCACCCCAGTGAAAGTGCTTAAGAGCTCCTGTAGCAAGTTTCTGTAACCCAGTGTTTTGGGTGAGTGCTGTGAAGATAGAGCACTGTGTTTTCTCTCTGGCTTTCCTGGCAGACACCTGATTTCCTGGTTGGCACTTGTTTCTACCCTGAAACGGGAAAGTTGAAGGGAGGAGATTGGGCATTTTTCTGCTCCTAATTTAAAATAATTGTCCATGAGTATCTCTCAGATACTCAGAATTTATTTAGAGCCCTCTGTAGGGTTCGTTACATGGTAAAGATCATTCAGAAAGTGTATCGGTCTGGCTTCTTCTCTCATTCTTTTGGAATAACTGTGACATTGGATTTTCAGGGAAACGATGTGAAGGAAGCTTATTACATCTTTGCATACAAAATATTTTCCATCCTAACTGGCAAAAGAACATTTGAAAGGTCTTTTTCATTTTTGTGAATGAACAAATAAAATAATTTACCCTGGGAGAGCTTTCGGTTGCATAAGCAATGAACTCAATATCAAGGTCAAATGGAGATGTTGACCTGATAGTGCCCTGACTTCCCATGCATCTCTGGAAGTATTTTGACCTCTGGCCTACTCTCTTCCCATGGCTCCCTATTGTCTTCTCTCTGTTTGTGTGTGTGTGTCTATGTGTGTGTGTGTGTACGTGCATATGTATTGAGATATCCCTTCCTCCAAATTCAAATAGTCTTTGTGAATGTTATTATATTTCTCAAATGGTAGGATAGCTACTTAGTATGGTTTTGCAGAAAATAATTTTCTTACATAAAAAGAAACATCTTAATTGAGTCCTACATTAAGGATTTTTTTATGTGCCAAGATTATTTAGTGAGGCCCCCCTGAAGTGGGGACAATTTACTTAATGTTTTGCTGTAGCAGTCTCTCTGCTTTTCTTTTAGGAGTCATCTCTACTGCAGACATTCTTGATCGAGAGACAACGGGTTCATACTGGCTGACCGTGTATGCCACAGATCGGGGCGTTGTTCCTCTTTATTCTACTATTGAGGTCTACATTGAAATTGAAGATGTGAATGACAATGCCCCCCTGACCTCAGAACCTATTTATTATCCTGTTGTCATGGAAAACTCTCCAAAGGATGTATCTGTCATTCAGATCCAAGCTGAGGATCCTGACTCCAGTTCCAATGAGAAACTGACATACAGGATTACAAGTGGGAATCCCCAGAATTTTTTTGCCATCAATACCAAAACAGGTAAGGGAATGCTCATATGACTTTTTTCCATTGGTTGCCCAGCTTTTAAACCCATCAGCCTGACACTTGTTTATTTAGATCATTTTATCTTTCCTCTGACTTATTGTATGATGTAGAGAACAACATTCTTCTTTTTTCTGTGGGTAGTTTCTGAAAAGGTGACCATTCTACTTGGTATATTCTGGTTGGTGTGTTTTAACTTCAGCTGAGCCAAGGTGAACTGATCTAAATAGAAATTAGAGGCTTTCACAAAAAGCTTTAGATTTGCTTTCCTCATAATAATAAAAGTGGTTCCCAAGCCACTCAGAAGGCCAACTGTCCCCTTTGTCTTTCTTGGGAGGGAAAAAACTGGCCCAGGCTGGGTTCTGCGGATAAGCTGGCTTTGTGATTCCTTTACTTCTAGGAGCTTCTCCTTTGCTTGACTTTCATCTAGCTTGTTGTAAATGATCTCCTGTAAGCCTTAAATTTCAGCCCCAGATTTTTTATGATTCTTGTAGTACTCGTGAGTGTAGTGTCAATATTTAGAAGAACTTCCAGTGTCTCAATTTTTACATAAAATGTACCACCTTTAAGTTTTTGGATCTTTTGCTTAAAAAAATTTCTAGAAATTGGCCCTACAATTTGTTGGCTAAGGCTCAGGCAGGGCAGGTATCAAATTTGGAGGAACGCATTCTGAGACAATTACATATACTTGGGAAGGTCTCAGAGGTTTCTTGCTTTCTTGTGATTTGCCTTGTTTAGTCTGAAAAAGAGAGTCAAACCCTCAGTGAGAGTTGTGGCAGATAGAGTTTGTTTGAATTAATTGGAATTTAGAAGAATGCAAAAAAGATGGCATTGCTGTTTCACCCTGGGCAAGTGAATTGACAGTGTCAAAAGCTAGACTAGTTGATGTTTGCTGGTGCGGACATACTCAGGTTTCCTAATAGAGTTGATAGTTATTTCTTTTGTTGATGTTTGTTAAAGAGGAAACATACAGCTGACCCCATGTATTTTATAAATGTCAGATTCCCATGAACCTAATTTGGAAAGGATGCCAAGTTTTAGGAAATAATTGATTTTCTCCAATTATAAGTATGTTAGTCCTCTTGTTAGGGGGACTCTCATATTTTAAGAGTGTTGAATCAGGAATTGACTTGCATTCCATTATTATACAAAGAGTGGTCATCCACTATCAAGGTCATATTGAAGCCTGCTGGAACTTGAAAGAGAAGACTTGGGGATTTGGAGACTAGCTCAACCTTTCAGAGCTGTGTTAAGTTGGATAAACTGCTCAAGGACCTGAGCTGGGTGGAAAGCCCCTCCTGATTCACTTTCTCACTATAGCCAAGGGCTCTGTGTAATATGGTGGCAGAGAAATGAACTCTGATACTTCAGAAAGTTGAAGGAGAGAGGGGATAAATACAAGAAAAATGTCGCAATAAAAACATGGCACAGATGTCTTCACGTTTCACAGCCCTTGTGGAATGTGAACCCCACCCATCACCTTCTGCCTTCCTTCTAATTCCATTGCTACTTGAGTCATTCATAGTGAGCCCACCACCCTATTTTTGAGAAGTTAAAAGACACTGCAGAAAGGCGGTTTCAATTCTTCTCTTCCTCTTCTGACCACTGAAAAGATTTTAGAATAAAGTCACATGGAAGAATTTGGGTTGGATGTGAAGAATGTAGGCTGTACGTTACATGCAAAGAAGAACATAGAGACTCAAGTAACTGAAGGTGTATTTTATGCAGATTTTTAGAAGTTGGCATGAATTTTCAGAGACTCTTGTATTACCACAATTTAGCCTATCATGTATAATAATAGCCTTAATTAGATTTATAATTTCTCTGTCCTTGCCATAGATTTTAAAAAACCATTTGTGCCAGGAATGACATTTTAGACTAACTTTTCTAATTGTCTAAAAGAAATACATAGCATTACTTTGTAATTCTCAAGCACATGATAAGAAAACACTAGATTTTGTTTGTTCACTTATTCACTCACTGAACATTTATTATTGTGCCTACTAGTTTCCAAACAAAATCTAGTAACAGTTACAAACGTACGATATGGGTCCCAAGCCTTCCTGGGACTCACATGAAATTAACAAAGTGACTAATATCTATTACAGAGCAAGGATTGTTGCAAGAAAAATAGGAGTCCTATGTGAAATGCTTAGCATAGTGCCTGAAATATTGAAAATGCAATAAAAGGTGGTACCCCATCTTGACTTCCTTACCTCTGCTTATGGACACATCATTCATTCTCCTTAGACCTCAGGTTCTTATCTGTAAAATGAAAATGATACTGCTTACTACATAGGAGGTTTATTTATGAAGACAGAAAGTTGTAATGTGTTTGAAAGTTGTTGGTAAACTACAAAGCTCTGGAAGAATCATGTTACCACTAATTTCTGTTAAGATTCACAGAACTGCAAGCCTGGTGTAATTCTCGTGAAGCACGTTGCTCTGAGTATAACGCTGCCAATGAACAGTCTGTAGTCAGCTCTCAAAACTCTCTACAGAGACACTTCACGCTTTAGCATTTCTTCCTGTCTTTCTAAAACCATTTGTCTGAAATAGTTATGTTAATGTAACATTCTTTATTAATGAAGTGGGAGATGCATCCAACCAATATACTTATTAAAGATCTTTGCTTCCGATTTTTTCAATTGGATGTAGACTCTAGTAAACTGACCTTTCATTCCTTCCTTTATGGTCGAGTTGAAATTTATAGTTTTGTTTTGCTTTGGCAATGTGATACATGATAAATAAGATTTAATGATTTTTAATGCATAGTCAAATAATGTCAATACTTATGTTCCACAGCTTGCGGAAGATAACGGATGTCCCAGACCCAAGAAGGGGGAGAGATTTCTCTACTGAATAGCATTCTCTACCCAAAATGCTATTTTTTCCCTACCAGACCTAAAACCACAGTAATTTCTACTAAAAACTCAGTAATTTCTGTGGCTTAAGAGTAAAAACAAAAGCTGTACCACTCTGAGGTCCTTTCTGACCTGTACAGAGAACCCATGCTAAGCAATTGAATTCAATCCAGTGCAGTTTCTTAGTGTATGTATGCCTCAGCTCATAAGTAACCAGAGCCCTACCAAAGTGTTCTGAGCTGGAGACACCCAACAGGCTGGTGTCCACTTGCCTCTTTGGGTGAACAGGAACGCAAATGCTTGCTTCTAGCCCTTGTAACAAAATCCAAGGTGGCCATTAACTAGTTATCCAGTCTCAATTGGGGAACAGGTGTGAGTAGTTCCTCTAGGGTTTTAGAATGTTTATTTTAGTTCTATCTATAGTATGGAAACCATACTAGCCCAGTACAAGCATGCCAGCATGTAGTAGAGCACTCACTCACTAGATTTTAGCTGTTGTTGTTACTATTATTAATCATCCTGTATTCCCCACTAGAATAAAGTTTATGTAAGTGGCACATACGGTACTTCACAATTCCACTGTCTTTTGAGGAAGGCATACTTGAAAGACAGCAGTGTTTTTCCTCATTACATATTGTATAGCACTGGAACCTTCCATTCAGGCTTAGAAAGTGTGTTGTGCACTATTGTCTACTGCTGTCTTAGACCTCAGGTATTACAAGATGGCAGATATAACAGAGGCATGAGATGGTTTCTGCATTCAGGGAATTTATTCTCATGGGAAAAATAGGACCATCACACATACAATGTACTTTAGCAAAGAATGTAAGGCAGTTTATAAGAAATAAATGGTCAAACTCTGTGGAAAGGGTAGCATGTCAGAGGGGGCCTGGGGCAAGGACTTCTCAGATCTGAAGTGGGCCCGGAAGAATGGGTCCATCTGCAGAGAGAGAGAGAGCGAGCCAGAAAACTACCTTGGGAATATAAGCAAGTTAAGCTGACCTTGAAAGCCCATCTGCTGCTACTTAAGCTAGTTTGAGAGGCATTATACCATTAGAAAAAGAATTTTAAAAGATTCATAAATGTCTGGAGTGTTGTAAGACATTAGAAGTAACAAATATGTATCTCTCTCTCTTTGGTGATATTTGGATTTTTATTTTTATTTATTCATTTTTTTAAATATTTTTTTAAGATTTTATTTATTTATTCATGAGAGATACAGAGAAAGGCAGAGACACAGGCAGAGGAAGAATCAGGCTCCATGCAGGGAGCCTGATGTGGGACTTGATCCTGGCACTCCAGGATCACCCTGGGCCAAAGGCAGGCGCTCAAACGCTGATCCACCCAGGCGTCCCAATATTTGGATTTTTAAAAGCCTTGGGTTATATATCTTTCTTTTGGGAGGCCAACTTAATACTTTTGGAGGGAAAAAAACATAAATAAAAAGATCCCTTTCTGTTTTCCTTTGCCTCTGCTCAGCATACAACCAGGATTAGCATATGCTGCACTGAAAGCCCCTGTCTATGAAGGTGATCCTTGCTTTTTCCAGATCTTCTGCCAATCAATTATCTAGGGCATTAGGCTTTCTGAATTCCTCCCTGCAGTGTGACATATGTCTCCTTTTGGTCCATGCTTTGGTCACTGGCATCTCTATCTGTGTTTGAGTGATGAGAAAGCTGAACTCCCTTTGACTTTCTGTGAACATCTTGGGATAAACCTGATGGCAATATGCTTTATGTGTGGGTAGACTAGCTGCCCTGCCCACCACGTGGGTAGAGAGGAAGAGTTCCTCTTCATAAGTGTGTCTGCTGCAGAGGTACCTCAAATTCTACCCTCATCCATTGTTATCTTTGGATTTAGACATTTTTTCCCTATTTAAATGGGAGGGATAGCTTTTGTTTTTGTTTTTGTTTTTCATTTTGTTTTTTTTTGGGGGGGGGATAGCTTATTAAAATACTGAACATCCTCTGTTTTTAATCAACTCCAAATACTATCAGCATGTCTTTTGGTGTATGGTATAAGACATAGTGGGTAAATAACCAGGAAAGGTAACAGAAGGAAAAGTCTAAACCACACTTCAACATGATAATAATCACTTGGCTATCTTGTTAGGCTACAGATTCCTGAGGTGGAGCATTTTCAACAAGTTCCCAAGGGAGGCTGATGTTGCTTTCCTGGAGAACTTCGTTAGAAGGCTCTAGACTTCAGTACCCAAACGAAACAAAAGAGGAAAGTAACACTGTGCTGAGAGATTTACCTGAGGACAAGGTAGCCTACCTTATAATTTATCCATTCACTCTTGCCTCACATTGCTGGAATTTTGAGGTGTGACTATGCATTCCAAGTAGTCTCTTTACCCACCCCCCAAATCAGCTCTCATAACCTGGCTTATACTTTGTATTTTATGAAGTGGAGAGAAATGAAAATCTTTAATCATCCATGAAGAAAATATCACTGATTCGTAAGACTTGTGGTTAATAAAAATCTGCATTATATAATGTTTGAATGCAATTGTATTGTTTCCAATTATATGGAATGAAGCAGAAGTTCTTCCTAAGTGGAGGTCAGACCTACTTTAATGAATAAACAAACATTGGATATTAGTATGCCATTGTAAAAAAGGGTTAGTTCATAAGATAGTGGTACTCAAAAATAATTTAGTATCAAGTAACATAATCCTTATCTTTATGCATGGCCCTGTTTGTTGGTAATCTGCTTAGGAAACTACCTTTTCCTGGAAACCAGAAGGAAACCTTGTTTTGTGTATAAAACCAGAGATTAAAAAGAAAAAAACACAAGGTGAGGGACAAGGGTACAAATATTGGTGCTTTTTCTTCAGCTTGAATGCTATGGCAATCTCTTGTTACCGTCTCTTATTCCTTATTCCTTCCTAATGGAAAGCTAAATTCTCCTGAATGGGTAGAAATGGCCACTAGATGATGAGTTGATATTCATAAGTACAGGCACAAAGCAGATAATGTAGCGAATGAGTATGTATGAAACTGTAAATCACCCTCGCTCCTTCTTTCAGCCATGAAAGGAGGCCTTGTCCTATAGAACATTAAATTGTGTTCATTTAATCCAACAAGTCCAGTAGAACAAATCGGGCTCATGCAGATTTATCACAGGGGGGTTATTTAAATTCAGCAGTGACCTTTGCATCCCTGTGAATGTGCTCCAAATGAACAAGGACAAAGGGAATTTTCCTACACTGTCATTACGTTCCCTGGGAGGCTGTGGGTTTCCCCATTTGATCAACTCACAACTATGGGCTGGAAGGATGGGGGTTAGGGATTATGAGGGTGCAGAGGGCTTGGTCAGGGCTGGCCATCACAAGGGAGAACATGCTCTTTCCTGTGGTGAATGAACTCTGGCTCTTCTTCCTGTGGCTTGATTTTGTCTGTGTGCTGGTTAAGATCGTAAGTGCTAATTTCAGAGTTTCTCAACCTCAGTGCTGTCAACATTTTGGATTGGACAAGTCTCAAGGTGGGGGCTGTCCTATGCATTATTGAGTAGGACAATAGTTGTGACAGTCAAAATACCTCCTGGCATTGTTGAATGTCTCCTGGGTGTTGAGAACTGATGAATGAGTATGGAATATTTTGTAGGATTCTTTTCCATATGGCCCTTACCAAAGCATCCTGTACAAAATGAATGACTGGGTTTGAAGGTGTGATGGATTTGTTAACCTTAAAAAAAAGTGTGTACATCTATACCTATATCTACATATATATGCATGCATATGTATCATTAATAATACAATGAAATAAAAATAGAAAGAAATCTAGAGCTGCCCTCTGACTCTGAGTTCTTTGTTTTTTAAAGGCTCTCTGAATGCTTGAAATCAAATCCATTAGGAAAAGAACAAAATAATAACAAATCTTCAAACAAAATAAATGTGGATACAGTTATCTTTTTCTCTGCTCATTATTTGGAGAGGATTTGGCTGTAACAGAATTTTCGTTAGAGTCAGTTTTGAACAGCATTTTTCAGAAGATAGCATGAAGAAATTATTTAAGGTTCCCAGGGTTTATTCCCTTAAAATACTTTTACAGCTCCAATCCTATTTCTGCTTAATGTCAGCCTTCTGATGGATAAATATGGGGATTGTTCTTTCCTTGAAATAAAGGTAGATGAAAAAGAAAAAAAAAATCCTTTTGACTTCCACTGAGGATTCTGTAGTCCTGTACCTAGATGAAGGCTCTCTGAGGTCTTTGGCATCCGTTGTTAAGTATGTAGTGTTCATTCACAAGCCCCAGCCGACTGGTAGATTTGTGAGGACTTCGACTGGTGTCCCAGATCTCCATCTTTAGATACAACATAGGATTGGAAAGACTTAGTGAAGTGAAAACTGGTGCCCCATTAATAATATGAAGGAAATCATTGACCTGCCCCTGCCCCTGCCAAATTAAGTCAAGTTTCAATGGACAGGGTTGCTAGTTGGGCAACAGTATCTGTTTCACCCATTTATGAGATTCAGATCTTTGAGTTAATACAACTGTTACTTGGGAAAAGGATTTTATAAAACTGAATGACAATCAGGAATGGGGAACTTTGGTAAAAGGGACAGAGGACTGAGCAGGCAGTCCTGGAGGGAAGAGAATGATGCTGCTGCCTGGCTCGGGACCCACTAGTTGTGTAAGAGGCTCAGAAGTGCCTCCCAAGGGATGAGGTGTTGGTCATTCAGTGGGGCTGGTGGTCAGTCTTCCATGTCACTCCCTGTCCTGCTAACCCACCAGGAAGGGGCATGGAGGAGGGGTGACGCTCCTAGATACACAGCCAGCAGCTGCTGGCAAAGCTGCTGCTGAAAATTACTGAGAATTATTTGGGAGGGTGTAAATAAAGCAGATGATGGAGTTGTATATATGTATATATTTTTTTAAGAGATTGATTAAGGTCATAAATTTCTCTTTTATTTCGTCTATCTGGGCATTAATTCCACAGCACTAATTTACTGCATTGGTTTATTACTTTCTTCTGTTCTGAAAGAAACAGTGAATTTTAATTGAAACCGCTGCTTGCTCCTCTACATTCTTCGCCACCATCGTTAGGGAGACTCCTGGATACTGCCTGGGTGTGTGCCTTTCTCTCCCAGATATGTGACAGGAAGGTGAGAAGAGGAACCTTCCCCAAAAGCACAGGTCTGCTCTGTGCCCCCAGCCATGCTGGTATCATCTCCCTTAGCTTAAGAAACTGGAGCCCTGGACTTGTGGGCAACTTGCCAGGGTCACCCAGCTGGTCGGTGCAAAACTAGGGTTTGTCTGATTAATGATCCATAGTGCTAAAGACAAAGGCTATCTAATTTGAAAAATGGGAGCAAATTCAATAAACACTTTAATGAGCCTAGAACTTTGGATCTGGGAAATCTTGCAGATGATTAGGTGCACACTTCAAAACAGGTGTCTTACAGGTTGAATTGTGTCCTCCCCACCCTAAAAAGATGTTGAAATCCTAATTCCCCTGTGCTCATGAATGTGATCTTATTCGGAAAGAGGGTCTTTGCAGATACAATCAAGTTAAAATTCGGTAATACTGTATTAGGGTGGACTCTAATTCAGTAACTAGCATCCATATTAGGAGAGGAAAATCTAGACACAGAGACACAAACACAGAAAACAGCCATGTGAAGTTGGAGACATAGGAGTAATGACATCACAAACCAAGTAATGACAAGGACTGCCAGCAACCACTGGAAACTAGGAAAAGATAAGGAAGGATCATAGAAGGCCTAGAGTCCTCAGAGGGAGCATGACCCTGCCTACACCCTAATTTTGGACTTCTGGCTTCCAGAGCTATGGGTTAATAAACTTCTATTGTTTAAAGCCATCCAGTTTGTGGTACTTTGTTACAGCAGCCCTAGGAAACTACTATACGGTGCAGTCTCGGGGTACAGATGGGAAGATTGAGCTCTCATAAAGGGGTGAGGGTAGTGCAGAGAGGTAAGGGTCACAGATCCCTAGTTCAGTGCTCTGCTTCCTAGACCAAATATTAAAACTTCTAGCAATTTTTATGCTAGTCAAGCCTGGCATTAGTTAAATAGTTTGTTTTTAGTTTATTTGGGAGTACTTATGTTCTACTTAAGTTTATTTATTTGGTAGTTCTGAAAGGGCTAGGGGTTTTGATGAGAAACTGGTGTGACATTACATCACTCTGAGTATTTCAGGACTTCTGGAAGATCATCCTCTGATGGTGCTCTCATACTCCTTGGGGCCTGTGGGGCCACATGGAAGTTACTCTTGACTGGCATTCAGTGTCCCTCACAAATCCGGATCTCATGAGTCTTGTTAATTTTGTCATTCCTTAGTCTTTTAAAGCTGATTCTCTGGAAGCACAGTTCCTTCAAAGTACTGAAAGTTTCTACATGAGAAGTTACTACCAGGTGAAATGTAGTCTCATCATTAACCTTGAGAGCCAAAGTCCAGTTTTAGTATTGTTACCACTTTATATTCTGGTCTTGTGATTTTCTGTCATCTTTGTATGACTTTGTTCCTAGCTTCTTGACATTCTTACAAAAAGATATATGTGTTTCAGAAATCTATAAATTTTATTCACCTAGAGGTAGATTATTCTAGGAAAGCACATGGAACTCTAACAAAATTCCAAAACCAACATGTAGTAAGTTATTGATGGCAGTAATGTCATGGTTTTTTTTTAAGATTTTATTTATTTATTCATGAGAGACAGAGAGAGGGAGACAGAGACATAGGCAGAGGGAGAAGCAGGCTCCCTCCAGGAAGCCTGCTGTGGGATTCGATCCTAGGACCCTGGGATCACGACCTGAGCCAAAAGCAGACACTCAACCACTGAGCCACCCAGGCATCTCGGCAGTCATGTCATGTTGTAACAAACTGACAAATGTTTTTTAAGCACTTTGCTATGTGTTGTCATAGTTAGGCTTCATAATAACGCTGGAAAGGAGAGAAACCAAGTGGAGTAATGCTCAAGAGCTTGGACATTAGAATCAGATGTCTTTGCATATGAATCCCAACTTGACCACTCCTTAGCTATGTGATATTGGGCCCTTTACATAACCTCTCTGAGCTTCAGTTTCTGTTCTATGAAAATGGGAGTAATGATAGTAACTAATGAATTGGCTTGCCACCAAGATTAAATGAGTTAATACGTGTAAAGTAGCTTAAAAAGTACTCAGCAAGTAGTAAACTCTCAATAAATGTTAAATGACGATGTTTTCATGGGTAGAATGCTTTAGCTAAATCAGCATCCACACTGTATGGTTAAGGCCTTAGGCGGTTGGTGATATCAAACTACAAATAAGTATAACACTTTACCTATCAATTAAGTTTTCATCTTGTGAGACTGTGTCCCTCTGCCCTGCTGACTTCCATGTATGTGACTAGGTTGTGGCTGAAAAGTGGACTGTGATGGGGCTCTCTTAGGCTCCTAGAAGCCCCTCTCTCTATTTTAGATATGTCTACTTCCCAAGAATAAAATAGCAAGATGCCTTGGAAAGAGCACTAGTAGTAGTAGTTGGGTTATCCAGATTTTTGCCCGACCACTGCCACTAACTTCTCTTAGAGCAAGTTTACCTTATTTCTGTAGACCTCAGATTCCTCATCTGTCAACAAAGAATCAGAACCTGAGTCAAAAGTATCAACATCTGACTCACGTGCTGACACTGTTTTTCCCCATCACAGACATCACTAATTGATTATAACAGCCTTCTGTACTATGCCCACACTTTGCATCCATTTCAACCTAGCACTGATGGGGAGTTGGTATGAGAAAGGATATTTATTTGCTGTGGAGGGTCCTGAGACCATCTCTATCTCTGACTAAGTCCTGGAGTCTATCAAGGACCATGGCACTATAGAAAACGAATATATGTATGGGAAAGACTATGTAGAAATAATTACTCAGAACTTGGTGACCCTGAGAATGTGAGAAGTGAAGAGTCCTCTCAGGGAAGATACTTTGTTGTAAATAACTTTAGAAATATCTGACCAACCTACAAGATTATCCCTTTTTTTTCTGAGTGTTAACCCTCAACCCTTATTTCCTTGATACTAGGATCGATATTCTCTCTTCCAAGAATTTGTTGCTGGGATTCAGAAGTAATCTCTGGCTGTGGCGAACTTGAGGAGCTATAAAACTGAGGACTGTAGGGGAATGCTGATCTCTCTCCAAAATTCATATGTTAAAATCAAATCACCAAGGCAATGCTATTTGAATGTGAGGCTTTGGGAAATAATTACATCATGAGGGTGGAGCCACACCCTCAGCAATAGACTGAACACCCTTGTAAAAGAGACTCCAGGGAGATTGTTCTCCCTTTCTGCCATTTAAGGACACAGATAGAAGGTGCAGTCTTCAACCAAGGAAGTGGGCCTTCACTAGATATCAAATCTACTGGCATCTTAACCTTGGGTTTCCAGACTCCAGAGCTATGAGAAATAAATTTCTGTTGTTTATGAGCCACCCAGCCTCATAAACATGGTATTTTGTTATGACAGCCTGAATGGACTAAGACAGTGACTGTGTGCATGAAACAGCTGACAGACAGACAAACTCTGATAGGCTTGATCCTAAGGACTTTCTGATGGCTGGGTCTGGTATTAATACAAAGAGTATTAGTTTCACTTTGTGCTCTTTGCCCTTAAGTGCTCGAACATACCTTGTAGTAATAACACATAACTGCCATCAGAGCTTGAAATGGGTTTCTCTTTATGCAAGGAAGGAGCCATAAGAGACTATTGCTGTAGAAAGCCAAGCAGGGGAGAAGCACAGAAAGAATAAATGTTCTCTAATATTGGTTGATGCACAAAGGTTGAAAACTGGAAGAGGCCTGTAGGTTTGGTAATTAGGGGAGAGATCAGTGAAAGGTTATTTGTCATTATAAATCATGTTATTTCTGGGATTTTTCATCTACATTAGCTTGAACATTGACCACTACCTTTTCTCTTTCATTTATGAAATTCTGTGGGTCATGACCTAAAATATTTGTGGTCTCCAGCATGTGCTTGGATTAAGCCGTGTCTTTCTTTATTAATAGTTCTTAGGTAGATATTTACTGTTTTATATTTTATCTATAGGATTTCACAGGAAAATTGGCCAACAATTCTGTGAAAAGTGAATTATAGTCTTTTAGACAACTCTGCTTATCCTTAGCCTATTGAACAAGATATGCATGATAGCCACCTGTCCTCCAGGAATTCACTCTGTGAGATTCACACAGTATACCCATAAGAAGCATGGATTTCTTCTTGGAGGGGAGCCCCATCTTATTCACATACCAACCATATGGCAATGGACAAGTTTTTAACTTCTTGTGGTTCAGGTTCCCCTCTAGTAAAATGGAGATAATGAGTTGTGAGAATTAAATGGGTTAATGTATTTTATAAAGTATTTAGCTTAGTCTTGTCTATACAAAATGTTCAATAAATATTAACTATTATAGTTAATATTAAATGCACTCAAAATTCTTGCCTTTCAACAGAATTTGTTTTCTTGAAAACTGATGAAGAGTATGTCTGATTAAATGTGTTGGAGGTCTCAGATATATATTACATATTTATGTTTTATGAGTGCCTATAGTATACCAGGTACTCTGCTAAGCAGAGGGAGTCCGGGACTGATAACACAAGGACCCTACCCTTTAAGATCTCATAGTCTAGAATCATTTCACCATCAACTGTTATTTATTGCTATTGTCACACAGCTTTAAAATGAAGAGATTAAGTAAATAATATTAAGGTTCTTTATGGGACTTTTTTCTGGCAATAATAAATGGTTATAATATTTATTGGTTGTTTTAGGAAGGAAAACATCCGAGAACATGAGCGAGGAGATGTAAAATAAATCCATCACATTAGAAACAGACAATTACAGGCCGACAGTGCTGAGCCTTTGCCAATGCACCATTTTTAAATATGGTGCCATTGCAGTTAAGCAAGACAAATCCAATTTTACCTCCTACCACTTAAGTTAATTTCTCTTCTCTGTAAAATCTCCCATTTTATAAAGACATACTTCATCTTTGCTATGTACATACTAAATTGTTCATTTTTTACTTAGTTAAATTGTTTTCTGTCATAGTGAGAAATGCTTTCCTCTTGAAGAAATGATGTTCATGCACGGGAAATAGGGATATTTATTAAAATGGTTTATTATGAATCTAGATTTGGACATATTTCTGTAATTTTAGTATTTAAGTAGTTTTAGTGCCCAATGAAATGACTTTCAGTGTAAAGTGGGCTTTGATAGTCAGAGTCTCCAAAGTCTCACCATCAGACCTTAATCAAATATAGTCAGTGGATTTATATTTACATGCATATGTTTAGAAATAGTGGACATGTTTTCAGTGGATATCCATTAATGCATTGCTGGGTTATAATGACTAGTGAATGACTTTGTGCTTTCATCTCTCTCTGATTTAATAAGCCTTTATGGATTTTGGATTCTGTGCATAGGCATGGGAGGAACATGAGGAAATAGGAAACTGCTCAGACCCAAAAGAACAAACAGGCTGTTTATCAGACAAAAACACTTCAACAAAGGAAAAACCTGGGTTGAGGGAGAACCCTGAGCTGGTCGTTGAAGGCGCATGTTGGAATTGTAATGATATCTGGTAGCTCCTGAGATGGAGGAATTATACACAAGTGGTTTTCCCAGATAGTTGAAATTCAACATTCTAAGGGCCAAAACAACAATTTTAAAAAGAACTATATTTCTGTGCTGCTTTTCATAGCCTGTTATCTGTGTCTTTCACTTTTTCAGGCTCTCATGCTGAACATGATGTTACAAGCTGGTCTGGCTTCACAGACATGCTTCCTATGCAGTCATATAGGACCTGTGCTCAGAAGGACCACATGCTTGGTTTAATGCTCTGCTGTCATTGTCTGGAAATTCTTAATACTTTTTTGAATGAGGGGCTTGGCATTTTCATTTTGCACTGGGCTCTGCAAATTATGTCACCTGTCATGGATATAGGGTTTCCATTTGGACTATTAATTACTGTCTGGGGCCATCAAATGTAGTACTGTTTGGGTCTCCTTACTTGCACTCAGCTTGCCAGCACTCACTTCTGTTATCAGTATGCCTCTCTCTTCCAGGGCTCTGCTTTCTAATTTGCTGCTTCTCATCTGCTGAGACATCATATAAATAAGGTATTAGAATAGTAAGTAGGTTGAGAACCAGTAGGCTCTAAAGGGTGACCTTGAGGGCTCCTCCCACAGGGGGAAAGTGCCATAGCGTCCTTCCCCAGGCTTTGTGGCATTTCTGGGGTCACATGCTGGTTTTCTCTTCTCCTGTACTGCTTGCATTGGTGAAGAGGCTGTTTCTGTATAAACACTGGGGGGGGGGGGGGGGGAGGACGGGGGCGGGATCATACAGCTCTGACCCATTTCTCTTAAGGGAAAATTGCTATAAACAAACTATTTTAAAAAGCCCACTTCTTTGAAATTAATCATAGACAATAAGAAAGTAAGTAAAATTTCTTTTGATAAGATTCCTGTTACATAATTCGTATAAGCTATGAAGGTTTTATCATTGACCATTAGAAAACCTTTTGGGTTCTAGTCATTTGTGTCCCTTCAGATTGTTGGTGTATCTTCAAAGCAGTGTTCTCACTGGGTATCCCCTTGTCCTAAAACAAACCTTTTAGACACAGGTCACAGTTGCTAGGGTTTTCTCTACAATTGCACAATTTCATTTTTTGTGTCTACTTAGACTTAACCAAATAAAGTGATGGTGGCTCTGCAGTGACTTTTATTTATTTTTTGCTGGGGTACTTTTGTGCCTTCCAGGCTACCTCCAGCAAAAGGAAGCAAACCTAAATAAATGTTTTGTTAATTTTTTTTATTACATTTTTTTTATTTATTTATGATAGTCACACAGAGAGAGAGAGGCAGAGACACAGGCAGAGGGAGAAGCAGGCTCCATGCACCGGGAGCCTGACGTGGGATTCGATCCCGGGTCTCCAGGATCGCGCCCTGGGCCAAAGGCAGGCGCCAAACCACTGCGCCACCCAGAGATCCCCTGTTTTGTTAATTTTTAAGGCCATTCATAGTATAGTATAGTATAGCATAGCATAGCATAGTATAGTGCTGGTATTTGTATTAAAAGAAAATACGATCCTTCAAAGTAGGAAAAAGGTTGTTACCAATTCCTCATCTATTTACTCATTTATGTATTCAGCATTTAGTGTGGTTTATTGAGCACTTACTGTGTGCCAGGTACTAAGGTAGGCACCAGGGTACAGTGGGGAATGAGAAAATTATTATTCATTCCAAAAAGAGTGTTTTCCACATGGGAATGCCCTAAGGAGAGAGAGAGAGAGAGAGAGAGAGAGAGAGAGAAGAAGAAGAAGAAGAAGAAGAAGAAGAAGAAGAAGAAGAAGAAGAAGAAGAAGAAGAAGAAAAGAAAAGAAAAGAAAAGAAAAGAAAAGAAAGAAAAGAAAAGAAAAGAAAAGAAAAGAAAAGAAAAGAAAAGAAAAGAAAAGAAAAGAAAAGAAAAAAGAAAAAAGAACAAGCCTTGGATAATGTATGTCACTTATTGATACTGCACAGGGATTTCTGAATTCCTTTTGTAACAAAAAAGCGCTTACAGCTTTCTGAAATCCAAATATGCCTGAAATTTTCTCAACTAGTTGCTTTTGTTTAAACTCCCATTTGACATTTGAACTGTTTTCAAAATGTCATCTCTGGATTTACTTGTCTCTGAGGAATTAATATAGATCTTATATTGACATAGTCTACAAGTTGTCAGAATGCACACTGTACTAGAAATTTCCTAAGTGTTCATAAAGGCATATTAAGGGGTCATTAGTCACTTTTTAAATCAGTTTATCCTAGGTTATGAAAGCACTTTAGATATTACAGCATCAATTCTGGGCCAAGTCTTACTTTACATGAACAGAAATGGTTAAAGATATGGCCATGGTTAAAACAATGTCATGGTGACCTTGTCACTGTCCTCCTATTATATTTAATGCTAATGTGATTTGATATGTGGGGGAGAAAGCAGGCAATTATTGGGAAAACGGCTTCTACTTTCATAAACAGGAAAAATATGGGAGTTGGTCTTTGCTAATAGATGTCAGAATAATAATTGCAGTCATAATTGTAATTTATGTGATACTTCACAATATTAAAACTCTCACATACTTTATCTCTGATAGGCTTAGAATAACATCTTTCACAAGATGAGAGTCTACCTAGGGAACTTGTTAGAAAAATTCTCTGGAATTAGAATCTTCTACCTCAGAATAAAAAGCAATGGACAAATCTAGGTTATGAAACTATCCTCCTTAGATCCTTTATTTTTAAGGAAGGCCAACCATAGTATTGATAGTTAAAATAAAGGAAAAGGTGGTAGTAAAAGTAGAGTCAGATGTCTATAAACCTTATATTGAGAACAAAATTTTTTTAAGTAATGTGTGCTTATGAATTCAGTCTGTATCATGAACTAATCATCAATAAATTCAACATTCTCTGGCCTTTAATGAGCTGATGATATTGTGCCTTGTGTTATGTATTAATTACAAACTAATTAATTCAACAAACACATATGGAAAATTCTATATCAGGTACTGCGCTCAGTCCTGGGAATACAAGAGCAGTAACAACACATCATATCTCAAGGTAAGCAGGGTCTGTCCATCACAACTCACTAAATGTGGACTTTCAGTATAGTTTTTGAGGTATTTCATCTCACTTTTGTTGATTCATACTGAACAAATGGCTCCTTACCCTTTATGGCTTTAATTTCTCCAACATCCTAGGTTCTTTGTCAGGACAAGAATAATTATAAGCCAACCCTGTGATGCACTTGGGGAGGTACTCTTTGTGAAGCTAACTGTTACCTTTTTGTGGGAAGAAGAATCTCAGATGATTCTGTTTCAGGGTATACAGTGCCCAGTTAAACATTAAAATGTACACATTTCTCAGAGGATGTTGGTAGGTTTCTTCTTAAAAATAAATATAGAGGGACGCCTGGGTGGCTCAGTGGTTGAGCGTCTGCCTTTGGCTCAGGGTGTGATCCTGGAGTCCCGGGATCGAGTCCCACATTGAGCTCCCTGCATGGAGCCTGCTTCTCCCTCTGCCTGTGTCTCTGCCTCTCACTCTGTGTCTCTCATGAATAAATAAATAAAATCTTAGAAAGAAAGAAAGAAAGAAAGAAAGAAAGAAAGAAAGAAAGAAAGAAAGAAAGAAACCATCCATCTGTTATAAGTTCCAGTCAAATATGACAAGGACAGACTGCCTGTCACCATCTGACCTGCCTCCCCCAACTTAGGAAGTAAGTCACATTGTGAGAGCTAGACTTTTAACAGGGACAGGTCCAATCTTCTCCCTCTGTGCCCCCTTCACATCTCACTCTTCATCACCCTCCTTATGTCATGTGAGCATTGGGGCACATTCTGGGCCATGGCTCCTGCTGGCTCTGCTGCCTGGAACACTCTTCCCCTTGATCCCCATGTGACTGGATCGCTAGCTCCCTTCAGGGCCTTCCTCATGTATCACCAGCTAACATAGCCTTTCCTGGTTGCCCCCATATGCTATTTTATTTTATTTTTTTTTAATTAATTTTTATTGGTGTTCAATTTACCAACATACAGAAAAACACCCAGTGCTCATCCCGTCAAGTGTCCACCTCAGTGCCCGTCACCCATTCCCCTCCAACACCCGCCCTCCTCCCCCTCCACCACCCCTAGTTCGTTTCCCCGAGTTAGGAGTCTTTATGTTCTGTCTCCCTTCCTGATATTTCCCAACATTTCTTCTCCCTTCCTTTATATTCCCTTTCACTATTATTCATATTCCCCAAATGAATGAGAACATACACTGCTATTTTAATTCCTAGTTCTTGGGTGCTTTCTTTCACTCTTTAGCACTTATCACTAGCTAACAAAGTATTTATGTAATCTGTTTATTTTTCTCGTTTTTTATTTCCCCCACTAGAATGGAAGCTCCATGAAGGCAGAGCTTTTGTCTTTTGTTGACCATTGTATATTCTGCCTTGAACAGGGACAGCTAATAGTAGGAATTCAGCCAATATTCATTGAACGAATACATGAATGGATGGGTGAACTAGTGAAAGAATCAATTTCCCAGAGTTTTCAGAGATAACGATGATGTCCAAATTTGACTCACTCTGTCTAGAAGCTGTATATTAACCTTCTAAACCAAGAGGCCAAGGAGTAGGTAAAGTTGTGAACTGGAACTCAATCTCGAAAATTGTGTAGATGTTGGCAAGTTGGTCAGAGAGAGAAAATACAAGGTATACACAAAGGCACACAAAATACACAGGCACATGCTTTTCTGTGCTGTCTTGGGTTGCTCTGGGAATTTGCTTGCCAAGCCTCTCTATAAAGATAGCCTGTTCCCTGCTCAGGCATGGGAGTTCCATAGCCATATAGCAAAGTCATTTCAGAGCAAGCTCAGGACATGTTGTTGGTTAGAAAATAACCTTTCCATCTTGAGATTAGAACTGATAGTTGGATGTGACCAGACATTTCCAAAATTAAGCTTTTAATCCTGGAAACATTCACAACTCTACTTAGAGAAATTGTTATTTTTTCCCCACTCCTCTTTCCACGTGCCTGTTAGATTTTTCCATACGTTGTTTATAATAACTTTTCCCTGTGGTTGAAGATAACAGATTTTTGCTTTTAATTCAAGAAATGTCATCTGCTATAATGTTGTGCAACAAGATACTTTCCAAGTTTCAAAGCGAAGAATGTGCTGTTGGATTGTGTTTTTGCATGTGAAACCGTAGCTGTGGTGAAAGTACCCACGGAGCTATGGTGTGCAGAATGTCTGCCCTTCCATCTTTGTCACTGTGCATAAGTGAATGTAAAGGTTTTTTTGTGTGTGTCATTTTAATTTAAATTCAGAAGGAGTCTATTTGTATGGTAATCATAAGCTAAGGAAAACAGTGTTTCATTCCTCTCTGGGATTTGTTCTCTGACATCTTCACATTCTCTAGTACTTTAACCTGGCAACAGCATATTAACAGCAATTCATTTGCTGTATTTTAACATGTACAACAGTACCCAGAAGATTAATACATGATGAAGAGAAGGAGCTAAGAAGGGATGTTGAGGCCATAATTAATTTTGCTTTCATATACCATATGCTAGTACTTTTTGATCTTAACTGAAATTAGAGTAACTATAGAGTTTTCAATATTAAGGTTAAAAAATGATTGTACACAGTGAAGCACAAATAACATTGCCCTTCTTTTAAAGATTAAGGTTTTGACATGAGAGTAATAATGATATTCTCATTGTTTGGATTCATTATTTTTCTTTCTTTTTTTTAAGATTTTATTTGAGAGAGAGAGAGAGAGAAAGAGAGAGGAAGAGAGCACAAGGGGAGGAGGGGCAGAGGGAGGGAGGGAGAAGCAGACTCCTTGGGGAGCCCGTGAGGGCCTTGATCCCAGGATCCCATGATCATGACCTCAGCCCAAGGCAGGCGCTTAACCAACTGAGCCACCCACGTGCCGCTGGATTCATTATTTTTCAACAAGGACTTTTAAGGGGCTAATTTTCTTCCTGTGAGCACAATCAGGAAGGACTCCCTTCACTAACTGCTTGTCTGGCATGCCTTGAACTGAAAAAAGACAGACAGTTAAAGAGATTTCTCTTCCAATTCAAGTGATTACTGCATGTTCTTGTCTTAAGTGTGAGAATCATGAGGACGTGGGTTAGATCTTCAGTCACGCCAGATGACACTGACTTGTTCAGAAAACCAGCTCGATTAGATTAATCTCCCCCAGATGATCCTGTTAGATGAGATGATTCAGCTGATACCTAAAGGTTTCTTCACATCAGGGGTCCAGTGCTCAGAAGTCTACACGGGCAGATGGGCAGATAGCTAATGTAAGGGAATGAAATGGGCCCGGGTGTGGAAAACAGGACATTGGCTATACAGTTCCAGGGAAGCTTTACCTTCAACCACTGAATGTGGCCAAGTGGACATTCCCTCCCCGTTTAAAAGGCTGCAGCTATTTAATCCCAAAGGATGACTGAGTTCAGAATACTGCACTGGAATGTCCAGATCTCTTCCTTCAGGAGATGCTGCCAATTACTGTCTTCATGCAAAATCCTGTGATTGTTATAGGGTGTTAGTGCAAATCTAAAAGCAGCAATCCTTTGCACCACCCCCCAATGAAATATGCCTCTGACATTGGCATTTGCAGGTCTGAGATCAAGAACAAATAGGAGCCACGTACAAGTATACATATTTAAAAGTAATAAGTCAAGTTAAAAAAAATTGTTAATAAAATGTGTTCTATCCTCCAATTTGATCAATATTCAAATCTGAAAGGCCAGATTTGAAACTAGAGTTCTCTGAGTCCTGTGAGTACCACGAGGTGGAGCTGGGAGAGCAGGTCCTGCCTACCCACCTACTCATGCCCAGCTTCTCTTCTCACCCCCGGCTCACTCCCATGTGCATGTGTCCCTCACACCCTAGGCCATGTGTCCAAGCTATGGTCTCCTACTCCCCCATGCTCCACCCCTCTGTGAACAGCTCCTCGTAACCAATCCTTAGTCTTCAGCACTGGACAGGCATGATCTGTCCTAGAGGAATGGATCCAGCAAAGACACTCACTCAGGCCTTAGCAACAGGCCAGGTAGTCATTTGGGCAGAGAATTCCAGAATGCCTAGAACTAGTGTTTGGTCTGTCTCGAATCTCAGCCTTAGAATGTGTATGGATGGGCATGTGCATATACCAACTGGGCATATCTCCTTGGCTTCTCAGGCTCCAGGTTTTGTGAAGAGAGGCATAGCAGAAGGAGGGCCAGGGGTATCTTCTGCCTTGTGGGAGCAGAGGCCCTGGTGGCTGAGATCTAAGGGCAGTGTTCAGGTCCTTGACTTATGGAATATTTGCTCTTGATGAGATCTTAGAAATCACTTTATTAGTCTCATGCTATGAGAGGCAATACATATTCCGCTCAAATCACAGGCTTTTTATTTAGACATATTGGATATATCTGAATCTAATCCCATGTCCAACACTTGTGGATCAGTGACATGTGACTTAGCCTTGATTTGCTGCTCAGGAAAATGGAGATGAAATCTGTTTTATTCTGTCACATCAGGGGCTTTTCTGGTTGCGGTCTTTGGGTACTGATTCATCCCCACAGAACATCCACCCTGGGGAATATAGATTTTATGGAACTCTCTCTCAGTTACAGTTGTTTGCTAATGCTCTTCTGATTAAATACAAGGATGATCTTAGCCTGCCTTGCTAGTTCTTGAATTATCTTTCACTTTTCCCTGAGGAAAAGAACAGAGAAAGGAAATTACCAAGACAATATTGTTTAAACTTGAAAAAGTTCATGTCTTCTCTCTGAATCTGATGGTGATAACTTTAGCTTTTAGGGTCTTTATTTTCAAAGCTACATGTAATTCCTAAAATTAATTTGTTCACAAGACATGGCATGTAGATTCTTGCCTAAATTTCCCTGGAAACTTAGGTAACTTTTTTGAATTACCTTGGTAAGAGGTGTTTTCAAAAACAGCTTTTTGTTTTTGTTTTAGGAAGGAAGGAGATAAGAGAAGGAAAAAAGATTTCTTTACTAAAAGGAAAATATTTTAAGCATGATTTAAACCAAAGCTTTTCTTAAAGTGTCAGACTGGCTACATGTGTATGGAATTTAGAATTTATTACTGAAGTGAGGGAAGTTGGCATTGGCAGCAATGACCAGTGAGTGTTGGCATCAAGCTTATATTCTCTTCATGTAGTATATTAAGTCAATTGCTTAAAAAGGAAAGTCTGGCTAATTAGCCTGCCAAGATCATAATGCTAACTGTCTGGTTCTCATGCTGTATACTCCTGAAAACCCCATTAGAGAATACTTCTTTTATGTGCAGAATAGTTGTAAATGCCTAAAAATGTCATCATTGCCTTTTCATCTTGGAAAGGTAGTAGATATTATTGGATACCCACTTCCTCATAGACTCATTCACATTTTTCTTATCCTTAAGCATTGTTCCCCTATCAGGACATTTTTGATTTAGGACATGCAATCAACCATATTTTGGTACACGCAGAGATCTAGTTGTATATAAGAATATTTCAAACCAAGAAACCCATTCAAAGTGTTTTTTGCTGCTTTAATTTTAGGGAAATCACTTGATTTTATTATATTAGAGGTTAAGATTTTATTTTTACTCACCATCAGCCTGTCATTGAAGTACCTTCTCTCTTCATCAGTTACGTGGCTTCAGCAGGTTGAAAGATTGTGTTGTGGATCTCAGGTAATGGTAGAAGAAGATAATATGAGAATGGTATGATTTGGGCACTTAGTGAAAATACAGATTGATGATGGTGACGATAATGGTATGGCAATTTATATTCTGGTATATCTTTGCCAAGCATAGTTAACAGCAGTTATTTCAGACTCAATAGCACACTAAAGTTTGTGATATTAGTATTATTGTTTCCAATTTATCACTAAAGAAAATGATGCTCAGGAATCTACCTTGCCAGAATCACTGAGTTAGTAAACATCAGGATCAGGACTCAAGGTCAGATTTCAGTGCCTCCAGAGCCTGTATTTCTGTCCAATACACCATGGACAGAGAGATAAATGACAGCCAACATTTTTTAGTAATAGGAACTGCTTTACACATATGCTTTCATTTCATTTAATGCCAACAAGCTAGAGAAGGGTATTATGATTAGCTGCATTTTATAGATGAGGACACTGAAGCTTAGAGAGTTTTATAAATGTGCCCAAATCATACAGCTTGTAAATTCAAGAGTTCAGAAATACTCCAGAGACTCGAGATTGTTTTGCCTTTTGACCAGAAAGTGGAAAAACCTTCAAGAATTAAAAGCCAATTTTTGTTTTCATTTTCTATGGTATTTAGTGGATAACACTAGGGAATTAAGCCATAAAAGAGATGCCAAAGTGTTTATATTTGAGCTCACCGAACCAAAATTTCCCAATGGATCCTTTTATCTAGTTGTGTGAGCTATTGTGCAGTGTATTACCACCCTGCTTAAATGAGTAGACTGCCCGCCAAGCAAGAGAAGCCAGCAGACTGCAAGCTGTGGTTTTGTCAATGTTCAGTGATGAGAGTGAATAATTACTAATATTATTTTTTGATTTATTTTTCAGAAGATCTATCTTTCTACACACATACATGCTAGCTAAAGAGGAAGTTTTTCGGGGAAATTTTCATAGGTGTCTCAAGTTGTTCTCTTGTGACTTCTCTGCATTAAGCAGTGATGACCACTGGGAGTATTGGCCAATTCTGCTTCCCTGCTGACCTGAGTAGCCTCTCCGCAGAGTCCCTGCTAAGACAGAAATTCACAAACAATAGGTGGCCATTGCCAGCAATTTTGAACACAGCAGTCCTGGTCCTTGGCAGTAGTAACCAGCAATTGGCAAGCGATTACCCAAATCCCCTGCCAAGAGAAAGCTAGGATTTTTGAAATTACCTTGTTCCTTTCACCTGGTTGCCACATTTCTCTCTTTTTTAAAAAAGTAGGTTTTGTGTGTGCGAGTATGTTACTTTATATCTTTCATGCTGAAACTATCCTTGGCATAAGCAGATTTGGGTCTTTACAGATGCTTAGAAAAATGAGTGCCCTTCCATATTGAAATGCAGTTCTTTCCTTGGGTATGGGATTTGATTTGGGAGTCCTTGCTTTTTGATATTTTATTGGTGCCTTAATTGCAAATGATAAGAAGATAGATTGTGCATGTGGGTCTGTGCTGTATATCAACATGTTGAGTAGTAAATCATACTTGATTTTTCCTTTTAGTTCAGGCATAGAATCAAAGGTATTCAGAGCTTATGTAACATAGCCTTCCCATGTTACAGAGAAGGGAACTGAGATACACAAAGTTTAACTGATCCACCAAAAATCAAGAACCTAATTTAATGCATTGAGGGTTCATTGACCCGCTGCTAAGTGTGGAAGGGGTAGCATCGAGGCAATAAAAAATTAAAAATATTTTGTATGTGGTATACTTATATACATTCGGGGCATAAATAATACCATGAATCTGGGTATAATTAAGAAATAAAATATTATCATGGAAAATAGTTAATTGAAAAAAAGGAGAACTCAACATGATCTGAGAGATCATGGAAGATCTAGAGCCTGAACTCATTCAATCATTTATAACTCAGCAAAGATATACTAGATACCTACTATGTGCCAGCCACTTCCCAAATTTGGTGCTTAGCCCAGCAAAAAGGTACATGTGGTTGCTGACATTATGGAGCTCAAGGTCCAGAGGATCACACAGTTAGATGGGGAGAAACAGTACGGTGTGATGAATACTCTGACAAGACAGCGTTCTGGGGAACTGCAGGGTTGGGGAGCCATGAACCCAGATTCCAGCGAGCTGAGGAATGGTTGTGTATAAACCAATGGAGATGTGAGAAGATGTTCTGGGAGGGAGCCAGCATAAAGAAGAAGAGAGCATGAAATATCTGGGGAAGAGCCATGTGTTGGGCACTGTGCTAAACACTTTGCATAGAGTATCTGTTCTAATTCTCACAACAATGTTAAGTGGTATGTGTATTGTGAGCTGAAGTCAACTGACTTGCCCAAGGTTGCATAGCCAAGCAGATGGAGAAGCAAGATTCTGTCTTAGGTCTCTATGATGTAGAGTTGTACTCTTAAGAAGCCACTATGGAAAATGATTTTAGCGAACATTTGAAATTAGGTGTTGGTTTTTTTTTTTTAAGATTTTATTTATTCATGAGAGACACAGAGAAAGAGGCAGAGACACAGGCAGAGGGAGAAGTAGGCTCCTTGAAGGGAGCCCGATGCAGGACTTGATCCCAGGGTCCTGAGCCAAAGGCAGACACTCAGCCGCTGAGCCACACAAGTATCCCTGAAATGAGGTTTTAAACATGGCTTGATATGATGGTGAGTCTAAGACAGTGAGCCACTGGGGTATCCAGGACCCTACATGATCCAGGAGACAGTTGTTTTGGCCCGAGCTGGAGAGTGCCTTTTGGTGCTGGTAACCTCTGCTTGCCCCTCTGACCTCCCTCACTGGCATTCAGGCTAAGCTGCTTCTGTAGTGCTGAGGTCCTTACCCATCCTCCTTTATTACTTGTCACCTGCTCCATGAACCAGCAGTTGTTTTCTGCTCTTTTCCCCCTAACTGAGCTACCACTTTGATCTGACCTCTGCCCCTTCCCTCACTGGGAAGTGCACTAGCCTCAAATCTTTGAACACGGCCTGGCCTCCAGATTCTTAAATTCCGTGGCTCAGATAGGGCCAAACCTCAGACAAAGCACGTTTTCCTGTCCATTTGTTATCGTCAGTCTGCGCCTCTAATCTGATTTGTTGGGAGCAGGGCCCCAGTGGTTTCTATAGACCAATTGGAGGCCAGTTTCAGGAAATGTATGGGTTCAGTCTGGGAGTCACCCTCTGAAAGACCCTGTAGTCGAAATACAAGGTTCAAATTTGTGTTCATTGAGACTTTCTGAATCACTCTACTGTAGGAAAACTGTGCTGTCAGCCAACCCTTTAAAACATGGGCTCTCATTACCCCCTGCCATCCATATTTTGAAACAGGGAGACCTTTTCCTTTGGTTTTCTCCCACCTGATCTTTTGATTACTGCAACTTGTCTAGGTATGTTTTGTCCTTTCTGGTGTGTGTGTGTGTGTGTTCTCAGTACAAACTTTTCCTCATCCCTCTGCTGTAATTTAGATAAACAATTTTCAAAGACCCTGCAGTCCAGCCTCCCATATTTTACCATATTTTATAATGACTGCCTGATATTGCAGAAACAAGGCAGGCCAGCCATTTTCCCTTTATGATTTTATATTATGTTGGAACACTCAAGGAGACCGTTTCTTAGTGAAACTGCTACATTTGACCATGTTATTATAGGAAACACATTATGGGTTTGTTGTTTTGACAGTGAGGCATTTGTGGACTACAATTTTAAATTACTCATGCAGCTAAAGTTTGTTGCTGTTTAGTAATACTTCTCAGGTATTGTTACAAATTTTAGAATTTTTTCTTAAACTCTATCAAGTAAGAATAGAATGTGACAAATTTAGTGACGTATAAGATAAACCTGTTTTTGTTTCTCAGAGCAAATCTTTTTGTTGAAGTGCAGCCTTCCTGCCTTTGGTATGCTCAGAGAAATTAATTTGACTGTTTATGATGTTATTTAATTTTCAATAATTATTCAAGCATATATAACTACAGACATCTATGTAGTAGGCAGATGGATCAGCAATTGTGCATGTAATTAGAAATAACCCTTGAAATACAAAAGTAGATTTTAATATTCAGCATCTAAAGAATTGCTAACATTACAAATTGCCTGTACCCTGAGGTTGCAGCTAGTGATGTAAAAATTTAAATATAAAAATTTAAATGAAAATTTCAGCCTCCTCAGCACTAAGCAATTATTGAATTACATTAGAAAATCATGGCAAAACCACTTAAAGGAACGCTCTTTCTTTCTTTAACATAAAAATGTGATGTATTTGTAACTAATTAAAAGAAGTAATTTTAAATAATTTTTTTTAACCAGGCACATACTCAAAAGGAAGAAATCAAGTTTATGGATCATATTAGTAAATACTAGTTCACTTTAAGATTCTTATGGAGACAAACCAAAATATTTTCATTTTCTGCTTTTTTAAAAGATTTTAAGTAATCTCTATACCCAATGTGGGGCTTGAATTTACAACCCTCAGATTAAGAGTCACATACTGTACTGACTGAGCCAGCCAGGCACACCTCTATTTTCTGTTTTGAGAATGAAGGATAGCACCCTTATTTACTATTGCCAGTTAATATAAGGAATGTGCTTTATTTCATGTTGAGAGAGAGGGAGAGACAGAATCATATGGTGAAATAAGCTCAGGTTTTAGATTAATGGGTTCTGGATTCAAGTCCATGGTTTGCTGTTTTATAAGATTAATAACTTAATGTAAAACCTTTAATCTTGAAGTCTCAGGATTTGTCGATATTTTGCTGTACTGGCTACTGTTTTCTTTTAATAATATCTAACATGGTTCTTAACACACTCTTAATGTCTTTTCTTTTAAGATTTTATTTATTTATTTATTTATTTATTTATTTATTTATTTATTTATTTAAGTGAGTAGGGAGGGGCAGAGTGAGAAGGAGAAGAAAAGGGAGAAGGGCTTCCTTCCTGAGCAGGAAGCCCAATGTGGGGCTGGATCCCAGGACCCCGAAATCATGATCTGAACCAAAGGCAGACATTTGACTGAGTCACCCAGGTGCCCACCTCTTCCCCCCCACCAATGTCTTAAGTGTTTACTGAGGAACAAAAGAAATTGGAAACATGGACGGGCATAAAAGAAGATGGAGACAGAACGAGGAAGAAATGAAAAAAACAGTCTTCAAGGGATACTATTACCACTTTATGGCCTTGAATAGTATTATAGCTAAAAATTAACATTCCTATTATACTTTTGCAACTATAAGCATCAGGTCTGTATACTTAGGTCAAAGGTTAATATAAGCAAAAGTCTTGTTCATATGTCAGATGTTTTCCACCTTTTCTTCTTGAAGTAATAATTATGTTTGTGGACTTCCTACTTTGTGCCAAGAGCTTTGTGAATTAGGAAGATGAATGAGACACAGGTACTAACTTCAAAGAACCTCAAAGATTTGAAGAGATTGATTCGTCCAGAAAGAAGAAATTCATAACAGGAATACTCTGATGTGGCTCTGATGTGGGCGTTTCCATGCATCTGTTTAGCTTTAAAATGTGGGAAGGCTTATATTACACGTGAAAACCAGAAGTTTATGTGCAAAACAATGAATAAAGCTGGGTTCATTGCCACCTGAGGAGCAGATCTAAGCCCTCGAGGGACACTGATGGAGACATTGAGGACATAAAGTCTAGAATCCACGATTTCTTTATCATAGTGAGAGGCAAGGTGTGATAGGATTTGGTTCAGGAAAGAAAGGAAATGGAGGACCTGGCAGCATTATCTATCTCCAACTCGTAGTTAGAAGAGGCAGTACAGTGCAAGCAGAAAGAAGTGATCCCTGACTTAGTGAATGATATCAGTGCTTGTAACAGCTACCCCCTAACCCTAGTTCCACCTTCGCTAAGTGTAATCTCTAAGTCCGGGAGGATGTCCTCCTAAGCCCTGTTTTTGTGCCAGACCTTATATTTCCTATGGCCCTTGTGTGCTGGTTACAAGGCAAAGAAGTCCCCTTTCCTTATGAGGAACCATGTGCTCTATGTGTTATGGTGTGTTGTTGCCAGTCTCTTTGCTTGCTGTGTGCACTTCCACAGCTGTCACTGGAGAAAGAGTGAAACATCTTCTCTAAACTTCCTGATTTGGCATGTTTGTCGCACAGAGGTTCATAATTTGGGAGAATGATGTGACTGGGGGTTATATAGCTGAGAGCATCTTTTTATTCATTCACCTGACTGTAGTAACTCACTAGTATCTTAGCAAGAGAATACCTAATATTTTTTTGGCATGTTTTCTTTTTTTTCTTTTTAAAGATTTTTTTAAAGGTTTTATTTATTTATTTATTCATAGACACAGAGAGAGAGAGGCAGAGACACAGGCAGAGGGAGAAGCAGGCTCCATGCAGGGAGCCGGATGTGGGACTCGATCCCGGGTTTCCAGGATCACACCCCAGGCTGCATGCGGCACCAAACCACTGCACCACTGGGGCTGCCCTAAAGATTTTATTTATTAATAGAGAGAGTATGAATGGTAGGGAGAGGCAGAGGGAGAAGCAGACTCCCCCTGAGTAGGGAGCTGGACACAGAGTTTGATCCCAGGGCCCAGAGTTCTTGACCCGAGCCCAAGGCAAAGGCTTAACCGACTGATCCACCAGGCGCCCATAGAGGCATGTTTTCAATCCTGTAGTCATAACAAAACTCTGAGATTAAAAATAATGATCATTTTTTCCCATGATTTCTAAAACTAGTTGTTTCTTTAGATTGAAAATTTGCAGTGATACCATCAACCCAGACACATTTTCTCTACCTGGGAAACAATGACTTGATGAGATGATTTTTGAGATTCTGCGATTGTTACTATCACAGTGAAATAGGGATTGTACTCAGAATTAAAGATTTAAGTAGCTATGTGAAATGAAAAAAAATAGGTTTCTTTTGGTTATAGTTAAGGAATAATATTCTTGTGCAACTTTACATTGGAAATAACTTGAACTGCATGCCATAAAATTAGCTTGAAATGGAAATGGGAAGATGTGGTTGTTTGAAGATGTTTTCCTTTTTTATTAAGCCAAGTGCTGTCTGGGATAACAGTTTGTGTACCTTTAACTCCTGGGACAAATTTGTTTTTTCTTTAACGCTTATATTGCCTTGTTCACTCAGGCATGTCTAGGCCACCTGCTGGTCAGTTCATTCTCAGCTAACACCCAGAACCCAGTGGAGCAGGGAGACTGCTCCCTTATCACTGCCCCTTTGTGCTTTGTGTTCTGAGCAAAAAGGGAGAGCAGTGGCCTGTGTTGACTAATCCTGGCAGCCTCTCATCCTCCTCAAGGCTGGTCCAGAGCGAAACTCAGCTCAGCCATTGGCAGAGTCAGCAATATTCACAGATTCATTTGAGAAGTTTATGACATTTTATGTTTTTAATCAAAAGCACACAAACACACATAAATTGCTACACTCACGCCTAAAACCCTACATTTTATCATCCTTTTCTAGACCCTGTTGGTTAAGAGTTTGCACTTTGTGTGGACAACCTGGTTCTGCTACTACTGGTTTGTGACCAGGCAAGTTAAACACAAACCCTGAAAGCCTCAGTCTGCTTGTTTAAAAATGAGACTAATAATAATATTGTCCATCCTGGGTTATAGTAATGATTAAGTGGGGTAATGCATCCATAGTGATTAATTCAACACCAGGGATGCAGTAAATACTAAACAAATGTTAGCTATGATTATTTTTGTTTTTGTGAGCTTAGCTATAGGCAGCTCAGCTCACTGTAGAGGGCTTCACTTCTCTAGAAACTTTTCACATAGAGATTATTCTCCTATACTGCATAACGTGGAGGAGGAGGATTGAAGGTAACTTGTACTCAAGTCTTTTGCCCTAAATTTCCTGCTTTTTATTTTTTAGCTGTTATCTCTCAGTCTCACAGATGTTTTCTTACCAATTGTATACTCTGTCTCTAGCTTATAGTCATCTTCTCTATCCTTGCCCCCACCATTACTCTCAGGGCTTACAGCATCTTTGTGAGTAGTTATCAAAAGTTCATCATTTCAAACGAAACCATTTCTCTACTCTTTATAGTTCACTTACCTGGCAAAGCTAGTGTGTTCTCATCAGTCCTACCCCTGAAACTGAATGCTCATAATCTTTGGGTCCACTCTCTCCTTTTACATGCCTTCTTACTCTGTGAAGAGCTGTGGTGATTTACTGCTTAATTCATGTTCTCACTTTCTAATTCCAAAAGCAAAACAAAAGTATGGAGGTCAGACACAGAGCCTGGTGCTCTCCAAGGTGCTGAAACACAAGGAACAGTACCATCATTTCATGAACACACTGTTTCTGTGTTCAATTTATCAATTTATAACTCTGATTCACTGAAGCTGACAGTTTTGTCTGCTACTTTTAGACTTCCAAGCCCCATTAAGAGAAGCAAAAAGTCACATAGTTGCTAATAAGCTCCATTACAGATCATTATTCACAAATGCCCAGTGCTTGGCACCATCAGAGCACTCACCTTTCATTGAATTGTGACTTTCTATGTACTTTGGCTTTATATTTTATCACTTATGTGAGTTGCCTCAACTTCCCCCTGATGTTGCCCCTACCTTTACTGCACCCCACTACCACCCATTATGAGAAGCAATGTGAGGGATGGTGGAGTCCCTCTTCCTCCTAGGACTCCCCTCTACCTCTATGCTTCCTGGTGTGCCCAAGTAATTTACCTGCAAAATAGCACAGATTCAAAGAAAGTTTCTTGCACTAGGTTTATTTGCAACTGATGAATCACTAAAATCTGTCTCTGAAACTAATAATGAACTCTATGGTAATTAATTGAATTTAAATATTAAAAAAGGAAATTTGTTACATTTAACTGTTTAACTTCCTTCCCAAGTTGCTGTCCAGAGTACTGACCTTAAAGCAACTGAAGTTGGCATCATGGGTTCACACTTTGACTGTCTGCATCTTCACTACCTGGCTTGGGCCTTATGGGCTGTGACCAACCCTTAAGCCAGAAGTCAGTCTGGATTTTTCTCCATTTAACCCCAGCTCCCTTACTTCTGCAGCCCTATACTTGCCACAATAGGATTGGTTCATTCTTGATCAACCTCCAGTGTTGGTGTCGGACCCACCCTGAATCCACTATGGTGTGGTGAAAGTCTGCAACTCTCTGCCTCAGTCAGACTGCAGGAAGCCTCTGTAAATTCCTGAGCAGTGGAGGAGCTGATAAAACTTGTGCTTTGATAAGGCTGTCCTGTTTTGGAAGGGAAGAAAATAGAATCATATGATGCCTTAAGAGGTCTTGAAATCTTGGCCTCTGATGTGTTAAGAAGCTAGAAATATTCTAAATTTAAGGCAGGAAATTAAAAAAAGAAAAAGCTATCCTCTCTCCCTGAGGGTTGACTTATTTTGGGGTGAAGATTCACCAGGATTGCCTTTGACAAAATGTGGAAGTTTCATAGGCCTGAAGGCTTTTACCACATATTTTATGGGCCTTATTTGGAATGGCTTCTTTTATTTGGCCAGGGTACATGTCTCATGCTATCATATCAAGCATTTTCTGCCAGCCTCTGGCTTGTGAGAAATTCTTTAAGATATGAAGCATCCCATAAAGTGCTATCATTCTCTAAGACAGGCCTGGGCTTGCAGGGTAGGCATAAGACTTGGATCTCTGGAAGAGAAGGGTATATTTTCAGAGGCACTTGGTTGTCAGGGTGTTTATTCCAGGAAGCATAATTACTAACCACTGATAGGAATTCATTTTTAATAACTCCAGAAAGTGTTTGTTTAGGTAAGAGGGAATATTTTTTCCTGGAGATAAGCTCTTGACCAACCAGCATTAAATTACATTTCAAATGGTCTCTCAGAAGCCAAAGTGTGAATGCAGTATGATGGATTTATATGTGCATGCGTGCGCGCTTGTGTGTGTGTGTGTGTGTGTGTGTGTGTGTGTGTGTCTAAGCTGCTGAGTGCTTAGACCTGCTTTTGTATTTTGAGGGTTATTTCTAGCAGAGATGAGCCTGTCCAATTTATCTCTGGCACTGAGCAAGCCCTATTTGTCTCTGGCATGAAACAGGCTTAGCTCATCTGGTGCCGTCTCCGGTTATCACGCTACTCAGCAGGGGTAATTTGTTTTGTTTTATTTCTGTCCCAAAAGGTAATTAATAATACAGGGACAAAATTGTCTGTATGGTGTTTTTATATTTTTGATTACCCAAAGAAGAATTTTTTAGGAGGCTTTCCAAATAGCTGCTTTGCACCTGGCTGGAAAACTACTCTCCTCGATGACAAAGAGCTAACTTTTGGAAACCTTCCAGTGTCTATTCCTTGACCTTCACACACCTCCAAGCCCCATTTAATGTGGGTCAAAGAGGATTTCAGAGTATTAAAACACATATCAGTGTTTAGTCTTTGGTGCATAGTAACACTGAACCAGCATCATTTTCCAGCACAATTTTATGGCTTCTACCAGTGATTTAAAGAAATCTCTGAGAATACTATTACACGCTAGGTGTTATGCTCAGTTCTTTCCATACATCTTACTTAATCTTCCTAACAAAACCAAGAAGTTCTGTTGTTGTGTACAGAGTTTTTGATGTATTCACAGAGTCGTGCAACTATCACCGCAATCAGTTTTAGAACATTTACATCACTTCAAGAAGAAACATGTACGTTGTAGCTATTGCCCCCCTGTCCCTTTGTGCCCCCACCTCTCAGCAACAACTGACCTACTTTCTCTGTGTATTTGTGTATTGTGGACATTTCATATAAGTTAGATCATATCATATACGGTCTTTTATGATGGACTTCTTTCACTGAGCATAATGTTTTCAAGGTTCATTAATGTAATGTGTACCAGCATTTCATTTCTTTTTTGGCTGGATATTATAGGCATATACCGTATTTTGTGTAGCCATTCATCAGTGGATGAATATTTGTGTTGTTCTGGCCATTATGAACAATGCTACTATCAAACAATGCTACTATATTTTTGCATGAATATATATTTTCACTCTCTTAAGAATATACCTAGCAGTAGAATTGCTCAGGTCCTATGGTTACTCTATATTGAACTCTTTGAAGAATGTCCTATTCTTTTCCATAATGGCTGCATCATTTCACATTCCCACCAGCAGTGTGTGTTATCTGCCAATTTCTCCACATCCTTTGTCAATACTTATTATTATCTGACTTTTTGTTTTTAGCCATCCAGCTGGGTATTAAGTGGCATCTCATTGTAGTTTTGATTTACATTTGCTTAATGGTTAATGGTATTGAGCATCTTCTCTTGTGCTTCTTGCCTATTTGTTTATCTTGTTTAGAGATGTTTACCCAAGCCCTTTGCCCACTTTATTGGTGTCATATCTGAGAACCCATTGCCAAATCCAAGGTTGAAAAAATTTACTCCTTTGTTTTCTTACTTACTTTAATTGCTCTAACCTATATTTTTTGATGGGTATATTCCCTGGTTCTGGAATACTGGAATTTGTTTTAAAATACAGCTCAGCTATGCATGATCACAAAAATTTCTGTTACCCAGTTTTGGCATTGGGCTTTCTAAAGGTCGCTTTACTACCAGTCAGACATCACTTTTGTTCTTTATATGTGCCAGGTGTCCTCTGGTTGAGGCTTTGCTGCTGTTTATTGGGTCCGTTTGTGAATGAATTATATATTTCATCTTCTTTGTTTTATATAGTTTGTGTATTTGTTATTATTCTGTTGCTCTCACAGATTAGCCTTACAAAACCTTTTGTAGAAATATAAGAGTATTCACTGTAAAAAGTTTTCATGCTTTAAAAATTCTGAAAGAAGCTTTCAGAAAAGGAAGAATACCTATCAATGCACTACCTTCTTATATTGTCAACTTTTTTGACAGAATACTTAAAGGTGATTTAAGATTAGTTAGGCAGCACGTATCAGTAGGAAAGAAAATTTCGCTTTCAGTTACTTAATAGCCTATCTGAGGCACTTGTAAGGAAAATTCTCCAGGTTCCACAGAGGTTTTTGTCACTACAGTACCTTCGTGTATACAGTGTGGCTGACACTTTTATAACTATACTCCTTCAGTATTGACAGTTTTTCAGATCCTTCTACTTCATGTTTGTTTCCATCCTGATACTTTTATCTGCCTTATTTTTATTAAGAATGTTATCTGCCTTATGTATTAATAATGTTCTAAGAGCTCTTTGAAAGAAAGTATGGCATTTACAGAAGGAAAATTCAATTATTTATTTGCTTAATAGTCATAAAACTTCCACCAAAATCCATGCAGTTTAAAGTACCTTAGAGTGGGTTATATTTCTTCCCACATAGGACTTTGTCCAACCCCATAAAAGATCTTGTCTTTCAGAGTTCCCACAACTTTGTCCTTTTGTTTTCTCAGAGGGAGTAGTACACTTGTTGCCAATTGGCATCAAGCATTTGATAATTTTAAATGTCTCTTGCCTGTGAAGAGTATTTGGGGATGCTGATTTCATAGTGTCTATATTCATTCACTAGGTTGGGTCATTAAATCCCCTATTCAGGGTCATTGTCATCTTCTCCCCTTCTGCCTGTTACCTGCATTCTTTCACCTCCCCCCCAGCAGTATCAACTGGTCCTTACCTGGCTCTGTTTAATTCTGATTATCACTTTTCAGCCTTTTACCAACTAACAGTAAGTTTTTACATATGTGAGTTAGTTCCTGGGTATTTATATTCATATGTAATGTGTTTATATGACTGAGGAGATATTTATAGGAGATAAATATATATTTCTTATTTTACTTCCTGTTCTCTCAGTCACTCCAGTGCTATACTGTATATAGAATATGAGAATTGAGAATATGAGAGAATTCCTATGAACAGCTTTGATGCCTGAACTATATATGGAAAGAGGTGGAGAATGGGGCTTCCGCCTCTTGTTTCTTCTAGGTTCTGCCTCTCTGTCTTCCACCCATATCCTTCTCTCCCAAGTCCAATGTCATCTGCAGAGTAATTGCTCAGAAAATATTTTCTGATGGGTTTCTGGGAGTTTACTTTATTCTCTGAATTGAAGAATAATCCTCTGTACATAATACTAGCTATACAGAAGCAACAGAAAATCTGTGAGACAGAAGGAGGGACTGGATGTAATCGTTGTGATTTACTAACATAGTGGTCTCCTAAGTTTTGCTCATGCACTCCTCCTCTCAGTAAATGTTTTTGAGCAGGCACCCCAGTATTTTGTGATGGGTTGAAAACATATGTCAGCCAACTTCAAAAACTAAAGAGTTAACCAAATACATTGTTTCTGTTATTAACAGTAATAGAAGTCTCAGTATTTTTTAAGTTTCAGCCAAGAGATATGAACAAGGATAGGCATCATGATAAATTACTCATTTTAACCAAGAAATTGAAGAAATTCTTGAGCCTGACTTTCCCTCAATCTAACCTACTTTGAAACAGCTTAAAATTCAGCCAAGTCAGTCAATACAAAATATTATTAAATGTCTACTTGGCCATTTATCACTATTATTGGCACTGGGAATATGGCAAGGAACAAATAAATACAGTATCTGTCCTTAGGCGAATCAACCAGTTAGTACTGAAGCAGCAGAGTGGGGCAAGCAACACACATTTTGTAATTTCCAAATTCATTTAGTTTTACGCCCCCCACAAGATTAGAGAAATTTATTTTATTTCATCTTAAAGATTATTTATTTATTTTAGAGATAGGGAGGGGACAAGGGAGAGGGAAGGAGAGAGAGAGAGAACTTCAAGCAGACTACACTGAGTATGGAGCCTGACACGGGGTTCCATCCCAGGACCCTGAGATATGACATGAGCTGAAATCAAGAGTTGGAGACTTAACCAACTGAGCCATCCAGGTGCCCCGGATAAGAATAATTGAAACATTACTGATACATAATATGCAAATTAACATTACCACCACTCCCGATCTATGAATTAGATGATGACCTGCCAGAAGGAGTAGTCATAGTGAAGAGCATCATCAAATTCTGAGGAAGTGGACTATGCAGCAATTTTTATATTGTGCATATGCTTTAGAGTGAGCCAAAGATGTATGTGACGATGCTTAGTTGGGATTAATGCCAGCCATGTGAAGCACAGAAAATGTGTCCCTAGTAGGCCCACATACACAAAGCTGTCACAAAATCTTAGGATGGTTATATCGTTGTGGCCAGACTGATTATAACATAGTTCTTAAAGATCTGAGTAGCTGGTGTTGCCAACAAGATATCATTTGTGCTTCTTGGGTGTCTGGGAACCTTTACCCTCTGGCCTCTGCCTGCTTTCTAGTTTTGTTAGCTATTTTTTTACACTTGCACCTGGCTTGAATGTCATCTTCACCCTGTTGACCTGCTGGTTTCCAAGTTGTCCTTCAAAACTCTGTCAAAAGATTGTCTCCTCTATGAAGTCATCCCGACACTTCCAAACAATTACACTGTGCTCTGACATTCAGGGGCATCTCCACCTAGATGCCAGTCAACCCTCAGGTCACTGTGTTCTGATGTTCTTTCCTCTTCCTAAACTGTGAACGAGTGGTCCATCCCTCTTCACATGAAAACTAAAGTAGTTTTGCTTTGGGCGGCATCCTGGATATAGCCTGATTTTTAAGAGTTAAAAGGTCTTCCCTCCTCCCACTAGGGTGTCTACCCCCACCAGTTGTCACATGGCTGAAGCTCACTGAGCAGAGATGCAAACCCTCTGCAAATAAAGTAGAAGGTTCTAATGGATGCAGTACAGCCAGGGGCAACGGGAGGCAGTGGGGGCAGGGGATGTCATTAGTGGGGATAATCTTAGCTCTGCTTCATACTACTCCATGATTTTGTGTTAGTTATTTTATGTTACTTAACTATGTGCCTCAGTTTCCTTTTCTGTAAAATGAACATAACAGGCACACCTATTTTATAGCACTTTTATATGTTAAGAGGAATGTAAAATCAAAGGCAAAGCTCTTAGAACATTCAATAAATGTAACTACTACTGTTAAAATGCAAAGTCAATGCAAGTACACTTACCCTTTAGTCAAAGTATACATAACATAGCATTGAAGTCATTATATGCTCACTGTTTTGACTAAAGAGGGAGGGAATGTCAAGCACAGGAAGAAGAGTAAAGAAATAGGAGTCTGAGACCCCAAAACACTATTACCTCCATTTTCCTGCTATACTGGTGGGGAGTCTGGCTAACACACTGCTGTTCATGTAACTTTTGTTGTCACAGTTCTTGTTGTTACCCTAGAGAAATGGTTAACTTTGCTGTTGTCTTCCTGAGAAATTTGTGAACACATCCCTGCTCAATTAAAGTCTCCCCTTTCATTTGATCACTTTGCATATTTAATAAGGCTAGAATGCTCGCCGATTCATCAGGAGCCTGGTGTATGCTGTGGGAATCACAAGCCTTTATCAGCTCAGTGGTTCATCACAATAATTGGTTGGAAAAGTGATTTCCAGCAGCTCCTGTTTTCTGGCGCCATGACTGAGCATTTCATCTCACCACGGGCCTCCCCAGCAGCCTGTGATGTTCTCTCACTCTCTTTTGTCTGATTGTAAATGTTCCTTTAATGTTGCTGACAGCCAGGCATCTGAAATCTGTCATTTCCATTGGTGATAGGTGCTGTGGTTGGTCCTTATCAGGTATTTTGCTATCATATAGTAAAATTGGGTTTGGCTGCTGAGTAAAGGACAGAGTGAATTTGCAATAGTTGGCTAGAGTTAAAACAATATTCAATTTAAGTTGAATTCACTCATTAGCTCTATATTCACTGGCAGCACTTTTCAGCTTCTGCCATGTAATCGTAATCATGGATGCATGCATTGTATCTCTTCTCTAGATTGTAAGCTCCCTCTAGGCAGGCTTCATCCTTGCCATCCTTGGGCCAGAACGTAGAACAGTTTCAGCATATATTACCCCTCTATAAAGGTCCGATGATGGACTACCTGAATGAGAACCTAAGCATGGTGTTAGATAGCAATTAGTGATGTTATCTTGGGACATTTTCATAAAGTTTTGATTATGAAACTTGGCAAACATATACAAAAGGAAAGAGAATGGTATAATGAACTCCTGTTTACCCATCATCCAGATTCAAGTCATCAACCCTTGGCTAAATCTTATTTTATCTATACCACTAGCATTCCTTTCTCCCATTAGACTATTTTGCAGAAAATGTATAAGAAAGATTTTGACACTTATGTGCAGGTAATTTAGTATATTAAATAGATACACAACTTATTTTTGCATCATTAGCTTTCAAGGTGTATTTGCTAAGAGCAAGATCTGCATAGCATTTTAATGTCACTGATTCATAGAGGCACAGTCCCTATCTATTTGGTCCCTGTTTGACCACACAGAACCATATTTTTCAAGGTTTCTCGAGATTCTCATTGTTGAATAGCTAATGAAACTAAATGACCAGCAAGTTATAATTTCAGTGTCGAAGCCTGGAAGCTCGTTAATTTGTTCATTCGTTCATTCTCTGAGTGTTCAACAAAGGTTGTTGATTTATAATTATTCTATGCCAAGGGCTGTACTAGGTGCGGAGATTAAAAAAGCAAACTTCTTAGCCCTTTCTGAAACTCTGTAGGTAGAAAATTAGGATATTTCAGATTCTATCAAAAGAGCATAAAAGGGAAGACTGAAAGGAGGGCAAAAAGATAATGATCTAGAGCATATAAAAGGGAACTGGATGAACCAAGCTAGATGTAGTTGGAGGGAGCTCCCAAAGGATTCCCTCTGCTGTTCCTTCAGGATAAGGCATCCTCCTCCAAGCCTGTGCTGCTCAGTTCTGGAACACAGGCAATCAGGGTGAAGAGGCACAGCTAGCCAATGGCTTTCACACTCAGTGACAAGGGGCAGCCACTGCCCATAGGATCTTTACCCAAAACCTAACTAACCATCAGCAGCTGCCTTGCTACTATAATGGAGCTCAGCTCAGCCTGCGGAGCCTGAACATAAAAGTTGCCCTTTCATAGAATGAATATCACCACCGTTCAGTAGCATCTTGTTTCTCTTTCCAATTTTCACCAAGACTTAAGATAAATTTTGTGAAATGTCATGTTTGAAATTCAAATGCTTGATACTGTTGCAAACTCACTGTTGTGTCTTTTATACCAGGGGTGTCAGATGAGCACACCGTCACTGCCTTTCATCTCGCTTCCATTTCTGTCTTCTTCTCCTTTAGTACTTAGCTCTTCTTTTCTCATTCTTGGTTTTCTTTCTCTAAATCTCACTTTTCTTTTGTTGCTCCTTCCCCATGGGAACTTGCTTCCGCATTTAACTTCTTTCTTTTTTCTAACCAACCCTCTTCCCTTTTTCTCCTGGCTTTTTCCTTGGGTGACTGTGTGAAAGTATTCAGAGATGGAACATTTTCGCATGTTCTGAAAATGTCTGAGAACTTCAGCGCATTGCCCATCATATACTTGGGGTGGAAAGAGCCTGAAATCTGAGCCTTAAATTGATGCTTGTCTCTTACAGCCCTAACAGGCAAACCTGACCATAAGTTCCCTTGTTCATCCAGTGCTGGCTGAGTGTCTTTTGTGTCCCTGGCACTGGATTTTCATATGGATGGGTATGAAGGTTACACAGCTCCTGGCCTTATGGGGCTTACTATACCCAGTGTGCTTATGGTGAAACAGCACACCCCCAAAGACACCATTCAGTGTAAAATTTCAATTGAATGATCATACTGGAGGTCTACAATTTTAGGGATATTATTTACTTAAGTTACTGTATCGTTCTATCAACAAGTTTCATGGGTAATTTTTATGGGCCAAAAGCTGATAGATTCTGAAATGAGATTCAGCCTGAAGTCAGTCAGGATGAAATGATAACCCTGAGCATCTGACGATGAAAATAAAATGAAATAAGCACTACAGATAGTTCAGCATTTTCTCATCCACGCACTAAATGTCAAGGGATATCTTCAAGAGTATGGCTCTCTGTGCTACTGGAGCAGAATATTAATATCTGACCGTGGTTTTTAAAAATCTGTCAATATTGCAACCTTAATAATATAGTTAAATGAATGATATAGCACGTGGCAATGCATCATTAGAACTGCTGACATGTCAAGAGAGATCTAAAAACTGAAGATCTCACAGAAATGAAAGAATTAAAATGACCATATACATTGAGGTACTTTTAACTAGCTAACTAGTAATCGAAGTAGCTAATTGCTAAATGGGTGAGTTGTCTGTGTTCAGCCTATTCTGTTACCATGACAACAGAACCCTTCGTCTTCCCTAATATTCATTGAATTCTCAGTACTTATAAGTTAAGCATTTGATTTTCTCATGAGTTAACCAATAAGCATGCAGTGTCTTGCTATCCTAATTAAGAAACTGATGCCATGTAAAAGCACCTAGAATGTAGTGAAAAAAAAAAGGCAGATTGAATTAATGTCAAAAATGAAAAATGCCACAACTTGGGTTGTGGCAAAAATGAATCATTCAAGTTGAAGTTGTTTCATCTTCTATCTTCTCTTCCAGTTCCTTTAACTTTCCCCCATCTTCCCTGTAGCTTAACTATGTTAATTACTGTGTTCCAGGACATATGCAGGTAGTAAAGTTACAAAGACGAAAAAGAATGCCTCTGTTTCTCATAACCAGCAGACCAGGGGGAAGCAGCTGCTCTATTACTATCTGGGGTCATTGACGTTTAAACACATGTGCTGTGAGGGATCCCTGAAGGAGTGGCCAACTTTGCTTTTCCTCCCTGGCCCCCGAGGGGTGACTATACTTGTGGTGAATAGAAGTTTCCCGGGAGAGCTTACACCTTATCCTGGCAGGGAGACTAATTCTTCAGGATTCCTAGAAACATCCCTCTTCTTTCTGTTTGTTGGAAGTGTACACCAACACCCACAATCATTACTGGCGGGTTGCATCATAGCCCCCAAAAAGACTTGTCCAAGTCATAATCCTAGTACCTATGAATGTGACTTTATTTGGAAATAGAGTCTTTGCAAATATAATTAAATTAAGGACTTTGAGATGAGATCATCCTGGATTTAGGGTGGGCTTTAAGTCCCGTGGAATATTCTAAGAGAGACAGAAAAGGAGAAAACATAGAAACATCCGGAGAGAAAAAGGCCATGTGAAGACAGAGGCAGAGATTGAAATTAATGCAGTGCCAAACCAGTGAATGCCAAGGGCTGCCAGCAACCCCTGGAAGTGAAGAGAGAGGCTCAGAACAAACTCTTCCTCAGAGCCTCCAAAGGACACCAACCCTACTAACACCTTGGTATTGGAATTCAGATCCCTGAGAGAATACACTTCTGTTGTCTTAAGCCTCCAAGTTTGTGGTAATATGTCACAGCAGCCCTAGGAAACTAACACACCGGTCAATTAAAAAACTAATAAAGAAAATTGAAATCATCTACAATGGAAGTTCTCCGGTCAGCCACAACATATAACTGCCACATTCCTCTCAAGGCAATTTTAATAAAAGAGCAAACGTTTGTTTACAAGGCCGATGTGCCTGGAAATATCCCAAGGGCCTTTGGAGGAAAGAGAAATTTGATTTATGTCTCCATGTGGGTTGACAACAGCACGCCAGTGGTGAGGCCTGCTGTCACAGAGCAGCTCGATGCACCTGCTTCCAAGTGTTATGATCTCAGATGACCGAAGTTGCACAGAAATATCAGAGATGACTCTGTATTCACAGCAGAACAGGAAATAAAAATCCCACCCCAGACTCTGCATTCCTACCTCAAACTTCAAAGAGAATTTGAAATGCATTCATGGGCATGCCAGAGATGACGGAAGTTTCTCCTCCCATGATGGCATGGCCCTGAGTCTCTAACTGGACTGTGTCTTATACTGGCAGTGGGCTCAAAGGGTCCTTTGCAGGCTCAGCCCCTAATGCGTGCCTCTGAACCCAGAGTTTAACTTTGCAGGGCTTTGTTGCTTTGTCAGTAAAAAGGAGATTCTCATGCCCACCGCAGGAAATGTTCCTAACCCGTCTACTTAACAGGAGGGGGGAGCAGCTATATTTCTCCTCAACGGTTGACTTGTTTTTTTCTAATACAACCTGTAAATCTTGAAACAGATCTTTTTTTCCCTCTTACTTTAATGGGTCTGAGACTGAGCCAAATCACAGTGAGCTCATAGAAAATGCGCTGGGTCTTTGGCACATACCTCTTTGTGTCCTGCGCATTGTGTACTATTTTTGGCATCGATGGCTAGTGTTTGTGGAGCGCTGCTTCATTTTAGGCACTATGCTGAGTATTCAATATATATTCTTGATTTTATAACTTATAGCAGCCCACTGTGGGGAAGTGATGCTCTCTTTGTCATCTTCACTTTGAAGAGAAGGCAGCAGGCTTTGAACGTTTCTGTCATTAACTCCAGATCCCATCCCCGTGGAGGAAATGGAGTGGCTGGCCTGCCCTGGGGTTCCGACCTGGTGGCTTCAGAGCTGGCTCAGCAGTTGAGCATCTGCCTTCGGTTTGGGGCATGATCCTGGGGTCCCAGGATCGAGTCCCCACATCGGACTCCCCTCAGGGAGCCTGCTTCTCCCTCTGCCTGTGTTTCTGCCTCTCTCTCTCTGTGTCTCATGAATAAATAAAATCTTAAAAAAAAAAAAAACTGGTCTATCATTGCTATCTTTGTACCTTGATTTTTCTCATCTATTAATTATTCTCCTGTTGTTTTCCATATGAATATCTTTCAGCTAGTTCATGAATTTAGAGGGATAACATGTAAGACTAATACAGGTGATAGAAGGATTACTCGAGATAATACAGGGAAGTTCTAACCAGTTTCTGGCAAACCAGAAACTTCAGTTTCTTCTTCACTTCTCAAGCAACATGATAAATTTATTTGATTGCAGAAGATGTGGCAGAAACAATAATAATAATGATACATTGTGTGTGAGTCTGTAATTAGATGTCCTAAAATGAATCAAATTTACATTTAACACTATTTTTGTGTCTCATCTCTCATACAACTTAATTATCTCAATATAAAATACAAAAGGCCCTTCTAAAGACCTTGCAAAAGAATTTTTTTTTTTTGATTGTGGGTGGAGGGGTTTTCTCTTTGGCAGTATTAACAGTTCTCTTCCATTGTCAGTTCTCAGTTTACAATCTGTAAAATGGGGTTGATAATTTTTACTCCACAGAGTTGTTATTGCAACCTAGTGCTAAGAGCATATGCTAATGCCTTGCTTGTTGCTTCTAAATAGTAGTTATATTTATTTATTTTTAAAGATTTTATTTATCCATGTGAGACACACAGAGAGAGAAGCAGACATAGGCAGAGGGAGAAGCAGGCTCCCTGCAAAAAGCCTGATGTGGGACTCGAACCCAGGACCCCAGGATCACGACCTGAGCCCGAAGGCAGATCTTCAACCACTGAGCCACCCCGGTGCCCCAGTAGTATAGTTTTATAACCAACATGGATAAACATTACTTGCCTCTCTCCTTCCCTGAGAGTATCTCCTACCCAGCTCCTCCTCCTCCTCAGCAATTAAACAAGGCAATTAAAAGACAATTAAAGAATTAATTGTTTTTTTTTTTTCATTCAAATGTGTTAATAAGCAGAAGGAAGAAGGCTTTTCTTCAGGACCATTAGCAGGTTTTTGAGACTCGAAAAGAAAAGTTACAGTTTGGAATAAAAGAAAGATACTTAAAAGAAACAGAGATCTTGCCTTTTAGGTTGTGCTAAAATGTGTCATACTTAGTTTGAGGTTTACATACTAATTACTTGAGTCTAATAATTAGCTGTCATAAAATGAATTATTAATTGGGATTTTAAAAGTGTGTGCTGATCCTAAGTACCATCTCTGCCAATGTAGGTAATTGCTTAGACCTGACATTAGATCCCGCAGCACATGCAAATTATCAGGAGTCATTTCTAAAGGAAGGTCTTGAGGTCCTACAGTGGTGACTAAGGAGGCAGTGCTCTCCTCAGGGGTGGCAGCTTCCTCACAGAGCTGCAGCCACTTCTCTGTAACTGGGAACTCCTTACAGTTGCTTGTTTGGGATTCAGTTACTCGTTGGTCTCAACTGAATCATGACCTTGCCTGTGTCGATAAATAGCCTCTTGTGGTGAATTCTTCGGGACATTTTTACAAACAGGTGGTTTGTATCACAAGTAAATTTATAAATCTTCAGCCAGAGAGGAGAGGTCATATTTCTGTGTTTCTTTTTCATGTGTTTCTTTTTCAAGAAGGATGTATTCACTGTTTTTATTTCAGTTAAGTAGTTTGTGAAACATTTTTATGCCAGTGGGATAATCCATCCAAATTCTAGCCTCTGCGATCAAATGCTAACAATTGCAGATTTGAGCAAAGCACGCTAAGTTTACATACTTTGAGGACTACCTCCTCTGAAAGTTGGCAGTAACTTCAAGGCAAAAGTTCCAGTCAGTTGAGTCTTTGTCACATGGAAGAGGGAGAAAAACAGAAGAATACCTTTCTGCACATGGTAAAGAAAACAGCCTAAAAAAATGTAAAAGCTTTTGTTCTCTAACTTAGATTTTGCTTTTGATAACCACCACAAAGAGAAAAAAGCAGTACACTCATTACAATAAAAATTTTGACTTCCTCAAGAAAGAGAAGGTGCTTTAGAAAATAATTAGTATCGTGGCACAAAAATTAATATTCCCGTAGGCAGGCCGCCTCAAGCTCAACAAAGAAATTCAGAGGGCATCCGAATATTGGGAGATAACCAGCCTTTTACAGAGAGCACAGACATAGGTGTTGTGATATATAGTTTTTTTTCCCTGTGTGATACGATTTTTGGATTATTTCCTTCAATTGTATCTCGTGGGAAAGCTGACCTAGAAGACACATGCTGAAAATTAAACTCACAAGTAATATATGTATTAGAAATAAGTCAACAGATGCTGATGGTACACTTGTAGTAGGCATGGTGTGGCGGGACAAATAGCTAGTTTGTAAACTCTAAGATTTGCATTCAAAAATTATGTGCAGGCTAAGAAACTGTTGACTCAAATAGATACCAAAATAGTTGCCAGCAAATAAAATGCATATTAAATGTCAAGGATAAGAAAAAAAGAAGAAAAGGGTAATTTGACCAACACCGACTAGTAGCAGTTGTTCACAGGATTATGTCACCAACATGATGAATAGCATTCATAGAATTACCTGGTTCTCTTTATTAACAGATTTTGTGTGTGCTAAGTAACTTTAAATAATAATACAGTGCATTAAAAATTCAAGGGTTTGAGGGTGGTTTGCCCATTCGTAGTGATAACTTCTGTACCCAGTTGGGAAGTGTTGATATGTACTCCCTGATGGACCCTGTGAGTCACAGATTGTGATCAAGACTATTTTACAAATCAAAAACCCAGAAAATGTAAGTGATGGAAGTCACAAATCTAAGAAATGGTGACCCCTGTCTTTAGATGACACACCACGTGGGCTTTCCACCAGGCGATGTTGCCTGCAACCATTACATGGCATTTCCTATTTTGATAATGGACTGCAAATTTGAGAGAGTTATTACACAGTGCCATTCGCCAGCTGCATTAGGCAACAGAGAGCCTGGGACACACTCCCCAGTTCTTGCCCCTGTTTTAGCAGTCTGTCAAACCTTAATCACGTCATCTTCTTAGGCCCCACTTTACCTGTTTATAAAATAAGGAGTGATAAAACCTTCCATCTCTCAGATGAGTGTTATAAGGATGCATTAGATCACTTATGAGAGAAGCTTTATGTTCTTTAGAAGAGAAGTACATGGCAAAGTAACATTTTTCACCATAATCGTCTAATATGTCATAAAAACCAATGCTGGAAAGGTAATTAAGTATGTGGCTTTGACAGAGGAGTTGAAAGGCATGAAAAACTGATGAAAATAAAAATAGTTATCTTGGTGACTGAAGCAGTTCTTACCTTATAAGGACATTTCTGAGCCCTGGCTTCCCTAAGACAATTCTTTATTAAAAACCCGATGAGTATCTGTAGCTCCATTTAATTGTGTTGCAAGCTAAAATCCAGACTAATCTGGGAGTCAAATGTGTAACATAAAGATCAGTGCTCTGTTCTTATTAAATTGCTGTGTCAGGACCCTACAGCAAATGAAATATTTGGAAAAGGTCAGGAACAGATCAGTGAAAATGACTCCAGAATGAGGAAGCAGAAGATTCTTAGGAAAAGGTGGGAAGGAGAGAATAAAACAGAAGACAAGGCTGAAGGATGAGAGAAATATGAGAGGTGGATGGTGACAGGAGGACAGAATCAAAAGAAAGGGGTTTAAATTATGACCGGAGGATTATAGCTAGTGCCCAGCCTGATGCATCTGAAGGCTGTAAGCTACTGCAATGTACTATTGATTGAATTCATGGAATCTCTTTTTTTTTCTGGAGATGTATTTAATAACAAGCCACCTTTCCATCTCAGCAAATTGCTAGAGGCTGTGGATAAGAGGGTACATTCTATCATGGAGTGTGATTATGCCCTAAGATAATTAAATTTGGGGACAGAGTGCTTCAGTATGTGGAATCTGTCACTGGAAGAGCTGCAGTATTTCAGGACCAAAATCAAATACTGCTTGGCATTAATTAAGTAAAGCTATGTTCCATTTTCAAGAAAAAAATAATACAGTTACTCTTTGTCATAGCTACAGAATTCTGACTATTTTAACAATGGCTCCAGAAAAGTCCCCCATACAGGGGTGCCTGTGTGGCTCAGTTGGTTAAACATCTGCCTTCTGCTCAGGTCATGGTCCTGGGGTCCTGGGATTGGAGCCCAACGGAGGCTCCCTGCTCGATGGGTGGCCTGCTTCTCCCTCTCCACTGCTTGTTCATATGCATGCATGTGCTCTCTCTCTCAAATAAATAAATAAAATCTTAAAAAAAAAAAGCAAATTCCTCCTATAATCCCCCTACAATAAGCACCTGTTATGGAAACATATTGGGGACTGGTTATATGGTATCATCTTATGTAACAACTCTGTACCTCAAATGGCAAAGAGTTTTGGATGCCTTCTTTGAAAATCATCATGAGTTTATAAAAAGCAGTAATTATATGATCTCTGAATATTTCAATATAATTAATAAGCTTTAAATGCACCGGTAGTTAGGGTAAACAAATAATTCGGCATAAACTAGACTATTACATAAGCATAGTTATTCAGGATGCATTATATGCCCAATAACTGCTTGAATTGCTTAAGGCATTCAAAGCAGCCTGGGTTGTAATCTTGTTTTTGTTATTTTTGTTAACATGGAAAAAATATATATAAGCTTCTTGCTTGTGGTAAGAAAAAGATCAGGTCAGGCTGAATAGTGACTCATCTCTCTTACTAAGGTTTCTGCTTCTCTCTTTACCTCTAGTTTTGTTTTTCCAGCCAATTCCAGAACATCCTTACTCAGATGCCTCAGTATATCCTGGGCACAAGGTGCCATTTCAGCCCCTGATACCACCGTGACTTTTTGATGTCACCTTTGTTTGAAATGCTCTCTCCCCAGCACCAGCTGCACCTATTAAAATCCTTTAAAGATTTTACTCCATCTGTAAGATCCAATTCAGAAAACCTTTCTCCAGTTTCCTCCTCACCTTCAACTTGGTTAAGATAGTTTCCTACCTTGGGTGCATCCATGGCTCAAGCCCTCTCCTGGCCCTATCAGAATTTGGCTATTTATTGTTTTCTATCTTGTCTTCATTCTTCCTCCTTTTTATCGGGAGCATTTTGAAGGCATTGATGTCTTACTTTGCCTTCTCTGCAAAGCCGGAAGCATTATCTTGCACATATTGGGTACTCACTAATTATCTGTTGACTCTACTTCTCGTCCATCTGCAGAGTACTGTTCTTTACGGCTTTGAACTGATGTCTTCTGGCCATTCTCATTTTTACTGTTGGAGGCTGGGCTTCTCTTGGTGATTCATAGCTGAATTCCTGCCCCAGCTACCTCATCTGAGCACGTTTGGATTCCTTGGCAGTCTCGCCCTTCTGCTAAACTTTGGGAGCCCATCAAAACCTCACAGCTACAATTTAGTAGCTCAGGGAACTTTTCCAGCCATTACCTTCTTCTCTCCATTCCATCTTCCCGTGTTTGTTTAGAGGTTCCTAGTTTCTGACTTGTTTCCACATGCTTAGTCTTGGCCTCACAGCTGATTGCATCATATCATTGTTGCTGGACAGCTCTTGGCTTTGTTCTCCATTTCAGTTCTGCTCAGCAACTGTTCTTGGCTCTTCTTTCTCTGCATTTGTTTCAGCCCAAATGCAAGTCATTATCTAGTATTCCCCAGATCCCAGTAGGGACACTTCCTCGTTATAGGAAGGGGAATTATGGCCCTATAGACCTACCAAGTCAGCTTCCTACATTGGCATCCAAAACCCTGTATAATCTGCCCTCACCCATTCTGGGGAAGCTCCATGTCCTGTTAAAGAGCCCCCTTCTCTCAGCTGGTCTGCTCTTGTGACCCTTGAGGATGGCAGGCTCATTACCCCCCTGGGGCAGTTGCTTACACTGATATAGTCTCTCCTCTAGTCTCTCCTTACTCTCACTGCTTCTTAACAATTCCTTTAGGAGTCAATTCAAGATCTCTGTATGATTTTTTTGTCTGGCAATTCAGGCCATCTGATTTTTTCCTTATTCTCACTCACACATTGTATTTATGATTTGGGCTTGGAATTAACTTCCATCCTATGTTTGTTTCAGGAATGGCTCTCTCATGTTACCAGCTAGTCTATAGTCTCCCAAAGGGGAGATGATGCACTGAACTTCTCATTTGCCATTGTACCTTCTTCATGAGAATTATTTAACTTAAGCTACACAACTAGGGTTGCCAGATAAAATATAGGATACAAATATTAAAATCTATAATATTATCCCACATATTATCTGTTTCTTATCTGATACTCAAGTTTAACTGAGTATCCTGTATTCTAGTTTGCTAAATCTAGCAACTCTTTATACATATGCCTAAAAGATCAGTATTTACCACTTCCATTATTTATTAAATGAAGAAATTGAGTCTCAGTGACATTTAGTAATTTGCCCACAGCTCAATTTCAGGTGAAATCTGTTGGCTACAAAGACATATGTTCTCTAAGTGTTATTCTTAGCTTAGTGAATAGTAAATAATACGATGGTGCATAGAATGACATGACATCCTTCAGGATAACCTAAATTCCACATTGTTTAAAAGGAATGAATTATATAAGCTCTGAATCATCTTCATGTCTTCTGTTGCAAAGATTACAGGCCTATTCAGTTGTTGGAAAATTTATTTCTCTAAATATTGTTTTAACATTGAAATGGACCTCTTGACCATTGAGCATGAAAGCAAAACCAAGATCCAAAACATAGCCACAGTAGGTACTGTAGAAAGAGTGGAGATAAAATATATTGTATATGACAAGGCACCTTTTAAATACTCTTTAACTTTAACAATTTTGTGTCTCACTTAATATATTTCCTGTAAATATTGGTTTCCTTATTAGACTGTTATTACAGTGAAATCACATTAGCACTTTGCAGAATATTTTTTTAAAAACCACCCATCTCCTACAATTACATTAAATTAAATTTAATTCTGGCTCCCTTGTCTAAAAGAAAATATCTTTGCATTTAGTGGATCTAATTAGCATTACATAGACTTTTCCCATTAATGGAGGGGGCTTGGAATATTCCCCTTGAATAGAGATACTCTTCTCTTTCAATGAAGAATTTCTGTTGACTGAAGGCAGGAATTTGGTGCAAAGCTGTACTCAGACTAGTGTGAGGAAATCAGACTTCATAGAGGAAAACAGAGATCTATCTGGAGCCTCTCAAGCTAAGATACTAATACATTAGCTCAGATGTGACCAGCCTAAGACAACATTCATCTGACAAATTGTCTGCCTTTAAGATCTTTAACAAAAATGCATAGTGTAAATGATACATCTTTTGGGCCGTCTTCATCGTCTTCTGAGTCTTTCTCCCTTCCTTACTCCTTTTTGCCAGAAGCTCTGGTGATGATCTTTGGTTTGGAAAGTTACGCAGTTTACCCAGTCCTATTCTCTAAAGCTCCAGAAGGACCTCATGTACTGTTCAAACTCTGACCACACCCCCACTGTCACTGTCACCAGCCATATCTGAAGCAGATGCTCTGCCTCATTTGTTGGAAATCTTAATCCCAGGCAGTTCAGCATCTGAAGAGTCTTCCTTCTCCCTCCCTCCTTCTTCTTCCCTTCTTTCCTTCTTTCATTGGAAGGAACTTTGGAACTGGGTTTACCTGATACTACTTGCCTACAGAATATGGTTTCAAACAACATATTGAAAACCAGAGAGTCAGTAGATGAAATATTTTAATGGAGACATTGAGGTTAGACAAAGTTCTTACCGGTACCAGGCCAAAAAAAAAAAAAAAAAAAAAAATGCAATTCTTATTAGGAACACCCTTAGATTAAAAAAAGGGTTTGAATTCCAGCTCTGTCTTGTGCTATCTGGGTGGCCCCAGGCAATTTTTATAAAGTCTTTGATTCTCCCTTTCCTTGTCTAAAAAATTGTGATGCAATCCAGCTGCCTTTCTGTAGTTCTGAGAATATTAAAGGAAATTATATGGCTTGGTTAGTTTTGTGTCTCCATAAATAATAGCTATCACTATTATATTTATCATGTGTGATGCCATTCACCTTAGCAGCCTTTCAGCCACAGCTTCATCCTCTCCCTCTCAGGACACAGCTACGTTATTTTCATGACATTGATGATCATAGTGGTGATCCTTGGATTCTGCAAAGATCCAATCTTTGTATTTTTCTATCGTTTTTAAAAATTGGTTCAACTGTGATTTGTGGAATTTATTGATGTGGTTTTTATGGTACAGAAAGCCTCTTTTGCACTTGATGTGTAGCTAAGTCTGCTTCTGAAGGCTAAGCCATACATTTAGGGGCTTCTTTGCCTCATCATTTTATCACCTGAATGCACTTGTCTTAGTCTGCTCAGGCTGCTGTAATGGAATATCATGAACTGGGTGACTTATAAATAACAGATATTTATTTCTCACCGTTTGCAGGAAAAAATATATATGAGTTCCAAGATGATGGTGCTGGTGGATTCAGTGTCTGATGAGAGTCCATTTCCTCTTAGACAGCCATCTTCTTGCTGTGACCTCACGTGGCAGAAAGGGCAAGGTGTCTCCAGTATCTCTTCCTGTTCAGTCACCAATCCCTTTCATGAGACTGCCCACATGAACTAATCCCCAACCAAACTAAACACCAACACACTGAGGGAGTAGCTTTCAACATGTGAATTTTGGGGGGCACACAAACATTCACTCAGTAGCAGCCCCTGAGCCCCTTTGTAGAGCAAAAGGTAAGAGCATATGCTGAGTTAGTATTCCATCCTGGGGCCATGCTGGAGCCGTTGCTTTATGAAACAGCTTTGTCCAGGAATATGAAACAGAAGCTGAACCAGATTTTCAACAGGCTGCCAGCTTGGTGATGATGATGGTAAAAAATTTTAAAAAGGGAAATGTTACCAAGGAGTGGGAACACAGGTATTTTGATTCTTTGACAGAGCATGAGCCTCACAAAGGTTTGTGTGGTAACTGTTTATAAATTAGAATTTTTTTAGGGACCACTTCAGTTTTTAAACATGCTGAGAAATAGTTTCAGTAGATTGGAGGACAAAAAAAGACTGATTGGAAAATTAAGTCATTATCTCAGCTGGAAGACAGTATTTTGCCTTGAGCTGTGTTGTGAATAGTCTGTGGAATTTACTTAGATTATTTGAGCTAGAGATTTATAATTTAAAATGATATTCCTTCGTATTTATGTAGAGGTTTTCCATCTTAGCAATGCTAACTGCTGAAAGAATACCTTATCTAACATCACATAGGAAAGAAAATGATGGAAACGGTAATAGCAGTCATTGACAGGGAGTTATTGAGAGAGTAATTAATATTTGCAAATCTTTGATAACCAAGATAACCCAGACTCTATTCTTAAGGCGTGGACATTCTAGAGATGAGAGGCTGGAGAACAAGGAGTTAGGGATGGATAGGATAATGAGTTTCATTTCCAGTGTTTCAAATTCTGGTGACTGAAAATTTACTTTTGTACTGTCTCTCTGTGGTTCCCATCAGCAGCACTCTTGCCAGGACATCTTAGGGTAGGAAGCTTGGTTGAACTGATTTGTGTCTAAAAATGGTTGTCTCACAGTGACATATTTTCTTAGTACTACCTTAAGGAGAGAAATTATGAATTTCTATAGATAAGTAATAAAATATTTAGTGTTCAATCGTTCTTACAAAAGTGCCAGATGCTGTTCTAAATGCTTTACATATATAACACATTATTCTTGTAAAATAGGTACATGATTTGTGTTTTAAAGATAAGGGAAAACAGAGGCTCAAAGAGGCAAAGGCAATTGCCCACATTTTTATAGCTCAAAAGTAGCAGATTCAAGAGTCAAGACCAGGAAGGTTGATTCCAGAGCTCAAGCTCTTAGTCATTATTCTCTGCTGCCTCTTTTCTCTTCAACTTCTTTTTTCTTTTCCTTCCCCCATTAAATGCAGCATTCCTGCTGCTACAGTTTTTCTCCTTCCTTCCTTCCTTCCTTCCTTCCTTCCTTCCTTCCTTCCTTCCTTCCTTCCTTCTTTCCTTCCTTCCTTCCTTCTCTCCCTCCTACTTTCCTTCCTCACTCACTTCCTTCTTTCCTTCTTCCCTCTCTCCCTCCTCCTTCCTTTCCTCTTTTCCTCCTTTCTATTTACGTTGAAAACAAGTAGGCCCATGTGAAGTGAGCTGACTGGATGGGGCTGAGCTCACTCAAGGAAGGTTCCTGAGCAAGATGACCCTTGGGGATCAGAGATGGAAAGAGAAAGGTGCTGAGAAAATTGGTGGCCGGTTAAGTTGGTAGATGAAATTGGTGACGTATTAGGTTATTGAACAAATAAGTGAGTGCATAATGGAAGACTGTTTTGTTGTTTGTTTTGTTTCCTTTTGTTTTTGTTTTTGCTTTTTTTACTGTCAGAGGAGAAGATGTTGCAAATAAAAAAAGAAGAGGCGTATAGACTGATGATGATGTGAGGTTGCAATGACCAGTATCAGTACATTTCCAAGGTATATAGTTAGTTATGGAAATAAATACAGATGCTAGGATGTGTGTATGTATATCTCTCCAGACATTTCTTAGTTCTGCCCAGTAAAAAAAAAAAACCTGAGAGGAGGGACATATCTGTAGCAATAAGCCCAGCGTGCATCATCAAAATCATCATCATCAAAAATGATAAGGTTATAAAGGTCAAGAGGACTGAGGAATGTCTTCCTGATGGAAGAAGATGAAGGAATCTTGACCACAAAGTACCACATGTGATTCTGGATTGGATCCTTTTACTGTAAAGGAAATAATTAGGACTAGCTGTCCAATTTGAATGGGGTTTCTAAATGAAGGATACAGGAGAGTTCTTCATATTCTTCTTGTAGTTTTTCTATAAATTAGAAATGATTTTTAAAAAAATGAAAAAAGGAAAGAAAGAATAATGGCCAGCATAATAGTTACTACTTTCTAGTTCTTTTTGTCAGTAAATTTAAAATTTTGGAACTTAACCAAGTCCCCAAATCAGAGATTATTAAACTCCACTAATTGTACATTAAGACGAGTTTCTGTTAATTAAAAATAATGGGTCTGAAAATAGCAGTATTTTTATATGCTTTCTTTTGGAAACATACTTTGAATCATTGAAATACCATGCTTTTAAAAAATGGGCTGCATTTCAGCAGCTTCTCTCTCTGAATCACTTTTGTAAAAATGTGTTTCTGAATGATAGTAACTAGAGAATTTTTTCGAACAGAGGCTCCGGGTAATTAAGGGAAAGATGTTTTCCTTGTCTTAGAATAATTTCAAATATAAGAGGTACAGCAGAAGTGAACTGTACTAAGTGACAACTGATTTTCTATTATTGTATGTTTTCCTGGATTAGTAGCTGTGAGAATCTTACATTCGGTTTTCTTTTCTTTACTTCACTGTCTTCCAGAGATGGGAAAATACTACTAGGATATTTTCGAAGTATCATTTTATTTGATGTTAAATTAGGCTCACTTTTACAATCCTCTTAAATTGAAGTGAATTCATTAAATTGTATTTAGGATTCTCAAGACTTTGATCCACAGAGAGTGAAATAGTTAATTATACTAAATTAGTTATACATATAATTTTATTATAGTATATCCCAAGTACTACTTTTTCTGTTGTATACAAGAACCAGAGTGGTTCTTTTTTGTTTTTGTTTTTGTTTGGTTTTAAGTTTTTTACTATTTTTTAAATTTATTTTTATTATTATTAATTTTTAAATTTATTTTTTAGAGAGGGGAAGAGAGCGAGAGCAAGGGAAGGCAGAGGGAAAGAGAGAATCTTTAGCAGGCTCCATGCCCAGTGCATGAAGCCCAACACGGAGCTCAGTCTCATAACCCTGAAATTGTGACCTGAGCTGAAATAAAGAGTCAGACACTTAACCGACTGAGCCACCCAGGAACCCCTAATTTCTTACTATTATTAAAAAGATGATGTGATCATCGTCTTTGTAAACTAATCTGTATTTTCTCTTTAGAATAAATTTCCAGAAATAGACTTGCAGGTCAAAAAGATGCACATTTTTGAGGCTTTTGATAAATGTTGCAAAATTATTTATAGTCACACAAGCTAAATAAAACACCTCCCATTCAGGTTAGCTACTTATATTATTTTCAATATTAAAAATGCTAAAGTAAGGCAGCCCCGGTGGCTTAGCGGTTTAGCGCTGTGTTTAGCCCAGGGCATGATCCTGGAGACCCGAGATTGAGTCCCGCATTGGACTCCCTGCATGGAGCCTGCTTCTCCCTCTGCCTGTCTCTCTTTCTCTCTCTCTCTCTCTCTCTCTCTCTGTCTCTAATAAATAAATAAATAATCTTAAAAAAATAAAAATGCTAAAGTGTAGCATATTTAACTTACCAAATTAAACCTGATTTTGTTTGACTACTCCGTTATGTTTTTAGAATGGTGAGTCTGTTGACCCAGATCACATCATGGTACTGGAGAACGGAACTCCTCATTCCTGAGGAGGCTTCAGAGAAGTTGGGAGTGCAAGCTCTGACCCCCGAAGAGGGCATAGGAGGGATAATTCTCCTTCCTTTAAGAAACTCTTGGCACTTCTTGCCACTTCTTTGCCTTTTTGTTCTTTTATAGGCCTAAACTAGAGGCCAAATATCCCCTTTCCATTTTAAGCTTTTACCTAGCTCTATCTAAAGCCACATCTCAATAAGGGGCAATTTTTTTTTTCCTCAACAGTGGAATTGGAGTAAGGTTGGCCAGCAGCAGTGACTAACAACCCTCCACTTACTCAGAGTCTGTTGTAAAGTCCCTCACTACTTCTCTGAGTAACCTAAAGACTTCTAGAACTTTTGGTAGTCAGCTTCCCATTTTGCTTCATCCTCAAAAGGATGACAATCTAGGTCCACGGATCTCTGTGTTCCTATCTTTTCCAGTAGATTTCTACTTGAGGCTTAGAGAACATGCATATTTTCCACAGTAGTTTCCTTTGTTCACTATTTACCCTGAGTCCATTTTTAGAATAGAATGTTTCTAAGGATGGCCTCTGTTGCTATTTTTTATGTCATTTTAGTAGAAGTGTCTTAACTGTTATTAAGATTCACAGATTTTTCATTTGCTTCTTGCAACAAGATGCTGTTCCAGGACAGAGATGAAATGTTTTCTTTTTCCAGTAACTTGCTAGTGTGGTACATCCATTAAGTCCAGTTACACATGTACTATTGTTATTGGCAGTGACCTCACTGATTAATTACAGGCTGACCCTCCTGACAACTTCCTACTGATTTTACTTCCTGAGTGATTAGTTCCAGTGTTCCTTATGCAGTTGGAGTAAAGGAGGCTTACAGTAATAGTCCTGTTTTGGAACACTTTCTGCTCTACCAACATTAATTAACAAAGCACTTCATTGAGGAAAATGGGTATATATTCCATCACAGATGAAAAGGTTTAGGAGACTTATTTCAGACCATTCAGCAAGTCATTGGTACCCATCAGATGGATGGGGAAAAAATCAGTTATTCTTTTTTTAGACATCAGCCGGATGAGTTTGGGTGAAGGTAGACAAAGATCTACAGAAGAGCAAATAGTATGTGGTGCATTTCCCATAAAATATGATCATAACTGGGTTCCCATTCTAAATCTAGATGGAGAGGCTAAATGCAACCACCCTCCAATAGTTCTAGGGCACTTTATAATAGGGAGTTAATGAGGAATTATATTAGTTAGGATAGAAATTAAGCTGTCATAACAAAGAAACTCCCAAGTGAGGTGGCATAAGGAAGACAGAAGATTTGTCTCTCTTTAATGTAACAGGTATGAGGTGACAGTCCAGGTAGATGGGATGGCTCTATTCCATATAATAAATCATGAACTAGGAACTCTAATCTTATGACCCACCATATCCTTCGGTATATTCTTTATCTTCATGGTTGAAGTAAAGTCTTATGCATGTCCATTTTCTAGCTCACAGAAAAAGGAAAGACAGGAACTCCAGGATATATGGCTTGACTTTTTTTTTTCATTAGAGATGACCTGAAATTTTCATTCCACCTGCCTGAACTAGCCATACCCAGCTGTGAAGGAGATTAAGAAATATATGTGGTTTCTGGCTAAGTGGCCATGATTTTCTGTTACTGCAGAAGAGGAGAAGAGATAGTCATGGAGAGTGGCAGTCCCCACACAGATTCATTTCCTAGAGGACTCCTCCTTGACTATTGAATGTTTTGTCAAACATCAGATAGTTGGTGCTTATAGGCACTCAATATATTTTCACCAAATGAGTTGGTTCAGGTATGAAGAATTATGGCACGTTCCACTCTACAGATACCAAGTCCCGACCCTCTCCTCATGTGCAAACATGTACCATCTGGGCACAATTTTCTCCTAATTTATTTGTATTGCTTACTTAAACCTAAACCTGCTCACTTGCAGCAAAGTGGATAGATCATATTTGCTTTACTCAAGTAAGCTTATCTTTTCAGATGACTTTTGGTGCTCTCTCTCTCTCTCTCTCTCTTTGGTCACATAAACCATGCGTGTTCCTTCCCCTCAGATCTCAGTAACAAAGATGTGACACGTATAACTGAGGCCTAATTGAGGCTATTCATATTGTGAGGCTGCTGTCTACTTCTATATCAGGCACCGTTTGTCATAAAAAGGATGTTTAAATACAGGAAATCAATCTTGTACCTTCAGCAAACACATGGAATACTAGCCTGCTACATCAGACCAATATAAATGGATGCCTTGACACTCCTGTTTATTCCAAATTAAATTCCAGGAGATTTTTAAGTTGGAGCAAACTTTTCTCCCTATGGAACCTCACTTTTTCCTTCATTGTAGTGTTTCGGTGCCAGTTAATATCATTTCCATATATATTCTTAAAGCGGCTCCCATAATTTAGGTGCTATGTGTGATTCCAGTGCTTCAGACATGAAGGACGCCACATAGAGAACTCACCCATTAGTGAGTTAATCAGGATATAAACAATATACTTTAAGAGTATGGAGGAGGGACAGACTAATTCAAAGTGAGAAAGTGGCAGAAGCTTCTTAGGAGGAAGGTTTAAACTTGACCTGTGAACCTTAGAGGAGCACATAGTAGATTGGCTCTGACTGGCCTGGCCAAAGAGCTGAGCTACAGAGATGCAAATGTGCAGAGGGACAGTGCACTAGTGTATTCAGTGGCAGTTGAGGGTCAGTGAGAAAAACTGTGTAAGTAGGTAGAGGCCAGATTGTAAATGGCTAAGTATCTGACAAGTTGTATGAAGGAAAGTGGTCAGGCTCCTAAAAGTACAATTTCTCATCTTAAAATCCAATTCAGATTTTAACTGGCCATCGCTATTTCTCTGATACACTACACACAGCTGACTATGTAAAGTGGTTAGAGAAAAGAGTGCTTGAAAACAAAAGTTTATTTATCCATAGAATAGTCCTCTAGGTTGTACCTTCATTTTCTACCTTGGTCAGGTACAAATATTTCAAAAGCACTTGCCTATTGAGCATTCAATGCAAGCTTATTTGCATTCAGTATATGCTGGGCATGATATGCTGAGGTTGAGATTAAAAAAAAGAGAGATTTTAATTTTTTTTCTTTTTCCCTTTGTTCTTTCTTTTCCTAAATCTTTTTTTTTTTTTTTTAGATTTATTTATTTATTTATTTATTTATTTATTTATTTATTTATTTGGAGAGAATGAGCAGTGGAAGGGGCAGAGGGAAAGGGAGAAAGAGACTCTCCACTGAGCAGAAAGCCCAGTGTGGGGCTGGATCTCAGGACATTGAGATCATTATCTGAACCAAAGGCAGATGCTTCACTGACTGAGCCACCCAGGCACCCCTTTTACTTAATCTTTTTTTTTTTTTTTTTTTTTTACTTAATCTTTTTAATGACAGTCCTTCTCTCTATCTCCATTTCTATGGTCAAAGGAGATAGAATTTTGACCCAGACCCTAAGTGTGGTAAGTTGGTTACAAGGGAGAATGAGCTAGAAATTGGGAATAAATCAACAGAACCTGTTTTAGGGAAACAGGCCTGAGCGATGGAAGGTGGAGAAGGTCCACAGCGAACCCCCATCAGGCAACCCACCTCAAAATATCCAGAGGCCCTAACTGACCAATGGGCTACTTAATACCAGGTACAGGTACCAAAAAGGGGGAAATTCCATACATGGCCATACCTCCTCATCTTCCTCCTGAAAACAGCCTCCTTGCTGACAGTCTCTGCTTTGCTGTCCCTCATCCTGTCCCCTTATAGTGTATTCAATAAATTTCTATCTCCTTTGTTCTGCCTCAGGTGAAATTTTTGATCACCTGCACTGCTTCCACCTGATCAATGCCCCACATTTGGGGGCCCCCATCCCATCCAAGTGACACCACACCATTTCCACTACTAGACAAATAATTCAACCACAAGCCTGCCTGAGCTGACCTTTGTCTATGTTCTAAATCAAGTACAAAAGAGGAGAAGCTAAAATGCTGTTTTATGGTGGCATCTCCAAAATGCTAATTCAAATTCAGGACCCTTTGAAAGAATTCTATTACCAAGCCAAATGTAAATTTACCTGCCTGTAGGAACAAAACAATAAAACTCACTTAAGTACTTGAGATGGCCTGCTGGCTTTGAAAATGTTGTTGAGGTGACCTCAGATCCTCTTAGGCTGAAGTTCAATATCCCTCATGTCTGAAAAGAGTGCCAGAATAATTTATGGTTCGTCACAGGCCCTTGTGCTTGCACAAATGGGCTTCTGCTTTGGGTTGGTTTCTGCAGTACAGGCCTTCCATAAATGGAGCACTATCAGAGAGGTACATTCCAGGAGAGGTGGTTTTAGAAATATTCAAGAACACTGTGGAACATATTCATATGTTTCTATCCATCCAAAGAATCCATTAGCTTAACATAAACAACTGCATCACCACGACAGAAGCAGAGAGGCTAGGACAGTAAGCAAGCTAATGACATCACTTTTAATCTCCTTATTTCACCTATAATGTTATCTTCTCAGAAAGTTTTTGTAAATGCCTAATGCAGCTTCGCTATTGCAGAGACTGGAAGGAACACCAAGTCAATTTTTGCCACACTATAAGCATACCAGCTATTTTACAAAGTTCGTGACAGGGGCTTAAAATATTTTTACTCCCAAAAAGGCATAGAATTTTATCATTATAGCCGCAGGCAGAATAGCAGGCCTCTAGCTTCTGACTTGTGAATTGTTGCAAAGGAAAATGAACATTTTCTCTGTTTCTTTGGACTTGTCTTATTTCAACAGTAGTTAAACCGAAGAAGAGTGCACCATCTGGTCATTTATCCAGCATTGTTTCTTAGGCTTTGGGGACACGGAGTAAAGAAGACACAGCCTCTGCCTTCAAATCCTTCATGGACTTGCGGTCAGGGAACGTGTATCATTTTTAAACTTGTCTAGCTACTGATTCTTTCGTGGACAACAATATTGCCTACAACAGATCAGGAAACTTATCATTCTCATTTTTAAGAGTGGCAATATTTAAAACGTGTGTTGCATTTATGGGACAATTGAACATTTGGCTACTGATGGATATTTGATGTTAAGGAATTATATGTCTGTAGGGATTATTGGTATCTTTTTTGTTTCTATGGACTTCCTTTTTTTTAGTTGTGGAAAAATACAGGAATGTAAATGTCACCATCTTAAACATTTTTAAGTGTATAACTCAGTAGTGTTAAGTGCATTCACATCATTTGGCACCAGTGAACTCTGTTCATCTTGAAAAACTGAGCCTTTATACCCACGAAGCAGGTCTTGATTGCCTTCTCCCACAGTCCTCAGCAACCACTATTTTACATTCTGTCTATATATTTGACTATTCTAGGTACCTCATTTAAATGGAATCACACAGTATTCATCTTTTTATGACAGGCTTATTTAACATAACATCGAGTACTAAAAATTTATCCATGTTGTAGCGTCAGAACGTAGTCAGAATTTCCTTCCTTTTTAAGGCTGAATAATATTCCATTGTATGTGCATACCACATTTTGTTTATCTATTCATGTGTGTATTGATACTTGGGCTGCTTTCATCCTTCAGCTCTCGGCAATAATGCTGCTATGAACATGGATATACAAATATCTCTTCAAAACTCTGCTTTCAGTGATTTTAGGTATATACCCAGGAATGGGACTTGTGGATCATATGGTAATTCTATTTTCTTTTCTTTTCTTTCTTTCTTTCTTTCTTTCTTTTTTTTTTTTTTTTTTTGAGAACTACCATACTGTTTTCTATAAAAGCTGTGCCATTTTCTGTTCCCACCAACAGTACACAAGGGGTCCTGTTTCTTTACATCCTTGCCAAAGGTTATTATTTTCTGGGTTTTTGTTTGTTTGTTTGTTTGTTTATAGTGGCCATCCTCATGGGTGTGAGGTGGTCTAATTTGATTAATTTGCTATTTAGCAAATGTTTATGGAGCGCCTACTGGGTAAAGACCCTGGGTCTAGGTTGTCTGAAGCTCTGAGAGTGCTTCACAGTCAGTTCACTGATTCCCAGTTCCCTAGTGGCAGCTGCCACCAGTCAGGGACCTTGTGTACCTGCCACATCTTAGAAGGGTAACTAACATAAGGTTTAGGACTCCATGGCAAGAACTAACACCCGGTCTCAAGACTTCATTGAAAGGAGTCCTAAGGGGCACCTGGCTGGCTCATTGGTTGAGTGTTGCCTTCTGCTCGGATTGTGATCTCAGGGTCCTGGGATTGAGTCCCACATTGGGATCCCCATGAGGAGTCTACTTCTCTCTCTGCCTATGTATGTCTCTACCTCTCTCTCTGTGTGTCTCTCATGAATAAATAAATAAATAATATATTTTTAAAAAAATAAAGGAGTCCTAAGATTATGAGCGGATTATATTTAGAATGTATTTACTCCTCCTTGAACACATAGCATATGATTTGATTACCTGGATTGGCCAGAAAAGCCTACTGGAGCAGAAAATGATAACCAGGTTTTTTTATAAAGCATAGTTTTAGTCATGTGTGTTCCCACTTGCAGGTTATGGTGTCAGAAACACATGGTCCCTACTCTATGTCGTACCCACACCCTTAACAAAAACAAGAGGAGAGGAAGTCCCTTTCCCTGCCTCTGCTTTCACCTACTTTTAAGCAGTGCTGTATGTCCTAGTGAAAGAGTGTAGAGGCAGGAGTCAAGGAGCTGAGGGTGGGTGTGCACTGTGGGAACTTCTAGAAACCAATCATTTCACTTGTACATCTGCATAAGAGAATGCTTTAGTAGTTTTTCTTATTCCCTAGGCATTCAAAACATGAAACCAGGGCCATTTTTCACCCTGTGTACTAATTCCCCTCACACCTTAGTCATCCTTCACTCAGTCAGTGTGCCAGGCTTGCGTTGAACACATCTTTTCAATACTTAGTGTGGGTCAGGCACTGTGCTGGGCACCGACAATATGGTTGTGAAAAAGATAACAGTATCTGAACTCATGATGGCTCTTAGGGTGTACTGGTGTTTATGGATTATTCATAAGGAAAAGCCTCTGAGTTGAAAGACTGCCTATGCATTTTGCAGTAGTACCCAGATTGCTTTACTGTAAAACCCAGCCCCCCTTCTCCCACCCTTGATATTTGCTGCCAAAATCCACAGTATGCTTCAGAACGCTTTCTATTTTGGTAGTGCTTCTAAACGGGTGTGAAGGGAATTGCTTAGAGGAAGAAAAAAAAAATGTGTGTGTGTGTGTGTGTAGAGAGAGAAAGAGAGAGAGAGAGAGAGAGAGAGAGTATGGCCTTAGAAAAAGCATCCATATTAAAGTACCATTCATATATTTATTATTTCTTTGGAGCTAGGAATAAGGATCATCTTAATGTCCACATGTACTCAGCATAAACCATGTGGGCTCTTTAATTTTACTCCCCCATTCCCTTATAGATGAACGCTTCTCTTTGGCAGGAAGGATGGTACTTGACAGGGACATGAACTTCTTGGCTGAATCTGATTTTAACAGCACATGAGCTCGGAAGAGAGTGGTGGAGGCAGAGTCTCTGGTGAAGCAAGTAATGAACCAGTATCCCCAGTGGGGCTCCTCTGAGAAGTTTCCACTCCCCAGCCTGTGTGTCCTCTTTGGCTTCACCTTAGATTGAATTTCTGAGAAGGCTGGAATCTGTTGAATTAAGTACAGGGATGTGGGCAACTGAACAAAAAGTGTTTTATTTATTTCCTGACAGACTTTTAACAGGCTGTGGTTATAATGGGAGAGAAATGCATTCTGTCCACAACACAAATTGCTTTTCTTCCCGAACATTATAGTAGTACTTCCTGGCCCAGGATTTCCATGGTTGTTGAATTTGGTCTCTCTTTTGTTGGTTTGTGAACTAAGAAAGAAAAGAACAAGACCTTTGTAACTGAAATAACGAAGTTATAATTAAGTCCTTTATAAAGGCAAGCTTATTCCCACATCTGATTCCAAGGTACAGGACATACTTTCCCATTAGCATTTTAAGAACTTAGTGGTAGTGCAGCAGGCATTAGAAAGAATAAATAAATATGACCTCATTCATAGGAAGCTTCACCCCAGAGACGGACACCTTATGTACATACAGGCATATTTTCAAATCTGCTAATATTATATAGTAACAGCGCTGGTCCGGCTCCCTAGACTCTCACACCACTATCATGAGATCCACATTCCTGGGGCCTGGAGGGGGAATTGACACTCACTTTTTATTGATTAGCCTAGAAAAAGAAAGAGCATTGAGCTGTGTTTGTGTTTGCAGCCCAGGAAAAACTGGGAGGTCAGGGTGGTGGGAACTTGTTGGTGTGAGAAGGCTTATGAGAGTGGCGTTTCTCAGGTCATCCTTCTCAATAACAGTTCCCACAGAGCAACCGCTTTTTTGATGAGAAATATACTATATTTTAAAGTATATTCTTCTTTCAAACTTCATGGGGCAAGCTTGGCCATGTTAGGTCAGTGCATGGTTTGTGAGGCCTTCCCCCTCAAGTGACCTAAAGAACCTAACTCCATCTCTAACCCCACACCCACCTCCACCGCCAAATCTCACTTTCTAAGGAACCCTAGCAGCAGCTCTAGAATTTTGACAGAGGATGCATTTGTGGGTGCAGTTAGATCAGTAGGGACTCCAGGGACTTGCACTAGTGTTGAAGGGACAGTGCCACGATTTAAATTCTGGGACATAGTTTTAGAAACCAACACAGTATTCTGTTCAGATTGTAGGATTGTAGTACCTTGGGGCTGATAGAGGTTGTGGGCACCATGCTTTGGTGAAGTGCTCTTCTGACCAAGCACTCTTCTGACCAGTGTGCAGATACCGTGCTTCAGCATACCAGCCACCACCCATTTCCTCTCTGATGAGAGAGACAACCATTGTGCTGTTGACCTTCTCATGAACAGTACAAGAGAAAGAACTCTGGGTACAGTGAGAATGAATGTACCTTCTTTTCTCTATTCTGTGGAGTCAGAGACCATGCTCTTTGGTATCCAATTATAAGAACAACAAACTTGCTTTCCTCCCAATTTCTTAGTGGTCATGATGATCAAACAGGTTTAACAAAACAACCCGCATTGGGCCTCAGGACTTATCGAGCCTGTCACAATACCATGGGCTGCTGGTGCCTGGTTTCCCCCAAGTCAGACCAGCTGAGTTATCGTGAGCCTGATCACAGTTACCATGTGGTTCCCTCCTCAGGCACCCACCCTGTATTATTAAGATGTTTTGAGTTTTTTTCCCCACCACTCCTCCCCTTTGTCACTTGAATGACCAACCTTGACATTTGTGTGGATTTTGTTCCCTTCACTTTTTATTCCTTCCTTCTCTCTGTCCCTCTTATCACCTACAACCTCCTCAACATTCTTTCTCTTCAAACCTGTCTCATTGTATCCTCTTGGATATACTGACAGTTTCCAGAGGGTTTTGATAAATTAGCTCGATTTTTGAAGACTAGTCTGATGTCACATATAACTGGGTCATTTATGGGTAGTGTTCTGATTAGAAATAGACTCTGGGGGGTGGGTTGTATACCTAATTTGAGCTGTAGCTTAACCCATAGCCTTTTACATGATGATCCATCAGATCTTTTTGAAGTGAATAAATACCCCCTTTTTTCTTGTTAACATTTCATTGAGCACTTACAAGTAACAGGAAACTTACAGGATATCATTATTTCCATTTACAGCTGAAGAAACCGAGACTCAGAGTTTAAATCTTTATCCTAGACTTGCACTAGTGTTGAAGGGACGGTGCCACGATTTAAATTCTGGTCCTTAGGGCTTTAGCCAAGCCCTACCATTTGTGTTTTGGAGGCCCCTTCATGGATGGATTATTTGTTCTTAGAAGCCCATAGACTATTTCTCAAGCAATCTTCCTTAATTGCTTAGATGCATGGAAAGGAGAGTAAAGAGTTTGGCATATTCCTTGCCTCCCGGGAGAGTGCTGAAAATGTTTACTCAAAGAAATATAGGCTTTTCATCTGAAGTAGATCCTATTATATATTATTGATAACAGGATCCAAAACTAAATGACCCAGGGTTGCATGACTAGTCTTGAGTTTATAACTTGGTCCAACATGCCAGACCGATAGGAATCAAACGGAGGAAGGCCTTTGGGAAAATGTTTGAAATAGTAAGGCAAAAAAAAAGGGGGTGGGGGGGAAGGTGTCAGTAACCCATGAGAATAAAAATGGGCTCATTCATTTAAAAATTTTGTATTTTGGGCAACCCGGGTGGCTCAGCAGTTTAGCTCTGCCTTCAACCTAGGGCCTGATCCTGAAGATCTGGGATCGAGTCCCACGTCAGGCTCCCTGCATGGAGCCTGCTTCTCCCTCTGTCTCTGCCTCTCTCTCTCTCTCTCTCCCTCTCTATGTCTCTCATGAGTAAATAAATCAAGTCTTTTAAATAAATAAATAAATAAATATTTTGTATTTTATTTGGAGTTTCATAAAAGAATAATCTCTGAAGGAAAACTTTTTCTTAGAAGCTTATATTGGAGAAAACTTTGAAAACCCATATTGAAGAATCAGAGGGAAATAATCAAGCATGTGAACTTGTGGTGTAAAGGCTAGACAGCATTTTCTTTTTTAAAATGTGTTTTCTTTTGTTTCAGAAAAACATGGTTTTTTCCGTGCTGTGTAGGTGTTCACATAGAAATCATCTGCATAACGGGACATCTGGGTAGCACAGTTGGTTAAACATCTGACTCTTGGTTTCGGCCCAGGTCACAGTCTCAGGGTTGTCAAACCCCCTCTCTCTCTGCCCCACACACCACCGCCCTCACCCCCAGCCCGCTTGCACCCTCCCTAAAATAAATAAATAAATCTTTTCAAAAAATCATCAGCAGGGGATCCCTGGGTGGCTCAGCAGTTGGGTGCCTGCCTTTGGCCCAGGGCACGATCCTGGAGTCCTGGGATCGAGTCCACGTCAGGCTCCCAGCATGGGGCCTGCTTCTCCCTCTGCCTGTGTCTCTGCCTCTCTCTTTCTCTGTGTGTCCATCATGAATAAATAAATAAAATCTTTTTAAATATTATCTGCATAATGAGATCTATAGAGCTTACTTTTATGCACCATGTGTAAGTTTCCACAGGGATTTAAGGCATCATTTGAGCTTCATACATCTCTGTGAAGGAAAGACTATGGATCTACTTATTTCCACGTCCCAGCTAAGAACACTGAGGCCCAGGAAGTTTATGTGATTCATAAGACATCCAGCTAGAAAGAGGCAGGACCAATAGAAGCCAGACCTTATGAGGTATTGTGGTATACTGGGACTTTGGAATTAGGCGGTCACAGTAGAGCTTAGCTCCTATATTTACCATTGGGAAACCTTAGTCAAGACTAGGCTCTATCCTCATTTTTCCTCTATGTGTGGTAATGATGATGATCGTGATACACAAGACCTAACAACTATTTTTAGGTGAGGTAAGGATCAAAAAGTCCTCAGCACAGTCCCTAGCACAAAGTACATAACAAATGTCTCTCCTCTTGCACTGGTTTGAACTCCTAACTCTGCTCTTTCCTCCATACCATCCTGCATGTGCTGGCCATAAAAGATGCTTTCAAGGGGCACCTGGGTGGCTCAGTGTCGCCCTTAGCTCAGGTCGTGAGCCCAGGGTCCTGGGATCGAGTCCTGCATCAGGCTTCCCTCAAGGAGCCTGCTTCTCCTTTTGCACAGCAAAGGATACGGTCAACAAAACTAAAAGACAACCTACAGAATGGGAGAAGATATTTGCAAACGACATATCAGATAAAGGGCTAGTTTCCAAAATCTATAAAGAACTGATTAAACTCAACACCAAAGAAACAAACAATCCAATCATGAAATGGGCAAAAGACATGAAGAGAAATCTCACAGAGGAAGACATGGACATGGCCAACAAGCACATGAGAAAATGCTCTGCATCACTTGCCATCAGGGAAATACAAATCAAAACCACAATGAGATCCCACCTCACACCAGTGAGAATGGGGAAAATTAACAAGGCAGGAAACAACAAATGTTGGAGAGGATGCGGAGAAAAGGGAACCCTCTTACACTGTTGGTGGGAATGTGAACTGGTGCAGCCACTCTGGAAAACTGTGTGGAGGTTCCTCAAAGAGTTAAAAATAGACCTGCCCTACGACCCAGCAATTGCACTGTTGGGGATTTACCCCAAAGATTCAGATGCAATGAAACGTCGGGACACCTACACCCCGATGTTTCTATCAGCAATGGCCACAATAGCCAAACTGTGGAAGGAGCCTCGGTGTCCATCGAAAGATGAATGGATAAAGAAGATGTGGTCTATGTACACAATGGAATATTACTCAGCAATTAGAAACGACAAATACCCACCATTTGCTTCAACGTGGATGGAACTGGAGGGTATTATGCTGAGTGAAGTAAGTCAATCGGAGAAGGACAAACAGTGTATGTTCTCATTCATTTGGGGAATATGAATAATAGTGAAAGGGAATATAAAGGAAGGGAAAAGAAATGTTGGGAAATATCAGGAAGGGAGACAGAACATAAAGACTCCTAACTCGGGGAAACGAACTAGGGGTGGTGGAAGGGGAGGAGGGCGGGTGTTGGAGGGGAATGGGTGACGGGCACTGAGGTGGACACTTTACGGGATGAGCACTGGGTGTTTTTCTGTATGTTGGTAAATTGAACACCAATAAAAATTAATTAATTAAAAAAAAAGTAAAAAAATAAAATAAAATAAATTCTATATTTCTTTATAAAAAAAAAAAGAACTAAATGGATCAGTACAAAAAGGTCTTCAAAGGTCTGGTGCTTTTTCTGGGGAGGACAAGGTCAAGAAAGAATCCATCAAATGGCTTTGAATAAAGGAGCTTCTATAAAAAAAAAAAAAAAAAAAAGGAGCCTGCTTCTCCCTCTGTGTCTCAAATAAATAAATAAATAAATAAATAAATAAATAAATAAATAAATCTTAATTAAAAAAAAAAAAAAAACAACCTTCTAAGAATAAGATGTCCCCTCTGGACTGCTTCATATCTAGAGATGGGAATAGATCCCGGGCTCTTTCTCACCTCCCTGCTTGATGTTACTATCCAGGGAGTTAATTTCTTGCCCAAGGGAATGATCTCAACACCCCAGGAAGAAACATTAGTATAAAGTTCAGAAGTTCCAATCAGCAAGCATCACCCCTTCACTATCGTAGTAAATACTAGACCAAACTGTTGTCCCTTAGCAACATGAACTATTGATTGCAGAAATTAAGTTTAACATTCTGCGCTGGTTTCCCAAATAAATAGTTCTCTCAGTAAACATTATGTATCCAGCTCTGTGCTAAGTATACAACATAAGAATGCCTTATTTATTTGGCCTCACCAGGAAAAAGGTGCCCCACACAAAGGGAGGATATCTGGACAACTGAAATCTATACCTTTAATTGTTTATTCCTCAAAGAGCTTTCTTTGATTGTAAACTTTTCCAGGATATATGATATTTTCCTGGGCCTTTTAAAACTAATCCTGATGAACAAGCACATCACGGATCACACTTTGCTGTAATGAAGTAGCTTTCGTGACACCTTAGGCTAATAGGTAGGGTGTTGGCACTCACTATGAAATGCTGTTCCCCTACACATGACTGTGCCTTTGACTTTTTTTTTTTTTTTTTAAGATTTCACTAATTTATTCACAAGAGACAGAAGCAGAGATAGGCAGAGGGATAAGCAGGCATGTGGCACTCAATCCCAGGACCCTGGGATCATGCCCTGAGTCAAAGGCAGATGCGCAACCACCCAGGTGTCCCTGTACCTTTAACTTCTTATGCCTACTCTTCTTTTTTCTTTTTTTTTTTTTGTTTTATTTTATTTTTCTCAAGTAGGCTCCACACCCAGTGTGGAGTCCAAAGCAAGGCTTGAACTTATTTATGACCCTGAGATCAAGACATAAGCTGAGATCTAAGAGTTAGATGCTTAACCAACTGAGCCACTCAGGTGCCCCACTTTTCTTCTTTTTATTGCTGTCTTCCTTACCTCTTATTCTTAGCTATCTCTTCTTGTCAGAATCTGCCAAGTTACTGGAATCATTCCTAAAATAAGAGAATGTAGGCGCTTAGTGAGGCCCAGGCAGCCTCTCTTCCAACTTAAGTGCATGAACTTCTGATTCCTCCTGACTTACACTGCATTTAGGGTGGTCAAGGTAACCTCTCTCAAGGGAGTAAAAGCCAGCTGGAGGGAGAAGACCTATTTCTACAGCTGAAATTGGACAAATATGTTTATATTTTTATAGGGAGTGTAGTAGGAGTTCAGATTAAGTGAATCCGTTGGAGAAGGCTTTGTAGAATAAGGGCAATCTAAGGCAGACCCCAAAGAACCACTTAGAGAGGTCTATTAACTCTTGCGCTCACTCATTCATTCATGCCTTCAATAACCATGGAGTAAGCTGGTCTTGTAGGTGCAGAAGACATAATAGGGAAGCCAAGCGAGGTTTCTGTCCTCATGGAACATATATGTAAGAATAGAAAGACAATAGACAAATACACAGAAAAAAATGAGAGCATATCAGAGGGGCGTATGTGCTGGAAACAAATAGGATAGACAGCAAGGAAAGAGAATGATAGACTGGGTAAGGACATCACGGGCTACCTTAGGAAAGGCGGCTGAGAAAGGCCACAGCAGAAGTGAGGTTTTAGCTGAAATGTGAATGGTCAGAAGGAACAGGTCATGGGAAGAACAGAAACACAGAACTGCAGTAGAGGAAACAGAAATTCAAAGCCCCCGAGGGTGGAGCAGACCTAGCAACATTAAGGACCAAAATGAAAGCTGCTGAAACAGGAGGCGAGGAGGGAAGGAGGAGGATGGCCAGAGCACATTGGGGTTTGGGTTTTATTATAAGTGCAGCAAGAAGCCAGAGGTTTTATGTGGGGAAAGACGCAAACCAACTGTTTTTTTCTAAAGGATTCCAGCGAGGTGTTTAGAACACACTTGATTCTGCAACTCCCTCAGTAAGAGTAATAGCTTACATTTACTGAGTTCATGCTGTGTATGAGGCACAGTCGTTTGTGCATATGTGTATTATTGTATTTAATGCTCACCTCCCCTCTTATCCTGGTTTTGCAGATGAGATGAGATGGGCACTGTCAGCTAGTTAACTTGTTCAAGGTGACAAGAGGTGAAAAGGAGAGGTGTGTCAGGATTTGAGCCCAACCAACTTGACTTTTGAGTCGTGCTATTCACCATTCTACCTCCGTCAGGCCTCATGGGCTGATGGCATGTGTCTGTGATAATATTTAGGAATACAAATGTAGATAAAGCATGTGGGAAATCAAAGAGATGCAGATGAGCTGCCACTCAGTGCTCTGGAAAAGGGCTTGCTATTGAGCTCAACCTCCATCTGTTTGTCTCTTGTTTTTTTAAGATTTACTTATTTATTTAAGAAAGAGAGAGCATGAACAGAGGGGCAGAGGGAGAGGAAGAGAGTGTTGTGCCCAATATCGCAAATCCGAGAAACCACCAAGGAGCCGACCCCGATGCAAACACACGAGGGTTTATTTATAAGCTCAAGCTTGGGTCCAAGTGTACCCGACACAGCTGAGCAGGGACTTGGACCCCGAGGCTAAGAAGCGTAGCAGCTTTATAGGGGCCAGTGGCCAATGGGATTGTAACACATATAGAAAGTTGCACAGTCATGTGGGTCCACATGCAGGTGGCCAATTGAATCACAATTTACCCTATAGTGACCATTTGAACTGGCCTATCACTCTGGCCAGAATTCACACAGTTTTGGTGGGCATAAGGCGGGGTTACATTGTTATGAGCGGGTTTCCCATAAGGGTGTGCTCAGGGGCTGGCCTAGGGTGGGGAGCGCCTTAAGCAATAAGCAGGTCATGTGGGGGTCATACAGGAGGTGCCGGGAGCAGCACAAAATGGAGTTAGTCCTGCTCTGCTTGTCCAGGGGTAGGGGATTTTTGTTAAATTTCCTGGGTCCCACAAGAGGATCTCAAGCAGACTTTGCACTGAGCACGACCCCAATGCAGGGCTTGATTCATGACCCTGAGATCATAACCTCGGCCGAAATGAAGAGTAGTTAGAGGCTTAACCCATTGTGCCACCCAGGCACACTAGTTTTTTGTTTTTGTTTTTGTTTTTTCTTTTTTTTTTTTTAAGATGTATTTATTTATTTTAGAGAGGGAGAGACGGCGCACAAGCAGTTTTTCTCGTTGATAAACAGCTACTGTAATCCATTCCAACCCCAAAGCGGCTTCTTAGTAGAAAAATATGGTGGCTGTTTATTGTTGGGTTTATTTTTTAAAAAGGAAGAATATAGAGCCAGCTTTCTGAACCCTTGAACAAAAGATGCAGTAGACCCACATGTCGGGGAATTTTAATTTCATTTATTTTGTTGGCACTGCCAGGTATCAGCCAAAAAATAAAAGTAATCAGCCTGGCAGGTTCTACATGCTTTTCAACAAAGATTTAATAGCCTTGTGCTCTAAGGAAAGTTCATATTGCAAAGACTTCATTACTTTCAGTGTGCATACTGTGAGATGGGGTGATAAATCATTAACCCGAACATTGCTAATCAGACTAAATGTACACAAGTCATGTTGCAGTGGCTTGTGTTGTCTCGGTAATTCCCGAAGTTAAGGTAAGCTTCACTGTGCTTCCGAGGCATTAGTGAGAATTTCTGGCTCTCCCCAGCGTTCTGCTGCTGCCGCCAGTCTGCCCCTGCCATAGCGATATGCTTGTCACATGCTGCCCTGGGAAAACGTTTGCAGGACTGGACACTTCCATAGTAACTCTGCCTCCTTACAAATGACTAGATTGTATATGAATGAATTAGGCCAAGAGCCCTCAACTCATCAAACTCTAAATGACAGGAGAATAATGAACTGTGTTCATCTGCTGTTCTCAAGGTTAATTCTTTGGTCATTTCAGTAAAAGGCTTTTGCTTTTTATTAGAGCCCCGTGAGATAAACCTGTGCCTCAATTTCAACAAGGAGTTGGAATTTCAGAAGTTCCACGTTTCTTATTGGAGGTATAGACTGAACTTAAATCATTAGACATTTGGTTTGAAAGCTCTTTATTTTTCCCCTCAGAGCCCTCACTGGGGTATGCTACTGTCTCACTGATCTCTCCAAGCACCCAGGTCTTGCTTTATCTTTGGACTGTCACAACTAACACCAGGCTTTGGACACAGTACGTGTTTGTGAAATTGAATGCCTTTGAGCAGTTCATCAGATTGCACTTGCATGACTGGCATTGGACATATCATACCAAAAAGAGGCATAGTTCATACTTTCAACATACATTTATTCTTCCGGACTTTTTGCTATTCCAAGGTCTCTGTTTTCACATGGACTAGATTCTCATATTCTGCCTCCTAAAAACAAACTAAAATGCATACTTCATTTCTTCCTTAATGCTCAGTCTAAAGTACTCTCCCAACTATTAAATTTAAAACGCTGTGATATGCATCAGAATTTTCCTATGTGGAGGAAAATTTTCCTATGTGGAGTGCAATTGTCATTGACAATAAAATGGATTTCATATACATATTTCCTTGAGGACCCTCAGTATTTGTATATGCTCAGAGGTTCTGTTTTGTCTTGCGAGTGGGCCCTTTATCAGCTGTAATGTTGGGTTTTCAATATTCCCACCAGAGTGTATCTCCTAGAGTAACACTGCTGAATAGACAGTAAAATGTTCAAAAAAATACAGTGTAAAAAAGCTGTGTTGGGGCACCTGGGTGGCTCAGTGGTTAAGCATCTGCCTTTGGCTCAGGTTGTGATCCCAGGGTCCTGAGATTGAGTGCCACATCAGGCTCCCTGTGGGAAGACTTCTTTTCCCTCTGCCTGTGTCTCTGTATCTCTCATGAATAAATAAATAAAATCTTTAAAAAAAATAAAAGTAGTGTTAATATATATGGACCAATTTGCTGGTTAAGGATTATTTTCTTCATTTTTATTATGACTTTGTGCCTGAGGAGTACAGAAAAACCTTTTAAACTTAATTATATTTAATTATACTTCAATATCTTATATATCTATTGCACTGGGGTGGGAATCATGAAGAAATCAATGAAACAAGAATTGTCCTTCTTGCAAGTGGTTAGTTTATAATCTTCTCTAGGTGGCCTGCAGCCCCACAGTCTTTCCCCCAACCCAGACCAGGTTGTACTTCATAACCACATCACTGTGCCAAGAGGGACATTTTGGCATTCGCTGCTCTGTGGTAATCGGCCCCTGTGTATATACCCATCTTACATCATCTCACTCTGCATTCCTACACCCCTCACTGGTAAGGCACCCCCATTCTCCAGACATGCTGAGGAAAGGCTGAGGGGCAAGGTATGGTTGGAGCAGAGGATTCAGAGCTAGGCAGGTCTGGGTTCACATCTGGACTGTTATTACTAACTGAGTGCCCATGAACAAGTTATTTAAACATTTCAACGAACTTGATTATCCTCATCTGTAAATGTAGTGCCTCCCAAGAGATGTTTATGAAGAGGGAAATGAGTTTAAGTATATATGTATGGAAAGCACCAAAAAAATGCTTGGCGTGTAAAGCTCTAACTTGTGAAGCCTTCCCCCGTGCCTCCAGCATCATTAGTATGTTATCCCTCCAACTGCCTCCCACACTCAGAATCTGAGTCATGGACTTTATAACAGGCAGAAGCCTGAATTTTGTCTTCTTTTGAATTCCCACATGTCACCTCGTCTGATAGCCAAGAGGGACTTGACAAATACTTACTGACTCTTATCTGAGTGACAAAAGCAATCCTAGCTCTTCCTGCCAGTGTTATAAATCAGCAGCATGTGCGTCAAAGGAGGCCATTCTGGAGGACCCATTACCATGCTTCTGTCACCGCTGGGGTAGGCTATGTGGTGACTGGGGTCCTTGGGTGTCATCCCACGGTATTTGCCAACCACTGACTCTTACCAGTTGTGGGCATGGCCCTGCAAAGAGGCAAGAAACAGAACAGGCACAGACAGGTAATCATTTGGGAAAAACGTGCTTCAGTGTACACACATTAGTGTATATATTGAGGAAAAGAAGGTGCCATGACAAAGAATAAGGGGAGAGGTGATGAATATGATTTGGAAATTCAAATTCAAATGTGAATTCAATTCACATCCCCTCTGAATGGTACAAATGGTGCACTGATGGTTGAAATGACTTAGAGGTTACTTTGTGTACTCTGTGCACATCACAGAAATTAAACCTTAGAGTAATGCAACCAAATAACTACTGTTGTCCTCCTTTGGCAAATGAGAAAAACAAAAATTTAGGAAGAATAATTCTTACCAAAGTCAACCTCTGTGAAGTGACAGGGCCTGGACTGCGGCCAAGGCTGTCCCCAGTCCTGGCCCTTGGTTCAGTGATCAATGTGTAATGCTCCTTGCCAGGGCCCCTTCGCTAGCTTGCCTGCAAGTGTCAGCTTTTGGAATGGGTGACCAGCCAACGAAGCCTGCTGGAGTGGGGCAGGCTGGAAATTCAGTGAGCCCTGAGTGTCATCCTTTAACCAAGAACTCCCGTTCTCTCCCCATTTACAAGCCAAATGAGTTTAGTCGCCTGATGAGCCTTCTTCTTCCTCCCCTCTTTTGGCTGTCAACAACTGGTGACTGATTCCCAGACCTCCCCTCTGTCCTGTTTACTGACTTCTGTAAAGACCAGAAAGCATCATGGTGTTTTCACCATCAAACTAGTTGTACAATTTCTGTTACTGTGCTGTGGGTGCCTCCTACTTCCATCCCAGGAGTTGCCTAATGAGGTTTTATTTTATTTTTTTTTAATTACCAAGCAGAAAACTCTGTTCTCATCTGGGATGGAGCCATATCATGCTTTCCAAGCTCATGGAGTGTGCGATCATCCCTCCTCCTACCAGGGACCAGGGGGCGACCCACATGTCCTTGCGGGAGAATGAAAATTTCTTGAGGTCAGAGACCCGGCATCCAGGAGCTGAGCTTTGCTTGGAGTTCTGGCAGGCAGGGGAGGTGGTCTGCTTTGGGCTGCTTCTGCCCTCTGACCTCTTCTTTCCAGCTCACCAATGAGCAAACGTTTGCTGAAGATGATAATAGCAGAGATGAGAGCACCCATCCATACCTCACTGTGATTTCTTATCATTTGGATCACTGTGGGCACCCCTTCTCAGCTAGACAGTGAAGCAGGGAGAGTGGAAGCATGACCCCACCATGGTGATACACCAGAGCGGCTCTAGCAGCTTCCTGTGTCTTCATCCTTTCTGTTCCAAGCCACTCCGCCATTAGCAGTGAAGAGGTGACTCCTAACCATCACATCCCAGTGATGTCCTTAATTTTCACCTGTAGAGTCTGTCATAATGTTCTGTTTACCTCTTGGTGGAAAGATTTCCAGTCGAGAACCCCGTTCATATTTTTGGTAGAAGTGAGTTTTCTGTGATTTTGGGATTGTTCACTGGTAATCAGTGAAAGTACTCGCTGGAATTTGCCTCGAGATCTTTTCCCACAGAAACCCATTCTTTCCCTTGCACTCTCTCACCTCTTCGTGCTCCGCCCTGGTGAGCAGGGCAGGGTGGCTGCTGCCAGGGGAGACTCGGGAAGACAGGGACAATGATTTGCCCCAGCTCATGCAGCTGACTTACTTGTTATCCATTTGATCAAGGAAACATGGCAGCAATTAACATCAATTTTAAAGATTAACTTCTAGAGAAAATTTAATATGACATTTGGTTAGTAACAGAATATTTTGTGTCCTTCAGGACCTTCATCTGTTTCCCCCCGACTATTTTCAATCCGGCTTTGAAACAAATGTTTAGGAATTTCTTGTATATATGAAGGGATAATTATTGCTTTGCTGTTCAGTCTGAAAACAAATTAACAAGGCAGAACTATATTTTAAACATGTATTTAGCTGTAAGATCAACAATTCAGATGTCGAGAATCCTTTTGAATACCACGTGATTAAAATTGTCCTCGTAGTTTATGTACTACACATCATCATAATCTTGTCTTTGCATGTGAGTTACTTTATTTAGTAAAAAAGTTATTACCAGTTTCTCATTTACCTTGAAAGTGGAAAAGGCAACAGTTTACTCTGTTGCTGATTCATTTTTGAGGCAAATTTTCTCTATACCTATGCCTAAACATGAGTATGTGTTCGGTTCACCCTTCATACTTTGACTTCATACATTCGCTTTCTGTAGCTCTGTCCAATTTCCTTTGTCCCGATAAGACTTTGGACCAACATCTCTCATATCCACCCAGATTTCCTTAGATATGTTGGTCAAGTCAACAGAGTGTGGTCTATTTTTGAACACTTGTTTTTTTCACCCTAAAATGAAATACCACGACATCTAATGTCGAGGTTGAGGTTTTAAGATGAGCTCAGGAAATTAAAAGCCGGGATCCCTGCAGGAACCACAAGATAATGATGCATGGGTGATAAGTGTAACACATTTCTACATCTATCTGAAAGAGCTGAGTCATCTTGAATGGCTTTTTGCTGTGAACAAATACCAATTCCCTGACCTTAAAATCTTCAAACATTGAGTTAATGCATTTTATTTCCATTCCCAGTGAGTTGTGTGAGGCAGTATTACACACATGGGTTCTGATGGGTTTTATATTACCAGGATATTGATACTTGCCAACGCTCAGTTAATTTACTTTTCATTTTCTACTCCTTACGGAATGATATGCTGTTAGTTGTTACTTTTCAATCTTGTGTTCACGCTTTCATATTGCAATTACTCAGCTTTTAATAGAAAACTAAATGGAAAAATTCCACTTGGGTGTGAAATATGCGAATTTGCAGGTTACATATTTTCTGCCTGTTTCTTCTCCTTTTATCATACCTCAGAACTTCTCCAGCCTATCCCCTCTCTTCCAACAGCATAATGAAACAGGATATAGCTTTTAGAATGGGCTCGCTGATTGCATGCTAGTATTCCTAGGTAATTATGCCTGTAACAATCAGAGAATTAAAAAGAACCTGGTAGTGAGATAATGTTCTCGGCGAAAATACAGTCCTGAGTTCAGCAATTAAAAAAGCCTCATATCCAGCCCGGCAGTGTTTTAGTGCAGCAGTCAATGCCTAGGGAACAGCATCTCTGCCAGGGAGGGTGGAAGTAACTTTAGAGAGCCAGCCAGGCAGGCAACACTGCGAACCTCCCCTTCTCAGGAGCCCGGTGGGAAGATGGGAAGCCAACTGTTGCCACGGCCCGGCTTCACGGCACAGAGCAGGAAAGGGAGACTACTAAGATAAATGGGAAGCTTTCTCGGAGATACTTTCCGATTTTTTTTATTTTTGTGTCTACAGGTTTATGAATGCCACCGTTTATGAACACAGCTGTTTTGTTTTGCATACATTTTGAATGATGTATCCTTGAACACCAACTGAGCAAAGAGGTCCTTTCTTTCTGGCTGATATCTATTCATGATTGCTGAATAATTAACTGTGAGTCATTCACACTCAGGACTCCAATGCACTGCGTACACCTCTTGCTCTCTGGTGTCTCTCTGCCTCTTCCAGAGCAGAAATAAACTTTTAAATAATTCCTTGATAACAGGAAAGCACTTCCAGAGGCACAAAATGGGAGTGGGAGTGGGAGAGTGTCTAGTTAATAATTAGTGTAAATGGGGGTTAAAACCTGTTTGGAACTTGCAGGTAGCTGTATGTATTTGCTTTATGTGAGTGAGGGTGTGTGTATGTTTGATGTGATGCATATGTGTTTGTAAACTGTGTTTTAAATGTGCACTTCACAAATCCCTGGTTGAATCTAAATTTGGGTTTGCTTTATGAATTCATGAAAAACAAGTGTACCAAAAGCTCATTATAGCTCAGGTACTGTCAAAGCTGAATGAGGTGGTGGGCAAAACAATATATCAAAGCTTGCTTGGGGATTTAAAAAAAAAAAGAAAAAAACTAGACGTCAGATGCACAAGTGAAAACCAACAATTATCAGGGCTGCAAATAAAATATTATTCATCTTGTGAATAAAAGACACACCAGAAAGATAGAGTGTGAGTGTGTATCTATAATTTAAGCACATCGTCTCCTAGTGAGACTGTTTTCAGTTGTGCTATACAAAGAGACCTGGAAGCTGTTTCCTTTATCAGTTTATAGGTTAAGACGTTAGATAATTGACATTGAACTACTTAAAATTGGCAGACTAAAGTTGTCTCTTCGTGTTAGTAAGTGAAACAAAGAAATATTTATTAAATTTGAAACTCTCAATAATTCTAGAAATAAATTCCGGGCTGATTTTTCCATATTAATAGTGCACAAAGAATTTTAAAGCAGATTCCTTTTGAATTTCTTTTCTTCATGTAATATAAACTCTAGTAAGTCAATGTTAAGTGAAAATTTGAGGTGATTTAATTGTGATTGAACAGTCATTTATGAACACACTGGCATGAAAGTTTGCTGACTAAATTAAATTATTACACTAAGTTAGTAGTAAAAACCATATAAGAAGGGGTGTTTCAGGCACCCTTTCAGGAAGTATTTATTGAGCAGCTAGTCTGTATACAGCCTTTTGTCAGACACAGATTTTTCCAGAGGATGTTACCTTTTAAATTTTGTTTTAGATACTAATGGGATTCTGTAAAATAATTATAATGAGTTCTCTCTAGTCCTTAAAACAAGTTTGTGCTATCTCTGAAAATACTCTCGTAACATTTATGCTGTAATATATGTTTGAAAAGTATTAAGCTGTGCTCCTTTAAAAATATTCTAAAGTCCAATCATTTCTGTATTGCAGACCAGGATTTAGGTCCAACTTCTCTTTTTTAAGTCTATTTAGTGTCTTTAAAATTTTTTTTCCTTTTAAAGTACAGCCTTTAGATATTCATCTTTTTTAATCCATGAAATCTCAGTAGAAGTATCTTGCCCTTGGAAGTGTTCTTTGGCATCTCAGGTGAAAAGGATTTCCCTCTTCATCATCTCAAAGCATCCTAGATTTCTTTAGAGCACTTACCATAATGGAAATTACATAATTAAAGGTATTTCTTTAGTGTTTTCTCCATCCTAAACTCTGCACGGGACAGACTATGTTTATTTTGCTCACTGCCAATGCCTGCCATACAGTAGGCCCCTAATGGATGTTTAAGGGGGAATAAGCAAATAAAATGTTATTTTATTTTTATTATTTTTATAACATATGATAAAATTATTATAATTTTATAAGTATAATATATCATATTATTTTTTTATTATATGCAAAGACAGTTGCGGGCTTCAGTTCTCTGCCTTCTTCACACGAGATCTTCTTGTCTGAATACATTGAGACAGGAGAGTATTTCAAAATCCAGAATTAAGAATGGATTACACCACATTTACTTCCTTTCTTTGACTTTGAATCTCCAATATATCCTATTCTACTGGCCTTTCTTTTCTTTTCTTTTTTCTTTTTCTTTTCTTTTCTTTTTTTTTTTTTTGCTTCTGATCTTTAATAGTTTTTTTTTTCTTAATTCAAGGAAAACGTAGTAACCATCCAAACAAGATGATTGAGGAACTGCCTTCTTTCTGCTTTTTAATATATTCCCCTGGAGTAGGAATAATTTGGAGGGGGAGAGGACTACATTCCAAAGGTCTCAACAGAAGTTATTCAGAAAATATTGTGAAGGGGCCCCAAAAGTCAAATATCTGTCACCTCATAACAGAGAAGGGTTGAGGAATTAGCTAAGACTGTAAAAAAGTTTGATGAGCACATTTGCTCTCATTGCATGAACTTCAACATATTTCTTAACTTTCTTGTGGCTCAGTTTCCTTATCTCCAAAATGGGGGAAAACAATAAGGCCTACTTAATAGCGTTGTTAAAAGATTTAAAAAGATAATATATCAAAAGTACTTAACACAGTACTAGGCCCATTGGGGACACTCAAAAAATATTAGCTGTGTTATTGTTTTTGTCGATTTAGAGTTCACCCAGAGTGAGAGCATCTCCACATCTTTCTTTCCTTGTTTAACTTACTACATTTTCTGTTCAAAACCATTTCAATCTTATAATAAACATTAATTTTCTTTGTCCCAGAATAACCATAAAAATGACAACTGGTTACTTATCTCCCTGCTCCAGCCGCACAAAAGCCCCCATTTTTCAAATTGACTCTGGGTCCACACCTAAAAAAAAAAATGACAATGGCAAGAAGTGATTTTATAGTCTTACCAATAGAATTTTTGCTCAATTAGAGGAATGAGAAAAAGTTGGAGACTACCAGGGCTTTGAGTGCTGCTGGGTAATTAAGGAATATGGACACAGCAGGATAAGAAAAACAGGAAGAAATGAGACCAGGGCCTTCTCTCATCTGAATAAAGTCAGCATTTAGATGCAATTCTGTCAGAAGACCTGCCTTAATGTGAGGAGCTGAAGTGATAAAGATTCATTGAAGAGAAATGACACAGATCATGCGGGAGAAGTGACGGCCTTCTTTCCCATTTCACAAATGTCTGAGAGTCTGCTCCGAACCAAACTGCTCGCTAACTTCCTGGCTAGTGAAGGGACAGTTTAAGTACATACTTTCTGTAATGCAAAATTAAATAAGAGGTGTGCAAAGAAAGTGCTGTGTGAAGTTCCCAGGGTGGAGTGATGGCAGTCCTTAGAGAAATCAGGAAATGCTTCCTGATAGGTAATGGCTTTGAAAATGGACCTGGGCTGATGGATGCGGTTTTGACAGGTAAAGATGAAGTCAAGGGGGTTCTACAGACAGAATGATAGTATGAGCATGGGCACCAAGTTGAGAAGATGTGTGAGGGATAGTGATATTCCCATTAAGCATGGATGTCTGTCTACTATACTGATGTCGGGAGGAAGAGACTAGGTAATAAAGCTTAAGAGGTAGGATGGGGTCATCGAGGAATCCTTACTCACCACATTGAATACGTCTCCTAAATCTGGAGTCATTAAAGTCATTTTTTTAAATGAAAGTCATAGTCTATCACCTTCTTCAATCCTAAAACCATTTCCTGCAGCTCATTTTGGGAGTATATAACTGAGTCTGTGCGTGCATCCTTTCTACTCCATCCATCTTGAATGGTTTTTGTTGTGTAGGGTTGTTTGTTTGTTTGTTTGTTTTTAAGTAATGTTTCCTGGCTTTCTTTGGGCAAAAGAGACTTTGGACTCACGAGACGAAGTCATTGTCACGTGTTACTTCTGACCTATTCAGTTATCCTAATTTGTGGAATTCAGGAATCCTTCCAGCTATCAGGTTCAGGGCTTAAGAAAACCTAAGAGTTCATTTCAAAATTCTTTTGTTGAGGATGAAAACATTGAGTCCAAAAGAAATGAACTGTAAAAAATTGAACTGAGTTTACAAATATTGCAGTTAACTTCTAAACCAACTTTGGATTGATTTTAAAAGCAATGAGAAAAAAATGCTTGCAACTTTTCTTTTAATCACTGTTTTTCAGCATTCATTTTTTAAAACCCAATGAGCGTGCATGTGCATACACACACACACACACACACACACACACACACACATTTAATTATGCACCAATTCTCTCTCTCTTTAGTCTTTGGGATTACTCTTCAAACCTGGCTTTCAGCCTCTAGTTGGGAAGTGGCCAAGAAAAATGAGGCAGCTGATTGCCTGAGAACTTTCTTCATTGAAGAGTCAGACACCTTTACTGAGAAGTTGATAATTGCTACTTTGGACATAAAATGAGTGATGGAGCATGTGCCTTGTTTGTTTTTTAAATTGTACAATTTGATCACTTTTAGTGTACTCACAGAGTTGTGCATCTGTCACCACAACAAGTTTTAAAATATTTTCATCACCCCCAAAATAAACCTTCCCCTTCTCCTTCAAATTCCCTTAGTCTTCAGCAACCACACATCTTTCTAAACCTTTCTCCTTTGACCTGCTCTGAACAGTTCATATCAATAGAACCATGCAATATATGGTTTCTATGACTGGCTTTTCTCAGTTAGCAAAATGTTTTTAAGGGCCCTTAATTTCTTTTTATTGCAGAATAATACTTCATTGTATGGAATACTGTATTTATCCATTCATCAGTAGATGGACATTTGGGTTGTTTCTTCGTTTTTGTTATAAAGAGTAGTCCATGTACAACTTTTTGTGTGAACATGTATTCTCACATCTCTTAGGAATATTCCTAGGAGTAGATGAGGTCATCTGGTTACTCTGTGTTCACACGTTTTGAGTAATTACTACCCTGTTTTCCAAAGGTGCTATGCCATTTTACATTCCTGTAATAAGGGTATGAGGAGAGTTCCAGTTTCCCCACATCGTCACCAACACTGGTCATTATCAATTTATTTTGATTCTAGCCATACTGAATTTGAAGTGGTATGTCATTGTGGTTTTCATCTACCTTTCCCTAATGGCTAATGATGTGAAGGATCTTCGGTGTGCTCATTGACCATATGTATTTCTTTCTGGGAAATATGTCAGTTTAGATTCTTTGCCATTTTAAATTGCATTGTTTGTTATTTTATCATTGAATTATAAGAGCTCTTTGGATATTCTGGATACAGTCAGAGAAAGATAATTATCATATGGTTTCACTCATATGTGGAATATAAGAAGTAGTGAAAAGGAGTATAAGGGAAAGGAGGGGAACTAAGTAGGGAAAAATTAGAGAGGAAGACAAACCATAAGAGACTCCTAACTCTGGGAAACAAAAGGTTGCAGAAGTGGGGAAGGGTGAGAGGATGGGGTATCTGGGTGTCAGGCACTCAGGAAGGCATTTGATGGGATGAATATTGGGTGTTATACTATATGTTGGCAAATTGAATTTAAATAAAATATTTTTAAAAGGAGAGAGAATATAAAACATACACACATACAAGCTTTTTTTTTTTTTATCAGATACATGATTTGCAGATGTTTTCTCCTAATCACTGGGTTCTATTTTCACTTCCTTGATTGTGTTCTTTGAAGAACAAAAGTTGTGATCTCCAATTCATCTTTTTTGTTTTGTCACATGTGCTTTTGGTATCATAGGTAAGGAGGCTTTACCTCATCCAAGGTCACAAAGGTTTAATCCTGTATTTTATTCTAAAATTCCATTTGAGTCTTTCTGTTTTTTTTTAGATAGTGTGCATAGAGATCCAGCTTTACTCATTTGCATGTGGAGATCCAATGCCCCAGAACCATTGTTAAAGAGACTGTTATGTTTCCACTAAATTGTCTTGACACTTTTTCCCCCTGATATGGAGGTTAATTGTATTTCCTTATTTGTTTTTCATTTTAAACCCATTGTCATTAACATACAATGTTATAAGAGTGTCAGGGGTACAATATAGTAAATCAAGAATTCCATACATTACTCAGTGCTCATCAAGTGTACTCTTAATTCCCTTCACCAACTTCATTCATTCCCACACCCACCTCCCCTCTGGTAACCATGAGTTTGCTCCCTGTAGTTAAGAGTTTCTAAATTATAGAGAGTTCCGTTTGTCTCTGTTTTTGATTCTTTTTTTGTTTTGTTTTCTAAATACCACATATGAGTGAAATTATATGGTATTTGTCTTTCTCTGATTATTTCACATAATACTCTCAAGATCCATTCATGTTGTTGCAAATGGCAAGATTTCATTCATTTTAATGGCTGAATAATATTCCATTGTAAAAATATATATACCACTTCTTTATCTATTCATTTAATTGATGGACACCTGGGCTGCTTCCATTTGTTCGGTATTGTAAATAACGCTACAATAAACATAGGGGTTTTTGAATTAGTGTTTTCTTGTTCTTTGGCTAAAGATGCAGTTGTGGAATTACTAAATCATATTGTAGTTGTGTTTTTAATTTTTTGAGGAACCTCTATACTGTTTCCCACAGTGGCTATACCAGTTTGCATTCTTACAATCAGTGCACAAACGTTCTGTTTTCTCTGTATCCTCACCAACACTTGTTTCTTGTGTTGTTGATTTTAGCCATTGCAATAGATGTGAGGTTATATCTCATTGTAGTTTTATTGTACATTTCCCTGATGACAAGTGATCTTGATAACCTTTTTATGTGTCTGCTGCCTATCTTTATTTCTTCTTTAGAGAAATGGTCTGTTTTTGTATTGTACCCATTTTTAATTGGATTATTTATTTTCTGGGTGTTGAGTTACGTAATTTTTTATGTATTTTAGAGACTAAGCTTATTGGATATGTCATTTGCAAATATTTTCTCTTACACACTAAGTTGTCTTTTAGTTTTGTTAGCTGTTTCTTTTGCTGTGCAGCAGCCTTTTATTTTGATATAGTGCCAGTAGTTTATTCTTGCCTTTGTTTTCTTTGCCTCAGGAGACATATAAAGAAAGATGTTGTTATGGCTAATGTCAGAGATAATACTGCCTGTGCTGTCTTTAGGATTTTTATGGTTTCCAGTCCCACATTTAGTACCTTAGTCCATTTTGTGTTTGTCTTTGTGTATGGTGTAAGAAAGTGGTCAAGTTTCATTTTTTTTTTGCATATACCCATTCAATTTTTCCAACACCATTCATTGAATAAACTATTGCATATTCTTGCCTCCTTTGTCACAGATTAATTGACCATATAATTGTGGGTTTATGTCTGGGCTCTCTAATCTGTCCCATTAATCTATGTGTGTATTTTTGTGTTAGCACCAACCTGTTTTGATTACTATAGCTTTGTAATATAACGTGAAATCGGGGATTGTGATACCTCCAGTTCTGTTTTTCTTTTTCAAGATTTGCTTTGGCTATTCAAAGTATTTTGTGGTTCCATACAAATTTTAGGATTGTTTGTTCTAGTTTTGTAAAATATGTTGTTGGCATTTTGATTGAGATTGCATTAAATCTTTAGATTGCTTTAGGTAGTATGTTCATTTTAACAGTATTTGTTCTTCCAGTGCATGAGCATGGAGTATCCTTCCATTTGTTTCTGTCATCTTCAGTTTCTTTCCTCAGTGTTTTCTCATTATCAGAGTACGAGTCTTTCACCACATTGATTATTTCTAGGTATTCTTTTTAGTGCAATGTAAATGGAGTTGTTTTCTTAATTTCTCTTTCAGCTACTTCATTATTAATATACAGAAATGCAGTGGATTTCTGTATGTTAATTTTTGTATCCTGCATCCTTATGGAATTCACTTATCAGTTCTAATAGGTTTTTGGTGAAGTCACTAGGGTTTTCTGTATATAGTAGCATGTCAACTGCAAATAGTGAATGTTTTGCTTTTTCCTTACCAGCATGAATGCCTTTTATTTCTTTTTGTTGTCTGATTGCTGTGGCTAGGATTTCCAATGCTATGTTGAGTAAAACTGGTGGAAGTGGACATCCTTGTCTTGTTCCTGACCTTAAAGGAAAAACGCTTAGATTTTCCCCATTGAGTATGATAGTAGATGTGAGTTTTTCATATATGGGTTTTATTATGTTGAGATATGTTCTCTCTAAATCTACTTTGTTAAAGGTTTTTGTCATGAATGGATGTTGTACTTTGTTGAATACTTTTTCTACATCTATTAAAATGATCATGTGGTTTTTATTCTTTCTCACATTGACGTGATGTATGGTGTTGCTTGATTTGCAAATTTTGAACCATCCTTGCATCTCAGGAATGAATTCCCCTGGATAGTGGCGATTGATTTTTTTTAATGTATAGTTAGATCTAGTTTGCTAATATTTTGTTGAGGATTTTTGGATCTATGTTCACCAGAGATATTTGTCTGTAATTCTCCTTTATAGTGGGGTCTTTGGTTTTGGTATCGGGGTAATGCTGGCCTCATAGAATGAATTTGGAAGCTTTTTTTCTTCTTCTAATTTTTTGAAATAGTTTCAGAGGAATAAGTATTATGTTTGATAGAATTCTCCTGTGAAGGCAACTAGACTTTTGTTGAGAGGCTTTTTAATTACTGATTCAATTTCATTGCTGGTAATCAGTCTATTCAAGTTTTCTGTTTCTTCCTGATTCAATTTTAGAAGTTTATATGTGTCTAGGAATTTATCTATTTCTTCTAGATTGCACAATTTGTTGGCATATAATTTTTTAAAGGTTTTATTTATTCATGAGAGACACAGAGAGAGAGAGGCAGAGACATAGGGAGAGGAAGAACTAGGCTTCCTATAGGAAGCCCAATGCAGGACTCCCTACCCACACCAGGGATCATGCCCTGAGCCAAAGGCAGACTCTCAACCACTGAGCCACCCAGGGGTTCTGGCATATAATTTTTTTTCTAATATGCTCTTATAATCCTTTGTATTTGTGATACCAGTTGTTATTTCTCCTCTTTTACTTCTGATTTTATATGAATCTTCTGTCTCTGTCTCTCTCTTTGTCTATTATGAATCTGGGTAAAGGTTTTTCAATTTTGTTGATCTTTTTGAAGAACCATTTCCTGTTTTATTGGTTTTATTGGGGGGAGGGTTGTTTGTTTTTTTGTTTTTTGTTTTGTTTTGTTTAGTTTTGTATCATTTATTTTTGCTCTAATCTTTATTATGTTCTTCCTTCTACTTCTTTTGTGTTTTGTTTATTGTTCTTATCCTAGCTCCTCTGGGTTTAAGATTAGGTTGTTTATTTAAGATTTTTCTTCCTTCTTGAGGTATATCTGTACTACTATAAACTTCCCTCTTAGAACTTTTGCTGCATTCCAAAGATTTTGAACTGTTGTGTTTTCATTTTAATTTGTCTCCATGTATTTTGTGATTTCCTCTTTGATTTCATGATTGATCCATTCAATATTTGGTAGCATGTTATTTAACCTCTGTGTGTTTGTGGAGTTTTCCCCAGAATTTTTCCTGTGGCTTATTTCTAGTGTCGTAGTGCTGTGGCCAGAAATGATTATCATATGACTTTGACCTCTTTGAATTTGCTGAAACAATTTGTGACCTAGTATGTAATCTCTTCTGGAGAATGTTCCATGTGCATTTGAATGTGTGTGTATTCTGCTGTTTTAGGATGGAATATTCTGAATGTATCTGTTAGATCCATCTGGTCCAGTGTATCATTCAAAGCCACTGTTTCCTTATTGATTGTCTGTTTGGATTATCTATCCATTGATGTAAGTGGGGTGTTAAAGTCCCCTATTATTATTATATTACTATCAATTACTTCCTTTGTGATGTTATTAATTATTTTATGTATCTGGGTGCTCCCAGGTTGTTTGCATAAATACTTCAATTGATATATCTTTTTGTTGGATCTTTCCCTTTATGATAATATAGTGTCTGTCTTTGTCTTGTTATGGTTTTTGTTTTAAAGTCTATTTTATCTGATAGAAGTATTGCTACTTTAGCTTTCTTTTCATGTTCATTTACATGATAAATATTTTTCCATTCCTTCACTTTCAATCTGCATGTGTCTTTAGGTCTGAAATGAGTGTCTTGTAGGCAGCACATAGATAGGTTTTGTTTTTTATCTATCCTGTCACCCTGTGTCTTTTGATTGCAGTATTTAGTCTCTTTATATTTGAAATAATTGTTGATAGGTATGTATTTACTGCCATATGTTACTTGTTTTATGGTTGTTTTTGTAGTTCATCTCTGACCTTTCTTCTCTTGTTCTTTTCTCTCAAGATTAGTTAGTTTTGTTTAGTGATATACTTGGATTGCTTTCTTGCAATTTTTTGCATATCAATTATTTTTTTTCAGAGATTTTGTTTATTTGAGAAAGAGAGAGTGAGAGAGCACAAGCATGGGGAGCAGCAGAAGAAGAGGGAGAAGCAGCCTCCCCACTGAGCAGGGAGACCAATGTGGAGCTCGATCCCAGGACCCTGGGATCATGACCTGAGCTGAAGGCAGACACTTAACCATCTGAGCCACCCAGGTGCCTCAATTACTGATTTTTGATTTGTGCTTATCATTCGGTTTATGTATTACATCTTCAGCATATAGCAGTCTATATTACATGACTGTCACTTCAGTTTGAACCCATTTTTTACTCCTTTCCTCCTCACATCTCAGATGTATGGTGTAATACTTTACGTCCTTTTATTTTGTGAAGCTTTTAATTGATATTTATAGATATGCCTTTTTTTTTTTCTTTTTTTACTGCCTTTGTGTTTCCTACTTTTCTTATTCCTACATATGGTCTTTCCTTTCTACTTAGAGTCCCTTTTAATATTTTTTGTAGGCCTGGTTTATCATCATGAACTCCTTTAACTTTTGATTATCAGAGAAACTTTTTTTCTCTCCTATTCTGAATGATAGTCTTGCTGGATAGAATATTCTTGGCTGCAGTTTTAACATTTCAGCACTTTGAATATATCATGCCACTTTCTTCTGGCCTGCAAAGTTTCTGCTAAAAAATAAGCTGATGGTCATATGAGGTTTTTTTCTTGTATGTGACTGCTTTCTCTTGATGCTTTTAAAACTTCTCTCTTGGAACTTTGGCATGGCTCAGTGGTTGAGCGTCTGCCTTTGGCTCAGGGCATGATCCCGGGGTCCTGGGTTTGAGTCCCACATGGGGCTCCTTGCTGGGAGCCTGCTTCTCCCTCTGCCTATGTCTCTGCCTCTCTGTGTATCTGTCATGAATAAATAAATAAAATCTAAAAAAAAAAAAAAAAAAAAAAACCACTTCTCTCTTTATCACTACTTTTTCCCATTTTAGTTACTATTTGTCTTGGTGTGGATCTTAGATTGATTTTATTGGGGATTCTTTATACCTCCTGCATCTGGCTTTGTTTCCTTCCTCAGATTCAAGTTGTTTTCAGCTATTATTTCTTTAAAAAAATTTCTGCTCCCTTTTCTCTCTCTTCTTATAGGGATCTCTTTCTGAGATCCCTATAATGTAAATGTAACATAAAACGTAAATGTAAAATCAGTGATGGAGTCACTGAGTTCTCTATTTTCATTCTTCGATTTTTTTTTTGTCTCATGTTATCTTGATTGCTTTCCATTACTCTCTTCTCCAATCACTTTTGCTTCTTCCTGTCTACCATTAATCCCATCTACGACATTTTTAATTTCATTTATTGCGTTTTCATCTCTGATTGGTTCTTTTTTTATCTGTGTTTTATCTCTGTTAACGATCTCACTCATACCTTACTCTTTTCTCAAGTCCAGTGAGTATCTTTATGACCACTATTTTAAGTTCTCTATCAGGCATCTACTTATTTGTATTTCATTGAGCTCTCTTGCTATGATTTTGTCCCATTCTTTCATTTGGGATTTATCCCTCTCTCTCCACATTTGGGTTAACTCCCTGTGTTTCTGTCTGTTAGGAAAGTCTGCTACGTTTCCTGTACTTGAAAGTAGTATCCTTACGAAGAAGAGGTTCTTTGGTGTCCTGCAGTGCAGAATCCCCTGTTCACCAGAACCTGGCACTTCAGAGATATCGCCTATGTGTGTTGCATGCACCCTGTTTTTGTGGCTGAGTTCTTTTGCCTTCAATCTAGTCATCTGTAGTGACTCTTCTTCCCTGTTGTGGGCAGGGTTTTGTCCCTGTGCTCTTACTTTGCCAGTCTCAGACCACCTTAGGCTTGAGTGGAGTCAGACCAGGTATTTGTCAGTGACAATAATTCTGAATGCAGGGGGCTTTTCCTATTTTATCCCCTGAGAAGCTTTCATGGGTGTGTGGGACCTGCAATCAGACAGCTTTCTGGCCCTAGCCTGCTGCTGGGGTCAAAGTCTGACTTGTATGCATGGTTATCTTTCCCTTTCTGTGAGGTGAGAATCACTTTGGAGTGGTGCTGGCCACTGTCAGGGTTGCTTGCACACTGCCAGGGTTGTGGTACCACTTTGGATGGGCTCTGGACAACAGTGTCATGGAGGAGGTGGATCTGCAGAAGCACACAGAATAGGGAGGTCTCAGGGTATTAGCAGTGTTGAGCTGATTTGCTGTGGGAGGAGACCTGGAATTGAAGCTTGGTTGGAGGAGGTGTGTGCACAGGAGAATACAAGGGCAGGGCTGTGATTCAGCAAGGTAAGTAAGGAGTATCAGCACAGGCCATGTACCAAAGCTGGAGGAGTGGGGAGAGAAAAAGTGCTGCCAGCAACTTTGTTCTTGGACAAGTCTCATAGAAGTCCCTGCCCCTCCAGCACAGGCTGTGTTAGTAAATAAATCTCCCTCCTGTATGCCCCAGGCATTTTTCAAAGTGCAGCTTCTTTTTTAATTTATGATAGTCACAGAGAGAGAGAGAGAGAGAGAGAGGCAGAGACACAGGCAGACTCCATGCACCGGGAGCCCGACGTGGGACTCGATCCCGGGTCTCCAGGATCGTGCCCTGGGCCAAAGGCAGGCGCTAAACCACTGCGCCACCCAGGGATCCCCAGAGTGCAGCTTCTATGCTATATTTCCCCAGGGCTATTTGTTGTACTTCTTTTAAGGGTGGGGACTCAGTTTCGTCTTGCCCTCTTGGCTCTTCTTGAGCTGAGCTTGCTGATTTTTAAAATTCCAGGTTTTAAGTTTGCTGGTCATGAGAACTCCTGAAATTTGGCCTGTATGGTTTTCAAAGCTAAATGTTATGGGAATTTGTTTTTCCTGTGTGTAACATCCCCAGTGTAAGAAGCTGTTTCTCTCCGCTCTCCCCACCCAAGGCATCTTTCCCTCCCCCTGGACAGTCTGGTAGGTCCATATAGTCCCAGACCACATCTCAATTCTTCGTCCCTTCTTCTATGCCATCTCTCCTCTATATGTAGGTGTAGGGTCTGTTTGTAAGTCTTCAGATCTTTTTCTGGGTTATCACACTGATGTGAGTGTTACGTAGTTGTGTCTGTGGGAAGAGATGAAGTTAGCATACTTCTAACCCAACATCTTCCCTAGGGGCCTCTTGTCTTGACACTTTTGCTGAAAATCATTGATCATAAACATAAGGGCTTAATTCTAGGCTCTCAGTGCTATTCTATAGAAGTGTAAGTCTATCCTAATTTTAGTACCACACTGTTTAAATTACTATAGCGAGGCAGGCAGGCAGGCAGGGCCGGAAAACTGGCTCGCCAGGGGAGTCCAGGTATGAGGAATATGGGATCGCAGGGCAGCTGGGACGCAGCCTGGTCCGTATCCACCTGGGTCAGTAGTGTTTCCCGACTCAGGACAGGTGCCAAAGCGGGGCCTTGGTCATGTTTTGCTCCTCTTCCCTGGGACGGGGACATATGCATCGCTAGGGGCCGCCCCAGGCACCGCCACCACGTCTTCTGAGCCACCCGGGCCACTCTGGTTCCAGCCCCCGGGAAGGGCACACTTGGAAATACAGTAAGCTTTGAAATCAGCAAGTAACTTAATCCAACTTTGTTCCTCTTCTTCAAGATTGGATTAGTTTTTGTCCCTTGCGTTTCCATTTTAATTTCTGAAAAAATATAAAATAATTAAAATAAAATAAAATAGCCAGATGGGATTTTGGTAGGCATTATTTGAATCTTTACATCAATTTGGGAAGTATTGTCATCTTAACAATATTTAGTCTTCTGATCTCTGTATCTTTCTATTTATTTGTCTTTAATATACCTTAACAATATTTAATATACCTTTACAATATTCTGTAGTTTTCAGAGAGCAAGTCATACACTTATTTGTTAAATTCATTCCTACATATTTCACTCTTTTTGATTCTACTGTAGATAGAATTATTTCTTAATTTCATTGTTGGATTGTTCATTTGCAGTGCATATAAAGAGAATTGTTGTTGCTGTTGTTGTTGTTGTTGTTGTTGTTGTTGTTTGGTATATCGATCTTATACCCTGCAACCTTGCTGAGCTCATTAGCACTAATATTTTTTTGTGAATTCCTTAAGGTTATATACAAGATCATGTCACTTATAAATAGAGATAGTTTTACTTCTTCTTTTCCAACCTTGATGTCTTTTATTTCTTTTTCTTGGCTAATTGCTCCAGCTAGAATGTCCAATACAAAGTTTAGTTGAAGTGGCTAAAGCATATGTCCTTGTTTTGTTCCTGAGCTTAGAAAGCATCTAGTCTTTCACCATCAAATATTATGTTATTTGTGGGGCATTTTTATAGGTGCCTTTTATCAAATGGAAGAAGTCTTCTATTCCTAATTTGTTTAGTGTTTTAATTATGAAAGTGTTGTTGGATTTTGTCAAACTTTATTTTTAGTCTATTAGTGTGGTCATGTGATTTTTTTCTTTAATCTATTGAAATAAAGTATTTATTAATTAATTATTAGATGTAAAACCAACCTTGTATTCCTGGGATAAATCTCAGTAGAATATGTTGTATAATCCCGCTTACACTTAACTGGATTCAATTTGCTAGTATTTTGTTGAGAATTTTTGCATATATATTCATAAAAGAAGTGGGTAAGTAGTTTCCTAATGATGGGCTGGTATCAGGGTAATACTACCCTCATAGAATGAATTGGGAAGTGTTCCCTTCTCCCATATTTTTTGGAAGAATTTTTGAAAAAATGTTATTAAATCATTTTTAAATGTTGATAGAATTTATCAGTAGAGGAATTGGAACTTGAGCTTTTATTTATTGGAAACTTTTTAAAGTTATTATTAATTCAATCTTTATAATTGTTATAGGCTTGTTTGGGTTGCCTGTTTCTTCTTGTGTCGGTTTTTGTAGTTTCCATCAAGGAATTTTTGTTTGTTTGTTCATTCTAAGTTATCTATTCTGGATAATTTTTTTTTAATTTTGGAAATTTTTTGTAAATCTTTGTAATTTTCTTTTATAATGCCTTTTGTTTTTGTAAGGTTAATAGTAATATGCTCCCCCATTTCATTCCTGAATTTTGTAATTTGAGTCTTCTTTCTTCTTGTTCTTGGTCACTCTAGCTAAAGGTTTGCCCATTTTGTTGATCTTTTTAAAGACATAATTTTTGTTTTTGTTATTTTTTCTTCTATTTTATTAATTTCCACTATCATCTCTGTTGTTTACTTCCTTCTGGTTTTAGGTTTAGTTTGCTCTTCTTTTTCCAGCTCCTTAAGGTTGAAAGTTTAGGTTATTGATATATACAGCTATGAACTCCCCTTTAAGGTACTCCTTAGCATCTCACACATTTTGCTATGTTATGCTTTTGCTCTCATTTATTTCAAAGTATTTCTAATCTCTCCTGCGATTTTCCACATATAGAAAGAGTTCCAAAATTTCTTTTTATTATTGTTTTCTAATATTTTGCATATTCTAATATTTTTAAATTTATCAAGCTTCTTTTTTAAGATTTTATTTATTTACTCATGAGGGACAGAAGGAAAAGCAGGCTTCTCACAGGGAGCCTGATGTAGGTCTCAATCCCTGGACACAGGGTCATGCCCTGAGCCAAAGGGAGAACTCAAATTTATCAAGTTTTGTATTGCCTATCCCAAAGAATGTTCCATATGTTCTGGAAAGGATTGTGTAATCTGTTGTCGAGTATCATATAGGTGTCTCTTTGACCTACTTGCTTTATAGTGTTCACATCTTCTGCTCCCTTGTTGATTTTTTTTTACCTAGTTGCTCTATGGAGTATGTACTTTGAGATAGAAATCTCAATAATATAAATTTCATAATGACTTAAGGCCTACATTTAAAATTTTTTCACCTTTTTCTCCAGTAGCTTCCTGTAATAAAACTCTTAGCTTGTTATTTTTTAAACCAATTTTCAATTAGACTATCTCCTAAGGTAATCAGGAAAATTTAGTCATTTTCTTTTATTCAGTAAACCCTCATATGGCTTTATTCCCAATTATTTAAAAAAAAATTTTGCAACCAACATTTTTAATTAAAGATCAAGTTTTATTTCTATCAAAGGCTCTCTTATTTGACTCCCCCCCCCCCCGCCCCCTCCATCACTGCCCTACTCATTTTGGGCTGCTATAACAGTACCATAAACTGGGTGGCTGAAACAACAAACACTTATTTCTCACAGTTCTGGAGGCTGGGAATTCCAAGATCAAGGTACTGACAGATTCAGTGTGTGGTGAAAGCTCTCTTTTGGTTTGTAGATAGCCATCTTCTCATTGTTTCCCCCACAAGGTAGACAACAGAGAGATTGGAAATGGGCTCTCCTGTGTCTCTTTTTATAATGGCATTAATCCCATCATGAGGTTTCTTTGCTTATAACCTCATCACCCCCCAAAGGCCCCATCTCCAAATATCACATTGGGCATTAGGGTTTCCACATAGGAGTTTTAGGGGGAATGAATATAAATATGCAGTCGATAACAATTACCATCCTAAATCAAGGCTTTATCTTGAAAACTACTTCCGGATTTGGTTCCAAAATTTAACTCTGCCTTTTATCCCTATCCGAACACCTCCTTCCCAGTCAACCAGAGAATGCATGTAGGTTCATCGGGGAAGCATTGGATCCAAACAAAAAGAAATGGAAAGAGCAGAAAAACTCTTTGTCTTATGCAAGATATCACAAGAAAAGAAAAATTAGTGTTAAGATCTTTGAAAAACAAGTATTTCCCAGTGGATTAAGTCACCAGCACTTCTTGCTTATCCTTGAGGCTTGTATTTCATTCCCAAATCCTCCTCCTTGAGATGTTGAAGCTCATTCAACCAGATAAATTATTTTGGGGAAATGGAGAAAATTAAGTGTCCCACGAAGACTTCTGGCAAAAGTTTCACTGTGTGATCTGCTCAATCCTCCAGATGCCGCTACATCATCAGTTTCCACAGCACATTTAGCTCGGGACCATCTTCTTTCTTTTACCATTAATGATTAGGATTGTTCCTCTACTTGGTTTTGTTTTGTTTTGTTTTGTTTACTGTAAAGGTGTATCCTTCTAATCTATGCTGTTCTGTGAATCTTGTGACTCTGAAAGTCTGTTCTTTGACTTGCTGAGTTCATATGATAAGAATGTCATTAAATTTGTATGAGCATAAAATAAGAGTCAACCTGAATGAATATTCAGTGTTGTTTCTCACAGCTTGATCTGAAAAGACCCTGTATCGGAAGCCCCTGGGATACTTGTTTAAAAATCAGATTTGGGCTCAGTAGTTCTGGGTTGTGTGTAGCCCAGGAATCTGCATTTTAACAACCCACATAATTCTAATGTATTGAGATATTAGAACCGTGGTTTTAAGGGGCTTGTTGAGTAGGTATTCCATTGTAAGTAATAATTATGTCCTTAATCAGCCCCTGGTTAGTTTCTCCCAGCACCTTAAAAAATTTGGTAGAACATAAGTATGAAGAGTTCCTGAGATATTGGTGTCTCATACTTTTTTTAAAAGATTTTATTTATTTATTTATTCATGAGAGACAGAGAGAAAGGGAGGCAGAGACAGAGGCAGAGGGAGAAGCAGGCTCCATGCAGGGAGCCCGACGTGGGACCTGATCCTGGGACTCCAGGATCATGCCCCAGGCAGAAGGCAGGTGCTAAACCCGCTGAGCCACTCAGGGATCTCTGGTGTCTCATGTTAATACAGTTATCTTTTGTACTAAATATTGTTTATTGGTCATAGACAGTATTCCCAAAACTTCCTTTCTGAGCAGTTCTTTGGAGGTGGTAAAGTGTATACACCAAGTGTTTACACAAGCAGAGAGACAGAGGTGAGATCATTGTTGAGTGAGATTTTATTGTGAATCCATCTTGCTACTTCCTCAGTCTTGACTCCTAGAAACATCTGAGTTTTTTCTTTGTGAAAAGAAACATGCATGCTGTGTGTATTTATATTTCAACCTTCAAGTGGAAGCATCACACATCAGAAGTTATGCATGACCTGTTTTCATGAGATTTAGGAAGAAGCAGTGAACAATCAGCTAAAAGAGGAGGGAGGGCTTCCCAAGTGCGGGTTCACATAGAGTTCTCATCTGAGCCCCACTAGTTTCAGAGTGAAGCCACAAAGGTTAATAAAAAGGAGTTTAAATCTCTGCCTGAAATTAGGCGGTTCTTTCCCAATACTCCCTGTAAGAAACTTGGCTGCAAAAACATGTCTGTCTCTGCTGTATAAACAAGCTTCCTCCAAAAGAATTACGACCATGTTCCTGGATGGTTCTGTGATCTGTGGGATACTGACCGAGCACCCCCCAATAGTGGCCTCCCAGCAAGTTTGGATTCAAGGCACCTCCCATAACAAGGCTGTCTCAGGAAGTCTGAGTATCTTTCACTACTCGCTGTTGAAAGCCTCAGTGTTCATCTCTAACATCATCTTAAAAACTTAGAAAAGAACCCAAACACAATTCATTTCTGGCATGCTGGCCCTCCATACTTCCATGTACCAGCCTAATTAACTATTGCAGAGAAGGAAGTACACCTTCCCCGTGATCTGTGTGCTTACTAAAGATGAGGATCTTATCTTGTTCATTTTAGTATTTTTAATCTTCCACATATCACCTGCCTACCTCACTCCCACTCCCCTCCAATGTCTCAGTGTTACAACATACAGCAGAACTCACAGTACATATGTGCTGGTTAGATTTGCATTGAGTTGACTTAAATCAGATTGGTCTTAATTAGTCTTAAATCAGATGAATTAGCAGAAAACATGTGAACTCAGGTTTTTTGTTATATATACTGTAAGAGAATGGGGCTATGCCATATCAATATTGTATGAGGGAAAAATAATAAATCACCTTTTTACTGCTTTATAAAGCATATGAAATTGTGGTGGGGGAAGATACTGTGATTATTTTTGAATTGTAACATTTAGAGTGTTACAGAATTCATATCAGCTGCTTTTAAGTATTGAAACTTTCTACCATATGGAACAGATATGTATGAAGCTTTTACTATGTGCCCAGCACTTTACTACATAAACAGAGATACAGAGGTGAACAAGACATGCCCCCTACTCCTAAATCATTCATAAGCATGACCCTATTACCGTGCAATGTGGTAAGTCTTTTGACAGAGCCATGCACAGGTGCTAGGCAACAGTTTCAGGTAGGAAGTAAGCCCAACTGGGGTCAGAGAAAGCTTTCAAAGAAGTCCTTAGAAGTGATGACGCCTGGGTGGAGTTGGGCAGGATTTTGTTAGGTAAAGAACAAGGGGAAGGGAGGGACATGTATGTCCCCTGTAGAGAGGGATATAAACAAATGCAAGAAGATGGATGAGCCTGGTAGGTTTAGGAAATCAGTAAGGCTGGAACGATGGATTGGAGGGAGAGAAAATTAACCAGATGAACATCTAGGAGAGGTAGTCTGAGTCAGATCCTGAAAGATGTGGCATGCAGAGTATAGGCTAAGCACACTTTCTCAATCCTGATGCCAGGAGGTATGCATTGAGGGTTTAGAATCAGATTTGGTTGTAGAAAGACCACCTTGGCCACAGGGAGAATTGGAAAATGTTGAGATTTGAGTCCAGCCAACCAGCTGGCCTGTGGTGGTGATCCTCATGAAAGATGATGTGGGGGGCTCCTGGGGGGCTCAGTTTGTTAAGCATCTGATTTGGTTTGGGTCATAATCTCAGAGTCCTGGGATCAAGCCCCACATTGGGCTCCCTGCTTGGCCAGGAGTCTGCTTCTCCATCTGCCTCTCTCCTGGCTTGTGTTCTTTTGCTCACTGTCTCTCAAATAAATAAATAAAATCTTAAAAAAAAAAAAAAAAAAAGATGATGTGGTCTGAACTGAAGTCTGATAATGACATAGAAAGAAGTGAATGCAGTCTGAAAAATCTCTCTCTCTCTCTCTCTCTCTCTCTCTCTCTCTCTCTCATAGGTACTCTGTTGTAAGTAACAATTCTCTCCTTATCATTAGCCCCTTGTTAGCATGTGCATGCAAGAGAGAGAGAGCGCTTGAGAGAGGAAATGTCAATGTCTGGCTTGGTGGGTGTTTTAGTTTGCTAAGACTGCTATAAAAAGTACCACAAACTGGATGCTTTAAACAGAAATTTATTGTCTGGTAGTTCTGGAGGCTAGAAATCTAAAACTAAGGAGTCAGCAAGGCTGAGAGGGAAGGCTCTGTTCAAAGCCTCACTCCTTGGTGTATAGTTGGCCATCTTCCCTTTTTGTTGCTTTACATGGTCTTTCCTCCATGTATATCTGTCTCTGTATCCAAATTTCTCTCTTTTTGAAGAGCATCAGTCTTATTGGATTACCTGATGACCTCATTTTAACCAGATAACCCCTACAAAGACCCTACCTCTAAATAAGATCATATTTTAAAGTACTAGGTGTTGGAACTCCAACTTTTTTGTGTGTGTCTGGACAGAATTTAACCCATAACAGTGGATGTGGGGCCATGCCCTGAGAATGCAGGAGAAGGAGATTTGGTGGGTGCCACCAGGATAAGAGGATGAAATTGATTTCATGCTATGCTGCCCATACCACATTTTGCTTAAATATACTGTAATATCATAGTCACAGAAGCTGCTTGCTTTTGTGACTTTTACTTTATGCCTATGTAGCATCTTCATTTCTGGGTTTATCTAGCTTTATTGGCTTAGTCTTCTGACAATGCCTTAGGGAGTGGCGCTGTGGAGAAACCACAGGCTGTCCAGCTTACACATGGGCTGTCAGATTCCATAGCATTGGAGACATTCTTCTTGGATGACATTAATCCACGTTTTCAACTCCCCCCTCCTCAGGATAGTGGCTGTCATTGCTGAGAATGACACCTGAGGCCAGCAAAACCAGCCTCTGGAAGCTCTCCACAATCATATTGTCAGCTGGAGCCCCCAACAAAATGCAAACCGATAGTCCAGAGAGCAAAGATATTGCTGTCAAATTTAGCAGCTAAATATACTCAGACAATATACTGATTCTTTATTTTCCCCAGTGTTGTCATTGGCTATGGTCATTTGATGCTCTATGGGACAAGGTAGAGTGGGTAAATTGTCAGCCCCTAAGCCAGTAAACCAAGTTATGTCCTTCAATTATTTTTGGTGTTTTGTTTTGCTTTAAAGCAGGATACTCAGTATTGTCCAAATCCAGAAGCATACTTAGCTAATAACCACAAGCCTGTGATTCCTCTCCTCTGTCACTTTGAAACATTGGGTCCTGCTGACCGCCGAGATGAATTGTGACCCAAAGAGGAGAATCACATCGGGCAGAAGGACTGCCTGGGTTTAATTAAAGCACGGAAATTGATGAGCATTGTAAGTGACTTGCCAAATTACCTGACAAAATTATTTCCACAGATAACTCCTTGTTTTCAGAAAAATGCAAAAAAGTAGTCAGCTTTGAAGTAAACCAAACAAATGACATCCTAATGGAGGATTAGCTGGGAGATGCCTGAGGTTTGGAAAACAGTCAAGTATTACTCTGGAAAACTCCTTTTATGATAGCCCCTGGAGCAGCTTCAAAGACTGAATTGAACTCATCTAAGGTAGTTCTCCACAACTGAAAAAAAGGCACTGGAATTATATGTGCCTAAGTTATTATTATTGAGAATTCATTTTTATTTATTTTTATTTTATTTTTAGAATTCATTTTAAAGAAAGACAATTGAGATAGTAGTTGCAAAAGTTGGGATTTAATCTGGTAGCCTGACTTAATTCCCTGAGTTGATTAGGGAATTTAGAAAAATAACATGCTGGGAATTTTTAGGTTGGAGAGGTCCCCAAAAAAGAATGTATGTGTGTCATTTTTTTTTTGGCTAAGCAAAAAGTTTTTAGATCAAGGAAAAGGGAATTTGACATTGTCATGGCCTATCCCAATTTTTTGATTCTTCAAAAAAAGGAACCTTAGGCTTTTCTTAATGAGTTTATTTGCCAAATGACTTCTGTTTTTCATACTTGCTTCGGTCCTTTATTGGGCTGATTATTTCATCCCAGAAGACACTGAAATTTCACATACATGGGAGCTTTGCAAATGGGGAAAAGTTCTGGAATTTTCTCTTGATGGAGAAATGAAGTGAGTTTTCACAAGGAACTGGGATGATTGTGAAGAGGTTTCGGTTTTCTCCCCAGCCCTCCAAAGCGTTAGGGAGAGTGTGGAGGAAATGGGATAGCTGTCACAGGGCTGTCAAGGCAGATCTACTCTGCTCCATTGGCTCTGCCACCTATTAAGGTTGCTTATTTTACTTCTCATGAACTATGCATGGTACTTGTTCTGGTATGGAGGGCACCCCATCACTAATACTCTCCATCCTAGTAAGAGGATATGATACAACTACACTTTTTAATTCAGCCAGTAACATATACTCAAGAAGAAAATGAGTAAATTTTACTAATGAAGCTGCAACATTGTTGAAATAGGCATAGACTTAAGCACCCTGTAAATTTTAATCAGCTTACAAATCCCTATTTATTTTTTTTTAAGATTTATTTACTTATTTATTCAGAGAGAGAGAGAGAGAGGCAGAGACACAGGCAGAGGGAGAAGCAGGCTCCATGCAGGAAGCCCGACGTGGGACTCGATCCGGGTCTCCAGGATCACACCCTGAGCTGCAGGCGGCGCTAAACCACTACGCCACCAGTGCTGCCCACAAATCCCCATTTATTAGTGATAGATAATCCACTGATGTCTTACTTTTTAAAGGCCTTCAGAAAAAATTTAATGTTGTTGAATCATTGGGGTCTTCTTTGATATGCGTGGAACTCATGTTCACATTAATCAGTGCTCCTCACAAATTAATGAGAGAAATCTCTTTATATATAAAGATCGGTAAGGAAGGGCACCTGGGTCGCTCAGTAGGTTAAGCATCCAACTTGTGATATTGGCTCAGGTCATGATCTCAGGGTTGTGGGATCGAGCCACCTGTTAGCTCTGGGCTCAGTGTAGAATCTGCTTCTCCCTCTTCTCCTCCCCACGTCCCCCGCATCACATGATCATGCTTTCTCTCTCTCCCTCACTCTCCCTCTTTCTCTCTCTCTCTATCTCACAAATAAATAAGGAAGTAAAATCTTTGTAAAAAATAAAATAAAGATGAGTAAGGAAGACACACAGTGATTTCAGTGACCCTCAATGAGCAAATACAAAGTGACTGGCTTCTCGGATTCTGTTGCAGAGAAGAAAAATACGACCTGAGAAGTACAACTCTGAGATCAGCAAGGAATGGGGGTGGGGGGAGGGGGTGATAAGAGGCAGCTGCCTCCTCTAAAGCTCTCCTGGATAGCAGTTAACAGGGTGGAAGGGAGTCCTTTGTGAAACCGTTTCCTGGGATTTAAACTTTTATCATAGAAAATGGCTCTTAAGTATCTAGGAACTTATAGTTGAAAGGGGCGAAGAGTGAGGAAGGCAGAAGGAATAGAAATGCCCACTTAGCAAAATAATTTATCTACAATAAATAGCAAGGATTAGGTCACAGAGGGTGCAGGCTGGGGAGAAGCTGTGGTTTGAGAGCCAGACCAGCTTGCGACTCAAGTCTCATTTCTGTGCACAGAATTTATCCTCTTTGGCCTTTGGTGTCCTCAGCGGTAAAATGAGTTATCTGGACAGGTTCTCTTGCAGTCTCCCCTTCCTGCATCAGTCAGTGATTATAATGTTGAGAGCCAAATGTGCATGGCATTGATAAATATGGTGATGGCATTATAAGGATGAGTTGACATTAATTGTGAAAGGATTATAGGAAGAGGTGCACTATGGATAGCTTTGTAAGTGCAGGAGGGTGACAGACCCAGTGAAGAGAGTGAGTGAGGGGCTATGGTGTCAGGAAATGGGTCTGAATCATAGCCTACACCTACTGTGTCCTGGGGAATGTTCTTTTTGCAGCCCCCATTTCTTCATTTGACCCCCAGGACCATATGCTCTTCCTCATCTGGTCGTTGACTGAGATAGTTCAGATGTTGGATGGCCAGGGCACAGCATAGCGTCTGCACGTAGTGGGCCATCAGCAGTGGGGCCTTTGACTTCTCTGAGTGATGCGTATGTGACCTGGGTCATTGGCATGGTTAGCAAACAGTCCCTAAAATTGTGGTTTAAATAACTCTGAGATTGTAAATTTTACCATATGCTCACTAGGGAGCTTACTATTTCAAAGGAATCAAGCTCAGTTCTCTTCAGAAAGGGATTTTTATAATGCTCATTACCTATTCGTAATTTATCTGGCTTATTTATCTGGCTTTTGTTCTTTGGCAGTTTCTTAAAGTGAAGCAAACCCAAAAGCTTCCTCATATCTTGCTTCATTCACATTTGCCCTCTTTTGTGAGCAGCCATGATGATATGTGATGACTGACTTCAAGAAAAATGCCTCTGCCCTCCTCCCTTGAAACATTAAACCAGGGGAAGCTTTTCTTCCAGCAATGATTCTCACAGGTTGAATGTTCTTTAAATTGCAATTGACAGAGTGCTTAGTGAAATGCTATATTTAGGAACTATTGTGTACCTACGTCTATTGTCTGTGTTTCCATCTCTTTTCCACAAGGCGGTGTTTCCATGGAAAAAGAGCATTTGTTGCTTAGGAGATTGTCCACTCTTGTGTTCTTGCTTATCTTTTCCATTTGATCCCAGACAGGTTTGTAATATCATGCACGGTTGCTGTGGAGACTATTATGATGTCATATATGTGGAACTATTATTTAAAGTGGTGACTTAGCAGCCAGATCTTCTGAAATAAGAAGTGCGAATGCAGGGGGATCCCTGGGTGGCTCAGCGGTTTGGTGCCTGCCTTTGGCCCGGGGCGTGATCCTGGAGTCCCGGGATCGAGTCCTGCGTCGGGCTCCCGGCATGGAGCCTGCTTCTCCCTCTGCCTGTGTCTCTGCCTCTCTCTCTGTCTATCATAAATGAGTGTATCTTTAAAAAAAAATTTTTTTTTAAACAGGAAGGGCGAATGCACGCACGTGCATGTACACACACACACACTGCACCTGCACAGGTCTTCCTTGAAATGATCCTGTCAGAGGCTTTTTGAAAAGAAAAGCGTATTAGGTTTCCTTTTCATAATTTAGTCAAACTTAGACTCTCAGCTTGGCTTCTCAATCATTCAGGACTTAACTAGTGACAAGAGAAAGGATGTACAACTTTCCTTACATAAGATACAACTAAAACTGCAGCACTCTATAGCAAACCCAATTAATCTGTAGCATGCACACAGACCTTTCCCTACAAGCTGGTCATTCTTTATTAATCAGTGTAACTGGAAAGGAATCCAGATGTGGTAGCAGTGAGAGAATTCAGTTACTCATAACTGTGCTGGAAATTTCATTCTCCTAAAGGGAAAATGAAAGGAGAAAGGACTAGCATTTTATTGAGTTCTTACTATGTGATAAGCGGTTAACATGCCCAGGATCATCTGTCTCTTCCCTCCTGGCTGCATGACCTCTCCTTCCTCTAACCCAACACCAGCCTATAAATAAGCTCCTGTGTTTCCCGTGCTGATCTCTGCTTCTCACTCCTGTCCTATATCAGACTCAGACTCCATCTCGCTCATTCTGTTTAGTGTCTTGAAAGCATAGTCTATTCCCAACCAACCTTCGCATCAGAATCACCAGAGGAGCATGATAAAATATGGATTCCTAGGTTCCCCTTCGGAGGTTTCGATTCAGAAGATTCCAAGTGTGGCTCAGATATCTGGTTTATTTTTTAACAAGCTCCCTGAGTAATTCTGTTGTGCTGTCGGGTATTGGAACACTAATCTTTTCTCATTGCCTCTTATCCCTTCTCTTCCTATTCACTCATCAGCCCTCCTCTGTTCAGCTTTCATCCTTCTCATATTATGGCTAGGGTCACCATGGTCCTTCCCACCTGCTGAGTGCAGTGGCATGGTGGCCCGCCCTGGAGCACTGGGCATGGTGGGCCACTCCCACTTTGGAACTCTCTCCCCATTTGGTGCCCAATCATCCCTCCCACCTCTTTGGAAGGTCCTTCTTGGTATCCTTCATGGGTTCTAATTCCTCATCCTACTCTAAATGTCGTTGCTGTTGTGTTTCCCAGGATATTATGCTCAGCCTTCTAATCTTATTTCCCTGCGGATGCTGAGCAGTTGCATCCATTCTTATGGCTTAAGTATCAGATGTGTTGATGACACCCACATGTACTTCCAAACCGACCATCTCTTAACTAAGCTTTCAGAACCACAGATCCCTTTGTGTCCTGGACGCGTATGTCTCAAGGTCCTGTAAGCAACTTACATTCAGTTTGTCCACACCTGAAACCGTTATCTTCCTCACTAAACCTTCCACAGCATGTTTTCTCCCAGGAAAGATCCCTTTGTCAATCAAGCCAAAAACTTGAACTCACCTTATGTAATTTTTCTTACCCTCAACATTAAACATTACCAAATTCTTGCGATTTTTCTCCGTGTGTGTGTGTGTATGTGTGTGTGCATGTGTGTGTTTCCTCCAGACTTCAGCCCCTTATTACCCCTTGGATAGTCTTCTAACAGGTTCTCCCAGATTGCTAGCAGGAATTTATGTTCTTGCTCTCCCTGTTGGATGGTTAGCTCCATGAAGTTAGAAAATACGGCTTCTTCATGCTCTATTCTCAGCATCTAGCTGAATGCCTGGCAGGTGATCAATAGAGTTAGATAAATGAAAGCATGAGCCTTCCAGCACATAGCTTCTTTGGTAATTCTTACTTACAGATCACATATATAAAGCAATGAGCTTGAGGGCTAGAGTGTTTAAACACCAAATTGCCAGCAACCTGGTTGGTATTGGTATTAAGTGGAGAATTTTGCAATTTATTTCCCTCCTTCAGGTCTTCAGCACCAAACTAGGTCAGCTGGAGTCTTTCCCTCACACTGAAAGAGCCAGCTATTTCCTCTAAAAGTGACAAAGTTCACTTTACAGAAAGTATGGATTCATTGCCACCACTCTCAACCATACAGTGAGTCACTCAGTTTTGTATATTCTCTCCTGATCTATTCAGATTAGCTGTTAATTACAGGCATGGCCAGTGTGGCTTGGGTCTTCTCTGTCACAGAGAGTCACTATGGTAGTCTTCTCAGTGGATCTGAATCCCCCGTTGGATCTTTCACAAAATAGAAATACTTGCTGTAATAAAATATCATTGAAAAATTAAAACCTGCCATTGTATTTTCCTGCAGTACATCACACACAGGCAGAAAGCAGAGCTCAGGGCAATAGGCGCTTATCCAATCAGCTGATGACTTGGGAGCACCAGGAGCTTCCATCTTCTTTTTTGACATTATGGAAGCCATTCAGATTTCCTGTGACTCTGTGTCACCATCAGTAAAATCTGCTGGATTTTCTGACCCTTCACTGGATAGCTGCATTATGTATAAAAGCATTTGTAGTTTCTTGGGAGGAAATATGTCAATCAGAATAAGTGGTGATTAGCATAGCTATGGGTGATAGGTGACATTTGAAAGTCTATATTTACTGCTACTGTTTTTAGGATTCTATTTGCACTATTTTCCTTTGCTTCAGCCACTCCCTATGAAAGATCATCAACATGGAACATCTGTGAAAACTTGTAGGATAGTTTGCTGCATTACCTACCATGTAGTAAATATAACCATTCTAGCAAGACTTTGACTATCCATGCTAATGAGGACTAGGCATGGTATGGATAATTTAAACCTACAGATAATATAAAAATCTTGAGTCACTCCATATTATCTACCTTTTCCTGCTGTCAAATCGGCAGTCATTTGAATTTCACATTCTATTCCTTCCCAGTACACTTTCATGAAAGGCGCTAATGAGAGGCAAAATGGCCAAGAGGCAGGCCAGTTACTGGAGAAGGAGCTGTAGCTGGGGGATGAGCTGAGGCAACAACTAGATAATAAGCTTCTGAAAATCAGCTTCAAAAAGCATTATTAAACTCGTCTTGACTGCTCCTGAAAGCGAGGCAGTCACTTCTGTTCTGCAAGGCATTAACTGAGGCCTCCTCGGAGCCAGGTTCCATGCAGGGGCACACAGGAGAGGAGAAGTTGAGAAGGTAAACAAGACATACACAAAACTGTACACAAATTGCTATAATAGAACACAACCCCGATCAGTATCATGAGGGAAGCTCCGTGTGCTACAAGTTCAGAGGCAGGAGGCAAAGAAGCATTGACAGGATTTCACCTTCTGGCCTGTGAATTTATTCTTTCAAATTTCACTGTGGATGTGTAATCAGAGGTTAATTCCTATTCAGGGCCTAAGGTCAGAAAGCAAGTGCCTCTCTTATCCCCCAGTCTTTGGAGAAACACGTGTCTTAGAGCACATAGCAGCACTGGCCTGGTAAGTAGGTACAGTTACTTTCACTGCCCCTGAACAAGTGGCTCATGTTTTATGATACATTTACTGGCTCATCTTCTCCACGTTTTTATTTTGCACCTGCTACCCTTACTCACTGATAGTGATGAACTGAAACCTTTGTTTTACAATTTACTGGGTATACTTAATAAATTAGTTGTTTATGTTCCTGCTCATTTTCTTTCTTTCTATGATACTTTCTTTCTCTGATACTTTATGGCACACTCAGTGTCTCCAGCTCTATATGTAAGTAGCTTCACAAACAAAAGGAACTTTTTACTCACAAGACAACTTCGATTGAGGGCTTTTTAATCCCTTGTGGGTCAATAGTTTTTAATGTGAAAGAGAGTTTTCCCAGGTTGGATATGAGAGAATCATGGCTCCATGTGGTCTCAGACAGCCATTTTCTGTCTTATGAGTATTTCTAAATAATAATCAGTGTGATGGTTATATTTTCCAAGGCAAGATAAGCCAAATATGTTTTCAGAGAGTGACTTTAAAATGCATTCTTCATTTTCCAGCATCCTGAAAATTGGAATAATGCCTCTGTGAATTCTATAAGTGTCAATGATTGAGTGGAGGGCCAACGTAGTCTATAGAACATTGAAAGATTCCACAGGGTGTCATTCCCTCTCTGTGCGCTCAAATTCGGGAGACTGACATAGGGAGAGGAGAACAAAAGGTTTCATTTAGGCACGAGGATGAAAGGCAATGAACAGCGTCCCATTTTAAAGAAAACATTTGTCAGCAAACCATGTTCTATCAGGCTTTTTGCTCATCCCGCTGTTTATTAATTAGCTTTGGGGGTAAAAGAGGAAATATAGCACTAGATAAATATGAGTTTGATCTGCTGATCTCCTTTCCAATGGTGTTTTTCCAAAGAGACCTTCAAAGTACAAGGTTAAAAATGGAGTAAAATGGAACATGTCAGGGTTCAGTGGGGTTCATCCTCTGCCTGTAGGGGTCATTATTTTTACTCCCAGACGTTAAGATAGATTTATCTTTATCTGTATATATAGAGTCCTGTGCCGAGTGCTGTAAATATAGGCATTAAAAAGACTTCTTTCTCTCAAGGAGCTCGGACTGAAACGAGGATGGGTACAAGAGCATGTAATGATCAGGATATACCCATAACATTTTATTCCTTCCACCAAGGAATTGAGGCCCCTCTGTCCCCTGCTTGCTAGAATACAGTGTTATAAACAGCCATCTTCTTGACCATGGAAGCCCTGCCCAGCCTGGGACAGATTTGGAAATGCAGAGGTCTTAAAAGTAAAGTCTTAAATGGGTAGCATTTCAAAACAACAGAGTCCTAGATAAGAGCTGACATAACAGACTCTGTCTTGCTCCTGACCTACCATTATTTCTTCCTGTCATTTTGGACTCCTGTCTATTTCTTTTTTTTTTTAAGATTTTATTTATTTATTCATGAGAGACCCTGAGAGAGAGGCAGAGGGACAAGCAGGCTCCCTGCAGGGAGCTCGATGTGGGACTCCATCCCAGGACCCCAGGATCACGACCTGAGCCAAAGGCAACTCAACCACTGAGCCACTCAGATATCTCCCATGTCTATTTCTTATACCTCCTGAGAACCCAAGTGCCCCTTTATGATCTATTCTCCTACTTTGTAATCCTCACAGATAGGCAACAAACTTGTACTGTCAAGGAGTCTAACCAATATATCTCATTTAAATCTCTACCAGTCTTGTAGCTTACTCCTGTTTTCCTCTGGCTGGTCCCCCATAGCCACAGAGAATTTCTGGTCAGAATTTTGTGCAAGGTGTCTCTTCCTGTAATGAAAATTAGTAGTCATCTCCATCTTCTGTCAGCCACACAATTCATGTTCCTTTGATCTTTCCTCATACGTTTCTTTTTCTAATCCTTGAATTATGTCCTACTCATCTCCAGGGAGTAGAGTGCAGGGCTTTCCAGGACCTCAGAAAGACAGGTGAGATCTTTCCCAGGCCCTCATCAGCCAGGGCCAGTCATGCACACTCTGAGGACCTGGCACCCCACACAGAACAGGGATGAGATGAGCAGCATTATGGACTAGATGTTTGTGCCCTTCCAAAAATCATGTTGATGCCCTCCTCTTCAACGTGACAGAATGTGGAGGTGGGGTCTCTAAGAAGGTAATTCGGTTAAGTGAGATCATAAGGTAGAGCCTTGATTTACTAGGATTAATACCCTTATAAGAGGAGGCCCCTAAGAGCTTGCACTAAATAAAGAAAGGCCCTATGAGGACACAGCAAGAAGATGGCCATCTGCAAGTCAAGATGAGAGTCCTCACCAGAAAATGACCATGGCAGCACTTTGACCTCCAGCCTCCAGAACTGTGAGAAAATGTTTCTGTTGTTTAAGCCATCCAGTCTGTGGTCCTTTTATGGCAGTGTGAGCAAGCAAATGCAAGCACTTCTTGGGCAGTCCTTGTACCACAGCTCTGTGCCTCGACCCTCACAAAGTTTGCTCATGATTGAGCCTACCGTGATGCTTAGACTTCTCCCTGTCATTCAGACTCACTTCTCCAGGAGACTGTTTAGCACAAAACCTTCAGCAGGACATTTTCATGTCATTGCTATTGAGGAACCTATCATATGGAAGAGTTCATTGGACTAGGCTTTTACTGGATGTTGCCATTACTTCTCTACTGGAATTGGTTTAGTCTGTAGGAGCTTTACATGTATTTCATAGTAAACCATATGATGAGGGCATTCTACTTTATTATTAAAATATCAGGAATCACTGTCTGATGAGTCTTCAGCATTATGTTTTAATTATATATAGAGAAAAAGAGTCAGGGTGTAATTTTTAAAATTTATTTAAATTGACTTTGAAGCACCTTCCAGCCATTTGTTCAACAGTTAAATTCCCCAGAATGCCTGCTGTTTTCACTCTAATTTTTGACATTATTATCTTTCTGGAAACAGAGCTGCTATTTAACTCAGCTAGTACTGAACAGAAACTGATTATTCTCTTTTGATGTAACTGGAGTGACTTAAATACTTACAGTCTTTTGTGTTAAAGGAAGATTAAAGCATTGGAGAAAAGTGTTCCGTCTTACAGCTCAAAATAAATATTTCAGTATGAAGTGGCTATAATTTCGTTAGGAAAAGTGTATTGGGTCATGGGGTGTTCAGTAACAAAGCCTAAGAGACAGATGTTAAGCGGTTCTTACAGGGCTCTTTGTTCTTAAAAGATGCAAAGGCGTCCTTTGACTTTGGTCATAATACATGATTGAGCAGAAGAAGGTGAAGCTAAGTTATAACCAGAGACTCTTCTTTTTATAAATCAGAGGCTTGTCATTACCTTATCCATAATCCATATACCTGTCAGAGTTCTTCAGAAATTACCATTCCTTTCAGTCATCACATCTTCTTAAAGCACTTATTGCATCACAGACAACTATGGCTTGAGAGATTCAGGTAGAATTTAGACAATTAGATCATCCTAAGTATTGGGCAGTGAGTCTTAGCAGCTCTCAGAAACATCCTTGGGCATTTACTAGTTTCTGAGAAACAAAGATCCAACAATAAAGGTGAAATCAATGACTTATTAAAAAATAATAAAGTCAGCAAGATTCACACAGCTCTTGGGCTTTCTATTGATAGCACAATTTGGAATTCACTGAAGACTCTGCTTGAACCCGATGGACTTCAGGCTTCGAAACTCTTCCTTTTGTTTAGGTGAGGGGTGCAAACTGGGTTGCTCATAAGCCTATTGCTATCGGAAAGAACCACGATGACAGTGCAGCTGTATCCTTTTCATTCTTCAAAGGACCTAATAAGCATTCCTGAGTAAAATTAAGTTATCTGGCTATAAATATCAGTATCATCTGGGACTTCAGTGCCAGTCCCATCTAGGCTCTCTACTTGGACATCTGGCTGTCTCAGCAAACTCAACATGTGCCAAGCCATTCACATTTTCTTCTCAGAGCAATTTTTCCAGCGGGGCCATTTTCGTCAAGATTCAAAGGATCTCTCGTTCAACTACAGCAGACCCTTACTCAGTGCCAGGTGTTATGTCGGGAGAGTCAGGACCAAAGTGAGAAAGAGATAGGGCACCAAGATACATGAAAAGGAAAAGACAGGCTCTGCTCCAGTGGAACTGACAGCCTGTTGAGTAGGTGGTGTGAGGCATTGAATGAATGATTGAACAACCAGTGTTCCACTGAATACCAGTTTAAGACAAAATGCCAAATTTCTTGAGTATCCTTTCTTCTTAAAGCCCCATCCAAATCCATTGTCTTGTCATCTGAGAAGAGAGTAAAGACATTCATTTTACTAACAACAAAATAAAGGCCATCTACCCTGCCTCATATCTTGCTAGAAAGATTGTTACTTTTGCAATGAATCATTGCAAAGAATAATAACTAGATGATATGTCTGTCATTATTGGCACTGGAGCCACCAATGCTTTCCTCTCAGCAGGCCTTGACAAATAACAACACAATTTTCATTTTCACTGGGCAGCCAAGTAACTTACAGTCTGGTATCAGCATATGTTGTTAAGTGCTATAAGAGCTATAGGCATTTTGTGAGTGTTCACCTCCATGTGGTTATGAAAATCTCCCAAGAAAACAAGAGCAAGGTAACTGTGAATAATGGAGTTTATCTTACCTTGCTGAGCTTCCAAATATTTTCTGTACTGTGGAAATAATTCAGACTCTATTATGTGTGTGGATAATGATATCTCCTTATTGTACAAGGAGCTTTTGTTTTTAATGTAAATGAACTAGCATGTCAGGTATATGAAGCAACTAGAAATAAATGTTACTCTGAGCAAAAGCTGCATGTTGGAAAGAAAAAGCTGCATTGTTGTTGGAGTATTTACCTTTTAATATATTGCACATTCCTCCTTCAGGTGGCAGGTAGGGTTGAGGTTTGGGAAACCCATGTAGTCCATTTTATGTTTAGCACATCTGGTGGCACAGATCACAGTCATGTGAAAATATGAATCTCATCATATTTCATTGACTTCAGTTGGCAACAGATATCACTAAAATGCTTTTCTGAAAGGTTGAGAGGTACTCATCTGATTGGGTGATAGTGTGACTATTTGCATATTATTTAAGCTACATTAAATACTACAAACAATAAATATGCATGAATATTGCAAGTATATACATAACCCTGAACTCTTGTGTCTTTTCATGATCTATTGAACATGACCTTGACCTAAATGCGATAAAATAATCAGAATCCTAACTTAGAACTTTTGTTCTTGATCATTCTTTACTCTTGTTTCCATGTCAGTTTGCCTGTGCTAAGATCCCAAGTATGCCCCATTGTGACTGTGAGCCTTGATAACATCTCTGTGATTCTCCCTTTACCTCTAATTGAACTGAGTAAACTTACTTTGCTTTGTCCTAAGTTTGGACTTCATGGAGTTCATATTTTATGAATAGGGAAGGCAATATTCTGCACTGTGGTATGTAAATCTTAGTGAATGTGAATTCTGAAGTTTGGCTTTTCCACCTCTTTGTACACACCTGGACCCACTATTGACTTTGCAGGTGAATTGGAAACCTGTGAGCATGCATCACAGTAAATGTCAGTGTCAGTAACAGTTTTCAGAAGTCATGAAGACATTCTGCTGTGAATTTTGCCTTCTGGATTATATTCATGAAAGAATAAGTGAAACTTAACCAATTATGTACAGCATACCTGATTTCCAATACTCCTTAATCCTTCATCCAGAAGTTCAACCTGATATAATAAAGCAACTCCATGATGATTAGTCTGGTAGTGACATTACTATGTTTCAAACTATGATACTTGCTCACTGATTCATTTTTTTAAAGATTTTATTTATTCATGAGAGACACAGAGAGAGAGAGAGAGAGAGAGAGGCAGAGACACAGGCATAGAGAGAAGCAGGCTCCATGCAGGGAGCCCGATGTGGGACTTGATCCTGGGTCTCCAGGATCACGCCCTGAGCTAAAGGCAGGCGCTCAACCACTGAGCCACCCAGGCGTCCCTCATTGATTCATTATTAATCTGTTAGAGCCATATCTAGCTGAGAAGGTGCAGATCTCGTACTCCCAAGCACAATATTTTGTTCCCAATGTGCCTACATTTCTTCAGATTATCTCATTAATTAGTTTTTGTAATATGATAAGTATATTTATGCTAATTGCTTGAGGCACAGAGTGCCTTCCTGATCAAGTCCCCTTTTCTTTTGGAATCAACCCTCTCTCCCTTTCCTAATATGTGAATCAGCATATGCATGTAAGGGGGAGAGATCACAGCTCAGATTTAGTATCTGCTACTCTAGAGTGAAATTCTCTGACATTGTCTTTAATGTTTCCCCCATTGTCCTTGTGTTTGGGAACAAATGAACCTAATTGCTCTGATCTAATAAATTCTATTCTAAGGATCATGAATACAAAGAATGATGGATGCCTCTTCCTGCAGTACAGAGAGCACCACAGCATCCTGTACTTATCAGCAAATAGCTCTGTAGTGTGGTTGTGAAAAAAACAGTATCACTTCTTGGTTTAATTAAAAATGAATTAAAAACCTAAATGTGAAACTTGAAACCATAGAGAACTTAGGCAGTAACCTTTTTGACATTGGCCATAGCAGCTTTTCTCTAGTTATATCTCCTGAGGCAAGGAAAATAAAAGCAAAAATAAACTCTTGGGACTACATCAAAATAAAAAGCTTCTGTAGATCGAAGCAAATGATCAACAAAACTAAAAGGCAGCGTATGAAATGGGAGAAGATATTTGCGGATGACATATCCAATAGAGGGTTAGTATCCAAAATATATAAACCAGTTATTAAACTCAACATCCAAAAAGCAAATAATCCAATTAAAAATAGGTAGAAGACCTGAACAGATATTTCTCCAAAGAAGACATACAGAAGGCCAGAAGACACATGAAAAGATGCTCAACTTCACCTGTCATCAGGGAGATACAAATCAAAACTACAATATCACCTCACACCTGTCAGAATAGCTAAAATATTTAAAAATACAACAAACACCAAGAGGTGGTGAGGATGTGGAGAAAAAGGAACACTCGTGCACTGTTTGTGGGGATGCAAACTTGTCCAGCCACTGTGGAAAACAGTATGGAGGTTCCTCAAAAAGGTAAAAATAGAGCTACCTGGGCAGCCTGGATGGCTCAGCGGTTTAGCGCCACCTTCAGCCCAGGGCGTGATCCTGGTGACCCAGGATCCAGTCCCAAGTCAGGCTCCCTGCATGGAGCCTGCTTCTCCTCTGCCTGTGTCTCTGCCTCTCTCTGTGTGTCTCTCATGAATAAAGAAAATCTTAAAAAAAATAGAGCTACCCTATGAACCAGCAATCATGCTACCATTTACCCATAGAGTACATAAACAGTATTCAAAGGAATATATGCCACCCTATGTTTATAGCTACATTATTTACAATAGCCAAGATATGGAAGCAGCCCAAGTGTTTATCAACTGATGAATGGACAAATATATATATATTTGGTGTATATACACACACACACTAAAAAATACACACACATATGTATATATACATACAAATGTGTGTATATGTGTATATATATACATTAAATATATATATTTAATATATATGTTAAATATATATTAAATATATATATACACATATACACACGCATACATACAACAGAATATTATTCAGCCATAAAATAGAATTAAAGCTTGCCATTTGCAATGACACAGATGGAGTTAGAGAGTATAATGCTAAGCAAAATAAGTCAGAGGAAGACAAATACTATATGATTTCAGTCATATGTAGAATATAAGAAACAAAACAAACAAGAAAAGGGACAAAAAAGAGAGAGAGAGGCAAGCCAAGAAACAGACTCTTAACTATAGAGAACAAACTGATGGTGAGCAGAGGGGAGGTGGGTAGAGAATGGGACAGATAGGGGATAGGGACTAAGGAGCACACTTGCTTGATGAGCACCAAGTGATGTATGGGAAGGTTTAACACTATATTGTACACCTGAGACAAATATAAAACTCTATGTTAATTAACTGGAATTTAAAACAATTTTAAATCAGTATCACTTCTCTCTTTTTCCCCCTCCTGCTCCCCTTTCTTCTCCCTCTCCCTCCCTAATCCACCTGGTCTCCCCACTCTGCTGGAAGCCATTTGATGTCAACAAATGGTACCTGATGATATACCTGAGTATAGAAGCAACTCTGCAACAGAAACGTCTAAGAGTTGTGTGAATCTACTCTACCAGAAAGGAGCATGAGTTTGAGGGCCTTAGAGGTGGAGGGTTGGGGCGGGGGGGGGGACTTCTGTGTCCGAATATATTATACTCTTCAGTTCTTTGCCAGCCAGTAGTGGTGCTTATTTACAGGTAGATTCTGTTGCTGTTGAGAAATACCACTTTGTCTTATGAGCCACGTGGGTTTTACTCACACTTAACCACTTTACAAGTGTGTTTTCTAGAGTGGACTGGTAAACAAGATATATACATAAATGGTTTCTCCTGAAACCAGAATCACAGTAAATGCTCAGTGATTATTAATTATAACCATATGACTGTTTTATTTTTATTTATAGAATAGGTTAGAAATATATAAGAAAGTTTTACTCTAAATTCATTCTGATATAAAATAAGGACATGGAATTGCAAAATAGATTATATGAACCATTACTCTATGTTTCATGCCACATCTCTTTTTAAATATTGAGCATACTTAACCTTTGCATTTGAATGTATATTTTATTAATATACCTAGTTCAAATTCTTTTAGGTAGCCTCAGCTAGTAGTATTTAAGGATTCTTTCCAAATGAAAGATAGCCATATATTATTTTCTTTCTACTAAGTTCCTATTTTAAGGACCCAATGTAATTAGTTCTTTCTCCCATGTAAGCCACAGCTGTAGCATGTGGTTGGCCAGAGGGGCACAACCTCTCATTTTCTACTCCTCATGCAAGCCAGGGTGATATCCTATATGATATCCTATATGATAAACCAACACATTCATCACGTAATACATGCATATATACTAGACAGATAGATAAAAATAGAGACATAAATGTAGATTAAACATGTACAGGTTATAAACATACTATATTAGTTTTCAAGGACTGCTATAACAAATTATCACACATCTGATGGCTTAAAGCACCAGAAATTTACTCACTTCTAAAGGCCAGAGGTCTAAAATCAAGGTGCAGTAAGACCAGTTCTCTCTGAAGGCTCTAGCAGAGAATTCTCCCCTGCTTCCTTCAACTTCTGGTGGTTGCCAGAGCTCCTTGACTTGTGGCTGTGTCACTCCGATCTCTGCCTCCATTCTCAGATGACCTTTCCTTCTGTGGTTCACATCTCCCTCTACCTTTTCCTTATAAGGACACTGGTCATTGGATTTAGGGTCCAGATAAGCCAGGATGATCACATCTCAAGATCCTTAACTTGATTATAGTTGCAAAGATTCTTTTCCCAAATAAGGTCCCCTGGACAGGTTCTGAGAGGTAGAATTTGTACATAACTTTTGGGGAGCCAGCCTTCACATTCTAACCATTCTGTATACCAGTTAGAACTATTTGGTTACTCTATAATTTATATTAATTTTGGCAGTGAAGTGTATTAATACAACTTTAAAGCACAAACATGATGGTAGCTGTTAAACTGGCTGAAAAGGTGTTCCAACATACTGATTACTACTAAGATACTGAGATCTAAAGTACATTGGATTGAAGAAGATCACAAAACACACTCTGAGTCCTTGGAGGAAGACTGAATTCTTATGAAAGGCACTGGTCTAGCTGGGACCACATGTCTGTCTTCCCAAATTGGAATAGCTATAGAAAGTCAGGAGATGCATAGATATGACACAGGGGCCTGTGAGTCTTCCTTTGTGATCTGCCCTTGTGAAACCTCAGAAACTGATCTGAGGCAGCCATAGATGCTGGTAGAGAAAATGTTCCTGCCAGATCTGCCCAGGCCATAGACCTCATCCTCTTTCCCATCTTCACCATGCACCATGATTTCCTTTGGGTTCCTGAGGACCCCGACTCAAAGATGCCCTCATGCAGGAGCAAGGCCAGCCTGCTCCTTTAGTTGTTATCAGCAAAGCCCAGCATGTTGACAGGGTACATCACATCAGGACACAGAGATGATAGAATTTGATACTTAAACCTCCAGTGCAAAACCGACTGTCATCTCAATTATTGTCTGGGCCCCACACAACCACCTGGCAGGCAGGAAGCCCACTCTCCTAAGCAGATGTTAGAAGGTTATTTGGATTTCATTCTAACCAGAGAACTGAGACCATATTTAAATCAGCAAGAAATACTGATCATATTGCAGAGATAGTTGCTAGTATTTTCCCCCTTTGATCCACATCTTTAAACAAGGGGCACACAATGAAGCAGTACAGCCTCTTTGAGAATTGGCTGACCATGTCTGGATAGCACCAGGCCATGGCTTCTCTCACCTCATTCCTGGGGAGGCAGCAGACTATGTCATGCCTGGCACTTCCTTCTGGATTTTTCCCTGCCAGTGAGCCACAGCAAGGCTTTCTCTGGATGCCTAGAGTTTCAGGGAAATTTTCATGGTGGGAACACTCTCCTCTTCCTTTACAGAGGAGAATAAAACCCACCAGAGAGTCTGATAGAGTGAGGAACAAAACTAACCCTTACTTTGTGCCAGGCTTTGCACCTGTGTATTATCGATTCCAATCTCATGGTGGCCCAGTGAGGTGGTGTAGGAATCAGTGAGTACAGTAGAATACATGATGTCAGTGGCAGGTTGCTTATGATTTACTACCAATTGCTACATAGCCTCAGGTATGATTACCTGTGAGGAAGCCAAGTCTCAGAGAAGTTAAGAGGTACTTGGTGAAGCTTTTCTGGGCCAGGCTGAGACTGGAACCTATGCTTGCCAGCTGAAATTCTTTGTTCTTTCTGCTGTATCAGGTTGCAGGTTAATTAATGCAGATAGGTTGGGCCGGCCTTGACTCAGATTCCTGGGCTCTGGACCTTCAACCTTGAGAGCAGGAGGGATATTCGAGATGTCAAGCAGCCTAAGTCAACCAAAAAACCCTGCAGCAAGCTGCCTTGGCACCCAAACTTCTGTTCTTGGTACCCTTCTGTTCAGAGGCTTCAGCAGAAGCCCCCATGAGACAGTGCCGAGTCTGGAAAGTCTGGTTTAGACTGCACAGACCTGTGTGTGCGTCCTGCTTAGGCTTCTTACTTGCTGTAGGCTTTGGGCAAGTTCCTCAATGCCTCTGATTGGTCTTGTGCATCTGTAAAATTAGAATGACAATACCTGCCATGCTTCCAACAGGAGAGATGATGGTGGTGTAGATACAATGTAAACATTGCTGTACAAATGTGAAAGTGCTATTATAAGCAGTTGCTTGAATTCACAGTCTTGTGCATTACAAATATCCCAGCCAGGATCACAGTTGTGAGCATGCCAGGCTGGCACAGGAGCCCCAGAGGCCAAGACCACACCACTGCTGTGCACACACTTTCCAGGCCATCAGCACCGCTCTGTACACTCTGACTCTGGCACAGTGCGGGACCAGATCTCTAATGCCTTTTACAGTGGGAACCAGATGATGCTGTTTGTAAGGCCAGTGTTTTATTGACACTCAAGCTTGCATAAATCACCGTACACAGTGCATAGCACTGAGTCAATACCTAGGAAATATTTGTTGAATGAGTGGAAGAATAAATGCAAGCCTCTGAGATTCTTTACAGTGAGCTGTGAGGTTATGGTGATCCTATCAGGTAGGATAAAATGCTGACCTTGCAGCCATCCTCATCAGTGCCTGGGCGCCTGAGCTGCTGCCTGCCAGGTGAGCCCAGGGCAGTCTCTGGCCTGGAGGGTGGAGGTGGCAGCCTCAGAGCCACCCTTCTGTCAGGCAGCCCAGGGGGGCCACCTCTGAAGCCTGCGTTGACATTTATCCCTCTATAGTAAAGTGCCTCCCCAGTGCCAAGCACCCCACCTCACCCTCAGTTTATCATCTGGATTCTTCCCTCTGCCAACTATTTTTGGATTTTGCCCTCTGGACCAGTAATCATGATGCTACGTTTTGAGATATCAGCCAGACATTCTGAGTGCTCTTGACCCTCCTCACTGGGAGCTGTTGCAGAAGAGGTGATTCCTGACACCTGTCACTGTCCATGTTTGGTCCTGTCAAGGAAGACACACGTATCCCTCGATCACCTCTAATCCTTGGCCTTGCACCTGAAAAGAAAACAACTGCTTCCTAACACCCCTTCTCGCAGCCCTCTCACTGGAGATAGATTTTGATGAATTCTCTATTATGAGTTCACTGGCACACGATTACATCTCCTCACCTTCCAGTACAGAGATGTTGTTACCATGTGACTTGACTGTCCCGAGGCCAAAAATCCAATAAAGGTGACATACCAGCCTTGTTATGTGCACTGCTACTTTTCTGTAGCTCATCACCAGCCCAGGTAGTGCACTTTGGGGGCAGAGTCGGAAATTAATTGAAATGGCTGCCACATTGCATCTTGCAGAGAATCCTCTCTCTGATGTGTGTGACTGGCTATGCCTCTGTGTAGAAGTTCCTCTCTTTTGCTGCGCAAAGCATAAGTGCAAATATAAAGTCTCGGGAACAAGGACTTTATTCTTGATTGGAGTGAAAATGTGACAGAAACAGGACTCTCCCTGAGAAAGTGCGTCATGGATGTCAGCACTTTTCCTCAAACAGAGCGATCCATTTTTTTTTTAATGTTTTTTTATAACCCTCCTGCACTTTATTTACTTCAGTCCATGTGAAGAAGTTTTCTGAGGAGATGGCAAAGAACAATTCTTAAAATGTGTGAATACCAAATGTAAGATAAAAAACATAATTGCAGTTTAGACTTCAGATTTATTTGAAAAGGGGATAATGATAGTAATTACCCAGTTTGAGTTTTGTAGAAGGCTAATTAGATCCCCAAAGCATTTGTATGCACAAGGAAAACCATAAATACAAAAGACCATCTGGTCCTTATCAGCTTACAACACTAACACTGTCTGTAATTATTTTTTCTATATTGTTTTGATGTTGACATTTTATGGAGCAATACGTTCTACCCTGGTTAGAGAATAACCTACATTTCTGAAAACCTGGGGCTTTGCCCCCTTTTTCCTTATAAAAGTTTTAGAACTCCATAGGAAAGAGACACTGCTATTGAGAAACAGGTAAACATCCTTTCATTATACCCATTGTTCCAGAAATGTGTTGTTTATAAACTTCTCTGGCTTATCTGACTTGTCTTGTTAGTAACTTAGTCTTCCACATACATGGATTCAGTTAAGTTTTTTGTTGTTGTTTTGTTTTAGGTAAAATTGAGAATGACACAGTTTGCTGTGTTGTATGAGCACAGAAGTGCAACATTCATTAGTCACTTTCTGTAGTTAGCACTCTCCCTGGTAATTTGGGTATTACAAAAGTAATATTATCTGCTTTCATATTCAGCAATTTTCTTCCTCACTAGAATGGAATGTTAGCTTCAAAAGGGCAGAGATTCTTCTCTTATTCATTTTATTGTACCTCCAGCTCCTGCAACAGTGCCTGGTACATGGTAGAGATTCCAAGGTGATTTATTGAAGTAAATGAAGTAGAATACATGATTTCAGCCTCAGGATGATTATGATTTGCTATCAATTGTTACATAATAAACTACCCCTGAAATGAAGTGGCTTAAAACAACTAACACTTCATTAAATATCAGAATTTTGTTGGTGAGGAATCTGGGCAGGACTTACCTGGGAATGAGTGTTGACGGAGCTCACTTAGGTGTTCAGTTGATAGATAAACTGATCTAGAGAGGCCAGGACATGTTCACCATATGCCTAGTGCTTGACTGAGATGGGTAGAAGCCTGGGGTCAACTGAGACTATTGACTTGACCTTTCCTGTGGCTTAGACTGCCCATGGAATGGCAATCCTGAGTTCCAAGAGGGCGAGACAGAAGTTGCCAGTTGTCCGAGAGATCAGGCCTGGAATAGGCATAATGTCATTTTCACTGTATGTTTTCATGTAAGTGCATCACTAAAGCCAGCTCAGACTCAGTGAGAGGACAATATAGCTCCTCCTCCCAATGGGGAATGTAGCAAAAATAATCACAGCCATCTTTCGTATGTTATATTAAATATATATTCTTACTATACCATCTAATTGAAGAGAAAAGTACACGGAACAACAAAAAGCAATATTTAGACAAGAATGGCAAGTCTCTTATATGTAACCATCACATGGATGCAGGGTATGAAAATCTGCATGCTGAGGGAAGGTTTTGTGGAAGTCATGCATGAATTTTGAACTGAGCCTGAAAGAAAGGATAAGATTTCAAGACCTGAAGATAGTGGAAGGGGATAATCTCAGAAAAGGATTTTTTACTTAAATATGGGTGTAGAACCAGGATTGTCAACACTGATGACATTTGTTGATCTGCCAGCTGTTGGTTTGCAGTAAATTAGAGATAAAAAACATGACCATCACCATTTTTTGAAAGGCACTGTTGGAAGCAGTGTATACAATTTCCAGTTGTAGTTCCTGTGAAATGCTGATTGCATTTCTCCTTATAGAATCCCTTGTTGAAAGTTATCTTTCAGAATTATGCTAAGAATAGGCTTTGTTAGATATGTTGTGCTTTCTTCCTTCTGATAAGAACTAGGACAATTTCTATTTTATTTTTCCTATTGGCTTCTGGGAGGCTTAGATGCAGAATTGAAACTCAGGCAATTATGTCGAACCATCCATTTAGCATTTTTGCAGCATCTCCTTATCTTTGATCCTAATGTTTTAATTCTCCTCTGGTTTGCTAGTTCATTGTCTGAAGTTTTTGCTTTAATCTACCTCAAAAACTGTCCACAGAATAAATTCAGCAAACATTTACTGAGCGCTTATGCTAATTGTTAGAGTTAGAAAAAAATATATGTAAATAATTATGAACAAATGACAGATCTTATTTAAAAAGAATCACGTAGTTACGTAATTTAACTCAGGACCCAGGAGAATGTTAAGAGAAATAGCAGATTTGAGGAATGGACTACCAAAGAGGTCATTTCTTTAAATAAGATGAACAGGGTGAATTGTGGTCATCTGAGTTCTTGCATGCTAGACTAAAGAGCCTGTCTTACTTGGGAAATTGAAAAAGCCTTGACATCAATATGACAAAATATTTCAAACTTATACAACATATGCTTTTCTAAGGAGTTGAATTTTTCATGGATATTTTCTTCTAAATTGTTTCCTCATTCAGAGAGGAGGTCAAAATTCTTATAACATTTTTCAGTTCATCAACATTGAGAGTCCAGCATAAAGAGCAACTTCTGCTTAGGGAGTCTGGAGACATCAGGAGCAGGAAAATACATTTTGTACTTCTGGCAAGCTTATCATAGAGTTGGGGAGACAACCCTTTAGTTTATTAGCATCCAGCAGCCAATTGAGCTATATTTTCCCGATCCTATTTCTGGATCTAATTCCTCTGGCTTTCTAAACAAGGAACACAGGAAATAGACATTTGTCTTAGGTTTGGTGGGGGAAATAGACCACTCCAGCATGAACAGGGTTTCTTATTGTTAAATGTACAGAACAGGAAATTACTAAATGAAATGATAATGTACTTATTTCCCATGCTATACATTCACCCTGGGACAGAGTATGCCCACTCTTTACTTCACCAGTACACCTGAATTTCAGGAGATTACTTTCACCTCCCAGGTATGGAATGGCTTGATCTGAGATTACAGTAGAATTCACCTGGCCATGTCCCAGGAAGAGGAAAGTGGTCAAGAGACCAGGGGGGATATTAGGGGCAGAGAAGGCATTTCTATCTTCATTCTGATGGTTTGGTCTGCCATATTAGATTCTGGTGAGTAGAGTAATAAAGCTGTAGGAGAATTCTTTCTGAGTCACAAACAGCAGATAAATCAAGTAGACGTATATTAGTTTGGAGAAATGTGACTTTCTGCAAAGAAGACACATGAAGATGGCTACTTGAAGGGTAACTAGTCAGTGACACCACTGAAAACCAGAAAAGGCACATGGGTGACATCTTTGATCCCTCTTAACTACAGCCTCTGGCCGATGCTGTGGTGCGCTGTGCCTCCCCTTCAGGGTTGAGACAGCATTCCTCCTGCTTCTGGGAATGCTGGCAGCTGATGACTCTCAATTGATTCCAGCCCTGGGAATAGTTTTAGCTGAAGAGAGCCACCTCATCGTCCCCAGGGACGGTCCCCATCCAAAGGTATATAAAGGCTTACTCCTCTCAAGAACAAACAACTCTGCAGGGTCATCTTAGCTCCAGAGCACTCACTGGATCAGCAGAGGCTCCTGTCACATTTCTGTTCCTCCATCTGCCTAATCCCACTCCTATCACAGCCCCATGACTATTAATCCCACCATGGTCCCCCGGGAACCTCCTACACACCGCTCTTTATCTTGATCTGCTTCCTGGGGGGGGGCTGTCTGGTGTCCCACAACCAGGACCCATCAAATAATGGTAAATCCTATGCTTTCTGCCAGGGATTCATGGCAGGTATGGAGATACACATTTAAATGAGACCTATGGCAACTCCACTGTCTGAAGCTGTCGGGAAGCAACAGGAATCTGCCAGGAATGCTGTGAGCATCACTGGATGACTTCCTCTGGAAATGAATGATGGCTCTCCTCCCTTTTGTCTCCCATCCCTTTACTTGGCAGTCCTGTTCTGAGTCTCTTCATCTCTATTTGTCTTTATAATTCAGCTTCATGTACCTGCCCAGTGAGGCATAAATGGTGATATTTGTCTTTCATATCCAGTGTGTGGAAAAGTGCCCGGACACATGATGAAACAGGTCTTACTCTGGATTGTGACGAAGACCAGCATTTCTCACTAATTAGAAAGAGTATAGGATCGCTTGATCTATTGATTTTCATTAACTTGTGTGAAGTTGTGAATCTTAAAATGGAAGTCCACAGTTATAGATACCTTAGGATTGTGTTTTATAGCAAGCAAGACTCTAGAGAGTGCCATAAAAATCAGCTTTTGATGCTCATCTGAGGGTTTATGGTTTAAAGAATTGCTTGTGCTTTCTCTGCAAATGTTCCCCGGTCATACTTTGCAATACCGGCCTGATTGAGGCAGAAACTACTACTAAGTTTAATGCAGAGTTCTAGAACTCTTCTTAAATTGGCTATTTTCTTCCTTTACTTCCCTTTTCTTTTACCTGTTGTTGAAGAATTATCTCCTTGTCATGTTGCCAGGAGCTTCCCAGTTTGGACACCCATTACCCGTCTTTTGGAAAGATCCTCTCCAAAGCCACAAGGTAGGCATTGGCATTTTGGCTGAGTGCTTTGCTAGACGCTCATCTCAGAGGGCTTACCCAGATTGCTGTATAATGCAAGGGATATCCAAAAATGGAGAATGGGCCTTGGAATGTCCCAATAAAGCCAGGTTGGTCTGTCTTAGATACATCTTGATGTCAGAGATCTAGATATTAGATGGTTAGAGATCAAATTAAAATCACGGGTTCTTTATTATCTTACTGCATTTATTCAGCAAGCATTTGTTGAACGCCCACTTGGTATCATTGTATATATGTTCCTCCTTTCCTTTGCTTTCCCTCTTCTTTCTCTCTTCTTCCTTCATTTCCGCAGCACATAAATGAGTAGGAAGTCAGGCCCTTCCAAGGAGACTGCTAGATTATTATCTTTGTTTTTGGAGAAGAGCAGTTTTATTAGTTCAATGAAGAGAGATCAGGTGCACAAGGAGCTGATAAAAGTCGTTTTCTGTCATTACAATCGAGTATATACCTTTCTAATGAGCAGGAAGCTGGTGTCCTTCCTCCCAGGTATCAGAAGGCTGCTAGGAAACAGAGAAGGGGCACTGAATGATTTTGAAAGGTATTTGTTCTAGCCTCTGGTGAAAACTAATGAACTATTCCTTCTGCTCTGCAAACAGCCCAGAGGAGAGCCTAGTTTCTTTTGGCTTGGGTCTTCCAGATAACCTGTTTGTGTGCTGTGTGCCCAAAACTTCCTGACAAGAGTTAATAATCAGTGCTCTTTCTTCTGGGCTCCCCACATACCTCTGTCCTTCTGTTTGTACTCATTACACACTTGTCCTTGTTTCAGTGGAGAGCTATTGCTAAGGCCATGTACTATTACTTAATCGATTGTGTGGAATAGTGGTTCACTAGCACAGAGACTTAAAAATCAGATAGCCCTAGGTAGTATGTGCACTGGTAAGAACTGGCTCTCTCTCTCCCTCCTCTCTCTCTCTCTCTCTCTCTCTCTCTCACACACACACACACACACACACACACTCAAAACCCTGATTTGTAGTGCTTGCTGATTTCCATGGTGTAAATACTCCCACCATGGCCACATTCAGGCTACCAAAGGGAAATCACTGAACATGGAGCTGGGAAAAGATGAGAGCAGTTGTTTCTCATGAGCTGGTAGCAGACATCATCAGCTCATCAGCCCTAGGACTGAGCCCAGGAAACATTACTTGTCCTCTCAAACTCTGAGCTTCCTCATATATGACATGGAAGTGGTATGAAAATAATTACCCTAAAGTGCTATTGTGAGACTTGATAATAAGTCATATATAGAACTTAACTTAGCAGGGGAAAATCCTAACCATCCAGTGAGGGATACCTAGTCAGGTACACCAGGTACCTTAACCTCATCAGTAATCCAACTCTGTCTCTGGAATAGGCATTCCTTTTGTGGAACTTTCCAGTATAAACCAACCCAGTTCATGATGTTGGTTTCAGCTGAGGAAAGGGACTGACCTGGACTGACCTCCCTTGGCTTAGGGGAGATGCTTAGCAAGTTGGGCTGGCAGCCCTACTTATCTCCTATAGCTCCATCATCTTGTTTAATAACCAATAGTTGATTATTATCAATCTTATGATTGATCTTCATAAGAAAGTACATCGTGCTAGATAATGTGAGGAGAAATAACCTAAGCAGGTCTAGACCTTGCTGAAATAGTTTATAGCCTCGTGGAGGGGGGCACACATGTACAAGTAACACAGAATTGGGAAACCAGCTGTGCTGAAGTAAAACAGGACAGTGTTCTTGGTGCTGCAGGATGATTCCTCCTAAGAGAACTGCCGGGCATGGTGAACGCACCCATCTTCAGAGACAGGCAAAATGTGGAATATGCTTTGCTGGTGTGTGAGCCTCACCACAGTGTGGAGTGAAAAAGGCCCACTGCTCTTCTAATCCAGGGATGTGTATTGCTTTAGACTAGAAACTCAGTGGTGTCTTTTATTTTTATTTTTTTATTTTATTTTATTTTATTTTATTTTATTTTATTTTATTTTATTTGTGAGAGAGAGAATGAGAATGAGAGAAAACACGAGTGAGGAGAGATAGAAGCAGACTCCCTGCTGAGCATACCCTGGGATCATGACCAATGCTGAAGGCAGATGTTTAGCCAGCTGAGCTACCCAGGAACCCCTGAATGGTGTCTTTTAATGTGAGTAGAGACAGTTGTTTTCATTCAGAATCAAACCACGTGCCCCCGACTCCACAGAGTTCCACCCCAGCCATTGAAGTCAAAAGATGCACACTAAATACTCTGAAATGATGTCCACGATGAGAGCAGATGCCTCTGCAGAGAGAATAGGTGGCTCCCTGCACACCTCCCACTCTCCCAGGCTCTCTTCTGGTCTTTTCACCTCATCTGTGTTGTGTGGGAAAAGAACATCTAGCAGGTCAGCATTTGTCTCCCTTGGGCCATGCCCAACCTGCTCTTGTCAGCTTTTTCCTATCGAAGTCTTACATTTCTGAGAGAACAGATGTCGTATGAGACATTCCGGGGATGCTTTGGTTTAAAGAAATGGAAAGTGATAATTTGCATAATCTATTCATTTTAGTGGTCTCTCATCTGGACTGTAAACACTGTGAAAGTAAGGGAGCTCACTCTTATCTGGCCACCCCCCCCCCATTGTTGAACATGTGGACTTCCTGTGGCCACTGTAACAGTCCTGTGGTGTTGTGACCCCTCTCACATACCAACTAAACATAGGCTCTCTATCCTCCCTGATGCTCCACATTTCCAAAGTTCCTGTAGGGCAAAGACAGTGTGGCCTGATGGCAAACTCCTGCTCCCAAGGCCACTCTGTCTCTGGGCAGCAGGCACCACCTCTGGATGCTCAGGTCCAGGCCAAAAGGAGCTTGGTTCTCATCAAAGCTGTAATCTGTACACAGACACTTACCTATCTACTTAAGGGAGTCAGATATTCAAATTAACTTAATTTTTAAATATTTAATTTCACTCTGCTTGTAAGGGTATCAAGCTGATTTTGCTTTCAAGAATTTACTAAGGCACTTTGAAGAAAAAACTTATGTGAAACTCTGGCCCACCTTTTCCAATAAAACCCATTATATTCCCTCAGAGCTATGAACAAGGCTTTGATTAAAACTCAGAAACGAGTAGCTTACCTGGAATAAAGAACCTCCAAATACCATGCTTCTCCTGTTCTCTCTTGGTTCCCCAAAAGCCTGTCTTCTTCATATGAAAGTTTCCCTTCACTTTCATTGCTCCTCAGAAACAGAAAAGAAAAAATGTGAAGGCACTTGGCTGGGAAGTGATAGCTCTTCTCTCATGTATATGTGTATTAGTATAAGGACTTTGAATCTCCCATTTAAATATAAGAGTTGGGAAATTCTCCCTTAAGTGCTATGATCTCTTCTGGCCCTGGCTCCTACATGATTTCCTGTGCTATATTCTATATTTGGGCTCAAAGACCACTTAAAATCTGCTTCTCTATTTGTAATAAGGTGTAGGTGTGTGAGTATGTCTCTCAGGATCCTATTAAGTTGTTCCTCCTTCATGAAACTTATTCTCATCCCCAAGCCAGAATTTATAGAACCTGCTTCTGTGTCCCAATGGCCCCGTCTGCCATTCCAGTGGCCTTCATCTGCTGCCTTGTGGTATTGCAGGTGGGGGTGTAGCTGACTTCCTAAATACCACTCTAAGCTGATGGGTAAGCTCCTATGAGGCAGGAGTCCCAAGCCACCTATGCAGCTCACCTTCCCACCCATTGATGCTTTGTATATATCAGTGCTCAGTAAAGCTATCAGATCAGATCTCTGCTTTCCAAAAATGCACTAAAGTATAAATGTTTTGGGGAACACCCAGAACTCCTCTCCTAAAGCCATTGGCAGCCTCTGGCAATATTAAGAAGCGATGGGGTCTGGTCCACAATAGATCTTAAATCATTACATTGGTCACTGTTTCTATATATAGTGGTTGGAAAGTCCACTTCCTTGTTATTCCTTCTTGCTGTGAACAAACCTAACGAATTACATATCCTCTTCTTGGCTGCCAAAGTATGGGCCTAATTAGCATTAAGTCTTCAGTGAATTTTAAATATATCCACTTTCCTTTTTTATTTTTCACTGAAATAGACTATTTGTGCTGTCTCTAAACCAGGCCTTTCGTGGCTGTAGAAAAATAACTCCCACACATATTGCCCACCAACTACTCAAAGCTTTCCATAAATCTCATGGAGATACTGCAATATTTCTAAGCCTTTTGATATTTTGTGTTTAAAATTGCTTATAAATTAATAAATTATTCCATTTTAAGCCATTGTTTCTTTCTTTTCCTGTGGCATATTTTTAAATTAGTTTGGATATCTTTCTTTACCAATGATGGCAGAAATCCACTTACTTAGAGAACTCCAGGTGTTACACCCTCTGTAGAATTCAGGAGATAAACTGATAAAGAATGAACTCATCATATATTTCCTTCAGAATTCTAGTCCAGAGGAAGGGCAGCAAGAGTATTGGTTTCATTAAGCTATTTATATCCACCACCTAGAACAACTTCTAGTACTTTGTAGACACTCAGTAACAATGAAGGAAGGGATCAATGAAGGAGTATTAGTTCTATCCCTTGGTGCCCATGCATATATTGCTTAATTCTGATGCATTTGTTTCTTTATCTATAAATGGGGTTGTTGTCAGGATAAAGTATAATAGTTGTACAAACCTCTTAGCAAAATAAGCAATGATAAATGTTGTTATTTCTGTTGTTGTTTCTCTAAGCGTTTTTTTCCCTCACCATTCAACCTGTCCACTCTAGCTCATTCAGGCTCACCTGACATGTTAGGTGGGAAATGCCTTCTCTGGACTCTGACTTCCCAGAGTGTTTACCTTGAACATGGCATTTACCTCTCTCTGCCTTACATTCAGCTATTCAGCATTCTTTTAATGCCCACAAGATATTGAACATTGTCCTGGGTGCAAAAGTATTTATGTTTGTATGTCTTTTTTTTTTTTTTTTACTTCCTTTCTGAAGCTTGACTTGAGACTTCCTGAAAGTAGATCAGATTCAGCACGGTAGCCTCACTTTGCCCAGCATTACACCTCGCACTTAGTTATCATTTCATATATATTGAGTCAATAGATGGATGAGTGAATTATCTTAACAGAATCTTAAGAAACTAGATGAACTAAGTCTATTCTGTCCTGCCCATCAATGAATTTCTTGGGGGCTCTGGAGGGACTGGGATGTGCTTGATATCTTTGCCCACAAAGGCCCACAAACCTCTGAATTTTGATTTTATGAGCCCCTGGAATTCAGTTGCTTGATCTCACATTTGATTCAAGCCATTTACTCTGCTTCCTTTGACAAACCTTTCTACTGGGAGCTATGATTTTTAGATCATCTTCGGTATAGAAACAAAATTATAGTATTCAGTGGTATGAAGATGGAGCTTGGGTGTCAAATTTCCCTTTGTCTCAACTGTAATATACAGAAAACCAACTGCTGATGATTTTCCTTTGTTCCATTAAAATCCAGTCTATTGCTGATCTAGTGACTTGATGGCTCAGAAGTATTCCTTGCCCTGAGCTAGGTCCATCAGCCTCCAACATACAGATGACTTCTTTTTCACTTTATTCTTTGCACCTTGCATGCATGCATTTTTTCCTACATATTTGTCTTTATAACCCAAGCCATGTGCTCATTGCATATAGCCCATCTTTTTGATGTAATGACACAACCAAACCACCGGATACTGACATAAAATTCCCACTATGATGGCTTAGACCACCATTAGTTCTGCTTTTTTTGCCATCCTGATAATGGATTCTCAAGTTTAAATTTACTTTCTAATTCAGAGCAATCATAGTTTTGCTAATTACTTTAAATGGTTTCTGTGTAAGAAATACTTAGCATTAATGGCATTCTTTGGATTTTTAAGAGTGAGTTACAGTCATTAATTAGCCAATTAATAACAGCATCCCTGGGTAGAAGACTTTATCAGCCTGGATTCCATTTTATAGATGGAGGAACTAAAACAGATTGACTCAGACTCGCCCCTTGGAGTTCCATCATTTACCATTTATTTCTCTGCCCCCTCCTTCACTGCTTATTTTACCACATGTTCCCTCCTCCTAAACACCTGGCTTACAGATTGCAGTGTATGTGTGTGTCTGTGTGTAGTGGGACAGGGAGAAAGATACAGAATAACTATGGCACAAAAGAAAGCTTGATGACTACCACCAAGAATAAAGTTAGAGAAGACCATGCCATAGGAAAGAAGATGGGTTGAAACAAGAGCTTATATTTCTGTAGGGAAGTCACATTGTTAAGCCTTTTTCAGATCTCTTTGTATGAGGCATATCTGTTTTCCAGTGGCATCCCTAGAAGACCCACTACCACCCCCAGGATTGAATTGGGCTGATCCTTCTTGGCCATCCCCCAGATACATCTTCTGTAGTGCCTCCAGTTATATGCCTGATAAATTTTGCAGAATAAAGATAATCATGACAGGGTAAATTTATTCATTTAATGTTTTTGAGTAATCTTGATGGTAAAAGTTCAGTAGGCAGCATTGATATTATATGCACTGTGGGCACATAGAAAGGCTCTGGACTATGAGGTTTATATTGAGGGCTGTGAAATCAACATCCATAGTACAGAAAGGCCCTTTTAATGTGACTGTGAGAAGAGACGTCTTCACTGTTAAAAATGATAGCGGGAAGTTGGAATGTGCTGTGGAATTCGCATGTCTTCTTTGAAGCCTTCCCAGATAAATTTCATAGCATTTTGTTATTGAATCAAATAGTAGAGGGGCTATTTATCAAAGTTTCAGATGGTATAAGGATAAAAGGGAAAGCAAATACTTTTAAATATTACGTCAGGGCTCAGGGAGACCTCGGACAGCAAGAATAGGCCGATGATATCTAAATTAGTAGAAGGCAGATTCAAATTCAGCTCTTAGCTCCAAAGCTTGTATGCTGTTAGACCTGAGAAATCCATCATAAACGATATGATATTCCCAGCACATTTTTAGCAGTCAGACAACATCTGAAATTTTATATCCATTTCTGGAGTGTATAGATGAGTGCTATCAAATAGAAATATAATATGAGCTGTATATATAATTTAACATTTTGTAGTAATTACATTAAAAACGTAGAAGTAAACAGACAAAATTAATTTAATAATAAAGTAATAATTATTTTTTAAACTTAATATGTATTAAAACATAATTTTGATATGTAATATATATAAAAATACTAGTGAGTTGTTTTATGTTATTTTTCATGCTAAATCTTCAAAATTCAGTGTGCATTTTGCACTAACAGCACATCTCAATTTCAGTGCTATTTTCATCAGAAATACTTGCTCTCTACTTAAATTTCATAAAATTTATAGTCAAGAAAAATAGATTCATGTATCCAAGTTGTTCCAAAGGTACTTAAAAGTTTTACCCAAAATAGAATTAAGTGGCAGTTTTTAAATTTAAGTTGAAACTATTTAAAATTGAGTGGAATTAAAAGTCCACTCCTCGGGGCTTCTGGGTGTCTCACTCTGTTATGTGGCTCAGCCTTTGACGCAGGTCATGGTCTCTGAGTCCTGGGATGGAGCCCCACGTTGGGCTCCCTGCTCAGTGGGGGGTTGGCTTCTCCCTCTCTCTCTGCCCCTGCTTGTGTTCTCTCTTACTCACTTTCTCTCAAATAAATAAAATCTTTAGGGCAGCCCGAGTGGCTCAGTGGTTTAGTGCCTGCCTTCGGCCCAGGGCGTGATCCTGGAGACCCCAGATCGAGTCCCGTGTCAGGCTCCCTGCATGGAGCCTGCTTCTCCCTCTACCTGTGTCTCTGCCTCTCTCTGTGTGTCTCTCTCATGAATAAATGAATAAAATCTTTATAAATAAATAAATAAATACTTTAAATAAATAAATAAAATCTTTAAATATAAATAAATAAATAAATAAATAAATAAATAAATAAACCACTCCTCAACTGTACTGTCCACATGTCGCATGCTCAGTAGCCACGTGAGGATAGTGGCCAGCATATTGGACAGCGAAGGCTAGATTTATAATCATTTCCAGCATGGACATCAGGATGAGACAAGGTTGTAATCAGCAACAAAAGGCAGAGCAGAAGATGTTGTTTGGCATCCATCAGAGAGACACAGTGGAAGGAAACTGAATTGAATGACCGCTGCCTTGCCCCACATTTATCCAGTTCGGTAGCTCCCTCATCTTGTGGTCTTGACTTGCTGCCTTCCCAGAGGCATTGCCTTGGTGCTAAGTAAAACAGGGCCTGAGAATTTCACAGTGCCACATGTTTTCTCAAGTTCTTCTCTAAAGGTAGACATGAGGTTACTCCTCAAGGACCCATTGTATTTTCTGAATTAGATAAACCCTCTTTTGGAGAGACAGCTGGCTAGACCTGTTCCTTCAGCGGAGTCTATAGCTTGTTAAATGAGCTATGAGCACCTTGTAGGTAAAGGGTTTAAAAGTAGCTGTTGTCTTCATTGTCTTGGCTATTGTCATCATCCTTCTCTTCTTTCTGTTCATCATCAATGCTGCCATCTTCCCTTTCTCCCTGTCAAGCCTTCACTATACAACTGGAACTCCTGTTCTGGGGTAGAGGAAATGAGATTCTCATGCCACCTATCCAACGATGGAGTTGATGGAAAGAAGAAACTAAAATGTACTAGGCATTCTTACATAACCCTCATGGAGGGAAGGCTGGTTAGCTTTCCCCTCCCTTGTTTAGAACAGTTGAGAAAACTGAAATTCACAAAGGTGAACTAGCTCACCCAAGATCACATGATAGGGGCTCAGATTAACTCCAAGTGGGGCCTGACTCCCAAATCCGTCCATTTCTGCTACCCACCCCTATTGGAAAATAGCTCTCAGGGAAGGTAATAATACATCCAGTTGTCATTGTCACACAATTGTGTTGCACGGTGAGTTTCTACTGCCAAATGAGGGTGTGGTCATTGGACAACATAGCTGATGGCAAAACCTTCCCAACTCTTTGTTATAAAGTCATACCCTTGAGCTTCAAATAAGGATTCTGCTTTCGCTTTCTCTTCCTAAGAATGCTCACAATATTATCTCATGGTTATCCTCATTGTTTCCTCATAATTACCCCAATTTGCTGATGAAAAATTCAGGAAGTTTCTGAGAGGACAAATAGTCAAGTGTTAGAGTGGGGACATTGGATTCTGAAGAAATACTACCTCAGGAGGGCTGCTTGATGCCTCTGTTCAGACTCCCTATTGTAAAGTCAGGAGCATAACAGAAAAATGTGAAGCTAATGGTAGAAGATGGCCTTGTTCCCTAAATATGAGTGACGACTGCTGATTGACAGTGATGAAGACACACTGCAGGGAGTAGCCAAGCAAGAGAGATGATGGAGTACCTGCCAAGCACACTCAGAAATCTCACACTGGACCTCCTGGGTGTGTGGACACCAGCCCTGTACATATGCTGCTCTTACATAGTAACTGAGGAACTGGAACGTACTAGTGGGAAAAACATCAGAGGTAGCTGCCAAGATATAGAGCCCTTTTTGGAGGGATTTCACTCAGCCACACGTTGAGAGTATGGTCATACTTTCCAGGTGGCATACAGAAAAAATATAAGAGAAAATAAGGCAAGATTTTGTAGCAGTGATGTGCACCACTTAAGATGTTTTTGGTTTGTTTGTTTCTTGGGGCTTTGTTGTTGTTGTTGTTGTTGTTCTGTCTGATAAACTGTAGGGAGCTCCACATAGGAATAGCATACTATAATAAGAAACCCAAATAACTCATTGGATTTCTACTGCTATTTATTTATTTATTTTTACAATGTGTTTTAGCATCCAACCTAAGAGTAAATTGCTGATTTGAAATAGATGAATATTGGTGCTGGGGTGGGGGTGGGAGGCAGGGTTTATAAAGGTGTTTTTAAATCCATGAAAGAGATGATCCCCTAAATTAACATTAGAACCCTGAATGAATAAAGATACCCAGAGCATTTCATTTTCTTTGACATCTTACAGATGGTAGGGGCCGGAGCAGCAGTGTAAGTAGCCAGTAGGAATGGGTGATGAGATTATCAAAACTTATCCTTTTGAGGTTCAGAGCAGAGGTCTGTCCACTAAGATGTCCAAAAGTGGTAGCTGGTCCTACAGCCAAGAATAGTCATGCTTGCCCCAGACTGCATCCCACTTGCTAATGAACCCTTGTTTTAAGTGTGACAGAGAAGTGTCCCATGGACATTTTTTGAGAGTCATGGTAATTACTGTGAGTTACTGTTATGCAAGAGAAGAATAGGGGATGCGAAGTTTGGGTCTCTCATGCTGTGATTTAAACTGTAATCTTAAACTGTGGTCTTAGCCCTTTCTTGCTCTGTGTTCCACAGCACTGAGACAAAGGTAAATAAAGTCAGCTATCACTGACCTCCTGGGGGGAAAAGCTTGCATCATACAGCTTTCACCTAAAATTTTCTCCAAAATCATAAGCACATAAAATACATCTTGTTCTAGATTATGTCTTAAACAGCAACAGCTGTCTTCACAATGGGGCTTCTTTCACATTTAGGTCCAGTGGCAATAAGAGTAGCAAGAACAGACCTGGTAAAAGCTAATCTTTTCAAAAATGTTATTCTAATTCTCTATCTCCACATATGTTTTTTAATCTGGACCTTTCATTATGTGTGTACTTGATAATGAAGCAGAAATAGTCATGGGATTGAGCCAAAAAAAAAAAAAAAAAAAAGGCGTGTTGAGTGAGTGGTGTTGGAAGTGCCTGAGAACCCAAGAGGAGCCGGTTGTAGTTAGGACAAGAGACAGAGGTGAATAAGGGGAAGGAGGGTAGCTCTCCAGGGAAGGACTACATGGTAAGCTTTTCAGACACAGCTTATCCAAGTTCACATTCAGTACACAACTACATCTGAGTCAAGGGTACGAAGCAATATCCATGGAATAAATCTGATGAAATGTTATATTAGGGGTACAGATGGGTGTGAGGTCCTTTGAACCTTAGTCCTGGTCCATAATGTGACCAGAACTGCCCCACAGCTCTGAGGGGAAATGCTGCTACCATATGTGGTGAAGCTTTGAAATGAATGCAATTCCAACATCCACATCCTGCCTCCAAGGACCCCCTTGAGTCACGAAGACAGTTTCACACATAGATTCCAATGCATAATGGATGGGCATTAAAGTATATGGTTGGCAATGCTCCTGTGATGCACTGGTGTCTTTTTTTTTTTTTCTTTTTGCTTTTTGCTTTTAGAGCATGTTGACACATGTCCACTCAAATAAATAAATATTCCCATCTCCACTGATCTGTTTGGAAGCATCGAGAAATTCAGGTTGGGGGGGGAGCTCATTTGTCTTTAGAAATTGAAAAAGCGAATGTCTCAGAAAGAACTGGAGAGAGGGGGGAGAGGCGTTTTTATAAATGATCAATAAATCAGCATCTAATTTTTTACTAAAATAAGGCCTGGCTATTCATATAATCCAGTGGGAGATTGTGAGAAAGGAATTATAAGATGGATATATACAAAGAATCTTTGTATTTTGTTTGACAGCCGAAAGATCTTCAAGCAGATGTAAGTTGCATGCTTCACACATCTGTGAATGTGGGTGATTATTATACAAAAAAATGGCTCCCTTGGTAGCCAGGCGGATGATCTGTGTTTCTCTTACCCCTGTATTGATGTTATTAGTGATGCTACTGTAATTTTTTAGAATGACATTAACATGCCTGACCAGTATAAATATAGAAGGAGCTATGTTTTATGAGCATAATCTAAGGACCTATCTATTCACGTTGACGTTTTGAATCCAAGTTGCTAGAGTCTTGTCAACTAACGTGGAGTGAGAAGGGCATCTTACGCCAGAAGCCATTATCAGGAGCAAGGACAAGAGTGGTATCAGATTTGCAAACAGCAGAAACTACAGGCAAGCGGTCAGGGGGATAGAGTGCATCTCCCTACTTGTTTCTGCATCCCTAACTCCCAGGTGGTGAGAGAAGTCACAAAAAAAGAAGCTACTTCTACTTTGACATCCACTCCTGTTTAACCTGATTCCTTTCTAGAGTAATTCCTTGATAATTAGAGGTCGAGCTGTGTTGTTCTGGAAAGATCATCAACTGTTGACAGCTGGGGTTGCAGCCTGAATTTAGCCATAGTCATGGTGGCAGATGCTTGTGTTTTCATGCAAGTAGCAATAATCTTTTTAAACTGTAATGAATACAGAAACACAAAAATATGGCAATTAAGTTGCCAAAGAAAACACATGTCCTCTCTTCATGTGCTCTGCCCTCAGAAAGTCTTGATCCTCGGGCTTGGCAGGAGGGGTCATGACTAGTAGAAAAGCCGGATGACACAGAAAAGAAGGAAAGTCTAATCTGTGCAATTTTGTCAGTTCACTAAGTCATTTGTCATGTTTCATCACATCACCCTGAGTTCTCTGTTCTGCACCAGGCCCAAATGTTCAGCCCTGAAGCTTTTAGCTTCCGAGGTGATGACAAGACTGTGTACCCAGGATGGGAGCAAGGATATTAGATGCTCTAAGCCCAAGGAGAGAGCCATTTCCACTCAGCCTGCCTTTGTTGAGCATGTCCTATAGGATGGTCCTGCTCCAGATAAACTCCCAGTGCAGCACAGGACAGTAACTTATGAAGATGGTGATGGGACATGCTGGAAGTGGTAAGACATTGGAGGTGTAAGCTCCATGTCCCAGGAACCCAGAGGAGGAGGTTGTTTATCATTGAGGGGTGCTTTTGGAGGAACACTTAAGGCCAAGATGGAATTTGGGATGAAACCTTTAATGGGTCAGATTTCAACCAGTGGAGGGAATGCTAAGCTGAGGAAGTGGCAGTCAGTACCTAAGGATGTGTTCAGGAAGCGATGAGAGCTTTACTTGCCTTGAGGATTCAGGTTGACGGGTGTTAGACTGGAAAAAGAGGTTGAGACTAGACCACAGTGGCCTTTGAAGGCCGGGATAAGGAATCTGCACCAGATTCTATGAGCAGTGGATGAGATGAAAGGAGTTAGTGCAGACAAGTGACAGACCCGCAGCTTGCAAAGAGAGTAGTCTGACGGACTCCCAGATATACCACCATCACCCCTGCCTTCTCTCCTGAGCTTGAGACCAAAATATCTAACTGCCTCTGGATTTTTCATGTAAAATCTTACATCCATCATATCCAAAAGTTTTTACCAATATAAACTCAATAGTCTTTTTTGAGAAACAGCACGTCTACCCACTCAGTTGGTCAAACTAAAAGAAAAAAATCTCCTCCTTCTCAAGTGTCCTGTCTTCCACTTCCCACATCAAACCAGTCATTACATCTGTTAGATGCTCACTCCCACTTCATGCATCTGTTTATTTTCCCTTACTCATTGCTATCTCACTGCCTTAAAGCAGGCCCACATCGGCCAATTCAGTTATACTTTTTTTTTTCAACTCTTCAGTCCAGGCTTTGTGTGGCTGCTAATTATTGTTTGAAAACAGAGATAAGCTCATATGTCTTGCAGATTCTAAAATCACCTTTGTCTCTCCATTACCAAAGGGCAAAATCACACTTCTTAGGGTATCAAAAAAAAAGCCATCCCAATGTGCCCTCCTCTACCTTTTCTCCTTTCAAGCCTGATACCTCTAATCAACCCACTCCTCATCAACACACACACACACACACACACACACACACACACGTCTGGCCTTGTGTTTTCCATATGCACATGCTTGTTTTCTCATCTTTAGACTTTTATATAAAATGCATACTCAGCAGGGCATATCCTTTCCTGCTTGGCAAACTCTTTACCATCCTTCAAAACCCAACTGGATTCCTCCCTTTGTTTCCTCTTGAGACACTACTGAGTGTATGTGAAATGGATGAAGGACATGGACAACCATAATCAGAATCTGCATATGTCATTGGTTATTGACATCCTGTTTCTTAACTAGGCTCTCCAGTCTCTTTTAAATTTATTTTTTAAATTTTTCTGTAAAATGAATTAGAATAAAACATCTTGCACATCATTTGGGCATATGACTCTTGATTTTGGCTCAGGTCGTGGGATCAAGCCCCCAATCAGGTTCCTCACTCAGCCTGAAGTCTGCTGGAGATTTTCTCTTCCTCTCTCTGTGCCCCTCCCACTCATGCACTCTCTCTCTCTCTCAAATAAAAAATGAAATCTTAAAAAAAAATCTCATACATTCTCTGCACTTGATGAATGTGTCATTCCCACCAACATGTACATGCATGCATGTGTTTTTCAGAGATAATTTCTATTTCTCTAAAGAATGACAATTGACCGAGGTAGCTTATGAAAGAGAACATAAACTATGTAATCAATTTGATATATATTTCCATCCCAGAATTTTAAACATGAGATTGACTTTGGGGCCTTTAGGAAAATATCTTTCTTACATAACATATTCAAATATTTGAATGTTTACTCAATTGCTTGCCATTTGAAGTGGGCATTTTTAATTCCTGTTCCTCTAGTTCGTGTTCTTTCCCCAATCTTTCCTCCTACCACCTTCACCCCCAACAGGGGTGGATTGATTATTTGTTTTGAATCTTGTTTGCAGTATTAGATTTAATGCAGAAGAAACAGTTTGCATTTGGTCGTATTTTTTATCTGAAATTTCTACCCTAAAAATCCTCAGCAAGGAATCGCATTTGTCTCATTTGTCATCCATGACAGTTGCCATGCTGATTTGTGCTCAAACTCCTCCAAGAGCTTGTTAGGTCGTTTTTATCCAATTATGTTCTACAGTCAAAATCATTTTAATACTGTGACACAGAAGAGCTTTAAAGAGTCTCTGTTTGCCTCAGAAATAAATTAAGATTCCCTCTGAACCTCCCACGAATGCATGTTGGCATTTGGTTTGAATGCCATGGCCCCACCATACCTGACCTCACATCATCGCCGTTGTGCTATTGCCAGAGAGGATGGTTGACCAGATGCATCTCACAACGTGATGCTGTCAAGTACAGAAGAATGACTCCGGTAAAAATAACAGATTTTTGAAAATTTAACAAGTACCAGCTGTAGTTATGTTCATCGGGTTCTACTGACAGCAAGGTTTCTCTTTTTAATTAATAAAAAGAGGAAAGAAAATACCCCAAATAGGGAAGGCTAGTGTTAACATTAGATGTGTTTCTTAAAGAGCCTCTGAGAGAACTCAAGGGTTTCTGTAACTAGCCTGAACAGAATTGTAGCAAGAGTGGTGTCATCTCAGTTGTTGGTCCCTAAAACCCTAGAAATGGAAAAAAGACCAAGGATCACTCAAGCATGAGCTCTGTTGTCCCCACGTCCTGGTGTGAGCTCCACACTCCTGGGGGGATGATCTGTGTGCACATATTCTCCTTACTGACTCATTATGGCCCTCCCTCCTGTTCTTCTCCACCACACTGCCCTGAGAACCTCCCATTAATGCTCTTGTATAGCCCCGATCTCATGAGGATGCCTGCATTTTGTGTGGTGGGAGGATGCAGGTTGCCCTAATTGGGTCTTCCTTTCCTTCCACTTCAAAATCACTCGCACTCCAAGCTTATCTTTGACCTTTTAGCACTATATTCTAAAACATCTTCTGGGCAGCCCTGGTAGCTCAGCAGTTTAGCACCACCTTCAGCTGAGGATGTGATCCTGGAGACCCAGGATCGGGTCCCACGTCGGGCTCCCTGCATGGAGCCTGCTTCTCCCTCTGCGTGTGTCTCTGCTTCTCGTTCTCTCTGTGTCTCTCGTGAGTAAATAAATAATATCTTTAAAAAAAAAAAAAACACCTTCTCTGCCTCATTTGGTGCAAGTTTTATGACATTGCCTATTGGCAACTAGCTGCTGAAAAGAGGCTCCAAAAAAAGGTGAGTTATGAAAATAGTGAAAAGAGTGAACCAGGAACATCAAGATTGAGAGGGGTCTGGCTAAAACATCTGTGAGTGATGATGTAATGGATAAACATGTTAATTTGGCAAGAAATAGAAAAGGCTTGGTGGATTAATTTATCTGTATATTACTTCTAATCCAGAGTTAAAGATGAATCTGAAGGCCATTCAAAATACATCCTTAAGGGGCAGGTTGCTGGTGTAAACCGTTCTGCTAAAGTGAGAGATTGCAGCATGACATAGCACTGAGGTGGGGAGGGGAGGCGGGTGGAGAGCTGAGCAGTAGTCCAGCCTTATCATTGACTGCAGTAAGTTTGCAGAAGGGGAAGGAGCCTGAAGCCAGGGCACAGAGGTTACGCAGGGTCAGCCTGAAAGTGGCACACATCCCACATGCACATATTCCATCACCATACTCAGCTACAAGGGAAGCTGAGATGGCTAGCCCAGCTCCGTACCCAGGAAGAAGAGAAGACCAGCTATGGTGAGCAGCTAGCTATTGTCAACATGGGACCAGGACCGAGACACATCTCTGGGCCTCAGCTCACTCACCTATAAGATGAGGGGGTGATGTCTAAGATTCTGTTTATAACCCTAACATCTATGATTCCACTCAGTGGCAAATCTGAATCTGCTATGCTATTTGCAGTTAATTCTTAGAGGAATTTTCCAACATCTAAATTTAAAAAAAAATAAGAAGAAGAAGTGGAGAGAAGCAGGCTCCAGCACTTGTGTTAATAGGAAGTGTTCCATCTGACCTCTTTCCTATTCCCAACACGTGGGATGAGGTGGGCTTTTCTTGCTCTTCCCTCCAACCCCTTCTGCCCTTTCCCCTCCTCTACTTAACTCCAGTAGCCTTGTAAACAAACACAAGGGAAACAGAAAACCAAGAGGACATTAGCACATCACCCTCACCCCTCCCCTCCAAGGTAAATTTGAATGTGGGCCAACTCCCTTTAGGATGGAGGCCAGGCATTTTGGCAGATCCCTTTGGAATTTTGAAGCGGGAGTGCTGACAGTTGAGACCTTAGTGAATGGGCCCTGCAGAGGAGCCAGTGCTGATTAACGACATACACACAAGCTGCCCAAAGAATGTTGGCTCTTGCTAGGGCGGTGATGTCATCCCTAGCAACAGGTGGCAGCCCTCTTTCTCTGAGCGCTCCTTGAGAAGGTCCTACTGTTCCCAGTCATGAATAAGGAACAATAAGGCGACCACAGGGTTAACTGCCACTTTCACTTGCTCTTTTGTGGAGCTGGGGCCTTTCCCATAGAAATGTCATTGGCTTGAACTGATTTCTTTTTTTCTACTGCCCAAATGTCAGACACTCATATAAAAGTGGATCATGAGCAACTTTCGCCACCAAGGCCTTTTCAATAGTGGCGTAGTTATGTGTGTGCTTTCCTTGTGCAAATAGAAGTGAACCCGCCTCTGGGAAGGGTAGTGGGATGTGAGCCTGCCTCGGGCTCCCCATTAGGAAAGATCATCAGGGCAGCATGAGACCTGCATTGATTGCTAGGTTGGTATTTTGCCTTTTTGTCTCTTCTGGTTTGGGAACACAGCTTGTCTTCATGACTGGATGGCAGGACAACAGAGTTAAAAGAACTCCCTTGGAGTTCTTATAGAAAGTTGCCAATTGGGACTTCCTCATAGTAACCTGTATTAAGATTGGGGTTAGCTGAACATGACCTAAATGAATTGCTCTCAAGCCCGTTACACCAAAGCCTTTTACAAATGCACATCCTTAGTACCTTCCACATACTCAGGAAGACAGAAGGAAGACAAAGACATGGTCCTTGCCCATAGAAGGTTGGGTATGTCAGGGATTTTGTGTGCAGGCCTGGGAATCTCTATATTTATAGTGACCCAGGTGGTTCTCATTCACACTGGCCTCGGGAAGTGGTCTGGGCCTCCTGGGTCGAAACAGAGATTACAGTCAGGATGGAAAATACCAGGGGCTTTGGACTCACACAATGAGGGTCTGAATCTGGACTCTGCTGGCTGCAAAATCTGTGTGACAATATCAAGTCATCTGACTTTCCTGAACATGGCTTTCCAACAAGGAAAATAAGTCCTTTCCTCAAGGATCATTGGGAGGTTTACAATATATGTGTGTTGAGCTCCTAGCCCTGTACCTGATGTGGTGTAAATTGCTTATTAGTAAGTAGGTTTATTTACACGAGGCCTATTTTTTAAATCTCTTATCTATAGAATGTGAGGGTTGGACCACATGACTTCAAAGTACCTTCTGAACTTTACATTCCATAGTACTACTCTGGCACTAGTGTCAACTTTCAGAGGAGGTTGTGTCCAAGGAGCCTGAAATGTTCGCCAGCTTGGGAAGGAGTCCCCTTGGCTAGAGTGAAATGTGGAAGATGGAAACCAGATAGGGCAATGAGACATCTGCATCAAAGGCTATCTACATGCCAACATAATTGTCTTCAGTGACTTCGATTTATAAGATTATGGGGGTCCTGTAAAACATCCTTTGCTTTCCAAGACACCTTTTACAGTACCAACAACCATGATTAATCTAGATCCTTTTTCAGCTTTTTTATGGTTTCATTCTATTCTGTGCCCTGGGATAGAGTCTAAGTTGACTCTTGCCATCTCAAGTAATACTTTCTTTGACTTATTGTCGAACGCCTTCTTTCATCTTTCAGAGCTTGAGTTCGATTTCAGACAGACAGATCCCAGCTCCAAAGCATTCTGGCTTTGTGATCTCGCATAGTCACTGAGCCTCTAGAATGGGTGACCACAAAGTCTACATCGTACAGTTGTGTAAATTAAATGAAACATTTGTGTCCTGTCGTCTGCAAGCACATTGTGTCAGGGAGCTCAACACACAGTAGTCCCCTTCTTAACTATATAGACAAGCTCAGTGTTTATCGTGAATAGACAAGTTTTGACCACATCCCTTCTTGTGCTTGTTGTTCCCAGACCTAGTCTGTCTTACACAGAATTTACACTTTAGATCCATTGATCACCAGTTCCTCAGTACTTAACCTGTCTTTGTTAATGTCCCCCATGAGTACATAACCCATTTGCCCATTCTGGGTGAGAATAAGATGGTTAGCCCTCTTATAGAGAGGCTGGGTGGCAATATGACAATGTTAAGAGGATGTCCTTTGGAGACAAGCAAGATCTGTCACTTACTGGCTACCGGCCTTGGGGGAAACCATTTAACTCTGTTCCTGGACCATAAAATGGGAATAATCATGCCAGCCTTGCATGTGATTTCAGAGATTATATAAGAACATGTAAATGAATTGCAAGGCAGCTGGTATCACTGTCGTTCAAAAAGGCAGCCTGGGCTGGAGATGGAAAATGCATCAGAAGTCAGACTTGGTTTTACCACCATCTGGCCACGTGACTATAGAGGAGCCATTTAACCCTCCTGTACCTGTTCTCTCAGCTGGCAAAAGGCGTAATTCTTTTCATATGGGTACCATAGTGGTGTTTTCTGGTTACAAGGAAATAACATAGAAGTCATGTCAGTATTCTTATTAATGCTCTAATTATTATTTTTGGCACTGCCTAGAGGTGGCTTTTGTTCTTAATGACCTGGCATCTGCTATTTGATCAATATGCTTTTGAGGCATGGACAGTCTCCAGTTTATCTTCAGTGAAAATGTTTGTTATAGGGATGTTTCAGTCATTTTTGGTTAAGATAACTGATTTCCATCCTGCAACCATTCCTTAAAAGCAGACTTCCCATTCACAAATTTCTTTTGATTCGGTGCTGATCACCACCAAAACTAGCACCTCTCTCTGTGCTATTAGACAAAACTCGGTGCAACCTTTTCTAGATATGGATCTGCAAACGCCTTACATGTTTCTTTATTAATGAAACATGGCAAATCACATCCTTTTAGAGGATACTCGAATTACCTCTGGGAGGAAGTGCTTTGTTAATGAGCCGAACTGCCTTGCTCAGGAGGATGAGTTGTGTTGACATATCAGATATCCTTTTGAGCCAGCGTGCCCGAGTGCCTGGGAATTGGGGCCAGTCAGTGTTTCATGACACAAGTTTCCTGAATTCCATCACCTGGAAGTTTCTGTAGCAAAGGGGGAACTAGATTATTTACACCATGATAACATCTGCAGAAGAAATGGCTTGAATTTCAAAAGAGAAGAAGCATTTTATAAATGGGTCACACCTGTGGCAGGAAAGCGAGACAGGTGAGGGTGGACAAAGTGTCTGGACACAGAAACACTCTGTGTCTAGTCGGAGCTTACTCATAAGATGACAGGAAGGATCAGGAAACCTCCAGATCCCATGCTGATAATCAATCACACCACTCTCTTTCTCAAAAACTCTTAAGTAGCTTTCCATTGCTATAAAAGTAAAGTATTAGAAAAATCCTAAACTCAGCATTCAAAGCCCCTGCCTACCCATCCAGCTTCATCCCAACCCATTAGTCATTGGCTCACTCTTCTGAAGCCACACTGGCCTTTAATTTCCACTGATTCAGCAAACTCTCCCCACCCCCACCTCACCCCAGCTTGTTACCACATGCTGGTTACTGGCTCTGATGTTTCCTCCCTACTCAGGTTAACTAAACTGCGCCCATATTCCAGACCTCGCCTCTAAGGGCTCTTACTCAAACTGGCCTTCCTTCCTTGTACACTCCAACTGGAATTTGGTCTTCTTTTATCCATCTTAATGCATTCACTGGTTTTCCTTCAAATCACTGACTAGTTTCCAATCCTGTATTTGTGCACTAATGTGGTTAATATGTGTCTTTCCTACTAGATTTCATTTCCTGTGAGGGCAGGCATTGTATCGGTTTTGCTCCTCATTATATTCCTTTATATCTGAGTAGAGTGCTTATAGCAATAGTGGCTTATTAGTAACTCTTGGAATGAATTAGTTAATGAATGAGGTGTTTGGCAGGGTTAACTGTAAAGCAAACAGGACAAAATATATAGGGGTGTCCTCTTATGCCCAGACTTATCATCCATCTAATCATGGTTGTTGACCTGACCTGGTGTCATTATTATATTTGAAAGACCCTTTTAGGCTCCCCATCCACGTGGTCTACATACAACCTGCCCAGTGTTGGATGGAAAATCTAACAGAAGCATCTTTGTAGCAGAAATGGATCTTGCAATGTTTCCAAACATTGGAGACCTTGAAGCAAGTAAATACTGCTAAGATTGCCCTTTGTTTTAAATAGCTGAGATTTATGATGGATGGAAAGTCTCTGGCAACCATATTGTTGTTTAGCCCCCAGTGACTGACATACCTAGAAGAATGAGGGCAGGTCTCAATACTAATTAAAATTCCTAAAAGACAAACAGGAAATGCCATCCAGCACAGTTTTCCTATATTTTTGCCTTTTTGTGATCTACCAGATAAACAGACTGGGGAGCTTGTTAAGAATAGGATGACCGGGGCAGCCCCGGTGGCGCAGCGGTTTAGCGCTGCCTGCAGCCCGGGGTTTGATCCTGGGGACCCTAGATTGAGTCCCACATGGAGCCTGCTTCTCCCTCTGCCTGTGCCTCTGCCTCTCTCTCTCTCTCTCTCTCTCTGTGTGTCTCTATGAATAAATAAATAAAATCATTAAAAAAAAAAACAATAGGATGACCGTGGAACATGGTCTGAAATGCTTGAATCAAAGTGAGGAACTGGAACAAGGATTATTCTTGAAAGACAAAGGAAAGGTCCAGTGTTTGAATACATTAAGTATTCAAAGAGATGTACGTAGAACAGGAGAAAATTTTCTTGTGTTTTGCTGGAGGGCCCAATGAAGAGAACATAATAAGGATATGCAGTTCAATCACTACAAAGAGGAAGGCATGGTCCCTTTGTAGATTCAGAAGTGAAGATGACTTGTCATGAAGCTGTGGGAATAATTCAGGTAGAGATTGGTTGACTGTCTAGTAGGGATATAGCAAAAAGTATTCATATTGATTCTGAGATGAGCTCTAGAGGTCTTTCTATCTCTAGGAGTTAGTAATTTTTATTTTGCCTGGGGTTATTATTAAAAGCTATTCGTTACTTTGATTTAGCTTTGGTTTTAGATTAATTTAGGCCTTAGGATCAGAAGGTCAGGCTAATTTTCTAAACTAATTTAAAAGAGGACTTGAACTGAAATTAGATTATTTCTTTAGTTTTATGTAAACAGCTTTAGATTATTTCTTTAGTTTTATGTGAATAGCAAACAAGTCATAACGTGAAAAGCTTTTCCCAAGTGTCATTTTTATCTGTATCTTTACTGTTGAGTATTCAATTATGTTCAGTTAAGCAAACACTAATGAATACCTACTATTTGTATTCATCCTACAAACTTTTACTGCATATTGACTATGGGCCGGACTGTATTAGACAGTGAGAACATAGACCTTGTCATTAGGAACTCATGGTCAAGTTCATACAAGTATGTCAGCAGTAACAATCCCTGTGGTAAGTGCTATGATAGACATTTGCCTACGGCACTTTGTGCATGAAAAGAACAGTATAGAAACCACTCTGTGTGAGAATATGGCGTTAGGGAAGGTTGCAAGTAGAGGTTCGTGAACTGCTAAGTATCCAGATGAAAAGAAGGATGAGACATGTTTTTTCCTCTCCACAAGGTTTCAATTAAATTGGTATTTTGTCTAGAAGATGCCTAAATGTTCACAAGGTGTAATGTTAGCCCTTTGTGTTGGGACTGTCACCTTACTTTCTTAGGTATGATGTGATCACTATATATTATCTTTCAACCTAATCTGGACTCCAGTCTTGTGATTAAAAAAAATTCTTAGGAATCTAGGATGGGTGTAGCCCCAAATCTGAAGATTGCTATGAAACCAGGGGGCTGAAGGTTACCCCTTAACTTCTCCTGGACTCTTCCACATTTACCAATAGAAACACTTCTTGTTGTCCAGACAGGATATGGCCTATGATGAGAGAATTGGAGAGGAACTTGGAGATGTAAAGGAGAGAGCACTTGACACCAGTGCTCCTAAGAACTGTGAGCTTCTGAGATTTAGAACAAGGAAAGAAAGGAAGAGATTTACTGGTGTGTACTATGGTGCACAGGGAAGTGTGTATCTTAGGCAAAAACATTGTGAGCCTAGAGTCAATATGTGACTACTCTCTAATTTCTCCCCTACGCACTTCAACCCTGCCTCTTGGTTCTGAATTGTGTTACTTTACCTTGCTTCTTGAATGCACAAAAGGATCTGAAAAAAATATATAATTAAGGGTTTGGGAAGGAAAAGATAAATAAGTTATGTTCATTGAGATGTCTTTATAATTAGCACTTCCCACTGGGAATGAGATCTGGTGGGTTTTATTCCTTTATCCTCCTCTGAAACTAGTCTTCTTCTGACTCAAGTTTTCTTATCATTTTAATAGTATAAGAATGCTTGTTACCCTCACAATGTAAAGAGGTGACCTGGGAATTTATTTCCTACAGCTTGAGTAGTCAAGAAGTATAATTCTCAAGCAGGAAGCATGAATGTTACTCTCCTTGTGATCCTTGAGAAACACTTATCATCCATTTGCTATATCAAGAAGCCAAGTAAGCAGTGAGAAAAACTCATCTTCTTAGGTTCAGAGAGAATCTCATCTGTTCAGTTAGAGAAAGGAAGCACAGTGAGGTCATTCGAGAATGTGGTCTTTGCGTTTGTATAGTGGTGAACTTCTTAGTACAGAATAAGGACCTGGAGTCCAACTCAACAGCACTTAAACTTGGAACTCAATGGGTAGCAATTAGGAGAAATTTAAAGCATACCTGGGAGGCTCCAAAAGTAAATATTTCTCTGGGCAGATGTGTTATAGCTGAATTAACTGGGTGTTTGTGCAACTGCAATGAATCGGAGAGATAACACTCTTTATTGCCTGTAGATGTAGCCTGTGATTTCAAAATACAAGTGGTGTTAAATGTTCCCAGTAGAGGTTCAGGCAGTTTGCTGAACAAACCATTGCTGCTGCCAGGTTATAATCATACTGCCTTGGGTTATTTGTCCAATTCTAAGTAATGAGGTTCCCATCACCCTCCATTTGAGGTGTGTTTATGTTACGAGAACTTGGGTCAAATTGAACTTAAATTTCATTTGATTGTTCTCTGCTAAGAACCATTCCTAGAGGAGTAAAGCAAGATTCATTTCTCTCATATTATTCCTTATTTAAAGTTTTTGCAGGAGGAAAACAGATGATCTCTCCCTTTAGGTTGATTGGGTATTTTGGGAGGATGCCTTCAGCCTCTCACTTTCACTGGTGAGAAAGTTGTAGAGGATGCTCTGTCTGGATGTTCTGATCTTTTCTGTTTTCATCCTGAGACCACTTGACAGGAAGAAAGTATTGTGAGTTTCCTTACAGGGTATAATAAAGAGGGAGAGGGAGCAATGAGGGTTGAGATTGAGGCCACAGGGGCCAGAAAGAAAGAAATACGGAATGCCAGTATAGCAGTGAGCAGCAAATACATGTACTGGCTTACAATAACTGTTATCTTTGCTGTAATACAATGCATTTCACCAAGATAAAGACTCGCCTACAACTAGGATTGGTTTGGTTTTGGTCCAGCCAAGGCCAGGATAAGGGAGGTATTCACAAGGGCTCATCCTCTATGATGCTTCAACCCTCATGCTACATGCTTTTGTACGCATGATCATAATTTATATTACTAATGATTATGCAAGGTTGGTATTCTTCCCCACCTAAGAGATGAGAAAAGAGAATCTGTCTAATGTCACATGGAAAGCAAACAGCAGACGCCTAGGTGCTCAGCCATTAAGCATCTGCCTTTGGCTCAGGGTGTGATCCCGGTATCCGGGCTTGAGTCCCACATCAGGCTCCCTGCATGGAGCCTGCTTCTCCCTCTGCCTGTGTCTCTGCCTCTCTCTCTGTGTCTCTCATGAATAAATAAATAAAATCTTAAAAAAAAAAAAGAAAGAAAGAAAGCAAATAGCAAAGCTTGGGCTGAAATCCAGTCTATTTTATTCTGGTCATCTTAATGTAGAGCTGGCTGAGGTCAACATGATTGCCATGATGACATTTCACGCTCAGGCACATAAAACAGCAGGCATTACACCCAAAGGGTTGCACATGAAAAATTCCTGAAGGTAATGATCCCTGGTGCACAGCCTGAAAGCACTCAATACTTTTTTGTCAAGTGAATCAATAAACGGGATGAAATTTAAACCGGGTTTTGAAATGGGTAAGGTTGAGAAGCAGATGCCAGTCAAATCATGACTAATTGTGGAATAGTTGGAGAGTTTATCATTACACATCCTTTTTTATTCACATCTCTGTACTGAGACCTGAAATATGAGAGATTCTAATCATTATCCTATATTTGTTAAAATACTACCTTTTATTGGAAATAGCTCTTTTAAAATTGTCTTACTTGGATGCCCTCATTTTCATTCATTCTCTCAGCTGGTATCTGTGAAAGCAGTATGTCCAGGCACAGGGCACAGTAGAGGTAAGGCTAGAAAAAGTCTGAGGCCTGACACAAAAGTCCCTGAACATCAGGTTAAACTGGGGTTTTACTCAATAGGCTACTAAGATATGGTGGTAGAGCAGCCATGGACGATGATAAATGGATGGGCGATGTGGTTGGATAGGTATTACCATCCCTGTTGCAGAGGCAGACATTGAGTCATAGAGTAGTCGTGTGGCTTGCATAAGACCACAGAGTATCTCAGGGGACAGACTGACATAGAGCCTCATTCTTTGGACTCTGGAGCTGTCTCCACTACCTTCAAATGTCATCTTTCTTAGCAAATGGCACAAGTGCCTTATCACAAAACAGGGACGGGGTAAAAGAAAAGAGATAGCTGGAAACTTCTGCCAGTTGACTTGCCAAGAAAGAGCCTCATTTGTCCACGTGTGGAAGAATACAACTGCGCAGAAAAGATACAGAGGCAAGAGATGCTTGCCCTGAGGAGCCAGGCAATTCTGACTATCCCATTTGCAAGAGATTGAAATCTACTCTGAGATTTGAATTCAGTCCGTAGACTCAAATAAGATTAGATCTCTTAACCTTCATGCTAACCAATTTGGTCTGATTGTAGAAGTGACATCCATCTCCCTGGAATTTCCTGCCAGCAGGGTGCTGACCTCTGTTCATTACCATGCAAGCAAACTCCTGACCTCCCCTGTCCTTAAAGGCTCCAGAGTTTTAGAAAAAGCATAGAGAATTAAAAGACTTTCCCGTACTTCCATGTATTCCAAGGTTTCTGTTTTCAAATTAACAAATTAATTTTTAATAGTTACAGGTAATTAGGTGAAATTATAAAAGTGAAATATACTTCAAAATGACATGAGAGGATACTTGTTGCATGGCAGGTGCCTTTGTGTGTATATCATTTTATATGCACAGTGGTCCTATGAGACAGATAGGAGTATTCCTAATTTATGGGCAAGGAAGTTTGAGTCACCTTTTCAAGATCATTTAGATGGGAAGCAGGAAAGCTTAGAAACAAACCTGAATCTTCTTTGACTTCTGTCCACTGTCCTCTAGACTGGTTCCCAGATGGAGGGACTTTTAGTCACCAAGTCAAAAGCAATACTGAAAACATTCATTGTGAAAAATATAAAAGAACCGAAAGCAAGCTAAATATTTAAATGCAAGTACAGGAGGACTTTGACAATGTTTATAAGTATTTTGCATAAAGTCATTCCTTCCATTCCATAGTAGGCACATGACCTACTGTGTGCTGGGCACGCTCCTAGGTACTGCGGGTAGGGCAGTGCATATGACACTCCTATATTTGTAAGGCTTACATTCTACAGAAAGAGATAGATGATAGGTAAGAGAACAGGTATGCAAACAGGACAATTTCAGACAGAGGGTCAGAAGAAAAACCAGGAAGGAGAGACTTTCAGTAGGGTGACCAGAGAGGGGAATATTTGAACCGAGGTCTATATGATAAAGAATGGTAGAAGTGATATCTATCTTCCTGGAATTTCCTGCCAACAGGGTGGATTCCTCCTCAAGAGGGGATATTTGAACCAAGGTTTATATGATAAAGAAGGGAGCGGGCATACAGATATGGAAGTGGAGTGCATGGAGAAGGATGCTGCCAAAAGAAGGCTGAGAACAAAGAGGTCTAAAGCAGAAGTAATCTTTACATGCTCAGGGAACAGAAAAAATTGTGGAGTAGCTGGAACCTGGTGATAAATATCAATACTTTGGTGAATTAAATTGAATTTGTTAAGTACGAAGATTTTCAAAAGAAAGATTAGCAAGAGGGCAGCTGGAGGAGGATATAACCAAAAACAGAAGAGCTCAGAGAAGTACTAGTAAATCCAAATGGTGAAGGTCTTGGCAGACCTTTTAAGAGAAGCATGGCGCTTGGATTCCTTTAGGATCTCTTTCAGTGATGGTGGGTCATTGACATTTAATTGGATTGATCCCACAATAGCTCAAGGGCTTAAGACAAAAACACTGTCCACACAATGAATTTGCATTTTTCTGAAGCAGTTCTCTAGTGGGAAGATTTGATGCAGCCCCAGACCCACTGGGAACTGAAAGCAAGTGAAGACTCTTATCTGAAGACACTTTTCTGGTGAATGAAAGAATCAATGAGAAATAAAATAAAATGTGGAGAATGAGAAAACCATTCCTGTGCTTTTTCAAATATTTTGGTTAAATGATGGAGTAATTTTATTTTATTTTTTTTTAATTAATTTTTATTGGTGTTCAATTTACCAACATACAGAAAAACACCCAGTGCTCATCCCGTCAAGTGTCCACCTCAGTGCCCGTCACCCATTCCCCTCCAACACCCGCCCTCCTCCCCTTCCACCACCCCTAGTTCGTTTCCCCGAGTTAGGAGTCTTTATGTTCTGTCTCCCTTCCTGATATTTCCCAACATTATGCTGAGTGAAATAAGTCAATCGGAGAGGGACAAACAGTGTATGTTCTCATTCATTTGGGGAATATGAATAATGGTGAAAGGGAATATAAAGGAAGGGAGAAGAAATGATGGAGTAATTTTTTTTAAAATTTTTTTTTAAATTTTTTTTATTTATTTATGATAGTCACAGAGAGAGAGAGAGGCAGAGACACAGGCAGAGGGAGAAGCAGGCTCCATGCACCGGGAGCCTGATGTGGGATTCAATCCCGGGTCTCCAGGATCGCGCCCTGGGCCAAAGGCAGGCGCCAAACTGCTGCGCCACCCAGGGATCCCATGATGGAGTAATTTTAAATGAAATAGAAGATCAAATTGAATAGGAAGAGGAGTCTAGTATCCTTGTGATTAAGAATAAGGATTCTGGAATCAGCTTGATGGAGTTTCAAATCTTTCTCACTAACTGTATAACCTTTAGCAGATTCTCCTGGTCTTGCTAAGACTCAATCTTTTCCATCCAAAAAAATGGGAGTGACAATAGTATTTAGCAAGCTAGTAACAGAAATTTATAATTTGGAGGAGGATTAAATGAAGTGTTGCCTGTCAAGGGCTCAGCATACCCTTGGCCACATAGAGAATAATCAGAAAATGGTATCAGTTGTTAGCTACATCAGGAAGAAGCAGAGAGGAATGTTTAGAAATGTGTGATTACATGAGGAAGACAAAAAGAAATCATAAAGCAGTTCTAAGTGTTTTTTAGCAGGGGTATTACCTAGTCAGAGCTAAGCACTGTGGAATCTTACAAGGCGCTGCCCCTCTCTGTGCCTTAGTTTACCCATCTGCCAGTGGAAGTGGATGCCAGGGCAAGATAGCAAATGTTCTCACTTGCATCCATCCTTGAAGATGTGTTTGATAAGTTAGTCCCAGAGACGTGGCATTCAGCTGCGATCTAAAACAAGGGTGACCAAGTTTCCTGTTTTTCCCAACACTGAGGATTGCTGTGACATGTAGAACTAGGATTTCAGTGCTACAACGGGACAAACTCTGGCAAACTGGGATGGTACTCACCATACAAAAGTGTTGTTCCCAAGAGGAAGTGAAGGGAGTGGTGAGGAAAGGCTCTAGTTCAGAGTGACTGGCATTCTCCTTGCATCCCCTTCTCTTTGTTAGGCTCAGGTACTTGCTTATAATGCAGTGCTGGTGTCTGTATCGTGAGCCTTGCAGGAATGGAAGGAGACTCGCCATTGGCATCCGCAGTGCCGTCATATGACGCGTAGAAATGAAAACCACTGCCATGTTAATGAGAGAGCACCTTGCAGTGCCGTGTCCCTAAGGGTAAGATGTAAGTAATACAAAATTCAGAGTTGCCCCTAAGGCCTCTTGAAGTAACTTTGGGACAGCACTGTAGTCCTTCTTGCCTGTTTGTGTACCCTGTCCCACCAGAATACGGTGGAAGGCCCTACTCCTCCTTGTCTACCTGACAGACTTCTCTTTCCAGCCCAGGAGACCCCATCTTTGGGAGGCTCTCCTTGTACTCCCAGGAGGAGTCCAAGCAGACCTCTCTGGGTTCCATGTTACCCTGTTGCATGATTCTACCTGAGTCCTTAATGGCTTGGCTATAGCTACAGACTCACTACCTACTCCCCGTTATTCCCAGCTTCCTCTGAAGGCACTTACCTCGGTGCCAAGTCAACAGTGGGAATAGACTGTATGTGCTTCACGTCATATTAAAAACCCAGAGCCCAGAATGGCTGTTGAGACTGTGGAATGCATCTTGCACTCTCTCCTGTCCACTGCTCTGGCTCGTTAATGCAAAGCCTTTCAACAATTTTTTTTCCACGAGAAAAATGAAACCCATTAATGTAATTTCAAACCTAGTCTCTCTACCTTGAGCCCCAGGTTTTCTAGTGTCAGGGCACCAATGTGATGCAAAATAATTAAAATTGCAGCAAAATTAAATAACGTTGTGGAATGGATGCTAAACCAGGCACCAGTTCCATGACATGTAGCATCAAAATGTACAAGTACTAATTATCCACTAATTACAACCACAGTAGAATTGAGCTCATTTTCACTGAGAAAGAACTGACACAGTGTTGTGAATGGTTTAAAAATCTGCTCTCAGACTCTGTATGCCCAGCCATTTGTTCAGAAGATCCTGAATTTCCCAGAATGCCAACAAAGAAGACGACATTTTCTTTTGATCCGAGTGGCATGTTTATTTGACCAATGGGTTTTTAAGTGGGTCCCTCTTGTGTATCGACCCATTACAAACTGTTAGCCCCAAAGAGGCAATGCTACACTGCTAAAAATGTAGAAGAAACATTTGCAAACGTGCTTCTGGCCCCTCTGCTGACTTCGTGGAAGGGCTTGGAGGTCAACTTTGGGATGACAAGAAAAGGAGGAGGGAAAGACAGAGGAACCTGAATATAAGTGCCCAGCATACCCACCAGCAGCTGCAGTTCCTAATTTTCAGTTAGTCAGGGTCAGCCGTGTCTTTCTCATCCCTGAAATAGGAAGAAAACTTCAACAAGCTTCTGCCACCGCTGCTAAGGGAACCAGTAAAGGAAAACCTAGCCAATACTTACAATATGCTAGTTAAGGGCACAAATTTAGGAGTCCCAAGAGCTGGCCAGTTGGTAATGCAGCTGTCAATAAATGATACATATTTATGTTGACTTCCCTGGATACATATGGAATAAACAGGATCTAGAGGTAGATTCTGTGATGGTCTTTTTTTTTTTTTTTCATAAAGATTTTATTTATTTATTCATTAGAGACACAGAGAGGCAGAGACAGAGGCAGAGGGAGAAGCAGGCTCCCTGCAGGGAGCCTGATGTGGGACCCCATCCCAGGACCTGGGATCACGACCTGAGCCAAGGGCAGATGCTCAACCACTGAGCCACCCAGGCATCCCTGTGATGGTCTTCAAGGCTGTCCCTGTTCCCCCCCAACTACACCAACCCCCATCCCACAGAGCCAGTATTTTCTGTTCTGTGATTTTCCCCCCAACCTTTGTCTTTACATGATTCTTTCTGAAAAAAGAAGCTAAAATTGTCACCTAAGTCACCCTTTTGATAAGACACAGCTGATGTACCCTCTTAGCACACTCCTTGCTAGATTACTGGTTGCATTTTGGAAGAATGAATTCATTAGATTCTTTTTTTTTTAAGATTTTATATATTTATTCATGAGAGACACAGATAGAGACAGAGACCCAGGCAGAGGGAGGAGAAGAAGGCTCCGAGTAGGAGCCCATTGTGGGACTCGATCCCCGATCCCAGGATCACATCCTGAGCCAAAGGCAGACGCTCAACCGCTGAGCCACTCAGGCATCCCAATTCATCAGATTCTAGCTGGAAGTGTGTGTGCTCATTTTGGCAGCACATATTCTAGCCAGAAGTGTGATCCTACAAGGCCCTTTGACTTGTCCTACATTTTCATATTGACTGTGGAGGGCCTTGTGGACCTAGAGAAGTCAGAGGATGGCTGTTCTGTGCACCTCCTGCTTTCTGTTTTTCACCCCTACATACACAATTTTAATGTTCTTTGGGGAGTGAAACATGGGCTGAGCCCTCTCTGACGGGCAGTTAGCAACCCTACTTATATGACAAGTTCTTGGATAAATAACATAATTTAGTTAAACAAAAAAGTAAAGGCAAAAGAGAAATAAAATACATATTAGAAGGAGTCAAGAAAAACTCATTAGCATTGGCAAACTGCCATTTCCCCCCATTAACCTCAATTAACCACACAGACTGCAGACTCTGACATCTGATACAAAAAAATATGGCTTTATGAACTTGTAACATTTTGTGTTAAAAACCCAAAATAATAATTATCACAGCACATAATTCCATTTTGAATTTATTTGGAAGCTTTTTCCAAAAGACATGGGAGCTTTTATAAGCTATAATATAAACGCTGAGTGATCATTGCCATACATATGGACCATCACCTGCTTTGGGTGGCGGTATGTGTGTATGCACTCACATATGCTTTCATACACATTTTCAATAGTATAGTTTGTTCACCCAATAGACTAATATTGACCACCATCCATATACCGGGCACTTTGCTAGGCATGGAAGATACAAAGATTAGCCTAGATTCCTATATTCTTTTAAATGAACATTAAATGAATAAAAATGTAGTTGCCGTGGAGAGTCACAGTCTATGGAAAGAGACAAACATGCAAACAACATACAAATCGATAAAGCTATAATGCAATTTTTTATAAAGTCCTCTATTAAAGACCATAATGAATATACAACTCTTCACTGATTTGATACAGCAGCTTTTCCCAAGGAGTTCTAAAAGATTCTAACCCCTCCTTTATTTCCACTTACATTTATAAAGGGGGGAAAATATTGTGTCACTCCCAGTGAGGAAAGGGTGATTGCTCCCCCCATTAAATCATTGCTGTGTTTCAGAGGAAGAAAGGGAGACACGCATTTTTAGAGACTTGCACAAAGTTGCTGCATTCATAAATGATTAAGCACAAATTTCAGCATTCTTGCAAGAGGTGGTACTTCTTTCCAAAGAAAGACCATGAAATTCCATTAATTCAGACGTTTGTGGAGGAGGATTTTACAGCAGTTGAAAATGCAGATTCTAGAATATTTCAGGAAACACACGTTTACTGCTTTCAAGTAAACACATAAGGTTAATGCAACTATTAAAGTGTTGCCAGACAAAAGACCTGGTTGGACGGACTCTAATGAATAGTTACATAGGCTATTTGCAATTAGAACATCAAAATGGAGGTTGTTAAAATTAAAGTGCTTTGCAAATGGTTTGTCTCAAGTACATTAAATATTCCCCTGGGACCTTTCCACCCTATTAATTTACCTGGGTAGTACAAAGGTAAACTTCAACCAGCCCCAGAACTATTACAAATTCTCAGATAGGTGGAATGAAAAATAATGAGGTTTTACAGTGTATATATAAATGTAGGACAAAAGGGAAGGATTGAATTATGTGGAAATTAACTGGAAAACGTGTGATATAAAAAGGGGGGAGGTTTGTCAGTCTTGTGATAACATTCAAAGCTCTCCATAACAAGCGATATTTTTCCCCAGATTTTTAAAAATTGAGTTTCAAAACATTGCTCCTACTCAAGACCTTGTATAGATCACACAGCAAAGATGATCTTAGAGAATGGCATGCCTACAAAGCACAAATGTGTTTTCAAGACTTTGCACATCCTCTGAGTAATTTGCACTTTCTCCAACCTTCTGATTTTATCTGTCACATGAAAACAGATGTAGAAACAAATTATTTGCAGTGAAATCGTTTCTAAGGGGAATGCAGTGGTGGTTTTCACACCTCTAGAGTGTGTAGGAATTAAAGAACTTCATGTTCATTTGAATAAGTAAAAGGAAACTTCCACTTTCACTGACTTGGTTATTAAATTTTCAGACATTGTCGAAGGTGACCCACCTGAAAACAATAAGGTGTCCCTCTTGAATGTAATTATAAATAGCATCCCCGTGCTGTTAGGACTTTTATGAAAATAAAAGATAATGCTTTTTATAGATGGCATCTCTATTTTTTAAAGAGCCCTGCTAAGTGCAAGGCACATGCCAAGCACTTCATCTGTACTGTTTGCAACCCAGAGCCTGTGATGGAGTTAGATCTATCCCCATTCCAGAGACCACAAAACTTAGATCAGAGAAGTTGTATAACTTGTACTTGGTCACACAGCTAAGAAATAAGAGAGCCAGGATTTAAAACCAGGTTTACCTTTCTCATTAATCTGTCTCATGCCAGCTACAGATTTGCTACTTTAACTTTTTCCATCTTCTCTGTTTGTTGGAATCTTATTCACCATCTAGGGCCCAGTACAAATTCAACATCTAATTTATTCCCTTAAATTTTCCAGTTGCATGAGTCAGCATTAATCTTTCCTTCTTTGGGGCACCTGGACTTGTCTAGGGTATATATTAGATCATACCATGTATCATTACTATGTGCATATGTATCTGTCTCCCTCACTGGATGCGGTGGGGACCAACATGAAGGCTTATTGTTGTATCCTCTTGTCTCTTACCAATGTGCCCTGTGTCCAGATATGCTTTTGTGGTAAAGAGATAGCATCACCACAGAGTGGGTGTTAACTCTGCTACCTGAGGGCCAATGGAGCCAAGAGAGGCATAATGCAGTACAAGAAAGTTGCCAGAACTAAGAAGTCAGACAGTAGCTGAGATAAACCATTATATTAGGGGTAGATACAAGGCATATGTCCAATCTAAAACTCAGAATAAACCTGGCAACCATGGGGTGTAGTCCTTTGCTGGGTGGATTCAGAATATAACTTTGTAGAACTCAGGGGCTCCTGGGTGGCTCAGTCAGTTAAGCATCTTTCTTCAGCTCAGGTCATGATCTCTGGGTCCTGGAATCAAGTCCTGCATCTGGCTCCCTGCTCAGCAGGGAATCTGCTTCTCCTTCTCCCTCCACCCTCCCCCACTCATGTGCACCTTCTCTCTCTCTCTGTCTTTCAAATAAATAAGTAAAATATTTTGTAAAAAGAACTTTGTAGAATTTAATGGAGGACACACAGGTGACTGTGTACCAGGGGCCCCATTTCATTGGCTTTTAAATTCTTTTGTATTTTAAAATGGAGTATTTTTCACTGTGGGAAAACTAGAACAATTTGAATAAGCCAAAAAAAAATCAATTACCTTAGCCCCATCACCCAGCGATAACGTCTGTCTATATAGTGATTCCCACCCTTGGCTAAAGATTGGAATCACCTGGAGCTTTTTAAAAATCACTGTGTTCTGACCTCTGCCCATCCCAAGTAATTCAGAACTGGACGTGAGACCCTGGCAACAGCAGACGTTAATGCTTCTCTCATGATTCCAAAGCACAGCCAATATGAAAACCAGCCATGGTCTAGAGCCAGGCTTCTCAAAACTCAGTGTCCATACAGATACCTGGGTCTGCGAGGAGCTTGCAGTTTTGTGCTTCCAAGTAGCTCTTAGGTAATCCCGATGCTGCCACTCCATGCCACACTTTGAACAGCAAATATATAATAAAATGTAACAATGAGAGGATGAAGGATTTCTGATAAGTCTTTGCACAAGTTACTTAAACTGTCGGCATCAGTTTCCTTGTCTGTCAGGTGACAGGGAGAGTAGTAGACATTTTACAATTTTTGTGGCCTAATGTTTAGACACACTTGAGGAGAAATATTAAGATAGGAAGGAAACACAATTAGACTTTTGAGCACATACGATACAACAGGCATGATTTTTGGAGCTCATTGCTTGAGCTCCAAAATGGAATAACATTATTTGAGCATGTAATTTTGAGCCAGGAATCAAACTAAGCATTTTAAATCAATTGTTTAATTTAATAAGCCTCATTTTACCAATAAGGAAGCTGATGTTTAGTGACGCTGAGTAACTCACTGAATACCATGCAATTGCCTGGGGGCAGGGCTGAGAGCCAAAGCCAGACAGTCTAATGCCAAAGCCTGAGTGCTGGTTAGTGCACTGCTAATGAGTACACCATGATGCTTCCCAGACTAGGTCATCACTAAGACCCATCTATATAATGTAATTTAGATTTCCAGCCACTACTTCTTCCTTATTTTGATCATCTAATACTCAGAATTATGCAAAGAAAAATCTTGGCAGAAAGAGAAAGGGGGAGATGTGCACCATATTGCACATCTGAGCACACACATCAGTGGTATGTTAATGGCACCTAAAGATGGCATCATTTCATACAACATCCTTAATATTGGTTCACCATCTGTAGCTTAATTTCTCTGAAGAAATCCAATATGGCATTCAAGGTTTAGCTAACTCCCCTAGAGACTTCTTCAGGTGCATAAATCCTTCTTCATCTAGGCCAAACCGGAAGGCAGAGGGCTATGTGAGATTAGGAGGGAGAGCCATGAGAATTGGTGATGAGGAAACTCAGGAAAGAACAGATGGGACTGGTAAGTATCCAGGTATTCTGGCAAAAGTAGACTCATACACAGCATCTCTAGTTCTTAGCGTGTGTGTGTGTACATGTGTGCATGTGTGTATGCATGTGCATGCATATGTAGGTGTGTAGGTACGAACACATGGTATAGGAGAGAATTGTTCAGAGAAGAGTCCTTTGGAATATTCTCTACCATATATCTTCTTCATTATTCTTCCCTTGTTGGCCACTATCTTATTCTTCACCTTGATGACAAGTTGCCTTGACCCAGATGCCCTAATCGATCTTGTCTGTAATGAGTGATACAGCAAGGGGGCAGGGCTTGCCTGAGCCTCAGAACTCTCCCTTCTGGCTGTGGGCAACTCCATCTGCCAACAGGGCCTGAAGTGAAGGTACAAGGGTGTGTGTCGGCATCGACACTTCCTGCACTAGCTGGCTTTCCCCCCTGTGCTACCTGTAGCAGCTACAGCATCCTGTATCCAAGGGGGAAGTGTTTCTGGGAAAAGAATCCTGCCTGTGATTTCCCCTATGCTCAGACAGAATTGAGAAATGCCATCCACTGGCTTGCAAAGAAAGAAAATGAAACTTATCTGTTACAGAAAACCAACAGCTATGAACCACGTTTGACCCACAGGGTCTTCATACTTGGTTCAGGATGCATCCTTACTTACATAGTTTTAAAGCTTCTATTGGCACCTTAGAAGTTACTGTTTATAAAGGAAAGTTCGAGTTGCAAATGAAAGCTCCATCGGTGATTTCCCTGTCAGATTTTCTTAAGAAAATTTAACAGTAGCACTGTATACTCAATGAAGCAACTCCAAATCTTTACACCTCATCAAGCAGCTCTTACTTAAAAAGCTTGTCTCTGGAAGCCTATTTCCAGACCCTTTTTTATTAACCTTTTTATGACTGATGCTTTAGCTCTTGTGTATTTTTTATTTTTGGTGATTCTTTTCTTTTTAAGGAAATGTTGTTTAGGGAAGCCTGGGTGGCTCAGTCATTTAAGTGCCCAACTCTTGATTTCAGCTCAAATCGTGATCTCATGGTCATGAGACTGAGCCTCACATTGGGCTCTGGGCTCAGCTGGGAGTCTGCTTGAGAGCTCTCTTTTGCTATCCCTCTACCTCTCCCCACCAATCTCTCTCTCTCTCTCTCTCTCTCAAATAAATAAACTTTTTTTAAAAAAAGAAATATCGTTTAGTCTAAGAACACATCTGGTTGTTTCTTTAAAACAAACTTAATAGATGTTTTCACTCCAACATTAATTTTTCCTACAAAAATCTTTGCATTTGAATTTGCATTTTCACTGAAATTTGTACTTATTGTGTGTCCCTTTCATTCTCCAAATTCAGCGCACAGCTTATGTCCACATGTAAATACACAGACAACATTGCAAGGCTTCCTGCTGGGCTTGAATTAAAAGGTGGAAACAGAAGTTCTAGAAGTTGGAATCTTAGGGAAGAGACAATAAACATGAGAATAACTGAGGGTTTTTTTTTCACCTAAAAACACATGCTCATAGTTAACTGGTGTTTTTATGTTTTTATTTTTCCTCCTTTTGCGAGATACGTTTATGCTGAAGTGTTGATTTTGAGCAGCGAAGGAAAAACATCAACAAAACAAAAAAGCAATCTACTAAATGAGAGAAGATATTTGCAAATCATATATACAATAAGGGGATAATATTCAAAATACATACAGGGGCAGCCCTGGTGGCTCAGCAGTTTAGCGCCGCCTTCAGTCCAGGGCGTGATCCCGGAGACCTGGGATCAACTCCCACATTGGGCTCCCTGCATAGAGCCTGCTTCTCCCTCTGCCTGTGTCTCTGCCTCTCTCACTCTCTCTCTCTCTGTGTGTCTATGAATAAATAAATAAATAATTCTTAAAAAACAAAAACAAAAGAACAAAATACATACAGATTTTGCGGGTAAATATAAACCTCTTGTTCCTGCCTGGGTGACTCACTCACATCCTGATCAGCTGGGTTCAGGTCCATCAAGAAGAAAATGGATTCAGAAAGAGATCAGAGAATGCTCTCCTTTTAATGTTTTTGTATTACTATAGATGCCTTATACTGAAAAGAGACTTAGAACATTCCCAGGTAAGGAACCAGGAGCCTAGAGAAAATATGTGATTGCCTAGAATCTCATACCCAATAACAAAGAGGGCTGAGACTGGCACCTAGGCCTCCTGGCTCCCAGGCAGGTGGCTTTGTCACCACTGCACATACTCATCTGCTAGGGAGACAGTGAAGAGGCTTCCAAGTTAGTGTCCCTGGGAAGAATGGTGATTCAATAGTCGTTGGTGACCTTGGACAAGTTATTAAACTAAATTTGCTCCTATAAATGGAGTCAGAATAGTTCTTTTTTCTCATAACTGTGAGATTAAATGAGAGCATGTATGTGAACTATTTAGTACAGTGGCTAGCACATAGGACTGAACCAATGTGGGATACTATAATATGATCATTTGCCTACCTTTCTCTACAAATGAGATAGAAACCAGGATGTGGAAGACCATGGAAATAGACACGAAGCCCCTGTGTGTAGCATTAAAGATTTACAATTTTTAATCAGCAGCTAAAAAAATAAAAAATAAAATAAAAGGCTATCACGAATTGTCCTAAACACTTCCAACTTTCAGCAGGAAAGAGAATTCCAAAAATTGGGAAACCTTGAAATTATTCAAAGAATGAAAGAGAGCATTCAGGTAACTTTTTAACTCCCATGGTTTGGGACCATAATGGCCACTCTGTATAAAACAGCATGGAGAGTTCTAGAAGGTTCATTCAAACAAGTTTTGCTTATAATGTGCTAGCTTCTACATTGAGTATCAAGAACAGGAGGTGAATAAGATCTGCTTTTTACCCTTTTACTTGTGTCATATTAGGAACAATTCACTAGCAATCAGAGCCATTTATTGGGTGCAGTGATGGTAGTATTTATGTTTAACAACTATGACAGGTACTGTTCTAGATTCCTGAGGTCAACTAACGAACTATCCCATATCTCTGCCTTCTTGAAACTGTGGTCTAGAGGGGGATCCCAACCTCAGATGGATTATACCAAACATGCTGGAAAAGTCAGAGAAGGCTTCACCGAGCAGCAATGTGTGAACTATATGGAAGGACAGTGAGAGGTCTAGCAGATAGCTGGGAGTAGGCGTGGAGAACTGAAGAGCAGAGGAAATGAAGACGAGAAAGACAGCCTAAGTACTAATTGTAGCTCACAGGGTTGATAATTCTAGTTGCATTTCTAATACTAAACTCAGCTTCCAACAGTCCTGGAAAATTACATGGAAGCGGCTAAGACCTGCATTGCTTCAAGTAGCACTTAAAGAAAATGTGAATGTCATGGCAGTTAGATTACACAGCTGCGACCCAGGACACCCACAGGGAGAAAGAGCTGGGGAACGATGTCATCTCACAAGTATGGCTTCTCTGACCATAACTACTTAGAACACTCTGAGTTCTCTTTGGAACAGGCAGTGACATTTTTGTGCTTGGGCTGTTTCTCAGAGAGATTGTGAGAGTCCTCTGTCTCCACAACAAAAAATCAAAACTAGTTGTTTTTAAAGTAATTGCATGGTTCCAGCCACATGGTCTCCCCCTCACTTAAGCGAGTATCATTCACTTAGGACTGGCATAATTCTCCTCCTAAATTGGAGGTTTGCATATGTAATTATATCAAATGATGTGTTTGTTTGTATCTCCAAACCACATTCAAAAGCTTGCCTAGGATTTATCTTTGAAATTCAATTTCATCATGTCAGTCCCCAATTTACTGTGCCCAGTGGGTCTACAGTTACATGTGTGATGTACATGCCTCTCTCCTGCAGAGATTACACAATAGGGTTGCCTTCCATGGTGATGAATCAGAAGAGCTGAGGAGAGAGAGAGAGTGCTCTGTTTTATCTTCTCCCCTCTTCTAAGGCCCAGGCACATTCAGCTACAACAGAGATGTTAAAAACGAAGATGCAGCTTTGACCGCTTTGATGAATTCCTCTGGACTGTGAGGATAACCGAAAAACAGCGCTTTTAAGTACCAGAGCTCATCCAAGTGCATCTCTTTAGGAGAAGAGAGCTTTGGCCCCTTTCTTGGTCTTGTCTTGATAACAAGGATTATTTCTTAGTACAAATAACTACCAGTTGTGGCTTTAACCCACAAACATTCCGTTCATTATTTTTATGTCCCTGACTCCCCATGGATAAACCTGACTATGCTATTCATCCCAACCCCTCTTCATGCCTGATTCCTATGCTAACTTATCCATCCATTCATTCATTTATTTTTAAATGTCTGTCTTCTCCAAACATGAGGGGCTTGTTACACTCTAAAAGGCAGAGTTTGTGATCTCTTCCTGATTTTTAAACAGCTTTACTGACATGTAATTTATATGCAATGACATTCACCCATTTAAAGTATATAATTCAGTGGTTTTCAGAATACGTATGGAAATGTGCAACCATCACTACAATCTGTAATTCTAGAGCATTTTCATCACCCCAGAAGAAACCTTGTACCCACTAACAGCATTCCCTGTCCTCCACCTTACCTCATCTGATTTCCTGCCAATTTTCACTTTTGACTTAGATTTTTTTTAAATCTAAAATAAAGATAATGGAAACATAGAGAACTAAAACCTACAGAGGTTTTCCTGCCTTTCTTCCAGGAACAGAAACTGTTTGGCTTTCTCGCAGCCCCAAGTTCGCTGTTGTGTATGTTTTAGGCTTTTCACGAAGGCTGTCTTTCTCTGTTGGCTGATAAATATGTGAAAAACACATCCTGGTGATGGTATGCAGATTATGCAGATGTCAGGGTAGCCACACTGCTCTCTCAGTTCCATGTAAGCATTGTGCAAGTAAGTAACTTTCCTTAAAACAAAACAAAACAAAATCACCCTAAGAATGATCAGAAGAGGAAGCTGACTTCTTCTCTTTGCACAGCACATCACAATGGGCCATGGATGCATGACCCAGTGAGGAGGACCCGAAATGACACAAGTGTCCTCAGGGAAACAGAAGGCAAGGGCTCCTGATCTTTTGTGCCTTGAATAGCAGCAGGCAACCCGCAGAGTGAAGGCTGACAGTCCTTTCATCCATTTATAGCCTCCATATAACAAGTGTTTCTCATTCCTATCGTGACCTCTAACAGAGGATGCCCCCCTGAAGAGGTGGTGAGGTTCATGAAAGCCCCCTTTCCCTTTCTGAGAAGACAGTTATTTCTTATTGGGAAAGTGCCTTCGTGACATGTGACCTTGTCGGATAGAATGGCTGAAAATGAAGCATCGGATTTGTGTGTTAGATGCCCACTGGTGAGACCACAACAACCCTTACTCAATACAAATCAGAGAGCTGTGCCCCTTTTATTCCTCCTTTATCACCTCAGCCACCAGTGCACTCACACCATCTCAATCTCCCCCTCATTCACCCCCTACCCTCTGTACACACTGATCCAGATACTAAAGCAGCTGGAAGTGTTTCCTTCTTGGATACGGCTGGACAGAAAAGTTAATGTCAATAAAAATTCATAGTGAGATTCCACTAAGGGTAGTGAAATTGTGTAGAGCCTTCCTTAGAATTTTAGGAAGAACTGATTCAGGCATCATCCCAAGAGACTTGGATGCAGTAAATGAGGGATGGAGTGGGGCACAGAGTCTGAGTTTTTGAGATCCTGGGGAGTTCTGATGGGCAGCTAGAGAAGAGAAGTTACTGATTCTCCCACTTGAAACTCTTGATTATCGGTTTTTTTCTCCATAATCTCTGACAGTGGCTCATCTTTGTATCCCAAGAGTGCCTAGCTATGTGTCGTTCACATGGAAGAACTCAGTGAGTGGTTTCCAGGTAATACTAAAAGCATGCACCCCTGGTCCACCTAAAAATACTCTCCTGGCACACAAACAATACGTGCCTGAACAAACATATTCAAAGTCTGCTGTAAAAATGATGATTAGAATATATAATCTCTTCTACAGCAACGTTTGTCAACTGAGCATTAGTGAAGTTCCTATTCTTTGTTTTAGGCCAATGGCCAGGTGGGCAACAGGGCTTCAGAATGAAAAGGCAGATCCCTTCCAATGAAGGAACTCTGTCAACTTGTCTAGCAGTCTAGCAGGAAAATACAAACTTGTGAACAATGAATTATAGCATAGAGCAAAGAACAATACTGGTTGTGTTGGGACATACCAGATGAGCACCTAACCCTGGAAGACAGGTCACCTCTCTAACATTAGATCTAAATTTGAACCATCTACATGTGAAGCAGTGGGATGTGGGACATGTCCCAGGAAGAATCCATGGAGAGGAATATCATTTGTGCAGTGGGAACAAAGATTTCCCTCCCAGGGGGAATGTGGACAGATGAGAGTGAATGGGAGTGGGGCCATTTAGTAAAGAGCCATATTACCCCCAGTAGGATTTTATTTTGAAGGCCATTTAACCTCCTGTGGCCTCTTCTGGCTTTCTCCAAAATCCACTTGTTCCCACCCACCACATATATTAAAAACAAAACCTGGAGCTCATGAGTTCCTCGGCAGGTCTTGGTAAAATGCCTTTTCCATACTTCACATCAGCTCACTAGTATCGAGAGTGAGCTATTCGTGTAATTTTCTCTGCCCTTTTCTATCCATCAGCCCAGGTCTCAAAACCAGGCCAATCCATAGTCTCTTGTCTTCAGGGACAGTGTAGCATCAAGAAATGGAATATAAATTTGACCTCCTAATTGCCATTTGACAGCAACAATAATAATAAAACCTACAAAAGACAAACTGGTGCAATAAGCTGGGCAGCTGGGGATCCCTGGGTGGCTCAGCAGTTTAGCGCCTGCCTTCAGCCCAGGGCATGATCCTGGAGTACGGGGATCAAGTCCCACATTGGGCTCCCTGTGTGGAGCCTGCTTCTTTCTCTCTCTCTCTCTCTCTCTCTCTCTATCTCTATCTCTATCTCTATCTCTATCTCTATCTCTATCTATCTATCTCTCTAAATAAATAAAATAAAATCGTAAAAAAATAATAAGCTGAGCAGCCTTGAAGGTTGTGTCTTCTCATTGTCTTTGTCTTTATACTCAAAGGGGTGATTCATTTATGGAAAACACCATTCGAAGGAAAGATACAGAGATATTTCCCATGTGGAACTTATTTTGTGTAAAGATGTAAACCCATAAAACAAAATGATAAAGTCACAATGTGAAGTCTTCGGTATATAAGTTACTAAGTTTGAAATAATTATGCAGACGAGTAGCTATTACAGAAGTAACCTTCTTTGTCAAGGCTAACAAAAAATTATAGCAGCATTAAAAAGTTAAATAAGAAAGTGCTGTTTCATAGCCTGATTCTGATGGCACCAACAACCTGAAATCCTCAATGAAGTTCTCACTGTAGCATTTCAGTCACATGCAAATGAATCATTGAAAGTCCTTATTATCAGGAAAACAATGGTCCTTTAGTGAATTTTCACATCCCCAGAGTGATCATAGCACCTCACAGAGGTAAGCAGAACCTGAACAAATTTTTCAGGTTTTCTTTGTGAATTTGGTCTTAAGGATGATTCAAGACCATCTTGATTGTCACTGGGAATCAGAGAGTTACTGTTACTGTTCCCTATCGTTTTTGCTCTTGATTTCGTTTTGCTCTTGATATCGTTTTGCTCTGGACTTGCTTCCGTGCTCAGTAAGCTACTTGCCCAGATATTCAAAAGTCAACTATTCTCATTTCTACGCAGGTTTGATCACAACAACTTCAAGGAAATTGGATCGAGAACAGCAGGCAGAACATTTTCTAGAGGTAAGTGCGCAGAGGGAACTGGCACTCATTAAAGCTGATTTCACTGAACTCCTTTCACCTTCAGCGTAAAATGGGACCTATATGTCTTCGAACAGTGGATTCCAAAATGAAGATATCTCTCTGGGGCTGATTGGTTCTGAATGTAGAGACTTCTGGCGCATTCCTCCCAACACACTCCTGTGTGCCGACCAGAGGTAGCAGAGCCGCCTTTGCCTCCCCCTGAAAACAAGCAAAGTGCTTCAATATCCCTGCCTGGACTTCAGGCCCCTTTGTCAATCATCAGAAAAGAAAGTTCAGGAGCAGAGCCCTGTGAACCTCCAGGGCCTCCGATGTGAAGAGAGAAAGAGCAAAAGTGCTGTGATCAGAGCAAAGTACATCATTTGTGAAGACGTGTGTTGCCTTGCTTCTCATTTCTTTTCTGAGGAGAGGGTTGAGGAAGAGAAGCCTGCTAGTTGATTCACTGCCTGAGAGGACTGTTTCTGAAACCATAAAATGTACTCCTATAATTCATTAAGACAGAAACAGCAGCAACATAAACTGTAAGAGTGTTATTTCTGGAGGAAAAAAAAACACCATAAGGCAAGAGATGAAAAAATAGATATGAAAGAGCTTCATGGAACATTCTTTCTATACATAACCAGTATCTTTATTGGGAAGCTTGAAGTCTGGGTAGTATGTATGGCACTGTGATTTAAGTGTGACAGTCTGATACAGAACAGATGACAATGGAAGTTAGGGCTTTGTTAAGGTTTTATCACACATCCACTCTTCTAAAATGGCCTGTTAGTCCCTAAGAATCACTTACTGGAATCCACAGGTCCTCCACACACACACTCACACTTCGAATCTCTCCTGGTATTTCCCTTTGAATCAGTTCACAACGATTTATTTAACAAGTACAGGACTAGGAAATGGTGCCTATAGATCCTGGAGTCACCCTGCCATGATTGGCTTGAATGGATAAAAGCTGTTTAATTTCTCTGGGCCTCAGTTTCCCCTACTGTGAAATGTGGCAAATAATTACTACTCCATATACCTCAAAGGATTGCTATTAGGATCGATCCTTGTATTTTATATCAAAGTACTTTTAAAATTCTTAAAGCATTATATGTAATAAAAGATTATTATTATTATCATGCAGCACTGTGATAACCCTTTTAAAACATTGCTATCATCTCATAAAGATGAAAGACTCCAGGCTGCCAAAAAATAATTATTATAATTCTTTTTTCAAAATCATACTATTGGGCTGCAGCTTGTATCTGGTCCAGAATTAGAGTACATTTGCCAGAATAATAACACCTTATATTATATTTATGTGCTCCTTTTCTTTGCAACAGAGTCCAGGACTCCCAGGGAGGTGGTGTTCTCAGATGGTTAAACCTGCTACCTGCCAGCAGGGAAAAAGGAGGGTGTCTCATTAGCTGGGGAATCTGCCTGAAATCACTTACTGTCATGTCTCTGGAAAGGATGGTGTTTTCAAGGGGGGGTGGCGGGGGTTTGATGCAGAATATGACTATAGGGAAGCATGTTTTCCAGGCATTTGAATTTGCTTCCCAGAAGAATCCTTAACAGTTTTGCATCCCTTACAGACTTGTATAAATACTGACCGAATACTTTTATCCTTTAGAGTAACACAGATGGATCTGGAACAGCATTTCTCAGTACCTGGTATTAATCTGCCTAGAGAAGTAGTATAGCACAGCTGCTAGCAACCTCTTAGAGTTGTGGGGAGAAATATGTGTATGACATCCATTCTGGTACCTGGCACTAAGCAAGTGCTCAGTAAAGTGTAGCTGCTGTGGTTTTAATTATAATTGTATAGTGTCATAATACCTAACCCTCCTAAACATTCGACTTGATCTCCACACTCCAGAGAGAGAAGCTCCAAACTGACGTGCAGAAAGGAGCCCCAGACAGCAGACACTTGACTGGGCCTGAATCCCAGGTTCTGCCCTGTGTGCTCAAGATATAGTATAAACAGGAAGTGACAGGGGTCACATAGTAAATGAATAAAGGATATAAGTTCAGATACCAGCTCTCTGAGGCTACTCAAATAAGTTTCCCTTTTAAGTGCCCAAAAATGGGGGTGGTAGGCAACATCCTATAGACTGGTCAGGAAGGCATCTTTGAGTAGGTGACATTTGGTGACATGAAGTCAAGATTCTGCTCAAGGCTATTGTGATTACTCAGGCCAGGATGATGAAGGGTTGAAAGGTGGAGGTGGGTAAAGGTGATAGGAAATGAAGTTGCAGAAGGCAAACAGGGCCATAATGACAGTGACACATTTTTTCATGAGTGTTGTGGAAAGCCATTAAGCCAGGGTGACATGACATGCTTCCCAGTGTAAGCCACTCAGCTGAGCAGAAGTGGCTGAGGCAGGGCACAGGAAGTGGGGAGACTCCAGAGGGCTTTTAGAGGCATCCACGTGAGACATGATGATGGGTTTGGACATAGGTCGTTAAAAAATAAATAAATAACTAGAGAAGACACTTAAGGTTATAGAAACAAACTTCACGAAGCTGACTGTCTCCACTCAGTAGCTGCAAAATTGGGTGGAAGGCAGGAAGTTTTCACAGGGTGGAGAGTAAAGAGCAAAGAGGAGAAAAATTTAAAATTATCTTGCCTGCCTGGGCCTGCGTAGCCAGCCTTGTGAGAAATGACAGAGAAGTAAGTAAAGAGCCCAGAGTCCACTTTGGCTTTTGGGGATTGACTGACCAGATAGCCTTCAGTTCTGGTCACATAGAGCATTTACAGAAACACAAAAGCGATCCAAGTTTTGGTTTTCTGACTTAGCACCTCGGACAGCAGTGATCTCATCTTGGGCCTGAAACTTCTTTCAACCAGGGTGAAAGCAGTGGGTCAAAGAGAATGGTCTCATACAAGCCCCATCATGATTCTGGCTGACAGGCAGCATGCTGACTTTTCTGAGGTTCCAGAGTGGAGATTTTAAATACCAAGGGTCAGCAGAACTGTACCGGCTCACCCTCAAGTGCCCAGCCTTGCTCTGCCCATCTCCCAGGATCCCCATGATTTGGACTCTCTTTTAGTCGCCCTTTGGCTGAGTTTTCAGGCACCAGCTTATCTCAATCTCCCTTTCTCTCCATCTCCCTTTTTCTCTCTGGCTCTCACTTTCTACATTGTACAGTCCTTCGTCACACTATTCTTTTCTACAAAATTTTTCTGTGACAGTTTTAATGACATTCATTTCTTTTCTTCTTAATGGCTCATGGGAAGGATAGTGCTTTAACTCAGTCCTCCAAAAACTGAGTAAGATAGTGTCACTCAGAGTACAGAAGAGAGAGCTCTGCTGTACACAGATTTTTGTAACTGCTGATACATTGTGTGAGTTTTAAGTGGGGGTGTTGGTAATTAACCTCCTGGAGAGCCTTTAATTGCCAAGATAACCCTATGCTCCTCTTAAACTCATATTAACCTTCTGACTCTATTTCATATCTCTCCTTCCCAATAAAACAAAATTGACTCTTCTTGAAAGGACCCATTTAGAGGCTGACCTGGCAGGTACACTTCCGAATTGGTAACCAGGAAGGAGGCCATTAATGATGTGTTTCTAGTTTGCTCTCCTCATGATAGAAGGCACTGTAATTGTATACTGCTGGTACTCTGTACAGTGAATTAAGATATTTAGCTTGACCATGTAAGGGATATAAGGGTTTTCAGTCTGTAAGCGTTCACCTTCCATCTCTGACTGTAAGAGAACAGTTGTCATTATCAGAATCTAAGGGATTTGCTGAAGAAAGAAGAGCAGCAAAAAACTGTGGAAAGAGTCACAAGGACAATGTATTCTTCTTTGGTCAATTCTAAGTGCTAACTCTGGCCTAATTTGAAGTTTGTTATGTGTAAACATTGGAGTGGTCCTCTTTTCGGTTACCATAAAATGCAAAAATATGGGCTTTTTAGCTACTTCTTCAAAGTTATATACATTCCTTGATAGCTTTTTACGATCGTAGCAGAGGTAAAAGCCTAATTCCGGCAAACTGACGCAGGACGTTGATAACGGACGCATAAACTAAATAGCAAATTAATGCTTTAGCTTAGCGGTTATGACTTTAGCCTTGATGACCTCACTATCAGAGTAAGAGTGCTCTGAAAAGGGAATAAATGCACTAATTCTTTCTAATGTTATAATCACTTGTATCGATTGTTTTCTCACCTGCTAGATCTAAATGTCTCGTGGGCCTGAAGCTTGATTTACCCAGACAGTGACTAGAAGCCACATAGGAAAGCTGGGATGTTACATTCAGGCAGGCCTGAGATTATATTTCGGGGTTGCCCACAAGGCTTAGATCTGTTTCCCACATGTGCAAGGTGAGGAATAACAATCCCTGACACAGGCTTGGTGTGAAGAGTTATGAGATGACAGGTGAATAGTGCTCGGGACACTGTCAGACAGCAAGTGTTCCGTGAATGCTGGCGGCCTTCGTCGGTTCTCTGTGTCACACTTCTCTCTGTATTCAGTGTCTACTCTAGTACCTGGTAGACCTGAGGGGGCACTCAATAAGTGTCTAAGAGGCCTTTTTCCCCCCCAGATGAGATGATGGATGGCGGTTGAGCACACCATGAAATGCTTGGGCATGGAGACCAAAACAGAGGGACACACTGCCTCTTTCCATCTGCCTTGCCAAGTTAACTGTGATCCCCCTTTTCCTTATCCATAAAACAGGGGTCATTGATCCCTGCCTCATTGATGAACTGTGCAGAAGGCCAGGCACACATAGACACCCCTCAACCCTTGTCTATCCCTCCCTCTTTTCCATCCCCTCCATTCCCCACTTGTCCGCAACAAACACTTTGTCAGTTCCCTCTTTCTGAGTCCTGGCCCTTGTATTTTGAATAGCTTATAGCAGTTCAGTTATTCTCAAAAGATATATCCACTTAAATAATCCTGTAGTTCCAGCTTAATTATGTGTGAATCTTTATCTTGTGTGCTGAAAGAGTATTATTTGCCTCCCTTTTGATCTTGAAATGCTTCTCTGTTTGGGGCTGGATGGTTCTGATAAAAGTCTTCCAAAGAGAACAGAGAGCTTTATTTTATTTGCAAATCAAAAAAAAAAAAAAAAAAAAAAAAAGACAAGGCCCAGTAACCAGCATAAAGACAGAGGATAGGAAAATGTGTGTGTGTGTGTGTGTGTGTGTGTGTGTGTGTGTGTGTGTGTGTCTGTGTGTAATTTGAAGTATCCTAGAGAACATGGCGAGAATTTAGAGTGCTGTTGGTATAAATAACAAAATACATTACAGAGGGATACACTGGATCTACAGGAATTTAAATTACTTACTCCCTGTCCCTTTAGCATATCATCCATTGTCCTCCATAAGGTATACCTCATGTGACAATTTTTTCTTCCTGTTTGAAATTCTCATCCCTTTTTATAGTCTTATTTTCTAAGAAAAAAAAATACTGTTCTTCGGTAAGTTTTTGTAACATTTCCTCTTGCCTTAGGATGCAAATTGATTTCTTCAGTTGAGTGCACAGCTTTAGTAGTTTCTTCCTTTGGTAAGCCTCTGCTCTTGAAATGATGGTAATTTCTGGTGGTGAAGAATTGCAGGCCTATTTCAACCCATTAAGCAGTCTGTAGTTTGATGATTTAACTACAAGAGAAGTGGAAGTTTTTCTCATTAGGTTCTTCTCTCTGACACCTTTAAGAAACTTTGCAGAAAGTACCAAAAGGCCTTCAGAAAAGATGGCAGATCCATGCCCCAAAACAGCACTTGTAGCAGACACTGGCCTTGGATGAAGAGTGGGTCCTCACTTCTGTTTCTTCCTGTGTTGTACCAACTTTGACAAAGTTAATGAAAATTCACTATTATTTTTCTTCCTGTCTTAAAAACTTTATAGCATGCTGATTCTGGGCCTGGCATTGGGCGAGGCACCAAGCTTCTGTTACCGGAGCTAGTGTGTTTGTCCACTGACAGTGTTTTTTAGTGTTTTTTTCTCCACCCTTCAGAATGAGGTCATTGGACTCTAACCTGCTGTTTATTTGTGAGCTATTGTAGTTAGCTGCTGTCTTGTTATCAAGGGGCTGCTTTTCATTCATATTATCCAGACACTTCTTCCGCATTATACAGATATAGAAACTGAGACTTAGAAGAGATAAGAGAGATCCAAGGTCACACAATCACTTCACAGTCATGTCCAGTATCCGTCTTCCTCTCCTCATAGGATGGGATGGTCCTACACATCCATTAGCACATTGAAATGTGCCCAATGTAATCATCTTTTCCCACTCTTGTTTCACAGCAGATGTACCCCGGTGTCAGATCAGCCCACCCTCAAGCATCAGCATTTTATGTATGAAGAGAGGAAGTTTTCTTTTAGAATCCATCATTGGTTATCCATTTACTACTCCCTCAGCTTCTCTTCAGTGCCCACTCCTCTGGACAGGGGCTTGCCCCGCTGGGCACTGACTGCCCCATGCTCCGGGACAGAGTCCATCTGAGAGGATGTTGTATCCTCATTGGGTGCACCAGCTTGAACACCAGCAGGAAAAGAGACCAGGTGTTACAGGCTGCATCGCATGTGTTGAAAGTCATATGTTAAAGTCCTAAACCCCAGGACTGCAGGATGTGACTGTAGTTGGAGTCTTTAAAGAGGTAATTAATTTAGGGATGCCTGGGTGGCTCAGTGGTTGAGCATCTGCCTGCGGCCCAGGTCGTGATTCCAGGGTCCTGGGATTGAGTCCCACATTGGGGTCCCTACAGGGAGCCTGCTTCTCCTTCTGTCTATGTGTCTGCCTCTCTTTCTGTGTCTCTCATAAATAAGTAAATAACAACTTTAAAAAAAAAAAAAGAGGTAATTAATTTAAAGTGAGGCCATTAGGGTGGGCCCTAAGCCAGTGGGACTAGTGCCCTTGTAAGAGAAGGAAATTTGGATGCAGACCCATTCAGAGGGAAAATCATGTGAAGACACAGAAAGAAGACAAGCTAAGGGGAGAGGCCTCATAAGAAACCAACCCTGTCAACACCTTGACCTCAGATTTCTAGTTTCCAGAATTGTGAGAAAATAAATTTCTGTTGTGTAAGCCATCCAACCTGTTGTCGTTTGTTATGGCCTCCTAAGCACATTGCTGCAGTAGGCAGACTTCATTCACTGGCCCACCCTTGCCCCTTTCTCCTCATACCACCACCTCACAAGGCTATATAAACACATCCAACTTTATTTACTGAGAGATGGGGCACTACAAATACAGTAGAGCAGGAAAAAAAGCCTCCACCTAAATATGGTTATTTCCATGTTCCACACTCCATAACTACAAGTAAGAAGTCTCCCCAAGTTAAAAGTCTTCACAGAAGGCTCTCTCATGGTGGACACTGATTTTCAACTGCTTCCCACACCCCCCTCAAGTGCCTACTTTCCCGAGGGCCTGCTGCCTCCACTCTCTGCAGTGAGGATTTTCCAACCCATCTTTCCCAGAAATCCTGTCCCTTGGCTCAGGAACAAGCCTTTCCCTTTAGATTTTTCTAAATCAGTGTCATTCTCATGTTTCAGATAATGCCCCAAGAGGGTATAAGCAGGTCAGTCAGGGGTGGCCTTTGGCACTCCAGCTTCAGTTTATTAAGGAGTATTGGTGGTGATGGTGATCGAGGTGATCATGATGGTAGGGTGGTAATTGTAATGGTGGTGGTAGTGGTGTGTATGCATGAGTACTTGTGTGTGGGAACATATGCATATGAGGTAGGAACAAGAATCCCATTCTAGGTCCTGCAGGACAGTCCAGGTTGGTGTGAGCTCTTTTTTTTTTTTCATTTTTTTTTTTTCTTCATGAGAAACACAGAGAGAGAGAGACAGAGACATAGGCAGAGGGAGAAGCAGGTTCCCTGCAGGGAGCCGACTCGGGACTTGATTCCAGGACCCTGGGATCACGACCTGAGCTAAAGACAGATGTTCAGCCGTTGAGCCACCAGGGGGCCTGATGTGAGCTCTTGAGAATGATCTTTTGTGAGCTCTTTCCAGCAGTGTGAATTGCATATATACCACTTTTATTCTCCCAATTGACCAATCAGTAAATATTGAATCAGACACGCACAAATTTTTCAAAGCAAATATTAATTCTCAGGGATAGGTTGCTCAAAACAGAAATTGCAAGATAGCCTCAGGGCTGGTAACTCAGAGGAACAGCGTGGATATTGGGTGTGGAGAGGGGAAATATGGCAGGTCTCACTCTCACCTGTCCCTTCCAAAGAGGCTCAGCCAGTAGCAAATGTGGCAGTAGGTGGACCCAGTTTCATCAGAAAGTCTTTATTTAAAAAAAAAACAACCCAAAATCAGATTTATATGTCAAATCTCCCTATACTAAAGTTGACACCTCCACTTTTAAAAATAAATTAGTAAGTCAATGAGCTCCTGTTTTACAACATTTGATATGAGGGAAGATTTTGTTTCTTACTGCCTCATAATTTGTAATCCTCTCACATATATTGTAAAATGCATTTTGTTTCTCATCATCTCTTTGTCCCACATTTTTTTTTTTCACACTGTGCCCTTTTGAACCTGTAGAAATACAAGAAATGAGCCCAGGACTGTGTCTGAAAGAGACTCCATTGAGGTTGGAAATGACAGCATGTGAGGACTTGGTTGGGCTCTCAGCTGAGGGCCACCTTCCCGCCGCCCTGTCTCCATCCAAACCAAAGAAGGGAAGTGTTGCTTTGGCTCCTTGGATTACATAGAGTCTCGAGGGCGTCATGCCTGCTTTGTTTGCCCCTGGCAGTTTTTTACTTCCTAGCTTTGCTTGTCCCTGGTTAGCCTCCCAGTTAATAATCTGCAGTCACTTAAATACGCTGAGAGAGTTGTCTGGAATGAATTCTTGGTTCTATAAATAGCCACCTCTAATTTATTTGTTTGTGAAAGATTGTGTTTGTTTTCTTCCTCCTTAAATCTGAACACTAATTAGTAGAGCAACAGTAAATGAAACCTGTTCCCTTGGACCTGGAAAGGTCCTTCCATCCAGTGACCCTGCCTGGAAATGGAAATGAGCAGGCTTTTGCTGTCTGTTTGCTGGTGGTGCTGGCGGGCAGATCACTGCTCCAGGCAGGTCACAGCTTGTTGAGCTGGGCACATAGGCTGCAGGGAGCTGAGGCTCTGCTTTTGTTTTCACTTGTGAATGGTTCCTTGCACATGGTGCTATGCTGCTGCTTCCTTCCTGGGCAAGCGCTGATTGGGTCTTGGGGGAGGAGGGGCAAGGGGTTGAGGGGAAGGTCTCACCCCACAGATCTGGTGTCACATCCATGGCTTATCCCTTCTCAAAGAAGAGGTCCAGATTCCTCGCACGGCTCTGAAAATCATGAGGACTCCCCACTGTGAGTCACACATCCCAGGAGCCTAGGCTGACTCCCCCCCATCCCCCCGCCTAGTGCAGTGATGATAAATTGACCCTCTGCCTTGGGCTTCTGAAGCTGCTTTTCTCTCTTTTCCCCTTGTGTTGCTTTCCTAGTTTATATTGTGTAGTACACTCTCTGAGCCACAGAATGATCTGTCCAGTCTGATTTCATTGGGGCCCTTCAGAAATCATCCAGACTCATGCCTAATGCCAGATGTGTATGAGCCAGTTCAGCACGTTAAGTCTGTCTGTGGGAAAATAAAAATATAATGACAGCAGGTTCAGAACATGAGATTCCAACTCAAGTGCCTCTATTAATAAAAAGGAAAAACTACTTTGGCTTGCTTCCTGCTTGCTGCAGATAGCTTTGTTCGAGTGAGCTGTTGTTTCAAGACCTTCTAAGTGACTTGCTTGTGTGGCAGATCAGAGGCTACCAACCTCATCTATTTTGTGGCAAGACTGTTTCAGTGAAATGCTGAGGTATTGGCAGCAGGATGCAGGTCACTGTAGGGAAGGTAAGTCAGGGCAGTCCTGGATGTCAGAACCAAGGAAAATAGGTTGGTATGTTAGGGCAAATAACATCAATTCCTTTGAAATTGAGAAAACCTGCCATAAATTTGGTTATTTCATGTTTGGGGCTATAGTGCTGTATGTATTCTTACATACATACTCAATCCGACTTAGAAATAAAACATCTCTTATAAAACAATGTCCTTTGTACCACAAATAGAGATAGAGATAGTTAAAGCATAGGATCTGGAGACAGACCCCTCCACTCACCAGCTGTGTCACCGTTCTTTATCCAGGCTCATATATGCGGGTTGCATATGTATTACACATGTTAAAGTGTTCAATGTATGTTAGCTATTTGATTAGAAGCTTATCATTTTTCCTTGTGATTCCTGAAGCGGTCTTCTTATGGCAGAATTCAGAACCCTAGTGCATTATATAATGCACTGTATTTTAAATTTGTCTCATAGTTGTTGAATATACTTATGGTTCTGTAAAGAGATGGCATCTGTAAATGTACTTAGCATAGCTTTCAAAAGAGCATTAATTCCTTCCTTCCAGGCACCTGGGTGGCTCAGTGGTTGAGTGTCTGCCTTTGGCTCAGGGTGTGATCCTGGGGTCCTGGGTTCGGGTCCTGCTTCTCCTTCTGCCTATATCTGTGACTCTCTCTGTGTCTCTTGTGAATAAATAAATAAGATCTTTAAAAAAATAAATAAATGTATTGTGACCAAGTAAGTTGGACTGGCTCAATTATCCTAAGATAGGTTGAATGAGGAGTCAGCCATGGGTCTGGCCCATCTGTGAAGAGGTCATTGAGTCTCTCCTGGAGGATCTGCAGTCGCCCTTGGCTTTCTGAGTCAGAATCGGAGAGGACACTGAGGCATCCAAGCTCATCTGGGAGAGCTGTATCATTCCCAAGGACCCAAGGACTTGATAAAGTAATTATCCTTGAGATGAGCAGGGGACAGGTAGCTGATTTTTTCCAGTTAGCTATCTCTAGGCCCACGCAGTGTTGTCACTAACTCCCAAATTTTCCCCAGAATTATAACCATTTTCAGGTTTTCAATAGTCTTTAGTTGTTAACAGAGTGTGTTTAATATTTAAACACAAATTGGGATTTTTTTTTTTCTGTTTTATTCAGATGTCAACACCTGCAGTGTAGGAAATAGTATGAGTAGTCCAGAAAACACACAGTGTTCTGGTATGAGTAGTCCAGAAAACACACAGTGACAGATACCATAAGCAAAATGCATTGTCCTTAGATATTTCAAGCCCTGCCCCTCCTTCAGGCCATCCTCAACTCTTTTAGCAAACTGAGGATGAGCTCTCCAGAAACTCCACACCTCCCTGCCTGGCCCTACCTCAGGTGAAGGTCCATCATAGGCTGGAGGGCCGCAGCTGAGGAGTACTGCTCTTTGTACAACGAGTACCTAGAACAATACCTGGACATCATAGCCTCTCTGGGAATGGGTTGAACTTCCAAATGAAGAGTATGGGTAACCCACAAATTAGATCATCCATGCTTGCCAGGTAACAGTGATCTGTACCACCCAGAAATTCACAGAAAGTCCAAGCCTAGGCAAGAGGTTGGCAGGCCTCCCACGGTGCCATCTGGAATGCAGGAAGGGGAAGGGCTTCACCCCACTGCATTCCAGTCCCTACAGAGGCCCCACCCACCAACCCCTGTGTGCTTAGAGCCTAAAAGAAGTTCCTAAATCACATTTACCTACCTGAAATCGATCATCCTCTGTAAGTCATAAATATATAATTCAGAAGGAAGATCATAGATTTTTCATAAGTTACCCTGTTATAATTCCTGGCATGCACTTTTAAAGATGCTGATAAATCTTAAAATTGGGCGTGGGGCTAAGCTCTGTGCTAATGTATACTTTGCTGTTATGTTATTGAGATAAACCCTATTTCTAGGATATTGCTTTCAAAGAAAATTTTAAAAGTTCAATATTTTTAAAAATGTATGACCACTCATTAATATCCCTTTTAGGCTTTAGGAAGACATTCTAAAATAGGCAACTAGTTCACACAGAGCAAGGGGCTTCTGACCTATCAAGCCCTGTGTGCTGAAAAAGCAGAAAGTCTTCTAACTTTCTCCATATACAGAGGGGCTTCCTTTGTTCTTGTCTTATTTTTAAACTGAATGCTGTGAAAGCAACTTCTGATATCCCTTGGCTTACCAAATAAATGGCTGAATTTTTCTCTTCTTGGTGTGGGGATGGCCTCTCTGCCACCTGAGGGTAAGTTTGGCAAAGTCTCGCCTTTACATTCCCCATCGTTACCATTCGAGGGCCATAGATGTCTTCTCATTAGGTGGAAGTGAAGTCAGAAAGTCTGCAGTTAAATTTAAGGCAACATTGTAATCTTTCCAGTAGAGGGACAAGACCACGGCAGATACTCTTGTGGAATGCAGGAATTAGAGATGTGCTCAATTGGTTTCAGCTAGAGAATAGGATGGGATTTATATTTAGTGTTTTTACAGCAGGAGATATTGTTCCATCTCTATCAGCTGTGCCAGGATGTGCTTGCCCCACTTTAGAGTGAAGAATTACAAATCTCAGTGCAAGGCCATGACAGACCCATGATGTGTGCTTTGATACATACACAAAACCATTTACCCATCTATAAAAATGATGCTTCCAGGAGCAACTCATTTAAAAGTTCCTGTCATTTCACAAGGACATCGGTATGTAAGGAAGAATGAACTCAATGTCTAATGGTTTAAAGCATGTGTATATACATCTCAGTGAAAGGAAGAAAATTGGGTCTATTTAAAACTCTTCTTTTAGAAATTAAATAGAGCCTATAGTAGAATTTTTTAAATATAATTATTTCTCATGATAAAATAATTACAAATATGTAACTATGATGTACCAGAAACATGTAATGTATAATACATATTCACTGTAAAACTAAGAAAGAAGAAGAGGGAGAGAGATAGGGAGACATAAAGATATGCAAAATAAGAATTTCACACTCATAATTTACTCATGCCATGATGGTCCCTTTTTACATTTTGGAATACAAACTTCCAGAGCACTTTTTGGACTTATTTATATGATCCTGGATATCATATGATCCTGTATAAAATCTGTCAGAAAGATTGGTATAGCACTGTATTATTTTGTAGTCTCCTTTTTACACTTTTCAATTTATTGTGGGCATTTTTCTGTATTCCATGTGTTATTATCAATTTCCATTTTTGCTCACATGAGATCACATTAAACAGCAGTCTGTGGTTGGTTTTTAATGACCTTACGTAATGAACTGTCCATCACTTTTTCTGGAAGACTGTGTAGCTACAGCCCAGCCCCCTAGCTTCCCTATTCATATTTCTATAAGTTGATTTGGTGTCCATTTTCAGGAAGGCATTCACTTACCTTCCTCTGCCTGTAGATCAACTGAAGAAGAAAACACTGTAATGTCACTTAGCAGATTATTTCATACACTTGACCAGACTACACAGAAATATAAGCAGAAATCCTTCCTTTGGCTGAGTTGTGCTGTTCTACCTCAGAGCATTCACTTATTGAAGGAAAAATTATACAAAGTAAGAAAAATCTTCACATAAATATCTCTGAAATGCTTGAAAAAAGACTACTGTGTATTAATTCCTGTCATTTAGAAAATTAGAAGCTTCATCATGAAACCTAAATATTATAGAATAGTAGATATGTGAACACTTTACCCACACTTCCTTCTCTTCCACTACAGGTTAACATCCTACCTTTACAACATTTTCCTATTGAAAGCAAGATGATAACATTGTAAGCATCTTTTCACCAAAGTCCAAGTAAATCCCCCAGAATCATGACATTTCAGCATTAAATAGTACCTTGGAAATCATCTACTGGATGATGGACTGTTTATATCCCAAATTAAAGATCTGGGCAAACATTTGCCAAATGTGGGCGCACAAGCAAAATCCACAATTGGCATAGCTGTCTGCATTCTCCACTGGTGACAAAGTGCAGTATAAAAAGAGGGCAAGTATCCAAAACAAACTAGCTAAGGCTTGACAGGTCTTTGAGAGGGCACATATGCCATCCCATGTTGAAAAGCCGACTTCCATCAGATGTGTCTGCAGATCTGGTGGAAAGAAGGGCAGCCCCTTAGGCATACCACATCATTTCCAAACGTGGAGCCATTCAGTAAAAGGGACTCTGGAAAGACTGATGTGCACGCCAACGGTAAGGCATCTCTGGACTCAGGGAGACTCCACTTTCAGACGACTTTGAAATGTAGTACTTGGTAAGAGGAAAAACTAATGTGCTTCACCAAAATATCCCATTTTGAGGGTAAAAATGCAAATAAATATATAATTAATGAATATGCCTCTGTTGTGAGATCATAGATTACATGGTCCTTAGTGACTGTTCTTGGTTCCCTCCTGACACTGAGGTGATACTTATTAGACTCTCAGTTAATCCAGGCTAATATTCCTGCCCCCCTCCTTTGTTGTGGTTAGACAGAGGAGGCAGGAAGTGAATCTTAACTCAGGTGCAGTGAGTTCTTATCCAGGTGGACAGGTGGAGCTTTAGTTATAATACAAGGTTCATGTCTAGCTATTTCCAGCTACATAATATGTAACATTAGACATCTGACAAATGGCAAGGCGAGTCCAGAAACTGTACAGGTAGGTACTGTATATGAGGCTGCCAGTTGGGAAGACAAATATATCTTGCTCATTTGTCTATATAGTTCAGCTTCATTATGTTGTCCATGATAGTGTCACTTGTCCCCAGAAGGACAGAATGTGTTAGACTCTGGTTGCTTAATAAATGACATTATCTGGAGATGCCTACATTTCCAAAGGCCAGACACAGCATACGAGGTTGCCATCAGCACTCTGACCATTTTACATGACATTGCGGGCTGCTTACTTCACAAAGGTGTTCAGGCATAAGGTCCCACAGCAGATGAAGAAGGCAAGTCAGTGAAAAGTGCAGCTGCCAGAAGCGATAAGTAGGACGAGAGATGGACTCCTAGGATCAGGATTGAAAGGTGAATCTTTGAGAAGGGAGCTGCCCTTGATTGCCACAATTGAGGTTCGAAGCAAGAGTTCAAAACCACAAAGAATTAGAAGCGAAGGGAAAGCATTGTTCCACTGCTTTTCTGTTCTCTCCTTGATTGTCATACATTTCAATGACATCCAGATGTTCCATTATTTTAGCTACCAACTTGGGAAATTACGTTATAGTTACTTTCAAAGTTGTCAGAACACTAAAACTCAACAATGACAGTTTATAACCCATTTTCTCTAAAGTGCTTAATTTTTTTCTTATAACCCCGATCAGCTGGCATCTAAATGAAGTAAGTCAGGATTCTGAAATTCAATTAGTTTTTGTGTATGCCACGTTGTTCCTTGTGCTCACCCACACGCACACTTGTTCTTGCACATACGTTCTGAACATATTGTACTTCACCTCTTCCTCCATTTGGGTCTAGAGTCATTAAAAATGGGAAATTTGCTTCATGCCTCAACTTTGAGTAGTTGCACTCTTTAATTTTAGACTAAATCATTTAAATATTCTTTTGGCATTCAAATGTGTGCATTTTTTTCCCCAGAAAAATAGAAGGCTAGTTAAAAAGAGTAGTATTATTAATTTTGAAATTGCATATTCCCCCGATGAATAAAAAACATAATGGTATGTATATCATATTTTGCAACCAATTTACTTAAGATTTCTCAGAAAACTCCACTTGTAATTTCCAGTTGCAAGGGGATGAAGTTCTTCAGTGTATAATGCCTGCAGCATTCTTATGGTAATTTTGAAATTGGGAGACTTGGCCACATTCATAAATGGTAACTGTAGAAAATCGGCCACTTTCAAATCAAACAAAAGCATAGAGAACCTTGAGGATACTTTTGAAAAGAGGAGACTATTTCTAACAAGTCTAGTAACACTGTCTGTTCCTCAAGCAGATGAATGGGAGAGTTCTTATAAGAGTATTGCTGTTGCTTTTTTGTATCAGCCACTTGTATTATCTGTCCCTACAGTACTTAGCACCCTGTTGAACTCAATAAATATGCGGTGGTGATAATATTATTGCTCAGAATTCATTTAGCGCTTTCACATCTTTTAAGTGTCACAATGTTCTGCCTACTAGGTGCAGGGAATTTTAATTTAATGCTCATTCTGAGGCTTAAAGCTTGGAAGTGTAATGACCCATGTGAGATAATCCTCCATTCCAGCAGGACAGTTTTGGAGCAAAGCCATTGGGTTGTCCAAGAATTCATTAAAAAGCAGAGAAATCTTACTTCCCACACTAAAATTCAGGGGCTCAATGTACTGGCTTTTCCAATCTCTACCTTCCAAGCCATCCACATTGTAATTTCCTGAAAGACCAAAAAAAAAAAAAAAGAGAGAGAGAGAGAGAAATAGAGAAAATATATCTATGACAATTAGTTAAATAGCTCTGACCAACTTCAATCAAGTTGTGCCCATGGTAGAGGTTGAAATCAAAGTCAAATGGAGCTAGAATGAGTTTATATTTTATCAGGACAACCACGTCTGTCCCTCAGCCTAATCTGGCTATTACCAGGCTTTGGAATATCTGAGAGTTTCTACATATTTTTTTCCTATGACACTGCATTTCCTTTAGGCTTAATAGAAACTGTCCACAGATAGTTTTGATACCAGTAATATCCTTGATACCTGACAAAGTACTTGGTATCTCATAGGCATTCTGAAACTCTTTAGTTGAATGAATGAGTAAATGAATGAATGATTCATCCATAAAGGGAAATTCCCAATTGTTCTAGAAACCTTGGCCTTGGTTATTTTATTGCTTCTTTAAAAGTAGAAAACTTCTAGAATTTCTGGACAAAACCCTTAACTTTTTCTTGTATCTCATTTGAGGTTTAGTGCCTACTTTTTAGAAATCTACTCTATCAATAAATGCAATAAAATGCTCTGAGAATATCTAAATTGATTATAAATCTATGTAAATCATCATTTGTGAGAATGTGCAAATATTTAGTGTGAGATTTGTTTAACAACCCATGGTTAATACAATAAATAAATAACTATAGATACATACGTGCCCATGCATACACACACACACACACACACACACACGAGTGCTTACAACTTATAAAACATGGTAATGACACTCAAGGTTACTCTAAAGCAGTTGGGGCACACCGGAACAATACATGAAGCAGTCATTAACTGTAGGGTAGTACATAAAATTACATGTCTAATTGTGAGGAACAATATGTGTGACCTATAAGAGTTAAGGGCTGGATTTCTCAGGGAGGACTTCATAGAAGACAGGAGACTTGGCCTAGGCTTTGGATAAGAGGAGAAGCAATGTAAAAGAAGAGAACATGCATTATCCATTTGCAGACATAGAGAGGGATGGATATGGTACCCTTGGCCAACTATCACAAAAGCAGCCTACCTACCAAGGGATGTAGGATTTGGAGCATTGGAGGGGGAGACTGAGGTGTAGTAGTTTTGACTAGACACATGAGGAAGTACAGAGCAATGAATGGTTTCTGAGCAGAGTGATGACATGATACAAGTTGTATACAAAGATAATTGATCTGGTAGAAGGGGTCTTTGGAATAAGAGACGGATCGGGCCAGCCTGTTGGGAGGCAGATCCAGGCATAAGGGAATTGCTACCCAATCAGAGGTGGGAGTTCAGTTAAGATAAAAGAGACATGGGAACATGGTCAGAACTTGGGAAGACTTGTTCCTTGGGAAGGAACAAGGGTAGTTATTTCCCACAGTTGTCAAAAGTTGGTATTCAGTAGCAGACCTAGAGAGATACCATAAGTGTGGTTGATTTCATCATGTTTCTTCCTTTTAGATGGAGTGATGGGCCATCATGCCAGCTGCTACTCGCTTGTTTAGCCCCTTCTCGTTCACCATCAGATATGACCTCAGGGTTGTTCTACTCTTGCCTTGTGCAAAAACAAGACTTTCATAAATATTTTCTGAAAAGAAATATAGGAGATGATTTCCTTCTTTTTTATTGTAAATTTACATGTATTTTAGCTTTACGCATTTCCATAAAATTCTTGACTGTGCATGTTGTGACCACTCTGGCAACTGCAGTATTTTGAGCACAGATGAGTTTGACTTAGGGTCCAAGTGGTTTAATTTTCTTCTTCACTGCATGTGTACTTGGGATTTGATCCTGAGATATAGACAGTTCACTCACCACAGCCACTTTTTCTAAAGAACTCATCATCCCAACTGAGTCGCAGTCATGTAGAGATGGAATCTGAAGAGAGGTTCATTGAGGGAAGAGAGGGAAGTTTCCCTTTTGTAACTGTAGCAGTGGTCTAATGTTTTAACAGAGAAGAGAAACTGATGGTACATTTGCTTAACTGGAAGCCCATTGCTATAGCTGGAAAGAGCCTGGATATAAGTTCAAGCTGACTAGGGTCTGAGTCGAGATTCTGCTGTATATTTGCTGAATGATCTAGAGCAAATTCATATTCTGTGATAGTTTCTGTATCCTCAGCTGTAAAGTGGAGGATTATAACAGCCACCTCATTGGCTTGTTGTAAGTGCTGTGTGGAAAGCATGTGTAGAGAGAATAGAAAATGCCTCGCATATAGCAATATATCAACTATTATTAGTTTCCTTCTTCTTTAAGGCAAAAATCCTGGGGCGCCTGGGTGGCTCAGTGGGTGGAGCATCTGCCTTCAACTCAGGTCATGATCCTGGCATCCTGGGATGGAGCCCTGCATTGCATCGAGCTCCTTGCTCAGTGGGGGTGGGGGGTGGGGGGGTCTGCTCCTACTCTACCCTTCCCCCCACTCATGCTTGAGCTCTCTCTCTCTCTCTCTCTCTCTCTCTCTCTCGGAAGTACATAAAATCTTTTTTTTTTAAAGTCGAAAATCCCTGCATATTTCATTGTCCCTCATATGTAGCACAGTCCTAGGATAGTCAATAAGTGTTTTTGCTCAAAGTTTGCAAAAGCAGAAGGGCGTTTTGAGGACTAGGAAGAGCAGCAGCATCCATAGTCAAATGTACCTATTTGCCTTCCAACAGGGAAACCTAGTTCAGCACTTCAGCTAATGCACATCCATATAATTGTGGGTGTATGCACTGCACTTCTAAAGGTGAGCCGTCTGATCTCATCTCACAGGTCTGTCAGGAGCTCTTGATGACTCACCCTCCTACAGATCAGGGGGCTGATTATGTTATTAGAATGTCAGAATTATCTGGAATGGCTCTGTCACCCACCTACCAAGAGAACGAAGTTTGAGGCCGCTGTGTTCAAAATGCCTGGAAAATGTGAATGATGTATGAGATGATGTATGAACATATATGGAAGATTTGTTTTCAAGCTGTTTTATGACAGACCTTTTTCTTCTACTCCTGTGCTTTAGCTATTACATTGTTCTTAACTTAAAATTGGTTTTAGTTCACTTCTAATTCCTTCAGTGCTGAGGATAGACAGGTTCTGTGCCCTGTGTGATAGGGACAGAAGGTGAGCAAGACTTGGCCCACTGGAACCAGCTCTCACCTCTTGCAGGCGAGGAGAGCCCTCCATCAGGACAAAATTTCCAGTCATGACATTCATCAAAATATTTTTACTCATATTATAATGAAAGGGGTAAACTAGGAAGTGCCAAAATGGATTCAGCTAGAGAGCCCTGGTGGATTGTCAAACTGGCCACAGAGTTTTGCATTTCCTCTTTATCAAGATGTGGAGGCTTGGCTTGGTGACTTTCTGTGACCACAAGCATCCAGCCCAGCCCCAAGAGACCTTGCTTCTGTTCTTACTATGTTTTTTTTTTTTTTAAAGATTGATTGATGGATTTGAGAGAGAGAGAATCTTGCTGTTTGTATATCCTGAAACTGTGCCCTGTTTTAGCAATGTGATCACTCCTCAGAGGCAAGTTGGACCTTCCATCTAAACTTCGGTTTGAGTGTCGACTCTTGATGCCACACACACACCAAGAGGGTATATTACAAAGGGTTTGTTACTCCAGTAATGCGCTTTCTGAAGAGAGCAGGATAAGCTTATAAGCTGGTTCAAAAGTGTCTGGAGAAAGTAGAAAAGTAGACTGGTTTGGAGTTATAGGGTGGTTGGAGCTGCAGTGACCTCTTCTGCCCCACAGCCGGGCAAACAAGATTTGAACTTCTTGCCAGCACCAAAGGTAGAAGTACTGAGCTTTCTTATCATCCTGCCTGGATGTGGAACAGAAGGGGGGAGAAAGTATGGTGGGGCCTGAAAGCTGTCAGCAATCACTCTTGAAAATACAATCACATTCTTTATTCCTCTTAAGTGGAAGTGTCTTCATAACACTTCACACCTGAAATTATCTTTTCTTTTTAATTTACTTGTATTATTCCTATATCTATCCTCAAGAGATTATAAATTGAATAATGGCTGAAACCAAGTCTGTATTTGTTCTCTACTGAATCTTACAGCCTCTGGATTACTGTTTGATATATAGTAGATGCTCAATAAATATTTGTGTCTGAATGAACTTCTCTAAGTGAACATTAGTTTCTCTGTATCCAATCCTGATGCTTAGAGTCTTGTCAGAGAACAGTTGTACTGCAGGTAATTCTAATCATCTTAAATTTGAATATCCTGCTTTGTGTCTCTGGTAAGTTGATACTCCCAAAGGAATGGTTAAGAAATGTTAGCCTTTGGTTCTTCTCTGTGCTTTGAGCTATATCCTTGGATCGAGTCAGATTGCCAGAACACCATATACCTGGATCAGGTTACGCCAGCTTCCCATGAAAATATTTTTACAGCATTACATTCTTGGTTTTTATTGAAGTTGTCCTATTACACAGCCATATCCACCTGTCACTGAATATTTTGTAAAAGTGCTTCTCAGAACATTGCCCTCCAAGTTATTTACTATTTCCTAGGAAAGACTCTTGCAGCAGGATCTCAGAGTTTACATTGCAACTACCTCTATTACATGAGGAGTTTAGCCATCTGTTCTAAAACTCACTGCTGTGCTAAGTGTCAGTAGCTTCCCTTAACCTAGATTTCCTCATAGTATTATCCCTAGCACGCTCATACCCCCAGCTCTTGTCTCTGTACCTTTCTATCATTATGTATATAGTATATATAATATATGTATCTCCAGATGCTTCAGACAGACTGGAAAAAAAATCCAAGGAAGACTTTACTTTCCATCGCCCTCCCTCTGTTTCAGGGAAAGCTGTTTAGGGAAAAGCTGAGTGCGATGCTGTCAGGTCATTCCATCATGGTGGAAGTGGGATTCACCCTTAGGTCTCCCGTAGCACATTTTAAGTGGCCAATAACTGCTTGCTGCACTACTCTCCCTTGAGTTTTTAATCCCATGGGTCTTAATGTCATTTGTGGCCCGAACTTATATAGAATGTAGGCATCTAGAATGTAAAGTACATCCATGTTCCAGAGATCTTTCAGAGGCTATCTTTTGAGTAGAATAGAGGTTGATTTTCATCTGTATCCTCTTACTACTGACCATAGTGCCTGACTCTTAGGCCCTAAAAGCTGTGGTGGAGTCATTTTTATTGATCCAGGAGCACTTTAATATCTTTGAAACCTTAGGATTGGTTCTCTTCTTTTGCTCACAGCTTGATACGCTGAATATGAAACAAGAATTTACTGCTAATGTAGTTGTTGTTGTTTATAAAGATTTTATTTATTTATTTGAGAAAGAGGGGGCAGGCAGGTACACACAAGCAAGGGTGGCAAGAGAGGAGAGAGAAAGGGAGAAGCAGATGCCCTTCTGAGCAGGGAGCATGATGTGGGGCTCAATCTTAGAACCCTGGATCATGACCTGAGCCAAAGGCAGGTGCTTAACTGACTGAGCCACCCAGGTGCCCCTAATGTAGTTGTTTTAACCTACAATTTAAAATGTGTGAAAAATGTATTCCAATTAACCTTTTCTCTAGGAAATAATGGGTACACAGGGATCTATATAGAGATAGTGTCCATAAAATGAATATATTTGCCTGTTATTTCTTTTTTTTTTTTTTAATTTTATTTATTTATGATAGGCACACAGTGAGAGAGAGAGAAGCAGAGACATAGGCAGAGGGAGAAGCAGGCTCCATGCACCGGGAGCCCGACGTGGGATTCGATCCCGGGTCTCCAGGATCGCGCCCCGGGCCAAAGGCAGGCGCCAAACCGCTGCGCCACCCAGGGATCCCTGCCTGTTATTTCTTACCATGTAGTTGGGAGATATATTTTCATTAAAAACATGTCTTAAGTTGCTGGACTGTGAAACATTTGGTGAAGAAGGACATGTGGTTTGGCAGGGTTGCAGCCTGCAGTGGGGGGAGCAGAAGTGTCCCAGACACTCTTACGATCTGCAGCACTTTCCCCATTCTGCTCCTGTACTCCTTTTTCTTCATTCCCATTTCTAGATTCCACACCCCAGCTTCTGGAGCTTAACTCTTCTTCACCTTAACAGCAATTTAAAGGATCTCTTGATAGACATCTAAATCTGCTTAAATTTTTTTGGGTCGAATAAAAATGAATTATTATTAAACTCTACCAGGGTTTCAAACTCAAAATCTGCTAAATAAGTTCTTCAGAGAAAATATTTAAACTCTGCATTTGTTGTCCTCTTAGGATTTCTGTGTGAAAGTCCAAGATTCTAAATGCCATGGCATTATTTGTAATGAGACCTTGTATGTGTTGCAATATGGGCTTATTTTGCTAATACAAGAAATACATCATCACATATGAAGTGGGATATTAAAGTATCTTATCAGCTATTAATTACAGGAAAATATGAAGTAAAAAGCTAAGTCCCTTTTGGGGGATGAAAATTTTCAAAATTAAATTCTGATGATTACACAACTCTATAAATATACTAAAAACCATTCCATTGCATCCTTGAAATAGGTGACCTCAATAGCATATAAATTATATCTCAGTAAATCTGATTTTTTTAAAAAACTATGTCCCAGTAAAGGAATGAAATAATGCTTTTTAAAAAAGATTTATTTGTTTTTTTGGGAAGGAAGGGATATATATATAGAGAGAGAGAGAATCCTGAAGCATGGAGCTTGATCCGAGGACCCCTGAGATCATAATCTGAGCCTGAAATCAAGAGTCAGCTACTTAACACAAGTGAGCCACCCTGGTGACCCTGAAATAATACTTTAACTTACATATACTTATAAAGTCATCAGTGAACCCAATAAACTTTCAGTTGAAACAACTATTAATTGCAACATTAAAGATATAAACCTCAACTGCCCAAAGAATTTCCCTAAAGTTCTGTCTTTGGCCTCAGCTGTGTCTTATGACATACAAATGGATACTCATGGCAATGGCAAGTGTTTATTAAGAGCCACTGTGATAGGAGCTCCTCCTGGAAAACCAAAGGTTTAAAATGTAAAACAGAATTGCATCCATTACCTATTTTCCTATAACAAAACTTAGTGACTTAGAACAATAACCAACTTAGCTTGGCTAAGTTAACTTGGCTCCTGATGTTTTGCATTCCTGAGTTGTTCTACTTGTCTGGGCTGTTTCATTTGATCTCCACTGAGTGTTTTCCACAGATAGTGGCCAGCTGATGAGCAGGCTGGTTGAGCTAGGATGGATTCACTGGCATGTCTAGCAGTTGACAGGCTTCTGAGGTGCTTGATGCTCAGTGCTCAGTTCTCTTCCACATAGCCTTTCATCCTTGAGCTTGGTCACATACTAAGCTCAGGATTTAAATGTAGCAAGGACAGAAAACACAAAGCATCTTGAGGCTCAGGATCATAACTTACAGTGTCACTGCCACTGCATTATATTGGTTAAATCAAATCACTAAATGTCTTAGTTTGAACTGCTATAACAAAGTGTCATAGACTGGTTATAAAGTTCAAGATCAGGATGCCAGCATGGTTGGGGTCTGCTGAGAGCCATCTTCCAGGTTTCAGACTGCCAACTTCTCGTTGTACCTTCACAATAGAGCCAACTAGTTCTCTGGGCTTTTATAAGGGCCCTAATCCCATTTATGAGCTCTCCGCCCTAAAGACCTCCCAAAGGCCCCACCTCCTAATACCATCATGGGGGTTAGATTTCAACATATGAATTTGGGAGGACACAAACGTTCAGTGTAGAACACCGAGCCAGCCCAGGTGCAAAAGGTTGGGAAATAGGATTCACCTCCTGATACAAAGAGCTACAAAGTTTTGGGGCCATTTTTACAATCCACTATGACAAGCAATCTAGCTGAATCTAGTTTGGTACTATCCAGTTTATATGATCCATTTTAATTAAAGTGGTCTCAAGATAAAGATTATTTGGCCCTGAGTATTGTTAAAATACAGTCATAATATTACATATGTATTAAGTTTTTGATTAATCACCCCACTGGAAGTGGCAGAAATAACAGCAGCTGTTGCTAACATTGTTTACATTTTGCCTTTGAGTTTTGCCACCGATTTATCTAGCAAGGTTTTTTGTGTTCCTAAATTGCACATCATTAAATAGGAGCCTAAAGCCAGAGGAGCAAGGGGAATTCAAGATGTGATTTAAATTATGCTGTGGTTAGTACACTTTGGGTTACTGAGGATTGACTGCATTATGATTTATGTTCCAATTCTGATCATTTGCCAGCTAGAACTTTTCTCCCAGCAATGGAAAAAGTTAAAGAGTAGTTCCAAAGCATTCACATGAATACAAGAAGAAACACAAGAGTGGGAAATAACACCCTAAGCACTATTGACTAATATCAGAAAAGAAATTAATAAAATCCCATCATAAGGCATCATAAGGCAGCAGGTAATAGGAAATTGTCAAATACAATCTCACAACCTTGTTAAAGATATGAGATCATTATCCCACTGCCTGTTGTTCCTGAGAGAGGACAATCTACTGGTGGAGAGCAGAGTGCCTAGGTCTAGCCAGAAAAACCACTCAACTCCACAGACATTTGACATTAGCTTACATCTGAACCAAACACCTGTGTTCATAGCCACTAACATGTTCTACACTCAGGCAGCCTGGGTGGCTCAGCGGTTTAGCCTGATCCTAGAGACCTTGGATGGAGTCCCACGTCAGGCTCCCTGCCTGCATGGAGCCTGCTTCTCCCTCTGCCTCTCTCTCTCTCTCTCTCTCTCTCTCTCTCTCTGTGTGTGTGTGTGTGTGTGTGTGTGTCTCATGAATAAATAAGTAAAATCTTTTAAAAAAATGTTCTACAGTCAAACTCTGAAAATATTCTTCATTGAAATTTGAATCTCAGAAAAATCCATCCTCCAATTACTTAAAGTCTAGTTTTCAATTTTTTAAAAGATTTATTTATTTATTTTAGAGAAAAAGAGAGAGCACATGCACTGGAGTGGGTGGAGGGGCAGAAAGAGAGGGAAACAAGCAGACTCCCCACTGAGCTCAGAGCCCTATGCAGGGCTCAATCCCAGGACCCCAAGATCATGACCTGAGCTGAAATCTCGATCAGATACTTAACTGACTGAGCCACCCAGGTTCCCCATTAAAGTATAGTGTTCAATTTGATTTCCTATCATTAGGCATCCATTTTTTATAAACATAGCTCCCAGTGTGATGGTGTCAAATTAAATGCCTACTTTGAAGCTATCTGATAAAGGGAGGGGAAAAAAAGAATTTTTTAACTGATTCTACAACTATAGAAGTCTAGTGTTGTAAAAGGTATCTTAAAGGCCATTTTCTTTTTACAATCTGTTACCTCAGATATGGTTGTTATTTTTCTAATAAAAGTAGTAGGGAGGTTTCTAAGTAGCATGTTAATATAGGATTACAAAAAGCGGGATCCCTGGGTGGCGCAGTGGTTTGGCGCCTGCCTTTGGCTCAGGGCGCGATCCTGGAGACCCGGGATCGAATCCCACGTCAGGTTCCCGGTGCATGGAGCCTGCTTCTTCCTCCACCTGTGTCTCTGCCTCTCTCTCTCTCTCTCTGTGACTATCATAAATAAAAATTAAAAAAAAAAAATTTTAGGATTACAAAAAGCTTTTCGTTTTTTCTTCAAAACAGTGATTCCTTTTCTGTGCCCTAATCTTTAGGGTAATAGATTTATATAGACTCCTTTTCAACATATTTGTCTCTTGAGTCAAGACTGCAATAGCGACAAACATCTTGCCACGCTGGAGAAATTTGCCATCTCTTCATTATCTCTCTACAAGTAGACAGTTTGGTTTTTTGTTTTTTTTTTTAATTTTTAAAAATTTCTCCTTTTAAAAATTTTTAAATTAACAATTACCAAAATAATTCTGCTATCCAGAGCTTTAAATCACTTCACCAAACTTACTATAAAGTTTATAGAACTTGACATTGGAAAGAATTGTCGTAAAGGCTCTGACAAATTGTAGGAAGTTCTAGTTCAGAGTTCTTTTTTCTATATCCAGGTTTTTAAGGGTATCTAACTTCTAAAAATTAGGGGTTACAGGTGGCTTAATTTTCTTATCAGTATGTTTATTCCTTAGAAACATATTTTATAGTCAACAACCACAATTTGAAGATGATACTAGTTTCCCATATAATCATCATAAATATGAATTTGCTGAGGAAAGATCCAGAGCAATTATATCAATAGGAAATGGTGACATTTGGGTTACTTATTGTTAGAAATACAAATCTTCAGCTGATTTACCCTTTGAATAATTAGTAAAAGAATGACAAAATGCCTAACATTTGAAATATTTTTAATGACAGTGGAAAGGATATACTCAGATGTCCAGAACAACTACTTGACACATGATATGATAAAATTTAACAAGTGAGTTGCCAGAAGCACCAAATTAGAGCTGATAAGCCATTCTGGTTGAAAATAGAAGAATCGTTAAACTCTGAAATAATAGAAAATGACATTCAAAAACAACTAAAGAAATCTAGAATGTCTAAAGCCATTTCCTCTCAAATGATAAGCTCATTTGTTATTATGTAGCAACTGGGATATATGATAAATGGAATATGTCAACTTGGTAGCAGTGGGCAGATTCAACATGAAAAGTAAAAACTGTCCAATATAGTAGAAAAGAAATAAGGATGGGATTAAAATATCAGGACACTATCAAATTTATCTTAATAGTAAATCTGTTCAGTGGAAGTCTAAATCACTCTGGTTCTAAACTCTCAATAATACTAACACTCACTAGGGGCTCCTGGGTGGCTCAGTGGTTAAATGTCTGACTTTAGCTCAGGTCATGATCTCAGGGTCCTGGGACTGAGCCCTATATCAGGCTCCTTACTCAGTGGAGAACCTGCTTCTGCCTCTGCCCCTCCCCCTACTCATGTTCTCTATGTCTCATAAATAAATAAATAAATAAATAAATAAATAAATAAATAAATAAATAAAACATTCACTAAAATTCTGCTCAACTCAAAATGTTAATCATAGTCATCAGATAAATGTAACACAAATAATTATTTAGCTAGAGTTGTAATAAGTGTTGTTGTTGTTTTTTAAAGGCCTGGTGTGGATAATAGAGGAAGCCCTGGTAGCTAGAACTCTTCATTTTTAATTGGTTTGCAACTGGAAATTCTGAAAATGGGAAATGCAGTCTCTGCCTGGTGAAACAGACCAGAGGCCTAGAATTAAGTGTCATCACCATGTCAGGTGTTATAGGTGGTGGGTTGGGCAGGAGGCCAGCACAGCCCAAGGGCCAAGAGGGCACTGACAGAGGAGCAGGGACTGACTTTAAAATATCTAGTGTAGGGCAGCCCAGGTGGCTCAGTGGTTTGGCACCACCTTCAGCCCAGGGTGTGATCCTGGGGTCCTGGGATCGAGTCCCACGTCGGGCTCCCTGCATGGAGCGTGCTTCTCCCTCTGCTTGTGTCTCTGCCTCTTTCTCATGTATGAATAAATAAAATCTTTTAAAAAAAATAAAAATAAAAAATAAAATCTCTAGTGTACACCTTGTGTAAGGGCTCTTCCTGGTCTTCTCACAACCCAAGAGATGATCTTTGTCTTTAAAGTGACATCCTAGACTTCCTATATGTTTCTGTCTTTGGCCTCACTTGTAGCTTCTAGCTTCTCTCTGCCTCCTGTTGCTGTTCTGTGGCCACTCGCCATCACCCTTACTTAGGCTGCTCCCACTGCCCTTTTCCTTGTCCTTCCTGTGTTTATTCTTGCACTGTCTGTCTGTTATCTATTGTGTCTCTCAGAGTTCTCAGCCTTTGAGACAACATGCTGCCTAGTCACAGCATTGCCATGGCGCTATGCAGGAACATCGAACCCCTAAAATTCATTAGAAGTAGCCTTTGTGGGGTGCCTGGGTGGCTCAGCTGGTAAAGCGTTTGCCTTTGGCTTGGGCCATGATTTTGGGTACTGGGATCAAACCCCGCGTGGGGCTCCCTGCTCAGCCAGGAGCCTGCTTCTCCCTCTACCCCCGGCTTGTGCTGTCTCCCTCTCTCTCTCTCTCTCAAATAAATAAATAAATAGAATTTTTAAAAAGAAGAAGAAGTAGCCTTTTGGTCTCCGATACTTTCCAGGGAGTGTGTTCGTGTTACTACACTGTTCTAGAGTTTTTATTCCCAGGTAATCTTTTTTAGAAAGCTAGGGATTGTCAGAGTCTGGATTTGAGGACACCAAAGTTTGACCTTAACTAATACTAGAAGACAAGTTATCCATATTATCAAGAGATGTCTTGGGGTTCCTGGGTGGCTCACTTGGTTGGGCGACCAACTCTTAATTTCAGCTCAGTCATGATCTTGGGGTCCTGGGATTAAGCCTTCATAGGGCTCTGCACTCAGCACAAAGCCTGCTGGAGACTCTGCCCCCTCCCACTCTACTCTTCCCCCACTTGCACTCTCCCTCTCTAAAAATAAATAAATAAAATCTTTAAAAAAGAGAAGTTTTGAATATTGAGGATTTATTGGGAGAAAAGATAAATGAAAGACCAGAGATAAAATCATATATACAATGTGATTAAGACTTATCTATCTAAAAAGAAAAAGACATATCTATCTATAAATAGCCATGTTAAAAAAATAAAACTACTAGTCAAAGTCATTGGGAGGCAAAATATTTTTATTGAATATGGAAGTGTGTATGAGAAAACTAATTGATGGTTTACAGTTTGCTTTCCACTTGTTCTCAAGCCTAGAAATATTTTCAAAGCATGGCATAGATCACTGGTTCTCAACCAGAGTCAGTGTTGCCCCCCTGACATTTGATAATGTCAGGAGACATTTTTTGGCTGTCACCATACTGAAGGGTGGGGGGAACCTGGAGGGCATGGATATCTAGAAGTTAGATGCTAGGAGTGCTGCTAAACATCCCCAAATGCAAGAACAGCACACCCCCCCCATAACGAAGAGTTAATGGAGCTCAGATGTCAATACTGCCCACATTAATAAACTCAAGCATAGGTCAGCAGTACCCATCTTTCACGTCTATCTTGCAGATGTTCCAACTCTTTTGTCAGTAAAGAGCACAAAGATGCTGGCTTTACAATATGTGCATTTAGACCAGGAGGTCCCGCATTATTCCAGTGATCCAAATTCACTCGTACTTCTTGGCAACCTTCACATAGCAAATGGCTTTCATATCATCTCCAATCTAGTATAACAAAAGTGGCTTGCTCTCTCTCAGGTGGCTCAAGGATTTCTGTGAGCCCTTAGTTTCAGTCTTCTGAGGGGAACAAAGCTTTAAAGACAGTAAGAAGACCTCCAAGAGTCCAGTTGGTTGCTCCTTTGTCTATATCTTCTTTTTATATCTCGAGTTGAATAGGGGTTTACTTTTTTATATATATAATTTAAGGGTGGCATTTTTGTCTCCTCAGTAAATTAAATTAGGGCATGATGCCAGTACCTATCATAATGACAGCACATAAAAATCATGTAATTAATGTTTGTTGAATGGTTGACTTTATTTGTATTGTTCAGAGTTTTGTATACAAGTTATAGATCATAAATTCTAGTTGCCTATACTTTCCTGTCGCCTTCCACAGAATTATTCTGTCTTCTGAATTCAATTTTACTTTTTCCATTTGTTTTATTTTTGTCATCCAGGGATCTATTTTTCACCCAGTTAGTCCATTCATCAATTTACTAATTATTTCTTGTGATAGGTGCTGGCAGCATTGCCAGAAAGGTGCAAGAGACCTGTCTTTCAGGAATGTGGAAACAAGATTCGAGTAAAGACAATATATAATTCAATTACACAGAGAATGTCTGGATGCTATAGGAATCTATTTATTGAAAGACTGGAATAGAATTTGAATCACAGAGAAGGAGTTTGTAGAAGTGAAATGACTCAATCTACACTCCTGAAAGGAGGGTGGGATTGGAACAGGTATCTTTTTGTCCATCATTCACTCACTCACTCACTCGGTAAGCAGATTTTGAGTGTTGACCATGTGTCTAGAAATACAAAGAGGAATAAAGCAGCTCATCATTTAGTGAGGGGAAAAAGGGACAGTAAATAAACCTCCCAGGATAGTTTGATAGGTTCCATCCAAGGGATTAAAGAGAGCAGATTTGCTTGACTGGTGGAAAGGTGATGAAGGACAGCTTCCCAGAGGAGAAAACCACTGAATTTATTATTTAAAATGGTTGGAAGTCAGTCCCAGGGAGAAACTGAGCAGTGTTCCAGATATAAAAAACAGCAGATTTGTGGAGGGGTAGGTAGTGGACTGGAGCCTAGAGGAAGGAGAGACAAAAAGTGCAGAAAAGGATAGGGACAGTGGGAACATAAGAGTCGCGAAGAAAGGAGCAAAGCTGTATGTCAACAGGCTTTGTGTGCAAATAACAGAACTGAAATATGACCTGGAGTCACTGGAAGAAGCGGACTGCTTGATAGTAGTGATGGATAAATGATTGTATTCTGGAAAGTTCAGGAAGAAGACTCAAGGGAACTTGGCATATTCTGGGGTTATTGGCCCCAGGCTCATGTTTGAAAGTTCAGGAAATCAATCTGAATAAGGAGCAGAGATAAGACTATAATGTAATGTGGTAGTTGTGATGGCTTCTTAGCTGCAAAATGATAGAGCATTTTAGCAGCATGTGTGCAATATCCTAGGTGAAGACCAGATGTGAAGCTTGAACACCAAATAGGTGATTGTTATTTACTTATCAAACCATAGGCCAGGTGTAGGGGAGAGCCACAGAAACAAATGAAGGGCTGGATAACAGTCTTCCCTGGAAGGGAAAACTGACAGAATGAGAGGGAGAACGGAGAACCAACCAACTGCTATCAGCTTAGGCGAACAAGAGCATGGTGGCTCCTGGGTGAACTAAGCACACATGTTTTGGTTTGAGACACAGGCCAGTGAGTTGAGTTTGATGCATTACGTTTTAGAGGCAAGGGAACCAAAAAAGTGAAACTTCCCATTTGGTCCTTGAATGTATGTAGGAGAAATATGTGCAAGAAATTGAAGCTAGGGGCACCTGGGTGGCTCAGTCAGTTGGGCCTATGTCTTGGCTTGGGTCATGATCTCAGGGTCCCGAAGTCAAGCCCCACATCAGGCTCCCTGACCAGCAGGGAGTCTGCTTCTCCCTCTCTCTGCTCATACTCCCTCATCTCTGTCTCTCTCAAATAAATACATTTTTAAAAATCTTAAAAAAAAAAAAAGAAATTGAAGCAGGAGGTACAAATTAGGAATCATCAAATCATAGATGGTTAAGAGTAAGTAAATGCTTCTCCATGTTCTTTATGTCAGTTTTTGAAAGTTTTTCCAGCATCCAATAGCTGCTTTAGGCTGGCATTTGATTAACAGAGTACCACTTGTAAGTGTCCTTTTCTTTTCTGTTTCATAAGCACTACTACTTTATAAGCCAGCATATTCTGTAACCCCCTCCTGATAAATTGACACCTTCGGAAGCTGCGTGAAATTTTCAAGCCTCCAAACCCTCCATGAGTATTTGATGTTTTCATGCATGGGGAAACGTCACTAGTTTAATTGTGGTGAGGGCTCTTAGTAACTGGACCCTGTGTAGGGGAGTCGACATGCCTCTTCTGGAAAAAGGACAATCTCTGGTGGGGAGAGAGAAACACCCTGAGGTTCCCTTTTGTGTCACCGTATCAGTGGACCCTTCACATATTTGACAGCCTCATATGTATTAGACACTGGATTAAACCCTGGGGATGCAGCAAGTTCCTATGGGGCCAAGTCAAGCAAGAAATCACAGAAATCACAGTGGGCATGTGAGGGCTCAAAGAGAGGTCTGCACCAAATGCTGTAAAAGCACCAGAGGAAGCAGAGGCTGACCTTATCTGGGGAAGTAAGGTAGAAAAATCAATCATTTGAACTGAGCCCTGAAGGCTAAGTAATATGCTTTAACAGTTAAATGAGATGCTGTCAGCTGGCACTGAATATATATGCTTGTGCATTTAGTCTATGCCAGGGACTCTTTGGGCACTGAGGGTGTAGCAGAGATGAGAGATTCATAGTGCCTGTCTTCATGTTGCTTGGGTTGAAGAAGGATAAGATGAACAGGACACATGTTAAGAAGTAGAACAATGGAGGAGCCCCTGAGTAGCTCAGTCAGTTAAGCACTTGGCTTTGGCTCAGGTCATAATCTCAGTGTTCTGGGATAGAGTCCTATGTTGGGCTTCCCACTCAGTGGGAAGTCTGCTTGTCCCTCTGCCTCTCCTCCTGCTCATGCTTTCTCTCTCTCTCTTTCTCTCTCTCTCTCTCTCTCTCTCTCTCTCTCTCAAATAAGTAAATAAAATTTAAAAAAAAAAAGAAGAAGAACAATAACAACAACAACAATGTAGTGGAGTGACCAGGGGAGTTGTTTTAGCAAATGGCCCCTCTATGGAGGTCCTGAGTTAAGACCTAAATGAGAAGAAGGCAGATAGGGGATATTTACAAGCTGCAGCAATGATAAGTACAAAAGCCCAACCAAAACTGAACTTGGTATGTTTCAGGGGACAGAGAAGGAAGACAGCCACTGTGAGTGGCCAGAACCAAGTAAATGGGTACGATATCAGCAAATGTGGAGTTGGGGAAATGGTAGAGGACTGGCAGCTTATGTAGGGGCCTTATAAGACATGGTTTATAAAAACTCTGTATTTTACTCCAAATGTAATGGGAAGGCATTAAAGGATTTTACACTGGGAATTGGCACTCTATAGAAGGATCCCAGGCTGGAAATCTAAAGCTGGAAGTCATTACTCCATGGATAAGTTTTGAAGCCATGAGACAAAGTATATAGATAGAATAGAGGAAAAAGCTAAAACCTTTGGGCAGTCCAGCGTTTTTTTTTTTTAAGATTTTATTTATTCATTTGAGAGAAAGACACAGAGAAAGAGAAAGAGAGAACATGAGCAGGGGGAGGGACAAGCAGACTCCCTGCTGAGCAAGGAGCCCAATGCAGGGCTCAGTCTCAGGACCCGTTCATGACCAGAGCTGAAGTCAGACTGGGCCAACCAGGCACCCCTGGGCAGTCCAACAACTCAATAAGACTGCAGAGGTGGAAGTAGTGAAAGCAGAAGGAGAACACCCAAGCAGTGGTGCCTTAGAAGCCTAGAAAAGACAATGTTTCAAAATAGCTGTGGTTGGAGGTATCTGAAGTGGTGAGAAGTCAAGAAAGATAAAGACAGAATGGACCTCTGACTGTGGCTAGTGTAGGGCATTGGTGACATTGATAAAATCTCTTAACATGGAACTGTGGAGGCAAAAGCCCAGGTAAATTGCAGGAGGAGGGGCAAGGGACTTAGGAAGTAGAGGTAACAGGTAGACTGACTCTTTCGGGGGTTTTGCTTTGAAGGAGAATGAGCAAATGAGGCAATGACAACAAAAGCAAAACAGTTTGAGTTAAGGAGGGTTTCTGTTTGTTTTGGGTTTTTTAAGGTGCCTACCATGAAGGCGTATTTTTGTTTCCAAGTAAATGATCCAGTATGGAAGGACTTAATGGTACTTCAGGGGAAAGAGGAAATTACAGGAGCAAAGCCCTTGAATGGGTTGGAGGGGAATCCAAACTGAGTAAGGAAGGGCAGGTAGGGAGCATGTGCAGAGGACCAGTGGTTGTAGGCTCATAAGTAACAGGGCTGTTTGAGCCAGGGTATGCAGGAGGTCATCTAAGGAGGAGGTGATAATCACACAGGAGTTGACAATTATGTTTGAAACTGAGATTCAGAGGTGTTGTGGTTATTGGTGATGTCCACTCTGGATTTACCTATCAAAAATAACATCTAGGCTGTATCTAAGTTTATATCATAAACTTATTTTCTAACTTGGTTGACAATGTCATGATTAACAAAATATTCATTCAGCCCAGAAATGGTCGTTGCATTGCATACAAATTTCTGAAAACCATAGTAGTCTTAGAGGTTATGGTTCAGGAACATCCACACTTGATATAAGAGAGTTCTGAGGGCATCACAAAGGTAGAACACTGAAGCTAGGGAAAAGAGGAGGGTAAACAACAATGGGATACACCCTACATACCTATCAGAATGAACAAAATCCAGAACATTGACACCAGTGTTTGTTGGTGAGGATGTGGAGAAACAGGAACTCTCATTCGTTGCTGGTAGGAATGCAATATAGTATAGCCACTTGGGAAGACAGATTGGAGGTTTCTTACAAAATTAAACATAGGATCCTACTTCTTAGTATTTACCCAAATGAATTGAAAATTTATGGCCACACAAAAACCTGCACACGGATGTTTACAGCAGCTTTATTCATAATCACCCCAACTTTGAAGCAATCAATATGTCCTTCAATAGGTGAATGGATAAACAAACTGTAGTACATCCAGACAATGGAATATTATAAAAAGAAATGAGCTATCAATTCACAAAAACAGATGGAGGAAACTTGAAAGTACATTGCTAAGTGAAAGGAGCCAATCTGAAGAGGCTATACACTGTATGATTCCAACTATATGACATTCTAGAAAAGGCAAAGCTTTGCAGACAGTAGAACCCTTGTCTCCCTCACAGGGAGGAAAAGAGGGATGGGTAGGTAAAGCATAGGAAATTTTTAGGTCAGTGAGACTAATCTATATAATACTGTAACAGTGGACACATGTCATTATTCATTTGTCAAACCATAAAATATACAACACAAAATGTGAACTAATGGAAATTACGGACTTAGTTAATAGTAATATACCAATATTGTTGCATCATATTTAACAAATGCCGTACATTAGTAAAAGATACAAATAATTGGAGAAACTGGGAGGGGGGAATATGTGAAAATTGTACATTTCTCAACTTTTCTGTAAACTTAACATTACTATAGGGAAAAAAATGAAGGTTACTGGGATCCCTGGGTGGCGCAGCGGTTTGGCGCCTGCCTTTGGCCCAGGGCGCGATCCTGGAGACTAGGGATCGAATCCCACGTCGGGCTCCCGGTGCATGGAGCCTGCTTCTCCCTCTGCCTATGTCTCTGCCTCTCTCTCTCTCTCTCACTGTGTGCCTATCATAAATAAATAAAAATAAAAATAAATGAAGGCTACTATTTTTTTTAAAGCAACACACTTGTTTCCTTGAAATATTATAAGTACTCAAAGTGAGATAAAAAATGTTTGCCAGGTAGGCAAGGAGAAAAAAAGAAGAAGGTTCAGAAAGAAGGAATAAGCTATGTGTACAAAAACACAGAGGAAGAGTGGGCATGGTGTGCAGGTTTGCTGGGCAATCATGCTGAAAATGTTGGCAAGCGAACGATCACATTTGCTTTACAAAATGCTCCCTGAGCCTGCAGTGGGGACTATATGGATTACAGCCGGAGCAAGACCAAATTAAAAGAGACAAGTCAGGAGGCTATTCCCCTGGTGGAGAAGAGAGTGAATGGGATCTGAACTAAGGGAAGAATAGAGAAGTGGAGGTACCTTTGAGATAGATTTTGATGCTGGAATTAAAAGACCTTGGTGATTGATGGAATGTGTGAATAAACAGGCAAAGATTCTAGAATGCTATAATTTAGGGAATCCCCATGGAGCCTGAGCAAGTCATGTCTGACTCGAGGCATGCATGTCTGACCCCACCTACTGCTGAAAGACCTGCCTGATTTTTCCAGCACAATGCTCTAGATTGTTTTCTTGACACTTTGCGAAGTAGTATTAACACTTTAAGGTCACTAGGGGGCTAATCATAGCCATTTTTATGATTGTAAAATTGAATTGCAGTTCTGAGAACAATCACTGCAGTTCACACAAGGTTCTTTCTTGGAAGAGGATTTCACTATCTTATAAGGACAAAGCCATTTACATTAAGACCATTCCATGAGGCCAGTATCATCAAAAACATTATATATACAGCTTTTGCTCTCAAATTCTTAGCCACCCACCTCAGAGGTCCACTGAATACTAAATCCCCTGTTCATTCCAGAGGTTATGTGTCAAGCTGGTGGACACATGAATGAATGATTAGAAGGATATATGGATGGAGGCAGGTAGACGATAGATAGATAGATAGATAGATAGATAGATAGATAGATAGATAGATGATAGAGAAATTAACAATAGTAGTTAATGCTCTGTTTCCATAGACATGTTAACAATTTTAAAGTGAAATTATAAAAATAATTAATAAAATTTTAAAACAATTTTAGAATGTTTTTAAAGGAAAATTAGTAAAAAGTAAACTTACATTAAGTTTCAAAAAGATTTTATTTATTTACTTGAGAGAGAGAGTGAGCAAGAGCAAGGGGATGGGCAGAAGGAGGAGAAGTGGACTCCCCATCTAGTGGGGAGCCCCAGGCCGGGCTTGATCCCAGGACCTTGAGATCATGACCTGAGGCATAGTCAGATGCTTAACTGACTGAGCCACCTGGGTGCCCCTATATTTATTATTTATAAATAGGTGAACTTACATTTATATTAAACATCAGCTACATGCAAGATACTGTTTTAGACACTTAAATAAACTACTAGACTCACAGTTCTTGGCTGCATCAATTTACATTCCCACCAGCAATGTATAAGCATTCCTTTGTCTCCATACCCTTGCCAACACTTGTTATCTCTTGTCTTTTTGAGGGTAGCCATTCCAACAGGTGTGGGATGATAACTCATTCTGGTTCTGATTTGCATTTTCTTGATTATGAACACCTTTCCATTCACCTGTTGGCCATTTGGGTGTCTTCTTTGGAAACAGTGTATTATATACTTGAAAGTTGCTGAGAGACTAAATCGTAAATGTTCTCACCACCAAAAGGAAATGGTAATTATGTGATGTGGTGAGGAGGGGTGGGATTAAGCTGTGGTAGTAGTCATTTAGCAAGGGGCAGGGAGGCTCCTGGGAGCAGAGATGGAGGCTTTTGTTCCTTTGGGTCTCCAGTACCTACCAGGAAGGTAGTTGGTACTCTAAAAACTGCTTGCTGGGATCCCTGGGTGGCGCAGCGGTTTGGCGCTTGCCTTTGTCCCAGGGCGCGATCCTGGAGACCCGGGATCGAATCCCACATCAGGCTCCCGGTGCATGGAGCCTGCTTCTCTCTCTGCCTCTCTCTTTCTCTCTGTATGACTATCATAAATAAATTAAAAATTAAAAAATAAAAAAATAAAAAAAATAAAAACTGCTTGCTGAATAATGAACGTAATATTTCATTAATCCTAGTAAACTCTCTGGGAGCTGATGTTGCTATTCCCATTTAACAACTATGAATATTGAGGCTTAATTGAAATAATTTGCTGAAGGTTGGTGCAGCTTGGACATAGTGGGAAAATTCGCAATGGAACACAAGCATACATGACCCAGAAGCATTGTCCTCCTTTCTCTACCCTGTCATGTACATGGCTCTTTGAAGGTACTGAGTGATCCCCACTTAAGCTTCTGCACAGTTCTCTAGCTAGGGACCGAGTTACTCTTTCAGGTCAGGGAGAAGCCTCATCATTTTTGGCTGCTGACTTGTCTGTAGTGGCTCCCATGTTTCATGTCTCCATCTGGAGCCACTGTTTGAGAAGCATCAGCAGAGAGCCTGAGCTAAGGTGGTCCCAGCCCTCCAGCTTCAGAAAATGAATAAGATAGGGACGTTCATGACCCCAGCCTGGCAAGGTGCTCACCATACCCACACATGCATTCACCACAGAGCACACCATAATTCCTCACCCAGGGACCACCAGACCACGGTTAGATAGCCATGAAAGTGACTCCCATTGATTCAGGAGAACCCCTTTACACTGTGGAAGAGTGAAGGGGAGGAGAAGAATGGCGTTTCGAGGCAGAATTGTTAAGTCATAGAAAATAAATAATGCCAATTGACCCTTTAGGTGTTTGGCCAGACTCACATAAGACTGCTAAAAGAACAGTCAATTTTCAGAGACTCTCACCTTTGTCTCCAAATCACTGCCAGAGGTTATTAGCATTGTCCTGCCAAAACACAAAGTGGCCTCTCCAGAAAGTGCCCAGGCCTCATATCTACTGATAATGTAGAAAATTTTGTCTTTCTGAAGAAAGTCATAAATATGGCAACACCATACCCTTTTGAAAAGGAAAGATTCCTAGTATTTGAGCTACAGAGCCCCATCTATTTAAAGGATCTGTCACTCAGATGCAATTTCAGTCACTTCTAGGGTGGTCTTTTAGTTTTTCCTCCTTTCCTACGTGTAAAATGGAGATATGATCCTCCCACCCCTGCCCATCTCATTGATGTCTTTAGAAAGCTGGAACCAGGCACTGATTACAGACCTTTGTTGCCATAAAGAGACAACAAAATGTGGTTAAGGAAGAAGAAAGAGCCTTAACTATGAATTCTTTTCCTCTGATGGCTAATTTTTTTCCTCTTATACCTTTCCAAAAAGATGGCAAAGTGACATCCACTCACAGGGTATTTAATTGCAACTTTCAGAAGAATGAAACAGTAATACCTCACCGGATTCTCAGTCACGATTCAAAATGTTTGGAAAAGCAAAAGATGAAGTGTACTGTCAGCAGAGGGGGAAGAAATTGGAATTTCAAGTAATCCTCGAGGTCTACTGATTGCACTCGGTAACAAAGGCGATATACCAGCCTGTGATTTTAGTCTCTGATTTCCATTCAGCTGGGGTCCTTTCATACCAAACAGGGTTTCTCTCTGGGTAGCCACAGTACTGGTGGTCTAAAGAATAGCAAAGAGCATTTTGTTCTTTTATAACATGGTGATGTCAGAGGCAAGGAATTTGATCCTGATTTCTACCTACAGCAATCCAAAGGCAGGTTAAAGACCTCATCCGAAGCCTCTTCCTAAACCCCCGAGAAAGGATATGTACACATCTACATCACTATGTGTGTATGAAGGTTTATTCATAAAGGGACGCAGAGATAGTCATGTGAATAACAGAAGTTGATGACCTAGCCATTAGGTAAGAATTTACCTGGTGAGTTTAATTTTTACACAGAATTACTAAACATAAGCAGTCAGAATTCCCAGTATATTTCAGTCAGCTTTTTAAAATTTCGTGGAATTAGTTACTGAAGTTTGGTAGAATAAACTCAAAGTCAGAATATGCATTACTCACATAAGTCACATAACTGACATCCAGGAGCCAGGCAGGGTTAGGAATTGCTCAGCTGTGAAACAATGCTGAGGACCCTCATTCTTCTGTCCAGCTGTCATCTGAGTCAGGTCACCCAGAAGCAGGCATCCACCTTGGTTCTAAGGAAGGCTGAGAAAAACAACTAGAACTATGCATTCCCTTGTTCACATCGACCCAGGGATGTAGGAGGAGGCAGGGGTGCTAAGAATAAGTGGCAAATAAACCTGGTGTCCTATAAACCCATAAAAAAAAAAGATGTGTTCTTTTCTTCTATGGCATTTTGTGAGAAATATGGGTCTTAAGGATAAGCAAAACCTTTAGAAATCCTTTGGGCAGCCCTCCAAAACAACATAAATACATCACTCCAGATAGATTTTAAAACATTTCATTTTCTGAGGATGAATTTCATAATCACCTTTTAAAAAGAGAAATCAATGATACAAATTCCTTTACCAGGACTTTGATTTTCCAAAAGGAAAGGACGTTCCTTTAAATCACCGGGTCCCCCAGGACCCTTGGGTAGCATTTAACAAGGCACCATTGCATCAATGATCCATTAGGAATTTTTAGACTGAGAACTTTTGTACACAGCCCACATACAGAGCTTTTCCCACTTCCATTATCCCTTCCTTATTTGTAAACATGCCTGTTACCTCTTCTAGGTGGCAAGCTCATGCAGGGGCAGAGACCATGTTTTTGCTCATGTTCATCTCTCTCTCCCCCACAGTGCTTTTACATTGCAGGTCTCCAAAAATTAATTATTGAACATAAAATATGTATTTCAGATTGAGACTAGTGAATTCAAAGTACTCTGATATAAGCAATATAATACTTTCTATATGAAGACATGATACTCCCTCACTGTTAGCTGATTTTTCCAAGGAGTGTCTGTGAATTTGAACTCATGCCCTCTGAGTCTCTGAGGGCATGGTAGCATTAGCCTGGATTTTACAAAGTGCTACATCTTTTGTGGTCTCAAAAGTCACCCATGAGCTGAGTGACTTTAAGAAAAGCTTTTGACCTTGCTGGATCTTACATAAGCTATTAAATGGGATTAATTCTGCTTGACCAACTTCCCTCATCAATTTGTTGGGAGAATCAAATGAGATCTCAGATATGAAAGTGCTCTGAAGGCGTGGCATGAATGAGATGGCCTCAATATTATTATTGAAATGGGTTAGGGGCTCAGAATATGAGAGGTCCCTGTCACCCTGTAGTTTTCAATAATAAATCACCCTGATGGCAGACCCACAATCTCAAAAGTACTGAAAAAGAGCACTTAGACTTGAGCTGGCCTGAAGATCCAAAGTGTGCCAGGGCTAGCAATAAGAGGGCATGGGTCATCCACACTCAGGCTGACCTGAGTGCAGTGGTGTGTCCTGGGCCTCTGGCCATTGGATTTCAGAACCAAAGGATCAGAATCTGTTCCCTCTTGACAGCCATATGTCATCGCCAGGTAGCCTTCAGCTGCTGCCAACAATGCCTCATGTGATCTTTTGTTTATATCATTTCTAGAGATTTCTGGGGAGGACTGGGAGCCTATATGTTTTGGTAATGGGCCTATTCATTGGAGCATGGAAACCAATAACTCTTTATGATCAATAGAAATCCTCACCTCCTTTAAGTCTATTCAAAAGTCATTTTTATCATAAGCTTTCTGCAGAGTTTTTCATTCTGGTAAAAATCTACTCTGGAAGCTTAAGCTGATCCCTTTTACTGTCAGAGAAGGCTTCTTAGGATATTCTCCACATATTTTAGTGAATTAGTGTTTCTTACATTGGTTGAATATTGTAATATTTGACAAAGCCAGAAAGAAAAGAAAGATTCTCATTCACAAAGTTACATGTTAAAGTCTGGAATGAAATTTTTCAGGACGATTAGAGCAAATAACTCAACCTTCAGTGAGTGCGCGTTATGGTGATAAATCTTGCCAAGAGCTTGGCAATCTCTGCTGCTTCTCACACATTCTGAAACATGGTTTGGGAATATTTCTATCCAAGAGCTTTTGCCATAAAGTCAAAATAGTTCAGCTGCCCACTAAGTAGAGTCTTACAAAAAGATATTAATTATTCATTATTCACTTTTTTCCAGTGCTGCCCGCCAGGAATCTCTTTCACACATAGGTACTTGTGGGCCTGATCTTCTAAGAAGAAAGTTTTGGAAGAAAAGAGAGAGAGAGAAGGGAGGGATGGAGACAGGAGAGAAGAATTGTCCTGGCAGTGTTAGGCCGTGATCCATAAAATGAACAGAAAGGGCATATCTGTTAAATACAGACATGACTCTGGCCTATGTGAATGTAACACATAGTAGGGAGTCCTGTTTGGTCATCATAATAACACTCTGAGAATAAAAATTCAAGATCCTAGATTCAAGATTCAAGTCATCTGTAAAAACGGCTGCATTATATTTTCATCCAGCAGAGAAACTGAGTACTTATGGAAGGTCTTTCATTTCAAATGACTTTTCAATATTTTTGCCTGGGCAAAACGACTATTTCTAGAGTTTACAGATGCACAACTTGAATTATACATTTTTAATTGACTCCTGGGGCAGTGTGACTCTCATTTATCTTCCATGATTTAACACATTTAATCTATTTTGCTTTTGACATGGGCAGAAAGTTCACCAGCCACTGTTTTTACATTAGTTAGGCTTGGTGGTGAGGGCTGCCTCTGGGGCATGATGATGAGAATGTTCTTGCCGAGCCCTCTGCCTCCAATGTTGAAAAGTAAAAAGTGAAGAATCATTTTAAATGGAATTTAAATAGATGAGTGTTGACTGGGAGCAGAGTGCAAGTTTTAGGCTTTTATTTTTTCTGATTATTCTTTCAGGTGATTATTCATTGTCTTAAGTTATTGGATTTCTGAGTCTATTTGATTTCAGGGTCAAAAGATAATTTGGCTTTTTTTTCTCCCCTTATCTCTAGGAGAAGGGTTTTAAGAAAAAGAAGAAAACACAAAACATGTAAATGCTCAAAAAGGAAACTCAGCTTTTTTATTTTGTACCAGTCATCCAAATATTCAAGAATTTATAAACAGAAGGGGTACCAGAGCATCCATGTCCTTGTTTTTTTAAATTCCTTGCTAAATTGTTAACAGTTCCAGGTTTTTCATCTAATGAGCAGGATCTATATTTTATATTTGTGATAATACATTTCCTTTTCTGGATACAGTATGGAATTATTCCATTGCTAATGTTTGTCATATCCGAGTTTTCATGTCTTTGGCAGTTTACTTTTCCCTACATTGCTTTCATTCATCCTGTTGTAGGTCCTGAGAATGGAAAGAAAGTTCTTGCCCTCAGAGAACTCACTAATCGTTCTCAGGGGGTTTGATAGGAATGAGCATAAATTCTGAGGAGGAATCTAGGTTAGATCTGAGACTGAGTGGATGTGTTTACATTCCCCTGGAAGGCAAGAACTGGATGAATATAAATACATATCTGATAAATGTGCTGAATATGGATGCATCATAAATACTTCCTAAATATTGCATATTGACCATTATGTTCATCCTCAAGTTTGCCTTTCTGAATCCATGTAAATCTATTGAATTGATCTTTATTTAAAACTTACATATACTCCCTTTTGTCTTGTGAAAGTAATTAAGATACTTTAAGTATCCAAGATGACCCATCTTTCTCTTTTAGTAGCTGTATCCTAAGACATGTTTCCCCAGGGATTTTAATTTTATTATGTGCAAAGAACAAACCCTACCTGTTGTGTGATTAATACAAGAGTACACAGGATTTTTAATAGCTCTGTTAATGGGATAATGAATAATGTTTGTTTCTAACCAACAGGATATCTACCTAATTTACCCTAATTTATTAGCAATCTAAGATCTTTACTATGACTCAAAATTAAAATAACATGCTGTTAGAAGCACGAAAACAAAGCAGGATAAATAATCCCTTCACCAATTCAGAGCTGGATTCCTGATGCCTCTTGTGAAAACCTAAGGGAACTGATGTTAGGTTAGCATTTATTGTGTATCAGGACATCGTGCCTGGTGCTGCCAATATAGTGATTGATGTGGCATTGTCTTCACCCCCAGGGAGCTTAAAGCTAGTTCAGGCAAGGATGTTAAAGAGGACAGACATAATAATTAGGTATGTAATCAGTGAGATGTTAGTATATGAATAAAGACAAGTGAAGCATAAAAAGGAAGGATTCTGAATGTGGTGGTGTCTGAGAAGCGGTCCTAAAGTAACAGACATTTGCATCTGGCATTAGAGGATTTTGTAAGAACTATAAGAATAAGGGAGTAAAGAAGATTCTATGCAGTAAGAAACCCCATCAAAGGTGAAAGGGCATTGAAGTACATGTCCTATGTTGGAAGAATAAGTGAGCTTTCCTAGAGAAGGTAGCCCAACTTGCCTGCCACTGCATACCCAATGTCTAAAACCCTGCACACTATACAGCAGTGGTATATGTGCGTTGAATTAAGTGACCTGATTGTGATTAGGACTTCGGGTATAGACTGGATAGAAACTAGAGGCTGAGAGAAGCCTTATCAATACTAAAAAATCTTGCAGGTTAATACTGAAGGGTGTGGGCTTTGTCTTGTAATTTAGCACTTCCCAAAGTATGTTCCCTAAAATATCACATCTGAAGGATGTTAATAAGCATCACTCAACAAAAGGGTCTTGTTGTCAGATAAGCTTGGGAAATATTGATTTAAACAAAGTTAAACCAGCTTCTTTGCTTTTGCTTTACCCTGATTTATGTGCATTGTAAAACTCCAAGAAAAATCTAACTACAGTGTTCTTCAGACTTCTGGGATCCTGAACCCTCTCTTTTAAGGCAGACATGTTGCAGGGTTGATGTTCTCCATGACACATTTCACGAGATTTACTTTAGGCAACCACTGAAGTCCTCTCAGCAGGGGATTGCCATCATCTGAATTTCATATTAGAAGATTCTCTGGTCTTGTGAAGAATGGACTGAGATAAGACAAGACCAGAGGCAGGGATCCAGGTTGAAGATCCGTACAACAGTGGGGGCAGGAGATAATGAGAGCTTGACCCCAAGAAGAGAGAAGAAAGAACTGAGAGCTACAACTGACACTTCAGAGTAGACTTGTCGGGGCTGCCATTAGAATTATACAGGTTGTGCCCTGCTCAGGGACACCTGGCTGGGGAGGTCACAGAGCAGGGGATCGGGCTCACAATCTTTGTAACCAAGCTGCACATCCCGGCACAGAGCTGCCTCCATCCTAGGAAGGCCACCTATTTCTGATTCACAACTAACAGTGTCGTTAATGACTGATGAGATGTGAGAGGAAAACCAGAGAATTGTTCAAGAAAATTCGTTTGTTGTTTTGATGATCGTAGGGCTAAAGATACCTTAATTTTTTTTGAAACTTATTTTGATTCTTATAAAATCATAGTACCCGGAGTAGGAATGATATATGTGCAACTCTGCTTGCCCTGAACAGTCTCTGCCAAAAGCTACAGTTTTATCTCTGATTATTACAGAGAGATTTTTACCAAGACCTTGAACCAAGGGTTACAAGCTCAAAAGACTGCAGAGCATACTCTGGCATCATAAATGACTGAGCTATAGCAGGCAAAGTGTTTACATATGAAGCTTACAGGAATGTACTTCACTTACAAAAAGAAATATATTCTCTTCCATTTGTCTGAAAATGCAGACTTCTCCAGCTATCTTTTATAACCATTTTTGATAAGAATATGGATGGCAAGAAGTATTTCTCCATTCCAAGAAAAACTTTTGCACAATATTGTTGATGAATGAAAACTGACATGGCTGAAGCATCATGAACACAATAGACAGGGGTGGGCCAGTCCTTCTTATTCTTCAGGAGAAGTTGGGAATTTGAATTTTTATATGAAACCCCTCTAGTTATAAATGTTGGCAGAAATTTTTATACTACACTGCATGAGCCTAGGAAAAGCCTATCTCTGGGCCACCAATTTTTTCATGAAGTCTACCTTAGTCTGTCTGTGCTATCATCCATACCCCTGGGCCTAATTTTTTTTCAGCTGAAAGATTTCAAATTCATATTTTTAGGTAGATAAGGTGCTATATGACCTGCTGAGTTGCCATACAAACCCATGTTGAATTACCAATGGAGCTAAAGGCACGAGAGTCTGCCGGGATAAAAGTGATGGAAAGTGTGAGGTCCAGTGCTGGGAAATGAGGGGAGGCTACCAATATCCACCTCATGTTGTAATTCATACCTGGTGGATTCTATTTCACAGAGAGGGGAATATGGAATAGTATATGGACTGAGGCCTTGATGTCAGGGGAATTATGAAATAGTACAGAGGGATTTAGTCCTAGGGCTCATATGATGTCATATCTTAGTTCATAGCAGAACTTTCTTAATGGCCCACATGTGAGCACATAGATTGGACCCATCTGTTTGAAAGGGGGAGCTAGCACATGTGTGGTAATCGCCATCATTCTAAAGAAACTTTGAGGAGGTGTTTAGTTCCTGCTGATCGGGAAGATTAGAATCAAGCCAGTTTTATGAATAGAAAATGATGAGCAGATGAGCCTGGAAGGAAATGGAAATGTGATGAGATTAGTAGCTGATGTGTACCTCTCTGCAGGGAAAGAAAGCTCTAAGAGATGTCAGGCTGGGAAATACTTTATTTCCTGAAGTGCAAAGAAGAGATTTGGACAAAGCTATAATCTTAGCAGCCACTGCCAAAGTGAGTTGGTCAAGGATCCTTCTTCAAAAGCTGCCACTTAGAAACTGCTAAGTCTAAACATGGAATGAAAAGGTACCTTCATTGTCCTGAGATGCAAGCTTCCCACATGCCTCCAACCAGCAGATATTTATTGAGGACCAACTATGTGCTAATGTGGGCTAGCACCTACAGTGGCTCACAGGCTTGTGGGAATCCACACCCTGCAGAAGACAGACCATGAGTGCTCACAAGGGGTCCCTGGGTGGATCGTGAGCATATTTTTATCTTAGGGCTCCCCAGTAATGTAACATCTTTGGGCAAAGATCCCAAAAACGAAAGGCATGATTCAGTGGCCCAAAGACATAGGCTCCTTGGTTCCATGGATCACGGCACCCCTCTGGTTTGTGCTTTTAATGTTTCAGGACAAATGAATTTTCTGGAAGATAGTTTAAAGGAAACTCTCATCAGATTAATATCGTATGTTCCCCAAAGATTGCTAATTCTGACACTTAGTGAATAGATCTTCTTGTTTCCATGCCTTTGTGAATGGCCTTCCTTATATGGAAGGGAATACTTCCCATTCTCTTCAGAAGGCTGCCCCATGCCTCCTAGATTCACCTCTTCCCAAAACGTTACCTATGTGCATGCCTTTCCTATGTCCTTCCTTTCTTTTCTTACCTACCTCATTCTGTACTTCCTTTTATCTCCTTTCCTGTTTCTTTCTCTCTTCCTTCTTCCCTTGTTTCCTTTCATTCCCCATTACCTCCTTTTTCTTATTTCAAATGAAGACTTTTCCCATCTAAAACAAACCATATCACAAAGGTATTCAACCCAGTAAGTATATACCTCCTAAAACATTGAACTACCTTACTGAAAGCTGGGAAGAGCAGGGACATGAATCTTCCACAGTCCAGAGAATATGTCCCTAGACTGTACCTAAGAGACAGGAGGACTGGATGGGCAAGGCATGATGGAAAGTGACTGGAACACCTACCCATCCCCAAGTTATTTCTTAATGCCAACTGATAGGTCAAATCAGAGAAATCACGTGTAGTAAAACCAAGAGCAGGTGGTTTAAAGCTTGCTTTTTATTTCTTTCCCTCCATGGGGGCAATATGGGTGATAGTATAGGTTAATTTTAGCTCAGTGCTTTTACGTTTTATCTTGTTCCTCTTTTGAGACCTACCCTTTAATTTAGTGTTTGTACATAGTTTTCTCTCCAGAAATGGCAGGAAGCACTTGTCTTCCCAATGGTACAGTCCAAGCCCACAAGCAGACAGATCTGAATTCCAGCCCCCATGTTAATATCAGCCCCTGAGTATACTTTGAGAAGGTCATTTCTCCATTTCTCCACTTGTGAAGAGGAAATAAAATTGTTTTCAACTTCTTTGCTATCTTGAGAGGATTCAGTTTTTAATGTTTCTGAAACATTTGAGGATAAAAAGTAAACATAACATCTACTCTAAACACATTTATTCATTTTTAAAAGTGTTTAGCATTCTGAAAAATACTGAAATTAAAACCTCCGCAGTATTGAAATCACACAGCTGAGAAGTCATGAACACTAAGCATCATTTGAAGCTCAAAAGGCAGCTTGGAGCTTTGGAGCCAATGTCTTGGAAAGATTAAGATTATTGCCAGTAATATGATGTTGGTCTGAGAAGCTCATCTGTCTAGACCTGTCTCATCATCTGTAAAGCAGATGGAATGAACATGAATGATGTCTAAATTCCCACTTACTTGTGAGTTAGCTCAATACCTAGTGACTCTGTGCTTTCCTGAGTATAAGGGTAAAGAAATGGAGTTTTTCTTTACTTTGAGGTTCTTCAGGGCATATGAGAATGTCATAGGGATAAGAAAATACTCAAGAGTGGGTCCCCTTCATCTGTTTGCCTACCTGTGTGGTGACCAAGAATAAAGACATAAATGATAAGAGCATCGCTATCCACAACTGGGCTCATGAGAAAAGAGTGAAAATAGATAGACATCTTCACTGGAATGAATTATCAACAGCCACAGCATCTAAAATCCGACAAGTAGAGAGTGTATCCTTTGGATCCAGTGACCTTCTGAGGCATATTGCTTTAGAATGTAATCAGAGCCAAGAGAAGGGTAACATTATTAGTAATTTATTACAGGGCTTCACAACCTTTGCCCCATTATGGTACACACAGAAGATGACAATATTTATACAGTACTTTTAGTTAAAGAGAAAAGCTAACCCCAACCAGAGATGACCAGCCCTGGGGGTCCAGCTATATGAGGTCACACTCATCTACCCAAGAGTTCAGAGGTTCAGTATCACAGGATATCCGAAACTTACTTGTCACTTGTGGTTGGAAGCTCTGCCTTAGTTTAAATGGCTTTATCTTTAAATTTCTTCCTTGCACAAATCTATTAGCTGGTTCCTGAGACTTTTTGATTATGAGATGGAGGAGAGAAAAAAGAAATCTCTTTTGAGCTTTGTCTTCTGCCTTAGGAGAGTATCAGGTGCAAAAAAATAGCTCCTAGAAATCGGGAGACTCAGAGTAAGGACACAGAGTTCTTGGGAAGAAGAAGGGGCATTTCCAGGATAGGAAGAAACTATGTGGCAGCCATGTGTGAATGCAGAGATACGTGGTATTTAGAGTGCGATCAGCCTCGACAGTGGCATATGGATTGGTAGTAAAAGCTCTCCATCTCAGAAGTGCTGAGGCCATGTCCCACCTGCAGTGTAAAGAGTAAACTGTTGATGCCTTGCTGGGATGTGCAGAGGCCAGTGGAAGGATACGTTCAACTGATGTTCAGAGTAAGGAGAATGTGGTCACATCCACTAGTTGGGGCAAGCACTTAGGTGACAGGCAGCAGAGGGTGGTGGTTGGGGGCACAGACTCTGGACCAGGTCGAACCCACTTTACTTCACCTTTCCTTGCCTGTTTCTAACCTATAGTATGGGGATAATCACCCTGTCTTCCCTCCCCCAGGACTGATGTGAGGACAAATCGGTTAGTATCTGTTAAGTACTTGGAAGAGTGCCTGCACAGAGTAATCACTGAGCACCTGATAAACAAGAGATAACAAGGAAGCTGAAGCTCCTGCCTCCTGCCTCTCAGCTCCCTTATCAGAGAGAAGTGGGGAGCAGATTTTGAGCGGGAACTGACGATATAGAAGTGTAAGGAAATAGCAGAAGATATAGCTGTGCTAAAGAAGTTTGGGTCTCAAGATAGAGAGCTGAAAGAAGTCACAGCTGCCACCCAAGACCTGGTGTCAGTTTTTAAGCAACTGAGAACAGGAAGGGTGCAAAAGAGTAGAGATCATCAAAGATGGTCCCAATTTTCAAAGGACGGGAAAAGCTTGATTCTAGAAACACCACTCCAAGCTTGATGATGATCCAGAGCCACGTTTGAGGAGGGAGTTTTGAACAGATGGTTAACAGATGCTTCTACATAGGCTGTGCAGGGTGGGGAAAAGAGCATGAGCTGTGACGCCAAATTGACTTGGGTGCGAACCTGTGTTTTGTCACTTACTGGCTGAGTGGCCTTGCAAAAATTTCTTGCTTAACTTAAGAGCCCCACTGCCTCTCTCTAGCTGTAGAATAGAAGTGACAATGTCTACCAGGTTCCTGTGAAAAATAGTGACAATGTAAATCACCACGCAAAGGACCGAGCAAAGCAGTTGTGCTGTAAGTGATAACATTGTAGCAAAAGAGGAAGCAGAACATAGGTTTACAGCAGAGGTCAGCAAATTTTTTATGCAGAGAACCAAGTAGTAAGTATTTTAGGCTTTATGACCCACACAGTCTCTGCCTCTACCATTGGACTGTGTCTTTAGAGCAGGAAAGCAGCTCTAGGTAATATATTAATGTATGGGCGTGGCTGCATCCCAATAAAACTTTACAAAAGCCAGTGGCCAGGTTTGTCTCATGGGTTAGTTTGCCCATCCCTGGTTTAGAACCAACCTGACAGGATTACAACAAGCTCTTCCATTTATGAGCACTGTGACCTAGGACGAGTTCTTAAATGTAATTTCTTTATCAAAGTGGTGTCATAATAGTACCTATCTCATGAGATCGTTTGAACAATTAAAGGAAATAAAGGAAAGAATTGAAGCAGCAAGAGGTGTGCCTCTCACAGTGAGTCATTGATATGGGGTAAGCTGGTGATACCTGTTACCTGGCATCGTTATGATTAATCCACTAGCTTAGAATAGGTAGCCAATAAGATAAAATGTAATGGGGACAAGTATAAAATCCTGCTCTTCGGTCCCCAAAAAGAAACCACACACTTTATTGTTTTTCATAGGAAAAAGGCTGAAATGATTTAGTTCATTCATTCACAGAGCTGTGTGGCAGGGCTACCACCCCAACTGCGCATGAGCACAGACTGAATAGAGTGAGATTGTCTTGACCAGTGGACGTAGTTTGCACAGGAGCCTAAGTAAGTCTGATATGCTGTTGTTTTATTGTTTTGTCCTAGCCATTGTATTTTAAGAAGGAAGCTGATATATAAAAGAAAACATCATGAAAGAGGCAACCAGTATTATGAATGGCAATCTGTTATATGTAATTAATGAATGACCTGAGAGATGATTATATGAATTAGTTTTTCAATCTGCAATGAGGATTCTGAAATAGCCGGAGGATTTTATGAGTATAGCAGTTTTAAAATATGACCCACCAAATTACTTAACCCTCCTTTCAGCTAACGGTGAGGTTCATGAGCCCTCTGCTTAAATCTGGGACTCTGGGACTGTGGGCCAACAGAATGTGGATCAAGTGATGCTGTGCCAATTTCTGGGCCCAGGCCTTAAGAAACTGGCACTTCCCACTTTGTGTCCTTTAGTCTGCTTGCTCTTAGAACCTAGCCACCATGCTGTAAGGCTCAGTCCCAACTGTCAACCAACAGACATGTCCAGTGACTGCAGACCCAGCTACCTGGGACTGCAAATTGTATGAGAGATCCAAATAAGAACTTCTACCCTAAAACCAGGAGAGATAATAAAAGCATTATGGGTTATTTAAGCCACTTAGTTTTGGGTCACACAGCAGTAGTTAACTGGCACAATGTGCAAGAGGAATTTGACTTTTTCTCTATAGTCACAAAAAGTAAAACCAGGCTATGGGAAGTGGACAGGCAGTCTGAGCTAATGACAGGCAGGAAGATTCAGGTTCAGTATTAAAAAGAGTTTTGAAAAAATCGAACTCCTCAAACAGAAAATGGGCTGTTTCCTAAGGCAGTGAGTGTGTCTTATTGAAAGTATCTAAACTGAGGCCAGATGACTGCAGGTCCAGAATATCACAGAAGATTTGGGGTGGCAGGGGTGGGGGAGAAGGGAGGGTGAATTTAGTATGAATCCAGGTTTTTTGTTGGTTAGTTGGTTGGTTTATCTCCCAATTTGCCTTGAAAAGACTTTTGTAACTACAAGGCACTGGATGAATATTTCATTTATTTAACAAACATTTGTTGAATGCTTACTGCATCTGCAGTGGTAGGTGCCAGGAATACATCTGTGAACAAAATAGATGAAAACCAATGCTTTATGGAGTTTATATTCTAATGGGAAAATACGCAATAAATAAGATTATGAGTTAAATATATGTCTGATAATGATACAAATGTCAAGGATAAATATAAAGTATAGGAAGGGGGATATGTAATCCCTGAAGAGAGGTTTACAACGCTAAGTGTAATGGCCTGGAAATTGCCATTTATGATGAGTTAATGGTTAAGGAGCATGCCAGATTGAACTCTCCATTTTAGAAATATTTAATATATTTTCAGATATTCTTAATAATCACTGTGTATAGGACACAAGGTCTCCACACTCAGGCAGCCTCCATGCTTATATTCTACTCCAGGGAGAGAGACCCCAAATGTAAACACATCAGGAAATTGCAGTGAGTGAGAAGCACGGCCTCTACCAGCTGCCATAACTCCAGAATTCTCAGTGTCCATCCATTTTTTTCTTATAAATGTTTTGCATCTTACAGGAGTAGACTTACAAACATTTTCTTCTTTGTGTTTCCATCTTTATAATCCACTGGGTTATGTAGATTTCCTCTGGTTCTGTCCGATAGTCACAGACCCCAAAGGCACCACAGAAAAATGAAATGGGCTATACTGTACTCTCAGTGGTATTGCTCTAGTTGTGGGTCCTTTTGTTTGGTGCTGGCCTTAAGCACCTAAAGAAATTAATCTTTCAGGCCTTTGATTAATTGCCAAACCACTGATTATTGATCATTGATGAAAACAGAAAATCCAGGTTAGGATAGCTCGGTATTCGCTTGTCACACTGTGGCACAGCAAGAAGGAATAGTTTCTACACAACATCTAATTCATCGTTAATGAAAAATGATGCAGAGGAGGAGATAGTGGGGATTTATCTCAGTTTTGCTTCGATCTCCAGGGCTGCTTCTCCTTTTCCATAGAGACTAATTCCAGCTGATGGGTTGAGGCCTAAGGCAACATGAAGTATGAAGTCTAAAAATCTGATAGAATCATTAATGATTGATATTCCAGATACAAGCATAGCTGGACACATGAGTGGGTCTAGAGAAATAAAAATGGAAATTGAGACTTTGAGGTCAGAAATGACGTAGTTCAGTTCAGCAAGCATTTATTGAGAGTACACTAGGTTCCAGCAAAGCAAAAAGTCAAGGTCCCCACTTCTTAGTAGCTCACAGTGTATTGAAAGGGCCAAACGCATGAATTGATCACTTAGTAGATTGTAGCAATTTTGAAAGTGGCTAGAAAATCATTATGAGTAATCGTGGGATTGATAGTGTTCTCTGTGATGTAAGGTGGGTAAGAACCCCGTAGTGCAGGGTTAAAATTGTACTAGCTCTGCCTAACCCTCATGAATAGATTCATAAAGGAAGAAGCACTTGGGGATTGTATGTTATCAGTCTCTTAATTTCTCACAGATGAAGAAACAGAGATTTTCAGGGTCTGAACATTCTCTCCACTTATTATCATAGGGAACAGTTTTGGGTAAATTAATTCTTGATTTACAACATTTATTTAACACTTATTGACACTTAGGGCTGTACCAGGTACCAGAACACAATAATGAGTAAGAGACAATCCCTGCTCCAGGGCTGTCCTGGAAGGAGTGAGTGGAGACTAACAACCACACAGACACTTAAAAACACAGATAATTCATGTTCTGTAGTTATGCACACAGTGGAATGGGAACATGGTGAGGGTGCCTTCATCTATCAGCAGGAGGCAGGAATGACTTTGCAGAAGGAGTGTTTGAATGGAAGCTTCTAGAATGAGTCAGGTGTATTCTCAAGAGAAGATCTTCCTTGGAGACAACAGCTGTATGGTGAAATTGAGGTATAAGAACGTGACATACTCAGAACCTCCCAGGCTCCCAGTGTAACGGGGCGGAAAGGCTGGAAAGGGGTGGATAACACACAGTGATAAAGAAGTCTGGCCAGATTCTTGTCCTCAAGGATCCCCAGAAGGGTGTTATACAAGGTCAGTGCCATGATCAGAAGAAAAACACTTTACAACACAGATGAAGGCCAGAAGCAGGGAGACCGGGAGGCTGCTATAGCAACAAACAAGATGCAGAGGAGGCCTGTCCTGGGCCAGTGTGACAGAGAAGGTGCACATGCTGGTCCCCAAATTTGGTCAGATGTGGATAGTTAGAGCAGAGACTCTAGGTGGATGCCAAGGGTTCTGGAACTGACCAGTGTGTGAGTAGGTGGGGATGTCTTTCATAGAGAATCAAAATAGGAGAAGGGGGAGTTTGAAGGTAAGGATTTCAGTCTGTGTCATGAGAGGTCCAGAGAATAGACTCCTGGTAAATAGTTGAAGGTACTGGTTTGGTATAGAGAACAAGGCTTGGGCAGAAGAGTACACATTGGGGAGTGATCAGCTGTAGGTGGTGCTGGAAGCCACGGAAAAGACAGAGGAGTCACAGGCCAGAAGGCAGGAAAAGCAGTGTGGGGCTCTTGAAAAAAAAGGACATTGAATGGTCAATGCAGGTTTTATAAGGTAAGGCTGCTTTGGTTAAAGAGGTTGCCTAAGTAAGAACTGAATTAGAGTCTAATTCATTAAATAAGCATTTGTGGAGCATATTCTATCTGCATGGCTTGACGCGGGAGAGAGAGCAGTGAACAAACCAGGCAAAGCCTGTTTTTGCCCTTTAAGCTTATCAGCTTAGATGAAGAATCACGTATTTAGTTAATCTCCACAAGAGTAAGTGCTGCAAAAGAAAAGTATAGGGTAATATAAAGTATGTGCTTCAGGAGGGGTATGATGCAGAGGCTGGCACTCGGTCTGTGGGCTTAGAGCAGCATCCCTGAACAAATGACATTTCACTTGGACTTAAAGGGTGAGTAGGCAAGACCCAAGTGAAGGGATCGGGAAGGCACTCCAGGGAGAGAGGGTGGGATGTGCAAAAGCTCTAGATGGCAGAGTTTTTGCTTGAGGACCTGAGGATGCCCGTGGGGCCTGAGAAAGAGAGACAGCTGGGTGCTTGCGGTAAGGTAAGGCCATGGGGGACCCAGCTCCCCATAGCACACCTGGAGGCTGCGGCATGCGGCTGTGCAGCTGCCACCTCTCCCTGCCTGTAAGCAGAACACCTGGAGGAACTGGTGTGTAAATCTAGTTCTACTCCAAAAGAAAGCATTTTGACAGCAGCAGGATCCTCTAGTGAATGGTGAACCTCAGGCAAGAGAGTTTCTCCTTTCTTTGGCATCCACCTGGCCCAGAAGGAGCCCCAGAGCCCCATCTCAGAGCCCACCACAGGGCATTTATTGAGAAGTGATGAGGAGGTGATGTTCACAGTGAAGACAGTGAGAGTTGTCTGGATTCAGAAAGAGGCTGTTCAAGGAGAAAAGAGAGGCAGGGAAATGGAGCAGCCAAGAAATCAATGTGTTTTGGTCAACACAACTCACTTGGGAGTATAACATTTTACTTCGGCAGCAACAGCAGAACGTGCCTCTTTAGAGCTCAGCATGTCCGGGAAAATCTCAAGAGTCAAAATCCAGGCCTGGCACATACTGGTTCCGACGTGTTTCTTTTGTGAAATGTAACAAACCAATTGGGAAAATAACTTTAGAAGGAAACTTGATTGATTTCTCAAAGAAAGCAAGAACTCCTATGAAAATTTATCTTAGGTCTATTAAAGCCATTCTCCTAGGCAGCTTTTAAGAGAAACTAAGCTACATTCCAGTTCCATTTTGCAAAAAGCCTTTAATTTGTTGTCCTACATTTTTGGCCTTTGTTTCCATGATGCCTGTCTGGTTGCTTTATTAGGTGAAAAACTGGATGACCAGGTGCTGTAATTCACTGTTGTTTTTTTTCCCATTGATGCCGAGTAAGTCTTTATGTTCCTTCTAGCCTCCAAACTCATATTTTGTAGTAATAAGCTGTCTTATTCCAGGTAATGATTTAAAGATGAAATATAGGTTCTTCCAGGTTTGTGGTCACAAAGAAAATTAAAATTGCCAAAAACTTAATAATACCTGGCTTTAGCACTTAGTAACAAGGGGACCTCTGAGCCTCTGTTTACTCATCTCTAAGATGGGGACAATAAACCTCCAAATACTAAAGAGAGTGTTTTGGAAAATGAATGATACAACGGATGGAAGAGTGCTGTACAAACTGTGTCACCATCTGTGTGTACAAGTATTACTATGATAGTAATTATTATCACTATGACCAAGAAGATTATGCACACTAAGGCTCAAAGACTTTGTGTCTGCCATGCAAATTCTTTAGAGACTTCTTCTTCATTTCTGTCCTCTTCCTCAGTTTTCCCAGACACTCATAAGAATAGCACCTCAGACACACAGGAAGAAGTGTCCAGCCTCCCCGCCCCTGAAGTTTTCCAGAGAGGAAAAAAAAAATTATTTTGTTGCTGTTAAAAATGTATTATAACTGTCAAATGTACTTACAATGAGCCATCAAAATTATAAAGCATATATCTCAGTTTTCCTTCTGTACAGTGGCAGTGTAAAACTCACAAATTTTACACGGAAATGGAAAAGAAAATGAATACTGAAAGAATTTAGATGGTGACATCATTGTCCAAGAATTAGAAGATATACCCATAGGTTAACATTTAATAATGATTATATTGGGTGGGGGGCGGTTTGGTGTGTCTGCTGAGGGGCACATTTAACATCCACTAAGTTTATATAATCTGGTACTTTTGTAAAGTCAGTCCTCTTTTCTCCCCTTCTCCACTCCACAGCACGACGAGAGCTCTGCCTCCCTCCTACCCTTTCAGCAATGGTTTCCATTACTGGGTGTAGGGCATTCCCTGCTCTTACAGATGAACTATGAAAAGTCATGCACTGACCAAGTACTACAGGAATAAGAGAAGTTGAGATGCCCTAGGGCACAGAACAGGCCTTTGGTTGGGCAGGCAGAGGGAGGAGTGGCAAGGAAAGTTTTTCTACATTCTGATTGGAAAATCCTTTCTCTTTCCAACTAGGTGACTGTGACAGATGGCGGCTCCTCTCCCAAACAATCCACCATTTGGGTGGTGGTTCAGGTTTTGGATGAAAATGACAATAAGCCCCAGTTCCCTGAGAAGGTTTACCAGATCAAGCTGCCAGAACGTGACCGAAAAAAGAGAGGAGAACCCATTTATAGGGCTTTTGCGTTTGACAGAGATGAAGGCCCCAATGCAGAAATCTCCTACAGTATCGTGGATGGGAATGATGATGGAAAGTTTTTTATTGACCCTAAAACTGGCATGGTTTCTTCCAGAAAGCAGTTTACAGCAGGGAGTTATGACATCCTAACGGTAAGATTTTCCTGAACCTCAATAACATTCATGGTGGGGGGAGCTATATTCTTACTCATGTATATTTTTTTGAGTAATAAATCTTTAGACTAACAGGTGCAGCCACACAGTTGTGGAAGGCTACTTTCTGTTTCAGTGACATTTTTAAATAATAATACCATTTCCCTTGGTTGTGTCCTATCAGCAAACCTCCTTTGTTCCCAGGACACAGCCTGCTTCATCACATACTCAGCCACACTTCCTGCAGCCTTAAATCATTTCAAGGTGCTCAGCATAGGTGGAAACTGAGGGTAGGAGATTACCAGAGTGATATATTACACCCACCACTCAACATATCACTCACTGTGTCCCCAAGACTTCCCAAAGAAAACAACTCTTGTAACTGTTGACAGTATGATAGGACATGAATTTAGCTGTGAAAATTGTGAGACACAAATCTCAGCTATGATTATTCTGCCTAAGCTGCGAAAGTGGGAAAACTTAAATAAAAAATGACATTTTTCATAGTTAGAAAAATTTTAAAAAACAAAAACATGAGCACTGTCTCAAACAGAGACTTAAATTCCCACATCTAAAGTGCCAGCCTGCTCCCACCACTCATCCCACCACCACTTTAGAAAAGTAGCACCTATGCAAGAAAGGGGATTGTTCATCCTTACAGGTAATGGGGCACTTTCCTGGGTCCCAACAACTGTCGAGAGTTAGCACCATCTGCTGTCCTTCTCTTAGCTTGCAGCCTTCTCTGCTGTATACAGGCAGTCCTGTATTATTTTAAAGGATAGTCTGAGTCCCTTGATTTGTCTTTTCATTCTTATGGTCTGGACTTGGATTTCTTCCCTACTCAATAACGTATCCAGAACAGTGGGCAGAGAAAAGAAGATAATAAAAAACTGGCCCTATTTCTACCATTAGCAGCTGTGATGTAATACATGCTACTATAGTTATGTGAGACTTGACAATGGGAGTCTTTGAGGACTGGATAGACTATGGTGGATACTGTTGGTGCCCCACCAAGATCCCCTTCACCAGGCTGGTGCAGCTACACCTCAAGTGCTGTGAGTCTTGGCTAAGGGCTCACAGCTGCCTCCTTCTGGGGAGAATCATCCTTGGCTGAACTTCTTGACTCAGGAGATTCCACACTCCCACCCCAGCCCAACAGCCCATAGGCAATGACACAAAAGTCCAACCCCTTGCCCCTCCCCTCCCCGCCCCATGGCTCCAACCCAGGAGTGCCATTGAGGATTCAGAACTCCCCATGGGGTCAGGTAGAGGAGGTTAAACTTCAGCTGAGACCATACCCTTGTTTACCATCTTTCTCCATTCATCCTGCTTCATTCAGTCCATTTCTCCTGAGAACACTTCCCCCGACCCTCAAAATGTTTTGTACTGAAATTTCTGCCTCAGACTGTGCACCTAAAAAACCTGACCTAAGGCATGTGTCTTCCAGGATCTTCCATCTCAGAAATTTGCTGGGGCAAAGTGAACACATAACATTTGGGCGATATGAGTTGTCACTGTTTTTAAAGGCTATAAGGATTAGCCATGCACCTATAAATGTTAATTTTTTAAGATGTGATATTTTGAAATCCTTTTTTTAATACTGATTTTTAAAATTTTTGTCAGTGGTTTTTGCTTGTTGGACTTGAACCATCACTGAAGTCCAGGACAACACAGCAGTTGGTCTGCACAGCTGAATGAGGAGATCCACTTTCTTCACTTCTTTTATAAGACCATAGAGGAGAGTCATTAGAACCCTGCTCCCCATCCCACTGTCTCCAGAAGCCCGTGCTTTCACCAAGAGAGTTCTTTACCCCTTCAGAGTTGGCATAACTGAGGGCTTCCAAGGAGTTAGAGCAAGGTCTTTCCCACACCTATCCCATCACCCTCCTGGGATTCTGAGTGAATACAGGGCTTTCCCTGGAGTAAAGCAGAAGGAAGGAGGTCCACAACACGACCACACACATTCTCTCATCATTCTCACTTAAGGATTCACAGCATACTTTATTCCCTGTCAAGCATCACCATGAGATTTATAAGGAATCAAATTAGCTATTCCTACTTCTGTAACTATCAATCATGCCCATAAAACTCTAAAAATGCTAAACGCAACTTTTGGTTTTCACGCTTTCCACACCTGTAAAGTTGTGGTGGTTCAGGCCACCTTCCAGTGATTGTGATAGGGGACCCCCACGTGACTTAGTTGTCTCCTCCAGTTTCTGAGCACATTCTCCTCAGATTTCCACTCTCCCTTCCCTTTGCTGACACTGTGATGAGGATGGATTCTTGGGCCAACAACGAGTGAGTGACAGACCCAAATTTCCAAAGGGATCTGAGCTCTAAGACCTCTTTCTATGTTCTCTCCATGTGTGAGTAGATAAAGGCAGTGGACAACGGGCGCCCACAGAAATCCTCCACGGCCCGCCTCCACATTGAATGGATTAAGAAACCACCCCCTTCACCTATACCGCTGACTTTTGACGAGCCGTTTTATAACTTCACAGTCATGGAAAGCGATAGAGTCACCGAGATTGTGGGGGTGGTATCTGTGCAGCCAGCTAACACCCCTCTGTGGTTTGACATAGTTGGTAAGTTCAAGTCCTCCAGAGCAGTATTGGGCAATGTAGTCGCTGACTGGAGTAACTAGCTAAAAAAAAACAAAAACAAAACAAACAAACAAACAAAAACAACCCACTAAACGATTAGTGCTAAGATGAAAAGATGTATAGTGCTGGAATGCAAAAGAGCCAGTAAAATGAATAATCAACCTGTGCTTTCGTTCCAACTCTGTAGCTAAAGCTGACAGAAAGTGCTCTCTGGCTGGATTTTCCATAGTACGTTATTTACTGCAATCTTAATGTCTTTCTGTGTGTCATTTAAATTCTATTGTCACACTTGGCTAATCTCATTTCTAAATGTATTGATGGTACTAGACTTGCTGTCCTTCATTTCTCTCTTTTTCTTCACCTTTTTTCTGCATTCTGTTCTTTTTTTTTTTTTCTGCTCCCGACTGCCCTGCTTCAAGGTGGCAAGCATGCTCGAGAGATGTTCTATATTCTACAGACAGCTTGTGGGCAGAACTGTTCAACAGAAGGTACCCTTAGCGCAAACACATTTGCTAAAATACAGCTATCCAATCTGCCTTTTACGGGTTTTTTTTTTTTAAGCAAATTAAATTACATCTTTCATAACTGCCTGTGACAGGCTGAAGTGCAGCCCACAGATTTCATACATGCCTTTAACAACTATTGCATTACTCGTATCCACTGATTCTTTTGTTTGAGGTCTGATGGGGTTTGGATTTGGGGGAGGGGTTGCTCTGATTTATTTTTTAAAAAATTTGGGGGGGGCTTTTGAGGTATATGGGCTTTTGTTGTTTTGTTTTTACCATTTGTAGGCTGGGTTATGTAACTGGGCCTTTTCCAATTGAAAAATAAATTAAAATTTATCCCCACACCTCTGTTTTGCAGCAGTAGTGCCATTCATAGACCAAAAAGCTCCACCAAGAGGGTCCCTGGCTGCTGTCCACAAAAGTAGAGGCAGGAAATGGGACCTAGATATATAGCCAGTGAGAGCTTCCTACAAGAACAGAATAGAGAAAGCAGATGGAAGCATACCGGACAGACCTTGGGAGCCAACCTTTAAATTCCTTGAAAGAAAGCAAGCAAGCATGGCAGGCTGCAAAAGGAGAGGGCAAAACAGCATTCCTGCCCCCTCCCCCAATCCACACACAGGCTGGGAGAGGCGGTGCAGGGCAAATAAGTGCCGAGGACCAGGAAACAAAACAGACTTGTAGCTCCAAGGAGAGAGGGAGGAGAATGTGCCAGCCCAGGATCTGACACTGGGTTGAGCTGGAGCTGACTTCCCACGGTTCTTTGTGGGAGGCCAGGAATCCAGAGACCTGGTCTGCAGGAATCATTTCCTTCCATAAGTCACTGATGGGCAGGAACCTACCTCTCTTCCTGAGAATGGCTGGATCTGGAGAAAGCATTTAGAACATTCCACATCTGTTGTAATGAGGCACAGAAGAAGAATGCCCTGTAGCCTCCAATCAAACCTCAGTAGAAGGCCCTCTGAGCTCCCCCAGAATGGGAGTGTTTTCTGCATATTTCATTTTATGGAATGCCGGTAGAATGTCTTTGTTTCACTTAGTGGGCATTAATCAAACCATCCCTGTACATGACCATCCTCCATTCCGAGCTTTCAACTCCGTCTTCGTCTCCACTTAAGCATTTGAAATGGAACCTCTTTGGATCCATGAAAGACATCTTCAAGTCTGTATCTTCTCAGTTTTCAGCCCATTAAGTTTTTATCTGATGCAGCTTCTCCTTTCTTAGTGAAACAGAGGGTGGCATGTGTGCATCACCTAGTTGTTTGTCACCTCTAGTGGTTCCTTCACTGCTGCTCCCAGGCAGAGTCCTAGAAAATGCATCTCAGTTTCCACGTGTGTTCTGGTTTCAGGCCTTCAGGGACATGTGCAATAGTGATTTCTTTTAAAAAGCCCTCGGATGCCTGAATAACTCAGTCGGTTAAGCATCCAACTCTTGGTTTCAGTTCAAGTCGTGATCTCTAGCTCATGGGATCAAGCTCCTCATCAGGCTCTGCACACAGCACGAGTCTACTTAGGATTCTCTTCTCCCTCTGCCCCTACCCATTCCCTGTGGTCTCTGGCACGTGCTCTCTCTCTCTCTCTCTCTCTCTACCTCTCTCTTTCTCTCTCTATAATAAATAAATAAGTAAATAAATCTTTTAAAAAATAAATTAATAAGTAGCTTAGAGAATTAATAAGTAGCCCAACAGGCAGCAGGGCTCTTGATGTGCTCTCCTGAGCAGTGGGAGAACTTGCTGTCTCTCATCAGCCACCAATTTATCTCCACCCTCCCCTGGCACTCCATTTTGCAAGCTCCTCTACACCCAATAGCACTGCTTCTCTCCCCTGTGTGATCCAGGCATGCCACCTCCTGCCCTGCAGCACATCCCACTACCTTCCCCACCTGCCCCAGGAATCCCTCATTTGTACCCCACTTCAAAAATCCTATAAGCACACCTTTCTCTGACACTCAGTCTGACCAGCAAACTGACCCAGATATCCAAGTCAGTTCGCAGTTCCTCAGCATTTCAACATATGTGTGTGTATGTGTGTGTGATTGTGTGTAGATAAGCATGCCTGGTAATGCTGCATGTAACCTTACATGCATGTTTTCACATTAGTATTATTAGTGCTATTGTGTATTTTCATTTGTGTTGATCCAATCTCCATTCTTAACCCTTAAGGTCAAGGTCTTAGTCTCATTCCTTCTTCCTGTCCTTGTTTCCGTTGATTGCTTCAGGGTGAGTGGAATAAACAGTGGTGACCAATGGAGATGCTCCAGGCAGCCAAGCATGAACCCTACTAATGCCTCTTGAGACCAACTCAAAGTCAGCGTGACCTTCTACTGTATTCCCAGCCATAGCAACCATAACACCTTTGACAAAATGAGAATTAGTGCAAGAAGAGAGGGGAAGTTTACAGATGACAACCCTCCCTGGACGGAATCCCTTCCGGCTGCTCCAAATACACAGACAGGAATCATTATCAAAAACATAGCACCAGTGTTCATGTTTTTCCATCTTCGTGTTTCTAAACACTGCACTCTTCCTAATCCTCTCAGTATTAATGCACCAATGCACAGAGTGGTTCTCTTAATGAAGACCTACAGGGTTGTCCCTCTAGTCTAGATGCTTCCATCACAGAGATTTCACCATAGATCTGGTAACATCTAGCTGAGCTTCTCCTGTAAATTGAACTGGGCCCGATGCCCAAATAGAACATGATTTTATTTCCATCCCCAAATCCAGCCAACAACGTCTTGAAACATTGACTCTATTTCACCGCAGACGTTAAATCTTTTCCCCAGGTGCTGGTGTTGCTCTCAGGATCAAGATGATCCCCCTTCCACCCAATCCTCCTTTTGAGAATGCTCTCTAATTGAACAGTCTTTTTTTTTTTTTTTTTCAGTTTGCTGACAGTCTTTCCTCTTCTCTAAAAACCTATTGTTTTCCTTATCATATTCAGATGTTTCCTTCTCACTTTCAGGATTTCTTGCTTATTTATCCTTGGCCATCCAGACTCTCCTCTCTCTTCCCTTTGGTAACTAAGCATCTTCCTTGGCCAAGCTAACTCAAAGGGAAAAGGCAGGGAACAGCACTTCCCAATGCTTAAGAAACTTGGCAGTATACTGTTGTTGAATGCTGGCATATACCATCGGCATGATTCTGAAACGAGATCTCAGGTTTAAGTTTCAGTCTTGCTTAGGTATATACTCTGTGACTCTTCCAAGGGAGTCAGGATTTGGTTCCTTTACAGACCTATGGCTTTTAGACAACCATCCAGACATTCCAGGTTATAGAGCATACAGCCTCCTGGACTTAAGCACTTACAGTTTACAGATGCCGTAACAAATGAATTCTCATTAAGTAAGCAGAAATAGTGTTTCTGCATGCTTTTTCCCCTGGGAGTATATTCTCCTCATTTCCATATTTCAGATCTACCCGATTCTTAAACTGCATTCCTTTTCCTCCTACAGTATAATTCACAAAATCTGTGGCAAACAAGATCTTGTTCCCAGGTCTGGACCCCCGTACCACGGATCTGCCAGTCACTTTCCTGTTCCTCCAAAGGGACCACTGTTAACAATATTATGTAGTGAGACCCTCTTCAGCTTCCAGAAACAGAAGCCCTCCTTGTAACCCAGTGAAGAAAGCTGTAATTAAAAGGAAACATAATAAAGTTCAGCTGTTCTGTGTTTAAACAGCCCAATGCACAGCATGTTCCTTCTCTGTGTTAAAAGGGAAAGAAAATGAAGACAACAAAAATAGCCCATAATCCTTTGTGGCTTTATCACATATCATCACACTTCTCAGGAGACTGTGATTCAACCCAGCAGCTCCTTGATTTACATTCTTTTTAATGTGCGCAATCTGGTTCACAGTTCATTCCCCATATCTTTATCCCAATGGCAAATATTTGTATTGTAAAGACCACCATTATTACACACTTCAAACAATCCCTCGTCACCCACAGTTTGATGGCGGATGCTGCCACCCACTTTTCTAGCTTTTTGCCTGTTGCTTAGGGTAAGAAAATGGTTTTCCTGTATATAGTAAGCACTTAAAATATCTTTGTTTTCCTTGAAAACAATTCTCTGATGGCACAAGCTAGCCCACAGGTCCAACTCTAGCCGAAATACCCCTCTGTGGTGCAGGTATATAAAGATCACCTTGGCTCATAGTTTGACATAGGTTCCTACAGTCTTTGGATTCAGGGCTGCTTCTGTCACATAAACTTAAACCTGTCCTTGAACCTTGTCCCCAAGTGGAGCCATCCCCTAGAGTTGGATCAAATGGGCAAGGGAAACTCTTTGATAGCAGTAGCAGAGGCCTGTTCTCTGACTACAGATTGAGTCTTTTCTAATCAAGTGGCCATGTTTCTTTATCAAAAAACTCTTACCTACCCCTCCTGAGAGAAGCCATGTCTGTGTACCATTTCTGACACACCTGTTTATCCATTAGAGTGGCATTTGCTCAAAGACATTCCGTTGACCTCAAATTCTTCATTTCTCCTCTTTTGTACTCTGTTCCTAATTTGATCCCAAAAAACCCTCCCTTTTCTCCATAGCAACAATACAGGCCATAGGAACACATCTGAAGAGGTTTTAAGGAATAATTAAAGGCCTAAACAACACTTCAAATATCAATTGTTTTAAGAAAATGAATTTTAAACCAGATTCTAGAAGGGATTTTCCTTCCTATCACTGTTTCCTGACCTCTACCCAGCATCTCCTGCCTTCCATGTAAATAACCTTTTCAGCCCCATACTGTGCTTGCTTCATTCCAAGACAGAAAATTATTCATGATCAAACCATGATTGGTGTTTAGCATTTTTCCTTAAGTTCGATGTACATGCTGAACTTGAATGAACAGCTTGTGAACGACTCCCTTAATTCATTGAGATTCAACCGCTTAGTGTTTTGGAAGCCTCTCACATAACACATCCCCCTTGGTGACTACTAGATTTTGATTGGTGTTTTCACAATTACACACAGAATGGAAAAGAATCATATGCTAGGGGAGGGGCCTGCAAGCTTCTCTAAAGGGGAAGTGGTGTGCTACTCACCACTGGATCTCATTATGGAGAGATGGTGATCCTTTGTGCCCTTCTTTAAAGAAAGAGTTGACCAGATCATGATCTAGTGCCCTGCTGCCCAGCTTATTCAAGCAGTAGCTGCTGGCTTCAAGTATTTTCACTCTTGTCCCATATTTGAAGCTTTCTAGGACGTTCTGACTTGTTATGTTTAACTTTAGAATCCACTAGAAATCCAGTGTTCCTCTTCTGCTCTGTTTACTCTATCACACCCGTCTTGACCAAAAATGGTCACAGAACAATGTCCCCGACATGAACTATCTGTTATGTGGGCTGTTCACAACCTCGCTTTTAACCATCTCTGCCGCACACCCCTGCAGCAACGCTCAGGCTGTGACTTTTCTAATTTCCCACTTTGTTGAAACTCAGACCGGCTCGGCAGTGTCCTCCCCTGTCCCCACCTTTTGTTTAGCCTAACGCTGCTGCACTAGCACACTCCGGCTTTGCATGTTGTGTTACTGGCTCTGAGGAAGCACAGCTTATTTAAATGGAATGCTGCTAGTGAAAATGGACTCCTTCCATTTGATAGTCTCACCCCAGATGAATTGGTCATGGTTTCCTATGAAATGAAATCACCTTTCAGGCTAAAAGGGAGCCTGAGAAATGAGCCCTGGGGGAGAGATATGGAGTCATTTATGAAATGGGATGCCTAAGTGGTAGGTTATTAAATTGTGTGAAGGTTGATGGTGAACTGCTGGTCTAGATTCCATGTCCCTTGTCAGAAATTCATTTTAAAACTGAGGGAAGATTTTGGGAAACTTGTTTCACATGAAATCTTGGTTTAACTAGGAGCACATGCCCTGGAAGTGACTCTCAGAGACTGCTCACCATATTGATGGACTGAGAGACTCTTCACAGGCTCTGTCTCTCAAGCTCCCCTCGATCTGCTTTCCATTTGCCTATCTCCCTACCCCTTTAGAGGTTTCTAGTCCAGAGTATTGGAAACAGTAATGGTGGATGAGGGAGATACACACACACATACACACACACACACACACACACACACACAGAGGCAGGAAAAGAGAGAGCTATAAAATATTACAGCCATAAAAGTAGCCAAAAATGTTTTTTCATAGGAAAAGTGACTAATAAGGGCACCTCAGTGGCCCAGTTGGTTAAGCTTCTGCCTTTGGCTCAAGTCAAGATCCAGCTTCCTGCTCAGTGGGGAGCCTGCTTGTCTCTCTCCCTTGCCCCTCCCCCCACTTGTGCATTTTCTCTCTAAAATAAATAAATAAAATCCTTAAAAAAAGAAAAATGATTAATAAGAAAGCACAATCTATATGCCGTTTGTAAAACATGTAAATTTTATGCCATTGAGCCCATGAAATGATTATGTATTTCAGCACAGAGCCCTGAGGAAAAACTCGGGCAGTGAGGGAGACCACATAGGATTTCCCCATTTAAACAGGAACTGAAACTGGAAATCTTGGCTTGCACGTTCTCTAAATTTCATTTTCATTCATCTTTAAATGGGAGCAAACCAAAGTTTCATAATTTGCATAATTTCCATTTTTCCTTGACCTACAAATCTCCACCTTCAGAAATAATTGACATTGAAAGATGACCTTTTGCTATATCCTAACCCTGCCCCCATCCTCCCAAAATAATGTGTTCTCATATTTAAGAAAGTAGCAATCTGGTTAGGAAAAGATTCTAAAAAATGATTTTAAGTGTGATTTAAAATATGAAGTAATACCCACCCAAGCAGCACAGGTAATGGCATTTTACTCCTTCCTTGCACACAGGTCTGACATATTTTATGTCCTTCCTTTGAAACTTTCCATGGTGGGGCGTCTGGGTAGCTCAGTGGTTGAGCATCTGCCTTTGGTTCAGGTCATGATCCTGAGATCCTGGGATCAAGTCCCACATAAGGCTCCCTGCAGGGAGCCTGCTTCTCCCTCTGCCTGTGTCTCTGCCTCTCTCTCTGTGTCTCTCATGAATAAATAAATAATACCTTTTTTAAAAAAAAGAGACTTTCCATGGCAAAATTTCTTTTCAGAATGTACCAGTTGATGGCAAATGATTTTTCTTTGCTCATTAGGCTGGTGATTCAAGATGCTTGAATCAGCCTTATGTTTTATATCATGTGGTTATCAACAGGAAGCACTCTCTTTGAAAGAGACCTATGACATGGGGCTTGCTTCCCTGTTAAGCCTGATTTCTTCCCCTTTCTCCTTCTGCTGCTCCTCAAAAGAGTTTTTTTGGACTTCACATTAACTGCTCCTTAGTAAATCAATTAAAGGTATTAATTGGAAGATGAGTCTCTTTTTAGATGAGATTTCTGAAAAATATATCATCTACAAGTAATTCTGTGGTCCCCCGTATCTCCATAACTTTAATTAAATGTCAAGGGCAATTATGTTCTCGCTAGCAATTAAATAATCTTAACTGTATATGACAGCTGCAAGCAATAAGTATTTGAAATATATATGACCAGGTTTTTGGTTTGTAAACCATATGATTTATTTTTTGTCACTGTACATCAAATTCTACTAGTTCAGGTAAAATTCTCTTTTCCCTTAATTCATTCACTTATTTGTAATTGTAATATTGTAGAAATTGTAAATAGTATTGCTCACTGATCAGCAAAATGAAATGCAAAGTAAGTTGAATGTAAGAGAAGCCAAGATGTCTTTTCTAAAATATGAAATTAAATAAGTACATTGGCCCATGTGCTGTAGCTAAATAAAATTACTATCCAAGAACAGAATTAATTGACATCATGGATTTTCAGACTAAAACAAATAGAGCTTGTGAACATGTACTGATACTTAATTAAAATCAGTCCAGCACTTGTACCATTATCTTTTCTCTCTCTTAAAAAAAAAATTTCATTTTAGGAAAGATCATAAACCACATTTTAGTTCACAAAGATGGAAACAGCTACAGTAATTTCAAAACGCCCCGTATTGGCTTAGTACATTATTCACAGATTGTAGGCTATACTTGGTCTGATGGAAGGGGGAGGAAAGTTTTCTAAACTTTCATACTGATTGCTTTATGAGTTGATGTCACATAAACTGATGTATTCTTCTACTTTCTTCCTGATTTCATTTTGTAAATCTGCCATAAACTAGCTACCTTTTTGGGCAAAAAAATAATTCACACTGTCAAGATGGCAAAAAAAAAGTTTTTGTCTGTAAATATCCCAACTGCAGATACAGAATTTTTTATATGAAACTCAATTTTTTTTTGCTTTTTCTGATTTTCTAGTATTTATACTTTTATTTCTGACATCTATGGGAGGGAATCTGAACTTTAACAACCAAATGTTTACCATCAATCCTAGAATAGATTTAAGAGTGTCTACACATTTTTGTTATTAATCGGGCTGTTTGTTTACTTAGAATTGAATCTATGTTAGAAAAGCAGAAAAGTCTACAAATTCTTAGCAGAAAAACCATAAGGGATTGGAGGACATATTTAGCTTTCTAAATATTTTAGTGGGTCAGTTTATAATTTACTTCTCTAACATTAGTACTGAGGATTTTCTTTGCAATACATTATTTTCTGTGACATTTGTAAGGCATTGTAGAGGCTGTGTTTGGAAATATAAATTAAGTTGGAAATAAAGAGGTCCCATTTAAGATGTACAAAATTGAGCCATAGGGATACCTGTCAAAAATATTTCTATATAAGAGCTCTCTTTAAAGCTATATGCTTCAATAGATGTAATAACTTCTCAGATATGCTAATTGCATGTTGTTTTTGTGAAACCATCAGGGGGGAATTTTGACAGCTCTTTTGACGCAGAGAAAGGTGTTGGGACCATTGTCATTGCAAAACCTTTGGATGCAGAACAGAGATCCATCTATAACATGAGTGTGGAAGTCACTGATGGGACAAATGTTGCTGTGACTCAGGTAAGAGGTCAAATTACTAAATGGTGAGAATGCCCAATATTCTGCTAATCAGTGGCTCAAGTGATCAAAGAATGTATTGGAACTAGTAAATGATGTTTATGGATTCCTCCTTTAAAAAAAAGAAAAAAAAAACATTTAAGAGAACAACCTAGAAAAAGAATTCTGTCAATGGTGTTGTATCACTTAGCTGTGACTATTCATGCATGGAAGACTGATACGTGTTTGCTTCTTGATCAGTTGCTGTAGATTTATCTTTCTGACAACAAAGTCAACTTTCCTTGAATTTACAAAGGAGAGGACGTGTATATTGTCTGGGTCAATGCACCAATGTATTCTTTACCTTTCATTTGTCAGTCTGAGAGTTAGAGTTAGAGGCACCTAAGAGTCTAAATTCATTTAACAAAGTAAGATGAGTGATATGTCCAAGGTCACACAGGCTTCAGTAAGCACAAAGACTGATTTAGGTGCCCTGGCTCCCATCTCGAACACTAGCCTCTATGCCAATGGTCCTTCATCCTGGCTGCACAGTAGAATTCCCCTGGTTGTGGGCCCCAGGGTGTCAAAACCACTGAACCCTCAGCCCCATCCACAGAGATCCTATATGATTCTAACAAGCAGCCAAGGGTGAGGACCATTGCTTGGACTCTCTTGAGTGTTGATGAAAGGGCATTGAGAGCAAGGAGGGGGAAGAAATCTCTAGATGAGACTAACACAGTGTTAGATATCAATGGCGGGGCAGATGTACTCTAAATATAAGAAGATTTTTTTAGTTTTCTATTTTAGCACCAGAGGCCATAGGCTAGTTACTGGAGAGGACTGGCACACACGCATGTCCCATCCCCCTTCCATTCTCCCTGCTTCTCTCTCCTGTTCTCAAGACCCCAGAAGCCATCACTAATCAATCAAGGTTCTTTGTCCTGCTCAGCCCAAATGTGCCCTGAGATGACTTAACACAGTGTTTCGGAAGCAAAGACAAAATTGTTGCCAACCCTAAAGTTAGCAAATGTTGATTTGAAAGGTGATGTAAGCTCTTGTAACTATGTAGTTTTCAAAAGGAGGAAGATTGTTTCATGTGGTGCCTCTTAGTTTGAAACGGTTTCAAAAATACAGTAAGACTTTCTCCTTTGAGGCTGTTCATAATCATAAAATGGTGAAATTTTAAAGAAACATTAGTGTTTGTTTCTACTTTACTTCTTACCTTGATTTACTTTACCTTTTTCTTTTCATTCAAATACACTGAAACCCAGAACATGACGTGCATGAGACAAAGCAGCCAGATGTGATGAGTCCTGATCCTTCAACCCATGTCTTTTCCTAGGATAACCATACAGCCCTAATTACCTGACAGAGTCCCATTTACACCTGTTGCACTGGTGTAACTATTAATAGTTATCCCATTCACTCTTAACATTGCCCCAGTTGGGACAATAAGTAATATAGACTCCCTACTTAAGTCTGTACTGCTTCAGAGGATATTCAAGACTAAATACAGAGTCCTGGAAAGGACACCATGGTTGAGATCCAATGGGACTCACACAATCTAAAAGCAAGCCCCAAAGACTAATACAAAGCAACCCACTTACAAGATTTCTAAGTCTTTATTGCTCATTCTACTCTTGGAATTGGCCATTTCTTAGTATAGCCAACCTCAACATTTTAGCACCGTTTAAAAACACAAGACAAATTTGAGTAAAATACAAATAAAGCATGGAACCATACTCATTTCCATACCTTTCTCCAGGATTTTATAACAGTTGGATTAAATGGTAATTCAGTGTGCCCAGAATGTTATAAGATACAAAATAAATGTGTTTAGGATGAGTGAACAAATAGTAGGTAGTTTGTAGTCAGCAGGGCCTTCATGGCAGGTAGGCTGGATCTTCAAAGCACACAACTGATTCATATTAACTGAAAAAAAATAAATAAAGTCCATGAAACTCTTCTTTTAGAGTTTCATTAGGACCAGATGAGAAGCCACTTCACAGCATGTATTCCACAAGTATTTCTTGGTTTCATACCATGAGATAAGAGCTATGGTAGATGCCTAGGGTCACAGTGAGTCAGTTTTAAAACCAGATGACTGATGTGCACACTTTTAAAAAAAAGTTAACTTGGAAGCGTATATTATAAGACAATGGACACATTGTTCAAGTCCTACTTTGGCTGATTTTAGTTCAGATGAATGCACCTTAGACTTTTCTCCAGAGCCTATGAGAAGAGTTAGAGAATTGGGGTGAAGTTGGAGGTTTCCTTTGGCAAGGCCAAGCTAAGTAGGTTAATGAAAGGTAGCAGGAGATTTTCTTGTCTAAAACTGCCAAGTCACTCTGTGTCTCCACAAGTGCTTCTCAAGAAGTGAGAATTAACTATTTCCAAAGTCTAAACTTGTGTGTCACCATTACTACCACCAGGAAAACTCCGTCCTTAAGTCTGTGTTTGGGCCTGAATACTACCCTGCCCCCAGCCTCTGCTCACATTTGCCACAGCTCCTCTGACAATAAAGACAGAAGCAGCTCTCTCAATTAGTCAAAGCATTCAGTATCAAGAACATTTTTACAAAAAGATGTTTTGGTAAAAAAAGAGAGAGAGAGAGAGAAAGCATTCTAGATTTCTCTTAGAAATCACTAAAGCATGCTCTACCCCATAACCCTAGGCAACTTAATGATTCCACCATCAAAGAGATACCCTTCGCCATATAACTAAATAAATGTTTTGTAGCCCAAAAACACCTGTTCAGTTTTCCTTTGGGAACTTTTCTCTACTTTGTTCCTTTGGAATCATAAAACATCTATGACAAGGGCTTCAAATCAGCCAGAAACAACATGTTGAATTTTACTTCACAAATGTCAAATAAATCAGAGCCTCAGGGATCTCTGTGTATACATGAAAACCCTTCCTTCATCTTCATTTTTATTCTGTTGTCCCAACTTGTAGGATTCTTGTGCCTCAGAGCTACAATATCTGGTGGCAAATAAACATCCTTTTCCTTACAGAGATTCCCTAGCGTGAGTACAGAATATAAAAAGGTTCTGTGGATTTCAAGTTCTGAAGATTCCAATGTACTAAATGAACACTTAAGCAGATGACTTTCTCCAGCTAAAGTAGGAAGAGATGCACCAAAAGGGGATTTCAGAGATTTCAAATGTGAGATGATTTGAAACATCATTGCTAGGTCAGGTATGGAGGAGGTGATGTGGCAAGAAATGCAGGTAGCCTTTAGGTATTGAAAGGGCTTCCAGTTGTCAGCCTGCAAGGAAACAGAGACCTCAAGCCTCCAAACTCGAGGAACTAAATTTGGTTAACAACCTGAATGAGCCTGGAGCTGACTCCAGAACTTCTAGAAAGGAACACATCCCCGTGGACCCCTTGACTTTGATTTCATGAGACTCTTAACTCAAGTGAGCCACACTCTACCCAAACTTCTGACTTACAGGAGTTAACAGGAGATAACAACGGGTGTTGTTTTAAACCAAGTTTGTGGTAATTTGTTATGTTAGAAATAGGAAACTGTTGTCATCTTCATTTTGCAGAAAAGGAAATTGAGGCAAAACAAGATTACGTAGCTTGAGTAGATCAGGTTTCAGATGTAGGTATCTGGATTCCAGAGGCTGTTCTCTTAACCACTGCACCATGCCACCTCTCAAAAGCAAGGACAAATCTTTGTTACCTATTCTAAGGCAGGAAGAGAAACTCACTTGGCTCTACTACTTATGAGCGGGGGACACTTTTTAAGATTGCTTCCTGGGGGACACAGTGCCACCTATGGTTGTTAGAATGTCTCATAGCCAGCCATACATGCAGAGGAGAGAGCAAAATACCCCATCCCCTCATTGCCTCTGCTCAGCCTGATGAGTTTATGGGCCACAGGGACACACTTTACCAAGGATGAGAAATTAAAAGGTTTAACAACTTTCCCCATGTATCTATCAAACCTATATGAGCTATTGTGTCTTCGTAGCAAGTGTAAGTAAATTTAGAGCATGGCTCTTCCAAAGGATCAATGGATGGAAAGATATAATAATACATAATGCCTGATATTTGCATAGTGAGACTTAACCAAGCTTCTTTCTTAAGTTTCATTCATTCCCAGCAACTTACTGGGAATAGTTAAATCAAATATTATCATTATACTCATTTTTCTGGTGAGAAACCAGCACACAGATTGATTGGGTGACCACCCTAGGTGTACATAGGTAAAGAGGTCCAAACCCACTTTTTTCTTCTCAAAATCAGCTATATCTCAGAAAGTTTCCCTTACACATCTGTATATACAAAATATATGATTCATTAGGGGAAGCATTTGCTCTAAGGGAAGGAGCACTGACCTTGAATCAGGTGACCCAAGTTTAAGTCAGCACTTAACCAGTTGCAGGTGGCTCTGTCTCTGTGAGACTCAATTTCTTCTATGTAATGGGGATAATACCTTCCATACTTCATGGGTTATAAGAATAAAATAAGGTTTGTTTTTTTTTTACTTTTTAAAACATTTTATTTATTTATTTGAGAGAGAGAGAGCACAAGCAATGGGAGGGACAGAGGAAGTGGGAGAAGCAGACTCCTCACTGAGCAGGGAGCCCAGGGTGGGGCTCCATCCCAGGACCCTGGGATCGTGACCTGAGCCAAAGGCAGACACTTAACCAAATGAGCCACCCAGGCACCCCTAAAATAAGATCTTTTGAGATATCTTGAGTTGTGTGATGTGCTGGACACATGCAGCTTTTATTATTAGTCTCATCCTCAAATTAAATTGGAATAATAAACCTGATAACTATAAAATATTGTGTGTGCATCTTTCATAGTTATTCATGAAAGAGAGCAGAGATATTCATGCCCAAATAATAATCTAAAAATTACATTGGTTTGATTCAGGGACTTGTGACATGTACTTTGGTGATTTTAATATGCTTTTCTTATTCAAGTCTTGCTTTGATTTATAAATATAGGAAAATCAGCTTGTGTTTGTATGCTCCACAGCCAAACCTTAGATTAAAAATCTTTCAGATAAACTCCAAATTTCTTCAGCCCCACAAAAGCAGTTAATTGAGTTAATTAGCCGCAGAGGTTTTCTGCCAAAGAGTGTGTTTTCAAGGGGGCTGTGAGGTCTGGGACCAGCATTCCTCAGGGTAGCCTTGCTCTCCACAGCCTTGAGGATTCCATTCTTCTTTTGTCTCTAAGCAATGCGTTGGGAGTTCCTTGCTGGTCTCCTTCCTCAAAATGCAGACTTTATCTTGAGGATTTAGACTTTTTCTTATCCTTTCTCTCCATCTTGCTCCTGCTTAAAAGCAGGTGAGGGTGGAATGAATTACTTTTGCCGAAGCTGCTCCATGATTCCCTGGATGCAGGAACTCCCAAGAGATACTTCCTTTGTCTTCTTTAGCATCATCTCCCTCTTAGTAGGTGAAAAAGGAAGTAGCCACAAGCTTCCTTGTACATTTACGTTAGGAAAAGGCTAGAAGTAGTACAATTCTATAGAGATCAAATAAGGCAGAAAGCCAACTCTAAGGTGAAACTTTCTAGTAAAAAAAATAATGACAATAAAACTTCACTGAATGTCATAGATTTTTATCTAACAACTTACAAGTAAATCAGTTTTTGAAAATGAATTCCAATTTTAAAGGCAGCAGGGAACTTTCTATTTAGAATGATCCTATGATTAAGGTTCCCGGAATGAGAATGGTCATATCAATTATCTCTTGTGTCAGTTAGGATTTCTGTATAGCAAGACATATAATATTTGCACGCATAACTGTTCATATACATGTTAGGTGTGTTTATAATAAATGTGTATATAATTTAAGTACACATGGAAATGGTAGAATGGAATGAGTGTAGAGTTAGGCTCTATATGAACTAATTTAAATCTGGCCTTGCCATTGGAACTTTGGGCACCGCCCCCCCCGCCCTTAACTTCTCATATTCTCATTTTTCCCATTGATACCCTGGAGACCATAAAGCTTAAGAAATGAATATGATGTGGATTTATAAATTGTTAAATAAACAAACCAACATGATTTTTCTACTTATATATTCAAAAACAAAATTTGTAAGCTTAGAGAGAATACAGGGGGCATTACCATTGAAATCATGTAGAATGTTTTAAGTATTGGTTTCGAGATGCCAACAGAGGCAGAACACAGTTTCAGTAATTTAGGATTTAATTGGTTCTAATAAAAGACAGAGGCCTTACTCTATAACTCGCCCCATGGACAGTTCATTCCATGAGCCTTTGTAAAGCCAAGCTTGGCATCTACCCATACTTAGCTTAGATGAGCCTCCAAAACCCAAAGTGTTTGTGGTGGGCAGCATTGAATCCAGCTCTGAAGAGACTTCCTACATTCAGGTTTCCTCCTGCTTTGATTCCATTGTACTTCTTTGGGCCTTTCAATTACCATTTTGAGCACAACATCTTTGAGAGTTACTTTGCTTTGTTTGTTAGTTCAGGAGCTCACAAATGGCCCCAACTGTGGGAAATAAAAAAGCAAATGAGGAAAAGGAAGTCTTTTACAGAGAAACACTTGTTCTGACTGTAGATTAGGCTCAAGACAAAGCAAGCAGAAAGAGGCAAGCTTTTCAGGAGCACATCAACTTTGAAACTTCCCGAAGGTCAGGGCAGCCTTGCTGGCTGCAAAGGCTTTTTTTATCCCGTTAATATAGCTGCTTCTGTGAACACAAATATTTTAGCATCTTGACTAAGTTAACTTGAACTTTTTAAAGGAAAGAATTGGCAATCAAAGAATCTAGCACGACCTTCCAAATACAATGAAGATGAAAAACAATACCTAAAACTCACAGGCACACTTCTGAGCCCTCCCTTTTTTTTTTTTTTTTTTTTTTTTTTTTTTTTTACCATAAACTCCAGCCAAATCTTGTTCCCATGTGAGACTCACTCTTTGGGCTCACTCACTCTTCCTAGCACAGAGGTCATAACACTGCCCTTTTCTCTTCCTCTGAAAAGCACCTGTGCAACCAAAGTGAGTGACAGTGCAGCTATTTATAAGAAGAGCCATGGTCTGACCACATTTATTTTTAAAACTAAATAATTTTCTAGAATGCAGCCAAATGCCTGCATATTATGTAATAGAGAATTGGTAAAAGCTTTCTCAGTTAGTGATAAGACAAGGAGGTCACCATCTTCACTACTATTTAACATTGTGCTAGAAGTATTAGCCAATGCAAATAGATAAAGCAATTTGCATTATAAAATTTATAAAGAAAAAGGTAAAACAAATGTAATTCCTCAACATGCACTCCCTGGAGTTTGCACATTTTGGATATGAGTTTGGGTGCCTTTCTTTTCTTTTCTTTTCTTTCTTTTTTTTTTTTTTTTTTTTTTAGTGCGAGAGAGTGCTTGCATGGCAGCAGAGGGGCAGAGAGAGACTCTCAAGCAGGTTCCATGCCCAGCTTGGAGCCAGACAGAGAGCTGAATCCCACGACCAGCCAAAATCAAGAGTCGGACACTTAACCGACTGAGCTTCACAGGCACCCTCAGGTGTTTTTAATAATTAATATGGTCCCCAAATTCAAAAAAACTCACAAAAATAAAAACTTTTTTTAAGTACTATAAAAATATAAAGAAATACATAATCATTGATTTAGTTGCTGCTACTACTACTACTATGTTTAATAGTTTTCTTGTCATTTTTGTTATTGTTAAATTATACTATTAATATTATGATGGTCATCACCTTCTTTATAATCATCATTTTACCTGGATCATGGCTGAAGAGAATAAAATATGTGGTATCACCTCTGTTTACACTTTGTCTATCAAAATACTAAATATTTAACTATGACATTTATCGAGTGCCTGCAAAGTGTCCAGCCCTGGGCTAGATGCTGGCTATACATTGATGATCTCTGAAATTTATCTGTAATCCCAAAACCAATCTTCTCAGACCCTTGTGGTCATTTCTGGACATGCACAGAGCAGCAAAATATTTTCCCTGCTGCTATTTAACAAGATGACACTCTGCCTTCTTGTCTCATGCTATATACAAGTGTCCTTTTTGCAATCCATTTAGTGCTAGGTTTTTTGCATTTTTGTGTTCTTTGTTGGTAATCTCACTGTTTGAAAGACCCTAAAATGAAGTACTGAAGTGCAATCTCATGTTCCCAAGTGCAAGAAGGACATGATGTGCCTTACAGAGAAAATATGTGTATTCAATGAGCTTCATTCAGGCATGACTTACAAGTACTGTTGGCTGGAGATTTTCTCCCTCTCCCTCTGCCCCTCCCATTGCTCTCTCTCTCTGTCAAATAAATAAATAAATCTTTAAAAAAAAAAACCTATTTGAGGAAAACTAAAAAATCCCTGAAAAATGAAACTGTAGATCTAAACAAATGAAAAAAAGACAAAGTATATCCTTGGATAGGAAGACTCCATCACAAAGGATCAGTTCTCCTATGGTTGACCTATACTTTTATCATAATGCAATTTAAATTGCTATCAATTTTTTGTCAGGTATTATAGCAGTTGATTATAAAGTTCATTTTGAAGAACAACAAGCAAGCATAGCCTGGAAAACCCTTAAAAAGAACAAAGAAAAGGCCTGACTTTTCTACAAAGACATGTTGTAAAGCTTTTGTAATTAAAATATTTTTATGTTGGCATATGAAAAGACGAACCAATGGAATACAATAGAAAAATCTAGAAATAAACTATTTGCATATGGAAACTTAGCATACAATAAAAGTGGCCTCTCGAATCACTGGGGAATATATTGTCTTATAAAAAGTAGTATTAAAATAAATGGAAAGCCACGTGGAAAAAATAAAACTGGATCCATTCCTCACATAATATAGGAAACATTCCAAATGGAGTAGAGATATAAATGTAAGTAAAGGAAACATAGAAATGCTATTTTTTAAAAAAATGAGTGAATGTATTCACCTATAACCTGGAAGTGTAGAAAATGTTCTAAACTCTAACTTCGGGTCCAGAAACAATACCAGAAAAGATTGATGTATTCAATTCCATGAAAATAAAAATAAAAGCTTTTGCATGGCCAAAAAAAAAAAAAAAAAACTCACCATAGCAAAATAGTTAAATGACAAAATTGAAAACATATTTGCAATTTTATCACCATGCTTCCAAAAATAAAGAAGGAAAAGGCCATCTAATCCATAAAAGAATGAGCTGATATAAATAATTTTCACAGAAAAAGAAATGCAAATGACTCTTAAACATATGAAAAGATGCTCATCCTTACTCATAATAAGAGAAAGGCAAATTACAAGTACACTGAAATTTTTTTATCTATCAGATTGGCAAAAAATACAAAAGTTTGAGTGCATACTCTGTTGGCAAAGCTGTGAGAGACAGTCATTCTTATATATTGCTATAGGAATACAAATTAATAAAACTTTTGGGAAGAAGAATATGGAAATCACTAACAAAACTATATAAGCACTTATCCTTTGATCCAGAACTCACAATTCTAGGGACCTAAATATATGGTAGCAAAAATATAAAAAGATGAGCACGAGGTTCATCTTTGCACATTCTTTCTAAAAGTGAAAATTAGAAACATCTTACATGAACATCAAGAGAGGAATGGTTGAATTAACTGTAATCCATCTACCCGTTGGAAGAGTATCTCTATACTGTTGTGGATTGGTCTTCAGAATATGATAATGCAGAGTTTCTCAACAAGTGACACTATTGACATTTTGGGTCAGATAGTTCTTTGTCATGAGAGACAATCCTGTGCAATGTAGAATGTTTAACAGCATCCTTGCCCCCTACCCATTAGATTCCAAGAATACCCCAACTCACAGCTATGAAAATGAATAGTATCTCCAGATATTGCTAAATATCCCCTTAGGATATTTATCCCCTCATCCTCAACTGAGAATCATTGATATGCTGTTAAGTGACATGGCATATCAGGGGGCAGGGGAAAATGTATACAGTATGTTTATATTAACAAAAGAGATGGGGGATGCCAGGGTGGCTCAGCAGCTAAGCATCTTCCTTCAGCTCAGGACGGGATCAAGTCCCACATCGGGCTCCCTGCATGGAGCCTGCTTCTCCCTCTGCCTGTGTATGTGTCTCTGCCTTTCTCTCTCTGTGTCTCTAATGAATAAATAAATAAAATATTTTTTAAAAAGAGATGGATAAAATATAACATTAATCTTTAAAAAAATCGTTACCTGGGGGCACCTGGGTGGCACAGCTGGTTAAGCACTGAACTCCTTGTTTTGGCTGAGGTCATGATCTCAGGGTCATGAGATGGAGCCCAGTATTAGGCTCCACACTCAGTGCAGAGTCTGCTTGAGAGTCTCTCTCCCTCTGCCCCTGCCCTCTCACCCTTTCTCTCATACTTTTTTTGTAAACTTGAAAATGGTACTTTTATATATAATGTAAAACAAAATTAAATATTAAAACAAGTTTAAAATTTGTAAGTAGGGACACCTTGGTGCCTCAGCAGTTGAGCATCTGTCTTTGGCTCAGGGCGTGATCCCAGGGTCCCGGGATTGAGTCCCACATCGGGCTCTCTGCATAGAGTCTGCTTCTCCCTCTGCCTATGTCTCTGCCTCTCCCTGTGTCTCTCATGAATAAATAAATAAAATCTTTTAAAAATAAAAATTAATTAATTAATTAAATAAAATTTGTAAGTAAAGAGAAGCAAATGAACTTATATATCTACATACAAAACTCTAATGTAACTTTACATATACTGGGGTAGCCCAGGTGGCTCAGCGGTTTAGCACCACCTTCAGCCCAGGGTGTGATCCTGGAGATCTGGGATCGAGTCCCATGTTGAGCTCCCTGCATGGAGCCTGCTTCTCCCTCTGCCTGTGTCTCTGCCTCTCTCTCTTTCTCTCTCCTCTCTGTATATTCTCATGAATCAATAAATAAAATCTTTAAAAAAAAAGCTTTAAATATAGTTATGAGACTGAATATCCCTAGTGGGATAAATCTCAAGGACTGAAAGAACTAAAAGTAATATTAAATTGCTTTTGGATGATCAGAGTTGTGATATAATTATAATACCAATATTATATTGTAATTCTGAGACTTGTGTGCATGTATTTCATATAAAACAGTGAATAATTGTGATGATGTCATTGAGCATGAGAAATTTCAGCATGGGGTTTCAGCATGGGATACAGGTATAAAAAGATTGAGATTAAGTAAAGACCATGATGCCCTAATTTTGAATTCGAAGTGTCAGTATGAACTCAGAAATGATTACTAAGAACAAAAAAACCTTTGCTGACTCTGTCCACTGAAAAAAAATTAAACACAATAGCAAATCCAATAGCAATGACCATTCCTAGCACCATTTCTAACATAAAAAGAAATCAATGCTTTTTGGACAGAGAAATAGATAATACAAGACTGGGTCAGAAAATGTACAAGGTGACCCTGGAAAAAATCACCAGTGGTAATTATTAGAAAGCAAAGAAGCTATCAAAGACTACTAGGATTATGTCAAAAGATCTCAAAAGCCAACTTGATTTGAAGAGACTCCCACTGGCCAAGGAAGGGCCATTTGTGCATCAGTAGGTATAGTAACTACAATGGACAGAAACATATCAGCTGTGATGAAATTCATGATCTCATACTGATGCTTGGAAAAAAAAATACTCCATTGGTCACTTTAGGAGGAGCTGAAGAACCAACTCATTATTTTGAAATGGTAAACAAAAGGAAAGAATTAAGTATTTATGATGACTTTAGTAAAGTCATAAGAATAAATTGTCTTCCAGAGTAACCAAAAATTAGAGAGAAGTTTCTTTTAGGACTTTTCTAGCTAACAAATGAGGCTAACAAATCAGAATTAAAACATTACCATTTTTACATTTTTAATGAATAAATGTTATCTATGTAATGATCATCAGTGGAGTTGCTAATACTACATAACAAGAGTGAGAACTAGATATTATCTATATCCAGATGGAAATATACTGTCTCATCCATTAGAATTTTTTTTTCTGGTTAAAAAAAAAGAGGAAGAAAGAAGGAAATTTATTGTGAATCTTATCAAGTCTCCTAGTTCAAACTACCAGTTTATAAAAAATACAGGGAACAGAGCAACATGGAGAACAAAACCGAGGGGAAGCAACAAGCAAAATTCTGGCTGTGGCACCTAAAGAGAAAATGGTAACAGTTTGTTTACCACCACCAGCTACAAAATAAAAATTGCAAGGAAATAAAAGGAGACAGAAGGAAAACCTGTGAATTAAAAGGATGTAACAACATCCTTTAATAATTAAAGGATATAACAACAAAATGTAATGTTTGGACCTTATTTGCCTGTCGTGATTTTTTAAAATATGTTTCTTTTTATAATACATAGCATGCTTAAAAATTACAGAAATATGAACACCCTGAATATTTAATATTAAGGAATTATTGTTTTCTTTGTTTGGGTGCAATAATGGTAGCGTGTGTTTATTGTAAGAGTCCCTGTCTTTTAGAGATACATACTGAAATTATGGGATTTGCTTCAAAGTAAAATGGGTGTGGGCAGATGGGGGTGAATGACTACATATATAAAACAAGATTAGCTATAAATTGATCACCATCAAAGCTGAGTTCTGAATATGTGAGGGTTCATTAAACTATGACTGAGTTATTTGGTTACTATTATTTATTTATAATCTGCCCAAATTTTTGTATAAGAAAATGCCTTATAAAACAACTTGAGAACCTCATATTTTAGCCATCACCAGTACCATGTTCTTCACTAGACATCTCCCATCTGAAGGAGAGCCACTGTGTGGGGACCCTGCAGTTGAGCTCTGATTGCTCTGAAGATGTCACCTCTCTATTCCTGCCTCCCCTTCCTCTGCCTTTTTGTTACTCTTCCCATCCTGTCACTGCTTCCATGTTGCATCCACTCTAAGGAGCTCATAACTGAACTTAAGATAATAGAAACTTAACAAACTAAGGTCACCTTGTGATCTCTTACATTGCGCCTCAAATAGTCCTGTGGAATTATCACCCCCAGGGGGCTGTCTCAGCTGTTCAATTAATGGTGAGAATATTGATTAGCTCATAGTTTATGTTCCTGCTAATGTGAACTACTGGTTTATTGTCAGCTTCTAATTATAGTGTTTTCATTTGAGATCTTCCTACATATTGAGATAGCTTCTAGAAGCTGGGCTCCAAGGACGTGGAGGGAGGGGGGGGGGGGCCTCTTTATTAGCAATGAGTGAATTGGCATTAGTCATCACTCTTGTCTTCTTTTAACTATAGGTATTTATCAAAGTGCTGGATAATAATGATAATGGCCCAGAATTCTCTCAGCTGAATTACGATGTCACAATCTCTGAGGACGTGCTTCCAGATACAGAGATATTGCAGATAGAAGCCACAGATAGAGACGAGAAGCACAAGCTGACCTACACTGTCCACAGTAGCATTGACTCTGTCAGCATGAGGAAATTCCGGATCGACCCCAGCACTGGCGTGCTCTACACCGCAGAGAGGCTGGACCATGAGGCCCAGGACAAGCACATCCTCAACATCATGGTAGGACCAGACTGCTAATTTGCTCTCCTAACACAGTCAGTGACCATTCAAGACACACTTCTTGGTCTTCAGAAGTATAGGGTACTTAAATTTTGTAAGTAGTAGTAAATTTGGTCTTCTCACAGCAGGATCGCCTTTGTTTCTGCCTTTTTTATTTCAACGAGGAAAATTGCTATTGTTCCTCAGTGACCCGATATTTTTGCTAAACTGAAATAGTAGGTGAATTCTGCAGACAGTGCCTGCTGACAGGCTGACTTGTGAGGGAAGGAACAGGTCGTGTTTTGGTAAATCTTCCAAGTGATGATATTGGTTCACATCCAGAAGATTCTGTAGAAAAGTTGAAAAGAAGTTCCTTGAGAAGTTAATTGCAAGGGTGATCATTTACTCAACCTATGCAGTGCTCAACCCTTGGAAGCATTTAGGGAACTTATTTATTACTTATGGCACTGGCACTGGACCTAGTAGTAAATACTGCCATGCAAAACAGATCACCGAAGCCTGTAGAGAGTGTTAGTTCAGTCCAAACTTGGGTTTGTGGGACCTCCAAATTATGTGGAAGTTGCTTTAATTTTAAAGTGGAATTTTCCTAGTTCACATAATTGGGAAGTAGGGATTAATAAGAAACACCCTTGATTAGTTTATGGCCTAAAACCCATCACTTTGAGCACCCAAGAACCCTGTGAGCAATTGCACAGCCACTGCTCAACAACCCCCCAACTTCCTTAAGACACAGACTAAATCTTGTGTACTGATTGCCTTTAAAACACAGTAAGATGCTACCAGTTTCCTTGCAGCTGAAAGTGATGTTCCACTAAGTGCTATTTTTCCTTCTTCTCTAGCTCAAAAACCCTCCTGGGTAAAGAGCAAGGTTGGGTGGCTCAATGATCGAGTGTCTGCCTTTGGCTCAGGATGTGACCCTGGGGTCCTGGGATGAGTCCCGCATCAGGGTCCCTACAGGGAGCCTGCTTCTCTCCTGCCTATGTCTCTGCCTCTCTCTGTGTCTCTCATGGATAAATAAATAAAATCTTAAAAAAAAAAAAAAAGAGGAAGCTCCAGTGCCATGCTCCCATACCCTTGGCAGTTTCCAGCTGAGACTCCCTGGTGGGAAGAGGAGGGGGACCCTTAGAAACCATCAGATCCACCCTCATTGATTTAAGATACTTCTTCAGCACCTACTGTGTATCAAGCACCATTCTGGGTGCTGAGTATACAAAAGAGACAAAGCACCCATACTGAAACAGACCTAGTCTCAATAATCCCAAAATACAGAGTTCTGCTTGGTTCCTGGGTGTGGCAGGCCAGTCTACAGGCAGGAAAAGTGAGCACATTCACTGTATTGCTTTTGCATGAGTTTTATTTAGGGGCAGAAACCTTATGCCAATGACTAACTCCATTCTCACTATTCAAGTCATTTCTGTTCATTCTTAAAAGACTCAAAATTCAGTTTGGTCACCTTGTATCATTTATCATTTCTGTAATTGATTATTTAGAGCAAACATGTCCTTTATGCTGCCTTTCGCCAAGCTAAGCCATTTTAGTAATTTTGCTCATTCCTTCTAGGTTCTATTTCTGAAAAGCTCTTTCCCTTTGATGGCTTTCCTCAGTCTATTTTCTCATTTCTCCACATCTCTCTGAAGTTACGAAGTCCGAAATTGAACAAACTCAAAGCACACATTTGATTAGCGCTACATAAAATTATAGCAAAAATCATGTGGTGAGGGCTAAAGAATTGATTACAAGCTTCTGGCATGTGCAAACCAGGGGAAACTTGAAAGCAGTCAGGCAAGTTTGCTTGGTGAAGTCACAAGAAGGGGTCTGGCATTTTAGAAACTAAGATTTGGCATCTTCCCCTTAAAAAGGGCTCTCTCCCAGTCCTGGGCCTTTGCCTTTGGTGGCTCTCCTTGCCTGCAACATGTGGCCCACACCACCCTTTTACCAATTCTACTTACTTTTGTTAGCTCTTCCAAGAAGCTGAGTGCCAGGTTAGCTGCTTCTTACCACTCACTCCTGTTTTGGCACTCACCACCAGGCCTTCTCCTAATTTGCTTGTTTCTCTATCCCATACTCACCTGTTGGCATCTGGAGGGCAAGGACCAAATCTGAATCAGTACTTGCACCTCCAGAGTGAAGCATGGACTTGACAAATAATAGGATGGCTGTAAATGTTTACTGAATGAATGAATAGAAAGCAATGCCTGCTTTGCATTTATCAGTTCTTTCACTAAATGTTTTAGTTTCCCCTTCAGAAGAGCGTCTATCCACCACTGCATTAGCAGCTATGTACACAAATGAGGGGGTAGTGGCTGTGGGCAGTGGTGCAGAGGAAAGTGCTGTGTTCATGATGCTCAGGCAGGCAGCTCCACGAACGCAGACCGAGCACATACCATACATAGGCTGGTCATAATGCTGAGCAATAAAATGGACATGGCCCTGACTCTCAATTTGTTCACAATTAGTGCCCTCACTCGATAGTAACCTCGTTTACTGAGTACCTACCACATGCCTGGGACTGCATCAAGCACTTTGTGTGAGTTACCTCATTTTCTATTTGCCACAAACATAGCCATGTGAGTTCCTTGCAACTTAAGATCTTGTATTTTGCCTGAAGGTCAGAGATCAGGAGTTTCCTTATCGAAGAAACTTGGCCCGAGTCATTGTGAATGTGGAAGATGCTAATGATCACAGTCCTTATTTTACCAACCCACTGTATGAAGCATCTGTGTTTGAATCGGCTGCTCTGGGATCAGCTGTTCTGCAAGTGACGGCTCTGGACAAAGACAAAGGGGAAAATGCAGAACTCATATATACCATAGAAGCAGGTGAGAGCTGTTGTGCAGATTGCAACCTAATGCATGGCATTTGACCCTCAGTAGTGTTTATCACCATGTGAAATTCACATAGCTACTACTGGAACGTCTCCAAAAGAATTGTTTGGCCAAGCAACTGCCCTGTTTGTGTGATGATGTTATACAACATGCTTGGCATTCTGGTAATATGTTTTCTATCACTGACCACGAGGAAGGAGTTCCCTTTTATTCTGCTGTTCTCGGAATTTTCTGGAATGGAGGAGAGAGAAGAAATGTGTGGTAAACTCAGGGGCTTTTACCGATGGGTCAACAAGCCATGGCCTCCCAATAAAATAATCAAAGTCTCTCATCTCTTGAGGGCTCACAGGCTGTTCCATGAATTGAATCCTACATGTCTTTGTTTATTTGTTAGTGGGTGAGCTGTGTCTATATCCCACAGTTAGCACAATGTCTATATCCCACAGTTAGCACAAATTCTCTTCACTGGAGGTGATTCAGAGTAGCCGAGTGGGTGGTAGATATGGAACTGCCTACTTCACCAGACACATGAATATATACAGGCTCACATTTTGTTAAATGTGAGATTTTTTAAATCGATTTTGACATCTCTAAGGCAAGACCATACTTCACTGATGGTTGAAAGATGGACAGGAAGAAAACATTTACAACAGAAAAGATGAATGTCCAAGCAAGGGATAGGACTGTGAACCTCAAAATTACAAATAGCCCTTATCTGCTATATTTTCCCTTTACATATTCTGTCTATTCAAGCCACATATTTCCAAAATGTTCTGCAACATTATATCTGTCATGCATAATGCCAAATGCTGTCTCCTTTTATGCCAGCTCTGGAAAGGCTTCTTTCCCATGATTTAAATGTGTAGCATTTTTGTGAGTGGTTGAATTAAAATATGAATGCTAGAATGCCAGTTTTGAACTAAAAAATATTAGGAAAAGAAAAGCCAGCAATCTTCTTTTTTTAAAAAGCCACTGCAATGAATGATCTAAAACTATTCCTGTATTAAGCACCTACACTTTATAGGAGTCAAATCTAAGCTCTATACAAAAACAGTAAGATAAAGAAGTGAAACACACTAGTTCATAGCAGCCAGGCGCACCAAGCAACTTCACCTGTTTCTTTTCTAGATATTTATGGAATTTTCTTCTGATCTAAAGCCTGACCGGTACTTTTAAAATTCTATTTTGCATCTGTTGTTTTACCGCAGGACATTTTAAGTATTTAATTACATAATCCTTGTTCTTCCAATTCCACAAATAATGTAGGAAACTTCTTTTTAAAAACACAGATATTTAAATAACGTCACAGAAAGTGTCACCTGATCCAACAACTCTTTAGACTCTTTCTACAGTATTTTTCCTAATCTGATATATATTTTTCTTTCCCAGTATTTATCCATGCACCTACATTGTTTCATATCACTGTGACTGTGATCATGTAGGTAGGGAGTTTTATTTCTGTTTTTTTTTTTTTATTTAACATTTTCTAAGCATTGTCTATGTTGTCTACTTGCTTTTTGCATTTGTCATTAAGGCTACTACTTACACTCTCCTAGAAAGGCAGATAACTTCTAAACCAATTTGGAGGTTCCAAGGGGTAACACGAGAGCCATTTCCCATCCTGCTGATAAGACCACTTTCCTTATCTTTCAACAGGCACACACTATAGCCCAGTGCTATGGGTAGACAAGGGATTCCATCATTCCTTTAACCACTGACTCAAAATAGAGAGAAAATTTATTTTCTTAAAATATCTTTTATATAGAAAACTTGAATTTCCAGAAACCCATAGGAACGCTTGGTATCTCAAAAAAAAAAAAAAACAATCTTTGATTGTATGTATAAGAAGCTATTGAGGATTTCAGTGTGTGTGCAGTAAGTCACAAGTGGTCATGGGGCTCCTTCATGGACAGACAGACTTCTGCTAGACCAGGACTGCTCCTGGCCAAGCTAGTTCCTTTCCAGATCCTGGTAGGAGAGAGGAAAGACCCAGATGCTGCAACATTTTGAAGCAAATGACAGGTGTCTGTATAAAGTGTACATTTTATGCAGGTTCTCTTACAAACCGCAGATTTTCTCTGCTTACTAGTGGACTATAGAATTCCTATCCCCTGCCTAGCTTCTGAAGTAACTACTGAACCTTTTATTTGGGCCCAAAGAACTGAGACAGATTTTGAGTGCTTCAGGTCTTATACTTGGTTCAAGTTTCTGTTTGGTGCAACAGCACCTCATGAGTGGCTCTGAAACACAAGAGATGAGGACTAAGAATTGAGTTATGATGGGGGCATATTGGATCCCCAGATGCATATAGAGACCCAAAAGTCTTTTTTAAAATCTATTTCTCCTCTCAATCATTTAATACATACTGTTGAACACCTTCTTTGTGCCAGAACTGTGCTTTGTGCTAGATAAGTAATGATACATAAGATAAGCACAGCTTTTGCTCAGTTGCCAAAAGTCTACAAGAAGCTGTAGATTCCAAGGAAACAAGCAGACATTAGTTTCCGAGGATTCAAGTTTAGCAGGAGAGAATAAGCAGGAAGTGGATTCTAAGAAAATGGGCAGCTGGTATGTTGAAGAAGGAAAGAAGCAGAGAGCCCACTTTGACCTCCTATACAAGCACAGCACCCCAGAGTCATGTGACAGCAGGTGAGTGGCTGTGGGACAGCAGGGTTATGAAGTTCTACTCAAGACCAGAAGATGGCTCCCCTTCATCTTTGCCATGTATAATCTTGCTGGGCATGAAGGAATGTGCTGGGCTTACAGCAAGGGAGGACTTGGCCAGAGACTCCACAGCAGGACTCCACAGCAAGGAACACAGAGGAACATGATTGTGTTGCATTAATCATTTGGGGTTGTATTATGTCTACAATCTACATTTTCCTCCTCGGAGATACTGATGTAAAATGATTCCTGCCTCCTCGCAAGGGTCTATGACTCAAATGTAGGCCTCAAGCTCAATTCCATTATTTATTGAACATTTGCAAGCTTGCTCATGAGATCATTGAACTTCATGTTGTCCTCACAAAGGGCTCATGTTCAGGTGGCAAGGGAAAAAAACCATGCCGACACCAAAGATGACATTGTTAAGTACTCACATTTGGGGGCTGGAATCAAATTCTTTACTTCTTTATTATCTTAATTCTTGGGGCACCTGGGTGGCTCAGTCGATTAAGCAGCCAACTCTTGATTTCAGCTCAGATCATGATTTCAGGGTCCTGGGATCAAGCGCCACATTGAGTTCTACATTCAGCAAGAACTCTGCTTCAGGAGTCTCTCTCTCTCCCTCTCCCTCTGCCCCTCCCCCCTGATCACACTCTCACTCTCTAAAATAAATTAATAAATATTTAAATAAGTTAATAAAATAAGTTAATTGTTTAAAAATAAGCGGATTTTATAGGAACTTATTCTCAGGCACAGAAAAGTTTATTGAATAAGTATGTAGTAAGAAGTACGTATACAGCTGTATTTGCTGCATATTTCAGGAAACACATGTAAATGCCTGTCAGTGCAGGAGCTTGTCTTAACAATGATATTTAAACTGTCTCTATGTCTGACATACTGCAGTACTTCAAACAGAAAGAAAAATGCAGAGATAACTGAATGACCAAGATTTTTAATTTTGTTTTTGAAGAATCTAGACACACAAGCATGTGTGTTCTTTGAGGAGTATCAAAAAACCTGATGAGAGAAGCAAAAAGCTAGTTTAACTAGGTGAAGGACTCTGCTTCACACTGTCCACTACTTTTCAGCCACATTCTTTACATTCCTCAAGTCTTGTGTTCCCCCATTCTTTACTCCTCCCTTATGCTTATCCTCAGCAATCTCAGGTTTCACACCACTGCATGTTTCAGAGGCGAGGCTCTCAACTCCTGGGTTTTTGCTGTTCGCAGCCCTTCCCATTCCAGATACATCAAAGTAGGGTGCCAGTTCCTTTATTTCAAAAGGGTGATATGTCAGGTTTTTGGTTTAAAGTCTGGTTCAGATAGTCAGCAATTCACTACTTCACCAGGAAACTCTGAATGGAATGGTTACAGATTGGAATTACTGCCTTATAATTTTTATTCTAGTTTTATGTCTAGTTTTGTATGTATGTGTCTCTTTTGGGGTGTGAGGGAGTGAACAACACAAAGTTGGTCAGAAAATGTCCTCACAACTTACGGTGCAAACAGTGACTTGGGAAGAATTCTTCAGGCCAGAACAAAAGACCCCCTCACCTAAGCAGTATTTGGAATGAAGTCTGTTTTGATAGGGTAGAATGTAACAAAGTCTATCTGGGATAATCTGAAATCAAAGGGCTGCAGTATAATAGCTCCTACAACCATCTTTCTTTCTTTTTTATAACCTAGAACACAGAATATGACACTGGTTTAGGTAAAAAGACCATTTTAACAGTGGCATTGTACACAATTCTGTGTTGTTGTGAATGCGGCTTAAGAGGATACTGACCTGAAATTCACAATTTTACTGAAAAACTTACTTCAGTTGCTTTTGAATATCCCTAAAAGAGGAGTCTTTCATTCTATTTCAGAGTGAGATGGAACAAATACAAATAATTGCCTTCTGCTTGCCATGCTGCAGTAAAGTAGCCTTTCGATTAAGAATTAATCTTCAAAAGAGGACGTGTAACTCCTTTCCCCATCTATCTCTCTGTTGTAGGGAACACTGGGAACACATTTAAGATTGAACCGGTCCTGGGCATCATCACGGTTTCCAAAGAGCCAGACATGACAACAATGTGTCAGTTTGTTCTGTCAGTAAAAGTCACGGATCAGGGTTCCCCACCAATGTCTGCCACCGCAATTGTGCGCATTTCTGTTACCATGTCTGATAATTCTCACCCCAAGTTCACTCACAAAGACTACCAAGCAGAAGTAAATGAAAATGTTGATATTGGAACATCAGTCATTCTAATCTCTGCCATCAGTCAATCTACCCTCATTTATGAAGTCAAAGATGGAAACATTGATGGGATCTTTACTGTAAATCCATATTCTGGAGTTATCACCACCCGGAAGGCCTTGGATTACGAGCGTACTTCCTCTTATCAGCTAATCGTTCAGGCCACTAACATGGCAGGAATGGCTTCCAATGCCACAGTCAATATTCAGATTGTTGATGAAAATGATAATGCCCCAGTTTTTCTCTTTTCTCAATATTCGGGCAGCCTCAGTGAGGCTGCCCCAGTCAATAGCATTGTCAGGAGCTTGGATAATAGCCCACTGGTCATTCGAGCCACTGATGCTGACAGCAACCGGAATGCTCTGCTAGTCTATCAAATTGTGGAGTCCACGGCCAAGAAGTTCTTCACAGTGGACTCCAGTACAGGTGCAATCAGAACAATTGCCAACTTGGACCATGAAACTATTGCCCATTTCCATTTTCATGTGCATGTGAGAGACAGTGGCAGCCCCCAGCTGACTGCAGAGAGTCCTGTTGAAGTCAACATAGAGGTAACAGATGTGAATGATAACCCACCTATTTTCACTCAGGCAGTGTTTGAGACTGTCTTACTTCTGCCTACCTATGTTGGAGTGGAGGTTCTGAAAGTTAGTGCCACGGATCCTGACTCTGAGGTGCCCCCGGAACTAACATATAGCCTGATGGAAGGCAGCTTGGATCATTTTTTAATTGACTCAAATAGTGGAGTACTCACCATAAAGAACAACAACCTCTCCAAAGATCACTACATGTTGATAGCTAAGGTGTCTGATGGAAAGTTCTATAGTACATCCATGGTCACCATCCTGGTTAAAGAAGCCATGGATAGTGGCCTCCACTTTACACAAAGCTTTTACTCGACCTCAATCTCAGAGAACAACACTAACGTAACCAAAGTCGCTATTGTCAATGCCATTGGAAATCGCCTTAATGAGCCTTTAAAATACAGCATCTTAAACCCAGGAAATAAGTTCAAGATAAAATCTACCTCAGGGGTAATTCAGACCACTGGAGTCCCCTTTGACCGTGAAGAACAAGAGTTATATGAGCTGGTGGTGGAAGCTAGCCGTGAGCTAGACCATCTGCGTGTGGCTAGAGTCGTGGTCAGGGTTAACATTGAAGACATAAATGACAATTCTCCAGTCTTTGTGGGCCTCCCTTACTATGCTGCTGTGCAAGTTGATGCTGAGCCTGGCACCCTGATTTACCAGGTGACAGCCATTGACAAAGATAAAGGTGCAAATGGAGAAGTGACCTATGTCCTACAGGATGACTATGGCCACTTTGAGATTAATCCTAATTCAGGGAACGTTATTTTAAAAGAAGCATTCAACTCTGACTTGTCCAACATTGAGTATGGAGTCACCGTCCTAGCCAAAGATGGTGGAAAACCCTCTTTATCCACATCTGTAGAACTTCCCATCACAATTGTCAACAAAGCAATGCCCGTGTTTGATAAGCCCTTTTATACAGCATCCATCAATGAAGACATAAGAATGGACACCCCCATTCTAAGCATCAATGCCACCAGTCCAGAAGGCCAAGGCATCATATATATCATTATAGATGGGGATCTTTATAAACAGTTTAACATTGACTTTGACACTGGGGTCCTAAAAGTCATTAGTCCTTTGGATTATGAAATTGCCTCTGTTTACAAGTTGACAGTAAGAGCCAGTGATGCCCTTACTGGTGCCAGGGCTGAAGTCACCGTTGACTTGCTGGTTAATGATGTAAATGACAATCCCCCTATTTTCGATCAACCCACATACAATACAACATTATCAGAAGCATCTCTCATTGGGACACCTGTTTTGCAAGTTGTCTCTACTGATGCAGACTCAGAAAATAATAAATTGGTACATTATCAGATTGTCCAGGATACTTATAACAGCACAGATTATTTTCACATAGACAGCGCAAGTGGCTTAATCCTGACAGCACGGATGCTGGACCACGAATCAGTGCAACACTGCATTTTGAAAATCAGAGCAACAGATAATGGCTTCCCATCACTGAGCAGTGAGGTCTTGGTTCATATCTATATCTCGGACATAAATGACAACCCTCCTATTTTTAATCAGCTCATTTATGAATCATATGTGAGCGAATTAGCCCCCCGGGGCCACTTTGTAACTTGCGTTCAAGCCTCTGATGCAGACAGCTCTGATTTTGACCGCTTGGAATATAGCATTTTATCTGGGAATGACCGGACAAGCTTTTTGATGGACAGCAGGAGTGGTATCATCACCCTGTCCAACCACCGGAAGCAACGGATGGAGCCTCTGTACAGTCTCAATGTATCAGTCTCTGATGGGTTGTTCACTAGCACTGCACAGGTGCATATCAGGGTACTTGGGGCCAACCTGTACAGTCCTACCTTTTCCCAAAGCACCTATGTAGCTGAGGTGAGAGAGAATGCAGCTGCTGGGACAAAAGTAATCCATGTTCGAGCCACGGATGGGGACCCTGGGGCATATGGGCAGATAAGCTACGCCATCATCAATGACTTTGCCAAGGATCGATTCCTCATAGACAGCAATGGACAAGTCATCACAACAGAAAGGCTTGACCGGGAAAACCCTCTGGAGGGAGACATTAGTATTTTTTTGAGGGCCCTCGATGGTGGTGGGAGAACGACTTTTTGCACTGTGAGAGTGATCGTTGTGGATGAGAATGACAATGCTCCACAGTTTATGACAGTGGAATACAGAGCCAGTGTCAGGGCAGACGTTGGAAGGGGCCACTTGGTCACTCAGGTTCAAGCCATGGATCCAGATGATGGAGCAAATTCAAGGATTACTTATTCTCTATATAGTGAGGCCTCAGTCTCAGTGGCTGACCTCCTTGAAATCGATCCTGACAATGGCTGGATGGTCACTAAGGGTAATTTTAACCAGCTGAAAAACACAGTGCTATCTTTCTTTGTCAAAGCCGTAGATGGGGGCATTCCAGTAAAGCACTCCCTCATTCCTGTCTATATTCATGTCTTGCCCCCTGAAACACTCTTGCCTTCATTCACCCAGTCTCAGTATTCTTTTACTGTTTCAGAAGATACAGCGATTGGGAGCACTCTGGACACCCTGAGAATTTTGCCCAGTCAAAATGTCAGGTTCAGCACAGTTAATGGGGAACGGCCAGAAAATAACAAAGGGAGTGTCTTCATTATAGAGCAGGAAACAGGTACAGTTAAGCTCGACAAACGCCTTGATCATGAAGTCAGCCCAGCATTCCACTTTAAAGTAGCAGCCACAATACCCCTGGACAAGGTAGACATTGTGTTTACTGTGGATGTAGATATCAAGGTACTGGACCTGAATGACAACAAGCCAGTCTTTGAAACTTCCAGCTATGAGACAATCATAATGGAAGGGATGCCTATTGGCACCAAACTTACACAGGTGAGAGCCATCGACATGGACTGGGGAGCCAATGGGCAAGTCACTTACTCCCTGCACTCGGATTCCCAGCCTGAAAAGGTAATGGAAGTCTTTAATATTGACAGCAACACAGGCTGGATCAGTACCTTAAAGGACCTGGATCACGAGACAGATCCCACCTTCACCTTCTCTGTGGTGGCCTCAGACCTCGGAGAGGCCTTTTCTCTTTCATCCACGGCTTTGGTGTCTGTCAAAGTGACGGATATAAATGACAATGCACCAGTCTTTGCCCACGAGGTTTACCGAGGAAATGTGAAGGAGAGCGATCCTCCTGGCGAGGTGGTAGCCGTCCTCAGCACCTGGGACAGAGACACTTCTGACATTAATCGCCAAGTGAGCTACCATATTACGGGTAAGTCAGCCACCTTGGCTTTCACTCTGTGTGCTCTGCTTTCTCAAGAAAGGTGGGAAGTGCCAGGGGGTAAGAATCAGAAGAAGGGAGATGAGATGGGGGTTGAGAGTAATGAACTCTCTGGGCTGAGTAAAAGATCTCTAGGCACAGTTTTTCCGTTGTTGGTTGTTGCTAACTCAGCCTTAGTTTGGAGTTCATTCGTTTGCCTGTGGCAGGTTACCCAGATTGGTACCCAGTCCTTGAGCCACTTTATTATATAAAAAGGAGGCCATATTAAAGAAATTAATATAACAGCTTTTTTTTTTGCAGGAAGGGGCATATATTTTTAACTACATTCCTATTTCTTATATTGGTAAGAAAAACAAATCACTGATCCCAGTAAGCTTCACTTACTAGTTTTGCCTGGTAGTGAGAAGTCCTCCTATGCATGCACATGTACACACCTATACAAATTAAAGGGCATGGGAGGGGGGTGCCTGGATGGCTCAGTCAGTTAACCATCCGACTTGATTTTAGCTCAGATCATTTTCCCAGGGTGGTGAGATCGAGCCCCACATCAGCTTCCATGCTCAGTATGGAGTCTGCTTGAGATTTTCTCTCTGCCCCACTCACGTGGTCAATAAATAAATAAATAAATAAATAAATAAATAAATAAATAAAATCTTAAAGAAAAACAAATTAAAGGTCAGGGTTTGACCTTTCGCTAAAAATCTTAAGTTGTGATTCTGAACCAGTTTTCTTGGATCCCTTTTCATCTTTCCAAATAGTAGGTAGTGGTTCAGTGGAAAAAGCCAAAATAGACAACAAATGAGATCACCCAGAGTGGACAAAACAATATCATCATTGCTCTAAGGGGCAGAGGGTTTCATGTTGGTGTCACTGATCAGGGGTAGCTTTCTGGGGGTGACTGGCTTTAAACTACAAGTGGGAAGGTTGGTGGCTTGGGAGCAGGCTTCCTAAAAACTAAGGGTTTTGAAGCTAATATTTTGATGTTGTGACATTCAAAGGTGGAACATAAGCAAAGTGCCAAAAGATTTTAAAGAATCCATCAATACTTGTAGTCAGGTGGCTTCCCTTTAGAAAAACTACATTATTCAAAGTGAAAAATGAATTAATTAGAATGCCCTCAGGACACAGAATCTGCTTAAGTACGTTAGTGGGAAAGTTAATTAATCACCGCAGAATAAGATCCACAGGAGAGCATATGTGTCAGTGCTTAGGAGTGCCACTCTTCTACATCTCTCCTCTCTTTTTTCTTTACAGAACTGTTTTCTTGATGGTGTTTTCCGTTTAAACTTTGTATGCATTTGTGCTTTATCTGATGCCTTCTTTCTTTTTCATTAAAATGTATATTTCTGCAGAAAAGACGTGAGCAATAGTGGGAAGGGAAGAAAAGTGAGTAAAACATCACTTAACATTTATTTGCATTCAGTTTCAGACAAAAAGCTTTTTATATATTCTGAGGGATACTTTTCCATTGTAAAGAGTTGCTGAATTTTCAGCTTTAATTATTTATACTTTGTCTCTGAATTGTCAATGGATGATTTAAAGGGACCATCCCATCAACTTTACCGAAGTAATGAGAACAGAGTAGCTTAAAGCTACTGTTACTATTAGCAGTGCCAACCACCAACTGATTTTAATTAGATTTAACTTTTGCTCTTGATGTAACACAACTTGGCTGTGCTGCCGCAGTTTAACAAAGGACCATTAATCATTTTATTTAACAAAAGATGTGGGCCTGCACTGAGAGCATTTAATGGAGAGGTTAAATTTGTGCATGCTAAAGTAATATTCAACTAAAGCATAATTGAATCCTAGCCAGTGGTGGAAGAAAACGATATCCCAGGGAGGACCCTGAGTTTCACCAGAGCAGGTTTCTCAACCTCCACACTGTTGACATCTGGGACTGGGTGAGTCTTTGTTTTGTTGGCCATGTTGTGCATTGTAGGATGACTGGCAACATCTCTGGCCTCTACCCAAGAGACTCCAGGAGCACCACCACCACCACCCCTGTGATGTGACATTCAAAAATATCTCAAAATGTTGACAGAGGTCCCAGTATGGGGGGTGATGCATGGCTACTCCCAGCTAAGACCACTGCCCTAGAGAAATGTGCAGGCCTCATCATTTCTTCACTGTCTGCCCACTAGGGTCCATTTATCCCATGACTGTCCCTGACTTTGAAGACCCCTGGACCAGCCCCACCCCCATGCCTTAGAATTGAAAGTGTAAACTGGCATTAAAATTTCTCTACTGGGGTGCCTGGGTGACTCAGTGGTTGAGTGTCTGCCTTTGGCTCAGGTCGTGATCCTGGAGTCCTGGGACCAAGTCCCACATTGGGCTCCCCTCATGGAACCTGCTTCTCCCTCTGCCTGTGTCTCTGCCTTTCTCTGTCATGAATAAATAAATAAAATCTTTTTAAAAATTAAAATAAATAAATAGAATAAAATAAAATTCCTCTACTTCCCCCTCAATCCCTCTGGTGGGACCAGAGTCTTTGCCTTCTGCTCTTTTAAAGATTCCTTCTAGGAAGTTGAGGTGACTCCATCTTTTCAACAGTATGCAGTAGGCTTTCCTTATTCATTTGCTCATTGTTGGTCTTCCCCACTAGAATGTGAGCTCCACCATGGGGGAGTGGGGATTTTTGTCGATTTTGTCTGCTACTGCAGCTCTACTGCCTAGAATAGTGCCTTCCCCAGAGCAGTGATAGATACTTATTGAATGCCCAATGGAAAGGTGAGGATCTAACCAGATTCTGGGCTTCTTGCCAGTTGTCTTGTCCAGTCTTCCTCCATGTCTGAGGTGATATCGTTTGCCTCTTCAGGATGAAGTCAATGCAGCTTTCTTCTCTGCTCCTCTTCCCACCTTGTCCTCATAGCTTTTGTCTCGGTGGAATGTAATGATGTGGGCAAGTAATACTGCTGGGACCATTGTTGGTGGTTTCATATCATAAAAAGCTGTTCCACTTCATCTCTTCTTCTTTTCCTCTGCTATCACCGGCTTCTCTCTGATAAATTTCATCTAATTGCAGTGATTATCTTTGAACTGCTCCCTCTCATGACCCCTCGTTAGGGCTATTTAATACTAATGGGTCTTCTTCTGTCACGCAAACTTTTCTCCCCCAAACCCCAGTGCGTGTAAGACCAGCACAGCTGTATGAGAAAGCCATCATTAAAAGATTCCTTAATAGAACTGACTGCCTTCCCTTGATTGCATAATCAACAGCTAATGAAATTGTCTTGGTAACAAGAGCTATAGTGTACTACATCCTCTCTTGAGACAAAGTGGAAAGACAATTGTATCATCCCGGGAAGAGGATTGATTGTTCACAGTTTGAATTTGATTGTCCTTCAGGGGCACTAAACAAGAGATCATCTCCAGCTTCTCTAAGTGCATTTTATTCTCGGAAAGTTACTGTTTTACGTTCCTCACAAGCCAAGCATATAAATATCATGCTTTGTTGCAAGAGAATCAGAAGAAAGTGACTGTCAATTTTTTTTTCAGTTTTGTAAATGATACAGTCAGAGGGGCAGCTGGGTGACCCCACATAGGCCTCTCCCTGGAGGTGTAGATCAAAGCTTTTCATCGCACATCTTCAAAAATGCTTTTTTCACTACAGGAGGGAACCCCCGAGGAAGGTTTGCCCTGGGCCTGGTGCAGAGTGAGTGGAAGGTCTATGTGAAGAGACCTTTAGATAGAGAAGAACAAGACATTTACTTCCTCAATATCACTGCCACCGATGGGCTTTTTGTCACACAGGCCATGGTGGAAGTGACTGTTAGTGATGTGAATGACAATAACCCAGTGTGCGATCAGGTGAGATTTGCGGATATATCTCGGATGTATTACTCTGCCTTTCTAAAATTAAATCAAAACCCATTTCATTTTTCACCTAAGGGCCAGGCTACTTTCTTCTCTTATCTCCTTAAGTTAGTGAGCTCCAGTTGGATGCAAGAGGATAGGAAAAAGCATAGGTAGCAAGTTCAGGTACCTAATTTTGCCCGCCCCCCCCCCCCCAAAAAAACAAACAAAACGATAAGTCTTAAAATTAGTGTTTAAGGAATCATACAGGGCCTTAGGACTTACTCTGTCAAAATCACTGATTTCATGAAAGAAAAATGGACCACTTATAAGCATAAGTTTACACAGCTGCTTAGTGGCAATATTGGTAATGAACCCAGGGCTCTGAGCTCCTCACAGAGTAGCTTGTCCATCACAATACAAAACATAATAGCCAGTAAAAGGTGCAAGTATCAAATTTTATTTTCACCCTTATTGAAATTAAATCACTGTTAATTTACCTTTTCCTTACCATGTGGACCAAAAGACAATATTTGTATTCTATAGCTTGAAAAAGTGTTGCAAATGAATTTAATCCATCATACTAATGCCAGATGTGAGTAGTGACTCTTTAAGAATGGAAATATTTCAAGTAATCAGTCATGCTTAAGAGAAAAGAGGATCATGGTCAACATGTGATGTGTGTCATGGTTCCACAGGGGTGGGATTTTTGTCTGTTTTCTTCACCATTATACTCCTGGCGTCAAAGTAGTACCTACCATGTAGAGGGACTCAATCAGTATTCGTTGAATGAATGAGATTGGCTGGGAAGTAAATCAGGGCAAAAGACATACCGTGTGTCATCATCTATCATAAGACTTCTGTGGTGAAGGGAAAAATAGCCAAAGCTAAATTACATGAATGCTATTTTTTTTACATGGATGCTATTTTAAAGAAATCACTTATAATGAGAAATGTGGCATCAGCCTCACAAATATTAAGGACTTAATTACCTTTCTTTACCTTTGCCAGGTTGCATATACAGCATTATTTCCCGAAGACATTCCATCAAATAAAATCATCCTGAAAGTCAGTGCCAAGGATGCTGACATTGGATCCAATGGAGATATTCGATACTCACTCTATGGATCTGGAAACGCTGAATTTTTTCTAGATCCAGAAAGTGGTAAGGTGGAATGTATTTTTTGGGCAAATGCCATTGTTAATCCGTGAGAGAAGTTAAACTCTCACATGGTCTCATCACTAGTGGGTAGGTAGTGTACAAGATCCTTGATATATGCCCCGCTCTTTAGGATTCTAAGAAATACTAGTTGTACATGATGTCTGAAGATGGGTTCTCTGGACCACACAAACTGTATTTGGTTTACAAAATTTGCCCTGACTTTACTTAAATTTATTAGCATCAAGTAATTAGAAGTGTCTATTTGGCTCTCCTGTTTTTCATATCTGTGAGTTAAAGCATCCGCTTTATAAAGAATATAGAGTTACATCACAAATATAAGTTGCAAACCAGACAGCAATGCATAGTAAAGAGAGTTTTTCTCTTTTGAAATCTCTTTTTGTGTTCCTTCCCAGTGCTTATTAATACACTTGTCTGGTTTTTATTAAATATTCCTGCCTAGTTTCTCCACAATTATAAGCCCTCAGATTAGCTTATATATTCAGGCAAAATTTATAAGGTCAAGGGTTATGTATGCTAAAGGCAGATGTCCCTGTTGAAGGCCAGAGCTAATGGAAAAGACATTTTTTTATGGAAGTAAATTATTTCAGTGTTGTGTACTGAATGGTTCACCCAATGGCAATTTTTAAATGAAATGTAAAGATCGAATAATTTGCATATTTCCAATGTTGTGTTTGGTCCTCATGAATAATAACTAACTATTGAGTCTCCGATGATGGCTCCTCCCTGCCCCTCCCCTGTGTCAGCTAGGTCCTACTGGGAAGCACTTAGCCACATAGAAATATCCTACTTGTCTATATAAGCCTAGCAATTATTTATTCAATAACTAACATTCATTGAGTACCTAGTAGACATAAAAGTACTTTATGGGATTTTTGTGGTAGGCTGCATGATGAGTAAAACAAGCCATGCCCACAAGATATTGTCAGCCAGGGCAGGAGACAGAACAGTAAGCTAATGATGATAATAATAATAGTATAATAGTAAAAGGCAGAAATAAATGAGTGCCCAGGAAGGATATTAGGGGAGTTATATGTGGGCACAGAGGAAAAAGTAGCTAAAATTCCAATAAAAGGGGAAGAGGAAATGGTTTCAAAGAAGAGCTGGCATTTGAACTGAGGCAGGATTCTAGTAGCCAAAGCAGGGCACTGCAGGCTGTGGTGGCAGCATGAACAGAGAGCACAGCTCAGCTGAGGAGTGCTGTATACAACATTATCACTGGTGAGAAGAGCTATGGAATGATTTGTGAGAAATGTGGTGGGAGAAAGAACTGTAGGCTGATCATGGAAGATCTTAAACGACCCACTGAAAAACCACTGGAGGTTTCTGAGTAGGAGAATGAAATAGTCCAAGCCATGTTCGAGAACTGGCTGCAGCAAGGAAGCCGTAGAAGGAAATGTTTCAGAAGTATAGATGGCTTGGTCTGAGCAATGTCTACTAATTTTATTTGAGAATGATAATATTTAATGAGTCATGCTTTTCACCAAATTGCATTTATTCACATCTGTCACTGTGCCTATTGCCACTGAAACTGGAACAGCAACCACAAAATCTCCACAGGGGCTGACACCCAGCACCAGTATAGCTGTTCTGGTGGTTAAAATACAGACATAACTTACCTCTTTACCTTGCTAAATTCCTGCTGATTCAAACTCCTCAAATGTTCCCCCACCAGAATTCTCCCCCAGCAACCATAGGCCCTTCCATAGCCCTGCAAGTCAGGCTCACCCCTACACAATAGGAATCCTTCCAGACCTTGTTCTGCTAAAGCCAGCCTTGTTTTAATTGCTTTCCTCTAAAAGATGGGATGAAAAGATGTTGAGCGGAAAGACTGCCCCTTCTGGGTCTGTGAAATATTGACATGACTGACCATCAGAGAATTAAGAATACTTGTCCATTCTCCATGCTTTTTCTGAAGATATAGCAGAAATCCAGAGACACACATATCTTGTCTCCAGCGCAGTTCTTGAGAGGTTTCAAGGGATATGAAGATTTCCAAGGTGATAAAAGAAGGAAATTCTGATATCAAAGCTATCATAGTGGGATTAATTAATTTGAAAGCCGCACAGTCAATTTGTTGTTGCATCCAGAATCCCATAAACTTTTCCCTGCTGAAATTAAAATTGAATTTGCTCTGGTTTTCAAAGTATGAGACACTTGAGCCAAATGTCATTGGCCCTTCCTGCGTTGGGGATTCTTTATATACTTGATTCTCTGCTTGTCTAAGAAAGATGGCTTTTCAAAAGCCAGACCATTTATTTTCACAGGTGAGTTAAAGACCTTGGCTCTTTTGGACCGAGAAAGGGTCCCTACGTACAGCCTGATTGCCAGGGCCACTGACGGAGGTGGCAGGTTCTGCCAATCTGACATCCACCTGATCCTGGAGGACGTGAATGATAATCCCCCTGTGTTTTCTTCCGACCACTACAATGCCTGTGTCTATGAGAACACAGCCACCAAGGCTCTGTTGACCAGAGTCCAAGCCGTGGATCCTGACATTGGTAAGTCAATTGCATGGGTGAGATGCCCCCATGTTTCTTGCACCTGACATATCTTCAGACACTACCTATCCTTTGGTTTCACCAGCCCACCTTGGTTCCTTAGCCATGAGAACACATACATTAAACCAACAACCATGTGTCAGCTCTTCCACTCTTCCATGTGTGAGAGAACTCCACAAGGTGTCCTCCTTCCTCTTTCTAGGGTTAAAGAAGCCATCCTATGAGTTTATTTCCCTTTTAATAAAGAGTTTGGGGTTTGTTTGTTCTTTTTTAACCTTTAGAATAGAAATAAAAGCTTTTTTACTTACCCATTCCTCCTGAACATAGTGTCATGTAGCAGGGAGAATTCATTTCCATTTCTATAAAGAATTGCAGCACATGCTCCAGCTGAAATATGACAATCTCGATTTATGGTAGTGCCCCATAGTACAAAGAACAATTACTAAATGTGCTGCCAGTCCAATGTCAATTTTTTTAACTGCCATTTTCCATAGTCTTTTGGCCACATAGATACTGATGTTACTAGGCAGAGTGAGGGTGGTGGAAATAAGAAGGAATTTGAACTAAAAGTTGCTAATAAAGTTTGTGTTCAAATCCACTTTGCATAATGAGATGGTGAGTTAGAAAAGACTGGAGTTAATTGCTAGGTAGTCCTTTTGAAAATGCATAAGTTATTGAGGTGACTGCATGATGGAATGTAAATACAAAAGGGCATATAGACGGCCTCTTGGTTGTGCATTTTAAGAGCTGTAAATCAGAGGACTGGAGAATGATGGGGTGTGTCTGCTATGCTAAACAGACCTTTATATAATTCAGTATCTTATTGCTTAATTCTGAGTTGAAAGAAAAATTATTGGACTAATGGAAAAGTAAATACATGATAATTAGTTGAAAACACACGTAGAGCCCAGGGTCTCTGCATATTTTCCCTTCAAGAAATTAGTGGCTGCTTTAAATTATTGCTTTTCCCTCATTTGCATAATTTTCCAGACTGAGAACCAACCCTTTAGAAGTCTGCATATTATATAAAACTTGGTAAAAAATAGTGAGCAGGAAAAGACTCATTTATTGATTTATAGCTATGGAATTCCTACAGATACTTTTTTTTTCTTCTTAACTATATTTCACGTTCCTTTTGAAACAAGGCCTTAGAAAACCCCAGGTTCATGCATGTCCCTGAGCTCTGTCCACCACTGTCTTGTACAAATACTCTTTTTTTTTTTTTTAATTTTTATTTATCTATGATAGTCACAGAGAGAGAGAGAGAGAGAGGCAGAGACACAGGCAGAGGGAGAAGCAGGCTCCATGCACCGGGAGCCCGACGCGGGACTCGATCCCGGGTCTCCAGGATCGCGCCCTGGGCCAAAGACAAGCGCCAAACCGCTGCGCCACCCAGGGATCCCCAAATACTCTTTTTTAAAGGAGGATTACAAAACATTCTCTGGATTCCTATTAGCAGACTTTAGGGTGGTGGGGGTGGGAGACAGAAATTATTTGAATAAATCTTTTAATAATTTACATTTGAGAATGTGTAATTGAGCCATAGATGAAATTTTAAGATTAATTTTTTATTTAAATTAAATTAAATTAAAATCCTAATTTTTTAAAATAGAAATTTTTCTACTCACTTCCTTCATGAAGGAATTGGGTCAGTTCTGTGTACCAGAGATTAAAAACAGAAGGGGCCTAATTAGTGCACATGTTGTGGACAATGGAGGGTGGGCAGGATGTTACTGGCCCACAGATGTGGCTTGTGGTGAAGAACATGCAGTTAGCTCATCCTCCTTTTCACTTCTGAGTCAGCTGTCCAGGTTGGGAGTTAGGGAAGTAGAGATGACTACTTGGCCTTTAGCTGGACAGGGATGATAAAGTCTTTAAAGGACCAAAACCAGAATAATGATCTCATCAGCACCTGCTTCTGTTCATTTTCACTAATTAGCCAAAGGTATGTTCAGAGCTTCAAGAAGACACAGAGGTTGTGAGTGCTGCTCATATAAAGTACAGTCCCCAGGCCATTGTATCTGCCTCAGAAAAGCTATAGCATAAGATCAGATCCTGGTTCCTTTTCTCAGTTTTTATACAACTCACTTAGCTATAAAAAAGAAAACTAAGCTAACAAGGAAGAACAAATGAACACATAAAAATGCAAACTAGGAAATCCAGCCACGTACCGGGCACCATACTCAGGAAGTGAGCGTGATGGTCTTGGCCAGAGCTTGCAGGGGGATTCCAACAGCTGAGACATCAGTCTAAGCTGTCATCAAACCAACATCCTCCAGAATCCCTGGGTGTCAGAGACTGGTGGCCTACACCATTTTCATTAGTGGCCCGATCAGAACACTTATTTTCTCAGGAGTACCATTTCTTGGTCTTTCATAAGGGACCACAGAGGAACGTGAGCTGCGTACTGAGTTTGCCAGGTTGTTAAGTTGGCAGTTCATCTCAGGGCCAAATTGAACCTCTGGCCTGAAGCTAAGTTTGCACATGCATCATTAAACTGAATCCAGCCCTCTTGTATCTTTAGTTTGGCTTTTATAGTGTTTGAAAAAGTTTGACTTAGCTGTCAATAAAGGTCAAAATTTTATTCAAAATTTCAATTTCTGACATTTTATAAAAACAGTAACAGCCCTCAGAAAACTCCGCAATTTCAGGTACACACTCCCACAGCGGCAGGAGCTGAAGAAGTAGCAGCTGCCTTTTTGATAACAGCTAGCACTCACCAACCCTATTTCCAGCCACTTCGCTTATTTATGTTACTGCCTGACACCTGGGCCCCTTTGGGACAAGATAAGAGCTGATTTAAAAAAAAAAAAAAAACAAAAACTTTTATTTTGAAAGAATAATAGATACACAGGTAGTTGCAAAAAAATTTTGCAGAAAGTCACATGTACCTTTCACCTAGCACTTTTTCCCAGTGCGGACATCTTGCGTCACTGAAATACAGTATCCAATTTAGTGTTTGTGCACGTGTGTGTGGTTCTATACAATTTTATCACTTGTTTAACTTCATGTAACCACCATCACAGAACTCCCTCCTGCCACCCCATCATAGCCACACCAACCTCCTCCTGGCACTTCCTTCCCAATCTCTACCCCCCGCATCCACTAATCTCCGTATCTGTAATTTCATATACATTATTTAAAAGAAATTATATAGTTTGTCATTTTTTGAGATTGGCTTTTTTTACTAAAAAAAAATCCATCTCAGTGTTCATTCCCTTGAGATTTACCTCAACTGGTTTTTGATCCTAGTAAAGAACATGGGCTCCATTTTCATAAATGAGAGGGCTGTTTGGTTCATGAAACTTCTTCTTTTAAGCATATTCCTTTACCTGAAGTTATAAATTATATTTCATCACTATTTGCTACAGTATATACTAAGCCATTATAAATTTCAGAGAAACGACATGGGTATATTCCTGTGAAATCTGATTCCATAACTTCATGAAGTCAAAGCTTATATAAGGACTTGCTAATCTTTCATATCCTGATTTTCTAATTTGAGAAAATATTACTGGTTTTAGCCAAATACCTCTCTTTTATGCAAAATTCATTATTCATAATAAAACCACACTAATGTTGGAGTAACTGCCTAAGTTAGGAACTAAATCAAAACAAAGGAGAGCTGCCTGGGTGGCTCAGTGGTTGATCCTTTGGCTCAGGTCATGATCCTGGGGTCCTAGGATCGAATCCCACATTGGGCTCCCCACAGGGAGCCTGCTTCTCCCTCTGCCTGTGTCTCTGCCTCTCTGTCTGTGTTTCTCATGAATGAATAAATAAAGTTTTTTAAAAAAACAGAGAAAGGCAAGATAATTTCAACACCCATTTTACAAGCTCTAAAAAAATAGCATGGTAACTACCTAGATTTTAGCACTAAAGTCTTAGTCTTCCTGTAAAATGGAAACATCCTCAATCCCATAAGCTAATGACATGACTTTTTGACCTAACATGCTTAAAAATATAGTACTTTGAGGAAAGATTGGGGGTCCTTTGGTTGTACTACGTCTTTGGGGTTAATATCTTACTACTTAGTCTGCCTCTCATAGGTAGGATTTGTGTCCAGCTTCCTAATTTTGAGGGTTTTCTGAGCTAGCAAAGGAAATATGCAATGATGAAGATCAGAGCTAAGGTCTGTGACCATTTTAGGCAAAGTTATATGAAAAGAAAATGTAAACGTGCTCTGCAAAATATGTTATAGCTCATGATTTATTGAGAGGGCAATTTCCAGATATTTGAGATGCAAGAGAACATATTTTTCCTCTTACAGACCAGGGACATAAAACAAGGAAATGTTCTAAAAAGCCACTCACTTACTCCTTTCCTATGAAAATTTCCTGCAAGGTTTGGAACTTCTTTTAGGAATTTCAGAGAAACTTGAGGGGCTCATAACATGCGTTATAATTATGTTCCATTGAATTTAACAGAAATTTAGTGAGTAGCTAGGTAGAAGACACTACAGAAGGAACTACAAGATTCTCAAAGATCAGGAATGTGCAGTGACAGACCTCAGGTCATTTGCAAGAATGAAAAACATGAGTCAGGAACACACATACCTTTAACAAAAGGCAGAGCTCCCAGAATGAACAGGATTTCAACAAGCAGAGGTAGGAAGACAGGAACCATGAGGATAAAGTTGTGAAGCTGAGAACATGTGGACCCGACTCAATAATTGGGAGAGTATCATGTCATCCAGTATATTGAGAAGTAAATGAGATGCGAAAAGTAGTCTGGGCCTGACTGTGGTGGCTCACACAGGCCAGGGATTATGTGCTTAAACCAATAAGTGGAAAAGAGCCACTGAGCACTTTTGAGAAAGGAACTCATCAATTCTGGGTTTAGGAAATGCTAATCTGATAAAAGGCTCTAAAATGAGGGTGAGGAAAGTTCCCAGAAGAGTATTGAAAAAGACTATAAGGGCCAAAATTAGAGTGGTGGCTTTGGGATTTAAAAGGAAGGAGCATGTCCATGTCTAACACCCACCCAACATGACTCCAATGGGGTGGGAGGGAAGGGGACAGGTGGGAGGGGTCAGCCCTGCCCACTAGCACAGTAGCAGAAGCCATGGCTGGACCTCTTAGCCAAGCCATATCAGTGCACCCACAGCTGTCACAGCCCAGCCATATAGTCCCACAAGGGGGACATCACTAGAGTTCCTGGTCCTGGGCACCAGCAGGAGCCCTCTACATAAGGCCACTCCTTCAAGTGTGGGAGACACAGCTGATCCACCTAACATAAAAATAAACACAGAGAGGAACACCTGGATGCCTGAGTCAGTTAAGTGTCTGCCTTCTGCTCAAGTCATGGTCCTGGGGTCCTAGGATCACACCCTGCATCGGACTCCCTGATCAGCAGGGAGTCTGCATCTCTCTCTCTCTCTTTCTTGATCTCTCCCCCTCCCTCAGCTCATGTTGTTTCTCTCAAATACATAAATAAAATCTTAAAAAAAAAAAAAAAGAAAACAAAGAACAAGACAAAGTGAGATGGCAGGGAATATGTTCCAAATGGAAAAATAAAACAAAGATTCAGAATTAAAAGAAACAGATAAGCAATCTATCTGATAAAGAGTTCAAAATAATGGCCAAAAAATCCTCACTGGACTGAAGAGCAGATGAAGAGAGTGAGAACTTTAACAAAGAAATAGAAAATATAAAAAAGAACCAATCATAGTTGAAGGATACAATAACTGAAATGAAAAATACTCTAGAAGGAATCAACAGCAGATTGGATGATGAACGGATCAGTGAGCTACAAGACAGGGTAATGGAAAGTACCCAAGCTGGACAGACAGAAAGAAAAAAAGAATTTTAAAAGAATGAGCATAGTTTTAAGCAATCTCTGGGACAACATCAAGCATACTAACATTTGCATTACAGGAGACTCAAAAGGAGAAGAGAAAGAGAAAGGGGTAGAAAACTGATTTGAAGCAATAATAGCTGAAAACGTCTATAACTGAGGAAAAGAAACAGACATCCAGGTCCAGGAGGCACAGAAAACCCCCAACAAGATGAACCCAAAGAAGTCCACACCATGACATATAATAATTAAAATGTGCAAGGAGTTTGCTCCAAGTGCCAGAAGAAACATGAGAGGAAGTCACCAAGAAATGAGGAGGATAAATGCCTCACCCACTGAGGGCTCTGCAGGCATTACATTACTGAGCGGGTGCAATTGGTAGAGTGAATTAATAGAAAATACAGAAATTGTTTCTCAGCATCTTCCAGAATGATGCCTTTCACTCTAAAGTTAATAGTTAGGTCCTCATATTAACCTCATATTAGAGAACAGGAAATAGAGAAAAGTGATCTTGTGGGAGAACTTTCCAATTTTTACTCAAATGTTTGTATTTCCATAGCCCTCAGATTTCTTAATTTTGCACTGCCATTCACTGTGATAATGTAAACTTGCTGTCCATGTTGGGGGTTCATTTTCTGAATATTTAATGAGGAAGTTGGTATCATGACTTCTGTGCTGTGCTGTGCTGTGCTCTCATGGAGCAGATACTAGAATAAACTTGGGTTTTCGAAGTATCAATCTTGTCAGAGGAAATAAATGGCTGGCCCAGTATCTTGAAGCATTATTTGCTCTGAGAGGATAGCTCCTTATGAAGGAGCAGATTATTTATCTGAGAGTAATGTTCATAAAAATAACCCATGAGAGCTATTAAACAGAGGTCTTTCAGACCAAACCACATTAAATGTATCTCTCCAGTTGTTTTTTTGTTGTTGTTGTTTTGGGTTTTTTTTTATCTCTTCTGACTCATCCTAGCTTTCTGCATATGCCCCTTATTGAGAGCCATGAAAAGGGACTTGGGAAGCAAAGTGAAGAGAGGAGATAAGTTCTCAGCAAAGTGTTATGGATTAGGTACTAGAACCATGACAGAAATGCATGCTGAGAACTCTGGGTTAGTGGTTTCCTGCATCTTTATGGGACAAACTCCAAGGGAGTGTCATTCACACCACTCTATAAGGATCTCACTGCATGCTCACATGGCATTTCCTTGGTATGTGCAGTAGAGAGAGAAACAATATTCTGTTTTCCTCTTCTTATAGACCATGAATCTTAGATTAGGACCCCATCCTTATGACCTCATTTAACCTAATATCTCCTAAAAGCCCCATCTCAGATCCCTGGGTGGCTAAGGGGTATAGCACCGGCCTTCAGCCCCGGGCATGATCCTGGAGTCCTGAGGTTGAGTCCCACTTTGGGCTCCTTGCATGGAGCCTGCTTCTCCCTCTGCCTTGTCTCTGCCTCTCTTTCTGTCTGTGTGTCTCTCATGAATGAATGAATAAAATCTTTGAAAATAAAAAAAAATTAAAAAATAAGCCCCATCTCCAAATACAGTCACATCAGGATTAGGTCTTCAGCATATGAGTTTTAGAGGGACACAATTCAGTGTACAGCACTCTGTCACTCTCCTGTGGATCACTCACCTTGGTGAAGAGAGCTATGATATTGTGAGGCAGGCCTATGAGAGGCTCACATGACAAGGGACTGAGTCTCTATTAGCAACTAGATGACTGAGCTTGAAAGTGGACCACCCACCCCTGTTTGAGCCTTCAGATAAAACTGCATTCCCATGCAACAGGGAAATGAGAAACCATGGGCCATAGCCAGCCAACTAAGCCACTCCTGGATTCCTGCCCCCACAGAAACTGTGACATACTAAGTATGTGCTGTTTCATGCTAAGTTCTGGGGTAATTTGGCATGGAGTAATAGAGAACTAGCATATTAATGCAAGTGTGTGGCCTTCGGAATTATGTCCACATATCCTTAAGAATCCCTTGCTATAGTCATTATCCTCCCACAGGCTCCACTCTGTGTGGAAAAAGCGCTCTGATGCAGGTCAGTGGCAACTAAAACAGGGCCCTCCCTCAAGAAGGAGTGGTTCAGACAATTTAGGAACAGGCTGCTTCGACATGGCAGGGTGAGTGGTGATGGGCAGCACATTGGCTGCTCCTTGTTGCTATTCTTGTGGTTTCCTGGATTCCTCCTGGGGCAGTAGGCCCACTTCTGTGCATCATACCCTAGCAGATCTTGGAATGTCACTCTGAAAAGGCCCTGAAACAAAATCCAATCCAAAACTTTTTTTTCCAGGTAGAGCAGGATCTAAAAGGAGAGTATCCTGACATCTCAGTCCAAGGCTCTTTTCTATATTATAGTAATTTTTGCCAGAAGATGTTCCAAGAGGGATTCAATTCTGATTCAACCTGTCTGCTCTTAAGTACCATCTATTCTATGTCTTTCCTAATGCCTTAGAGCTTGTCACCTCTAAGCTGCATAGGTCAGTGATTTTAATGTGTTTTTTTTTCTTCCCCAACGCTCTGTTATTCTCTAAAGTATTAAATCTCTGAAGGTAGCTGAGGGACTATTAAAATGTTCATAAAAATTAAATAATCCCTCTAAAGACAGTGAGACATAAGCCATTTCTGGAGCATTTGTGGTTGAAACTCTTTGTTGTAGATATCAAAAAATTTAATGTTATGTTTGAAGCCTTTCTCCAGAGATCCCAAAACAGACACCTGTAATCTTCCTATGGCAGAAGAGCTGTTGATATTCTCAGCACAGATGGAGAAACCGAGCTTCAAAAAGATTAGGTTGCTCCTTTCAAACTATCTGGTCAATGGAAGAGGTCCTGAGCAAAGGTCTCCGTGGCCCCATTAAACCCTGAATTCATGACCTCCCACCAGCATCAGGATACATTCTGCAGTCACACCTGTGACTAGATGGTGGACTGTGGCACCCCATCCCATCCTTGTCACATTGGCCTGTCACTTTGGCCATCAACATCATACTGTGGCTTTGGGAGGAGACAGATTAAACATTCCAGTTCCAGCCTCTATTAACTATCTAACCTTAACTAAGTTCCCCCTCCCTTTTGAACCCCAATTCAGGGAGAAATTTTCCTCCCTGGAGAAATGAAGATATGAATTCCTTGTTTTCCCACCAGACAATGAGCTCTTGGAGGGCCTGGGACACCAGCTTCTGCACCAACCACCCAATACCTGCTCCCTACCTGTATGCTGAACTGCCAAGTTGTTGAGAAAACAACATTAGATATTCCATGTTAACTCCCTAATGTTATGTCTGGTGTGTATGTATGTTCCTTCTGCCAGAGGCTTTCACTCACAGAGTCTGGACTATGTCATGGAGGAAGCCTCAGACACTGAAAATTACTTTCTCCAGACCCACTGGAGAGAATGTGAGTGCTTTCTATCACATAGAGCTTAATTTGGGAATATGAGATGACCCTCTATACCTAAGATTTTAGGATCCCTTCAGTTGATTAGAGCCCTAGGACCTACCCCCTCCCAAATTCCAGGATCCAACAATAGAGAAAAAGTAACAGTCAGACAAACCAGCTCCCTGGCTGTGCATGAGAATCCCTTTGGGAAATTTAAAAATAAACAGGCAAAAATAAATAAATAAATAAACAAACAAACAAACACAAATAAGCAAGTGCTCCACGTCCAAAATCTGATTTGGAAAGCCTGGAATAGGACTCGATATACATTTTTTTCCCCTCAAAATGACTGTGATACCTTTTCTGGTTTAGAAGCCTTTGCATTTGACACATATGAATTGTTATCATTATTATGGTTTTTAAAATCCTATTTCTTCCAGCGGCGCTTGGGTGGCTCAGTCGGTTAAACATCCATCTCCTGATTTCAGCTCAGGGTCATGGGATCATGAGATCAAGGCCTGAGTCAAGAGCCTGTGCATGGATCCTACTTTAGATTCTCTCTCTCTCTCTCTCCCTCTCTCTCTCCTTCTTCTGCCACCCCCACTCGCAGGCCCATTCTCTCTCAAAAATGAATGAATCAATCAGTCAATCCAGTTTCTTCCAAGTACAGGGTCAAAACAAATGAAATAGCTAATTCCTTCCAGAAAGAAATATCTTAGTGAAGGGTTTTGGCAATTGCCACCTATGGGCAGGGAATTCTGATTTCTAACTGTGAGTGGTGGTGTGATTCATTCCAATGAGGATGCTCACCCATTCACATGCTGCTTCATTCCTGGATGCTACAGGGTTGGTTAACAGGCCGCCGAGCTCCTCTGTGGGTCAGTCCCCATCCAGCATGCAGCAATGAGGACAGGTTTACGGGAGTGCTGGTGTCCTGGGAAATTTCCACCTAGTCCTGGGCATTTTGTGCAGACACCACAGACCCCCCACTTTGACTTCCTATCGCTGCAGGGTATGTTGAGGCTCAGTGGAGTGTGCCTATCAGCTTTGCCACAGGTTACTCACTATCATTTCACCTTGTGACACCTCCTTGACAGATGTAATTATGTTGTCCATCATCTGTGGTGAGCTCTTTAAATAACTTCTCACATGTTATGAAATGCTTCCCACTGGGACAGCCTCTTCATCTCACTCCTCTGGTCTCCCTCCTTCTCTCTCCTAATTCACCCATTAACCTACACCCAGCTTTTCATTTACTCCAGCTCTAATTGTGTATAACAGCTTTGGTAATAGGCTAGTGGTTCTGAAAATAGACAGCTTTGGCTCCTGCCATTCTAAACTTCTCGTTTAGCAATTCTGAGCCATTTTGCCCTTCTCCAAGCACCCAATATCATCATTCTTTACTTCGCATGTGTTCACTTCACCCAAAATGCCCCTTCTTCTCATCACTTCTATACTTTGGTACTCTCGACAACTCCTATCTTTCCTTCATGAATCAGTTGAGTTGTTTTCTTCCCTGAGAAATGTCCCTTGGCTGTTACTCTCCAATAATCAACTATATCCATGCTTGTCTCCTGAGAGATGGGAAACTTTGAGGGGCTATGATTTTTCTGTGCATCCTCAGTGCCTGAGGATTTATTGGGTGGAAGTGATTCATTGGATAGATGAATGATTGATCCAGTGGTCGTACATATTGACCCACTTAGGAAATATTTTTAGTGTTATCACTGGTCACCCAGTTTAGAAGTTCTATGCACCAATAAAGATGAAGTTTTGAGCACTTTGATGAATTCATTTACTTACACTTGACTGTCCCAGGCTTAGCAAAGTGCCAAGTCATAGATGGTAGGGAGGTTTGTGCCCAGATGGGTTGCAGCCTTTGAGGTATCAGGAAGATGGTGTCACTCACCAGCACAGCCAGCTAAATGGGAGTACAGTCTTTGCAGGTATACAGACCCCTTGCTTAGAAGGGCTTCATGATGTTTTAATGCTCTGCTGTGGCTATGCTGAACTTCACAACCTTTTTTAAAACAAGGGGCCCCTCATTTTTCTCTTTCTAAGAACCTCACAATCATGTTGCCAGTGCAACCCAGCAGAGCTGGTGCCAGCCCAAATGGTGAGTCCCCAGGAAGTCAATGGAATTATCATGATCTCCCTGATTCTATGACTGGGGCTACATTTTGTCCTTTTTGACTATTCAAAGATCTCCAAGATTCTTGACCCCAAAGTTGGTATTTTGCCTGGGGTAATGTGCCAGGGTTAGTCATCACTCAATGAAAACTTGTAAAAGGCACTTAAAACAGAAATAATCAGAGAGTCTACTTAAAATGTAACTTGAAAAATAATTGCAATTCTATGGACCTCCTAATGACAACTTTCTTTGATTTTATATCATCTGAAGGCCTCTTTTAAAGATAGAAAAAAAGCGGTCAGTTTGAGCTCTTTTGATGTAATGGGATTTTACTTGCCTCCCACAGACTATGAGAGGAGATTTGAAGCTAGCCATCTTCTTCTACAGCTTAATTTAAGAATACAAAATAGTTCAAAACAATGTATCACTTGAAATGACTTTGTGAGACCTAACAAAAAAATTTTTCCCTAAGTAAAGTCAATGTCTTTCAGGACACAAAAAAAAAATGAGCAGTGAAAATATCCAGAAAAAGAATGTTTATGCAACATATAAGTATCCTTTTCTACAATTACTTCAAATGGCATATATGTTGAGAATTAAACTGGCCTGAAAAGTAACTCAGAAATTTGACTGCTCTCCAAAATTGGTAATAAATTTTCCATTACATGATTTTTATAATAGTTCTTTTACTTACTAGAAACATGATCTGTGTCCACTGTATAAAACCTAGAGGCACCTGGGTGGCTCAGTGGTTGAGCATCTGCCTTTTGGCTCAGGTCATGATCCTGGGTCCTGGGATTAAGTCCCATATTGGACTCCCTGCAGGGAGCCTGCTTCTCCCTCTGCCTATGTGTCTGCCTCTCTCTCTGTGCCTCTCATGAATAAATAAATAAAATCTTAAAAAAACAAACAAACAAAAAAACCCTAGAGAGATGGACCAAAAGAAAAGTCAATTCTAACCATTGTTGCTATTTTGATGAAGTCTCTTCCACCTTTTTTCTTTACAAAAATGGACTCATAAGCTAGATATTGTTTTGTAACCTGATTTTTCCACTAGCTCACAAACATATTTCTATGTTGCTATGTATGTGTTCTTTTACATGGTGATGGTGATGTATATAGTATTCTGTGATATGTATGTACCATAACTTATTCAACCAGTCCTCATTCTGGGAAAATTGAGTAGTTACCAATTTTATTCACAAATGCAATTATCCATTTAGCAATAGTTTTTTATATATTTGTATTTGTTTTATGTAAATTTTTAAAGATTTTATTTATTTATTTATTTATTTATTTATTTATTTATTTATTTTAGAGAGAGAGTGCACACATGAGCACAAGGGAGGGACAGAGGGAAAGAGAGAGAGAGAATCTCAAGTAGACTCAACTCTCCACTGAGCATGAAGCCCAACTCAGGCCTCGATCTCATGACCCTGAAGTCATGTCCTGAACTGAAATCAAGAGTCAGACACTTAACCAACTGAGCCACCTAGGCTCCCCTTATGTACATTTTCAATATTAAATCTTTCCAACTTCTCTGAATCACACCCTTTTGGGGTTCTTCAGTTCTTTAACACAGGCATGTGCAGTGTGCATGTCACCTACATGCACTGTGTTAGCTCATACTCTTGCTCTGGTCCGCTGATCACTTCTTCTGCAATTCAATGTTCGTTGCTTTCTGACTCTGTGTGGGGTCCTGGACTCAGCACTGAGCTATAGAAATAACATTACACTGTCCCTCTGTCTAAAAGCCACATTAATCAAGTGGGAGAGAGGACATAACTAATGATAATGTACAAGTTTTGTTAAGGAAGCACAGAGAAAGGAGAAACTAGGGAAATTAAGGAAGCTGTCCAGAGAAGACCCTACAGAGAATATGTAGGATTTTGACAAGGGAAGGAGGGGAAGAGAACATTCTGAGTAAAAAGCAAGCATGAGCAGAGCCCTAGAGGAGTAAGTGCTCATGGAGTTTTCAGGAGTAGCCAGAGTAGACAGCATACGATGACAGTGGAGTAGGAGATAACGCTCAAAGGGCGGGCTGGGACCAGAGGTCACAGGATTGGAAAGGCATCCTCAGACATCTCTACTTCTGACTATAGGGAGTGAGCAATCAGTGACTATCTTCAGCAGCTGAGGCAAAGTGGACTCAGTTTTAGGAGCTGAACTCTGGTTAGGTTTGACCAGCAGGGGATGACAACTGAGGCAGTTTGCCATCAGGAATCTCTCGGCAACAGTCTAGGTGAGACCTGGCTACAAGACATCTAGTGATGTCTCCAAGGCAGAATCAAAAGAGCCCGCCATTCCAATTCAGATGGGAGACAGAATTTGAGGAAAGACACGCAGGAAACTCTAAATTGTCCTCCTCATCAAGTTGTAAAACTCCTAGGTTTAGAGATGGTCTCCTTTGGCTACCCTCAGCCCACTGCCTCGAATAGTAAAATAGGTGGCACTTGGCAAGTCCAGATGGAATGGAAGGGTCATGTCCAGTGTCTCCTGTGAGAAAGACAGAATCCTGCACTTCTCAAAAGTAACTACTGTCTTTTAAGGATAAGGCCGTCACAAAAGAATGCAATGACGTATTCAAGAACCAAAGCTTTGTTTATCATTTTTCTTCAAAGGATAATCCTTATAGCTTAAATACGAGCATGCTGTAGTCACCGAGTCTCGGTCATAAAGACTGTGAAAACTAAATATACTTGTGGGATTTCTGGCACTGATGAATAGGCATTAATGAAAGCAGGAAAAAGAGTTGGTTCAAAACCAAGTTATTAGATTGCCTGGGGCATGGGATCGGGGAACGGACCAAAATGGGACACGAAGGTACTGTAAGGGATGATTGAAATGTTCTAGATGCCAATGAGGGCCACAGTTCCACGGGGGTATACATGTGTCAGAATTTATGAGCTGGATACTTAAAATGTGTTCCTGTGACTATACATAAATTATGACATCTTAGTATAGCAATAAAGTTGATCAAAAAAAATAAGTGATGAAAACCAAAATTCAGAAGGTATCTAGAGTCTGATGGGTAAGATTGTTTCAGGTCATTTATTCCCCAGATATGTATTCCATATAAATTCAAATCTCTTTATAAAAGCCAGTTGGTAGGTATTTAGTAGAGGTTCCATCTTAACTGTGCCACCTAGAGGCCAGAACCGGTGCAACTGCTGAAGGGTGTTAAGGTTAATGTCATAGACAAGGCCCTGACCTGACAGTCATAGCAGCTGCCAACATAAAACCCCGGAGTACGCATAAAAGAGCTCTTGTGGTTTCCTGAAGCTTAGAGAGCTTGATGTTAGGAGGAGGGCAGAAAACATTTTTTCCAGTTTACAAAAATCTCAGCGTACTTGCCGCGTTGACTGTTCTCACCATTTGGTTTTGGTGCTGATTCTAACACCTCTAACAATCTCAAACATAGAGCTGAGTTCTTCTGACATTGGGTTAGATCCTTGGGATTGATCCTGCAGTGCGCATTATTTCTCACTGAGTTAATAAAGCCTTGCTATAAGCTGTATGCGTGAACTCTGAACACTTAACTGAATGGTATGAATTGCTGTGCTGTTTTCTTCCCATCCAGAAGATTCCAATAGCTCATTATGATTAGGCTTAATTTGGACTTGGTTGGTGATGAAGCCCATGTCTGCCAAAGCCTGGCAACTTCATGAGCACTTTGAGGGTGGGGGATGATCTTTTGGAAATACAAATGAAACTAGCTTTATCAGTTTAATTTGGAAATGGAGCACAGTCTGGAAGATCATCTTGGCCTCAACTGACCTGGACTGTCATTTTAAAAATGAAGAGACTTGAAGGGTGCTTGGGTGGCTCAGTGGCTGAGAGTCTGCCTTCGGCTTGGGTCATGATCCTGGGATCCTAGGATGGAGTCCTGCATCAGGCTCCCTGCCGGGAGCCTGCTTCTCCCTCTGCCTGTGTCTCTGCCTCTCTCATGAATAAATAAATAAAATATTTAAAAAACAAAAATGAAGAGACTTGTGACCCAGTGAAGAAGTTAAGTGACCTGTCCAAGTACACTTGTATAGTTTGGCCAAACCATGAGCCAGAGGCAAGGTCTCCTGTCTTCCAGAACTGGACCACATGTCTTCAAAGCACTCACTGTGCTTTCAAATGCCCCATGCCCCAAAAATCCATCTTTCCATTTGGATGAATTAGGAGAACCTAACGTCCATTCAGAAACCTTCCAAGGAAGAGAATATAGGTGCCTTTGGCCACCCCACCCCACAGTTTTACAGCATTCCCATACTGGGAATTTTTATGTGCTCTTTCTTCCCTCCAACTCCATCCCACAAAAATGCCACTACCTCTTACTTCCCTTGAGCAAATCAGGATTTCAACCATTCTCTTTTTACTTGATTTTAATCCTCTGAAGACCTGCTTGCTCCATTTGCCACAGTTATAGAAACTTGACTTCCAGTGAAAGTCGTACTTCTCTTGGTAGCCTGTCATTTCAGCGTTTTGAGAAGCTAAGTAGCTCCGTCCTCATTAAATTAGGCTCAAATTGGAGAAGAGAATTACATACTTAAAAACACAGACACAAAATGATGGATTACTGTTACACCTTAATATAACACATGGTGACATGGAGTAAGAGCATTAGACCAATTAGCAAGCAAGTTTTCTACTCGGGTTCATCTTTTCTGCTGGGTACGTAGCAACGGGATGGTGATTTGAGGGATGGCATTTATCATACGCCCTTGGATAGGAAGTTACCATTTTAGTGACACGACTTGCATTCATTTAACAAAGATAGCACCCATCACCTGGTAACACAGCAAAGATCCAAGTGCTACACCAGAAGTACTGGCTCTAAATTGGCATTTACCTGTCTGACTTTATTTCTAGAAATTATTGAAATCCATTGCGAGTGGGTCTAAGTGGGGAATTTTAATACATTCCAAAAATACATTCTGCTCTTTTCTTGAGAGCTACCAAATCATAAGTGATGCCATTTGGCAGGTTTGTTGAGGTTTTTTTTTTTTTTCCCTCCCCCTGTTCTGGTCTCGCTTCCATATCAGTCTGATTGGTAACAGAAAGGAGAAGGAAACAATAAATCTCCCAGTTCCTCCTGGTGTGAATGCCCAAGATACTGTCAGAAGCAGAATGTATGGGAAGCGGGGGGAGTTGGGGTCAGCAACTTGGAGGGGGGAGGGGATGGTTTTCTGCTGTGGCAAAGCAGAAAAACCCTGTCACCGAATTTAAATTAACAGAATCTGCCCAGAGGGGAGCCATGGTCTTTGTGTGGCTGATTAATGTCAGCCTTGTAAACGCAGTGCTCAGTGCTCCACAACAGGGCCAGCCCGCTGAGCAGGAAGCTCAGAGAACACAGCATCTCCCGCTTGGGGATGTGAGCAGAGTGGAGTGCCTCTGAATAGGGCTGGAAAAGAAAGCCGCAGATTGGGAACGTAGGTGATAGGTTTGATTGGATTTCAGCCGTCTGTCCCAGTGGAGGAAACACAGACAGCCTTAGAGGCACCTTCCCTTCAGGCCTTGCTGCCACAGAGAGCAGCAGTGTGCAGATCCAACCCCTACCTCTCCTCACTCAGCTCGTTCGGAGCACCACTGCTGGCAGAACAGTGAGTCATAAATTCCCTTCTTCCTAAATGATCTCCAGATCTAAAGAAGAAGCATGTCCAGGGGCAGATCTCTGGAAATCCGTAAGGGGATTGGCCTAGGGAACACAGGATCTTGTCCCTCATGCTCACCTAATAATGCTAGTGGCAGCAGGCAAATCCCTCAGTCCTTGGTTTATGCATCAGTGAAGGGGGTCTTGTTGTCAGCAGATGCTCAGATGAAAGACCCTACATGAATTTCCTGCCCCATCTTATTGTTAGTAAGGGTGGTGTTCCATACGCTGGGGGTGGAAGTCAAACTCGCAGGCAGTGTGTGGGATTTGAAAACCTGTGTGGTATATTTATGTCAGTCGCTGATGTGTTTCCATAAATCTGTTTTTGTGACTCTGAGAGGTATCCTGAGAGCCTCTAATCAGCCAAGGCAGCTTCTGGCACACACAACCAGCTCTGGCACCCAGGCAGGGTTATTGCAATCCTGTGCATATTCACCCCCCGGAATTGTGGAAGGATTTAATCTTGGAGCCATACTACAAAGAGCCAGAAAGCATCCCCAAAACCTCTGCTCTTATTTCCAGGGGCAGCAAGGGAATAGGAAAACCTTGTTTTTAATCCCAGTACCAATAAAATCAGAAGTTGATGTTTATATATCTCAGGGTCGTTGTTTTGAAAGAGAAATAAAAGTAAATGATGAAACTTTGGAAAAAATGGACTCTCTGGCATGGAACCAAGAACAAGCTCTCAGTGTTGACCTTTTGGTTAAAGCCACATAATGCAATTTATGTCACTCCCTGCAGATAGATGATTTTATTGGTTTGCTGGGAATTTTGGCTGAAGAGAAATTACACATTGAGGGAGTAAAGTGTTTAACTCTTATTACTGCCAAATGTCTGACCCCATAGTGTGATGTTATAATAGAAAACAACACAGAGTGAGGCCCTCCCTTCTAAGAGCTTACATTCTAGGAGTCCATGATTCACAAAAGGCATTTTCAGATGGCAGTCCTAGCTAGAGACCCTTGATTAATGACTGTATTCATTGAGAGCATGTAGGATCAAAATAATGTTATATCAGCCTGTAGCGTTGTTACATTTTGCCTCTTAAAAATCTTAATACCTGCTGAATTTGGGGTGCATAAACCATTTTGAAGTGCTAAGATCCTCTGATGAGGCATTCAATCAGTCTTCAGAACCTGAAGTCAATCTGATCATCGTTCACTAATTTGCTGGTTGTTGGTAGACATTTTCCTGGCTGATAGGTTTTAGCTTTGTGTATATTAAGGTAAAATGCTACTTTGCTAAGTGAATGCGTTTCTTTAAATCACAGAGTGGGAGGTCGCCCTCGGAGTAGATCTTCTCCCTTCCTTGATGCAGTGCTCGAGGCTCATGGCTGTCAGATTGCTCTTTTCCTCTTTACATTCCCTTATGGCCTCACCCATCTCATGGCTCTGTGTGGCACCTGATGGCTGGCAGCCCTCACATCCCTAGCTCCAACATGGACCTCTCTTTGGATCTCCAGCCTCCTGCCCAGCTCCCTACTTGAATCTCCACTTACACACAAAATGCCCATCTCGAATTTAATCTGTCCAAAATGGGGCTCCTGGTGTGTCCTCCAAATCCTCATCCTCCTGCAGTCCTCTCTATCCCAGCTGACAGCGGCTCCCACATTTCAGCCACTCAGGCCAAAAGTTGAATCATCCTGGGATCTTCTCTTTCTCTCACACCTCGTCTCCTGCCAGCCCCACCATCAGAAAACAGTCTTTTCTCACCACCTCCGTGTTCAGAACAGGCCGGAACCGACCACTTCTCACCACTCAGGGCCCACCGCCTGTGCAAGTCACCACTGTCACATGCCTGCATTCCTGCAGGAGTCGACCAGCTGTCTCTGCTTCCTTACTTGCTGCTTTTCTCACCCCTTACGATTAGTCTGGATGATCCTGTTAAAAATCTGAGTCCCGGGCAGCCTGGGTGGCTCAGTGGTTTAGCGCTGCCTTCAGCCCAGGGTGTGATCCAGGAGACCCGGGATTGAGTCCCACATCCGGCTCCCGGCATGGAGCCTGCCTCTCCCTCTGCCTGTGTCTCTGCCTCTCTCTCTCTCTCTCTCTTTCTGCCTCTCTTTCTAGCTCTCATGAATAAATAAATAAAATCTTTAAAAAAAAATCTGAATTCCGTCTCATGACTGCCCGTCTCAGGGCCCTTGGCTGGCTTCTCACCTCAGCACTACAACCCCACACAGTCTGCTCCCCAACCTGCTGTCACCCCGAGCCATCTTCTACTCCCTTCTTCCCAACCATAGTCACAGCAGCCTTCTTGATGATGCCCTCACATACACTCGAGGGACTTCCACCCCTGTCCTTGCCGGTCTCTCTTCCTGCAGTGTTCTCCTCCCAGACATCTGCACTATTCAGTCCTTCCCCTCATTTGGGTTTTTCTTCAAATGTCAGGGCCTTCCCTGACCACCTTAAAGTTACCATCCTTCCCTCTACCTCCCAAACTCTGTCTCCCCAGCACTCCCCATTCCCCCCTTTATGGCTTTAGTTTTCTTCCTTTTTACCCTCTAATGTACCATTTATTTGACTGATTGTTTGTTGTTAATTTCTTATGTACTCCCACAGAGTGTAAGAAATTCCTCAAGAAATGTTTGACCCTTGGGGTGCCTGGGTAGCTCAGTGGTTGAGCGTCTGCATTCGGCTTAGGTCGTGATCCTGGAGTGCCAGCATTGAGTCCCACATCGGGCTCCCTGCATGGAGCCAGCTTCTCCCTCTGTGTCTCTGCCTCTCTCTCTGGGTCTCTCGTGTATAAATGAATACAATCTTTAAAAAAAACAAACAAAAACAAAAGAAATGTTTGGCTCTTGTCTGTTGCTAAAATCTCTAGCACCTAGAATAGTGCCCGATAGATTGCAGATACTCATTTACTGAAGAAATGAATTAAATCGTATTTCTCTTTCTGTGGCACATCTTTACCCACATATCTATCAGCATCTTAGAGTTTTTCTTAAAGATGCGTGGGGTTCCCTAATATATGAAGAATACACAACTATTTATGATATTTGTTGCTGATATTTTACATTTCTTTACCACTTAATTCCACCATATATTTATTAAACTTTCGTAGGACCAAAGCTGTTGACTTCTGTCATTGTTGTCCTTTGTCTAAGTCAGCAGAGATATAATATTCTAGTGAGTGCAGAACATCAAGCTGCACTCTTTCCGCTAACGTTCCTGCGTCTCCCATAGGCATCAACAGGAAGGTGGTGTACTCCCTGGTGGACTCTGCCAACGGGTTCTTCTCCATCGACAGCTCATCAGGCATCATTATCCTGGAGCAGCCACTGGACCGGGAGCAGCAGCCCTCCTACAACATCAGTGTCCAAGCCACCGACCAGAGCCCTGGTCAGGCTCTGTCCTCTCTTGCTACCGTCACCATCACTGTCTTGGACATTAATGACAACCCCCCTGTATTTGAGCGGAGGGACTACCTGGTGACAGTGCCTGAGGATACCTCCCCCGGCACCCAAGTGCTTGCTGTTTTTGCCACCAGCAAAGATATTGGCACAAATGCTGAGATTACGTATCTCATCCGATCTGGGAATGAACAAGGGAGATTTAGAATCAACCCAAAGACAGGTGGGTAAATGGCAGCCTATTTAGAATTCATATTTCTCTTAACCATCTAACCACCCTCTGAATGGGCTCTTTTTCCTCTCCTACACCTCTCCCAGTGAAAGCACACCTTCTCATGGCAGGACCTGCATGAAGACCCAAGGGTCCCTTCTGGTACTCTGTTTCTGTGGATGCCCCCTGCCAAGTGTTAAGCCCCCAGCTGTGGGCTCATTGGGCAAATACTTGACCGCCATGTGGGGTTCTGGATTTCTCAGAGGAAAGCTTGAAAGCAGTAACGTGGTTCATTGATGGGGACAGGAAGTAATATTTGCATACTGAGCATAAGGATTTGTTTCTTTCCCTCTCTTTTCTGTTTTTGCTTTGTTTCATTTTGTGTTGTTTTATTTGGATCATGTGTTTATGGGTGTGGAAGTGCTCTTAGACATCAGTGTGCACTTGTCCCTATCCACACTCAGGCTGCCACTCTCTTGTCACCTACCAAAGCAGACAAGGATAAGTGGCATGCACAGTGACATGCAGGCCTTCTCAACTCAGCACCCCAGGCAGCCAGAACTAGCACTGTGTTTGGGTCCTGCCTACTAACTGCCAGTCAGAACACTGTCATGTCTTACCACGCCCTTTGCAAACTCAGGGCCAGTGTGGCATCGCTTAGGGAAAACAGGTCAAAAAATGAACCAAGAGAACAAAAGGAAAAGCCTAGGACTTTCTTTTCATTAGGGAGTTAACTACTGGGGGCACTTTGAGTAATTCAAGAAGCAAGTTTGGACATTCTTTGAAGAGTGAACATATTCACCTTTTCATTTTTCATAGTGTTTGTATTAATATTTTTGAATCACTTTCATGAGTAGTCTCATTTGTTCACCCAATCCCCCATGAATAGTCATGCCAAAGCAGGCCTATTTTTCAGATAAGAAAGGTAAGTCTCTTCCACTTCCTGTCCATTGGACATAATTCCCTCATCACAAAAGGAAAGTGCACTCATTGAGTAAGGTGGGAAAGGAGGTACATTCTCCTTTGGATAGTTCAGTAAACATGAATAGGAAACTATCATAATCCGCAACATTTCTTTAACATGATGAATATGCCAGTTTCCTATTAAATCATTAGTTATTTTTCTCATTTTCCATATGAGAAAAACAGAGCTTTGAAGAGGTTAAGTAAGGTCTCCAATGTCCACTGGGAGTCAGTGGGGGATCCAGGATTTGAGCCCAGATCTCCCTGATTCTGGAATACGTGTTCTTCTCTCTATAGAGCACTGCTCTGCTGGGGTAGGGGATGGTGCAAAATAGGAAGAAGCTACAGTTCCTGCCCTTAGGTTTAGGAAGGGGGAAACATTGATGGAAGAATTGCATTAGCAACTTCTCCCAGCAGTAACTCTGTTTATTTATTTTTTTTAAGATTTTGTTTATTTATTCATGAAAGACAGAGAGAGAGAGAGAGAGAGAGGCAGAGACACAGGCAGAGGGAGAAGCAGGCTCCATGCAGGGAGCCCGACATGGGACTCGATCTCAGGTCTCCAGGATCACACCCTGAGCTGCAGGTGGCGCTAAACCGCTACGCCACCAGGGCTGCCCAATAACTCCATTTATTAAGGTCACTACTTCGAATTAAAATGTATGGGGTTTCCCTCATTTAAATACATGTTAGACTTAGTCTGTCTAGTTATGGCCATTGTATATGAATACCATGGGGAAACGGTTAAGTGCTGTTTAATTTTGGCACTGGATAACGAGACTGGGATACAAAACAAAGTGCTAAGAGGGGTAATTGCTAAGAAAACTTAATTATGGAGAGAAAGAGGCTCTTGTTACAGGCATGACTTTGGTTTCTCACCTTAAGTAGAAGGGCAGCTTTAGCAGCTAGGAACGATGCCTGTCTGCAGATGTGAATGGATGTGACATCTTGACCTTGGTCCTAAAGATTGTTTTCCAGTTGGGAGAGAGGTTAATTCCTTTGAGAACTGCTCTACAGGCAGTACGATGACCAGTTTCCAATTGCAGAGTGCAAGATTGGGTCACTTCACCAGAAAGAGATAGAATGGGAAGGAAAAGCACTCACAGAGCCCTTCTTAGGGGTGGCACCCAGCCAGGGCCTGTCACTTGTTCTACTTCCTTAAATTAAATCGCTTTGTGACATGGACACGACTTCTGCTCTATGGTTGTGGACACTAAACTCACACTTACTGTTTGGCCACTAATCCCAGGTATTTCCCTTCCATTAGGTCACGGTACCTTGAGATGTCTGAACTCTTTGCCCTCTTCGTGCTGTAATAGTTTGAGATAAGCACATTATAACTTGGTGAGGCATGTTAGTCATTAATTGAATTCAGTGAAGTCTGCAGGTATTCACTTGCTGACTAGGGGCGGGGTCATGCAGTCACATCCACACATCTCAGCTTATTCTCTGTCTGCCCGGGTCCAATTAAGGGATCATAGGGAGACACTTACTAGGGATGCTTCTCCCTAGCGGCATATGCATGAATGATGCCAGAGAGTTTCAGGCTGCTTGAGAGATGTTCAGAAGCTATTGCAGAAATAGTCAAAGACTTTATTTCTTCAGTGTTGTGTCTGATGGATGGCTGTGTTTTTTAACTGACAGCATTAGTCAGACTCTAAGATGCTTTCCGTGGGGCATTAAATAAACAAAATCTTGAATATTTAAAATTCTTGGCTAGAGATGATGTTATAAATATTACCATGATTATGGAACTGCTGACCAAAGTTTTTTTTCCTAATAAAATCAAAAACTTCCCATTTTTCTTCAAAGGAGGTATTTCTGTCTCTGAGGGCCTGGACTATGAATTATGCAAAAAGTTTTACCTGGTGGTAGAAGCCAAAGATGGGGGCACGCCGGCTCTCAGTGCTGTGGCCACTGTCAGCATCAACCTCACAGATGTGAATGACAACCCTCCCAGGTTCAGCCAGGATGTCTACAGTGCTGTCATCAGTGAAGACGCCTTGGTCGGAGACTCTGTCATTTTGGTAGGTACCAGTGGGAGGTCCAGATGTCTGAGGCTCATAGTCCTAAATAGAGTGAAAAAGTGAGCAAAACCTATCTTGAATTCTCATTACACTTTTTCTTCTCAGGGTCTTTTTGTCCCCAAGAACCCCAGTCAGTCACCAATATTTCAGCTGCTTCTTCTCCTTTTCTACATTGGAGGGCCTAATAAATTCATTTATATCAAAGTATAAGTGACCAATGATTACTTTCTTCCTGGGAGTGTCTGTTTTTGTTTTTTAAAAAAACAGAACAGACCATGGAATACATTTCTAATGGCAGCTCTCACTGGTTTCTGACCTTAGATAGTAAGTTATGGGGTGACTAAGATTAAATAAATCCATCCTCCCCCCACCCCACTCATGCACACATGCACACATGCACACACAGAGAGCCGGACAGCTATATATGGGAGCAAGATTAAGACTGGCCACTCTTAGAGAAGCTCTTTCTGGAAGGAAGTTTTTTTTAATACCAGTAAGGACAAACCATGTATTAGGAGAACATCAGTTCTCTCAAACTTACAAATTACATTTGGGAAATCATCAATCCCATTCTTAACCATCGTCACCACCCCTACTGGACAGGTCCCTTCCATCTGTCCTCTCTGGCTTCTGCAGTCCCTGGTATGGGTGTTCATTCTTTACACTCCAGTCGTGAACTTCCCAGGCCCTCTCTCCTTCCTGGATGTGACAAGACTACTTGCACACATAGAAATCCCAATATCCCCAAAATGGAGCAGTAGAGAGTGGGCCAGTGTGGTTGCCATGTGGGAAAGGGAATTTTCTTGGGCTTCCTTAACCTGGAACTGCATAGATTTAAAGAATGTCTGACTCAGTGGTGGAGACCATTATTTGCAGAATTGGGGAAAAAAAATAACCAAACTATCCATACCAGCTTTGGCTCTATCCTCACTGACTCAAGGCATGAGGAAAATCATGTGTAATAAGTGTCATCAAGCTGTAGACAGACAAAAATGGAAAGAAAGTGGCAGCTCCAGTAATGGTGCCTCTTTCAGCCAAGCCATGAGCTCTTCCAACAGGGGCATGATCACTGGCACATGAGCATAGCACCTAAGACAATTGTCAGAGCTATGCCCATTTGTAAGACCTGGGGCCCTAAGAATAAATCTTTTCTCTATCTCTTATGTCATGTGTTTTTGTTTTGTTTTGTTGTTGTTGTGTTTTTTTGTTTGGTTTTTTTTTTTTTTCTTGTGTCCAATGAAGCTAGTAGCAGAAGATGCAGATAGCCAGCCCAATGGACAGATTCGTTTTTCCATTGTGAACGGAGATCGGGACAATGAATTTGCTGTGGAGCCTGTCCTAGGACTTGTAAAAGTTAAGAAGAAATTAGACCGGGAACGGGTAAGCTAGTTTAGGCCAGCTCCCCTCCTATCCACACCATCCCTTCACTGGAATCCAGTATAGGCTTCCTGAGTAAAAGTAGGAAGATTCTCCATCCCAACTAATGAGAGTAAATAGGATGGGCCAAAATGCAGCATGACATATTGGGGATAAACCTTAGAAAGAAGTTTCTGCCAATAGGTACTGACAACTTCTTACTTATGGGTGTTTTAAAGAAAAGGCAAAAGATGTGTCTTTCTGGATGCTTTGAATTTTGGTCCTTCCTAGAGCAAGGAGGCAAGAAAGTACCTTCTGGGGACACTTGGGTGGCTCAGTCTGTGAAGCGTCTGCCTTTGGCTCAGGTTGTGATCCTAAGGTCCCGGGATCAAGCCTCACATCAGGCTCCCTGCTCAGCAGAGAATCTGTTCCTTCCACTCCCTTTGCCCTTCCCCTCCTGCTCATGCTCTTTCTGACTCAAATAAATAAAATCTGAAAGAAAAAGAAAGAAAGAGAAGAAAGAAAGAAAGAAAGAAAGAAAGAAAGAAAGAAAGAAAGAAAGAAAGAGAAAGAAAAGAAAGTACCTTCAGCATTGGGATCCTGTGGTCCTGGTCTTATCAGCAGCGTTAGCCCTAGGTGAGCAGATACAAAAGGATCATCTGAAGGTATTTAGGTCAGAAAGAATGATCCAGAAAAGTCTTCCTCTGCCAAGGTTGAGAATTGTGTTTTTTCCTAAAAATATATGTCTTCAAAGTGAAATTAAATATGGGAAAAGATGTAGTAGTGGTGCTAAAAAGCAGAAAAGCCCCCCTGGGTGGTATATCCCCATTCCTCCTGAGGTATCAGAACTGATAAATAAGATCAGCGTGACAGTTGTTGTGTTTGAACGAAGGCCAAGAGCTGTAGGTCTGACCAAGGATGGTTTTGCCCCTCTAGGGGACTTGGTGACATTTGGGGACAGTTTGGGTTGTCCTGAATGAGCAAAAAGTGATATTGGCTTCGAGTGAGTAGAGACCAGATGTGCAGCTAAACATCCTACAAAAGCACAGGATAGCCCCCAGCAGGCAAGAATCACCTCGGGCCCCACATGTCATGCCAAGGCTGAGAAACCCTGGTCTAGAGAACCAAGAGTGGAGGTGGCTGATCTCCCGCAAAGCCGAGCCGAGCGTGCAGCTCCTCAGAGTGTGAGCAGGGGAGAGGAAGTGCTTTACTGTCGGCCCTTTGTGCTTTGGCAGGTGTCCGGATACTCCCTGCTGGTCCAGGCAGTCGACAGTGGCATTCCTGTGATGTCGTCGACTGCCACCGTCAACATTGACATTTCAGACGTGAACGACAACAGCCCAGTCTTTACCCCTGCTAACTATACTGCTGTGATCCAGGTGAGCAAATCTTGCCTGCCGGGCACTAGTCCTTATGCACTCAGCCTTCCTCCTCTCTCTGGTTTCACTCATCATGTCGTCTCTTTTTTTTCCTTTATACCTGATAAAAGAGCCTGACTCTTCCCAGCAACTGACTGATAAGGTTTGGTGAGCACCGTTGCCAACTGGGTTCTTTCTACTGTCGGGCACTTTGCGTGTACTGCTTGTCCCCATCACAGCCCAATGACATGGGAGAGGGAGGCAGCCCCAGCTCCACAGTGAGGGAGCTAAGGGCCTGAGGGGTTCAGTAGCTCATCCAAGGTGGCACACTCAGGATTTGAACTCGGGTCAGCCTTCTGCAGAAAGTGCCCTGTCTTCTCCCCAGCCACAGGCTGCCTTTCAGCCTCTCCATGCTGTCCCAGCAGCGGAGGGAGATTGCTGCAGACTGTCTCATCTCTCCGAGACAGATTGGGCATCAGGAAAGAGTTGCTGCTCATTAAAATCAATCTTCCATAAGCAATTTGTTTAGCACTTTAAATCCACCTGCTACTTAGAATTACGCTGCGGGATGGAGTAGCTTTACTACTGATATTGTGCTCTCAGGAGGGCATGACTCTTCTTCCCATCCATTTTTTCATTCAAAAGATGTTTCATCTTTTTGAGCTGGGTGCTAGGGGTGGAGCTGCCTCCACTTCCCAACTCCGGGAGGTTCAGGGAAGCCAGTCCGGGACCGCTGTGGGCCTGGAGGAGCCAGAGGAAAGGGGGATGGATATACGTGTTGTGGGGGGTGGGGGGGCTCAGCTTGTCCAGAGACCCAGTTCTTGCCTGATCCAGTTTGGCCTAAGAATCGCCTCCCGCGGAGTCTGCAGGGTCTGTGGGCAGAAGGTAAGATGAGAGTGAGCCAGGTCTGGAGGGACATCTTTGGAATAACATCAAGCCTGCGTCTGGCCACGTCTGGCAGCAGGCTCCCCACCTCCAGAGGAGGACTGGGAGGAGAGCAGGGAGGAGGGGTGCGCTCACTCAGAAAGCAAGCAGCCCTCTGCTTCTTGCCTCCCACTTTGTCAGCGAAATCTGATTCTTTCACCAGTGGTAGTTTGGTCTTCCTCTCTTCTCTGATGCTCTTTCCAGCAGTCTGCCTTCTCCTCCCCTCTCCGGCTTCCCCCAAGCTGCCCCCAGGGCCTGCACCTTCTCGCATTTCCCTTTCTTGAAGATCCCAGCCCTCCTCCTGGGCTGCCTCCCAGGGTGGAGCTGCTCGCCTTGCCTCTGTGTGCTCACCCCAAAACAAAATGGGCTCTGCTTGCTGAACATTCAGTTTTATGACACCCATCAATCAGTCTGACAGACCATTTCCACATGCACCACAGGAGAAACAAGAATCGCAGCCATGAGCAGTGACCGTGGCTCCCGTCACCCTGGGGCCTGTCTCTGTCCTCTCTCCCCCTTCCTTCTCAGATGGTGAACCCTGGGGTTGGCTCTCTCTCTCTCTCTCTCTCTCTCTCTCTTTCTCTCTCTCTCTCTCTCTGTCTCCCTCTCTCTCCAGTGGAGGAAATGGCCTTTATAAAGTGAGCAAACAAATCAATAAATCTTCTATTTTGTGTGGTGCTGAGTATGCTGTCACCGTGAAATAGTAAATCTGTGCAGGGCTGAGGCAGTGCCGTGGCTAATGCCAGAGGGAAACAGAGGCTAGTTCTTGATGACAAAAAGGCCACTTGAGGGGCTCCTGTGTGGCTCAGGAGTTGAGCATCTGCCTTTGGCTCAGTGTGTGATCCCAGGGTCCTGGGATCCAGTCCTGCATCAGGCTCCCAACAGGGAGCCTGCTTCTCCCTCTGCCTGTGTCTCTGCCTCTCTCTCTCTCTCTCTGAATCATGAATAAATAAATAAAAATCTAAAAACAAAGAAAAGGCCACTTGAGAGAAGGCACAAAATGAGAGGTCCTTAAGGTCCTTTTCTCTTTCTCCTTCAGAGAACATTCCTTGCTTTTTCCAAACCAGGATAATCTCCTTATTCCAACACATGGTTTTCATAAGACTAACTCAGCCCTGAAAGCTTGAGTGTGCCTGTCCGGTACGTGACTCCTGTCCACACTGCAGCGTATCATGGTCTCCATCTCTATGACCCAAACTTATTTAATGCTGAATCGATGTCATCAGAAGGCCTGAACTAATGAAACTGACTTCAGGCCCAAGCTGTGGTGATACCGAAGTCTAAACAGAGCAGGGCAGGAAAACCAATGCCTGAGCTACAGAGGAATTTAATTTGGCGTTATCAGACTAAGGAGAACCCTCGCCCCAAGAAGGGGTGACAAAGAGCCTTTGTGTCTCTATTTTGGGGAAAAGGCAGAGAGGTTCTGTAACATGATGCTTGAATGATAACATCAGGGTTTCCAAAAATTCTGATGACTTGAAGGATTTTCTTTCTCTTCATTCTCAGTTTGAGGAATAGTTTAGCCCCCTTGCCCTTTTCTTGAGAAACCCGGCAGAACCGTGTTCAGAGGGGTGAGGTGTCAAGGCCCATTTCCCACCCGGCGTATGCCTTTGTGTACTTGCTGGGAAGTTGCCAGGACGTGCCCCAATCCCCACCCCATCCCCCGAGCAAGTCCAATCTTGTGACACCATGTCAGTGTTGGGCCTCAGCATGATCGTGTTGTGATGGGGGTGATGAAGTGCCTTCCCATCCCAAAAGGTTGATGCTTTCTTGGCCTTGAAGGGCCTTCCAACCTACCCACAAAAGGCTGGTGAGCACCCTGTTTCCCCAGAGCTGCTTAGGTGATCTCAGGGCCCTTCCAAACTGTGAAGGACAAGATGGAGCTGGTGCCACCCTGGGAGGTCCTGATGTTCCCACCTGCAGCTCAGCGTCTTAGGGGCAGTGGAGGGGAGGCAGCCAAGGATGCAGAGCATGATGCTTACAGACACCCGCCTATTTTCGGAAGAGAAAATAATATCACAGCGAATCCCTTCTGCTCAAAGCCCTGTTTTCTCGCCAGTAATGATGGTTTGTTTGGTTTGTTTTTTTTTCAATGTGAAGAGAGGTGTAATTTTATCTTCCTTTTTAATATCCTCTTTTATGCAGGAAAATAAGCCAGTAGGCACCAGCATCTTGCAGCTGGTGGTGACAGACAGGGACTCATTCCACAATGGGCCTCCCTTCTCCTTCTCGATTTTGTCGGGAAATGAAGAAGAGGAGTTCGTGCTGGACCCACATGGGATCCTGCGATCAGCCGTGGTCTTCCAGCACACGGAGTCTCCAGAGTACGTGCTGTGTGTCCAGGTACGACCCGTCTGTCCAGGTACAGCCCGTCCTCTGTCTGCATCAGGCCACCTTTGGCCTGTGCCTGTTGGATGGGTTTTCTTTGTTGAGCAAGTCAACAGAATTCATTACTGTGCAGGAATGTTCCCCCTTTTACTCTCAAATTCAATTTCACACCAATAAAAGCGGCCTCTTTGTGTGAAATTGAACAGGAAGGAAGGGAAGCATCATTGTTCAGAGGGACAATCCTGTAGGCTGTGCCAACCAGACAGTAGCTGGGCTGAAACCTGCATTCTAAAAACTCCCAGGGTTCTAACTGACCCTCCAAGACCACTAACTGGTCAAGGCTTGCTGCTTTATACTGAGTAGAAGTTGCCACATTACTCCACCCGCCAAAGCTCCCAATCTTTGTCCTAATGTGATTGAGGCATATCGTGGCCTCTGCTTCTGAAGCAGAATTTTGCTTGGTAAATTGTCCCAGAGAGGCAGGAGGGGACCAAGCACTCAGATGGCCGTGGCCTCCCAGCATGTCAGCTTCCTCAAGATCAATGGCCTGTGTGAAATGAAATAGGACAAAGAGGCCAAAGCATGGAAAGGGTGTGGCTAAGAGCAGGAAATGAGTTCTCAGGAATTAATTTTGCCTGTACCAAGATTTGGGTCCCATCCGTGAAACTAAGTGATTTTTGATTCGCAGATGCCACAGAGGGCAACCCTAAGTCATTACTAATGGTAGCAATAATTATTATTTATGTTTGGATAACATTTCATTGTGTTCATTATTTCTTAGAATAAACTATGGCTTACTCTGCTCCACGAAACCTTCCGAATTAATGGCTTTCGGCTCTGAGCATGTCCCTAAAGTTAAACTACCACCAAGTGCTAAGTTTCTGCCTTCACAAGGTCCCTGTGTGCATCAGTCACGTTTCCTTCCTTGCCTCACTTTACTCAGTACCTCCTCGTATAGTCACTGTTGCAGGAACCTCTTGGGTGACTCCTCATGCTTTCCTGATATATCCCTATGCCCCTTCCAGATTACTCATTCCACTTTGGTTTTGTCAGTGCCCTAAACCAGGCTTCCACCAACTGCAGCCTCTGGACCATATCTTGCCCTCACCCTGTTTCTATACATAAAATTTTGTTGGAACGTAGCCTAATCCATTCATTTACATATGCTCTGGCTACTCCCACACTGGAAACATAGTTGATTATTGATAGAGATCCTATAACCCCAAAGCCTAAAACTATTCCTTATCTAGCCCTCTACAGAAAAGGTGGGCCAACTTCTGCCCTGAACTAAAGCCTTCTGTGGCTCCCTAGTGCCTGAAAACTTGGGATCTGTAGGCTGAACTCCAGCCCCACATGCTCTGATTTTGAATTTCAGGGTCCTTGAGCAAACGTGGTTCTCCAGTCCTGCTCAGTCCACGGGCCCACTGAACAGTCCCCTCCCATCCAGAGGCTTCATGCCCTTTTGTCACCCCTCTGCTCACTGACATTTGAGCGGGCATTGTCTGGCCTATGAAGTCCACGCTCATTGCTGTCCTTTGAGGCCTTCCACAGTTTGATTTCAAGTTCAGCCTGATTTGTTAAACTTATCTGTTCCTGCATGACTTTTCCCTTTCAGCAGCTCTGGTTCACATGATTCATCACATTAATTCAGATGCACTAAGTACTTCCAGGAGTCAGGCCTGTGCTAGGCACTTCGCAACCACTGTGTCTTTTCATCCCCACAACACCAGAACCCTGTGAAGTAGATTCTGCTATTATCCTCATGTTTAAAGGCACACAAATTGAAGTTCAGAAATGATAAGTAACGTCCTCAAGGCTAGACACACAGAGAATGGCAGTCAAGATTCAAACTCCATGTGATTGATGCCCAAGTCCCTGCTTTAACTCTCCCACCTACAAGGGCATATCTCCTCGGGAACACTTGACCTGCGAGGTCCATCCACCACATCCCTCCATCCTCTGACATCTGTGCTGACCCGGTCCATGGGAATCTGCCCATCTCTGGAGCTCTACAGCACTAACTACCACCATGTTGCACGTGGCAGGTGTTCAGTGAAGATCTGCTGTCGGAGGGGTGCTTCTATCAATTCCTGTATATAGAAGGAAGACAAAGTGTTTTTCAGGCTACCTATTTTTCCCTTCTGCATCCCATTTTTTTAATTCTAAACCGTAATATTGTGTAATTCACACCCAATGTCATTTCTTGAATGTACAAAACGGAGTTCTCTGGCCCAATCAAAGGTAAAGAATCCAAAAAGAACAAAGATTGCTCCTCCCGGTGAGAATACCACTGTATGCATGAGGTTCCCCCGTGGCTTCTGTTTCAAATGAAAACCAGGCCAGTGTGTTGCAGGCATGTTGGATCTCAAAGCATGCTCTGTCCTTCCCTGTTCACCCCCAATGGCTACATTGTGTGGACACATTTTATTGTCCATAACAGAGTATACATGTGCCCCTCTAAGGTGATAAATCATTCCTCTTACTGCAATGTGCGCCTTCGGTATTTTGCCGGGCAGTGACGAGATGGAGAAAGAGCAAACACGAGTAAAGGAATAAATGTCCTCTGAGTTTTGTTTTTTGTTTTTTGTGGTTTTTTTTAATATTTTATTTATTTACTCATGAGAGAGAGAGAGAGAGAGGGAGAGTCAGAGACACAGGCAGAGGGAGAAGCAGGCTTCACGCAGGGAATCCCACGTGGGACTCGATCACGGGTCTCCAGGATCAAGCCCTGGGCTGAAGGCGACACTAAACCGCTGAGCCACCTGGGCCACCCGAGTTTTGTTGTTTTTAAAATTATTCTGGTTTTTCTTAGTTCCTTGCCTTTCTCCCTCTGTTGGCTGTTTCAGGCGAAAGACTCAGGCAAACCTCAGCAAGTTTCTCACTCCTACATCCGTGTGCGGGTCATTGAAGAAAGTATTCACAAGCCCACGGCCATCCCCCTGGAAATTTACATTGTCACCATGGAGGACGATTTTCCTGGTGGGGTCATTGGGAAGATCCATGCCACAGATCAAGACATGTATGATGTGCTCACATTTTCCCTGAAATCAGAGCAGAAAAGCTTGTTCAAAGTGAACAGTCACGATGGGAAGATCATCGCCCTGGGGGGTCTAGACAGTGGCAAGTATGTCCTGAATGTGTCAGTGAGTGACGGACGCTTCCAGGTGCCCATCGATGTGGTGGTGCATGTGGAACAGCTAGTGCATGAGATGCTGCAGAACACTGTCACCATCCGCTTTGAGAACGTGTCCCCCGAGGACTTCGTGGGGCTGCACATGCATGGCTTCCGGCGCACTCTGCGGAATGTCGTCCTCACCCAGAAGCAGGACAGCCTGCGCATCATTAGCATCCAGCCCGTAGCGGGGACCAACCAGCTGGACATGCTGTTTGCTGTGGAAATGCACAGCAGTGAGTTCTACAAGCCAGCCTACCTGATCCAGAAGCTGTCCAATGCCAGGAGACATCTGGAGAACATCATGCGCATCTCAGCCATCCTGGAGAAAAACTGCTCGGGGCTGGACTGTCAGGAGCAGCACTGTGAGCAAGGCTTGTCCCTGGATTCCCATGCACTCATGACCTACAGCACGGCACGCATAAGCTTCGTGTGCCCACGTTTCTACAGGAATGTGCGCTGCACCTGTAACGGTGAGTGTGGTTTGGAGTTCCCTCACATTTCCCACGATCTGAGTAGACTGGGCTGCCATTCTTGATAAACAGGCATTCATCCATTCACTCATTCAGCGAGATGTTTACTGGCCACCTACCATGTGCTGTCACCATGAGAGAAGCAGGACAGGCTGAGTCTCCACTCCCATGGAGCAGATAGCTTACTGAGCAGCACAGACCAGCAGGCCAGCAGGATCCCACGCGTTAAGTATTGCTAGGGGAAGTACGAAGTCCTGCAGGAGGACTTGACAGGTTGGGATAAAGCATAGGTAGGAATCAGACATGTGAGAACAGGCAAAGGAAGAAGAACATTCCAGGCCAGGGAGCAGCTTGTATTAGGAAGGTTCAGGGCAGGAAGGAAGCCCACACCAGGGGAGTGGGAGAGATGTTCTGTCCCTGGAAGGGTGGGCATGATGACAGATGAGATCTGTGAGCAGGCCCAGGGTTCACACAAGGGCCTTTAGCCGGGATGAAAATTGTAGAAATTGTCTGAAGGCAGGAGAAGCCGTGGGCTGATGTGAAGTGAAGAAGTGACGGGACCAGCTCTGGCTTTCACAAAGAGTGTGCCGGCTGCAGAGGGGAATGGAGTAGCCAGGGCTGGGCCAGAGGCAGGGCAACAAGTTAGGAAGCTATTGCCAAGGGTAAAAGCATTCAGATTTGCTTCTGTGAAAAATGTGCCACGTACCTAGGAGCTCAGCCAAGGGATGGATTCAGCCCTCAGAGCAGAGGAGATGGAATGGCTCAAGTTTGTTGATATAACCAGAGTCCCCAAACCTTGACCTTTCCTGGTCAGAGGCCATAGCCGCCCAGAGTCACAGGCCCACAGCGGTCAGCAAGAAGTATTGCTCTTTGCCTCCTTTCCTCTCTGACATGTGCAGCCATAAATTCACTGCCCTCTTCTCAGAAAATTACACCCAGAGTTTTTCTAGCCAGCATGAACTTGGCACAAAGGGGCCGTAGCCGGAAGAGAGGCCATCTGTAAAACATCCCTTTAGGTAACTGGGGACAGGCAAGCCTCTGGCCTCTTTCTCCCTATAGAAAGTTCTTGGTTGCAGTTTGGAAAAGAAGCTCCTCAAGAGGAGAGCTCGTGAGATCACAGATCCCTCCCAGAGACATTCTGGCAGCCTCCACACAGCCCAGAAAAGTGCTAGTCACTCACCCTGTGGTCCCCAGTGAATTCTAGGCTTCCATCATATAGATATTGTCATAGCTGACCTGTTGAATATGTAAATAAGCTCCAAGGTAACTCAACGCATGCATGCTAGATGCGATGCATTTCTGGCAGATGCCACCAACATGCAGGATTTATGAATGCCAGCTGTCCGGGCTTTACCTAGATTTCCTTTGTAGGCAAACTGATTTATGCACCAAAGCTCTGCAAGGGCCTTCATGCAGTGATTCACAGCAGGGTTCAAAAGAGGTTCACTGCAGGACAGGGTAGACCCTGCAGGAGAAACTAAACCAGCTAATTAATCCTCATGCTCCGAGAACTCGTGTCAGTCAGCAAAAATCTATGGTGGCAGCAGTGTGCTAGGCACTAAAGTTTCAAGGTGGAAAAGACACAGTCCCTGCCCTTAGGAGCTGGCTACTGTGAGGTTGGTGAGCTTGCAAGTACGTATTTGCAAAAACAAGATGTTATAATAAATGCCAGAGAATAGGAAGGACGGGATCCCCGCTATGGCCAGAGGGAAGCTCTCTGTGACACTTCTATACTGTCTACGTCCAGGGTCTTGAGGTGTGAGTACGAGCTCATCAAGAGATGAGAGACATCAAGAGACAGAGGAGCCCAGACTTGGCAGAATTTCTAGAAAGAAGGAATTTATGGACACCTGGGTGGCTCAGCGGTTGAGCGCCTGCCTTTAGCTCAGGGCATGATCCCAATCCTGGGATCGAGTCCCACATCAGGCTCACTGCATGGAGCCTGCTTCCCCCTCTGCCTGTGTCTCCTCCTCTCCCTCTGTGTCTCTTGTAAATAAATAAATAAAAATTAAAAAGAAATAAGGAGGAATTTTAACAGGTGATTTTTAACGGAGAAAGGGAGGTTTTTCATGAGACACTAATGTTTTAAGTGCAGGGAGTTTTGAGGTGGTGTCCTTGCCCAGGACTTCCATTCTCTAGTCCCCATAAACCTTTCTATACCCAGTAAACCCAGAATGCCGGAAGCTTTTGTGATTCAACCCTCGGGCATCCCATGAAGAGTCCTTCTTGGTTTGAAAAGTGAACATTTACTCAAAGAATGCTGTACGTCAGTTCAGGCTCATCTCAGAGCCTCTTCTAACCTTCAAGTCACTCTTGTAATTAAGCTGTGGAATAAAATACTGGATTTCAGTAGTAAAAACACTTGGAAAGGTCATCTGGCTCAGTTCCATCTTCAGCAGGTGATGTACAATAATCTCCATTTGATAAATGTGGCAACTCGGTGCCCTGCCCAAGATGGTACGACTGGAGAGAATGGCATGCAGATTCAAAAAAGGCTTTTCTTGGGCTCCTCTTTTATCTCCATCTGAAGAACAGGGGTCTTCCCTGTCTCCTGTGAATCATTAGCCCAGTGCTATATGCTTATAAGAATACTTGGATCACCTCGTTTTCCCCAGCAGACTGATCAGTAGCCTCACAGCACCGTCCCAGGACAGTAGAGGGGCTCTCAGACACCAGCATGCACACGTGAGGCTTACCAGAAATGCACATTGCTAGCCCCACACTCAAATCTAAAAAAAAAAAAAGGTTTCAAGTGGAGCCTAGGAGTCTATACAAGTAGCCCTGGGTGATGCTAATGCTGGTGGTCAGGAAAGCAAACATGGAGAAATCTCACAGCAAGATAAGATAGGAAAGATTTCCTGCAGGTTCAGGGGGCAAGCTCTTCCTTAGAAATAGAAATAGCTCCCACTTCCTCTAAAGTGTCCTCTAATGAAAATACAGTGAGAAACTGTTAAGGAAAGCATTAGGCATTTTAGGCATTTTCTCATTTATTGGATGGAGAGGTAATTGAATTCAATAAATGCCCCCCTTAAAACACACACGCACATGCACAACCAGTATTGACTACTCCTCGGTTTACCCTGGGAGCTTGGAAGATAACAATAAATGGACTTTCCACCACTCTGTGGAATAATTACGTTGATAAATAGAAGTAGCTGCCTATTCTGGACTGTGTAGCAATATTTATACAGATCTGGCCTCAATATGCTCCTCCCAACTTCCAACTCATCTTTCTCTCACACACAGATTTTGGGCCCAATTAACAAAATTAGCATCTTGAACCAAAATGCTGAGTTGCTTTGACAAAATGAAAGCAGACTTGAATTTTAGTGCCAAATAGGCTCATTAAATTCCAGCCACCATGGAGCATCATGTTTGAACATAACTTTAAGAGATACAAAGTTCTGATGTCATGAGATGACTCCTGGTAAACTACACATTTAATGAACATCAGCACTTCAGTTAAAGCCTGACACCAATTTAAATGCGCAGGGAATGATGGCTCCCTTGCACTCCTATAAGGAAAGCAAGAGGACAGAGCATCAGAGACAGCCCACAGGGCCGTGCTGATTGCTCATTTTTTAAAATTTCATTGACTTTTCAAAAGTCTGAAAGAAATATCTATCAAAAGGGAGACAGGGCAGCCTGGGTGGATCAGTGGTTTAGCGCCGCCTTCAGCCCAGGGCCTGATCCTGGAGACGTGGGATCAAGTCCCACATCAGGCTCCCTACATGGAGCCTGCTTTACCTCTGCCTGTGTCTCTGCCCCACACACACCCCCTCATGAATAAATAAATAAAATCTTAAAAATATATATATTTAAAAAAGGGAGATAGTTGTCCAGGAGAATGGACTGTTTAGGAGACCATCAGAGTCTTAAGACCAGAGTGCTGATGGTAGTGACAGCCTGAGCTCCAAATAAAGTGAAAGGAGCATCCGCCGTGGGTGAAGCATGGTGGTAGCCAGGCAGAGTGTGAGCAACAGCAGTCCTGCCCCCACCCATGGGATACAGTGCTGTCACAAGATTATGTTGGGGAGGTGAAAGCAACACTGGAGCACATTATGAAGGGGATGCCCACTGAGCTAGATGTGAAAGGATGCCTAGAATCAGGGCAGTGCTCCAGACCAAGAAGCATGAGAGCCAAGGCATGGAGGGAAGAAGCAGGGACAACAAAGTAACATTTACTGAGCTGTGATCAGTGACTGCTCTGTTCTTCAAACATAGCTAATTGCATTTGGCTCTCATAGTCACCATAAAGGAAGGGTATCATTAACTTTCCTCCAAAGTTGAGGAAACTAAAACTCAGGAAGATCAGTTGACTTGCTCAAAGTCACAGAGCTACGTAAACGGCTGTGCCATGCTTCTCAGCTGCCAGTCTCAAGCACGGTTTGAGACTGCTTCTGCACAAGTTTGAAAGGAACTTGACTGTTCCCAATCCAACCGCTCACCCATGACAGACATCCTGTTCACTCCATTCCTGGCACAGTAATTCAGCCAACCTCACAAGATGGGCCCGGACAATTCTTCTCCCTTTGTGTGCACCCAAATCCACCTCCTTGTGATGTCACACATCTCCAACCATGAGAACCACCCAGAACCTGATCTAATTCCTCCTATACAAGCTGCCCTCCAGATATTCAAGTCCAGCTGTTATGACCCTTTGAATCCTCTTTTCTTAGGCAATCTGCAGGAGTTCCTTTGGTCCTTGGCTGCAAACAAATAGAAGCTATAAACAGTTGTAGGTGATACAGTTAGGGCACAGAGGAGCACCAAGGAGGGGTCTTTGGTCCCATTGGAGGAGTCCATGAAAGGCATTGGAAGCAGTGAAGCTTGTCCTATTGGGTCTCTGCCAGGCAGGGGATGCATCATAAGCAGAGAGAGCAGCAAAGAGAAAGGCCCAAGAATATGGGGTACCCTTTCCTTTGCCCATTCCCTCAGCAGTGATTGACTGCTGAAAAAATATCTCTGCTTGAGTCAGGCTCTAGGCGGGATGCTGGACAGGAAGTATAGTAGTAAGTGAGGCTGCCATGGCCCTCGTCCTCATGGAGCATGAGCCAGCATCATGTGCTCGATGAACGACAAGAATGGTAAGGAGTCAGGATAGTCCTGGGGAGGAATACCGTGGGACAGGTAAATGGAGTCTGTGATAGGCAGTCATGGTAATGCACTTCTAATAAGCACAATAAAATAAAATGGTGAAGGCTTCTGCGAGGCAGTAAGACAGTTAAAACTTAGCCTTGACAAGTTTTTTTAAAAGCAGAGAAAAATCTGAGATTGGGTGTGCACTCGGCCTGGGGCTCGTTAAGGCTAACTTTCAAAGAAGAAAGCCAATTGTCCCCATCCCAGGGGCTTCAAATAACCTTCAGTGTAGTCTCTGAATCTTAACCAGTTTCCCCCTACAAACTGGGGAGTTTGCATTTTGCATTCATAACAGCTACATCCCTATAGATCCCTCATCTCCAGTACACACAAGTTCCAAAATGCCAGGAGAAGTTTAGAGGGGTCTACCCTGGTGGTGACACCAGCTTCTCAGCATGTGGATCTTCCCTTATCTATTCCACCCACCCACAATTGCCCCAGAGAGGAGGTCTTCAATGAAACTGTGCTTAGCCTTGAGCGAAATCATTCAGAAAATACAGCTGAGCCAAGCAAACACCATTCCAGATGAATCTGTGCTTGTAGGAGAACCAGAAGAGACCACTTCAGATACAAGAGACCTCTGGAGAATATGTTTTAAACCTTTATGTGGGCCAAGAATTAAGAGGAAAGCTTATTGACTTGTGTGGCATTTGCTAAGGCATGGCATCTTGGCAAAGTGTGTGAATTTAGGGTTAGGATATATACCATTAGTTATTGGATCTACAATATAATGAGGCATCAAGAGGTTGAATCAGCTCAAAGTGTTGGTGATAATAATCACAGGTAGATACTGATATATTAGCTCAAGGCATAGACTTAATCCCGGTAGCTACAGGAATTCTGGGGGGGACAGGCAAGAGCCATAAATATGGCAGCGAGACCCTCCAAAGACCCCAAGAGGATCACCTTTCTTTTCTGTGCAGGTTCCAAAGCTCTGAAGCTTCTGCTCCAGTGAATTGTATGTTGTCAGCTTTGTAGAAAGTGACCTATTTTTCCACCTGAGCAGCGCTTCAGAATGTGGAAACCTTCTCTAAGAGAATAGCCACATTGCACGCACCTTTCTCCTGGCGGCAAGGCAGTAGAGAAAAAAATATATATATCTCTGCTTGAGACAAGGTAGCCGAGGGTCTGACCCTACAGTGGCCTGAGACGCTTATTAATAAAAAAGCTCTGGGCTTTATCTCATACCTCCTGTGCACACAGTGTTTCATATCATCTATCAATTTGCAAATCAAGAATTTGACCCAAAAAAGACAGCAAGAGAAAGGTTACACTTGAGTTCAGGTTTCTGCCATGTGGCTGAGTCAAACTTGTGTCTCCAGTTTTGAGATCCTGCAATAATTTGTTTTTACTTGAAGTTTCTCCCTTTAAAAATTGCTTTCACATACATTAGCCCATTTAATCCTCACAAGTTTCTGAACAATTATTATCCTTGCTTTTCAGAAAAGGATATCGAGACTCAGAGAGGTCAAGTGACCTGTTTGGAGCCACACAGTAAATAAGTGGCATAGCTAGTCAGAGCCAAGATCCAGGCCTGCTGCTTGGCAGATCCTTTCCTGTCACACTGTGCTGGCTTCTTGAGGGGACCTGGGCATGGGGAACAGAGCTCTCTCTGTCCACTTTGTCTTCTTCTTTTTTTTTTTTCTAAAAACATCCAATCCTTCTGTCCTGCCACAACAAATGGTGTCAGTTGGTTTGATAAAGTGGGACCCTTCTCCCTTCATGCTAATTCTGGCACCAAATTGATGGATGCCTGGAGATGCAGGACATGTAGGTCTAGAGCCTCCACCCCACCAAGCTGTCACTGATCACAGCACAAGTTAATTAAACCCTGATTATTTAATGATAGTTAATAAGATAAACTTCCTCCCAGAGGCCAGTGTGACCTGACACTCTTGTCTCCGTAACCACTACCATGATAAGGCACTGTAGACTCCTACAATAATAGGTGTATATACTTCCATGAAAGGGAAGTATAAACATGATTTCTAAAAACAAGTTAACCCCACTGCATCTCTTTAAAGCATACTGGGTTTTATGTTGCTAGAGGATTTTGGGCTTTCCTGAAAAGAGGGTTATTATCCCCAGAAAAGTGTCCCTGGGACCCAAACATCTGGGTATATCTGAGGTCAAGGGACACACAACATTGTTCAGAGTTGGCGTCCAAAAGTCAAGTCCCTCTGATAATATATATGTCCGAAAGGACCTAATATCTTATCCTAATTGATAGGGAGGGAAGAACTACAGTAACGTAGATGGAGAATATTTAATTTGAGGAAACCGTTTTTTGTAGCAGAGTCTATCCCTATTCTGAATAGACTGCATTTTACACACATGCTCACATCTGTCCCCAGCCAAGGAGGACATTACGTTTCACCCTGACCTCCAGACTCTCATCTGCCTTCCTGCTCTTTTGAGCCACAGGATTGCGGACCAAACCACGAGCAGAGTGAGCTGACAGGAGCAGCTGGAGTCTGAATGTTTACCACTGCTGCGGTGCCGGGCCGGGACTTGGTGAGGGGGGCCTCGGAGGATTTTTCATGCATCAAGAGATAGATCACTTGCCAAGAACTGTCCCCCTTGCCTTAAAAAGCCTATTAAAAATAAAAAGAAAGAAAAAGAACCTATCAAAGTCAATGGATGCTAGAATGAATAGAAATATACTTATTATATATCTAATAGACATATTACTATTACTTTTAGAATGTACAAATTATAATACTTGCATTAATGTAATTTTTTATATATCCTCCATCTAGACTTTTCATAATGGGCACTGGATTTAACATAATCCATTAATTTAGTGGATGTAATTATATGGGTTCTATGGTTATGACATGATGAAAAGAGAAAAAGCTGTGAGTTTGAACCCCAGCTGCTGGTCCGAGTGGCTTTGGCTTTAAACCAAGATAAGAGGGATGACAGAGTAAAAAACATGCCAGCTACTAGCACAGGACTGATGGTAAGAGAAAAGGTTAAGAATGTGAATAAAAGGGAGACGTACTCAAGTGCTGTTTTAACCAGAAATACTGTTTAGTTTTTATTATATATGCTTATAGCTTTCTTTTTTTAATCTTGCCATAATTCCTGTAGGAGAAAATAGCTTTCCTGTCATGGGTCTGAAATTATCTAGCCCTCTTTCCCAACCCTTTGAAATAGTGGCCTTTAAACTGGACTTTTGACAATGCAGTTTCTTAACAGTGTAGCCTAGCACTAGAGTAGAAAGGTGATGTGTGTCGCTGTGTCTCAGAAACAGAAATTTAAAGAAAGATATCCTTTGGCTGGCTAAAGTAGGACAAGGAAAAAGACACATCCATGGAATGGGAAGAAACAGATTTCTTAAATATATAAACTACTGTTTCTGTGTCTGATGGGAAGGTGATGCCCAGGTAATTCAGAGTTACATCCATTTGGTGGGATGTGTTTTGTGATTCATTTATGCACATGGCCACCTTCACATGGCCAAGGTTAGCGTTGGGCTGAATTTGCATTTTTGAGCATCTACTAACGAGTCAACATTTAGGAGCAACCGGGAAGTGTGCAGGCCATCTGAAACTGAAATGAAGCCAGGCATGGAGACAGGAAAAAGTCAGCTGGCAACTTTTCATGAATGAGCATTAACACATGCAAGCAATAGAGCCACTCACTAGGACTGGCTCATTCCCATGAAACACAGCCCCTTGTTACTCAAGCCCGAATTTAAAATGCTCCCTTCTTTTGTGAGGACTTCTGACATTCTCCCGGGAAACACAATTGTCCCTTCTCTGGTTGCGCTCACGTACCTCTATCAGAGTGGTTACCTTATTGTACTGTCCTCATGTATTTGCTCATTGTCTCTTATAGGGAAGGAGGAAGAGGTGGTATTGTTTGCTTTCATCTTTATATGTCCAGGTTTATCACCTCTTTGGCCCTGAAAAATTCTTTGTAGAATGCACACACCAAAACTTATTTAAAAACTGGTTATCAGAAGCCCTTTGAAGCAGATCATAAGGTGGCAGCATGGCTGTTTTAAGTTGCATAAATATTGATAAATACATGGTAGGAGTAAAGATTTCTTAGGACGAAAATAGGAAGATGTATTCTGGGGCACTTACGTCTTTTAGAACCATTTGTAGAGATCATTCCAAATTTTCAGTTGAAAATCCCTTCATCTTCTAAGACTTTGTAAGCTGGATTGTTGCCAAGAGTATCCTTTATGGCTGAGCTCTAAACTGGTGGAAAATAGGATTTACAAATTCTGAGTTTGCTGGTGCTACTTATATTGCTCTTCTCAAGGATTACAGTTTTTAAATGTTTATATGTAGTAGCATTAAATTTCTGCTTTCTTCTGGACAAAGAAATGACTGTGTAATGGGACAATATGCTTAATGATGAAGAAGGAGTTAGGATGGAAGGGAGCATGGTAATGGGTCAGATCATCCCAGGAAAAAACCTGCTGATGTCTGCATGTTCTTGGTTTGCAGAGTTGGTGCGCCTTTAGGCCACTACTAACTCAGTCGTGAGCAATTTTTCAGTCGTGTCTCCTTTTCTAGAGTCCTTTTACTGCTCAGACTCTCACCACGTTGAAAGTGGCCTAATCACATTTGAACTACCCAAGATTTCTGAAACAGGCGCTTCTGCTGGTGGACCCGCATTTGCCATCACCACAGTTCTGAAATGACTCACTTAGGTCCTGAATTTTGCCTTCATCAGTTAATCTGTTTTCTAGGATTTTCTTTCTGAGGGATTAACCTTTCATCTCACTGTGCTGTGAACATCAAACAGGTAGCCAGAAAACCTATCTTTGCCCAGGGTAATTTGACTGTTTTTGGTAGGCAGTAGGGCACATTTACAGCTAATCGATACAAGAGCAGGTAGCAGAAGGGACTAGGAAACAATGGAAAGTGTGCCTGCACAATTTAGAATTAGTCACATTTTTCCTTAGAAGCATCTTTTTTCTTTCCCCTCTGAAAACAGCAGCTAACATCTTCTGAAGTCTACCCCTCCCAGAGATTTTCAGGGCAAGAAGAGGGTGTAGGACAAATGAAAACTCGAGCAGTGCCTTCAGGTGGGTACCAGGATGCAGAACCCCACTGCACCAGAGGCTGTGTAGGGTGATTTTTTTTTTTTCAGTTAAAGTTGGCCCAGTTACAACCTTAGCATATTTTAACCTAAAAGGAAGAGCTCCATTTATTCTTCTCAGCCAACCTTCTTGAGTCTGGTGGTGAGCTTTTGGCAGACTCAGAGACATCTGATGGGTGCACACACCAGGTGAAGACCATTCAGGTGTCCCTGCTTCTGGTTGGCCTCTTTGTCACAATAGCCTACAGAGCCCAGCTCTTGAACCATTACAGTGCACCCTACAATGTAAGGGATTCCCTGTGTACTGATCATGTGTGTTCCCTTTTGTCACAGGAGGACTGTGCCCAGGGTCCAATGATCCTTGCATGGAGAAGCCGTGTCCAGGGGACATGCAATGTGTTGGTTATGAAGCCAGCAGGAGACCGTATCTCTGCCAGTGTCCACCAGGAAAGCTCGGCGAGTGCTCAGGTACAGAGTGGGGTGGAACTATGAGGGTCTAAATTCATATTCCTGAAGCACTTGCCCTTGAGTAAATTATATTGCCCTAGCTCTTCTCAGAGACATTTCTGTCTGCATGCAACATTTACCTTCAGAATGGACCACAGCTAACATCCATTCTCAAATGTTCTTGGGATTTATTACAGCTTCAGTCTTTGCTGAGGAAACATGCAATGACCGTGGACTCCTTGTATGACAGGAAGACCACAACATGTGCTTTCAATCGTGTCCCATGGATGTTAAGAGTATAAACTGGAAAATAGAAGGCTGTTGGTTAGGCAGAGAAGTCAGAGTATCCATGGCATGGCCTTTGATGCTCAGAGGACTGTACAACCCAGAGCCACAAAACAGAGCTCAACAGAAGGTACAGCTGAGCCAGTCCAGTTGACCATCCATAGAGTCAGGCCGGCCTAGAGCACCAAGTAAGCAGACTCTCCACTGGAGATGTTCCCAAAGGAGAGGGACCTCTGTGTCCTAAGGGGAAGAAAAGAAAAAGGAAGAAACATATTTATGTCATTTCGATCCAAATGATCCTGTTTCTGATCTTCTCTCATTTGCAGTACTTTGCTGGATTCACATATTCCCTATCACATCTAAACTCTAGAAGTATTCATTTTTGGTACCAGTAGAACTCTCTTTTGGGTAGAGAATGTATTTAAAACACAGGTACACTGATACCCTTTTTAGAATCCAAGAAATATTTATTAAGTGGTGATTATAATAGCAATTACAGGGAGAATACAAAATGATTATGCCTACTATATGCAAAACACTTTGTTAACCATTGCGTCTTAGAAATTCAGCCTCTGCCAAGAGAAGCACTGTCCTCAAACATGGAAGCCACAGCTCTTTCATAGATGATTTCAGGAACAGAGCTGCCCATGAAGTGAAGAGATCACTGGCATACTTGCCTTTGAAGTCACCTGGGACTTAGATTTGAAAGATACTTATGCTGCCCCTACCCCCACACACACACCCTGTGTGTCCAGCAGGTGGGTGTGGAGGGTGACCACAAAGCCATCAAGTCTCCTAACTTGAGATGTCACTTTCTGCCCATCTCTCTTCTCTTTTCTATGTAGAAAACTTTTGATTGTCCATGATTTTTCTCCATTTAATATATTTTCACACTTCCCACCCCTCCTCCAGTGAGACAGCTTTTCAGCATCATTTTGCTTGTTGGAACATAAAGTTGGGAGTCAGTACAAAAGAGGGTGAACTCAGAATTGGGCAATGTGGCTAGCACTGCGGATTCTGGAAAGGCAAGCCTTGAAATTCATGATCATAATGTAGAGTCATGACGGCACGGGAACAAGTCACAAAAGTCCTGCTTTCGGCATTAGTGCAGATGACATAAGTTGGCTATTTGGCATTAAGATACTCAGGGGGAGATGAGTACTCTTTAAAAATGGCTTTATCTTTCTTTTGTTTCATGGAGTGGAAAGTTTTTGAGTGTGTAAGTGACCGGTGGTGGACAGGAAGGGCGTATCTTTCAACAGTGCTAATTCTAAAATGGGAATAGAGGCTCTAAGAAACTTCAGATTATACAATGTACCAAGTACAATGTACCAAGTTCCCATTGGCAGGAGACCGTTGAGATTTTGTGGTATCTGATGCATTAATATTTCTTTTCACTTTGGAATGAAAAGTGTGGCCTGAAGTGGCAAGAACCCGTTTATCATCGAAAGCAGCTTTTCCTCAGTGCTTTCATTAACTTCCCACAGTCTTTAATCAACTCGCTTGGTGGTTGTTGGGTGAATTCATGTGTCCCTGACCGTTTCTGGATGTTCATAGTATATATGTCTTCTCCTAATGGTCTTCTCAGGGCACACTTCTCTCAGCTTTGCTGGAAACAGTTACATCAAATACCGGCTTTCTGAAAATAGCAAAGAAGAAGACTTTCGGCTAGCTCTGCGTCTGCGGACCCTGCAAAGCAACGGGATTATAATGTACACCAGAGCAAATCCCTGCCTAATTCTGAAGGTAATTAAAATGGGTTATCTTTTCCTGCAGTCGGTTCTCATGTTAATATTTTGGCTTGTGGATTGGGGAGTGAAATCTTTTTTGTCTTTTGAGTTCAGAAGACCAGAAACTGGCTTGAGGGCAAAGAGGAGCACCAGCAGTCCCGGGAAGTGTGCCAACACCCCATTTCCTTTTATACATTCGGCTTCAGAATTGGCTCTTTGGATATTGGGACATGTCTCTCTAGAGTGGGTTCAAGGGCTGCCCTCCTTTGAGCTGTAATCATGCAACGGTTCATTAGAATGCACTTCCTAATCAATTCCACGGCAAGGGTGGTCCTTGAAAAAGATTGGCTGTGTCTTCTTCTCCCACGTGGGCTGATCCCCACTGACCTCTGTGGGTGACCTCTGTTCTTACTTGGGGAGGAAGTTGGAGATCTCAGTTATAGGAGGTTCCATGTGTCCTATCGTGGCCTTAGTAGCCCAATTATTAAATCCTTGCCAGCCTCAGGAACGCTCCAAAGCAGCCAGACTTCCTTGACAGCAAGCAAGTCTGGCATTTGTATGCAGCTCAGGGCTTTGGATGCCTTCATGAAACCAACAACAACACTAACCGCTTTATGCACCTCATTTATTTTTTAATTACAAAGTTACTATAATAAATGTATTATAAACTATCATCCCTATCTGATCAAGGAGAGAACAGAGATTCAGAGAGGTTAAGGTAGTTATGCAAGGTTGTCCAGCTAATGAGCGCCAAGGCCCAGACCTGCCTTCCAATCTCTCTCACTCCAGTCTCTCTCACTCCATGCTGCTACTCTGTGTGATCTCCCCCAGCCTTCCATCTTGCTGCTACATTTCATCAAAAGCCACATTCTGGGCATCTGTCGACCCAAGGACGCCTTCCAGTCCAGGAGGAGAAGGGAGAAGGAGAGAGATATTTAATCTGACGCTATTCTCACGAGGTTACTGTCCCAGCCCATTGGAAGTGTGTTCAGAGGCAGATGCAGTCTGATCAGTAGGAAGTGCCCATACAAATGGAAATGGCTGGCAATTTTCTCCTTCCTAGGGTTCTATCACTGGGCTTAATTGGGATCATGGTGAGCCTTTATAACTTTTGTCCTTTGATTGTTTGATAGGTCACATCCAAGTTGATTAGGTGACCCAGGCTTTAATCCTGGAGAGAGAAAATTGTGTAGGATATTAAATGCCTGTGGCTTCCCCTTTCTTATAGACTTTTACTTACCTGCTTCTGGTACTGCCAGGTGCTCCATGGTGGCCAGAGGAAATAAGTGGGGAGTTGGAGTTTAAACTTCTCATGGGGACTCTCCCACTACTTGCCCTCATTCAATTCTGAGAATAATTTCAGCTCTGGGAAGGAAAGCAGCGTTTTTAAAAGAAAACCAGAGAAGCAAGGGATGCACACTTTTAGCAAACAGTGAGTTCAAATCAGAGATGCATGGTGGAGGAAGAAAATGCAAAGACCAAAGTCCTGTCTTTATAACCTCCTGGCCCCTGAGGCGACCAGCCCTGGGTTGGCAGATCCTTTCCTAAATCGCCCTGAGAGATGGGGTTTTGTGTAACTGCTGGGGAAGTGCTAGGCCCCTTCAGGATTAGTAGCTGCTAGGGGCTTGGCATAAGTGTTACCCATTTTCCGCTTCTCCTTCAAGCTCCAACAGGACTGCTGGTTGCAGAACTTCCTTATGAGGCAACCACTTAGCAGATCTCTTCTATAGTATTACATTTGAGAGCGAACAAAACCACTGACCTGAATGGCCAGATCCTAAAATGGAGTTTGTCATCTGACACTTCGTTGGCAAAGGTCTAAAATGTGCAAGTCCCTGGGGATGGAAAAGAGGAATAATTAAAGCTTTTAGGCAGCTCTAGTTCCTAAGGTATATTGTATTTCACGAAACAAACGTGTTTCTGAAAGTTGTGTAAATTGAATCTCTGTAAATGGAATTCTAATAAACGATGGTTGGTTGCTGTTTGAAGGAACCCTTCCATTAATCCCTTTGTGATGTGAATAATCACCCCCAATCTGTCTGTGGGCTGAGTTTGCTTTTCATATGTTGAGTTTGCCTAAAGCAGGACACAGCTGTACTGAACTACTGCAGATATTCTTCTACAGTCGCCAGGAATATCCACTTAGGGGATTTGAATCTGTTTGCTTAACATTTCCAGCCTCATGCAAGATTTAATTTCATTGGCTTTAGGTACAGTATGTGCCTTGTACTCAGGTTCCACGACTATCAACGACTACACTGAAATGCTTTGTTTAAATTGCACCTCTTGGTTGTTTATATTTTCCCAGTTAGAGTACATTCTCTAAAAAGTCCTTGAGATGATCTATAGGGGTAAAGGGCAGCCCTCAAAGACAGTTGCAGAATTGCATGGGACCTCAAGAAATGAAAATACTTGTGGACACGGAGCCCCACTGCTTCTTAGCAACAATGGAGGTGCTCATTCCTCTATCAACCATTGGTACCCCGTCTTCTTCCAGAAGAGATTCCAGGCTTACCATAAACACCGAAGTGCAATAAGATCAGAGCATCCCTAAGATGAAAATAAAAGGTTGAGACCCAACCAAGGCAGTGGGAAAAGCAAATATCATCCTTAAAAAATCTAGACCAAGGGTTGCTGTGTCAGTTGAACACAAACCATGACTCTGAATTTTTTGGAAGCCAACACAAGAATAAAAATGGTGGAATGGCTTCTGTGGCTCTTCTCAAACCTGTGAAAGAAATCTGTCATAGCACTGAGAGAGATTTATGACTTTTTCCCTGTATCGGTCTTTTGGGCCCAATATCCTAGCGAAAGCACAAGAAGTCCCAGCTTGTTAATCTAGAAATGTCATTATTTCATTTTGTGGGGAAGTTATAGATGACACATGGCTTCGTTTTGATGATTCTCAGACATGGCTAACTTAAAACCCCAGGAATAAAAAAGAAGATGGTCAGGGAAAGCTCATTTAGCTTTTAAAATAGCCCACTTGGAGTGGCCGGATCTTTCCAACATAGAAAAGTAAGAAGGAAGCTCTCCTGAGATTCAAGGATCTGTGTAAGAGTATCCCTGAGAAGTGAGTTAACTTATAATATTTGCAATATGATGATAATAAAATACCTAAAAGTTTACAAAGTACTTTACAAAATATATACATATATTTTTACTCTCACTCTCCTGTGCCTAGATATGAGTTCCGCCTTTTTTGCCTGTGAGGAACAAGTTCAGAGAGAATCTGTGGGCTTGCCCAAACATAACTAGTCAGCAGTGGACCTGGCCCTCTGAAAGAAGCAAGGAGTCAGGAGCACTACAAGTGTTTATCAAAAGAAGAGGTTTGGAGAACTGGGATGATAATGTATTCATTTAAGGCATTTTTTTAATGATTTCATTTATTTATTTATTTGAGAGAGCGCACGAGCAAGGGGAAGGGCAAAGGGAGGGGGAGAAGCCTACACCTTGCTGAGCAGGGAGCCCAACACGGGGCTCCATCCCAAGACCGTGGGATCATGATCTAAGCTGAAGGCAGGTGCTTAACCAAATTAGCCACCCAGGCACCCCTAAGGTATATTTTTTGAGCCAGATAACTATTGATGGCAGCCTTGAACACAGGTTTTGAAAAAGTTCCCTTTACAAAGAATATTTAGTAACTTTCTTACAAGTTTTTGGGGCTTTAGTGCATTTGCTAGCACCACGCACCAAGGATCTGAAGCAGTAAGACTTTGTGCCATCATATACTTTTTCACTCAAAATCCTATTTTCCTACAAGATGAATCCTTGTAGCTCTGATATCTTGTCTTCTGAGCCCCAAGCCACTCAAGATCCAGGTTAAAGTTCATCACTGATTTCAGACAAAACCTAAATATCTTGTAACATCGGAGCCATGCTCTGTGAATTATGCATTTCATTGAACAAATTGCCTACCTGCCTCCCCCAACCTAGAATACCATTTTCGGTCTTTGCTATGGACTTTTTTTTTTAAATTTTTTACAGTTTCATGCACAGTACAATTTCAATTAATATAGCTTGCCCTCTGACTTGAGAAAGCTTTGTCCCCTTAAAAGAGAAATCCTTTCAAACTGAGTCAACCCTATTCAGAGACAGAGAAAAAATAAATATGATCAGAGCACGAGTTTCCATTGTGAACAGACTCAGACATCAAAGTGTTCTCTGGTCTCCCCAGCATCATATGCATGCAAGATAGGAAAAGATTAACTTTTGCAAAGTTGCCTTTTACATCAGCACTCTGGTGTGTCATCTAACCAAGACTTAGAATTCCAAACTCCTAGAATTTTGAGGATACAAATCACTTTTGTTTTCCAAAGGCTAAGGATGGTCTAGACACCAGGCTTCCTCTTCATTCAGCAGGTTGCTGCTGTTAACTTTTCTCAACAGAAAAGCAAACTTACCTCTACTCAGTGTCGTTCCGGTATAAATTTATGTTTCTTAGTTACAGAACTGCGATGTCAGTGGGTACATTAGAGCTACATCAGTTCTCCCAGATGATTTTGTGACTTGGTTGTTATCCCCAGAGGTAGGGAGTGGGGTTGGAGAGGGGAATGGACCGAGTAATATATTAATTGAATACATCATTTTATAAAACCTCAGATGAATTGCACCCTTGCCACCAGATCTTCCTTGATAGTCTGGGGACACCACTCTGTAGCCACGGAGCATAACAGCAGATGGACTGTGCCGGAGGAAGGAACTCCCCAAAGTCACATTCGATCATTTTATTGCTTATATTGAAATAAAAATATGGATATTACCCAGGAGTTGTTCCTGAGCAAATATACTGGTATGATTTGTGATATCCATTCAGTCCATTTGGTTGAACCAAAAAAATGACCGAGGCAACAGCATAGATTCCATATGAAAGCTCTCTGAAAACAACATAAATATTTGCCTCCAGTCTTTTTACATTTATACACTTGCATTTCAGAGTGGAGTATGCATGTACTATGTACGAGGTAGCTAGCCATTCTGCAACGGACACAGGCTCCTTGTGAAATAAGCCACAGCAGTTATCTCTGCTCACCGCATCAGGGATCCCAAGCCCAGAGAGGCTAACCAGTTCTCTTCAGGTCACCTGGGTGTGGCGTGACAAGGCCTGTGTTAGAGTCTTCATTTGTATGTCCCCAGGGCTCTGCCTTGTTCACACAGCCCCCTGCCTTCCTTATACACGTGCTTTCATGGCATAAACTTTGTATGCAGGAAGAGAAGGTGCTAGAGAATCCACAGAGGCAGAAATGGGAGTCCCTAAGAATCAGTTGTCTGTGCAACATACGGAGGCAGAGGTAGAGAAATATTCCCATTCATGAGAATGAGTGAAATTGTGAAAATCCCTATCAGGCTGTCCAAAATCAAACACGTTTTGGAAAGAGTGGGTCTGTCTGTTTCTATGAATTTGTCTGACATACCTCGTTAGCTCTTAGAGATCTGGAATATCTGTGGTCCTTTCCCTCTCTCCACAAGTTTGTGTTCTCTGCCCAGATTCTGGCACAGCACTCTTGATGTCAGCAGATCTTAAAGGAAGGCCTGCTGCCCTTGCATGACTCAAATGTTGGCCTCCCCAAGATCCCTTTGCTGGGTCACACAAAGAGACCAGAAAAGTACCTTCCATTTCACAGGCTCTGGCTGTTAATCATGTCCTGCCCAGGATCCGTTTGTTGGTAGGACAAGGGTCCAGCATCATTCCCTGGATCCTCAAGCCACCTTGCATTTCTGAGAAATACAGATGAGGGTAGACCACAGGCCAGCACATCTCCTCAGCAACAGTTGAATCCAGGTCTCCATGGGGGACCAGTCCCTAGCCAGCAGGTCTTGGCCAGCCACCATCACTCAACAATACACACTTTCTGAGTTTAATGTCCTCGTGGGGTTAGGTAGCCTCCTGGAACAGACTTGGATGCCCTCCCTGCGCCACTGCAATCAAAGCAGCAGGCAGGTCTCTGTTGTAGTGACCCTAGAAGAGGGGCTGGGAGCATCTATGAGGCGTGAACAGTTAACCAAAAAATCCTTCTGGGAGGTCAGATGTCATTGAAGATACATAGCTGCATTCTAAGCAAATGGCCAAGCCCTGAGGGCTTTGTGAGATCATCTTAATCTGAGTGATGAGCAGCAGTCCTAAAGAACCATTTTAAAGATATGCCAGTGTTTAATATAGAAGGGGTTTAGAATCTTAAATATATATGAAGCTGGGAAGTAGGATATCTTTTATTTCTACCTGGCTTCTTTCTCTCCCCTATAGCACAGTCACACAGACTTACTTGTGGGTATATTTGTATTTCTGTTTATTTTTTGATTTATGGCAATCTCCCCTGCTAAAACATAAGCCCCATGAGGTCAGAGATAATAACTCTTTTTGCTCGCAGTGGTCTCCATAGCACCTAGAACACTGCTTAGCACATAGTAGATGTTCAGTAAATATTTGTGAATAAATATCAAGTTCACAGAAATCATTCCTGTGGTAATAATAACTAAGAAGGGTGCAGAGAATCAAGAGATCCCTAAACAAGATAGGGCAGTGAACTTTCAAAGGGCAAAGATCCAGAGAATAGGAACATTCTTAAATATAATTGTGGATTCAGGCAGCTGTGCACATGTTACCAATTACGAGATTTGTGAAATCTCAGGCATGCCTTTGCATGCCCTGCCATGGGGAGCGAGCAAACCACACCAGACTTGCAGATGGGTCCATCCTAGGGCCTCCCTGTGGACAGGGTGGGAAGAGGGTGTCCAGGCCTATGTTGCCAGATGCATACTGAAAAGCGCTCCGGTGCTCCTTCCCCACACAGATCGTGGACGGCAAGCTGTGGTTCCAGCTGGACTGTGGCAACGGCCCGGGGATCTTGGGCATCTCGGGCCGCGCTGTCAACGACGGGAGCTGGCACTCTGTCTTCCTGGAGCTCAACCGCAATTTCACGAGCCTGTCCCTGGACGACAGCTACGTGGAGCGGCGCAGGGCGCCCCTCTACTTCCAGACCCTGAGCACCGAAAGTACTATCTACTTCGGGGCGCTGGTGCAGGCCGACAACATCCGCAGCCTGACCGACACGCGGGTCACGCAGGTGCTGAGCGGCTTCCAGGGCTGCCTGGACTCGGTGGTGCTGAACAACAACGAGCTGCCTCTGCAGAACAAGCGCAGCAGCTTCGCAGAGGTGGTGGGCCTGACCGAGCTGAAGCTGGGCTGCGTGCTCTACCCCGACGCCTGCGAGCGCAGCCCGTGCCAGCACGGGGGCAGCTGCTCGGGCCTGCCCTCCGGGGGTGAGTGACCGCGGGCACCTGCCGGTCAGGGGCGGGATGGGAGGCAGACGGGCTGGATCTTTTACAGGCCTCATCAGCCCAGGTGCTCGCCCTGAGAGGAGTATTCATTCACCCCAGGTGCTGGCCGAGCTTCCTTCTCCCTTTAGGGGGGTCCGGGAGCTTCACAATTACAATTTAACCTATCCTTTTTTTTTTTTTAAAGATTTTTATTTATCTATTCATGAGAAACACTGAGAGAGAGAGGCAGAAATATAGGCAGAGGGAGAAGCAGGCTGCCTTTGAGGAGCCTGATGTGGGACTTGATCCCAGGACCCCAGGATTACACCCTGAGCCAAAGGCAGATACTCAACCACTGAGCCACCCAGGTGTCCCTTAACCCATCCTTTTGCAGCAACCCACAGGCACAGGGCACTTCAGGAGTCCAGAGATGCAATCACGGCAGCCCCATCCCCTTTTACCCCACACCCTTCCAGGCCTTCGGGGGGAATAGGACCCCCTTTTAAGTATCCGCTCTCTTGAGCCACCTGTGTGTCACTGCAGAATGATTGGTGGCAGTCTCAATCATGATATCCCCATGCAATCCTTTGTCACACAGACATGTAACTTCACTAGAAGCTAAAGGGAGGGGAGAGTTGAACCCACCATTCCAGGAATGGAAATATAATAGAGATGCTTTGAAGCATGCTCTTATGTATTAAAAATAAAGATAATGACAATTCTATAAATGGGTCAAAAGTCAGGAATAAAGGGAGGGCAATTTACATGAAATCTCAGGACAGATAAACAGTCAATGAGGGCATGATGATTTATGCCAGTAAACTCTTTCCCCAGACATATATCATGAAGAAGAAAGAAGAGGGGAAGCCAGAAAAAGCGGGGGAAGGGAATAGAAGGTTTCTATTGTTTGAGGGAAAAACCAGGATTACCTAAGTCCTGGGAGTCTGAAAATAAAAGAGTCTCTGACTTCCCCCAGATGCCATGTCTGTGCTAATGTAAACTAGGTCAGGCACTCGGCTAGTTGAAGGCTCTGCTGCCTTCCGACAGCCCAACCACTGATCATACTTGAGCCCCTTTGCAGAGTCTCTCAGCAGTAGTGTGATTAGCAAATTTAAACCTTCCCCACAAATCACTTAGAGATTCTGCTGTGCGCATTACCATCTAATGTTCGTGAAGCCCAACTCCAAATTTAGAGTCCATTTTATTATTAGAATGTTATAAACTGTCCACAAAATGATGCACTGCCGAAATACAGACACCAAAGTTATTTAGACTTGCATATGTTACTGCCACAATGAGGGCCAAGTGCCCTGGGGGGAAATTTCTACCGTCTCGATTTAAGAAATCTATTTGCTGTTTTTACTGTCTCAGCAGTATATGTAAATAAAGGGTTGTTATGGTGCCATAATTCCCGAATGATGGGCAGTAACTATACTTCAGTGGTTCTATAAACCAGCCCATTATGACAAGTCATGGCCAGTTTTTCACCAGGCAAAACAATTCTGCTAGTGTGAGCCATCCACGATATATAAAAGGAGCATATAATTAAATTGGGTTGAAATAGAACACCACTCCATGTCAAATGCTGGGTACGGAGCCGCAAATTGTAACATACTTTTAACGATGGCAGGACATTGCTTTTGCTGGCAAAGCTATGGGCTTCCACGATGGGTTATCTTTAAAATAATAATCATCATTATCGTCACTGTATTAAGGAAAAAGACAGGGAATCTTGCTCTTCTATGTGCATTTGAATGTTTTTTAATTGCCTGAAATCTATGAGCTAAGTATTCAGTGCAGGTATGTTCATTAAGTGAGTGTGACTCCTATCGGCACAGCAATTTTCCTCTATTTTTTTTTTAATCTCATTTGGTTTAACCAAGTTTCAGCACTAAGGATCCACCTGCTGTATACTTTTCACACGGACTCAAGACAGCTTTCTTCTCCCTAAAGGCCCAACCTAGCCTACAGATTGCATACTCTCTGGTACTCTGCTTTGTCTCCTGCGCCCCTGGTACCCCTCTGATTGAGTTTGGGGACTAAGATGCACCACAGGTGCTCTTTCTTCCGAGGTGATAGAGCCTCCCATCAGTTCAAGTGTCTCCTTTGTTCCTGGAGGCTCACATTTTCCTGAACAACGAAAGTATTTTTTCTCACTTCCATCTATACATGTCTCTTCTCTCCAGCCTACTGTTTCTGTTGAGTTGAGAAGGCCCAGTGGTTCTTCCATCAGCAACTCCCAGGGCATGATCCAGAGGGGGCACTCTGGGGCTCTCATGCACAACAGTACTGAACCCAGGGCTGCCAAACTCCTCACCACCCACCCAGAAATCTAAGGAGACGGTTTCTGTTGCTCCCCTAGGAAATCAGAAGCACAGAACTCCTCCTCTGATGTGTGAGGTGGTATCTATCTGCTCCTGGCTATCAGGATTCAGACCTCAGCTCCTAAAAAAAAAAAAAAAAAATAGGAGAGGGATTCTAATTTCTTGCCACTATTATCTGTTAACATAAGAGGAATTTTTGCTAGGTCCCTGTATCCTCTCTGAGAATTCTCAAAATCGGTGCCAAAGATTACTCTTTGGGTATCAGGATAAAAGCAAGAAAAGAGGGATCCCTGGGTGGCGCAGCGGTTTGGCGCCTGCCTTTGGCCCAGGGCGCGATCCTGGAGACCCAGGATCGAATCCCACATCAGGCTCCCGGTGCATGGAGCCTGCTTCTCCCTCCGCCTGTGTCTCTGCCTCTCTCTCTCTCTCTGTGACTATCATAAATAAATAAAAAATTAAAAAAAAAAAAAAAAAAAGCAAGAAAAGAAACAACCAATAATTTGGTCTTTAACTCCTATCTGTAAAACTATGCAGCTAATTGTAAGGTTATTTAAAAGAAAGGGAAAAAATCATCCAAGTTGTAAGTAATGGTTTAAAAAGAACATAAGGGGGATCCCTGGGTGGCGCAGCGGTTTGGCGCCTGCCTTTGGCCCAGGGCACGATCCTGGAGACCCAGGATCGAATCCCACATCGGGCTCCCGGTGCATGGAGCCTGCTTCTCCCTCTGCCTGTGTCTCTGCCTCTCTCTCTCTCTCTCTGTGTGACTATCATAAATAAAAATTTAAAAAAAAAAAAAAAAAGAACATAAGGCTCAGTCATTAATGAGAGACTATTCATGCCTCTATTAAACGCCCTCTGGCTGCAGGGGTGTCTAATCACAGAGAGGGAGTCTTGCTTCCCCAGGTCAAAGGCAAAGATGCAGGCAGTATTCAAAGAGCAAAATAGGGCTAGAGAGAGTAGAGTGAGGTGCTTCCATGCGACCCGATGCACAGGAGAATGCTGGTGACAAGAGGTAATTGACCGAACATATTGCTGCTGTTTGAGCACTGTGCTCTGTGTTGCTCTGAAATTCCAGAACACATCTTTTAGTGTCATCACCCCCTCGACCACTGAGGACTGCTGGAGTATTGGTCATTGGCGGTCCCAGAGACACTCTCAAACGGCTTTCCTACCTCATTGTTCCAGAGCATTCAGAGTTTTTAAAGCAGGCAATCCACAGCAAGAGGTATTTTATTTCAAAGAGACAGGATTCTGCTCTAACCACCTCCAAATTCAGTCAGACCCTTGGTATGAAGTGGCAAGGAGGCTGTGTCTGCTAGCTTGGAATGACACGGTCAGCAGGTTTGACCAGTGTTATAACTCTAGCTGTCCCGAGAGCAAGCCATGCGAACCCCAAGCGAGTTAGAGCCCAGAATGCTAACTTGTAATGAGAGTGTAAATATGGCTCTGTAAATCAACCACAGAGGGAAGGCTCTCTCTCGTTAAAGCCTTGAAATTATATATATTTTGTAAACATGATCTGAAAATAGCAACCACCGTGGAGAAGAAACAGCCACGTCCCATTCTGACCCCTGATATCTAGCCCCCGTGGGTAGGGAGCAGCCCACTGAGCACCCACAATTTGGATCAGGGTCCTCAGTCCCCATGCCTTATCCTGCTCAGCTCAAGCCCATTACTGGAAAAACCTAGCTGAAGCAAAGCTATAATTTGACAAAGCAATGCAGTGAGCCAGGCAGTCACCATGCTAGAAATAGTCATTCTGTCAGCTTTGCATAAGACCAGAAGCCTAACTTTTAAAGTGAAAACTTGGTAAATGCTAAGAGTAAGACTATGTGCTCAGGACTGTGATAAGTGCTTACCTTGTGATTGCTTATGCACTGTGACAATTCTCATAATATTCTGGGATCAGTACCAGTCTTCCCTTCCCCAACCCCCATTTTACAGATTAAAAACAGGCCAGAGAGGTTAAGTAACTAGCCCAGCATCACACAGCTAATGAAGTGAGGAGGCCAGGGTTTGATCCGGGTTTATGGAACCCCCTCCAACCTGAGCTCTTGAAACTCTTGTTACTTAAAGTGTACTCCAGGAAACAATAGCATCCGCATCACTGCAAATGTTAGAAATGTTGCAACTCAGATCCCACCCCAAACCCACTGAATCCAAGTCTGTATTTTAACAAGATCTCTAGGTGGTATACTGATGTCTTTCTCTGTCTCTAAACTGCCCCAAAGCCTAAGGAAACTAGTGGTTTTTTTGTCTTCACATATCATAGATGGTGGTTTTCAATCTCTGAGATGCATGTGCATCACCTGAGGACCTTATTAAAATGAAACCTTGTTATGGAAGAGTCTCTTGAATGTTAAGGGAAAAGGAGAATCTCTATACTTGCCTCCACCACTCGCTGCCCATGTCAAAGGAACCTTCTGCTAGATCACCGAATCGTAATCACAAATTCCTAAACTTAATACCAAGAAAAATCTCTCAGTGAAAGTTTGGGGGGTTAGGGGGAATAAAATACCCAAACCTACAAATTGGAATCTCAGAATCTGCAAGCATGAAATTCAGACATCTTTGTTTTTAACAAGCCTCCAAGGTAGGTCTATGCACATCTCAGGACATTTGGGAAGCCCAATAAACTCAGTATTTGCAGGGATGTGAGTCAGCGATTTTCAGGAGAGGTTAAGCAGACACTGGATGTTCAGGAAGTGAATGTCAGGTGCATGCCCTGTATTTGTCATCACTGTTCCAGTGTAAAGATTGAACTTTTTTCCCAGTCAGGAGTTTGAGGTCCCCCTAAGCTCCCCGCCTAAGAGAAAAATGATGGTGTCTACTTACTCCCTCTAATAAGTTGCATGTAACAAGTTCTTGGATGTTGCCAATGGTTGGGCATAGAAGTATTTTCAGCCACAAAGCTGCCCAAGATACTTTGGGTGATGTTTTACTGAGTGTTTTGCATCCCTAAATGGTAAAGGTCTAGATAAGCTCGGGCCTTCAAACTTTAAGTAAATTCTGTGGTCCCATTGCTGTCTCTGTGACCAGCGGATTACATTTGTATGTCCCTCCTCCCCTCACAGCTGGCTTAAAAGAATTGAACAGGGTTCCTGTAGGAGCTCAGCCCACTGGCCCACTGAGGAAAGTGGGACAGAGAAGGGAGGGGCCAGCCCCCAGTGAATATACTGTGGACATAATTTTTTAAAACTATTTTAAGTAATTTCGTCACCCAATGTAGGGCTCAAACTCACAAGCTTGAAATCAAGGGTCACATGCTCTACTGACTGAGCCAGCCAGCCGCCCTTCTGTGAATATATAATTTGACTGAGCTTTGCAGCTTATGGGGAAAAAATTTTTTTTTCTGGGTGACTTTCTTCTAAATATGGAGGTACCTTATTTTTGGTACTTTGGAAAAAACCCTATGGTAACAACATTAATAATGTAGATATTGCTACAGAAAAAAAAAAATCTCGAAACCCTAAAGCAGTCAAGTTCTGTGCAAACACAAAAGAACATGCTGGATAGGAAAAAAAAAAAAAAAAGAAGAAGAAGAACATGCTGGATAGTGAGAATTTAAGGTGTGCCTAATGTTAACACATTGCATGTTTCCAGATCCTCAAAGAAAATGCTAGAGGCTCAGCCCAATATACAATATATGAAATGTGAGTAAGCTATCCTAGGGAAAGTTATAGGTCTCACCTTTAAAGGTCATTATGCACCCTGCATGGTGAAAGATGTGAAGTAATGACAGAGCCCATGACCTACAGCCAAGCTCACCCTACTTGTGATTAGCATCGCGTGTGATAATCCATACACCAGTTTTCTCATACTTATTGAGATTCACACAGACTAGACCTTTCCGGATTTCCCAATATTCAGCCTAGAAATCAGAGTAAGAAACTCCCATGGCTCTCAGTTGTTTGGTTGATGGGCAACAGAAATGAAGCTGATTTCAGAACCCATAGTAATTATAATAATTACAACAATAAAGCACCTAATGTTTGCGTGCTACATTGTGGTTGATGAATCCAAAAGCCTTATTATCCTTTATGAAGTGGGTATTAGTGAGGTTCAATTACCAGATAAAAATAGGGAGGTTCCTGGAGGCCAGGCGGCTCGGCTGTGATCACATCCCGCTGGTGGGTAACAGCCAGAACTTAAAAGGACCCAAGACCTCACTGACACCTCACAGCTGCCTCCCCAGATCATGTGCGCTCTCGGGGTTTCTAAATGAAATCCATAATCCAGCAAGCATAGTGGTTGATGCTGACTTCAGATCCCAAATGCCAGCTCACATTTGTCATTACTTCCACCTTTGTGCACCAGGCAGATGTCTCCTTATCAAGGCAGCCAAACCTGATCAGAATCATGTCACCTACACTGGAGAGCAGGACCGAGGGTTGAGGCCATTACCTGGGTGAAGGAGGTTGGAAAAAGGACTAATAAGTCAAAGGAGTAAGATAGAAATGATCTTGATTATTTGCCTACGCAGCCCAAATTCACTCTGTAATTGCCCAAGCCGTTTCTATTTTTGCATTTAATAGGTTTGCAGTATTCTTTGAATGAGGGAAGGAGGGGGCATTTTAAGTTCGTCCGGGTGCAGATTTCAAAGCCATCTGCATCTGCTAAAACTAGAAGGATTGTAAACAAGAGCACAGCTTTGAGGCCAGGCTTAAAAATACACTCCTCACTTTGCCATGATTCCAGGGGAGAAAGGCTGTAACATTATTATTTTTTTAACATGTATCTCAATGCTAAGAATATGATTGTCTTTTTTTAACCTGGGAACTGCTTTAAGTGGTGTCTGCCACTTACTGACTATGTAACTTTAGACAAACCATCCTACTTAAACCTCAGTTCCCTTATTTCTAAAATAATTATAATAATTGTACTTACAACATAGGGTCGTTGTCGCAAATTAAATGAGAAAATGCACAGAACGTTCTTCGCATTTTTCCTAGTGCATAATAAGCTTTTGTTCTTTTTCTTTTTAATTTTTTGAAAGATTTATTTTAGAGAGAGAGCACAAGCATAAGGGGCAGAAAGAAAAGAATGTGAAGCAGATTCCAATCTGATGGGGTGCTCCATCTCACAACCCCGAAATCGTGACCTGAACCAAAACCGAGCGTCCACTGCTTAACCAAATAAGTCACGCAGGCACCCCTAAGCTGTTGTTCTTCTAATAATTTCCTTATTTAATCTTCTTCCCTCATCCTGAAAAAAACCTACAGTTTTTCATCACACTTGGAGATTTCCCACTACTTTTTGTTTTTATTTCACATTTACAAAGTGTTAAATTTTTATTTGTGGTCAGATGGTAATGCCTGGATATCTCTTGAAATTTTCTTTCCTTGATTTGTGTTCTATACCAACATATGGTAATGCTTGGGAATAGCAAAAACTTTATGATGCCAGTATCTTAGTATTTAATGATGATTTGGCTCCCAGAGGGGTATCCGATGTTGTCCATCTTCTCATCTCCTTAGCTCCCTGGAGTGTGGTGGAGTCAACATACAAGCTCCTCCTCATTCCTAGCAAGTGATAAGTTCCCTCACTGACAAGTTTCAATGTCAATACCATCTTGTAGAAATGTTTGAGGATCTGAAAGTCTGGATTCAAGCTCAGATGCAATCACTTACCGCTTATAAGTTCTTGATGGAGCCACTAACCTCTCCAACACCACCATGGAGTTGAGATGTTAATGGGGCTTTTCATTTTTCCTTCATAGGATTATTGTGGTCCTTCATAAAATGACTCAGAGTGATTTTAAACCACTACAGCATTAGATCCCTTAGTATCACCATGGCAGACTTATTGATATTTTAAAATTATCAGTAATGGGGCCCAGGCCAGGATAATGAGAACATAAATAAAACCTCACAATAACAGGTTACTCTTGAACCGCAATCCTCTTTCATAGAATCTAAGAATAGGTATCTCTCTTCTTTCATTTAAAGAAAAATCTGACCACTTTATTTTTTTAAATTTTTTAAAGATTTTTATTTATTTATTCATGAGAGACACAGAGAGAGAGCGGGGGGGGGGGGGGGAGAGAGAGAGAGGCAGAGACAGACAGAGGGAGAAGCAAGCTCCATGCAGGGAGCCTGATGGGGGACTAGATCCCGGGACTCCAAGGTCATGCCCTGGGCCGAAGGCAGGCACTAAACCACTGAGCCACCCAAGGATCCCCAAATCTGACCACTTTAAAATAAAATTTTCCTCTCATCATGTTAACATAACTACTCTAAATTTAAAGTTCTAAAAGAAATCATTTTTCTAAGTGTTCTCTGTCTCCTTTGTCCCATGGGTTTGAGACCAGAGCAGATACTAGACAGTTTCCTTCTGTTTTTATAAGCAGAGGATCCAGAAAGAGTGTAATGAAGTATAGTTGTTAAAAATACAGTTCAGGATGATCTTGGACAGTTTAGGGACTCTGGAGCCAGACCCACAGTAGCTTCACAACCATGAATAAGGAATCAGCCCTTCTGAACCCTAGTTTCCTCATCTAGAAAATGGGACTAACAACAGTACCTCTGACACAGGCTTATTTTCAGAATGAGATGAGCTATAGTACATGAGAAGTGCTTAGAACTGCTTTTGGCACAGAATAAATGTCATACAAAGTATAGCTGCTGTCATTGTCATTGTCATCATCTTCAAAATGGAGAGCCAGTTTTCTCAGATGTAGAACAGAGCTCTTCAGTCAGCCATGGTTTGCTCCAGCCTAGATCCAATGTCCCCACTGTATGTTCCCACCACACCCTGTGCCTACTATCATGGTGATTTTGTAGCCACCTGTGTGTTTATAGATGGTGTACTTCTGTCTCTGTATCCCCAGGGGTGTGCTGGGAACCAGCCCTCTAAAAATAAAAGCCCCTATTTGTAATGTTTGTTGATTTCTATGATGCAAATACTCCCTCCGTGGCTGACATGAGGCTCCTGGTGTTTTAATAACTGGCCTGCCAAAAAATAAAAAATAAATAAAATTAATAAAATTAAAAAAAATAAAAAAAATAGCTGGCCTGCCAAATTCCCGAATGTTTAACAGTCTATTCTTACAACCCTATGAGCTGGCTCCAGCCTATGGCTTAGGCACTCAGTCAGTGAATAGGTTAATCAGTCAGGCTGGCAGCTGCATCCAGTAACACTAGAAATCCCACAAAAGATAATGAAAATGACAAAATGCAGAAGGAGATGTGTGGGAGTAAAATAGTGCATTAGAGACATTGCCTCATTTCAAATTCTGATTTTCCAAGGCACCGAGACATCAAATCAAAGAAATCAAACCCATGACCTTAGAATCCAGTTAGAATCCAGTTTCCATGATAGGAATTCAATGTCCCTTATTTCCAGACACGCCTTCTATGGCTCCCCCTCCCCCCAACTACTTCTGCTATGACTCTATTTGGGAAATTGCGGAAGCTTGCCAAATAGGAGTTGGTGAGGGAGGAATTTTTCCTGCTCTGACCCACCTTGCCTTAGATTCCCCCTTTGGGGACTTTCCTCCTACCTCATCATTGATGTGTTTTCAAGTCCTGTCCTATGGTTGTTGCCACCCCTCCACCACCCCCACTCCCTACCCCCCCAACTCCCACCCCCCAGGTAGTCAAGAAAGGAATCTAATTCATCCTCACAAGTTACTCTACCTCTAAATGGCATGCTATTCTGGCCAAGGACTAGCTAGGCGATACAAAGAAGCATTATTCCCAGTTCTAACTGCTTTCATCAATCCCACTCAATTCCATTAAGGCAAGCAGCTTCCCAAATTGGAAAAAAAAATACAATGGTGAGTCAGCATAATTTAAAGCAAGCATACCTCAGACTCCTACAGCCTGTCCACAGACATCAGGCTGGCCACCTTGGACACAGTTTACATCAACAATGGTCTTTCCTTAAGAGTTAGTTCCCTGGTATTTCATTGATGTTGCATTCAAGAGCATTGGGTATCTCTCAGAGCCTCAATCTCTGGCCCTTTGTGTTTCTTGTTGCCAGGGAGGCTGGGACCTCATAGTCCCCTCATTTTGTGAATGTAAAGATTTCTCTCTTGCCTCCTGTACCTGCTTCCTGAAGGTGAATTTCTTGCTCTGAACCTATAAACACCCACACAGACATAATGTCCCCCTAGATGTGAGAGATCTCTATCATTTGGGTTGAGTGAACATAAATGAGCATATATGCTATTTTAATCTATAGATTTTTAACTATGTTATGCCTGTAGAAATAAATCTATAGGGAGCACCTAGCTGGCTCACTAGAAAGAGTATGCAACTCTTGATCTCTGAGGTCATGAGTTCAAGCCCCATGTTGGGTGCAGAGATTACTAAAATAAATAAATAAACAAACAAACTTAAAAAAAATCAATCTATGAAGTCCCAGCATCAGTCACTGGGGAGCAGAGACTAGCCCAAGAACCCTTCAAACAAGAGAATGGTTATTTACAGCATTTACAAAAGCTCTTAGAAATGAGGAAGTCTCATTGGTCACTTCAGGGCAATGGTAGCAGCTTGCTGTCACAATCTCACTATTGCATGAGTAAAGGCATTTTAATAAGCCATAAGCCATAAGAGTGAGAGGATTGAGAAGGAGACAACATTGACACAGGTTGGAGGTGGGAGGCAAATGGACAGCTGTTAAGGAACAGAGAAGTGGAGCTTTGAGAGGCTGAAACGTTGACCAGTAGAAACAAATCTGAAACTGAATACCTGAAAAGCTTAGGAACTGGAGGCATCAGTCATTTCTAAAAAGAGAAAAGATGGGGAGAAGGGCTTAAAATAAGAATTAGTTAAAATGTCCTAGAGGCAATCAGAACCCTAGATTCCCACTTCTCTCTGCATGGCCAGGTAACCACTCCCCCTCTCAGACCCTGGCAGAGCCTGCAGGTGAGTTGCAGAAGTGAGAAGACAGGGAGCACCTGGCACTGCCCTGCATTTAGTCAGTGGGGAGGTGGGTAGAAGTAAATCTCATGTGTTCATTGGATGCTGAGACCCACAACCATCCTTCCTCTACCACCACTTGATCCCCTGAATGTTAGAAACCAGGCCATCACTCTCCCTCTGGGCAGGTGATAAGGGTCATTAGTGGGGAAATTTACCAACCCAGTGGTACTGAAACAGTATCACAGTATCACAGTTGACAAACCCCACTCATGTGCTCAGAGCTTCCTATTAGATTTCTAATTTCCTACCACTCCATTCTGCAATCTGAGCTGATAAGGAAGGATTGTCATAGAAGGTAGGAAATCCTCTAATTTGGAAGATAAGAAATATATTAAGCTTCTCCAGAGAAACAGAACCAACAGGATGGATGGATGGATGGATGGATGGATGGATGGATGGATGGATAGATGATAGATAGATAGACAGACAGACAGACAGGTTTTAAGGAGTTGACTCATACAATTGTGGGGATAGCAAGTCTGAACTGCTATATATATGGGGCAGGCCAGCAGGCTCAAAATTCATGTAAGAGTTGATTTTGTAGTCTTGAGTCTGAAGTCACAGAGCAGACCATCAGGCTGGAAACTCAGGCAAAATTTCTACATTGCTGCAGAATTCCTCACAGCATCATCTGGACTGTGTTTGTCCAACAATTGGGTATCATAGCCTAGTCAAAATGACACATAAAAATCACTATTACAGAGACCAAAATGAAGAAACAGAGAAAAAAACAACTTGGAGAAAACTATGCAGGGAGAAAACTTCATAAAGATATTAATATCCTCAGAGAGATAAGAGAAGATATTGTAGCCACAAAACATGAGCAGGCTGCTATCATTTAGACACTCATACATGTAACCTTAGTGAACAAAAAAGGAGCCCTTGTAAAATGACAACATAAATGAAAATCTCAAAGTTTCAGAAGATGAGAATGTCTCAGAAAGTACAGAAAAAAAAAAACCCTTGGAGATGTAATAGAAGAAAAGTAACTAGAGGAAGGTCGAGGAGATCTAAGATCTAAATCATAAAACTTCCATAAAGACAGAACAAGGAAAACAAAGGAATAGAAATCGTCAATGAAATAATTAAGTTTTCCGAAAATTAAAGGACAAGAATTTCCAGGGAGCCCAGTACTGGTTGAAATAAGACCATACTAAAGCATATCATGGTGAAATCTCAGAAAATTGGGAAGATCCTCCACATTGTTGGAGAAGAAGAAAAAAAAAACAGATCATGTACAAAATTTAGGAACCAAAAGACTTCAAATTTCTCAAGGGCCACCTCGAAGGAATTGCTGAGAATTCTGTACACAGCCTACAGAATGGGGGTGAGGGTGAAGCAAAGACACCTCCAGCTATGCAGGATCTCACAACATTGAGCTGTAAACCCTTCCTCTGAAAGCTACTATAGAGTGTATTCTAATGAAATAGAGGTTAAGGAAGACAGAGGATACCAAAGACACTGGATCCAGCCCAGGAGAGCAGAGAGGGCCATCCCAGGACAGCAGCTCCACAGCAGGACGAGAGGGCACTCAGGGTAATCAGAAAGCCTTAGAGAAAAGATTTCTGCAGGCTATGAAAATACAGAACACCAGGCAAAACAGTGATACACGGAGAAACCTAGTCAAAGAGGAGTTTGGTGTTGAATTAACAATAAGGACAGTTGATCCTTGAAGTGAGAGTTGGGGCACCGACCCATGGCACAGTTGAAAATCTGTGTATACCTTTTGACTTTTTCTAAAACTTAACTCTTAATAGAGCCCACCTTTGACCAGAAGCCTTACCAATAGCATAAACCATCAACTGACACATATTGTATATGTTATACATATGATATACTGTATTCTTAAAGAAAGCTAGAGAAAAGAAAATGTTATTAAGAAAACCATAGGGAAGAGAAAATATATTTATAGTACCAAACTTTTAAAAATTCATGCATAAGTGACCCTGGGCAGTTCAAACCCATGTGGTTCAAAGATCAGCTTTGCTGTTCAAGGGGATGTAGGGCTGCTGTTGTACAAAATAGGACTTAGAGAACTATCTGACTCTTTACTATGTGCTTTACACCTTTAATTTAAAAAAGAATTTAAAATTCTTTTAAAGTAGGGCAAAAGAAAATCCTTACTAATTATTCATCCCTTCCAGCTCTGAGAGATAAATAATGCCATTGTCCTTTTGGAATCTTACCCACTCCATTATTTAATATTCTCTGCAGTAGAGATACTCCTGCCTATTTCCTCATGCTGGGTTCATGAGTAGAGCAAGTTGACAAAGATGTGAAAATTAGGATCCAAACACGGGATCTGGGTGAAGGCTGGGATTCTTCCATTTACCTGTGCATATGTCAAACTGAGGCTCATTTGAGTTTTACCTGTCCTCCCCTCACTTCCTCTCTAGGTGGGAAATGTGGTTCTCAGCTAAGCAGAAAAGGCACAAGGATGGGGGAGGGTTCGGGAAAGGAACCAGCATGGCACCTGGGATACACTGCTCTTCCCTGGAAACTCCCTGCCTTTTTGTAGCAGTGTGCTGAGGAAGGCATCTTCTCCCATCTTGACCGCTGCTCTTGGGGTCTATTTCTTGGGTGTCTCTCACCATTCTCACTCCCATTTAGGCAGGTGGTTAATTCAGTGAATTTTTGTGGACTAACAGGGGACCCAAACCGTTACTTGGCATCTTTGTGGCAAATGGGTCCCAAGTTCAAAATAACCAACTTGATAATCCTCTTCGGAATCAGGAATCAGGAGGGCACATGATGGCTGAGTCCCTGCACTCGGAGCATTTGCCAGTGGCACCTGTGGCTCATGAGGACCTCTGTCTCCCTAGGCTATCAGTGTACCTGTCTCTCACAGTTCACCGGGAGAAACTGTGAGTCGGAGATCACAGCTTGCTTCCCAAACCCCTGCCAGAATGGAGGCTCCTGCGACCCCATCGGGAACACTTTCATCTGTAATTGCAAAGCTGGGCTCACTGGAGTCACGTAAGTTGAGATTGTGCAACAGCCTTTCTATCTGCTGCTTCTTGTTGCTAAGAAAGCAAAACTGTAAACAACTAATAGGGACAGAAGATTTACCACTAGTAGGACAGGCAAATTAAATGTTAACAGGGATTATCTCTGGGTAATGGGGTTATTGGTAACTTACATTTTTTTTCCTTTATACTTCTGTATATTTGCAAATTTTTATGTAATTACTATGTGTTCTGTAGTTAAAAAAAATAATTCTTTTAAATAAAATCCATCTAGGACCCATAATATTTCCAGCATAATTCTGAGGCAGACATATTACCCATTTCCCTAAAACTCATTAACTGGACTCTACTGCCTAACGTTTTATGATCATTCTGAGAAACTCAAGCATACCTTTCCTTTGCAAACCCTTTTCCCCCCAAGAAATGAGGGAAATTAAAGTGTTAGTCAAATGGAAAGGGACTGTTTTAAGCTCTAAGTGAAACGCCACTTCCAACCATCCTTGATCATTTGAGAAGTATATATATGTAATCTCAAGCAAGTGATATTCTAATTACAGATCAGTCTTATGTATTCATTAAGGCAAATCTCCCGAGGACTTTACCAGGAAATACTTAGCCGACTTTGAATCGTTGGATGTAATTTAAAGTAATAAAGCTGCATTTATTTTTAAATACTCTGTGATTCTAATTTCCGAATGACCTGGCCTCAATCTGTTCAAATTAGGGACGTTTGACTACATTTTAAAAGGTGGATTACCAAAGATATAAGTGATCGTGCCATTAAATGAACACATCGGAGCAATTGCTGAAGTAGAGACAAGTGAAGGAGAAGGAAGGTCCATGTTCTCACATAATGTTAAACTAAGAAAGAATAAGACTTAAATGCCTGCCTTATAATTATACTCAACGTGAGCCATGGATTGCTTTGAGGAGAATAAAATTGATTTAATTATTTTTCATTAGAATGCTCTGATCATTCTTTCCTGATAATCTGCATTAGTATTAACTTTTATCGTAAGCACAGAATCTGTTGTAAGATATTTAGGTCTCTAGCCCACCTACCCACTTACTCTGTTAACCACCCTGCAGTCATGCATTCATGCGTGCGCGCGCACACACACACACACACACACACACACAGTTCCCAGAGAGACCAAAAATGACAGTAACTGTTGGAGGCAAATGTCAGAACCAAAGATTTCTTACCTCGGGAAAACCTATTCAAGGTATATATATAGGTTCATTGCTGTTTCCCTGCAATTGCATAATCCCCAAAGCTCAGAGAACTAAAAAGGTTAAGGGTAGGTTAGCGGCAAACCAATTTGGTGGCAAACCCAGACAAAATGGCTCTGAGACTATTTCTAGTCTTTATTTCTCTCATTTAGTGTGAGTATCCATATACTTTATTGTAGAAGCACTGGTGTATGCATGTGCTTATGGGGTCCTCGGCCCCCACCAGTTCCAGCAGCGGGGCGGGTGTGTTACGGAACATGAAAGACACGTACTGGATGGTGTTTCTAAAATTGTAAAAATTTAAACTCTGAGATGCATCTGGCCCCGAAGGCCTGGAGACCAGGACCTCTCCGACAGCGCGTTTGCTCCCTTGCGGCTCCTCCTCCCACCTGGATGGGGTCAGGCTACGTGAGAGCCATCGGGTTGGTTGGGAGGAGCCCCTCAGCCCCTCAGCCCCTGCCCCCCGCCCACGAGGCGCGCACCCGGCGCACCTGCGCACCTGGCGCACCTGGCGCACTCAGCACCTGTGGCCCCTCGCGCCCTCCCTGGGCCAGCCCGGGGCCGCCCGCCGCGCTGCGGGACCCGCAGTCTGAGCGGGGCTCTGTGTTTTGTCGCGAAGGTGTGAGGAGGACGTGAACGAGTGCGAGCGGGAGGAGTGCGAGAACGGGGGCTCCTGCGTGAACGTGTTCGGCTCCTTCGTGTGCAACTGCACGCCGGGCTACGTGGGCCAGTACTGCGGGCTGCGCCCCGTGGTGGTGCCCAACATCCAGGCCGGCCACTCGTACGTGGGCAAGGAGGAGCTCATCGGCATCGCCGTGGTCCTCCTGGTCATCCTCGTGCTGGTCGTCCTCTTCGTGGTCTTCCGCAAGAAGGTCTTCCGCAAGAACTACTCGCGCAACAACATCACGCTGGTGCAGGACCCCGCCACGGCCGCCCTGCTGCACAAGAGCAACGGCGGCCCGTTCCGGGGCCTGCGCGCCGGGGACGCGCGCAACGTCTACCAGGAGGTGGGGCCCCCGCAGGTGCCCGTGCGCCCCATGGCCTACACCCCCTGCTTCCAGGGCGACTCCCGCAGCAACCTGGATAAGATCGTGGACGGGCTGGGCGGCGAGCCCCAGGAGATGACCACCTTCCACCCCGAGTCCCCGCGCATCCTCACGGCCAGGCGCGGCGTGGTCGTGTGCAGTGTGGCCCCCAACCTGCCCGCCGTGTCGCCCTGCCGCTCCGACTGCGACTCCATCCGGAAGAACGGCTGGGACTCGGGACCCGACAGTGAGTAGGGGGCCGCAGGGGGTCCCTTGTTCCTCCAGGGTCCCCGGGAAGCCGGGGGGCGGGGGGCGCTGGCGCAGCAGGAGGGCATCGGGGAACCGAGCGAGAACCCGCCCAGGCAGCGCACCTGTTGTGACGTGTTGTGGCATTGAATGTTCAGGAAAATTGCTCTGGTTCTTGTCCCCATTTACAGGCGGGGAAAATGAGGCTCAGAGAGTACGCATCAGGTGTCCAAGGTCCCAGAGCTAGTAGCAGGCAGCAGAGAGGGTGGGAGATCCAGAGCTGCCAACTCTAAAAGCCCACGGTCTCCTCACAGAAGCACACCACTCCCTGGTGGTAGTTCAAACAGTGTAGTGACATAAGGGGTATACGGAGAGCATATGCCAGAAGGTCAGAGGAAGAAGCTGTTTCTAGACGTAGGGTGAAGACTTGAGAGGCGCAGAGGGACATTCGAGTTGGACCGTGGATTAAAGGTCTGTGGAAAGGTGGAGGAGCCTCTCAGAAGACACAAGCCATTCTATTTGGCTGGAATGCAGAGTCCAAGAAACAAGAGGGTGAACCTGAAGACAGGAAAAGTCCAGTCCAGATAGTGTATTTCCCTCTCCTTTAGGCCTCATGCAGCAGTAGTCTAGCCAAAGGAAAGAGCCACAGGTGCAAAGGTCCTGTGGTGAGAAAGGCCCTGACATGTTGGAGGTCAAGGTAGTTGGAGATTGGTGAACAACCAGGGAAAGTGAATGCAGTTCAATGGCAACATTAGTGCAGGTTTGTTTTAAAGATTTTATTAATTTATTCATGAGAGACACACAGAGGCAGAGACACAGGCAGAGGGAGAAGCAGGTTCACTACAGGGACCCCAATGCGGACTCAATCCCAGGACCCCGGGATCACAACCTGAGCCAAAGGCAGACACTCAACCACTGAGCCACCCAGGCACCCAATGCAGATTTTTTTTTTATTTAAAATTTTTTTTTAATTTTTATTTATTTATGATAGTCACACAGAGAGAGAGAGAGGCAGAGACACAGGCAGAGGGAGAAGCAGGCTCCATGCACCGGGAGCCTGATGTGGGGTTCAATCCCGGGTCTCCAGGATCGCGCCCTGGGCCAAAGGCAGGCGCCAAACCGCTGCGCCACCCAGGGATCCCCCAATGCAGATTTTTAAGCAGAGAAACGGCATGATCGAATTTACATTTTTAAAAGATGGCTCTGATTGATCCCTGGAGAACAGACCAAAAAGGCCCAAAGAGCAAAGAAAGCAGAGACCAGTTAGCTAGCTTCCATGAACATCTAATTGAGCAGCAGTGATTGCTTCCCCTGCCTAAAACCAGTCAGGATGAAGCTAAGGCAAGCTCTGTTATAACCTGTGACTTCATCAGGCCATACTGCTTTATATTTCAGCAGCAGAGATCCCCTAGTAGCAGGAGTTCCCAAAGGCTGGGGTTTTAGTACTATGATACATGTTGGGGTAGAGGGTCAGAGGAGGCTGCTTTCACATGGAGCTGGCAAGCATCTGAGCAGAGGAGGTAAAGGGCCTCTTTGTGGAGAAAGGAGAAATTCCTACTGTGTCTTCAAGCATAAGTAAGATTTTGGTAAGAAACTATTGATGAGGGCCTTCCAGAAGCAGGAAGCAGCTTGATGAGTGTAGAGGGCACATGAGGGTTCCCTGACAGGTTCTGTTTTTCAGGAGACAGGTAAAGCTAGAGAGGAAAGTTTGAACATCATCTGCATGCACAGTGGTTGACTCTCTGGGGGCGGGGGGTGCCTACATGTGGGAGGTGGGCAGAAGGGAGAGAGACCAGAAAGGGAGACAAAGAGAGCAGGAAAAGAGGACAGGGCAGCTATGCAGAAGCCAAGACCATTGATAAGGTTAGCAGGGTTGCGCACTGGGAAAGTGTTGGGAAGGATACAGGCTTAAAAAAAAAAAAATACCGTGCTTGACACCTACAAGCTTTTTGGTCATCTGAAGAGTGTTTCAGTGAGAGTGTTTCAGCACAGAATCCAGAATGCAAACTGGATTAAGGACAGAGAGATTTGGGGAGGAAGCAGCAGAAGAATGTAAAAAAACTGCCCCTGCTGTATGTTGGATCTTCAGTCCTCATGGCTGCCCACGCGAGCACCCAAGTGGAGGAGCAGATGGGTGAAATAAGCGGCTCAAGACCACATAGCTAGCAAAAGGAGGGGTGAGGACTAGAACCTGGCCCATCAGGGTCCACAGCCTGTGCTCTTACCAGTACTACTCTTGGGGGCGTTAGCCAGAAGGAGGGACAGGGGTCTGAATGGGAGAGGACACCTGATGACAGAGGAGGGCCTCTGTTCTTTTCTGGGGCCGCCCCCACCATGCTGTCCGCGGACTCTGTCTTTCTAATGCCACACTCACATGGTGAGTCCTTGCACTTGGATTTTCACCATAAATACATCCCCTGTCAAATGACCAGTATGGCTCGATTTTATAAAAGCCTTGCCGATCCACCGGCTATCAGGCTTTTTTTTTTTTTTTAATTTAGCGATGGAGGGCACAATAAATGAAATGAAGAAAGGAGTTTGATGCACTGCATCCACCCGGAGTGGGTCACTTGTTGTTTTCTTCCCAGTGTTCAGGGCTAAGCCCGGCCCTCACCTTGTGCTTTGCTGAGACACATTTTCCTATTTGGGGCAGTATGGCCAGTGGGAGGTGAATTCCTCTCCGGCAGCCAGCTTCACTTGTATCAGTGGTTTATCCAACTCACCGTTCCGCTGTGGCTTCAGCATCCGACAGCAGATGGGCAGCCACAGTGCCTGTTACCGACCTCACCCTTTGTGGCGGAAACAGTGATTTCCGCAGTCACCAACAGCAGCAACCGTGCCCTTAATCACAAGTCACTGTCTCTTCTCCCCATAACATCATGTGATGATTTGAAGCTTTTCCTGGTGATCATTTTCCTCCACTCACTTCATAATGTGACAGCTTGATTTCCCAAATCTACTTCAGGCCAAAGCTCACATTTCCCCCTGAAATATTGTGCTTTTATTGAGTGGATTTCCTTCTTTGTTAAGCAAGGCAGAGTTAGCTGGCCAGACCATCTCTAAGTGACTGATTCATTTTTTCACTTGACAACATCAAGATATGGCTTGTTTTTATTGCTTCCTTTAGATCATCAAAGAAGAGAATAGCTCTGTAGTGTGTGTGTGTGTGTGTGTGTGTGTGTGTGTGTGCACTTGCTCATGCACAAGTGCGTGTTGCTCAGGCTGTCCTTGCATAGCCAGAAGGAAGAAGTGGGTAGATAAAGCTCTGTCCACACCACTGACTGCCCTCCTGCCACACAGATTTGCAGAACATTGTCACTCCCAAAAATGATGTGACGCTGCCCTCTAGAAGGCAAAGCTGAGAACTCCACTCGCTCCCCAGAGATGGAAGTTGGGATGAATGTAATGGCATTCTCGCCTATAAAATATTTATACCCCTATTTTATAAGTAATCTCATTTAACCTGGTGTTGACACCACGTCGGTTCATGTAAATGATTTAAATTAACTCTGAATGGCAAAGAGCAACCCAGCCACTTCATCCTGCCTTCACTCTTCACTTAGTCGCCTCACTTTGAGGAGGGAACAGCTACTTTCGGCTGTCAGCTCTTTGGAAGCTCATTTACCACGGGTTAAGGGTTTCGAATCCATAATGTAAATCACTTGATTGACAGACCTTTGCCCCCAGTGACACAATCAATTTTCCATTGTGGAGCTAAATTATTTTCTCGAAGCAAGTGAAAGAGCTCTGAGAAGTGAACCCTGAGGGCGGGAGGGCTAGACATAACGCACAAGGTAACCAATGTCATTTCTGCTTTCTCTCTGGCTGTCCGCAAAGACAAAGGGGTTGATGATTCCGGAGAAGTGACCTGCTTTGCAGGCAGTAATAAAGGCAGCAACTCTGAGGTTCAGTCCCTGAGCTCCTTCCAGTCGGATTCTGGCGACGACAATGGTAAGCGCTCAGGACATGTGTCCCCCTGCTTGGGTTCTGCCTCCTGTGCTGGTGGTCAGTGGGTGGGAGGAGGGTGATGTGATCGGTTCTGTTTCTTGACCTGATCGTGGACTTGGGAGTGTGTTCACCAGCATTTGGGCTGGCCCCATCGTTGGGTGTCATTGCTGTGGGAGCACCTACTGAGCTGCAGCTGTGGGCAGGCCAGGGATCCGTGTCAGAGGTGGATCAAGTTCCCTGACCTCCAAAAATGCATCCTCTTTGGTTTTTCTCATAAGGGAACCACCTCATCCCAAATGATACTCTCTAGAAAATTCTGATTTCTTTCCTTTTTCTAATTTTACTGCTGTAATCTCTTCCCTGTATACCCAACCTCCCCATCATTAGAAATTCATTTAGAGGTAAGACCTCCTTCCCATAGAAACTCCTTCCCCTAGAAGCGGCATCGTCGTTCAGTTGAAGTCCCCTTATAATCATCTGGGGTTTTGGGCTTTGGAGACTCTATGAATACTGTGACTATGGATCAGCAACTTAGAAAAATGCACATTTACCCAAAATGTTGCATGCAATTCCATATGGTTCATGGACCTCATTGACACCCCAAAGCTGCTACCACTACCTCTTGTGAACTTATCTTTATGGAGAGGATCTGAATGCTGGACTGGGTTTTTGGAGCTGAGGAACCAGCTCTGGAGGATGGGTTGGTCAGGGGCATACCTCCACATCTGTCTGCCATGATGCTTACTCCTGCCCCTATCCCCAAACAGAACAAAGGCTGTCACTGCTTTGCATTTTATATGGATGCACGGGAGAATGGAAGTTTCCACTCCAGGCAGAGCTCTGGCAATGATACCTGGCTGACTGTTCGTACCGGCTCTGCTCTGTGTGTCCTTAGGCTCACACATTTGGCCTTTCATGCTTAACCTTCTGGGTTGGTCCTGACCAAAGTGGTTGGTGTTAGGAATTTTCAACAAATTCATTTTAAGCCTGATAACCTCTCCGCAAACTGCTGCTATCAGGTGCTAAATCAACCCATGGAGAGCACAGAATTCTCCTTCCCAGATTCTAACTATTTCAGAGGCCAGCTGCTGACTCCTGTCTGTGCTTTACTGGTGGAAGCTGGGCCTTGGGTGGTTCTAGGTGGTCAGTGGCATCATCATGTGAGTGTGAAGCCATCACTCCTGCAAAGGTGATCCTCCCATCTCTGGCATTTGGTTTGGAGCAGCACGGCTGACCAGCAAATAATTATCTGTGGGAATGTGAGGTCTTCCCCTGAGGGCCTTTGGGAGTTATTAATGAGAAATTAGCATGAGCTTGATGAGCCACTGCCTTCCCAGATTGATTTCACTGGGCCATGAGGTGTGAATTTATGATCTAGCAATTCCTGCTGATTGTGCCTTTCAGAGGACTGGCCCCAGATTGGCTGCTGTTGCCCTTCTGTTCCAAGTACCCCCAGAACCCCCCAGATAAGAGCGTTCATTGGAGCACTCCTTAATGGGCAGACTGGGGAGGCTTTGGGTGTTTGCATGCAGAGCCTTTGGTGTTGCCGTTGTTGTGAAGAGAAGTTGGCTTATATCTGAAATACGTGACTAACCAGAAACTGTCCTTCCCTTCCCCCTGTCTTCTTTTCCTGGCCACAAGCATCCATTGTGACTGTCATTCAGCTTGTCAACAATGTAGTTGACACTATAGAGAATGAAGGTATTTACTTTTTTCTTCCATAACATTTCTTTGGTGTAGGGGGTTATCCTTTTGAAACTATGGCTTCCTTGTTACTTTGATCTGGGGTTGCTTTTAATCAGCTGGACACCTAGAGGATGCCGGCTGTTTCTCTAGGGGTTGGGATGCATTTTAAAACTTTGGAGAAATAAAAATTAGCTCATAAGTTTTTAAATCGATGGGGTACTCGTTTTTATAAAAGTCCCTCTAAGAGAAGAGTACCCAATCAGTTGGAATCCAGATTACTACTAATCTCACTCTTATGTTCCACGTGTACCTACTGAGCACCTGTTATAAGCTGGAAATGTGTAAGAAATCATTCAAAGCTATAATCTGATTTCCATCAGGTAACTCTTAGTGGTGACTTAATACAATTAGGGCCAGGTATAGATGGGATTTATCTGTTTTTTATTTTCCAAATAACAAGAAGAAATAGGAGCATGTCTTTTCAAGTCATCTAAAATGTTCTGTGTTACCCTCTTCACCTGGCTTAGATTATCAGCTTTACGTCTCACTTTGTATTTGTAACAGTGTCTATCATGGACCAAGGACAGAACTACAACCGAGGTGACTCTGCCACGACCCCAGCATCACATTTTACTTCCATGTTTTGAATCGTTGAGCTCACCCTTACCCTGTCCCTCTCTCTCCATCCTTTCTGGGTTTCTTTGATCTGAATTTTGCATGTTCCAGGTGTCTTGTATGCTTGGCATTGGAAGAGAAAGTCCCACCAGCATCCCTCCCCCAGCCTCCCCACTGTGCGTGTCCTTCATCCATTTGCAATGCATCGCCCTGCCTTCTGTGGACCACAGTAGGGCCCACACCCCCGCCCCCTCTCTGGGAGCATGCTGCCAGCCTGGCTCTGCATCCAGCACACAGAAAGGAAGAGGAAATAGTGGGGAAGGGGTGCTGGGACCGTGTTTCCTCAGCATGCCCCGGCTGGGCTGGCCATTCCTCCCGGCAAGGCCGAGTGTGAGGCTCTGCAGCAGCCAGGCACCATCTATCTCTCAGAGTGGCCATCGCCTCATTCTCCAGGGGCCAGAGCATGGCTGGTCCCTGCTAGAGCCCTGTAAGGAGCATGCACATGCCCCTGGCATCTTAGGGCCTCTTGGATGTTAATTGCATGTCAGGTGCTGTGTCCCTGTCCACCCCTTTTCCGAGCGCACCCCAGCTCCAGTCTGGAGGAAATTAACCATCAGGGCGCTTCTCCCACAGCCTACCACTGGGACACCTCGGACTGGATGCCCGGGGCCCGCCTGTCAGACATAGAGGAAGTGCCCAACTACGAGAACCAGGAGGGCGGCTCTGCGCAGCAGGGCAGCACGCGGGAGCTGGAGAGCGACTACTACCTGGGCGGCTATGACATCGACAGCGAGTACCCGCCGCCCCACGAGGAGGAGTTCCTGCCCCAGGACCAGCTGCCGCCTCCGCTGCCGGAGGACTTCCCGGACCAGTACGAGGCCCTGCCACCCTCCCAGCCCGTGTCGCTGGCTGGCACGCTGAGCCCCGACTGCAGGAGGCGGCCCCAGTTCCACCCCAGCCAGTACCTCCCCCCCCACCCGTTCCCCAACGACACGGATTTGGTGGGCCCGCCCGCCACCTGTGAGTTTAGTACTTTTGCCGTGAGCCTGAACCAGGGCGCGGAGACGGCGGGCCCCGCCGACGGCGTGTCTCTGTCCTTGCACAATTCCAGAGGCACCTCGTCCTCGGATGTGTCGGCCAGCTGCGGCTTTGACGAGTCCGAAGCAGCCATGAGTGACTACGAGAGCGTGGGAGAGCTCAGCCTCGCCAGCCTGCACATTCCCTTCATCGAGACTCAGCACCAGACCCAGGTGTAGACGGCGCACCTGCCGGGGGTGCCTGGCACTGTCTGTGGCTGAACCACGGGAAGGGAGCTGGCCGCGCTGGCGACTGTCTCCGCAGTCGGTGGCCCGAAGGACACCAGACGTGCCGCCAGGAACTTCTTCACAAGTCCTGCCGTCGCGCATGGGCAAGCTCCACTCCAGCTGGGTGACAAGGAAAGGCTCCGATTGTTTCTTAGAAGTGACAGAGAGAGCCTTGCAGTAGGTACCTGCGTTTACGACCAAGACCGGGCACTGAGTGTCGACGAAGGAATACACTCCACCTGCTTGGTCACACAGCCCGTCTCGTGTGGCTTTGTGCAGTATTGGGACCCGGAAGGGTTACAGCGGCAGAGCCAGCAGTATTCATAACTGGCAACGAGCAAAGAGGCACTGTTGCATGTCATTTTGAGCCAATGGGGGGAGGGGGATGAAAATAGTAGTTATGATGGTTGGAAAAGTTAGTCTCTTAGGCAAAAGAAAAGAGAAATTTTTTTAAATCAACAAAAAAATGGGCTGAAGCCTTGAAAATCAATTCTATTTTTCTTTAATGAGCTGTCCAGTTTTCAGCTATAAAATTAGGTTTGGGTAACATGGTTCGTAAGCTTAGTTATTTTTGTTTGTGTTAAGCCTCCAATATAATATAGCTGGGCTTTATGATCTTTGAGAAAGGTATCAGTGGAGAAGAATGTGAGAATATTTGGGCTTGCTTTTGTGGGTTGGGGGAAGGTTAGCATTGTTCAGACATTAGAAAGAATGTGATTATCTGTTTCTTTTTTTTTCTGTGTGTTTTCCGGTAAATATTCCTGGCTATAGCTACAATTTTAATATGACTGTAGAAATTGGCCTTTGTTCTGAGAATCAGGAAGGAAAAGGAGTAAATAAAAAAACCATACTTGGGCACATTGTTCATTTAGAGGTTTAAACAGAATTCAAATTCAGTGGGAAAAAGGGAAATGGACTTTCAAAGTTTTCAGCTGGATAATCACAATTCTTGATAATGCAGATAAGGTCTAAGTGTTATTTTAAATTGGTAGCATCATCACTATAAATGCAATTATGTTTGAGAAAGAAGAAAGTAGAGTAGTTCTCGTGTATAGATTATAATAGTCTGTGTGTCTGGGCCTATGTACAAATAAATGTGCTTGCACTCAATAAGGCTGCTCTTGAGGAAAGCTAACCTGAAGGTTTTAGGATGTGGACTGTGTTGAAAATCCTGCCAGCAAGGCAGACCTTCCAATTTCTCTGATCTCTACAATGTTAGAGAAACACCAAATGCCATATTTTACTCCGGTTCAGTTAACTTTATTTAGGTACTGCCATTTATATTGACTTAAAACAAAACTGTGCTTTTTAAAAAAATAATAATATTTTGTTATAGTTTTTCCAGGACTAAACTCATCTTTGAAAGATGTGTAATGTTTAATTACACCCCGGGGTTCTCCTGTCTTCTGACATGTGGGCTCTGGCCCTGAATTTCCAAAATTGACAGGAGAATTATTCCGCCAGAGATACGATAACCCCAATACTCAAAGCTTAAAGTTACTAAGTTGAGCGACTTTCCTCTTCTGCTTCAATCAGATTATGGCTGCGTGCACAGTGGCCATGGTAAATAAATGCATATTTGCACTATCTGCTTCATGAGCAAATCTCTGTGTCCACGGTTTCTGGTGACATATGGCATTGGTGTGTTGATTGTACTGTCCTGAATCTGTGTATCATCCACTTAGACATATTTTTAGTTGCTTCAGTTGTGTTCAGGCACTTCTTTGTAGGAGTCAGTGTTCTGAAGTTCGTTGTAAAAAAAAAAAAAAAAAAAAAAAAAAAAAAAAAAAAAAAATTCCTTTTCATTCCCAAGCTTCCTGAGTCGAGGATACACTTCACAGATTTTTCAGCTTTTCTCCTCTCCCTGTCTCTTGGTTGGACCTACTCATGGAAGCATTACCCGCACTGTGGTCTTGAAATAAATGAAATTTCACTGAGGCTGCTTTTGAGAATAAAGTCTTTGGTATTTTTCTTAGGTAAGAAGCACATTTGCAAGCGTCACGGAGAAAATGATGAACTAATGGCCTAGAATAGAATCACTGCTACACTTTTAATAATGCAATGACATAAAAACCATCAAAGTAAAACCAACAATTCATTTGCCCCCAGGAAATATTAGAACGAGATTAATGCCGATGAGTCACTACTGCTTACACAGCATCTCCTCAAGGGAGAATGCCTGAGTGACACGGTAATGAAGGAATAAATAGATCCTAATGCTGTTGTGAAGTCACCCAAGAAAATTGTGCCCACTCTTTTTGCTCTGACCTAGATAAAATACCTCTTTCTTCAGCAGATCTCCCTGATTTTCTGCAGAGTAGCTCTGCAGCTAAATGTATACCGGACAAGCATGTGTTATGTTTTCATTACCTTTGAACACATGGTCTCTTTTCACTTTTGGGTTTAGCTAGTTTTCCCTGTAGGTTACAGGCCGGCTTGCGGTCAGGCCAGCATAGAACTGGGTGGGGTGACCGCTGACCCAAAGAGCTGTCTGCTTGTCTAATCTCTGTTTTTTATAAAAGAGGAAACATGGCCAGAGAGGGGATGAGACTTGCCCAAGCTCATGCAGAAAGTGAAGTAGCTAAACTAGAACCCATCATTTAACCAGTATTCTTTCTCTATAACATTGTTCACCACCTAACTTCCTGGGACATGGTATCTGCCTGCTTCTGCTGGAACCTTCTGACCTCCCACATTCCTGCCTTGAAATATACTAGAAGAGAGAATTCGTGGAGATTATTTCTCTGGAATCCTTAGGATCTCATGTTTCCTTGCAGCTCCTCCTACCCCACCCCATCCCCAGGAAAGATGCAGTTACAGAATTCACACATTTCTTTGGACATTTATCAAAATGCTGCTTTTACCAAATGAATGTTTTCTAAAATAAGGATGGAATGATAATTACAGAAGGGAACTCAGGCCAGGCATCAATTATAGCAAAACTTTGATTATAATGTTACCTACTGGATGCAGTTTTGTTTCTCTTTTTTTTTTTTTTTTTTTTCCTCGAGCCTTCGGCACACCCCCCCAACCCACCACTGCCAGTTCTGGTGTTTGTTCCTCCCTGCTCCGCCATGATGAACCACATGGAAAATATGTAAGCCAATAAGTGTCTTGCCCTTTTTTCTATTGTGCATGCTACCTCCTGGGAGCCATTTTCCATAGCCTGTTACAGGCACTTTACCTATATTGCACACAGTCTTGTAAGGTTGAGAGTAGCTGGACTGGACCATTGGTGTTTGTCCTGTAGTAAGCAGAAGCTATGGGGTTGTAAAAGATGAATAAAGTACGTGTTCATTTGCTTCCTCCTGCAAGCGTTTTGCTGCTGAGTTCCATTCCATGCCAGCTTGCCATTTACTCATGTCCTGCCCATTTGTGAGATGCCGTTGTAGAAGACTTCGTAGGAAGAGCAGGTCAAGTCTATGCATTTGAGGTTTACCCTATCAGACAATCAGTTGGAAGGCCTGGAAAGGGCATTTATGATGCATTCCTAGAACTTATCTGGAACTGCCCCCGGGAATCACTAGCACAGCCTGGAAAAAGAAGTGAGTAAAACATATACACCACTGGCCAACTCCTACTTACTTCCCACCCCATTCACCCCCACACCCTGCCCAACTGCCCCCACCAATGCTGTGTCTATGTAATCAAAGTCAGGGTAATTGAGAAAAGAGATTACCGCAAAGAATCATGTGAGACCCAGAAAACACTTCCCTGGGAGCAAATCCAGGAAGATCTAGTGTTCATTTTGCATGGGCTGCCCAGATAATTGTCTGGTTTCTTCACACTTGTGCCCTCCCAGTGCAACACACATTGCTTTTATGTTTTATGTTTTTAGTTTCAAACCGTAAGAAATGGAGATGTGAAGAGGTGCTGCTTCAGAGTTCTCATTTTGTGTGGTCTGTGAGAAGGCAGTTACGTGTTTATGCTTGGTTTTTGTCTTGTGACATTCAACTGCACATTATTCTGGTGGAAATCCACAAAGGCTTTAAGCTTCTGGTTGCATAATTCTAGAGTTTAAAGTCACCATTTGTGGGTTTGGCATCAGTTAATACATAGCCAGCTGGCTAAGAGGTAGGAAAAGAGTCAGATTTTCTCTCCTCATGTAATAATGAAAAGCAATAATTACAAGTATGTGATATTACACAAAGGCCATAATTAGTCTCTTCCAGTGTTGAAGATGCACTAGAGAATCGTACAGTCATTTGAAGTGTGTTTGGATCCATTGGTATGGACCGTAGCACCCTTCCGGCAAACAAATACCTGAATTGCTACTACTTAACAACTTTCCAAGCCCGTACTACTGCATTTCGGGAGGTGACAGATGTGTTCAGGAAATGGAAGCAGTTCTTTTTAAGCACTGTATCAGAGAGATTGTCTTGTAAATTTACCTGTTACAAACAGGCTGGTTTGTAAAAGATGTATGTTTTGGTGTTTAAAATGTTTATAAAATTGTATATAATGGTTTCAATTTTCCAGGCTTTTGTAGATACTGTATTTGATGCCTATCAGGATGCTTTAATTTGGGAGGGAGGGAGTCGAATATAATTCTAAGTCACTCATGCTGTTGGTCTGCAAACTTTTGAGGTAACTACACACACACACACACACACACACATACACACACAGGATTTTCGATTTGAAAATGAGGTTTTTTAATCATTCAAAATGTACTGTAACCTTTCTTTGGTTCTACTGTTTTCATTTAACTTTCTCTGTTTCCAAGAAAATGTTTGTATCAACATTTTTTAAAACAAGTGTATTTTTCCCAGTTACCAAGTACCTGATTTTTATGCCATTTCAAATTCGGATGAAGTATGTCATTTCTTTACACACACACACACACACACACACACGCACACGAACTCCCCTAAACTTGCACACATACCACACACCAAACCTTATGCAAAGGGGAAAGCTAACACTTCAAGTGAATCTTGTCCCTTACAGAAATGAATTGTTTCTGCATATATTGCTGTTGGCTGTATTCAGTCTTGTGTTCTTTTCTAAAAAAAAAAAAAAGAAGAAGAAAAAAGAAAGAAAGAAAAAGAAAAAAGGAAAAGGAAAAAAAATGAAAGAAAAACCAACAAAAGACAGCCAAACAAAACAAAACAAAACAAAACAAAAAAAACCAACAGTGTACAGGTTTGTAATTGCCAAAATTTGATGGTTAAAATAAGTTTTCAAGTAAAAAGAAAAATGAAACTAGCAATTGTGTTGATCCTTTTTAAGTATTTTTCTTTTATTCGCCTTCAGTTGATTGCTCTTGTGGTACTTAAGCAGTCATATTTTTGCGGGGGATGGTGGTTTCTTCAGAGATTTCTTACCTCCAGAAAGACTTGCATTGGTTCTGGTGCACATGTGTTGGAATCCTACATAGCTTCTTACTGGGCACATACTCTGTAGGGATTTGCCTGATGAGAATGAGCACAGTCCTAGAGGCTTGGAAAAATAAGGGCCTTCAAGCCCTACCCTTGCGGAAATGTCTCCTCCACACCTCCCCATGCCTTCTAGGCAGCTTCTCCAGTACTGGTCTCCCCAAACAAAAACAAAACAAACACCCAAACAAATAAAAAATCCTAAAGTTTGGAACACAGCATGAATTTCCCTCCAAAAAGCTCTAGAAAATTCTCCATACAGAGTGAAAGTCAAAATATACACAAAACTTGGGGTGGAGAACAAATTGATATTTTGAAGAGACAGTGGCATTACAAGAAGTTAGCCTGATACCAGGAAGGACTCCAAAAGGAGAGGGGCACCCTCTGCCTTGCTTGGTGAAGGAGGCCCAGGCCTGCTGGCAGAACAACCCTCGGTGAGCCCCAGCAGCAAAAAGCCTCCTCAGCTCCCCAGTCCTCTGGGCTACCCCTGGAGTGGACCCTTGCCTGTGCCTGCTGCAAAACTGCCTGCCTCGCCCTCACCAGGATTATGGAGCCACTCTGCAGAGTAGGCCCTGGCTAGGCATTCAGTTTCTCCTTACTATGCTGGCAGAGCTAGGTGTACGGAGATCCTCTGGTCACTAGGTCATCCTGCAAGTAAATGCTAAGCAACCGGATAAAAGAAGGAGAGCACCAATTTAGTGCATTTGGCCACTTTCACGGTGTAGATACTCCTATCGTGGCTGATTTCAACCTACTAAGGTAGCATAAAGGGGCTCACAAAGTCTAACCAACAGTGACTCTTGCAAGCTAGTATGCGCCAACTCCAGCATCCCTCTGGCTCCCCAACCAGACCATGAGCTACTTGAAAGCAGAGTCATGTCTTCATCATCTTTGGTTCCCTGTACAATACCAGCCCTCCACTGAATATTCTTGATTGAAAATGTCATCAATGATGTCTCCCGCTAAATCCCCTTGACCTCATAAATCCTCCCTCATTTTGCTGAATTTGGTAACTGCGGTGAGAAGGATTTCCAGAGAGGAAAGAGGTGTTGAAAATGTTCCAAGTCTCCTGCCTTTCAACCCCACAACACAGTAACAGGGTCATGAGTTGAGCACCAGGAAAACATTCACGTCTGTGCCTTTCATGTGGCCGCCCTTAACAAAGAGAAAATTTCTTTACATCTCCATCCATGCCTCAAAAATGACAGAGTAATCCAGAGATGTCACTTAAGAAATAGCAGTGGTCTGTTGGGGAAACAAGAAAAGAAAATCCTTTTGCTGTCTATCTTTATTGTTTACTGGTTCTTTAAAGTAAAAGGGTCAGTTCCTAGCTTGGAAAGAGGTCTCTGTGAAAAGTCACTTCTTTTTATGGGCCCGGGTCAGGGGTCCCCAACACCAATTCCCAGTTTTGATGACTCCCTAGGACTCTGGACTCAGCGTATGGTTGTACTCATGGCCGTGAAACAACCAAGGGAGCTCATTAGGTACTCAACGTCCAAGGCTTTATTGGAGACTAGTGTCACCTAAAGCCTCTGCCTGGGATGTACCAAAATTCCAGACTCTCAGAAGAAATGCAGGGGTTCAGCATAAATGATGCCGATGTGGTGGGAACCCCTCCCAAAGTTCCAATCCCAGACAGGAGGAAGGGCCAACCTGGTAAGAAGGGCTTTCAGAGGATAGCATCAGACCTGCCAGTCCCTGCAGGACCTGCAAAATCCCTCTGGAATTTCTACCAATGGCCCCTCCTCCATTTCTTCAGACTCATAGCAATTAGTAATTTCCATTTTTCATGCAGTGTCAGGCTTGAACTCATGATCCTGAGATCAAGAGTCACATGCTCGGCTGACTAAACCAACCAGGTACCCCTTGTGTCCATTCCTTTACTTGTTAAAATCTAATTAATTTTTAGCCAATTATGCCTATTTCGTACTGTCTTTAATAAGATTTGGAACAGCCTAAATATCTAACAATAAATAATACCTTGGAACAAACTGGCACAAATGCCAAGACAGCCTAACAAGCTGAGCAAGAACAAGAGTTTAAAAATAGAAAATTCTAGAACATTTTTTTCATGTTCCTTTAATTGTACTTTCCTTCCTTCCTCCCTTCCTTCCTTTGGCTGGTAGAACCACCAAAAACTCATTCTCTATGAGACACTAAATGTCCAGCTCTGAGGTCCTACATTTAAACAAGATTGTTCAGGAAAGTTAGGTGTTACCAAGAAAATCATAAGCAGATTCTATACAGATTAAATGCTGAGGGTCCTCTAACAACGGGTCATGTCTGAATGATCATTCTTCCACATATTTTAGCCTTGAAATTGTTTATCTCTGTGCTGTAGAAAAACTCAAAGTAATCCTTAAAACATGAATTTCTAATATGGACTTTCATCAGTTGAAAACAAAGAAGGGCCATTGAGAGGAAACATAATGTGTAGTTAGGGTCTACCTCCTTGCTCCTCAAATTGTGGTCCACAGACCAGCAGCATCGATCTCACCAGAGAGCATGCTAGGTATACAGAATCCCAGACCACTGAGTCAGAATCCTCATGTTAACAAGTTCTCCAGGCAATTCATATGTGTATGCACATTAATGTCTGGAAGCACAGCTGGGTTTTTGACTTGGACTCAGATACATACTAGCCATGTGAACTTAACTGAGTTGCTTAATCGCTCTGTACTTCAGTTGCATAGTCTGTAAGATAGGTAGGTTGCAAGAAAACAGTGATGCGGTGCATACAAACTGCTCAGTACGCTGTCTGACAAATAATAAGCACTCAAATGGCAGCCACATATTATTTTTCATAATTTTCATTTGGATTCCACTGTGCAGAAAGGGAATTTTCAGGGATCCCATCTCGTCTGGCTACTAGAGAAACAGTTCAGATAGTAATGATTAAAACTATTAATAAAAATAGAAAAATCCTTTGAGTTCAAGCTCAGGTGTTCTCTGGAGTTATGCTTTCTGACAATGCTCTCTGGCACATTATCGAGCACCTTGCTAAAATAAATGTGTTTTGCACAGATAGGAGGGAGGGGCTTTGACGCAGCCACCTATGGCTACTGAGGTTCATCATCCCTCTCGTCCTGGCATCTCCTAATGAAGCCGAGTCCCTGATCAATGCCAGGTCCTACCTCTTGAGGCAGAGATTTTAAGGCTGAATCATTTCTGTGATCCAGAAAGAAATGGCATTTAACTGGGTCACAAAGGAATTCAGTGACAGATGATGAGATCTAGGTGTGTGGGAAGGCTAACGGTGGGCTTACTTGTTCTAAATGGTAGGAAATTGACTCTGAGAAGAATGAGATTAAAATGACCAAAAGGGCAACAACTTCAAGAACAAAACTGAAAAGCTATGATAAGATTTACCGTGTAAATAATTCACCTAGCACAGGAAAAGGCTTGGGCTCTGAGCACAAAGGGACTTTTTCACATCCCAGAATATAATTAATTAAGAATTCAGGACACAAGGTAATTAGAGAAACCGTAACCTGGAGGCATGCTGCTGAATTATTCTGATCATTTTTAACAATGAGAAAATTTAATTGTCCCATCATGTGGCATAGATTTTAAATTTGGGCAAAGTGAAGATCAGTGTTCGTAGAGTATAGTCAGCAAATTAAACTATTTCTTTCAATTTTGATTTTCCAGCCAAAATCAGGATCCTGTGATTGAATCTAAATCATGGAAATGATTGTCAGAGCTGGAAGATACTTGAGAGAAAAATGTACAAATTACAGTTGAATCTTGCATCTGAACACTAAGCTATCCATGTGGCTCCCTTTGTACTGTGTGTGTGTGCATGACTGTGTGTGTGTGTGTGTGTGTGTGAATCTGTGACATTATTTGATGTTATGTTCTGGGGCACAGGGGATGAATAAATTATTCCTATATATAATGGAGATGATGTCAAACTACCAACAAATTACACTCACTTTCTTTGACAGGAAGAGGCTGTCAACACTTTTTAGTCTCCAATTAGTACTCATAGAGTTAAAAGTGAAAAGCCGAATTCATTTTTTGATGAACCCAGCATTCACAGGAGATATGCTGCAATCTACAGCACTTGAATTACCCATTTTTCACATTATTTCAGGCATTGCTTATTTAAATATTTCCAAGTGTACTTGTGATGCTTTTTATTAATGCATCAATTATTCAGTGTGCATTTTCAGGCTATTGCAGTGATTTCCCAAATATCTATTGCCTCATTTTGTACCTATAAAATCCCTACTTTAATTGTGCTATCAAGATTTCCAAGGGCTTCACCCAAAGCATAGTTTTTGTTTCAGAGAGACTGGGGTTGACTCCCTCTGTTGTGGGTTGAATCATGTTTCCTAAAAAGATATGTTAAAGTCCTAGCCTTGGAGTGCCTGGGTCGCTCTGCCAGTTAAACATCTGACTCTTGATTTTGGCTCAGATCATAATCCTGGGTCCAGGGATCAAGCCCTGCATCAGGCTCTGCACTCAGCAGGGAGTCTACTTGAGATTCTCTCTCTCTCTCTCTCTCTCTCTCTCTCTTCCTCTGTCCTTCCCTGCCTGCTCACCCCACCCCCACCTCTCTCTGTCTCTAATAGATCAAATAAATCTTAAAAACAAAAACAAAAACAAAAGTTCCAGCCTTGGGAGCCTGTGAAAGTGACCTTATTTGGAAATAGGGTCATTGCAGATATAAGCAAGTTAAAATGAAGTGACACTGGATTAGGTTGGTTCCTAATCCAATACAACTTGTGTCTTTATAAAAAGAGACACAGACAACACGCACACAAGGGAGATTGCCTTGTGAAGGTGTAGACAGACTGAAGTAAAGTCCCTCAGGCCAAGGAAACACAGGGCCTGTCATAACCACCAGAAACTAGGAGAGAGGGTTGGAATAGATCTTCCCTTGGAAACCCGAGGAGAGGGACGCCTGGGTGGCTCAGTGGTTGAGCATCTGCCTTTAGCTCAGGTCATGATCCCAGGGTCCTGGGCTCGAATCCTGCATCAGGCTCCCCACAAGGAGTCTGCTTCTCCCTCTGCCTATGCCTCTGCCTCTCTCTCTGTGCCTCTCATGAATAAATAAATAAACTATTTTGGGCAGCCCCCGTGGCACAGCAGTTTAGTGCCTGCCTTTGGCCCAGGGTGTGATGCTGGAGACCCAGGATCAAGTCCCACAATCAGGCTCCCTGCATGGAGCCTGCTTCTCCCTCTGCCTGTGTCTCTGTCTCTCTCTCTCTCTCTGTTCTCTCATGAAAAAATAAATAAAATCTTTAAAAAAAAAAAGAAACTATTTTAAGAAAGAGAGAGAGAAAGAAGAAAGAAAAGAAAGAAAGAAAGAAAGAAAGAAAGAAAGAAAGAAAGAAAGAAAGAAAGAAAGAAAGAAAAAGAAATTAATTCCAAGAAAAACTAACTTTGCTGACACTTGGATTTTGGATTTTGAAAACTGGTGTTAATTTGTAATACCCACCCTACAGAGCTGGGGTAGTGGTTACATGAGATGCCTCTAGGGGTGCAAATAGTGTCAGTGTTGCCACATGCTTCTAGTGTTAGTTCAAGGAGGCCTAGACATAAGAAGCCCAGTAGAGAGAAACAACCCTGTTCTCCTCAGAAAAAAAGGCCTTGCCCATGTTTCCATTTTGACTGACTTTTTTTGATTGACAAGCAACAAAAGCAATACCAAATAAGCTTTATTTTTTTAAAGATTTTATTTATTTATTCATGAGAGACACACACACACAGAGAGAGAGAGGCAGAGACACAGGCAGAGGGAGAAGCAGGCTCCCTGCAGAGAGCCTGATGTGGGACTCGATCCCGGGTCTCCAGGATCACACCCTGAGCTGAAGGCAGCACTAAACCGCTGAGCCACCCGGGCTGCCCCCAAAATAAGCTTTAAATAAGAGGAGAATCACCATACTTCTAGCACCCTAGTGATTTCTGCTTTTATATTCCATTTACTTTATATTCCATTATTACTTTACAGTGATACAGTTGCTCACTTGCAGAATTTTTCACAGCTGTAGTCACAGTATTGACATCATTTTTATATCCCAACCCTATTCTTTCACTCTGTGTATTTAGATATTTTGGGGGCTTTTACAAGTCATCATACTGAAGTTTGAATGCTTTTTTAATATTTGAGGGAAGTAGATGAGTTCAAGGAAGATGGAGTTGCTTCTAAGCCTAGAGAGTTGATGGGGGAGATGATGAGAATCCTTTATCTACTGAGGTTGGCATCAAGGAAGTCTGCTTCGCCCCAGACATGCCTGGGTGATAGGCCTATTAACTAGGAGGGAAATCTTGTGTTAGAGAATGAGAGGCTTGGAAGACCTGGAAGCCAGGCCCAGTTCCCTTCTGGTCTCAAGGATTGGGTGCTTTCCAGAACTTCATACCTTGCTCTTCAGAGGGCAATCTCTGTCCTACGAGGACTCTCTTGAAGCTACTTTTGCTGAGAAACACAGCACACTCTTAGTTTTTAGGTTTATTTAGGGTGGCTGAAGGAAGTTATGGAGCTCCAAATCACCCCCTGAGTCATCCCTTCTTGTGCCTACCAATCACCTGTGTGGCTTTAGGGGCTGCCTGGAAGAACCAATCCTTTGCTGGGAGTGTCAGTAGACCACTAACCCACTTGCTCCTTCTATTAGGGTTATCCAGAGAAACAGAGCCAACAGGACATATATATATATATATGTGTGTGTGTGTGTGTGTGTGTGTGTGTGTGTGTGTGTGTATATGTGTGTGTGTGTGTGTGTGTGTGTGTGTATATATATATATATAGAGAGAGAGAGAGATTTATTTTAAGGAATTAGCTCACATGACTGTGGAGGTTTAGTGGATCCAAAGCCTTATGAAGTAGGGGTAGGATAGGCCTGGGGTCTGGAGTCTCAGGGAAGAGTTTCTGTTCAAGTCCAAATGCAGTGTGCTGACACAATTCCTTCTTGCTCTGGGGAGATCTGTCTTTGTTAAGGCCTTCAACTTGTTAGATGAGACCCACCCATATTAGGGAGGACAATTTTACTCAAAGTCCACTTTGAGTTCAATGTTAATCTTATCCATTTAAATGTTAATCTCATCCAAAAACACCTTCAGAAAATAATATTTGGGGGATCCCTGAGTGGCTCAGAGGTTTGGCTCTTGCCTTTGGCCCAGAGCATGATCCTAGAGTCCCGGGATTGAGTCCTGCATCGTGCTCCCTGCATGGAGCCTGCTTATTTCTCTGCCTGTGTCTCTGCCTCTCTCTCTCTCTCTCTCTCTCTGTGTCTATCATGAATAAATAAAATCTCTTAGAAATATAATATTTGGTTGGTAGAGCATGCAACTCTTGATTTTGGGGTTGTGAGTTTGAGCCCAACACTGGTGTAGAGATTACTTAAAAATAAAATCTTTTAAAAAAAAGAAAATACTATTTGACTAAAATAATGTTTGGCCAAATATATTTTTATCTGAATGATAAAAGTAATCTATATGTTTCAAATCAGAAGACAAAGAAAGCTAAAATCTTTCCTATCCCCCATACTTCTCAGATATATAATAATATATAATAATAATCCCAAATATAATAATTTCATGTGTATCATTCCAGGCTTTTTTTCTATAATGAAATGTAAATGTGTGGAATTTATTACATAAATATGGGATCCAACCAATACACTCTTCTAAAACTTGCCTTTTCCATTTCCTGGGATACCCTAGACATCTTCCTTAAGCAGTACATTCTTTTAGCAGCTGCATAATATTTTGCTGTATGGAAGCACCCTAATTTACTTAGTAGTCCTCTTAATGATGGATATTTTGCAGTTTGGGACTGTCACAAACAACACTGCAGTGCAAATTGTTGAACATATCTTAGTAATCCTTTGCCTGGATATTGTGCAATTAAGATATAATCGTGAAAAATTTATATCAAAAGATAGGCCCATTTTAGGTATTGCTGGATATTGCCAAATTAATAGATGCTTAGGAAATGTTCATTGAGTTTATTTGAAAAGACTCAGAATTCTAAAGCAAAGATCAGCAGAAAAGGAAAGGAGAGAAAAAAGGAAGGGAAAGGAAAGAAGAGAGATTAGGGAAGAGGAAGACAATGTTATGAAACCAATTGCATTTGGTTCAGCTGCCCCTGTAGACAATACACTGTATCCGTGAAGCAAGCTCCAAGAAGACAGGGCTGTTTTGTCCTTGATACAATCTAACCGAGTCTGATAAAAAGAAGATGCTTAACAGTACAAAGAAAACCAAGACCCACTGAGTTTAAGTGAAATAAGATATGAGAAGGATATTGCATGTCTTATGCACTCAGTACATAGTAGCTCCTTTTATAATAGTAAATACTAAATTATGCTGTCACTAAGTATTGGAATAGGACGTAGACCACGGTTTGCTGCCTGCAGAACAAGTGACCTCCCATTGCCTTGTACGGGGTGTCTTTGGCTGAGGACCATCATCTAGAAAAGGTGGGATTCAGCTTCATCGCTTGGATTGAAATTCACACAAGGTTAAGGTCAAGTACCTGAGGGCAGCATATTTTGGAGTATGCCAGGCAGGGGATCCTAAAAGACTGGAGTGTTGCCTCAGGCTCCTTTTTTTTTTTTTTTTTTCATAATGGGCCCTGGTTGCTAGCTTTATGTGGCATAGAGGGAGGAACACAAATGCTTTCTTCTGTACAATTTCCTTACAGTGAACACACCAGTTTTCATCATGGTATTAAAAGAAAGTGGCACAAACGCTGTGCAGGTTCCGCCACACACCCTATAGCTGTGGCAATTACACCATTTTGGATAATTGTCTTGTAATTGCTGCTGTGATTTAAAATCTAATGCTATCCTCCAATTGTTCTGATGTCTTTTCATGAATAATGCAATCGTCCCGGGAGCCCTCTGCCAGTTTCTCATTTAGATTGGCTCTGTGTTTGAGTTATGCACCATTGTCTTACACACCATTGTCTCACAAAGCTAATGTGGCAGAGACAATACAGGGAATAATTAGGACTTGGCTAATTATGGGAAATGGGAATGTGAGTAAGGTATGAAGTTTTTCCTCTGAAAATATTTCCAACCCCCAATTGGCCTATAGGTAAACAGGAGGAAGGCAGATTTATCTTGGAGGGTCTTAGTCTACTGCTGTCTCTGAATGCTGGACATGCTTGTTTTGTCTGATATGGTAAGATCTCTCTTTTCAGAAGGAAAACAGATTTTCCCGCAGGGTGACTTCTCTCAGTTGCATTGTGTTGTCATCATCAAATGCAAACAGCTCTGTAAAAATGATCTGGTGCATCTCCCTACAAGGCAAAAATAGCAATTGTTTAAATGAATGGGCAATGACAGCCTGGATTTCTGTTTCTGGAATCTAGGCCTTGGTTTAATAGAACCAGAAGGAATGGATTGCATTCAGACAAATGACAATAGAGCTATTTTAGAATTTCAGTTTAGCTTCTACCCACAGAAGAGACCATCTCAGGCTGGTAGAGTCTTGATCATTTATTTCCATGTCAATGACACGATGCCCTCACTACTAGGTCCTCAGAGCACTAATGAAAGTAGCAGAGTACCTTGACCACCTAGCAGCGAATGGCAGTATCAGGTCATGTCTAATCACTGTGAGGTTTTTTGTTTATTTGTTTGTTTTTTGTTTTGCATTAGGGCCCAATTTAAGTTTCTGAGTTAGCTCAAGGCCTGCTTTTCTCACTTAGAAGAAAGGCATCCAGATGGGCACTCTATGGCTCCTCACTGCCCTCATCACATCAAGGCCTGCCCATCTTGGCATTCCCAATCTGCATGCCTGCCGTACTGCCTTTATACATGTTTTTTTTTTTTTTGGAGGCTAGTATTTCCAAGGAGTGTTTTGGATTCCTCAAGCTCTGTTGTTAATTCCTTATGTTTTTCCATAGCCTCCTGAGGTTAGCCATATCATAGATTTCTCTTGCTTGACTATGAGATCTGAGCAGGCAGGACTAACTGTTCCATCCAGTTCAACCATGTTTGTTGTCAGTGAACATCTGGTAAAAGACAAGATGAACAAATAAATAAGTGACTCCCTGTCCTCCCAGCCTTAGTAGGTGAGGTAAGCAGGATATCCACAGTGACTCTGCAAGATCCAGGGCTACCAGCTACAGCCCAGGGTGCTGAGTGACTGGGCCCAGTAAACTCCCTGTGTCAACCTTCATGTACTCACAGACCACTCATGGAATGGGTGGGCTGTGAGCCTAAATAAAATCTTTAAAAGAAAGAGAGAAAGAAAGGGAGAAAAAGAAAAAAGAAAGGTTGCTGCCAGTAATGCAAGTCAGGATTTCTACAGAAGTGAGTGATGACACTGCATCATGCAGCAAGACCTCCCAGAAAAGTGGGCCCAAGGACTTCACAATGTGTTCCGATGGATTTATGGTCTGTAGGATAGTTTTATTCTACATTCTAGAGGTGGTTACTTCATGTCTGAAAGAGAACTCTGAAGCCCCCACACGGGTGGAGGTGGTGTGGTTAGGGAGTGGGACGGCTATTACCAGGAACCTCCAACAAGCCTCAACCTTATTTATCTCCAGTGAGCACTAGAGAGTTTGTTGTTTGTCATAAGGGATTTTAGTAAAGACTTTTTAAAGATTTTATTTATTCATGAGAGACACACAGAGAGAGGAAGAGACATAGGCAGAGGGAGAAGCAGGCTCCCTGTGGGAAGCCCTATGCCGGACTTGATCCCTGAGCTCCGGAATCATGCCCTGAGCTGAAGGCAGACTCTCAACCACTGAGCCATTCAAGTGCCCCTAGTACAGATTCTTCAGTGAAATGAGTCGAGTTGATGTATATAATGTATGAACTATTACCTAGGCATGTTCCTGGTTGAACAGGTGAGCCGAGAAGCATTCATCCTTTGAAGGGTAGACATTCATCCATTCACTATTCAACAAATATTTATTGAGTACCTACTAGGGACCCAGACACTGCAAATTACAACTCCAGTTCCCTGTCACTTTAAGCAAAGCTATGGTTGTGATTTATAGAATTCTGAGGACAAAAAGGAGTGACCATTTTGCAAGGTTGCAGGAGCAGGTGGGGGATGATAGGCAGGCGGTCTGCATTCTATCTCCACCACAGCTTCTGAACATGCCTGCCTCCCCAAGTCAGGCAGGGTGGCCTTTGATGATACTGACAGGCTTGAGATGCTCCAAAGCTTGGTCCAGATCCCAAGTCAGGCTGATTTGTGCTGACAATAGCTGGAACTTGACAGCTTTCTCAGCCTTGCAGACAGGTGAGTTTCTTGATGCCTGATGTGGTGACAGCTCTGATATGCCATCCTGCTATTATTTCTAGGTTTGTGCTAGGTCTGGGGTTGCACTTGAGAGGAAGTCAGCTTGACAAGCATGGACCGGTAATGTTACTGATCAGTGAGAAGAAGCCATTGCACTCCTAGTCTAAATTTTTGACATCGAAGTATCAGGAAAGGTCAGGAAGTGATATTCCCAATGTGGCTTCAGAAAGGACTCCTCAGGAAGAGGTACAAAGTTTACTGTTTGCAGATGACATGATACTGTATATAGAAAACCCTCAAGACTCCACTAAAAAACTACTAGGACTGATCAATAAATTCAGTAAGGTCACAGGATATAAAAGCAGTACATAGAAACCCATTGCATTTCTATACACTAATAATGAAGCAGCAGAAAGAGAAATCAACAAGAATTCCATTTATAATTACAACAAAAATAATAAAATACCTTGGAATAAGCTTAACCAAGGAGGTGAAAGACCTGTACTCTGAAAACTATAAAACATTAAAGAAATTGAAGATGATACAAATGGAAAGGTATTCCATGCTCATGGATTAGAAGAATGAATACTGTTAAAATGTCCATACTACCCAAAGCAGTCTACAGATTTAATGCAACCCCTATCAAAATACCAACAACATTTTTCACAGAACTGGAACAAAGAATCCTAAAATTTATATGGAACAAAAGACTCTGAATAGCCAAAGCAACCTTGGAAAAGAACAACACAGGAGGTATCACAATCCTGATTTCAAGATACACTACAAAAAACAGTATGGTTCTGACACAAAAAAAGACACATAGGTCAACAGAACAGAATAGAAAACCCAGAAATAAACCCATGCTTATATGCTCATTAATCTTCCACAACGGAAACAGAATATGCAATAGGAAAAAGTCTCCTCAACAAATAGTGTTTGGAAAACTGGACAGCAACATGCAAAAGAATGAAATTGAATCACTTTCTTATACCACACATGAAAATAAACTCAAAATGGGTTAAAAACCTAAATGTGATACCTAAAACCATAGAAAGGACATAAGTAGTAACTTCTCTGACATTGACCATAGCAAACTTTTTTTAGGTATGTCTCCTGCGACAAGGGAAACAAAAGCAAAAATAAACTATTGGGACTGTAGCAAAAGAAAAAAAGAAGCTTCTGCACAGCAAAGGAAACAATCAACAAAACTAAAAGACAACCTATGGAATGGGAGAAGATATCTGCAAATGACTTGTCTGATAAAGAGTTAGTATCCAAAATCTACAAAGAGCTTATACAACTCAACACTGAAAAACAAATAATGCAATTAAAAAATGGACAAAAAAAATAAACAAAAATAAAAATAAATAAAAAAATAAAAATAAAAAATGGGCAAAACGCCTGAACAGATATTTCTTCAAAGACAACCAGATGGTCAACAGACACATGAAAAGATGCTCAACATCACTCATCCTCAGGAAAATGCAAATAAAAACCACAATGAGATATCACCTCACACCTATCAGAATGGCTAAAATCAAAAACACAAGAAACATCAAGTGTTTGTGAGGATGGGAGAAGCAGGAACCTTCATGCACTGTTGGTGGGAATGCAAACTGGTGCAATCACTGTGGAAAACAGTATGGACATTTCTCAAAAAATTAATAGAATTACCATATGATCCAGTAATTCCAGTACTAGTTTTCTACCCAAAGAATATGAAAACACTAATTCAAAAAGATACACGCACTCCTGTTTCTTGCAGCATTGTTTACAACAGCCGAACTATGAAAGCAGCCCAAATGTCCATCAATTGGTGAAGAAATAAAAAAGATGTGATATATATACATACACACATATACACAGTGGGAGTATTCAGCCATAAAAAAGAATGAAATCTTGCCATTAGCAATAACATGGATGTAGCTAGAGTTTAATGCTAAGTGAAGTAAGTCTAGTAGAAAAGGTAAACACCATATGATTTCACTCCATATATAGAATTTAAGAAACAAACCAAACCAAGAAGAAAGACAAACCAAGAAACAGACTCTATAGAGAACAAACCGATGGTTCCCAGAGGGAAGGTGGGGCGGGGAGATAGGTGAAGGAGATTGATAGCACATTTATCGTGGTGACCACTGAGTAATGTACGTAAGTGTTGAATCATAATATTGTACACCTGAAGTAGAACACTGTATGTTAACCATACAGTGTATTAAAATTTTTAAAAAGACTCCATAGTCCTCCCAGGCCCAGACACATTCTATGACTAATAGTTTTTCTAATAGAGAATTGATTTCAATCATGCAGTTGATTATTTCCCTTCAGCAGACAGGGTCCATACACTTGTCCTAGCAACTCCTAGTAGATGCTTATGGGCAAGGGATTCAGCTTCCCTGTTTCAAGGACTCCCCTGATTACTTAAGGGGAGTAAAACCCAGGCCTAAAACCCAGGTATCAGCTTTGACTTCTCGATATACCTCACATATGATCTTTAGAAATGCATCAGTTAAGATTCTTGGAATTTCAAAATATTCACAACTTCTGACCACTCAACTCCATGATTACACCCCTGTTCCAAGTTACCCCCTTGCCTGGATTGTGGGATAGCCTCTACTGCATTATATTTCTCATGGTCTTCTTCCTACCTCTACCATTCTCTTGGCTCACTTAATATTCATCACTTGATATTTGCCTCTACCTCTTGACAAGGTTAAGTCCATGGGGTGAGAAGAGCATCTGGCACATGGCAAGTGCCAAGTACTTGATAAATGGACAAAACACACCACCAGCAAACCTTGGGGAACCTGACTCCTAGTGTATATAGAATGAGCATAGAATTTAGCTGAAGGTCCATAAGCTATTATCCTGTTTCACATAAAAGTTGAGGAGCAAAGGCAATAGTTATTTGTTCATTCCTCGTTCTCCAGGAGTATTATTAATCTGCCCTAGACTACCGTGTTGGGCAACAGCTTGAGCCCAGGCTTGCAAGTAAGCTGCTGAATTCCCACTTCACTCTTGGCTGAGAGATCTTGATATTGACTGTTCTCTATTAGAGTCTTGATGATATAGCACCTAGCACCCAGAACTACACATATAGTTGTGTTGGACTAACCCACTGGCCCTACTAGAATCCTGTCCTATGCCATTGTGAGTATATTTTTCACATCCCAGAACAATTCAGCATCTAACAGGAAGGACAGACAGTCTGGAAGAGACCAACTTTGAGGGAAATGGGATAGAGCTCTGACTGAAAATGAGCTAGAGGACCCTGAATCATTCACAACCTGGGGCGTAAACCCTTGGAAGCCAAAGGGCTTTAAATTATGGTTCATTAGCGTACCTAGAGGTTCCCTGTTTACCTCTTTGGAAGAAATAAGTAACCGGGGCAGCTACATTCATTTTATTAATCTTGCAAGTACATAGAGTTTTATTTTTATAGTGGAAGATTGAAGAAACTGCATTCTTCACTTCTTGCTGGCCTTTACTACTGACTTGGTGACCTTGCCAGCCATAGATGACTTCTTCTCCACCACCTTAATAACTCTTATGGCCATTGTTTGTCTCATTGTTACCGTTTGCCTGCATGGCAAAGTGGCCTAGACAAGAGAAGAATAAAGTTTCTGGGAAGTGGTACATAAGAAAATGCTCCTTAGCCTGTGCCTCACCCAGGAGATAGGGCTTTCTTCCCGTGATTCAGTAGCAATCCTTGGCTCACCTAGAAGTAGGTACTGCGAGAAGGTCTCTAGACACATGACTTTGTTGGGGACCATCTGCACAATGGCTGCATCACCAGACTTCAGGGCCTTGGAGTTGTGCTCTAGCTTCTTGCCTGAGTGCCGATCAATCTTTTCCCTCAGTTCAGCAAATTTGCAGGGGATGTGAGCTGTATGGCAGTCCAGCACTGGAGTATAACCAGCGTGGATCTGCCCAGGGTGATTTAAGACAATCACCTGGTAGGAGAGCAGGACAGAATTGTATAAAACATGGTGCACGTGATCTAGAATTACATCTTCATGAACTTGGGGCCTTGGAAGTCAGGGCTAATTCCTAAGAAATATTCCCACCAAGGCCAGTGCTCTTAAGGTTCCTGGCTTCCTGTGCACTTACCTGTGCTAGAAAGCTGGGGGGGAGGGGTCATTCTTGCTGTCTCCAATGACACATCCATGGCAAATGTCCTTTACGGACGCATTCTTCACATTGAAGCCCACGATGTCACCGGGCAGGGCCTCCTGATGAATCTCCACAGACTTGACCTCTGTAGTGAGGTTTGTGGGGGCAAAGGTGACCACAATCCTGGGCTTCAGGAAACCCGTCTCCACATGGCCAACAGGCACTGTGCCAATGCCTGTCAAAGGGAAGATGGTCCAGAGTTGTCCCACAGACCTCTCTACCTCCCCTTGGGAACTGACTTCTCAGGAGGTCCCTGGGCTCCACATCAAGGACAAAGAGGCAGCTGCAGAAAAGGTTAAAGCACTGAATGGATTTAATCTACCTATTGCATAAGCTGGAAATGCTGCCTAGCTCAGAAGCTGTGGATTCAAGTCAGGACTTGAACAAGATGTCATTCCTAACTTCCTAATCCCGGGGTGAACGGTCCCCCCTCCATCCCCAACCAGCCCTGTCACCTCCAATCTTGTACACATCCTGCACAGGGAGCCTCAAGGGCTTGTTGGCTGGGCCAGTGGGCAGGAGGATGGTGTCCAGAGCTTCCAGCCGAGTCACCCCGGTGGCGGTTCCCTCCTTTCACTCCACCTTCCAGCCCTTGAACCAGGGCATCTGCAAGGGGAAGTGGCACGCAGGTGAGTCTGAGGCCTGGCTCATGGCAAGCCCCCTCTGGGACCCACAGCACCCGCCCCCTCGTCCCCCAGGACCCTTTCCCTCTTCAGTGCCTAGCCCAGAGTGGCAGGCCTAAACTGACAAGCACTGCCCTGCCTGGGTTCACACGCTGGGGCCTAGTCCCAGGGCCCTGTGGGTACTTCCAGGCTCATCGTAGCTCACCCTTCCTCCTACATGGGCCTTCCTCGGAATACCAGGGTCAGCCAATCTCCACCTCTCTGGCTCCCCTCCCTCTGGCTCACTTCTATTACCAGAGACCCTGACCCTCTTGTTTGCAGCTAGTCCCTTATAAGGCCTCACCTAAAAGAAAGAGAAGCAAACTTGATCCAAGGACCCACAAGAACCACAGCAGCTATGAAGACAACCAGCTTTTGCTCTTGGCTTTTATAAAGCTGGCCCTGGACCCTCCTTCTGGTTCCCACCAAATCCAAAACCAGAGCCAACTGGTTACAAAATGTCATTCCCTAACCTCCAGTCCAATCTGGGAGACTTCTGTCTTGATTGTTTGGATGTTTGGATGAAGAGTGAGTGGGTGAGCCTCACTAATGCTTTTCTAAGTAGACTCACTGGGTGTGTAGAGTGGGAGGAGGAAAGGACTGAAAATGAGAAAAAAGAAGATAGAGAATATGTGCGCATAGTACCAGACTCTGTGCACGTGCTCCCTCAAGACTGAGATGCAGAATGCTTATGGTCATTCATTCATTCACTCATTCTTTCATGTAGCGTTTATTGAGGAGTACAGCACCCAACACTGCAGGAGGACGATGACCCCCCAAATTCGGAAGCAGTCATGGCCTCTTTTCTAAGCAGCAATCAGGCCCCTGGACAGTTGGCAGTCCCTTCTGGGTCTTCTCCAAGTCAGCAGTCCAGAATTGCTCAAAGAGAGAGTTGAGAGTGACTGATTGAGTTGAGACTGGCTGTGGCTGCCTGGAGCCTTCTCTGAGGCCAAGTATGTCCTCATCCTTCCCCTGGGAAGTCCTTGGCAGAGCTCAGTAACACACAGGAGATGCTCATTCCTTTCCCCAACTCCTGCTTGGGCCCAGGAGGACAGGAGGCCTACAAGGAGTCTGGAGGCCACTGAGGCCCCCCTCCCTAAGTACCACCCACTTCTCATATTTTAAGTCACCATTTTCTAACTTTGCCCCTAAAGAACTAAGAAACTAGAATGTCAGAGAAGTGAGGTCCTTAGGAAACATCAAATTCTTCCCTTTACCCATTTTTGCAGAAGACTCTAAGGTCTAAGGTGACAAAAACCCTTCTCCAAAAATTCAGCAACTCTTTGTTCTCCACTATCAGTATATTTTCCTCACCCACTCACATTCTAGAAGCAGAGGCAGAGCTATAGGGTCCATTTATCCATTCCACTAACATCTAGGAGTCACCACTGCTTGGCTTAGCCCTGGGAGTTATAGATGCAAATATAAATGATACCTCCCGTCTTTGAGAGTTTGAGGGGTTCACACTCTGGTAAGGGACACAGACCACAAGAAGTTATTTCAATGTAAGGATACAGGTCAAGGAGCGCCATTAGTGGGGCTGGTTTAGGAGAGTCCCAGGCATGTGGTGAGGTGGGAATTGCTTCATAGAAGAGAGACTTTATTGAGTCTTAGACAGTGAGCAGGTCAGGCCCCATGGGGGTGGGGGGTCATGGGGAGGATGACTTGCCAGGCAGAGGGATCAGCTGAGCACGTCCTATACTCCATGTGCCCAGAGGGCAGGGAATGGATTGAAGGAAATGGTAGCTAAAGAGATGAAGGGGGAAGATCATTATGCATTAACTCCTCAGCATTTAATTTTCCTAAACTGTAAATCTAATTATGTAATCCCCCTGCTTAAATCTCTTGATTACTCTTTATTGCCCTCAGGGGGAAACTTACCCGTTCATTACATGGCGAGCAGCTCCAGAGACTGAGACTGGAGGCAGGGGGCCCCTTAGGAGGCTAATAGAGGAGTTCTAGAGGGAGGTGGTGGGGCTCCAGCCACCCTGAGCAATTGATGTGCATTTGATGCAAATGAAAAGCAGATCCTAAGAGAAGGAGGGAGATCAGAAGTGCTCGCGGAGCATTTGCCATCAGGATGGAGAATACAGCTTGGTCAACATCTTCGCCCTCATCCCAAAGGCAAGTTCAAGCCCTTGAGGCAGCTCCTGAAGGATTGTGCTGTGAGATTTAGGGGGTTGGAATCTAAAGCCCTCCCCAGCCCTGCAGGCTGTCCACCAGGTGCAACTGAACTGATCACTCCATGTGTTGGATGTGAAATTTCCCAGTTTTCACATGAAACCGTAATGACGTCTCATTTCAGCCTCTTCAAAGCAGCACAGAGGCAAATTCAGGATTTAAGGTAGTTTCACATCAGAGTCGGGCCTGTGTCTTCTAAATCCTGCTTCCCCTACCTGTACAAGCTATGTGAACTAGCCTTTCTGAGCCTCAGTTCCCTCATCTGTAAAGTAGGGAATATACCTACCTCTTGCTTATCCTGAGGATTACATGAGATCACCCTGCACATTGCCTGGCCCATCGCAAGTGATAAATAGCTGGTACCTACTAGTGTCCTGTCTTCCTCCTTGTCTCATGTGGCCAGACTTCTCTTACTGAGAGGTGAAGAATTCCTCTATAAGACAAAATGATTTGCCCAAGGTCACTGAATATATTAATGAAAAAAGAGGGTGATACCTCTCAGTCTCTGGATTTCCAAGCTTCTGAGCCAGACTGTCTCCTCATTAAGAATTATTGTTACACTTCTTCCATTTGAGCCATTTACATAGGATCTCTGTGGTCTTTGGCTGACTCAGAACTGGAGGAATAATCAGAATTAAGAGGTTTTCTGACATTGAAATAAGTTGAAGGGTAAGTGTTCCTGATAGAATGACTTTTCCTGCCTAGTGTAATTGGCCGTTGCTAGGGAAATATCCTCATTATTTACAAATTTGAAGGGACCTGGCAATTCATTATCAGTTTATTGGAAATAGTATTTACAATTCATAAACACAGAGTCATCAGAGTTTCTGGAATGGGACAGTTCCGAATTAGAAATGAATCTATAGTGACTATAATGCAGGCTTCAGACAGGATGAAATAAAATCATTTAGACTGACAAGCACAATGAATGCATCGAGGAACCACTGAGATAAATGAAGTTATACGGTCAGAATGTGCTTGCCAAGCAACTGCGTAAACACAAAGAGAGGGGACTTTGAGGAACACCATGCCGGGAGGGTTAATTTTTTTTTTTAAAGATTTTATTTATTTATTCATGAGAGACACAGAGAGATTCAGAGACACAGGCAGAGGCAGAAGCAGGTTCCCACCAGGAAGCCTGATGGGGAACTCGATCCCAGGACTCCAGGATCATGACCTGAGCTAAAGGCAGAAGCTCAAACCCAGGCATCCTCGGTGTTGTGCCCAAGATCGCAAATCCAAGAAACCACCAAGGAGCCGACACCAATGCAAACACACAAGGGTTTGGGTCCAAGTGTACCCGACACAGCGGAGCAGGGACTTGGACCCCGAGGCTAAGAGGCAGAGCAGTCTTATACGGCCCGTGGCCAATGAGATTGTAACACACACAGAAAGTTGCACAGTCAAGTCGGTCCACACGCAGGTGGCCAGTTGAATTACACCTTACCCTATAGTGACCATTTGAGCTGGCCCATCACTCTGGCCAGAATCGGCGCGCAGTTTTGGCGGGCACAAGGCGGGGTTACATTGTTATGAGCCGGTTTCCCATAAGGGTGTGCCCAGCGGCTTGACTAGGGTGGGGGTGTGCCCTAAGCAATAAGCAGGTCATGTGCGGGTCATACAGGAGGTGGCGAGTGCAGCACAAAATGGAGTTAGTTCTGCTCTGCTCGTCCAGGGGTAGGGGATTTTTGTTAAATTTTCTGGGTCCCACACCCAGAAGGGTTAGGTTAGATTATGGAGGTCTTCCATGAGGTGTTAGGTTGAGGCAGAAATGTGGAAGACTCCTTTCTGATTCCTTCTACAGACCAAGCTCCTTGTAGTCTCATTACAAAATGGAATTTTTTTCAACTACACAATTGTTTGGACTTAATTCAGTCCCATTTTAAGTGTGTGAACTAGTAAGTAAAGCCAACTGGTTCCCAGGGTCTGGTCACCTGAATAAAGAGATACCTAGTTTGCAAATCTGCAGACATAGGAAATCAAATCCTAAGTAGGAAGGAGTTATTTCTTTGCAATGAATATTTTTAAAACATCTTTTATGTGGCAGGCTTGAGATAGGAGATAGACTTTGATTGCTCTCCCTGAGTCAACAGCCCAAGAGGAAAGACAAGGACAGGCTCAGGCCCCGCTGCACCCAGGAACGGAGACCCAAGCCCTGGAGGAAACAAAGCACTTAATGTTGTAGTGACTCTAATTTCATGATCTTTCTGCCCAAATCATTCTTGCTCAGGTCCAGAACAGAAACAAAGGAAGAGGGTCCTTTCCTTTAGGTTCCAGAGCTTAACAACTTTAGGGGAGAATGGCAGTGTGGGAAGTTCTGGCCAAACCCCACTAATGTGGAAAGCTTTTCCTGTGAACTATCCAAGCATCATTCATTAAATAAAAATTTATTGAGCACTTTATGTTATTGAACCTTCAACCCCGGGGTTGTGGATGAGTATTTTTGCCTAACCTTCCTTTTACAGATGGTTCAAAGAAGTGAAACAAATTGGTCCAAATCACAAAACTAGTATGTAGGTGGAAGTGTTGGGGCAGGAGGAGATGAAATTTTAACCAACATGTGTTCCTTTTCAGAAACACCATTCTTACCCTAGCCAGGACATGCTGCCTCTTTGGAAGTCCCCTAGGCATTATTCTAATATAACATCTTTGTCTTAGGTGTGGAAACTGAGGCTCCAGGCAAGGGTGATTCAATCTCATTTGAGACTATAAACATTTGTGTGCCAGGCACTGTGCAAGGAGGATCCAGCCTTCTAGGAAATCCCAGGCCAGCTAAGGTGATGCACTCCTACCTACACTCCATAGGCTTTTGCAATACAGAGGTCTGTCCACAGGAAGGAGGAACACAAGCCCTCAGGAGACCCGGCCGATTCACTTGGCCATTAAGCAGGTGCCTCTACTGAGCAAGCATCCATCCAACAAAGGAAGCCCCTGGTAATATTTACATGATTACTTTCCTCTTCTAGTCAGTGTTCTAGAGGTAACATCTCTTTCTGCCAGGACTGCAATTAATCTTAAGGCTCCTGATTTCTATTCACTTTGGATCCTAGGCCAGATAAGAGTATAAATCCAAAAGTGAGTGGATTTTGAACTTCAGCTCACAGGCATGGCAGGGCCCAGGATGGTGGCTAAAATTGTCAAGGCTGCCCCGCCCCTAGCCCCAGGGCCTGCTCAGAGACACATCTTTTAGGGGAAGAACTGGGGCAAAGGAGAGGCTCCTTTCCCATGCTTGAATGGGATAGAAAAGGGAGTAGGATGAGGTGAGGGTGGTAGTAGGTGGTGGTAAGAGGAAGATGCTAAGAACACAGTTAAATTAAATGTCCCAGGGGTTTTCATTTTGAAAATAGCAAGTGTCTGAGAAGTCAGTAGAGGGAAGTCAGCATAGGATTGCCCATTCATTCATTCATTCATTCATTCAACAATGTTTTCCTCATGAAACATATGATATAGGGAATATCAGTTTGTAGATATCCCATATTTTTGAGTACCCTTTGCTAATTTGATTCTAGAAATTTCAGTTCAGTTCCTGCCTTTCATGTGTCACTGTGTGACTTTCCATAAGCCTCTGATACTCTGAATCCCAGGCTCTTCATCTGTAGAACCAGACTGATAACGATTCCTGCCCTGTTCCTCTACCAGTCCTTATGAGAATCAGGTAAGGGGTTGGAAGTGAACCCATTGGCTCCATGAGGGAGCCAAAGAGCAACTATACTTAAAGTGAGTAGAGACGGAGAGTATTGAACCTAGCTGCTGCGCTGGAAAAAAATTGACATTACACCCAGAGCACTGGAGGAGAAAGGTGATTATGTAAATATGACCAGGAACTTCCTTTATTTGATAGATGCTCAGGGATCATGACAGGCTTATTCAGTGCTGTTTCCAAGATATCATTCACAGTGATTTGCACAAAGTACATTAATGAAGGATCAATGCAGTGCTCAGAATGTCTATTCAGTGTCCACACATTTGTTAATATTTAAAGCACCTATATATTTGAACTCATGCTAACAGCCCATGAACACGTGCAATTTTTTAAAAAGATTATTTATTTATTTATTTGAAAGAGAGTGAGCATGAGCAGGAGAGTGGGGGCAGAGAGAGGCAGAAGCAGACTCTCTGCTGAGCACAGAGCCCAATGAGGGGCTAGATCTTAGGACCCTGAGATCACAACCTGAGTGAAAGGCAGACAGACACTTAACCAACTGAGCCACCCAGGTGCCCCACACATGCATGTTTTATGAATACTTTGGCTTGCTTTTGAAATAACTTTATTCGGTCTATTGAGAGATAGTAAGATACAGAAAAAAAAAATTACAGTAAAACAAGCTTCTCCTTCCTCTGGGATGCTTCTAAGACAAATATGCTCCTCACTCCCACCTGTCCCCCACACATATCTATCCTAATCCAGATGTCAATGCAGCAGGGTTGACAGTATATCGGATGAACAATTAAAATATTATCCTGAGAAATGTCAGATTCCACTGTGTAGTGTTGATAATTTAACTGTTATTTAGCATTTATGGATAACACACATACTTGCAAATTGTTTTACAATCAGTTTATGATTGCTCTGTGAGAGATAATTAAAGCAAAACAACTTTAAATGAAGCTACTCAAAGAGACAACATTGTTGTGCCAATAATGTGCTATATACAAATGCAAATTATCAGGATTTGTATTATAGTGAAAATTGCTTATATCATTTTTCATGGGACTAGCATGTAAGTACTATAATAGTCCCCTGACTTATAGATCACTTTTCTCCGTAAAAGATAAGCATACCTAGCCATGTATTGCTTAATAGATCTTCCCAACTCCCAGGGATGAGTAAATCCATTCATTAACTGATCCCTTCAATCAGATCCTGTAACAATGCCCACCTCATGATAGGTCCTCAGTGTTTAATAATGAAATGAATGAATGAGGTCGCATTTTAACAAGGTCCATAAACATTTGTAGCCTTTGTGCAGAGAATGAGGGTAGGAAGAGGGATGGTCATGAAGTAGGAAAGGTCAAGGTCACAACATTTGGTGAAGCCCTGAAGACGTCAGAAGACTTGGCAAAGGCTCAGGTTAGGGAGGAGAGTTGAGGCTACCATTAGCGCATAGCGAAAAATCTATTTTTCTAATCCTCAGAAAGTGAAACTGGAAGAGAAGAAAGGATGAGAAAATTGACTAGTAATTGGTGAGGTTAATGTTCTGGAGAAGTAACCCCAACTGAGCAATAATCTGTACATTTTAAGTGCCTGAGAAGCCAATAAAAATGTAATCTTGGGAAAATCGTGTCTTCATTAGTGTGAGTAAAGCAGCAGCCTCCTCAATGGTGTGAGGAGAGCAGTCCACTCCTTAGATTTTTACAGGAACCCAGTTTTATTGAAAGAAAACTCATCTTGAAGTTCACTACATACATTTGATAGGGGAATCCTTATTTATTTTATTTATTTATTTATTTGTTTGTTTGTTTATTTATTTAATTTTGGGGGGAATCCTTTTTTAGAAACACACTATTAACCACTTCTGAAACTCATGTGCTGAGGAATATGCTTTGGAAAATACTGGTTTACAGCATAAAAAAAAGCAGGAGGGAAGAGTGCTCCCATGTAGGTCATATTTCTCCTTCTTCTTCTTCTTTCTTCTTCTTCTTCTTCTTCTTCTTCTTCTTCTTCTTCTTCTTCTTCTTTTAAAGATTTTATTTATTTATTTTGAGTGAGAGAGAGCATGAGTGAGGGGTGAGGGGCAGAGAGAGAACAGACTCCCCACTGAGCAGGGAACCAGATGTGGAGCTCCATCCCAGGCCTCCAGGATCATGACCTGAGCTGAAGACAGATACTTAACCAACTAAGCCACACAGGCATCCCACTCACATTTCTCATAAAGAAACAAATTATACTTCTATTTATCTTTGGCACTTAATCACAAGAGATGGCCCCAAACATTGAATCCCCAGATTTCTGAATACCATCTTGTCTATTATCTCTTCTATAGAATGTAGTAAGAATATAACTGGAATATTCAAATGGCCCCTTTAGTCTTTAATGATTCTGTCAACAGGAGAATAGTTGTTTTTTTGTTTTTTGTTTTTTTTTAATAAAGCTATGGCTGTCAGTTTTTCACCCCATCAAAACACAAAACAGTGCCCGGTTGCACCACTGAGACTCATGTGGGCTCTGGCTGGGCAGACCAATGAGTCCTACACATCACCTAGCCTCCTTGCGTCTGGACTGGAAAGATAAAAGACTTAATAATTAATTCCCACAGATTGTGATGATGATTGAACAAAGCAAGAACCTAACTGTAAACTGCAATGATCATCACTATAGTTGCTACCCCAAAGACTTGGCTACCTATAAAATAGCAAGAGTCACTAAGAATATGTGTTGACTTTCTGACACAGTTTTGAGTACTTTCCATATATTGCTTCATTTGTCCTCACTATAGCCTATGAGTTGGTACTTTTTTTTTTTTAAGGCTCTTATTTACTTATTCATGAGAGACACAGAAAGATGCAGAGACATAGATAGAGGAAGAAGCAGACTCCCTGTGGAAAGTCTGATGTGGGACTCGATCCCAGGACCTCAGGATCGTGATCTGAGCCAAAGGCAGATACTCAACCACTGAGCCACCCACGTGTCTCTGGATACTGTTATAATATCCCTATTTCATAGTTGAAGCAACTGAGATACAGAAGTCCCAGTGGAATACCAGTTTCCTGGCCCAATGCAAGTATGTCTCCTTATCCCCTGGTCTTTACAGTAGAGGAAGAATTTCTTTTTGGCCTGGAAAAGAACATTGGATATAATGGATAGGCCAAGACTCTAAGCAAAAAGAGCTTGAAAAGACCCCTTAAGTTTGAAATGAACATCACCAAGTCAACTTTGGAAACTTTCTCAATAGCTCTCTGCCCTCTAACCTCTAATACCTTCACCAATTTGTGACACAGAACTGACAAAATGATCTCAAGTTCAAGGTCATAACAAAAGATGGAGAAAATGCATTGGCAATGGTGAGGAAAAAGGACATTTTATTTTATTTTTTTTTAAATTTTTATTTATTTATGATAGTCACAGAGAGAGAGAGAGAGAGAGGCAGAGACACAGGCAGAGGGAGAAGCAGGCTCCATGCACCGGGAGCCCGACGTGGGATTCGATCCCGGGTCTCCAGGATCGCGCCCTGGGCCAAAGGCAGGCGCCAAACCGCTGCGCCACCCAGGGATCCCAAAAAAGACATTTTAAATGAATATGGAAAAATAAAGCAATATTAAAAAAAACATGAAGGAAAGGGATGAGGGGACTTAGCTAGTACTTTATAATGATGGTGAGAAAGGGTGAGATGCTCTTGTGATTTCAAGGTTGTGGGGTAGAATTGTTACAAGTTAGGAAGAGTCAGATGACCTAGGTCAAACTTCACTCTACTACTTCCTAGCTAAATGACTTTGAACCAGAACTTCATAAGCTTTGGTTTGTACCAGAAAGTTGAAATAATACTGTAATCTACCCCCTTACATTACCGTTGATGTATTCATGGAAGGATCCCTAGAATGGATCTAGCATATATTAAATTCTCAATAAATTATAGTATTATTATGCCTCCTTTCTCAACAAATCTGAGAACAAATCTGGAAAGGCAAGGTGACTGTCCCAAGAAGTAGATCAGATTCAGTCATGGAAACAACCACTAGGTGTGGAAACTCAAAGTGCTTGCTGGTGTAGGTCAAATGTGACTTCTGAATGACATGTGAGAATGGAGACAATTTCTTTTTTTTTTTTTTAAAGATTTATTTATTTATTCATGATAGAGAGACAGAGAGAGAGAGAGAGAGGCAGAGACACAGGAGGAGGGAGAAGCAGGCTCCATGCCGAGAGCCTGACGTGGGACTCGATCCCGGGACTCCAGGATCACACCCTGGGCCAAAGGCAGGTGCTAAACCGCTGAGCCACCGAGGGATCCCCGACAATTTCTTTATGGACTGGAAGTTACTCTTCTGAGAACTCTGTGCTGTTTTTATTTTAGGAAAATGGATGCCAAAGCCTGGATTTCATTACCTGCTTTGAAGTCATTGGGGATATTCCAAGTTTACAGTCTGGTTTATTTTTACCACTCTGGTTTGATTTGGGACCCAACTGTGGAAGCCTGGAAAGGAGAGTGTCGTCTTTTTTAGTAAGTCAGCTTCCAACTATTTTTTTTTTTTTGTTTTGTTTTGTTCTGTTTTAGCAAATGTGTTAAACGTTTACCATGTGTTAGGAACTTTTACATGACATCATTTCACCCAACCGTCATCACTAGGAAATGGCAATGTGTTGAAGGGTTAAATGTTTTTTTGTTGTTGTTGTTGTTTTGTTTTTTGTTTTTGGGTTAAATGTTTTATCTCACTTTATTTTCATACCATCCATGTGAAATATGGGTTTGTAAATTTGGAAGTGGAAGATCAGGATGAGAGTGAAAGAGGAAAAGAGAATTGACATTAGTTGAGTGAGAGTTACAGAATTCAAAAGGTGTTTCTCATTTTTTGCTATTTGAAATATACTGCAGAGAATAACACAGAAATAAAAACATTTGTCATGCAAACATATTTATCTAAATTGTTGATTAACATTCACACTTCCTGAAACTACTCTGTATTCCTCTAGTGGCTTCCCTGGGGAGACTGTGTATCATTCTGATACAGAGGCTGACCTTGGCAATGACCCCAATTTCCTCCCACGCAGAGGAGACCATAAGCATCTATTGAAAGTATATCCTTGGAGATGTAGCATTCTGGGAACTCCACAGCCTGGTCTATGCCCAGTCCTTCTTTCCCTCTTTCCCCCATGCAAGTTCTCTCCCTCCCCCAAACCTGACCTGACTAAGCCTATCCCTGGGGTCATTGGAGCTGCTGCCGGCCATCCTCTGGCTTGGGTGTAAGAAGCGGATCTCCCTTTACTTTGGGGTTTGGGCTTTCCCAGTTTAACAACAGAAATCTACCGGGGTGAAACTAGAGCATTTAGAGAGGGTCAGTATTCTTACCGATAGAACTTTACAGCACGTGAAAAATTCACCTTTTAGAAGCTATGATTTATTTTCCCAGCAAGGCTCCTTGATGTCATGATTAGTAAATGAAAATCCAGTAACTTTTTTTAGAGTGAGTTGGTCTTTGTCTTAGTCTGCATTCCTGTGCAGCTATAAGAGGGGATAATCAATGTAGAAATTGGGCAGAATGCTTCCCTGTGAGGGGATTAGTTGTCCTGCTGACAAAACTCCAAATTTAATCCCTTTTCATTTCTCACCCATTGCAAAGGTAGCTCAGTAAGAGGGACTGTGGCCCTGACACCCTCAGATCCAGGTTCTGACTCAAGAGCCCCAGGGATTAATAGCAAAGGGGAGGCACAAGAGGGCCTGGGCTTCTGCACACACCATCACCACATACTGAGCACAGACTGCCTGAGGACTCACCTCTAGCTTTGCTACTTATTAGCTGTGTGACCTTGGGCAAGTCACTTAACTTTTCTGAGTCCCAATTTCCTCATCTGTAAAATGAGAATGATAACAGTACCTATTTCTTCGAATTGTGAATATCATTTGAATTAATCCACATAAAGGGCTTAAAACAGGTCCTGAACAGAAATGCCCAATAAATGTTAGCTATTTTGTTTACTCCTACTTGTCACTGAATTGTAGAAAGGAAGCATCCATGTCAGAGCTGCCCTGAGAAAAAAATATCTCACCCTTCATGGACAGACTTTACTTGACAGCTAGATCATCACTTTAAGTAAATAAAATGCATTCGCTAATTGAACGGGTAGATTTGCATGAACTGTCCACATATTTTTCATCCAGTCACTACATGTGGTAGATCCAAGAATAAAATCTATTTATTTATTCATTGAATAAATACTCATTATCAGGTTCTGGGTTAGAGTGCAAATAGAGGTCTGTATAGCATGTGTCTAAATATTTAACAATTATAAATCAATGTCGCAAGTCGTACATAAAATGGGTTTTCCCACTTTGACAAATTCACTTTCAAGATGACCTAGAAAGGCAGGTTAGTTGGTAGGAAGGTACATGGAGAGTGCTAGGTGTGAGCTGGGTTACATAGGGTGATCAGAGTTGCTTCACGGAAAAGGGAACATGGATCTAAGGAGGCAAGCCATGCAATATCTGAGAGAAAAGCATTTCAGACAGTGCAAATGCTCTGATGCAGAATGAGAGGGTGAGCAGTTGACCATCAGGTGAGAGTGGTAATGGGGTAGAGGGACCAGGTTCTGTGCCCAAATGTGTCAGTGGAAGGATGGCTGGCCCTGGGCCCCACCCATGACCTGACACCTTCTTTTTCCACCCCAGTTTGATTCTTCCCCCTGCATCCTTGCACACAGGCATGTGGGTGCTCTGGTTTACATGTCCCAGCTGCACGTGGAGCTTCACCCACCCCAGGCCTAGGGCTGCTCACCCTGATGGCATCATTCCTCCTTGTGAGGCTAGACTCAGGAAAGAGGTGCATGTAGGTAATGGAAGCGAATCCTGGACCATTGGGGTAGATGACTCCGGGATTCTGGGCATCTAGAAGGAGGGAGTGGTCTTGGTAAACAACTCCTTTGGCCCTGTAGACTCCTTATCCTGTGGGAAGACGCATCACTGGAAGAGGATAGGAGCACATGCTAGGCAGGAGGAGCCTCTTGTTTGTGTCCATGGACAGTACCACTTAGTACAGCCCCTCGTTGCTGCCTGTACTGCCCTTGATGTTGGAGATACCACAGTGAGAAGACAGACATGGTATAGAACATAATATGAACAAGCATTAAACAACTACTTAAATAAGTAATTATTCCAATTGTGAGAATGCCATGCAAGAGAAATCCAAGGTGTTGTAAGCACATGGGGAGAGAGCTCTGACCACTTCTGGGGTTTATAGGAGGTTTTACTGGGAAAGTTCCATGATCTGAGAGCTGGAAGATGTGGAAGGTATAGAGGATATGAAAGCATCTTCTAGGCAAAAGAAGGATGATGTGCAAAAGCCCTGAAGTGGGAAGGAACTGAAGAAGGTTAATACATCTGAAAGGCAGAGAAAAATAGAGAAGGAATGGCAAGAGACTGGAGATGTATGGGACACTTAAGGGTATGAGAGGAATTTTGTTTTGTAAGGACTTCTCTGGAAGCAATGAGAAGGCATGTAAGGATTTTAAGCAGCTTATGATTTGATAATAAGAGATGGGGGCAAGAGGCAGAGGCGCACTAAGCCATTTGGGAGGCTGGTGGGAACACATTGTTAGCTTCAAGAAGATGTAGAGAGAAGTGGATGGCTCTGAGGTCTGGGGCTCAGCAAATATGGAAGCAAAGTAGGGGAAATATCCAAGATGAATTTCAAGTGTCCAGCTTAGCAACTGGGTGGGAGGGTGGTGCATGTCCAGTGCAGCAGGCCATGTTGAGTTTAAAGTGATGGTGAGGGGATCCCTGGGTGGCTCAGCGGTTTCGCGTCTGCCTTTGGCCCGGGGCGTGATCCTGGAGTCCCGGGATCGAGTTCCACGTTGGGCTCCCGGCTTGGGCCTGCTTACCCCTCCTCCTGTGTCTCTGCCTCTCTCTCTCTCTATGTCTATCATGAATAAATAAATCTTTTAAAAAAATTATAAGGTAATAGTGAGAAACCGGATGTGGACATGGAGAGGGAGCGCAGAGAAGATGCCTGGGTTGGACCTATCAATGGGTAAAGGCAGTGGAACTGAAGAAGGAGATAGGGGTCATCTAAGTGACATCTCCCTACAGGGCTCTCTCCTCAAGGAGAGGAGGCCAGGGTTAGCTGAGCCCTGGAAAGTTCCATAATTCCCTGTTGGACTCCTTGATTTCTTATTCTTTAACCTCCATCATCCTGGTCCAACCCACCATCATCCCTATTCCCCACAAGGTAGTCCGAGTGATCTTTTTTTTTCTTTTTAAGATTTTATTTACTTTTGCAAGGGAAAGAGAGAGAAAACATGAGTGTGAGGGATGGAAGGGGCAGAGGGAGAATTAGACGACCCCCTGAGCAGGGAGCCTAATGCCAGACTCGATCCCAGAACCCTGTGATCATGACCCGAGCCAAAGGCAGATGCTTAACCAACCGAGCCACCCGGGCTCCCCAGAGTAATCCTTTTAGAACATGTCTCTCCTTGGTTCAAAACCCCCCAACAGTCCCAAGCTCACTCAGAGGGAAAGTCAAAGTCCTTATGGTAGACCACAGGGTCCTGCACAATTCAGCATACATGTCCCTTCCACCCCATTACCACTCTCACCCAATGGTCAACTGGGTTGACCCTCTTACTCTGCACCAAAGCATTTGCACTGGACATTCCTTCTGTCTGAAATGCTTTTCTCTCATATATTGCATGGCTTGCCTCCTTAGATTCATGTCACCTTCTCTGTGAAGCAACTCTGATCACCCTATGTAACCCCAGCTCATACCTAGCAATCTTCATGTACCTTCCTACTAAACTGTAAGCTTTGTGAGGGCAGAGATTTTTCTCTTTTTATTTATTACTGCAATTTCCCAGCACCTAAAGGAGTCCCTGGCACATTCTTGGTCTTCAGTAAAATTTGTTGAATGAAAAAAATTAAAAAGTCAAAGGAAGCTGAGATATATCAGGCACTTAAGAAAAAATTATGCCCAGTACAAGATATTTCTAAAGTGAATGAGTGATCTGCTTCCACTGAAGCTGAAATAAAGTGAAGAGTGAAACATGATCTTTACATTCCTACATGACCTCAATTTCCATATTGATTTAGAGAAAACAATGCATGATCTTTTTCTGCTTTTACATGTTATAACTGTTGGATCCAAGCAGGTATCAGAACAATGTTGGTTCCCTATAGCATCTGTAGGTAACTGAGAGATTTTTTTAGTTCCAGAGAGAAACTCCATTAGACAGGGGGTTTTTGTCTTTTTTCCAACCTCTCTGGGAAACAACAATGCATTATTTCATGAACTAGAAAAAATTAGTTTGAGAATCACTGCTATTTATATTTGGGAATAGTGTGTGGGCATTGGCCTCCATGGGTGGCCCCAGGGATTCATGGCTTCTAGTGGAGGATAAATTGCTGTGAAGTGCATAGCCCCTACTCCCAGGAGACGCTGTTGGAGCACAGTGAAAAGATGACCAGATCTGGAGTCATAATCTGGGTTCAAATCCTCAATCTTCCACTTAGAAAGAGAAGTCATAGGGATAGAAGGGACCTTCTCTGAGCATCTACTTCCCTAACTGAAGAGGACAATAATATGGCCAGTCAACTATACGTAGACACTTACTGGAACCCTTAATCTTCTGTGAGTTAGTCACTACTGTGAGCATATTTTCTATTAAGTCACATCTTATTTTCATAACCTCTGAGAGGGTTCTATATTCATCTTTCTTTGACAGTTGAGGAAATTGAGGAAATGTTAAATAACTTGCCCAAGACCACCTAGATAATAAGAGCTGAGCCAGGCTGCCAAACTAAGGGAAGGGCCCAAATGTCCATTCAAAGATGAAAGGATGAAGATGTGATATATATATATATACACATATATATGAATATTATTTATATATATGTACATATATAATGGAATATTACTCAGCCATTAAAAAGAATGAGATCTTACTTTCTGCAAGACATGGGTGGAGCTAGAATGTACTACACTGAGCAAAATAAGTCAGTCAGAGAAAGATAAATAGTATATGATCTAACTCATATGTGGAATTTAGGAAACAAAACATGAACATATGGGAAGAGAAAAAAAGAGAGAGGGAAGCAAACCATAAGAGATTCAACTACAGAGAACAAACTGAGAGCTGCTGGAGGGGAGATGGGCAGGGGATGGGCTAGATAGGTGATGGGTATTAAGGAGGGCACTTGTTATGGGGCTCCTGGGTAGCTCAGTTGGTTAAGCATCCAACTCTTGATTTTTGGCTCAGGTCATGATCTCAGGGTTGTGAGACTGAGTCCCATGTCAGGCTCTGCTGGGCATGGAGCCTGCTTAAGATTCTCTCTCTCCCTCTCCCTTTGCCCCTCCCCTCCACTCACATGCCAGTTCATGCTCTCTGTCAAAGAAATTTTTTTTTTTTAAAAAAAGGAGGGCACTTGTTATGATGAATTCTGGGTGTTACATGTAAGTGATGAATCAGTAAATTCTATGCCTGAAACCAATATTACACTATATGTTAACTAACTAGAATTTAAATAAAAATTTGAAAAGAGGGCAGCCTGGTGGCTCAGTGGTTTAGTGCTGCTTTCAACCCAGGGCCTAATCCTGGAGACCCGGGATCAAGTCCCACATCAGGCTCCCTGCATGGAGCCTGCTTCTCCCTCTGCCTGTGTCTCTGCCTCTCTGTGTGTGTGTCTCTCATGAATAAATAAATAAAATATTTAAAAAAAATTTTTTTGAAAAGAAAAAAAAGCTCAGCCAGCCTGAATGCAGAACTGGTGTGCTCACCCACCCACTGCAGCGGCCTCCAGCCACCTCCAACCGCCAGTGAGACTTATCACGTATTGTGGACAGCTTACCTTATTATAATTATACTTAAGTATCCCAATAATCTGCAACATCATAGTCACATCTCTTTCTTGCATGAGCCTTCCAGAGCTCAAAGGTTAAGTCGCTTGCCCAAGTGCACTCTGGCAGAGCTGGGTGCATGCTGAGGTTTCAGCTTCCAAAGCTGGCTCTCTTCCCCTTACAGCAGGGAAATAAAGTAGCACAAGGAAAAATGCTTGGCAACTCACAAAAACTCTCTACAGGCATGGCGAGGGTGTTACCTTTCCCGGAAGTCAGAAATTCAGGCTCTCCAGAGCTTCCAGGTTACAATTGCTTTACCAATAAGAAAAGTGTTTCAGAGCAGTGAATTCATTTGCCCAGGTCACCCAGGAAACAGGAGAGCTGGGATTGGGAGCAGCGAGTCCCACCCCATGGGGGTGACCGTGGTCTCTGCCCTTCACATGGGGGGACCCCTGGGGTCAGGGGTACTGGCTAAGGTGCTCTGCGTAAAAATCATGTATCCTTTTACAGAGTTGATTTGATTCAGAGATTTGGGTAGAATATCACGTTAAACGTGTTGATATTAGCACATCGGAATGCAGCATTCACAGACGTGTTTATAATAAAAAACGATACTTCAAAACAATTTTGCCTTTGCTACTGCAGCTTACGACCCTCCCCCAGGCCCCCAGGGACCTAGATGAGCCCTCTCAGCCGGCAGGCGTCCTTGGGAAGTTCGAGCGGCTCCTCCCTTGTCCTGCACCAGAATCCCAGGGACACAACGCAGAGACCGCAGGGGCGTTTGTATCTCGTGGTGTTTTGTATGGTGGAGGTGCGGAGAGCTTAGATGTGAGAAAAACTGCTCGGGCCGTGGGGTGAGGTGCAGAGGTGTCTGTCCTGTTGTCTGTGGTGCTCTGTACCTGGAGTGAGGGTGGCTCTGGGGCCTGGGTGAGAGCCCGCCCCCCGCACCTCACCGCATGCATTTCCCTCCTCTGCCACTGGGGGTCACAAGTACCCACAATAATGCTCCACCTCTTTTTAAGAAAGAAGTTACCTTTTCACTGAAGTAAAGTCCCTCTGCCTTTTTTTTTTTTTAATTGAAGTTCCATTTGCCAACATATAGTATAACACCCAGTGCTCATCCCATCAAGTGCGCCCCTCAGTGCCCGTCCTCCCTTTTTGTTAAGGAAGGGTTAAAGGCCCCCAGGGGGGTGGGGGTGGGGGTGGAGGGGGGAATGACAGAGGGCTGGAGGGTGGTCTCCTCCCAGGGAAGCCACCGCCCCCCAGCTGAGGACCACTTGGGGATATTCAACAAGCAGCAGCAGGGGGTGGGAAGAACAATGGTGTTAACCGCAGCTCCTTCACCTGCAGGCTAAATAGCCTCCAGTATGCGTTGCTAATGGGCAGCCAGGGTAAGAACTGGCTTACGATGAGGTCATGTTTTAGAAGCTAATAGACTTAAAACCTGGAATAAGACAAGGTTTAGGAAATCCATGATTATGGCCAAAGGGTAAGTGACTGAACTGTGGGAAACCTTTATCTTCTTGGACCTTTCTTCTCCACTAGGCCGGATTTCAGTGTTCTTGGGCTTTGTATTCCCAGCGCCCAGCCCAGCGTACCTCTGGAGCCCTGGTGGACTCACAGTGAGTGTAGAAAGAGGTAGGGAGGGGATGGAGGAAGGACAGGAGACAGGAAAGAAAGAATGGAAGGTGTGGTAAGACGTTTGTGGTAGACAGCCCCCAGGGAGTTCCACCTTCGTTTTATTTGTGCCTTTGGGCAATCCCTCTCCATGCCTGCGGGCTACACCTAGTGACTCACTTCTAATAAACACAATATGGAGAAAGGAGTGCCTGGGTGGCTCAGCCCATTAGGCATCCAACTCTTGGTTTCTGCTCAGGTCATGATCTCAGGGTCATGAGATCGAGCCCCAAGTCAGTCTCCTTGAGATTCTCTCACTCTCCCTCAGCACCCCCTCTTCTCACCGCTGCTCTCATGCTCTCTCTTTTCTCTCTCAAATACATTAATTAAAAAAGAATGTGGAAAAAGTTATGGGATGTCATTTCCAAGATTAGGCACCAAAAAGGCTATAACTTCTGTCGTGGGCACCCTTTCTTGCTCTCTGACTCTTGCTTTGAGGGAAGCACACTGCCAGGTTGTGGGCTGCTCCACAGGTGGACCATGTGGCAAGGAGCTGCTGTCTCTGGCCACAGCTAAAGAACTAAGTTCTGTCAACAAGCAAGTTTGGAAGCAGGTCTTCCCCCATGAACCTTGACATGACTGCAGCCCCAGCCAGCATCTTTGCTGATGGCTTCTGAGAAACCCCAAGTCAGAGACACCCAGCTTACCACACTGGACTCCTGACCCACAGAAACTGTGACATAATCAATGTTTGCTATTTTAAGACGTTGATTGAATCATTAGGTAGCAGTGGGTAGCTAACAGATTCGGGTACCTAAAAAATGGTGTGTGACTAACAAATTCCTAGAAAAGCAGAAGCGTAGGCAATAGATGGAAACTTGAAAGGATTTAAGAGAAATTTTAGATTACCTGGAACACACTTATTGTAGAAATCTGGGCTTTGATGTCACTACTCTTAATGACTGTACTCTTAGGCCTCTCAGGAAATGCAGATTCTGCACATATGCAGGAATCTTCATGATCATTCCAAAGGCTCTGTGCCCTTTAAGATGTGATAAATTTGAGTCAAGAACACAGAGAGGAGCTCTTTTCTTAGTAACCATTTTCTCCTTTTAAGAGCCATAACATAATGTCAGCATGATCAGCTCTGAGTGATATATTGAAGGTGTCTTGTTGGGACAGAATCACTGAAAAGTGTCTGATGTACTTTCAGTGCAGTGAATTTGACTCAAGGGCATTGACTAACCATGCAAACCCCGCAGGGAAGAGAACCAGGCTGAGCCAGAAGAAGGAGGTTAAGTCTTGTCTTTGCCTTTAACTGAGTGATGTTGGGTTAATCACTTGAATTTTCTGTACTTCAGATAATCAATAATAATGGAGAAACATGCCAACAGAGTTCTTGTGAATATTATATATGACACCATAGACGAAAATGCCTTGACAAATATTTTGTTTTTCATATATATGGTGATAATCCTGCAATATAATGGAGATTAAATTATAATTTCCCTTCTTTTTTTTTTTTTTTTTTCCGGCAGCAATTCCCTGTGTTCTGACAACCTTACCACAATACTTCAGAGAAAAGCACCATTGGCCCAAAAAATGTTTTAGATTCAGCATTAACCATATAAAATTTATTTTTTAAAGCTTTTATTTATTTATTCATGAGAGACACAGAGAGAGGCAGAGACATAGGCAGAGGGAGAAGCAGTCTCCCTGTGGGAGCCCAATGCGGTACTTGATCCCAGGACCCCGGGATCATGACCTGAGCTGAAGGCAGACGCTCAACCACTGAGCCACCCAGGCATCCCAGGTACCCCATCCATATAAAAATTATAAACACAAATGAAATGCCTCTTGTCCATTTTTCCCTGGAAGACCCAGCCAGGCACATTTCACTTCCTTTACGTGCCACCTTTCTTTTGTATTTTTCCCACCTTCCTCTGTCTGTCTTCCCTTTCTCCTGAAAAGGGGGATGGGGACTAAGATCCATTTGGCCAAGTAAGACAGATAAATAGTTTTTAGGGTTAGCAAGGCAAAAGAGAAATAGACACTTTCGGGGATCCCTGGGTGGCTCAGCAGCTTAGTGCCTGCCTTCGGCCCAGGGCATGATCCTGGAGTCCCGGGATCAAGTCCCATATCAGGCTCCCTGCAACAGAGCCTGTTTCTCCTCTGCCTATGTCTCTGCCTCTCTCTCTCTCTTTCTGTCTCTCATGAATAAATAAATAAAATCTTAAAAAATAAAGAAATAGACACTTTCATGCTCTGGTGTTGGAACTACAAATTGGTATAGTCTTTTAGGAGGACCAGGTGCCTATATTTCAAGATTTTTAAAGTATTTGCCCTTTGACCCCATAAAGTCCAAGTCTAGGAATTATTTCTGTAAGAATTACAAGCATATGTGTGTATTTTATATAAATGGAGATGATCATTATGATGCTGTTTAAAATATGAAAAATTAGAAAGAATATAAATGCCATAGGGTGTTGATTATGCTAGATAGCCATTCAAAAGGATCCAATAGATCTATTCATGTACTGGCACAGAAAGATCTCTAAGACATTATAAGCAAGAAATAAGCTAACTGAGTCACTTTATTCATAGAGCAAATATTTACAGAGCACTTTTATTTCAAACACTGGTATAAATGCAAGAAATGTGGCAGTGAGCAATTCAGGCAAAATTCCTGCCTTTACGGAGTTTGCATCATAATTGAAGACTTATGTTTAAAATGTGACCCCAGGGGCAGCTGAGTGGTTCAATCATGAGCATCTGACTCTAGGTTTCAGCTCAGGTCATGATCTCAGGGTCATGGGATCGAGCCATGATGGGTACCATGCTAGGTGTGGAGCCTGCTTAAGAGTCTCTCTCTTCCTCTGCACCTTCCTGCCCCCGTGCCCACTTTCACATGCCCTCTCTCTGAAAAAAGAAAAGAAAAGAAAATGTCACCCCATTTAGGTTAGAAAGAAACATATATGGATATGTTTTTAAATGAGGGTATATATAGATGAATCTGACTCTGTCCCTAGTCTTGTGGCTTTCAATTAGTAGGAAGGATGTTCTTAACTCAGAGACAGGGACATGGGAGTGGTTGGGCACAGTTCATGTTCCTGAGTCTAGGAAAGTAGTACTAGGAAAGTAGTACTCATAAGGTAGAAGTGCAGTCAGGCAGTACTGGACTGACAGAAAAAGTACTAGATGATTATTTTTCTCTTTTGAACATGCATTTTTACAAACAGATAATATACAATCTTTTGACGATATTCTATCATACTATCACTAACCCAAAGAGTTCTGCAACCCATGGCTTCATAACAATTCAGCAATCCTATAGATTACTCAGTGCTCAGGACTATAAGTGTCCTCTTAATCCCTGTCACCTGTTTCACCCATCCTCCTACCCACGTCCCCTCTGGTAACCATCAGTTTGTTTCCTCTACAGTTAAGAGTCTGTGTTTTGGTGTGTCTCTTTTTTCCTCCCTTTGTTTTGTTTCTTAAATTCCACACATGACTAAAATCACATGGTATTTGTCCTTCTCTGACAATTTACTTTGTTTAGCATTATACTTTCTAGATCCATCCATATTGTTGCAAATGGCAAGATCTCATTCCTTTTAATAGATGAATAATATTCCATTGTTTTATATATATGTCATTTTTTCTTTATCCACTGATCAATTGATAAACACTTGGGCTGCTTCCATACCTTGACTATTGTAAATAATTCTGCAGTAAACATATGGATGCATAATATCTTTTTGAATTAGTGTTTTCATATTCTTTGGCTAAATTCCCAGTAGTGGAATTACTGGATCATGTGGTAGTTCTCTTTTTAATTTTTTGAGGAAGCTCCATACTGTTTTCCATAGTGGCTGCAACAGTTTGCATCCCCACAAACAGTGCACCAGGGATCTTTTTTCTCTGCATCCTTGCCAACACCTGTTGTTTCTTGTATTTTTTTATTTTAGCCATTCTCAGATGTGAGGTGCTATCTCACCGTGGCTTCTATTTGCATTTCCTTGCTGATGAGTGATGTTGAGCATCTGTTCATATGTCCATTGGCCATCTGGATGTCTTCTTTGGAGAAATGTCTGTTCATGTCTTCTGCCCATTTTTTAATTGCATTATTTGTTTTTTGAGTGTTGAGTTGTATAAGTTCTTTTTATATTTTGAATACTAAACCTTTATCACCTATGTCATTTGTAAATATCTTCTCCCATTTAGTAGGTTGTCTTTTAGTGTTGTTAATTATTTTCTTTTCTGTGCAGAATCCTTTTTTTTTTTTTTAACGTAGTCCCAATAGTTTATTTTCACTTTTGTTTCCCTTGTCTCAGAAGACATATCTAGAAAAATGTTGCTATAGTCAATTAGCAGAAAAATTACTTCCTGTGCTCTCTTCTATGATTTTTATGGTTTCAGGTTTTACATTTAGGTCCTTAATCCATTTTGAGTTTATTTTTGTGCATGGTATGAGACAGTAGTCCAGTTTCATTCTTTCATGTAGCTGTCCAGTTTTCCCAACACTATTTGTTGAAGAGACTCTCTTTTCCCATTGCATATTCTTGCCTCTTTTGTTGAAGATAAATTGACCATGTAAGTATGGGTTTATTTCTGGGCTATTCTGTTCCATTGATCTCTGTATCTATTTTTGTGCCAATACCATACTGTTTTGATTACTACAGCTTTGTAGCATATCTTGAAATCTGGGATTATGAAGCATCTGGTTTTGTTCTTCTTTTTCAAGATTGCTTTAGCTATTCAAAGTCTTTTGTGGTTCCATACAAATTGTAGGATTAATTGTTCTAGCTCTGTGAGAAATGCTGTTGGGTATTCTGACTGGGATTGCATTAAATCTGTAGATTGCTTTCTTCCCATTAACTTTTATTCTGTAGAGCACTGATTTCTTGTTCAAGCTGTTACTTAATAGCTGTTTAACTTCTGGTCTTTGAGTCTCAGTTTCTTCGTCTGTAAAATGAAGAGAAAAATTTCTGCCTCAAGAGGCCATGAGGATCAAATCAAATGACAGAGCTGAAAGAGCTTTGCCATCTATAAGACATTGTGAAAATATAAAATAAGCTTATTACTAATAAAAGGCCAAGTATTTCAGTACATTTTCAACAATGCTTTAGAAGGAGCTCTCTGGTAGTGTGTAAAACATGCTCTATAGAGGGGAGGCTGGGATAAAGAGACCTATCTGGGTTGTTGCAGGGGTAGAGGTAAATGGTGATGAAAGGCATTGGCAATGGGGATGGACAGAAGGGATCCCCATGTGAGAGGGAGTGTGGAGAAGAAAGCAGCAATGATAATCCTACAGTTGTAGTCTGAGTGACCTGGAAAAAAGGATGACATGAACCACAATAGGCAATTTGTTTACATGTTTATTGAGTGCATGTTTTTTTTCCCCCAGGCGTTGGTCTGGGAGCCTGGAGCATATCTGTGAACACCATATCCAAGTTCCCTGTTCTCATGTGTGAACATTCTTAGGCGGGTGGGGTGAGGGGAGGAGGTCATGGATCTTTTTCAGCTGCTGAAATGAGGTGGCCATAGCCCAATCCAAGGATGAGCTTGAGTTGACATGATCTGAAATGAAGACAGTGTGTGTCTGTCTACATGAAAGAGAATTTATGTCTAGGACACATCTCTGAAAATGCTGTAAGACCTTTTTTCTTTCTTCCTTTTCATTTTGGGAAATTTCAAACATGTACAGGTGTAGAAAGACTAGTATAATGAACTCCCATGTATTATTCAACTTTAAAAATTACCCACTTGCAGCCACAAGTGGGTAATTATTCATAAACACTTCTACAATTTCCTCCCCCCATTGCCCTGCCCTAATTTCTTTTAAAACAATTTTCAGATACTATATCTTTTCATTCGTATTAAGTATTTTATTTTTTTAATTATTTTATTTATTTTTAGGGACAGAGAGAGGGAACAGGGGGGTGGGGGCAGGGTAGGGAAGAGCAGAGGGACCTGAGCTGAACACCAAGGGTCAGATGCTTAACCGACTGAGCCACCCAGTCACCCCCCATATTAAGTATTTTAATATGTATCTCTAAAAGGTTAAGACTTAAGATACATAACAATCATACCATTGTTATATCTAGAAAAGTGAACAATAATTCTTTAATGTGCTGACTAAAATGAACTACTCTGAGATTGCTGATGTTAATATCCAAAGGAAAGAGTTTATGTATGCAACTACACCTTTTAGGAATCCTTCCACCAAAAGAGAGGATCTACCCAAAAAAACAATGTAGTTGGAAATCTGTGTGCTATTTATATCTTGCCACATGGAGAAAGCTGATAAACAAGTCAAGAAATAAGTGAATAGATAATTGCAGTTGATACTAAATGCCAGGAGGAAAAAGAAAAAAAGCAGGGTGGTGTGGTGGTGCTCACAGGTGGAGGGGTGCTTCTCTCCTAGGAAGGGGGTAGCCACTGATTCAGAGACAGGGATCCATGAGAGCAAAGACTCTCTGGGGGAGGAGGCCTGCAAGGCTGCAATGAAGGGAGAGAAGGGAACATTGGTAGGAAATGTGAGGTCAGATCATGCAGTCATTGGAGTTTTTATTCTAAGTGGGAAGGGGAACCACTGGAGCACTTTGAGATGGAGAGTTAGCTAATTTGTCAAGGAAATAGAGCCCAGGCTGCTGTATGGAAAATGGGTTGGAAGCAGGCAATGGAGGCAGGCTGCCATGTGGAAAATGATGAGAGCGGGATGATACCCAAAGGCTCTTGCAGTTCTCATCCTATATCCCATCAGGTAGTGGGAGCAAATGGAAAGAATTGGATGAATATGAGAGATCTTCTTAGAAGGAGACGAAAGAGAATCAGCGGGTTTAGGGATGGCTATGGTAAATTCATTTTTAAGCATTAAGGATAGGATGCCAATGCATTGTTTTGAGGTATGGTATGAGGATATTTGAAAACATCCATCAAAAGAGCTGGGTTCACCCTGCATAGTCAGCAGTGCACTGCATGCTGGGGCATGGCGTGCAGCCAGTCATTCTAGTGTGAGCTCATAAGCCGGGCAGTAATGATGCAGTGATGCTCATTCATGCTCCACTCTCTTCATAGAAAAAAATTGTCCAGGCACCTGGGTGGCTCAGTCAGCCTAGTGTCTGCCTTTGGCTCAGGTCATGATCTCCTGGTCCTGGGATCGAGTCCCACATCACGCTCCCTGCTCAGCTGGGGAGTGTGAGGGGGTCTGCTTCTTTTTCTGCCCCTCCCCCCGCTCATTCCTGTTCTCTCAAATAAATAAATGAGCCAAGAAAAAAATAATTTTTTTTTCATTAAAAACAAAAATCTGCCCCAACTACTGCCTTGGAAAAGTCTTCCTCCTCAGTCTTGGGGGAACAGGTAGTTTTTATGTGTCTTCTAGACTCAGAATAAAATGAGCAGAAATAGAAGTGGGAAAAACAGGAGGCAGGTTTGGTTCTGGCTTCTTCCTTCCAAGGTCTCCTTCCCACTCAGAGCTTCTCTCTCAGTGTCAAGGAGGGAGCAGTGAGGGATCGCAAGGAGACGAGATGGGGAAAGTGATGGAAGGTGTTTCAGAGTTCCTACTCAACAGAAAAAAAAGTTTCCACTCATTTAGAAGCCATTTAAACACTTACTGTGTGTTTGATACTAATCAGGCACTAAGGTAGCCAAAAGAGGAAAAAGAAGGTGTAGTCCATTCTCAAGCTGTTTTAGTCTAATGAGGGGGAACATATACATATATTAGAAACTAGAAGGGAGCCAAAAAAAGCATGAAATAAAGGTGAAGTGGAGTATATAGGGCGGTAGATGTAATGAGAAGTGAAGTTGACACTCATGTGAAGACACTTGAGGAGTAGTACTTTAGTTCCTCAGCCCTAGCATCACACCTTTACCATAGCCTCTGAGGAAGGAGCCATATAGTGGTAGCCACCATATTTCCTAAAGCAAAAAAAACCTGGACCAATGGTGTGACAATAATTTTTTTCTCCTGAGCCCTTAAAGGTATTTATATGAAAAGATTTACAGAGGCCTAACAATTGGGTCACATTTGATTATCCAATTACCAAATTGTCTTTGCTGACAAAAGACACGATTAGGTGGACTGGAAAATCTGGAATGGATCATTTTTTTAAAGATGTTATTTATTTATTTATTTGGGAGAGACAAAGAAGGCAACAGCACAAGCAGCAGGGAGAGAGAGAAGCAGACTCCCCATTGAGCTGGGAGTCTGACACAGAACTCAATCCCAGGACCCTGGGATCATGACCTAAACTAAAGGCAGATGCTTAACTGACTGAGCCACCTGGGGACCCCGGGATTGGTATTTTATAATATCATTTTCTGCTGTATTAATGCCCATCCTCAATCCCTGCCCTTGGCAAGACTGCCAAAATTTGGCCTATTCTCTTGAGAAAGGGAGCCTAAACCGAGTGGTTTAAAAAATTGTAAATGAATTTCTGGACTAAATTGGCTGATTCACAGAACTCTGGGCTGTTCATTTCTAACTTAGACTTGGCTTATAACAAACCCAGCCATTGGGAACTCTCTACCATGGTTTACTGGTAACAGTGCTACTAAGGCATTTTTTAAATACTTCCTCTACTTTCATAGCCATTGATATTTCAGAAGATTTAGGACTAGCTGAAGCCCCAAAAGGCACTCCAGGGTTTGTCCATGGACTAGGGAGGGAGTACCTCTGGGCCACAGCAGGGAATGGGAAGGGAAAGAGCAGTAGAGAAGACTATAAACAAACAGGCTTCCTGTAGGATTTATTGCATTCATTCCAATCCATCGAGAATTGGGGGATACATGCCCCCTGTTGGTACTAGCGCCTAGAGGAGCTGGAAAAGAATTACTCAGTAAAGTGGGCTCACTTTGAGTGGACAAATACTTACAGGCAGCAAGCAGGCGAGGTCAGGGACTAGTGGGTAGGTGCACGGAGCACGTGGCATCTTAATTCTCTTGTTTACCTATGTTTGAGATATTTAATTTTTATATTTATCATAAGGAAATAGTAGAAGCATGATGGTAGATGACAGTGGACTTACTTTGGTATCCAGAACACAGAAGAGGGTGGTGATACCCTGCAGAGTGCAGGCCTGATCTAAGGTGGGCAGCAGAGGCAGCCACAGTGAAGTCTCACTAGTGTCAGGCCAGGCAATACCAAATCTCCAGCTTTTCAAGACAAGTCAGACATCAGTATTTTTATTTTTATTCATGCTTCCAACCTTTGGCATCCAATTAAAATATTTAGCAAGTACCTTCTGTACCATAATTGTGTGGTCAGTTAAAACTGGTTTCATTCCCTGAAGAAATGGACCCTATGTCTTGGTAAGCTGCCATATACCTTGATGGATGGTACATATTAACTGGACCATGAAATGAGAATACCTCTGGTATATCATGGGTATTTATTTATTTATTCATTTTTTAAAGATTTTATTTATTTATTCAATAGACACAGAGATATATAGAGAGAGGCAGAGCAAGAAGCAGGCTCCATGCAAGGATCCTGACGTGGGACTCAATCCCGAGCCTCTAGGATCAGGCCCTGGGCTGAAGATGGTGCTAAATCACTGAGCCACCCGGGCTGCTCATATCATGGGTATTTAATATAGGTTTAACCTCTTCCTGTCCTTCCCATCACAAAACAGTATTTGAGTGATAGAAAAAAAAATCATTGATATGGTTTCCACATCTTTCTTCCTGCTTTCTAAGAAGGGGAATTCCCTTCCTCCAGTTGGAGGACAGCAGACAAGAAAAGAAACCCTGAGTGCTGAAGAGAGGGACTCAGGCAGAAGAGACTGGAAAGGAAGAGAAAGGTTGGGGCAAAACAGAGAAAAGGCTGGAGAGAGAGAGAGATTCAAGGTGGTGACTGAAGGGAAAGCAACTTTAGGAAAAAAGAGGGGGAAAGTTAAAGGGACCTTAAAATATGTCACCATGTAATATAAAAAATTGTAAATGAATTTCTGGACTAAATTGGCTGATTCACAGAACTCTGGGCTGTACAATCCTCTGCTCCGTACACACAAGACATAAAACAAAAGCAGAAACATAAAAGCTAGAGTGCTTCTCAATGCGTCCGTAGTCATATTCATGTTTGTTCTGAGAAGAGAAGGAGGCAGCCAGATTGGGTCACCTTGAACTGTGCCACAAAGAATGGTAACAACCAAAGGTGACAACAGTGTGCTGACTGCATGTTACCAACTGAGAACGGGAAGAACCCAAGGTCTGACAACAGGGTATGATATTTTGGAGAGCCTCAACCAGATGATTCTAGAACTGGACCCCACCTTCCAGCTGCTCCCCTCAGGAGCTGGTAGCCCCTGGGCTGAGCCCACCAAGAACACTACCTCGAGGATAAAGAAAGACGAGCCTGAAGCCTTGGGTAAGGACCTGGGGCACAGTGCCAGGAGGGGGTACTTGGGGACCACACCTCATGAAGAAGGACTTTTCAATCAAATCAGAGGAGCAGGGGACAATGTCCTGTTGGGAGGTGCTCTGCAGCCTTAAACAAGTTACTTAACCTCTCTGTTTTCTCTCCTATGTAAAAGATATATACAAGTTTCCCTCACTATCCAATTCTATTTTGTTACTGAGTTTAGAAAAGTGATGGATACCTGCAAAAAAAAAAAAAAAATGTCATGGAAAATCTAGGTCCGAGGATTGGATTTTATAGCAAGAAGAGCTCACTGAGGGCAGAGGCAGGTGCTGCGTGGCCCGGCCCAGCAGATGCACGGTGGCGGATTAGCAGAGGCTTTATACTGAGAATGTCTCTTCTCTTCAAGGGGGACCTGGGTTCTCTTGAGCTGTAGCTTGTCCTTAGGTCTGGTGGAGGCTACAGGCTTACTCTTTCACTCTCAGTGCCTCAAATCACTCCAGGTAAGACCCACAACAACGTGTCTGAAGTGGTTGCTCCAAGGTTTGGATTCCAGAAACATTTTTATATGTGCAAAGGGCATTTATAACTTTACCAGTTATACTTTTTCATGCGTGTAGACTGTGGGTCTGAACATTTGATGCAGGAGCCAGCCTGTTCTGCTGAGTCAGTTATCTTGTGAGCCTGGCACGTGGCAGTCTCACAAGGTTGAAACCTAAGATGCTTTTGAACTTAGGGTGGGCCACCTATATCCTCCCACAGTGGAGGTCCAGTGGAGGGGTCTGGAAATCTGGTTTTGCCCCTGGCTTCCCCACTGGCTGTCAAGCCCTGGGCAGCCTAACTCATTTCCAGGGACCTCAGCGTAAAATGAGAACATTCCTGTCTCTGCATTTGAGGATGAAATGAAATATAGATGTGAAAGCCCCTGAACACACAACAATAAAAAAAGTGCTAACTTAGGAGTCAAGCACTATCTTCCTTCCCATTTAATACCTCACAACACTTTTGTGATTTAAGCATTATTATCCCTATTTTGCACATGAGGGAGTTTAAGCAGCTTGCCCAGGGTCACACATCCAGTAATCTGGCTTCAGAGTTAACTACCACATTGTATATTTCAGAGGTGTTATTACCAGGAAGACAGTTGCAGTCAAAAGGAATCAGAAATACCCAGCTCTTGACTGTCTGGCCTTGGGAAAGTTAGGTAATGTCTCTATGCCTGTCCCCCAACTGTAAAGCATCGGTAATGAATTTAAAAAATTGTAGAGGAATCCTTAAAAATCCTTAGATTTTTAACAATCCAAGGATTGTTTTTAGGATTTAAAAAATTGTAGAGGAATCCTTAAAAATCCTTAGAGGATTGTTTTTAGGATTTGCAGAGGTAAGTAGTAACACATTATCCAGATATGGTCAACAAACAACGTTTCTTATTAGATGAAGCCTGGCCAAGGAACATGGGTGCAGAAGGAAAAAAAGGAGGAATTACAGAGAGTGCCCATGGGAGGTCTGGGAACCCTATAAGAGAAGCAACCTCATTTTGGTCCTGGATTCCAGAAGGATCCTGTGTGCAGGAATGGAGTCTGGAACTGACGGGCCACCGGCGTGGGTTGGATGGTAATAGCAGGCAGTGAATTCTCTGGAACTTCACCCAAGTACTCATCTACTGCTGTGATGTTCTGGGGCCTGGATGAAGAGTCCAGTCTCCTCCGAGGATAGACCATTTTGCACAACTAACTATCCATGCCTTCAATGATGGATTTGAGGGAGTCAACTGATTGGTGGGAGGAGTTCCGCCTCCTGCTTGACAGCACAGGTGATGGCAGGCCCTTACGAACAAGCTGCCTTTCCATGTTCAATCCACACCTTCTTTGATGACTCACAAAACTTGTCTGGGATGGGTGGCTTTGGGGACAAAGATACAGACATTCCCATACAGCATTATTAAGAACTGCTCCTCCAAGCATAGAAACAGACTCAAATCTACAATAAAGAAGCTTCAACGTGGCTGTGGACATTAGTTTGAGGACCAGGCCAGGCCAGGTCCTGGCTAATTAAGCTGGCTAGAAGGAAAAAAAAATAGCTGTAGTTAAGCAACCACAAGGAGAACCTAGGATGAATCACTCATGTTTAAAATTCTGCCCTAGGGGCACTTGGGTGATTCTGTTGGTCAAGGGATAAACTCCTGATTTCAGCTCAGGTCATGATCTCAGAGTTAAGATCGAGCCCCACAATGGGCTCTGTGCTGGGTGTGTTGCCTGCTTAAGATTCTTGCTCTCCCTCTCCCTCTGCCTCTCCCTACTCCTTCTCTAAAAAATATAAACAAACAACAAACAAACAAAATTCTGTCCTAGGCTGAGTTTATTATTGATTGGCCTTGGAGACAAAAATGCAACATTACTGCCTGAGTCCCTTTGGGCTGATTAACAGCCGGTCTCTGGGGAAGAGGCCTGGGCTGATACCGGCATCTCATAGGGCCCTGGGAAGGCTTTGGTAATGAACATGTTCCCGAGAGCCAGGAGGCTGATTCCGCATCCCATCCAACTGAGGCTCCAGGACCATCTGGTAGTACCCTCTTGCCCTGGGGGAGGGGGTCCATGCTGGCCCCTGGACCAGAAAGTTCTGGCCAGAGCCTCACTTCCCTAATAGCTTGTCTTGTTGTGCCCAAGATTGCGAATCCGAGAAACCACCAAGGAGCCGACACTGATGCAAACACACGAGGGTTTATTTACAAGCTCGAGCTTGGGTCCAAGTATACTCCATACAGCAGAGCAGGGACTTGGACCCCAAAGTGGGTTACGGCTGTTTTTTTTATGGGCTGGTCTAGGGGATTTTCAGAAGGGGTGGAGGAATTTTTTTTTTTTTTTCATTCCAATATGGGGGAAAGGGTTGGGGAGTTTCTTAAGATCTGATACGGGTTTCTCTGCCTAGGGCATTCTGAGCTCTGTTGTCTTTCTGATATGGGATTCCCTGCCTAGGACATTCTGCAGTTTTTCCTCTAAAGTTCAGCTCTTATTCCCAGGGGCCTACGGTGGCTGTACTTGTGCTAATGCTAAACTTGAGGTGAAATGGCCTTAATTTTCTCGGCCTCCACAGTCTTCAGTCTGATTTCCCTGTCAGACTGTCCCTCTGTCCCCAGGTTTTAAAAATAAGCACTAGGATTCCCAAATAAATTTCCCTTTGTAAAAGTTAAAACCATCACAACATTGGTTCAGCTCTTACCCATGAATCTTTCTGCTTTATGATTCGCAGTTTATAATGATTTTTCTTTACTAGGAAAGTATATTGTTTTGGTAAACTATAAACCGTAAACAAAAAACTTCTAATAAAGCAAAAAAATCAAACCATTTTAACTGTGTATATATGTGTGTGGAAGTTTCTTGCCCTAAATAATCTATTCTGGACAGTGTACAGTAATAAAAAAAGCACTGCACTGACGTTCAGCAGATTCTGAGGGAAGGGTCAGCCTCCTCTGCTGAACATTGAACTGTTAGATTAGATGCAAGTCTGAAATAACCAGGGCACTAACTCTCACCCTGAGGTTTCCCCTGAAGGGAATGAAAAAGCCAGAAAGGTAAAGATCATGTAACTAGCAGTGGAGAGAATTTGAGGCTCTGACCCTGTCCAGCCCTGCTAGGTCATGGGTCCCCTACTGGTCTCCGGCATGGGCGTGTGCTGGGTAACAGGAGGAAGACTGCCTAGAAGATGGTTGTTGGGTTTTTTGTTTTGTTTTGTTGTTTCTACTCTTTTGTTTTACAATGTCCCTCTTTCCAAACTATTCTTCACTTCTGAAAAAGATTAGGGCAGCTTCCCAATGTGAGGCAGTGGTATACCTTCTAAGTGATCTACATAAGATCTTTGCAAAACCCACAGAACCATTTTCTCCCAGGGTTCAAACTGCCCAACATCATCAAGCTTCCTCATCCTTCTCCTGAGGTGGAAAAGAGTCCAGACGTTTTAATATTCCCTGATGCCAGAACGAGACTGTACCCCGTCGTGGAATCAACCTAGGTTCTAATTTTAGCTCCTAGATCCACTAGCTGGGCAACCTCAGGCAGATTTCTTAACCTCTCTGAGTCTGAGTCCCTTCACAGTGCACAGTGATAGGATCCATCTCATAGAGATGGTGAGAGTTAAATGAGAAACCAATATGTCTCGTGTGCTTAGCACACTGTAAACACTCCCTGTTAGCTGCGGCTGCTATCATTATCATTTATAGTATTATTAAAAGGGCAAGACAGGGGCACCTGGGTGGCTCAGTGGTTGAACGTCTGCCTTTGGCTCAGGTCGTAATCCCAGAGTCCTGGGATTGAGTCTGGCATCGGGCTCCCCACAGGGAGCCTGCTTCTCCCTCTGCCCAGGTCTCTGCCTCTCTCTCTCTCTATGTCTTTCATGAATAAATAAAATCTTTAAAAATAAAAAATAAGTAAAAGGGCAAGACAGGTTGCAAACTGATGACCTCCAGAAAATTTCAATTATATTCTTTGCATATTTCATACTGAGAGTAAAAGCCATCATAAAAGAAGCCATCAATAGAAGAAATGGATTCTGTTAGACAGCAGGTTTACAGACCCATATTTGGCCACTCATCAGCCACCAACCTCGGCAAGTGACTTATCTCCGATGGCCTGTTCCTCTCTTTTCCAGGGGACCAATTGGACCTGCCTCCCAGGCCTTGCTGAGATGTTGAAAGGGGACATGGGATGGCCTGTGTAAAGTGGTTTGGAAAAGGTTTCAAGTTCTATCCAGATTGAAAGGTACTATTGTTTGGATGCGGGAAGCTGAGCTTCTGTGAACGTATGTGATTTGCATTTGGACTCGGGGGCAGGTGTAGGGACATCAGCCCTGCTCATTTTTGTAACACTAGAACTCTCCGTAGGTGTTCCAGATATTGGTTGATTCGGTTGAGAAAACAGCTAGGAATCTTGAATCTCCCTCTTTTGTCTCCCCCCCCTTCCTTCTCCAGGGTGTGATTTTTTCTTCCCATATCATTTTATTTCATTGTTGGCAGCCACTGTTGCCTGTTAGTTTTGTCTATTGTGGAAAGAATCTGCTCATGTTAAGAGGTCATCAGGCTGGAACACTGAAGCAATCACCACTCTTCTACACTTGAGGAGTCAGCGTGGGAACTGCTTTCTGTGGCAGACATCCGCTCTGCATTGGAAGGGAAGCCTGCAAAAGAGCGCAGGGTGCAGATGTCTGACAAACCCTCACAGACTTCATTGCACGGGAACAAGTCCAGAGGCCTCAAGTCCTGGCTTTGGTGCCTATCTGGACCGGGTCCTGCCCACTTCTCCAGCCCAGTCTAGCCTCTCCACCCTGAGTTCACTCCTTCTGGGATGTCTTCTCAGTTTCTCCAATATGATACTCGTCTCTTAAATTGGGGCACCCCCCCCCCCATCACCGTAGGTACCCTAGCTCAATCTCTTCACCATCAGGACTTTCCTCTCTAGGTTCGCTTTAGTTGGTCTTGTTGATAGTGGTGTGGATTCTGTTTTGGCTGAGGCTGTATGAGTCCTGGAGCATCTTCCCCTTCCCTCTTTAGAGCAGTTTTAGGTTCACAGCAAAATTGAGGGGATAGTACAGAGTTCCCATACTTCGCCTGCACCTGCATGACCTCCCCCATTATCAATATCCGCTCCCCCAGAGTGGTATGTTTGTTGCAATTGATGAAGTTACATTGACACATCATCATTACTCAAAGCCCGTGGTTTACATCAGGGTTCACTATTGGTGTTGTAGGAGTTTGAACAAATGTATAATGACACCAGTTCACCATTATAGTCTCATACAGAGTTGTTTCACAGCCCTAAACCTCCCCTGTGCTTTGCCTTGTCATCTCTTTCTCCATCTCCCCTAATCCCCAGCAACCACTGATCTTTTTACTCTCTCCATGATTTTACCTTTTTCTGAATGTGATATAGTTGGAATCACATCGCACGTAGCCTTTTTAGGTTGACTTCTTTCACTTAGGAATATGTACTTAAGGTTCTTCCATGTGTTTTTGTGGCTTGATAGATTATTTCTTTTTAGTGAAGAATAATATTCCATTGTCTGGATGCACCACAGTTCATTTACCCATTAATATACGGAAGGACATCTTGGTTGCTTCCAATTTGGGGCAATTATGAATAAAGCTGCTATAAACATCCATGTGTAGGTTTTCGTATGGAGATAATTTTTCAACTGCTTTGGGTAAATACTAAGGAGTGTGATTGCCGTATCATATGACAATCATCATCAAGCGTGCTTAGTTTTGTGAGAAACCATAAAACTGTCTTCCAAAGTTGCAGTACAATTTCCCTGCCCTTTTGAGTCACAGTCTGGTCCGCTGTGCCAGGATATAACGCTGACTTCTTAGGCAGAGAGCACCCCAATTCCTAGGGCCCGAAGGTCTGAGATACACTGTTGTGGACATAAGCATGATCACATCCCAGGGCAGCACAGGGCCGCTTCCTCTGTTTCATACTCAATTAACCAAATGTGTGTGTGTTATTGGTGTGCTGAACTGGGGAAATTTATCTTGTATTCAACTCACCTACTGTTATGAGGGCTGCGGAAAGCCACAGTAGTGCCACTATATGTTTGATACACGTGTCTACGTAAGAATAAGGAAAGTATGGTTATCCCTTCTTTGAAAAAAGCCCGTGATGGGGCACCTGGGTGGCTCAGTTGGTTAAGCATCTGCCTTCGGCTCAGGTCATGATCCCAAGATCCTCGGACCAAGCCCTAAGTCAGGCTCCCTGCTCGGTGGGGAGTCTGCTTCTCTGTCTCCCTCTGCCCCTTCCCTTTGCTTGTGTTGTTTCTTAATCTCTTTCTCACATAAATAAATAAAATCTTAAAAATAAAAAAAAAAAAACCAGCCTGTGACATTCACACTTTCCTGCTGTCTCCCTGTCTCTCCTTTTTCCTGCACCTTTCTTACCAACTGGCTGGTCATTTCTCTCCATTCACTGGGATTCACCCTCTGACTCAGTTTCCCTTTTCTCTCACCACCACGATACCCACACTTGGGCTTCTCATTTCCAATGAACTTTCCCTCGCCTTCCTCTAGCCACATCACCCCACCGAGAGCCCTCACTTCAACAGAATCTGTACTCCTAAGAAATCTCAGGCAAGTTTCAAACAAGCCACTCTCTCAATATCACAACCTATTTTTTTTTTCAAGTTCACCCACCACAGTTCTTCGAATTCAGCCCCTCCAATCCCTTGATCCCATCCCTGTCTCACAGCCCATCAGCCTGCTCACCCCTACCCTCCACCTGTTTTCTCAGCATCCTTCATTTAATGTAGATCCTAGGGTCGATCTTCCCATCATGCCTTTCACTTCCTCCTGTTACTCCTTGCCAGCAAACGCCAATCTCAGCTGAAGACACCCCCCCCACACCCCCCCTGTACCTGTCCTGAGCAGATCCAAGTTGCTGATTAACAACCATCCCATGAGGCTGCCTGGCTTGAAGCTGCTCAGGGGTATTGGCTCTCCTGACACATCTGCCCGGCTCCTAGTTAGTGTACTTATTTTCTGAAATGACATTTTATACCTTCTCCAGTCTTCAAACCTCCCACACTCTTTCCCTCAAATGTTGGCTAATGAGGTAGCCTCAAACCCCTTGAGCCAAGAGCGGCCAGGGGCAGCTCCCTCATTTTCTCACACCAATCTAGAAACTCTTTGGACTTTGTCCCTGACTTCTGCTTCCTTTCGTTCCCGGGGGTGTAGCCTCTCCTTGCTAATAATAATATTCCTTCCTTGGGCTTGGGATGGGCTCATTTCTCAAGGAGTTTGTTCTCCAATAATCACATCCTTCTCCTGAATCATCCCCTCTCTTTCCCCTGCACTCTTCCTTTATGTTTTTGCTTCTTGGGGGCTGGGATAGGATGGAAGTGGGAGAGTGTAATTTACATAAAATACACATATTATATTTACATAAGATAACATACAAATAGCACCTCAGAAATTTATTTTGCCCTCTGTCCTGGTCAATCCTTACCCTTACAGGCATAAATCACCATAAGCTAATTTTCCTCACCTTTTGACTTCATATAAATGAACTCTAGAGTGTGTTCTCTTTTGTGTCCACCTTCTTTTGTTCAATGAAGTATTTTTGAGATTAATCCATGTTGTGTAGATCAGTAGTTTTTATTGCTGAATGGTATTCCATGTATGAATGCACACAATTTGTTCACTAATTCATGGATATTTGGGCTGTTTTAGGCTACTATCATTAAAGTTGCTCCGGACATTCTGGCAATGAGTCTTTTTTTGGTGGACATATGTTTCATATTTATCTCCATTCTGGTCGTAGAATGGTGTAAGAAACTATCAAACAGCTCTTTAAAGGGGTTATACCGTTTTGCATTCTCATGAAAGCAATGTATCCAGGTGCTTCACCTCTTCCTCAAATTTAAAATTGTCAGTCATTTTGATTTTAGTGGTTTTATTGATGTGAAAGGTGCTAGGACACTGCTTGGCATAAGATTCACCCTCAGAAGAGGTTAGCTTTTGCTTTGATCAGAGCAAGTGCTCAAACAGTTTAAATAAAAAGCATCTTAGTTCTTTCTTTCCAGTAGTCACGTTTTACTCTTCTTTTTGTTCCAAAGCCCTCCAAAACCACATTATAATTACCACCAGTATTGACTACACATCTATTTGAGGATTGTTATATTTAAATAGATGTTCATGTATCAGTAGGTGTCTTGGCTTAAAGACATCTTTAACGGATGCCTGGGTGGCTCAGTGGTTGAGCATCTGCCTTTGGCTCAGATCATGATCTGGGATCCAGTCCCACATCTGGCTCCCCTGCAGGGAACCTGCCTCTCCTTCTGCCTCTGCCTCTCTCTGTGTCTCTCATGAATAAATAAATAATCTTAAAGAAACGAAAGACGTCTTCAGGATAAAGAGGCCAGAGCAGAGACATCATCAGTGTCTCCCAAGATCAACAAGTGCTCGATAAATAAATAGCAAGGACTTGCTCTTCTGCAGCTGCCAGGGGTGTAACCCTCTGCCCTACTTTGCCCCGGGGGACCACGTTCTCTTTGGAGCTGCACAGCCCCCATAGGGGCCTCAGACCTTGCCCTTCTGACCCCAGGTCGGCAGGTCCCCACCGCCAGCACCTTCTCCAGTCTGCACGCCCGGGTGCCACTTCCTGGGCACAGCCTCTCCTGGGGGTGAGGCGAGGAGGCGCTCTCGGGAATTGAGGCCTGAGCTGAGCCAGCCACGGGCCGGTGTTGGGTCTTAGCCTCTCCTGGGTCAGCCACCGCCGAGGAGGGAGGGAGGAAGGGAGGGAGGGAGCGCCGCAGCCCCTCCGACGGCGCCCGCACCCCAAGTCCTCCCGCGCCTGCAGTCCCCGCGCTCCGCCCCCGCTTGGTTGCCTCGTCTCGGCGCCTCCTCCCTCCCCCCCCCCCGGGGCGCCCCCAGGGGGCGGCGGGGACCGTCGCGATGCCGGGAACCGCTCGGGGCGCGGGGCTGGCGGGGGCGGGGGGCGCGCGGGGCTGGCGGGGGCGGGGGCGGGGGGCGCGCGGGGCTGGCGGGGGCGGGGGGCGCGCGGGGCTGGGGGGGGCGGGGGCTGGCGGGGGCGGGGGGCGCGCGGGGCTGGGGGGGCGGGGGCTGGCGGGGGCGGGGGCCGGCGCCCGCGCTGTCCGCGGTGCTCGTGGTCCCCACGGCGGCCGACGTCGTGGGCGACCTCCTGGTCATCCTGGGGGTGCTCGGGAACCGCAGGCCCCGGAACGCGGGGGAGCGCCCGCCCGCGCCGGGCCGACGCTCCCCCGGCCCCGCTGTCCGTTCCCGGCCGCCCCGCTCCCTTTGCCGACCCCAGTCCCCAAGGCTGGTCCTGAGCTCAGAAGTTAGGGCAGCTGCCGCCTCTCCCTCTCCCGACGTGCGGCTCTGGCCCGCCTCCCCGCGCCTCCCCGCGCCTCCCCGCGCCGCCCCGGGGCGCCTGTGCCCGCGGGATCCTGCGCTCTGCAGCGCGGCGCCCGCCCGCCCCCTGGGGGCGCCCGGAAGCCGCTGTCACCCGCCGCGGCGCCCAGCTTATGCGGTGCACGTGGGACCCTACCTGGCCACAGGAATCCCAGGATCTTTAACACCTCCCCCCCCCCCCCCCCGTGGGTGCTGAGATCCTGAAGCCCTCCAGGAGTTGTGTGTCGAATTTATCTCCAGGTCACCTGAAGACCCATTTCCAGCAGAGAGCACAGGTGCGGAAATCTGCAGGCTCTGCTGCGGGTGGAGCTACTTTGCTTTGGGAAAAGGTGGTCTTTTCTCAAGATGGAGCTCAGGGCATTAAATGAAGATTAAAATAATGGTTTGGTAAACACGGTGCTGCAAACCAGAAAAGTAATTTTTCCTTCTCTGTGCCACTCTCATTGAAACGAAATAAGCTGAAGCTTTTTCCATTCCTCAGGTCTGTAAGGGAACAAAACCAGATGGAGGGAGTCTCTGAACTCTGACCCTGAGGGGTCACTGGAGCATGCTGACGGTTTCAGCCAAGGGAAGCTAAATACCCTGTTTGTCAATTTGTAATTTCCTAGCTTGAGCCTTAGGGACAACTCCAGTATTAGAGTGAATCGTAGAGAACAGACAGCAGGAGAAAGCCAGGTGTGCAGTTCAACTGTGCTTTTCTAAAGCACCACACCATTCAGAAAGGCCAGTTGTAGTAAAGGGGTATATATATTTTGTGGGGCTCTCTGACTCCAGTGCTTGTATCTAAATGGCAAACAAAAAATATACATGAGCTTCTTTCATAATGTGGGAAACAATACATGAAGCAGAAATAAGCTTTCTAACTCAAGTCATTGCAGTGGTGATGGTTAGTATCATCTGGAACACCTCTTTCAAGATATTGTTATGTCCTTTGACTAAAAAGCTTATATATTAGGAAAAAGCCCTACAGTTAGTGGAAAGTTGTATTTGATATTTTTAATTGCATCGTTCCTTTGCAGCAGCCTCAAATACGTGTCTCCTACACAGAGAGGCAGAAGGGAGGCAGGACGAGGGCGTCAAGGTTCTGACACCAGCCACTTCTCTCTCCGACTAACCAACCGGGTGGGCTGTGGTTCCCTGGCCCATAATTTGGGCTGCTTGCTGGTGCAGAGGCGATGGAGGAGGGGGTGAGTGCTGCTTCATTTTACATGAGGCACCCAGGCATCTCTCGCCTCCTCCATTCCCAGGAGGGCTGGCCTCTTCTGTGTTCCTAAGGGGCTCACAGAAACCTTGCTGTTTTGGGAGCGTGGCCCGGGTGGGTGATGAGCATTGAATCGCTGGTACATCTCCTGTCCTATCCTTCCTGCCTCCTGTTGAGTCTGCTGCAGCCCAGAACCAGAAACAAAATCTAACACCATAGCTACGTGACGTTATTCCTGACACATTGGTGGCTGCTCCAGTCATGGCAATTGAACCAGTTTTTATTTGACCACAGGCTTTATTGATAACGGTCATGAAAAATCGTACCTATTGACTTCCGTTAAACCTTGGCAGAGTGAGATTTCAAAAGGTGCTTAAAAATGAATAGCACTTGGAATGTACCCTCATTCCACTAGGAATCAAGTCTCTCTACTGAGAGTTTAGAGTGACTTTAAGAAACTCTCATCTCAGACCTTTTTGTAATTAAGTCTGGTTTCTTAGTTCATCATATTAAGAAGATAGGAATGTGGCAGTGAGGACACTCACAGGTTCCACAGCCACGGCACACAGCCAATATTAAGATCATACACCTTTCTTAGCGGACGACAGCATCCATCACTTGACTATTACAAATGCAGTTCCTCTTGTCATCCATAACAGGGGTGATCCTGACAACAGAGTAAGGGGTTAGATTAATTGTCCCATCTGCAGCTCCTCTTGCTGGAGGATGTGTTGGGTTGACTTTTCCAGAGATGGCACTAGAGAAAGACAGAGAGGGCAGGATGGAGGGAAAGTGGGAGACAGATTCAGGGCATTGACCCAACTTGGAAGGTAAAACCAGGTCTAAGACCAGGCATTTCACTGTTTAGTGTGTGCTTCCTGGGGACCTGTCCTATTTAGGGCTCTTTTGATGGGGTCTGAAGATATTTCTTGTGCCTGCATGACCAAGCTTGCCCTGGTCTAGACTCAGCCAAGAATAATATCTGTGTTTTCCGGTTATCACTTCCTCTCCCTGCTTTTTTGGAACATTCCCCCATCAAGTTCTTTCTCTCTCTTCTGTGTTTTCAGTGTTTGCTCTTTCCCTTTAGCCCACACACGCACACACACCCCTCCCACACACACATGCACGCACAGGTATACACACAGGCACACACATACACAAGGGCTTCCAGTGTTAAAAAAAAATCGTACCTTGATTTTATATATATTTTTTAAGATTTTATTTATTTATTTGAGAGAGAGAGAGAGAGCTGTGCTAGCATGAGGTGAAGTGGGGGGTAGTTCTGGAGCCTGGCATCCAAAATGCCCCTCTATGCAGTGTGTGATCTTCAGGCTCACTCCCTCCTTGGAAACTTTCATTCCTTTGGCTGACCTGATGCTCCAGTTTTTGGATCTCCTTCTCCTCCTCTCCCAGAAGCCTGATCCCTGGGTATCATTCCTGCTTCCTTCATTCCCCAAGTCCCTGTGACTTTTGCCTTATAGTATCTCCCAATATTCCCCTTTCCTGCTCTCCTTACTCGCACTGCCTCCCTTTACATGCTCACCATATCTTGAATGAACTATGTCCATAGTGTCCAGAGAGGTGTCCCTGCTCCCTCCTCCCATGGGTGTTCCCACTGGTGGGGGTCACTGCCATCAGTGACTGCTGTCTGTAGAGCATCATCAGACTCCAGAGCTCTACTCACATAGCCCTTCTCCAGCTAACTCACCCGCCTAACAGGACAACCTTGTCTCCCTCCTCTTATCCTGCTTTTGACCAACTGCCACACACACACAGTCCGGATTGGACTCCTATACACTGCCTCATCTTGCCTCTTTTCTGCCAGTGAACATCTCCTTCAGACCCCTTCCGCAACTCCCCCATGTGGTTGTTGACCTTGCTCATTAAGACCAAATAGGGCGTGGGGACCATCTCCCTCCTGGGGCTTCCACGCACCCTCCCCGGGCAGCACCCACCTCACTGTGCTATTGTTCATTTATCTCTCTCCTTATGGGACTGCGAATCTGTCCAAAGCTGAGACTTCTATTCCATTTCTGTCCACAGAGCCAAGTTCACATTAAGAAATAAATACCAATCTGTTGCGACAAATTGATCAAGAAAGCAGGAAAGCAGTGGGGCAGAAGGAATAAATGTTACATCGTGGGGTGGGGCAGACTCACTTACAGATGCCGGCACTGCCTCTGCCATCCGCAGGCAGCGGCTTCTTCTTCTTCTTCTTCTTCAAAAGATTTTATTTATTTATTCATGAGAGACACACAGAGAGAGGCAGAGACCTAGGCAGAGGGAGAAGCAGCCTCCATGCAGGGAGCTTGCTGTGGGACTGGATCTCAGGACTCCAGATCACACCCTGAGCCAAAGGCAGACACTCAACCACTGAGCCACCCAAGTGCCCCCATCCACAGGGTTCTTGAGGAACTGAACTGCTTCCAGCACCCAAAGCCTGCAGTACACCTCACTCTTCTCCTTGAAAGCTGACTGGATCCTCTGCACAGAGAGGCCTGCCCCACTTGCTCCTGTGTGGCCAGCAGTCTCCAGCTATGCCAGGCCTCTCCCGGATTGTGTCTCTGTGCCTCCTCTGGGAGTTTGGCCCTTGCCGGTCTGGTCTGAGAGTGCCACCTTTGAGCTGCATGTAGGTGAGCCCCCTGCCATTACCTTCGCCATCCAGACAGTTGGCCACACAGAAGAGAGCTGAGAGAAACATGTCCTTACTGTAAGATCGATCAAATTAATCTCTGTTAGGGCGTCCCCGGTGGCTTAGCAGTTTGGCGCCGCCTTCAGCCCAGGGCATGATCCTGGAGACCCAGGATGAGTCCCACGTCGGGCTCCCTACAGTAAGCCTGCTTCCCCCTCTGCCTGTGTCTCTGCCTCTCTCTCTCTCTCTGTGTCTCTCAAAAATAAATGGACAAATCATTAAAAAAAATGAATCTCTGTTAGCAGAGGGGAAAGCCCAACAGCATCAGGTGCTCCTGGCCTGTGGGCTCAGGGGCTGATTTCCCAGGCAATGCTCAGGAGCCTGAGTCTGATGATGGATTCTTGTGCTGCATCTGAGTTAAAGAGGCTATGGGGGAGGTGCTGTGAGTTAGTGGGTGTGAAGCCACTGCTAAGACAGTTGGGTGATCCGTAAGAGAAAGGATGTGAAACACTTGACATTGGGATTTCCCAAGAAAATGTGGAGGATTTGGTTGCTGGACACACAGGTCCTCGGCCATAGTCTGCCCAGTTCTTCAGGTACCCAGGGATGCTCACTCTGCACCTTTTGCCTGGAAACAGTGACTGCATTGCAGGCTTCCCGATGAGAGTTTTCAGCCCAGCAGGTGTTCAGCGTCTCAGGTCAGATTGGCACAGAGTCCACCTCCTCCCCCAACTTGTTGACTGGGGGTGTAAGGGATGAATAAATAGACCAGCTCTGGACAAAGGCTCTTGGAAGGCTTGGAGGAAATACTTACTAGATCCACAGTCCCTGTGCTCCAGGCGTGATGGGGTAAGATGGTACCCACTTCATCCAAGTTTTATCCTACCGCTCGGGAAGACGCCACTTGGTGACAGGTGTCTTTTGACCCGCTCAGCCTGTGGGGGTTTGGAGCGCTTGTTATCAGCTAAAGACCAAACAGGGCTAACTTGGACTCCGTTGCTGATGTGGCTCAAGCTCTCCAACTTCAGGCTTCTACTCGGAATACTTTATCTCCTCACCAAGCAAAGATGAGCATGTTTTAAATCCCATAATTATGTCTTTAGCTGAACAATCAGGAAAGCTCATAATCCTCTTTAATTCCTCCCACGTAGTTCTCAGTAGCCCAGGGCCGTGAAGACTTTCCTGTTAGGTTGCCTTTTTCACTCAGAAATTGGGGGTCTGTATTTAGCATGATATATCAAAACTCTGAAGATACCAGTGCTACTCTAAGGTCTTACAATTTAAAATACTTATTGTGGAAAGAGTAGAATTTAAGGAGTTGAGAAGCAGAGTCCTCGGCACTTGGGGGGTTTTCACCCTAGGGCAACATCCTGCCTTCTTCATTGTCCTCCCAGCACTGTGACTTCTCCTATCTTACCTCCTGGGGAATTGGAGTCCAACATTCAGTCTCTTTCTCATTTTTTCTACACAACAAATAATATAAAAGCAGCAGTAATAAACAACAGCTAATATTACTATGTGCTTCTTGCATGCCAGATAAAAGTCTCTCCCATTGAGAAGAGAGGAAGAGAAAAGAAAAAGAAAAAAGACTGTACAACCTCTCCATCAAAGGGATATCCGTTTGCAAGTCCCATTCCATTTCTTTCCTTCTCTTGAAGTCAAAGCCGATGGGGAAAAGCCGATGGGGAGAGCAAGCTTCTGTACACAAGCTTATCCTCCAGCTGGACAGAACCATGCCCTTGCTAATACCACTCGTGACCTCCTAACTGCCAGGTTAAATGGTGCACTTTCCTGTTGTTTCTCACTTTGGTGGATGACTAAGAAACTCTGCACCTTTGCCCTTGACATTTCTTTTCCCTGATTTCCTCCTGTCTCTCTTCTTTCTCTTTCTCTGTTATGGCCGTAGGCAATTCACGTAAACTGAGTGTCAGTCTCTTGAAATGGAAACATGGGATTCACCCTATAGGGTACTTGTGAGAAAAAATTCAGTCAATTTATGTAAAGGGCACATTATAAACTTTAAAGGTGCTATACCAATTATGGTTTTGTTGTTAGTATAAAGTGTAATTGAAATAATAAAATGATATTGTAAGAGTCTCAAAATGATCTCTGTTGATGATTATGGAAGGATAATTTGTAATAGGTATCTCAGTTTTAAGAAAAATAGATGCTTATGCTTTTAAATACATTCTCTTCTTTTAAGTGGTTGAAATACTCCCATCGTGTTTTTTACACAGTTAGCTTGCTTAGCAGGCCTTTTCATTTTCAGTTAAAGCAAAGTTATATTTCAGCTTGGCCCTTATATGATTCATTCACATTCTCTAAGATTGTCTTTTTTTCAAAGATTTTATTTATTTATTCATGAGAGACAGAGAGAGAGGCAGAGACCTAGACAGAGGGAGAAGCAGGCTCCCTGCAGGGAGCATAATACAGGACTCCACCTGGGACCCCAGGATCACGTCCTGGGCCCAAGGGAGGCGCCAAACCTCCAAGCCACCCAGGGATCCCTGTTTTAGTATTTATTTGTAAGGCAATCAAGTTTTTAACAAATGATCTGCTCAGTGATTTCAAATGCTTTCCCCCAGAAGGTAACTAATGAAGGTATTCCACTTTCATTTGGGGATAAATAGTTATTTCCTTGGCTCATCCCATCCAAATCCCTTTGGAGGAAAACAGCCATTCTAGGAAGGAGCAGGCTGCTGGCCAGGAGGGTTTTGTACAGCCCCTTGATGAACTCTCCTGCCTGGCCAGCCCCATCTCCTGCCACTGTCTCCATTCTGACGCCATCCTAGGTCTTCCTCACTGTTCCCTTATCCCAGCCCCCCCCCCCCCCCCCCCCCCCCCCCCCCCCCGGCACACTGGAGGGTGTCTGTTGAATTCCTTGTTGTAACCTTTGCAAGTCTTGTTTTTATTGGTTTAATTGACTCCTGTGAGACCTCCAGCTTTGGAAGGAGAGGGAGTGTGTCTCTCCTGCCCCCCATGCCTCCCTCGGCTCTGGCAAAGGCAGAGCTAGTACCTAGTAGATACTCAGAAATATTTGTAGAGAAAATGACTCCATGACTATTTCTACACTGGCTTTTAGCTCAGTGACCAAGGACAATTTACATTCTATAAACTCTTTTTCTGGGCCTGTAGGGTAGGGCACAGGGAGGAGGGGCAAGGATGGAGGCGGCTTTACCTTCTGGAATTCTATCAGATGAAGACTAGATAACTCAAGGCTTGCTGGGTCCCCGTCCCCCTACACCCCTTACACCCCCCAGGGTTACCAGATCCTTGTTAAGAAATAGATGTCCTGGAAAAAAAGAAAGAGGAAGTGAGGAGGGAGGGGGGGGATTTTGGTGGTTGCATGTGGGGAGAGAGATGTGCTCTGTGTATGAATGTTAAGAGGGAATTCCATATTAGTGAACAAAGGCCTGTTGTTGAAGGCTGTCTCCACTAATCCACCCTGTCTGGTGGAGGCAGATGGAAATAAGTCACGCCAGGACTTGTGACATGAATATTCATCACAAGCGTGTGCATAGGAGGATGAGCAGGGTTGTGCGCCTCCTGATGGATTTCTCACCTGTCTGGGGGAGAGATGGATAGAGAACAAGATCTCCCTTGACTACCATCCAGATAGGACCTGGCTTCTTGCAGATGGGGGACAGAACAAGAATTTTATTTGCCTAATTTGGAATGGTGACAAGAAATCTGGGAGACAGTACGATGTCTGGGCAGATGAACCTACAGCAGGAACTGGTTGATTTCAGCCTTTTAGGAACAGCCGGAGTAATAGGGGAGAGTAATTGAATCACTCTCTACGCGGAGTTGAATGTGTTCTTCCCACTATTTACAAGCTGTTTGCCAGCCTCTGGGGCATGATTAGGGGATGAGCCACATTAACACAGCGGAGCTTGACTGGCTTTCGGGGGAAACAGCTGGCTGAGTTGGCACCGGCTCCCAGCAGCCCTTGACTCTCTCTGCACGTGCTTGCAAGTGCTAAAAGCCTGTTTGCTGCTCAACCAGGAGCCCAGAGGCCTTGTAGATGACGCAGGGAGCTTGGTTCTTGCCTCTCAGAGTTGAAGAATGAATCTCTCAGACAAAGGAAGGTGAGTAAAGCAATAGACATTTATGAAGCGAGGATACAGAAAAAGCTCTCAGGAGTGAGAGGGATCCGGACAGGTTGCCATGGGGGGCTTATAGAGTTGGTCTTTTACTGAAAGCCAACCAGGGAACCTAAATCCTTTTAATATCTCTATTGATATCACCATTGAGGAAGGACTAGTGATGACACCTTCAATGGCTTACTTCCTTTTTAGGGTCCGGTAATTCTTTGTTGGTCACAAGTAGCTGTTATAACAAGACCCCACCTCTGACACCTGGAACAGGATGGCCTGGTTGATTTATCCCTGGTTTCCTTTCATTTCCACATTTTGGGAGTTTTTTTTTTACTAGCCTGATTCCATGGCCCCCTACCTAGCCCTGCTTCTCCCTTACTCACAGAAACCCATCTTCCTATGTTGGGGAGAAGTGATTTTCCTCACAGAAATAACCAAGTGGAATGCGTGTAAGGAAAAGGAAAGAGGGCCCCCAAAGAAAAGGAGGGGACTGATCAAAGAACAGTCATGGAGGAAGAAGTTCAGAAACGTGCCCAACTTCAGAGTGGCAGAACTGAGACTACCCGGGTCATTCCAGCTTCCAGCACCACTTCCAAATGTCAGAAAGCCACTGAAAATTCTGGGAAGAGACAGGAGCTCCTGATCCAGCTGAGAACGGGAACTTCAAGTGAGGAAATACGTCACCACCTTGAGCCCTGGTGGGGTCTGAGTAGAAGAGTCAGAGGCTGACAGCCACCAGTGGAGGTAGCAAATAGAACTGGGAAGTAAACGGAAAAGCCAGAGGCCCCCTCCACACCTCGAGCAGGCCCTCAGATGTGCCTTTCTTGCCTGGCTGTACCAAGCGGAAAGAATGGGAGGGGGCTTCTTTACCCCCACCGAGTAGATAGATCCCTAAAATCGGTGAGCGGGAAGGAAGCTGGCAGTTGAACCTGAGACAGGACTGCTTCACAGCCTGCCTCTCGAGACAGGTAAGCTCACCACCTTGTTAGTACTCTAACTGTCCAACGGTGTCCTTCCTGTTCCATCCGGTCCGCTCGGGCCCCCACCGAGCTCTGCTGCAGGAGTAGGTAGACCCTGACAAGTCCCAGGAGGCTGACAGACTTCTTTTCTCTTGGTTCTGAGCGAGGTCGACTGCAAGCCTCTGAGGCTGAAACGGGCCCTTCAGGAAGGCTGCCTGTGGATCCTCCGTGTTCCCACCCCCACGCCGGAGCACATCCTGTGGAATCTTCTTTGAGACGTGGTGAATGAACATGTGTGGGAACAGGGGACGGCTGGGAGCAGCCCTTCCTCTACCTTGTAGGCTTATAACTGTTATTGTGGAGTCTACCTCACCTGAACATCTGGCTCAGGGGTCCCCCCCCCAGCCTGGTGGCTCTGAGCCTCCCTTCTTCTGTACCCCCTTAAAGCCAGACCACGGCCTAGCCTCTCTGATGGCTGCATCTCTGGGAGCCTTTCCATCTGCCTGATGCTCAGAGCATGTAGTAGGAGCTCAAACAGTTACACTTGGTGAATGAAATGAATAGCATCAGGGACAGAGCTTCTCGTGCTCTGAGCTTGATTTTAGCCATGCCTTCAGATTCTTGGTGTTTTATTCATGAGTCAGTGTTTGTTCTAGAATCCAAATGCTTTAGAAATAGAAATATGTTCTTTTGGATTTAGCCCTGTCTCTTCCCTAGAATTCTTGCCCCAAACATGCCTAAAGCATATTGATCAATGGATGGTGTGGTTTCCAGAGGCTCTCTCTGGCTAAAGAACACTCCATTCAGAGGAGGGAGGCAATTCAAAAAGCTGGAGAATGTGCAAAGCAAAGCAGGCAAAGCAGGGAGGCCACTGGAGGCTGTGAGACTCCTCAGGACTGGACAGTATGCCACCAGGCCAGGTGTCTGACAACATGGTGGCACAGCAACGTGGCGTCATGGCAGCATGGCTGTGAGTGTAGGCCCCGACCAGACAGACAGGGGAATTACAGAACACTTGGTTCCTACTGTGAAACCTTTCTTCTATCCCACCTGCAAAATGAAATTCACATTTAGAAAATTGAATCAAAGACACTTAGAAGTAGCCTGCTGACCAGTGGGGGAGAAGGCACAAAAGGAGACTGGCAAGAGAGATTTGAAGGACAGTGGGATTATGGACAAAGATGGGTGCTAGTGAATCCACTTTCCTGATTCCCTTAGAATCTTTGCTGGGGCTTAAATGATTCAAAGGCTCGGAGTATCTGCCTATTGTGAAAACAGTTATCACTTATGAACGCCTGCTTGTGTCCCCAAGGACTTTGCACCATTATTTGATTCTCACAGCTATGGTATAAAGTAGGAATCATTATTCCCATTCTACAAATGAGAAGAGTGAGGCTTGGAGCATTGGAGCGCCTGAGTCACAGAGCCAGTAGCCTGAGATACACCTGGAACTCCATGTCTCTGAAAGCCCCTAGGTCTCCAACCCCAGTGCTAACAGTACCATAGTTACATTTAAGTAGCTGGGTAAAGGTAACTGGATAACGGGTGGGAGAGTCTACAGACTTGAAATTGTGGGGTCTCTTGCTGACTTTTGCTCCCTATTATCTGCTCTAGGTAATTTGTTCTTGGTGAGTCTGGCATTGGCTGACCTCATGGTGGCCTTGTACCCGTACCCACTAACCCTCGTGGCCATCTTCCACGATGGCTGGGCCTTGGGGAGGTGCACTGCAAGGCCAGTGACTTCGTGATGGGCCTGAGTGTCATTGGCTCTGTCTTCAACCTCACTGCCATTGCCATTAACCACTACTGCTACATCTGCCCCAGCGTGGCCTACCACCAGATCTGTCGGCGCTGGCACACTTCCCTCTACATCTGCCTCATCTGACTCCTTACCCTGGCAGCCGTGTTGCCCAACTTTTTCATGGGGTCCCTGGAGTACGACCCGTGCATCTACTCCTGCACCTTCATCTAGACGGCCAGCGCCCAGTACACAATGGCAGTGGTAGTCATTCACTTCCTCCTCCCCATCACCGTCGTGTCCTTCTGTTACCTGCACATCTGGCTGCTGGTGCTCCAGGCCCGCAAGAAGGTCAAGTCAGAGCCCAAGCTGCACCTGAGGCCCAGCAACATCCAGAGCTTTCTAACCATGTTCGTGGTGTTCGTAATCTTCGCTATCTGCTGGGCCCCACTGAACTGCATTGGCCTCGCTGTGGCCATCAACCCAGAAGAAATAGCTCCCCAGGTTCCAGAGGGACTTTTTGTCACTAGCTACTTCCTGGCTTATTTTAACAGCTGCCTTAATGCCATAGTCTATGGGCTCCTGAACCAGAACTTCCGCAGGGAATACAAGAAGATTGCCTCGGCCCTCTGGAACCCTCGGCATTGCTTTCGGGAGGCTTCCAAAGGCAGCCGGGCCACAGGGCCTCAGAACCAAGCTCTGCCTGTTGTTAATGCCCAGAACCTTGTCAAGGTAGACGGTCTCTAGTCTGCATCACCAGCTGGGCACCAGATTCATGAAATGGTAGGAGGGGATCTGCTGCATGGGTGAGATGAGGCAGCCCCCTTGGCTACGCTGTTCTGTTCACATGACAGTCAGCAGGGAGCTTGTGGAACTTCATCCTGTGGAAAGGAAGCCCGTTGGCATCGTTGGTTCAGGCTGGCCAGGGGATGCCTACAGGTACTGAGTCACAGAGCCAGTAGCCTGAGATGCGCCTGGAACTGACCAGGGGATCTCAACGTTGCAGTGAGTGCAGCACCGGCCCTCACAGACACTGTCAGTGCACAGGGCTTTGTGTATACATCATCCGGGAAGGGATAGATTGAAGACGGGCTTGGGGCAGAAGAAGCCAGTGACTCCTTATGAGCTGTTCTCTCTTTCTGCTTTGCAGCCTCCTTGCTGCTTTCTCAGTTTTCCCCAGAGGGCAATAGGAATTTGTAGTGCTGGGAGCTAGGTGGCTCTGCAGGGGTGACAGGGCACTGGCGTGGTGCAGAGGGCAAGTTGTGTGCTGTCCCTCATTGACTCTCCCTACACATGCATACACATGCGCGCACACACCACCACATATACACTGCGCACAGCACCACCACCACGGCCACCCTATACACACATACACACACACAAACTCCTCAGGTACCTGGAGCACGAAGTCTGCCTGGCTTCTCCACCACGTTCAAGCTGTGTGACTTGGCGGCAGGCCCCGACCTCTGTATTCCTCGGTCGACTCACCTTACCGTGGAGAGCATGCCAGTGACTGCCCCTCAGGGCCACTGTGAGGATTCGTTGGGATAACACAGCTGAAGAGCTGAGGACAGTGCCTGACCTACAGCTAGCCACTCAGTGATGGCTAACTGTATCATTATTCTTACTACACAAAATAAAAGATAATCTTGAAGGAGAGAAGAGGTGCTGCACAAAGACAGGAAGTAGAGGGAAGCGAGTGGGGAAAGAGTGTGTGGAGGTGGGTGAAGGGCAGGTACACCCACAGGCTTTGTATTTGCAGGTGCCTCAGGTCTGCATTTAGCACCAACAGATTTATCTTCCTTCTTCTGTTCCATGCACATGACTGACTCCTCTGTGGGCCGGGTCCCGCAGGAGAAACAAAGGCATGTTGCCTGCCCTCCTGTTAATGAATAATACCTGCTGACATTTATTGGGTGTTTGCTTTGTACCGGGCACTGGGGGAAGTGCTTGATATACATTATCTTTTTTAATCCTTACAGAACTCTTTGAAAATATATCTTAATTTCTATTTATAGTTAAGAAACTAAAACTCAAGACACAAAATGATTTCCTGAGTTCATGGAACTCAAGTCTGTCTGACAGCAGCATCCCATTTCTGCCCCCAGCCCACACCTTGGTATGTGTGGCAGGAACAAAGTGGGTAGGGTACATAGGGTACCTGGGAGGTTCCAAGAAGAGACAAAAGTTACCTCAGCCAGCGGCTGCTTTTCAGAGCAGAGAACCTGGAATACTGACCACTTAGTTTTATTCTGGATGCTCTTCCTCCCCTTGTCATTTGAGGAGTTAGGTTGGGTGCTGTCACCGGGGAGCTTGTTAAACAGGCAAGTGCTTTTGGCTCCACTGAGACCATTTTGAGTGTGGCGGCTTGGGGAAGGGCCTGGGATCTGCTTCTGACCCTGGAGGTCCTCTACAGGCTGTTGGGAATGTAGGTGGTCCAGCCCTGCTTTCCTGCCTATTGGGATCCCATTGCTGGGTGTGGAGAGTCCCATCCAGGGAGGCCTCCCAGTTCAGACCTCAGTCTGAGAGGGAAACACAAGAGACCTAAAGTTTCTCCCTGAGCTTCAGCCAATTTTCTTGACTCTGCACAGAGCCTGGCTATCAGGTCAGGCCTGTGTTTGCTTTCTATTCTCTCCGCCTCCTCTCTCCAGACACCAACTGTAGGGATTTGCCTTTCACTCTTGACTCTGAGGCAATGGGCTGTCCCCCACTCCTCCCCTTATTTCTGTCTTTTAACTCTGAGACTCAATAAATTTGGACTGAAGAAATAAAAGCTCTTTTCAGTTTGGACCCACAGATGTTACCTGATTTTGCCAGTTCTGACAATTTTCTGACTGGGATCTTTTCTTGTTTCCATAGGTTTTGGTGATGATCTAGGAAGCAACAGAATGAAAGGGGGTAGGGAGACATGGCCCTGGACATTGGGCCATGTATATGCTCATATGGAATGGCTGTAAGCTACAGGCCCTGATTTTAAATAAAGACAATTTTGCTGCAATAATGCAGGAACTCTATTCATCCTCTACCTCCTCACTCCATATCTATTAAAGAACTTAAATTTATAATAAAAAAAAATCTTCCCACAAAGATAACACTGGCCCACAAAATTTAACTTGTGAATTTTATCAAACATTTAAGAAAGAACTAGAACTAGCTTTATACACACTCAGAAAAAAGAGGAAGAACAAACACTTTTCAATGTATTTTGTGAAATCAGCATAACCCTTCCTTATAACATTGCAAGGTCATCTAAAAGAAAGAAGAATTACACACACAAAAATAAAAATTATGTCACCCATGAACAAAGATGCAAAAATCCAGAATCATAAATTAGTAGATTGATTCCAAAACTATACAAAAAGGATTCTGCATCATGGCCAAAGTGGTGGAGGGGGTACCCTGGAAATATACAGTTAATTTTACAGTTGAAAATTGATCAGTGTAATTATTTATTTATTTATTTATTTATTTATTTATTTATTTATTGAGTGTGAGTTGGGGCAAAAGGGACATAGGAAGAAGGAGAGAATCCCAAGCTGACTCCATACTTAGCACAGAGCCTGATGTGGGGCTTGATCTCACGACTCTGAGATCATGATTAATTACAGATTTAAATGTATAATGTATTTCTATTTTTAGAAAAAAATAGAAAATATTTGAGATGTGGAAAGTATTTGAGAAATAAAGACAACAAAAGCACAATCTAGCAAAAAAATAGGTTAACTGAACCTCATTGAAATGAAAAAGTTTTGCTCTGTAACAGACTGTTAAGAGGATAAAAAGGCAAACTATAGAGAGAGAGAAAATATTTGTAAACCGCATATCTGACAAAGAACTAGTATCCAGAACATATATGAAGAGTTTTCAAAACTCAGTTCTAGTGGGGATGTAAAATGATACCATCACTCTGGAAAACAGTTTACAGTTCCTTATAAACTACCCATGCAATTACCATATGACCCAGCAAAAAACCTGCACACAAATGATCATTCATTCAGCTTTATTCATAATAGTGAAAAACTGTAAACAACCCAGATGCCTTTTGGTGGATAAATGGTTAAATAAACTGTCGTATATCCATGCTATGGAATGCCACATACCAAAAAAAGGAACAAACTATTGATACAAGCAACAATTTGGATGAATCTCCAGGGAATTATGCTGAGTTAAAAAAGTCATCCCAAAAGGTTATATATTGTATAATTCCATTTCTATAACATTTTTTAAATGACAAACTTTATAAATGGAGACAAATTAGTGGTTGCAGAGTTTAACCGGATATGCAGGATATGGTTATGAAAGAGCAACATGAGGTATCCTTGTGATAATGGAATTGTTCTGGGTCTTGACTATGACAGTGGATACAGGAATCCATGTGTGTTATACAATCATGTATAATTAATACACATACATAAATGAATATATGGACAGGGGGATAAATCTGAATGTGATGGGAAGACTGTAGCAATGCTGGTAGCTGGCTGTGATGTTGTACTATACTTTTATAAGATGTGTCCATGGGGTACACAAGGTAAGAGGCATACAGGATGTCTGTATTATTTCTTACATCTGCCTGTGAATCTACAATTATCTCAAAATAAAAAGTTTACCTAAAAAATGAGCAAAAGATTTGGTCACTTTGCAAAAGAAGACACATGAATGGCCTATAAAAACAAAAAAATGTTCAGTATCATCATGAAAATATAAATTTAAACCATAATTATAGTAAATTCTATACTTTTTAGAGTGGCTAAAATCAAAAAGCCTGAAAGTATCTAATGTTAACAAGGACATAGAACTCCTAAAACTCTCATACATTGCTGGATGGAGTGTAAAATTAAATTTTGGGAACAATTTGACCATTTCTTGTAAACATACATTATTATATATAGCTTTTATTTTTTACTATGATTGGTCTTATGATTCAGTTATTCTCCACCTTGGTATTCATGCAAAATAAATGAAAACATATGTCCCTACAAAGACTTGCACACAAATGTTTATAGCAGCTTTATTTACAGTTACCAGAAACTTAGCAACCCAATGCTCATTAATAGAAGAATGAATGAACAAATGACAAGCTTTGTATTTTTCCAAATTGTTCCCAAAAAAGGCACATGTTTATTCTAGTAAGATATAATAAGAAACAATTTGGGAATTGCTTTGGGAAACTATAAGAGTTGTTTTTATATTGTTTTGTTTTTTGGTATACATTTTCAAAGGTACACATCTCTCTTTTTGATGATAGATTTACATTTTGGATGCACAAAAAAATCAAAGAGAAACTGGTTGTATCTGTTTGTTAAAAAAAGAGGCATAATTTTCAATCATTGCAGCACATTAGCATCTTCTGAGAAGTTAGAAAAAGTGAATGCCCAGCCATGCTTACTTAATTGCTTTATGATGAGATAATCATTGATTTTGTTTTGTTTTTAAATACTTGTTCTTTTATTTAAAAAAAAAGATTTAATATGTTTATTTGAGAGAGAGAGAGAGAGCATGAGCAGGGCTTGAGGAGAGGCAGAGGGAGAAGCAGACTCCCCGCTGCATGAGGGCAGAGAAGGGGCTCAATCCCAGGACCCTAAGATCATGACCTAAGCCAAAGACAGGTGCCCCTGTTTGGATTTTAACCGACTGAGCCACCCAGGTGCCCCTGTTCGGATTTTAAAGCTCCCCAGCAAATCTAAAGTGCAGACAGAGTCAAAAACTAAGGCTGGAATTGAGGTTGATTTTCTAGTGCAATTTATATACTGACTTCCAAGGTAGATCCCAAAAAAGGAATTTCCACACATCTCTGGGACCAGAGGGTTGTAGGAACCAGCATGTGATGTCTCAAGAGGACTACTGTGATGAATAACGCACATTTGAATGTCTGCATTTTAGAGGGTTTCCTGACAAATATGTGCCTATTTATAGACACAGCAGAGGGGACAGTAAATGTAAAAGATCTATTGACCAGGCTTAATTACCTTAGCAAATAAGTTCAAATGGTTAAATACAAAATTTTCAAAAATGCATTCTATTTTCTGAAGGTAGACTAAGTAATAACAATACTTTGTTTTTCCAATTTGCAGCAATGAAAAAGACTGTAACCATATGATTCTCTGTTTCTTCTCTTTGGGATATCTCATGGCGACAAATTTTAATCTGAAAACTGATCTGAAATGTACCTGTAGATCATCACTGTAACTTCTTATAGTAGTAAAGCACAAGTTTGAGATCAATAAGTCCCTGAAATGCTCTTGGATGAGGCCAACCTGCACATGATGGCTGACCCCACTGTGAAGCAAGGTCAACAGAGAGCCTGGCTAAATGAAGCGGCCTCCCAGTGACCTATTTCAGGTGGCCAGTGTGCACAGCCAAACAACAGGCCTGCCAGACAGAGGGATGGCAGTATCGATCTGCCACATGCCAAGTCAACTGCACTCAGCCATTCCTTCCTGGGATGCCTTACCTGTGTTTGGAGAAGGAGGCGCGCAGACAGGAGTCACAGGTGGTCCCTGCTCTCTGAGCAGCTCACCATCCTGGGGGAGGGACTTCAAAGCCAGGAGAAAACTCTTATTTTCTAGGTTTTCCTGCTAGACTCCTGATCATTTTGGTCTCTACCACAGAAGGTCAGTGGGGGAGGATGGGGAGTGAGAGGAGGGGGGGACCACAGAATAGTTGCTCAAGTATCTGCTGCAGGGCAGATCTCATGGGAGGGCTGGAACTCCTCATCACCTTTTTATTTCCACGGGGTAGATGCTGTTACAGACATTTTATGGATGAAGAAAAGCTCAAGTAACTTGCTGAAATGTCTACATGGATTGACCCTGAGTTCACATGGGAGAATCTGGGACTCTAAGTCTCAGTTTCACCATCTATAAAACAGAACAACTACATCTGCCCGATACCCCAGGAGCTGGTGTAAGACCAGACCAATGAGCCATGCATCCATTATGAGGTAGCAGGTGACTCCTGAAAATAGTCTGTATCGTGGTAAGCCCCATCGTGTAAATATTTCATAATGTATGCATTTGCTTGACAGGCACGCTGATATTGGTATCCATTTACAATTGCCTCCAAGCAAGCAGTTTTTGCCCTTCAAAATATTTTTGACTCTGATTTATTATCCAATCAGAGCATCTCTAAGGGACCCCTTACCTCCCTGGAACCCCTTAATCAGGGAGCAATTGCTCTTCAGTAGCACAGTAACACATTTTTCTAATTGCACATGGAAGTATAAAATACAGAACCTTCTTAATGTTTGCCCAAAGTGCAATTTCCAAATCAAGTAGCTCCATCACCCCACAGATGGAGCCTGTACACCACTGTTGATGAATGCATTCTAGGGAAGGCAGGGAAATCCATCTTGATGTGGGGCGGGAGAACTCCCATGTTTCTTTGGCTATTTGTCTTCCCTAGTATGGATGGCTATCACATCATTTTCTTCTTCATCCCGCATGGAAAAATTACAGCCCCTACTGGGCTGGCGTGACCCACCAGGTCTGGAGATAGCCACTCAGCATACGCAGCCAGCATCACTCACACAAACAAAGCCCCACCTGGGCCAGGAGAAGGAAGCAAGTAGGATGTGCCCGCAGGCTGCCAAGGTGCCCACAGGGCAGGGTTTTCTGCGAGCAGCGTGGTTTATAGGCTGCAGTGTCTTACCGCCTTGCAAAACATGTGCTGTTTTTCCTTAGCTGCCAGTTTAGGTAGAATGGCCAAATACTTATGGAAATGAAAGAAGGAGCCACTAATGATTGTGTCCAGATCAGGCTATCCAAGGTAAGATGGGCCTAGGTTTAGGGAAAATCCATGGAAACAAGGGAAAGCATCAAAAAAACTTTGAGATGTAAGATCTGTCAGAACCAGAAGCAGCACCATTAGCTTCTGTGCACTTGAAGTCAAATGCTTGCAAGAAAAATGGAAGAATTCAACCCATTAGTGGTTTAAACTGAAATACTTCTCTAGATGCCTCACCAGCACGACACCCTCGAGGCTTGCTGTGAACATTCAGTGTAGTCATGTTTGTTGAGTGCTTAGCTGAGCCTGACCCCAAGAGGGTGTTCATCACTTTGTGGCCAAAGGTGGTGGTGGCGGTGGTGGTGGCGGTGGTGGTGGTGGAAGAGAGAGGAACAGTATCCGGTAGCTGTGTTAGCGGAATGCTAGTGACATCGCTGTGCTGTGGGAGAAGAGGTGTGCACGGAAAGCCTCTCCAAGGCGCCAGAGCCGGCCAATGTGAGCAACCTGGTCCCCTGGGGAAGGAGCCAAGTTGCTCTGGAGTGAGGGGGAGGCGCCGTGGATCCTCTGCAGTTTGGGTTTGCAAATTCAGCTTCCCAAAGGCAGCATGGCATGGTGATCAAACATACCTGAAATTAAATACTGACCTGCCACTTACCAGCAGATCTTAGCCTCCTTGTCTAATTCTCTGACTCCCGGGCTCCCTATTTGTGACAAGCAGAGGTTAACAGCCACCGTACTGGTCCCAGGGAGCGCAGAATGACTGCATGTAGCCAAGCAGCTGGCACAAAGTTCTTGGTCAGCAAAGCAGCTGTCGCCTCCCTAGAATTTCATATATAATGAGGAAGAAACCAAGGTAGGCAAGATTAAAAGAAAATTCATGTGCTTCACACTGTTTCTTGAAACCAGGTTGTTGTTTTAAATACATTGAGCTTAAGGCTTAGAAAGTCACTTTTAAAGAAAACAAAATCTGGGGGGTCTGGGGGTCTGGGTGGCTCAGTCACTTAAGTGTCTGCCTCCAGCTCAGGTCATAATCCCAGGGTCCAGGGTCTTACTTTTGGTCCTGCTTAGTGGGGAGCCTGTTTCTCCCTCTCTTTCTAGCTCTCCCCCAGCCCTGCTTGTGTGCACTTTCTCTCTCTTAAATAAATAAAATCTTAAGCAAAATAAAAATAAAGCAAAGTCTAAAGTGCACTAAGCATCATGCATTGATTTCTATTTTAGACTCATTCATGGACTTCAGTAGGGTGTGCCTTTGCAAATCACACCTTCCTCTTAAGCTGGAGGCCAGGCCCTATCCACAGTGTCCTCCAGCTCTGAGGCTGCACCATGTCTGAAGGCCTGTGCTCAGACCTCAGGGTGAGATCCAAAGGCATGACAGGTGCCTGTGGCCACCTAGGATGGTGCAGGAGCTGAAGACCTAGCAGAGGTCACTTACTGGAGTTCAAGAGCCATGTTAAGGGAGGGTGATGTGGCCCAAGGTATATGTTGACAAAATGAATCTGGGTGCTCTAGTCGGATATATGGAAGAGAAAACCCAGAGGGCAGGGGGCCATTTGAAATACTTTAATTCCAGGAAAAGTATAGAGAAAACTCTACTTGGAGTGGTAGCAATAAAAATAGAGTAGGTGGTCAAAGCTAGGAACATCACAGTGATAAAATCTACAGATTTCAAATAGGTTATAAGAAGTTCATTCTGCCACATGCCAATTGAGTCACCAGGGCTTGGGACAACCCACCTTCAGACTTTAGGTCCCATTACCTTCCACCCCATCCCAAGAGCCAATCAGAGAACTGTTCTTGGCTTACCTGTGAACTACAGAACTGAGTCTACCTGCGTCTACACAGCTTCATCATTAGTTCTATGAAAATATTTGCCCAGGAAGATAAGGTTTTTGCCAAGGTCTCATTTCACCGTGTGCTTCAGGAAATCCTTATACTCTGATCAACTGGTTTAAAGCAAAGAGTTTGTCCATCTAGGCAAATAGCTCTGCTATGAGAATGATAGATTTTGCTCATCTGGCCAAATGGCTTATTACTAGCCAAGTTTACGTCTCAAGAATTGCTAATTCTAAACTACTATGGCACAAAACCTATTACCTAAATTAGTTATCCATCATAAAAGACTGCCTTAAACTATTAAAAACCAGGCCCCCAAACCTGGCAAATACTCTCCCTCACTTCCCCCATCTGAGATATTACCAAGACTGTCAGTAGGAATTCTCGCTTAAGGCAGCCAGCCTAATGAACCTCACTTGGGCCAAGAAGCTTTCTGGGGACCTTCTGCAGAGCTGACAAGCATCAAGCCAAAACCACCAGCCTGAGGTTCACAACCATACATAATTCCTCCTGTTTTGAGGAATTGTCTCTGGGTCATGATCCCAGAGACCATGACCATGCATGGTCGTACCTATTTCCCTCAAGCTGTGAGACCTCTCTCTGCTCTGACCCACCCCCCACACTCCACCCCCACACTCTTAGTGTTACTTTCCTTTGCCTCATATTAGAGCGGTATTATGTATTTGTTTTATTGCTGTTTGTGGTACCCTCTATATTTCATATAGAGATGCCAATAGTGTGCCTTGCACATGACCAGGGCATGACAAGCTCATTCTAAAAGCGTTTTTAAAGATTTCCAAAGCATTTAAGGAGAACGAGTCAAAGGAAGCATAAAATCTTAATTTTTTTCCCCCCTTAAAGCAAAATTCTAAAAGCAAGACCTCTGGTATAATTTAGAGTTGTGTTTGGCTTTACAAAATAAACTCCCTCTAGTTCTTTTCAGAATGTTTGATGATTAGCTTTTGGGCTCTTGTACTGCTTCCATGCACACATGCACACGTGCCTGCACACACACATACATCAAACCATGTCAACTTAGATGTCCCAGGACTGTACTTTAGTGTAATTACAGCAGCCTTCTTTGTCTCTTCCATCTTCTGTATCTTCGGCTTGGTGTTTTGAGATACTGATCTACTTCTTTCCCTGATCCTAGATCCTACTAGAAATGTGTCCCGGGCACTGTGCTGGGTGCACAGTGGGGCTCCTCTGTGGGTGCAGCCCAGATTTGTATGTGCTGCTGAGGAAGAACAGGTGACAGCACGTCACCAGTACCTAGACAAATTCTTTATTTTGCACAGGCACCTGGTTTCTAATTAAGCTTAGGCATAAACAGATAAGATTGATGGATTGCTTCATGATGGAGACAAGTGAGCATCAGGTGATGACAAACCTTGAGAGAAAAACAGTCAAAAGTGAGTACAGTGAGTCAGACACCATGGGACAGACTCAGCAAGAATGCCTGAGAGCTGGTGACCGGGAGGATGGGAACCCACCCTCATAGATCTTCTTGGCCTCATAGGGGCAGCAAACTATGCATGTCCTAAGACTTGAGCAAGATAAATCAGCACAAGCAAACATGCCCAAAGCTCTCTTCCCTTGCCACATTTCATTCTATTTGTCATAGTCCCCCCCCCCCCCCATGCTGTCACCATAACAACCACATTCTATGACAAATGACAGAGCCATCATCGGGAAAGACAGAAGAACCAGATATACCCAATGACTCTCCCATTCAATTTAACCTCAAATTTCCAGTCTCATTCTTTCTGTGAGCTTCAGCGTCTTGAGATAGGTCAGACCTGCCTGTGGATCACTGAAAATTTTCCAGCAGGATCTTCTATATGTTATAACCAGATCAAAGGTGTTTCTTTGACCCTCTCCAAATATTAACTGATCAACTTGATATTAAATGAATATAAAATATGAGTTTGGATAAAAACAAAGGTGAAAATTTCTAAAATAGGAAATGCATGTGTTCTTTTTCTGTCCATAAGGAAATGCAGAGTGACGTCGGTTGTGTCCTCCGACGTTGGAAAGAGGAACTCTTTCCAAACTTCATGCCCTCCAGACCTCTGCTCTATACATGGAGGAACACTCCCTGTCCCCCATCTGATTCGAGCCCCTTTCAGGAGTCCTTGAAGAGGACTGTTTACCTCACCAGTTACCCCACACCAGTTAAAGCCATCGCTTGGAACTGACTAGACCTAAAATCATGTTTTAGGATGGATAGCCCTTCTCAAAATTTTAGCCAGGGAGAAGATTAGGTTGGATGGACTTTAAAACATAGCCCAAGATTAAGTCTCCCTTATTTTAATGGCTCAGAAAAAATCTTTTAAGGAATTTATTTGTAAGCAACTTATATTGCCCAACTTTCTGTTTATGTACATATTCTGTTGGCTTATTTACCCCATTATAAATAAAAGTCTATTAAAAGGCTATCAGAGTAAGTATGGATTATTATTTTGCCTTTTTATTTTAATTTTTTAAAGATTTTATTTATTTGGCACAGAAAGAGCATAAGCAGGGGGAGAATCTGGCTCCCCACCAAGCAGAAGCCCCATATGGGGCTCTATCCTAGGACCCTGGTATCATGACCTGAGCCAAAGGCAAACTCCTAACTGACTGAGCCACCCAGGTGCCCTTATTTTGCCTTTTTAAATAATGAATCATTATTAAGGTGGCTTGAAGGAAAAACAACATGGCTATTTAATCCATCACATGGTGTGTAAACAATTCTATCTACAGATACATGTATAGATACACTGCATATATAGGTATATCACTTTACACATAGATATATCACTACATCTATCCATCCATCCATCTCACAATAGCCCAAATTGTGCAACAACCTCTTGAATGTTGCTATGTTTCTAATTTCACTTTCTTCTATTTTCCACACTGCAACCAAAGTCATTTTTCGAAATGTAAAAATGGTACTTTCATCTTACTATGCAAATAGTTCTTGTCTCTTTACATTGTTGAAGTTCAAAAGCCCTTCATGATTTTTCTCTCCAACAGCATCATCTGCTGCTCCATTCCCACTCTTCCTCTCTCCTCCAGCCCATGGGAACCCTCACCATTACCTCAGTGCTCTAGTGGCCTGTGCCTGTGTCCGTACTGGCCCTGCTGGGTCACCTGGCCTGCCTTCTGCCCCCTGTGAGCTCGTGTTCACCTTTCAAACCTAGATATGTATCTACTCCCCTCCCCTCAGCTCATTCACCCTCACTTTGGGTCACCACTCTATCCTGTATTTACCTTCATCAAACCATTGAAACCAACACTTGTTTATATTTGTGTCCCCTAACGAGGCTGTAAACTGTTTGGGGACAGGGTCTGTGTCTAGTTTTGTCTTTTCTGTGCTGAAAACAGTATACATAGTATACAGTAAGTGTGCAATATATATAAACTGAAGGAATGAATGAATGGAACTCTTGAGGATATTTCAATAACCTATAGAGAAACTGGAGAATAAATTTTTTAAGTTGTTCTTATAAAGATTTTACGTCTGCCTTTGGCTCAGGGTGTGATCCTGGAGTCCCAGGATCAAGTCCTACATCAGGTTCCCAGCATGGAGCCTGCTTCTCCTTCTGCCTATGTCTCTGTCTCCCTCTCTCTTTCTGTCTCTCATGAATAAATAAATAAAATCTTTTTAAAAACAGTATTAAAGATTTTATTTATTTATTTGAGACAGTAAGTGACAGAGAGAGCACCAGTAGGGGAGGAGTAGAGGGAGGGGGAGAAGCAGACTCCTCCCTGAGCAGGGAGCCTGATGCAGGGCTTCATCTCAGGACTCCAGAATCCTGACCTGAGCCGAAGGCAGATGCTTAACCAACTGAGCCACCCAGACACCCCTGATGTCCTCAAATTTTAGATTCACATAATTTCTTGCCCTTATGCTCTATTGAAGCTAGTATGGATCCCAAAGGACCAGTGTTAAGGAAAGCCACTTTCAAACCCTTTAAAAATTTTCACAGAGCACTAAACTTGTACTCCTTAGGATGATACAAATATAAATTAAGGGTAACCTTAATATCTCTTAATATAGCCTGAACCATTTATTCTCAGGTTCACATAAAGCTTGGTTTATAAAAAACTTATAACATAAAAATTAAAAAACAAAAGGTCAAATAGACATAATGAACAGAGGAAGAAATATAAATGACTGTTAAACATTTGAAAAATATTCAACCAAAAATTTTTTTAAATGCCAATGTGATATCGATATCATTTTTCACTCACTAAATTGGCAAACAGATTCAAGATCGAAGATATTCAATATTGGTGAGGATATAAACACTATTATTCACTATTATAGAAATGCAACTTTTGTTTTTTTTAAAAAAAGATTTTATTTATTTATTAATGAGAGACACAGAGAGACGCAGAGACATAGGCAGAGGGAGAAGCAGGCTCCCTGTGGGAAGCCCGATGTGGGACTCGATCCCAGCACCCCAGGATCATGATCTGAGCCAAAGGCATATGCTCAACCACTGAGCATCCAGGCATCCCAGAAATGCAAGTTTTTATTAAATATTTGTAAAATAAATTTTTAGTGCTTATCAAAATTTTATATGTGTATACCTAACTATTTAACCTGTAGAAGTATCTGTATATTTTGGATATAATAATGTATAACACCTCCTTATTTGTAGTGTTGAAAAATTGGATTCAGTTTAAGTGTATGTCAACAGAATCATGGTTATATAGAAAGCAGTACATAGAAATTACGGGATATTGGGACACTTGGGTGGCTCAGTGGTTGAGCATCTGCCTTTGGCAGATCACTGGTTCTCTCCCCAGTGGTCCCAGGATCAAGTCCCACATCAGGCTCCCTACATGGAGCCTGCTTCTCCCTCTTCCTATGTCTCTGCCCCATTCTCTCTCTCTCTCTCTCTCTCTTCTGTGTGTGTCTCATGAATAAATAAAATTTTTTTAAAAAATTATGGGATACTTTACTGGTGTTCAAAAGCATAGGTAGATCTATATACTAACATGAATTGTTACATAGGTTAAGTGAAAAGATTAAGGATCCCCCCATATTATAACTTCTATGTATGTATGTTCATCCATTGATAATTTGTATATACATAACACAAGGTCTGGAGATATGTTCACCTAATTTTTACCTTTGGGAAAAGGAATGGACTATGACTGTAGGGAAAGAACCTCCATGTTTTTCTTTATCTAATCTTTTATTGTCTTTTCTTTCCAACTTGAACATGTCTTATTTGGGGGAATAAACAATAGAGAGATTAAAAAATTTTAAGTGTACCACTAACTAGAACTCTTGTTATCTATCATGATATCACTGAACAAAGATGGCTTAATCACAGCAAAAGAAGATTAACGTACAATGTCTAGATGAACTCTCTGAGGCTACTGGTGCTAACAAGGGACAGGGTGAGGCAGACATAGTTTGTTGCATTAATAAGATTGGGAAGAAGTATACCCAACACCTAGAACCAGGTATTCAGGGAAAATGGTGAAAGGTACAGGTCAAGGCTAACAGCCAGTGTCCACAATCTCAGAGATTTACAGGGAATCCTCATACCAGGTGGCAGACTAGGAAAGGAAAGTGGAATGTGTTTGGCAGCAGGGATCAGAGACCTAGCCAAAAGCCTGGAGTGCGGGGAACAGACCTCAGGCCCTAGGGTGGAGTTTTGGGAGATAGCAAGAGCAAAGGAGAGCCTTCAGAGTACAATCTACCTGAGTCAGAGGTCGTGACAAGGCCACAGCTACGGACCCATAAAGAGAAAAGCAGACCCCAGTTTTAGAACGGTGGTGAGCTATCTGTTCACATGAAATGTGACCATTGACCAGGGTGTAGGGTAGGGACAGACCTATATCATAGTGCCACATGTTCTGAACTCTGGGTAAGAAGACTGTGGAAAGGGCAAACAGTCAGGTATTGGTATAATTCAGGGTAACTGAGAAAGTGCTGCAGACCTTGGCCTCTTAGTTAGCTCTCCAAAACTGTATGATCAGAATATGTTGGTCTAGACTGGAGATCAAAAAACAGGACCCCACAACACAATCTGAAGAAATATTAGAGATAGTGCTGACTCAAAATGAAGATTTCTAGAATCTCTGGTAGATATTCCTCAAAGAAGGCTTCTTATTTTGAGAGTCATTAGGCATTGAGAGACTGGTCACGTATCTCCGCGTTAGGTCTAAGCACATCGATCTTGTTGGTTCTCTCTCCTGAACTTTCCAGGAGAAGTATCTACCTGTAATTGATGGAGTAGCAAGCAAAAGGAAGAGACACCAGTGCTGTCTTAGATTTATGACCCCTTTTTTCACTCAAGGTAAGAACTCCAGAATTCAGAATACTATATTCTTATCTGATACATGGGACTAGATTAAATGTTGAACTACATGATAGATGAAGCTGAATTAATTAATGTCAGTTCTCATATAAATGGCTTATGATGAGAAACAATGAAATTAAGGAGAGTTGATGTGATACATCATCATTCCTCTTCATTTAATCCCGCTGAGAGGTGGGCCAGAGGAAGATGCATTGCATAAATGAAAAAATGGGCAGAGTTGGTAATATGTTTACATTCATTTCCTTTTCAGAGTTGTCAAGAGTTGTTCTCATGAACCTAAAATTCATATTTAGTGTACAAACAAGCTCCATGCTTTCATTTAAAAGCAATCTGGCTTGTTCTGTCTGGCAATAACATAACCCTTTATTTTAGCAACACAAATTTGGATGGAAAATCAGGGCAAGTTTTCAATGGCTGAAATATTAAAGCTTTAACATCTTTCTAGTTAAGTCCTGGATGAGATGAGCTCCCTTGAAGCCTGGCACACATGATAGCAGGGAATTCAGTATTCCTCCAACTTGGCCCACGTGCTTTCAGAAGTCAAAGCCAGACTATCCCCAGGAACTACAGAGTCCAGTCTGATGAGCAAATCCACAGTTTTTCCTAGTCATTATCTCCCTGCTCTCTGCGAGGGATGGGTGCTCCATGGTAAAGCAGAGAAGTATCCTGACTTAGGTTCCAGGGTGCAAGTATGTGAGAGAGGAGACATTCCTTTACATTGCAAAAATCTAGTATGCTAATTTTGTTACCAACTGATATGCAACCAAAGTATTTTTTAAATTCATTAAATGAGGGATGCCTGGGTGGCTCAGTGGTTGAGCGTCTGCCTTTGGCTCAGGGTGTGATCCCAGTGTCCCGGGATTGAGTCCCACATCGTGCTCCCTGCATGGAGCCTGCTTCTCCCTCTGCCTGTGTCTCTGCCTCTCTTTCTGTGTCTCTTATGAATAAATAAATAAAAATCTTTTAAAAATTCATTAAATGAGTACATACCTACTAGGCCTGGTGGGGTTGAGGAGACCAAGGTGAGTAAGTCAAAATTCCAGTCCTGGAGAGATTCATGGTCAGGGACATAGACACCTGAACAGAGAATGTGTCAAGTACAGTAACAGAGCAAGATCAAGGTGCTGTGAGAGCATTTTGTAAGCTTGTGGAAATGGTAGATGTCCCCCCAGAAACACCACCTTCAGGCAGTGCTCAAATTAAATAGATAAAAGGTCACCAGTCAGAGGGAAGATGATGTGTGAAGCAGACAGAAATGCAAAGAAAAGGCATTGAAGCCTGGAATGCATAGTTTGATTCTATGCCTATCAGATTGTCAATGATTAAAATTATATATGTGATACTGTGTGGCCAACAGTATTGGAAACAAGCCCTTTCAGGTTTGCTGGTTAGGGTGGAGGCTGGTCCAAACCCTGTTGAGGACAACTAGGGAGATCACTCATGTTCACAAAGACACCTATGGGTAATCTAGCAGTTCCTCTTTTAGGAATGCAACACAATGGTGCCAAACAAAACAAAACAAAACAAAACAAAACAAAAAACAAAACAAAAAAGAAAGAAGTCTCAAAAGAATGAGTTGGAAGGATCTCCAAGATATATTACTCCGGAAAAGCACAAGCTGCAGAACAGCAGGTATGAAAGACTACTATTTGTGTAAAAAAAGGGACATTATAGAATAAAGAATAAATATAAACATTCAATACTGTATGCATAAAATGTCTCTGAAAAGACACAAGGAACTTATAAATGTGTTGCCTCAGGAGAGAAACTGGCAGGTGTCTTTCTTTTCTTTCTTTTTTCTTTCTTTCTTTCTTTCTTTCTTTCTTTCTTTCTTTCTTTCTTTCTTTCTTCTTTCTTTCTTTCTCTCTCTCTCTTTCTCTCTCTTTCTTTCTCTTTCTCTCTTTCTTTCTTTTTTTCTTTCTTTGTTTCTTTCCTTCTTTCTTTCTTTCTTTTCTTCTTTTTCTTTCTTTTTTCCTATGGTGAGAACTATTAAGATCTACCCTCTCAGAATTTCATGTGTGTAAAACAGGATTGTTAATTACAGTCACATTTCTGGATGTTAGGTCTCCAGAACTTACTCACTGTGTATAACTAAAAATGTACCCTATGGCCAACATGTCCCCATTTCCTCCTCCCCTTAACCACTGGCAACCAGCATCTACTCACTATTTCTATGAGTTTGACTATTTATGTTTCAAATAAAAGTGAGATTATGCAGTATTTGTCTTTCTGTGTCTGGCTTATTTCACCTAGCATAGCGTCCTCTATGTTCATCCATGTTGGATGGCAGGATTTCCCTTTTATTTCAGGCCAGATAATGTCCTATTGTGTGTGTGTGTGTGTGTGTGTGTGTGTGTGTATAACATTTCTTTATCTATTAATCCATCAATAGACATTTAAATTATTTCCATATCTTGGCTGGTGTGAATAGGCTGCTGTGAATGTGAGAATACAGCTATCTCCTTGATCTCCTAATTTCATTTTCTTGATATGTACCCTTTCATAACTTTATTTATATGTTTATTTATTTTTAAGTAGGCTCCACACCCAACGTGGGGCTTGCACTCACAACATTAAGATTGGAACCTGAGCTAATATCAAAAGTTGGATGCTTAACTGCCTGAGTCACTCAAGCATCCCTTTTAAATTTTTTTATTTTGATTTTTAATTTTTTAATTGTATTCCCTTCCAAAACTTTAAAGTGTATGGTTTGTTTACAAGAATAATCTACTGCAGGGGGAGCTGTGGAAGATGAGTGCAAAAAGGTTGTGTGTGAAAGGCTCATTACCTCAATTTAAGAAGAAAGGCATAGTGGAGTGATGTGTTGGTGTTCAGGACATCAGCCTTGGTGGCAGAGAGACCTAGCTTTAGAATCCCACCCAACACTTCCTGGCTGCCTTTGGGACAGTACTTGGCATGTTTCCAACCACAGGAGGTCTCAATAAGTCCCGCTCCTTCCCTCCTTCTCTTTTTAACTGTCTACTATGTCCTGGCTTACCTGGATAACAGGGTGTTCACTGAGGCAGACTTGCGGGGGGTGGTGCGCATTTACCTCCTTGGTGCCTAGTGCTTTTCCAAGCCCTTTTTCTATATTAGAAAAGGCAGTTAAAAAATGAGACCCATTGTTTTAATTATTTGTTCACCAGGGGACACATTACTACAGTTTCATGCATCTCAGAGGGAGGGCTCATGAATCAATATAGCACAGAGGAAACAAAGTGAAGATGGAATTGAATGTGAGAGGCTACACAGAAGTGCCCTCAGATTAGCTCAGGCAATTCAATTTACCATGGCCCTCGCCATCAGCAAAATGTCATTACACTGTACTTCACTTCCTTCCTAGAATGACTAAGCGGATGAACAAGGCTCATATTGTCATGCAAGCAGTTTATCATCATGGTTTGGAATGTAGCAGGCTCTCTAAGGAACCAAGGAGACTGGAGATTTTGACTGTCAGGACCCAGAGTCCTTATGGTGGCAGGACCTGAGGACAACAGGACTGGAAGCTCTTAAGGCCACCTGGAGAGGGGAATGGAAGGGTAGGAGATTCCCAGGGACTTCTCATTTATCCTGGTATAAACTAATATTTTGGTGTCTACATTTTATAAATTAGAAAGTGCCTCTCTTCTGGGTTTCTTCCCTTTTCTGATTTATTCTTTCATTTATCCAACACATATTTGTTAAATGCCTATTTATTCAACATCGTGTCAAGCAGTCAGAACTCATAGAAGAATAAGACTGTTTCTGTCCTCAAGGAGTTCATTCCTCTATATGCCCTTTACCTCCTTCCTACTGAATTTGCATTCTTCAGTTCAGAATGTCTACCAGTATCAACATCAAATGTGTGTACACACACAGACACACATAGCTGTTGTTGCTAAAAGACTGGTAGTATAAACTTCAGTTTATACTGAAACCTTCAGTTTAACCTTCAGTTAAACTATAAACCTTCAGTTTATAAAAACCTTCAGTTTTTCTCTGGAGAAATCATCCCAGGCCTCAACATTTGATAATGGTGATTCCAAGACTTGGTATATGTACTAGACTACTTGAACTAAGTGGCCAAATTTAGCATGACCAATAATAGATCAAACTGACAGTATGCACCTCTTGGTATAATTCAATGGGAAATACAAATTATTTGTATCAAGTCAGTAGAAAACAATCAGAAGAACCCAGAACCCGGGCATCCTACAAGACAACTGGCTTGGCCTTTTCAAAAATGTCAATGGCAAGTGTGGTAGCTACTTTCCAATATGGCCCCACAATGATCATAGCTTCCTGGTACTCATGCCCTGGTGTAATCCCCTCCCACATTGACTAGAGTTTTGCAGAGTTAACTATATATGGCTTCTGAGGTGAAATCATAAAGGATATTGTGGCTTCTGCTTTGTATCTTCCTAGATCAGTTGCTCTGGAGGAAGCTAATCATCATGGCCTGAGAAGCACACATAAATACTCCTACAGAGTGGTCTATTGGTGAGGAACTCTCCTGCCAGCAGCTGGAACCATCTTGTCAGCCATGTGGGTGAGCCACCTTGGAAGTGATACTCCAGCCTTGAACAAGCCTTCAGATAACTGAATTCTCAGGTGAACTATTGACTACTTCATGAGAGACCCCAAATCAAAACTATACAACTAAGCCATTCTCAAATTCCTACCAATAGCAAGTACGAGATAATAAATGTTTAGAGTTTTTTTAGACACTAAGTTTTATGGTTATACAACAATTTGCTATTTTCTTATACAACAATAGATGGCTAATACATCATGAAAGAAAATAAAAAGCAGAAGGACGATTCTAGATTAAAGGAGATTAAAAGAACATAACCACCAAGGTTAAGATACAGCTCTTCATTGAATTCTGGAAGTGAGGACACAGCTAACAGGATGTTTATTTGGAGGAAGATTGGGGAAATTTAGATAACATTTTTGAATCAATGTTAAGGTTTTTGGATGTGATAATGGTATTGTGGTTAAGGGAGTTAATGTCTTTGTTCTTAGGAGAAGCAAGCTGGAGTAGTCAGGTGAAATGTCATGATGTACATAGTATTTAATACTTTTCACCATAAATTTATGGAAAGAGATAAAGCAAATGAAATAAATTTTGGTGAAGATTATGTTGTTTACTATTCTATTCCTTTGGGTTTTTTTTAATACATTTGAATATTTTTAAAATAAAAATTGGGAGGAAATGTGCATGCAACTTGAACCAATAATTACCTTCCAAGTATTTGTCCTAGTGATATAACTAGAATGACCACAAGAGTTTTTAAAAAGATTTATTTATTTGTTTACTTTGGAGATAGAGAGAGCACAGGAGGGAGGGGGAGAGGTGAGGTGGAGAGTCTAAAGCAAACTCCATGCTGAGCATGGAGCCAGATGTGGGGCTTGATCTCAGGACCCTAAGATCATGACCTGAGCCGAAACCTAGTTGGATGCTTACCACCTGCACCACTCAGGTGCCCCTTTTATTTAAAGAACTAGAAGAATTTTTATCATCTTTTTCATAGTAGTCAAAATGCAATTTTTACATGGATATTTTTAGGCTATTTTTTATATTTTTAGATATTTATTTTTTAAATATGCCTTCCAAATTATAAAATTAAATTGTCCACTATGTAAATACTCAACCGGTAGAAGAATCATTAAGTTACATCAATACTATGGAATACCATAATACCATAAAAAATGATGTTGGAAATGAATATTATCCGTATTTTTTTAAAACCTAACCAAGTGAATAAAAGCACATAATAAATCAGCAGGATTAGCATGATCTTATTTCTAGAAAACATGTGTGGAAAAACATGTGGAAGAATAATTCCACAAGAAATCCCACTAGGGTGCTATTTCTGTGTCACCAAATAGTGGATATTTTTTCCTTCTTTTTACTTGTCTGCATTTCCTAATTTTCTTCAATGAATATGCACTGACTTTGTTATAAGGTAAAAAAAAAGAAAAAGAAAAGGTTACTATTGTTTTGAAAAGATGGAGGTGCTGTTTCATTTTGGTGTCCTACACTTATATGCAAACTGGCTCCTATCCTCATGAGAAAAATCAGGTTAGCCTAGTTCATGTTGAGGACATGAAGTGTAGACCTAACATGAACCTTGGAACGGTTAAAAAGAAAAGTCCAGGGATCCCTGGGTGGCTCACTGGTTTAGCGCCTGCCTTCGGCCCAGGGTATGATCCTGGAGTCCCCGGGTCGAGTCCCACATCAGGCTCCCTGCAGGAGCCTGCTTCTCCCTCTACCTGTGTCTATACCCCTCTCTATTTATCTCTCATGAATAAAATAAAATCTTAAAAAAAAAAAAAAAAAGAAAGAAAAAGAAAAGTCCAGTTGGCCCAACAAATAAACATACAAGTGAGTCCTAACCAACCCAAATGAGTAGAATTTCCTCTGCATAGTTAAGCTGGACAGTCCAATCCAAAGGTGACCCTTCGGTCCCTCCTGTGCCCTTGCCCCAGACACTGCTATGTCTCAAAGGTCCTCTTTTGGGAGTCCCTAGTGGGGTTCCTGGATTTCCCCCTATTTTTGCTCCTCCCATAGCTGCTCCCAGAAGGCCCTCATCCTAGTGGCCATTCTCCTGGACCTCTGTGATTCCTGGCTCCCATGAGGAGGCGGCTCCTCCTTCACTGCTGCTACTGCCCTCTCTCCAGATTACAGAGCCCTCTGTCCCCCTTTCTCAGAAAGAAAAAAAGGCACTGTCCCAAAGGGTCATCTTCAGGCCTCACTCACACCAGCTGCTTCTTCAATGCTTATCCCAAAAGCTAAGGCAAGAAGGACTCTGAGTCACAGACTTCCAGTCTTCATGCTGAGATACATCCATACCAGCTGGAAGAAGGTACAAGCCTTCACAGTGTCCCTCACTTTGCCCACTCTATGGGGAGCTTGCCTTTTTATTTTTATTTTTTACTTATTTGAGAGAGAGAGCATGAGTGCTAGTGGGGGGGGGGGGGGTGCAGCAGAGGGAGAGGGAGTCTGATGCTGCGCTCCTTTCCAGGACCCTGGGGTCATGACCTGAGCCAGAGGCAGACGCTTAACCCACTGAGCCACCCAGGTGCCCCGAACTTGCCTTTCAATTCTGTATTATGGCCCAATTTCCATCCTCTGAAGGCACATGCAGATTCCCTGGGGCTAACCTCTCTGACCTCACGTGTGTAGTTCAGGCTGCAGGGCTTCAGAGCTGTCCACATGGGAACATCCACTTGTGCACTTGATCACGAGGCAGTGAAGTCCGGTCCTCCCCCTGAGGGAGGAGCCCCTGGGCTCAGCCGGCGGCCGCGCGGCCCGGCTCCAGGCTCCACGAGGCGGCCGGTGCAGCAGGTGCCCGGGCTTTCCAGACGCACCTGACCGGGAACTCGGCTTGCTCATTTACCCGCCCGGGCACGGGGGAAGTTATTTAATTTTCCGAGTCTCATAGTTTCCTTAGCCGTGAAATGAAGATCAAAGTATTTAGCTAATTGGGTTCGATGATGATAAGCACGATGCTCGGCCAATTTCCGTGTTCACCCTCAGTTTGGATTTGGCCACACTCGGCAGTTTCTCTGTCCCTCTTTTCTCTTTTTCTTTCTTAAGATTTTATCTATTTATTCATGGGAGACACAGGCCGAGGGAGAAGCAGGCCCCCGCGGGGAGCCCATGCGGGACTCGATCCCGGGACCCGGGGTCCGCCCGGGCGGACGCGGACGCTCCCCCGCCGGCCCCCGGGGCCCCCTCGGCGGTTTCTCTTAGACACGGGGCCCCCCAGGCCGCGGAGGACCACGCTCACGCTCACGACCCGGCAGCCGGCGCGGGGAGCAGCAGTAGGCGCGAGCCCCGGGAAGGGCTCCGAGCGCGGGGCAGAGGCGGGGCTCGCAGCCACGCGGGGAGGCGGGGGCGGGCGCGGGCGCGAGCGGGGCCCACTGTGACCGCGGGCTCCGGGCTCCGCTGGCGCTGCCCGACTACTGAGCGCTCCCCGTTAAACTACTGCGCGCTTGCATGGACACCGGCTGCTCTGCACTGGGGGTCCTGGGAGGGCTGGGAGGCAGCCTGGCTGTGGGATGGGCAGGGGACGGGAGGGCCTTGCAAGGTGACACATCCCCACGGTGCCCCTTCTAAACCCTTCCTGGGTGGCACGGGGCGGGGCCCCTATTGGACAAGACCTAACGTGAAGTGCCCTGGCAGATCCCACTTCACGTGGCCTGTGCAACAGCCTGCGGGTGGAGAGGCAACCACCAGATACGCAGCCTCAATCACACGAGGGTGGGTCAGGAGTTAAAAAACAAACAGGTGGGGAGGGGACACCTGGGTAGCTCAGCCGTTGAGCATCTGATGCCTTTGGCTCAGGGTATGATCCGGGGTCCTGAGATCGAGTTCCGCATCGGGCTCCTCGCAGGGACCTGCTTCTCCCTCTACCTGTGTCTCTGCCACTCTCTGTGTCTCCCATGAATAAATAAATAAAATCTTTTTTTTTTTTTTTAAAAGCAAGCAGGTGAGGAAATTCAGTGAACCAACATGTAATAGCACAGTGGATGAAGGGAAGACGAGCTGGAGAAATTGAGCCAGAATTCAGAGGTGAGCAGTAACTTTTTAAGGGATGTCTATGGCCACTGGCAAAATTGAGCCATGACCAGTCGAGGAACCAAAGAGTATTATTTTGATGTTCCCGATGTGGTGCCTGATACACGGTGGCTACTCCCCAAATTCTGTTGAACGAATGGATTAGTTTCGTGAGCCAAAGAACAAACTTTATGCTTCTCCTGAGACCTGGTGAAAGGGGCTACCGCGGGAAACTCTCGTCCGTCCTTCCCAGCCTCTGCAGGCATAAAGAAAGAAATTCAACAGATTATTTTTATTCTTTTCTCTATGCATTGGGGGCTTCATTAATCTTCCGGGTAAAAGAAGAATCTAAAATATCTCTTTGCTCCCCAAGAATAAGTTCTACTTCTTTAAAGAGGGCCAGAATTTTCCTAAGATGGGCTCAATGCAGTAAAGAGATGGATTTAGGAAAAATGCTATAATTCCTGTTCGTTGGCCCCGGGGCTGTAAATTACTGTGTAGGATTGTGGGCTCTGCCACTGGCACATTGCCATGTTGTCTAGTGACTGCTAGAGCAGAAAAATGGCAGGCTCATGTTGTTGGGAGGGTGCAAGGTCACGCAATGACATATGGAGAGTGTGTTTTTGCTAAAAGCCCCCAGCTTCCTCATAGGACCTGCTTTAGCTAAAAGGCATGCGCACAGTCCAGTGCAGACAGGTTTGTAGAGATAGCTATTGCCATAGCTTCTCCTCCCTGGATTTCCGCAATTTATTTTTTGTCATTTGTTTTTTAGTTGTTTGGACCAAATTCAAAATCATAAAATAAAACCATCTCGTGTTATTTTGTTAGACCTGATTCATCTCGGGGCACCTGGGTAACTCAGTGGTTGAGTGTCTACTTTCAGCTCAGGTGGTGATCCCGGGATCTGGGATTGAGTCCCAGATTGGGCTCCCCTGAGGGAGCCTGCTTCTCCCTCTGCCTGTGTCTCTGCCTCCCTTTCTGTGTCTCTCATGAATAAATAAATTAAATCTTAAAAAAAAAAAAAAAGATCTGAAGCACCTAATCTTTTCTGATCCTAATTACACAATAAAATATTTAACATTTATTGAGTGTCTACTCTGTGCCAGGTACTTTGTGGACTGCCTTTAATTTCATAGCAAGCCTGAAGGTAAGTATTATTAACATCTTCATTTTATAGGCTATGAAACTAAGGCGCATCAGTGGCTTGCCCAAGATGACATGCTAGTATGTAGGCAGAGGTAGAGTTTGATGCCAGTAAATTTCACTCTCAGCCCATGCCTTGGCCAGATTATAACACATTGCTTTAGCCACTTTCATGAGGATGCCTTTGAGATCTTTACTCAAGCCACTAATGGAGATACTGAGCCTGGGGCCAGGGCCTGGGACCGGTCATAAGCCCTGCTACTTGGAAGCTTCCTCTGGGTCACCTTCTTGGCCTAATGGCAATCTGAATCTCCCTGGTGCTTTGCTATTCAGACAGATTTCTCCATGATGTGCAGAAAGGTATCAGGGCACTTCATGTTAGGTCTTGTCCAAATAGAGGTACCTATGCCCCCTACCCTCATCTGTTCGTTCAACCTAACTCCTTTGTTAAAGGACATTAGATTTGTCCACCATGAGTTATTACTTAAAGAAAGCATGCTGAAGCCTATCTTCAGGTTTCCTCTTCCAGATTTATATCCCCTGCCTCCCTCTCTCTTCCTTGTCTTGTTTTACTAAGGATTTGAGGTGTCTTATAGGGAAAACCTGTAGTATAATGGTAAAGCACAAATAAGCACTATAAAACAGGATGAGGAGCTTTAAATCAGAATAGGAAGACTGACAAGGGGCAGAAAATAAATCCAATTATGCAGACTCTAAAGGTTTTTGTAGTTGATACAGTTGAGCCTAAAGCTGTTTGAGACAGCCCATGACAAAATTCTTATCACAATGGGGAAAAAAGTTCATGCTGGGTACTCAGGAGGAGAAAAAGCTTTGTTTAGATTTAGTTTTATAAGAAAATGTTCTCATCCTGTTTTGTTAAGAGTGCTCACCTTCAACTCTTTCCAGAATCTTGCTTGGAACTGACCTGATCCATACCTGTCAGATGCTTGCACAATCTACTTTCTTCTTCTTTATAAGAAAATGAAATTAGGGACAGCCCCGGTGGCGCAGCGGTTTAGCGCTGCCTGCAGCTTGGGATGTGATCCTGGACCCGGGATCGAGTCCCACATTGGGCTTCCTGCGTGGAGCCTGCTTCTCCCTCCGCCTGTGTCTCTGCCTCTCTCTTCGCTCTCTCTGAATGAATGAATAAATAAATCTTAAAAAAAATGAAATTAATTTATCTGACTTCTAGTACTTTCAACAACTATTACAAGGCCACAAAGAGGCTTCAGGTGCTACTTAAAATCAGGAGGGAAATTTCTAGAAGAAAAAAAGACATCAATTCTTCTTACTTCTTACTGAAAAGGATTGTATGCATGGTCTATGCATTTATTCTACAAATCTGAGCACATATTATATGTGGAATTGAATGATAAGCCTAAACTTTGAATCAGTCTTTAAAAATATTAAAGGAAATTATGGGGATCCCTGGGTGGCTCAGTGGTTTAGCGCCTGCCTTCGGCCCAGGGCGTGATCCTGGAGTCTCGGGATCGGGTCCCGCATCAGGCCCCCTGCCTGCGTGGAGCCTACTTCTCCCTCTGCCTGTGTCTCTGCCTCTCTCCCTCTCTCTCATGAATAAATAAATAAAATCTTTTAAAAATATATTAAAGGAAATTATGTTACCATGATTTTTTAAAAGACTTTATTTATTTATTCATGAGAGACACAGAGAGAGGCAGAGACATAGGCAGAAGGGGAAGCAGACTTCCCAAAAGGGAGCCTGATGCAGAAGTAGATTCCAGGACCCTGGGATCACAACACAACCTGAGCCAAAGGAGATGCTCAGCACTGAGCCACCAGGCAACCCACCATGATATTTTATAGAGAAAATAATTTATTGCTTAAATTGAAAACATTGCAAGCTCCGCTTCTCCTTCAGTTGTGAAATGTAACACATACAAAATAGTGCATAAGGTATACATGCATAACTGGCTTATAATTATAAGGCAAATATCCATGTAACTACCACTCTAGTCAAGAAAAAAACTTTGTCAACACCCCAGAAGCTGCCTTCGTGGCCATTCTCTATCACAAACATCTCCACTCAAAGAGTTAACCACTATATTAAATTGTGTAATGAATATTTCTTTATTTGTATCATTTTGTGACCAATGTGTATAACCTAAATAATATTATTTAGTTTTGCCTGTTTTGATTCTACTATGCTTGTTTTGAGTCTATTATGAAGGAATCGTACTGCGTGTCATCTTTTATGCCATGATCATCCATGTATCCCAGCGCACACATGCACATATTTTGCTAGAGAATATGGCTAGGAGCGGAGCGGTGGGTTCTTAGGTTATGTGCATCTTCAAATTTACTGAATAGTATCCAGTTGTTTTTCAATGTGGTGGTGCCAATTTATGGTCCCTCTCCTGGCCATCATTTTGGTAGTGTAAAATATTTTAATTTTGGCAATTAGGAGGATATGCAATGTTATCTCCTTAATTTGCATTTCCCTAATGACTAATATGTTGAAGGATAAGTAAGCATTTATCGTGCATTTGGATCTTTTGCAAAGTACCTATTGAGGATTTTGATCTAGTCTTCTATTGGGTTGTTGTTTATCTATTCTCATTGATTTGCAGGAGTTTGCCATATGTTCTGCATTCTGGTATGCTATTGATTTTATGTGAGACAAATATCTTCTTCCCTTTCTGTGGCTTGCCTTTTTATTCTCTTTACAGTGTTTTTTGCTGTTGTTGTTTTGTGGGTTTTTGTGTTTTGTTGTAGTTTTCTTTTTTTTTTAACAGAAGTTCTTCATTTAATATCCAATTTATCAAACTTTTCCTTTATTATTGTTTTCACGTCTTGAAAGAATCCTTCCATATTCTTTAGAATGTTGTCTTTCCCATGGAATCAACTTTGCGTATGGAATAAGGTAGGAATGCAACTCCATTTTTATCCATATCAATATCTTATTGTCTCAGCACCATTTATTGTAAAGGCTGACCTTACTCGTGAACCTGCAGGGCCTCTTCTGCAGTGTCAATGTTTCCCTGCCCACATATTAATAGATTTTTTAAAGAGTTCTCTACTGTGTTTTACTGTCCTATTGATCTCTTCCTGCACTAAACCACATTTCCTTAAATATTATACCTTTAAAATTAGCCTGGATTTCTGGCAGACCAAATTCTCTACACTATTCTTGACCATTTGGAGCTCTTAGCAATTTCCATAAAAATCTTAGCATCATCTTATTGAACCCTACAAAAATCTTGTTAGGACTTTGGAATTACAAAAATCTAGATAAATTTGTGGAAAAAATTACTATGTGACAATATGGGGTCTTTGCATTATGGTTATTCGATTTATTTAGGTTTGTTCTCATTTCTTTCAGTAAGATTTGTTCTTTTCCCTGCAAGTTTTTGAACATAATTTTTTTTTTCAAGATGCTTCATATTTCTGAAGTAGGGAAACCCAGAAAATTTTGCTTCAGTGTCCTTTGCCCCTGGGACAGGCACATGTGACCTGGGCCACCCACCAGACTCACTTACATGAGATTTTAATTGAGAAGTGGACAACTTGAGGAAGGGGCTCATGTGGGAAATGACTGGCTGGTGGGGGCTGTGGCACAATCGCTGAGCATCAGAGGGCTGTACATGGTTGAGTTTCAGAGCAGAACCAGCATCACTGAGACAGTAAGGTGATCTGCTTCTTGTTCCTAGAAGCTTAGTGTGAAAACGAGCACCCCCCCCCCCCCACCAACCCCCTTCAATCTCTGGAGTCAGTTCTGTTGTTTGCAAACACCCTGATCATACTATAAATTGAATATTTTTTAAAATGTAATTTTCTAATGTTTTCTTGCCAACATGTAGAAATGTAGCTAAATTTTATATATCGATTCTTTTTTTTTTAATTTGGCAACCTTTCTAAATTCTTTTATCAATGTCAGTAGATTCCATTTAGATTTCCAATAAATATGTGCATTATCTTCAAATAACAACAATTTTATTTCTTTCCAATCTTTATACTCTCTCCTTCCTCATTTCTTCTGTTCTTCCTCCTCCTCCTCTCCTTTCTTTCTGTTACCCTGCCCCTCTCTTTTCTCTTTAAGTATTAAATAGAATTTGCACCTGGAATCATCTAGGCTTGAGGTTTTTTGTATGGGAAGTTTTTGCTACCTGATTCAATTTGTTAAATTGTTTTCACTCAATCCAAATGTTTTACCTCTTGTCAGTTTTGATAAATTGCATTTCTCTAGGAATTTGTCTATTTCATCTAGAATTTCAAATTTACTGTCCTAAAATCATTCATAGTATCTTCTTATTATATTTTAATACCTGCAGCATTTGTAGTAATGTCTTTTTCTCTTTTTTTTTAGTAATGTCCTTTTCTATTACTATTATTAGTTATTTGTACCTTCTCTCTCTTTTTAATTGAGATGTAATTGACACCTAGCATTATATTAGTTTAGGTGTAAAGTTTCAATATTTGTGTATATTGTGAAATAATCACCACAATAAGTCTAGTTAGCATCCAATATCACACACAGTCACAAAATATTTTTGTGTGATGAGAACTTGTAATAAGATCTACTTCCTTAGCAACTTTGAGATACACAACATGGTATTATTAGCTATAGTCACTAAGTTGTACATTATATCCCCATGATTTATTTTATGACTGGAAGTTTGTACTTTTTGCACCACCCCCCGCCCCTTAGCCATTTTGCTCACCCCTCAGCCCCTGCCTCTGGCAACCACCAATCTATTCTTTGTATCTATGAGTTTGGTTTGTTTGTTTGTTTGTTTGTTTGTTTGTTTTTAGATTTCACATACAGGTGAAGATCATATGCTGTTTGTCTGACTCACATAATACCCTTACAGCCCATCCATGCTGAATTGGCTATATGACAAGATTTCCTTCTTTTGTACTTCTCTCTTTTAACTTTATGGATTTTATTAGGAATTTGTCAGTCCTGTTAGTTTTACAAAGAACCTTTCTGTTTTATTAGAAATTTTACTGTCTCCTTTAAAATTTCTTTGGGTTTATTTTGCTGATTGAATGCTTAGATCTTTAATTTTTCAGCTTTCCTTCTTTTCTGATATACACATGAAAAGGATAAGTCTTTCTTTCCGTCTATTTGGCTGTATCTCAAGTTTGGTATGTTGTATTCTGTTAATTTTCAGTGTAAAATATTTTCTAATTTCTGTTATTTGTTTTTTTTGAATTTTAATAATAGATTTTATTTGACCAGATATATCTATAATATTATCATATCAACATGTAATCAACACAAAAAAAATACAATTTTTTAGATTAATTCTTCAAAATCCAATTTGTGTGTTTCACATTTATAACATATTTACATTAGGTACTACGCTGTCATAAAAAATAATTGGTCTGCATTTACGTATGTCATAAAAGTTACAGATGAAAAAAATAGATCCCCGTACCCACATCGTTACAAATATACTTCTTTGGCTCATGACTTATATGAAATATTTATGATTAGAAGGGAAATTGGCCTACATAATCCTTTGTCCATATTATAATATTATATTCCCTTTTTAATGCCTTCTGACATCCAATAAGTATTAGTTATCTCTATCTTGATTAAAATATATCTCTCCATCTCACCAATAGCTCCAGGGTGTTGAAAAGCAAATTGTTGGTTCTCCAAGATAATTAGTTATTTAATTACAAAAATTTCATTTACTTTCATAAGACTACAAACCTTAACCATGTATTTGTTATAACTACAAAACATGTTTAACATTTATTTTAGAGGAACAATATTTGTTTACTTAGATTGTTGAATATATTTGTTGAAAAAAATAGATTTTGCTCACAAGCCTTAAATGCACTCACCAAGTCTACTATTAATGAACTCACTATTTTATATATACTGAGTGGTTTCTTTCATTAGCAAGGAAACATCAGATTCTAGTGAAGATTTTCCTCCCTGCACCCTGCTTGAAATAGAGTGCCCCTGGCAGATTTCAGTTCGAACACAATATGAAGATTCTCTCTTCTCCAAAAAAGTCAGTATGTTTGAATACAGGAGATGTAGAGTGAATAAGACAGGGAAGGCTCCTGATCTTATAGACCTGACATTCTCAAGTGAGGCTTGGCAAACTGCAAGCTGCAGGCCAAATCTACTCTCTGTGCCCTTGTTGACTGTACATGGGCATCCATGCACAGAGTGACCTTGGAAGCCACATATGAAAATGTCATCACTCTGCCTGGGCCCTTGACAGAAAGCAGACATCCCCATGAATTAAAAGAAAAATTCAATTTAATTAAGCTGTTCACATTTTAGTAGTATGGACACACAATGAGTGTGGGTTCCAGATGGTGGATGATATAATGATACACCAGGTGGGAAAGATGCCGGGGAGGGGGCAGCAGCAAGCAACAGGTTTTGGGGACAGAATAATGAACATGTGTGAGACATTGGAGCTGGTCAACAACAGATGGACTTGTCTGGAGCTCAGGTGAGAGTTCCTGGCTGGGGAGACTAGATCTGGAGTCATCATTATTATAAAGGTAATTAAAGCCATTGGTGAATGAGGAGGCCCACAAAGCAGGTGAACATTTCTATTCTCTCTAGATACAGAGTTGATGTGCAGAGTTCTATTGTGGTGTCCTGGGTCTTTAATTCTGAGAGCATTATCTATTCTGAAAAATGCTTTTTGCTGCCCTGTAAATGGTACTAGAAGGTACCATATCTCCTTTGGAAATGTGGAGTGACTCCTTCCTTTCGTTACCAGCTCCTGAGCACAGAGGTGAAGCTGTAGCCTCTGACTCCCATCACAGCAAGTGAGTACTAATGAGAACAGCTGCCTTCAAACACTAGGAGATGCATAAACCAGCAATTAGCTATGCTGCCAGGTGGGGAAAGGGGAATCAGGCTGAGAGTCAGACAAACTTCTGAAAATATTCTTCTTCCAAGTGGGGCCAGGGTAGTGGGGGAGTTCTGCTGTTGGGCTGTTGGGATGAGTGACACTTTAGGGAAACACATTTTTCTGATTCATGCAAGGTTAACCTGCAAATGGATTTATATCATACTGCTAGTACTGAAGTATTATTAAATAAATTACCATATAGAAAACATGCTGGATTTTTTTTTAAATATAAAATTTTGCAAAGTCAAACTCAAAAGTTCTCACCACTGACCTTTGATGATTCCGGCCACAGCTGGCAATACAAACATGTACCCCCCCACCCCATTCCTATACCACTAAAAAATTGAAATGTTCCAAAAAAGGGAGAATGAGACTTAAAACACAACAAAACATTCCATATCAGTAATTTTAGACATGATTTTGGAATAAAAGTCATTGGATCTATAGATCCTGACATAGAAATCCACCAATTCCATCAACAAGGTTATTGTGAGAAGTATAAAAATAACTCCCAAGAGACCAATTTCTGCTACCCTAAGTACTGTTTTTATCTAATTTTTTGGGAGAAGTAGTAATTTTTTTAATATGTTTTATCAACAGTATGCAGAGGTAATCTGTCAACATATGAGCATAGCATCCTTTGATTAAAAAAATATTGGGTTTTAAAGTTTGCCAGGCACTCTTATGAATAGAGTAGTTCCAAAAGTATGACCTATTAACTACTTACTAAGAGAATGACCTTGTTATCCAGATCTTAAGTTGCATTTATGGTCAGATAGTTCAATGTTGGTCTCCCTTGCAGTATTTAAGAAAGAAGCTTTTTGTGTGGGCTATATCTTTAGATCTCACAGTGTAACTCCAGTAGGATTTAAGGCTTCAGAAAGAAAACTGAAGCCAAACAGACCCCTGGGAATGGGGGTGGCGATCTCATTTGGGGATATCTCATTTGCTGGCTTGAAATTGCTCAGATGCTTCCTTATTCCTCAGGCCATGGTAGGAGTGTCCTTTCCTGACAACCTAGCCAAGACTCACAAAGATATAGTAACTAACTTGGTTTTTAGAAAGAGAGATGTGCCTCTCAATTTTTTTTAAGAATTATTAATTTATTGTTTGAGGATGTGTGTGAGGGACAGGAAGGAGGAGAGACAGACAGGGAATCTCAAACAGACTCCACACTGAGCACATAGCCTGATACAGAGCTTGATCTCACGACCCTGAGATCATGACCTGAGCCAAAATCAAGAGTTGGATGCCCAACTGACTGATCCACCCAGGTGTCCCTGTGCCTTCTCAACTTATATTTCATTTTTGCCTTCATAGTGCTAACTAAAAGCCCAGTTCTTTTCTCTCCACTTTAGAGGCTGCATGCCCACCTCATAATCCTACCACATCATCCTGATTGATTCCTGAACCTCACCAGCCAGCAATCTGAAGCAGGTGTTTTTTTTAAATTCTATGTATTTATTGGGGACCCGTGGGGGGTTCAGTGGTTGAGCATCTGCCTTTGGCTCAGGGTTTGATCCTGGGGTCTGGGATCAAGTTCTGCATTGGGCTCCCTGCAGGGAGCCTGCTTCTCCCTGTCTGTGTCTATGCCTCTCTCTCTCTCTGTGTCTCTCATGAATGAATAAATAAAGTATCTTAAAAAAAATAAAGATTCTATATATTTCTTTTTAGAGAGAGAGAGAAATAGAGAGAGTGCTTGAGTGGGGAGATTGGCAGAGGGTTTGGGAGAGACAGAAAGAGAGAATATCAAGTAGACTCTGCTGAGCACAGATACAGGGCTTGATCTCACAACTCCGAGATCATGACCTGAGCTGAAATCAGAAGTCGGATGATTAACTGACTGAGTCACCCAGATGCCCCTGATGCAAACATTTTGGGAGTGAAAATGGAGCAATTCTTAGATGTTTGAATAATGTATGGTGGGAGGTTGGTTTGTTGTACTTTTTTACCTCATCTGATTATACTTACCACACAAGGTACATGAAAACATTTTATTTTTGAAGGTCAGTAGTAAAATATATTTAAAATTAGTTATGTATACTTTTTTTAAGAAAACGTTTTTTGATAAATATTCCTGTCTTCTATACAATAGTGATAGTTAATATATAAATATAATGTATACAAAGCTATAATAAAAATGAGGAAACAGTTGCCAATGCCATCCCTAACCCTCCCCTAAGTGCACAAAACTATAAAAATGATAAGCCTGCTAAGAGTTGGAAATTGTACCCAAACATGTGTTATTTCAAAATTCTAATATTATAAATATGTATATATAATGTGTATTGATATATATGATATATAATATATAATGTATGTATGTAAATTATAATATTGGTGTACCATGACTGAAAGTAAAATAAAAAAACAAAGAACCAAAAAAACCCAGTCACTGTACTGTTAACACAACATGGCTATCATCCATCTTGAACAAAGTGCTTCGATGCTTACAATAGAAGTAAAGTTAGAAACGCAGATTATAGGAACATGGCAGATGATGTTAATGGACAGGGTTTAGGAAGTGTGTATGTCCAACAGGATTTGGTTGGGGCACAGCTGCTGGCTATTTTATTTTATTTTTTGCTTTCCTAGAGCCCTGAGTTCTCAGAACAAAGAGGGAGTCTATGAATCACACAGATAATTTCTCAGACTGATGCAACATATAGGAGCACCAGCTGCCAAGTGTTGGCCAGCCTTCCTGAAATACTCTGGGGATGAGCTCTGTGCAGGCAAAGGATCTGAAGTGCAGAGACCTGAGAACAAGCAGGTGCTGTGGTGGGGAGTCTAAAGCAGCCAAGAGTAATGATGCGGAGGTGTACAAGATTTTCTTTCTTCAAGAAACTGAGAATTCCTATGTGAAATTTTCATAGTGTTGACTATAATCACTAATTCCTTTATCCAAACCAGACACTAGCTTTTACAGAACCCATTGGGAGTTTGCAGACTTTTGGCAGAACTGAGACTGAACATTTAGACCCAGCTCCAACTGTCAAGAGAAGTTGGACAGCTGCTGTCCTCACACAAGCAAGAATGCTGTGAGACTCCTTGCTGCAGAGTAACACAACCTCATTGGTTTTAGATGGTAAAGATATCATGATGGTGGTAAAGAGCAAGAGGGGAAGGGTGCAGAGAAATTTTCAATCTGTTGTTTGTCCTCAGGTGATTCATCAAATGATCAGCATCTTGTGAATTTTCATCACTTGGAGGCTCACATATATTTTTGCTGCAACTCTTAACACAGCTCCTGGAGAAAAGTTAAGATGTTGCTGGGGTCTCAGCAGGGGAGTGTCACAAGGCCTGGGGAGGAGGGGGTCCTTTCAGAGAGTGACACAACAGTGAGATGGAGAGTTATTGGATGGACATTTGGATGTGGTTACCATGTGACCATGGTGAATGGGAACACTTTGTTTCTGGGGGTGTCATCAGATCTGTGGCCAATGCGTGTAATTTATGAGAATAAATACCAGAGGTGCCTGGGTGGCTCAGTTGGTTAAGTGTCTGACTCTTGGTTTTGACTCAGGTCCTGATCTCAGGGCAGTGAGATTGGGCCCCATGTCAAGCCTTATGTTGGGCTCTGTGCCCAGCGTGGAGTCTACTTGAGATTCTCTCTCCCTCTCCTTTTGTCCTTCCTACTTGCGCTATAAACAAACAAATAAATACATAAATAAATTTAAATAATTTAAATAAATAAATAAGTCTTCTAGCAGCTGTCCATCCTTACAGTGTGAGGAGTGGGTTACCACTCCCTCAGCTCTTTCAAAAGGCACATGGAAAGACAATACCATACATACTAGCTTTCAAGAAAAGACACTGAGTGGTCAGTGCTTCCGATGTGTTTTCTCAAAGAAATATGGGCTTTGCTATGGAATAATGGAAGGTTGTTTTGAAGGGTAAGTATCTACCTGTTTTAGGGTCCCCAAGATAATGTACACAAGAACCTAGGCTACATGGTTCATATTCAATCAGGCAGCACACATGTTCAAAATAAAGGGAGAACTTGGTGACCAATTTTAAACAAATATATCACTGCTAATTTTCAAGACAACTTATCACCCACAACTCAAGCCTTAGGGTGAGTACATTACCACAGATGGCTGTGTGGTGGGAGAGCCTCTGAGCCTTGGGCTTCCTGAGAATTTAGGCAAGTTCCCCCATTCTAAGAAAATGTTTCAGAATCAAGAATATATAGGCCCATGGTAGCTATGAAATATTAGAGCTCCAGCAGATCATGCCAGCTGACAAAGCAGAGTTTTTGCAATGGAATGAAGAGAATAAATTGTTTGATCCATAGACAGAGTTATGGCACCACTGTAAGAACACACAGCTTCGGAACACGGCTGGTATTCTGTACCGTAGAGACGACTCTGACAATTCGTACGTACCTTTTAAAATACATATGCACTGAGTATGACCCTCTTGGGAGGCACTTTGTCATCTCTCTTTCTCTGTTCTACTTGGCTTCTGTGTGTGCGGCAGAGCAGTTTTAACCGTTAATACATACACACTGACTCTGAGACCCATGGATGGCCACTCTGCATGGAAGCATCATTCCATGATGATCGAGCTCTGAGGTTTCCAGAGCTCCACTAGGACATTTCCACGCTCCCCCTGCTACAGTGGGAGCTGCGATCACAGAAGCCAGAGTGGCCTGGGAATATAATGGAAATTCTCTTGCATGCTTGGTTGCCTCACCGGCTTCAGGGATGAGCACAGTGCTGTTGCTGGAGGAACCTGCGGGATGACTTTCACCAGAACTGTGGTCAATTACATTCTCTGGCGGGGCCCCCTTCAACACGGGCCTTCTGGAGCAGCATGACTTCTGGATCCCATGCGTTCCTCTTTGGGGTGTGAGGTCAGGAGGTTGAAGGAATGCTACCTGCTGACACCACAGTTCAAAGCCTGGTGAGATGATGCCCATTCAGACAGCGTACGTTTATGTTACTTATAGGAAGAAGATGGAACATACACAAGGATTAATTATGATCAGCTCGCAGATACTGAAAAACATAGCTGGATCTGGAAAAGGCCAAATTATATTCACTCTCATGGACATGTTTTTCTGCCCTGCTCCTCAGGAGGGATGGAAAGCTAATATGTGTGCTCTACTCTTCTCTCTCTATAGAGCCATAGAAGGCACGCAGTGCTACTGTCGGATACTGTCGGAGTAAATGCAGTGCTTGAAGGGACAGATAAAGCTCCCGAGATTTGTGAAGTTTGGCATCTTAAAGTCATTTCCACAGTTTTGTGATGATCATATTCACCACCCCTGCCATAAGCAGGAGGCACTAGTGTCCCAGCTGGGGTGAGATGATACAGTAAATACAGTCTATTGAGGACTGTTGCTTTAGAGATTATTTGCTTTGAAGCTCCCGGTATATTAAGATTGCTGCTGGAGGGGAAATCTGAACTATGGTTCCGTCCTTCCAGCATCACTTGAGTGAGTTATCTGGGAGCTTGTTACTATCAGTTTTCACCTCCTTAGGGTATATCCTATTGACAATCCAGAAGCGTTAGAAGGATGTCAAACCCCCCACATGGACTACAGCAAACACCTCCAGGGCCTGCTGTCCTGCAGCATGGATTCCAGAGCAGGCGTCTCTGGCATGAGTGGCCCTGAGATCTTTGGCATCTTAGAGGAGGACCCGTCTCCAGGTAATTATTCAGGAGCACTCTAGTGAATTGCCCCTTGGGCACCATACTGCTTGCTGATTTCTGCAGGCCCCAAGTATTACAGCTCCAAGACGTGACAATGCTCGAAATCATGGGACACATGGAGCCCTGGGAAGAGCAGCAAAGTTAATTTTGACAGGTGAACGGAGGCCAGGTTTAATTACCACAAAAAGGGAAAATTAACCCTCGAGTTTGCCATGCAGCAGCAGGCCATCATTTGTGCTAGAGACTGTGAGGGGTCAGGAAAAAAGGGGGAAAGAACCTGCAAAGTGGCCCCATGTGTGTGATCATTTATGACTTTAAAGCTTGTCTTTGTGACCTCTAAGTCCTTTGATAGCAGTGATACAATAGCTAGTTTCTTTAATTCTGGAAAAAACTCTGTGTGTGTGAGGGAGAGATAAAACTAGTGGAATGGAGAGTTATGATGTTATCAGAAGTTTCTTAGAAACTTGTTTGGAGCTGGCAGTCTTTATACAAGGAGTAACCTTCTCTTTCCCACTCATCTGATCTATGGAGGCCTTCCCTTAATATTCAATTATGGGACTCTGTGAGCAGGTTGGTAAGGACAACAGTGAAGGTCAAAAAAGGCCTCATCAAATATATCACACTAGCTATTGTCACCATCCTTAAACTTACTCTGAACGTATTCTGATCAGGGGAAGAAAATCTACAGTCAGTATAATCTTAAGATATGTAGTTCTCTTTTTCGTCTGCCCTGATGAATTACAGATACCTACATGAGCCAGAGAGATGGACTTCATCCATGTGTGTTTCCTTCTGGAATCTTCCACGATGCTGCCTAGTTGTCTCAGCAGAGGCTTCTGAGTGAAGTGGATGCAACGGAGTCTCCTCGACAGATGGATTTCTTAACAAAGTCCCACTGAAAGCAGGTGTCTATACCCAGTTGGCTGCTTCTGAGTGTCTCAAGGAATTGCTCATTCCAGGAAGCTGCACGGAAGGTAATCCTGTAGCAATCTATGGCCACACACTTGGTGCTGTGCAGCCTCAGCCATGTCTGGTGGCACGCCACAGGATCTGAACCTACTGATGTTACTCACAGAGCATCCCCAAACAAAACAAAACCACAAATGATCCAGTTCCCAGGATCTTGGGGATTGCCCAGGATATGCTGAAGGAGGAAATACTTTTATCTTCCAAACCAAATCTGCATTTTCAGCAAAGATGGGTGCTGATTAAAAATATAATAAATTAGATTCCTTATATATTCGCATGTTCTGTAATTTCTCTGGTTCTGAGGATTCTGACCAGTTGTTAGTGAAATATAACAAGAAGTTGTATCTGAACTGCCATCAGATGGAACAAGTGAAGAATATCCTTCTACTTCATTTGAGATGAAATGACCACAGTGTGGTCAAAAAGAGAAAATGCTTAGACTTACCCTTCCCAAGGGCCAGTGTACCTCCTGCCCAGCTTTCCATGGTAGAAGCACCACACTGAGACTGCATGTGCAGAAATGTTGGACAATGTGAACTGATGCTGTAGAGAACCCCCCTGCTCCCGCTGAATTAGATATAGCAATGTAAGCAGTGTGAGCAAAGTAAGCTGGGAGGTCAGAGGAAGGTTCTGGGAGTGCATTGTGCACATTATTACTGAACTGGATTTCTTCGCCATGCAACCTGGCACAGGAAGGCACCTGCCCAAGGTGCGGACATCTCCATCATCACTTCATCATCCAACTAATTCCATTGTTAATACACAGAGGCGTGGAAGGATATGCATCTTCCCAAAGATGCTCATCTGGTGAGAATCTGGGAAATTAAAAATGATTCTTTTTTTTTTTTTTTTTTTTTAATTTCTCTGGGGCTTTTTTTTTTTTTTTTAATTTTTATTTATTTATGATAGTCACAGAGAGAGAGAGAGAGAGGCAGAGACACAGGCGGAGGGAGAAGCAGGCTCCATGCACCGGGAGCCTGATGTGGGATTCGATCCCGGGTCTCCAGGATCGCGCCCTGGGCCAAAGGCAGGCGCCAAACCGCTGCGCCACCCAGGGATCCCTTAAAAATGATTCTGATGTGGAATGAGGACAGTGGCTAATATAAGAAAAGCCTCACATTTTATCAAAAGAAAGAGAGAATCATTATTCAGCCCAATTTTCTTTTTTAATTTTTTTTAATTTTTAATTTTTTGTATATTTTTATTGGAGTTTGATTTGCCAACATATAGTATAACATCCAGTGCTCATCCTGTCAAGTGCCCCCCTCAGTGCCCATCACCCAGTCACCCCATCCCCCCACCCACTCCCCTTCCAATACCCCTTGTTCATTTCCCAGAGTTAGTTGTCTCTCATGTTCTGTCACCCTCTCTGATTTTTCCCACTCATTTTCTCTCCTTTCCCCTTTAATCCATTTCACTATATTTTATATTCCCTGAATGAATGAGACCATATAATGTTTGTCCTTCTCCGATCGATTTTCTTTTTTTAAAACAAAAGGAAATGCGTTTCTTAGTATTAACATGAAGGAATGTATGAGCTTGAGAAGAGGGTGAAAAATCACCTGTATGGAAACACAAACAAAATGCCACAAGTTTATGACTGACAGATTATAATCTCCTTTGTTACAAGGGTTGATGGAACTCCTGTCTGGAGAGTTATGTCTGTAGAGGGTTGAAGATGGGCAGTCAGAGTCTGTTCTTGCACCAAAACCACTTGTTTTATTTATAAATAAATAACCATCCTGCTATCTAGATAGAGGAGGATGGAATATATTTTTACTTTCTGGGTAAAAGATAATCCCTGCCAATGTTAGTATAAGAAATAAACATTTTTAAGAACAATTGTGATGTAGCCACATGTTACAGATCGTGAGATATTCCTCTTCTGAGATGTAATTGGTATTTTACTTGAACGCAGATTATGAACTCTTTTGGGAAGCTATTATATAGGCAAGTGTCTAAAGAAGTGAAAAAAAATTTACCAGTTGCTTTACAGAAAGGAGCTGGCAGGAGCCAAAATTTGGAGTACTTTTAATGTAAAAAAACTAATCATAATACAGAGGATAAAAACAATCCATAAACCCTAATGACCCTCATAAAAGGAGGGGAGGGATAAAACTCCTTTATAGATATAAAGTTAGTGAATATAAAAGGAACAATGAAATTAGAATCAGTTTCCAGCCTCCATTATAATAACTGAAAGAAACTAGCTAGCATCAGCCAGTTGTGAAAATTAGTAGGTGAAATTTGGTTAGGGAACAGGATATTTGCATGGTGCTGAAGTATCAACCCACAGATTTCTTACTAATGTAAACATGAAAACACGTCTTTGTAATGAAGTACTACGATGATTGCCCATTAATCAAAGGATAAGGCTTGCATCACTAATCATGGGATGCCCCTGACATCCCAGTCATGCAATATGAAGCATAAAATATAAAGAATACAACACCATCTATGAAGTATTCTGGCAAAAAATGTTTATATCCAATTAAGCCTAAAACTATACTATCTAATACTCACCACATGTAGCTATTAAAAAATTGAGATGAGGCTACTCTGAATTGAGACGTGCTGTAAATGTAGAATACTGGATTTTGAAGACTTATATGAGATAAGAGTATAAAATATATTGATTACATGTTAAAATGATAATGTTTTCAATATACTGGTTAAATGAAACATGTTATTAAAATTAATTTCACTTGTTTTGCTTTGCTTTTTAAAGGAGTAGTATTAAAGTTTTCACAGTTGTATTGAATTTCAATACTTCAAGGGTCTTACTAGATTAAAAATAGAAAAAATTGGCATTCGTGTCACTCTCAACAGACCTGGGCATAGATGGTCACTTTAATTAAGTGACAGCTCAGTAAAGGTCCCTTAAGGATGGCAGCTGTTGCTTTGGCCAATAAGTCAGGCTCATATTTAATTAAGAGATGGAGTTATTGATTAGGCCCACAGAACCTCCTCCATTAAAAATCTTCCTTCCTGGGGAGCCTGGTGCCTCAGTTGGTTAAGCATCTGCCTTCAGCTCAGGTCATGATCCTGGAGTCCCTGGATCAAGCTCCACATTGGGGTCCCTGCCCAACTCCCTCCCTTTGCCCCTCACCTTGCTCATGCTCTCTCTCTCTCTGTCTCTCAAATAAATAAAATCTTGAAAAAAAATTTTCCTTCCTGATTTTATAAGACAGGAAGAACAGATCCTCATTGCGATAAACCTTTATCATTGTCAGTTACATACAGTTCAAGAGGGGAGGATCAGATCTTTCTGGAGTTCGTTCTTTGTCACAAATGCTTTCCTCGATGTACATATGTATGCACTATCTCCAAAAGTAATTTGGTTCATTTGTTGAGTGGTAATGCATTTAAAAGGCATCAACACTATTTGTAATGTGTGCATGTGTATGTGTGTGTGTGTGTGTGTGTGTGTGTGCGCACAAAACATCCTGAGAAAAATGCATGGCCTGATGGTATGACCCTCCATGGGAATTCTCTATATCTTTCTGTCACCTTCTTTTGGTGATGTATTGTTTGTTTGAGGTTTTTTTCCTTTTTACAAAGTTCATCCTTGCATCCTGTAGAAGTCCCTCCCCTTTGGATCAATTTCTTTACTGAACACAGTCTTTTAGCGTTCCTCAATCCCACACCCACAGGCATACTTTCTAGCTGTCCTCTTATGAGGCTTAAAAATAACATACCTTTCAAAAGAGATATAGCCTTTCAAAATAAGCCTCAAAAGTTTCTTTCCCATCTTTGCCCCAGTCACCCCTGAGGTTCCATGAAGTTGTATTCATCCTGAACCAACATGAATTCTCTCTTGCCTTGCTACAGTTTTCAATTCCTGTCCTCTTTTTAGAAAACCATCTGTTTCTCTGAAATATTCCCATCACTCAGGAGTCACAGGTGTATCTTCACAATGAGAATGAGAAAAAGACAGTTTGTCTATTCAGCATTGATCTGGGGCTCCCAGCCAGTGCTGTAAGGCAAGGGAAATACATAGTGTAGAGATCATGAAGAAAAAAGTAAAGCTTTCATTATCACAGATGAAATAATTCTTTATAAAAATCTAAAGTAAATATACAATTAGACAAGTTATCAGAACTAAAGAGTGATTTTTAGCATAGTCATTGAACATAGGACAGTTTGGAAAAATTAATTGTTTTTCTATTTACCAGCAATGAAGGGCTGGAAAATGAAAATAGCATTTACAATAGCATTGAAAATCACCAAATAATTAGGAATAAATCTAATGAAAGATATGCAATACCACTGAACTGAAAACTATTGACCAATACTGAGAGAAAATTCCATTTCTAAATCAGTGGAGAGATTCCCTCAAAAAAGGGGGGAGAGATAAGATATTCATTAACTTTATATCTTATTTACAGATATAAAGTTAATGAATATAGAAGAAATAATGGAATTAAGGTATCTGACTGACTCAGTCGATTAACCAACTGACTCTTTTTTTTTTTATTTTCGGATAACATTTATTAATATTTTTTTAAGAAAATAAACATCAAATTTGTCACTGAGCCAGAATAGGAACAATGATTCAACATTAGCCGAAGAAGTCACACCATTGAACCATGTCTTTCTTAATCGGCTCAGTGTTTTTAACATATAGATTCTCTTATGTTGTGACACATTTTCATAATGGAACAATATTTTACTTATTTATATTTATTGATCAATTGTTTATAATTTTAATATATCCAATTATAATAATAGAATCAAAATCCATGAACAAAAAGACCAAGAACATGGTCCTTATGTATTCTTAACATCTGTCTATAGGGCCATTTCCAATAGAGGCAGTAGACCACATTTTCTTTGTCGGCTCATGTCATGATCTCAGGGCTGTGAGATTGAGCCTCATCTTGAGCTCTGTGCAGAGCATGGAGTCTGCTTAAGATTCTCTCTCTCCCTCTCTCTCTCTAAAAAAAATAGAAAAAAAAATGGAATTAGAGCTGGTAGTTTCCAGCCTCCATTATGATAATTGATACAGGCAAGCATCAGCAATGGTTGCTAAAATCAGTAGGTGAACTTTGGTTGGGGAACAGGATATTTCCATGGTGCCAAAGTATCAGCAGTAGGAGGATTCAATATTGTTAAGATGTTATTATCTTCAAATTGATCTATTAGATTTAACACAACCTCATCAAAATCTCCACATCTATTTTATAGAAAATTTAAAAGTTGATTCCAAAGTATTTATGGAGTGGTGCCTAGGCTTAATTGGTAGAGTGTGCAACTCTTGATCTCGGGGTTGTAAGTTCAAGCCCCACTTTGACCATGGAGCCTACTTAAAAGAAATGAAAATAAACTATTTATGGAAATGCAGAGATCAGAATTGCCAAGAATTCTTTGGAAAAATAAAAGAACAAAGAAACCTAAAGGACTTCCCTACCAGCTTCCAAAGCTCATTATAAAGCTATAATAGTTAACATGGTATGTATTGGTGAGAGGATAGACAAATAGACCTACAGAATAGAAGAGACAGTTCAGAAACAAAACTATTCTTACATAGTCACTTTATAACAAAGATCCTACAGCAATTCAGTATGTGTTAAAGTGTGGTCCTTTAAACAAAAGTTTCTAAATCTTTGATATATTCTTTTTACTTTTGCCCAAAATTAATTTCATACGGATCATAGTCTTAAACTCTAAAGGTAAAACAATAAAAATTTTAGAAGAAAACAATTTCATGATCTTGGAGTAGACAAAATTTTCTTAAATAATATGTATGAATCCTAACCATAGAAGAAAATATTTATTCATGGCACTTCATTAAAATGAAGAACTTCTGTTTCTTCAAACACTATTAAAGTGAAAAGACATGACAAGGGATAGAAGCAAAAAAGCATTCACCTTTAGTCCAGAAGGCTGACCTATAGCCTGCATAGTTTCCTGAAAGATCAAATGTGTGCTGATTGCTACATTCTTAAAGGGTCTCATGGTTGCCTGTATATCTCATCCATAGCTAATATCAAGCTGAATGATAAGCATCAGAAAGATCCTGAGAAAGTAATTTTATGAGTAGAAATTCAGACAGTTATGACCGAATACTACTTGCATGCCCCTCTTCCACCTGCCTTAAGCATTAAGTATATAGTTACCAGCTTCATACAGCAAAATTGCAGTTCTTTCTGCCAACAGGTCCTGTCCCCAATGTACTTAAATAAACTTACAAGGTTGCATGGTAAAACATCTCAAGAATTCTTTCTTGACAGTCACACCTCATGGTCCTGCAACAGGCAAGCCATTTACTGGGAGAAGGTTTTTGTAATAATGATAGCCAACCAAAGACTTATATATCCCGAATACATAAAGAACTTCTACAAATCAATAAGGAAAAGACAAACACCTCAATATAAAAAATGGGCAAAGACTTAAGCTCTTCATAGAAGGGGTATCCAAATGGCTAATAAACATGAAGAGACTTCATGACTTTTCAGAGAAATGCAAATTAAAATCACAACAAGATAGAACTACACATCTATCACAATAACTAAAACTAAAACAAAACAAAACATAACATCAAAAAAACAAAACACCAAAAACAAAAAACCTGAGAGTTTTCATTGTTGATGAAGATGTAGAGCAACCAGGACATTTGTTTTTTTCCCCAAACTGGAAATAATACAAACGTCTATTATCAGGAAAAAAGGATAATTGTGTATATTCATTGTATGGAATACTGCATAGTGAGGAAAAACCAGAGATACTGCACGCAAGTCGGATGAATCCCACAAACACTATGTTGAATGAAACAAGCCAAACAAAAAAGAGCATACAATAGGATTCCATTTATATGAAGTTCAAAAACAGATGAAATTAATAAAAAAGCTTATAGCAGTCAGAATAATGATACTGCTTACAGGAATCGGGGCATTGACTAGGAGACAGACAATGGAATTTTATAGTGTTGAGAATGTTTATATCTTGATCTAGATGGTAGTTACATGGGCATTTACATGTGAAATAATTTAATAAGCTATATGCTTAAAATTAGTGCATTTTACTGTAGTATTTGTACCTCTTATATAAAACAGCAATAAAAATCTACATAGTAGGGGCACCTGGGGGGCTGAGTGGTTGAGCATCTGCCTTTGGTTCAGGTCATGATCCCCGAGTCCTGTGATAGAGTCCTGCATCAGGCTCCCCACAGGGAGCCTGCTTCTCCCTCTGCCTGTCTCTGTCTCTCTCTGTGTCTATCATGAATAAATAAAATCTCTAAAAAAAAAAAAAAATCTACATGGTAGAGTTGGTGCCTACTCAAGGAAATTTTTGCAAATGTAGAAACATTTTAAAGATTGCCTTCATTTTGCCATAATTTTCCAGAAATACAATTCTCCTAAGCTAGAACAAACTCATTTGTTTTTAAAACGAACTGGAGCCCTAGGGCCATCTCGTTGGGGTATTTCCCCAAGAGAAGGAGATTGGAGATTGTTTACACAAACAGCTTCTGTCTTAAAAATCATGTTTTTGTTGTGGCCTAAAAGCTATGGCAAATATTCTGGTATTTTTCCTTTATTTTACCTTCATTTCTTGCTAGCAGAACCTCAATTTTGCTTGTGTCTACCAGTTCTCGACCTGACTTCTGGGAAGGGAATCCCATTCCTAGCTCCAAGGTAAATCGTGATTCTGTAAAATATGGCAATTCCCATTCCCTTGGCAGGGTCTGGTGTAGGGGTGATCATCTGACCCCATTAGGTTCCAGCATTTGCAAGGAGAGATTTGCTCTGTGCATGTGTACGTGCATGCCTGCATGCATGTGAGCGTGTGTTGGAGAGCTACTTCTGGGAAAGATTTCTTGTTCCTAAGGAGACTCCAGAAGGGAAGTTCATTTCTGCCTCTGGATACTGTTTCTAGGAGTAAGTACAGCTCAGAGCTGTTAGTAGCAAACTTGGTGAGAACCAGTCCTGAAAGAAAGCTGATATGGATGATGTGGATGAAAGGTCTCTGGGCCTGTTATGACCTTAAAGTTTGTGTCACACCCCCTGTTCTACCTGAAGACTTCTGCTAAAGTGATTGAGGGTCTGTTGTTACTTACAGCTGAAGATGCCCTAGTGGGCTCTGAGAGCTCTCTGCCTTTCTAGATTATTCACTTTAGATATGCATCATTAGATTCCAGCCAGGCTAGCCATTTTAAGTGCCCCAAATTTATTTTTATTCTCTCTTTCGCCTCAGGACCTTTGTGTGTGCTTTGGCTCTTTTTTTGGGAATATTTTCCACCCTCCCTTTTACTACTCAGCAACTAATCATCCTTCAGATATCAGCCCAAGTGTCATTTCCTTTGAGAAAGAGCCCTGATTCCTCAGACTAGGTCAGGTTCCCTCTTAGCCTTTCTTCCCACTCTGTATAAATCCTTCATACCCCTTATCATGACCTAAATTTTGAGACCGGAGATTGCATTTCAAAACACATGAGCCTTGTTCAGGCTATAGTTGTGCATATACAGGACTATGTTCTATGGGTGAATCAGGAGGTGTCTAGCAACATACTCTTTGTATTCGACCTGTTTCCTCACCCTAAAATTGTTCCAAGTATTACTCAAGGGCTGAGATAAATTTGGTCAGAGGCCTCACAGACACTAAGCCAATCACCTCGAGTGCACTTGATACTGTCACAGGAATCACGTGGTGGAGCACGTGTTTTGCCTACGTGTGAACATGACTTCTTTACAGCCTTGAGCCCTTGTAGCAAGAGTGCTCAGAATCATGCGTCTTCCTGAAGCCTCACGCCAGACCTCTGCCACAAGGACGGCTGAGGCACCACTCAGCCAGATTAGCAACTTGAGCATGGTTTGCTGATGACAAGCCATAAGCCAATGGATGGAACTAGCACTTTGACAGAGCCTTGAGTCTGGACCCCCTGGAGGGATTACTCTGCCCGGGTAGGACAGCTCCATGACCCCCCCTGAAACAGGCAGGACAGCATTTTTGTCTTTTCGGCTTGCTACACGACTTCCTCCATTCTGTGACTTTCACTTCTGTTCTCTAGCTACCTCCTCTCAGGCCACAGCAACATTTTCTTCTGAAGGTGTCCCTCTCTAGTATCTCAAACTGCATTCCCTTCTTAATCAAACGCAACTTCTGACCTGCCCATACTCATGCTGTCTTCCTCCAAGAACTTCCAGAGGCCTCCCAGAGATCTGACCCATCTTCCCCTTATCTGACAGCTCCCCTGTGACAGTACAGCCTTCTCCTTTGCCTCCTCTTCTGCCTATGAGGTATGTGAATCATCATGTGGACTGCAGCCATGTGACTTGTTGATTGACTCATTTGCTACTTAAAAAAAAGTTAGAAATGTAGGGACACCTGGGTAGCTCAGTGGTTGAGCATCTGCTTTTGGCTCAGGGCATGATTCTGGGATCCTGGGGTCAAGTTCCACATCGGGCTCCCCGCAGGGAGCCTGCTTCTCCCTCTGCCTGTGTCTCTGCCTCTCTCTCTCTGTGTCTCTCATGAATGAATAAAAATTCTTTAAAAATCTTTAAAAAAATATATGCAAAGATGTATATAAATACATATATGTAGTAGACGGTGGTGATGCTAGCAGGGTGATATGAATGTACGTTATATCTCTGAACTGTCCACTTAAAATGGTTAAGAGTAAATTTTATATTATGTGTATTTTGCAACAATAAAAAAATCGGAAAAAAAAGAAATGGCATGTCACAGAAGCAGGTAATAGATGGGAAGAGAGAAAATGTTTACAAATTGTTTGTTTTTAGGAAGTTTTTGACCACAAGTAAATAAAACCAAACTTCCGGTGGCTTTAAAAAACAAAGGAAAGTAAAAACTAAACAAGAAAAGCAAATGCTCCATTCAGTCCTTTTTTCAAATGTTTTGTGTGCAGCTTCCAACTGGGGCTTCCAGGAGGCCGGGCTGTCCTCCCTGCAGAATGGAATACAGAGGCTCGGAGGGCTTGCTCCGAACCACACATGGGCACCGACAGGTTCACCAGCTGAGCAGGAATTTCATTCTGTGGGAAGAGAAAGATGAAAAAGGAATTTGTGCCAAAAAACCCACACTACAGGTTAGTCTGCCTCTAGCCCTCAGAGTGCCAGGAGTGGTGGCAGGTCACAAGGAAGTCAGAATACATCTTCTAGGCTTGTCCTTGGAGAAAAAGACTGTATGAGCAAATTATATGAATTTCCTTGTTGGTACCCGAAGTCTGTAGTTTGGTCCTTTTTAGAAGAAAGGAAATGTTGCTGTATTTACAAATGCGGAAAGTGTTCTTGCCTCTGGAATCCCAGAGGCTATTATTAAAATGATAAATTCCCAGCCATGTAAAGTAAAATGACACCCTGGGTCATGATAAGGAATGTCTTTTCTGAATAATGCATAACACAAGCTTGTTTACTCCTGACTCTGGTACCAAGATTTTTATTTTTTCTTTCTTTCTGGGTTCAAGTGCTGTACATTCTCTGGGGAAGTCTTTGCCCTGCACTCCTGAAGATACTTTTAATTCGATACTCTCCTGGGTCCCGTGGCTGCCTTGAGCAATTGGCCTTTGTACCAAGAACTCCCCAGGAGCCTGAACAGACAAGGGGACAAGGAAACCCAAGTTCAATCGCTGGTCCTGCTCAGAACCTGGCCTTCAGAGGGTCTCTGCCCCTCTCTGGGCTTGCTTGCTGTGCTGCAGAATGGTAGTGATCATCCTTCTTGGGCCTGCCAAGCCTGTTCACTGGAGGAAAGGGTGGTGAGTGTGGAATGCAATGCAGATGAAAGGTACTCTGGTGCTCCCACGGCACCAGCTCACTGCCCAGGGCTGATGTGAATACCGGATTCTGCTTTGTATAAAACAAAGATAAGGTGCTCTGGCTCCTTTTGGGCTTTACATAAAGGGTCCTGGGCCTCCTCTGGCTGCCACTGGGTCCAATGAAAGCCCTGCAAGGGCAACCATGGGAAGCCACCACTGTGTGACAGATGCTGGGGGGACATGGTTTCTGCATTCAAAGACCTTTGAGTTAAGCGAGGAATGAAGATATACATATGTGAAAAGTTCATGGCAGGTGGAATCTGGTTAATGTCTTTGCCTGGTGTATGAGTTTGCTGCCATGACAAAGTACCACAGACCCAGGGATTTAAACAAGAGAAATTTACTTTCTCATGACTCATTTTATGACCTCATTTTAAAGGAATCATGTCTTTCAAGACCCTAGTTCCAAAAACAGTCACATTCTGGGTGCTAGAGGTGGAAACTTCAACATAAAACTTCTGGGGGCAATAGATGATTCATCCTATAAAACCTGACTTCTAAATATTACAGACTCTATAAATGGTCTCATTGCCTCTCTTCACTGGATATCTGACAGGGCATCTGAACCCAACTTATCTAAACCTGAGTCCCTGTTCCTCTGCCCCACCTCCTGATTTCTTATCTGTTAGGCTCTCTCTTTCTTGTAAATGGTACCACTCAGCTCCAGTCACTATCCTCTTGGTGGAACTGATTATACCTGAAACTGTGTTATTTTCTTAGGCACTTTCTTGCCTGAATCCCTGAACTTGAATGCCTGATGCATAGTAGGTACTCAACACATGTTTGCTTGAATGAATTGTCAAAATATTTCTATAGGGGGTAGGTGCAGAGAGAGGGAGATTTCTGTGGGCTAGGGAAGTAATGGTAGTGTCCGTGCAGGGATGAACTGTATGGACCTGGCTTAAAACAGCCCACAAGAGACAACTGTCTACTTTACAGTTGTTAAATACAGCCTTTATTAAAAATTAAGTTAAAGAAAGTTACAGCTACACTATACTGAAAATAATGACTTATCATTTCTTAATTATTTCACTTTCTTTTACCATTATCTACACTCTTGAGATTGCTTGATTGTATCTGATGATAGGAATAATTTATAACTGTGGGCTTCTACTCATCTCTTCCAACTCTTCTTCAATGACATCACACTGACAGAATGAAGTTGGCCATAGTGGGAATATTTACTCTATGGAAATAAGTAAATGCCACAATTCAGGTTGCCTGCCTATTTGCTTGTGTGTGTGTGTGTGTGTGTGTGTGTGTGTGTGTTCCTGGGGAACTGGTTGTGAAATATTTACTGGCACATTACAGCTTCCTTGTAGTAGGTGTCCCTGAAGGATGATAAAGATCCACATATACAGCAATGCAAGGGGAACTCTAGGCAGTAGCCCGAGCAGGAGCAAAGATCCAAAAGAAGCAATAGTATTCATGTTTGGAGTGTGTGCGTGTGTGTGTGTGTGTGTTGGTGATACGGGGAGAGCTTGGTTCTTGTCTCACGGAGTCAAAGAACGAATGTCGCAGACAACAGTGAGCAAAGTGATATAAGTGTATTAAGCAGACAGAGAAAGCTCACAGAATTAAGAGAGGGTCCGGCAGGGCGGCCACTGAGGGCGTGCAGGGTCTGTCTTTTATAGGAAACTGACCAGGGAACTTGGTGAATTTCTTGTCACTATTAGGGTGGATATTTAGGACACACTTGGTGGACTTGTAACTATCCTAATAACAAGATGTTTTTGTAAATATCATGAGCCCAAACAAGGTGTTCCCTTCTCTGGTTAATATCTCCTCCATAATATTTCTCTACATCTGGGATTTCTGTGAGCCTAGTCACGGAGCCCATTGCCTTGAGATTCTTGTGCCATCTTGGTTTGAGCGGGGACTATTGATAACACCTTAATGACATGTTTCTGTGATTACTTAGTAGTAGCCATTAAAGGGGGATACTCCCTAAATTTTGGAGCTAGGGAGCCCGGTTTATTTTTTCTGTTTTTATTGTCTTATCTCTGTTTTCTTGGGATGGGTAGCAGCCTGACTGTGGGGCCTTTCCCTTTCCCTGCCTAACTCATTCCTACATCATTGGTAGGAATTGAGGGAAGATGAGGAATGGAACTACCCTGGTAGGGCCTGTAATACTAGATTCCAGGGGTTTGGATTTGGATTCTATAAACCATAAAACACCAAGAAATTTTTATGTGATGTGATAAAGCAGATAGTAAATGCCAAGTGAATAACCAAAGATTGGAAGGAAAGGGGGTACTTTGAGTCCAGAAAACACTATTCATGGCTCCTTTTATGCTTTACCAAGTCTGTAAAGAATCTACACAGTCATTCTGAGTGTGTGACCTGGAGGTGCTCAGCAGGGAGAAAAATTAATCTTTCAGCTGAAACTTCTCCAGATCTTTGTGAAGTGAATGAAATTAAACTAAGCCTGCATTTAGGCTAGAGACTGAGACCTCCCGTTCCACAAATAGAGAAAACTCATGGAAAACCCAAGCTAAAACTCGGGAGTGGAGTGATCAGTTTGATAAAAGTTCCACATGAGGGCAGCCCAGGTGGCTCAGCGGTTTAGCGCCCCCTTCAGCCCAGGGCATGATCCTGGAGACCTGGGATTGAGTCCCACGTCGGGCTCCCTGCATGGAGCCTGCTTCTCCCTCTGCCTGTGTCTCTGTCTCTCTCTCTCTCTCTCTCTCTGTCTCTCATAAATGAATAAATAAAATCTTTTTTAAAAAAGTTCCACATGATTAACTGTGTCCACAAGAGAAAAGTCACCATGAATTTTACTGCTAATATACCCTCTCCATTGACCTGAAGAGGTGAGCAATTGTAGTTTTCAGTATGTTTAGGGAGGTGGGGTGGTGGTGGGAAGGTGTGTGTGTTTCTTTCCACAGTTGAAGCTCATTAGCAGCAGCTGAAAGTAATTACAGGGCTAATTAAAACAGAGTAATGAGGTAACTGAGCGCAAATGGTATGGTACATTGTCACCCACTCAATGGTTCTCTTTGCTGATTAGGGAAGAGCATGTACTCTATTAAATACAAAGGAGTTCTGCCATTTTTTTAAAAAAACATCACAATTATGTACCCAGAAAGAAAATGTTGGAAGGAGGTAAATTTGTGGCCTCTCCCTTTCCATGAAGTGAATAAATCTGACAATGGGAGTGGTATCTGGGCCCTAATGGCCGGTCTTCCCTTTTTGATATGAAGACAGGCATATATGGAAAGACAACAAAAAGTTAAATGGTCACAGGAGAACACAGAGACCTTGAAAATGACATGGGTGTATTTGTGAAAGGAAAAAGAAAACAAAGTTTTAATAAGCATCATGCATGCTTTTGTCCAGAAGGACATGTTCAATCTCAGAATAACAAGAAACTAAGAAACTGTTCATTATTTTTCACTTGAGCCCATTAGGTAATATCGATATTGCCTGGTAAAAAGTGATTTATATTACAAATATTGCTTTTCTGGAAAGGAGAGTAGTAGAGAAAATTACCCCATCAGTTCAAATTTCAAAGCAAGTGTTCACATAGACTTCTATAAAAACCTGCCTGACAACATATTAACATTGCCTATCTTCTCTTATAGGAACTCTCAAGTATATGATACAGGATTATAAACTACATGACCCCACTCTATGTCAGATCACCAGAACTTATTCATTATTGAGCAGGAAGCCTTTGACAAAACTCTCCCTATTCTCCCTCACTCCCCAACCTTTGGTAACCACCATTCTAATCTCTATTTCTTTGAATTCAGCCTTTTTTAGATTCCTCATATAATTGATATTATGGTATTTGTCTTTCTCTGTCTGACCTGTTTCAGTTAGCATAATATCCTTAAATTCTATCCATGCTATTGCAAATGGCAGGATTGACTTCTTTCTCGTGACTGGATAATATTCCAGTGTGTGTGTGTGTGTGTGTGTGTGTGTGTGTGTTGCATAATCTTTATCCATTTGTTCAGTGATGGACACCATATCTTGGCTATTGTGAATAATGCTGCACTGAACATGGGGGTGCAGATAAAATCAACTCAAAGTGGATTAAAGACTTGAACATAATAAGACCTGAAACACAGAATTCCTAGAAGAAAACATAGGGAATAATCTCTTTGACATTGGTCTTGGCAATGCTTTTTTTGACATGACACCAAAAGCAAAGGCAACAAAAGCAAAAATAAACAAAAGACTAAATTTTTAAAATACTGACTGCATATTTGCATGAGTTCAAGTATGGAGTCCAAAGCCCAGCCAATTTGCCAAGCTATGGTTTAGGTAGAATGACTGGCTTCCTGTTAGGGCCACTGAGGAAGTGTCTGGGAGAGAAATTGATCTAGAAGGTAGCACTCTGAAAAGGTAGTTGCATTTTCTGTGTAGCTCATCAGCCTCATCATCTGAGCTTTTACTGACTACAGTGTTGGTTGTGTGAAATGCTGATTGACATGACAGATAAGTTTGGGATATATCCTGCCAGGATATCTTCTTCCTCCTAAAAGTGACAGGTGGCTGTGCAAGATTTCTGGTAGAAAAGCAACCTGAATGGAGACTCATACTTGGCATTCTCTTTCTGAATCACTGATTTACACCATCTCTGTGAGGGTTTGGATGTACAGCTTAGTAATACAGGTAGAGAACAGACAAGGTCTTGGGGCACCTGGCTGGCTTGTTGGTGGAGCGTGCAGCTCTTGATCTCGGGATTGTGAGTTTGAGCCCTCCATTGGATGTAGAGATTACTTTAAAAAAATTTTTTTTTAAATAAGACAAAGTCTCACTGTTAAACATTCTCTTGTGTCCTTCCTCTGCTTGGAATGCCCTCCTTCCTCTACTAATTGAGCCAGATGTCTTTATCCTTCCAGGGCCTCCTCTACAGTGTGTTCAGACTACTCTAGCCTTTACTGAGCATTCCTCCTCTGAATTACTGTTTCTTCACATGTTCTTAGAACATATCTGTTTTTTTTTTTTTATCAGAATAAGATGTCCTAACCTCAGTACTGTTCACTATTTAGGTCACATAACTCTTTGTTGTCCTGTGCATTGTAGGATATCCAGCAGCATCCTTGGCCTCTATTTGCTAGAGGCCAGAGCACCGCTTCCAAGTCATGACAATCAAAAATATTTCCAGGCATTGCTGAGTGTTCCTGGGGAAGCAAAATCACCCTGGATTGAAAAGCATTGATTTAAACTCTCATACATTGGGTTGCTTGGCTGGTTCAGTCTAGAGTGTGTGTGTGACTCTTGATCTCACGGTTGTGAGTTTGAGCCCCATGTTGTGTGTAGAAGTTCCTTAAAACAAAATCTTTAAAAATAAATAAAATAATGTATTACTTTATACATTTATTAATATGCTAGCCGCCTTTTATGTATGGGAACATTGATGCTAGCTTGCACAGAGCTAAGTAGTGGCAGAGCGGGGATGCACAAGCCATCATTCTGACTTTAGGGCAATTACTTGTAACTGCTACTCTATACAGCCTGGTTTCCCTTCCAGCCAGGATCTCCTGGCCACATGTCTTCTTGTCCCTGGCAGTGGCAGTTTTTTCCAGAAGCAGCAGCTCTTCCAACACTCTCAGAGCCAGCTTATTGTACCACCTCAGATTCTAGCACCAGTCAGTCGGTGCCCGCTTCTCAGAAGTGCTAAGTTCAGATATGCCAGGGTCAGCAGAGTGATGCCCTCCCCTCAGAGATCAAAGTTACAGTTTTGCAGAAGCTCTTCCTCAAGCTTCTAAATTTTAATAATCAATTCCAACCTCTTCCCTTTGATCCCCCAGCCAAGATGGTGGTTGCTTCCTGTATATGCTACCTCTGTGATACCTTATTGTTCTCTTTCAGGCTTTTTCATTACCTAGTTAACAATTCTTGATGCCTAGCTAACCATCTTTTATATAAAATTCTATAAGATGTAACTGGTATGGTTTCTATGTCTTGACTGGACTCTGATCAATACAGATGCTCCCCACTACTTAACAAAGTTCATCGCAGAATGCCCCCAGAGGAAAAGGCATAATGGAGCATATTTATTCTACACGACTCAGATCATTATTACATATATTCCGAGCTTTGAATATGCCTCCTGGAATTGTAACATTTGTCAAGAATGTTAACATATCTGATTTTTTGTGTATGATGAAACTATGGAGGGAAGCAAAATAGAGACCCTGGTTGATGGATGTGATTTATCATGTAATTTGATCCTACTTTTCATGTGGGGTCTCTGAAAATGCAGGCAACAGGCCAACGGCACACTAAGGAGGGCAACCAAATCTGTAGGAAATGAACTTTTTTTTAAAAAAAGGTACATTTAGTACAGCAATAAACTACTGGTAGGAAATTAAATTAAAATAGGAGAGTGGGAGTTCCTTGAGGGAACTTTGGATCAGCACACTAGGGAATTTCTTTAAGTAAAGAAATCAATGGAGAAGAGTCTAGGATGATAAATCCCACCAGTCCATTTTGATTAACAAAAGCTTTCTCCCCTAAGTGATACGATGTGAACATTAATGGGTTTTCGTCATGGAAAGAGCACACTTCACGCTTATATCCCCAGTGTGGCAGTTTTAATATCTTTTCCAGGCACTGTGCTGTGCCTCCAAAATGTCTGAGGGCTTCAGTCTCACACTGTTGTTGTAATAATCCCCAACTTGATTCAAAATGCTAAATTTATGCCCCAAACATCCTAAATTATCTTGAGACTTTTTTTTTGTTAGCTACTCAAGGGTTTCCATAAGCTCCCTGTAGGATTAAGAATCCAGTATAGGAGGACCCGAGGCTAACATGGAGAGTCAGGTTCCTGAAGGGTGACCCCAGCCCCTCTGACTTGAGTCTCAGGATCCCTGCAGGCCGGTGGAGACTGCATTCCCCTCAGGTATGGCAGAACTACTCAGATGCCCACAGAGACCCTGTTTGGGCAGGGACTGAAAAAGGACAACTTCTCGCTGGATTAGGCAAGGTTTTCCCCCACGTCTTCAATAGTCCCACAATATTTCTTCTTTTCTTTTAGAGTGTGCCATTCACTAGGTTTCAGTGTTAACTTAACAATTCTCAGGGATATATCTGGGGTTTTGTTCTACGATAAAGACAAAGGTCTGTAGAAATCTATGCTTACTTGAAATTTCTATGGAGATTCATAAGATTTTTTAAACAAAAAGATAAAAATCACGGTCTAGAAGAAAATGCCTGGGGTTCTTTTACTAATACTATTACCAGTTAGCTCTGGAGAGTTCAGTGAGCTACCTAATCTGCCTCAATTACCTCAGCTGTAAAGTGGGAGAAATGATCTTAAAAGTCCTGCCTTCCTTCTTGGAGAAATGGCTGACTCTAGACTCCGAGCAGGAAATAAGATGAGCTTATAACATTTTATAGTATCAGAAAATAGGAAAGCACTCAAAATAGACAAACAAAGCAACAAACAACTATGCTGTTGGGATGTGTCAAAGGGACGTAGGGGCCAACCAAAAGAATTCTCAATGAGTTTGGGCAACATAATAAAGTGATATTGGATTATAAATCCAAAGTACAGCATAAATATCCATTAATCCATAATGATATAAATAAATGATTAAAGAAATAAGAATTGCATAAGAATTTCAAATAATGTATGTAGATACTCCACCCTCAAGATGGCATAACTCCCTCCGTAAGTGTGGGTTGCACCGAGTCCCATCAGAAAAGGGAGGAAAAAAAAAGAGTAACATCGTGGAAAACCTGACAAACTACCTCAGTCATTGTCAAGGTCAATATCAACAGTGATAAATCATGTTGATAGTATGCACCCTTGATATTATGTGATGAAAATGGCAATTTTCCTCTATCATTTTTCTTCCAAGAATGAGTAACAGTTTAACCATGAGGAAAATACCAGGCAAATTCCCATAGGGCATTCTAAGAAGTACTTGAGTAGCAGTACTCCCCCAAACTGTGGAGGTCAGTCAAAAACAAAGTCTGACAAACTCACAGCCAAGAGGAACCTAAGGAGACACGACACCTAAATGTCCTGGGTGGGATCCTAGAACAGAAAAGACATTAAGTAAAAGTAAAGAAATATGAATAAACTATGCGCTTTAGTTAGTAACACAGTATCGACATTATTTCATTAATTGTAACAAGTGTGCCATAAGGGGAAATTGGATAAGGGAGTATATAAAAACTCTGTGCTCTCATCTCAATTTTTCCATAAATCTAAAACTGTGCTTAAGGGAGAAAAAAAGCCTATTAAAAATAATATGAAAGATTTAGGAGTTCCTAGGTGGCTCAGTCAATTAAGCGTCTGCCTTCAGCTCAGGTCATGATGCCAGTGTCTTGGGATCAAGCCTCCCATCAGGCTCCCTGCTCAGCGGGGAGTCTGCTTCTCCCTCTCTCTGTACCTCTCCCCCTGCTCATGCTCTCTCCTTCTTTCTCTCAAATAAATAAATAAATAAAATCTTTTAAAATTTAAAATAGTATGATTCAGAAATCTCCTGCACACATACACAAATCCTACCCTTCTGAAATTCAGTGAAAGTGTTGAGAGTGAGGAAATGGATGTGCCTTTTTCTTTTTTCTTTTTGTATTGAGGTCAAAGCTGTATGGCTTTAAGTAACAATTGTCGTTAATTATGCACCCAATATCCTTTCTTTTCTTCCTTATCAACAAACACTCCGTTTTGTTTGGGATGTCAGGATGCCCAGTCAGAAATATTTCTCCAGGCTTCCTTGCCTCTAGGAGTGTCCATGTGACTAAGTTCTGGCTGATGAGACACAGGTGAATGTAAGGTTCTTGAAAATCTTGTTACAAAATTAATGCATCTTTTGCCTTTTATCCCTAACTCTGTTCTCTCCACTTTTTCCTGCCTGGAACATTGACACATACCTAGGGGTGAAGTATCCATCTTTCAAAGATGAGGAAACAAGCCACATATGAAGGATGGTGGAATGGAAAGGTAGAAAGAGCTGATTTCCATTGTCATGAGGCTGCCAAAGTCACACTCGCCAAGTTCCTCTTCATGTGAAAACTTTTTTTTTTTTTTTAATGGAGAGGGGATAAGACTAGTTGGTTAAGCTGTGACCCTGTTACATGCAACCGGATGTATCAGCCAAAATTACTATATGGTTCTGATCATATCAATGAGTTGGTCAATTCACTTCAGCCCCAAAAATAAACAAAAAAACCCCTGTCAACTAAATAGACAAAACAAATTGGTTGTGTGAACACTGCATTGAGCAGCTATATGCACCTTTTTATTTTAGTCTTTGGCCATGTTGTATGGGGTTGGTTGTGAGTGGGTGCCCAGGGATTGGGTTTGACCTTCCAGGAGTGAGCAGATGAGAAGGTCCAGCCCAGAGAACCGTGCAATCAGCAGCGGCTTCTGTTTATTCTTCCATTCTTTGGTTCTAACAGCCTTGCAAAGGATTTTTTTTTCCTGAAATGAAGCTCCCTTTTTGCCCTTGCTTCCAGGAAATTTAGAACAAAATTTTATACTAATAACATTAACGATGCTGTTGCCTAAGAATTGGTAATAATTTTTTTCCTATATCAATTAAATTTTTCCTATTCTCATTTTATTATTCTTTTTGAAATTCCTCTAGTATGAGCTATTTTAAAATCCTATGAAAAAATTGGTTGGAGTATAACCATATTTTTTTCATAGAGAGTTTGGTTACAATTACATAATAATTTGAGGTAGCTGTAGTCCTTTTTGAAGGGCTGTTTCAAAATAATAGGAACTATTCTTATGACTCTGTGAAACTTCCTTTTTATGCCATCTGTTCTTTTACATTTGTCATTCAGGAGACAGCACTGCAAACTTCTCCAGAAATGATGAACTGAGATGGTGGGGTGGCTCCCTGCAGAGTTGAGCTCTGAGATTTTTATGTGATTTTTCTAGAGAACAAGTCTATACTAACATCAATAAATGGCATTTATTTTCCCAAGTCAGGAATGAATCAAATACATTGCTGTTTTTGATGATCAAACTGTCAAATACTGTTTCAAATATCTTTCCGTTTCCTATGTTTTTTTTTTTATTATTCCCTGTTTTATATTTGAAAATAAGGTATGAAAATTCAAGCTTTGAAAATCCCTAAGGGCCTTGACATAGCCAAATAGATGTCTTAAAAAAAAAAAAAAGTTTAAAGCTCATAGTTAGAAAGGTAGGGAAATAGGACACATTTCTCCAAGAAGCTACAAGGTACTGGCTGCAAATACAGAATCATCTTTGAGTTCCTTCTCATAGAAAGTTTTGGTTTGGTTTCCAGAGAAATATAATGATTATGAGATTTATTGTTTTTTTCATTGCCAGCCACTGTGCTAAGAACTTTGCAGTTATCTCATTTAATCCTTATAACAGGTCCATAAAGTGTAAGAGTAAAATAAGGCCTCCTTTTGAGGAAGGACAATGTGCAGTCTCAGCAGTATTCCTTTATGAAAGGAATCAGCTTTAAATAAAGGAAAACTACAGAGGAAAATATTCCTGAAAGTACTTAGCTCATGCAGATTCTACACATGCTCTAGTGGTCTTACCAAGTGCTGACAAGCAGCTGCATCAATGCTGGAAATCCAGATCTCATTTGTTGATTCCAAGTAAGACTGAACTGTCTACACCATTCCCTCCGTCAATGGGACATTTGGCCCTCCTGCTCTTCTCCTGGTCAATGCAAAACTTGAAATGGTTTTATTAAAAAGCCTGCCCTTATCTATGTTTGACTAGGTGTAGAACACTGCACTACTAGATGCAGATTGTGGAACACTTTTTAATAGTTGTAGAAGTCATTAATAAGTTGTATATATTTTCAATCACTTTAGATGTTACTGAACTCAAATTGAATTTATTAGGCTTTCATTTTTCTGTCTATTTCTCTATCTGTGTCTCCCTTCCATTTCCTGCCTAAAGCTGAACTCAGTGTTCTTTAACACCATAAGGAAGTCAAAATAAATCTGGTATTTTAGATAACAGCCATTTTGTCATCTCTGGTCTTCTGTACTGGTTCAAAGCAGATATGCCACGGCAATCTGTAAAAATCTAAAGCAGCACAAAATTTTGTTTATTCCCTTTTTTTTTTTAAGATTGATTTTATGGGCGGCCCGGGTGGTTCAGCGGTTTAGCACCTGCCTTCAGCCCAGGGCATGATCCTGGAGACAGGGGATCGAGTCCCACATCCGGCTCCCTGCATGGAGCCTGCTTCTCCCTCTGCCTGTGTCTCTGCCTGTGTCTCTGCCTCTGTGTGTGTGTGTGTGTGTGTGTGTGTGTCTTTCATGAATGGATGAATAAAGTCTTTAAAAAAAAGTGCAGTGAGAATTAGATGAGCTAACATGTCAAGCCAAACTTACCCAAGTGCCTGGTAGATGGCAGGGACTCCACTGAAGTTGGTTGTCTTCCTTCTCTGGGAATACACAGTGTCTAATTTTTCTTCTGAATCTGCTTATCCAGTGTTCTCTGGACCTTGAACTTTCAAGCATCAATAGTTTCTTCTTGGTTTGTGTATTAGTTTCCCAAGGCTGCCATAGCAAAGTGCCATAAACTGTGTGTGACATATCTGGTATCCCTTGTCTCACAGTTCTGGAAGCAAGAAATCTGCAATTAAGGTATTGACTGATTCTTCGGAGGACTTGGTGGGAAATCTGGTACATTCTACTCTCCTTGCCTCAACATTCCTTGCTTGCTGATGACCTTTTTAAAAGGACAGTCATATAGAATTAGTACCCACTCTAATAATCTCATTTCAATTTGATTAGCTCCCTAATGGCCCTATTTCCAAATAAGGTCATATTCTGAGGTCCTAGAGGTTAAGACCTAAGCATTTATTTCACATACAGGGTGGTAATTCTGGGTAATTCTAGGAAATCTGGATGTTTGCTACTAAAACAGCAACAACAAAACATCTTTTGTCCATGTCTGCTCTGGGATACTTGAATGAAACTCACTAGATTCCTCTTTAGTAATTTGGATATGGGAAAGAGGCAGAAGGAAATGTAGATGGAATTAAATGTCCTTATAACCTGCAGCCCACTGACAAATACTTGAGGCAAGAAGATTATAACACTCTTGCAGAAAACTCCCAACTGTCAGTGTTAATTGCTTTACTAGAGGGAGGGAAAACAACTTTAGCTTGACAATAGCAAGGCCTCCAGGATCCTAGAAGTCTTCTTTAGCATATGAAAGTCCTTTTGGAACCTCCCTTATCTTTACTAGCCCCCTCAACCCCAAGGTATATAAACAGTTGCTCCTCACAGTCCTGGGACAGCAGACATCAATTTGTCCTCTGTCCTTATATTATGCAATTCATGTACTAGTAAGTGCTGTAAACTGAATGTTAGCCTCTCCTACAGATTTATAAATTAAAGCCCTAATCCCTAGAGCGATGGAATTTGGAGATGAGGCCTTTGGGAGGTAATTAGGTCCTGTAGGTGAATCGAATTAGAGTCCTGAAAAGAAGAGAGGTGAAGACACAGCAAGAGGACATCTGCTCTGCAAACCAGGAAAAGAGCCCTGATCAGGAACTGAACCTGCTATTATCTTCTTTTGGGACTGCAGCTATCAGAACAGTGAGAAAGAAATGCTTATTGTTTAAGCCACCCGGTTTTTGGTATTTGGTTAAAAAAGCCGGAACTAAAACAGTAATCCCAAAGCAGAGTTGTCCTTTAGTGTCCTTGCTAAGACATTTGTAATGTCAATACACCCTGCCTGGTGCATTTCTTCCATCCTTGCCAATTTCTCATTCTAGTTAATCTCTTGGATAAGAAGGCTGAGTTACAGTCCACCTCTAATTCAGGAAACAAGGATTTAGTGGTTGAATTTTCTCTAACAAAGAAAAGTTATCACTTATGAACTTCTCTGTCTCTCTTTTATTTTTTCTCAGTACTTTGCACTGATCTTTTGAAAAAATTTTATTATGGGGGCACCTGGGTGGTTCAGTCGTTAAGTGTCTGCTTTTGGCTCAGGTCCAGAGATCGAGCCCCCACATTAGGCTGGTCAGCAGGTAGCCTGCTTCTCCCTCTCCTTCTGCCCTTCCCCCTGCTCGTGCTCTCTTGCACATTCTCTCTCTTTCAAATAAAGAAAATATTTTAAAAATTATGTTTATTTTAATTCCAATATAGTTAACAAATACTCTTATGCTTCAGGAGTACACTAAAGTGATTCAACACTTCCATACATCACCCAGTGCATTCATTAATCCCCATCACATACTTCACCCATCCCCCTACCTACCGCCTGGTAACCACTGGCTTGTTCCCTATAGTTAAGAGTCTATTTCTTAGTTTACCTCTCTATTTTTTCCCCTTTGTTGATTTGTTTGGGTTTTTTGCTTCTTTGTTGTGTTTCTTAAATTCCACATATGACTGGAATCAGATGGTATTTGTCTTTCTCTGACTGACTTAATTCACTTAGCATAATACCTTACATCCATGTTGTTACAAACAGCAAGATTTCATTCTTAGAGCTCAATAATATTCCATAGTATACCACCTCTTCTTTATTCATCAATCGATGTACACTTGGGCTGCTTCCATAGTTTGGCTATTGTAAACAATGCTTCTATAAACATCGGGGTTCACATATCTCTTTGAATCCGTGTTTTTGTATTTTTGGTTAAATATCCAGTGGTGTGATTGCTGGATCATAGCATAGTTCTAGATGTAATTTTTGAAGAACCTTCCATACTGTTTTCCACAATGGCTGCACCACTTTGCATTCTCACCAACAGTGCACGACGGTTCCTTTTTCTCCAGATCTTTGCACACATCTGCTGTTTCTTGAGTGTGTGTGTTTTTTTTAATTTAGTCATTCTCAATAGTGTGAAGTGATAACTCATTGTAGTTTTAATTTGCAATTCTCTGATGATGAGTGATGTTGAGTATCTTTTTATGTGTTAATGGCCATCTGTATGTCTTCTTTGGAGAAATTTCTGTTCATGTCTTCTACCCATTTTTTAATTGGATTATGCTTTTTTGGTGTTGAGTGTATAAGTTCTTTATATATTTATCAGATATGTCATTTGTAAATACTTTCTTCCATTTGGTAGGTTGTCTTTTAGTTTTGTTGACTGTTTCCTTTGCTGTGCTGAAGCACTTTATTTTGATGTAGTCTCAATAGCTTATGTTTGCTTTTGTTTCCCTTGGCTCAGGAGATATATCTAGGAAAATGTTGCTATGGCTGATGTCAGAGAAATTACTGCCTGTGCTCTCTTCTAGGATTTTTGTGGTTTCAGGACTCACATTTAGGTCTTTAATCCATTTTGAATTTATTTTTGTGTATGGTATAAGAAAGGGGTTCAGTTTCATTCTTTTGCATGTTCCCAGTGTTCCCAATACCATTTGTTGAAGAGACTATCTTTTTCCCATTGCATATTCTTGCTTCTTTTGTCAAAGAATTCTATGATTGACCATAGAAGCATGGGTTTGTTTCTGGGCTTTCTACCCTATTACATTGATCTATGTGTCTATTTTTGTGCCAGAACCATATTGTTTTGTCTACTACAGATTTATAGTATTACTTGAAATCTGGATACCTCCAGCTTTATTTTTCTCTTTCAAGATTATTTGGGCTATTTGGAGTCTTTTGTAGTACCACACAAATTTTAGGATTGTCCCATTTCTATGAAAAATGCTTTGGTATTTAATAGAGATTGCTTTAAATCTGTAGATTGCTTTAGATAGTAAAGACATTTTAACAATATTTGTTCTTCCAATTCATGAGCACAGATTATCTCTTCATTGTTTGTATCGTCTTTAATTTCTTTCATCAGTGTCTTAATAGTTTGCAGAGTATAGATCTTTCACCTACTTGGTTAAACTTATTTCTAGGTATTTTATTATTTTTGGTGCAATTATAAATGGGATTGCTTTTTAAATTTCTTTTTCTGTTGCTTCATTATCAATGTATAGAAATGCAACAGAGGGCAGCCCGGCCACCTTCAGCCCAGGGCGTGATCCTGGAGACCCAGGATCGAGTCCCACATCAGGCTTCCTGCATGGAGCCTGCTTCTCCCTCTGCCTGTGTCTCTGCCTCTCTGTGTGTGTGTGTGTCTCTCATGAATAAATAAATAAAATCTTTTAAAAAAATAATAAAAAAAGAAAAAAAGAAATGCAACAGATTTCTATACATTGATCTTGTATCCTTTGATCTTACCTATTTCATTGATCAGTTCTAGGAGATTTTGGTGATGTCTTTATAATTTCCTCTGTATAATATTATGTCATCTGCAAATAGTGAATGTTTTACTTTCATTTTTTTCTTCCTTACCAATTTGGATGGCTTTTATTTATTTTTCTTGTTCTATTGCTATGGCTAGGACTTTCAGTATTATGTTGAATAAAAGTGGTGAAAGCAGACATCCTTGTCTTATTTCTGATATTAGTGGGGGGAAAGCTCTGTTTTTTATCATTGAGTATGATGTTAACTGTGGGTTTTTCACAAATGGCCTTTATTACATTGAAGCATGTTCCCTCTAAACCCACTTGTGGACTATTTTTAAATCATAAATGGATATTTTGTTAAATGCTTTTTTCTGTATCTATTGAGATAATTATACAGATTTTAATATTATCTTGTTGATGTGATGTATCACATTGATTGATTTATGAAAATTGAACCACTCCTGCATCCAGGGACTAAATCTACTTGATTATGGTGTATGATTTTAAAAAATATATTGCTGGATTCAGTTTGCTAGCATTTTGTTGAAGAGCTTTGCATCAGAGTTCATCAAAGATATTGACCTGTAGTTGTCTCTCTTTCTCTTTTATTTTTTTAGTGTCTTTTTCTGGTTTCAGAAGCAGGGTAAAGCAGTCTTCATAGAATGAATTTGGAAGATTTTCTGCCTCTTCTGTTTTGGAACAGTTTGAGAAGAATAGGTAGTAGCTCTTCTTGAATATTTGGTAGAATTAATCTATGAAGCCATCTGTTCCTGGACTTTAAGCTTGTTGGGAGTTTTTTGATTACTGATTCAATTTCATTGCTGGTAATTGATCTGTTCAAATTTTCTGTTTCTTTCTGATTTAATTTTAGGTTATATGTTTCTAGAAATTTATTCATTTCTTCTGGGTTTTCCAATTTGTTAGCATATAATTTTTCATAATACTCTCATTATCCTTTGTCTTTCTATGGTGTCAGTTATTATTCCTCTTTCATTTCTTATTTTATTTATTTGAGCCCTCTCTCTCTTTTTTAAATGTGTCTGGCTAAAGTTTTACCAGTGTTGTTGATCTTCTCAAAGAACCAGCTCCTAGTTTCATTGATCTGTTCTATTGATTTTTTAATTTTCTATATTATTTATTTCTGTTCTGATATTTATTATTTCCTTCCTTTTGCTGGGTTTGGACTTTTTTATTCTTCATTTTCTAGCAACTTTAGGTAGAAATTTAGGTTGGTTACTTAAGATTTTTCTTGCTTCTTGTGTTAGGCCTGTATGGTTATAAACTTTGCTCTTAGAACAGCATTTGCTGCATCCCAAAGATTTTGAATCGTTGTGTTTTAATTTTCATTTGTCTCCATGTGTCTTTTAAATTTTCCTTTTGATTTCTTGGTTAGTTCATTCATTGTTTAGTAGTATGTTATTTAACCTCCATGTATTTGTGCTCCTTATAGATTTTTTCTTGTGGTTGATTTCTAGTCTCAAAGCATGTGGTCAGAAAAGATGCATGGTATGACTGATATTTTTGAGTTTGTTGAGACTAGTTTTATGGCCTAATATGTTATCTATTTAGGAGAATGTTCCAGGAGCACATTACAAAGATGTGTTTCTGTTTTTTTAGGATGGAATACTCTGAATATGTCTGTTAAATCCATCTGGTCCAATATGTCATACCAATATTCAAAGGCACAGTTTCCTTGTTGATTTTTGGTTTGTATGGCCTATCCATTGATATAAATGGAGTGTTCATGTCCCCTATTGTTATTGATTGCATCCTTTATATTTGTTATCAACTACTTAAAGTATTTGGGTGCTCCGATGTTGGGTATATAAATATTTGCATTCTTATATCTTCTTGTTGGATTCTTCCTTGAATTATTACATAGGGTTCTTCTTTGCCTCTTCTTACAGTCTTTGTTTTAAAAACTATCCTGTCTGAGATAAGCATTGCTCTCCTGGCTTTCTTTTCACATTCATTTGTGTGTAATAAATGTTTCTCCATTTCCTCACTTTCAATCTGCAAGCATCTTTAGGTCTGAGATGGGTCTCATCTCTTATAGGCAGCATATACATGAGTCTTTTGAGTGGAGCATTTAGGCCATTTATATTCAAAGTAATTAAGATGAGAGGCATTTATTGACATTTTGTTACTTGTTTTATGATTGTTTTTGTAGTTATTCTCCATTCCTTTCTTCTATTGCTCTCTTCTATCATGAGTAGCTGGCTTTATTTAGTGATATATTTGGATCTCTTCTCATTATTCTTTGCATATCTATTACTGGTTTTTGCTTTGTGGTTTCCATTCAGTCTGGATATGATATCTTCTGTATATAGCAGTGTATATAAAGTTGATGGTCACTTAAATTTGAACCCATTCTTTACTCCTCTCCTCCCTATGTTTTAGGTATATGGTGTACTTTACATCCTTTTATTTTGTGAATTCCTTCACTGATTTTTACAGATATACTTATTTTTACTGCTTTTGTGCTTCCCACTTTCCCTACTCTTGCTTATGGTCTTTCCTTTCCACTCAAAGACTGCTTTAACATTTTTTGTAGGGATGATTTAGTGGTCACTAATTCTTTTAACTTTTGTTTGCTTGGGAAGCTATTTAACTCTCCTTCTATTCTGAATGATAGCCTTGCTGGATAGAGTATTCTTGGCTGAAGATTTTTTTCCTTTTAGCACTTTGAATTTATCATGATACTCCCTTCTAGCCTGCAAAGTTTCTGATGAAAAATCCACTTATAGTCCTGTGAGGTTTCCCTCGTATGTGATTGATTTCTTTTGCTTCTTTTAAAATTCTCTGTAACTACTTTTTTGCCATCTTTATTACTATATGTCTTAGTGTGCCCTCCTTGGTTGATTTTGTTGGAGAATCTTTATGCCTCCTGGATCTGGATTTCTGTTTTCTGCCCCCCCTCCCCGATTTGGGAAGTTTACTGCTATTATTTCTACTATATTTCAGGAGGTCCACCCTCTCCAATACTCTCTTAGCCAGAATACATAGACGGTGGTACCACAGACCTGGCAGTGTGCCAGCATCCCCTGTAGTGCCCATCCCCTCTCTAAATTGACTCCTGTCTTGAAGAAAGGAAAAAATAACCATACACACACCAGTCAGATGGAACCCCCATCAGGAAGGCTGGAAGAAGAGAACTGGTCTGACTATAGGCCCTTCTCAATAATGAAAGCTTCTCAGGGGATAACACAGGGTAAGTGCCCTATGGTGTAGGGCTAGCGTGTCTCTGGCAAACACCTGGTCTGACTCAACTCAAGCCCAAGGTAGACCCAAACTGGCCCACTAACACCGTAGGGACCCAATGTGGCTCACAACAGGCAAAGAGAGCCATTGCAAATTACTGAACTGAAAGAAAAAGTAGCTCAACTACAATGGTAGGGCACATGCATCAAACATAGGAGACACCTCTGAAGTGCCAGATTCTGGTGAACAGAGAACACTGCATGGCATGGCATAACAAGACTTCTTCAATAAGGCCATTGCTTTCAAGTGTAGGAGACATAGTTTTCTTTCCTAACACACAGAAACAGACACAGAGAATTAGGCAAAATGAGGAGACAGAGGAATATGTCCCAAATGGAAGAATAGGAACAAATCATAGCAAGAGACCTAAGGGAAATGGAAATAAGTAATATAGCCAATAGAGAATTTAAAATAACAATCATGAAGAAACTCTCTGAACTTAAGAAAAGTGTAGAGGACATAAGTAGGACCCTTAAGAATGTGATAGAAAAGAACCAATCAGAGACGAAAAACAATAAATGAAATTTAAAAAATCACTAAATGGAACAAATAGTGGACTAGCCAAATCAGTGACTTGGAGGACAGAGTAAGGAAAGTAACTCAACTGAGTAAGTGAGAGAAAAAAATTATGCAAAATGAGAACATACTTTAAGAACTCAGCAACACTATCAAATGTAATAATATTTGTCATATAGGAGTCCCAAAAGGAGAAAAAGAAAAGGGGGAAGAAATTTTTTTTTGAAGCATTGGGTTGGGGCATCAGGGCAGTGGTGCTCAGAAGCTTTGAACACTGTTCTTTCTCTGCAGAAGGGGTTCCTGAACACTGGGACTGAGGCAGGGTACCCAGAGGTGTGGATCAGTGAAAGTGTGGGGGGCGGGGTGGTAATTCTAGCAAATTATGTTCTGAATCCTATGAGTGGCTGTATGTTTATGCTGGGGGGTGTGGGAGGGAGAGTTCCTGCCAGTTCCTTTGTTCCTGGAGGAGCTCCCCAGTGATTTCTATCCTTCCAGGACATGCTCCAAGATCAGTAAACAACTTTTCTTCTGGTATGCCCCAAACACCTTTCAAACTTCTGCTTTGATGCTGTATCCTGTGGGCTGTTTTTTTGTGCTGTCTCTTTAAGGGTAGAGACTCAGTTTTCTCCAGCTCAGCAGGCCTCCCAGAGCCAAGGTACTGATTTTTAAGAATTCCAGGTTTTAAGTCCCACTGGTTGTAAGAACTCACAAAATTTGATTTTCAAAGCCAAATGTTATGGAGATTGATCTTTCCTGTGCAGGCTCCCCAGTGTGGGGTTTATTTCTCTCCTCTCTCCATGGCCATGGTGGCCCTCCCTCCTTTGGATAGTCCCATGAGTCCCTATAGCTCCTAACTGTGTCTTTGCCTTCCCTACCTTCTTCATTGTGTCCTCTTCTCTATATTTAGTTGTGGAGTTTATTCTGCTAGCCTTTGGGTCATTTCTTGGATTATTTACACTGTTCTGAGTTTTATCTAGCTATATCCACAGGACGAAGTGAACCTAGGATCCTCCTACTCTGCCATCTTCCCCAGAAGTCACACACTAACAATTTCCTATACTTTGTACTGAACTTTGAAACTTTCCAACAAAATGTATTCCCAAATGGCCAGATCATTTGACTTTCATTTCAGATCAACAGTTTCATAAACAAGTATTGTTTAGATCATTTGCCTTCAAAAGTAAATGATTACTCTTTTCTTCCCCACTTATTTTTCTTTTTCCTTCTGGTAACGATTATTCATTCATGCTCCATTTCAGTTTTCTTCACCCACAGAAAACATCAGCTACTTGATGCCATGATGTAGCTGGCTTAAGATATCTATTTACTATCTTTTGATATTAGTGATATTGCTAGCTATACAGCAGAAATGCTGTATTTTAATAGCTAATGTAGCATTTAATTAAGAGATAAAATGTAATGGAATGTGGTTTATGAGACTCATTAAACCTGCTCTAGAGAGTCTAGTTGGTTTTCTGATATGTATTTTCATCTCATAATACATGTCTTTTTAATGAACTCCAGCCCCAGAAGATTTTTTTCCCCCAGATCTAAATAGCTAATGAAACAGTATTTCATTAAATGAGTATACCCTTAAATAAAATTCCAACTTAAAATGTCACTGAGATTTCATATTGTATAAATGCTAGATGGACTTTGTGATAAAGTAAAATTTGTGTCTGGCCTTGGTCTGAAATTTATATCTAAATCCCAGTTTCCAGGGATCCCTGGGTGGCTCAGCGGCTCAGCGGTTTAGCGCCTGCCTTTGGCCCAGGGCGCGATCCTGGAATCCCAGGATCAAGTCCCGCGTCGGGCTTCCGGCATGGAGCCTGCTTCTCCCTCCTCCTGTGTCTCTGCCTCTCTCTCTCTCTCTCTCTCTCTCTCTCTGTTATCATAAATAAATAAATAAATAAATAAATAAATAAATAAATAAATCTTTTAAAAAAATAATAAAAAAATAAATCCCAGTTTCCATGCATATTGGTTTGGTCTTGGGGAATTCATTTAGACTCAGTCACAGTTATTTTTCATATAAAATGATTACAGCAACACTCATCTTACACAACTGATATAAACATTACACTATACACAAAATGAACTAAACAATCCTTAGGACTAAGTCAAAATTAAAAAAACTTTTGTTATATAAATAATAACATCAAGAAAGCAAAAAAACAACCCACAGAATGGGAAAAAATATCTGCAAATCATATATCTAACAAAGTACATGCACCCAGGATAAATAAAGAACATTTCAGCTCAAGAAATGAAAACATGCATCCACAAAGTTATATGTGAGTGTCCACAGCAGCATTATTTCTAAAAGCCAGAAAATGAAAACAAGCCAAATGTCATTCAACTGATGAAAAGATACACAAATGTGGCACATCCATATAATAGAATGAAGTACGGATCCATGTGACGACATGGATGAAACTCAGAAATGTTATGCTAAGCAAAAGAAGCTGGACACAAAGGACCACATGTTGTAAGATTTCATTTCTATGGAATGTCAGGAAGGGAAATTCATAAAGAAAAAAATTTATTTTAGCAGCAGCCAAGCTTGGGTGGGAGAGGGGAACACGAAAAAGAATGGGGAGTGACTGCTCAAGAGGATGAAGTTTCTTTACATAGGGACCAAAATGTTCTAAAATTAGATGTAGGGTTGTGCAATCCTATGAATGTACTAAAATCATTGAATTGTATCCTTTAAGTAGAGAAACTTTATGGTTTGTGAATTATATCTTAATAAGGCTATTTAAAAAGAATAAAATTAAATTACATTTTTAAAGACCCTTCAGATTGTAAAACACATAACAAGCATGCAGCATATTTCAGTGTCTTTCCCCTGGGCTGTCATAAACCATGCTGGTTTTGTTGATCTAGAGTACTTTTTTTCTATTTCATTAATTTCTGTTCTCATCATTATTTCCTTTCTTCTACTTCTTTCATTTTAATTTGCAGTTCTTTCCCCAACTTTTTTAGATGAATCTTGAGTTCATTGATTTTCAGCATTTCTTCTTTGCAAATATATGCATTTAGGAAATACTTCTCTTCAAGCATTGCTTTAGCTATAGTCCCATGATTCAATATGCACTATTTTTATTATGCAGTTCAAAATATTCCTAATTTACCATTTGACATCTTAAATATTTAGAAATATGTTTATTCCTTTCAGAACATAAAAATTTTTCTAGTTATATTTTGTTATTGCTTTTTAGCTCGATTGCATTGTGATCAGAAAATAGAGTATATATCTCTTGATTCTGAGATTATTTCTGACCTGTACATGTGTGTGGTGGTGCAGTTCCCTCTACATCACAAAGCAATACTCTGGATACCAGTTGAGAGTCTTATAATTCAACTCCATTCTGACACTATTGCCTGGAGATGGCATCAGGTTATACAAGTTATGGTTCACTCCTACAGTACAACTTGTTAGCTGTACTTTTTAAAAAAATATTTCATGTATTTATTTGAGAGAGAGAGAGAGAGCACAATCAGGGGGTTCTGCGGGGAGAGAGAGAGAGAGAAGAAGAAGCAGGCTCCCCATTGAGCAGGAAGCCTGATGTGGAGCTTGATCCCCAGGAGCCTGGGATCATGACTTGAGCCAAAGGCAGACGCTCAAGTGACTGGGCCTCCCAGGTGCCCCTGTTAGCTATACTTCTGACAAACTGGCTATAAATCAGAGGTTCCCAAAACCTCCTTGTTGGGTTTGATTAATTTGCTAGAAAGAACGGCTCACAGAACTCAGAGAAACTTTTTACTTACTGGATCACTAGTTTGTTATAAAAAATATAACTCAGGGATGGCCAGATGAAGAGATGCATAGAGCAAGGTCTAGGGAATGGTGCAGAGCTTTCATGCCCTCTCCAGCCACATGACTCTCCCCGAATCTCCACGTGTTTGCCAATCCAGAAGCTCTCTGAACTCTGTCTTTTTGGGCTTTTATGGAGGATTTTTTATATAGGCATGATGATTAAATCATAGACCACTGGTGCCTGAACTCAATCTCCAGCCTCTCTCTCTCTCCTCCAGGAGATCAGGGGTAAAACTGAAAAAATCTAATCCTTTAATCCTATGGTTGGCTCCACTGGCAAGCAGTCTTCATCCTTAAACTTTCCAAAAGTCACTTCGTTAACATAACAAAAGACACCCCTTATCTCTCTCAACACTTAGGAAATTCACAGGGCTTTGGAAACCACTTCCTAGGAACCATGGAGGGAGAACTGCAGTATGATTTCCACTCTAAAGTGTGTTGCAACTTGCTATACTACCCATTACGTCTATCTGCAGCTGTCATGTGCAATGTTCTAGACAGGTCCATTAAGTCGTTTATCATGTTCAAATTTTTGATAGCCTTAATAATTAGTGTCTATTTCTTCTGTTACTGAGAGAAGTATTCAAAATCTTGCATTGTAATTGTTAATTTACTGATTTCTGCTTGTAGTTCTATCAGTGTTTGCTATAATATTTTTTGAGGCCATGTTATTTCATCCACACAAATTTAGAATTGCTATATTATCCTGGTGAATTGAACCTTCTATCATCATGAAATGTCTCTCTTTCATCTCTAGTAATGCTTACAGCTTTAAAATCAATTTTGTCTGATAATAGTATAGCTACATATTTTTTCTGTTTTTTGTTTGTTTGTTTTATAGTCAACCTTCTGTATCCATGTATTGAGATATGCTGCTGGTAAGCAGCATGTGTTTGAATTTTTTCTTTAATATTTGAATTTTTTTGCCTTTTTATAGAGGTTAGGCTACTTACATTACATGTACTTACTGATACATTCAAATTTATATCTACTCCATATACATTGGTACAGACATATGCATGTATTTTCTATTTGTCCTGCCTATTCAATGTTACTTCCTTTTTACTCTTCTTTTTTCTTTTTTTTGGGAATTCTTTATTTTTAAATAATTTTTTATGTTTCTATGTTCGTTTACTAGTCTTTTAGAAATTATACTGTGAATCCTTGAATTATCAAAATCAAATGTTAATTTACAGTTATCTTCCTCCCTACTAAAGCTAGGAATTTAAAATGATTTAACTTTTTTTACCTTCTCCCAACTTTGTGCTTTTGCTGGCGTATATGCTATTGTATGTTTACATTTTTTCTATCTATTCTTTTTCTCTTCCTTCCTCTCTTTCTTCTCTTCCTTCCCTTTTAGTCTTCCTTTCTACTCTCTAACACATGGGTATATGTCACAATATATTATTATTATTATTATTACTTTATAAAAACAATATTCATTTAGGTTTACTGATATATTTGCCTTTTCCCATTTCTCATTTTCATTCTAGTATTTGAAAACTTCTATAGGGATGATATTCTTTCTGGCTTTAGAGTCTTCTCTCCATTTTGTATATCTGAAATGCCTTGATTTTACTTTCATTCTTGAAGGAAATGTGTTAGGTATAGAAGGCTAGGCTGGCAGCTTTTCTTTCTGCCAATTCCCTATTTTGACTTTCAATGTTTTTTTCAGAATTCAACTCTCAATCTTAGGCCCACTAATTCTCTGCTTCCACAGCTCCCCATTGCTTTCAGGAGATGACTTGAATTGTATCTTTATTTCCCACTTCTGGGTGGGGCTGCTAGTCTACTGCTAGTTATTTCATCCCACCCAAACACAGAGGTCTTTTTTTATTTTTATTTTTATTTTAAGATTTATTTATTTGAGAGAGAGAGAAAGAGTGGGGGTGGGGTAGAGGGAGAGGGAGAGGGACAGGGACAGGGATAAGGAGAGGGAGAGAATCTTGAACAGACTCCCCACTGAGCATGGATCCCTACTTGGAACTTGATCCCATGACCCTGAGATTATGACTTGAGCCAAAACTAAGAGTTGGATCTTCAACCAACTGAGTTACCCAAGCACCCCAAAGGTCCTTTTTATATTTTATTTTTTAAAATATTTTATTTATTTACTTGAGAGAAAGAGAGTACACACAAGCAAAGGGGGGGAGGGGCAGAGAGTGAGAGAGAAGCAGACTCCCCACTGAGCAGGGAGCCCAACATGGGGCTCAATCCCAGGACCCTGAAATCACGACCTGAGTTGAAATCAAGAACTGGATACTCAACTGACTGAGCCACCCAGGCACCCCTCAAAGGTCCTTTTAAAATGATTGTCGTTTTTTGTAGCTCCCAGTTCTTGGCTGAAAGTTTCAAACTTGTCTTTTATCTTCATGAATATAGTAAGCATAGTTTGACATTTACATCAAGTCACTCTAGTGTCTGGGTCACTGCCTGTCTGTCTCTATTGTCTGCTGTTAAGCTGGTATTTGTTCTCATCATCTCATGTTCTTGAAAGCCTGGTTAGCATTGATGATGTGTCAGACACGGTATTTGAAAACAAAATTTTTTGAGTAATATTTTAAAGCCTAGAATTATGTCATCTTCCTCCAGAGAGGAATTTTGTATGCTTCTGCCAGGTGCCAAGTGATGTTAGTAATCAGGATAATCTTAATCCATTTCCATAGATTAATACATCTTTGTCATCCAGTTGACTTGGATTTGATGTTCAATTCCTTTAAAAAAAAATTTTTTTTAAAGATTTTATTTATTTATGAGAGAGAGTGAGAGGCAGAGACAACAGGCAGAGGGAGAAGCAGGCTCCATGCAGGGAGCCTGACATGGGACTTGATCCCGGGTCTCCAGAATCACACCCTGGACTGCAGGTGGCGCTAAACCGCTGTGCCATGGGGGCTGCCCAGATTTGGTGTTCAATTCTTGCAAGAGTTGGTTTACCTCTTTCTTTGCTTATACCTGTGGAACTTTCCTAACTGAATTTAGAACTTGACAGAAATCCCTTCCAGTAAAATACTAAGATATAAAACCAAAACGCTATCAGTAGCAGTATTTCCTATGTAGAAAACACAGTTCTCACCAGAAAGTGAGGTTGACAGGAAATCCACAACATATAATCATAAGAATAGCTAATACGCATACAGAGCTTACTACACACTTGTCTGGTTAAAGCACGATTTTACATCAAGTCATTTATTTTACTACAACCTTGAGAAAAAGACAGCAGGTCCTGCTGTTATTTGAGTCTCAGACTCCAGATACTCCTAATGCCCAGCCAGATCCCTACCCTTCCTGTAAAAATCGGAGAGATTGAAAGGCCAGGTTCCTCATCTTGTAGACTTGTGTTTGCTCAGATGTTATAAGTTGCCTCAGGAATAACCTCATGTCCCTTGCTCCAGTTCTGGGTCTTATGACTGTGGAGTCTATCATCTTTGTAAATAATGGCATTGCTTGCCAATGTCTTCATTTTTATCTGTCAAACTAGCTGCTACTGACTGGCAGAAGCTGCTGGAAACCTTTCCCAAGAACACACGGAGATTTTGTTGTTTTTTTGTTTGTTTTGAATAAATTGTCCTGTCTTATACAATGCCCCCAGAAAGACATTTTATTTTTCACATTAGTGAATGACGGTATACTAATCATAAATGAAATTATAAAGAAATCTCTCATCATCTCATCACCTTAACTATCCTTGTATCTTCTTTGTAATTCCTATAAGTATTTTTTTAAAACATGATAGCCATGGAATTCCATAGATGCATTAACTGCACTTTACAATGAATTAGTATTTCTCAAGTTACTGATTAGAAGCCCCCCCCACCCCAAAAGAGTGATGATACTTCTCAGAGAGCTGTGAGAATTGTTCCTTCCACAGGGAGGATTAACAAAGGGGGAAGATGAAGCCTGCAAGGGAACCAAAAATCACCAAGTCTCCACCATCCTTCAAGAGCCTGACTTACTTTACCTGGTGGAATCTTCAGTCCGGCCCCTGGAACACAAATCTGTGGTGCACTCATACTAGCTTTATTTCCCCCTCCATTTCATATTTTATTTTGGAACAAAGAAGAATGTAAATAGTAATCTTATCATATTATTTTTAATTAATAAGATAATGATTCCTGTCTAGAAATTTACCTTCAGAATACTACATGATTCATACTTGTTATGAATGGTAAAGCTGGTATTTGAGACCTGTGCCGGAAGACAAAAACGGTGCTAGGTAATCATTATCATTTCCTTGGCCCTCAGAATAGACTTTTTCAGAGTGCCCCAAAGAGCACTGTCAGATTTAGCAAAGAAAAACATTGAGCACTCAGTCAAATTTGGATTTCAGGGAAACAAGGAGTTAGTTTTTAGTACAAGCATGTCCCCAAATATTGCATGACAACCTTGTCCCCATAGCCCATACTGAAAAGATGAACCAAAGTTGCCATATTTGTGCCAGGAGACTCCACCATGGCCATACATATACTCCTTCTCTTGCTTTCTAGGACTAACTAATTAACTAATAACTAATGGTGCGGGAAGTGTGGGCAGAGGGTCTTAAGCATCAGAGCTGGGATCAGAAGTAATACCATGGTTCACCAAGCCGTATCCAAGCTGAATTTATGGGAGGGAGAAAATGCTGTCTGCAGGGAGGAGCAGAAGTGCAGAGAGAACTCAAGAGGTCATGAGGTCATGGAGAGCAAGGTGGAGAGGGAAGCTGCCCAGAAACTTCCAGACCCCACAAGGCATCGCTGTGTATGTCACACTAGGGTCTAGAAGATTCCTCTTTATTTGCAGTAATTTGAGAGAGTTCCTGTTCCTGGTAAGTTGAATCCTGACTAAACCTCCTCCCTGCATGATGGGAGTTCGTGGGTAGCAGCACAGTGCAGCTTTCTGGCTGGGTCTGAAAGGCAGGAGCCTCCATGGGTATTGTGTGGTAGGCACTGTGTGCATGTGGACGCCACATGGTGTACTCCATCTGCTTCCCTCCTGTTCATCCTTCTAGAAACATAAAGTCCAGGGGACTCAGATGTGCAGACCAGATTCTTCAGACAGAGAGAAGAGGACCAAGGAAACACAAAAGGACAAGGAAGGAACATTTTGGAATATGCCTTGAAATAGAGGGTGCCTGGGTGGCTCAGTGGTTGAGCTCCTGCCTTCAGCTCAGGGTGTGATCCTGGGGTCCTGGGATGGAGTCCCACATTGCGCTCCCTGCATGGAGCCTGCTTCTCCCTCTGCCTATGTCTCTGCCTCTCTCTGTGTGTCTCTCATGAATAAATAAATAAAATAATAAAAAAAAAGAGTTAGAACCTCAGAAGTCATTTATCACTCCACCTCTATTGGTCCAAGCACACCCATACAGTCACACATGCACGCATAGACACACGCATGCATGCACACACAACCCCCACACAAAGGTAATGCGCTCACACGTGCACACTGGCACTCACACACATACACAAACACAGGAGTGCATGCCAGTACATGCTCCAACCATTCTGTCCTCTTCTTTCCTTCACGTTTATTAACACCCCTCCCCTGCAGCTCGTCTTCATGTATTAGTAAAGGACAATGAGGAAACCCAGGAGTCATGACAAGGTGAAGTGCTTCTCACAACATTAAGTGGCCCAAAGCAGATAGGTGATACCTGGTGGAGGAGCCCCAAGCTTCTTGAAAAAATGCTCGACGTTGGGGAAGGTCGAGGCTTCTTTTCCCAGGCCAGGATATTGCCAGACACTTAGCATATGCACTTCGCTGACCACTGACATCTTGTGGGGTTCTTCACTTCAAAGAGGCAGGATCTGTCCCAGGAATGCAAATCAGCCAACACAGAGAGCATCGAAGTCTCAAGAGCACAATGTTCTTTTCCTCCTCACTCTCATCCAAGGTGTGTAAAGCCCAGGAGGAAACTACCCCTCCAGGGCATAAGTTCATACTCAGCTAGGGCACAGTTTCAGATCTGACACCTAAAAATGAAGATTTTGCTCTCTAACTGAAAATAAACAAGCTCTCACATTAATGACTGCCCTTAGCTCTAGGAAGAAATGCTCACAAAATTCACAGTGAGCATTATTGTATTTATACCCATGGCTTCATTCAATCACTCCCAGATCATAGATCTATGATCTCCCTTAACCTCACAGTTTCCATATAGGTGACTTAGTGGATATTTACAGGGGTCCACCCAGCATCTGTTGTAGACTCTCCCTCTATACCTGCCTTCACACTTACAGAACCTGGGTTCTACTCCTGCCTTTTACAGACACTATGCTTGGGGAGACCAGCCTCCAGGACACAGTGAACCTGGATAACAAGGGCTGAGCAGCACGTGCAACCATGAGACTGTTCACTGTGTTCATTTTCTTGAGACTCTGCACATGATCTACTCTAGACCAATCGGGATTCCTGCTGGAATGCTGGGGCAGAAGCTCTGCCTTTCCTCCTTTAAGTCTTGAATTAGAAATCAGGCAACTTCTAATCATTTGTGGTACACTCGTACATGGAGCTAGCCCTCCTATTGGCAGAGCAGAAAGAAGTGCAAAGAAAGTGCAACCATAGAAAATGCAATAACACTATTGAGCTGTTGGGTAAGTCACCCTGATGACTGCTTTTCTGCTGGACTTTTCAGGCACACCAACCAACAAATTCCCCTTCTTATTTATCATAGTTTGGATTGCATTTTCTATTATGTGCAAGTAAAGACACATGAATGTGAAGTATGAATGTGAAACAATTGGCACATAAGCTAGTGAATAATGAGACAGTGGCTATTCCAAAATTGCTAGTGTATATGCTTGGTGATCTCTAACATTGTGCAGTGTGCAATCTGCACAACTATACTGGGTGGGTCTTCGGGTGGGAGCAGGTGTCTATGTTAAAGCTGCACTTACAAAACAAACACAATATTTACACTTAGATTGCTTATATTTGGGTGATTTGGTTGTGGACTAATAGAAATTATGCTCCCTCATTAATTCATTCAATCATTTAACACAAAATTATTATTGAATGCCTAATATATCCTATTCTCTGATAAACAACAAGATAATTGCCCTACAACTTTTAATGGGGGAAATTGAACATAAACAAATTAATATATAACATAAGGACAAATGGTGACATATTATAAATAAAAATAAATCAAGGTAAAGAGATAGTATAGAGAGTGGCAGGAAATAGGTAAGTAGCATAAATTAAATAGGGGCCCTCTGAGAAGTGACATTTGAGAAGACAATTGAACAAAGTAGGTTAGCAAGTCATATGGAATAGGGGAGGGAATTCCAGGCAAAGGGAACAGTCAGTGCAAAGACCTTGAGGCACAAACAATGTTGGCATGTTTGAGAAACAAGGAAGTCAGGGGAGGTGGAACAGAAAAAGTGAGGGGGCAAGTATAGGAAATAAAACAAGAGAAACAAGTAATGGCCAATCATGTACAGAACTTCTAGCACAAGAAAGGAGATTGGACTTAATTCCTAAGTGGGTGGACAACCACTGATGGGTTTTGAGTAGGTGAATAACACAATCTGATTTAAATTTTAAAATGCATCAAAATGGATGAATCTCAAAAACATAATGATGAAAAAGAAGCAAATCAGGGAAGAACTAATGAGTCCAACACAAACAATACTAATGGATCGATTATATAGAGATGCAATTTTATTTTAAAAAATAAAATAGGGGTGTGTGGGTGGCTCAGTCATTTAAGCATCTGCCTTTAGCTCAGGTCATGATCTCAGGGTCCTGGGACGTAACCCTGTGTCGTTGGGCTCCCTTCTCAGTGGGGAGTCTACTTATCCCTCTCCCTCTCTGACCCTCCTCCCCACTTGTACTCTCTCTTTCTGTCTCAAATAAATAAAATCTTTAAAAAATAAAATAATAAAATAAAAAGCAAAATAATGATTAACACAAAATTCAGGATGCGGGTTACCTGTAAGGGGAGGGGAGGAAGGTAATTTCGAAGGGAAGACAGGGGCCTTTTACAGTGTCAGTTTTCTATTTTTTAAGCTGGTGGCACCTATGAGATATTCAGTTTATTTTTATTCTTTAAATCATACTCTCATAGATGTTACAGATTTTATAATACAATTTTTTAAAGATTTATTTATTCACTTTAAAGAGAGACCGTGCAAGACACCTGGGTGGCTCAGTGGTTGAGCATCTGCCTTTGGCTCAGTGGTTGAGCATCTGCTCAGTGGTTGAGCATCATGCCCTTTTGAACATCAGGGCATGATCCTGGAGTCCTGGGATCCAGTCCAGCATCAGGCTCCTTGCAGGGAGCCTGCTTCTCCCTCTGCCTGTGTCTCTGCCTCTCTCTGTGTCTCTCATGAATAAATAATAAATAAATAAATAAATAAATAAATAAATAAATAAATAGTGCAAGATGGGAGAGAGAGAGATTGAGAATCCTCAAGCAAACTCTCACTGAGTGCAGAACTTGATCCCAAGCACTGATGCAAGGCTTGATCCCAAGCTCTGAGATCTGGCCTGAGCCAAAATCAAGAGCTGGCTGCTTAAGATGGAACCACCCTGGTGCCCAATAATACAAATTTTTAAAAATATAATACAAAATTTTAAAAAAGGTTTTATTTATTTGAGAGAGCAAGAGCAAGTGAGCAAGATAAAGGAAACAAGAAGTTGGGGAGACAGAGGGAGAAGCAGAGCCAGTGGCTGCTTGATTCCAGGACTCTAGGATCATGACATGAGCTGAAGGTAGATGCTTAACTCACTGAGTCACCTAGACACCCCATAATATAATACAAATTAAAAAAAAATAGTCTGGTAACTCAATGATGGACTGTTGGAAGACCAGATTGATCCTGGGAGAGTCATGAGTCTCTTTTTATTTTATTTATTTGTTTGTTTGCTTTTGAGAGAAAGAGAAGCACACATGAACATGAGGAGGGGCAGAGGGAGACAGAGAGAGAGAATCGTATGCAAGCTCCATGCTGATATGCGGCTCGATCTCATGATCCTTTGATCAAAACCTGACCCAAAATCGAGTTGGAGGCTTGACCGTCTGAGTCACCCAGGTGTCCCTCATGAGTCTATTTTTAAAATCCAAGTGAGTGGAGATGGTGGTGTGGGTTGCTGTGGCAGCAGTGGCTGAAAGGGGACCACATGTGGGCCATGTTTTTGTTTTTTTTTTTTTTGATTTTTTATTTTTTTTAAAGATTTTATTTATTTATTCATAGAGACAGAGAGAGAGAGGCAGAGACACAGGCAGAGGGAGAAGCAGGCATCATACAGAGAGCCTGACGTGGGACTTGATCCAGGGTCTCCAGGATCACGCCCTGGGCTGCAGGCGACACTAAACCGCTGCGCCACCGGGGTTAGATGGAGCTTATAGGAATGGCATATACACTGAGTATAGGGACCAAAAAAAAAAAAAAAAATACTGGAGATGGGGTCAGGCTCAGACAGAAGCATGGTGGCTTGGGAGGCAGGGGAGGCTCATCTTTCCAGACCCTTCCAACCCTGCCAGGCTGGTCCCTGTGGTTGTAAAGGGTCTCACAGAGAACATGTGTACCAGGGCCTGGAAAAGAAGCCCAGGCTTCTCTGGGCCCCAGCTCCACAAATCATCTCAGTACCCTGCCTCTAGTGAGTTGGGGCAGCTTGATCCTGCTCCCTGTGGGGGATTCTGCCCTGATTCCATTCCACTGGAGTGGAAACAGAAGAGAAAATGAAGATTCAGGAACAAGAGGCAGAAAAAGAATCTCTCCCAAGGAGGAGTCAGGGCTGCCTCACCTTGGAGAACTGCTTGGTCAAAGTCAAAGCCACTCTAGGGCTTTCTGAGGGCACCCTGCCTCTGAGGGCCAGGCTTCCACCTCCCTGCTTCAACAACTTTTAAAGAAGGAATCATCCTCAACACTGTGACTTTTCCTGCCTCACCTTGGAGAACTGCTTGGTCAAAGTCAAAGCCACTCTAGGGCTTTCTGAGGGCACCCTGCCTCTGAGGGCCAGGCTTCCACCTCCCTGCTTCAACAACTTTTAAAGAAGGAATCATCCTCAACACTGTGACTTTTCCTGCCTCCTTGCCTCAGGGCAGCCAGCAGGACTCATCACAGGTCATGACTCTGGGGGCTTGATGATGCTGGGTCCTAATTTAAAGCTAAAGACAACCAGGGGTCTTTGTTGGGACTGTTAAAACAGATTTTGTGTATGTGTGTGGGGACTGAAATTTAGAAGCTCCTTCTCCTCATACACTTCCTGTTCCTAAATCACACTAAAATAATAATCTGGTCAACCCTGATGATAGCTATCCCTACTACCCACCATTTATTGGTGACTGTCCATGTGTCCAGCACAGTTAAGTAATTTCCTTACGTTAACTCGTTTTGTCATCATAGCAACTTTGTGAGGTAGGTAGCATTATCCTCATTTCCCAGAGGGTAATGCAAGCCCACATTTATCCAAATCTTCCCATCTGCCAGGCACTGAGCAAAGGTCACGTGTGGTCACACTATAGGGAATGTATAACACCATCCCCATATCACAGAGGAGGAAACACAGCCAGAGAAGTGAAGTAACTTGTCCAAGGTCTTACAAGCATTCGGATCTGAACTGAGATGGTCAGCAGGGTTCCCTCAAAGGGCTCACATCCTGGGACCTCTCGGCTACTGCAGGCCAGAATGAAGGTGCTAAGGAGGACTCCCCACAGGCAGTTTCCCCAACAGCTTTGTTGAGATATTACTATATCTCTACCTTCACCCCTTTATGGCATAGGATTGCAAGGCTTTTATGATATTCACAGACTTGTGCAACCATCCCTTCAGTGAATTTTAGAACAGTTGCATTTCCCCAAAAAGAAACCTCTCATACCTTCATCATCATCCTCCAGCTCATCCAACCTCACAGATCGAGGCAATTGTTTAATTTACTTTATTTTCTGTGAGTTTGCATGTTCTGGACACTTCATGCAACTGGACTTATACAATATGAGACTTTTTGTGACTCACTTCTTTCAATTAACATAATGTGTGCAAGGTTCATCCTTACAGGGACCTTGCATAGATGCTTCACTTCTTTTTGTTGCCAAATAATATCCCACTGTGAAGCTGAACCACTATCCATTCATCAGTTGAGCAATGCATAGATTGTTTCCGCTTTGGGCATCCTTTAAATAATGCTGCTATGAAAAAAACACTCATGTGTAAGTTTTCCTTTCATGCTGATATTTTTCACAGGTCTCCGAGGTAATGTTAAAGATAGACATTTGAACTTAAACTTCAGTGTTGTCCAGAGCGAAGAGTGAGCTATGGTTTCCACCCCTCTCTGCCTCTGGTGCTCACCAAAGTGTGGACCAGAGTGTGTCCTGTTGCCCTACTGAGGGAGGAATCCTGACCCAGGGCTGCCTGGCTCTAAGTTACCTCCTGGTTGACACTGTCCTTGACCAGCAGAGACGGTACCTATTCCCAGTGGCTGGCGTAGGGAAACAGGGACCCAAGTGGAGAAGCGGTGACTGGGGGGTGACAGACTGCCAGGCTGTGCCTCTGACCCAGCCAAGACAGACCTGGTCACAGGCTCCTGATACAGGGGGCTAATGTCAGGTGTGTGTTTGTTTTCTTTCTTTATTTTTTTTTTTAAGATTTATTTATTTATGATAGAGAGAGAGAGGCAGAGACACAGGAGGAGGGAGAAGCAGTCTCCATGCAGGGAGCCCCACACGAGACTCGATTCCGGGTCACCAGGATCGCCCCCCTGGGCCAAAGGCAGGCGCTAAACCGCTGAGCCACCTAGGGATCCCTGTTTCCTTTCTTAAACCAAAATTAGTTTCAGCTGGTTCAAAAGCCAACAATATTAAAATATGCTCATGTCATAAGTGAGCAAATGGAAGACAAAGAACAGCTTCTCTGGGATCAATGTCAGGACTGTGCCTCTCTGGGTCTTCTTTTTCTCACCCATAAAAGCCTACTAGGTCATTATAAGGATTTAATCAGGTTAATACCTATGAAATAGTAACAAATGGATAATAAAATAATAACAAATAGTAACAAAAGTTACCAAGGTACTGAGGAACATGATGTCCTTAATGTTTAAAACTGACATTAGGGGATCCTGGGTGGCTCGGCGGTTTGGCGCCTGCCTTTGGCCTGGGGCGGGATCCTGGAGACCCGGGATCGAGTCCCACGTCGGGCTCCCGGCATGGAGCCTGCTTCTCCCTCTGCCTGTGTCTCTGCTTCTCTCTCTCTCTCTCTCTCTCTCTCTCCTTTCTGTGTATTCTCATGAATAAATAAATAATATCTTAAAAAATAAATAAAACTGACATTAATTTTTATTTTGAATCCCATTTTTCCAAAGCTGGCTGAAAACTTGAGTCATCTTTGATGTCACCTCCTTCCCTGGAAATCTGGTCAAAGTGAAGACTGCAGTTCAGCAGGTATGCCGGGGACCCTGCGATTCTGCATTTCTGAGGCCCTCGGGGAATGCTGCTCTAGGGGCTGGTCCTGGGACCAGTTTGGGAGGCGAGGATCCAGAGGGGTTCCGGTCCAAGACGGTGTCCCCGGAAGGCCCTGAATCCACCCCCTCTACAGACAGGTCTTTATGGGGAACTGAGGGCTGACCAGACAGGTTCTGCACAAAGAAACATAGAGGCGGGATTGAGAAGGCGACAGAGCCATGCCCGGTGAGGAGGAAAAGCCCCAGCCCTACCCCGCTAACTGCACTGGAGAGGGGTGGTACTGAGGGCCTGGGAGGAGAGTCCTCTGCCCTGGGGCACAGAAAAAAGCTGAGGTTTAAAAGCACAAATAGAATATAAGGGAACTTGCCCTCCAGTAAACAGGGGAGGGCTTGCTAGAACTCTCTCCGGGGCTGGAGGGGCTGGCAAGCCCTGTGGTTTCTGCTTCCCTCACCTTCGTAACATGAATGGGAGCGGGGTTCCGGGGCCCTGACGCCCGGGGCACCGAAGAGAGCAACCAGAACATAGAGGAACCAGCCCTGGAGCCCTGCCAAAGGCTGGGGAGCGGCCAGAACTCTGTGGAGCGCGTGATTTAGGATGCCCCTCCGCCTTGATAGCGTGGATAGGAGCAGGGTTCCGGGCATCACAGCCTGCCTGCTGCCTCAGTGGGCCCCAGGGCCCCCAGCCCACACCAGCTCAAGCCATCCCACCAAGCTGGCGTCAGCACAGTGCACGCGGGACACCCCTGGTCACTACTCACCACATACAGCTCCAGGAGTTGCACCGAGGTGACAGGGGCAGAGTCCTTGGAACATTCCAGGCCCGCACCACTCAGGCTCCAGCTGTCCTCCACAGGGTGCCTCTGCACAAAGTACTGTGGGAAACCCTGGTTCGTGTGTGTCTCAGATCTAGCCACCCCGCCAGGCCACCCCTTGTACCAAGCACCCTGGGACGTCTGACCTGCACTCACTTTGGCATCAGCTGTCCTGCCAGGGTGGGTGCCCTCTGTGCAGAGAGCCCCACACAGGCATAGCCTCCCCATCATCAACAATTGCTGAGCCTGCAGTGATGTGTCATCATCACTCAAAGTCCACGTTTACCTTGACTTCACTCAGACTGCTCCACGGCTGCAATCACACAGTACGTAGCCTTTTCAGACCAGCTTCTTTCACCTAGGAACATGCATTTAAACTTTCTCCATGTCTTTTCCTAGCTTGATAGCTCATTTCTTTTTAGTGCCGAATAACAGCCCATTGTCTGAATTACCACAGTTTATCTGTCTATTCGCCTACCGAAGGCCATCTTGGTTGCAAGATTCAGCATTTGTCATGTCTACAACTGTAGCTGCACACCCAGGAAAGAAAAAATGCAGCTGGGTGCTGCTGTGAGGAGTGTTAACAAGGGAGGAGAGGGAATCTGAGGGAGTTCCCACATGGCATCTCTGTGGAGTCAGAGGTAAGTCTGCCTGCGAGACACAAGCTGACAGTTCCGGGGGCTCCTCTTCCAGCATATCTGATCCTTGCTCTTCCTCCTGGATGACATCCCACCCCACCGCACCCCCTGCCCCGCTGTAGGTGACAGAAATCAGGGGAAGAGAGGGGTCCAGAGAAGCAGTTTTTCATACAGGCTTCAAGAACCTGGTCTTTGCACTGGCCTCCTTGGCCCTCCTAGGTTGGATGATGGGCTGATGAGTAACAGTGCAGATTTTTTTTTTTCATTACTGCTAGACACAGGTGTCCAAAGTAGAAATGGCTCTTCACCAGTTCCCTGGCAAATAGGTGAGTGGCAGGGCTATAAAGGAAAATAGATTGTTTCTCAAAGGCATCCCCCTCCACCACCACCCCCTCACTTCTCAGCATATCCTTTTCTTCCTGCCCCCAGCTCAGAAATCACATTTCCTTCCTTCTCCCTATGCTCTTCCCTCAAGACGTCCACTGTCTTCTTGATTTTACCCAGGTGTTAGAAAAGAATCAGTTAGGCATCAGTCTAACTGATGAAGTTCTAATTCTTTCCAAGAAATTTGAGTTTTTATGGACGATATTTAAGAATCCAGAAAAATCTCTGATTGTTTTTTTTTCAATTTATTCTATCTTCTTTCTGTCAACAAGCACTATAAGCACCTGCCATATGCTGAAGTCCCTAGGTGCTAAGAACATACAGAGAGGCTTACATAGGTTCAAGGTGCAAATCTTGCCCTCAAAACAATTCAGCCTAGGAGGGAAGGATGTTAGAGGAGGTGTGGTGGGATTCAGGCAATGGAAATTAATACAACAAGGTTTGGGATTCTGTTTTGGTACAATTGTGAAAAGTGAATAAACATTTGTGTGAACTATACAAAGTACTTTAGATAGCTTGTGACCTAAGTCAGCATAGCAGGAGAGGCAAAGCTGCTTAGATATCAATGCTTTTTGGAAATCTGAGTCCAAGAAGTAAGCATTTTCCAGCCCTGCCTTCCCCAGTTGGCTCTCCCACCAGCTGAGCTAAAACACTGCGCCTTGATCTTAGTTCTGCAGCCCAGCCTGTTCACTCATGTCATGTAAGGAAGTTCTGCTTACAATCAGATTCACTAGTAGGATTTTTCAGAGTACTGAGTGATAGAAGATAATAGTGGTTAGCATGGTTCTGGGCACATGGTAAGGACATAAATGTTTGCTGAACAAACTACTGTTTGAAAATTAAGATGCATTGGACTTGTATTGCAGACAAAGGAATACATTCGTCCAAAAGCAAGAAAGTCAATTGCATGCCAGTAGTTTAAGGAAATTCCTTCTCAGATGCCTTTGAATGTCCTCTTTAGGCTACTTAAATCAAATTGGAATAGCCTACCTTCTCAGACCATCTTCCTCCACTTCTGTGGCTTGACTCACTGACATGGGAGAGCATGTTTTTTCATTATAGGGAGAAATAATTGATGAGAATAATTCACATCTTTTAAAAAATCTCTGTTTTCCTTTGCAAGATGGATACCCTTTGTATGTAAGCAAAACAAATTAACCACATTTCTATTTTGCATTTAGTTAATAGTTATTGCATTTCTATTTGTTATCTTAGATAAAACCTAAGTGAAGTGACATTTACAATATCTTGCTCAAGATCGTTAACATTTATTTGTTTTATCCTGTTTTATGTGTTTAAGAAAAAAACTAAGCACAAGCTATAAAAGAGATGTTATTTCCCAGAGGGGAGATGGGTGAGGGGACGGATGAAAGAGGTGATAGGGATTAAGGAGCGCACTTGTGGTGAGCACCGGTGCTGTATGAAATTGTTGACTCGCTATATTGTATAACTGAAACTAACATAACATTGAATGTTAACTATACTGGAATTAAAATGAAAAAAAAAGATGTGATTTCTTTCTATGTACTTTCAGGCAACTGTGTTCTTTGGTCTGCCTTCTGCCTTCCATAACTGTGCTAAGGCAGCATTATAGTTTTTATCACTAGAGAAAAACTCAAGATTTGGGAATGAGCAAGAGACTACTGAATATCTTTTCAATGAAAGGCTGAAGGCTCCGGAATTATTTAATTCCATGTGGAGGTGACTCTGACTAGGCTATTTTGTAAACCTGGAGAGGTAAGATTTAACTTAGTAGCAAACTGACAGCAGTGAAAACAATTCTTGTCTACAAGAACATAAATTAGATGTGCCCCCATTGGAATAAAAATGACTATTGCTCTAATGCACAGAACAAGTTTTGCAAGGTCAGTTCAGCATTTATTAACGGCATTACAATTTGTGTATACAATGAATTAAAATTTTTGACATATATTCGTCTGACGTCTGAAAGCCATGAGTCTTATCAGTTTTTGAAAATTACCCTTTGACTTCACATTTAATTTGCACAGATTTTAAATTAACTGGTAATTGTACTGAATTGTGAATTCAGTAATCAGTAAGATGTGGGATAGAAATGTGGCCTTTCGTCATTTTGGTTGGCATAGCAAGATAGGCACAAGATATTTAGAACTTGAATGCTGGGGAATGCTGTCCTAAAATCCAATCCAAGTAGTGACAAGTTCCTTTCACCCAAATTTCTAATTTATCTGATAGTAATTCATGGGCTCCTATGTTAAGCCTGTTGAGAGTGGATACAACAGTGATGGTAATAGCTAAGTAGACCTCTGTTGTCACAGGGAGATAGAAAGAGCTTATGTCACAAAAAGCCATCCAGAATGAGACTGAGATCTTGGTGAGTAGTTGAATAAATACAAGACTTTGCAAAAGCAAAAACAAAGACGAATACCAACTATAAGGTAAGCTTGGTTGTAAAGCATTTCATAGCAGACAGCAAAATGGCTCTTACCATACAAAAAGATTTATAGCACTTCAAAAAACAAAAACCCAAAAAGCTAAGTAGATTCTCACCAGATGAACAACAAGCTCTACTCTGGTCAGAGCCATGAGAAGACATGTTCTAGAACAGCAGAATACACTGGGTAGGTTGCTGAAGAGCAAAACTCAACACAGAAATCTTGCTGTAGCACAGCACTTCCCACTGTGTGGGCCAGAATAAGGGAACAGGAAGTATTTGTTGAATGAAGAACAAATGAACAAACCCGTGACCATCCCCAGAAGTCACTTATGTCATCAGACCTGCAAGCCATGGTGTGCATCGACTAGGATTTGGAGGGCTAAGTATTTCACGCATTGACCCATGTCTGCAAATTTCTAGGGTGGTAGTGATAACACAGAATGAATTTACTTAAAATGGCTGAATTTATTGTAGTTTTTGCTATTTGCATTTTTCCTATAGATAAAAGTCAGAAGTATGGCAACTATAAAGAGGTGGCTTCTGGAAATTTTTGATGTTCTAAAAACATATATCTTGCTCAAAAAAAAGTCTGAATTATTATTATTTCTTCAACTCTTCTGAGCCCCACTCTTCTTTCTCTCCTTCTGCGTGTCTGTTATACAAATATTAGATCCATTGTTCCATGGGGTTCTGAGGTTCCATTCACTTTTTTTCCCATCTTTTTCCTGTTCTTTTTTTTTTCTCTTTTTCCTGTTCTATCCTCAAGTTCACTGATTCTTTCCTGTTATATTCATTCTGCCATTGAGTCTACCCAGTGAGTTTTCAAATGTCAGTTATATTTTTCTGTTCTAAAACTTTTATTTTGTTCTCCTTACACCCTCTATTTCTTCGCTGAGGCTGTTTTGTCTTTTGTTTCAAACATAGCTGTAATTACTCATTTTATGGTCACTTCTCAATGATCCTTCATAGCTAACGCCAACATCTGTATTATCTCAGTGTTGCATTTCTTTCTTCTTTCTTTTTTTTTGAACTTTCTTTTTATTTTAATTTTAAATTTTTTTAAAGATTTTATTTATTTATTAGTGAGAGACACACAGAGAGAGAAAGGCAGAGTCATAGGCAGAGGGAGAAGCAGGGAACCTGATGTGGAACTCGATCCCATGACTCAGGATAACACCCTAGGCCAAAGGCAGATGTTCAACCACTGAGCTACCCAGGCATCCAGAACTTCTTTTTTTTCTAAAAAAAGATTTTATTTATTTATTCATGAGAATACACAGAAAAGAGAGAGAGACAGAGAGAGAGAGAGAGGGAGAGAGACAGAGAGAGAGGCAGAGACACAGGCAGAGAGAGAAGCAGGCTCCATGCAGGGAGCCTGAGGTGGGACTCAATCCCGGGTCTCCAGGATCACGCCCTGGGCTGCAGGCGGCGCTAAACCGTTGAGCCACCGGGGTGCCCTGTGTTGCATTTCTTGATTGTCTTTTCCAGTTTAAGTTGAAACGGTTCTTCGCTTGACAAGTGATTTTATTGTACCCTACACAGTTTGGATATTATGTTTTGAGATCCTGGATCTCTTTTTGTAGGAAATCATCTCATTCAGTTGCAGCATAGGGGCCTAGATGGGGCTGGAAGTTCAGCTCCCTATTTGGCCCCACTGATACTTCCTGGTGCAGCTGAAGCCTTGACTCTCACTGTCTCATTGCCTTTGGGGGAGGGTGGAAGTTCTTTTCCCCTTTGGGCTTCTCTGATGGGGGTGGGGACAGAGGGATGGAGAATGCCAACTAACTGTGTCACCTGTGTTATTCAGTCTCAGGCTGCCTGGTGGGGAAAGCCAAGTGCCCTTGGGTAAATTCTTTTATATCTTTTACTTTTTCTCTTGTATCTCTTGTTTCCTTAACCTTTTTTGTTTCATGATCTGTGAGATTTACTGGATTTCAGCAGTCTTTCTGATGAATTATTTTATTTTGGGAGTCATTTTTCATTTATTTTATTCTTTATCATTTTTCATAACATCCCATTCTCCCTTGTGGCAGCGGTATTTTATCAAATCTTTCTAAAGAACACCAAGTAGATTTTTTTAAAGTATGATCTGTTTTCAGATCTCAGAATTATGTCTATTTCTTCGAGGTTCAGTTTTTTCCCCCGTTTGTTTATGTTGGCCTTCCTCTTCCATCTTGATGTTTTCTTTGTTTGAGGACTCTTGGTTGTTCACACATATTTAAGAATGATTGTTGGAGATAGATGGTGAAAGCTTCTTTGCCATTGTATAGAAGATCCATTTTTCTAATAAATGAATCTTGGGGACACCTGGGTGGCTTAGCAGTTGAGCATCTGCCTTCAGCCCAGGGTGTGATCCTGGAGTCCCAGGATCGAGTCCTGCATCAGGCTCCCTACATGGAGCCTGCTTCTCCCTCTGCCTGTGTCTCTGCCTCTCTCTCTATGTGTGTCTCTTGAATAAATACATAAAATCTTAAAAAAAAAAATAAATGTCTCCCTTGAATGAAAAGGCTATCTGGGAGCTCTGTGTATGTGGGCAGACCATCCAAGAAGGGCAGTAATCTGAGAGGTTACTTGAGAAGATTGACTTTTGGGTTCTTGGGCAAGGAACTGGCTATCTGGCTTGCTTAATAAGTACCAGGGTAAAGGGGCTACACTGAAGTGACAGTATTCTTTCCAGGAAGTTCCTTCTACTTATTTAAGGAAATTCTTTCTCTGTCTTTGTTTCCATGTGTGTGTGTCCAAGATGTTGTAGCCATATTGAATTAACATTGAAAAATCCCATTGCATAAAAGACTGCATGCCTAAATCTTTGAAACTACCCTGTATAGAAAGCTTCTTTTGACTAATATCTTCTCTCATTAAGATGAGTGTTCAAAAAAGGGGGGGGGGCATTGTCTTTGCAAAACTGACTTTGACTTTTTGCTCTTCTTTGGAGGTCTTAATTAGTAATAGAATGTTTCAAAATCTTAATTGTCTAAATAGTGCTCAAATTCAGATATTTGAGATTATTGGTCTTCCCTTATTATAATAAAAAAGAGGGGTACCTGGTGGCTCAGTTGGTTGAGCATCCAACTCCTGATTTCAGCTCAGATTATGATCTCAGGGTCCTGGGATTAGCCCCACATCAGGCTCTGTGTTCAGCAAGGGGTCTGTTTGAAAATTCTCTCTCTCTCCTTCTGCCCACCCCATGCTCAATTTCTCTCTCTTTCTCTCTCTCCAAAATAAATAAATAAAATGAATCTTAAAAAAAATATATTTTAGGCATATGTTTTCAAGGCTCTGAAATGTCCCTAATAATGGGATGTGTTTTCAAGGTTCAGAATGTCCTTAATAATGAAAACCCATTAAGATTTTCAGAAATAATTAACTCAATTCCTCTTGCTCTAGGCTGAAATCTTTAGACCTTTTGTGGACATCTTAAGATTTTGCACTTCCTCTCTCAGTAAAACATTTCCATACCTATTACGCTATTGGGAATTTCTTTTTTACATCTGACCTGCTCCACTTTGAGCTTGTCTCCTTTCTTTTGTCTCCTGACATTTTTAAGGAGAGTAAAACAGCCTGGAAGCATTCACATAATTGCCTAAAGAAGTTACTACTTCATTGTCTGACTTTTGAAAAATGCCAAGAGTTATTATCATTAAAGTTGAATAATGTCATAGAATGATAATTAATTTGATTCTTAACTGTTCAGTGTCATTTACCTCCACAAAGAAGTAATCAAATATATAATATGTAGTGTATTGGTTGGGAGCATGGGATTTCATGTTGGTCAGACCTGAGTCTCCATCCTGGCTTTACCACTTGCTAGCTATGTCTCCTGAGGTACAATGCTTAAGTTTCTTAAACCTCAGTTTCCTCTTTTGTGAATTAGGATGATAATGCTGCCTCCTTGTGTGGCTGTGAGATTTAAACAGATACTTCCTATAAAAAGGGCTCCACACATAATAGGTGCCTCATAACTATTTGTTTTTATCATTTATTAACTACAATAGGCCAATTTTGTTAAAGCTGAGCAATGAGATGTTATGTAATAGATAATTATCCTTATGAATTATTTAAGAGAAAATCTGTCATTCTCATTACTCTATGTGGCCAAATTTGAAAGCAATGATGGTGATTTTATTTATTTTTAAAAATATTTCTTTAAGTCCAGAAGAAGAGAGAATACATTGAACGTCTTTATAAACTAAACAATTTTTGTTCTCAATTACTTCTGGCTTTGCTCATTTCACAGAAGTCAAGTGACCTTAAGTCCTGCTAAGCTTCACTGTGAAAGATCTTCAGACAATGATGTTTGTTGGGTGGCAACTGTCAGCTACCACTGGCAAAGTGGCTATCAGAAGTAATTGGAATAATTCTTAGAATATTTTTTCTCTGCTTTGGATGTCCATTAATGGAGCCTGGTAGAGAGACAATGTGGCAGTATAGAGTAGCAGGCAAGACACAATCCAAGGGATGAGACAGCACTACAGTCAGGCTGCCGAAGGAGGCAACTTCTCCGGGGTGAGAGGCTGGTGGAAGCATTAAGAATGAGGACCTCCATCTCTTTCTGCTAGCATCACTCTGTGCTCTCACATAGTTGGGTTGCATATGTTCTAATAATAATAGCTACCCAGCTTGGAAACCAGAGGATGAAACTGGAACCCTCCAGATATAAGGGAGAATAATCTATGGAAACAAAATGATAGCACAATGACCTCTCACATTTGTTGTTTCTAAAACTGTGAGCAGGGCAGCCCAGTTAGCTCAGCCGTTTAGCGCCGCCTTCAACCCAGGGCCTGATCCTGGAAACCCTGGATGGAGTCCCATGTCAGGCTTTCTGCAGGGAGCCTGCTTCTCCCTCTGCCTGTGTCTCTGCTTCTCTCTCTGTGTCTCTCATGAACAAATAGATAAAATCTTTAAAAAAATAAAATAAAATTGTGAGCAGACAACTGAGCTAAAAAATCTACTAAAAGACTTTTAGTAGACGCAGACAGCATTATTCTAAAATTTGTGTGGAAAAGTAAAGGTACAAAATAGCAAAAACAATTTTGTACAAGAAAAATTAAGTTGTAGAAATTATTGTATGCCAAATTTTAAGACATATTCCATAGCTACAATAATCAGGGCAGTGTGAGTATTGGTGGAGGAATAGACTCATAAATTAGTGAAACAGAATAGAGAACCCAGAAATAGACCCACAGATAACCCCAAATGCTTTTGAAAAAAGGTGCAAAAGCAATTCAATGGAGGAAAGATGGAATTTTTGCTAAATTGAACATCCAAAGGGGAGAAATAAATCTTGACCTATGTGTCACACCTTAAATAAAAATTAACTCTGGGCAGCCCGGGTGGCTCAGTGGTTTAACATTGCCTTCAGCCCAGGGCCTGATCCTGGAGACCCGGGATGGAGTCCCACGTCGGGCTCCCTGCTTGGAGCCTGCTTCTCCCTCTGCCAGTGTCTCTGCCTCTCTCTCTGTATCTCTCATGAATAAATAAATAAAATCTTAAAAAAAAAATTAACTCAAAATGGATCATGGACTTAAATGTAAGACATAAAAATATAAAACTTTTTAATCGTTTTAAAACTTTTTTAAAAGGTAGGAGAAAGTCCTTAGGATTTAGGTCTTAGACTTGAAACCAGAAGTATGACCCATAAAATGAAAAGTTTATAAATTGGGCTTCAAATTAAAAACTTTGCTCTGCAAAATACCCCGTGAAAGGGAGAGAAAGCAGTGTACAGTCTGGGGGAAAAGTCCTTGCAAACCACAAAGGGTTAATCTGTGATTTGATGAAGTCTATACTCTATTATAAAGGTTTGGTAGCTTTTTGTTTTTATCTATTATCTCCAGAGGTTTTTATTCCCACATTGTGCTAAGCTATGCTTTTTACTTAAAAAATGAAGCTTTTGGTAACTATTTACTTATAGTCAAATCATAATTACATATTTAGTACTAACATCATTTCAGGAAATTCTCCTTATACAAGTTTAATTACCGACTTTTCTTTTTAATGAAAAATGATACGGTGCTGTATTCAGGAGTTGTCAGTACAGCAATATCATTCTTTACCTCTGTTCTTCAATCCATCAAATGTTTGATACCTTGCTGTGTTCAGAAGGGACTTTTAAATATAGTTCACTGGCTGCTTCCATGCAAGATGCTTGCCCAGTTTTGACCCTTAAGGTCTGAAGAGAAAAAGTGCATGCAAATTTCAGAAGTGAAATACCATTTCATATTGTCCCATTGCTGATGTTTAATGTTAACAGCTGAATAGACTGGATTCCTTTCACCTTTTTTATAACTGCAGTTAATCCTCAATTGTCTTTCTTTATGTGCCCATGTTGGGGTCCCTTGGTTCTGAGCACAATGCTAATCATATCAGCAGCTCAGCCCTTGGGTCTCTCACGGGAGCCAAGTATCTCCCTTAAGGGGATGGGGAGGAATGTATGAGAAGAAATTTTGTCTGAAGTGTGCAGGTTATGTATCAGTATCACTCTGATGTCGATGACCAAGCTGAGAATGACAATGTATGGATAGCTCAGTCTGAAGACATGGCTACCAACTTCTCCGACTTCTTTACTAGGACACCTGTTAGGACGGCAGCATGTGACTGTGTTTTCTCAGGTGTCTGTAGTTTAACCCAATTTGAAATCCTTACACTCAAAATTTCCTGAAGGCATTGTGCTATATTTTAAAAATTCACATACTTCTTTGGATCTTATAGCATATAAGCATATAAGCATATATGCTGTCCCACCTGTAACCTCCCTCCCCTCCTCACTCCTTGCATGGGAAGGTGAGAGGGGGAGGAAAAAAGGTTGGTCGAGCAAGGAACCATCAAGGAACCAAGTGCCTCCGGTAGAAGGGAGGGAAGGCTCTATAGGAAGTCAGGAAGAGCAGGGACATGGGAAAAGGAAGTCAATGTTTATATGGGGCCTTTGTGACTGCAGGGTCATGGAGGGCACGTGCTTTCCCTCTGCTGGGGTCTGAGGTGCAATCCATTCACTCTCTTTCTCAGTTAATCTCTGAGCTTCCTATTCCGTGTTGGGGTTTGAGTGCCCCCCCAGAGGAAGGGCTTGTTTTACACTCAGATGAATTCCCAGAGACCGTGTGTGTGTTTGTGTGTGTGTGTGTGTGTGTGTGTGTGTGTATAATAGTATTTTCAGTTAACATCTCCTGCTGAGACTTGCTAGATATTTACCAATCCCATTTCCTTTTCCTGGGCATATAGAAATTCCTGATTTCCAAGCCTATGTTGCAATTAGCAACATAGTGCCAATTGATCAGGTTCTAGGCAATGGGGTGTGGGTGGCAGTGATGTACCCCTCTTCTAGGCCTGGCTATAAAACTCCATACACAGTTGCCCATGCTTTTTCTTTCCTTTCCAGGGTGACCATGGAAGTTATGTATTTAGTATGATAGTGACACAAGATGTAAAGAGCCAGAATCCTGGTATGTCCATATAGCACTTTGTGACTTGGACAAGAAAGAAAGAAATAAACTTTTATTATGTGAAGTCACTAAGACATTAGGGGTGGTATGTTATAGCAGCTATACTACTTGACTAATGTACCATGAGAACAATATTTCCTTGCCAGCTATACTCAACAAGGTACAGTTTCATGGAGTCAATTTTGAATCGAAGAATGACACTATCAGATTTAGTATCTAGGCCATCTCTCTCTTCTTTCTTGCTGTTATAATACGTCTGGACCCCAAGCTCACAAAAAATGAGTAGATATCAAAACCAGTTGTTCTTTTATTTCTTTCTTTTCCCCCAAAGTTCAATGAGTTCTATTAGGGTAATCATAGAGAAGATGCCCAGAACACCATGCAAAATTGCAATGGTTTGGGTTGAGATTTCAGCCAAGAGGAAATGCTGCATCCTTCATTTAGCAGATTTAAAGCGTTTCTGACCTGTTGTCACCCTTTCAGTGTCTCATTTTTATTGAAAGATAATGACTCATGATGCAATATTTTATGCCAATATCATAATTTTCATCTTTTATGTAGCTGTACTTCTTGTCCACGGATTTACTTTTCAGTGTTTTAGACACTTGCAATCTACCATGGCCTGGAAGCAGGTCATCTTCCTTCTGACATATTTTTAAATTTTTTTTTAATTTTTTATTTATTTATGATAGTCACAGAGAGAGAGAGAGAGAGAGAGAGAGAGAGACAGGCGGAGGGAGAAGCAGGCTCCATGCACCGGGAGCCTGATGTGGGATTCGATCCTGGGTCTCCAGGATCGCGCCCTGGGCCAAAGGCAGGCGCCAAACTGCTGCGCCACCCAGGGATCCCCCCTTCTGACATATTTTTAGAAGGTCAGAGTATTCTCATGCTATGTCACAGTGCCTACGTCATTCACCTCATTTCATCTCATCACCAAGGCCTGTTATTATCCCACATCATTACAAGAAGGGTGAGTACAGTACAATAAAGTATTTCGAGGGAGAGAAATTACATTCACATAACTTTTATTGCAGTATATTGTTCCATTTTATCATGAGTTTTTGTTAATTTCTTATTGTGCCTAACTTCTAAATTAAAGTTCATCATATATATGCATGTATAGGAAAAAAACCATAGTATATATAGGATTCACCACTTTCCATAGTTTTAGGCATCCCCTGAGGGTCTTGGAACATAGCCTCCAAGGTGAAGTGGGGGTAGCGGAGCTACTGTGTTTTAAGAGTCTTAAAAGATTCAATCATCCCCATATTTATTGTATTCATCAAATGCAAATCCTAGGATTTGTCATACTCTCTCTCTTATACCAGTTCTCAATATTTATTCCCAATTTTCCATGGCCATGACAAGAAAGAAACCCTTGAGGGCTCTCTTTTGCCATTTGTAGGCTTTGTGTATCCTAGACAATTCCCTCAGTCACTCATTTCCACCAACAATCTCTCATTACCATTTCTCAGATTTTTGTTATCCCCAAACTACTTAATGGTTTGCTCAGTGTACTCTTGGACCATTAATTTTAAGTGACTAGAAAGAAATATGATAAGTATTTAAATTATAAAAGTGGAACATAATATTAATGGTAAAAAATAATTCTTTCATGTCAGTGGAAGAGAGGTGATCTCATTGCTAACCTTTCACTAAGCTTTGGCTCAATAATTCAAGCATTAGCTTCTACATGCAATGTTTCTTCCCTGCCTCCCTCTCTCCCTCTCTCTCTCTCTCTCTCTCTCTCTCTCTTTTTTGCTGCTAAATTGGAAGATTAAATTTAAAATTATAGATGTTTGGGAATTTCAGCAGATGTTTGATGGCTCTGTCAGATAATTCTGTCCATGTTTGCATGGACCCAGAATTTAATGGAGAGGTTTAATGAGTATAGTACCTTGAAAACTCTTAAGTCCAAATGAAACCTGGTAGTTTGACTGGGTCTGGTTAGGAGTAGTGACAGATAAATTCCTAATCTACTCTTTGATTGCACTGCATTCTGTTGAATAGTTCTTCATGTCTTATTGCAGCATCCTGATGTGGCTTTTAAACATACCCACGATTTCTTTGCCATGTTTTCTCCACTGAGAAAGAAAATCTTCAGTGACCAGGGTACAAATGTCTTGGTACCACAGCTTGTTTTGCTTTGTTTTGATCCTCACACCTTATCTTCACATTGAAAACTGGCAATAATGCATCCCTGTAGTGATAAATTCAGGCTTGTCAAGGTAATTGAGGATATTGCTAAGATGCTCCACAAATTTGAAATGATAGAAAGAAATGGTCTTTATTGGTATTATCGATGTCATGGAGGGATTTCCCCATCCCTATTTCATAGCTCCTGAGAGCACATTTTCCTCTGCCAACCAGTATTTACCAGCCAGGAAAGCAGGGTTTTATATTCACCGTACACTTCTTGGCAGAACATGCTAACAATGTATACGACTCAAGAACTGCGAGATGATCATAGTATAATTTTCACTATCGCATTAAACATAAAACTGCAATCAAAAGGCAATATGGTAGATGGCTAACGCATTTCTAAAAATCAAGCCAGTGTGTGGATTTGCATTTAGGGGATCTATTCTTCTAATCTTTTTAAAAAAATATTTAATTTATTTATTCATGAGAGACACACAGAGAGAGAGGCAGAGACACAGGCTGAGGGAGAAGCAGGCTCCATGCAGGGAGCCCGACGTGGTACTCCATCCTGGGTCTCCAGGATCACGCCCTGGGCCGAAGGCAGCGCTAAACCGCTGAGCCACCGTAGCTGCCCCTATTCTTCTAATCTTGTAACAATCTGGGCCTCTGTCAGAATTGAGCACAACACATCTCCAGTCTATATAATGGTTCCATAATCATTTAAAAATCTCTTCTGTGTTATGGGTTTTCTGTATTACAATAACCAAAAGTCACCAAACACTTTCATCATATATTTACTATACAGCATTAGCTGAAAGATAAAACCATTCCCGGCATGCAATATTTGATGAATATCTTCCACATCACACAACACTGGTACTTATGTGATTTCTGACACCACTATCTTTTAATATAGATATTGAGCAGTCATTAACATTGGGTGACTACTAGTACAAGCACATCCTTTTTTTTTTTTTTTTTTTTTTTTTTTTTTACAAGCACATCCTAAAGAAGGTGACCTGGACAACATGAAGAACTTAATCTTGAGGCCTCTTGTCTTCACCCAGGGAAAAAAATCATCTATTTTATAGTGAAAGTTATGACTGTGGTCCTAGAGCAAACTCTGCAAATAAAACATGGATGAAGTCTCATAAAAGACAAGTGTATGGAGCCATGGATCTTCAATCAAATTAATTCCAATTTCCAGATATCCATTGCTATTCTTATTTTCACTTTTCATTCCTAGCTAGTTCTGCAACATGATCTTCTTGGCAGTCACTTTTCCCAACACTGTAATTCCCGCTCTTGATTTCTACTGGGGTCCACTTATATACCACAACGCACTTTAACAGTAGGTAGCTTCTCAGAACAGCAAGAGAATACTCTCCTTTGTGAAATGGTTCCCCCAAATTACTGAATGTATTACTCTTTTACAAGCAGGGAAACTTTAGGCCTGACAAATTCAGGAAAGTACTCTGAATCAGGACTAGATGTCTAGTACATCTAGACATCAGGACTAGATGTCATTCTTTATATTTTTATTTTTATTTATTTGAAAGAGAGAGCACACAGGGGGGAGGAGGTAGAGGGAGAGAGATGCAGACTCCCCACTGAGCAGGGGGACTGATGTGGGGCTCAATCCCAGGACTTTGGGATCACAACCTGAGCCCAAAGGCAGATGCTTAACCAACTGAGCTACCCAGGTGCCCCAATGTCACACTTTAGATAGTTACTTCTCTTTATACTTTTAAGACAGAAATGGACGACTTGCATTCTAGATCATATGTAATTTTTTCTAACAATGGGTAGAGAGTATAACCTCTGATTTTTTTTCTACAAAAATCTGTTCATATACAAACATGAAGACATCAAGGCTTGTGAGAAAGGGTTTTCAGTTTTTTCCTTTTTTTGAAACTTCACATGTACTACCAGGAGCTCCTAAATATGTTCTTAAGGTTTGACGGATTCATAGGATTTTTTAAAAGACGCTCAGACTTGGTAGTCTTTGTTTTACAGTATCGCAGCCTGCTGGGTTACCAAATGGAAGAGAGCTGGCTACAGTGACTAAACAAATAGGCATGGGGTACAGAGGACTGTAGAAAATGCATGACTTTGCCCCTGTGCCTAAAGATTTTATCATGTACCGGAGCTCTAATATGGGTCTTTCCTTGTTATTTTTTTTCAATTCATACATTCATTCAACAAATATTTTGGGGGCATCTACTATGTGCCCAGCCTTCCTCTAGACACTGGATTTTCAGTTGTGAAGACCTTTGACAAAATCACTTCCTCTGTGGAATTTATAGTCCCTAAGGGTGGACAGAGAAGAAACCAAACAATGAAAACATATAGCATACTTGTGGAACTCCAAGGTAGTGGAGACAGACACAGAAACTGAATTACTAAACCATATGGAAAGTGTGATCACAAACCCAAGGTCATTTGCTAGCGTGAAAGAAGACACAACTCACTCAGGGTAGGAGAGAGGATAGAAGAGCCACTGGGTAGGCTGAATCTTACCAATAGCTAAGGGTTTGCCAGGAAAACACAAGGGGCAGAAGTAGAAGGAGATTGTATCAATATGACGAGATAGAGTCCCGCAGGTGAAAACCAGACAACGTGCCGTATGTTTATGGGGCAACCAACACTTTGGTGTTACTGTACCTTGTAGGGCAGGCAAGGGAGGCCTGCCAGTGAACCACATTAAGAATCCTGATCTTTGTACAGCTGAGATTGCAGAAGGAGAAAAGACTTAAGACAGGACAGTGATGATAACAGACTTCCTAGTGCCTATTCTTGCCTTGTGGAGACTGAGGGGCTGGAGCTACAAAGATACGTAGGACCCCGGGGGTCTGTGATGTGACGGTGTTCCTTCTGTACTGCCCAGGTTCCTGGTCTATTCTTGTTCAGTCTTGACGTGCACAGACTGATCCATGCTCAACACCACTTTCCTGCTTAGTGCAGGTTAGGCAGGGTGGGATGTTCCTGTGTCTGGTCCCCATCCTCCAGCCCAGATCAAGATCCAGGATGGGGAAGAATTAAATCACTCCCTGATTCCTTGGCAAGATTCATGTATTAGCTTTAGTTTGAGAAGCATTCTATCACTGGTATCGAGTGTCTGGGCTTCACGGCATCAGAAAACTTTGTAGACCAGAAGACCTGATTCTCTTCCACAATTTTAAGCCTTCAAACAAATCTACCCTTAAAAGGAAACTGAATCAAGGCAGTTCTTTGATATGTCAACCCCACCAGCCTATGTGCAAAATTTTGAGATCACGTATGTATGTTAAAACTACCACTCTAATAAATCTTTTGCATAAAAACCCTAAAATTAATTTTACAAAGTGGCTGTATTTGTTTTCCTTCAGCAAGTATTCTGTGGATTTTTCATCACATTTCTTCTCTAGTTGTACTCTTACTCTACGTTTGTTCTTTTCTGTTCCTTCTGTTGCTTACTAAGAGCATGTTCTCCTACTAAGGCTTTATAACTTTTTCCCCTTTCTCTTGAAGTCTTCCACTTATTATTCATTCAAAAACTGCAAAGTCCACCTTAAAAAAAAAGATTTATTTGAGAGACAGCACTCAGAAGTAGGGGGAGAAGCAGAGGGAGAGAGTTCTCAAGCAGACTCCCCATTGAGGACAGAGCCTGATACAGGGCTCAATCTCACCACTCATGAGATACCGGAGATGAAACCAAGAGTCAGATGCTCAACCAACTGAGCCACTCAGGGGCCCAAACCTTTATTTTTCCTAACACTATGGTTCTACTTTCTGTGTATCTTGTATAGGTTCAAAAGCAATTCTTTTTACAAAGCTGTGATTAAAAATTAATTGTATGTATTTATTCTTTCCCAAATTATTAACCTTAATACCACCTTCATTGTGTTCTAGGTTAATAAATAATAATTTATGGTTTCCTTATTGTTGAACATTAAAGTTGTTTCCAATTTTCCACTACTGAAATGTTGCTGATGCACTTTTAGGCACAGGCATAGTTCTGGTGAACCGTGGCATGCCCTTAGGTTAGGTTCACAAGAGCAGGATTATTGACATAAAAGTATAAATATGTTTATGATCTTTGATATGGGGAGTTGGCACAATGCAAGTGAAACATATTAAAGTGTAACTGATACATATTCTTGACCTAAGGAGAGTGGTAAATCAAATCACAGATACAGCATCTGCAGGCTGCTCATTCTGCATTTACTTTGTAGGAAGGTCAGGTCACGGTTCTGAGTATGTCCCTTCAATTTTAATCAACATCTGCTCTAACATCTTAGAGGTACATTATATCACCTTCCAAGTTTGAAGATCACATGACAAAGAATTAATCACAGAGAGTGACTAAAATGCTATTATGAGGATATACTAGTGCCATTTTCAGCTTATGACATTTGTCAATATCATTTAACCTTATAGAAGACAAATTCATTTAAAAAGGCATTTGCAAGCAAATTAATTACATTTTATTGAAAATTCAGAAGAGCTACAGTACTTTAAGACAGCCTTTTTCATACTGTAAAGAAAAATAAGTTAAAAGAAAAATAATTGACTCAAGTGCAATGATATTTCATTTTCAGACTAACAAAATCATTTTGAAAAACACAAAAACCCAGAGCTTAATTTATTCACGGTAGAAGCATTTACTTTCCTATTTGTTATCAAGAAAACTCTAATGGAATAAGTTTTGGAGTGACCTTTCAACACATCATCTTTCTGGACCCAATTTAAATGGTAAGTTAATATACATTACTGGTGTGTGTGTACACTCACACACATAAGAACTAGCTTATTTTAGTATGACATTTTAAGAATGAGAGTAAGTTGTGATTTCATTTATTATAGGGTAATAAATAGCATTTCTAGTCGTTTCTTTTTTTTAAATTTACCATCTTAACCATTTTTTAAAGATTTTTATTTATTTATTCATGAAAGACACACAGAGAGAGAGAGAGAGAGAGGCAGAGACACAGGCAGAAGGAGAAGCAGGCTCCATGCAGGGAGCCCCATGTGGGACTCAGTCCCAGGTCTCCAGGATCACGCCCCTGGGCTAAAGGTGGCGCTAAACCGCTGAGCCACCAGAGCTGCCCTCTAGTTGTTTCTTAAGCATGTTTTCTTATTTCCTAGGTGAAAACAAACCACTTTCATTAAAGCAGTTAGCCAAGTAAGCACTAGGGGCATAAACAAAATTATCCATAATACTTCCAAAGTATTAACCACTGCAGTCAGCCATTTAATGTTAGGAAGTGTTTTGTTACACCTTTTAGATTGAAGTTCCCAAATTTTCTTATGAAGGGGGAAGCTAGTTCAGCCAAAATGAACAAAATAGACACATTAGAAAAAACAAATTCATTTTACATGATCAATGGTCTGTATTTTTACCAAATTTTTTTTGTTCCTCAACAGATAATATTCATTGAGCTGCTGGTATTATTTTTAAATTTTTATTTATCATTTCCATTATCTCAGTTCTGTATCTTCTCCTTTTTAAACGAAGAAAGGAGAACTGAGGTCAAAACCTAATGTGGGTATATACTATCAGTAAACAAACGTACTATTCAGATGCTGTATTGGCTGACACTTACAGTGAAGAAGTGCCACAGGTAAGCTACAGTAAGACCTGTGCTTTGCCACAGCTAGAAATGGCACTAATGTGGAACTTTAATTAACAGTTCTATTAATATTTGTATAGTACTTTGCAGTTAGACAGCTTTCCTATAACTATTCTGAAAATACCGAATGAAATTAGGCCCTGTTAGGAAATTTACAACATGCACATTGCATAAAATGCTTATAAAAACGTTAAGTGCAATGCCTAGATGAGAGGCAGAAATGGTTTTAAGAAAGGAGAATCCAGCAGGGACAGAATTAAAACATAATGTGGCATTTTCTAATCCAGTACACTTTTTTATTTGATAACATCATACAAATTGGGTCTTTAACCAAGAAAAAAAAAAAAACTAGTTCTTATTATTTAAAAAAATTTAAATGTGGAGAAATCTGACCATGTGGGAAAAAGATTAAAAAGTATCTGAAAACCAGTGTTTTGACAAGTTGACCCTGAAACTGGCAAAACCCTTTTGAAATGTAAGGGACTAATGATGACTGACTTCAAACAGAGGTCAGCAGAGCTAAAAGAAGCTTTCCCTTCTCTCCCCTACCTCAGTGATAGAAAGGCTCTCAGGCACCTGATTAGCTCTCAGAAAACAGGGTTCTTCATTGTGGCAAATGAAATGCTGAAGTCATCTTAGCCATAATGTAATAGACCAAGATACCAGATACACAATTTGACAGGTGCAATTGCTTTCATTTTTCCAGGCCCCAAAATAAAAGCAACAGCTGGTCTCATCAAAATATCTTCTCCAAAAATCTTTAGGAAATGTCTGATTCATTAAAACTCAATTTTCAGAGGAAAAATATTGCCACTGATTTTTTTGCAACTAAAATACATCATCAACAATCTTTAGATAAAGGTGTATTTATATTTTACATCTAAATAGTTTTTTTTGTTAAGAATGAAAACTAACCTCTCTCCCCTTTTAGTTCCCTTTTTCATGATTTCAACTTTTCTCTTGTATTTAAAGTATCAATAATTTAGTGGACTAACTATTGGCTGTCGAATCAGCAATTGCTGCATAAGGAAGCCTGGCTGATAATGCACTCAACATTTTGTTCATGCTGAACCTAAAATGTATTTATTGCTATGATCAACTATTCCAAATTCACTGAATTTGATGAATTAATAAGGAAAATAAACAGGTCAAAGTATAAAAATAAAATTTCATGCATAGACTAGAAATATCTGATGACAGCTGACAAAATAATAGTGCTTTCTATTAAATAATGGTTTTTAAGTCATTTTATACCAAGTTATATATTTAAAAAAATCTAATTTATTCTTAGAAACACGATTATCTAACAGTCAATGACAATCACTTTTCCTCTAACTTCTTCCACATTCTCTCAGTATGACTAAAAGTTTAACATAATGGCTTTGATATAAAAGTATCACAATTATTGGTGATATCTAATGTAAGTGTTTAAAAAAAGTTTGAGTCTTATGAATTTGTACAAAAATAAAGCTTCTGATACTTTGTTAGAATTGTACTTGATTCATTAATGATGCAAAGCAAAAAAATACTTGAACTAAGTTAACATTTATATATAAAAATACACAATACATACACTACAGTGATCTCGATGATATCTTAATATATTACAAATTGGAGTACAACCAGTCTGATTAAAAAGTTCAACGTGTGTTAAAGTACAAATCTTTTAAAAAGTCAAGATTCTTAATGTTTTAAACTTAAAAATTTTCATCTTCCATGTCAACTGAGATTGTTTTGCTTAATAACTGAGCCTGCCAAATATGGAGTAATAAAAGGTATTTCTCTAGAAGAAACCTGGAGTGTCTCAAGATTTAGTAGTCTATTATTGTCTCAATTTTTCCTCTGCATAAATTTATTTTTTTTAATTCTGCCCATTTAGATTAGTAAGAGGCTATGATAAGAAAGCCACAGGGCTGGAAGGAATACACAAATCCTGTATTCTGTCAGATACCTATTTTCTGCCATTGAGAAAAACGGTGACTACAAAACCTGAAAAGAAAGGAACTAATTAGAAGAGTTGGAGCCACAAACAGAAGAGCTGAGTACCTTCTACTAGCCAGCAGTTAAACCAGCAAGTGGTTTCTAATCTTTAAAACTGAACAAACTTCTTTCTCTTGTTGGGGTTGATATGGCTGTAATGCAATGCTTTTTAGAGTTCTCTGATTTTATAGTCAGGTCACGTGTCCTATTCAAAGATCACTGGCTTTCCAAATATTAAAATATAATTAAATAGATGCAATGCTAAAGTCTAAACTGGACATAACTTATTCTTTTCCTTGGTATGATGTGAAAAATAAAAAATCCTGGACTTGGAGTCAAAAGATCAGGTTCTCTTGCTTGATCTCAAAGCTAAGTTGTCTTGACCAAGTTAACCTTTCTGGCTCAATTTCTTCAGGTAAAAAATAAGGGAATTGTGTTAGATAAGCCTTAAAGTCTCTTTCAAATTTGACTGAGACACTAAGTCAGGATCTTGCACAGTATCTCAGAGTTTTCACTGTGCAGATCAACTACCATCACAGACTAGGGAAGAATAATTCTGGTTGTAGGGATTTCTGATGCTTGCATCCAGGTTAATGAGTTTTCTATCCTTCCAGGGACAAATCATAGGTATTTTGCTTTTTAATAAAAACATGATTAAGACATTTTCACGTTATACACAAAGTACACTTTGACATTCACCTAGATGGTGAGAAGATTTTTGTTAACTATGTTCTTCTTTGATTCCTTTATTGTCAGAACCCTGTTCTCTTCTCAACTGGGTGGGGAAAGAGAAGCATGGGTGTAAAAGAGAATCTTGGTGTATTTCTAATTGAATGAAGCATAATGGAAATCTTTTTATTCTTTAAGTTTCTATATTTTAATTTTTTAATTTAAAAAATTTTCAAAACTAAATTTTTTAAAAATTATTGCTAATACCCCACCACTACTGGTAAAGAATTACAGCTTACTACTGAAATACCATTACGTGCCAAAAGAAAATTTGGTTCTATTTTTAAGTTTATGGCAATGTAGTCTACTAGTTCTTATTTTCATCATTTTCAGAATTAAGATAAAGGGAAAAGACTCATAATTCTGCTTCCACTATTTCAAACCAGATGTAAAGCATGTTGAATTCAAATTTAGAGAAGGGCTTTGTGGAGGGCCAGCTATAACCCTGGGAGTAGGATAAATAATTTCTTCAACAGTTACATATGTACCTAAGAAAAAACCAATAACTCCAGTGAATGCTATAGAAATATTTTTCAGGATCATCCATATATTGTAGTGTTCCTTAGAAAACGTAAGAATTTCAACCAAAGGTGGTAGGATCAGGGCCAATGTGCTGCTGCTCACAGCTCCAACGAAGGAAATCACAATGTCTAAACGAGGAATCAGAATTGCTCCAGCACCTGGAAAATGAAAATACATATTGTCCTTATTTAAATACTTAATACTTAAATGAGTACTAAATGTAGATGTTTCAATATTTAAAAATTAATCAAGTAGGTACTACTAAATTACTGCCTGTTGCAGAATCTGTCATATTTTGTTCTGAACTAACAAACCCACAGAGAAACCAAAACAGTGAGTGACACTTCTTGAATCATGACTTTCAACAGAGTTTGTTATAGCAACGACTTAATTTTTCGCTGTGAAATTCTGGGTGAAAAAGTTCAGACAGTTTATTTCCAAAGCACTTCCATTACTCTGCCATACAGCTCATTCTAGAATTTGCAAAACACAAGATGGCAGGATATGAAATCCTCATTAAATGAGAGAAGAGATAGCTATTCCTTATGCTGGAATTTCAATTAACCAAAACAGAAGGAGCAGTGGAAATAGAAAATCATTATTAAGTGAACACCCCAGTAATAACTGTGGCAGGAAAGTCAATGAAATATGTTAAGATCTGTGGACAAAAACTGTAGGAGAAGAGGATGTTTGCATGGTCTCAGAATATGTCCTGCAACTTGTTAATTCTCTCCAGGGAAGAAGAGTACTTGTACAGTGAAGCAGTCTATCTGATGCCACCCAAACCAGGTGATCAAAGTTAACATCACCAGTAATAAGTCATATTGATGCCACCGTGTGTTTGAGAAATGCAAAATATCACTTGTGGAATTCTTCCTAAAAATACTTAACTTCAATCTAATCCTAAGAAAACATCACACAAATCCAAACTGAATGGAATTCAACAAAACTGCCAGCCCTTCAAGAATGTCGAGGTAAACAAAGAGAAAGACAAGAACTGTCAAGAGTGGAGGAAACAAAAGTAGACATGACAACTAAACACGAGTGGGACCTTGGATGGGTTCATGGGTCAGAAAAAGAATAGTAGTGAGAAGACTGGCAAGATCAGAATAAGATCTACAGACTAGTTAATAGCATTGTATCAATGCTAATGTCCTGATTTTGACACCTGATGTGGGGTGTGTTAACATTAGGGGAAGCTCAGTAAAGAGTTTATGGTAACTCTACTTCCTTTTATAACTTTTCTATTTATTTCAGAATGAAAACTTAAAAAAAAAAAAATGTACCACTACTCTCGACAAAATCTTCCAAACTTCTGGCAAGCTTTCTGACAAGTTTTGATCTGGTACTTTCTTGATCCTACTTACCCTTGTCTTACCAAAGATATTGACAGAGGGTCTATAAAAACTAATAGTTGATGGTGGCTGCTGGCCAGCTTCCATTCACTCTTCTCCCTCACCTGTAAGATGCCTGTCTAGCAAGTAAATGCCTTACAGGAAACATGTAGAAAAAGTCTGACCCACCTTTCCAAGCTTTTGAGCTCCACTAAGAAGATACTTTGAAAGGACGATTCAAATGTTAAACAGACTTGGATGTAACCAGTATGATCTAAGCTGATAAACTCACTACTTTGAACACCGAGACTACAAACCTGGATTCGGTACTTGGAAAGGATTACGGAACACTGAAAGATACTCCGTTTTCAAAGCACATCCAGCTGAGCCTCCACTCTCATTGCTAGTGTCGTACAGCCTGCTCTGTGGACATTACAAAGTCCCATCAACTGCCCACATCCTCATCAGCAAGGAGCCTGCCCCCAAAGCTTGTCAAGTGATTTTTTGGTTATTTTTAAAAAATATTTATTTATTTGAGATAGAGGGAGAATGTGTGCATATGCGGGAGGGAGGAGGGGCAGAAGGAGAAGGAGAGAGAATCTCCAGCAGACTCCTCTATAAGCACAGGACCTAATGCTGGGCTAGATCCCTTGGCCCTGAGTTGAAATGAAGAGTCAGACACCTAACTGACTGAGCCACCCAGGTATTCGTTGATGACTTTTATAAAGATTACACCATATAACCATAAGTTAGGTCAAAAAATAAAATTATCACTATTTCAGAAACCTCTATTTTCTAGGTAGTCAATCATATCTTCAAATCTGACAACCATGTCTTTCAAAAATACATCTTTTTGCTCCTACTATATTAAAAAGTATATCCAGAAATGTTAAAAGGACCTCTTGTCTTTTTCCTGTTTTAAATAAGGAACATCTTTGACCTTTTATTATTAATGCGAGGCTTGCTTCAGGTTCTTGGTAGATTTTCCTCAATGAAGTAACAGATTTATTTCTATTTCATGTTTATGAAGATTTGAAGAGACATACATAGGAATTAAATTTTTGTGAGGCAACAGGCAGAATTGTCCACCAATGTCCTCAGCTGATGTTGTTCCGGCTGGCTGGCTTGGACATCAGGCTAGTTGAGAAAAGGATGCTTGTACTTCAGGGGGAGAAAACTCAATGAAATGCAGCTCCTACCCCCTTGCCACCCGACCTGCACAAGAGGACCTGTAGCATCCTGCTGCCCCAAAGTCTTCTATACAACAGATGGCTAAACTTCCCAGGTAATTCCCATGGACTGCTTTCACTCCAAATCCAGAGAATCCAATGCTAAGTAGCCTGAGTGTTCTCTCCACCCACAAGTTTGACTCTCATGCTTGAATTATAAGAGATGAAGACGGGGAGATGGTGGGGGGGCAGGGGGTGGGGTCCTCTGGGCCCCTGGCTTGGTTGGCCACCCTGTGACATGTCGGCAGGGTTAGGGGTGTCTATGCCCTCTCTCCTCTTGCTGACTACTGGCATATATTTGCCCCTTTCTCCCAAGAAGTGCACTCCTTAACCCATGTTGTGCGACACTGTGGAAATCATCCTGAACCCTGTGGCTACAGATAAGGCCTCAGACTAGAACCACCATGTGGGGAAATGACATGAAATGTTTTAGCACTGATCAACACAGTCCTTTTTTAAAGACAATCTGTTAATTATTTGAATTATATTAATAGATATTTTAGTATAGAACTTTTCTTTCTTGTGATAAACCCTAACATGGTAGAATCCTAGGCCTGATTTGCTGATATGTTTGTCATAAAAGTTTCTACTCATGAATTAGAGTATCCGTAGTTTCTCTGTAAACAATAATGATTTTGGTTCAATGTTGGATAAGCTTTTGATCTATTCCTATGTTCTGCATAAATTTAAAGAACCTAGATGTTATCTATTCTTTCCTAAATTTGGTATAATTGACCATGAAAACCGGATCTTGTGAATTTTGGGGGGAAAGGTAGGTACTGATTATGCTTTCAATACATTTTTTCATTATCAAATTTTTTATCTCTTTTAAAACTCAAATTTGGTAGCTTAAGCCTTTCTGGGAAATTTTCTGTAACTGTCCATTTCATCTTTTTTTTTTCCATTTGCTTTTATTGGAGTTCGATTTGCCAACATATAGTGTAACACTCATCCCATCAGGTGCCCCCTCAGTGCCCGTCACTCAGTCACCCTATCCCCACTCACCTCCTCTTCCACAATCCTTTGTTCATTTCCCAGAGTTAGGAATCTCCCATGGTTTGTCTCCCTGCTAATCTTGCCCACTCAGTTCCCCTCCTTTCCCTTATAATCCCTTTCACTATTTCTTATATTCCCCATATGAGTGAAACCATATGATGTTTGTCCTTCTCCGACTGACTTACTTCACTCAGCGTAATACCCTCCAGTTCCATCCATGTTGAAGCAAATGATGGGTATTTATCGTTTCTAATGGCTGAGTAATATTCCATTGTATACATAGACCACATCTTCTTTATCCGTTCATCTTTTGATGGACACCGAAGCTCCTTCCACAGTTTGGCTATTGTGGACATTGCTGCTAGAAACATCGGGGTGCAGGTGTCCCGGTGTTTCACTGTATCTTTTGGGTAAATCCCCAGCAGTGCAACTGCTGGGTCTTAGGGTAGCTCTGTTTTTAACTCTTTGAGGAACCTCCACACAGTTTTCCAGAGTGGCCACACCAGTTCACATTCCCACCAACAGTGCAAGAGGGTTCCCCTTTCTCCACATCCTCTCCAACATTTGTTGTTTCCTGTCATTAATTTTCCCCATTCTCACTGTGTGAGGTGGTATCTCATTGTGGTTTTGATTTGTATTTCCCTGATGGCAAGTGATGTGGAGCAGTTTCTCATATGCTTGTTGGCCATGTGTATGTCTTTTTTGGTGAAATTTCTGTTCATGTCTTCTGCCTATTTCATGATTGGGTTTTTTGTTTCTTGAGTGTTGAGTTCAATAAGTTCTTTATAGATCTTGGATAATAGCACTTTATCTGATATGTCATTTGCAAATATCTTCTCCCATTCTGTAGGTTGTCTTTTAGTTTTGTTGACTGCTTCTTTTGCTGTGCAGAAGCTTTTTATCCTGATTAAGTCCCAATAGTGGGGATCCCTGGGTGGCTCAGTGGTTTAGAGCCTGCCTTCGGCCCAGGGTATGATCATAGAGCCCTGGGATGGAGTCCCACATCTGGATCTCCGCATGGAGCCTATTTCTCCCTCTGCCTGTGTCTCTGCCTCTCTCTCTCTCTCTCTCATGAATAAATAAATAAAATCTTAAAAAAAATAAGTCCCAATAGTTCATTATTGCTTTTGTTTCCTTTGCCTTCATAGATGTATCTTGCAAGAAGTTGCTGTAGCCAAGTTCAAAAACGGTGTTGCCTGTGTTCTTCTCTAGGATTTTGATGGATTTTTGTCTCACATTTAGGTCTTTCAACCATTTTGAGTTTATCTTTGTGTGTGGTATAAGAGAATGGTCCAGTTTCATTCTTCTGCATGTGGCTGTCCAATTTTCCCAGCACCATTTATTATTATTATCCACTTTTTCCCAGTGGATATTCTTTCCTGTTTTGTCAAATATTAGTTGACCACAGAGTTGAGGGCCCATTTCTGGGTTCTCTATTCTGTTCCATTAATCTATGTGTCTGTTTTTGTGCCAGTATCACACTGTCTTGATGATCACAGCTTTGTAGTACAACCTGAAATCTGGCATTGTGATGCCCCTGGCTCTGGTTTTCTTTTTCAATATTCCCCTGACTATTCGGGGTCTTTTCTGATTCCATACAAATCTTAAGATTATTTGTTCCAACTCTGTGAAGAAAGTCCGTGATATTTGGATAGGCCTTGGATTGAACGTGTAAATTGCCCTGGGTAGCATAGACACTTTCACAATATTTATTCCTCCAATACATGAGCATGGAATGTTTTTCCATCTCTTTGTGTCTTCCTCAGTTTCTTACAGAAGTGTTCTGTAGTTTTGAGGGTATAGTTCCTTTACCTCTTTGGTTAGGTTTATTCCTAGGTATCTTATGCTTTTGGGTGCAATTGTAAATGGGATTGATTCCTTAATTTCTCTTTCTTCAGCCTCATTGTTAGTGTATAGAAATGTCACTGAATTCTGTGCATTGATTTTGTATCCCACCACATTGCTGAATTGCTTGCTGTATGAGTTCTAGCAATCTTAGGGTGGAGTCTTTTGGGTTTTCTATACACAGTATCATGTCATCTGCAAAGAGGAAGAGTTTGACTTCTTCTTTGTCACCTGAATGTCTTTTCTTTTTGTTGTCTGACTGCTGAGGCTAGGGCCTCTAGTACTATGTTGAATAGCAGTGGTGAGAGTGGACATCCCTGTTGTGTTCCTGATCTTAGGGGAAAGGCTCTCAATTTTTCCCCATGGAGAATGATATTCGCTGTGGGTTTCTCATAAATGGCTTTTAAGATATTGAGGAATGTTCTCTCTATCCCTACAGTTTGAAGGGTTTTAATCAGGGATGGCTGCTGTATTTTGTCAAATGCTTTCTCTGCATCATTGAGAGGATTATATGGTTCTTCTTTTTTCTCTTGATGATGTGATCTATCACGTTGATTATTTTAAGTGGAACCAGCCTTGCATCCCAAGGACAAATCCCACTTGATCATGGTGAGTAATCCACTTAATGTACTGTTGGATCCTTATTGGGTAGTATCTTGTTGAAAATTTTTGCATATGTGTTAATCAGGGATATTGACCTATAAATCTCCTTTTTTGGTGGGGTCTTTGGTTTTGGAATCAAAGTAATGCTGGCCTCATAAAACGAGTTTGGAAGTACTGAAACAACTTTTGTAGAATAGGTATTATATCTTCTTTAAACGTTTGATAGAATTCCCCTGGGAAGCCATCTGGCCGTAGACTGTTGTCTTGGGAGGTTTTTGATGACTGCTTCAATTTCCTTGCTGGTTATTGGCATGTTCAGGTTTTCTATTTCCTCCTGTTGCAGTTTTGGTAAATTGTGGTTTTCTAGAAATGCATCCATTTCTTCTAGATTGCCTAATTTGTTAGCATATAGCAGCTCATAATATATTTTTTATTTTTTTCATAATATATTTTTAAAATCATTTGTATTTCCTTGGTATTGGTTGTGATCTCTCCTCTTTCATTCATGATTTTATTAATTTGAGTCTTTTTTCTTTTTAACAAGGATGACCTGTGGTTTATCTATCTTATTAATTCTTTCCAAGAACCAACTCCTGGTTTTGTTCATCTTTTCTACAGTTCTTCTAGTCTCTATTTCACTGATTTCTGCTTGAATCTTTATTATCTCTCTTCTTCTGTTTGGTGTAGGTTTTACTTGCTGTTCTTTCTCTAGTTCCTTTAGATGTAAGGTTAGCTTGTGTATTTGCGGTTTTTCCAATTTTTTGAGGGAGGCTTGTATTGCCATGTATTTCCCTCTTAGGACTGCTTTTGCTGTATCCCAAAAATTTTGGACAGTTGTATCTTCATTTTCATTAGTTTCCATGAATCTTTTTATTTTTTTTTTCCGTGAATCTTTCTTCTCTAATTTCCTGGTTGACCCATTCATCTTTTAGCAGGATGCTCTTTACCCTCCACATGTTTGAGTTTCTTCTAAATCTCCTCTTGTGATTGATTTCTAGTTTCAAAACATTGTTGTCTGAAAATATACAGGGGACAATCCCAATCTTTTGGTATCAACTGAGACCTGACTTGTGATTCAGTATGTGGTCTATTTTGGAGAAAGTTCCATGTGTACTTGAGAAGAATGTGTATTCAGCTGTGGTCGAATGCAAACTGCTGTATATATCTGTGAAATCCATCTGGTCCACTGTGTCATTCAAAGCTCTTGTTTCCTTGGAGATGTTGTGCTTAGAGTATCTGTCATTTGCAGAAAGTGCCGTGTTAAAGTCTCTTATTATTAGTGTATTATTATCTAAGCATCTCTTTATTAATTGATATACTTGGCAGCTCCCATATTAGGGGCATAAATATTCATGATTGTTAGGTCCTCTTGTTGGATAGACCCTCTAAGTATTATATAGTGTCCCTCTTCATCTCTTACTATAGTCTTTGGGATAAACTTTAATTTATCTGATATGAGAATGGTTACCCTTGCTTTCTTTTGAAGATCATTTGAATGGTAAATGGTTCTCCAACCTTGCATTTTCAGGCTGGAGGCGTCCTTCGGTCTAAAATGAGTCTTGTAGACAGCAAATAGATGGGGCTTGCTTTTTTATCCAGTCCAATACCCTGTGTTTTTTGCTGGGATCATTTAGCCCATTCACGTTCAGAGTTACTATTGAAAGATGTGAATTTAGTGTCATCATAATACCTATTCAGTCCCTGTTTTTGTGGATTATTTCTTTGGGCTTCCTCTTTCTTTTACAGGGTCCCCCTTAATATTTCTTGCAGAGCTGGGGTGGTGGCCACATATTCTTTCAGTTTCTGCCTATCTTGGAAGCTCTTTATCTCTCCTTCTATTCTAAATGACAGTCTTGCTGGATAAAGTATTCTTGGTTGCATGTTCTTCTCATTTAGGACCCTGAATATATCCTGCCAGCCCTTTCTGGCCTGCCAGGTCTCTGTGGAGAGGTCTGCTGTTAATCTAATATTTCTCCCCCTATAAGTTAGGGATCTCTTATCTCTTACTGCTTTAAGGATTTTCTTTTCATCTGGAATTTGCAAGTTTCACTATTAAATGTCGAGGTGTTGAATGGATTTTATTGATTTTGGGGGGGTTCCTCTCTATCTCTTGGATCTGAATGCCTGTTTCCTTCCCTAGATTTGGGAAGTTCTCAGCTATGATTTGTTCAAATATACTTTGTGGTCCTCTCTCTTTCAGTTTCTTCTGGAATCCCAATTGGATGTATAGTCTTCCTTCTCAAGCTATCATTTATTTCCCTAAGCCTTTCCTCATGGGCTCTTAATTGTTTTTCTCTTTTTTCCTCAGCTTCCTTTCTTACCACTAACTTGTCTTAGATGTCACTCACTTTCTTCCACCTCATTAACACTAGTAGTTAGAGAACATCCAGTTTGGACTGCATCTCTAGTTTTAGACTAATCTATTTTAATTTTTAATAGATGAATCTACTTTTAATTTTGGCTTGGTTAGATCTCAATTCCGCAGTAACAAAGTCTCTAGAGTCCTTTATGCTTTTTGTCCAGAGCCACCAGTATCCCTATAATTGTACTTCTGAATTGAATTTCTTTTTTTTTAAACCATTTTTTAAATTTTTAAAAAGATTTTATTTATATATTCATGAGCAACACACAGAGAGAGGCAGAGACACAGGCAGAGGGAGAAGCAGGCTCCATGCAGGGAGCCAGACGTGGGACTCGATCCTGGGTCTCCAGGATCATGCCCCGGGCTGCAGGTGGCGCCAAACCGCTGCCCACCGGGGCTGCCCTGAATTGAATTTCTGACATCATATTGAAATCCAAATCCTGTAACTCTGTGACAGAGAGTACTGTTTTTGGTTCTTTCCTTGGTGATGAATTCTTCCTTCTAGTCATTCTGTCCAGTGCAGAGTGGTTGTATGAGTGGGCTGAATCAAAAATATCAACCACAACCTAAGTAAAATATATCCTATTTTCTGGTTCAGAGACCAGAAAATAAAAGAAAAAGAAGAACAAAACAAAAGGAGCACTAAAGTGAAAAACAAATTTTAAAACAAAGTAGTAGGGATCCCTGGGTGGCGCAGTGGTTTGGCGCTTGCCTTTGGCCCAGGGCGCGATCCCGGAGACCCGGGATCGAATCCCACATCAGGCTCCCAGTGCATGGAGCCTGCTTCTCCCTCTGCCTATGTCTCTGCCTCTCTCTCTCTCTCTGTGACTATCATAAATAAATAAAAATTAAAAAAAAAATAAATAAAATAAATAAAACAAAGTAGTAAAAATAAAAACCCAAAAACCAAAAATGAAGAAAAAAAAAGTAAAGAGGAAAAGAGAAAAAAGAGGGGGGATGGTGGTGGTGAGGGAGTGGTAGTGGAGAGAAAATGTAATCTACCTGAGGGTCCTAGAGGGTGATCCTCTTGGTTCTGAGTAGATTTTGTTCTGTATGTTAGAAGATGCTCAATCCCAAATTTATATAAACCAGTAATATTTATATAAAGCCCCAACACTGACCACAAAAGCATAAACAAGACTAAAGAGGGGGGAAGAATTGGAAAGAAGAGAGAATATGATCTCACAGAATGAACCAACATGGTGTTCGACTTGGTTCTGGGTGCATGCTGGTCATGTTTTAGAAGGTACCAACTTCCACCATTGTAAAACAAAACGAGGCAGAAAAAACAAAATACAAAAACCCGTATCTTGTATAACTACCAAAATTAAACTGAATACGTTGTAGGGAATCCAGAAGTGAAAAATATATCTAAGACATGTAATTGTATAAATATGAAAGTCAAAAAGGAAAAAAACTTAAAAATGAAGAGCTGGTAAAATATTGTAGTTAAGGTGGGAAAAGAAAAATTATTGGAAATTTTTAGTCTGATATAAAAAGGAGTTGTAATATAAAAAGTAAAAAGGGGGGAAAAAGGGCCCTCTAGTTCTATATACTAGAACTATATACTTCATACTTTCCAGAGCTGCTTGGTCAATAAACTTGCTCTTCCCCTGGTCTTCTGGGGGAGGGCCTGCTGTGCTGAGTCTCAGGTGTGTGTACCTGGGGGAGCTGCCCTGGGCTCAAGCAGGAGCTGTTGACCCCAGGAGGCCTCTGTTCCCTGGTGGCTCCGGCTCTCCCAGGCACAAGGTGAAACAGAGGAAAAACAACAATGGTGGTGGCCAGATTTCCAGCTAAGGAGTCAAGCTCCCTGTGAGTGTGCAGTCTCCCAGTCTGCACTGGCTTAGATGCTCTTGAGGGCTGGTGTGGGTGCCCTGATCTGCACAGCTTGCAGGGCACCCAGCAGCAGGAGAGTTCTTGCTTTCCTGTGCCCTCCCCACTTCTGCCTGTCCTGAGGGAAACACAGGATTGCTGGCTTTGTCCATTTGGGCGCCCTGGAATCTGGGGTTCTGTGTCACTGGACCCACACTCCTGTGGACTGCCTGTCCTGAAGGTAACGGAGTACAGCCACTTCTGTCCAGGGCTGTCTAACCGATGAGCTTCTCCCAAATGCCCCGAGGGCTGCGGGGCTCCAGCCGTTTACTGGGCCGCGGTTTGTGGTGAGCTTTCCCCTGGGCACCCCTCCACTTATAGTGAGTCTGGGAATCTTGAGGCCTCATTGCCCCTCCTGCGATTGTGCCCGATTTCCCTGCTGAGCACTTTTCCTTCATGGAAAACTCTGGTGTGGATTTTAAAAGTTCCTGCTTCCCCAGGGCTGGGCCTTCCTGCCCTAGAGGCTTTTACCACTCCGCTCTAGCCCTACTTGTGGTTCCCCTCTCCCACTTTATTCTTTAAAAAAAAATTTTTTTTTTCTGCCTTCCTACCTTGTTAGAAATGAAAGCTTTTCTGTCTGTAGCGTTCCAGCTGTTCTCACTTTAAATCTCATATCGAATTCGTAGGTGTTCAGGATGTTTTGAAATTTATCTAGGTAAGTTTGTGGGGCCAGGTGACTTGGGGACCCTACTCCTCCACCATCTTGCCCCGCCCTCTCCTCAAGTGCTTTAATGAACAGATAAACAACAGTCCTGTCATGCATATCAGCTGGCTTTTACTTTAATTTGGAAGAATGTGCCAAAGACTCAAATGAGGCTCAGTGTCCAACGATGTATCCCAGTGAAGTAGAAGGTAAGACAAACTGGTTTGTGTTCTCTTTGTCCAAAGCATGCTGTAAATATAACCCTCACATGCTGCTGAGTAGCTTTAACTATTTTCAACTAAAAGAGAGAAGTGAAGAAAAACTGGCCATGAATTCTCTGTGCCATGAACTCAGCTCTTGAGAAAAGGCCCAGGCTTCTGGGAATAAATGGCAGTAGCAGATGTGTGGTGTGGTCTGTGCCTCAGCACACAGGTAGCTTTGACATAACAAAGCGTGGAAGTGGGAGAAGTTACTGAAACATCCCAAGTTACTAAATCCCTTTAACATTCTTCAAGCTCCTTCAAGTGAACCTCCATAACTAATTTTAAAAGGAGATACATTTTCAGAATAGAATGGTCTTACATCTATGATAAAAGGACTCATGAAAATAGCCTTTTTATTTAGTACAATTGTCAAAATATCAACAAAAACAATGCATAAAAAGTATTTCAAAAGTCTTAAAATAACTTTTTCCCACTGAATGTTTTATTAGTCACCCTAAGAGGGGCTTGTGTCTTCACTCCTCAATATGATTTACCTTATTGTTGTTATAATTCATTTAAATGATTACTTTGGAAAGTAGGTTTAATTTACTTTTCTCAGCTTTGCCATTTCTTTAAATCTAGGCCATAAGCTCCACTCTAAGGTGTTCACTGCTATTTATAAGTTGGCCTGAATTCCTAGCTCTCTCATTCTCTTGCCTTGACTGGGCCACAATGGTTACTCCTATCTTGCACAGAAAGCTGACCAATTTCCAATGTTTCTGGTATCATTCTAGGTAATCGTTTGTTCAGGACTATGGTCATCTTATACTTTTGGTTACAGTAATAATGGTGACAATGATAACTTCTGGCTACTTTGTTAATATTCTTAAACTCTATAAAAATGCCATGAACTTCACAGTTGAGAAAGAGAGGCTTATGGATGGTATGTAACCTGTCTAAAGACACCAGCAGGTGAGTGGCAGGTTTGAATCATCAGGTTGGTGTGACCTCAAAACTCCCACTATTTCCAACCAAAACCAAGCTTTTCCACAGGTCTCTGTGATTAGTGCTCTCCAGTGGAGGCATTTTATAATGTGAAACCTTAAGACTAGATTGCACACATTGAATAATAAGTAAAATTAGCCACTGAAATTATTAAAGATAAAAACAAAACAAAACCCATTTCTATAGGTAGTCATGGAGAGTTCAACTGTTAAATATATAAAAGTTAGCAGAAATAAAAAACCTGAGGAAAACTAAAACCCAAGTAAAATGTGTATCAACAATGAGTCCCTTATGCATCTAATTTAAATATACTTATATTTTAATCACCACTGATGTAGTTTTCAAGATAATAATTTGATTGTTTCCTTTAATCATGATAATATCTGGTTTATATTTTTCTTTTACAGTAATAGAATAACAAAATTTTAACCCAGAAAGTATCTCAGCTATATAAATAAAATTGTTTTTAAAATATTAAAAAATATACTTTAGCTTCATTATATGAAATTCAACAAGAAAAAATTATGATATAAATATGTAGTCATACTTACATGTAATACTAACCAAGAAGGACCTTATTGCAAATTCACAGATTTGTTTCCATTTAGCATGAAATTTGGATGTGATCATAGGAATGATGATCTCTGCCGGAACATAGAACTGAATTGAATATGTCACAAAGATGCCAAAGGAATATAGAATTTTCACTGATTGATATAACCTGTTAAAAAATATTTCAGAATTCAGTCATTCTTTTTTCCCCAGATTTATTGAGGTATAACTGACAAAACGTAATATAGGTAAGGTGTAAAACATGATTTGATAGAAGTATACACTGGGAAAGGATTCCCACTACTGAGTTAACAGATCCATCACCTCACATATTTGCTTTTTTTTTCTCTCTTTTTGGTGAGAACACTGGTTCTACTTGGCAAATTTCAGTTATACACTACACTCTTATCAACAACAGTCACCACATTATACATCAGATCCTTAGAACATATTCATTTTATAACTAAAAGTTTGCACCCTTCTATCAAACTCTCTTCTTTTTCCCCATCCACCAGTCCCCTGGCAACTGTCAATCTACTCTGCTTATGTGAGCTCTACATATTTTTTAATTTTTTAAAAAAACTTATTTTAGAGCAGGAGGATGTGAGCAGGAGGATGGGCAGAGGGAGAGGGAGAGAATCCTCAAGCAGTATTGCCTGCTGAGTGTGTAGCCTGACCTGGGGCTCTGTTCCAGGACCCTGATATCATGATCTGAGCTGAAATCAAGAGCTGACCATTTCACCAACTGAGCCACCCAGGCATATTTATATATATATAAATATATATTTTTATATATATATAATTATATATATATAATTTTAGATTCCACCTATGAGTAATACCACACAGTATCTTTCTTTCTTTGCCTGGCTTATTTCACTTAACATAATGCCTTACATGTTCACCCACACTGTTGTCTTAATATGAATCTGGCTTTCTTCTTTTATCTGTAATATTTGGATAGGCAAGAAATCCAAAAGAAACTTAGGCCAATATCTTACCAATTATATGCTTATTTATTAAAAAATAAATAAATCCAGCTGATCTCTACTCAATTTTTAGATGACAGGTGAACAGTTCATTTTGACAAGCCTAGAGAGCTTGCATGTGGCAATGCAAAGGTTTGGGAATATTGCTGCTAAGATTCTATTTTAGGCTAAACCAGTGTTCTAAAGGCTAGGCTGTGTCCCATGAAGAGTTAATGTTTTCTCAACTTTCTTTCAATAACTGAGCATACTCTATCTCTTTGAAAACTTATTGATCTATATATAGAAGAAAACTTCACATTGGACTCTGAGTTACAGTTCTCTTTGCTTAAAAATCTTGGTATATATGTCATTAGTTCCAAAAATGTCATTGTTCTTAGGTCCAAAAGGAGGGCATCTAAATGGTTTTAACTTAAAAAGTTCTCCAGATTCTATAGGAATTCCACCTATGCTAAAGTTGCATTAATAGGGGAATAAAGTTTATTAGGTTGGGTTGATGCCCAGTATTTCACAACAGTATAGCAACGTTCAGTTTTATAAATATCTTTAGATTTCTCCATTGTAGACAACATCTTGTCAGAATCAGTTATACATGTCTGAATAGAGACTTTGGTTAACTTCCTTTTGTCTGGCAAAAGAATACATTTTAAATGTTGATAATGACAGAAAATGTAGAATAACAGGACTCAGAGCATTATAGAATCTACTCTCTTGGGTTACAGATAATAAATTATGTTGTTTTTTTGAAATTTGGAATATTTACAACAGCTTAAAAAAAAAAACAATTTCTCTTGTATCCTTTTAGGAAACAACTGGCCAAGAGACCATGGATTGAATGTTCCGCTGTTCTGGGGTTATGGTTAACACACACATCCTCTCGAGGCAGAAATTTCCTCAAGAGCCCTAATTTCCCTTAAGAGTCTTGCTTTCCCACCTGCAAGGCCTATGCAAAGGAAGGGTGTTTCTTTCTTAAGAAAAAATCATTTTAAAGTGACATGAAATATTCCACTTTTGGTAAAGAAAGGCCAACATTAGACTTTATGCTTATTTCTGGTGTCTTAAGACCTAACGTAGCAAAGATTATCAACAGTTCTCTAAACTATGGCCCTGCATGAAGGAATTCCCGAAGTTTCCTCCTATAATACATGCCTCATAGGAGTAAGAGAAAGGAAAAAAGTTGAGTTGAAATAGATTTGAAAATACCACAAACATAATTAAAGAAGGAACTCCTTAGGGCTAGCAACAATAAAATACTAATTTTAAAATGATTTCAGGATAGATTTCTCAGCTTTAAGGCTTAAAGTCTAAATATAAATGGTCAAGTTACTGCAATGCACAGAATAACTCCAAGACTCCTGCCTCATATAATTTGATATGTAAAAAAAAAAATTTGATATGTAATTGTAGACAAATGAATATCAGTTTATTATTAGTACATTCCTTTTGTTCTAGTTGTATTTTAACTTACAGGTTTTTAAATACAGTTAACAATATATTTAAAAATACATCATTATGCATATAAGATAATTATTTTTCTATCGATTTAAAACAAGTTATATAGGCTAAGAATCTGGTTATTACTAAAGCAAGTCAATAATATTAATTAGGTATTACAGAGTAAAAATGGGAAATAAAATGGTATGAGTCTTTTAAAAGCTAATATATATGCTAATTATCAAAGAAAAGTAATATAGAAATAAAGGTGTTTAAGAAAGCACTGATCAATTGTTCTATTTTGACTTTTCTGTTTTAAGAACCTACTAGTTTGTATGGTTGACATCTATATTTTCAATCACTCTATTTTTCTCTAATCAACTTTTCTATAGATATTATCAGCATTTGGCACATTTTTTTTTAAAGATTTTATTTATTTGAGACAGAATGTGTCAGAGAGAGATCATGAGCAGAGAAAAAGGATAGAGAGAGAAGCAGACTCCCCACCAAGCAGGGAGCCTAGCACGCAGGGCTCTATCCCAGGATGCTGGGATCACGACCTGAGCTGAAAGGCAGATGCTTAACCCACTGAGCCACACAGGTTGCCCCTCATTTTGGTTTTAAGCAGGCAGCTACGTACTCAGTTTAAAAACTGAAGAGCTGAAACAAGAATCTACCCTGTAAACTATCTCTCCAAGAGATAAAAAACTTTCTTAAAGTTCTAAGAACTTGTTTTGAAGACACAAAAGAACATAAACAACTTTTAAATAATATTTAAGGCCCATGAAAAACTATTTTAAAACTCACTGCCACCCACACAAAGTATTGCAATAAGTATAAGTAAAATGTTACATAAAAACCCATATTTTCTACTGCCCCCTGGTATACTGTAGGATCGTGCCCTGGGCCAAAGGCAGGTGCCAAACCGCTGAGCCACCCAGGGATCCCTCCATCTACATTTTATATTTGACACTAAAAGTACTTGTCAGTTCTATTTATAAAATTATTCTTCAGATTTATTCTGACCATTATTCTAAGTGGGGAAAAATACCACTCTGTTTTCTAGATATTATATAGTATTTGAGAAAAAGAACTATGCCATGCTACCATAATTTTTAACCTTGACTCTCTTAAGCCATTTAAGCTTCTAGCCTGTATTAAACTACTACAAAAAGGGGCATATTTGGAGGAAACAAAATTATATAATCAACCATAATGTAAGTTAATGAAATAAATGCTTAAAATTGTTTGTAGGCATGTCTCTAGTCTGAAACAAATGTATGATATCTGACACCTTCCCATCGTGAAATACTATATTTATAAAACGTGCCATAGCTAAAGTAGAACTATAATTAAAAAAAAAAAAAAAAAAGAACCCACTGCATGTGTGCCCATTGTGCAACCTGGAAACTACTCTAGGTATATTCTATCACAAATGTGCAGCCTGAAAACTATTCTACGTATATTCTCTCTATCACAAATGCTCTCCTTTGTGGATTTGTTCTTGCAGTATTTTCAACTCCAAGAAAAACCCAAAGATAAACTCTCAAACTATCAACAGGAAGCCAGTCAGAACATGTAATATTAAAAAACATTTCAAGTTTCACAGACTTCTATCCAAGCAGCTAAAGGAGCAGTGTGACATTAATTAAATCAGCAATTTAACATTTCTTCTTTGTATTTATCAAAGCTAAGGAGTTACCTTCAATTTAACGAATAAGGGAGCACGTCTCCATGGTAATTGCTGCCAATACCTTTCTAAAATCTCCAGAGACCAATCTCTGGAAAAAGGAAAAACCCTCTATATTGCATCATTTTGCAGAATATGGTTTCCAAATTTAAGTGAATATTAAGATGCACCATATTGTTTTTTAATAATGATGGGTTTTATCATTTTATCAGGAACCTAGAGTGTTGGATTTTTTGCAGCAAGTATTACATTTTTTATTATAGTGAGTCTATATTAAAAGAATTCATGTTTTACTTTCATATGTTACTCAAATTTGGAACATCCTACAATTTTTAATTTTTTAAAAACTTTTAATCGTTTTAAAGGATCCCAAATGAATCTGTAAAATCACAGACGGTCTCCTCTGAAAAGTATAAAAATATTCTAGGTTACACAAATAAGAAATCACAATAAAAATTCTAAATGTTTAAACCATAAATCCAAAAATACACCTTTAATATCAAATACTAGTAAGCTATATGTGTGAAATATACAAACTAGGATTAACAAACTCATATATACCTACCATACATCCTGGGGAAGATTTAAAGTTATGCTGCCTTTTATTTCATCACGGAAACACATATATCCTAAGGTAGCTAATGTTACATACAAAGTTGTAACAATTCCCATGCCAATATTCAATGCTTGGGGAAAGCGTTTTGATTCTTTCATTTGATTTTCCAGTGGAAGGACCTAAGAAGAGAATGCAGATAATACAAGTAATTTAAAACAATCTAGTATTCCATCTTATATATACACAAATTAATCTTCCTATAGCTTATATGCAAATTTTATTTCCTTTTTTTAAATTTCCTTTAAAATAAAACTTATAATTGCTGAATATTTTTCTTGGTGTTATATATATATTTTACACTATAGATGTTCAAATCCTTAAAATAAAAAGATCTGAAATTAGATCTTAGCAGGCAAACCTGTCAGATTTAAAAAAAAAAAAAACTTTATTTTATTTTTTTTTAAAGATTTATTTTTATTTATGATAGACAGAGAGAGAGAGAGAGAGAGAGGCAGAGACACAGGCAGAGGGAGAAGCAGACTCCATGCCGGGAGCCCGATGCGGGACCCGATCCCAGGACCCCAGGATCATGCCCTGGGCCAAAGGCAGGCACGAAACCACTGAGCCACCCAGGGATCCCCAATAAACTTTATTTTATTATATAATTTTAGATTTACAGAAAAGTTGCAAAGGTAAACAGAAATTTCTCATATACGCCTGACCAGTTTGCTCTTTTGTTAACATTTTAAACTACCAAATTACATTTGTTACAACCAAGAACCAACATTGATATATTATTATTCAATTCTAAATTTTTTTGGATTTCATTAAATCCACTAATGTCCTTTATTTCTGTTCCAGGGTTCCTTCCAGGATGCCACACTGCATTTTGTCACCATATCTCCTTGGTCTTCTCTGGTCTGTGATGGCTTCACAATCCTTTCTCATTGTTCATTACCTTGATAGTTTTGAGGAATACTGGTTAGGTATTTGGTATAACGTCGCTCTACCAGGGTTTGTCTGATGTTGTCTGATGTTTGTACACTGGGATTATAGGTTTTAGAACAAGATACCACTGAGGTAAAATGCCCTTCTCATCACACATGCTATCAACATGATTTGTCACTGGTGAAATTAACTTTCATCATTTGGTTAAGGCAATGTTGCCAGGTTTCTCTACTTAATAAAGGTCTTTTCTTCTTTCTTACCACACTCTGTTCATTGGAAGGCAAGTCACTAAATGCAGCCCACATTCCAGGGACTGGGGATTAAGCTACAGCTCCTGGAGGGGAAGTACCTACATAAATTATTTGGGAATCCTCCCATGTACATATTTATTGCATCACTTACTTATGTTAGTATGCATTCATGTATATTTGTTTTATACTGTGAATATGAATCCAAAAACACTTATTGATTTTGTTGCTCATATTGTTCCGGCTTCGGTCATTGTGAATTCCACCAGGTTGCTTCCTGTATTCCTTTGTATGCCTCTGTTCTTTCGTTTTTTGAGCATTTCCACACTTTCTGGTGCTATAAGATGCTCCAGACTCATCTTAAATGTCATTGTTTCAGTCCTAGAATCAGATATTTCTCCAAAGAACTTTGTTTTGTTGTAGATGGTATTTAAAAGTCAAGATCTGGGTGCTGGATGTGGCTGTAGCTACTGTGTATCTCTTAGCTGAAGTACTAGGAAATACATGTGTGCATAATAACCCAGGTATAGCCATGTCTATAACTGCTTCTATATCTATCCATCTGTATATATTGTCTGTCAATTTAGTGAGATGAAAAGTTATTATTATTATTATGTGGAAAAAAAACCTTTAAAGAAAAGGAAAAAAGGCTAATTGAAGAGTTAAGTGTTTTAAGGCCAATCTTCAGAGGTTCTGGCCATATGATTTGGCCATACGTAAAAGATACTAAGAAATAATAACAGCAAGTATTTACTTATGAGGGGCCAGGTATTTTTCTTTTGTAATTGAGATAAAATTGGCATATAACATTATATTATTTTCATGTGTAAACATAAGAGTTTGATATTTATATGTACTCCAAAGTGATCACCACAATAATATAGTTACCATCCATCACAATACAATTTTTTTTTTCTGTAATGAGAACTTTAAAGATTTACTCTCTTGGCAACGTTCAAAGATGTAATAAAGTAGTATTGCCTATAGTAGCCATGCAAATTTGACAAGCCTTCAGCTACACTCACCAACTAAAAAAGGAAAGAGAGCTCAAACAAATAAAATCAAAAATGAAGTTACAACTGATACTATAGAAATACAAATGGTTATAAAAGACTACTATGGAAAATTATATGCCAAAAAACTGAACAACCTGGAAGAAATGGATAAATTCCTTGAAATATAGAATATTCCAATACAATGAATGATTCATGATTCAGAATCTGAATCTATTTCTTATAGAAACAGAAAATCAGAACGGAAAGATTAGTAATGAGGGGATTGAATCACGAATCAAAAAACTCCTAACAAACAAAAGTCCAGGTCCAGATGATTTCACAAGCAAACTCTACCAAACATTCAAAAAAGGCTTTAAATACCTATCCTTCTCAAATACTTCCAAAAAATAGAAGAGGTGAGAACATTTCCAAGCTCATTTACAAGGCCAGCATTACCCTGATACCAAACCTAGAGTAGGACACTGAAGAAGGAGGAGGAGATGGAGGAGAAGAAGGGAAGGAAGGAAATTTAAGCAACATCCCTGATGAACATAGATGCAAAAATCCTCAACAAAGTATTAGCAAACTAAATTCAACAATACATTAAAAGGATCATACATCATGATCAAGTGGGATTTATTCCAGGGATGCAAGAATGGTTCAGCATCCACAAATGAATCAACAGGATACACCAAATTAACAAAATGGAGGATAAAAATCAGATGATCATCTCCGTAGATGCAGAACAAGCACTTACAACATTCAATATCTGTTCATGATAAAAACACTCAATGCAGTGTGTACACAGGGAACATTACTCAACATAATAAAGGCCATATATAATAGGCCCACAGCTAGTGTCCAGCAGTGAAAAGCTAAGAGCTTTCCCTTTAAGATCAGAAACAAGTCAAGGATGCTTATACTCACACTTTTAATTAGGTTAAGTGTTCCTTCAATTCCAAATGATAACCTTGCCAGGTAGAGTATTTCTGTTTGGAAGTTTTCTCCTTTCAGTATGTTGAATACGTCATGCCACTCTCTTCTGTTCTACAAAGTTTCTGGTGAAAAATCAGCTAACAGCTTCATTGGGATTCCTCTGTACAAAACAAGTTGTTTTTCTCTTGTTGCTTTTAAGATTCCCTCTCTAACTTTTGCATTTAAACTACGTGTCCCTGCATGGATCTCTTTGGGTTTACCTTATTTGGAATATCTGTGGATCTGCATGTCTGTTTCCTTCCCCAGGTTAGGGATTTTTCCAGCTGTTATTTATTATTTTTATTCTTCTTTTTCTCTCTCATCCTAGGATCCCTATAATGCAAACGAATACCAATTCTGCCTGGTGTTGTCCCATAGGTCCCTTAAGCTTTGTTTACTTTATCGTTATTTTTCCTTTTTGTTGCTCTGTTTGAGTGAGTTCCACTGCTCTGTCTTTAAGGTCACTGGCTAGTTCTTCTGCTTCATCTGGTCTACTGAACCCCTCTAGTATATTTTTCAGTACAGTAATTGTATTCCTCAGCTTTAGGACTTCTGTTTGGTACTTATATTTTTCTTTTGCTTTGCTGAAGAACATCCATTCTTCTCCGAAGTTCCATAAGCATCTTTATAACCATGACTTTGAAGTCTTTATCAGGTAGCTTACTTATTTTCACTTTGCTAAGGTCGTTTTCTGAAGCTTTGTCTTGTTCCTTCATTTGGAACATATTCTCACATCTCAATTTTCTTGACTCTCTATGTTTGTTTCTATGTATTAGCTGAAACAGCTACATCTCCCAGTCTTGAAGGAGTGACCCTGTGAAGGAGATGGACTTTATCATTCAACCTTGTCCTAGTTTGTGGTTGTCTCTTGGACCTTTGGGATTATCTAAGTAGCCTGATTTATTCTTGATAAGCTTCAGCTATTGAGCGTGTGCCAAGACCTACCAGTGCTCCAGTGTGGGGATCTCAGTCAGTACCAAGTTTCAGGATGACTGGAAGTCAGCTTCTCAGACAGCAGCTTTTAAAGTATGGAAATATAGAGTCCTATGGAACCACAATTGTAAACCTTGCTGGCCTCTAGACCAGGAGATCTGGACGGGTCTCCTAGGGAACAGTTCTAAAATTCAAAGTTTCAGATAACTGTATAAGCTCTTTTCTGGAAGGTTTCAGCAAGCTGTAGCAAGCTCAAAGGAGGGCACAAGATGGCATTTCTCTATGTTCCCTGAGAGTGCTTCTATAGCCTTGAGATGTGTGACAAACCTGAAGCCTGTCCCTCAGGTTAAAGTTTCAGCACCAATAAACTGGGCTTTTTCACTGGCAGACTTGGGGTGCATTATCAGTGTGCTGTCTGTGCAGGGCCTCGGTGTGGTAGCCTGCCAAGAACTGTCCTTCCCATTGTTAAAGTCCCAAGGGGCCCTCTCAGCCACCAGGGCCAGGTGATCAAGGGGCATTCCTTGTGTGGACTACACTTGCCTACAGCTTTAGTAAGGCAGGGCATGCCCACCAGTGTTAGCAAGGCAGCAGGACACTGCTGTGTTTGTGAGTGTCTATCTGTGCTAGCATCATAGAGGGAGACTACAAGTATGGTGCTCACCAGTGCCTCCATCCCTGGAAAAAGTCCCAGCTTGTCCCTGCCCCTCCAGCAGATGTTTTAAGATCAGTGCATGAATCTCCTTCACATATAGTCTAGGCATTTCTCAAACTGCAGCTTTTATGCTAGATTCTGGGGCAAGTGAGTCCATATTCAAGCCCTTTAAAAGGAGTTTCTCAGATCCCTATAGCCTTTGGATCCTACAGGGGTATTCCAGTGCATGTGTGAAGGGCCAGAAGGGATGCCTGATGTGGGGCACAAACCCCTTGCTCCTCTGGGAAAAGCTCCAGACTTGTAAGATCCCTCCCTATATTGGGTTGCTGCACCAGAGGTACAGTTTTTGGTGAGACCTCATCTCTTGTATCCCTTATCCGTCTTGATGTGGCCCTTTTATTCTTTGTCGTGGAGGAGCTATCCGGATAGTTTTCAGCTATTTCTCAGAGGCAATTATCCCATAGGTAGCTGTAGAGGTAGTGGGTTCATGGGAGAACGTGAGTTCAGAATCCTCCCCTACTGCCATCTTAGACCGCCCTGCCAGGTACTTTTCTAGATGCTTTGCACACAGCATTTCACGTAGTCCTCACAATAACCCTATTGATAATAACTCCAGTAATATCTCCACTTTTTAGGTAAGTCAGGTTCATATGGAAATATTAACTGGTTAATATCAGAGAGAACCATCTGGATGCCCTGGAGATAATCCAGACCTGAAATAGGGGGCTATGATTAAGAATGGTGCCAGTGCAGCTAGAAAAGGGGGAGAGGAAGGAAATTCACATTTATGTAGGCTCCCTCTGTGATTAGCAGCACTGTGGGTGTTCTAAATGTAATTTCATTTGTGGGGGAAAATGAAAGAAAAATAAACATGCCTTAATTACTGATGGAACCGGGGAATGAGAGACAAAATGAAAGAAATTGCTCCAATGTTTCAAGCCTGAGCAACTGAAAATAAAACTAAAAGAAATAGGGAAATGAGAAAGTGAAACAGGTTTTGGATTAAGATTATGTCAGACTTTGGAGCTGTTGAACTTGAAATGTTAGAGGAACAACTTAACTGGAAATGTCCAATAGTTAACTACTAGAGTTTACAGGTTAAAGACAGAAATGAAAATCTACAGTTATGTCTGGAAGAGTAATAAATGGAACTATAGGAATTTGTGAGATTTCTCTAATGGAATAATGGATAATTCAGAGAAAGCAAGAACCCAAGTAAAATGATATAAAATTATCTTCTAGGCCTATTTCATCTGTGGTTCATATAGGTATGTATAAGTGGTTTCGCTCCCATACCAAACCAACAGACAATGAAACAAGTTATAGAGCAGAGAGTGATATTTTGTTTTCCCCAAATCTACACATTCCAGACTTTAAATTAACTGGAAGTATATTAAATGGAATTAGAATCCTCGGGATGCTTGTATTTCTTGGTATTAGCTTTATAATAACATCATTTCTCAAAACAAATATGTATAAATCTAGAGGGAGAATTTATATTTGATTCTTCTATGTAATTGTAACTTTGTAACAATTTCAATTCACTTTAAATGATTTAGTCTATAAAATATGATGTTTGGGGTCTGTCTGAATGTAACCTGAGCTTGGTGAGTAGATGGAAGAGAGATAAAACAAAGTTGACCATAAGCTGATTTTTGAAGCTAGGTGATGCTTACACAAGAACTCATCATACTCTTCTCTAGATTTTGTATTAGGCTTGAAATTTTCCATAACAAAATGCTGAAAATCATCTAAACTAAACTATAATTCAAGTGTAACCTACCAAACTGCAAATAATGTTCTGGCAATGAAGAAAATGGAAACAAAAAAGAAAAATGCATTTTTAAATATCGTTTGACTACATAAGTCTTTGTGTTGACTTAAAATTTTTAAAAATAATAATAAAGAATAAATCCTTACCACTCCTATGCCTTCAAAAGCAAACACAGCAGTACCAAAAAAGAGTGGGTATTTTTTCCAACCAGCCACTATTGGAAGGTTGTGGGGATTTGGCATATTCTGGAGAAACAAAAAAAAAGAAAACAAAAAAAAAAAAAAAGAGAGAGAAGTTACTTCTTTACTTATTTTAAAGAATGTAAAATAAAGAGCGAAATCATATACTTCTGAGTTTCAGAGCAGCAGATGTATGTTATAAAAGTGAAGAATTCTTTCAATAAACACTTTAGGCAACCTATGTTAAATATGGCCAAGCAGTTAGGATTTCACTGCCAAAGCCATTGCTTCCCTCATGCTCACACATTCCATCTGAGCTAAATGCTCCTGATTACCTGCTTGCACCTTCAAGTCCTGGGCTGTTCACACTGGGTATGGCTCCTGGCACAACAGGAAATACATAAGCATACTCAGTCTGAGCTGGAGCCATAGAGTGAGTATCGGCCACTGTTCATGGGGTCCAATGAAATCCCTTTTCTACTGTTTTCATTGCTCTTTCAGTCTCCACAGTTCCTGACTTTGGCTTTTTACCTCATAACTCTGCTTCCTAGTACAGGTCTCCTCCTGGTTTCAGGGTCTGACTCTTTACCTAGACAGTTGCCATTACCCTTATTATTTGTACATATTCCTTGTCTCTGGCTTTGATTTCTTGGTCTTGACTCGTAGCTTTGTTCCAACTTTCACTATCTGGAAACTCAAACTGCACATATTATTCAAGTTCTCTGGTTCCACAATGACTATGTCTTCCAGCTACCCCAAGACTGGTTCCTACTCTGCTTACCATCCTGTGTTCTCTACCTTACCTAATTGGAAGTGGAATTCAGGGTCAAGGAAAGAAGATGAAAAAAGAAACAAGTGTGAAAGCACATGGATAATTTGGGAAATAGGTCTAGAACATCTGAAGCACAGAGAGACTTGTGTGATAGGATGGTGATAGGTGATACATGGTGGAAAATATAAGCTTGGTCAAAATGAAAAGGGCAGTCAATGTCTGAGTCATCTGATAACACCAAACTGTTACTTAAGATTCACATTGTTTCCTCTACATAAATAACCTTCTTTTTTGCTCCTACTAACTCATACACGTTCAGCTAAGGGGTCATGAAATACAGAAAGCCTTATGAGATCTTCCTGCCTGTCCCCTTCCACTGTTATTTGCAATAAGAAAATGTCTACAGATTTTAGAATTCGGGGGGTGGGGTATGAAACAGACCCATCATAACAGAGTTTGTAGTAAGTTGCCAATGGAAATTTTAGAACAATTGTAGCAGTAATATATAAAATGGACTGGATCAGAAAAGAATAGAACAAGGATGCTTGACCTTTCTGAGTCACTGGCTCCTTTGAGAAATGAAAGCTATATACTGCTCAGTAGAGGAATGCATATATACAGACAGAAACATATGCTTTGCAAATATTTTGAATGGTTGTAGATCCTCTGAATCCCATCAATCAGTTTTTTAGGGGTGCCTGAGTGGCTCAGTTAAATGTCTGCCTTTGGTTCAGGTCACCATCCTGGGGTCCTGGGATAGAGCCCTGCATTGGGCTCCCTGCTCAGCAGGGTGTATGATTCTCCTTCTGCCCCTCCTCCTGCTTGTGTTCTCTCTTTTCTTTCTCACATGTTCTCCCTCTCTCAAATAAATAAAACCTTTTAAAAAAAAACCCACAATTTTTCAAGGAATATTTCTTTTATGGTTAGGATCCCCAGACTATGGACAATGAAATCAGTTGAGGTTGCATACTTCAGACAGAGGTTATGGACTAGGGTACTGGCAGTGAACTGAAGTGGTGGCAGCAAACAGTGGTTCAGAAGTAAAAGAAAATTACAAAATTACATCTATACTCCCATCTGGAGACTGATTCAAATCTTCAAAGAATAAACAGAACACTAATGAGGTCTCTGTTTCACATCACATTGTACTAAGGTATGATCCTAAATCTCACAGCTTAATAAGGTAGGTATTCTCTTCTGCAGCGATGTCATGAAGCCTAGAGGCATATTTACCAAGATTCAAAACCAGACCTGAATACAAAGCCTGTGCTGTGTCACATACTTTTCCAGCTGAGCAGTATCCTCCAAAAGGAGACCCAAGTTGACTGATTATCTCCTGTGTGCCACATAATGAAGTAGGAATCTTTACATATCTTTACTTTTACCTTCAAAGTAAAGAATTTACTTATTAAGAAACACATGACACTCAGTTAAAAACACGTTATACTTACCCTAACAACATACTGATAAATTATCACAAGACTGACAGCCATGGAAATGTTGGCAAGGAATGACAGCACAAATAGATTCTTTAGTTCACGAATGAAGACCAAAAGAATTATAAATGGAAGAAAGCAAAGCATATATATCCTTAGATCAATACTTCTTCTCTCACATGGATTTGATGAATTGGTACTATTCAAAAGAAACACTTTACTCTCCAGGAATCCTTCATGAACCTATAATAGGATTACCACGAGAATAAGAAAGAGGGGGAGAAAAAAAACTTCCATCAACTTATAAATAAAAAAAATAAAGAAAATTATTATCTATATACTCTATGATAAATTCCTTTACAATAAAGAATGTTTACATTTTTTCAAGATATTCTAGCTTCCTAGAAACATATATATGTATCAAATTTAAGGATAATTAAAATAGGATAATCTTTTTTTTAGGATAATCTTCTTTGTAAAATAACTTATCATATACTGTAAAAATAAAGTTCACTAGAAAGTTATGAGGATGAATTTATGAATTTATTTCGAAGTTTTGTGCTCATGATCCCTTAAAAGGCTCAATCTGTTTTGGAGATCATCAAAAGTAGATGCATATTCGCTGAGAATGACTATATTCTACTCCAGATATCCTACTCCAACTTACTTTCTTCAGAGGAGGAAATAAGCTCTAAGCACCTCTAAGCACCTCTGAGAAATGTACAGTTGCCAAAATAAAATTCAGAAGTCACAGTCGAACTTTAAAACTGTTTTATAAAACAACTGTTTATAAACTATCATCACTATCAATAAATATTTATTAAGAATCCACTAAATTCATTCATGGCCATGTGTTAGATGTAAATAAATTTTTGCTAGAGCAAAAAACTTCAATATATCAATTTTACCTTAAAATTTATTCAGCCACATTTATAAATCAACATTCAGTGTTCAAGAGAAATACATAATTTATAGGTTCCATATTATTAAAAATTGTCTTATTCAATTAACAAGATAATCCAACTTACTAAAATAGAAATGAAATTTTAGAGTATTTTAAAAACACTCTTAAAAACTCATAGCAAAGTACTTGCTTTGGCAGTACATTTACTAAAAAACTCACAGCAGAGACAGATAATTTAAAATAAGAGTGAAAATCTATTTGCCCCCAGGCACTGTACCCCCCCCACCCCAAGCACGATGATATGATTCTGTCTCTGGATACATCAATTCTTAAGAACCAGATCCTTAGTAATAATAGGAAGCATTTTTTTGAGTATTGAACTAACTACATTATATACAACATCCCATCTAATCCTCAAAACAACTCTCTGAGGTGGGTGGTAGTATTCATTTTATATTATAGTTGAGAAAGGTTTAGGGAGGATTAAAAAAAAACTTACATAATATCAAGCCAGTAAGTGGTAGTTCTAGGATTCTAGCCCAGGTGTGAGACTAGAATTTAGCTTGTGACAGCTGCATGTTAACTAAACCAAAATACCCCAATCCTACAAGGGGTCCCTGCCCAAGTAGCCACCTGGCCTCTACTCTGACATCTCTCTCGATAAATATAGTTACATATTAAGAGGTCTACAAGTCAGAAATTTAGAACAGAATTATAGTATGATTAACAATTCAAGCATTTCTTTTAATTTTATACTTACAGTTTATGATAAGCAATGTTTAGTGTCACTATAAATGCACACATCATCTGAAACTGTAAGGAATTTATTTACTAGTTTTAAGCTAGATAGGCAACTTGTAATTCATACTGCACTGACGAACTCTCAGCTTACCCCATGAACCATTTAAGAAATGCATAACTCACGTTTATCTTGTAACTGACCAACAAAACTTCGTATTTTATATTTTATAACTTGAAGTAGAAGCAAGGTTGATAATTCACATTACTTGGTTTGTAAAAAAATATATTTTTTGTTGACTCAATTTTTCCAGTTACAAAATTATTTATAGCCAATTGCTTCTGTATCCAAGAAGTACCACCAATTATCAGATTAAGTAATGATCAAAATTAAGCTCTAACAAGGATACCCAGCAAGAGAAAATCAGTTACACAACCAATTTTAAAAAGGGGTGGTTTGGATGGTGAGATGGTTGAGAATATGAATTTAATTCTATCACAAATATAATAATTTAGTATTCTTTGGCAGAAAGATGGTTATTAAAATTGTCAGGATTAAAAAGTAAAATAAAGTATAGATACATACCCAGAGCAAGATTCAGGTAAACATTTGAGTCCTTTGGTGCCCTCTAGAGACAGATATTGGCTATCTAATAGGACTTCCTATGATCTCACATGTTTACCAAAATGCAAAACACTGAAATAAATATTATAAAATAAAATTACTAAATTCAGTTGTTTCCATTTAAAGCTTAAATTTACTAAAATCTACTACTTATTAGTTTTCAATGATTCAGTAACCTAATGATTAAAATCCCAAGGTAGATTATGTTCTTCAGCAAAGCTAAAATAAATGCAGAATTAAAGCCTTAACACCCTGTATTTGTAAGGTTTTCACAAACCTTTTGTCAGCTGAGTCTCAGGATAAGTTAAGGAGGAACAATGGGAGATTTGTTGCTATTCTCATTTGTAAGGAAGCCAAGGTTTGACCAGGGATAAGGAGATCTTGCCCAATGTGTGATTTAAAACTGAGAGAGTAGGAATTTGAATTTGGATCTTCTGTCTCTAAAGCCATGGTCTTATGTACTATTATACATATTTTTCTGTTAATGTAATATCCCTTCCTCACTCTTCATGCCCATATATACTATTTTATCTATCTAAAATTTTCTAGAGCTTCTTAGAGAATAGAAAGGAGCTACTATAAACCACGATGGACTAGAATCATTGGAGCCACTACCCATCCATTTCCCCCTGCCTATTGCTCACAATGACTTAATGGGACCAAAAACAACCCTGTGGCAGTTACAGAGCAAGAGATTCACACATCTGTATGGCAACTAAACTCTTCCTTCTTTGATTTGATAAAATATTACACCTTTGATTTTATGTAGATTAACGCAGTAATAAACTTACAGTTTTTAACTCTAACAGTAGTAGTAATTGGAAAGGTATAATCGACCAGTATGTCTACTATTGGAGACTGCTATAAAATGTGGGAATGAACATCTGCTGCTGTTTCAGTGACAATCTGTCTGTTCTCCCAAGGTGTGTTCATCATTGCTTTCAACTTTCCCAAGTCTGAATGTCTTTTTCCATGTTGCTTTTCATGCCTCAAAAGGACTTGTGTCATTCTACCTACAGCAGGCCTTCTCCTTATCTCCCAGAGAGTCACTTTTCCTACCTGGTCTTCTTAGAATATGTGCAAATGGGTTAAGTACTTCCAATCAACCTTGGAAGCAACTGATAATATTTTGCAGGAGAAAGTTACCAATCCTAAGCTTATACAGATATTTATTGTATGCACTTATGTCATACGCATACACACAACTAAAATCAGACAAGGTCCTGTCCACTGATGAACAATAAAATACTGGGTGGCAGCTACATCACAGACCTAGATCTCAGCTTAATTCACATGACTTAGGGCACACTGCTCATGCTTTGTGAGAGTCAGTTTACATGTTCAAAAAATAAGCATTGTAATGTATTACAGAGTAGTTGTAAAGACTAAATGAAAAATGTCACATCTTATTAACATGATATTATAAGGCATTATTTATATTATCCATAAATTCAAATCAAGCTTGTTGGTAGCTTAGAAAAGATATATTACTACCAAGTTGCATAATTCTAGAAAGGGACCATTTCCACTGTATTCTATGTAAATGACTGGTAAATGGTGTGTCTTATCAGTTCTTGACAACAGATAGCCTCTTGACTGAGTTAATAGTCCAAAGAACATGCAACTTGTGGAATTATATACTTATAAATCAAAAGTACATCATCTATAATGAGTAATGCTAATGAAAGCATCAACTCTCTTATTTATATAGAAGGGTTGACTCAATGAGCCTTTCCAACATTAAAAATCTAGGCTAGGGGCTGTAGCAAATTATGGCCCATACACCAAATCCAGCCTACCACCTAATTTTGCAAATGTAATTTTATTGAAATATTGCCATATATATTTATTTATATATTATTTTATATAGCTAAGTCAAAAAGACCATGTAGCTTGCGAAACTGAAAATACTTATTATTGTCCCTTTTCAGAAAAAGTTTTGCCATTCCTAGTCTAAATATAAAACAAAGTATACTTTATACTTGAAAAAGAGAGTCAAAGATATACTGATATCTACATCTAGGTTCTTTAGAAAGCATAGTCACATCATCATTTTGCATTAAAATACCTATAAGTACTATGTGTTGTTATGTAAATATCTACTATTACACAGTGCATATGTGGAGAGCTACTAAATGTTATTGATTAAAGAAGAACAGGGAGTAATGTACTAGTTACAAGCTAAAGCGCATGAAGAAATGTGTTTCAGCATTGTTTATGATAGGGGAGCTTTTTTATTTCAGTGCTTTGCATGTTTGTTCAAATTGACAGTCTCTGCCAAGACTGCAAACCACTTCCTTCTAAAGCAAACCCTTATAATATGGAGAGAATTACAGAACACTCCTCATTTTTGGACATAGTATTTTTTTAGACAATAGCAATAACTATTTGGATTTTACTAATGTCCACTTTGTTACTTCATTTTTTTAGGCTGCTGGCTAAAGCCTTATATATTTGTTCATAAAAAAATCAATATAAAAACATGCTCCCAAGACATTTGTGTATCTGATTTTGAAACCTGAATTTTAATTATCTAAGAGTCATATCTGACAGAACAAACATTATTGGTATACAATGGCAAGAAAAGCAAAGTCAATATTAGTAGCGGAAAATCCAACTTGCAAAAAAGGAGACTAAAGGAAAATTTACATAGGAACATGTTTTAAGAAAGGAGCACATTTTCATATTCAACCATGGCTTACTCAGGGGAAATATGATGCCATAACTATGGACTTGGAAGAAACTGATCTCAATAACTGGACAAAATACTTACTTGTTTTACATTTTCAGCTAAGAAGACAATATAAACACTACAGAATCCCAGTTGTGTTATCACCAGAAAAAAGTCAACCACACTCCTGAAAAGAGATACCCACAAATAAGTATCAATAAGAGCTGCTGATATATCAATATATTTTTTCTTCTTAAACTATTTTCAAACATTTTATTATAGCTTATATTCTTTTTACTTCCTTAAAATAAGAAATGATATACTTATTTTCTACAAAGATCACACATTTATGATCAGTACGTCCCTACAATTACTGAACAAAAAGATGTCCTGTTAAGTTAAAAGGCCAAGATTTCCCTCTCATTTATTTCTGAAATTCAACAGTCTGAGTATCTGCTTATAAAATGATATCATGAAAACATTTCATCTTTCAGATTAAGCCCATTTCTCCTACTTCTCAAGATCTTTTTCTGATTACCCCAGTGTATTTTCCAGCCCTCCTGGCTTCCTGTCATTTGCAAATATGATGAGTGAGCATGCTCTCCACTATCCAAATCACTAATAAGAACATGAAATGAGAGAGGATTAAATCATAAGACCAAAGACCCCACCAATAGCTTAGCTCTATTCTTATTTTTTAATGTGATACTTAAGAAAATTCTAGCTACATGAAATAGTGTACAGAAGTGGGTAGGGAGAGGCACCTGGGTGGCTCAGCAGTTGAGCATCTGCCTTTGGCTCAGGTCATGATCCCGGGGTCCTGGGATCGAGTCCCTCATCAGGCTCCCCCAGGGGAGCCTGCTTCTCCCTCTGCCTGTGTCTGCCTCTCCCTCTCTGTCTTCTCATGAATAAATAAATAAAATCTTTATAAAAAAAAAAAAGAAGTGGGAAGGGGATGTCACCAGATTAGCATAGTTTGGGTATAGTAGTTAGCCTAGTTATAAATCTACCTACATGTTATTAATTTGTAGCCCATATTACTCTATTTTGTTCAGAGGACAATGAATGATTACAACAGCATGCACCTACTGATTCATTATAGTCTTTATTTTACCATCAATGCCAAGCTGCCAAACAATCTGGTCTACAAACCTACAGACCTTCCTTCTCTCATTTGAAATTGGAAGGGTCCTTGCCTATCTTCATTCTTGCCATAACTATAGCTCTTAAAGTTCTTCAGGGATCTCCTTTGTAAATAATCTTGGTACCCTGAAATGAATTCAGGTTTCTTCACTCTGAAGAATTACATTTAAGTATTCCCTTAAGATCTTTTTATCCACCTTAGAATTTAATATCCTACCAACAATCATTCCAGCCACATCTACCTGAAAGTCATTCTTCTTGATGGGAAAAACAGATAAAGCTACCTCTATTCTGGAGCAGAAGGAAAAAGACAGGGTTCTGGAGCACATCCCAGGGCATGAGGCTGTTTTTTTCCTTCTTCTCCTTGGCTTATCAAGAACTCTGAGCAGCTCATAAACAAATCTAACTTCCTACAAATCCCCAGGAAGGCCATATTTAACCATAAACTCTACTAGCATTGTTCTTTTTCTTCTTTTAACTTCCACTGCACATATCACTTGTACCATAGTGAGCAATTCGTTGACACAACCTATGCTTATTTTTCTAGTCCTGTTTCATTTGACTTTGATCAGTCATGTCTACCAATGATAAAGTTACATTTAAACAAGTTAGTAAAATGAAATTGTGCTAAAATACACACTTCATACATCCTATGTGTAGCTAAACACCACAATTTTATCTAACATAATGAGACTACAACATTTTTCTTGCTTTTTTCTACTTTCCTTAAAAAAATATTAACACAATTATGTCACAAGTTAGCCAGATGCTTTATAAATATAATTTTATTTAAACTACTATAGTAATCTGGTGAAATAAGTATCACCATGAAGTCATTTGATGGTGAGAAAACTAAAACAAAATGATAAATCATTTGACTCAGGTCATAAAACTGAAAAATGGTAGAGTTAAGATATGAACCCAAGTCTATATGTCTATATATGTATATATATGTATATACATATTTAAATATAAAATTTTAATATTTAACATTTTATATATAAGTATATATAGTCTATATATATATATCTCTCTCTAAAGATTATGTTTATTCCCCCAGCTTTATCATACTTCTACTCATGTATTTTATTAAATTAAAATTCTTGTAAAATAATATAATTTCTGTAAGCAGATATTAATTAACATAGCAAAAGCTTACCGTCCCCATACTGCTTGCCTCTGAAGACAACTCCAAGGACTTACTTCCATAGCAAAACTCACAGTGTCACTGTAACCTAATGTTGACTTTTTAAACCTGTAATTTAAGGACATACATGCATATGAAAGAGGAAAATTTTAGGTTGGTTCATAAATCCAATGCTTGAAAAGAACATCAAATAAATAGGAATTAATAAATGCCAGGCTATGCACTGACAGAAGAGTTTTTGAAATTTCAAGATCTGCATAGGCTAAGATATATCTCATGAAATTTTAAATCTGTTCTTTTTACCCATATATTAGTTTCCATCTACTATTAAAGTTTACATATTTATAGAAGTCATCTAATGCAATATTTGTGTTTCACTGATTTACATATTTAAATTGCCTAAAAACATTACCTACATTGTTCATGCCTAAATTATTCATTCTTGGAAGAGCATTATTTTACACATCTGCACACAGCTTTATAACATATTTACATATAAGCTATTTTACTTAATACTCAGCCCCAAGAGATAGGCATTATTTCCCTTGTTCTCTTTCCCAAATTTTTTTTCAAGTATCATTGTTATTTAAAGATCATAAATGACTTGCCCAAAGTTTTAAGAACATTTGACAATAACAAAAAGTGTTAGGATTAGAATATTAGTTTACTAGAATAGGTAATATTTATTTTTTAAATAGTCCACTGTGCTGTAGAAACATTTCAAGAAACAGAAACAAAGAAATAAAAGAATATGATTTTATTGACTATTCATCAGCCCACCTATCAGCAAGAACACCAAAGGCACCATACCCTAAAATGAATTCCTAACAAATTGAAGACTATTAGTCTATAACTGAAAGTAGTGCTGTGGTCTCCGTTTCCCCCCCATGTCTTTCCTGATTTTTAAAATTTATATGGAAAGAAACCATTCCATTTCACTGACAGGGCTATATTTTAAAAGAAGTAAATATATCCAGACCAGATTTCAATCACAGGAAATATTATCTTTTTCCATATTCATAATTTTAGACTTGTCTACCTTACAGATTATAGGAAATAGGATTGTTAGTTGCAAAGTAAATAAATACATAGCTTTAAAACAAATAAAATACACTTAACAAATCCTCATTTACCTCTGACACAGAAAGTGACTGCACCGTACCAAAATGTGCATACAGTGAACAGAAATAATTCCTATAAACACAAGGCTGATTGGTCCAAGCTGTGAGGGGGAGGGGGGAAATGTAGAAGGTTAAATATTTAAGTTTAACAAAAATTAAGTTACCTTATAAGCAATGAGACAATAGACTACTCATTTGTGTGAATCAATTTGGTTGGACAAAATGATTAGTCAGTTGCATATAGGAAAATTCATAAACTTGATACTGAAAGAATTTCAACAATATACTTAAGACAAACACATATGATTCCATCTCATCAGTTTGCTTAGCCAAACCTATGAACATAGAGTATAGCTATGCAATATGGTAGGACAGAATACAACATCACATTTAACATTACACAGCAAGTCTATGACTATCACTGTAATTTAGCTAGAGTACACAAAGGTAAGTCTTACCACTATACCTGCATTTTTTTATTGCCAGTGGAAGCCATGATTAATTAAATGCAACTATGAATCATTATCTGAATGACTAAAAAGCACTATACTAATTTGGAATTGTGCTTGTGTACTTACTATGTATAAGGAAGTAGGCCTAGGAAAAGATTATTATAAAAAGTGCTACATAGAGACACCTGGGTGGCTCAGTAGTTAAGCATCTGCCTTCGGCTCTGGTCGTGATTCCGAGGTCCTGGATCAAGTCCCACATCAGGCTCCCCATAGGGAGCCTACTTCTCCCTCTGCCTGTGTCTCTGTCTCTCTCTCTGTGTTTCTCATGAATAAATAAAATTTTTTTAAAAAGCAGTACATAAAAAATTTCAGGTATTCGTTTACTAAAACTAAAATAATGCCTGGGTTATTGAGACCCCAACAAAATATTGCCAAAATGTATTTTTATAACCAAAATGTTTAAATTTCCCTAATTAATTTGGGTGGACAAGTTAAATGCAGAGAAATATGATAGTTAAAACTGTTCTTAGAAAACTAGTAAGGTTTTAAACCTCTAAAAAAATGATTAAATATAATTTTATTACTTCATAAGTAAATTCTCCCTTATCAAGATTCTTTGTAAAGACAATAATTAGTTCTAACGACACTTTGTACATTTGTTTTCAAAAGACATTGTTATTCCTTTTCTTAATGATTACACTTTAAATCTGAACACCACATATTTTATTCTGAATCTAAAAAACTGTAAAATTTCACCAATATAATCTACTCTATTTGTATATTTGTTGATATGACTACTTTGCCTACATCCCTGAAAATCCAAAAGAATAATAGGATATAACCACACTTGGAAAAATCAAATACTATTTTAGGATTTTTCTTTCAAATACTACAAAAAAATAATTAAACAGAATGAAAAGAGTAATTAATTCTCATTTTTTGTTAAATATTACTATCATTCACACAATCTTAACAGAACAATTTCATTGTCACCTGGTCAGGTTATACATGACTAGGCCAGAGGTTAGCCTGTAATTTTTGCTGTAATTAAGACTGATAACTGTAATTTAGCTAGAGTACACAAAGAGAAGTCTTACCACTATGCCTGCATTTTTTATTGCCAGTGGAAGCCCTAAAAGGCCAGTTCCAATATTTCCTTTAAGAAGATGCATAAGAGTTTGCACAAATCTGAAAAGTAAAAGTTGTTAGATTTAAACATTATAGGAAAAAAGCTAATAAAATCATGTGATCATGGATTTAGCATTAAAAGAGAACTAAAAATCAATCTAGGCAAGGAATCAAATAACATTTCCACTCTACCAGAAGCTGAATAGGCCAGAAGTCATATTTGGTTCAAGTGCTACCTTTGTCATTTAAAAAGCAGAATACAGAGGATTATTATAGAGATTAAATGAGATACTTAAAGGAAAGTATTTTTGTACATATTAAAGAAACACAGAAAAGGTAATTGTCTCTTAAGATTCTTTGCTATTACGACATTCAGAATTATTTTGAAGATTACATACAGCTAGGCTGATAAGACAGAGCAATTTATTGACACTGTCTATGTAATCATGGTACTAAACACATGTGATCTATGACTATCAACCTAACAGGAAGTTAATTAAAAGAAAAAGTGCACAAGTTTTAAAACAAGTGTATCATCAGGTAAGGTAAATACTAATTAGCATTTAGACATCGTGTACTCCCTAAGGAATTTCACCGAAGTTTCCAAGAGGCATTTGAAGAAAGTCTCTTGACAAAGAAAAAGTAAATTAAACTAGGAAGAATAGCTCAAATTTTAAACTTATGAAACAAACTTGCTTGCCTAAATTTTTTTTACTGTATATTATTCTTTTCTGATCAAACAAATGTAACATTGTTTAATGGCTAAATTACTACTACAGTAAAAACTTATTCAACTCTATTAATGATGATAAAGTAACAAAAAACATCCTTCAAGTTTCCACTGCCTTTCCACTGCCATGACTTTGTTTTACAACATTCAGCATAACGGAGTGTTAAATACCTCCCACCATCTAATTCCTAACCATTTCAGAAGCCGCTGCTCTTAAAATTTCTATTCCTTTCAATCAGATCTCCCTTCTTGCAAGGCCCCTAGCATAGGATGTGTACCATCATTGCAGTAATTCCCACATGCTACCCTGTATTTTAGATGTTTTTCTTCTTTTCCAAATAGACTATAAATACCTTGAGGGTAGGGACAATATCTTACTCATCTGCAGATCTTCTGTAGTATCTAGAAAAGTGTTTTACCTATAAAAGAGCACAAAACATATTCTAAATGAAAAGGAGACAGATAACTCATAACACTTACGAAATACCCTCTTGATTGTCAAGCTGGTAATGCTTCTGAACAGGAAGGAGCTCTTGCTCATGCTCTTCATCTGATGTCCCATCAAAATTCTGTTCATTTATTAAGGGCCTCATTACGTCCATATCTTCAAAAGGAAAAAACAAAGTACTTCACTATGATTTTTTAACACTGAGTTAAAGCTGGTATAAATGAATTTTTTAATAGAAGGACATGCCACTTGTACTTATCTTTACTATTTCCACCCTAAGATAATTCACATTAATACTCTGAGTTTTTGTGCATTTAAAAAATAACTTAAAAAAAAACAACTTGACATATTTGCTGGATATTTTGCTTGGACTAAGCAATGCAAAGTACAAACCTTAAGTATGCAATGCAAAACTTTTCTGTTTTGTCTACATGAGGTTTATAGCAAATGATCAGAGTTATGATAAAAAATGTGAATAATCAAATGAATTTTTACCTCTTTTAGCTTCAAGTATACCACATACATAAATAGTAATCATTTTTTAAATACTTTAAGAAAATTATAAAGCTGTTATAATCTTTAAAATTTTAGTATCAAAATGTACTTTTTGAGAGAGAGAGAGCATGTGCAAGTGGAAGCAGGGGGAGGGGCAGAGAGAGACGGAGAGAGAGAATCTTAAGTAGGCTCTATGCCCAGCGTGCTGCCCAACATGGCACTCCAACTCATGACCTTGAAATCACAAACTGGGCCAAAATCAAGAGTTGGATTCTTAACCGACTGAGCCATCTGGGCACCCCCCAAAATGTACTCATATTTAAAAATTTTTAGCAAGATTGATGATGACAACATTAGTGATCACTGTATGCCTTGTTCTATTAAAACTCACTCAATTCAAATTTATTGAGATGACAGACATATTAGCAAGGTCTGAAGCATAGGATATTTTAAAGAAATGAAAGGTTGTTCCATTCAAATACATACAATAAACCTAAAAAACAGACAACTGGGATAACTTAAACAGTTAGGAAGGACTGACTGACATATACCTTTTTAAAACTTTTTATTTTGGAATAATTTTAAATTTACATTAAATTGGCAAGTATAGTACAAAAAAACTATGTATCCTTTACAGACTTACCAAGTTTTAACATTTTGCCATATTTGCCTTTCCTCTCTCAAATGTGTATCTAACTATCTGAGAATGGGTTACATGTATCATATCACTTTACCCTATAGTCAGCATGTATTCTCTAAGAACAAGAAGAGACTCTTGAATATTCACATCACAGTCATCAAACTCAGTTTAATATTGATGCAATATGTTAATCTATGTTCCACATTCCAATTTCATCAATTGTATCAACAACGTTCTCTCAGCAATTGTTTTTGGCACAGGATCATGTATTGCATTTAATTGAGTTATTCTGGTTACCTTTGTCATTATGTCTTTTATGATGCCCTTAATCTCTCCTTTTTCTTCCTTAATCTCTGACAATCTTGTTTGTCAGGTTTCTCAGATATTCTCTGGGGCACCTGGGTGGTTCAGTTGGTTAAGCATTCAACTCTTGATTTCGGCTCAAGTCACGATCTCAGGGCCATAAGATCCAGCCCTGCATTGGGTACCCCACCAGCAGGGAATCTGCTTTGAGATTCTCTCTCTCTCCCTCTTCCTCAGCCCCTCTTCACCCCAAATAAAATAAATACATCTTTTTAAAAAATAGTATCCTCTGAATTCCACCTAATACCTATACAACGTCTTATTCTACTTTTACCGTTCATTCATTTTCCAGAAAACCACACTGCTTTTTCCCCCCAGAAATGCCTTTATTTTATTCTCTCTCTTTTTTAAAGATTTTATTTATCTTTTCATGGGAGACACACATAGAGAGGCAGAGACAAGGCAGAGAGAAAAGAAGGCTCTCTGTGGGGAGCCTGACATGGGACTTGATCCCAGGACCTTGGGATCACGACCTGAGCCAGAGGTAGAGGCTTAACCATTGGGCCAGCCAGGTGCCCCTATTCTCTCATTTTTTTAGTTGTGTTCTTTCTATTTTGGCAATATATATGATGCTTTATCCACTGTTATTCCAATCATGTCTCCACCCATGTCTTAGACTTATAATTAGTATATTAAGTTAGACCTATAATTAGTATATTAAATGTTTGCTATCAGTCCTCTGCTAAAGTGTTCTCAGTCATCTCTTGGCTGGAGGAAGTTCATTCACTTGGGGACCATGTACCATAATGACCTGTAGGACCTGATAAAATACAAATTGACGTACCTCACCCCGAAGCCTCTGATTCAGCAGTCCTGGGGTGGGCCTTAGAATATGCATTTCTAAGTCTCCAGGTAATTCTGATGTTGCTGGTCTGGGAACCACACTTTAAGAACCACTGCTCTAGTAGATTCTTTAGGAAGGACTCATGGGGCACAGGATTCCTTAAGTTCTCACATGCTTTAAACTGTTTTTCTATAGCATTAATATGAAGGACAGCTAGATAATAACACCTTTGACTCATACTCTCTATCCTTGAGTTTCTTGAAAATGCTGCTCCACTCTTGCCTTGCTTTATAAGCTACTCTTGAGAAGTTTGAGGGCAAACTAATTTTCTTAGCCATTATATATTTTGTCCTTTTTGCTTGAGATCCTGAGAAATTTCTCTTTGATTTTAAGATCTAATGGTTTTACTATTATCTTCGGTTTAAGCATTCTGAGTCAATTTTCCCAGGGACACAGTGGGCCTTTTTGATATGTAGATTTAGGTTTTCTCTTATTTCTGGAAATTTTTCTTGGATTATAGCTTTGAATACTTAGTTCAAATATTTTGTTTTTCTCCTTTAGAGATTCCAATTATATGTCAGATCTCCTCTGCCTGTCTTCCACTTCAGCCACTTTTTCTTTGACCCTTCTGATGTTTTTACCTTATTTAAATCTTCTTTGAAATTAAATGAGTCCACTAAATTTTTATTTCAATATGTTCTCCCTTGGACACTTTGTATTTATTATTATTTATGATTTTTCCTACTGTTAGGCATTTCTTGCACAATTTGAACGTAGTGCCTTCTTTTGGCATACTGAAGTTCCCTTTAAGTAACAGATGATGCTGACTTACTGGAGTTATGGGAAAACATTGGTATTCTTTGGTTTTCTTTCATTTCTGCAGGATATTCAATTCCCTATCCACCTCCCACCCCCTACCTTCCTTCTTTCTCTTAACCTCCAGGTATCATAGGGACATCTCAACTGCTCATTTTATCTCTTTTTCCTCCAGAAGCTATGTTTTGCCAAGGCTATTGTGCTTCTACACCTCCTCTTTTCCAGAGATTCTAAAGGCTCTTCTTTAGAGAGGTCTTGCACTCTGAAATTTACTGTTTATTCTTCTGCTTATAGATAATTTGAGGTTTGTGGTATCTTGGTCTCCTACAAATGATAAAAGAGTATCTTCAGTTTACTTGTGCTCCTTTTTTGAATCAACAGGTTTTTGGGTGAGGACATGTGGAGAGATTAGGATTTAGGTAGCTTCCACTGTCCCAGTGCTAACTGGAACTCATGACAACAATTTTTTATAAAAGTAAAGTTATGCTTTAAGATATTAGAAAATACTTCAGCTTTATAATACATAATTTTGTAATCAGGAAGTATGATTAGCTTTGTGCTTCTTTTTCAAGATTGTTTTGGGTGTTTGGGGTCTTTTTAAATTAAAACAGTATGATATTGGCATAAAAAGAGATACACAGACCAATGAAATAGAATAGAGAGCCCAGAAATCAATCTATGTATATATGACCAACTTATCTTTGACAATGGTGCCAGGAATACACAATTGGGAAAAGTCTCTTCAACAAATAGTCCTAGGAAAACTGAATGTCCACATGCACAAGAATGAAAGTGGACCTTTATCTCATACCAGACACAAAAATCAACTCTAAATGTATTAAAGACTTAAATATTTGAAAAGCTTCAGACATTGGTTTTGGCAATGATTTATTTCATGGATATGACACCAAAGCACAGGCAACAAAAGCAAAACTAGGCAAGGGACTACACCAACTAAAAAGTTTCTGCACAACAAAAGAAACAATCACCATAGTGAAAAGCCAACCTACAGAACGGGAGAGAATATTTGCAAACTATATATTTGATAAAGGATTAATTTCCAAAATATGTAAGAAACTCCTACAACTCAAGAACAAAAAAACCTAGTAATCCAATTAATAAATCGGCTAAAGATTTGAACACACACTTCTCCAAAAAGGTATACAAATGGCCAACAAGTTTATGAAAAGCTGTTCAATGTCACTAATCATGAGGGAAATGCAAATTAAAACCACAATAAAATAACACTCCATACCTGTTAGGGTGGCCATTATCAAAAAAACAAAAGGCAACAAGTATTGGTGAGAATGTGGCAAAATTGGAACCTGTATACAATTGGTGGGAATGAAAAATGTTATAGCTGTGAAGGAAAAGTTTGGAGATTCCTCAAAAAATTAAAAACAGAAGTACCATATGACCCCACAGTCTCACTTCTGAGTATTTACCCAAAAGTACTAAAACCAGGAACTTGAAGAGATGTTAGTAATCCCATGCTCATTTTAGTGCTATTCACAATAGCCAGCTTGTGTAAACAGCAAGCACTGACAGATAAATGGATAAAATAGGATATATACACACAGTGGAATATCAATTAGCCTTAAAAAAAGAAATTCTGCAATATGCAACATGGATGAACCTTGAAGACATTAGGCTAATTAAATAGGCTAGCCACAGAAGTTTAAATACCACATGATTCCACCTATACAAGGAATCTAAAATGATCAAACTCACAGAAGCAAAGACTAGAATGGTTGTTGCCAGCGGGGAGGGAAAACAGGGAGCCACTAATCAACATGTATGAAATTTTAGTTATGCAAGATGAGTGAGTTCTAGAGATCTGACACACAACACTGTACCTATGGATGACAATACTGTATTGCACACTTCATATCTGTTAAGGGGATAGATCTCATGACAAGTGCTCACTACAATTTAAAAAGCAAGATATTGGAAAAAAGCATGAAAATGGTCTATTTTTAAGTCATTTAAATATTCTTTCTCTAGGGGTAGCTGGGTGGCTCAGTTGGTTAAGCATGTGACTCTTGATTTTGGCTCTGGTCATGAGCTCAGGGTCGTGGGACTGAGCTTCATATCAGACTCTGTGCTCAGTGGTAAGTCTACTTGACATTCTCTACCTTCCTCTTCCTCTGCCCCTCCTCCCACTCATTCATGCACTCTCTCTCTAAATAAATCTTTTAAAAAATATATTCTTCCTCTAACAATGTTACTAGTATGTGTAGAGTAAAATCTGGTGACTTATCAAAAGTTCCAAATGCCTAGAGTCTAAATTAATGAGGGTTTTCTATAACTCAAATTCCCTAACTTTGCCTTTGGGTAGTTTTTCTAACCCTCTGATCTTCAGGGTACTCTCCACAGACTATTTTGTAGGATTTCCTAGTTTCTTTTTCTTCAGTATCAAAAGTGGCTCACCCTAAACCTGTGCACAGTGAATATTAAGTGTTTCTCAGTATTAGAGAGCTAATACTGGGATATCTACTAAATTACATTTATTCTGGTACCTATTACTATTATAAATTATGTTCATCTCTTGTTTGAACAGATTCTACATCCTTTTCTGTTACACTCTATACAAAGAAAATTGATACTTTAATTTATAAAACCACTGTATTAGTTTGCTAGGGCTGCCGTAACAAGGTCCAACAAAGTGGGTGGCTCAAACAATAGAAGTTATTATCTAACAGTTCTGGAGGCTAAAGTCCGAAATAAAGATGTTGTCATGGCTGGTTCCTTCTGAGGGCTAGGAAAGAAGGATCTGTTCCTTGGCTTATCGATGGCTGTCCTCAAATTCATGGGGTATTCTCCCTGTGTGAGTCTGTCTTCATTCTCCCTTATTATAAGGACACCAGTCATACTGGATTAGTGGCCCACCCTACCCCGTGTGGCCTTTTCTTAACTGATTATATCTACAATGATCCTATTGCCAAGTAAGGTCACATAGGGACCAAAGGTTAGGACTTCAATCGATGAATTTAATCGATAACAATCATCATTATTCGTTATGTCACCCTTAAGCAGAAACGTGTTAATATTTTCATTCCAAAATTTATTCCATTGCCCTTGCTGACTCTTGAGTTCACCTGCATTTTTCTATTCATTCAGCTATTCAAATTGTCAATTATTTGAACTCTCTAATTTCTTTCTGCCAGAGGAGGTACAGTATGTTTTGTGCATTACTAAGTACAGTATTTAGGTTCTCCATAATGATAGTTATCACTACCAATATTTCAAAAACTGAACAATCTATTATTTGAAGCATATCTCCCAAGAGATCACAGCAGCAATGGAAAGTCAGAAAAAAGAAAAAGTCTTCTCACAGCTTAAAAAAATTTGAACTCTAAAGGATAAGTTTACTGTTAATGGCATCATCAGATAATTTATTTTTAATATCTTTTAGTTAAACCTGAATATCTAGAAATGTCAAAGTGATCTATAAGTATTAATTCTACTAGTTCTATAATTCACTGAATCAAGTTTTTAAGATGGGTTTACAAGGTGCACTCAAATTCCCAACTAAAAGTTATCTGGGCTCTAAGTTACTCAACAAATTTACACTGAGTAGAAACTGTCTTATTTAATTTTAACAGTGTGATAGCTCATGGTTTAAACTTTTCCCTAGTTCTTAAATTCATTATTTCTCAATTTTATGTGGTCTAGGAAACATTAAATATGATGTACTGTGAAAAATAACTTCATATATTTCTTTGGTCAAAATCCATTTGTCTCACCCTGCACTATTAAAACCCTGAGAAAAATGTAATAATTCTAGGAAGCTTCGTGAACTATAACAGTGAGATTAAAGGGCTAATTTTTTTAAAGTTGAAACTATTTGAAATAAAAATTATTCTTAACAACATTAGAAACTTAAGAAGTACACATTTATGAATGGTTTCAAATCAGCCACTGAAGCAATGTGACACATTATTAGCTAAATTCTAAGCTCATGCTTAAATGTATTTTTTAAAACTACACTTAAAAAAATAACTAAGACTTTCTCTGTGGTTTAGCCTATATTATTTAGGTAACATTACATACCAAGAAATATGTATTTGTTAAATAAGTAAACTGAGAGTAGGTGAAGAAATCAGGTTTTAGGGCTGAGATATATCTTTATCTTTATCTTTAGGGCTGATAGAGATATATCTTATCTTGAAGGATACAAAATAGTTACTGAATCTAAAGAAAACATTTGAAGACACCTAACTACAAATATCTAAAAAATTGATACATATCCAAGAAGTTGCATCTTTAAATGGTAAGAGCCCACTGAAGCCTGGATTTCTGAGGATGAGATTTATCAGTAAACAGAGTCAACCAGTCGTTTATAACTTTTCGAAGCTCCATTTAATACTTTTTTTAAATGATTTTATTTATTTATTCATGAGAATACACAGAGAGAAGAGAGAGAGAGAGGCAGAGACACAGGCAGAGGGAGAAGCAGGCTCCATGCAGGGAGCCTGACGTGGGACTCGATCCAGGGTCTCCAGGATCAGGCACTGGGCTGAAGGCGGCACTAAACTGCTGAGCCACCCGGGCTGCCCTCCAGCTAATACTTAAATATAAAATGAGAAATTATGTTTTTGTTCTAAAGTCAGTCACCTTGTAAACCCATCTTAAAAACTTGATTCAGTGAATTATAGAACTAGTAGAATTAATACTTATAGATCACTTTGACATTTCTAGATATTCAGGTTTAACTAAAAAGATATTAAAAATAAATTATCTGATGATGCCATTAACAGTAAACTTATCCTTTAGAGTTCAAATTTTTTTAAGCTGTGAGAAGACTTTTTCTTTTTTCTGACTTTCCATTGCTGCTGTGATCTCTTGGGAGATATGCTTCAAATAATAGATTGTTCAGTTTTTGAAATATTGGTAGTGATAACTATCATTATGGAGAACCTAAATACTGTACTTAGTAATGCACAAAACATACTGTACCTCCTCTGGCAGAAAGAAATTAGAGAGTTCAAATAATTGACAATTTGAATAGCTGAATGAATAGAAAAATGCAGGTGAACTCAAGAGTCAGCAAGGGCAATGGAATAAATTTTGGAATGAAAATATTAACACGTTTCTGCTTAAGGGTGACATAACGAATAATGATGATTGTTATCGATTAAATTCATCGATTGAAGTCCTAACCTTTGGTCCCTATGTGACCTTACTTGGCAATAGGATCATTGTAGATATAATCAGTTAAGAAAAGGCCACACGGGGTAGGGTGGGCCACTAATCCAGTATGACTGGTGTCCTTATAATAAGGGAGAATGAAGACAGACTCACACAGGGAGAATACCCTATGAATTTGAAGACAGCCATCGATAAGCCAAGGAACAGATCCTTCTTTCCTAGCCCTCAGAAGGAACCAGCCATGACAACAAGGAAATATTGTAATATTATTTTCTTATATTTAACTCTTAATTTTTCAGGAGAGTTATTAGCATTGGCATCAGCCATGAGAATGAGTAGGACGTTCCACGCTTGAGAACATGCACCTCCTTGGTTATGTTTAGTTATTTAATGCATGTGTATATGGCAGATTAGCTGTAAAGCTTGAAAGGATTTTCTCAACTGCGCTAAAGAATCTGGACTTGATCTTATAAGCTGTGAAAAGCCAGAGAGAGAATTAAGGTTGAAACGATCAGTTCTGCATTTGAATCTATCCCCTCGGCAGCAGCGTTAAGGATCAATTGGAAAAGTAGTGGCATTAGAGTCAGAGAGACCAATTAGAACACAGTCCAGGCAAGAAACTGGTGAAAGCTTAAATTAATTTTGTTGCAGAGAAAAGAATGGCTATTTAGAGAACAGAAAGAGTGAGACTCGTTGACCAATGAGATGTGGAAGGTAAAGGAGCAGAGGATGCTTCCTAGGTGACTGTCTTTGAGAAAGGAGACACAGGGAGACAGCAGGGTGTGGTCCAGAGTCCTTGATCACAAACTTAAAAGCCTGGGAGGGTATCCCAATCTTACCAGTACTAGGTCTGGGAATCTAAGCTAGTCTTGTGACTTCAGTTCTGACATAAGGAATGATTTCTATTCCCCTAGTGGCCTTTTTTCTCTTGCTCCTGGCCTTTACATATGCTGTTCCCTCCTGAATCATACTCTACTCACCCATTCCATCCTTCCCCTGCAACCCTATCTACTACCTGCTCATCCGTCAAGTCTCCCCCTTAGACACCACTTCTTCCCAGTAGTTTCCTTGACCCCAAGTTTGGCTTGTCTGCCTCCGGAGTGTCCCCACAGCACCCTACAATCCTCCTGCAATACACTGTATTGTAATGGGCCACTCTATTTGTCTGCATTCTCCATGAAGTGACAGCAGTGATATCCAACTCATCTGCCAGCGTAGCCTCAATATTCGGAACATGGTAGATGCTCAACAAATGATCAAATAAATATGTAAAAGAGATAGCAGAATATTAAGGAGGAAATGTAAATTTAATTTTTAAGTCCTGTAACCTGAAATTATGCCCTGAATAAGCAGTTAGAAACAAGGTCTGGAAGTAAGGAGAAAATCTGGGGCTAAATATAAAGATTTGAGAATTACATCAGAATGTAAGTAATTAATAATTGGGATCAAAAGGTAGGATGTGAGGTCACTCAGAGCCGAAGACAGAATAATGGGGATCCACTAACATTTTAAATTCAAGTAAAAAGTTGGTGAAAGAAACCGAAAAGGAATGATCAAAGCCTCCTGAGTTTGGTACAACAGATATATAAAATTGGAAACAAAAGATTAAAGTTGTCAAGAACTGCAAGTCCTTCCTGGTGAGCAGTTCCTGGCTTAGGTTCAAGGATGCACCACTGACCGTGTTTTTCCCTGAGCTATTTCACACTGTTGTGTCACTGGTTCCTCTGTGACCTCATCTCCTACTAATCTTCCCACTGTTTACTCTGAGTGTTCACTCCCACTCAGAGAAGTGGAGGCAGGGAGAATTAGTGTTCATCTTCTCTCCTCTCTCCTGCAACCATTCCATTGCAGGAAACCAGAGAGATGTGTACGTGGATGCGGTTAGTAGGATGTTCTGGACTGACGCTTGTGTACTCCTAAAATTCCTGCATTAAACCCCTAGCCTACAAACAAACAAACAAACAAACGCCTAGCCTCCAATGGGATAGTGCTGGGAGGTAGTAGGGCCTCTGGCATACAATGACATTTAGATAAAGTTGTGAGGACAGACCCTTATGATGGGATTAGTGCCCTTATTAGGAAGAGGACACTCTTTACCATGTGAGAACACAGCAAGAAGATGGCCATCTATAAACCAGAGAGGGCTCTCACCAGGAAGTGAATCAGCTGGCACTGGTTCTCGGACTTCCCCACTGTTAGAACCATGAGAAATAAATGTTTGTGGTTTAAGTCAGCCAACTTAAGGTATTTTGTTATAAAAGCCTGAGCTGAGTAAGACACAGGAGTTGTGTTTCTTTGCACAATAAATTCTGATGGCCTGCCTTTGGATGTACTAGAGGAGAGACTGGCAAGTACTAAGCTTTGTGCACAGCAGCCCTACAGGCAGAGCACATGGCAGGAGCTATGCAGATGCCCGAGTCTCCCATGGATTTCTCAAGTGCCTCTGTTAATGGACTGTTATGGCCTCTCACCAACATTTATCAACAGGAGACCCCATCACGAAAGGCCTTCTGATTGAATGTACTCACACAAGAGGTTGCAATCTTTTTTCATTCAGTTTCACAAATATAACACCCAATATGTGTCAGGAATTTTAGATACTGGGAATAAAGCAATTACTAAAACTAAAAAAAATTCTTGCTCTCATGGAGCTTGAATTCTAGTAAAGGAAAAACATAATAAATAAGAGAGAGAGTATGCTATTGGTAAATGCTAAGAAGGAAAATAGGGATTGCAGGGGACAGCCTGTAGTTTTAGTTAGCACTATATTATTGAGAAAAGAGAAAGAAGAAATTGAGAAAGAAGGATTTTAAAGAAGACCTGAAGGAGGAGAGTGGTGAATAATGTGGCTATCTGGGGGAACAGCAATGAGGCAGCAGGAACAGCAAAGGCGAAGACAAAGACTGAGGATGTAGATATAGCCTGGTGTACTTCAGACTGAAGGAGGCCAGAGTAACCAGAGAGGAGAGATGAAGGAAGAGATAGTAGGAGAGATTAAAAGTAACAGAGGACAGATGGTATACAGCTCTGCAGACCATTCTGAGTGATATGAGACCCACCTACAGCACTGTTAAACAACAGAAATGTAACATGAGCCACAAATATAACTTGAATTTTTCTAATAGTAACAATTTTTTTAAAAAAAGAAAAGCAACAGGTAAAACTAATTTAGTATCTTCTGCAACTCAATATATGCAAAATATTATCATTTCAAAATGCAATCAACATAAAAAATTATTAACAAGGTACTTTACATTCTATTTTTCATACTAAGTCTTAGAAATCCAGTGTGTATTTTACACTTACAGCATATTTTCATTTGGACAAACCACATTTCCAAAGCACATATGGCTAAAGACAACAAAGCAATAGAGGGCTTTCTGCAGAGGAGTGATATGATCTGATTCCTATTTTAACCAGGATTACTGTGGGCCTACCTTCTCAAGTGTAAAATGAGAGTAGTGACTTCTACCTAATAGGAGTGCTATGATAACGGAATGAGATAACATTTAGGAAGCACAGAGCCTAGTCCTTGGCATGTAAGTCATCAATAAATACTGGTTTTCTAGTATTTATAGTACTTATTTTATAGTTTATAAAATAGTATTATAATATATAGTATTTATAGTACTTATATTTATAGTATTTATACTAGTATACTATTTTTTAGTATTTATTATCTTCTCATTTCTCATTCTGCCCCTTCCTACACAATGATTATTGTTTATTTATTTTTTATTTGAGACAGAGAGAGCGCCAGCGAGCAGGCACATGGTAAGCGGTGGGGGAAGGGCAGAGGGAGAGAGAATCTCAAGCAGAATGCACTCAGTGCAGAGCCTGCCGATGGGCTCAATCCCACCACCCTGAGATCGCCACCTGAGCCAAAACCAAGAGTCAGATGCTTAACCAACAGAGCCTATCCAGGCACCCCACAATGACATACTAGAAGCAAATTATGCTGCATAGGATTCTAAATATAAATCTTTGACAAGAAATTAGTTAATTTACTACCAACAATGAATAATTCTGAGCATTTATGAGCTACAATGAGTAGGCAAAATGTGTTATGCCAGCCAGGAGGAAATGGAGACTAGATGGAGAGACACCCAAAAACCTAACATGGTAAAAGCTTTAACAAAGTTAAGAAGGTGGGGAATAAAATCAGAACACTGATGTAACATAATTAAAAGTTACACTATTAAGCAATGGATATCAAACTACAAATAACTACAGTTATTTGTTTACAAATGGAAAAATTATAGATGAATAAGAAACACTAGCTTCGTTCAGTATTATACACCATGCATGATATACCATACATACACATTAATGGTAAATAAAACTATAACATTCTTAAACTAGGCAATACTTGTATCATCTCTTATACTGCCCAGACAATTGTCTCAACCTCAATCTCCCAACCTAAAATCAACCTAAATTTCTAGTTGTAGTTAGAATGAAAGAAAATCACATTAATTTAGCAATATCACCTCATAATTCCACTTCTGACAAGTCAGTATGTAGAAAAAAAGGATTTCTGCACAAAGATGTTGACTGAAACATTATTTATGTTGAAAATTTGGAAACAACCTAAATGCGCAACAATCAGGAAATTGCTAAATTAACTACTGGACCTCCACTTTATAAAACATGCTGACATTAAATTATAGTTTTGAAGTCTTGAGTAAAACATGCTGAGTGTGAAAAAGCTGGATGAAAAAAAAAGTATGAATTCAATGATGTTTTAAAAAAAGTTAATTTAAAATGCAAGCACGGAAATACATCAAAAATGGGAATAAGGGGCAACTAGGTGGCTCAGCTGGTTAAGTGCCTGATTCTTGATTTCAGTTCAGGTCATGATCTCAGGGTGGTGAGAGTAAGCCCTGAGTCCAACTCCACGCTTGGTGCAGAGCCTTCTTGAGATTCTCTTCCTCTCCTTCTGCTCCTCCCCCTGCTTGCTCACTCCCTCTCTCTAAAACAAATATATATTTTTAAAATGGGAATAAGTTAACAAAGATAGGGTTGTGCAATGGGATCTTAAATACCTTTTACTGTCTTTCTCTGGAAAATGCAAAAAAGAAAAAAACTAATAAGCTTGCATTACTTTTATAATAGCAAAATAAAGGAAATCACTTATATTTTGACAATGGACAAACTAAAACTAAGTAAAAATAATTTCTTTTTTTGATATAACATAATGTAGCTATCTAAATCTACAAATGATTATGTAAGATGGAAACAGTAACTATCTTATTCATTTATTCATGTCTGAAGTGGTAAAGATATGCACAGCAAGAAACCTTCCAGAGGTCTGTACTGCCTATGAAATGAAGTGTAGATCTTAAGTTATACACATGGCTATTTATATAGTTTAAGGAAACCTGTATCTTTACATCTCTATTGGTGCCTTTTTCATAGACATCCAATTTTAAAAAGTCTTCTTAAAGCTAAACAATAATTGGTCATTGTAGAAAATCAGAATATATATATAACTAAGCAACATTTTTGAAATTAAAATTACCTCACCACCCAAAAATAGACGCTGGTGATACTTTAGAGTATATACAATATACTCACTCCTGTGTGAGTTCAGTCCCATGGCTTTAAATACTACCTACATGCCGATGGCTTCCAAATTTCTATCTCTAGAACAGACCTCTTACTAACTCTGGAAATAAATATAATTGCCTACTCAACATCTGTTTGAGTATCCTCACAACGTGGCAGCTGGCTTCTCCCAAAGTGAGTTATCCAAAAAAGAGAGAGCAAGGCACAGTATCTTTTAGCATCTGGCTTCGAAGTCACCCACCATCACTTCCACCATACTCTATCCATTAGAAGCAAGTTATCAAATCCAATCCACACTCCAAAGGAAGAAAATCGAGCTCTTCTTCTTGAAGAGACAAGCATCAAAAAAATCTGTAGACATTCTATAAAACCACCATAACATCCAAATTGATGGCAACTTCATCCTTCTAGATACTCAGGTCCTTGGAGACATCTTTGTTTCCTGGTTTACTCTCAACCCTTATCCATTCTGTTAGGAAATCATACTGGTTCAACTTTCAAGTATATCCAGAGTCTAACTACTTCTCTCCACTCACATTGCTACAACCATACTCCTGTGAGGAACATGTACGTCTCTTTTCTGCATTTCAGAAATACCCTTCTGCTTCTACTTCTGCCCCTTGCAGTCTATTCTTCACACAGCAGCCCGTGTAATCCTTTTAGAAAGTCAGTCAGATCATGTCACTTCTGTGTTGAATCCCTAACTGGCTCCCCATTCTCCCAGGATAAAAGCCAAAGCTTTACATGACCTCCAAGATCTTCTATGACCTGGCCTCATTGCAACCTTGATCATTCTGCTTCAGCCACCTTAGCCTCCTTGCCATTTGTCTTTAATCTAGCTGTTCTTTCTACCTGGAATGGTCTTTTGCCAGATATACACTTCACTAAATCTCTCGTGTCTTCCAAGTCTTTACACAAATCTCTTCAATATGATGCATCCTGACCATTTTATAAAATACTATAACTGTCCAGCCCCCACCCTGACTTCTGATTTCTTTTACTCTGCTGGTTTTTTTCCATAGCATTTTTTGCTTAACATGCTATCTAAATAACAGATTGCTGTCTTCCCTGTTTACTGTCTGCCTCCTCTTACAAGCCCCACAAGAACAGGAGTCTTGATCTGTGTTGTTCACAGATGTATCCCAAAGCGCCTAAAGCAGCGTCTGGCACACAGGAGAAGCTTAATGTTTATGTGTTGAATGAACAGACATAACTTTAAAAAAATAATTTGGAATCTTTTTTCAGTTAATAAAAATGTATATGGCAAACATCTTCCCATACGACTTTGAATGGCTATTAAGTACAAGACTATATGGCTATACCAAAATTCACCTAAACAATCTCTTTTAACTGGACGTTTAGATAGTTGCCAGATTTTTCTCAACTACAAATAACATGGTGAACACCTCTTGAGATAAGTATTTGTTACATAACTCATTTCCTTGGGAAATTTTCTACAGGTAAAATTGATGGGGGAAAGGATATGTGCATTTTTAAGAATAAATACATTATACTGCTCTTACCAGCAGCACATAAGAATGCACAGCTCCCCACATCCTAAGATGTGTTATTAGGGAATTTAAAACAGTCAGATACACCTGACTTCATCTCTGGGTTCTGCCATTAATTAACTTAGAATTACTGAGTCTATAAAATGAGGATAATCATAATAATCTACCTTACCCAATCGTTTTAAGGATTAAAGGAAACAATGCATAAGTAAAGCAATTAGCGCGCCGCTTGACACACAGTAAACAAATAATTAAACGCCAGGTTTATTTCTACCATTATTACGACTTGAAAGAAACTACCTGCAAAGTGCCCTGCGCTTAACGCCAACATATTAGTCACTGCAATGAACTGCTGCTTTAAAGCTCAACTTTAAAAAAAAAATCATTTAATCTTTCAGCCTCGAATTAAAAATATTCCTAAATATACTGCGTACAGCGGGCGGGGCGAGCGACCCGCAGGGACAGGACTGCCCCGACCCCATCCGAGCTTTTGTTTTTCCTACAGCTCGAGGCCGTGGACGACGTTTCGCGTTCCCCGTCCCCGGGGAGAGAGAGCAGAGGAAGCAGGAACGCGAAGCTCGGCCTCGCCGGGGCCGGGGTCGGGGGCGGGGGCGGGGTCGGGGCCGGGGGCGGGGGCGGGCGGGGATGCACGGGACCCGCAGGGGACCCGCAGGGCTGCGGCGGGCGGCGGGCGGCGGGCGGCGGGCGGCGGGCGGCGGGCGGCGGGCGGGGAGCCCTGCGGAGGACGCGGGGGGCGGGGCCTCCCTCCCTCCGACTGTGGACCCCGCGCCCCGGCTCCCCGCCCGCCGCCCTCCGGAGGCCCCGCGCCCCCCCCCCCCCACCCCCGGCCGCCCGGCTCGGCCCCGTCCCGGCGCGGCTGCCCCGCTGGGCCTTCCATGCAAAGCCGTGCCCGCCCCGCCCCCCGAGGGCCCCGGCCAGGAACGCGGCGGGCACCGCGACAGCCCCCCGCCCCCCCCCCCCCCCCCGCCTCGGCCGCGCAGCCCCAGCCCGAGCCCCAGCCCGACCCGCCGCGCCCCGCGGCCCAGGCCCCGCGCCGCTGCCGCTGCCGCACCCACCGAGCTCCTCGCGCCCCGCCGCCTCGGCCGCCGCCGGCGCCGCCGCTTCCATCCCTCGGGGGTCTCCAGGACGCCGCCGCCCCGAGCGCGCTCCCCCGCCGCTGCGTGGCCCGCGACAGGCGGAGGCCTCCCCGGCCGCGCGGGACCCACGCCCAGCGCCCGCCCCCGCCTGCCCCCGCCCCCCGCCCCGGGCACCCCACCCGCGCGCTCCGGAGCATGCGCAGTGCCTGCGGGAGCCGAGGGAGGGCCGGGGGGCCATGGAACAGCGCGGGATAACCGCGGGCGAGGGGGCGTTGCGGAGCCCCGGGGTGGGTAGGGCGGACAGCGGCGGGGCCGCAGGCCCGCAGCAACCCCGAGGGCTTTACCCGTGACCCCGAGCTGCAGTTTGCGGCGGCGTCTGTTTGCGAGACTTGAGCACCCTGCGGGGCTCCCGGGGGAATGCGGGGCAGGATCGGCCCTGAGCCCTTGGAGTTCTGACTCCTCCTGGGTGGGTTCCCGCCGTCCGCGGCCTCTCCCAGAGATGCAGGATGCACGCGAGTTCAGGACTTAATTCAATCAAATAGCTTCACTTCAAGGATTTTTCGGTGCTCTCCAAAGATATTGGATATTGACATCAGGGCTGAAAGAAAATTAAGGTTAAGAATAATTATACTGATGTGGTATCAAATATTCTTATGCACTATACATAATTCTGATGAAAATCCTGTGAGATAATTCTTTTTTTTTTTTTTAAGATTTTATTTACTTTTTCATGAGAGACACACAGAGAGGCAGCGATACAGGCAGAGGGAGAAGCAGGCTCCCCGATGTGGGACTCAATCCCTGGACCCTAGGATCACGCCCTGAGCCGAAGGCAGATGCTCAACCACTCAGCCACCCAGGCGTCCCCTGTGAGATAATTCTAATATTTATAACCATTTTACAGGTAAGGGAACTAAGGCACACAAAGCTAAGTAACTTGCCCAAGGACACTGAACTAATAAATGGCAAAGATGAAATTCTATCTGCAGCCAGAGCTAGGGCTCTCAACCAATATACAAAGCTGACCTCTTCAGTGTGTACCAATTAAGATTTGATGAATCAATAATTGAAGCAAGCTTTGGGGTTGAAAGGAAAATATTTTATCTTTGAAAATGCTTTCATTTATTTTTCATTTCATAGTGCTTTGAAGTCGGGACACTAGACAACACTTTTTCTATTGGTCTGTTCCATTGCAGTGGGGTCTTTTTAGGAAAGTTTTTTTTTTTTTTTTTTGAGGAGGGGGTCTCATTTCTAGGACCAGTGATAAAACTACATGATGATGGTATTAAATATTTAAAATTCTGAGATTATTTTTTTTTAATCTTTATTTATTTATGATAGTCACACACACAGAGAGAGAGAGGCAGAGACACAGGCAGAGGGAGAAGCAGGCTTCATGCACCGGGAGCCGGATGTGGGATTTGATCCAGGGTCTTCAAGATCGCGCCCTGGGCCAAAGACAGGCGCCAAACCGCTGCGCCACCCAGGGATCCCTAAAATTCTGAGATTAAAAAGGCCACAGTTACATATTATCTACATTTTTCTTACTGTTGCATCTTTTGTAGGTTTCACTAGTGATAATGATAATTTGCTAAAACCGTTTGTTTTCCCTCACATCAACCCCGATCACTCACACACATACACATGCAAACCCCAAAGAAAAGATTTGATTTGAAATGTCCCTGAGAAGTAACAAAGATTTAGGGGAGATAGAAAAGAATTCTATTCTAGATCATAGCTAAAGGGATATTCCCTAATCTGCATTTCTGGAATACTGGGTTAGAGATGAGTGGGAAAAAAAGAGATGAGTGGGAAAGCAAACAGGCATCAGACAGGTAATTGTCCATGAAACCACACATTGTAATGAGAATACTTGGGACACTGTTGTAACAGAGCATTATTATTTGAGTGCTAAAAGGGATCAAAAGCCATTGTCCTCTAATCTCAGCAACAGGAAAGCAGATCTGGTAGTGTGGAGGGGAAAAAAAAAAGCCTGACCTATAATACAGGCCTGGGCTTCTTTGGAGAAGCCTGAGCCACCACAGGCAGTTAGACTCAGTGTCTTTGGACAGTGATATGAAGACAAGCCAAATGATAGGGATAATCATAAGATTCAAGAAAATTATGGTTTTGGGGGCACCTAAGTGGTTGAGCATCTGCCTTTGGCTCAGGTCGTGATCCCGGGGCCCTGGGATGGAAGTCCTGCATCAGGCTCCCCACAGGGAGCCTGCTTCTCCTTCTGCCTATGTCTCTGCCTCTCTCTGTGCGTCTCTCATGAGTAAATAAATAAAATCTTTTTTAAAAAAAAATTGGTTTTCATATACCACTACTTGAGAAGATACTTACTGTCACTTCTGCTCCAGATATTATAAATTGGAAGGGGTTATGGGGAAAAGCTGTATCAGAATAGAAACATAAAGAATGTAACCATTTGAATGGCAACCCTGGAGATTCCTTTCTTTCTTTTCCTCACTTTAACTTCCTGGATTATATCCCAATTATTTCCTCCTATTCATATCTCTTATAAATCTTTTCCCCTTGTATTATAATTACTTGAGTCTCTCGCTATACTGTGAACCCCTGTAGGACAGAAACCATATCTCTGTTTGTATCTTTGTTTCAGTAGGCCCTGGCAGAGTGCCCTGCATGTTCTACTCACTCAAGAATAGGTGTTGAAAGTTGTTGACTATTGCTTCACAGGTACATAAAAGAAAATATTTAGAAATATTTAATGTATCCAAACACATTTATGGAACACTTTCCATGTGCCAGGGACTATGCTAGATGCAGGGGCTATGGTAGCAAACAATGTTAGTATAGTCTCTGCCATCATGGACTTCAAAGTCTAGCACAGGAGAGTGTAAACAAAAAGAACTAAACAAAATACTAATGGCATAATTACATTGTTGGTGAAGAAAATAAGGTGTTATTGAGGAATCTATTTTAGATTGGGTAGGCAGGACAGTCTTCTCTGAGAATATTTAAGAGGACACCTCAAGACAGAAGGAGTTGGGTGGGAGTATGTAGGGAGAAGAGCAGTTCAGGCAGTGAGAACAGTTTTCCCCATGTTATAGATGGGGAAATGGTATGTTTTTGACATGCTGATTTATACCAGGGAACATCTAGATAGTGGTGTCTCTTACACAGTAGTTGGATTTGTAAACCTCTTCATGTGTAAAATAACTTTACCAACTTCACAGGTTGTTGTGAAGATTCAATGAGACAAAGTATAGAAATATTAATACATTGTCTAGTTCATAGAAAGCATCAAATAAACAGGGCATATCAGTTCGGAAGGTTTTGCTATGATTGAAAGAGAGGTCAACTCAAACTAGCTTAAGCCAAAGGAGAATTTAATGAGGATATTGAGATCCCCAGGACAGAGATGTGACTTTGCTCAGGAACAGCAGATCCTGATGCCTCTGAGACTCTAACTCCCTCTCCACTAATTGCCTTTCTGTGTGTATCTGCTTGTGCATCTGTGCTAGTTTTTGCTACAAAATCCCTCTGGTTCTCAGGTTCACATGGCAGGAAGCATGGTTCCTAAGAACTGTGAATTTCTATATCTTATGGTTTAGGTGTCCAGAAAAATACTGGTATCTTTTTCTTGGTTTTAATTTAAAACTTTCCCAGAGAAAAACTATGATTGAATTACCTTGGCTCAGGTCCCTATCCCAGACTAGTTTAAAGTAAGAGGTGGAGAAAGTCATATATCATGGTAGGTACTGATGGAACCATGTGAATGACTGTGGAAAGGGGAATAGTTTTCAAAAGGAGAAGGGTGAGCAGACCAAACCGTAGGTGTCCACCCTACTTTGATTCCCCTCTATGTAAACTATTACTCATCATGTATCTTCAGGCTGTTTTACTTTGTTATGTTTTCAGTGGATATGGAGACAAGCCTCTCACCATCTTTTTAAAAAATCTGCTTAAATGTGACTTCTCCATTCTGTTAATGAACTGAGGAAACATGACATAAACATTAATAAACATAAAACAAGAATAGAATGCCATAGAAAAATGTTTAGGGAACAGAAAGCAGAACAAAGAAGCAAAGGAAAGGAAAATAGAAAAAATAAGAAAATTACAGGATCCATCCAGCAAATCTAAGATCTTAATTAAGAAATTTAAGGGCTAAGAGAGAGAAGGGGAAAAAAACCAAAGTAATAGTACAACAGAAATTCTCAGAGTTGAAGGACATTTGTTTTCAGAATAGAAGGATCCACTGAATGACCAATACAACATGAAAACAGACCTGTGTCAGGACATACCATTATAAAATTTTAGAACACTGAGAATAAAAGGAATATCCTAAAAATCTTCCTTAAATTAAAAAAAATAAAAGGGAGGGGGCTCACATTCAATTTGATACTGAAATTCAGTAGCAACATCAGAGGCTAGAGGATGATGGAGCATTGCATTACAACTTCTGAAGGAAAACATGTCCAACTTAGATTTCTGTATCTAGCCAAATTGTCAATCAAGTAAAAGGGTAAAATAAACATATTTTAAGATACATGGGAGCTCAAAAGAGCTTTATATAAGCTCTATACAAAAAGTTTTGTTTACTTCTCATGTTCCTTTTCTCAGAAAGTTGTAGAGGCTGGGGCACCTAGGTGGCTCAGTCAGTTAAGCATCTGCCTTCAGCTCAGGTCATGATCCCAAGGTCCTGGGATCAAGTCCTTCAATGGGTTCCCTGCTCAGTAGAAAGTCTGCTTCTCCCTCTCCCCCCACTTGTACTCATGTTCTCTCTCTCTTGCTCACTTTCTCTCTCAGATAAATAATATCTTTTTAAAAAATAAAAGTAAGCAGTAGAGGAATGCTCTATCAAAATTAAGGAGTAAACCTAGAAATAAGGATTCTTGGGATCCAAAAACCAGGGATTTAACATAGGAGAGAGAAGTCCCAAGAGGATCCAAAAAAGAAGTTCCAGTATCACACTTGTGCAGATGGCCAAGGAGAACAATTAGTTAAAATTGGAACAGGAAGACAGAAGGTACCAGGAAGGGATACTCCATAAATAGAACATTATTAAAAGAAATATAGGTATAGTCCATACACCATTTTCCTTGGCAATGAATAATACACACAACTATAATACTAAAAAAATTAAATATGACTATAACAGAGAAGGTGTTACAGTTCTGTTTAAAGATGTGGTTGGAGCAGAGAGAAATGCTCTGTAAGAAGTGATGCAAAATACTAAATTGTCACCTTCATATTTGTGAGAACATAGTTTCTAAAACTGAAAAATTAATAGTTCTATAAGTATATTATTTAGAAATATGGAGATAAGTACCAAATGAAACTACCAAAAAAGGTTCAAAGTGATTGATTGCCTCTTGAAACAGGGGCCAGAACTTGTTTTTTGTTATGTCTTATTTGATTCTTTAAGTTCACAATAAAAATAAACACTAAATTAAAAAAAAGAAAAAGCAGGGATCCCTGGGTGGCTCAGCGGTTTAGCGTCTGCCTTTGGCCCAGGGCCTGATCCTGGAGACCTGGGATCAAGTCCCGCATCAGGTTTCCAGTATGGAGCCTGCTTCTCCTTCTGCCTGTGTCTCTGCCTCTCTCTCTCTCTCTCTCTCTCTGTGTGTGTGTGTGTGTCTCTCATTAAGAAATAAATAAAATCTTAAAAAAAAAAGAAAGAAAGAAAGAAAGAAAGAAAGAAAGAAAGAAAGAAAGAGAAAAAGCCATGGTCCCTGCTAGTTACTAATTTTGATTAAGTCAAGTATCCCAAAAGTCATCTATAATGTGAAGTTTATTAACTCAATATGCCTGTGTTTTCCCCATGTGTAGTTGGGTTGTTTTAAGATTTTATTCATTTATTTGAGAAAGAGAACAAAGGGGAGAAGCAGAGAGAGAGGGACAAGCAGACTCTGTGCTTAGCTCAGAGCCCAACTCAGGGCTGGATCCCATGACACCGAGATCATGACCTGAGCTGAAATCAAGAGTCAGATGCTTAACCAACTGAGCCACCCAGGCACCCCTCTGTGTAGTTGTTTTTTAATGCCAACCAGCCCTATGACTAGAGAGACAACAGTATCAGAACTTAAAGTTTTAATGACTGGGAAAGACTGTGAATAAAGCAGACTTTCTAAAAAGTCCTTTGAAGTTTTGTAGTCAAAATAAGAGGGAACCTTCTTGTTAATGGATTCCTGACCCATAAGACGTAGGCTTAAAATATATTAATTTATCCAAACACTACTCCATCCCTCTTTAAAATTATTTATGTGCAAAATTTCATCACCAATTATAAATTGTCCTTTTTTTCATTTGTATTAAGAAAAGCTAAATTCTCCACACAATGTGACATTTATTAAAAGCATTGACTTGAAATGCTATTTGTTTCACTGACTGACCTGAGGAAGGTTCTCTAGAGAAGTGTGACACTCCAGAGAAAAAGGAAGTTAAATTGAAGAACTGGTTGACAGAATTACATTTATTCCCAGACTTAACACACTTAATGTTTTCTTTTTCCTCAGTAATTTGGAGCAAAACTGTTAAACTTGTACTTGCAACATGTACAACTGAGCATACAAACAATATTACTGGAAAAATCCTCTAGAGGATAAGCAGACTGAAACATATTTATAAAATGTTTAGAAATTTTATACTTATAAAGCTTTGAACATTTCTAAAAAGTTCTGGAATGATCTGCTACCCAACCCCCAAAGATGGAACTAGAATTTAAAATGTGTTCTGTATATTCATTCCTTTATTGCAGTAATTACAATTACTATCTATTGTCAGGCAAAATACTATTTACGTGATAATGTTTTCTAGTTGTCTCCCATTTTACCCTCCAGATCTACTTTCCTTTCTTTTCCTTTTTTCTCTGGGCTCTGTAAAACTACCCTGTACAGAATGCTTCAATGGACTTCTAGAGCTCTGGCCTCTAGGTAGGTGTGTTGGTTGAAGGTAGTGGAAGGAGATCAGAAGAGGTCAAGCTGCTGAGAAGTTCATTCCTGTGGTGCCCTCCTTACTGCATCACTACAAGTTGGCTGCATCCCTCTATGAAAGCCACAGTTTCCATGGGGCAGCCCTCCTTAGGGTTCCTCCAAACACTCCTTCCAATTGCTTGTACACGCCTAGAGGCAGGAATACTTCTCCCCACTGCCTGCTCATCCCTGTTAATTTTCCTAAAAACCTGCCCATCTCATTGGAAAATAGTTTCCCCACGTGGCCCCCCTCAATTAACAGTTTGTGTGAGTGTGTGTGCCATTTCCTAGATAGACCCTTATAAATGCACATACGTGATGTCATTTATTTCTCTAAAAAAATAAAACAATTTCAAGTAGTGTTTTCATTTTACAAATGAAGAAATCTAGATTGAGAGAAGTTAAGTGGTTGCTAAATATCCAACTACACTGCCTCCAGAAACATTTATTTAGGCAATGAGAAATCACATTCCCATCCCAGAAAGTTTTCCAATCTTAGAGTCCTATGAGCTTTCATGACCACATCAATAACTTTTGTGATGGATGGTTATTTATACAGGCCAATAATTGATAGGAGAACAGCAGTTACTTCAGCAGCTACTGAAGTAGCTATTGCCCTGATTTTGGCCAAACACAAAGCCCTCTGACCATAAACATAAAGCATGCCAAATGAAGAGGTATGAGGGTGCCAACAGAGAGGCCCCTGTCATATGTTACCTCACCTTCCATAGCCATCTATCATCTCCAGCCCCTTCCCCTTTCTTCAGGGCCAATTGGGAACAGAAGTTTCTATAATCCTTCTCCTCCTCATCTTCTCTTCCATGGCCAGTCCCAGGAGAACCCTACTAAGGGTATACTGTCCTAGGGCTGTGCCATCAGACTTATAAATTATCTGGGAAAAATTGTCCATCGAGGCTCCATTTTTCTGCCATTTGGCAGTGAGGCAGGGATGAGGGTTAAAAACAGAGTAAAATGGTAAGAGCAGAATTAGTTTAGTTCAGATTAGTCCCCTTAATGAGATTCTTGTTCTTCACCTTTTCTTATGAGTCATACAGAAAAGGAAAGGAGATAAGAATTTTCACATCAGAGTGGTCTAGTTAATTTTGTTAAAAGTACTAAGAGTATAATGACTATAATGGCAAGAAAACCAACTTTCATGGAGTCAATCTCCATGCTAAGTGTGATTCAGAATTATCTTATTTCTCCTGCACAACAGCCCCGTGAGGTAGGTGTTATATTATTTTATTTTTAAAAAAGATTTTTACATTTTATTTATTTATTTGAGAGACAGAGAGAGAGAGAGAGAGAGAGAGAGAGCACAAGCAGTAGGGAGGGGCAGAGGGAGAGGGAGAAGCCTACTCCTTGCTGAGCAGGGAGCCTAGGGTCATGACCTGAGTCAAAGGCAGATGCTTAATCAACTGAGCCATCCAGGAGCACCTACTTCAATTTTTAGTTGAGAAAACAAACTTAGATAGACTAAGCAACCTGCCCAAAATCCAACAGCTGGTAGTTAACTTCACTTATGACTCTTGGATATATGCTCTATACCACTCTGCCTCACAATCTTTTGACTTAAGCTCCTGAGCTAGCAGGTTGTGGGTGCCATTGCAGACTGCTGACCACTGGTTGGTGGTGTGATTTAGTCATTAGAGCATTGCACATGCCTGCCTATCCATTCTTATATAGCTAATCAGAGATTAGGAAAATCATCATGAAATCAGGCAGTTGAGCTTGTCTATTGGACCTTAATTCTGACATAAATGTCACTACCAACAAGTTTAACACTGTCCTTTGAAAATATTACTCTTTGAAGGGTGATAGAAAAAGTGACTTACGGCTAGTGCTAAGAAGCACACAGTATTTTCCCACATGTTATTTGTTCCTCTTGTTATTTAACATCAATGGTGAAAAGGTTTTAAACCTTGTGCTTAAATAAATCTCAAGCGTACTTCTACAATCTCAAAAGAAAAAGGTCCTTCCAAAAATTCACTTCTTTCCATTGAAGTACTATGTATTGGTGATACATTAACCTACATGGAAATTATTCAACTTGATTTGTCTTCTAATGAAACTATTGTCACGCTGAGTATAAAGCCTAGTTTTCTCAGAACAGTAAGTATTCATGATCCTCACATGTAAGTTTAACTTGATAAGTCCTCTTTGTTTCAGGCTTTTAACATCAAGGTTGGTTTGAGATTTAATCCGACGGGCTGTATCTGGTAGCTTTTGTATAGCCTACTTTTCATCACAGTTGAAAGAGAGTGTGAAAGACTTACTTATGGTTAGTGGGTCACCCGAGACACATGTCATACATAAGAAATCTTAGAATTCCTACTACCTGGAACACTTTCCATAGTGATTTGAGGAACTTGCTCACAACTAAATAACACTGTTGAGTGATACCAGCCACGTTGGGGAGGAATAGAACCATTTCTCATTAAGGAAATTTGCCTAAGAGATGCCAGTCCTCAGTGGGCTTTGTTAGAGAAAATAAGCACTAGCCATATAACCTGCTCTCTGGTAATAAACAGGAGTGACGTGGAAGTTAGAATGTTCCACTCAGAAGTTCCAGCTAGAGGACTGCACTCTAGCTCATGTGCTCGGAAGTTATTAAGACAACAAGTTCTTGGAAAAAGGTACCATTTTAAAAAGAAAATGTCACCAACCTGTTTCATTTAAGGCCAGGCAGGGAGACAGTCACATGATTCTCTGTTTATATGGTACTATTCTTATCAATTTTGTTTTTTCAGTCATAATAACACATAATTGCTCATTGATCTTTCAAGAAAACATCTAAGCGTGTTGACTTTATTTTGTCAATAGAGTGCATCCTTTTAATAATAATTTAGATCATTGGTTGACTACTTAAAAATGGGCTATTACATTAAGTTAGAGAAGTGAGAGATTGACCAAGGAAGAATTCACCTTGCATAATATAAATGATCCCTGGGACGCCTGGGTGGCTAGCGGTTAAGTGTCTGCCTTCAGCTCAGGGCATGATCCTAGAGCCCCAGGATGGAGTCCCACATCAGGCTCCCTGCATGGAGCCTGCTTCTCCTTCTGCCTGTGTCTCTGCCTCTCTCTCTCTCTCTCTCTCTCTCTCTCTCTCTCTCTCTGTGTGTCTCATGAATAAATAAAGATCTTTAAATAGATAGATAGATAGATAGATAGATAGATAGATAGATAGATAGATATAGATGGTCCCTAATTTATCCTTTGTTCCTCCAGTAGTTGTGTCAAGAGACTCGCTATCATCTAACAAGCTTTTTTGTTTGTTTGTTTTTTAGAGTTTATCTATCTATTCATGAGAGACACAGAAAGAAGCAGAGACATAGGCAGAGGGAGAAGCAGCTCTCTGCAAGGAGCCCGATGCGGGACTGGACGCCAGGACCCCAGGATCACGATCTGCGCAGAAGGTAGATGCTCAACTGCTGAGCCACTCAGACATCCCTATCATCTAACAAGTTTGACCTTATCTTCACCAGAGATCATTCAAATGTGGCTCTTTAAGGAAATAAAAAACAAAGTTATTTATATTATATATTTAGGATATTTTAAATAAAGCTCTAATTTATATTTTTATTTTCATCTGAATTGCCAAAACTTGATTCTGCAATGCATAGCTTTCTGGGTAAAATTTACCTGGCCTCATACCTTCTGGACTTGGACGAGGACAGTAGAGATGAAGACAGAGTGGACTTTCCATTCATGGGGTGAGGTGGAAGAGTGTAGGTTTTCCACACAGAAGAGGGCACTTCCTGGAGTTGACCATAAATAACAGCCTCATGCTGCATTAAATAGTAATTGCTATTAATATATAATTGCTATGCACGTTTCACAGCTTGATTTCTTTGGGTGTGCCCTGAAGCCTCTAGCCAAAATTGGGCTGAATTCCAGATTATTTAACTAAGTGATCAAAGAATTAAAAAAAAAAAAAAAGAGGCTGTTTTCCTATACACTGGGTCCAAACCAATGGAAGAGCATATTGTTAACTGCTATTATTCACAGGGATAGGCTCCTTCCTTGCAGGACTCTTGAAACCCCTTTAACTGTGTTTTTAATAATTTGTTGCTGAAACATCTATCATCCTTGTAGCTATTTTCTGTTACTGTTGAGAAAGAATTACAAACCAGGAAATGGGGTGCCTTGCAACAGAATCTTTCCACCATGTCTAGAGTAATGCATAACCATATCTTTATGCCTTAAGTGATAGTTCCTCAAGCAAACTGCTATTCTCCTGTCCTAATTTTCCCTGGCCTTTCAGGAATTGGTGTTACTGGCTAGTGCTTGGATTTCTGCTATAACAGAGACTATTCATTGTCTCTTTCCTTCTTTTCTTGAAATACAACTTTTAGCTCTACACATGACAGTCTCATCATCTCTGCTATATGACTAGACTCTGATCAATGAGATATGATCAAAGAATATGTGCAACATATAAGTCTTGCCCTGGAGACATTCTAGGGATGGTGAGTCAACAGAACAGAATGAACCCGGGCCCTTGATCATTTCCTAGAGTAAAACTGGTCATTTCATCTTGGACTTTTTATGAGAGAGGAAATCTTACTTAAGTCATTGTATTTTGGATCCCTATCACACACAGCTAATGAGTATAAGCTTTTGTTGGGATGACTACAAGGTTTAGCCTAAATCATATGAAGAAAAGATTATAGACTCTTACTCAAGTCTGTGTTAGCCTAACAGAAAATGTCAGCAGAAACCTTCCTTCACATGAATTCTGTGTGAAATTTTATATGTGCTTATCCAGACCTACAAAGGAAAACAGTTTACTTTGCTAGCAAACTCTGAATTTACAGTAACACTTCCCAGAATTCTTCCTAGACAGATGCCTCATTATTTGGACAGTAAAAGAGCTTGGGCAGTATCACTTTCTATTGACTTTTCAAAGTCAGGTCCATGGGCCAAGAGCATCCTTATCTTTTCAAACTGCAGATCTCAGACTCCAGATCTAATAAATCAGAATTTTACTTTAAAAAGAACACCAGGAGGACACCTGGGTGGCTCAGTCCATTGAGTGTCTGACTCTTGTTTTCAGCTCAGATCATGATTTTTTTTTTTGTTAAAGATTTTATTTATTTATTCATGAGAGACATACACACACACACACACACACACACACACACAGAGAGAGAGAGAGAGAGAGAGAGAGAGGCAGAGACACAGGCAGAGGGAGAAGCAGGCTCCATGCAGGGAGCCCAACATTGGATTTGATCCCAGGTCTCCAGGATCAGGCCCTGGGCCAAAGACGGCACTAAACCACTGAGCCACCTGGGCTGCCCTCAGATCATGATTTTGGGGTTATTTGAGGTTGAGCCCCATATCAGGGCTTCATGCTCAGTATGGAGTCTGCTGGAGATTCTGTCCCTCTCCTCTGGCCCTCCCCCCTACTCATATTCTCTCTAAATAAATAAATAAATAAAATCTTTAAGAAAAAGAACACAGGTAATTAATGTGCACATTAATGTTCAAAAATCATTGTTATAGAAGATAATATGAAAGAGCATGATGGAATTTCTATATTTTATAACAGTAGTTCTCAAAGTGTGGTCCTCAGACCACCAGCCGCAGCATTAGCTGGAAACTTGTTAGAAATACAAATTCTTCTCCAGCTATTTTGTCATAGCCAATGGTGAAAAGCTGAAAGATTTTCCTCTAGTATCAGGAACAAGACAAGGATATCTGTTCTTATCACTTTTATTCAATGTAGTACTGGAAGTCCTAGCCATAGCAATCAGACAAGAAAAAGAAATAATAGTGTCCAATTTGATGAGGAAGAAATAAAACTGTCACTATTTGAAGAAGACATGATACTATATATAGAAAACCCTAAAGACTCCACCAAAAAAAACCTATAAAACTAATCAATGAATTCAGTAAAGTTGCAGGATACAAAATCAATATACAGAAATCGGTTGTGTTTCTTCTACACACTAATAATGAAATAGCAGAGAAATAAGTTAAGAAAGTAATTTTAGGGGTGCTGAGGTGGCTCAGCTGGCTAGGCATCTGCCTTTGGCTCAGGTCATGATCTCAGGGTCCTGGGATCAAGCCCTGTATTAGGCTCCGGGCTCAGTGGACAGTCTGCTTCTCCCTTTCTCTCTCCCTCTGCCTCTCCCCCTGCTCATGCTTACTCTCTCTCTCTCTTTAATAAATAAATAAAATCTTAAAAAAAGAAAACAATTTTATTTACAATTGCATCAAAAAGAATAAAATACCTGAGAGTAAATCTATCCAAGTGGAACTTAGTGAAAGATAGGTACTCTGAAAATGGTAAGACACTGATGAAAGAAATAGAAGATGACACAAACAAATGGAAAGATATACAGTGCTCATGGATCAGAAGAATTAATATTGTTAAAATGTCTATACTACCCAAAGCAATCTACAGAATCAATACGAACCCTATCAAAATTCCAATAGTATTTTTCACATAACTAGAACAAAAAAGATCCTAAAATTTGTATGGAATTACAAAGACCTCAAATAGCCAAAGCAATCTTGAGAAAGAATGAAGCTGGAAATACCGGATTTCAAATTATACTACAAAGCTATAGTAATCAAAACAGCATAATATTGGCCTAAAAATAGACACATAGATCAATGAAACAATATTGAAAGTCTAGAAATAAACCCATGCTTAAATGGTTAATTAATCTATGACAAAGGTGGTAAGAATATGCAACGGGCAAAAAAAGTCTCTTCAACAAGTGGGTGCTGGGAAACTAGACAGCTACATGTGAAAGAATGAAACTGGACAGCTGTCTTACACACACAAAAAAAAAACTCAAAATGGATTAAAGATCTAAATGTGAGACCCAAAACTATCAAACTCCTAAAAGAAAACATAGATAGTAAACTCATACACATTGGCCTTAGCAATATTTTTCTGGATATGTCCCCAGGCAAGAGAAACAATATAAAAAATAAACAGTTGGGACTACAACAAATTAAAAAGCTTTTGCAAACAGCAAAGGAAACAACCCACAGAACTAAAAGTCAACCTACTTAATGGGAAAATATATTTACAAGCGATATATATCTGATAAGGGGTTAATATCCAAAATATATAAAGAACTCATGCAACTCAACACATGCACAAACACAAAACAAATAATCTGATTTAAAAAGGGACAGATGACCTGAATAGATATTTTGCCAAAGAAGACATATAGATGGCCAACCGACACATGAAAAGATGTTCAGTATCACTAATCATCAGAGAATGCAAATCAAAACTATAATGAGATATTACCTTATACCAGTCAGAATAGCTTGTATCAAAAAGACAAGAAATAACAAGAATTGACAAGGATGTGGAAAAAGAGAAACCCTTGTATACTGTTGGTGGAAGTGTAAATTGGTACAGCCACTCTGGAAAACAGTATGGAGGTTGCTCACAAAACTGAAAATAAAAGTACCATATAATCCAGTAATTCTATTTCTGGGTATTTATCCAAAGAAAACAAAAACACTAATTTGAAATATATATATATATACACCATATATAAATATATACCATATATAAATATATACCATATATACCATATATAAATATATATATATACCTTTATGTTTATTGCATCATTATTTACAATCACCAAGATATGGAAGCAACGTGTCCACTGACATATGAAAGGATAAAGAAGATGTTGTACATATATACAATGGAATATAAGTCAGCCATAAAAAGGAGTAAAATCTTGCCATTTGCAGCCTGAATGGACCTGGAATGTATTATGCTGAGTGAAATAAGTCAGACAGAGAATGACTAATACCACATGATTTCACTTATATGTGTAATCTAAAAAAGAAAACACATGAACAAACAGCAACAACAAAATTCAAACAGATTCATAAATATAGAGAATAAATTGATGGTTGCTAGAGGAGAGCAAGTGTGAGGGCATGGGTGAAATAAGTAAAGAGGATTAAGAAGTATAAAATTCTAATTATAAAATAAGTAAGTGGCAGGGATGGAAAGTACAGTGTACACTATATATTCTGGGAATATATAGTTCAGGTAGCAGCCCCAGTTCAGGCAGAGCTATGCCTACCCATCATCACAGGGATAGGAGAAGACTGACTCTCAGTCACTGCAAAGCATGACTTGCTCTTCTGAGAAGGCTGCTCTTACATTAAGTCTCAGGGCAGGGATCTATTGGATTCATCCCAATCAGTCACTTTGGGATTAATTCAGCACATCAAAGTATCTCTGTACTTGCTTTCAGGACTCACTCCTTCTCTTTTGTCACCTGGAGTTGAAAGAAGTGGCTATTGCTGACTCCATCCCCAGTGGATCACCCATGTATGCTCTGAGGTCCTGATTTGCCAGAGATAGTCCCAATTTACTCTATTGTTTCAGGTGTCCCAGTTTGAATAGTCGGTTATTGGCCACTGCACTCATAGCACTGGTTTCCTTCCAATGTGAGAGCCCATGCCCAGAGAGCCACTCTCATCCCTTATTCCAGCAAGGCACATCCACATCTCTGGTACTGTTCAGGGGGACATAATGGCATGAGCCAATATCCTCACTTTTTGGAGGAGTTGTGGATCTGGTAAAGTCGCTGCTTTTTGAAACTCATTCTCTTTCCAAGACCATTTAAGCAGCCACCTGCCCAATAGTAAAGGAAAATTATCCAGATATTTTTAGTTTTAACAGTGCATTATATTTTCCAAGAGCACTGCTAACACATCAGTCATAGATTCTGTGCTGCACAACAGCTCTGGTCCTGAAAACTCAGAGGAAGGGTTAAGTACCTGGTGTTGTCACTCAGCGAACTATTTCCTCTTTACAGTGCTCAGAAACAGATGGAGAGGTGTGCTAAGCAAATATCAGACATAAACGTTACAGTAAGCAAACAACAAGCAGTAAGAATATAGGATAAGGAAGCAGCTCCACACTACACAGCTGTTTCTAGGGCAAAGAGACCTATGACCATACAAAACTTATCTGTAACAGGAATGAATATATTAATTTGGCCAAACAGAGAATGCATATGTGAGAAAGAGATTTTGTCAGCTAACAAAACATAGGGAATAAAAGCAACCAGAAAAAGTCACTAAGGCAGATATTAGCAACACCCATCTCAGCCTATACAAGAGTCAGTGACCTGGCCAGTATTTCTGGTTCTGGGAGTGAGGCATTCTTCACTCAATGCCATTGACCTGATGTCAACTTTCCCCTTAGCTCCCATGCTCTGCATTTGGAGCCACCTTTTTGTTTATGGTTAAGCTTCTGTCTTAAGATGACTCTATTCATCAAATGGAATTTTGCATTCTGTCCCTAAGCAGTAGTTTCTGCTTGTGAGTGGACTAACAGGCTTCTGGTTTTGATCGGACACTTCACAGAGTTTGGTACTGATCATAAGGACTCCAGCATTCAGATAGTAATTTCTTATCAGAAATTAATGAACACCCTGTTGGAGCAGACACTGCTAATTGCTTTGGCAATATCCTCGTTTAGTGACACACACTGTCACCATTGGTCCATGCTTGGCCTCCTTCTATTTATCAGTGTTTTATTACACTATTGACAAATAAAAATAATTAAAATTAAAAGCTACCAATAAAAGATACACTGTTTTTTGTATCTCTCTAGTAAATTTGATTAATGTATGGAACTAATCCTTAGAGATAAGTTTTATCTCCATGGGTGGACAAAATTAGCATTCTTGGTCTTTATGGGTATATACTGAGGTCATGATCCCATCTTGGGAGGCCTGTAAAGGGTCATTAGAAGTTTTTCAGGCAGCCCCAATAGCCCAGCGGTTTGGCGCCGCCTTCAGCCCAGGGTATGATCCTGGAGTCCCGGGATCAAGTCCCATATCAGGCTCCCTGCATGGAGCCTGCTTCTCCCTCTGCCTGTGTCTCTGCTTCTTTCTCTCTCTCTCTCTGTGTCTGTCATGAATAAATAAATAAAAGCTTAAAAAAAAAAAAAGAACATTTAGAAATATTTCCTGGAAGACATGCTCTTGATATCATTGCTTGTTCTAATAGCCACTGTGGGCACAAATGCTTATCTTTCTATACTACATGTTTTGATAGATGAAAAATGGTGGGACAAACATAACACAAACATGTGTAAAGAAATCTTCAACTTTTATTCTCCTGCTTCTCTCCCAAGGGAAATTAATTACTTGATTTTCAAGGGGCAAAAACCTAAAAATGCTCCCATATATTAAGTTTTAACTGTATGCCATGAACAACACTATGCATTTATTTGCATTATCTGACTCCCACCACAACTTGCCTAACACCTGGTAAGAATAAGTAGCTGGTACCTTGGCCACATCCATAGTCTGTGTCTTAAACCCTTTGGATTTACCCAGCTGTGACCCCTATGGCCCACGATGCCTCTGATCTTGGCTCCTCACCCTCTGTTCCCAGCAGTGCCATAGCCCAGGAATCGATATCTGACCCTGACCTTTAAGTCTCCTCAACTAGTGTTACTCCCACCCATCAGAGTAGTCTGGGGATGACTTGTCTGGGTCCAGGTTGGGCACAAGTGGGCAGCAACTGTCCTGGCTAAAGCCAGTATCCCCTCCAGGCTTATTCCAACCCCTCTACAAGGAGAATAGATACTTCACTAGCACACCTCTTTCTGTTCCTTTCACGCCTCACGTGGGGCTGGCCGCCTCCACACTCTCCTCTGGGGATTAGGAGCACCAGGTTTGTACTACCTGAAGTATGTCAAGCAGCCCAGCTTCTCTTTCCTACCTCCTTCCCCACTGGAATAGCCAGCTTCCTGATGCCAATCCTTAGTGCTCTAATTTTTCTGTTAAAACCATCCCAGTCGTGTTTTCCTTGATTTGCTAGCAAATGCATTAAAGAAATGGAGCTCCTTCCTAAATATGAGGGTTTTTAAATTATTGTCATTATGATTAGGGTGAGAACGAGAATGATGATGATGACATCTGCTCAATCAGCAGAGCTTTAATGATTTTTTTTTTAATTCTATCTTTGTCTTCTAGAGAAGCCTGACTGATCAGAAGAAAGCAGGCAAAGAGCCAACACCACAATCCAGGGTGACAAACTTGTCTTGATTCCCCAGGACTTTCCCACTTTTAGTACTGAAGTTCCTTATCTTTAGAAGCCCCTCCACCCTGGTCAACTGAGGACTGCAGCTCACCCTACCACCCCTAAAGAAAAGAGCAGTGACTTTAGGTTAGAATTATCATTAGACAGTCTTGGACTTAACACTTAATTCATTCAAAAGTCTTTTCTAAAGACTTTTCTAAATTTCTAAAGAGAATTAAGGCAAGATGGCGGCAGAGCAGGGTCTCCAAGTCACCGGTCCTCAACAAATTACCTAGAAAACCATCCAATCATCCTGAAAATCTACGAATTCGGCCTGAGATTTAAAGAGAGACCAGCTGGAACGCTACACTGAGAGGAGTTCGCGCCTCTATCAAGGTAGGAAGACAGGGAAAAAGAAATAAAGACACAAAAGGCCTCCAAGGGGGAGGGGCCCCGCGAGGAGCCGGGCTGAGGCCGGGGCGTGTCCCCAGGACAGGAGAGCCCCGTCCCGGAGGAGCAGGAGCTGCACCGACCTTCCCGGGCGGAAAGGGGCCCGCAGGGAGATGGAGCAGGACCCAGGAGGGCGGGGATGCCCTCCGGCTCCCTGGGACAGTAACAGAGGAACTGCGCCCCGGGGAGATGCACCGAGCTCCCTAAGGGCTGCAGCGCTCGGCTGGACCCGGAGCAGCTCGGAGGGGCTCGGGCGGCGGCTCCGCGGAGGGGGCTGCGGGGCGGGAGCGCGAATCCAACAGCGCAGGCCCCGGAGCGCAGGGCGCCGGGACACAGCCCAGGATCCGGCCTCCCCCCAGGACAGGCAGAGGCCGGGAGGGCCCAGGACAGCGAGGACGCTCCTGCCCCAGCTGAGCAGATCAGCGGCCCCGCCCGGAGCCTCCAGGCCCTGCAGACAGAGAGCCCCGGAGCTACTGCGGGAGCTGACTCCAGGGCTGCAGAGCTGGCCCCGCCACTGCGGTTGTTCCTCCCGGGGCCTCACGGGGTGAACACCCCCCACTGAGCCCTGCACCAGGCAGGGGCAGAGCAGCTCCCCCAAGTGCTAACACCTGAGAATCAGCACAGCAGGCCCCTCCCCCAGAAGACCAGCGACACGGACCAGTTCCAGGGGAAGTCAAGGGCCTTAAAGTACACAGAATCGGAAGATACGCCCCCGTGGTTTTTTTTTTGTTTGTTTTTGTTTTTGTTTTTTTTGTTTTGTTTTGTGCTTTTTTTTTTCTCTCTTTCTTCTTGATTTCTGATTGCTTCCCCCACCCCCCCTTTTTTTTTATTTTCTCCTTTCTTTCTTTTTCTTTCTTTTTCTTCTCTTCCCCCCCCCTTTTTTTTCTTCTTTCTCTTTTTTTCTTTTTCTCTTTTCTTTCCTTCTCTCTCTTTTTCTCCTTTTCCCAATACAACTTGTTTTTGGCCACTCTGCACTGAGCAAAATGACTAGAAGGAAAACCTCACCTCAAAAAAAAGAATCAGAAACAGCCCACTCTCCCACAGAGTTACAAAATATGGATTACAATTCAATGTCAGAAAGCCAATTCAGAAGCACTATTTTACAGCTACTGGTGGCTCTAGAAAAAACCATAAAGGACTCGAGAGACTTCATGACTGCAGAATTTAGATCCAATCAGGCAGAAATTAAAAATCAATTAAATGAGATGCAATCCAAGCTAGAAGTCCTAACGACGAGGGTTAACGAGGTGGAAGAACGAGTGAGTGACATAGAAGACAAGTTGATGGCAAAGAGGGAAACTGAGGACAAAAGAGACAAGCAACTAAAAGATCATGAGGATAGATTAAGGGAAATAAATGACAGCCTGAGGAAGAAAAACCTACGTTTAATTGGGGTTCCTGAGGGCGCGGAAAGGGCCAGAGGGCCAGAATATGTATTTGAACAAATCCTAGCTGAAAACTTTCCGAATCTGGGAAGGGAAACAGGCATTCAGATCCAGGAAATAGAGAGATTCCCCCCCTAAAATCAACAAAAACTGTTCAACACCTCGACATTTAATAGTGAAGCTTGCAAATTCCAAAGATAAGGAGAAGATCCTTAAAGCAGCAAGAGAAAAAAAGTCCCTGACTTTTATGGGGAGGAATATTAGGGTAACAGCAGACCTCTCCACAGAGACCTGGCAGGCCAGAAAGGGCTGGCAGGATATATTCAGGGTCCTAAATGAAAAGAACATGCAACCAAGAATACTTTATCCAGCAAGGCTTTCATTCAGAATGGAAGGAGAGATAAAGAACTTCCAAGACAGGCAGGAACTGAAAGAATATGTAACCTCCAAACCAGCTCTGCAAGAAATTTTAAGGGGGACTCTTAAAATTCCCCTTTAAGAAGAAGTTCAGTGGAACAATCCACAAAAACAAGGACTGAATAGATATGATGACACTAAACTCATATCTATCAATAGTAACTCTGAACGTGAACGGGCTTAATGACCCCATCAAAGGGCGCAGGGTTTCAGACTGGATAAAAAAGCAGGACCCATCTATTTGCTGTCTACAAGAGACTCATTTTAGACAGAAGGACACCTACAACCTGAAAATAAAAGGTTGGAGAACCATTTACCATTCAAATGGTCCTCAAAAGAAAGCAGGGGTTGCCATCCTTATATCAGATAAATTAAAATTTACCCCAAAGACTATAGTGAGAGATGAAGAGGGACACTATCTCATACTCAAAGGATCTATCCAACAAGAGGACTTAACAATCCTCAATATATATGCCCCGAATGTGGGAGCTGCCAAATATTTAAACCAATTAATAACCAAACTCAAGAAATACCTTGATAATAATACACTTATACTTGGTGACTTCAATTTAGCTCTTTCTACCCTGGATAGGTCTTCTAAGCACAACATCTCCAAAGAAACGAGAGCTTTAAATGATACACTGGACCAGATGGATTTCACAGATATCTACAGAACTTTACATCCAAACTCAACTGAATACACATTCTTCTCAAGTGCACATGGAACTTTCTCCAGAATAGACCACATACTGGGTCACAAATCGGGTCTGAACCGATACCAAAAGATCGGGATAGTCCCCTGTATATTCTCAGACCATAATGCCTTGAAATTAGAACTTAATCACAACAAGAAGTATGGAAGGACCACAAACACGTGGAGGTTAAGGACCATCCTGCTAAAAGATGAAAAGGTCAACCAGGAAATTAAGGAAGAATTAAAAAGATTCATGGAAACTAATGAGAATGAAGATACAACCGTTCAAAATCTTTGGGATGCAGCAAAAGCAGTCCTGAGGGGGAAATACATCACAATACAAGCATCCATTCAAAAACTGGAAAGATCTCAAATTCAAAAGCTCACCTTACACATAAAGGAACTAGAGAAAAAGCAATAAATAGACCCCACCCCCAGCAGAAGAAGACAGTTAATTAAAATTCGAGCAGAACTCAATGATATCGAGACCAAAAGAACTGTGGAACAGATCAACAGAACCAGGAGTTGGTTCTTTGAAAGAATTAATAAGATAGATAAACCATTAGCCAACCTTAAAAAGAAGAGAGAGAAGACTCAAATTAATAAAATCATGAATGAGAAAGGGGACATCACTACCAACACCAAGGAAATACAAACGATTTTAAAAACATATTATGAACAGCTGTACGCCAATAAATTAGGCAATCTAGAAGAAATGGACGCATTCCTGGAAAGCCACGAACTACCAAAACTGGAGCAGGAAGAAATAGAAAACCTGAACAGGCCAATAACCAGGGAGGAAATTGAAGCAGTCATCAAAAACCTCCCGAGACACAAGAGTCCAGGGCCAGATGGCTTCCCAGGGGAATTCTATCAAACGTTTAAAGAAGAAATCATACCTATTCTACTAAAGCTGTTTGGAAAGATAGAAAGAGATGGAGTACTTCCAAATTCGTTCTATGAGGCCAGCATCACCTTAATTCCGAAACCAGACAAAGACCCCACCAAAAAGGAGAATTACAGACCAATATCCCTGATGAACATGGATGCAAAAATTCTCAACAAGATACTAGCCAATAGGATCCAACAACACATCAAGAAAATTATTCACCATGACCAAGTAGGATTTATCCCTGGGACACAAGGCTGGTTCAACACTCGTAAAACCATTAATGTGATTCATCATATCAGCAAGAGAAAAACCAAGAACCATATGATACTCTCATTAGATGCAGAGAAAGCATTTGACAAAATACAGCATCCATTCCTGATCAAAACCCTTCAGAGTATTGGGATAGAGGGAACTTTCCTTGACATCTTAAAAGCCATTTACGAAAAGCCCACAGCAAATATCATTCTCAATGGGGAAGCACTGGGAGCCTTTCCCCTAAGATCAGGAACAAGACAGGGATGTCCACTCTCACCACTGCTGTTCAACATAGTTCTGGAAGTCCTCGCCTCAGCAATCAGACAACAAAAAGACATTAAAGGCATTCAAATTGGCAAAGAAGAAGTCAAACTCTCCCTCTTCGCCGATGACATGATACTCTACATAGAAAACCCAAAAGCCTCCACCCCAAGATTGCTAGAACTCATACAGCAATTTGGTAGCGTGGCAGGATACAAAATCAATGCCCAGAAATCAATGGCATTTCTATACACGAACAATGAGACTGAAGAAAGAGAAATTAAGGAGTCAATCCCATTTACAATTGCACCCAAAAGCATAAGATACCTAGGAATAAACCTAACCAAAGAGGTAAAAGATCTATACCCTAAAAACTATAGAACACTTCTGAAAGAAATTGAGGAAGACACAAAGAGATGGAAAAATATTCCATGCTCATGGATTGGCAGAATTAATATTGTAAAAATGTCAATGTTACCCAGGGCAATTTATACGTTTAATGCAATCCCTATCAAAATACCATGGACTTTCTTCAGAGAGTTAGAACAAATTATTTTAAGATTTGTGTGGAATCAGAAAAGACCCCGAATAGCCAGGGGAATTCTAAAAAAGAAAACCATAGCTGGGGGCATCACAATGCCAGATTTCAGGTTGTACTACAAAGCTGTGGTCATCAAGACAGTGTGGTACTGGCACAAAAACAGACACATAGATCAATGGAACAGAATAGAGAACCCAGAAGTGGACCCTGAAATGTACGGTCATCTAATATTCGATAAAGGAGGAAAGACTATCCATTGGAAGAAAGACAGTCTCTTCAATAAATGGTGCTGGGAAAATTGGACATCCACATGCAGAAGAATGAAACTGGACCACTCTCTTTCACCATACACAAAGATAAACTCAAAATGGATGAGAGATCTAAATGTGAGACAAGATTCCATCAAAATCCTAGAGGAGAACACAGGCAACACCCTTTTTGAACTTGGCCACAGTAACTTCTTGCAAGATACATCCACAAAGGCAAAAGAAACAAAAGCAAAAATGAACTATTGGGACTTCATCAAGATAAGAAGCTTTTGCACAGCAAAGGATACAGTCAAGAAAACTAAAAGACAACCTACAGAATGGGAGAAGATATTTGCAAATGACATATCAGATAAAGGGCTAGTTTCCAAAATCTATAAAGAACTTATTCAACTCCACACCAAAGAAACAAACAATCCAATCATGAAATGGGCAAAAGACATGAAGAGAAATCTCACAGAGGAAGACATGGACATGGCCAACAAGCACATGAGAAAATGCTCTGCATCACTTGCCATCAGGGAAATACAAATCAAAACCACAATGAGATCCCACCTCACACCAGTGAGAATGGGGAAAATTAACAAGGCAGGAAACAACAAATGTTGGAGAGGATGCGGAGAAAAGGGAACCCTCTTACACTGTTGGTGGGAATGTGAACTGGTGCAGCCACTCTGGAAAACTGTGTGGAGGTTCCTCAAAGAGTTAAAAATAGACCTGCCCTATGACCCAGCAATTGCACTGTTGGGGATTTACCCCAAAGATTCAGATGCAATGAAACGTCGGGACACCTGCACCCCGATGTTTCTATCAGCAATGGCCACAATAGCCAAACTGTGGAAGGAGCCTCGGTGTCCATTGAAAGATGAATGGATAAAGAAGATGTGGTCTATGTATACAATGGAATATTACTCAGCAATTAGAAACGACAAATACCCACCATTTGCTTCAACGTGGATGGAACTGGAGGGTAATATGCTGAGTGAAATAAGTCAATCGGAGAAGGACAAACAGTGTATGTTCTCATTCATTTGGGGAATATGAATAATAGTGAAAGGGAATATAAAGGAAGGGAAAAGAAATGTTGGGAAATATCAGGAAGGGAGACAGAACATAAAGACTCCTAACTCGGGGAAACGAACTAGGGGTGGTGGAAGGGGAGGAGGGCGGGTGTTGGAGGGGAATGGGTGATGGGCACTGAGGTGGACACTTGACGGGATGAGCACTGGGTGTTTTTCTGTATGTTGGTAAATTGAACACCAATAAAAGTTAATTAAAAAAAAATAAATTTCTAAAGAAATTTTCCATTCTGTAATCTACTGAAGGATAACAAGAACTATAATAACAAGTTTATTGAGTAGTAGCTACATTCTAGGCGACATGATAAACTAAAGTAGCAATGCTGGGGAATCAGCATGATTATTTCCATTTGCAGCTAAAGAAATCCAGAGCAGTTAACAAAGTCCCACACCAGGCTTAAACTGTGGCATGTTTGATTCCAAAGCTAATTCTTTTTATTCTTCATGGAGTTAATATTTTATGTTAGGTAAAAAGAGAAAGAGATAAAGAAGTTGAGCATTTGAGTGAAGTCTAGTACCAGTGTCATTTATCTGGAGAAAGTGAAAATAAAAAAACTGACAATGTATCCTGTAAATACAACAATTATTTTGGTAAACTTAGAAGGATACTCCCTTCACCCAAATTCCTATCCTAAGATATTTTTTATGGCAAACTACTCAAGGCATTCCACTAAATCAGGAGGAAGACAAGCTTGTTATCACTGTTATTCAATTTTATTCTAGAAGTTTTAGAGTCTAAAAAAAAAAAAAAAAGAAGTTTTAGAGTCTAAGAATATTTCAAAGATTAAATAAATACGTATCAGACAAGTGTCAATGTAATTATTAGTTGCAAACCTGTGCTTTCATAGCACTGGAAGCTATGAAATTCCAGTGAAAAACAGCTAGCTCCAGTGAAAGATTTTACACATTTATCCAGAAGATGTGCTTTAACAATATTAACCACTGGAAATCTCTAACTGGGGATTATGAGGGAGTGTTAGTTTCCTCTTTTTCTTGTGCTGCAGATGATATTGTAGGGATGAGAGAGGGGCCAAAATAATTATCTTGAGAAATTACCTTTCTCAGTGGTAACTACCTTCATGCTACTGAGTGCCAATCTTGTTTGTGGAAAGGGAATGTAGGGATTAAGGGCAGACAGTCTTAGAAGGGAGGCCCAGGAACTTCCCTTGTCCGGACTGAAGGTGAAATTGGCCATTTTGTGGTCAATGGCCTGAGAAACAGGGGGTCTTTTAGATCCAGAAGAAGCCCCAGGGTGAGAAAGCCCATCCTAGCTCAGAGGTCTGTAATTGTTTGACCACCTGAAGGAAGGTCTGCTAGGGGAGCTGAAGCACAGAGGAACCATATTTAGTGTGATGATATAATTTATTGACAATAAGCACACCCGATGTCAACTCAGACTTTCTGGGTCAACCAGCACACGTGCTCTCTTGTGAATGCACTTTGGGCCAGGGCCAAGGACTGGGGTATGCTGGCTGAGGCCGACTGCCACTGCAATGGTGGCTTCTTGTTACGGTCCCAGCTGACATTGTGGGGTATGATTCTGGGTGACCTTAGGAGTCTCAGCTTCTCTCTCATGGAGATACTGTTTGCTAATACTTGGCTTGCTCTAAGACTTGGAGACTGGAGCTTGGGCTCCATACAGAAGGAAAAACTGTATCTCTCTCTCTCTCTCTCTCTCTCTCTCTCACACACACACACACACACACACACACACACACACACATATATATATTTGTGCACATATATGCACTTACTTGAGGAGATATACTTACCTGTATTTTTAAACTTTCATCTGAGAACATATGCCATTTCTATAATAATAGTACCCTGAGTTTCCCTGGGCCACACTAGTCTATGAGTACCACCAATAAGGCCACCTTGTCATTAATTGCCAATTTTCCATGGCTCATTTTCCCACATGGTATGATTTCCTGGCCCTTGAGAATGATCAAGAGGTGTCACATGCTTAACAAACTCCATTACCTGAGCTATGTGTCAGGAGACAGCAACTTCACGGAGGCTCCACCAAGCAGAGCATACTCAGTATACCTTTGATACACTGGGGATCAAAGCTGGGCAGCATTAGAAACTGGTAACTGGGTTACAGTGGATTCCTGTTGTTAACAGGTATAGGAGGGAAACCTTACTTTTTAACTATATGCCCTTTTGAAATTTTGCTTAGGTTCTCATAACCTTCTTTCAGAGATAGAAAAAATTTAAAAATTTAAAGAGCTGTGTAGGAACCAGCTAGAATGGCTCTCTGATTTCTATGCAACATTGTTTTGTTGTTGTTGCTTTTTTAAAGATTTTATTTATTTGTTCATGAGAGACACAGAGAGAAGACATAGGCAGAGGGAAAAGCAGGCTCCCTAAGGGGAGCCTGATGTGGGACTCGATCCCAGGACCCTGGGATCACGACCTGTGCCAAAGGTAAACTCTCAACCACTGAACTACTCAGGCATCCCAGTTTCTATGTAACATTGTGACAGGAAAAAACTAAGCAGGCCTGCCTGTGTATCAGCCTGTTTCAGACAGCCCTTTTATTTTACTCCTCTGGCTTGCTCTGCTCAGGATCAAGGCAAGTCTTTAGGGACCTGGGGACAGAGTCCTATGCCCACCATTTGCTCTAATTCCTACTGACCTCTGATGGTTAAGACTCTGTACTGTGATGACCAAACTCAGTCTACCTGGCTTCTCAGTCTTGGGCCCTAAAAAAAGACTACTTTGGGTTACCCAGAAGCTCATGAGATGTTCCCAAGATAATTGAACCACCAATGGGAAAAGTAAAATAGAGTCTAAAAAAAGAAAGTTTTTTTTAAAAAAGAAGATAAATGCACTGAAAAAAAAAAGGCCAATTGGAACCGAAAATTGTTTCTAACACCCTGTAAGAGACACCTGGGTGGCTCAGTGGTTGAGCATCCATCTTCAGCTCAGGGGGTGATCCCGGGGTCCTGGGACTGAGTCTCACATCAGGCTCCCCGGAGGGAGCCTGCTTCTCCCTCTGCCTGTGTCTCTACCTCTCTCTGTGTGTCTCTCATGAATAAATAAATAAAATATTTAAAATAAGATAAAATAAAACCCTGTAAAAGGCCCTTGACTAAACCATGCCCATGCTTTATCAGTTTCTTCCTCTCCTGGGCAGTGCGGTTAAGCTGTGAGCACATATTCATGTAGTTAGAGCTATGGTTACAGGAGCTGGCCTGGGGAAGCCTTAGCCCTTCACTGGAGGACATCTCTAAGAAACAGTATCTGCACATTTATAACAGTGCTTGAACATAGTAAATGCTTAATAAATGTTAGTAGTTTTGTCTATAAATTCAAGTGACTTAGTATGTCAAAAACTAAAATCCATTTAAAAATCTGGGATTTAGTTATCTCAAGAGAGCAACAATGACATCTCAGGGCCTGTATCACAGTTTTAGCAATAAATACTCTCTCCAGAAAGACAGGGTGTCTTCTTTCAGAAGGTTCTTAAACACTATTTGTTCAAGAAGAATGATTAAAATAATGCAACGGGCTCTGCTGTCACCTAGTGGAAAATTAGATTCCGATAAAACTGTTCTCAACAGGGATCTATCTCATTGTGATCCTTGCCAACTGATTTCCATTGACATGTTTTACAATTCAAACTACAGCCAGAGTCCATGATGTCTGTGTGGATGGGCTTTCCACCCCTCCGTCCCACCCCCCTGCCCCCAAACAGGAAAACCCACGTGATCCTGTGTAGCTGCCCAGTCCCCTGCCAGCAGCTGTAGAGAACATTCTTGGCCACAGCTGGGTCTCCTGGTCACTGGAACATTGCCGCATCCTAGAGAGGATCTGCCACGTGGTACGCCTTTGATGAATAACTGCTAAATGAATCTTTGCCACAATATTTACAAACGGACCAAAACAAACAAGCAAACCCACACACAACAACAACAACAACAACAACAACAATGAAATGAAAAACAATAGCTACCTAATCACATTTCCCTGGGTGGCTCAGTCAGTTAAATATCCAGCTCCTAGTTTCGGCTCAGGTCATGATCAGGTGGTGAGATCCAGCCCTGTCAGGTTCCACGTTCAGCAGGGAGTCTGCTTGAAGATTCTCTCCCTCTGCCCTTCTCCCAGTGTGTGTGTGTATATACTCATGCTCACTCTCTCATAAATAAATAAGCATTTTTTTAAATCAAAAATTTAAACTCTGCCTTTGCCCAACTGTTGTGACAGATACTATTGCATTTTCTCTTATTCTTCAAAATAGGCTTATAGGAAGAGTGGACTCAACACATTTCACTCCCTACTAATTACCCCTTCATGCAGCACAGTGTGGTTTCATCACCGACCCTGCTCACCTCTCCTGGAAATTACTATTGCACAGGTCACCAAGGACCACCTATTTACCAAATCCAGTGGATTTTGCAGGTGTCTGCTTTACTCCTTGAGGCATTTCACATCCATGGCTTGACCATGGCTTGCATACTGAAATTTTGTCCTTCTCCGCCACTCCCCACCCACTCTGGGTTCTTCTAGGACGTAGCTCCTCTGGGTTCTCCCACCATTTACTCTTAGTGTCCTTCATAAGTGTCACTCTTATTTTCTAAGCTCCTCCCAAAATTCTCAAGGGGGTAACACCATCTGACAAATCCATTTCTTTTTTTTTTAATTTTATTTATGTACTCATGAGGTGACAGAGAGAGAAGCAAAGACATAGGCAGAGGGAGAAGCAGACTCCCTCTGGGGAGCCCGACATGGGACTTGAATCCCGGTACCCCTGGATCACCACCTGAGCTGAAAGCTATCCACTGAGCTATCCAGGTACTCCAACAATCCCATTTCTTTAGCCTAGAACTCTCCTTTGAGCTCCTGTCTCATGTTAATAATAACAAAAAAAAAAGGTAATGATAAAATAATACTGGGTTTAAAGGAAGAATAATTTTTTTATGCCAGCTAGTTAGGAAGAGAAATTCACCTATAGACTTAAAAATTTTGTTTCACATCATTAATTTGCAAAAGTTCCAAACTTACAAAAGAATTGCAAATTGGAGCACGGAACTCTGTAGGTGTTGAAAGTGAAGGCTTTCACTGAGATTGACCAATTGCTAATGCTTTACCACATTTGCTTCATCTCTCTCCATATATTACTATGTTATTGTCATTAGTTTTGCTAAATCATTTGAGAACAAGTTGCAGACATCATGTCCATTCACTACTAAATACTTGAGCATCTATCTTTTAAGAAAAGAGACATTCTTTTACAGGGAGCACTCATCATTTAGAACATTTAATGGTGATATAATAGTATTATGTGATATGTAGTTCATTTACAGATTTTTTCTTTTGTTCCAATAATATCTTTTTTAGTTATGTTGGATTTTTCTTTCCTATTGGGCATCTAATCAATAATCATGCTTTGCGTTTAGCTCTTGAGTGTCCCTTAATCTGGAATGGTTCCCCAGCGTTTCTTTGTCTCTTCTGAGGTTGAGATTTTTGAAAATTACAGACCAGTTTGTCAACTATGTAGATTCAGGTTATACATTTTTGGCAAGAATGTTACATAAGTGGTGTTTTGCCCTTCTGAGAGTATCTTTGCAGAAAACATGATACCAGTTGGTCTGTGATCATTTAGCTACAGTGTTGTCTACTGTAAAAGTACTTTCTTTCCCTTTGTAGTTAAGAATCTAGGAGAACAAATTTTCAGACTGTGTAAATATGCTCATCCCCAACAAACTTTCACCTAATGGTTTTAGTATCCCTTGATAATTCTTACCTGAACCAAATAATACTATGATGGTTTAAAATGGTGATTTTCTTTTTTTTTTTTTAAGATTTTATTTATTTATTTATTTATTCATGAGACACACAGAGAGAGGCAGAGACACAGGCAGAGGGAGAAGCAGGCTCCTAGCAGGGATCTGGGCCCCGGGATCACGATCTGAACCAAAGGCAGACGCTCCACCACAGAGCCACCCAAGTGCCCCAAATTGGTGATTTTCTAATTCTATTATTACCTCTATATTTATTAGTTGGTGTTCTACCGTAAAGAAAAGCTATTCTGTCATCCTTAAATGTTTCTTTCTTTTCCCCCTTTTTAAGTATCATTAAGAACTCACAGATTTTTGTGTTTTCTTCCTCCAGTGCCATAATTCATTTCTGTCATTCTCTCGTATTATTTTTGCTCAAATCGTCAGTGATTTGGCTAATAGAAGTCCCTTCAGGTATTTTTCCTCTGTCTTTCTGACCCTCCCCACCTTTTTTTTTTTAAGCGTTTCATTATTTTCTGGAACAACAAAAGGTTCTACTCGTATCTCATACTTTAAAATCAGCTATTTTTATTCTAAACAGGGAGTGATATTGACACAAAAAGCTCTAGTGCTAGATTGTTCAATTGCTACTGGGGTAACTTTACTTCAGGACATTTTCAGCATGCAGGGCAAGGAAATATACATACATACACATATATTACTTTTTAATTTTTTATTATTTTTTATTTACTTTTTATTTTATTGTTTTGTATATTTTTTATTGGAGTTTGATTTGCAAACATATAGTATATTACCCAGTGCTCATTCCGTCCAGTGCCCCTTTCAGTGCCCTTCACCCAGTCACCCCTACCCCCCACCCACCTCCCTTTCCACCACCCCTTGTTCATCTCCCAGAGTTAGGAGTCTCTCATGGTTTCTCATCCTCTCTGATATTTCCTACTCATTTTCTCTCCTTTCCCCTTTATTCCCTTTCACTATTTTTTATATTCCCTGAATGAGTGAAACCATATAATGTTTGTCCTTCTCTGATGGACTTACTTCTCTCAGCATAATACCCTCCAGTTCCATCCACGTTGAAGCAAATGGTGGGTATTTGTCGTTTCTAATGGCTGAGTAATATTCCAGTGTGTGTGTGTGTGTGTGTGTGTGTGTGTGTATTTTAAGTAAGCTCCACACCCAGCGTGGAACCCAATGCATGGCTTGAACTCACAACCCTGAGAGATCAAGATATGAACTAAGATCAAGAGTCAATGCTTAACCAACCAAGCCACCCACATGCCCCTACCTACTTTTTTTTTTTTTTAATTTTTATTTACTTATGATAGTCACAGAGAGAGAGAGGCAGAGACACAGGCAGAGGGAGAAGCAGGCTCCATGCACTGGGAACCTGACGTGGGATTCGATTCCGGGTCTCCAGGATCACGCCCTGGGCCAAAGGCAGGCGCCAAACCGCTGCGCCACCCAGAGATCCCCCGTACCTACTTTTTAATTTTGTTTTTTAAATCATGATTTCATCCTGGTACCTGCTAAGCAAATGTCATAGGTTCTTCCTAATTTCCCCCCTATTCCATAAATTGTATCACCTTTTTTCCACAGTGAAAAATCTGGCCCCCAGAAGCATCATTATATTTGTTCATTTGCTCAATCCTAAAATATACACAAAATAGCCTCAGAATTGCTGCACCCATAGCACTATCAAAACATTTGTATTTCTTTTCCCCTTTAGATTCAAGGTATATATCTAAGTTCTGTCTTCCAGCTGACTTGGATTTATTCTCCTTTTTTGTCTTCTGTGTAGTTCTGTCAACCACTTGATATATTGTTAGTTTTGTTTATCTCTGTCTTTATTCGGTTCTAGGCTTCTCTCCCCAAACTTGTTGATTGACTTTAATGTTTTAAATATGTAATATACTAGCGTGCTTCCAAAAGTCAAAACTATAGGCAAAAATATACTCAGAGAAATGTCACCCTGTCTACTGTCCTCTCCAAATCACTCGAGGTAAATAATTCTATCAGTTTCTGGTTTATCCTTCCTGAATTTCTTTTTTGCAAGAAGTGGAGATACATGTCTAAATTTGTGTTTCTTCTTCTTTCTTACAGAACAGGGAGCATAGTAAATATATTCTTTTCCGCTTGTGGAATTTGATCAAGGAAGGCTTTATACAAAATACAAGTTGAAACTTCTACTTGTTCCTAAGGGTGGGAAGCAAGGATTGATGGCTCTTATGTTAAGAAAATAAATAGTATTTTTTAAGTGAAAAAAAATAACAGGTCGGTGATTCTCAGAGTATGATTCTTGGACTCTCTTCAAAGCAACTTCTGGGAACTTGTGAGAAATGCAAATTCTGCAGCCCCATCCCAGATCTATGGATTAAGAAATTCTAGGATTGGGTCCCCTCAGTTCTGTCACGTAATAAGCCTTCCACATAATTCTGATGTGTGTTAAAATTTGAGACCTGCTGTTCTAGGCTAGTCTAGGAAGGAGAAAGTTGAGAGAGAATAACACCTATCTTTCATTGGGTGCTAACTTTTGACCAAGAGCAGGTGTGAGCATCTTACACACATGTTATATTCCTCATATTACCCTCATGATCAGAGCAGCCACTGGGGGCTGTGATTAGTCCGAGTTTTCAGATGGGACAATTATAAGAGAGAGTGGGTGACTTCTTAAGATCAGACAGCTAGTCAGCTGTGAAGATCAGATTGAAACTGGGGCAGGGGTGGCTTAGCGGTCGAGTGTCTGCCTTCGGCTCAGGTCCTGATCCTGGAGTCCTGGGATCAAGTTCCGCATTAGGCTCCCTGCATGGAGCCTGCTTCTCCCTCTGCCTGTGTCTCTGCCTCTCCCTCTCTCTCTTACTCTCTCTTTTTCTCTCTCTTTCTCTCTCTCATGAATAAATAAATAAAATTTTAAAAAGAAAAAAAGAAAAAGAAACCAGGGCAGACTGCCTTTGAAACCCTTGATTGCCATCATTACCCTGTGCTACTTCTCAGCTTAGTGTCAGATAAAAGGAGAACTAAATTTCTCTTCATAACAGACTTACAGACCAGCTGCCTGGAGGACAGGTAATGAGTGTGTTTGATGCTGATAGAGTTGAGAGAAACAGTTGTCTGGGAGGAGATGAAGCAAGTCTAGGAAATGATGGCAACCAGAGCTGCTTTAAAAAAGCTGAGAATGTCCAGAAGTGAAATAATCATTGTGGCAGGGACAGCAGAGTGTTTTAGAGTCTGTGCCTTTAACCTTTTGATTTCATATTGTTTCCCATCTTGTGTTTTGCCTCATCCCCTTGTCATCATCTTCTATCATTCAGGAAGAATCTGTTCCACACAAGAAGCATGGCTAGTTGTGCTTTAGGCTGCGAGGCAGAGGGGTTGGGGTTCAGACACGTGGAAAGCAGTGTGGAGAAGCCTGGTGCTGGCAGGAGTCCAGGGGGTCGGCAGGAATAGAGAGTTCACAAGGGGCAGGGACTTAGCATCCAAGTTCTCAGGAAGGATGTTTGGTGAAGCCATGAGACTCACCAGCAGTAAAATTAGGCATAAATCATATATGGAAAGTACAAGAAAAACCACCCATTTTTCAGCCCTGAGCATTGGTGGGAAGGAGCAAAGGTAGAGAGTAAGAGGAGAACAATATGTACATGTCCCGAATGTCTTCATTTGTGGCTGGACCGGAGATGACTCATTAATTAGGTCAGTGAGAGTATTTACTGCCCTTTCTCTTTCTGATGTTGAATTTTGCTCATCACTGATGTTTGGATGATCTAATCAGAAGGAAATGAAGGAATGGGGTGAAAGGGACACAAGCCAATAATTCCCCCAGGTAGGTGGTTTGGCAAGCAGAGACAAGGATTCCATAGCATAAAGGGACATTTCTGTGGAATCATAATTTCATATGTGTTGGAGCATGCAGCACTTGGTAAAAATACTTTGTACGTGTATAGGGCTTTAAAGTTTACAAAGTACGTTCAGCATGCCATTTGATTCTTTCAACAGTCCTGCAAGATGGGTAAGATATTCTCGTATTTATTTTGTAGATGAGCTAACAGAGGTCCCAAGAAATTAATCAACTAACCTGAGGTCTAATGCATAGAATCGGGAGAGCAGGGGTAGAACCCAGTTCTTCTGGCTCCCAGTCTATCAAGCCACAGCACCACGGTCAAAACAGAAGTTTGGGGGACTTTGGCTGCAACACTCAGTGAGGAAGGGGCCCTGGGTGCTGGCACATTATTCCCTTCCAAGGGTCTAACAGAGCTTACCAGTTGAAAGCACCCGGGAGGGGAGAAAAGCAGTGACACTGATGAGAAGGTCTCAGGCAAGGGAGTCCACACTCTGTGAGAGCTGGGTGCATCAACACAGTGTTCATACAAGATGGTTGCTAGGGATTGAACGTTTGTGTCCACCGCCCCTGCCCCCAGAAATTCATATGTTGGAGCTCTAATCCCCAGTGTGGTTCCCCGGTGTGGTAATATGAGGAGCTGGGACCTAGGGACGCCTGGGTGGCTCTGCAGTTCAGCGTCTGCCTCTTTCTTTCTTTCTTTTTTTTTTTTTTTAAAGATTTTATTTATTTAATTCATGAGAGACACAGAGAGAGAGAGACAGAGACACAGGCAGAGGGAGAAGCAGGTGCCATGCAGGGAGCCTGACATGGGACTCGATCCTGGGACTCCAGGATCACACCCTGGGCGGGAAGGCAGGCGCTAAACCCCTGAGCCACCCGGGCTGCCCAAGCATCTGCCTTTGGCTCAGGGTGTGATCCTAGAGTCCCGGGATCAAGTCCCACATTGGGCCTGTTTCTCCTTCTGTTTATGTCTCTGTCTCTCTCTCTGTGTCTCTCATGAATTAAATAAATAAAATCTTAAAAAAAAGGGGGGGGGGAGCTGGGACCTTGGGAAGGTTGATTAGGTCATGAGGGTAGAGCCCTTGTGGGTGAGCTTAGTACTCTTGTAAGAAGAGATCTAGGGGGCACCTGGATGGCTCAGTTGGGTAAATGTCTGACTCTAGATTTTGGCTCCATTCATGATCTCAGGATTGTGAGATTGTGCCCCATGTCTCCCACACCTAGTGTGGAGCTGGCTTGAGATTCTCTCTCCCTCCACCCCTCCCTTGTCTCTCTAAAAAAGAAAGAAAGAAAGAAAGAAAGAAAGAAAGAAAGAAAGAAAGAAAGAAAGAAGAAAGAAGGAAGGAAGGAAGGAAAGAAGAAAGAAAGAAAGAAAGAAAGAAAGAAAGAAAGAAAGAAAGAAAGAAAGAAAGAAAGAAAGAAAGAAAAAGAAAGAGACATAAAAGAGATCATCTCTCTCTCCCTCTCTCTCCAATGAGGATATAGCAAGAAGATGATCATCTGCAATCCAAGAAAAGGGCCCTCACCAGAAGCTGACCATGCTGGCACCCTGATCTTAGACTTTCATCCTCCAAAACTGTGAAGAAGAAATTTCTGCATTTTAAAAAAGATTTTATTTATTTATTTAAGGGAAAGAGAAAGAGCGAGTGAGAGAGCATGAGCAGGATGCAGAGAGAGAGGGGAAAAGCGGACTCCCCGTGGAGTCTGACACAAGGCTCTATCCCAGGAGTCTGAGTCCAAGGCAGACACTTAACCCACTAAGCAACCCAGGCACCCCAAAGTTCCGCCTCATCCTTGGCATTTTGTTACAGTAGCCCTAACTGACAACACGAGGCTACTTTAGGGCTATGGGAGCAGGAGGGCAGGGCCAGAGCCCTCCTCTCTAGCCTAGTTATGAGGAAAGGGATGTGACACAATTTCCCTGCATCCCTACAGTTATGCCGTGAACATGCAGTTCAGTTTCTCACCTGACCTGCCACTTATAAGAGAAAACTGCATGCCCTTGCTTTGCAGTAAGGCTGGTGGCTGCCTGAGTAAAGGGACCGTGAGGATGCGGGGACTTTCTCTTCTTCATCCGGGAGCCCGCCTCGCTAGAGCGCTCAGCAGCCTGGAGCCAGCGCCACAGCGGGCATTGGTGTCGGGCCCAACCTGGCATTACATGGCTTGCCCTCACAGGGGCAGTGTAGCCTCAATAAGCAGGTGTTTGTCACCTGGCTGCGCGCAAGTGGGCATTGCAGTGGCCCTGGTTACCTCGGATGCAGCATCTAACCTGAGTCCTTTGAGATGAGCGCTGCGTTTCCGCCATATATACCTTCATTCATTCGTTTGTTTGTTTTTTTTTTTTCACTTCAAAGCCTACTATTTGTAGAAGCTTGGCAAGAGATGTTGGGGACACAGCCTTTGTTTTTTAAATGATAGTAATTTAGGGGTACCTGGATGACTCAGTCCGGGAAGTGCACAACTCTTGATCTTGTGGTTGTAAGTTCGAGCCCCATTGTTGAGTGTAGAGATTACTTAAAAATAAAATCTTATCCCAGCGGGCCTCCAAAATAAAATTAAAATAAAATAAAATAAAATAAAATAAAATAAAATAAAATAAAATAAAATAAAATAAAATAAAATAAAATCTTAAGAAAAAAATAATAAATTACACCATGCCCCAAGACCTCCCGGAGCTCAGTGTTGAGTGAAAGATTTATAAACAGTGACTCTCAGGGCACCCGGGTGGCTCAGTGGTTGAACGTCTGCCTTTGGCTCAGGGCGTGATCCCGGGGTCCTGGGATCTAGTCTTGCATCAGGTTCCCCACAAGGAGCCTGCCTTTCCCTTAGCCTATGTCTTTGCCTCTGGGTGTGTGTGTGTGTGTCTCATGAATAAATAAATAAAACCTTTTTTAAAAAAAAAAAGCGAATCCTGCACAGCTGTGTTATGTGCATAACTTAGTGGTGGAAAAAGTGTTGTGTGATACAGGATGGAAGGCTTCACATCTCAGCTTAAATGTGGCTTCTGTGGGGATGCTTTCCTGGCCCTTAGACCGTGTTATGCACCCATGTTCTCCGATGTCTCAGATCCCTGTAGTTCTCTATTATAACACTCAGCACACTGCATTGTTATCCTTTGTTTAATTGTCTGTCTTCCCTGGCAGATGTAACAAGCTGTTCAAAGAAACCATTTCTGCCTTTTTTCTTGCTACATCCCCAACACCTGTCTTAGTAGGTACTCAGCAAATACTTATTGACTAGAGCCTAACGGACATACAACTGCCCCCTTGACACCCCAAGTGCAAGAAACATCACGTGTTTATATTTCTAAATCAAATCAAATATCCACTTATCAAAATTTGCCACAAGTCTAATATTTTAAAATTATTTTTAAAAATATCCTTTCAGGGATCCCTGGGTGGCGCAGTGGTTTGGCGCCTGCCTTTGGCCCAGGGCACGATCCTGGAGACCCGGGATCGAATCCCACATCAGGCTCCCGGTGCATGGAGCCTGCTTCTCCCTCTGCCTGTGTCTCTGCCTCTCTCTCTCTCTCTCTCTCTCTCTCTCTCTCTCTGTGACTATCATAAATAAATAAAAATTAAAAAATAAATAAATAAATAAAAAATAAAAATATCCTTTCATCTCCTATGGTCTGTATCCAAATCCCAGAGCTATGAGGTTATGCGGTTGAGGGAAATGGAAGTGAAAGACCATTGGCCCTTATACCCTTGTTTTTTATGCTGTCCACTGTGGCTCTTGGGTAAGTCTTTCTTTTCTTGTTTAAAATTTATTTATTTATTAATTTATTTACTTATTTATGAGAGACACACAAAGAGAGGCAGAGACATAGGCAGAGGGAGAAGCAGGCTCCATGCACAGAGTCTGATGTAGAACTTGATCCCAGAACCCCGGGATCATGCCCTGAACCAAATGCAGACACTCAACCATTGAGCCACCCAGGTGCCCCTTGGGCCAGTCTTTCACCACCAGTTAGCTTGCTGTTTGGCTTGGGCTTATCCCTCTCCCTCTCATAGCCATCACTCTGGCCCCTGACAGCTGCAACCCTATCTAAGGCCTGTCCCCAAACATTACCTACAAGTAGTGCACAGGTGCAAGGCATAGCCCAGAACACATAGGCACCCCACACCTCCCAGCCCCTAAGAAATCATCGCCAAGGAAGAGCCACTCTCCACTTTCCCTCTCCTCCCCACTTGGATAACTGTCTGGAAGCACCTTTGTGTCTGTCCTTGCCATCATCCTGGGAGGAGGAGAGAAAGATACTATCCAAATTAATACTGATGAATTACAGCTTCAAAGAGGCAAGGTAGCCATTAATTCTCAACAACTCTCCCCATGATATATTCATTCCATGAATGAATGTGTACTTTTATGGAATAATCGTTAATTAGGGCATTCCATACTTCTAACATGAGGTCACTGAATTTCTATAAGTCAACAGGCAACCGTCACTTCTGGACTAGTTCCTTCTTTTGACCTCAGGAAATAACACCTACTGCCTTGCGAGGATTAATGGAGATCATGTCTTGGAATGTACTTTGGGAATTGAAAGTACTATACAAATACAGAATATTGTTGGTATTAACTAGTAACTTCTGTATTTTACAGCCAGAGGAGAGATGACATGATGAATGATCTCTTTGGGGTCCTTTCCAGTTCTCCCTTGATAGGAGAGAATTATTTTGCTAAAACCCATCCTTCAGCTAGCCGTTATTCTCAAACATTTTGTACTCCTTAGAAAAATTTATGTATCAGTGTTGGCTCCTTTTTCTGTCTTTCTTAACTGGCTTCTAATTCAATCCTGCAACTCTGAGGTGCTCAAGCTGAAATCACTCATGGGGGGGGGTAGACAAAGGGACTTTACAGGTCCCCTTTAAATTATAAGATTTCATGATTTCTATATGCTGATACCAGATACTTGATTTCTCCTCTGTTCATTCGTTGGTTTGTTTGAAGAATATGCATTTAACATTTACTCCGTTTAAGAAACCATCCTAAGCATTTCTTATATTTGTAACTGGATATGAACACACCTATTTGGTAGTCCAAGAACATCTGAAATTTAGCAGACTGAATTTAGGTCACAGCCTACCCACCCTCTACTCCACAGTCTCCACCACTGTAAATTTGTCATTCTGAGCCCCGTTTGCCAGCCACTTCATGCTTCTCTCCCCTTTATCTCGGTGTCCTTGGATGCCTTGCTGCTAATGTGCCTCCATGTCTATATCAAGATTCTTCACTGTTACGCTGTTTATTGTGTTTTTATTGGTGGTTAGAGGAGAGCATTCAAAAACTCTGAGATAAAACGCTGAGAAACAGCATAGAGATAAAAACAGCAGAATAAAAACCTAGTGCGAAACAAAATAAAATAAAAGTGTTGATTTCTTGAGGCATGACCTGTTGTTTTTTGTTTTCGTTTGTATTTTTTTATTGGAGTTTGATTTGTCAACATGTAGCATAACACCCAGTGTTCATCCTGTCAAGTTCCCCCTCAGTGCCCATCACCCAGTCACCCCAACCCCCCTCCCACCTCCCTTTCCACCACCCCTTGTTCATTTCTCAGAGTTAGGTGTCTCTCATGTTCTGTCCCCCTCACTGCTATTTCCCACTCATTTTCTCTCCTTTCCCCTTTATTCCCTTTCACTATTTTTTATATTTTTTATATTTCCTGAATGAATGAAACCATATAAAGACTGTCTTTCTCCGATTAACTTACTTCACTCAGCATAATACCCTCCAGTCATAATACCCACCCACGTTGAAGCAAATGGTGGGTATCCGTCGTTTCTAATTGCTGAGTAATATTCCATTGTATACATAAACCACATCTTCTTTACCCATTCATCTTTCGATGGACACCGAGGCTCCTTCCACAGTTTGGCTATTGTGGACATTGCTGCTATAAACATCGGGGTGCAGGTGTCTCAGTTTTTCACTGCATCTGCATCTTTGGGGTAAATCCCCAGTAGTGCAATTGCTGGGTCATAGGGTAGCTCTATTTTCTAACTCTGAAAAACCACACAGTTTTCCAGAGTGGCTGTACCAGTTCCCCCTTCTCCACATCCTCTCCAACATTTGCTGTTTCCTGTCTTGTTAATTTTCCCCATTCTCACTGGTGTGAGGTGGCATCTCATTGTGGTTTTGATTTGTATTTCCCTGATGGCCAGTGATGTGGAGCATTTTCTCATGCGCTTGTTGGCCATGTGTATGTCTTCTTTGGTGAAATTTATGTTCATGTCTTTGGCCCATTTCATGATTGAATTGTTTGTTTTTTTTTGCTGTTGAGTTTAATAAGTTCTTTACAGATCTTGGATACTAGCCCTTTATCTGATATGTCATTTGCAAATATCTTCTCCCATTTTGTATGGTGTCTTTTAGTTTTGTTGACTGCTTCCTTTGCTGTGCAGAAGCTTTTTATCTTAAGTCCCAATAATTCATTTTTGCTTTTGTTTCCTTTGCCTTCATAGTTGTATCTTGCAAGAAGTTGCTGTGCCCAAGTTCAAAAAGGGTGTTGCCTGTGTTCTTCTCTAGGATTTGTATGGATTCTTGTCTCACATTTAGATCTTTCATCCATTTTGAGCTTATCTTTGTGTATGGTGTAAGAGAATGGCCTAGTTTCATTCTTCTGCATGTGGCTGTCCAATTTTCCCAGCACCATCTATTGAAGAGACTATCTTTTTCCCAGTGGATAGTCTTTCCTGCTTTGTCGAATATTAGTTGACCAAAGAGTTGAGGGCCCATTTCTGGGTTCTCTATTCTGTTCCATTGATCTATGTGTCTGTTTTTGTGCCAGTACCACACTGTCTTGATGATCAAAGCTTTGTAGTACAACTTGAAATCTGGCATTGTGATGCCCCTGGCTCTGGTTTTCTTTTTCAATATTCCCCTGACTATTCGGAGTCTTTTCTGATTCCATACAAATCTTAAGATTATTTGTTCCAACTCTCTGAAGAAAGTCCATGGTATTTTGATAGGGATTGCATTGAAAGTGTAGATTGCCCTGGGTAGCATTGACATTTTCACAATATTAATTCTGCCAATCCATGAGCATGGAATATTTTTCCATCTCTTTGTGTCTTCCTCAATTTCTTACAAAAGTGTTCTGTAGTTTTTAGGGTATAGATCCTTTACCTCTTTGGTTAGGTTTATTCCTAGGTATCTTATGCTTTTGGGTGCAATTGTAAATGGGATTGACTCAATTTCTCTTTCTTTAGTCTCATTGTTAGTGTATAGAAATGCCACGGATTTCTGGGCATTGATTTTGTATCCTGCCACACTGCCAAATTGCTGTATGAGTTCTAGCAATCTTGGGGTGGAGTCTTTTGGGTTTTCTATACACAGTATCATGTCATCTGCAAAGGGGGAGAGTTGGACTTCTTCTTTGCCAATTTGAATGCCTTTTATTTATTTTTATTGTCTGATTGCTGAAGCTAGGACTTCTAGTACTATGTTGAATAGCAGTGGTGAGAGTGGACATCCCTGTTGTGTTCCTGATCTTAGGGGAAAGACTCCCAGTGTTTCCCCATTGAGAATGATATTTGCTGTGGGCTTTTTGTAGGTGGCTTTTAAGATGCTGAGGAATGTTCCCTCTATCCCTACACTTTGAAGAGTTTTGGTCAGGAATGGATGCTGTACTTTGTCCAATTCTTTCTCTGCGTCTATTGAGAGGATCATATGGTTCTTGTTTTTTCTCTTGTTGATATGATCTATCATGTTGATTGTTTTACGAGTGTTGAACCAGCCTTGCATCCCAGGGATAAATCCCAGTTGGTCATGGTGAATAATCTTCTTAATGTATTGTTGGATCCTATTGGCTAGTATGTTGTTGAGAATTTTTGCATCCATGTTCATCAGGGATATTGGTCTATAATTCTCCTTTTTGGTGGGGTCTCTGGTTTTGGAATTAAGTTGATGCTGGCCTCATAAAATGAGTTTGGAAGTATTCCATCCCTTTCTATCTTTTATAACAGCTTTAGTAGAAGAGGTATTGTTTCTTCTTTAAAGGTTTGATAGGATTCCCCTGGGAAGCCATCTGGCCCTGGACTGTTGTGTCTTGGGAGGTTTTTGATGACTGCTTCAATTTCCTCCCTGGTTATTGGTCTGTTCAGGTTTTCTATTTCTTCCTGTTCCAGTTTGATAGTTTGTGGTTTTCCAGAAATGCATCCATTTATTTTAGATTGCCTAATTTATTGGCGTATAGCTGCTCATAATATGTTTTTAAAATCATTTGTATTTCCTTGGTATTAGTGGTGATCTCTCCTCTTTCATTCATGATTTTATTAATTTGAGTCTTTTTTATTTTTAATCAGGATGGCTAATAGTTTATCTATCTTATAAATTCTTTCAAAGAACCAACTCCTGGTTTTGTTCATCTCTTCTACAGTTCTTCTGGTCTCTATTTCATTGGGTTCTGCTCAAATCTTTATTAATTCTCTTCCTCTGCTTGGTGTAGGTTTTATTTGTGTTCTTTCTCCAGTTCCTTTAGATGCAAGGTTAGCTTGTGTATTTGAGGTTTTTCCAATTTTTTGAGGGAGGCTTGTATTGCCATGTGTTTCCCTCTTAAGGCTGCTTTTGCTGTATCCCAAAGATTTTGAATGGTTGTATCTTCATTTTAATTAGTTTCCAGGAATCTTTTTAATTCTTCTCTAATTTCCTGGTTGACCCATTCATCTTTTAGCAGGATGCTCTTTAACCTCCACGTGTTTGAATTTCTTCCAAATTTCTTCTCGTGATTAAGTTCAAGTTTCAAAGCATTATGGTTTGAAAATATGCAGGGAATAATCTCAATCTCTTGGTATCGGTTCAGACCCGATTTGTGACCCAGTATGTGGTCTATTCTGGAGAAAGTTCCATGTGCACTTGAGAAGAATATGTATTTAGTTGTGTTCAGATGCAAAGTTCTGTATATATCTGTGAAATCCATCTGGTCCACTGTGTGGATTTAAAGCTTTAAGATTTAAAGCTCTTGTTTCTTTTTTTTTTTTATGATAGTCACAGAGAGAGAGAGAGAGAGAGAGAGGCAGAGACATAGGCAGAGAGAGAAGCAGGCTCCATGCACCAGGAGCCCGACGTGGGATTCGATTCCGGGTCTCCAGGATCGCGCCCTGGGCCAAAGGCAGGCACCAAACCACTGTGCCACCCAGGGATCCCAAAGCTCTTGTTTCTTTGGAGATGTTGTGCTTAGAAGATCTGTCATTTGCAGAAAGTGCCATGTTGAAGTCTCCTACTATTAGTGTATCATTATCTAAGTATGTCTTTATTTTGGTTATTAATTGATTGATACACTTGGCAGCTCCCACATTAGGGGCATAAATATTCATGATTGTTAGGTCCTCTTGTTGGGTATACCCTTTAAGTATGATATAGTGTCCCTCTTTGTCTTTTACTACAGTCTTTGGGATAAACTTTAATTTATCTGATATGAGGATTGCTACCCCTGCTTTCTTTTGAAGATCATTTGAATGGTAAATGGTTCTCCAACCTTTCATTTTCAGGCTGGAGGTGTCCTTAGGTCTAAAATGAGTGTCTTGTAGACAGCAGCAAATAGAGGGGTCTTGCTTTTTGATCCAGTCTGAATCCTGTGTCTTTTGCTGGGATCATTTAGCCCATTCATGTTCAGAGTTACTATTGAATGATATGAATTTAGCGTTGTCGTAATACCTATTCAGTTCCTGGTTTTGTGGATTATTTCTTTGGGCTTCCTCTTTCTTTTACGGGGTTCCCCCTTAATATTTCTTGCAGAGCTGGGGTGGTGGCCACATATTCTTTCAGTTTCTGCCTATCTTGGAAAGTCTTTATCTCTCCTTCTATTCTGAATGAGAGCCTTGCTGGATAAAGTATTCTTGACTGCATGTTCTTCTCATTTAGGACCCTGAATATATCCTGCCAGCCCTTTCTTTTTTTTTTTAAGTAATAAATTTATTTTTTATTGGTGTTCAATTTACCAACATACAGAATAACACCCAGTGCCCATCCTGTCAAGTACCCCCCACAGTGCCCGTCACCCATTCACCCCCACCCCCCGCCCTCCTCCCCTTCCACCACCCCTAGTTCGTTTCCAAGAGTTAGGAGTCTTTTTGTTCTGTCTCCCTTTCTGATATTCCCACACATTTCTTCTCCCTTCCCTTATATTCCCTTTCACTATTATTTATATTCCCCAAATGAATGAGAACATATAACGTTTGTCCTTCTCCAATTGACTTACTTCCTTAGCATAATACCCTCCAGTTCCATCCACGTTGAAGCAAATGGTGGGTATTTGTCATTTCTAATGGCTGAGGAATATTCCATTGTATACATAAACCACAGCTTCTTTATCCATTCATCTTTCAATGGACACCGAGGCTCCTTCCACAGTTTGGCTATTGTGGACATTGCTGCTAGAAACATTGGGGTGCAGGTGTCCCGGTGTTTCATTGCATCTGAATCTTTGGGGTAAATCCCCAACAGTGCAATTGCTGGGTCGTAGGGTAGGTCTATTTTTAACTCTTTGAGGAACCTCCACACAGTTTTCCAGAGTGGCTGCACCAGTTCACATTCCCACCAACAGTGTAAGATGGTTCCCTTTTCTCCGCATCCTCTCCAACATTTGTTGTTTCCTGCCTTGTTAATGCTCCCCATTCTCACTGGTGTGAGGTAGTATCTCATTGTGGTTTTGATTTGTATTTCCCTGATGGCAAGTGATGCAGAGCATTTTCTCATGTGCATGTCTGCCAGCCCTTTCTGGCCTGCCAGGTCTCTGTGGAGAGGTCTGCTGTTAATCTAATATTTCTCCCCATTAAAATTAGAGATCTCTTGTTTCTTGCTGCTTTTAGGATTTTCTCTTTATCATTGCAATTTGCAAGTTTCACTATTAAATATCGAGGTATTGAAAGTTTTTTATTGATGTTTTTTGGGGGGACCTCTCTATCTCCTGGATCTGAATGCCTGATTTCCTCCCCAAATTTGAGAAGTTCTCAGCTATGATTCATTCAAATATGCTTTCTGGCCCTCTGTCCCTCTTGGCGCTCTCTGCAACCCCAATTATACATAGATTTTTCCTTCTGAGGCTATCATTTATTTCCCCATGGTCTTCTAATTGTTTTTCTTTTTTTCCCTCAGCTTCCTTCCTTGCCATCAACTTGTCTTCTATGTCACTCACTCTTTCTTCTACCTCATTAACCCTCATCATTAGGACCTCCAGTTTGGATTGGATCTCATTTGATTGATTTTTAATTTAGGCCTGATTAGGTCTAAATTCTGCAGTCATGAAGTCTCTTGTATCTTTTATGCTTTTTTCCAGAACCACCAGTAGCTTTATAATTGTGCTTATGAATTGGCTTTCTGATATCGAATTGTAATCCAAATTCTGTAACTCTGTGGCAGAGAGTACTGTTTCTGATTCTTTCTTTTGTGGTGAGTTCTTCTTTCTAGTCATTTTGCTCAGTTCAGAGTGGCTGTATTAGAGGACTGAGTCAAGAATACCAACCACAGCCTAAGTAAGTTTCACCCTCGATGATTCTGCCGAGGTCGGAGACCAAAAATTGAAAACAAAATCAGGATGAAATAAAATGAAAGGACCACTAAAGTGAAAAACAAATCTTAAAACAAAGTAGTAAAAAATAAAAGGCCAGGAATCCCAAAGAAGAGGAAAAAAAAAAAAGGAGAAGAGAAAAAGGAGAGGACTGGGAGATGGTGGTGGTGATGAAGTTGTAGTGGAGGCAGAATGTAGTTTACCTGAGGAGTCCTAGAGGGTGATCCTCTTGGTTCTGAGTTATTACGTTCCATATGTTAGAAGATGCTCAGTCCCAAATTTATATAAACCAGAAATACTTGTAGAGGGCCCCAACACTGACCACCAAAACATAAATGAGATAAAAGGCGGGGGGGGGGGGGTGGGCAGAATGGGAATGAGGAGTCTCACAGAATGAACTAGCATGGTATACCACTTGGTTCTGGGTGCATGCTGGTCATGTTTTAGAAGGTATTAACTTCCACCATTGTAGAACAAAATGAGGCAGAGAAAACATAAACACAAAACAAAAAAAATACTTTATATATCTCCCAAAATTAAGTTGAGTTTGTTAAAGGGAATCTAGAAGTGGAAAATATATCTAGGACCTGTAATAGTAGAAATATGAAAGTCAAAAAAGGAAGAATATTAAAAATGAAGAGGTGGTAAAATATCATCATTAAGGTGGGAAAAGAGAAAAAATTGGAAATTTACAGTCTGATATAATAACGAGTTGCATTGGAAAAAAGGAAGAAAAAAATAGGAGGGGGTATCCTCTGGTTCTTTATACTGTAAATCTCTTGACTTCCTCTGGAACTTTCCAGCGCTGCTCGGCCCAGAACTTGCTCTTCCCCTGTCCTTCCAACTCGTCTTCTGGGGGAGGGCCTGCTGTGCTGATTCTCAGGTGTGTGCACCTGGGGGAGCTGCCTCACCCCCTGCAAGGTGCATGGCTCAGTGGGAGCTGTTTACCCCGGAGGCCTCTGTTCCCTGGTGGCCCCGCTCCATCCCAGGCACAGGGTGACACCAGGAGGAACAACCACACTGGCAGCGGCCATCTCTGCAGCCCTGGAGTCAGCTCCCTGCAGTAACTCCCGCGGTCTCCCAGTCCACACTGGCCTGGATGCTCCGGGGGGCAGGAGGCACTGATCTGCACAGCTCGGGGGCGCCCGGGGACAGGAGAGTCCTCGCTGTCCTGTGCCCTCCCGCCTCCGCCTGTCCCGGGGGAGCACAGGCTCCTGGGCTGTGTCCCCCCGCACCCTGGGCTCCTGAGCCTGTGCTGCTGGAATCGCGCTCCTAGGGCCGCAGCTCCGAAGGCAGCAGGTGCAGCCCCCTCCCCGCCCGGAGCCCCCACCGGACCCACCGGCCTCTCCCGAGGCCCCGCCAGTGCGCTCCAGCCCTTTACCGAGCTCAGCCCGTGGTGTGCGGTGCGCTCTCCCCCGGGGCGCCCTTCCTCTGTTAGTGACCCCAGGACACTGGAGGCTCCACTCCCCTCCTGTAATCCCGCCCGATTTCCCTGCTGAGCGCGTTTCCATCTGGGAAGAATCCGGTGCGGATTTTTTAAAGTTCCTGCTTCTCTGTGTCTGGGCTTTCCTGTCCTCCAGGCTTTCGCCCCCACCCCCCACCCCACTTAGCCTCACTCCTCATGGGGGCCCTCCCCCACTTCATTCTTTTTTTTTTTTCCACCTTCCTACCTTGTTAGGAGCAAAAACCCTTCTCTCTGTTGCATTCCAGCTGTTCTCTAAATCTCAGGTCGAATTCATAGGTGTTCAGGATGGTTTGAAAGCTATCAGGTAAGTTGGTGGGGCCAGGTGAGTTGAGGACCCTATTCCTCCACCATCTTGCCCCAGCCCCCTATTTTTGTTTTTCTGTAACTGAAGACACATCCATCTTGACCTGACCAAGTACAGACTTAAATCTGGGGCATATAGTCAGGATTAATGTACGCTCTGACACTGCACATAGAGATGGGTTACTTTTGAATGAAGATGAGCCATTGACATGCCATCTTAAGTTACCACTTAAGTCATGCCTTACTTCCATTTCTCTGAAACCTGACCTGCTCCCCCCCCTTTATTTGAATTTATAACCCTGATCTCTATAGTTTGGTTTGGGTGATCATTTTTACAGCAGAGTTTGTCCTCATAGCTTTTATGTCAAGGGCAGGTATCTGATGTGTGGACTCTAGAACTAGCACTGGGAGAGACAGAATGGTCTCTCTGCTCTCTTATAAAAATCGAGAGCTGTGGGCAGCCATCCTCCAGCATATGGATGGCAGAAGGAAAATTAATGCAGGCACAGTAACAGCTCTAACAAGATGTGTTGAGTCCCCACCTTGGGACAGGAATGGTTTGGGGTGCTTGGCAAGTATGACACTTTGACTTCTTTTGTGCATTTCCCGGATGAGAGCCTTGAGGCACAGAGAGATTCAGTAACATGCCTGAGGTGAAACAGACATTAGTGGATCTGGGTGATCAACCCAAGGATTCTGAAAATAGAGTCCACAGGTGACCACTGCACTCTACAACCTCTCATACATTCTGGATCTTGAGCCTGTCCATTTCTGCCTCCTTTTCATTGCATAATTATGGCCTCACTTTTTGGGGGAAGGGTCTGCCTTCCTTCAACCATTTTTTCCCCCCAATAGGAGTGCAATTCCATACCCCTCACCTAGTATGTACATACTATTACCAGGTTTTCAGGGAAATAAACCTCCCCATCCAGTCATCCCCTAGGAATTTCCTGGTATGGAACAGCTCTCCAGAGGAAGTGGGACTTCATAAAAACCTTGACAACACAGCAAATGGGGAACTTTACTCAGAAAAACCTTTTTTAGTTAAAAACAGTACACAGATCATAAATAAGTAGCTTACTGAATTGTCACCCAGTGAACATAGCTATGAAACAAGTCAAGATATGTTACCAGCATGCCCAGAAGTCCCCCTCATGCCCTTTTCCAAATACTATTCCTCCCTCCTACCTCAAAGTGAACCATTTCAAAACTCTACAGTAATTTTGCTTAGTTTTGAGTTTTACATAAATGGAATTGTACTTTACCCTTTTTTTGTATCTGGCTTCTTTTGCTCATTAGTAACTTGTAAGATTCATTTATGTTGTTTGATGTAGCTATGGGCTGTCTACTTTCATGAATGTGTAGAATTCCATTGTATGAATATACTATATGTTTGTCAATTCTGCTGTTAATGGACATTTGGGTTGTTTCTAGTTTGAGGATATTATGAATAAAGCATTCTTGCACATGTCTTTGGTGAACAAGCACATAATTTTGTTTGATTTGTGTCTGGCAGTGTAAAAGAACTTTTAACCCTGGCGACAGGATGCTGAATGAGAAATATTTGACAACGAGATCATAGGAAAAACACTTTCTGATGAATGAGGACATCTTCAGGCCATAACCTTTAAGAAATATTCTTTTTCCATTTAAATTCAGGAAGGCTTATAAAAGCATGCTTCTCAGAGAACAGGAGCTTCTGTAGAAGGTGTTCATGGGCAGAAAGAATTTTTTCAGAGTACATTTATCATTGAGAGATACTAGCCTGTGGTTTCTATGATAGTAAAAGATAATAGAGCTAGAGCAGTAGAGCTACATGGATCGGAATGTGTGCAGTTACTGTTCAAAAGTCTAACATTTCAGACACAGAGTCTGAAACCCATCTGGATTATCAGGAAGCAATTCATCCAAAGAGACTAGCATGGATGGGAGCTTGGGAAGATGGGAGAGTAGGAGGATCCTGAGCTCACCTCATCCTACATTTTCAACTAGATATCATCCACATCTAGGTCAACAAACTGGAGAGTGATCTGAAGATTGGTAGAAGAAACTCCACAACTAAATATAGAGAAGAAGTTGCATCTGGAAGTGAAGAAGTTCAGAAAGGCAGAGAGACTGCCTCCAGCGGGGAGAGAGTGTGCATGGAGAAGGCAGAGAAACAAGTTTCACACCAGGAAGTTCACACAGGGAAGGTTAAACCTCAAAAGGTTTGGGTTTGAAAACCAGAGGGCTGGGGGCTCCTGCGCGGCTCAGTTGGTTAAGCGTTCATGCCTCCAGCTCAGGTCATGATCCCAGGGTCCTGGAATCAAGCCCCACATCTGGCTCCTTGCTCAGCAGGGAACCTGCTTCTCCTTCTCCCACTTCCCCTGCTTATGCTCTCTGTCAAATAAATAAATAAGATCTTTAAATACACACACACACACACACACACACACACACACACACAAAACCAGAGGGGCTGAATTCTGTGAGTTTGTAAAACCAGTGGGACTTGGGGCCTGGAACATTAAAAGTCAGCTGACTTAGCACTGGAGGAGCTTGGGAGTGGTGGTGAGCAATAGCTGGGTCACCACCCTTAGAGACAGCAGTCTGCATAGGGAGGCAACATAAAAAATCACAATGCTGGAGGCAAACAGAAGACAGATCTGTTCATACTGATTTGGGAGTGTATTTCGGAACTTCTTACAGAACAAAAGAGCTGACAGGTGCCATTTTCTCCCCTGCCCCTATGAGAGGACAACACAGACATGTTACCTAACCTGCTATCAGTGCACCATGCCCATGAATTAGGACTTGCCCACTGCAAGCCTGATAGCCTTGGCCCTGGGCTCAGAGGAAATTTTGTTAAAGCCAGGTGTGTACTTGCTCAATCACCAAGTGTATAGCTGCCACCATACACTCTGCACATCTGCCACACTGTGCCCCCAGCCACCATCATGTGCTACACATACCTGTGTGCTGCCAGCCACCATCACACTCTATACCTAGCCAGCAGGTGCACAACTGCCACAATATATATCACCCAGTTGTGGTAATGGACCCATTGATGGTGCTGGGCCCAGCCATGCCCAGCCATCATGTTGTGCCATGCCCAGCCTTGTGCCCTGAGCAGCCACAGCACAAAGCTCCCAGCTGCAGCAGGGCTTCAGGGGACTGGCATAGAACTTGTGGCCCAATGCCAATTTTGCTAATACCACTGCCCTGCTTTCAAGTCCCCTGGCAGTCACACCTCCTCAAAGCTGGCCAGACTGGGTCCCACTAACACCACAGAGAGCAAGCACAGACCACAGCAGTCAGTGAGTCAGTGCAGATGACTGCACTGAAGGGAAAAGTGACTCAGACACAGGAGCAAGGCATAAGCAACACACCTAGGAGACTCTCTTGAAGGGCCAGGTTCTGATGGACAGGGGACACTGCACTGTGTCTCTGCCTCTGTCTCTGCCTTTCTCTGTCTCTCATGAATAAATAAATAAAATATTTTTTTAAAAAACACAAAAAACAAATACTGTAACAAGAGACAAAGAAAGATACAAAATAATAATAAAGGGGACAATCCAACAAGATATAATAGTTGTAAATATTTATGCACCCAACATGGGAGAATCCAAATCTATAAAACAATAACAAACATAAAAGAACGAATCAGTAATAATGCAGTGATACTAGGGAACTTTAACACCCAACTTACAGCAATGGACAGATCTTCTAAACATAAAATCAACAAGGAATCAATGGCTTTGAATGACACACAGGAACAGATGGACTTAACAGATGTATTCAAAATATTTCACCCTAGAACAGCAGAATACAGTTTCTTTTCAAGTGCTCATGTAACAGTCTCCAGAATAGATCACATGCTAGTCCATAAAACAAGCCTCAACAAATTCAGGAAGCTTGAAATCATACCAGACATCTTTTCTGACCACAACTAGCTATGAAACTAGAAGTCAACCACAAGAAAAAGTCTGGAAAGATCACAAATACATGGGGTTAATTAAGATGCCAATAAACAATGAATGGATCAACCAGGAAATGAAAGAAAACATTAAAAGTACATGGAAACAAATGAAAATAAAAACCTAACCTCTTGGATGCAGCAAAAATGGTTCTAAGAGAGAAGTTTATAGCAATACAGACCTACCTCTAGAAGCAAGAAAAATCTCAAATAAACAACCTAACATTGCACATAAAGGATCTAGAAAAACTACAACAAAACTTAAAACCAGCAGAAGGGAAGAAATAAGATCAGAGCAGAAATAAATGATATAGAATCTTAAAAAAACAACAACAACAACAATAGAACAGATCCATGAAACAAAAACCTGGTACTTTGAAAAAAATCAATAAAATTGATAAACCTCTATCCGGACTTACCAAGAAAATATAGGAGAAAGGACTAAAAAAATGAAATCACAGATGAGAGAGGAGAAATAACAACCAACACCATGGAAATACAATCAAAAGAGAATGTTATGAAAAAGTCTGTACAACCTAGAAATGGATAGATTCCTAGAAACATCAACTACCAAAACTGAAACAGGAAGAAATAGAAAATTTGAAGAGACTGATAATCAGCAAAGAAATTCAGTCAGTAATAAAAAATCTCCCAACAAACAAAAGTCCAGAACCAGATGCCTTTACAGGTAAATTCTACCAATGATTTAAGGAAGAATTAATACAGATTCTTAAATAATTCCCCAAAAATGGAAGAGGAAGGAAATTCTCAAATCCATTCTATGAGGCCAGCATTACCCTGATATGAAAAACAGATAGATTACTAAAAAGAGAACTACAGGCCAAATCTCTGATTAACATAGATACAAAAATCCGGGGATCCCTGGGTGGCGCAGCGGTTTGGCGCCTGCCTTTGGCTCAGGGCACGATCCTGGAGACCCAGGATCGAATCCCATGTCGGGCTCCCAATGCGTGGAGCCTGCTTCTCCCTCTGCCTATGTCTCTGCCTCTGTGTGTGTGTGTGTGTGTGTGTGTGTGACGATCATAAATAAATAAAAACTAAAAAAAAAACTTAGATACAAAAATCCTTAACAAAATACTAACAAACTGAATTCAATAATACATTTTTTGAAAATGCTTCTGCATAGCAAAGGAAACAATCAACAAAACCAAAAGACAACTTACAGAGTAGGAGAAGGTATTTGCAATGACATATCTGATAAAAGGTTAGTATCCAAAATATACAAAAAATTTACAAAACTTGATACCAAAAAACCCCCAAATAATCCCATTAAAAATAGGCAGAAGACATGAACAGATATTTCTCCAAAGAAGACATACAGATGGCCATCAGATACATAAAAGGATCCTCAACATCACTCATCATCAGGGATATGTAAATCAAAACTACAATGAGCTATCCCAACTTCACACCTGTCAGAATGGCTACAATCAAGAACATGAGAAACACCAGGTGTTGGCAAGGATGTGGAGAAAAAGGAAACTTCTTGCACTGTTGGTAAAAATGCAAACTCGTGAGCCACTGTGGAAAACAGTATGGAGGTTCCTCAAAAAACTAAATATAGAACTATGCTACAATCCAGCAGTCGAACTACTGGGTATTTACCCCAAAAATACAAGAACACTAATTCAGGGGTGCCTGGGTGGCTAAGTCAGTTAAGATCGCTAATTCAAAGGGATATGCATCTTGATATTTGTAGCAGCATTATCTACAATGACCAAGATACGGAAGCAGCTCAAGTATCCATGGATTGATGGATGGATAAAGAAGAAGATAGATAGGTAGATAGATAGATATAATGGAATATTATTCAGCCAAGAAAAGAGTGAAATCTTGCCAATCGCAAAGACATGGATGGATCTAGAAAGTATAATGCTAAGTGAAATAAGTCAGTGAGAGGAAGACAAATAACCATATGATTTCACTCATATGTGGAATTTAAGAAAGAAGCAAAGGGAAAAAAATAGGAGACAGACAAGTCAAGAAATAAACTCTTAATTAGAGAGAGCAAATTGTTGGTCACCAGAGGGGAGACAGGTAGGCAGTTGGGTGAAATAGGTGATGGGAATTAAGGAAAGTATTGTCATGATGAACACAGGGTGATGGACAGGTGTTGAATCACTATATTGTACACCTCAGACTAATGTAACACTGTCTGTTAACTAACTGGAATTAAAATAGATACTTTCAAAAGAGAGAGAGGGACTGGCATAGACTGAGATAGAACAGGGCTTAGGATGGAACATAAAGGTACAAACCTAACAGCAGGATGAGAGCAAATGAAGAAACTCCAGGCAGGAACCAGCACAGGCAAGATGCTGAGCACTCTAGCTGAGGCATATACTGTGTTTCTCCCACCAGAATGCAAGCCCCACAAGGGCAGGGAGAAGGAAGAAAAGATAAGAGATGGGGAGAGCAGTGCACAAGAGGTATTGTATGACATCCTGGGTAAAGCTGTGCCTGGATTTAGCTGTGCCTGAGCCGGATGCACCCTGACTTCCCAGTTTCACGAATAACACAGTTCGGGGTAGGTTTTTACTGCTTGCATCCAAAATGATCTTCACTAACAGTAACTTACCTTACATGTTGAAGAGCCCATCTTCTTCCCTCCTACCCTGCACTGCAGGGAGAGCTAGAGTTAGATGGATTTGATAAAATAGATATGATTAAAATTAATGAGAAACACAGAATATATTTGAGAACCAGAACAATGTCCAGTGCTTGTGATAAATCTTAGACAAATAACGGCTTCTAGAGAAATAGAAGGGATAGTTTCCTGAAAGAAAGATATTAAATTTGGTTCCTTAAGGTATCTGTGTGCATAGACATCACTTTGCATCGGAGTCTTCTTACCTGGTGTGGCAAGATTTACATCCCTCTAATTTATTGGTGTGAAGTTCTCAGCATGGAGACTAGCATAGAGATGTTGCTATGACCAGATGATATAAATCAATGATTCTCAACCACAGACCTGTGCTGAAGGGACTTAGAAATATTGCCTGGAATCTATGAACTGACAGAGTGTCTGCCTGGAAGTAGATGTCCATAAAGCCTTGTTTCTGAAAGAAAGAAGAAAGAAAGAAAGAAAGAAAAGAAAAGAAAGAAAGAAAGAAAGAAAGAAAGAAAGAAAGAAAGAAAGAGAAGAAAGAAAGAAAGAAAGAAGAAAGAAAGAAAGAAAGAAAGAAAGAAAGAAAGAAAGAAAGGAAGGAAGAAAATGCACATAAAGCATTACCAGTGAAATTACAAATGAAACTTGGCTCATACAGATATATTCTAATGCTTTAGATGATTTTGTGATTAATAAAATAATAAAATTTCACTAAAAGGTTTTATTGATTTAATAAAAGCTTCTTTCCTCCGCTAATAGATCCTCAAGTAACAGCTACCAAAATACCTAATACCTAATCATTATTTTATGTTAAAAATGCATCATTAAACTTGAAAATGTTGGGGACCCTGTACAGACGATAAGTTTCTTAAAGTTAGAAATTTGTCCCCCATCACCCCTATTATAGTGCCTTGCATGTACTCAAAATTATATAATGAACAGAATACAAGGTGAGTAATAATCATACCACATGAGAATACTCTACTTCTCTCATCCTTTAAAATTCATGTCTTAAAGCATCATTTTATTGTTAAATATAGCCTACAGTGATACAAGTCCATATATGTACATTTTTAGACTTATTAAATTAATACCCTTTGGCCACTTGTGGGAAAAGAAGTGGAATATTGCCAAAATTCCAGCCCCTTCTCCTAAATGTGTCATATCCTGATCACAAGCCTTTCCTTTTCCTAAAAGTAATCATTCACCTACCTTTAATGATAAATATATTATTTTTAAATCTATATATCCATCCCTAAACTAAGTAGTTTAATTATGCCTACTTTTAAACTCTCTACATAGAACATGTCATATGCATTCTTTTGTGTCTTGCTTTGTGGCTCAGTATTACATTTGTGTGATTCATCCACGCTGTTGTGTATAGTTGCAGTTTGTTCTTTACTATTCTTTTTACTTTTATTTTTTGCAGCATAATTCATATTCCACAGTGTATCTATATTGCAATTTATCCAGTATACTATAGATTCACATCTAAGCAATTTCCAGTTTCGGCAAATGCAGTTTTAACAGAAGCATTTAGTTAATTTGTGTTTCATGGAATTACTGATATGTTTGGGTTTAAATTCACCATTTTATCTTGTTCCTCTATTTATCCCACCTATCTCTTTATTTTTCTCTCCTTTATGTATTTTTTGGATAATTTTCTATCATTTCTATTTTTTTCTATTACTAGTCTAGAATGTATACCTGCTGTTCTTTCCTTTCAGTGGTTCCCAAAACATTACAAAATCTATACTCAAATTTAAAACTAAATTAATCAACACTTTGCCCCCCCTTAGATAATATTAGAACCTGAGAATATTTTAACCCAATTTACTTACCCATCCAACTTACGTGTTATTCCTATCATAAGTTTTAATTCTCTTTTTGTTGTCATTAACCTGGGAATGTATTATTGTTTAGATAAACTCACTTATGCGTCTGTTTCCCTTTTCTGGATCCAACTCAGGGGGCTTTGTTTCCTTAGATGCTTGATTATTTTATGGCACTATGCTGGTCATTGTTCTTGAAAAATTATTTGTGGAGGTTCTTTGAGACCTGGCATGAAGGTATTTTCCTCCAGAGAAGATATGAATGTGCTTCCTCATAATGCCTAGGAATATACCAGCCTGGGATTACTTTAAACCAGATTTGTATTTTGGGGCATTTTGTACTACCTAGATGAAATTAATTTGGGCTGCAAAACTGTATTAAGACCCATTAATCTGAGACTGGTTCCTTCCAGCCCACCCCCACTCCCCCACCCCACACACATTCTGATCAGCAACAAGGCGACCTACCCTTTCATCCCCCAGGAAAAGTGATGAGAATGGATTTACTCTGGCTCACTTTATTCTGAAGGTATAACCCTTTGGGATTCCAACATAATGTTGGGGCAGCATCTTTAGAGTTCATACTTGGACAAGCTCTAGGCTTTTTTTCTTCCCTCCTCACTTTGTGATACATTAAAAGCAAAGCTCAAGTTTTCATGGATTGTCATGAAAGTGGCTTTCATGTTTTTCAAACCTCTCTGGGTTCCCATTTCTTCATACATTTTAGTCGAATCATTTCATACAACCTTGTTAGATCTTTAATTATTTTAAATAAGATTTTATTTATTTTTTTAATTTTTATTTATTTGTGATAGTCACACAGAGGGGGGGCGGGCAGAAACACAGGCAGAAGGAGAAGCAGGCTCCGTGCACCGGGAGGGAGCCCGACGTGGGATTCGATCCAGGGTCTCCAGGATCGCGCCCTGGGCCAAAGGCAGGCGCCAAACCGCTGCGCCACCCAGGGATCCCTAAATAAGATTTTAAAACCATATCCATTTCTAGTTGTTTTCAGTAGGAAGGTGTCCAATATAAAAGATGTCCAAAATCACCACAAATTTTTCTCATCCATATGTAAGTCCCTTTGTAATGTGTCTTTGTCAATTTTCCCTTCAGGAGGCAGATTTCTGCTTTTCCACTGCTTGAATCTAGGCTTGGCTGCTTGCCTTGCTCTGGCCAATAGAACATAAACAAATGGAATACAAGCAGAGATTTTCTTGTCCTTTAGGACTTGCTCTCTCTTGGTGCTTTATAATCATCATGATATGAATGGATCTAAGCTAATTTACTGAATATTAAACTACTTCCATCACCCATGCTAGCAGATAGCCATCATCAGTTGTATGGGTGATGCCAGCCACATGAGTGAACCCAGCCTCTGCCGTGTGGACAAAAGACAAGTTATCTCATTTGAGCCCAGTACAAACTGCTGATCCACAGCATCGACAGCAAATAAATGTTTTAAACTGTTTAGCTTAAGATGACTTGCTATGGGTAAAAAGTCAACCAATATACCCTCCAATGCACAAAAGCAATGTCCCTAGTTATAATTTTTTTTTAATAGGGGGCACCTGGGTGGCTCAGTGGTTGAGCGTATGCCTTTGGTTCAGGTCATGATCCCGGACTCCTGGGATCCCACGTCAGGCTCCCCACAGGGAGTCTGCTTCTCCCTCTACCTATGTCTCTGACTTTCTGTGTCTCTCATGAATAAATATATAATTTTTTTTAAAAATGGTTAATAGGTCATATATCATCACTAAAGAAAATTGTATGTATGAAAAGAAGAAAATTCTAAGAACACCTCAGAAATAACAAATGTTGATGTTTTAATTTATTTGTCTGAATATGGGTGTCTTTATGCTATGTGTTGTGGGAGATGAGCTGGCAAGTTTTGGTGTGCGTAGGATGATAATACATGACTACATATACACACACCAAAATATAATACACACCTACACATACACAGGCCAATCTTTAGCAGAAACACATGAACAAAAGATTATAAAATATGCACTGCTTTGTAATATGCTATGTTTAATCACATTTTTATATAGGTGAAATTTAGTTAACATTCTTTAGTATCCTTCAGTATCCTTTAGCTGTTAGTATCCTTTCGTCAAAGGGGAACCCTCTTGCACTGTTGATGCAAGCTGGTGCAGCCACTCTGGAAAACAGTATGGAAGCTCCTAAAGAAATTAAAAATAGAGCTACCCTATGACCCAGCAATTGCACTGCTGGGTATTTACCCCAAAGATACTGATGTAGTGAAATGCTGGGACACCTGCACCCCAATGTTCATAGCAACAATGTCCACCATGGCCAAACTGTGGAAGGAGCCTCGGCGTCCTTCGAAAGATGAATGGATAAAGAAGATGCGGTCTATGTATACAATGGAATATTACTCAGCTATCAGAAAGGATGAAAACCTGCCATTTACTTCAATGTGGATGAAACTGGAAGGCATTATGCTGAGTGAAGTCAATCAGAGAAAGACAATAATCGTATGATCTCACTCATATGTGGAATATAAGAAATAGTGAAAGGGACCATAAAGGAAGGGGGGAAACTGAGTGGGGAGAAATTAGAGAGGAAGAAAAACCATGACAGACCCCTAACTCTGAGAAACAAACAAGGAGTTTCAGAAGATGAGGAGGCGTGATGGGGTGATGGGCACTAGGGAAGGCACTTAATGGGATGAGCACTGGGTGTTATACTATATGTTGGCAAATTGAATTGAAATAAAATATTTTAAAAATAGCACTACAAAAAAGTATCCTTTCTTCAAAGGAATTAAATAGGGAATGTCAGGAAGCACAAACTGGAGTTAGAAGAACATAGCAAGTGAGTACCTCAGAAGGGCAATTGATTGATGAGGTTAGTGAGAAAAACAGGAAATGGTTTCTTGCCTGTAAGAAATTCTGAATTTTTTATTCTGACCATATGTATATTTTATCTGACCCTCTCCCTCCAAACATGACATTTGTTTTTTGTCTGTTCTACAGAGCACTTCCTATTATGGCTACAAAATTAAGGCTAATCCCTGTGGTTAGCTCTGAAAGTAGTTGCCGAGAGGTCTCAGACTCCTTACCCTGGTACTCAGGCTTTGTTGGCTGCACTGTACCTGGGCTGTGGAGGCCACACACAGCTGCTGTCTGAGGACTCCACAGCTCCTGCTTTTTCCCATCAGGGTAGCAGGATACCTTCAGTGTGAGTGATTTTAAGCTGTGTAAAGATCTAGGTTCTCAGAAAGTCTCCAGAGTGCTTAAGACCAAAACACCAATTTGCCTTTCTGGAACTTTTCTTTATAGAAGAAAGAGTACCTGAGCAACATTTTTCTGATCCTGACATAGGCAGGAAATGGCAATGAAATTAATCAGTGAGTCAGCAGCCTCTGTGGGCAGCTTTCCCCATAATGGCAGCCTCCACACTACATCAAAACATGAATATGGCAAGATGTTGCCCATGTGATGTCAGGCAATGTTCTGAATTAGTGAAAAATGGTTGTTTCAGCACAAGGTGGGCAAAACCTGTATTTGTGAACATTTCCTCCCTTGATATATTCCCGGGAATCTTTTGGCATCCATGATCTCAACATTGGTGTTCAGTCCACTGATGGAAGTCAATGTCCTTAAGGACTACTTTTGAGTGACCTGGCATCGGAAAAAAAGGAAAAGAGAGCTTTTGGGTCTCATTTTCCTTGAGGCTATGAAGAAAACTACTGGGCACCTGAGGTAACTATTCTCAATGTGCCATCTCTGAATAAGGAAGGTGCAGATTTTACATCTACAAATTAGATACTTAGATCTAGACTGACACTATAGTGGGGCTTGTTTTATGTGTGACTCATTTGAATAGTATACACTCATCACAGCATCAACCTCTTGAGGTAGCCTTAATGAAAGAAGCTCATCAAGGATTTTTTGGCCAGTCTAAAAGGTCCAAAGCTTGAGCTGTGAAAATAGTTCCAGAGTTAAATATACTATATTCCTCCCTCACCGCTACAACCTCTTCTGTTCCCCCATGATATTTTTTTAAAGATTTATTTATCTATTTGAGAGAAAGGGAGGCAGAGAGAGAGAGAAAAGGAGAGAGAGAGAGAGAGAGAGAGAGAGAGAGAGAGCAGGAGGAGGGGGAGAGGGAGAGGCAGAGAGTATTAAGCAAACTCCAGGCTAGGCGTGGAGCCTGACTTGGAGCTCCATCTCATGACCTTGAAATCACAACCTGAGTCATAACCAAGAGTTGGAGGCTTAACTGATGGATGCACCTTGGCGCCCACCCCTTACAAAAATTTTTAAATGGGATGTTTCTAATTTAAAAAAATCCGGATTTCAAATATTTCCTTGTAAAATCAGAAACTCTGCCCATGCATGGCCTGACTTCTCATCTGGCTGGTGTAGAGAGGCTATGTCCTCCTTAGAGGGGGCATACACTCTGTAGTTAGCCTGAGCCCAGCATACTCTATTGCCTCACTCACTCAGAAGCTCAGTATATTGTTTTACTCAACTGCTTCCTTCCTCGTTTGCCTACTGGACTCTACATTCATCTTACGTTTATCTCCCTTTAATTAGTAAGTTAGTAAATGAAACTGTGGTCAGCCATTTGAATCCTCAGTCCCTCATTCTTCAGGTTGCATCTAGACCTTTTGCCTTATCTTCCCCTTCATTTTCCTCTCTTACAGCTAAAATTCAGAGTTCCCTTTACCCAGATCTCAATGACATGAAAACTTTGGCTCTTGGGAAGCCCACATACTATGGTTTACACTGAGACCTGTATCTTCTAGAAATAGTACCATTGTCTGTCTTCTTATGACTTTCAGAGGTTTATACTATTATTTGTATAGGCCAAGAGAGCTATGTGAGTCTGGTAGATACCTTCCTGAAATAAAGAAAACCAAGAGAGTAATTTTCTTTTTACCTTTGATGTTTATTTCATGTGATCTTTATTAGCATTCCAGGTAATTCTGTTAATAATAAATATGATTTTGACCCCTTGCTTATTTCTTGACCATTATGAATCAGAAGAGTGGGGTTCAGCTTTGTAAATGTTACTATTTTAGAATTGAGAAAATATTTCTTAAGCCTACATCTGGATCTCTGTATTATTGGGTAAGGCAGCTCAATCATCATAAAACAGTTCTCTGGCCTCTGGGGAAGAAATACCTCTTTTTCATCTGCATTTATGTATTCAATTTGAGTCACACTGTTAATAGACTATTTAAAGTACATGCTTTGGTTGATGTATTATTTTCTTGTTAATTCAAGTTGCTTCATCCGTGCATGTTTTATCTCCCTCTCGTGGCTAGTGGTTACTTAGTGCAGTTTTAAACCATTGATTTTGCTCAGGTCTGTGTAAAAGATCGAAAGTGAGAGAAACTTGAGGGAAGGTCACTTGTAGGAGACTACTGCAATAGTCTAGGTTTGTGGAATCATATTGGCGGTGGCCAAGCTGAAAGCAGTAGGATTGGAAAGAAAGGCATACATTCATTACCTGATTAAAAGGCAATGAGTTAGAAAAAAATCCTTGAGAGTATAATGCTAAGCAAAAGAAGCCAATCAGAGGAATACAAAGACCATATGATTTCACTCATATGTGGAATATAAGAAACAAGACAAATGAACAAAGAGAAAAAAAGAAAAAGAAAAAGCGAGGCAAAATGAGAAACAGATTCTTAACCATAGAGAACAAACTGATGGTTACCAGAGGGAAAGTGGGTGGGGGGATGGATGAAATAGGTGATGGGGATGAAGGAGGGCACTTGTCATGATGAACAATGGGAGATGTATGAGATTGTTGAATCACTATATTGTACACCTGAAGCTAATATAACACTGTATATTAACCATACTGGAATTAAAATAAAAGAAAAAGAAAAATTCTTGAGAAAGGAAGCCAAGAGGAATTTCTTCAAGCATTGAAAGAGCTTCTGCAAAAGGTTGTTTTCTAGAATTCTAGTTTCACAGGCTGTTGAAAGAATAAAAGTTTGAAAAGGTTAACAATTTGTTGTGCTTCCATTATCTCAGAGATTTTAATATGTTAATGTGCTTTGTGAACCTGCAAGAGTGTGATAAATTAGGTCACATTCACCAAATTTGTTTGAATATGGAATTCTTTTTGGAGGACATCTCATAGTATTAGTGTTCTGTGGAATACATTTTGAGATAAAAGAAGACAAGCAAGACACTGAGGACTTACTAATAAAGTGCCACCCTGGATTGAGAAGAGAGAATTTTCAGATAGTGCTTAAGTAACTTCAGAGAAGATACTTTCAGTATTGCAGTGTGCTATGAGACAACATCCAGGTGTCCCCTTCAAACTCAAGGAATTCACTTTGTCAACTTTGAGGCATGTTACCAACAAACAGCTTACAAAGGAGGTCTTGTCCAGAAACTTCTCTTGGATGAAGGTAGTTGCTTTACCCAAATACACAGTCCCTCCCCAGGGGCAGCCTGCATCCAGTGATAGTTGATATGAAGGTACAGAGGCTCAGCTCCTTGCTTTGATTCAGATTATTTCTGATATGTCATTCCAGTTAAGAGCTCCCCCAAGGGTTGGCTGAGACCTCTTTTAAAATGCATCATCATGGGGATCCCTGGGTGGCGCAGTGGTTTAGCGCCTGCCTTTGGCCCAGGGCACAAACCTGGAGACTGGGGATCGAGTCCCACATCAGGCTCCTGGTGCATGGAGCCTGCTTCTCCCTCTGCCTGTGTCTCTGCCTCTCTCTCTCTCTGTGTGACTATCATAAATAAATAAAAATTTTTAAAAAATGCATCATCATTCAGTTTCTCCTTTTGTCTTGTCTGAGCCAACTTTCAGGCAGGAAATTGGTGAAAGGAGAGGCCATGTCCCGTAAGGAAGGAATTAGCAACATTATGGCAAGTGTATGGAAGCAGTGATCCTCCCAGTTCTTCCCCAAAGGGATCTATAGTCATTTATTCAAGCTACCATACACTGAAAGGAGAATATCCAAACATTTCAAGGAATTTGGGACACTGAGTCCAAGTTGACATTGATTTCCATATGATCAACTGAAGTCTTTGTCACAAGTATGTCATAGTGGCCACTTTATGAAATTGGAGTTTAATGGGGATTAAGTGATAAATGGAGTCCTAATCCCATTTAATACAGGAACCCCTTGATCTAGGTCCTGGTTCACTATGTGTTCACCAGCTCCACGGATCTACCTAGTAAACCAATAATCATTTCTCCAGTACCTACATTATAATTTTCATGGACATTCTGGTCATTGGCTGCAACTTCTTCACATTTATTCTTTTGCCTATGGGGTAACAGCTCTCATACTGGGGAAAGCCAAATGGTAGCCTCTGAAACTTCAATCTTTCCCAAACAAGGCTATAAAATCAAAACAATATCACTTCATGGAGGAATGGCAGAGATTGGCATTACCCTTAAAGACCTATAGAAAAAAAGAAGACCTATAGGATACAGGGGTGGCAGCCCCTATCATATCCCTTATTCATTTAATTCACTAGTCTGGTCCCTATAAAAACCAAACAGATCCCAGGGGATAAAAGTGGATTATTACAAACTTAACGAAGTAATAGTCCCAGTTTCAGCTGCTGTATTAATTATAGTATCTGTGCTGGAGCACATTAACAGAGTCTCAGGTGAATGGTAAGTAGATATTGATCTGGTGAATGCTTTCATTTCCACCTCTGTCATGAAAGATGATCAGTTGAAATTCAAGTGGGATAGATAACACTATATGTACAGTCTTGCCACAGGACTATGTTAACTCTACTATCTTCTGTCGTAATATAGTCTAAATGGATCAAGACAATCTGGACGTCCATAGTACAACATATTGCTTTACCACATCTATGATACCGTGTTTATTGAGCCAGATTAAACAAGGAGTGGTACATCAGAAGCTTTGGAAGACTTGGAAAGACATACTTTCACCACAAGGTAGAGACAAACTCTTCAAAGATTCAAAGACTCCTATCAAGGCAGCCTGGGTGGCTCAGTGGCTTAGCACCACCTTCAGCCCAGGCCGTGATCCTGGGGACCCGGGATTGAGTCCCACATCAGGCTTCCTGCATGGAGCCTGTTTCTCCCTTTATCTATGTCTCTGCCTCTGTGTGTGTGTGTCTCTCTCATGAATAAATAAAATGTTAAAAAAAAAAAGACTCCTATCAGTAAAGTTTTTAGGAGTCCAGTGGGCTGGGCCATGCTGGCACATCCCCTCCAAGGTGAAGTACAAATTATTACTTGTACCTCCCACCATTAAAAAAAGAAGCACAATAACTGGAAAGCCTCCTCAGATTCTGAAGGCAACAACTTCCAAACGTGACAACATTACTCCAAACTATTCATCAACTGACATGGAAAGAAGCCTCTTTGAGTGGGAACTAGAGTAGCAAATGGCTTGGCGGCAGTTCAGTTTATGAAACAAGTAGCCCTACGGCCTGAGCCATACCACATGACAGTTCTTATGGTATTTGATATATCTGGTCATGGAGAGGCCATGTGAAGTTTATGACAAATCTCAGTAGGAAAATCACAACAAAGGGCACCGGGATTCTGGAGCGAGGAATGTCATCCTCTGCAGAGAACTATATGTTATTTGCAAAAGAGCCACGATAGAGTCTAAGATATAAGTGAGGAAGGAACCAAAACTCTCCATTATGAGTAGGATTCTGACAGTCTTGCCAAATCACAAAGTTTGGCAGCTCCAGAAGCCACTCTCCAAAAAACAGAAGTGGTACATCTGGGACCAGCATGAGCAGAGCCAAAGGGAGCAAGTAAATTGAATAATCAGGTCATTCAGACTCCTATGTTATCCACCACTATTGCACTGGTGCCTCTTTAGCTCACACCAGGGTGAGTCTGTTATGACCTGAAAGAAAAAATAGGATGAGCTTGGTTCATTGGTGAGCAAGCCTAATATATGGGTGAAGCTGTAATTAAACTGTTACCGCACTGCAGCTCCAATCAAGAATGGCCATAAAAGATAGCAGTGAAGGGAAATCCTTGTAAAGAGCAAAGTTTATGAAGTGTCATGGTCATACACTTAGAAATAGAAGTGTCTTATCCTGATATTAAATGTGTGTGTGTGTGTGTGTGTGTGTGTGTGTGTGTGCATACTCATGGGATATGGCAAATGTCTAGCTTGGTTGATGAAAGAGATAGGAAAGGAGGAAATTAGAAGGTCGTAGCCCAGAAAAAGTGGGAAAGAAGCATTATATAGCTTAGGGAGTGGGCACTCAAAAGTGTGAAGATCTTTGTATGATGTGTTAATTCACACTGGAGAGTATTCACTATGGAAGAGGCACTAAACCACCAAGTAGGCAGAATGACTTGGCCTCCCCAGTACTGGCACAGTGGGCACATGACCAGAGAAGCTATTCTTTCAAGGAGTAAGGCTATGCAAGGATCCAATAACATGGGTTCCCACTCTCCAAGGCCAACACAGGTACTATTGCTGTGAAATGTCTAACCTGCCAGCAACAGAGATGAGGATTGAGTTCTCAATATTATATAATTCTTAGAAGAGAAGAAGCTTCCATTTGATGGCAGAATAATTACATGGGACCTCTTCAACCCTGTCACTTCATCTTGACTAGAATGTGTATGTATTCTAGTTACGGCTTTTTCTTTCTTGCCCATATGACTTCATCCAGCACTCTCAGAGGGCTCATGGAATAACTGATCTGTTGGTATGGGATCCCATATATCACTGTAATTGACCAAGGGATTCACTTACAGCAAAGGGGTTCATACCATGGGAGCCACTGATCCTATTTAAATTCACCACCCAGAAGCTATTGACCAGATAGAGCAATGGAACTGCTCTTTGAAGGCAAAATTAGGGCACCAGACTAGAGATGTTGCTTTATAAATATGGGGCACATTCTTTAGGACCCAATATATACTCTAAACCAATGATCATTATAAGGTACTATGTCCCCAATATATAGGCTCCCTGGGTCCAGGAACTAAGGAGTGAAAGTAGAAGTAGTCCCATTTATCATCACCCTCAATAAACTACTTGAAATTTATGCTTCTATCTCCATAATGTTAGACTCTGCAGATCTAGAACTTCTGATTCTCAGATGTAGAATGTTTCCAACAAGGGACAAGCATGGGTCCCATTGAACTTTAAGCAGGTTGTCTAATCTCTTTGCGCTTTTGCCAAGGCCAGTAGGCAAAGAAAGGAGTCACCAGTCTGCCAAGGGTAATTGATCCTTATCATTAGGAGGAGAGATGGTTGTTGTTATATAACAGGAACAAGCAAGAATATGTTTAACTTCCAGGTGAACCACTACCACGTGTCTTGTTATTCTCTTGTTTAATTCTAACAGTAGCCATGGCCTAGGAATTGCATGTTGACCAGGAGGTTCAGACCCCACAGGATGAAAGTCTGAAACACCCTACCAGGTCATGCACCTAGACCAGCAGAAGGTGCTAGCTAGGATGTGGGGAATTTAGAATGAGCAGTAGAGTAGGATTACTTGTAGCCTTATGACCATTTGTAGCTGCAGGGGCTTAGAGTTTAGTCTACTAACTTTCTTCTATTCAGTTTCCCCAAGAACAGAGACCAACAAGAATACTCAAGTTGTTTTCCAAGATGGGGTGAACTTATGAGAAGCAAGTGGATTCATGTAGCACAAGAGATGGACTTGTGTGGATGTTGTGATGTGCTACCAAGATCCCCTCTTTAGGACTGAGCAGTCATCCCCCCAGCTGCCAGGAGGCCTTCCCCCAAGAATCACCTTTGGACAAAGGGAACTGTCTCACTCAATATCATGTCCTCTTCCTGGAGGCAGCTAGGATCCTGGACTACATGGGGAACAAAGGCCTTATGTCCCTTGCTCAACAGGATGTCTCTGAAAGGTCATCTCAGCATCAGAGCTTCCCAGAGAATCAGCTGAAGCCTCTGTTACAACTGTATTATAGTCCCGCCTCTCCTTTTGTTTGATACAGCTTTCCCCACTCTCTGACAGCTGTTGTAACTGAGAGTCCTCCCCATAAACCACATGCACATAAATCTTAGAGTCTTTCCAGGGGAACCCATCTCATGACAGATGTGAGATTTAAGGGTTCTCTCTATAGCTTAGGCAGCCTGATATAAATCAAATGTCTGATCACAGTCCGATGATTATGTTACACTAAATCAAGCTGGGTTTAATGGACACTCTACATCCTTCTCAATTTCCTACAGATATGGTGGGAACCCTGAGATTTCTTTTCAGTGTGACAGAATAGCTGGGTGCTTCAAAAGCTAAAGGAGTGTTAGTGTGCCTAGGAAGGGGTTTTGGACAAATGGTAGCGAGATCATGGTCCTGAGCCTGTGGTCTAAGAAGGATGATTGTTTGTTGCGTATCAAGGAACTTCTGTTAGCCCACACTCTTAACTAAGAATGGAAAGGGTGTGTTGGGTTCCTAGGAAAGAGATATGTCAGCAGATGCATGAACAAAAAAAAAAAATGCCAAAGATAAGCTTTTGTTTCTCCAAATGGAATATAGGCTTTGTGATGATTATGTTAGTTTACTACTTTCAAACCAGACTTGCCTGAAATGAAACATTTTTGATGAGCTTCAACATACATAACTCCAACCCCAACTTAAAAATTCCTGTGATCCATTAATTCTATCTTCGGTAGACGCCCCCAAAGAAACTCTTGTACATTTGAAAGAATGTTCACACAGCATTGTTCACTGTATCACAACTCGAAGCAGCCCAACTATCCACTTATACGATGGAATATTGAATATTCAGCAACAGAATATAACAGTTGAAATGAACTACAGCGAAATGCAAAAATATGGATGAATTTAACAACAGAACATTCCATGAAAAAAGGAAGCGCCAAAGGATTACATAGGATATGATCCCATTTTTATAACAGTACAGAAACTACTAAAAAGTTTTTTGAAAAGGTATTTTGTAAGAATACATATAGATGCAATAAAACATGAAATGCAGGCTGATGGTTTCCTAGGATAGGGGACTGTCAAGAGATGCTTGATTAGATGTACATCATTGTCATGGACCTAGCTTTTAGGCAGGTGGTGAGTAGGTCTATGATGTTTATCATGTTATGAGGTATTTTGGGACCCATACATAGATCACTGGTATGAGTGTATCATGAACCAAAGATTATGATCAATAATCCAATTCCAGTCCTGAAAGGGGCAAAAAAATAAACCAAAAGATGACCATATCTAATTTGCATCTGAAATGTTATTCAAGTTTTTAGTATTACCAAATTATATTATCCAGAGTAAGTACTCTAAGTTGACTCATTGGACCCCAGTCTGCATCCTTTTTAGCATGCAGAGGCCACAGAGTACAGTTCTCAGACTTCTTGCATCTTGAGATTCACAAATCAAGTGTAGTCAAATGAGACTTTGATTTAGAACTAAGGCCACATGAGAAGAGAGGTAAGATGTCACACCATTTGGTCAGTGCAGAGATGGTTAATAGAGAGGCAGTGTATTCAGGAGCAGGGGACTGGGATATTAGCTTCCTGAATCTGCAGTCTCCTGACCACTGCAGAGGCAACTACTCTCCTGACCCAGATCCACAGTTTGTATTGGGAGCTGTTCTTGCACGTTCAGCCAAGGGGGGGGAATTCTTTGCCTCCCACTGGCACAATAAACCATAAAATAGGCTTTAATAAATCCCTTTCTCTTAAACTTGCTGAATAGGTTCTGTTCTTCAGAAACTTAATACTGGCTGATGCAATACCCATAACAGATGTTTTCCTATTTCTCTATTAGCAAGATAATATTAAAAGAAAAACAACTGTCATTGATCAGTCCTTTTTTATTCAAAGCTGTCTTCTTATTGAAAAGGACCTAATCTTCCCTGTTCTTTAATTTAAATAGGAGTGACACATATAAATGGGAAATATGACAGATAAAAGTTTTTTTATTTCTCAGAGTTTATCTCATTTGAGATAGACAATATGGTCTTATACCAAATTGCTATGCACGGGTCATACTTCTTTATAGTGAAACAATATGGTACTTACTGAGTATTAAAATTCTACAAATGTAGAAAGGTGTGTGACACTGTGATAATTAAATAAAATTCAACTTGCTATTAAAGTCACATCTACTGAGATGTTCCTAATACATAATCGTTAATGAAGAAGGCTTACTACAATCCCAAAGTGACAGGAAATGTATGTGATGTGGATACTTACTCAAATAGGTCACTTAACTAGGAAAAAAAAAAGAGATTCAGTGGGGTATCGTTCATCTTCAGAGAATGGCTTAATCTCATGGCAGGAGTCCTGCCTGATTATGTAGTGTGGCTCTTCACTGAGATGTGCCTAGATTGGACAGAGTCTCTGCAAATGACACTTCCTGGGAGGACCCTTCTGTTTCCCATGTGTTGAATATGTAGCAAAATGACAATCAAGGACATGAAAAATTATAATGTAATTAGAGTAAGACCACTACTTACTGCTAGGCTCATCTTCCTGTGATTTGTTTTCTGCTGTAAGTGCAATTGAGCCACTTAAAACGATAAAGTAGAAGACATTTCATTAGCTGCCCAACTGAGCTTCCAGAAGGGCCAACCATACCTACAATGGGTGTTGAGGGGCATGCAGGAGAGTGTTGGGGGAAGAAGGCAAGAGAGGAAGGATTAGTTACAGCTAATTTCATCTGTGTTGAACACCTGACTAGAAGAAGCTCCAGCAGAGAATTTGAATTCTGATCCACAAAAAACCTAACATCAGTGGTAAATCTGATTCTTAGCTGGGGTGGAGACTGTTGGTCATGTGCAAGAGATAAGCCAGTAAAAGAAATTCACGGGTAGAAAGAGCCAGAGTGAAGCAAACAGAAAGACACACAGACACAAAGAGGCTCCATAGCCTCAATCTCCGTTCTACTAAGAGAATATAATCTATTCTTAACAATGCCTCAAAGCCATGCATGAAGACACACCAAGGCAACCTTCACAAGCCATCTGCTTAGATACTGACCAGCTGCCACATTGAATAGACAATAATTTCCACGACCCCACTATGACTTTCATGGGATGTGGGCACTTTTGCCTTCATGGGTCCTTTCTTCCATAAAAAAATTATATGTTATATTTTATGACTGTGGTGGTATAAATGCAAATATAATCTAGGCTGGATCCATTATTACATATCCATGGTCATTATTATCATTTTCCCCTTATTTTAAAAACAACTAAAATTAAGATATCTCTGTGAGCCCTGAAAGCATCATGGGGCACCTGTGCATAATATCATAGTACTGTGAACCTAATGGATGAGTCAGACCTGTGAATTTCTAGTACTTCTGAAGATTGGAACAGAGTCTCTGCAAATGACACTTTCTGTCCAATAAGGTATAGGGACTTCTGTAGAGCATTAAGTTATAATTTCAATCCTCCCTATTCATTTTAATAACTCTTCAGTTTTCCTTTTAAGGTGGACTTTAAATTCTCCACATACATCATGTAAAAAGGCGTGACTTGTTTGTCAGCAGATACCTCCGGTTCCAATACATCTGTAATCTGGCCGGCGGTTTTTGCATGGTTGTCATTCTCATCCTAGAAATTGGTGCATTCATTTCCCTGCCTCACTTGAGGAAGTATGTGACTTTGAACTGAGCCATCTTAAGGCATGATTCGCTTTCCAAAATGAGACTGTCTCCTCAGAGTATCAACTGAGGAGAAGTATTCAGGGGAGAGACAGAAAATTCATCAGAGGACATTGCAAGAGACCCAGTGCAAAACTTGCAGGGAAAGTGGAATAGATGTGACCAGCTTGTTCCAAATTTGATAAATTTTAACTGAGCGACTTGGCTCTAGAAGCCATCCTCTAGAAGCCTCGCCTCCTTGTCAGTCTCAAGGCCCAGAATTAAATTAGCAAAGGCCACGTAGTAATATCCACAGGGTGGATAATAGTAGCTATCAATATGACAGTTTCTCAGGGACCCTGTATATTAATAAAATATTTATAACTTTTGTTTGAGAATAGCTTTTGATGTTGATTTTAAGTTATTTTCAGTAGTTTTGCTTCTCTTTCTTAGTACTTCACAAGTCAAGTAGGGTATAGAGCAGATTTTATTACTATTTGGGGAGTCACAGGAGTGCCTGGATGGCTTGGTCAGTTAAGTGTCTGCATTCCGCTCGGGCCGTGATCCCAGGGTCCTGGGATGGAGCCCTGCATCAGGCTCTCTGCTTGGCCAGGGGTCTGTTTCTCCCTCTCCCTCTGCCCCTCCCCCCCAATTTGTGAGCATATTCTCTCTCTCTCAAATAAATAAATGAAACCTTTAAAAATAAGTATTTGGGGAGTCACAGATCCCTTTAAAAATCTGAAAAGCTGTGAAGTTGCCCTCTATAAAAAAAAAAAAAAAAAAAAAAAAAGCACTCACAGATCTCCTGGAGCTCATCCATGGATCACCCATTTGAAAAATCTTAATATAGGGGCACCTGGGTGGCTCAGTGGTTGAGCGTCTGCTCTCGGTTCAGGTCATGATCCTGGGGTCCTGGGATCGAGTCCCACATCAGTCTCCCTGCAGGGAGCCTGCTTCTCCCTCTGCCTTTATATCTGTGCCTCTCTTGAATAAATAAATAAAATCTTTTAAAAAATCTTCATACAGAGAAGATAAATAATTTAATTAATGGAATATTTAATAAATATATGTAGAATTATATGCCTAAGAAAATTAGGATTTCGCACTTTTCCTTTTCATGTGTTTATAGGAGTATTGACAGAAATTGATCATATAGTAAACCACAAAGCAAATCTTAATAAACTCCAAAAATAAAAGTAAACAGAGAACGTATCCTCAATATTTTCTGATCAGCATACAATTGAGGTAGAAATTATTAACAGAAGTTTGAACCAAAAATTCTAACTTTCTGAAAATCTTAAAACTCTCTCCAAGAAACTTGGATCAAAGCGAAACTCAAACTGTGCTTACAGACCACTTATAAAATAGCAAGGGTAATGCTGCATATCAAACACTTGAAATGTGGCCAAAGTTATGCTCAGAAGCAAATTTGTACTTTTAAATTCTTTCATTGTGAAATAATAATGGATGGAAACACGTAAATTAAACACTCAACCCAAGACATTAGAAAAAGAGAACAGCAACACAAACATAAAGGAAACATTAAAGATGGAATTAATAAAAATTTAGACAGAAATTGATGAATTGGAAAATAAGAAATTAGTGGAATTTATATTGAAATGTACACAATTTGTATGTACTTAATGAACATTGGTAAATTGTTCTGGCTCTTATCATCCTCAGGATATTCCTGAATGTTTGTCTTTTTTATTGTTTCTGGTAGTAATAAATGGAGTTATGGTATAGATTTTGAAGCTAATAAAAATATTAACTAAAAATTGTAAACCCTTTAGTGGCTTATGAAACAATGCCCTCTGCTTTATCTTCCTTAACACTTAAAACAACTCTGGTGGCTAGGTATCAGCATTCTTATGATTCCCATCAGACAGATAAGGAGACTGAGAGAAGCTGACCAACCTACTATATAGAATATTTCCTTAAATGCCATTCGTGATCATCTAACCCCAGACAATGAGGAGAGGTGAAACAGATGTCGGTGTATGTTTGAGAATTTTCCCATGCCGAACATCACTTTGCTCATTACCCCTGGAAAGAGGAATAAAACGCGTGCTATTGTGTTTAGAATTCAGACAGCAAGTACGTTTGGGCTTAATACTCAGTACTAAGAACCAGATAACTGAAGTTAGCCAGGAGAATGGTATGCTTCGTGCACCTTGTCTTCCGACCAGATAAAAACTGTGAGCCAATAAAAACTAGACCTTTGCTCTTCACCTGGGAATGAGAAGAAAATAAATCAATGAGAACCAATGATAGGACTGTGCCTGATGTTGCAGAGGTGTGAGATGGGAACCAGCGGGAGGATCCCAGGATCCGATGGATAGTAGCTGGGATGCTGTGCAGGGGGACAGCTCCGCAAAAGCTCAGCAGCCTTCTTTCGGCATCCATCCTGCTTAGGGCACACCCTGAGACACAGGTTTGCTTACTTTTGCAGCACCTTCATATAGGAAGCTAGTCCTGGGGAAATCGTGATGTCCATTTCCATTCACCTCAAAAATAAGGATGCCTCCCCACATGGACAGGGGATCCCAGAGCCAGCAGTAAAAAATATGTGCTATTTGGCAGTTAGTCCCATTTCTGTTTATTCCTTTTTGTCCATATCACTCAAATTACAATAACATCCCTTACCTTTTTTTTTTCTTTTTTTGTCTCCTCTATAGGGTCCTTAATTGGATGACAGCACGTGATTTGATCGACTAAATTTTAAAAGGTCTGAAAATGACTTGCCCTCAACCAGAAGACATTCTGTCCACCTGCCAAAGATTCTGTTATTAAAGAAAAGATGTCCTGATTCTGGATCTGATGTTTTTCTGCTTTTGACCTCTCCCACTACTTCGTAAATAATTCTACTGCAGACAAAGCCTATCTTAGTGTGGTTTTCAGAATCCCTAGTTCCTGCTATTACCCTCAATTTTCTCATCACGTGCTAAATAAAGGGTACTAAAAAGGTTTCTGTTGCGCAAATATCTTCCCCATTCACTTCCTAAAGTGCCAAGTTAGAGTCATGTAGCGACTCTCCATGTGAATGGAATATAACCTCAGGATCTTGAAGCAACAGAAAGTTTTATAATGGAGAAGATGGATACGGTGAAAAACAAGAATTAAGATCAAAGAAAGCAGAAAAAGGTAAAAACACTTTTAAAAAATGATAGACACAAGGAGAATAAGGTCTACTCTCAGTCTGATGGGATAGTATAACATTCAAATTATTACAGTTTTAGAAGGTAACCTGCCAATATGGACTAAGACTAATCACACATTCACTGTAATAGCAAATACTGATTTAAATTCTACAAAACTGCAGCACATGGGATCTGCCAAAAATCATATAGCCAGGGACTAGAGTAGCTGGAATCTGATCCTGGCTGGTCTAGCTCCAGAGCCTGTGCTCAGCATCCATGCTCTGTGCTTCTGATAGTCTTTGGCCTAATACTACTACGCCTAGACATTTGTTTCAGAAACACATTCAAAACTTTAAAAAAAGAAAAAGTGAGGGGCGCCTGGATGGTTGGGTCAGTTAAGCATCAGACTCGATTTCAGTCCAGGTTGTGATCTCAAGACCATGGGATCAAGTCCTGTGTCAGGCTCTGCGTTGAATGGGGAGCCTGCTTAGAATTCTCTCTCTCTCTCTCTCTGAAAAACAAAAAATAAATAGAAATAAATTTAAAAAGCCAAATGCACAAAAAAAGTTTGCAGCAGCATATTTGAAACAAAAAACTGTAATAAGTTAGGTGTAGAAGAGACTCAGAAGCATTAGTAAAGACCACCATCTACTGAGCACATATCCTTATATACCAGGCACTGTCCTTATGTACAGCATTTGTTTTAAAGATTTTATTTATTTATTCATGAGAGACACAGAGAGAGAGAGACAGAGAACATAGGCAGAGGGAGAAGGGAGAAGGGCTCCCTGGAGGGAGCCCGATGCAGGACTCAATCCCAGAACCCTGGGATCATGCCCTGAGCCAAAGGCAGACGCTCAACCACTGAGCCACCCAGGTGCCCCCACAGCCTTCTACTTAATCCTCACAGAAGACTGATCTTCTTCACGTTATCTACAAAGAAATGGGGGCTTAAGGAGGTTAAGGCACATGTCCAGGTTCACAGAACAAGTAAGAGACAGAGCCACGATGCAAATGCAAGCTGGCTAATTCCAAATTCCCTACTTTCCACTTCCACTCAGTCTTGTCTCTAGGAGCACTCAGGAGTGCTTGCATCTTTCCCAACCTGGCCTTGGCCTTCACTAACTAAAAGTACCTCAAGCAGTAAATCCAGGCAGGTGGGCCTTTGGGGAAAGCAGAATTAGCTAGCGTCAGGTCATGCAGATCCCCTCCACTCCCCCAGAGGCAGAGTCAAAGGCATTGCCCTGTGTCCTAGAAGGGATTCCCTACACCATTTCTGGAATGATATACAGGGGATTTGCTCTGTCAGACAGTAAGCAATGTCTCCATGGAAGTCCCAGGGGTGGGGTTGGCCAGTGTTAAGGGGAATAATTTAGAAGAGAAGAGAAAAGTATTTTCCCTTCTGACCTGAGGGGGCCCGTGTCTTCCTGTCTATACTGTTCTGGATTTAGAGGGAGAACCAGACAGAGAGTTGTCAGATCTAGCCGTTAAAAACACAGGATGCCCAAGTAAAATTTGAATTTCAGATAAATAACAAATAATTGCATATTCCACGCATATTTTATCTGGCAATCCTAACTGGATGGCATGTTTTCATTTTGTAAGAATGGGATGTCACTTTTCAGAAGATCATCTGTACATATAATATTGCTGTGCAGCATTTTGCCTTCAAACTTGACTTTCTCACTGGAAGGTCCAGGCTGATGTCTTACTCTTAGACTTCACCTCTGTGCCTAGCAAAGTGCCTGGCACACCATAAACATTCTCTCAATTCATCTGAACCCTAGGAGTAGGTTGAAATGAATAAATGAATGAATGACGGGAATTTATTATTATAAAGTAGAATATTTAGAAACGATTTCAACATCTTTCTGAAAAGTGACCTCCTCTGTGAAGCCTTCCCAATACTCATCCATGTCAGTCAGAGTTCTCCAGAGACACAGAACCAATTGGGTGTGTGTGTTTGTGTGTGTGCAAATATATGAGAGACAGAGAGAAGTCGATTTATTATAAAGAATTGGTTCATGTAATTAAGGAGTCTGGCAAGTCCTAAGATCTGCAGTCTGCAAGCTGACCCAGGAGAGCTGACCCAAGAGAGCTGGTGGCACAGTTTTAGTCCATAGGTTAGCAGGCTTGAGACCCAAGATGAGTTGATGTTTCAGTTTAAGCCAGAAGACAAGAAGAAAATCAATATCCCAGTCAAAGGCAGTCAAGCAGGAGGAATTTCCTCTTATTCTGGAAAAGGTCAACCTTTTTGTTCTATTTAGGCTTGACTGGTTGGGGCCCATCTACATCAGTATCAGTGAAAGCAATCTACTCAGTCTATCAATTTAAATGTTAAATTTATCTAAAAAACACCCTCACAGAAACACCCCAAATAACGTTTGACTAAATATCTGGGCATCCCATGGTTCAATCAAGTTGAAGCACAAAATTAACCATCACCTCATCCCCAAGCAGAATTAGTTGTCCAATTAGTTGACAAGTATATTTAAAGAAAAGTACAAGCCATTGGCCTAAGCACTTTAAAGTTATTAGCAACATTTTAAGTGTTGGCTATTCCCACTCCTCTACTAGCAGATTCTTCTAGTCTTTTTGGTCCTTTGCACACATTTCTGTGATGGCTATGCCCCAGCCCATTGCGGGTTCCTTCAGAACAGAAACTTAGTGCCTAGCACAAAATAAGACCTCAAGTATAGATTATTTTTAAAAATCTATTTGTCCTCTTCCCTAAGCATTGCTTTTTTTAAGATTTATTTATTTATTTATTTATTTATTTATTTATTTATTTATTCATGAGAGACAGAGAGAGAGAGAGAGAGAGAGAGAGAGAGAGAGAGAAGCAGAGACACAGGCAGAGGGAGAAGCAGGCTCCATGCCGGGAACCCAATGTAGACTCGATCCCAGTCTCCAGGATCACACCCCGGGCTGAAGGCAGGCGCTAAACTGCTGAACCACCCAGGGATCCCCCTGAGCATTGCTTTTATAGATAAAATGCTCTTAGTTGTTCTCAACGTGGAGGTACCAATGTGTTCTGAACATGAAGGACAGACAAGCTGCCCAGGGACATGCTATAGGGCATGGGAAAATCATGACCTAGTGACTGTGACCTCCATAAGCTGTTGCCACATCCTGCCATTGGATGGAAAATCATCATTTTATAGATGCCACTGCTGACATGACACATACCAATCCCATTTGGAAGCACCTGAAAAGATATGCTCATTTGTGTGACTCTCTGTAGGGTGATTTAGACCTTGCTATCTTTCTCCCCAAAATCTCCTCCACTTGTCCACTAGGGGGCTTGAATTTTAATCAATAATCATACATTAGAACAGTGCCTGCAGGTGCGGTCTATGGACTATCTAAATGAGAAAGTTTCAGGTCATTGTTGGAAATGCAGACTCATGAGCTTAAATCCAAACATATCATATCAGAATCCCTGGGGTAGAAAAATCTCAATTTTATTTTAGTTTTTCAAGGTTTTTTTTAAAGTAACCTCTACACCCATGTGGAGCTTGAGCCTACAACCCTGAGATCAAAAGTCACATGCTCTACCAACCGAGCCAGCCAGACGCCCTGAAAAAAATCTCAATTTTATTAAGTTCTCAAATTATTCTTAAATCCACTAAGGTCTGAGATCCATAGTTTTAGAGTTTTCAAAACACTTTCATATATTTAAAACTATCATCAAAACTTCTATTAGCCTGTCATTAGTCATATAATACAAATTAAGAAACAGAAACATTGTATTTATTTCCTAACACTTCTTTAAGAAATTACCACATACCTAGTGACTTAGCTTAAAACTGTACAATTTGTTCTTTCATGATTCTGGAAGCCAGGAATCTAAAATCTGTTTTACTGGACTAAAATCAAGGCATCAGCAGGATTGGTTCCTTCTAGAGGCTCCAGAAGCTTCTTGCTTCTTCCAGCTGCTAGAGATTGCCTTGGCTCATTCCTGCATCACTCCAATCCCTGCTCTGTCTCCACATTGCCTTCTCCCACATTTTCCTGCCCCCCTCTTTTTTCAAATTTTATTTTATTTAAATTCAATTAATTAACATACAGTGTATTATTAGTTTCAGAGGTAGAGTTCAGTGATTTACCAGTTGCATATAACAACCAGTGTTCATTACATTGGGTGTCCTCCTTAATACCCGTTACCCAATTACCCTGTCTCCCCATCCTCCTCCCCTCCAGTGTCAGTGTGTTCCCTATAGTTAAGAGTCTCTTATGGTTTGTCTCCCTCTTTGATTTCATCTTACTTTATTTTTCCCTCCCTTCTCCAATAATCCTCTGTTTTGTTTCTTAAGTTCCACATATGAGTGATATCATATGGTATTTGTCTTTCTCTGAGTTATTTCACTTAGCATAATATGCTCTAGTTCCATCTATGTTGTTGCAAATGGTAAGATTTCATTCTTTTTAAGATTTTATTTATTGGAGAGAGAGAGAGGAGAGGGAGAGAACACTAGCAGGGGAGAGGGAGAGGGAGAGGGGAGAAGCAGATTCCCCATTGAGTGTGGAGCCTGATGTAGAACTCAATTTCAGGACCCCAGGATCATGACCTGAGCTGAAGGCAGATGCATAACTGATGAGCCACCCAGGCACCCCAAGATTTCATTTTTGACACCTGGGTAATATTCCATTATATATATATATATCTTGCATCTTCTTTACCCATTCACCTGTCAGTGGACATTTGCAGACATTTGGCTATTGTGAACAATTTCTTCTTGTAAAGATTCCTGTGATTACCCTGAACAAACCTAGATAATCCAGAATAACCTCCCCATCTCAAGATACTAATGTAATCACACCTACAAAGTTTCTTTTCGAGACACGTTACCACATGCACAGGTTCCAGGGATTACAATGTGGACATCTTTGAGGACACAGCATGACTTGCTGAGATCCCTAGCTAGTGAATGGCAGAGCAAAGATGCAAACCAAAGACTTGTGTTTTCAAATTGAAAATTCCCACGGTTTGTCTGTATTGTCTGTAGGTACGTCATTGAGTGTGTGTTCCTCAAATTAGTTTCAGTTGGGAACTTGAATTGATTGGATGTGTGACAGGACAATTCAGAGCATAGGAAAAAAACTATGCTCAAGTGGAATGCCACAGCAAGAACCTTGAGTTTTCATGAGGTGCCCTGCAGTGGGCATCTGGAAAGATAAAGGTGGATGGAGAAGCACCGAGAACTTGAGATAACTTGGGGACAGGACTAGAGGCAATGCCACCAGCTGAGGAACTTCTACATTTACTAGAGACAAACCCTCTTCAGACTCCAAATTGGAGAACTTAAGGATACCCAGGGCCATAAAGGAAGGCTTGTAGTCTTCCTATCAAACTATGGACCCAAGCCAGTAGCACCAGCAGCACCTTGTTAGAACATAGACACCTAGACCCCACTTCAGACCAACTGGATCAGAATCCACATTTTAATGAGCTCTCCAGTGTTGTGTATGCACATTGAATTTTGAGAAGCACTGGCTTTTGTCACAGTCTTTCTCTTCATAGAAAAGTAGAGCTGTTCATGCCTTTCAGGTTCAGGGCATCATTATGATCTGAAACTGGTCATTCTTAAAGTGATGCTGTAAACTCTACATGAGCTGACTGATATAAAACACAGAGGAAAGGTCTAGGTCAAGATGCCCTCAAGGTTATCTGTTGTCAAGTTGGGATAGATACTGGATTCATTAAAAAAAAAAAAACAATTCCAAGCAAAAGAGGACAAGAGTCAAGGACATTCTTTGAACATAGCCTCTGTTCAATTTAAGAAATCTGGAAAACATCCAAGTATGATCTTAGAGCTGTAGTCGTGTAATGCTAAAAGCTACTGCCAGGTCAGAATAAACTGAAAAGAAATGTAAATGTCACCTGAATATAATATAAGAATGTATGTCATCCAAAGGTTAGCACATTAATAGAAGAGCAGATGTAAAATATGAGAAGTAATTACAAAGCTTTATTCAATTATTTTTAGAAAAATCAATTACTCGAAAAGTTATATATGACTTATGACTTATGTTCTAATTTGGTTAAGCCTGACATGGATACATTTATTCATCCAACTAGGCAAACATTTGTTGAATCCATCCTACAAGTCAGGAACAGTGGATATAAGGTAAACAAGACACAGAATTTATTCTCAAGAAATTCACAGATGAGACATATAAATATTTTGTTTGTTTTTGTTTTTTAAAGCGCAGTATAGGGTAGTAAGTTCTGGGCAGTAAGTACAAGATATCAGATGTAGATAGGAAGTATAGGGTAATGATAAGTGTGTGTAATAAGTACAAGATAGTAAGTGCAGGGTAATAGCTACAGGGTAATAAGGCACAATCTGTGACAGAAGCAAAAAGGAAGAAGCAACAGTGTTGGTGCATAAATTAGAAGCAATAGAAATTTTAGAAAATACAAAAGGCAGGAAGAAGAAAATAAAAAGGATGTACCAGGGGTGCCTAAGTGGCTCAGTTGGTTGAGCATCTGACTCTTGATTTCAGCTCAGATCATGATCTCTGGGTCATGGGATCAAGCCCTGAATCGGGTTCCATACTCAGCAGGGAGTCTACTTGGGATTCTCTCTCTTCCTCTGACCCTCCTCCTCCCCATCATGCTCTCTCTCTCTCTCTTTCAAATAAATAATCTTTTTTTAAAAAAGCATATACAGACTCACTATAGGATTTCACAATTAAACTTTTGCCATGTACCCTTTAGGACTTTTCCCCAAGCACACATATCTTGTATTTACTTCTGATTTACAAGCTGAACCATCCGGAACTGCTCCTTTTATAGATTGAAAATGATTGACTATTGGCAAGTTCAGATGGTTCAACTTAACACTTTCAAAAATGTCTGGAGATAACTTATAATAGTAAAATACATAAAACAGATTTTTAAAAAAATGAGAACAGAATGCGCTGGAAACAGCAGGTATATAAATGGTCCCTGGTATCTGATATGCATTAATTACTGCCTTTGCACATTATAGTGTGGCTGAGTTTCCTGGCAGCTAAACAAAGGCTGAAAACCTATTTTGTTATTAAAATTCTCTTTATAATTAAAGGAAGCACATGTTATTCACCTGGAAAAATGAACTTTTCCTCCCAGTGAAACAAAAGTAATTTATTATTTTAAATGATGCTCCTTACTTGACTCTCTTCATTGGAGCAAAAACCAACGGTGGCCTAATTTAATGCTGGGAGAGAATTTCAAGAAGCTGAAGGTTTGGAAAACTAACAAATCTCTCAGACTCAGTCTCAGAAAACTACTTCAAGTGAGCTTTTACCAAGTGTCAATTTATAGACAAATTAGCTCCTAAATTCTCTTGAAGTGCTGGTCATCTCTGTCATTAATTAGCACTTCGTGTATTTTAGGTGCCAGGAATGTTGTCAGAGTTAACTTTCTTCAATGACAATTTCTTTAGGAACCTGGTTCTTCCCCAAGCAAAAAATCATTTCTACACAGAAATGATTTCTACTTACATTTGCTCAGGGAGGAGGCCAGAGATGACCTCAGGTGACTTCTCTGAGGAAATGTCACATTATCAGGCCTAATGAGAGCTGAAATGCTGAATGTCTTTCAGGGTCATTTAGTGTGTCCAGTATTTCTGTGACCTTGCTTACCCCTAGAGACATAGCTATCATTTCACCCTTTCTGGTTCCTGCCAACGCCCAGGAACCTAAGCCCGTTCTCTCTGTCTTTACTTCTTTTATATTTCTGTTTTTTCCACCCTTTCTCTCTGCATCACTTTCAACATATCCTCCAGGAAGAGAGGATTTGACTGAGTTATAGCTATATGGAGCACCTTTATGAAGCAGAATAAGGTGACCACATAGGCTGTGGGTTAAGAATAAGGGCCCAACATGCAACTCTTTTGTGTGTGTGTGTGTAGTTTTAAAATGTATTTATTCATGAGAGACACAGAAAGAGAGAGGCAGAGACATAGGCTGAGGGAGATGCAGACTTGCTGCAGGGAGCCCAATATAGGACTTGGTCCCCGGACCCCGGGATCACGCCCTGAGCCCAAGGCAGACACTCAACCACTGAGCCACCCAAGACCCCCCTGCATACAACTCTTAATCTTAGGGTTGTGAGTTTGAGTTCCACTTAGGACACTTAAAAAAAAAAGAGTAAGGGCTCTAGAGTTAGGCAGACAGAAAGACCTTGGGTTCAACCCCAGCAACTCCACTTCCTACCTTGTGACATTGGGCTGGTTACTAAGACTCTCTGAAGGCATGTGCGGGCCACAAGACATATGTTTAAAGTTGGATGGTTATTGAGAACTTTTTCAATCTTGTCAGGGTATCTTTTTAACTGTATGTATATTATTAGCAAGATGCATTTAATAATATTCTGACCAACTTCATAGAACAGTCGTAAGATTAAATAAAATAATTAAACGAAGACCTCAGCCTAATGTTTGATGAACAGTAAGTGGTCATTAAATATTTAGCTATTATTACCATGTTCAGCTCTTGACAACTACTTTTGACTCTGATTTCCAGGTCAATAAATTTTGGCCAGGTAACCAGCTCATATGCCCCTAATCCTGCTAACTTTAAATGTGAGGAATTATCTTTTCTTCTAAAGAGATGATAAATATGGAAGGCAATTAGTGCTTTACATATTGTTCAGAAAGATCTCATTTTTGCATGAAATGGGATGCATTTAGCATTGTAAGCCTGGAAGATATAGTTTGAGCTTTAAATAATTAAAGACATTATTACAAACTATTTTCTTTGACTACAGAAAGAAAGAACTAGTAGAATAGCATCCTGAGAGACTGGCCAAGATTCATCTACTTTTGTTTCTTAATTATTTCCTAAACATAAATCTTGATGCCACAGCCAGATTGGGAGCTTAACACAAAACTATATATTTCAGTTTCTTTTTAGTTCCCCAAATTCCTAAGCAAATAAATAATAGATTCTCCAAAAGCACGCATGGTCTCTCTCATTGAAGACATTTAAACATTAACTGAGTGGTAAATGGAAATAGCCTGCGTTTTTTGATGGTGGTGGTGGTGGAATGCAAACTTGTGCAGCCACTCTGGAAAACAGTGTGCAGTTTCCTCAAAAAGTTAAAAATAGAACTATTGTGCAATCCAGCAATTACACTACTAGGTATTTAACCAAAGGACACAAAATAGTGATTTAAAAGATACATGCGGGAACCCAGGGTGGCTCAGCAGTTTAGCACCACCTTTGGCCCAGGCCTGGAGACCCGGGATCGAGTCCCACGTCAGGCTCCCTACATGGAGCCTGCTTCTCCCTTTGCCTGCGTCTCTGCCTCTCTCTCGCTCTGTGTCTCTCATGAATAAATAAATAAAATCTTTCAAAAATAAATAAAAAATTAAAAGATACATGCACCCCAATGTTTATAGCAGCATTATTTACAATAGCCGGATTATGGAAGCAGCCCAAGTTTCCATCAACAGATGAATTGATAAAAAAGATGTGGCATATATATATATATATATATATATATATATATATATATATATATATTATTCAGCCATAAAAAAGAATGAAATCTTGCTATTTGCAATGATGTGGTTGGAGCTAGAGACTGTATTGCTAAGTGAAATAAGTCGGAGAAAGACAAATACTATATAATTTCACTCATATGTGGAATTTAAGAAACAAAACAGGTGAACATAGGAGAAAAGAGAGAGAGGCAAACCATAATTACAGACTCTTAACCACAGAGAATAAACTGAGGGTTGTTGGAAGGAAGGTAGGCAGGGAGATGGGTTAAATGGACGATGGGCATTAAGGAGGGCACTTGTTTATGACTTTCAAGGTATGGAGCAGAAATTCTCTTGGAGTCTTTTGAAAATGCTGTGCTTTTATCGTTCTATGCCCCCTACTCCACATTTATCACGGTATTTAGCCGAACTATGGTTGCATAGGAAACAAGACAGACCCAGGTCACTTCCACTTCTTGTGGCTCCTGCATTAAAAAAAAGTTTTAGGGGCACCTGGGTGGCTCAGTGGTTGAGCATCTGCTTTCAGCTTAGGTCATGATCCCAGGGTCCTGGGATCAAGCCCCACATCAGGCTTCATACAGGGAGCCTGCTTCTCCCTCTGCCTATGTCTCTGCCTCTCTCTGTGTCTCTCATGAATAAATAAATAAAATCTTTTAAAAAAGAAAGAAATTTTGCTTTAAAATATTTCTTGATTTCACTTTCTTCTCTCTGTTCCCACGGCCATCATCCATACCCAGATCTCTCATAACTCTCCTTTTCAATCTCTGCTGCTGCCAATTTATTCATTTGAAACACTGCTTTCATTATATCATGCCTGTTGAAAACATACAGCAATGGTGGAGACTAATCTTTGCACATTTTCATCATTTACTTAACAGTTTATAGTTTTACATGCTATTTTATTCGATATACTGCAAACTCTGTGAAAGGCAGGGACGGTATCTGTTTTGCTTACCATTATACAACAATTCCTAAGCATACAATAAATATTTTTTGCTTGACTAGAGTTTTGGACACTCTTGTACATGAATAGTAGGAACATAAATTGTAGGGAAATTTTCCAGTGTATTTATATGCATAGAAAAACTGCTAGGGAAACACAAACAATGTTAATAGTGGATATCTCGGAGAAGTGGGATTATGGATGGCTTTTATTTTCTGGGTCATCTAAAAACAAAACAAAAACAAAAGCACCCAGTTCCAGTATTTTCCCTTAATCTACTTAAATATGTCTTTTCCTTCCTTCCTTCCTTCCTTCCTTCCTTCCTTCCTTCCTTCCTTGTTTCCTTCCTTCCTTCCTTCCTCCCTTTCTCCCTTTCTTCCTTCTTTTCCCTCTCCTTTTGGCTTATCCTTTAAAAGTGCCTTCATAACCCTGCCTTATGATATATGGGAAAATTGTTAAGACAGTACATCCTGTGGAGAAAAAGGAACACTCATGCACTGTTTGTGAGAATCCAAACTGGTACAGCCATTGTGGAAAACAGCATGAAGTTTCCTCAAAAACTTAAAAATAGAATTACCATATGACCCAATAATTCCACTACTGGGTATTTAGCCAAAGAATACAAAAACACAAATTCGAAACAATATATGCAGCGCTGTGTTTATAGCAGCATTATTTACAAGAACCAAATTATGGAAGCAGCCCAAATGTCCATCAATAAACAAATGGATTAAAAAGATGTAGTACACACACACACACACACACACACACAATGGAATATTATTCAGCCATAAAAAAAAGAATGAAATCCTGTCATTTGCAGCAACATGGATGGAGTTAGAGAGTATTATGCCAAGTGAAATAAGTCAGAGAAAGACAAATACTATATGATATATGTGGAATTTAAGAAACAAAACAAATGAGCAAAGGAAAAAAGAGTAAAAAAACAGACTCTTAACTATAGAAAACATACAGATGGTTGCCAGAGAGGAGGGAGGAGGAATGAAACAGATGAAGGGAATTAACAGTGCATTTACCATGATGGGCACTGAGTAATGCAGAGAATTGTTGAATTGCCATATTGCACACCTGAAACTAATATAACTGAATTTAAATTTTAAAAAGAGAGTAAATCCAGGGCAGCCCGGGTGGCTCAGCGGTTTAGCACCGCCTTCAGCCCAGGGCCTGATCCTGGAGTCTGGGGATCGAGTCCCACGTCAGGCTCCCTGCATGGAGCCTGCTTCTCCCTCTACCTGTGTCTCTGCCTCTCTCTTTCTGTGTCTTTCATAAATAAATAATAAACAAAATCTTAAGAGAGAGAGAGTAAATCCAAAGAGTTCTTATCACAAGAAGAAATTTTTCCTTCTTTCTTTTCTTTTTATTGTATTTATGAAAAATGGATGTTAGCTGAGCCTACTGTGATAATTATTTCGCAATATCTGTAAATCAAACCATCAAGCTGTATGCCTTACACTTACACAGTGATGTATGTCAAGTATTTTTCAATAAAGCTGGGGGTGGGGAAGCCCTTCAAAATCTAAACCCATCTTACTAGATGTCCCACTGGTCTCTCATTAGAAAGCCCTCCTCCAGTTAATTTTTTTATATATTTTATTTATTTATTCATGAGAGAGAGAGAGAGGCAGAGACACAGGCAGAGGGAGAAGCAGGCCCCATGCCAGGAGCCCAACGCGGCACTCTATCTGGGGACTCCAGGACCGCGCTCTGGGCCAAAGGCAGGCGCTAAACCACCGAGCCACCCAAGGATCCCCACCTCCAGCTAATTTATCCATCCACCCATCCAAAAAATATTTGAGAGCCCATGACTTGCCTGGCACCATGGAAGGTAGGAAACAGACTCATGAACAATTCATTACACTCCAGTGTGGTTGATGATATATTAGAGACACATACAGAGGCCTATGGGAGAGCTATGGAGGGAGTAGCTGACTTTGCCCAGTTGTTAAAAGAGGCAGGGGAAGTATCTGGAAGAGAAAACCATATTTGAATGGGACCTAGGAGAGGGATTTAGTCAGGCAGGAAGGTGGATGAAAAATATTCTAGGCAGAATGGGTAGCTTATAAGCAATTCCATAGGGGGTGCCTGGGTGGCTCAGGCAGTTAAGCATATGCCTTCAGCTCAGGTCATGATCCCAGGGTCCTGGGATCAAGCCCCATGTTGGGCTCTGTGCTCATCAGGGAGCCTGCTTCTCCCTCTACCTCTGCCTGCTGTTCCACCTGCTTGTGCTCTCTCTCTCTCTGTCCCTCTCTGTCAAATAAATTAATTAAATCTTAAAAAAAAAAAACCATGACCATGAGGCCTGCAATTTCATGCATTCCATTGGAAATACAAGTGTCTGTTTTACATGGGTGAAATATCACATCCTTGGATCTCAGTCCACAGGTGGGAGTCACTATCTACAATGAGATAGCTTAAGTCCTGTTTCCTCCAATAAGTCTCCCTGGATGCTCTTGGTACCCTGGGGCTTCTTCCTTCTTGCAGACCCATTGCCCAATTATTTGGCACTTGATTCAAGACGTCTTTTATTATTCTGTTTTATTTCTCCCATCTGGTTTGCATCGTTCTTAAGAGCAAAGAATGCACCTTCTATTCATTTCTCTCATACCCACTTCAGTACAGTCAGTGTACCATTGTGCATCATAAGTTCTTAAAACTCATTGCCAACTGATAGATGCATGGCCCTTTAGCTTCTGTTTTCAGTTACAAGACCATCTGAATGGTTAATTCTCAAGGTGACCCACTGGAGCATTTTGATAAACCACTGGGATAAGTACTGATGTGCAATCATCCCAAACCATCTTCTGAATCTTCTCTCACAGTAGAAAGGGCAGGTCTACCACTGGTGCAGAACCAGAGTTTCTATAAATAAGGCCTGCTGTGGCCCCATCAGACCTTTCACTGCTGACTGAAGAGTGGGGGGTATTTAGTAAACTCCTGAGATCACTAAAGTCTGAGGTAATCTCTTATGCCTCATTAATCTGCAATGTTTGAAGTAATCACTAATGTGCAATAAATCTCTAGTCTCTGAAGGTTTAAATCACACAGATGTGTTGCTTCAGATGAATAACAACAGAAATGATTTTGCCATCCAGTCACTGGACCCACATTTAGGGAACTGACAGTGTTCAAAGCACTGAACTGGGGTCTTTTCCTGTGCCTCACACTTCTGTGTCTTCACTGCTCTATGTCATAGTGGAAGATGGACTAGCTCACAAAAAAGTGGACTGGAAGTTCTGTGAATGCAAAGGAAGTGGTTATTTAGTTTTCAAATAGATCAAGGGAGGGGCGCCTGGGTGGCTCAGTTGGTTAAGTGTCCAACTCTTGATTTTGGCTCAGGTCATGCATGATCTTAGGGTCCTGGGATCAAGCCCTGTTTTGGGCTCCCCACTTAGGAGGGAATGTGCTTGAGGATTTTCTCTTTCTCACTCTCTGCCCCTCTCCCTGTTGTCCCCCAACCCCTGCAATAGATAAATAACTCTTCAGAAAAAATAGATCAAGGGAACTTTTCCTATTGATTTAAGGGTAAAGACTTCAAAGTTCTTTCATTCCCCCATTCCCTCCTTCTTGCCTTTAAAAAATGTTTATAGAGAATCTAGATCAGATACTCTACTTGAAACCAAGGATATGATGATTAAAAAGAGAGAGAGAGAGAGAGAGACATAAAAGATACAAACTTCCTGATATAAAATCAGTACATCCTAGGGATATAATTTACAGCCTGGTGACTATAGTTAATAACACTGTATTGCATATTTAAAAGTGCAAAACAATGAAATCTTAAAAGTTCTCATTACAAGCAAAGGTCATTAACTACATATGCTGTTAATGACAGATGTTAACTAGATTTATGGTGGTGATCATTTTACAAAATATACAAATAGCAAGGCATTACGTTGTACACCTGAAACTAATGTAATGTTATGTGTCAGTTATACCTTAATTTAAAAAAAGAGAGAGAGAGAGAGAGAGACAAGATTTCTGCCCATGTGGAGCAATAATATTTTTCACCTAGAAAGCAGAGTTGTCTAGAGCTCTCTATTCCTTTGATCTACTGAATACCCATTTTATGCCAGGCATTAGTAGGGTCAAAATAGGTCATGGGAGTTATATATGTCCATTACTTGAAAGGAGGCCTTTTATTTGGATGATGATAATAGTAAGTACTTAGAGCATGAGATTCAGATTTAAAAGACTTGAGTTTTCCCCTGCGTTATATTAAGTATGTGAACTGAGAAAATTCTTTCTTTCTTTGTGCTTCTGTTTCCTTATCAACAAAACTGGGAGAGTAATAAATAGCCAATTCTTGGGGTTTTGGGGAGCATGTAAGATAACGCTCTATGCGTCTGGACCTGCCTATCTTACTCCCTAAATTGTCTTTCCTACCTCCCCATCCCTCTACCTCACTAACTCCTACTTATCTTTGAAACCCTGGCTTAAGTAGTATCACTTCCTGTCAGGAGTATTTCTCTTTCTATCCCTAATGATGTTAAGCAGTCTCTCCTCTTGGCCATCATTGTACCCATCCAGGCTTTTATATTGTAATTACCACAAGATACTGTCCTACAGAAGGGTAGAGCCTATGACTTATTCACAAGTTCTGCACCTAGCATAGTGCTTGGCTCATAAGCAACACTTAAAAATCTGTTGAATAAGTGAATAAAAAAGATATTGGGAAAAAGATATATTTGAAAGTATTAAACCAATGTAAGGTACTATTCTCAGCATCATTCTGGGACAGGGGCACTGCAACCAAAAGAGGACTTGGCATGACTGAGCAATAGATGTGTATTCTATTAGTCCTCCGATATTTTGCCATTTTTAAAATCACCACAGCATACTCTAATCTATCCTGACTGATAAAGTCACCAACTTAAGTTGGAAAAAAAAATAGAGCAATTTCCTGGGAATATAAACATGCTAATAATATCAAAAGCATGTAGAAAAAACTTGCCTAAAAAGTATGTACCTGAGAGTTGAACCATAATACGAAGAATCTTGTATACTTTATAGGGGGTGTTAAGTCTCCGTTGACTTGAGTCTCTTTAAAATCTAGAGAAATTTCTCTAGATTTCTCAGCACTGAAGCAGGAACCAAATTCTGAACTTACATCAGAAGGAAATTAGATGCAATACTTTTTGAAACAAGGCTTTTAGCAAAACTTGTTCAAGGATCTTCTACTAACACAATCACTGCTTATGTGGCCTATTCCTTGTACCTCTTCCCTAAATGTCAATGGTAATGAGGAGTGTCTCATGATTTTCTACTCCATGAGTACAAAAGAGTGAAACATTCTTTTATGGGTTTAGTTATGTTTTCTTTTTTGTTTGTTTTTATTGTGAAATACACACACCACACACCTAAGTACATGAAATGTATATTTGCAACTTAACAAAAAAAAAAACCTATAAAGTGAAATTCATATAGCCACTACTTGGGTCAAGAAATAAAACGTTGCCAAGACTCCAGAAGTGCCACCACGTACTCCTCTCTCTGGAGGAAACCACCGGTCTGGCTTTTGGGATAATCATTTTCTTACTTTTCCTTGAAGTTTTACTGCAGTAACTATTTTAAAATGTGTTATACCACATATATTGTGGTAAAATTTATGTACAACAAAATGTACCTTTAAAGGATATAGTTTAGTGAGTTTTGCAGATGTACATACTTATGTTACCAGTACCCTAATCAAAATACAGAATTTCTATCACTCCAGAAAGTTTCTTTGTGTCCCCTTGCAGTAAATCTTCTAGGTCCCAACCCCAGACTACCACTAATCCACTTTCTATCACTATCGGTTAGTTCGGCCTCCAATAGAATTTTACATAAATAGAACAATACAGTATATATTGGCTTCTTTCACTCAGCATAATCTATGTCTGATTTTGAACAGAATCATAGTGTATGTCATGATTTTTTTGAGTCTTGCTTTTTTTGGTCAACATTTATAAAATTCATCCATAAATTTGCATGTACCTATAATTCATTCAGTTTTATTACTGTATACAAACCATTGTATGACTACAACATAATTTATTTATCCTGTTATTAGTACAGTTGGGATATTCTATAGTTCCACTGCTGACATGTACTGATTCTGTAAGTTGATTTTATATCCAGCTAGCTTGCTTGCCTTCTTATTAGTAATAGCAACTCCTCTGTAGATTCTTTTGGATTTTCAGTGCATATATATATATTCATATTATCAGTGAATAATGACATCAATCCATAAAATCTCTATATGTCTTATTCATTTTTCTTGTTTGTGTGACTGCTTTCACAAGAACCTACAATACAAAGTCAGATAGAAGTGCTGATAGCAGTATCCTTGTATAATTCCAAATCTCAAAGAAAAAGTTTTTTATTTTTTAAAATGTTTATTCTCGTGTAATTATTATACAGTGTTAATATTAGTTTCAGGTACAAAATATAGGGATCCAACAATTCCATACATCACACTGTGTTCATCACAAGTACAGTCCTTAATCCCCATCACTTATTTCACCCATCCCCCCATCCTCCTCTTCTGTGGTAACCATCAGTTTGTTCTCTTAATTAAGAGAGAAAATATATACTATTTTATGTTCTATATTCTTATGTATATCACATCTTCTTTATCCATTCATGTACCAATGGACACTTGGGCTGCTTCCATAATTTGACTATCTTTGGCTTGAGAGGATGTCTATTACCAAAATACAGAAAATAAGTTGGCAAGGATATGCACAAATTGGAATTCTTGGACATTATTGGTAGGGATGTAAAATGGTACAGCTATTGCAGAAAACAGTATGGTGGTTCCTCAAAAAATTAAAAATAGAATTACCATATAATCCAGCAATTTTACTTCTGGGTATATATCCAAAAGAATTGAAAGCAGGATCTTAAGGAGATATTTCTATTTATTCATGTTTTTAGCAGTATTGCTTATAATAGCCAAAATGTAGAAGCAACCCAAGTGTTCACTGACAAATGAAGAGACAAACAAAATATATTTATACACATACAATGGAATATTATTCTTCCTTAAAAAGGAAGGTCAGACATATGCTTTAACATAGATGAACCTTGAGAAATGAAATATGCAGCCCAAAAAAGGAGAAAAACTATATAATTCCACTCATATGATGTACCTGGAGTAGTCAAATTCATAAAGATAAAGAGTAGAATTGTTGCCAGGAGCTGAGGGGGTGGATGGGAGATAGGAAATGGGGAGTTGTTGTATAATATAGAATTTCAGTTTTGCCAGATGGAAAGAATTCTGGAAAACCCAATACCCCTTCATGATAAAAACCCTCAGTAAATTAGATATAGAGTGGAACTTTCTCAAACTGATTAAGATCATCCACAACAAAACCTACAACTAATATCATGCTTAATGATGAAAAACTTGAAGCTCTCCCACAAAGATCATGTACAAGCAAGAATATCGCTTTTCATCATTCCTTTTCAACATCATATTGGAAGTCCTTTTAAAAGGGAAGAAAAGAAAAGATATACAAGATAGGGAAGGAAGACATCAAACTGCTTCTGTTTGCAGAGAACATGATCATGTATATGGAACACTCAAAAGCATTGATGAAAACCTCCTGTAACAAATAAGTGATTATAGTGAGGTTGCAGGATACAAGGCTAATGTATAAGAATCAATTGCTTTCCTATATACCAACGTGAAGAAGTGGAATTTGAAACTCAAAACGTGACACCATTTAAACACTAGCACACTCCCTCAAAATGAAATGCTTAGGTGAAAAACTGACAAAATATACATAGGACCTATATGAGGAAAACTATAAAACTCTGGTGGAAAAAATCAAAGAAGAACTAAATAAATAAATAAATGAAGAGATATTCTGTGTTCATGGATAAGAAGACTTAATATTGTCATGATGCCAGCTCTTCCCAACTTGATCTACAGATTCAATTCAATTCCAATAAAAAATTCCAGCAAATTAGTTCGCAGCCAACACAATATTGAAAGAGAATAACAAAGTTGGAGGATTTATACTACCTGACGTCAAGATTTACCATAAACCTGTGGTAATCAAGATAGTAGTATTGATGAAAGAATCAATAAAGATCAAGGGAATAAAATAGAGAGATGAGAAATAGACTCCAAAAACATAGTCAGCTAATCTTTGGCAAAGTAGGAAAAGCAAAGCAATGGAGATAAGATAGCATCTTCTACAAATGGTGCTAGAGCAACTAAACAACTACATGCAAGGGAAAAAAAGAACCTGGAGAGAGACCTTAAACCCTCTACAAAAATTAACCCAAGATGAGTCATAGAAAGACCTAAATGTACAGGTCTAAATGAAAAACTATAAAGTTCCTAGAAGATAACATAAGAAAAAGCCTAGATGACCTTGAGAATAGTAATGAATTTTTAGATACAACACCAAAGATATGATCCATGAAAGAAGTAATTGATAAGTTGGACTTAATTAAAATTAAAAACTTCTGCTCTGTGAAAGACAATATCAAGAAAAATCACAAAACAAGCCACAGTAGGCAGAAAATATTTTCAAACATCTGATTTAGGACTATTATACAAAATCAACAATAAGAAGACAACCTAATTTTAAAAATAGGCCAAACACCTTAAGAAAAACCTCACCAAAGACAAAATACAAATGGCAGCTATTTCCATGTTTGGCATAAGAAGAGATATTCCATATATGTCATACAAGAAATGCAAATTAAAACAATAAGATACGGGATCCCTGGGTGGCGTAGCGGTTTGGCGCCTGCCTTTGGCCCAGGGCGCGATCCTGGAGACCCAGGATTGAATCCCACGTCGGGCTCCTGGTGCATGGAGCCTGCTTCTCCCTCTGCCTGTGTCTCTGCCTCTCTCATTGTGTCTCTCATGAATAAATAAATAAAATCTTAAAAAAAAACAATAAGATACTATTACACATGTATTACAATGGCTGAAATCTAGAACATTGACAACATCAAATGCTGACAAGGATGTGGAACAACAGGAACTCTCATTTATTGCTGGTGGGAAGGCAGTGCCACTTTGGAAAATTGTTTGGAGGTTTCTTATGAAACTAAACATACAACCCAGCAATCATGTCCCTTGGTATTTACTCAAAGGAATTGGAAACTATGTCCACATGACACCTGCAATGGATATTTATAGCAGTTTTATTCATAATTGCTGAACTTGGAATGTCCTTCAGCAGATGAATGGTTAAACTGGCACCTCTAGACATTGGACTATTATTTAGTACTAAAAGAGAAATGAGCTATAAAGCCATAAAAAGATGAGAAGGAAATATAAAGGGATATTTCTTAGTGAAAGAAGCTAATTTGGGAAGGCTATATCCTGTACAATTTCAACTGCATGATATTCTGGAAAAGGCAAAATTATGGAGACAGTAAAAAGATCAGTGGTTACCAGTGGTAGGGAAGTGGAGAGATAAATGGGAAGACCACAGAGGATTTTTAGGATGGTGAAAATACTCTGTATGATACAATGATGGAATATGTCATTATATATTTGTCCAAACCCATAGAATATATAACAAAAGCATGAACCCTAAGGTAAACTATGGACTTTGGGTGATTATGATGTATCAATGTAGGTTCATCCTTAGTAAAAAATGTACCATTCTGATTAGTGATATTGATGATGGGAGAGGCTATGCGTGTGTGCACACAGTTTTATGAGAAATCTCTGTACCTTCCCTTCAATTTTATTGTGAACCTAAAACTGCTCCCCCCCAAAAAATCTTAAAATTAAAACAAAGAGAGTTCTGGAAATGGATGGTGGTAATGATTGCACAACAGTGTGAACATACTTAAAACCACTTAATGGCACACTTAAAAATGGATATGATGATAAATTTTATATATATTTTACTACATTAAAAAAATTCTAGGAGGAGAGTTGGCTCAAATATACTTGTTGACTATTACTAGAAATGGAAGTTGTCAACTCACATTTATATTAAAACTACTCTTCGGCAGGATGATGCCATGTGTTTTCCATTATTACTCATATAGTTAGTAATAATTTAAGTAAGAGCTACTTGTTTCTTTGGCAAGAGCCACCGAGCAGTTATGTACTTATGATATAGGTAGGCATGGCGCTAGGTGCTGGAGGTTCAACAGTAAACAGCATGAGCTCAGGGCTGCCTGGGTGGCTCAGTTGGTTAAGCACCTGCCTTTGGCTCAGGTCATGATCTTGGGGTCGGATCAGGCTCTGCACCGGGCTCCCTGCTCAGCAGGATATCTGCTTCTCCCTCTGCCCCTCCCCACCTCTTGTGTGTTCCCTCTTTCAAATAAAATACATAAGATCTTAAAAAAAAAAACAAAACAAAAAAAACCCAGCATAAGCTCAGTTCATGCCTACAAAGGGTTAACAGTCAATGTTCTCCTGCAAGATACAGATGCCAGTACAGGACCACATGTAAGAACAAAAGAGGAGCACCTCTTCTTGTTCCTGTGTTCTAGGCTTCCTGCTAAACACTTGCCTGCCTTATTTAATTCATCCCAGAACTTTGAGTTAGGAATTCCCATTCCCATTTTACAAAGGATAATCTTAAATCTCAGATTTCACTTACTTGAGATTGTACAACTGCTAAGGGAGTGGTGGACCTGAAATGCAAACACCAAGTCTGCTTCTCTGTAGCCCAAGTCCTCTTTGCACGTGGGTTTCCAGAACAGTTCTGTGGATTAAGCTGCCTGGAGGCAGTGTTTCACCATTAATACAGAGAAGACAGTGAGGACAATACAGTGAGTTTTCTATTAAAACAAAACAAAACAAAACTATATTTCATTAATAGTCTGTCCTATATACTGCAACTTGCCTTCTTTTATAGTTTGGTACTAAATGTTTTTTTTTCTCTCTTATGAACTGATTCCCATCCTAATAGATAGTAGTTGTCATCCGTTTTTAGGATCTCAATATCTAAACTCTATTCCTGTTTGAAAAATTATGCACTTTATAAATCTTTGTGGCAAGCACAGCCTGCCTCCAAACCTAAAAGCTCACTTATCCACCTACCCTGCAGCAAGGACACGAACCCAGGAGCTACTCTCCAGTAATGATAAATTCACCCCAGACTTAGAGTTTGAAACCAGAGTTATGAAGAACCAAGAACTGCCCAGACTCCACTCTGGCAATGAGTGGTGGCAGCAGCAATGGCTGTATCTGGCTCCAAGGGCCATGTGTCAGTGAAACCATCCAGTGGCAGCATTAGTAATGTTAGTAGTTAACATGTGGCATCTACTGCTTGAAGGCATGAGCAGTGGTGTTTTCATGGTATCAAAGATACAATCCCCACAGGGAGCCTGATGCAGGACTCGATCCCAGGACCGTGGCATCACAACCTGAGCCGAAGGCAAATGCTCAACCATTTAGCCACTCAGGTGCCCGAAATTCTTTCTCTCTTAAATCAGCCAGAATTAGTTTCTGTTGCTTGTAGCTAAAAACTCTGTGAGAAGAGTTGTTTTAAAACTCTTCTTGACACTCTAAAAAGTATCAATATTAAGCAGTTCCCCCAATTTGGGGGAAATAAGGATATTGGTGTATGAAATTTTAAAATATTTAGGAATCATTGCTTTGTATTATGATGCTCTGATGTGTGTATTCAAAGCCCTATCTAATGAATTAAACTAGAATTGATTTTTCTTTTCAACTAGTTATAATGGCTAAACATAACTCTGGGTAACCGTGTGGGCTGTATTATTTGGTTGTTAATATGGCCAGACTTGCAACAAGTCTGTCTTAGCAAACAAGCCAGATTAACTATGTGTCTATATAATTGCCTTCTCAGCCTTTGTGAATTGTTTGATCCAGTTAACTTTATAGATTAGCTCCTCTTTTTAAAAGATTAAAACAGCATGTAATTAATTAAGTGATTACCGTATTGATTCATTCTATTTACTTACTGAGTGCAGCTATAGGTTTTTACCAAGCATGATGCCTGGCACACACAAAAGACACAAAGCTTATGATCTCAATTATAAACCATTCTTTTCAGCTCCCTTGAAAACACCTTTAGCAGGCCAGCCACAATGACTTCTTGTCTGGGCTTTTCTAATTGCTCCCTAGCTAGTTTTTCTTCTTACCCTTGCTCTTCTACAATCCATTTTCCATTGAGGAAGTAGGGCATTCTTTTTAAAACATTAATTGGGTCATAGTATTGCTCTGCTATAAATCCTTCAAAAATGTTCCAGTATCCTTAACCTTAAATCTAAAGTTTTTAATACAACCTGGAAGGCCCCATGCAATCTGCCTATATTTCTAATCTTATCTCACTCCTGCCCCCCTCCCCCCTGCCCCAATGTCCCAAACATACCATCCCTAGCCCCCCACCCCGAATTTCTGAAATGCTTTCATCTCTGGCCTTCACACATATGATTCCTTCTGCCTGGAATGTTTTGCCTCCTAACTGTTCACCTGGATAACCCCTACTTAGACTTCCTGTTTTAGATTTCACTTTCTCAGACACCTTCTCTGACCATCCAATGTAAGATAGACTCCTGATTTACTCTCTCAACATATGATTTTTATTGTGGGCTTTGTTTGTTTGTTTGTTTGTTTATGAGAGACATGGAGAGGGAGGCAGAGACACAGGCAGAGGAAGAAGCAGGCTCCCTGCAAGGAGCCTGATGTGGGACTCAATCCCAGGACCTGGGATCACAACCTGAGCCAAAGGCAGATGCTCAACTGCTGAACTACCCAGGTGCTCCACACATGTGATTTTTAATATTTTCTTTCACAGCTCTTATTGCAATCTACAATTCTATATTTTGATGTTTGCTTAATGTTTGTCTCTTCCACTGCAGTATACACTGTATTATATATTATCTATTATATATTGTATACAAGCATTAAGAAGATAGGGGTGGCTGTCTCATTTACCACCTAGCATCCAGTAAAACCCCCTGAATGGTCTCCTTAAACACTTGTTGAATGAAGTTAGCAAACAAATCCAAAGCTTATAAAATTCCATGTAAAAAATGGTGTCCTGGACAGGAAGTGCTAGAAATCACAGAAACGAGGGAATTCAGCAGAAAGCTAAGGAAAGTCTCAGGGAAAGTAGCACTTGAGGGAGACCCTCAAAGTTTGGGTAAGATATGAACAGGCTCTGGTGAGACCTCTGGGGAGAAGCTTCATTGCTCAGGGCAAAAGGGGTGACCAGGGCAAAGGTGGCCTCTGAGGAGGAAGGAGAGGGATCTCACAGCTAGATAACCGAGTAGTTAGATATCAAGCATATGGCTTGCCTGATTCCACGCCAGCCCTTGACAGGAGTGCGCTTGCATCGTGCTGGAGCCTAGAAAGCTGAGACTATCCACCCAGACTCAACCTAGAGTCTATCAGGCAGATAGCACCATCCCAGGTTTGGGCAGAAGTGAACATCTCACACACAAGTCCACACTTCTGCTACTGCCTTTTGCAAACACAGTTGTCAAAGCATTTGTTTCTTTTGCTTTGCTTTTGCTTTGCTTTGGTTTTTTGAGGCCATTGTAGCAGAGATTCCAGAGTCTGGTTACTAGCTTCCTGGCTGTTGCGAGGCAGGGCACTGTGTATCCCTCCTTGCTCTAAACTTGATTTAAATGTAAAACTTTCTCACTTTCCAGACCAAAACTGGGTAAGACCTGCTCTAGGCTGGCCACTTGCAGGGCGTTTGAGGATATCATCCTCCTTTCTTTCTCTGTTCTTTATCCAGCTTGCTTTCTGGTTTATGATCCCTCTGGGGGTGGAGAAGAGAGGGGTTGGAAAGAGAAGGGGAAAGGAAGGTTCTTAGAGCACTTTGTAAGATGGCCTCACACTTCCTGGGTCTGGCAGACGTTTCAAGTTGCCTCACTTTCAAGGGTTCTTTAGAGACCCTGCTCTCATGGTGGGCTTTCACCTGTGGTCTTCCTAATCTGGCCAAATACCTGCTATACCTGCACTTCCTCCCTCTCTGAGCTCTAGGGAATGGGTGATCCACTCAGCGTCATTTCCATTGAGATCTCATTGTCCCTTCAGGGTTCCTCATGGAAAAGATCTGGAACAGTTCTCCTGACCCTTGAGTTCACACATCCCTGCCAGAGGAAACATTCACACGTTCCTCTTCCAGGAACTGGTATGCTACACATGGTTTCTATGTGTAGCATACCAGTGCTTCTCTCTCCTCTGCCACCAAATCAGTGCGCAAGCCCAGCTCCAGCCTCTTGAGTTCACCAGGAGAGGAGCCAAGCTGCACCCATGTTGATTCTCCAGCTACAGGGAAATAGGGAGCTAGCTACCAAAGTACATCTTCGCAGCCCGTCTGACTCAGCCTGTGCTAAGGGTGGACACTCTGCCCCCGTAGGATGGAGGCTTCAGATACACAGCACACCAGCATCATTCTTTCAAATCCTTCACACCAGACCCTCTCTCCATCTCCGTTCTATACCATTGAAGCCCATTTGAAGTGGTAGGAGTGACTCACCGAATCAGTTCCAGGACATCTCTGCCGCCTACTTTGAAATTTCTGCAGAGTAATCTATTCTACAGCAAACTGATCACATTGTTGACTCAGGGGGTGCACACCTTTTAACATCTTTTTGCACCAGCATTGATGCAACTTCTGCCTTCCCCACCTCCAACTTCTGCCTTCTTCAGAAAACATTGCTCTTTTTGGAGGATCCATCGCATCCTTAGCTCCTTATGTGGGGTACAACCAGCCCTAAACTAATTAGGAAAATATTCTCCTGGTCTATTCTGGTTCAGGTTCTTGCAGTCATGAGAAAAACATCCCAAGAGGGACACCAAGCCCTTGGTGGCAAAACTTAGGCAAAACTAAGACCCGGAGCCCTTATGGTGGCGTGGCTTGGATTGCTAGAGCTTTAAACTTCTTGTCATAAAAGATAAAAGTCCTTGTTATTTTAGCCAATTTGAGTCAGAGCTTCAGTTATTAGCAAGCAAAAGGTAGTGATCTATACATTTCCTGTGTCAGGTTACAAGTCATGGACCATTCACTGTGGAAATATTTGGTTAGCGGAAAATCTTTGGTTGTTGAAAACATTTGCTAATGGAAACAAATGGAAGCATGAGGTGATAGAGAACATTGATAGGCATAGCAACCCATCACTTTTTTCTTCCTTAAAATTAGGGGTGGACCCAATGTGCTCCTCTGTATTTGGGGGAAGTAGAAAAGTTAGGAATGCCAGAGGGGCAAACACCCCACTAAGACTAGCAGCAAGCCTTTTTAAAGTAACTTTGGAAACCATTCTGTTTTGTGACTGTGGTTTTAAGGTTTCAGTTGCTCGGGCACTGTTAACAGCACCTGGACAATTAGCATTAATTCAAGATAATTGCTTCACATACATTGAAAAAGTCTGCTATGCTTATTTCCTTTTCAATGAAATTTTTATCCTAAGTTATATTGCCTTATGAGTCTAGTAGATATTTTCCCAAAAAAGGCAAATCAACCCATGAACTTCTGAACTTTACTTTTAATTAAATGAAGGTCTTTAGGGGAAGTTGTTGTTTCTAGCCAACAAGGCTCTTTAGTTAACCATTTTGTTTTTATTCTATTACAGTGTTTAATTCTATCAGTTTGGTAAATTACCTCTGCACTCTATGTATTTCTGGGAAGCTCGGGATCTCTTTGTGGGTATTTTGATGTGTTCAATGTGAAGAAATATGATCAGGCTCTAAGCAACGCCACTTTGCTTCTAGCTACCTATAGCATCAATGATAAAAATAGACAGGAATGAGATACTTAGGATGGCATCATCTGTATTATGGTTGGAGAAATAATCAATAACCTCTGAATGTCTTTGGCATCTTCCCCTTCCACCACTTTAATTCAGACCTTCATTATCTTGCTGGATTACTGCAAAGCCCCTGAAGTGGTATCTTTTTAATCTCCTGTTTTTCCCCTCTTTGGTCCAGCCTCACACTATTTCCAGATAAATCTTACAGGCACACAGCTCCCATAGCATCACTGTCTCACTCAAGAGCCTTCAGGGACCCCCTCACTGTCAACCAAAATCAATAGCATTCAAGGCCCTGGTGTTCAAAGGCCTTATAAATATGACCCGAACACACTCCTCAAACTTTTCTCTCAATCTTTCTCCGTGTGAACTGTATGATTTCAATCAACTGGACTGCTTGCTATTCCCCCGGTGTCCCTCATGCTCCCACTTCTCTGAACCATGCTGTGATCTTTTTTCTAGGATGACTGTTGTCTCAGTCTGTTCAGGCTGCTATAACAAAAATCCCATTAGGTGGGTGGTTTAAACCACAACATTTATTTCTCCCAGTACCTAAGTCTGGGAGTCCAAGATAAAGGCATGGGAAGATTTGGTGTCTGGTAAGAGCCTGCTGCCTGGTTCATAACCAATGGTCTTCTTGCTGGGTCTTGCATGGATAGCACTTGGACAGGGTTGCATGAGAAGTGAAGTCCCTCACTGTTTGAGGGAGCCCTGAGGTTACAGTGTGGAGGCAACCATCCAGAGGGGAAGGGGCAAGGGAATGCCCAGGGCAAGAGGCTCACCTGACTGGGTGACATGTCTCTGTATAAGAGACCTCTGAAGGGCCTTCGCAGCTTGCAACCAGAAGGTTCTACTTCACCAATGGCCAGCAGGTGTGTGGTCAGGTTTCACCAGGTATGCAAAGCAGTAGCGGCTCTAAGTGGTTAAAAATCTGCTTGTTTGGCCTATTTTTAAATAATCAGATGTATAAAATTCTGAGTGTGCTGCTGGTAGGCTTTTGAACTATCATCTCAACCTGCAGTGAGGTAATAAACAGCCTACAGGTCAATACCCACAGACCATCTTTGGCTCATTTATAAAACATTTTGGGCAATAACTAGCAGTCAGTGCCAAAGCAACCATTTACAAATTGAATTAAGTACTAAACATTTACAATTTAGGAGGTGCTCCAGCAAATGACTTGACATATCCTCTGGAATTATAAACTAGGAAAGAATGGAATGGATTTGATAGGTGATGTGCAGTACTTAGGAATGGGCAGTGGGAAGCATAAAGTCAGCATAGATGCTCCACTCTGTTTTTATTTGGAAGTGAAATCATCTCTCACTCTCCCACTTCTTTCCCAAATAAGTCCATGCAAACTCCAGTCAGCGTTCAACACAAGATGCCCAAACCACAGTGTTGCCCAGTATGATGGAAAACAGCCTTCTTACCCTCTGCACCCCAGCCCTGCTCACCTTGGTGCTGGGACCTCTCGGTCCCCCCTAATGGCTGCTGTATATGTTAGTGTCATGGAGGGACTTCCCCTCTAAATGGAGGAAATGAAAATGCTGGGTAAAATGTACTATTCTTCCATGAGGTGGTGCACCATTAGAATTGTTTATGTAATCAGAATTTAAAATGTTCCACAAATTGGGACACCTGGTTGGTGGAGTTGGTTAAGGCCTGCAACTTTTGGTTTTGCTGGGGTCCATCTCTGGGTCACCAGATCGAGTCCCGGGGTTCTGAGATCAAGTCCTGCCTCCCGTCTGCTCTCAGAGGGGCTTCTGCTTAGATTTCTCTCTCCTTCTCCCTCTGCTCTCTCCACTTCCTCCTCTCTCTCTCTAAAATAAATAATTTTTTGAAAAAGTAAAATAAAAATAAATCAAATGTCCCACAATTCATATTATTCTCCAAGAGAGTACATCTTCCTTGTTTTAAAACTGGAAGCGCCTATAGTTTAGACTCATCTTCTACAGCCCAGAGTTGCTAAACAAACAAACAAAAAAAACCCCTCAGTTATTTGTTTGCATGTAAGTCCAGAAACACAAGCAGAGACACTTCAAAAAATGAGAGCTTAGCATTTTAGAAATTCACAAGTCACTTAGGAAGCTTCTAGGACATGGGTCACAGTAAAATCTAAGATTTTTGACTACTGCTTAAATAGTCCCTGGAATGTTTTCTTTGTTAATTTGAAGAGGTATTTTAATTGTGTGAGTCTTGATATCTGTGTTTTGTCCAACAAATATTTATAGAGAATTTGCTACGTGCCAGGCACTGGACCAAAACATGGGGACACGGCAGTAAACAAGTTGAATGTAATTGTTGCCCTAATGGGATGGGGAATGATGCAGGGGTCAGAAAGCTGTCCCAAACCTTTGCTTCTAAATTGAAGATTCTGACAAGGTAGGACAAAAATAAGTAGGTGTACTGTTTTATTTTCTGGCCTGGGCTTCCCTGAGGCTGGAACTGATTGGCTCCAGTTGCAAATCCTACAAGAAAGTGCTTTTTTTGTTGTTTTCTTTTTTCTTTTCTTTTCTTTTTTTTTTTTTTTAAGGGAATTCATAACTCTGTAAGATACCACTGGTCTGAGGACTTGAGTTTAAGTTCCAATTTGCTTCACCAAGGTCTCTGATCAGCCTCAAAGAGGCCAATTCATGGAATCCCACAGTCTAACTTATCAAAATATTCATTTGACCTTGAAAACATTCTTGTTGATGCCATGCAGGTAGAAAACAAATGAAGTATTTGAACAAAGTGTTTGCATCAGTGACTCCAAATTGACACAAACTCTGTAGGTGTCTAGGATGAGAAACCTCTCTAAGGCTCATTTTATTTGGTGCCTGCAGGGTTTTGTTATTCTCTGTGCTAAAAGATGACAAGCAGCATGTTAATTAAAGAACTGACATCCTTCAATTTACTCTTTTCTCACTACTTGCAGTATTCCTCCTCCCCCAGCTCCCATCCCCATTCCTGCCGGTCCCAAAGAAGTGTAAATGAAAGGTCTCACAGTTCTTATATAAATAATTTTGGGGCAGATCCTGTTCTTCTCATCAACCACTTCACAGCAGAGTCAAATTGTGTGCCCTGTTATGTTAAATTTTGATCTTTTTAACACAGGAAAAATCATTTTGATAAAGGTTAATGCCTCCTTAATATTTATACACTTGAATCATATTGAGAATACATTTTGAAATTCTGAAATCTTGAATTAATATGACAACTTGCACAGACTGTGTGACACTATTTGTAATTCATTAGCACATACTTTACAGTATATTAGCATCAGATGTGGAATTCTCTGTCATGCTTCTGGCAAGTCTGTGAGTTTCAACCTAGTCTATTCTCTAGCACTTCAAGGTTTTGACATAGATGTCCAGAGACAATTCCAAATGATTCTTGCAGATCAGGAATACATTAATTTATCCAGCAACCTGCTAGGTATAATATATTACCCCGAGAAACATGCTTACCTAGCAGCCATCCAGCATATGTTTGTCTAGTTTCAAGCAGATTTTGAACACCAGACTGCCGCAATGTAAATGAATTGTGACATGATCCTGGTAAATGGGGGACTGCATCTGCTCTACTGCACCTGGCATGTGTCCTCCTTGCATAGTGAGTCTACAGATGATTAACAGCCCCTACAACTCACATCATTTTGAAATAGTGCCTGGATAACCCCACATGTATCGCCAGTGGCTCCTGCAACAGATGGAAATCTAACAGTATCATAGATTTCATGAGTTTGTTCTTTGCTGATGCGAAAACCCTCCAGAATACTTATTTTAATGACCTGATCTCCTGGGCATCTGAAAACCAGTCTCTGAATGGCAGATCCACACAGTGCCCAAAACAGTAATTTAACGGTTATACTTAGTTTGACTACCCCTCAGAAATCCTAGCTCTTAAAAATTCCCAAATCTCTAAAAATCCTTTGGCATCATAGAATATTCAGAGTTCCCCTGAGCTTGAAAATTTTTGTAAGGAGCATAGCATGGGAGTTTATGTTTAAAAATATTTATAAGGATGTTTCTGGTTTTATTATTATTAAAAAGAAAGCTGCATCACCTGAGTTTTAGAATTGACAGGGCTGCTTCATATTTATTATTAATCTCTGCGACCCAACTATTGAGAACTGTGGTACAAGATTTATGAGCCACTGTGTAGTGTGTGTGTGTGTGTGTGTGTGTGTGTGCATGTACACATGTATATACGCACATAGAGCGTTATGCAACACAGAAGATACACAATCGGATGCATGAACATGGCCTTGTCTTTGTGATTGTTGTTGTCTGTACAAGCCAACTTAATCCCGCTTCTTCCCTTTGAGCAATGGTCGACAGCTTTGCTCTCAGCCTCATCCCCGCCAAGCTGCATCATCCCTCTGGTCCTGTGTCAGGGACTACTAATTTCTTCTTAATGTCCATTTTTATCTCTTCCATGGTAATATAATGCTGGGTTTTAGCTAGACACTAGACACATTGCTGCCCACTGAAATACACATTTTCCAATCTTCCTCGCAGCTAGATATGAACAAATGACCTCATTTTTGACAATAAGACATAAAAGCACCCTCCTTGGACCCTTTCCATCAACCTGCTGCCCGGAATGCCAACTCAGTGGCTCGAGCCCCACAGCCATCTTGTGCAAACATCAAGTGAGGCCCACACAGTGACCTGGAAGGGCACTTGTGCTCTGACACCCAGGGGGCCTCACCAGCCCCAGGCCGCCTATCTTCAGAGTATTTTAAGTAAGAGAGAAGTAAATCTCGATCTTGTTCAAGGCGTTGTTTTTTCTGCCATTGTGCTCAGGCAAACTGAATCTCAACTGCTGACCACTTCTACACCTGCCCTTGATGCCATCTGTGCCTCGCCCTGCCATCCACGTTACCAATGGTGCTCCTGGGAGCCAGTTCTTGCCTCTCTAGTACCCTTGACTGATCATGCGAGGCCGGCCAAGATCTGATGACTGCCTCTGTCCAGCCTCAAGTCGGCCATTCCTCCTCAGCTCCAAACTGCATGTCTCAGCAGCGCTGCCATGCCTCAACACATTTACAGTTTGGGCTTTGTCCTCTCACTCTAGAATGTTCTCCCTGTGCCCAACAACGTGAGAAACTCAAGTCTCAGCTAGAATGCTGAGCCCCCTCTCTGAGATCTTGCGTGATTCCCCCCAGCACAGCAAACAAATGTGTCGTTTCTCCTATATACCCCTGCGCTGGGTTAACTAATTGTACTGTAATCCTTTGCGTTCTTGTCTCCATGATAAACTATAAGCTTCTGGGAAGCAAGGACTCGGTTATTTCTTCCTTGCATATCTTGTATTGAGCTCATTATAGTCACTCAACATATGAAGCTGAATGTAAAAAAAAAAAAAAAAAAAAAAAGAATGAATGAATAAATGAATGAATGAATGATTCTGCCGAGGATTCATTCCGTTACATAGCACTGTCCCCACTTTAAATAACAGCTCCAAGTCCTTAGTTGCTTATGTGAAAAAGAGCCTCCATGATGTTTTTAAACCATACTAGAATTTTATAGTAGACCATTTTAATGTTTTTGTTTTACCTTCTTCATCTTGAATCTTTTTGGAGTTAAAAATGACATAAAATGTATAAATAACTAAACCTTATATTTAATTAGTTGTAATAATGGCCACTGTGTATACAGCACGTTACAGTGGCAACTTGGCCCTGCCAAGCATTGCACTAAGTGCTTTACGTACTTTATTTTATTAAATTTTTGCCATAACCCTTTGAGGTAGGTATCATGTTCAGACTCTTTAGTTGTAAATGATAGGAACTCAAGTCAATCTAGTTTAAGCAAAAGGGATTTACTAGATTGTATAACCAAAAGATCTGAGGGTATGGGATTCAGCCAGATCTAGGGCTCAAACTATACTGTTAACGTGCTATGTGTATCCATCCCTACATCTTACTCTGTACTTGTCCCTTCCTGCCTCTGACTTGTTCCTTGTTCCTATCCCTACCTCTATTCTTCTCCTTGTCTCTATCTTCATCCTCATTTCTAGCTCCATCTCTATATCCCATCCTTCTCCCTACCTCTGTGTCTCCAGAAGTCTCTATTCATACAGCAATCATAATGGACATCAGCAGACCCAAACTTGTATCATCCCCCTTAGCAACCCAAACACCAAGGGAGCATCTTACTACAGCTTGGGAGTGAAATCTCAGACAATTGTCTGCTTGGCTGCCTTGGGTCATCTGCTTCTCCCTGAAGTTGATAGTTATTAGGGAGAAAGGTAATGTGGTTTTAGCCAGGTTTGGGTCATACCCAGTCGTGTGGCTAGGACAGAGTGGGTTCAGGCCCAATCACATGGTGTGAGTGTCCCTACATAAATAAAGGAGTTCCAAAAGAAGGTGAAAACTACTAGGCAGGCAAAAACCAAAACAAAACAAACAAAAAAAAACACCATGCTCTCTCCTTACAGATAAGGAAACTGAGCTCAGAGAGATTATTTTATTTTCCCAAGGATACACAGGAGGTAAATCATGGAGCTGGGCTTCAAACCCAGTACTGTCTGACTCTAGAGTCTTTGTCCCCTAACCATTCTGCTGAATGATATTCTTTTATACAGTACTAAAAAGTAAACACTAAGCCTTCAAAATTTAACTGATGACCAGAAATAAAGAAAAAATAATTTGTCCGAATTTGTGATAGGGCTAAGGCTGTGATCTGAATTGCTGTCGCTATGCAACCCAATCGAGGTAAGTCTCCTTACCAAAGAGGTATATTATTTCTTTTTATAGCCATCCATAAACAAACAAAAACATATGGGTCACTTTGTACCTTCAGGGATTTTATTGTTTCCTTTTGGGGGGAAGCTTTATTCTTTAAACAGGTAGTCTCCACAGAATTATTTTCTGAATGACGCTCAGCTTCTTTTTTTTTTTTTAAGATTTTATTTTTTTATTCATGAGAGACAGAGAGAGAGAGAGAGATTGGCAGAGACACATGGAGAGGGAGAAGCAGGCTCCACGCAGGGAGCCCAACGTGGGACTCGATCCCGGGTCTCCAGGATCACACCTGGGCTGAAGGCGACGCTAAACCGCTGAGCCACCTGGGCTGCCCATGTTTGGCTTCTTAATACCTTTTCCTAACTAAACATAATCATAGCAATCTTAAACTACCCAAGTGGATTTCAGTATGTACATTGTGTATATACGCTATACTTGTCTTGATGTTGTTCTTTTGTTTGTTTGTTTGTTTTATTTAGTATCTTTTTTAAAAATATGAGTGTAGTTGACACACAATGTCACATTAGTTTCAGGTGTACGACTTAGTGACTCAAAACCATGATAAAATACCACCATACGTCAGAATAGCTAAAATCAAAATGACAAGAAATATCAAGCAAGTGTTGGTGAGGAGGGGGACAAAAAGGAACCCTCATGCATTGTGGTTGGGAATGTAAATTGGTGCAGCCACTATGGAAAATAATATGGAGGTTCCTCAAAAAATTAAAAATAAAGTACCATATAACCCAATGATTTCATTATTGGGTATTTACCCAAACAAAAAGCACTAATTTGAAAAGATTATGCATCCCTGTTTATTGCTGTTTATTGGAGCATTATTTATAATAGTCAACATATGAAACAAACCTAAGCATCTATCAATAGATGAATGGATAAGGAAAATGTGGTTTATGTATGTATATGTATAAAATATTATGTATGTAACCTAAGCATCCATCAATAGATGAAGGAATAGGGAAAATGTGATGTGTGTTTATGTGTGTAATATTACATAGCATAAAAAGGATGAGATTGTGTCATTTGAGACCACATGCATAGACCTGTAGTGTGACAAATCAGTGCATTGTTCTTAATACTGCTCATACTTTTTTGGTTTCCCTAATACAATATAGGCCACCCTACCTTCATACTTTCTATGTTTAATCTCTCATCCATAAGAATTTTAAAGATGTAAAACATGCCATGTCGATACTAAGGAATTTGGGTGCAGGGAATCATCCCAGAGATCATTAAACCCAATCATCTCATCTTACAGATGAGAGAAATCAGATTCAGAGGTTAAGCGGCTTGCCCAAAGTTGCTCCACTGGTTTGGCAGAACTGGGGACTAGGTTTTCTGGTGCGCTTTTTCTAACATTTTACCATTATCCATATTGTACCATATCTCATCTACCATGCACTGTTAGGTTTTCCTCTTCAGGACCTGAAATAAAACCTTCTCTGAAACTCTGTAGGCCAGAAAATTCAAGCAGTAAACATTTGTCCTGGCATACTAGCCATGTGATTAATATAAAGACGAAGCAAACACAGTCGAATTCCAAGGAATATAAGGGTGCCATTGAAAAATGCCAGGAGATTTTATTTTAAAGATTTTATTTATTTATTTGAGAGAGAGACAGAGAGAGCATGAGGGGGGAAGGGAAAATGGAGAGGGAGAGTAACAAGCAGACTCTCTGCTGAGTGAGACAAACAGGCTTGATCCCTGAGATGGAGACCTGAGCCCAAGTTAGACACTTAATTGACTGAGCTACCCAGGCACCCCAAAATGCAAGATTTAAAAAAAAAATTTTAAGATTTATTATTTATTCATGAGAGACAGATAGAGAGAGAGAGAGAGAGAGAGAGAGAGAGGCAGAAACACAGGCAGAGGGAGAAGCAGGCTCCATGCAGGGAGCCAGACGTGGGACTCAATCCCGGGACTCCAGGATCAGGCCCTGGGCTGAAGGCGGCGGTAAACCTCTGAGCCACCCAGGCTGCCTGCAAGAAGATTTTTAACAAATGCTGTCTGTGCTCTATGGATTTAAGTATGCTTCTTGAATCTTGTACGGAAATTCATTTACATCATAGACAAATAAACCAACCACTGTAGTAGTAGAAATGAAGAAAGAAACAAAGAAAGAAACAAAGAAAGAAACAAAGAAACAAAGAGAGAGATAAAGGAGAATTATGATAAAAGAAGTGACAATAAGTCCTTGCAAATGACTGTTAAAAATTGTCCAGGTAATTCTGGTATTCTATTTTTCTCTCACAAAACATTTCTTTTCTTTTGCTTTTAATAATCCTTTTTATGAAGCTGTTCAAACCTCATTAAATTGTCATGTTGTCACGGTCGCCTTATCTCCAAATGTGAATTAACTATATGTTGACTTGAAGAAACATTTTTTCTTCTATAGTGTTATGCCAATATCACCAGTGAGAAGATTTGCACTACTTTGAAAACTCTCAAGTAATACAATTCTATTAATCATAGTGCTGGAAAGCTTCAAAGTCTATCTTCATGTTCACGTTCAAAAACCTAAATGGCTTTTTGGAACTGTAGCAATTTCACTGGAATAATAGAGTTCTATAGTGGTTACTTACATCCTTTAATTAAGGCATTTGACAGAATTAAGTATACCAGGATATATATTCTCATTCTGTATACCATAAAACATATTCTGCATTTGTTTTCACTTACGTTCAGGAATGCAGGTCAAGACCTATGAGAGATCAAGTATTTCCTCTTAGGCCGAAAATGGCAAATAGTTTTCATGGGAAGACCCAGCTTCATTATACCTAGAAATAGGTATTAAGAAGGTTTGTGAGTCTGTTTCTAGGCCCTGGGGGGAAAGAAAGCTGTTTTCAATTAGTAATGTCTCCCACAGACAAACAAGGGACAGGTAGCTCTGTGGAGTGCACTTACACTCTCCAAAGGATGGTTCTCATTGTTTCTATTTTCCTTCTGTTTCAATTTTAATTTTTATCAAACCTATACATGTACATAGTTAGAACCTAAAATAGTCACGGTCAGAAAGCCCAACAGGAAGACAAAGGCTTATAATAAAAACAGTAGTCTCCTGATCGACCTCTTCCCACTCCTGATTTTCACTCCCAAGGCAACCATTTGAAGTTTGGGAGACTGTTCTTTTGTATTTGCCCTGGCAATCCTCAGGGTTGTTACTTGGCAAACAGCAAACGGACTCCGACAGTTGGGTAGCTCATGAGGGTGCTAGGCTCTAGAAACTATGGTTAAAGCCACGTGATAGACTGCCTTAAAAAAAAGAAAAAAAAAAGTTCTACCACAACTTGCCCCACTGGCGCCAGTGCTACTCTGGAACTCAACCTTGTGGCGACCTCCAGAGTTCAGTGATTCTGCCCCTCCCTCCCCGGCCCAGTTGGTCCATGTGGGGCCTCTTCGTCAAGGTCAAACTCTCAAGGGAATGAGTCTGCTAGTGGAGCCCAGATCATTGATGGCTTTGCTAGCAGCCAAGGGCACCAGAACAGACCTTGGGGTTTAGTTGGAGGATACAGGGCTCATATGGCAGTAAATTTCCCAAATTTCCCCTCTGTTGTACAAAAGGAGCTGGACAGCCTGAAAAGAAATGACAAATATCTATCACAGCTTTTTAAGGGATACGTTTATTGCACTACTTTTTAATTTTGCATTTTACATATTATCTACGCTAATATAAGATAATCATAACTCCCCCAAACCCAGATTTCTCTTCATCTACCCATCTCTATAACCATACAATATTTTTTCATACATTAGCATTTGAGTTTACATTATTCTATCCATTTAAACGTTATTTTTACCTGAGCCAGTATTTTATTATATTCTTTTCTCATATAATGTTTCGTTTCCCCTGAAATTAAGAATTATCTCTTCTTTTCATTTGATAGTTTTCTATATACCTGTCATTAAGGCATTCTGAATTTTATTCCAGTACTGTAGTTTATGGTATCGTATTTTAAAATTACTAGGTGGTTGATTTCGTTTTCTAAATGTTCTCTTTTTACAACGTATGTGTGTCTGTGTGTCTGTGTGTGTGTGTGTCTGTGTGATATGTAATGCTTTTTCTTGTTTCTCTGAAGATAATAATTGCCTGTTTTTCTTCTGCTTCCTATGTTGTTTGCTTCATCTGTGTTATCTTTTCTGTTTGTTTTGGTCTTCGTGTTATTAAAAGTTGCCCTCAAATCTCTCATCATTCTTGTTCTGGCTCATATTTAAGAAAGAAGCCTTACTATTGTGAGACAGAGTAGGGCTTATTAAAGACTGGGCTTCACTGAAGGATAATTGGGAAGAACACAACCATTTTTGGGAGGGACTTCCGAGTGGCAACATTTTTTTTTTCCTCATTCTTCTCTTCAGCTGATTACTTTCCTCTGAGAGAACTCCTCCAATATCCTGTCCTTAAATATGGCTACCAGCATTCTTTTTCTCTTTAAGATTTTATTTATTTGGCAGAGAAAGAGAGAGTAAGAGCGCACAAGCAGGAGGAATGGCAGGCAGAGGGAGAAGGAGAAGCATGCTCCCCTGATGTAGGGACCTTGGACCCAGGGTCCTCGATCCCAGGACCCTGAGATCATGACCTGAGCCAAAGCAGACACCCAACTGACTGAGCTACCCAGATGCCCCTACTGCCAGCATTCCAAGACCTGAGCCATGGAAGAGGTTGTTTAGAATAGAGGTTTTCATTCCATTTCCCTGTGTTTGGTATGGTAGCCCTGTTCTTTCTCCTGAATGCATCAAGTCCAGAGACCTCTGGTTTGACATCTCCAGAGAGCAAACCTCTAATTTTCTGCCAGCTTCACGAAGAGGCAGTTACCCAGCTAGAGAAAGGACCTGGGTAATAATCTACATCCTGTGTAGACTTTCAACCAACCCTCTTGTTTTCTTCTCTACCTGTTCTCCCATATTCTGAAGTACTTGGCAGAATCAATTCCTTAGCTTTTTTTTTTTTTTTTTTTTTAATCCTTGGAATGGGTTGATATGCTTCTTAGGTTTAGTCCTGGTGGGCTTATAGTTCAGCTTCCTGTGGTCTGTGGAGTTAGCCACCATTTATCCATGGTTAATAGTGTGAGAGTTCTCCAGAGCAGTTATCCAGCTGCTAAAATCATACCACTGTCTTTTTTCTTATTCTCTCCCACCATCTCTATCTGTATCTCCCTCTCCTCCTTCTTCTCTCTCAGTGTTTGTGTGTGTGTGTGTGTGTGTTTGTAATCCTTTAGTAGTGGAGTTTTAGGAGGGAAGAATAGGTAAAGCATGTTTCAATCCTCCATATTTCCATGTTAATTAGAAATCCTTTGTTACATATTCTTTCTAAAAATCTTATCAATATTTACCATGTAATAGCACAAATAGAATTGAAATTACAGTTTTCACAACTTACATATCTGTTTTTATCAACTTTTAATGAATCAGATCTTCAGTAGGAAAAAATTGGCTGTCTTCTTAGACATTTGACCATTATGTTGAGACTTGGGTGGGGTATCATCTCTGTTCTCTTTCAATCTGTTCTCTTTCAACCATATTTATGGTTTACTGTTAAATCTCTCCCTATTATGCACCTTGCTACTTTCTAATTATATAAGCAACACATTTTTCTTTTAGGAAGTCTAGAAAACACAGAAAAATACAAAGCAGTAAAAAAAATCATTACTCTTTTTTCAGCATAATATGTAAAATTCATTCCTTTTCAGTCCCACTAAGCTAATTAACAACCATCTACCATATCTCTATAAGCACTGTCAACATTTTGGTCTGTAGGCTTCTAGGTATTTTTATTGTTTATACCTACATAGGCAAGGTTAGATTTGTTCCTCCCAAAATATAGGATCATGCTATACATATCATTTTAAAACTTCCTCTGTTTTGTTTACTTAATGGTATATCGACAACATTTTTCTAAGTTAGTATTTTTTTACATACTTCATTATTTGTAATGGGTATTGAGGTAGTTTTAGGATACCTTCATACATAAAATAACTCCACTAACTTTCGATATTCCTCTCCAAAAGGTAGAGCATAATTCCCCTCGGAGTGTGGGGTTAATGACTCACTTCTAATGAACAGAATATGGTGAGGTGACAGTGTGTGACGTCTGAGAATAGATCCTAAAAGACATTGCAGCTTCCCCTTTGCTCTCTCTCTCTCCCAGACCACTCATTCAAGGAGAATCCAGTTCTGTGTCACCAGAACACTCAAGCAGCTCTAAAGAAAGGTTCACATGGCAAGAGACTAGGGCTGCCTGCCAGTAGCCAGTGAGGAACTGTGGCCCTCCACCAATATACATTTGAGTGGACTATCTTGGTAGTGGGTGTGTCAGCCCCAGTCAAGCCTTCCAATGAATGCAGCCCTGACTGATATCTTGACTATAATCTCATGAGAGAGACTAAGCCAAAACAACCCAGTTCATTCCTGACTCCTCTGACCCACAGAAACCATAATATATTACATGGTCATTATAAGCTGCTATGTTTTGGAGTAATTAGTTACACAGCAGTAGATAATGGATACTGCTTTTGGTACCTAGGAATTGGGTGCTGTCATATTAAAACCTAAAAATATGGAAGTGGCTTTGGAACTGGATAGTGGGCAAAGGCTGTCAGGGCTTTGTGGAAGAGTGTTAGGAAAAGCCTGACAAAACTATAACTGGAAGCCTGATTGCCATTGGCAGGCTACAGGTGAAGGCCCAAGGGTGAGTGAGTAAAAGCTTTATAGAAACTGGGAAAAAAGGGATCCTTGTCATGTAAGACAGAAAACTTAGTAATACCATCCCCTATGGTAATGTGGAAAGTAGAATATGCACCCAATGAACTGGGTGATCTAGCTAAAGAGATGTCCAGGTAAAGTGCTGGGATGCTACCTAGTTTCTTCTTGCTGGTTACAAGAAAGTATAACAAAAAAGAGGGAAACTAAAAGAGAGATTTTTAAACATGGAGAAACCAGACTGGATGGTTTTGGAGATTGCCAGCCCTGCCAAACAGCAAACAAAGCTCAAATTAAGAAAGGATTTCCCAATAAAGTTTGAATCAAGGCCACTACCAGAAAGACCTGTTCTAGAGATGAGGCTGAAAGTGTAGCTACAGAATATTTTATTTATGACCTCAGGAAGATCTACGTAAGACAGTATTTCAGAAAACTCTTCAAACAACAGAGTTTTAAAGAAGCTTAAGGATGCTGTCCTTCTGTAGTTCAGCAGAAACCTAAGGTAGAGAGGATTTACCTTGAAGAGACTTGGGGGTGTGGCTTTTGTCAAATGAAGGGAACTCCAAAGACTCATAGAAGACTCACAGGTTTCTAAAAACAATTCTAATTACAGCACAAGCATAGACTGAAGGAGACAGAGATAATACACAGGGAAATGAAGCACTTGGAATCCCAAAATTTTACTGAGAAAGCTACACAGCTCCAAAGGTTACCTTTCAAGGGAAAGAAAGAATGAATCAGAAGAGGTTATCAAGTACCCAGAATGTGGAGCCAAAGGCCACAGAGAATCATTCCTGGGCAGGAGTAGGACTGAATTCAAATCAAGAAACTTCTAACATGTGACTTAGAACAGTGATTTCTTTGGGCCTCCATTCATCTCTTTTTGAACAGAGATGTCTAGAGTCGTCATTCTTTTCCTGTCCCACATATGCATTTTGGGTACTCAAGGAGCTGTACTAAAGGAATGACACCTGAGAAGCTTCAACCATACCTCAGTCCAATTAACACAACATGTTTCTGAACTTTAAACTGATACTGTAAAGGGCCGAGACTTGAGAGTGGAAGGAGGTGGGTTTGGAAGCAGATGAATATGTTTTCCATGTGAAAATAATTTTAATAATTTGTGGCCAGAGGACAAGTTGGGATGGTTTTTAAATATGCCCACAAATCATCCAACACTCTTCCCTCCAAAAGTGGAAACAAAATCACTTTCCCTTGAGCTTAGACTGGACCTGATGACTTGGAATACTGCAGAATTGATAGAATATTGATATTGTAGAATGTTGTAGAAATGATAGTGTGTGACTTCTCAGGCGAGGCCATAGAAGGCATGGTAGCTTCCTTCTCGCTCTCTCTTAGATCACTAGCTCTGGGGGAATTGACTGCCATATCATGAGAATGCTCAAGCAGCTCAAGGGAGAGGTTCATGTGGTCCATGTGGAGAGGGACTGAGGCTCTCTGCCAACAGACACGTAAGTGAGCCTTCTTGGAAGCAGATCCTCCCGTCCCAGGCAAGCATTCAAAGACTGCTGGCAAACATTTTGATTCACGATAGACACTGAGCTAGAACCACCCAGCTAAGCTGCAGCCAAATTCACCACCCTCAGAAACTGCAAGATAATAAAGAGTTGTTTTTTTGAACTGCTAATTTTGGGGATAACTTATTACCCAGAAATATGTAACAGAAATATGTTATTCTCCCCCTCTTTCTTTTTTGCAATTATAAACAATGCTGCAACAAACCTCCTTGTATATATATCTTTATATTCTCAAGATATTATTTCTGTAGGATGAATTCTTTTTTAAAAAAAGAAAAGGATTTTATTTATTTCAGAGAGAGAGAGAGAGCACGAGCAGGGAAGGAGGGGCAAAGAGAGAGAGGAAGTAGACTCCCTGCTGAGCAGGAGCCTGATGCAGGGCTTGATACCAGGACCCTGAGATCATGACCTGAACCTTGAGATCATGACCTGAGCCAAAGTCAACACTTAATCAATTGAGCCACCCAGGCACACCTCTGGAGGATGAATTCTTAAAATTGGTCTGGCTGTGCACATTTTAAATTTAGATAGATGTTGCCAAATTACCTTCCCCAAATAATTTTAACAATTTACACTCTCCCAAATGGTGGATGAGAGTGAATCTATATCTTGGCCAATTTTAATGTTGTTAGTCTTTACAATTTTTCTCAGTCCTGTGAGAGAAAGTATCTTTCATTTTATTAGTTTATATTCCTTAACTTTTCCTGAGGGTGAGCTTTGCTTTTTGTATATTTAAGGTTTGAAAACCACATTGCTTATTTCAGATGAAGTTTTCTTTCCACACTCCTATTCTTTCATCCTTACTCTTCCACAGTGCAGTTTCTGAATGGGTGAACAAAGGAATCATTGAAATTTAAATATGCAGAAAGTCTTCATTTAACACCATGGGATTGACTTCTAATTGGGAAAAAGAATACCTTAGCAACCAATTATTTTAATTAGCTTTTTCCCTTCCCCTTTATCACTATTTGATTATCATTCAATTGTTCTCTGACTAAGCTCTTTATTTTATAACTTGCTTAGGACGATCTGTTTCTAGAAGTGGCCTAGAAATGAAGCGAAAACATAACATAGCAGAATAGCTACATAACAAATAATAATACTAGTAAACAATAATAATGGTGATGCTATTTGCAACTATTGCTAGGCACCTACTATGTGACAAGCACATCATATACATAACTGACCTAGTTTAATCTTTTCTACAGCCCTGTAGGCATTATTATTTCCCACTATAGAAACGAGGAAACTAATATCCAATGAAGATAAGTAAGTTAGCAACAATCATATAGCTATTAAGCAGTAGAGCTGAGATCCAAACTCTTGTCTGTATGGATTCAAAGCCCGCATTCTTTCTACAATGCTCAGCTGACTTTCTTTGGAAATAAACATTTATATAGTTGTTTTCCCTTATTGTATGTTCAAAGAAAAAAGAAGTTTCAAGAAAAGAAAACAACTGTACAATTTTAAATAATGAACGCTGAAATTATGTTTTTCTTGCCTAGAGGGCAACTGCTCACTGGTGTTGATTCTTCTCTCAGAAGAATGAACTTTTTTTTTTTTTCCTTTCATGGTTTGCAGACTTAATTTGGCCATCAATGGGTAAGTGACTTATGACCAGTTAAAGTGAGAAAATGCAATTGAAACACTTAACTATGAAAAGAGAAAAAAAGAAAATGTGATTTCCTTTTACCAGTGATCATCGGTCTCTACCATCTAAGAATTTCTGTCAAACTGAGAAAATTCTCCCAGTCTGTTCAGAAATAAGGCATAATGAATTTCGAACACAACACCATGATAATGAGATTGATGCCTTCTTTACAAAGCAATTTACAAACTTTCCGAGATAATTTGGCTTTCTGGAGGGTAAGGCCACCACAGACTGAAGGCGAGTATACCTTTCAGGTACATTCCCAAATGTTCCACCAGAATCATATAAATTCATTTTTTTTTTGAGCACATAGCTTCCTTAAATTGCTAAAAGTTGTTTCTAACAAGCCTTGTGGGGAATCACAGCACTGTTAAATGCAACCACATGGGGAGGAAATAGCCCTGTTTGTGAGAGCACTGTGAACTAGATTTCATGCTACATATTTCTCTGCTGCTTTTTCTGAACACAACTTAGAGGTTTTATAATTGTAGTCTGGGAAAAGGAAAAGAGAAAAATGTTTGCGTTTTTTTGCCCCAGATTGGAAATGGCCAACTCATGTTCCCTCAGTGCTGAACTCAGATGCCTCCTAGAATCACATTTTATTATAGGCATAACAGCTCGTATTCAGTCGCAACAGCGACGAAGCTAACATGTTTTGTGCCAGGAACAAAAAGAGGGCATAATGGTAGCAACGTGATGAGTAGTCTTGCCACACAAACCTAAACAACTAGAGTGCTGGGAGTCATTTTTCTTCAATTTGTGTTTTGTTCCACGTGATCATTAAAGTGTGACAGTAAAATGAATAAAACACTGGTATCTCTCTAAAACAGGTGCTGCAGACCCTCATGGTGATGACAGAATGTTTATTCATTAATGTTTGTTTGAGGTACTTTTTCATGTATCTCTAACTCAATTTTATTCAGCCAACTGCACGGAAACCATGGTTTATAGGATAAGCAGAAAACATGACACTCAGAGATAGCCAGAAAATAATTCTCAGTTCATAGGAGTCATTTCAATAAAATTAAATAACAACACAATAACAATAATTGATTTTCCTATTATGAATTTCTGTGTTCGAAATATATTTTAAAGCCACATTGTCTTATTTTATAAATGGCTATATTGTGTTTTTTAATTTGTATAGTGGGAGCTCATGTTTAGCCTAATAAAGATATGAATGGTTACATGTAGAAGTAGTTAGAGATATGTATAAATACATGGGTTACTATAGACATAAATATTCCCCTTGCCTATCAGCTAGGAGGGCCTACAATCAATGACACCCAAGTAGAAATGAATATACATACTGCTCATATCTTGGTTTCGAATTGCCCTTTAAATACAAGGAAATGGGGCGCCTTCAGCTCAGGTCATGATCCCAGTGTCCTGAGATCAAGGCCCATGTCAGGTTCCCTGCTGGGAGAGTTAGCTTCTCCCTCTCCCTCTGCAGCATCCCCTGCTTGTGCTATCTCTCTCTCTCTCTCTCTCTGTCAAATAAAAAAATCTTTAAAAAAAATACAGGGAAACATAGAACGCTGGAGAAATGGCTGATTCTAGGACTGAAGCAGGATATATACATATACAAGATGAGTCTGGAATATCGTATAATGCCAGAAAGCAATAAAGTGTTTTCGAAATACAAAACTAAACTAAACCTCACAATAATTAAGATATGTCAAAGGAACACAGAAATTAACTGAAAGAACTTCCAATGGCCAAAACTAGAACAATTTGAGAAACAAAATAAATTAAGTAGCTTTGGATTATAATTCAAAATACACAAAAAATATCCATTAGTTCATACTGATATAAATGAGTGAGATGGGAAAAATTTTCTGTGCAAAGCCCTGTGAGGTTCCAATTTAAAGGCATAACTCCCTACCTGGAGTGAGCCCAGGCTTTGTCTTTTGTCCCCTTTGCTCCATAAGACCAACAAAACTGGGGCACCTGGGTGGCTCAGCGGTTGAGCATCTGCCTTGGCTCAGGTCATGATCCCGGGGCCCTGGGATTGAGATGCACATCAGATTCCCCGCAGGGAGCCTGCTTCTCCCTTTGCCTATGTTTCTGCCTCTCTGTGTGTGTCTCTCATGAAAAAAAAAAAAAAAAACAAATAAAATCTTAAAAAAAAAAAAGGCCAACAAAATTGCTGTTCAGTTTTGTAGTCATTCCTTCCAAAGCATCAAATGCCTTCCAGGAAAAAACAGCATTGAGTGCTGGACCCACTTCTCTAGGTTCTTGCCTTTTCCTAGACTTTGACCCAATAATTTCTCACTATTATATTAGCTTGGGACTTGAAACACTTTAACAGAGATGAGCTTCTGGAAAGAGTTGACTCCTGCCTCCAAATTTGTTTTCCCCACTGGGGACTTTTCACTACAGCATTGCCCCTGCCATGCCTGGTTCCAGGAAATAAGTAACTCCATCCATGAAACAAGACGAAAATCTTGTCTTGTACAAAATCTTTGGTTCCTGTTAATACCCAATGGGGGATCACTTTTCAAAACCACTGTGCTAAAACACTAAGGGTCAAAAATAAATAAAATAATAAAATAAAATAAAATAAAATAAAATAAAACACTAAGGGTCTATAAAAAGGAAAAGCAAAGGAAAAAATTATGATTGGTATATTCCAAATAATTTGTTTTCTGAACCTACAATAAGACCTGTTGTTTATGACTCCCATCAAGAGGACACAGTCCTTTGGCTCATAGGCCCCTGGCCAGCCAAAACTAAGAGGTAAGGCCTCCCCATTTACTCTTAATTAACTTTGGAGATGCAGCCCTTACTAGGAGAATTGATAGGACTGTGAATCATAATGAAGTGAAAGACTTTTCCTGCCTGCCTAAGGGTCCCAGTAACATATTTCTCTGCAGATGTCTGGTCCCTCTTCCAACCTAGAGATGATTAACGAGGGTTTTGATGAAGGAGACTTTCATAGTTCCTCTCAAATTATATCCAAATAATTTAGAATCTCTCTCATTGCATGACCCCTTGCACTTAACAACCAAAGCACTTTAGTACATTGGCCAGGAACCTGTTTTCTGGGGCTGTGCTGTCCAATATGGTAGCCACCAATCATGTGTGGCTATTGAGCACTTGAATACTGCTCTATGAATTGATTGTGCTAGAAGTATAAACTATGCACCAGATTTTGAAAACTTAGTATGAAAAAAAAGAATGTATAACATCTCAATAATTTGTTATATTGATTATATGTTGAAATAATATGTTGGATATATTGAGTTTGATAAATATATTATTGCATCTAACTTCACCTACTTTTATTTTTTTTATTTTACTACTACAATATTTAAAATTACATAAGTGCTTTGCATTATATTTCTATTGGACAGTGCTGCCTCTAGGGTAATCTTGGTCTAAAGACTGAATTTCCTCTTCCTGAATAGTTATTTTTCTCAACTATTGAAGTTTTTCCAGAAAATTCTTTAATTTGCTTCCATGTATGGAAGCGGTGTGATATAATAAGAAAAAGTACCTGGGTTCTAATCTCAATGTTTGTTATTAACTAGCAATGAAAGTAGTCAAATCATTTTAACTCTTTGGGCCTGAGTTTCTTTACGTAAAATGAAAGGGTTGAACTAGGTCCCCTCTCTGGTTTCTTCCAGTTCTATGATTATTTGATTATTATTATTATGTTAAAAATTCTTCTAAAATATTTTCCATGGGGGATCCCTGCATGGCTCAGCAGTTTGGCGCCTGCCTTTGGCCCAGGGCGGGATCCTGGGGTCCCGGGATCGAGTTCCACGTCGGACTCCTGGCGTAGAGCCTGCTTCTCCCTCTGCCTGTGTCTCTGCCTCTCTCTCTCTCTCTATCATGAATAAATAAATAAATTTTTAAAAAATAAAATATTTTCCATGGATAAGATAGATTTAGCTTTTTGTTATGACGTATTTTTGAACCTTTAGAAGATACAATAAAAATAAGTATTTCCTTTCTTAAAAAGACTTTAAGCTAATTTATGTAACTTTGCATATGCTCAAGTGTACTTTCATTTTCTGTGCTATAATCCTAAATTCTGCTGTGAAAACTACTTTGTTAATGATTATTTTTTCCATTTTTAAGGTTCAGTCTATGGCCATGATTATTATTTATTTTATATAGTTGGTCCCCTAGCTTCTTCAGAGATCATTCTCATTCTTCAGACATATATGTCTCCTGTACTGTCTTTTGACCATTTCTGGTTATATTTTACATCTTATTGTGGCCTTGCTGTGTCCTCCCATTCTCTTCCAGTACTGAACTTTCTTGTCACATCTTGGCAGCAGCCTGGTCACACTCTTACCCTCCTTTGGACTCAGGGACCTCCTACTTTCCTTATCCCTTTCAAAACAATTTCATGTGAATAAGATACAATAATAGGTACGTTTCAGGGTAAATTCCAGTCTCTGCACTTACTTCTTACTTGAAGGGGGGAGTGGGTGGGGGAGTGGGTAGGTCAGTCTTTGCATTTTAAGCCTTAACTTTCATCTCATTATGAAAGCCTTTATTCCTATTAAATTGAATGGAGTGTTTCCATTCTATATTTAAATTTTTTTTTTAAACTCCATCAGATACTTTGTAAGCCCTGCTCATTCCCCTTCTGTCTTGTGAAAATGTGGCTTTAAACACATCTACAGCCAGATTCTGTGTGCTCAAGAAACCTAATTTTTTGGACCGAGTTTGAGGAGCACTAAGTTTAGAGTAAGAGGATCTAGATTCATTAGCTTACTGCATTTGAACCAGATGTGTAATCCTGGCCAAATCCATTATTCTGAGGTTTACGTTCCTAATCTGCTAAAAGGAGCTGTAAGAACCCTGTTACACATGTGTCACACCGTACTTGTGAGCATCTAAGGAAATAATGAGCATGAAAGTCTTTACCAATGGTAAAGCGCCACACAGCACGAGTGATACAGGGCATCCTGAAACTTCATTAAATTTTGTTCCTACTTCCAGTTTCCCCTCTTCAGGTCAGAATTACTACACTGACCCATTAAGTTTAGACAAGAATAAAGAATATGACTTAAGGTTTTCAGAATAATGGAAAGTTTCAAGTTAAGATGAAATGATCACTCTCTTCATTCAATCATAATGAGAGTTATGAAACACTTATTAGAACGAATAACCTAAGGTACTTTACACAATTCATCTATGAAACTCAATTTGTCAAGAAACAGCAAATGGTTTTTTGAAATTCAAAAGGAACCCGAATGGAGGGGTTGGGATCCATGTTAAGTTGATAGCCATGTTAAGTAGCAAATTCATGTTTATGTTATGAACGTGGAGTGCAAAGATTTTAAGAATTAGATGTTGATCAACTGGGTTTTGAGAAGAATGCTGTTCTTAAAATTGATGCAGAAGTATTTTCCAAATACAAATTCAAGTGCTTAAAAATATTACTTACGGTATCAATAGAAAAAATTGTGTGTGTGTGTGTGTGTGTGTGTGTGTGCAGGTCTATATGCATATATTCTTTCCTGTTCTTTAAAATCAGAGATATGGGACAGAGCTTCTATCATCAATTATTCTTGGAATTTAGTGAAAAAAGAAAAGAATTTGGAACCAGGCACGGGGTTCCCTCTGCCTTCCCCCACTTGGGAGGTGTTTCCTTCTCCAGCAAAGTAGTGGTAAGGACCCAGTGTGCTGTGTGGGGAGGACGGGTACAGTTGCTGCCGCCCTGATAACCTGAGTGGCTGTGCACCCCGCAGTGCACTTGAAACACCGCCCCCCAAGCTCTTCTGAGGTGAAAGACGCCTTGGTGAAGAGAGAGGCAATTCTCTGCCCCAAGTCTATTTTAGTTTTTATACCATTTCAAATATGGGGGAGAGGGAAGAGGGTCAGGGGGATTTAAGGAAGTTGGATGTCAGGGCGCCTCGCTGGCTTTCAGTAGAGCCTGCAACGTTTGATCTCTGGGTGGTGAGTTCGAGCCCCACAGTGGGTGTAGGAAAGACCCTTTAATAGAAAAGAAAGAAAAGAAAAAGGAAAGGAAAGGAAAGGAAAGGAAAGGCAAGGAAAGGAAAGGAAAGGAAAGGAAGAAAAGAAAAGAAATGAAAAAAGAAGAAAAGAAAAGAAAAAAGGAAAGGAAAAAAAGAAAAGAAAAAAGAAAGAAAAAAGAAAAGGAAAAGGAAAAGAAAGGAAAGGAAAGGAAAGGAAAAAAAGAAAAGAAAAAAGAAAGAAAAAAAGAAAAGGAAAAGGAAAGGAAAGGAAAGGAAAGGAAAAAAAGAAAAGAAAAGAAAAGGAAAGGAAAGAAAAAAAGGAAAGGAAGAAAGGAAAAGAAAAAAGAAAAGAAAAAAGAAAAAAGGAAAGGAAAGGAAGAAAAGAAAAAAGAAAAGAAAAAGGAAAGGAAAGGAAGAAAAGACAAGAAAAGAGAAGAAAAGAAAAAAGAAAGAAAAGAAAAAAGTGAGAAAAGGAAAAAGAAAAGGAAAGGAAGAAAAGAAAAGAAAAAAGAAAAGGAAAGGAAAGGAAAGGAAGAAAAAAGAAAGAAAAGAAAAAGGAAAAGAAAAAGGAAAGGAAAGGAAGGAAAGAAAAGAAAAGAAAAGAAAAGAAAAGAAAAGAAAAAGGAAAGGAAAGGAAGGAAAGAAAAGAAAGAAAAGAAAAGAAAAAAGAAAGAAAAGAAAAGAAAGAAAAAAGAAAAGAAAAGAAAAGAAAAGAAAAGAAAAGAAAAGAAAAGAAAAGAAAAGAAAAGAAAAGAGGAAAGGAAAACGAAACGATCCGTGGCGGCAGACCCGGGCCCCGCTTCCGTCCCCTCCGCCCCGCTGGGCGCCCGACCCGGGTGGTCCCGAGGCGGGACCCAGGCAGCGGTCCCGGGAGGGCCTCCGCCGAGCCCCAGCGGCCGGTCCGCCGCCGCCAGCCCCGCCCCCCGCTCCGGGCGGCCCCGAGTTCGGCCGCGTCCCCGTGGCAACCAGGGGCGGCTCGGCGGGCGGGCGGCTCCGGGACCGGGAGGCCCTAACGGCCCGGGCGGGCGGCTCCGGGCGGGCGCTGGCGGCGGGAGCGCGGCGGGGCCCCTGGGCGCGGGCGGGCGCGCGGGCGGGCGGGGCCCCCGGCTCGGGCCTCCCGGGGAGCGCGGCGCAGGTAAGTTGCCCGGCCTGGGCCCGGGGCTCGGCGCGGCCTGCGGGGGCGGGGGCGGGGGCGGGGGCGCCCCCTGGGGCCGGGCGGGCGCCTGGCTCCTCGGTGCCTCGTTGCCCTGGCGCCCAAGTGAGTGGTGGAGGAACCCGCGCAGTCGGTTTAGCCCTCGGTGCGTCCCGGCCGGGCTGTGGTTCCGACGCCGCGGTCCTCGCCTCTGCTCCCCGAGCCTCTGATTCCTCGGTCTGGAAGGGCCCGAGCCGGCAGCCTCCCTCCTCCTCCTCCCTTGAATGCTGTTTCGTTGACTTTGATGTAGTGACTCAGGAGTTGAGGTTCTCTTCAATCCTTTGTCCAAGGATCCTCACATGCTATTTTTTAATTGACACTTTGTTGCTGGGATGAACTTGTTCCTCCTTCCTCTTTCTTGAAGGCAAGTACCAACATCCAGGTAAGCAGGTGCCCACAGAGCCATGGCAGAATTGTAAGATTTATATTTTTAGGCCACTCTTAGCCTGTTTGTCCTAAATCTCATAGTATATTCGTTCTAACAAAACCCGGGAAGGGCCAAAGAAGGAGTTGACTCAAATACAAGGCAAACTTTTAGCAGACAAGAAAAGAAAGTTTGAGAACATTTAGCTGTAACTCCTCTACCATAGGAATTCGGTTTTACTTATCTCGTGTGATGAGCACTTTGCAAAGTACCTGGCACCAGGGTGTTGTTCAGGAAATAGTGAATGACTGCTCATTTCAGCCAATACCATGGATTTCGACTCATAGCTAAACCAGTGTCCTAAATGCGCAGAGGAATTTTTTAAAAAGGCCCTAATTTTCTACGTTTTGTAGCACCAAGAGCTGCTACACTTGGAGAAGCTCACACTATATGGTTTGCTAAGAGCAGAATTTTCTTGTTTTATAGGTTAATAAGTGTAAGTGTTTTAGTGATCTAGATCATTTTTCCCCTAATAGATTAAAAATCAAGAAACAAACCAGATGCAGCAATTTCTTGACATGGAGAACCAAGCCCATAATACAATGGGGTAAGTGCTGATTGAAAATTTTCTATTAAGTGGGCCCTTAACTATCTCCAAAACTCCTAGATGATACACGAATTTTGAAATTGAGCATTAATATGAAGGATGTATCAATTACTTTTGGTGAGGAAGATGGGGGGAGATTCAAGTGATTCTAATTAAGAACCTATGATATGAATCTTTCCAATTTTGACTATGGGTCAGTACCCGAAAATCACTATTTTCCAACTTTTAGGGAGTTTGGTGTTTTTTTTTTTTTTTTGGTGTTTTAGGATGGTGGGTGCCCACACAGGCCTCCTGTGCTCTTGACAGGAGTTCCCCTCAGTTTGCTCCTTTCTTGCTACATTGAGCGTTCCAGTCATGCCTCTTACATTTGCCCTTAAGGCTGAATTCAACACTTAAACACAGCCTCAGAACAGATTTGGCTCCCACAGAATCTTAACTACAGAGAACAAATGGATGGTCACCAGGGGACGAGTGAGTGATGGAATGGGTGAAATGCGTGATGGAGATTAAAGAGTCCACTTATCATGATGAGCACTGGTAGATGTATAGAATTGTTGAATCACTATATTGTACACCTGAAAGTAATATAACACTGTATGTTAACTCTACTGGAATTCAAATTTAATAACTTAATAAAGTTAAAAGAAAAAGATTTGGCTCCTCAAACAACAATAAGAACTGGATATGTTACCAAAGGTCTTCACCATTTGTAAAAAATATTAAACTCCCTTTTACAAATATCTGTCCCTACCCCAACTGGGGTTAGGGGGCAGGTGAGGGGCAAGGGGTAGTGAGTAGGGACAGTGGGTAGGAGTGGTGCTGTAGTGCCTAATCTTGACTATGACTGATTTGCACTCATCAAACCACTCCAAGTGTCTCCCTTTCAGTTATTCTGCTCAGACCATGACTTTGACATCAGGCTAAAGGAAAGCATCACAAATCTGGATAAGAATAACGTTGGTTAAAAAAAAAAAAAAAAAGAATAACGTTGGTTTTGTAAATCTTGCTGCATACTCCTCCTTACAATATCTCAGCTAGGTATTGTTCTCTGTACAACCAAGAAAATCGAGTGTATTATAGTCTAAGGTCTTGTGACAAAGAGACCCCCAAATGATGACCCCAGTGGTTTAAATAAGATTGAAGTTTATTTCTGTTTCATGAACAAGTTTTAGGATAAGCAGACCAGGACTGGGAGGGCACCTCCACTGCCTCACTACATGATTTTTGTGTCTGGATCCAAAGTGAAGGCTTCAGCTTCTACCACCGTGCTCCTGCCAGAGGGAAAGGGGAAGGCGAGAGGAGAGAGAATTTGGTTCCTTTTTGGAGAATGTGGCCTAGAAATAGCAAGACTCACTTCTAGTCATTTCCCACCGGCCAAGAAAGGATTGGGACCTGTGCTCTCTAATTGAGCAGCTCTGTGGCCAGCTAAAGCCTAGGCAAGAAAAGAAAGAAGAATGGATATTGGCAGACAGTTAGCAGCCTCTGCCATGTTTCTGAGCTCAGAAAGATAGAAAGAAAGAGAAATAAAGTGGCAGCTTGTGCCAAAATATACACCTGGTTAGTGGAAAGGTAGGATTTGAATTCAGATACGTGTAGCTCTAATCCCTGAATGCTTTGCTCCACTGGAAATGAGTGGTAGTGAGATGTGGGTGCAGAGTCAGGTTGGGATCCAGGATTGAGCAGGTGTTAGGTCCCTGATATGATGATAGCAGTAGGGTCTGAGATGCAAATTGAGGGTCTTGGCCTTAAGGTTTGGTACCAGGAACCCCTTCACTCCTGCAGATCTGAGGCTGCAGAGACTGCTGTTTGTCTTCATTCATTCTTTTGGGGGAAAAGTGTAGACTATTGAATGCATGACAAGCACAACACTAAGTCTCTTGGTTTATACAAAGATCATTAAGAAACAGATCTTAAAGAACTTAGAATTTAGTAGGGAGCCATAGAGCTTGTCTGGGTACAATGTAACTATAAACCAGAAGTGAATGAGAATCACTAAAGATTTCCATGAGGAACCACCCTCCTCATCCCAGCAGACATGGGACCAGACATTGTCTACCATGGTCTACAAAGCGTGGAGAACCACTCTGGCTTTGCTTCTGTCCTGCATCCTTTTGAGATATGTGTAAAAATCTAGATCATAAAGACAGTAAAACTTCATTAGGGGTGTGTTACAGAGCCTATCTAACCATGTCACCTACATACACAGTAGTATTTTGTGGCACATCTTCATCTAACAGATATTTATCTAGAGTCTACCATATGCTGTTAATGGTCTAAGCACCTGGAAGAGAGCAGTGTTCAAAACAGGCCACTCCTCCAGGGGTTGGTGGGAAATACTAACCATGTTTCATATGGTCATATGAAGGAAAACAAAGCAGGCTAAGGATGGGAGGATGAATGGGGTGATCAAACATGGGTTCCTGGTAAGATGGCGTTTGAGCAGGGATTATTTTGGGCAAAGAGAATTCCAGATAGTAGGAACAGAAAGTGCAAGGGTGTAAGGAGGGAGCTTTTATACAGAATATTCATTGGGTCAATCATTATTCTCTGGCACGTGGGTTACCATAGGGTTTGATTTTCATTTTAAATCCATGATTTCCTGCAATTATATAGGTGTTTGTATCTGTGCCATTAATCAACCTAAACTCCTTCTAATCAAAACAGCTGTATTTGAGTTTGTCCTTTTCATTTGTTTTTAGAGTGTGTGCCCAGAACATAAATAATAACAGAATGAACAAATGATCTATTTGTCCTGGCCTGGTTAAGAGAACAGTGTCTAGATTTTGCTTTGTTTCTGTTTCCTTGTTGATTTCTACTCTTACTAGTATGGCCTCTTAGGATTTATTTTACTTATCTTGTTCTACTGATTTTTGAATTGAAAAATCTGGTTTAGTTGTTTTTATGATTTCTGTATTTTATGATTTCTTCAAGCATTTAAAGCTTAAGTTTCTCCTGAGCACAGCTCTGCTGTGGGCCACAGTATTAGAGATTTCACACGTATAGGTTAATGTATTTTGTTGTTGTTGCTGAAATTCTCCTTTGCCTGATAGTCATTCATATTGCCATTTCTGCTGTCTTTTTAGCTTACTTTAGTCTGTATTGTCCTGTTCATCCCCTTTGTAATGGAAGAAACTCAGTCTTTTCCTTTCTGTGTAGGGAGAAACCCAGTTCTTCTCTACTATGCCTTTCTTCCCTGTGTGCCTTTATCTTCACAGAGAATACTTCATTTCTGATGCTTTGGTCATCAAATATGTGGCATTTTTTTCCCCACCAAGCAATTGTCTGTAACACCAGCTGGGTATCCTACAATTTAACACAATTTTGACACCGTCTACCTGGAGATTGCACAAGATCACACAGGTAAAGGGCTCAGGCTGCTTCTTCTACCACTTCAGATGCCAGTAGCAAGCCTGAGTTGTCACCTGTGCTTCTGACCCACCAGATCCCCACCTTGGGTTCAATTAATTTTCTAGAGCAGCTCACAGAACTGAGGGAAACACATTTACCAGGATAAAGGCTACAGATGAACAACCAGTTGGAAGAGAGGCATAGGTCAAGGTGTGTGGGAGGGGGTCTTTGGTCTTTGGCTTCCATACCCTTGCCAGGTGTGTCACCCTCCCAGCACTTCCTGTATTACCAACCCAGAAGCTGTCTGAACTGAGTATTTTGGGATTTTTATTGCAGCTTCATGATATAGGCATAAGGGATCATTACCTCCATTGGGAACCCTTCTGCCTTCTCAAGAGAAGAGAAGGTAGGGCTGAAAATTCCAAGCTTCCAATCATAGCTGGTCTTTGCAGTGACCAGCCTTTATCTAGGAGCCCACCCAGGAATTGCCTCATTAGAACAAAAGGCACTCCTATTGCCTTATAAAGGTTTATAAAGGTTTCAGGAAATTATAAAGGTTTCAGGAGCCCTGTGCCAGGAATCAGGGTCAAAGACCAAATGTTAGAGCAGAAGATGCTCCTGGTGCTTTTATCATTTAGGAAATGGCAAGGGTTTTAGGAGCTCTATGCCAGGAATTGGGGGCAGAGACCAATATATATATATTTTCTAGTATCTCACACTCTTGTTTTGAAAATTTTTATATCATATCATGTCTCTTGTAAAGAATATATGGTTAGATTTTAAAATATACCTCAATTGGAGAGTCTTTGCCATTAAAAGGAGGATTTATGATCATTAATATACTAATGTTTGGCCCATTTTGATTTCCCCAAATTTAGCAGTCTGATCTAGTTTCCTTTTTCCTCATTTTCCCTTAGAAGTTTTACATACTATTTTATAAGTTATCAATGAACATTTTTTACAAACATTTTAAATTTGGATTTCTCTTTTGGCATCTTGAATTTTAACTAAATCTTTGACTTCCCTCAACCTTTTCCCTCTGTTAAAACTTAACCTTTGGTAGTGCCTGTGCTTCCCCAGTCCCTTTTTCAGCTCCAAGAAATAATCTGGATCTCTAATTCCTGATCACTCTTAATTCAGAGTATTAATTATTACATATGGAATACAGTTAATTATTATTGCATTCTTCTATTATTTTAGAATCCTTTTTTAACAGCTATAAGTTTGCATTATTACTATAGTTATATGCAAAATCTTCCCTGTTCTTAATTTAAGAAACTTTTGAATTCATTTAATTTGACTAAAGTACTTCCTTAGATCTTTCCATACAAATGAACATGGGTGAAGGGCGCCTGGGGGGCTCAATTGGTTAAGTGTCTGACTCTTGATTTTGGTTTGGGTCCTGATCTCAGAGTTGTGGAATCAACCCCATGTCAGGCTCCACACTCAGCAGGGAGTCTGCTTGAGATTCTCTTTCCCTCTCCCTCTGCCCCTTACCCTGTGCATGCAGGTATGATTTCTCTCTCTCTCTCTCTCTCTCTCTCTCTCTCTCTCTCTCTCTCTCTCTCTCTCTCCCCCTCAAGTCAATACATCTTTTTTTAAAAAATGAACATGAGTGATATACTTCTTAACTTGTTACATGTCCAAATGTCTTATTTATCCTCTTGCACAGGAACTCTGTGACATTACTCTCATTGTCTTGAAGTGTTGAATGTTGCAGAAGGAAGGTCTAATGCCAGTGTCATTCTTTCTTGTTCAGATTTGTTCTTCCTTCCCCTTCCTTCCTTTTTCTTTCTTTTTATGTGTATGTGTCTGAAAGTTTATAGGATTTATTTTTATCCTTAGAACTTACACATTTACCAAGATGACTTTCTAGTTATGGATCCTTTTGCAATAATCCTTCACAGCATTTGGTGAACACTTGTACACTGAAGATTCAAATCTCTTCAACTCAGTGACGTTTTCTTATACTTCTTTGGTTACTAATTCTCCACTCTCTTGTTTCATTCCCATCTCCTAGAAGGATCATATTTTTTTCTTTTCTCTCCTAATTTTCATTATTGTACTTTTTGCTTTATGTCCTGGAGGAATTTCTTGAGTTTTCTCACTTTTATTTCAGCACTGATTACAATTGTTTTTACTGCTTCTCCCCCAGGAGTTAGTACTGGCAACCATGTTTTTATTTCCAAGAACGTCTTTTTTGTATGTCTATTTTGATGTTACTTTTACATAGGATAAGCTAGTTTTGTTTTATCAATGCAATTTACCCTTGGCTTTTATTAAAAATACAAATAAGAGGTGTTTGAAATGATCTCTTATATCAACTCCTTTACAATCAGTTGTTCTGGGGGGGGTGTGTGTCTGGTGGTGTTCTCTACCTCCTTCAATTTGTGCCTCTCCCTGGACCCCCAACAGCTGCTCCACCACCAGTCCTTTTTCCTGGCTTCTGCTGCTCAAAACAAGAAATCAATTCGGTCTTCTGAAGAAATTTGTCCACCAGCTACAGTGCAGCTGCAGCTCCCTGTGGGCTCAGCATACTACCAGCCAGGAAGTTACACAGTCTAGTGTATTGAAGATTACTAAAACTTATATTTAGTAAACTTACCTCTGAAGGTCATTTCTTTCTCTTTTTTTGAGATTTATTTATTTATTTGAGAGAGAGCACACGCACAGGAAAGAGAGCACTTACATGCATGCACTCATGAGCATTCACGTGGAGAGGTGAAGAGGGAGGTGGGCAAGTGGACTCCCTGCTGAGCACAGAGCCCAGCAAGGGGCTCCATGCGGACTATGGGTGAGGGGCTGGATCAGAGGGTTAACTGTCAAAATAAGAATTACACAGATGCATTGAGCAATCCTGAGGTCAATGAAATACATATATAGAATCCCAAAATGTATGAATTCCAGAGTATTGCTTTTAAAAAAATGTTTTTTCCTTGTATAGGTGGATTCACCTATAATGGATTACTTCTTTAAAATATCTTTTCTAACTAAAAAAGAACATTTTTCCAGATCTTTCTTTACTTAGTTACACATGTATGTAGTTTAAAAAGTCATTTGGTTCCTGATGGCTGCTATCAAAAAACACCAATCTCCTGTTCCCTCTCCAGTTTTCCATTCCCCAGAGACAATTCTTTTGGCTGATTCCTCTGGCATTTATCTCCATATTTCTAAATAACATGCTTATCTTGCTACTTCTTGATTTTTCCATTTTAGGCATTATCTATTGACATCCACAGTGGTTAATTTTCCTGCCTCCACCCACCATACACACAGTCACACACATATACAGCCTCACATACACAGTCATACTCACACAGACACAAAGAGTCATACTTCCCATTCTTCCATCCTCTCGATACACCATAACTTTGACTGAATCAATGTTATGTTTGCATTGTTATGACTTTATAAATGCTTTTCACTTCTGAGTGAGTGAAAAAGACAGCATACAGTGATGACTCTTCCTTTCCTATAAAACATTCTGTTTTCGCCTGTTATAATAACTCTAATATCTTAACTATATTTTTTGAAGTTTTCTTCTTCATAATTTCCTTCAAAAAATGTCTTTCTGTTTGTTTTTTACCTAGTTGTGTGAACTGCTTTTCTCAAATGTCTGTGATCCCTGACCATTCACTCCTATGTAAGATGGCAGAGTCAAAGCTGCCAGGAAACTCCAATGTGTTCACAGGCTGTGCCTGTTGACAGGGAGGTTCACTGCATGTCATCAGGCTAGTCTTGTCCAGTCTCTGTTGAGACAGGCTAATCAGATTCTAGAGAACACTCTTCTAAATTCTCCTGCTTAGAGGGTGTAAGTTGCCTGTCAGCATTTACCCTATACCTAGTTGGGTTGCTTCTTGGCTTTCTCTACTGCTAGCCCCTATTATCTTCGTCCTTGTAGGTTAAAAATATCTCTTTGCTTTATTTTAATAGGATTTGGGAAGGAAAAGTGTTTATGTCCATCCTTCTTCAACCAAAAGTCTCATTTTTATCTACTAAATCATTTACTGTACTTTTGATTCTGTGACTTCTATCTTAGTCATTGATCTTGTTCATGGGATCTTATCAAATCCTTCCTAAAAATCCGCTGCATGATCTGCCAATTTTTAAAAATCTGCCATGAAAGTCAAATTTTCAAAGGACCAAGACAGATGGATAATAAAGCATAACTTCTCACATCTAATTCAGAAAAATCCTTTAAAGCAGTACTGTACATGTGCATCTTTCTAAACCTAAGTGTTCCTTCCCTTTGAGATATATTAATTCATAATTACAACTTTACTTCCCAGTTTCTTAGTTTAATACAATTTTAATTATAATTTGTAAAAACATCTAATATAAGTCAATATATTGGTAGTTTAATAAATTGTAGTTATGTATTATTTTTTTTTGAAGATTTTGTTTATTAATTCGAGAGAAAGAGAGAGCATAAGTATAAGGAGTTGTAGAGGGAGAGGGAGAAGCAGGTTCCACACTGAGCAGGGAGCCTGATGTGGGGCTCTAACCCAAGACCTTGGGATCATGACCTGAGCTGAAGGCAGACACTTAACCGACTGAGCCACCAAGACACCCTGAAATCGTAGTAATCTATTGTTTTTGTACATTGACAATTCTTTTTTTTTTAATTTGGTTGATTCTCTTGCCTTCTGAATGGCCCAGTCTATACCCTCATTATTCTCCCTCCACTCTTTATTCCCATCCAGGCATATTCCTTTTCAGCGTAATCAAATTTGGTAAGTTGTAGTTTCTACTTTCCCTGAAGAAGAAACAAAGTGAAATAGACCTGGGGTAAAATCCTGATATTTTACTTTGACAGTAGATCCTGAAATGTTAACACAACGCTTAGTGATTATAGGAATTCACGGAGTGATTTTAAAAGGAAGAGATGGGGGAGAGAAGAATGGAGGGAAGAAGGGAGGGTGTGGGGAAGGAAGGAAAGGAAGGGGAAGATTCCTTGAGAGACTAATTAAGCTGCTACCATATTTAGGCAAAGATTAAAAATGCCACCATGTAGGATACATTCATACGTACTTTTTACAGGACAATGTTTATGAAGATTATTTGCAGTAAAGTTACTTTAAAAAAGAAAAAGCAATGATATGTGTAAACCCAGGCCTGTACATCACGGGCTAGGCACACTGGCCATGTAAAATGGGAAGTGCCTGGAGGGCTTTGAGCAATGCAGTGACATCCTTTGACTTAGTGTTTTAAAAGGCTTATTCCAGTTGCTATGTGGAGAATAGACCACAGCAAAGTGAGAGCAGGAGGGATAGACAAGCTTAGCTGTTGCAGTAATTCAGGAGGGAGATGACAGTGATTTAGATCAGCTTGGTAGAGGTAGAAATAGTGACAAGTAGGCATATTTTGACAGAAAAGCTGACAATATTTAGAAATCGTGAGTTGGATGTGTGGTATGCAAAAAGGAGACGGGCAAAGGATTATCCAAAAGCTTTTCACCCACCATTTGGAAGGATAAGTTGTTATTTATTAAAATAAGGAAGGCCAGAGAAAATGCAAGTTTGGTTTGAGAAGCCGCTTGTTTCACATCCAACTGAAGATGTCAAATAATTAGCTGTCTATACAAGTCTCCATGTATCTTTCTACTCCCCTCAGTGGGGGCTTTTTTATTTGTGGTCACCTTATGGTTACAAGAGGGCTAACCACCGCAATCATTACATCTGCCTTCCAGAATGGGAGCAGAGGAAGGGCGATGGGTAAAACCAAAAGAGCACATGCCAAAACTTTACTGTGGCTTCTTACAGAGGCCAAAGCCTTGAAACAAGGATTTGGATGCAAGTAGTTTTTTGGGAGATGAGAAAATGTGGTATATTAGTTTCCTTTTACTGCCATATAACAAGCTTGGTGGCTTAAAACAACCAAATCATAAACACATGCACAGTTCTGGAGTCCAGAAGTCCAAAATCATATCACTGGGTCAAAATCAAGGTATCCAGAGGGTTACATTCTCTCCAGATACTCTGGGGAAGAATCTATTCCTTGTTTCCAGCTTCTGGTGGCTGCCAGCATTCCTTGGCATATGGCCACATCTCTCTGGCTTTTATTTATTTATTTATTTATTTATTTATTTATTTATTTATTTGAGAGAGAGTGAATCCACATGAGCAGGGGGAAGGTCAGAGGGAGAGGGAGAAGTAGGCTCCCTGCTTAGAGAGCTCTACATGGGGCTCAATCCTAGGACCCTGAGATCACGACCTGAGCAGAAGGCAGATGCTTAACCAACTGAGCCACCCAGGTACCTCTCCTCTCTCTCTGACCTTTAAAGCCAACATCTTCATTTCTGTCTCTGGTTCATCTCCATATCCCTTCTCCTGTGTGTCAAATCTCCCTCTGCCTCTTTCTTAGGGTGCACCCAGATAACCTAGGATAATCTCCCCATCTCAAGATCTTTAACTTATGCAAATACCTTTCTTCTAAATAAAGTAGCATTTATTTATTCCAGAGGTTCAAATGTGTTCAGGGGCTGTTTTTTGGCCTACCACTTATGGGAAGAGGCAAGTATCATAAGGAAGGGCAAGTTATGAAACCAGCTATCACTGAGGGTGACTGGAGCAAAAGCCTAATGGGGAAACTCTGGAACCCAGTATAAAAGCACAGCCCTCAGAGTTATCCCATCCAAGGAGCAAGTGAGTATTTACACACCAGTAACTGATAGTCAGTTAGAGAAGATTGCTCCTGGGAGGGCTTCAATTTCCTGTTACTTCTGGCCTGTCACACAGGTGGCAAGAAATGAAAGTTCTGTCCACTAGTAATCAGGCCAAGTGCCCCCAAGTGGTAAGTGAAGGATGTATGGGACACCAAAAGCAAGTGCTCTAGCTCCCTTTTAAATAGCTTCACGGCAACTTCTGCTTCCCTTTCACAGGCCGGATTTTGTTCCATGGCCATGCCTAGCTCCAGGGGAGACTGCCAAATGTAGTTGTGTTTTTAGCTGGACACATTTCCACTTTGAGTAATATTGGAGATCTGTTATGGAAGAAAGGAAGGGTGATGTTAGGTTGGCAGCTAGCTGCATAGGAGCCAAGAATGGAATCAGACAAGTGATAAGGATGACTCAGACCAAAGTTTTATTACTGGACATGGTGAGAAATGATCAGAATTTAAGGATATTTATTGGAGGCAGTGCCAATAGACCTGTTGTTCTGGTTTCTCTCTGTTGAGAGAAACACAAATCTCAGATCATGAGGGTTTTTATCATGAGCAACTGTTGCACTGGTGCCAATTAAACAGATAAAGTGGACTGGAGTGGGAGCAGGTCCATGGCGCAGGGAGTCAAGGGCTGTGTTTTGAATATGTGAAGTTTGAGATGCCTAAAGGTGTCCTGTGAGAAAGTCGATGTTAAATGGTAGGTAGTTGGATATAGAAGACTGGAGCTCAGAACTCGGGCACTAGATATTTGGAAGTTATCAGAACAAGCTGGCAAAAGAAGGTTCATTTCCAACATTCAGGAAACAGTGTATTATTTATTTTCCTATTATTAGACAGATTTTGTCAATGTTTACCTAACTGCTGCTAATTCTTTGCTGTTAGGATCCAGTGAAATAACTGGCTCTAGTTTTAAATAGAAAAAGGGTAAAATGGCTATTCTCATTTGTACTAACACTGCAGTCTTTCATGTAATAGACCTTTTAGCAAGAGGGAATTTTAATTGTCCTCTTAGAGATTGCCTTATAGGACCCAACCCAATGCATATGTAGTATATTACTAATTATCCCATGGTTCTCTATTAATATGAAGTTTAGAGATATATGTTTATGAGTATAGTGAATTACTCATATTTCTAGATAACTATAAAAATCACCCTGAAGAAAGGGTTGGTGCCTGCTAATATTTCACTGTCTTCTTACATCATTCAGTCTGTGAACCAAGATGTTACTCAGAAGAGGAATGGTCATTATAGAAAAGTTTTAAGAAAAAGTTTATCTGTAATATAGATATTTAAAAGATCTTCCATTCTTTTTATTTTTTTTAATTTTATTTATTTATGATAGTCACAGAGAGAGAGAGAGAGGCAGAGACACAGGCAGAGGGAGAAGCAGGCTCCATGCACCGGGAGCCCGATGTGGGATTCGATCCAGGGTCTCCAGGATCGCGCCCTGGGCCAAAGGCAGGCGCCAAACCACTGCGCCACCCAGGGATCCCCTTCCAATCTTTTTAGAACATAAAAATGTGAGATTTTAAACTTGTATGTACCTAGAATTCTAATAAAAATATTGATATAGGAACTTGGAAGCTATCACATTGCGTTTTATTTCTATAAATGTCTTTCTTTGATAATTATGATGAAGGCTCTAGAATAAGGCTTGGATAATTTCATGTAAGCATCTTCTTGGGAATGGTGGGATTTATACCTCCTCCACATCCCAACATTAAGATTATTACAGATGAGGGAGCAGAATGGACTGAGTATGAGCCACCATCTCAAATATGCAATAAAAATAGGCATTATAATGCTGCTAAGTCAGCATACACTAATGATGACAGTAAATAGCATTTTTTTGGGCAACAAGAAAATTGCTTAAGAAAAGTTATTTTTAGTTATAATTTGGTAACTAATTTTGAATGAGGGCAACCATGAAATTACGACTGAGGCATCATAAAGTATTAAGCCTTTTACTTTACTGTCTTAGAGGGAACAGTCAACTATAGAGCAGGCCAACATCACAGATATGTCTATGAAAGTGGGTTCTGGGACTTCTGGGGTCTCTCCCATTGGATCTATTTAGGTTTCTGGTGTGGTGCAGTATTTGAAATACAGAATAGGGTCTATGAGCCTCTACTGAAAAGTTAAATTCTATTGGTATAGCTAAATATGTAGTAATGTAACTAAGACAAATAATATGTTGCTACATTTTAGAATGAGTTTCATTAAAATATTTTGGAAAAGTTAAGACCTAATATGATGGCTCATGTTGCCCAACACCTTTTGGAAACACATTTTCTTAGACTATTCCATGTTGCATGACATAGCCTCCTCTTTCTCTTCTGCCTATGATGACTTCCTCTATGATAACTTCCATATTTGTTTTTCAAACCCCCTCTTCTTTCTGTCAGGCTCAAGATCCATTTCTATTTGATATCTTATGTCCCAAAATGAACTCACTTTGGTTATATTTTTTTTAACAGACCTTTTTATCCATTTCTATTTTCCAGATTGATGATGGGTAGACTGCCCCTACATCCCACTTGGCCCAGAACAATCACTGCTTTCATCTTTGCCCTGGCAAAGATTACGTTAATAAATGTGACATTATAAATTATATTAGAAATTAATATATTGATATATGTAAATTAATATAAATTATCATTAGTGCCCCTTTCACTTTCAAAACTGTCCTGGTTTGGATAATTGATCATATAGTTGCCATAGCCATCTGTCTGATGAAGGTCTGCCCTTCTAAAAATCAGCATGCAATCCCATATATGAAAGGACTTTGGATATGTGTGTTACTCCAGCCTTATTTTACTCTGAATGAGTCTCCACATTCCATGTCCCTGTCCTCCTCCACACATTGGCACTACTACCTCCATTTATATCATCAGCTTTTTTTGGCTCTCTTCATCTTTAAGTTTTATATCCTCATATTTTGACTCTAGGCTCCTCAGATCAATATATCACCTGCAAGTCTCAGTGTGCCCCTTCCTTTTGGTTTAAGATCTTTGTCCTCACCCCACAATCCTTCTCTTGTGAATTGGCTCCCGATAATAAACCCAGTAATCAGGGCCAGGGCTTGTATGTCTTAAGGAGTGTATCAGATACAATCCACCCTGTCCCTAAAGCTGGAAGACTAGAGGATTTTTTTCTTTTTAGTGCCTCAACGTTTCTAAAATTGGAGTAATAAGACCTACTTTACAGGATGTTGTAAGGATCCATGAGAGGAAGAACAGGAATGTAATTAGCATAGTGGCAGCCTGGCGTTTAACTAAAAGAAGAAATGAAAATATAAATAACGTTAGTGCCCAGCTTTGTAAGAAAGCTAAACTAGCCTTTTGTATTTCATTTTAAGGTTCATTAGCTTGAGGAGCAAATACTGATGCTGTGGAGACCAACTGCTCTTAATTATCTTGGAAAAACTGAAGGAGGGAAAATATACCAGATGATTAGATAATTGAATTTCAAAAAGGAATATTAAATGGCAGAAAGCGGAGTTTGATGTAAACCTGAGTTTGGCTAAGTCTTTGGGAAGATTCTGGAAGGGATTATGGGTGGGTTTGTTAGCATCCAGGGGAGGAAGCAGTGCCCCTGGACTCAGCACAGACGTGCCCCCAAGGCTGTGCACTAGATCAGCCTTGGCTCACAGGGCTGATATGCAGGTGCATCAGGAAGTGTATAGATAGGATCTTCTTTGGGCTTTGCCATAATATTTTACAGGGCTTTTCATGACATTTTTATGGCGGGGCCGGGGGGTGGTGGAGAGGAAAGATCGTAAGTTTAATTAAGTGGATTAGAAACTGATTATAAGAAAAGAAGTAACCACCAGATCCCTGTCACCCTTGGGCTTGGTAGTGGAATGCCACAGAGCTCTGTCCTCCATCCTGTCTTTCATGATATTTTACAGTCACTTGGGGTAAAAAAACATATTTATCTGTGAAACAAGTAATGCTTATCAGATCTGCAGCTGACAGAAAATTGAGAGGTATGGCAGGATCCGAAAACAAAAGCTCCTTGAGGAAGGCTTCTCTGGTAACCCACCCTGTCCAAGTTTGTATTCCTTACCCCTCCCTTCCTCGAAAAGCTGCATGGGTTCATCAGCCTCGTATTATACCTGCCTTGCAAGTGTCTCTGCGTACAGGTTTCTGTCTGTTTTCCTAGCTCTACAAAAGGGGAGCAGCCAGTGGATGACTGCTTCATGTTGAGAGGCTGCAATGATCACACTGAAATTTAATAAGGATAAATAGAGGGCACCTGGGTGACTCAGTGGTTGAGCGTCTGCCTTTGGCTCAGGTTGTGATCCCGGGGTCGTGGGATCGAGTCTGCATCAGGATCCCCGCAGGGCGCCTGCTTCTCCCTCTCCCTCTGCCTGTGCCTCTGCCTCTCTCTGCATCTCTCATGAATAAATAAATCACATCTTTAAAAAAAAATAAGGATAAATATATTTATTGGAGCAGTCCCCCCACCCCCAGTGAAATAAGCACAAGATATTGGCTTTGTAGCATGCATGGAATAGGTTCTTAGACAAGAATAAACTCACCTTGAAATGCTATTGTATCACTGCTTTGCCTTCCCCTTTCCAAATTCAAAGCTAAGGTGATCTTCATCTGCTCAAATAAAAATATCTAAAACAAAGGATGTGAGAGTCCCTGTCGAAACTGATTAGACTGTACCTGGGGTAATGTGTTCCAGTTCTGAATGGTACATTTCAAGGAGGAAATCAAACAGGAACTTGTTCAATGGAGAGCCACCAGGATTCTGAAGGGTCTGAAAGTCTTTCCATAGTCATTCACTTTTTCATTAATTCAATAAATGGTAAGTTAAGTATCTAGTATTTTCCAGGCAGTATACTCAGCAGTGAGTGGTAGAGCCGGGAGCCCGACGTGGGATTCGATCCCAGGTCTCCAGGATCGCACTCTGGCCCAAAGGCAGGCGCCAAACCGCTGTGCCACCCAGGGATCCCCCAGTAAAAGAACTTTTAAAAAACTCATTGCTTTCTAGATACAATCTCAGACAGTGGTTGCCTGGGAAAAAGAGAAATTCATACCTCGGCTGGGTGACCTCCTGGTAGTGATATTGCAAAACAGATCACAAATCTTAGCATGCACCAGAATCACTTGCCATCTTTGTTAGCGATGCAGAATCTTGGGCTCTGTTCTAGACCTGCTGAATCTGATCAGTGGGGCATCATAGATGATTCTCTTATGAAACATTTGTGAAAGATACGCAAACACTGGATGGGTAATTGGACAAGATGACTTGTAAAAGTCCTTCCACCCTGAGTCTAAATACCCTAATTTTTGCATGGCATAGCCATAATCAGAAAAGAAACCATTCACTCATTTATTTAACAATATTGATTGAGTAGCTTCCATTATGTCACACTCTACTTTCAGCCTATATTTTAATTCCATTATAGTATGGTGCATTCCTACATGCCAAGGAGATAGTGATGAAAAGATCTCATTTGTTCATTTTTCAGAAATTTATTGAGCATCTGCTATGTGCTGGAGCACTGTGCTGAGCTCCAGTGAAATGGTGATGAAAAAGACCAACATAGTCCATTTTCTTTCAGAGCTTACAATAGCAGGAAAGAACAGAATGTTTTTATAGTAAAGGTGATACATGTTGTTATGAAAAAGAAAATGATCTGAAAACAATTCTTTTTGTTCTGCTGTTTTTCTCCACATCGTAACTCCAATTAAAATTTGATCAGTTTATTTATAGAGGAATTAGTACTTCCTTTCCTCAGGTTTGTTTTGGGTTTTAAGTAAAAATGGAGAGCCTTTGTGCCTTAGTCCAGAAATGCTAGAAGTCATTAGAATGGCACTTTGTATTTAAAAGCTTTCTGATGTCAAAACTGGTGAGTCCACTGTTGAATAAACCAATCAAAGGGACATTCTTCATTCAGGTTGACTGGGCATTTTAGAAAGCCCTGGAAACTCCAAGTTCTTTGGGTTCTAATATCTTTTTCTAATTCTATTTCAATGGAGCTAATTTATATTTTTCTTTTTCTTTTTTTTAAGATTTATTTATTTATTTATTCATGATAGACACAGAGATTGAGAGAGAGGCAGAGACACAGGAGGAGGGAGAATCGGGCTCCATGCTGGGAGCCCGACGTGGGACTCGATCCCGGGACTCCAGGATCACGCCCTGGGCCAAAGGCAGGCGCCAAACCGCTGAGCCACCCAGGGATCCCCTAATTTATATTTTTCAAGCAAGTCCTTACTTAAACATCATGTCTTTTGCTGTGTAATACACAGCAAGGAGCTGAAGATGGGAAACAGCTGCCTAGGATCTTGATCTAGCTCTTTCAACTGATTACTGTGTGACCTTGACCTCTCTGGGCCATAGGTTTTTCAGAACGCTAAATGATCCTTAATTACCTCTTAAATTCTGATTTGGTGAAACTAAATGGAGAACATATCATGTCTTACCTGCTTTTCCCTCCCCATGTTCCTGCCACCTACACAAATATATTAGAAGCCCCATCACCACCATTGAATGGATACTGAAATAACTTGCCTTCTAATCTGGACATGTGTGTGTTCTTTAGGCTGAAATCTGAGGCATCAACATCTGCCTGCATATCCATTCTGAATAACTGGATTTATGCCAGGTCCCTGTGGAATGTATCAGCTTCCTTGAAGGAGAACCCTGCCCTAGAAGCACCCAGCTCTCTGTCATCTCACAACTAGCACCTCGAAAAATCTAGCTTTTACCAAGGGTTTTGTTTCAAATATAAATAGACTCTCTGAGATCCAAGATATTACCCCTTATCTGACTGAGTATCCCCATTATCTAAAGAGGTACATTACTCTGCCCCCACTTGCCTGATCAGATTCTTTCCAAGGGGACACCAGCCAGATCACACCAAGTTCCCCTTCTGGAGGAGTAGCACTGTAGCCCAGTGAGTACCCTTGACTCTGGTCTTACCTAGCCTGAGGTTGCTCTTCTATCCCTGATAGGCATGACTGAAGTCCCAGTTTATGTGCCATCAAACTTACTCAAGTTATGATAGAAATAGGCACATGTATATTTACATGGAAGAGCATTGAATCATCTTTCATAATTTGAATTTTCCATAGAATCAGCCCACTTGAACAATGTTACTTTTTTTTTTTTTTCTTTAGCTAGCTAGCTAGCTTTATTGTGACATTGTTTCTCACATAACCCCCACGTGTGTTTTCATTTTAGGACTTCCTTGTCTATTGTTCCAAAGTTTATACTTTGAAATAATTTATCAGATATTTATTACAATGTTGTCAAGGCTTATAAAATATTGGGATGCCTGGCCCAGTTGGAACAGCATGGGACTCTTGATCTCGGGGTTATAAATTCAAGCCCTACGTTGGGTGTAGAGATTATTTAAATATTTTTTTAAAAAAAGTTTAACAATAAAAAGGACTTCCTGTCTAAGTCAAAACCTTTGCCTCTGGAAGACCCGTGTGCTACCACATACACTAAGAAGAGAATAGAAGTGGTGTAACCAGTGTATTGCATTATATTATGACAGCAGCTATGCTTTAGGAAATGTCATTTAAAAAATTTTAATGTATATTCACTATTTACTCTGAAATTAGCTTTTGGTTTCAGTTTAAATTTTAACCTCTAGCTTTCTTCCTCGTTAAACAATTGAACAATTTGAGGAAATAATGATCAAGGTGTTCAGAGCAATGGAATCATCTTTCTTATCCTTACATTTTACTACTTTAAAATGTGTTTTACTTTTCAAACATTGCCAGAGCTTCTCCTTGTGAGGCTGAACTTCAGGAATTAATGGAACAAATTGACATCATGGTAAGCAACAAAAAATTGGATTGGGAAAGGAAAATGCGGGCTTTGGAGACACGATTAGATCTTCGGGATCAAGAGTTGGCAAATGCACAGACTTGTTTGGATCAGAAAGGTCAAGAGGTACTGAATATACATTTTAATTCAGACAGAAACCATATTTATTCTGTTGGAATATGTTTTTCATTACGTATGCTTTTGTCAGGCATCAGCAGTAGCATTTATTGCTTGGAATTCTGTCATAGTGTGTTAAATATGTTCTATCAAATAAATGAGGATCAGAGCCTAAACCCATAAAAATTTGCTGATGCAAACACAACATGTCAGTGCCATCTAGAAAAGTAAGCATTCAGTATATATGTGAAACGAATATTGTTTGCAAGCAAAGATGTCAGTGGTTTTGTAGCCGTAGAAACAAAGTAGTTGTCCAAACTGTGTCTTTGGAAATGGCCAAGTTCAAGAGCCTCTTTGAATCCACTAGAAGAATATTTCCTGAAAGAATTGAAATGTCAAGACATGATTTCAGGACAAGGGAGAAAAGAGTTTGGTGAAGGGGGTGTATGTATATATCTGGGCACCTTCTTAAGAGAAGTGTCCTCAGCCCCTAAAAGTTTGCTTACAACCATGGTGGTGATTGTAGAATGTATGAGTGCTCTCAGGCTTCCAGAGGAGTTCAGGAAAACCATATCTTTACCTAATCACAGACTTCTGTGTCTGTGAATTTTTCTTCAGGGCAAGGTCTAAGAGAAGTGTTTACATTAATCATATATTAAAACATCATCAGTCAGCCTGTTCATCAGCCATTCCTTTACCTTTATTGGCCTCTCAATAGAACTTAGTTTTTGACATAGTTAACTGAGTTATTGTTTGGCATAGTTAACTTAGTTATTGGCATCTGGCTTCCTTCCATAGGAGAGGTGGGCTAATCAGACCTGGAATATGCCAGGGACTATTTTCTGACTTCCATATCTGTGACGACACAGATGTGTACACAGGTGCTTTACCTGCTTTTTTAAGCAAATTCTGTAAGCCAAACCCCTAAGAACTCCTCTGAGACATTATTCTTTTCTTTTAAAAATGTTCTTCTAAAAAGGTAGCAGTTATTCCATAGTGCCACCAAAGCAGAGCTCCCATTGAAGGCAGTGGCATCAAAAATAAAAGCCGAAATGTATCTGTAGAGGCTGTGCCTGAATAATGATGACATAGCCCCCTGAAAAGATAATGCAAAGTAAATTCTAAACCTTAGTTTAGAATGTGATGGTGATACGGATCTTTCATCAAACATCCATACCATACTGTCCTAATGTGTACCCAGTGGAATAATGCTAGCAATGTGTGGCTTTGTGACTTTAATTATTAATAGCTATTTTAAGAACTGCAGTACAAATATTTATTCTTGTTTTGGTACAGCAGTTTTATTTCAATCGTGCTCTTCCTTTGCATATTTTCTGATTTTGTCAGGCAAAAGTTGAGAAAAATACAAATTAAATTTTATTCTTGCTGCAGGTGGGGTTACTTAGACAGAAGTTGGATAGTCTGGAAAAATGTAACTTGGCAATGACGCGAAATTATGAAGGACAACTGCAAACCCTGAAAGCTCAAGTAAGGAAACTTATTATAATGTAATCTCATTTGATAATTTAATACATTTTGATATATGTTTTTACATATAAATTGTATCAAATTTATAGACTTATAAATTGTATTTTATTAAAATGGATTATTTTTAATACAAGTAAAGTTCTTGTATTTTAACTTAGGGTTATATGTTTGACCCGTCTTTCACTGTTTTATTAGATTGTTTCTTTTCTTAGACCGTCAACTCTTTATCCCTTTAACTGTTAGCAAAGTGCAAGACTATTGCCTATTTATCAAGTGATTTGTTGATTAATTACATGATAATAATTAGCTATATGAGCAACAAAAATAACTTTGGTATTACAAAATAGATAATTGAAAAGATAAAACTGGTCTTTATTACTTTGATACTGGTAGGGCTGTTTCATAAATGACAGATATTCTGAATAGGGATACTGAATTCTTTCTTATTTATGTCTGTATCTCCCCACTGTGCTGGCAAGCCAAAAGTCTTCTCTGCCTTACCTCAAATAATACATAGGGCAATCATCATCTGTGCTTCTTAGATCTGGTGGATGCTATGTCCTTGCTTAACTTTGTAAATGAATCGATGGGAAAACAGTTTGTGAAATTTTTGATGTGCGAAGATTTCATAAGTGGTGATACAGTTAAAGAGCCTATAAAGTAGTGAATTCTTTCTTAAGTACCTTTTTAGGGAGGTTATCAGCCATTAAGATTGGAATATGAAACATTTGATGCGACTTAATAAATGTAATCTTACAAGACTATCTCTTAAATTTAGACATTTTGCCTGCAATTCAAGTAGCTGCCACTAGATGGTAGCTTGAATTATGAAACTAAATTGTTTTTCCTGTGCCTAAGCGTTTAATGCTTAAGTCAATCAACCTTGTTTTTTCTGTAATTATAAAGCTCTAAAACAGCAACATATATATTAAATCACTATATTATTCAGTACAGAGATACCACGATCTGGAATAAGTTTGAAAAAATACAGAAATTGAGATACAAGTGAGGTACCATCTCAAAATTATATTTCATTAATTCTTATCACTGCTTACCAGATCTTTAATCTCTGGGGTTTTTTTCACATCTACTGTTAGAAAGTTGTGAGACTTGTTTACAGGTGCTGAGCGGTCACATAATATATGAATCCTTGCTATTTGATACTCTGCAGCTCTATTTTATTACTTGTCTGCTGCCTAACCAACAAATATCCTTATGGCAATTTCACAAAAATGTGTTCTGTGGAACGCTAAATTGAGAGTTTAGGAAATGCAGTTTACTTCTTCTCTGCTCCTGGACATTCACAATGCATATTAGCATATTACAGGGTGTGAAAAGTCCTGCTTTAAACAAATCCATTTAGCCTTTTTAAGCTAGCATTTTTCAAAACATATGTGCCCATGGAACTCTCTTTATTTTTTAAGCTAAACCCTGCTTATTCTGTAGTACAGTATTATAGTGTAAACACTGTAAACAGGTGTTTCATAGAGTACAGGATGGAAACACTACATTGTTTTTGAGAGAGCAGCCATCTGCTTTCACTGCAGTTTACTGCTTCTCTTTTCTTCTCGTGCTAAAAGAAAGGAAGAAAGAACGTTAGGGGCAGAAGAGAAGGAAAGATGGAAGGAGGGAAAAAGAGAGAATTGGTTTGCATAAAAGCTAGTAATATGTCATTCTTCTAACCAGAAAATGCTGTCATGTGGCAAACACGCTTTGGTTGCTGCTAGCTCACTCTGCTGATTCTTTCTTTGAAATTCCTGCTTTAAGTACAATTTCCTTTTCCTGAAATATCTTAAGAATGCACTTTACCACAATCTTCCTTGAATAACTCAACTCCATCAGAACTTTCTCATAGAAATTGCTTCCTTTTTAGAAAGAGAATATGTTTTTTCCTTCTAACTATTATGAAATTATGATTAAATTGTGTGTATACTTGAGATTTTCACTTTGGGAAAGATGGAGTAAATGCATTTTGATCCTGCTAAATAAAACTAGAAAGCCTGGGCATTATTTAAAAAATGACATATAAAGACTCTGAGAAGTGGAGGGAGGAGACAGGCCACCTAGGACCTTGGTACCCAAGGAGCCACATAGTGGTGAGTTCCCTGAGATTTCTTTTTGCCTCTAATATCCCAGTCTGGGTAACAGAGAATCTGACAACCCAGACACTCCAAAAGGCACAAACAAACAAAAAGAATCCCAAGGAATGCTGCTTTATACAACCAAAAGACCTGGAAAAAGACAGCCTAGCAAGATTACACAGTTTTAGATAATAACTGCTCAACTCCAGCCAGACACCACAGGAAAAAGACTTGAGCCCCAAACCCACCACCGCCCCACCCCACCACCACCCCAGCACAGACTGGGTAGATAGCCTGTGTCTCACCAGGTAGCCCAGGGGCCCCAGCCTGGGTGGTGTTAGACAAGACCTGAGTGGAGAGCCAGGACTTTCATCACAACTGTTAACAAGGCCCTCCCCAATCCATGATGTTGGTGGAGGCCACGTGGAGAATCTAGACTGGTGTGCCCATTTGGTGGTGATGAGGCACCCCCCCCCCCCTCAATGATATCAAGGGAAGCCAAATGAGGAGTCAGGACGTTTACCACCTCTCAGTGGTAATGAGGCCACTTGTCCTCACCACCCTTTCACTGAAGGCCATGTAAGAAGTAGTAAAAAGTACCTATGCCCCTCCAGTCAAATTGGTATCAGTGAAGACTATATAGTAGGGATCCTGAACCCCCATTCCCACACAGCAGTGATAAGGAATGCCTCCCTCCTGTTACCACTGAGGCCAAGAGCTGGCCTCCCACTGCCCCTGGCGGTGATGAGGCAGGATCCCACTTTCCTTGCTGTCAGAAAAGGATGGCTGAAACATAATCCCTAAAGAAAATCTAGTGTCTCATTGCACAATACCCCCAGTGTCCAAGTTTCAATAAACGAATCACTCATCCCACCAGGAACCGGAAGATCTCAACTAGACTGAGAAAAGGCAACCAAGAAATGCCAACACTGAGTGAATACAGATGCTAGAATTATCTGACAAGGGTTTTTAAAAAGCAGCTGTTATAAAAATGCTTCGGTGAGCAATTACAAACATACCCGAAACCAATGAAAGTTTTAGCAAAAACAAAACTATAAAGAGCAACCAGTTAGAAATGTTATCTCTGGAAAATACTATAACCAAACTAAAAAATTCAATGGATGGGCTCAAAAGTAGAATGAAGAGGATGGAGGAAATAGTCAGTGAGCTTAAAGATTGCAGAATAGAAATTACCCGACCTGAACAACAGAGAAAAAAATAGACTAAAAGAAAATGAAACTAAGGGACATGTAGGATTATAACAAAAGATTGGGAATTTGTGTCATCAGAGTCCCAGAAGGGAAAGGGAGTGAGACTGAAAAAATATTCAAAGAAGTAGTGGCTGAAAAGTGTCAAAACTTGATAAAAGATAAACCTAGGGGTACCTGGGTGGCTCAGCGGTTGAGCATCTGCCCTGAGCTCAAGTCATGATCCCGGGGTCCTGGGATTGAGTCCCGCATCGGGCTCCTCATGGGGAGCCTGCTTCTCCCTCTGCTCATGTCTCTGCCTCTCTCTCTCTCTCTGTCTCTCATGAATAAATAAAATATTTTTTAAAAAAAGATAAAAACCTACAGATTCAAGAATCTGGGTGAAATTCAAACAAGATAAATACAGAGAAATCTATACCAAGACACATCATAGGCAAAGTTCTCAGAAATAAAAGACAAAGAAAAAAATCTTGGAAACAGGAAGAGAGAAATAACACCTTACCTATAGGGAAAAATCAATTCAGATAACAGATTTCTCATCAGAAACCATGGAGGCTGGAGGATATGGAACATTTTTCAGTTGCTAAAAGAACATAAATGTCAACCCAGAATTCTATGCCTAGAAAAAATATCTTTAGGAATGAAAGGAAAATCAAGTCCTTCTCAAATGAAAAATGACTAAGGGAATTTGTCATCAATAAACCTACCTTCAAAGAATGGCTAAAGAAAATTCCCTTAGCAGAAAGGAAATGACAAAGAAAGAATCTTGAGACATCAGGAAGGAAGAAAAAACAATGGAAAGAGTTTTTTAAAAATAGGTAAATGTAATACTTCCCTTCTCTTGAGTTTTCTAAATTGTTTGACAGCTAAAGCAAAAACTATAACAATGTCTAAGGTGGTTCTTAATATATGTTGAGGAAATACTTAAGATAATAATATAAATGGGTCAGGGCAAAGGAACATAAAGAAATGTAGGACTGCTGCATTTCCCTTGAACCAGTAAAATGTTGACACCAGTAGACCATAATGAGTTATGTATATATAATGTAATACCTAGAGCAACAGTTGAGAAAGGTATTTAAATTGATATATTCAAAAACACTATAGATAAGCCAAAATAGAATTCTAAATAATGCTTAACCCTGAAGAAGACAGAAAAGCTAAAATAGAGAAACCAGAAACTAGAAAACAGAAAACAACAACAAATAGTAAGGCTTAAGCTCTAATATATCAATAATCAGATTAAATGGACATTGTCTGAATATATCAGTTAAAAGATGGAGATTGGCAGAGTAAATTAGGAAAATATGGCCTAACAATATGTTCTGTTCCAGAAACTCACTTCAGACATAACTATATAGGTAAATTGAAAATAAAAAGGTAGAAAAATATACAATACAAATTTAATCAAAAGAAAGCAGAAGCAGTGCAGAGATAATTAATGGAGAAAGAATGTCTTTTCAACAAACAATAAAGGGACAACTGAATATCCACATGTAAAAGAATTAAGCTAGACCTAAACCATAGACAGAAATTAACTCAAAATGGACTAAAGACCTAAATGTAAAAATATATAAACTCTTAGAAAAAAACAAGAGTAGAGCTTCATGACTTTGGATCAGGCAATGGTTTCTTAGATTTGGCACCAAAAGCACAAGAAAAATCAGATAAATTTAACTTCACCAAAATTAAGAAACTCTGTGCTTCAAAGGACACCATCAAGAGAGTGAGAAGACAACTCACAAAGTGGGAGAAAACAATTATAAATCATATATCTGATAAAGGACTAGTATCCAGAATTAAAAAAAATAACTCATACTAGTCAACAACAAAAAGTAAATGACCTAACTTTAAAATGGGCAAGGATATGAATAGACTTCTTTCCAGAGAAGGTATACAAGTATCCAAAAAGCATATGAAAAAATGTTCAGCATCATGAGTCATTAAGGAAATGCAAATCAAATCATGACATACCCATTCACACTGACCAGGATGGTTGTAATAAAAAGGATGGACAATAGCAAGTGTCAGTGAGGACATGGAGAAATTAGAACCCTATACATTCCCAGTAGTACTGGGAAATGGTAGAGTCATTTTAAAAAACAGTTCTACCATGCCTAAAAAGTTAAACTCAGAGTTTCCATATGATGCAGCAATTCCAGTCCTAGTTATGTACCCAAGAGAAATAAATATATGTATTTACACAGAAACTTGTACACAAGTGTTCAGAGGAGCATTATTATAATATACAAAAAGTAGGAAGAACCCAAATGTCCATCGATTGATGAACAGTTAAACAGAATGTGGCATATTCATGCAATGGAATACTATTCAGCCATGAAAAGGAATGAAATATTGATCCATGCTACAAGACAGATGAACTTTGAAAGCATTACATTAAGTGAAAGAAGCCAGACACAAAAGACTACATAAAGTATGATTCCATTAATAAGAAATGATCAGAATAGGCAAATATATAGAAACAAAGTAGATAAGTAGTAATTTCTAGGGACAAGGATGAGGAGGAAATGTATAATCATTCTAACATTCTTGGCTTTCTTTTTGAGGTAATGAAAATATTCTGAAATTCAGTGATATGATTGTTGCACAACTTTGTGAATATACTAAAAACAATTAATTTTATCTTTTAGAAGGTGACTTTTATGGGAGGTGAACTACATCTCAATTTTTTAAATTATATGAGAAAAAGAAAGCAAATGTGACTCTATCAATATCAGATAAAGGAGACACGATCGTTCATAGCTTTATTTGTGATAGTCAAAAACTGGAAACAACCAAACTATCTCAAATATGAATGGTCAAGCAAACTGTGGCCCTATCCATACCGAGCATAATACTGAGCAATAAAAAGGAAGGAACTATTGACATGTATGTATATCTTTAGGGCATTACGCTGTCAGAAAAAAAGCCAATCTCAAAATGTCATACACTGTATGATTCCATTTTATAACATTCTCAAATGACAAAATTATAGAGATAGAAACAAATTAGTGGTTGCCAGGGATTAGAGGTGAGAAGATGAGAGGTATGAGCATCACTACAAAGGAAGGGAGGTCTCTGTGCTGTTGGAATGTTTCTGTATCTTGATCGTGGTTGTGGTCACACAAATTTAAACGTGATAAAATGGCACAAAACCATACATATATATTGTACCAATGTCAATTTCCTGGGTTTAATATTGTACTGTATAATTATACTGTATAATTTTTTCAAAAGTGAAAATAAAACCAAAAAACTTTTGTAGTTACCTAGAAATTTCTTCACAGATATTGATGGACCATGCTGCTTTTAATCTATAATTTGAAGGTATAACAAGAAACAGAAAAAAAAATAGTACAGAGTCTAAGTTAAAAGAATTATTGGTAAGAAAAAGATTGTATCAATTTGATACTTAAATTTATTTAAACTTATATCAACATGAATAAGTAGTATATGCTGTTTATATCTTTTAAGTTCAGTACTCAGTTTTCTTGAATAAAATATACACTTGTTATTTTATAGGAGTTACTGAAATTAAAATTGTCAACACAAGATGGCACTAAATAAAAGAAAAAAACTTGGTTTTTAAAACTTCTGAGCTTTGCTACATACGGTTAAAACAAACCTAAACGAAACATTTATCGAGTGAATCATTTGTGCAGTTAATGAAGTCCCAAATTTACATGAAAACTGAATGCTGTTCAGCTTCAGTAATTTAGTTTTAATAATTGGTCCTGTCTTCACTAATCAAAACATTTAAGCATTACTGCATTTTCCAATCATGACTTAGATTTTCAAAGAGGTGCCCGAGAACTCTTGTGAATTCCAGTTCAAAGCACCAGTCACAGGAAGACATTAGCATTCTCTCTTACTTACAGTTTTCCAAACTGACGAATAGCTTTGAAAAACTGAGGCTACATCAGATGAAACAAAGTAAAGTTCGGCGAAAGGAGTCACCACACCTCAAAGAAGAAATACCCTTTGAGCTGAGCAATTTGAACCAGAAATTAGAGGTGAGCCATATGTACTGTCTTAGCTTCTTCATGCGTGTTAGGATTGATTTCTGCTGCTCTTGCCGGCCGCCTGTCTCTGATGGCACGTACAGCTGTGGTAACAAACACCATTACAAATCAGCTTCTCATTCAATGTATTTTCTTAGTTCACCTTCCCTTTAGGCACTTAGCAAATTAAAACATCACTTTGATTTATGCATCTTTTATACAGATCAGCATTTTTGGAGAGGCCCCCCTCCAAAAAAAAAAAAAAACAGTTCAAAGAAACTGCAGATGTTGAGTGAAATTGAAGGACATCCCTGGGGTCAGTTAAATTGAATATCTAATAAATCTTTTAATGGCTATTTAACTATTAGGTACTTAAATCCCAATGAAGCCTCGTAACAGTTTTTGGAACAGGGTTTGGAGTTTCACGGTTTTTTCTTAAAGGGCTAGGGCCACTCCAAGATAGCTACCACATTATCACCCAGAGTTTCTGAAATCTCTGTCAGTAATAAGGTTTACTATGTCCCAGATGCGCTTATTTTTTCCTCCTTAATTTCCCAACCTTGGAAAAAACAAACCCGCGATTTTTCTTCCCTGTGCTCTTGAGCATTCCTGCTAGAGGTCATGTAACAGCAGATAGATTCAACTATAAATTCTTGCTGGAACCTGAGCCCAGTTCCTAGGGCTGCTCCGTTATCATTTGTTAATTGACCTCAAGTTAGTCCACTTCATTTCTTCTTTTGTTCTCAAGCCTTAAACCCCAGTACCTGCTCCCCTTCCCCAGCCAATGATTTCCCTTTCTTCTCCTTTGCTGGTAGGTAATGGTTGGCATCTCCCAGTCACCCAGGTAGAGACCTAGGAATCTTTGATCTGTTCCTTTCTCTTAATCCCCATGTTCCAGCCCACATTTGTCTCTTTTCCTGGTCTCCTGCCTCTTATCTCCTTCCTCCTCTCTAATTGTCATTGCCCTCTTTGATTTTCATTATTTTACTCTTCAATTAACAGTCCTTCTCAAACTTTCCCTCCAAAATATCTTTAAAAGAAGAAAGAAAAATCTAAGATAAACCCTCAAACCAGCCTGGTGCAAGAACTTTGCTGGAAGGCTTGGGTTTTAGCTTTTAAATTCCTGTAAATTTTACATTCTACTGAATAATGTATGATTTAAAAAAAAAAAATACAAAACTACTACCGCTAAGTAAAACTGACTCTACAGGAAAATGTACCATGTGTAACTGTCTGGCTCTTATGGCTTCAGAAATATCCTGGTCTCATAGAAGATGCCCAAAGATATGCAATATAATACATATGCTTTCACTGAAAATGCAGAGCTCAAGTCACCGATTAGCCTTCTGATTGACTTTTCATGGGGTTTTATGGGACAACCACATTCATATAAATTCAGACAAGAAAAAGTCCTAAAATTAATATTAGCTACTTTGTGTGAACACTCTACATTTAGGGAATGGAATATTTACACAAAATATATTTCATGAATTTATAGATGAAATATAGATGTAATTAGTAGCAAATGTGGCACCTGGATGGTTCAGTTGATTAAGCATCTGACTCTTGATTTTGGCACAGGTCATGATCTCACGGTTGTGAGATCAGGCCTTACGTTTGGGCTCCATGCTGGGCGTGAAGGCTGCTTGAGATTCTCTCTCTCCCCTCTTTCCCTTTTCCTACCCTCTCCCCTGCTCATGCTCTAATATATATATTCTGCCTCATTTTTGACCATATGTATATCTATGACCTGATAGGTTTGTACTTATATAAAATTTTTAAGCACACTGTGTAGGTAGTTTAATCTGTATAATTATGGAAACACTTCATGTACCTGTTTTTACTTAGAGCCATATAAAAAATTAATGTGTAAGAGATGGGCTGTCCCAGTTTCAGTCTAGATCTAAGAATGTTTTTCCTTTGGGATAAATGTTTATTCACTGTTCTAGTAATAGAGAAATGGGAAATAGCATGTTGATGTAGAAGAACATGACAGTTTATAATTTAAAATGCTTCCTGACTGACTCATTTATTTGCCTTGTGACCTTCAGGCAAGTTGTTAGCCTCATAGGAACTTTATTTTTTCGCCAGTAAATGGGGTTAAAATACCTTATAGGTGACATCGTGGTTGCGTGAGAAAAAATACACGTATGTATATATTTACATGCACACTGAAGCGTTTAGAGGTGAAAATACATGAGGTCTGGAAGTTGCCTTAAAATACTCCAACAGAGAACGAGCAGAGAGAGAAGTGGAATAGGGATGGTTAACTTGATGGTGGTCAAACTGGGTGAAAGGTACATAGGAGTTTTTTTTTAATCTCCACTTTTATGTAAGTGTGAAATTTTCATACTACAAAGTTAAAGCCATCTTAGAGGTGGAGGTTTAAAGAGTCTCTGATATATAACAACCACTGAAGAAATGTTAGTTCCATCTTCCGGTATTTAGTAAAGAGATTTAAAAACATATTATACAGAAATATATATATATGTATACAGAAATATATATGTGTATATATATACATATATATGTATGTATATGTATATATATACTATAATTTTAATGACCCTGACCCACTATCAGCCTTGAAGACCAAAAAGGTTCCAACCATGGAGAAGTTATTCTCGAGGTTTAGGCAGACCCTCTGGAACCTGAGAGGACACCTCCAGTCTCTACAAAAATCCTCGTAAAGCTCTCTAGGTCTCCGTATGGTCCTATAACTACTAAATATATTGTGCTGGCTTGAAATCAGTCTTGAAATCAATACATCTCTAAGATCAAGAAAGCCAGGACTGTTATGAGCACCTGCTGATATGTTTACAACACATATTTCTAGCCTGCTTGGCCTCATTCTTGACCTCATTTCTACTGGTTGTAGAATTTGTAAAGAACTGAAGTTAATGCTCCTACCTCCTCTTAAAGCATCTTGAGAAATATTTATTTTCAAAATTTAGAGGAGTGCCTGGGTGGCTCAGTCAGTTAAAGTGCCTGCCTTCAACTCAAGTCATGACCCCAGGGTCCTGGGATCGAGCCCCACGTCAGGCTCCCTGCTCAGTAGGGAGTCTGCTTCTCCCTCTTTCCCTCCCCCTGCTCATGCTCTGTCACTCTTCTCTCTCAAATAAATAAATATGTTTAAAAAAAATATTGAAATTGTTGGGTGAGTGTTGCTAAATATTAGTATTATCTGAAAGATCTAAACCATGTAAGTCAACTTTGCCCACATTTTGACTTCTGACTCCATAGACTCCTTCCAAAATTAAAAGAAAACAGGAATTTTTAAAATCTACATTGTACTAATTTTAAATACTAGCTATTTTGTACAAAAGCCTAGTTTTGTAAACTTGTCACTATTATTAAAGATGCTGTTTTTATGTACCTAATTTTGAATTGTTGAATGTCAGAATAAAAGTCAATAACTTTAAATGAATTGTTTCCATTTATCTTAATAAATATAGTCTATTTATCATAAGGTATTATCATATATTTAAAAGGGCCTATCCATATTTCTCCAACCTTATGACCATCATTCAATTTCAGGTCATCTTTAATCACTATAAGAGCCTCCTAATTTATAGCCTTCCTTGACTAATTGATTCCCAGAGCCATATCCTTTCCTTGAGTTAAGTGGTGAACATTCATGCTTTATGATTATACTACTTGAACAAAAACTTGTAGAACTGAGTGTATTGTATCCAGTTCATTCCTCCACTTCTTCCCCAGGGTAGCTCTGCTGATATGGCTAAATTAGGCCTGAGATGGTTGTTTTGTTGGCAAGAATGAGTTAATTTTGGCTTTACCTTGGTAAAGTAGTGTTGAAAGCCACAAAGGGACAAAATCACTAAATCAGTCCAACAAGCAAACCATCCCATAAAAAACAACAAGCAAACAAGCTGAGGATACAGGTTTGGTGTTAAGAATCAGAAGCTATATCTAGTAATAAATCCAAGATTAGTGATTTAATATTTATTTTTTTCCAAATGGGGAAAGAATGGATGTAGTTCTTTAGAATGAAGATGTACAAATGAAAGAAGCCTTAATCATTGTGCTTTTAAATGAATAAGTTTCTTCAATTTATGTTTGTCCCTCCACTTTTTTAAAAGGAATTTAGAGCAAAGTCAAGAGAATGGGACAAGCAAGAGATACTATATCAGACTCACCTGGTTTCTTTAGATGCTCAACAAAAATTATTATCTGAGAAGTGTAATCAATTTCAGGTACATTATCTACTACTTATAAAAAATTAGAGGTTAACGATTATTACTATCTTTGTAATCTTATTACAGATAGAAATGCCAGCCAAGGGAAAATAACCAGAGTATGTCTAATACTGGGTAAAGTTGCAAGTGCATGATAATTTGTAATGGTGACTTTAGTCTACAAGTCTCAATGTATGGTACTTTTAAAAGTGTCCATTGTTATTATGTCATTAAATAACATCTGTTTTTCATGCCTATGGGCAAGTCACTTAGAAAGTCTGAGATTGCTTGGTCCCTGACCTCAAGAACCTTATAGCTTAGAGGTAGAGCTAACACATGTACATATTTACAGATAATTAATGGCAGGTGAATGGGAAATCTCTTAGAGTTCAGAGGAATAAGGAAAAAATTTGGGCTGAGTTAGTGAGGAAATATCCTCCAGCAGGGGTAGGACTAGGGTTGGACCTTGAAGAATGGATGGAGTTTGAAATATTTTGGGTGGTGGAAGTAACAAGTGAAAATCACTGAGGCAAGAGAGCAAAAGGCAAATTCTGGGTGTAGAAAGTGGGCCAATTGGCTGGGAGTCCCTGTGGAAGGTGAGGAAGGGTTGGAGATGGTAAACCTGGTGAGTTGAATACAGATTATATAATAAGCCTTAAAGTCTTGGCCAAGGAATTTGGAATTTTTATTAAAGCCAGTGAGAGACTACGGTTTTTGTTTGATTTTGTTTTTGTTTCTTATTTTGCATTCTTTAATGTACTTACATAAATTACATTACATAAGTTATATATGTTCTCTGAATTTAACAATACAAAATAACGTGAAATTAATAGCTTCATCTTCTCCATTCTTATCAATTTAATACAAACATTTAATAGGTGTTTTTCTTTCTATACTGTTTCTTTTGTTTGTACAAACATGTAAAATGTGTATTTGGGGGAATTTGTATATTTTTCCTTTTTAAAACTTTGTTGTTTTATTTAATTATCCCTCCTCATGCATATTCTTTCAAGTCATTACTTAATTCTCCATAATACTGAATAGAATTTGTTTCTATTACAATATATAGTAGATATATATACCATAATTCTTTTTTACTGATGAACATTCAGTTTGTTTCTAGATTTTTGCTAATACTATAAAAAATATCCTAGTATTTATATCTTTAAATGCTAGTATTTTTCTTTTGTTAGAGTAAAAATCCTAGAAATGATTATTGAGCCAAAGGGTATTGTGTCCATTCAAGTTTTTATTTTTATTTTTTTAAAGATTTTATTTATTTATTCATGAGAGACAGAGAGAGAGAGAGAGGCAGAAACACAGGCAGAGGGAGAAGCAGGCTCCACGCAGGGAGCCCAATGTGGGACTCTATCCCAGGTCTCCAGGATCACACCCCAGACCGAAGGTGGAGGCTAAACCGCTGAGCCACCAGGGCTGCCCCCCAATTTTTAAATATATACTAGCATATCACTTCCCAAAAGGTTATAGTAATTTCCATGCATGAACTGTCTATGGGGGTACCTGTACTTTCACCAACATGGAATGTTATTAGCCTTTTGATTTTTACCAATTTGGACTGATAGTAGGTTGACTTGATTTGTTTTGCATCTCTCTGGCTACTTGTAAGGTTGAGTATCTCTTTGTATCCTTCTTAGTCTTTCCCATTTCCTTTTCTATGAATTGCCTGTTTATAAACACCAATTCTTCTTTTGTGTTCTCTTTTTCTTGTGGATGTACAGAAGTTTTTGTACATTAAGAATTTTTGCCCCTTGTTATATGTGTTGACAACTTTTTCCTATAGTCCAGCTGTTTTTGTTTAATTTTGTTTATTTTGCATATTTTTCATCATATAGACATTTTCAACTATTGTGTAATTATACCCACAATTTTCCTCTACAAAATATTCTTTCTTGCTTGATAAGACTTCTCTACCCCAAATCCCCTCCCCTACTCTGCATCTTTGCTCTGAAGTTCTACAAATATATTTTCTCTTTAGGTCATCAGAAATTGAGATTTTAAAAAAAACACAAGACTGAATTACAAAGAGCAAAGCTCCATTATAAACATATTGAAAGATATTTTTCCCAAGTCTTTTCTATCACTCTTGAATGTTATTTATGGAAGCTTAAATATGATATTCTTCACTTCATCAACACAGTCTTAATTTTTCTCAGAAACAGGCACAAAGTTACCAAACTCAACTAAGTGGTAAAAAACCGTGCACAGAAGACAGCAGCTCAGAAGATCCTCGGTTGATGTGTGAACCAGATCACAGTTGCGAAACCAGTGAAAGAGATGAGTTCATTATTGAAAAACTAAAGTCAGCTGTGAGTGAAATAGCATTCAGCAGGAATAAGTTACAGGATGAAAACCAGAAGCTCTTACAAGAACTGAAGATGTACCAAAGACAATGCCAGGTGATTATTTTCCAACTGATATTGCCCACAAGTCGTAGAAATGAGGACTCAACAGGTATATGGATTAGAAAGCTAATATTCTATTCCATGTGTAAGTTCAGATCATATTTCCTCTTAGCAAATAATTCTTACTTGATGAGTAAATTCAGTAATCTCATAGATGCTTTACTCCACCAGGGTGAACCTCAGTTCTGCAGTAGTATCAGAATAATGCATTACCAGGACAGCGTAACAGCGCTTGCTTACAGACCTCTATGCCCTACACCCATGGCCCCACGATTCTCTCTGACCCTGAGCCTCTTGGACTTGCAGGAATCCTGGGTTGGAGACCCAGGAAATCAGTAAAGGTTCAACAATCTAATTACCTCAGTGAGAGGCATGGAAGCCACTTCCTGTGATTTATCACGGTTTACTTTACCATAGTCATTTACCAAGTAGCCTGGAGTTTGGGGGGGTGTTTGTTTTTTGAGTAATGTAATGTCCACATTGGCAGATGGGGTCACTGGTTATTCTAAGCATTAATTTTCTTCTTAACCCAACAGTCTTGTCTATCTCTTCCTTCTTTCCTTTCCTTCTTTCTTTCTTTCTTTCTTTCTTTCTTTCTTTTCTTTCTTTCTTTCTTTCTTTCTTTCTTTCTTTCTTTCTTGTTTACTTCTGCATCACTAAGAAGGGTATACAGCATTCATCAAAATTTGTCATCACCAATTTCTGTACTAAATATGTGCATTGGGTACATATTTATGGATATCCCAGTTACTTGACCCATTCTATAGTTTTATCCCCTGTTTTGGTCTCATCTCCCACCTACAAGCACTCAGCCTTTTTCTACCAATCCTAACATGTTGACTGGCCCATTCTTAGTCTGACTCTATTCCTTCCTCATGCTGAGATATACTTTGGAGGTCACTATGTGAGCAGACTTCCATTTCTCTAAGATATTCCTTGGGATCTTCTGCCACTTAAACTCCCAGGGTCATTTTTTAGTCTTGGGCCAACTCCTCATCCCCCCATCCTGCCACATTATATATGGGATTAGTTCTCTTACTTCTTTCTCTGCCAGCATCTACTCTTCCATGTTCCTCTATCCCCATGTCTGCAGGGGGGCAGAACACAAGACTCCCAGCTTCTCTTCCATGGCATTTCTAAGAGAAGTACATCTCCTCCGTCCCCAAATCCAGCTTTGTTTGGGAAGGGGGGTATTATTCTAACACAAATCAGAATATAGATGTAAACAAACAAAACAAGCTAAAAACAGAAATGCTAAACACTGAACAAGTCATAAATCATCTAGAAATTGAGAGGATACTGCTGATGTTTTCTCCAGCTTTGCTGTAATAGAAATAAGACTAGTCCTTACTCCTCTACTCTATAGAGGTTGTCTAGGTTGCTCCCAGTGTTCAGCTTGCCAGTCAGCCCACCTGGTCCCGTTTTAGCTGGGTTTGCAGGACTACTGATTCTGATGGGATTTTCTGTCAGGAGCTCACTTCTCCATCTCCCCAGGCAGGGGACACATGCCCTTGGCTTTGAGTTAAAGACATTCTGCAGGTCTCTTTGTACTGCTAGAATCTGTACCAGGATCACAATAAGTAAGGAGAGTATATTTCTGGGTCGTTCCTGAATATTCTCCCCTGCGCTTTAGGTCATCCAGCACAGACTGAGGAGTTAGTCCTCTTTGTCCCTTGTGGAGGTCTTTTGGGTTCTGGTCCCCAGAAATCTACTTTCCGTTCTGCTGTCTTTAGTTTGCTCTAGACATATTTCACTAGTGAGCCCAGATAGAAAGTTTGCTCCTATGCTTCAGTGAAGTTCAGCTTCTTCACCAACATCTTCATTTAAATCTTGCCGAAAGAATTTTGTTTGGACCTCTTACAGCATCCAAGAACATCCTCTTTTATAGGCTGAGGCTCTTTTACCGGCTTTTGGTTCTCCAGCTCACTTATGAAATATAAATAGCCACTGTTACCCTGTATTCTAGAAAGAGCCTCTGTTCTACCCTCTTGGCAGCATGACTGACTTTTTCTATAATGCTTTCCTTGACCAGCCCCACCCTTCTCCTTCTCAGAACTTTATCTTTTATATGTTTCCAGGAAGGGAACATTGGAAAATCTTGTTCAAAGAAAGAATGTTGCAAACAGAGGAAGAGTATACATTGAGAAACATTCATAAATTCCCATTCCCAGTTCAAATTGTAATCTCTACCCTCTCTCCAAGTGAATGCTTCAGGTGAATACTTTTCACATTGACACTCCTATTGACAAGAAGAGAGAAAGTGCAACCAGAGAGTGTGAACGGGTAGCAGGAAGTTAGGCCTAGGACCAAGGCCAAGGCCTCCCTGTCTTTAGCAATATCATTTAATTGATTTACCCTCCTGACCCAAGTTCAACAGGATATGACTTATATGCTTCCCCCCCGCCCCCGCCCAAGGTCTCTACAAACTTCTAAGGGCTTACTGTGATGTACTCCTGAGAAGGCTCCCTAGGTCATCTAGGCTAGGGAAAGTCCATGTCATCCACTTTGACTTTTCCTGAGATATACATATATTAATGTACATAATAATTTACTAATGTTCCTGAATACATACTAACAAAATAAAAACCCAGCTACTCATAAAAGTCAATAAATCATGAAGACTCTTATTGATGTTTATACCAAAGGTTATAAAATAACAGTATTGATTGCCCCTAATGTGGTGTCTTTCCTTTAAATCCGTGACTCTCTAGTGGAGTGATTTTTCTCCCCAAGTGACATCTAGCAATGCTTGGATACATTTTTGGTTGTCACAACAGGAGAAAGGGGTGCCATTGGCATCTGGTAGGTAGAGGCCAGATATGCTATTACACATCCTGTAATGCACAAGACAACGCCCAAAACAAAGAATTATCCAGACCAAAGCTTAAATAGTGCTGAGGTTCAGAAAGCTTGCTTTAACTTTTGCAATATTATTTTTCTCATATTCTTCACCAGTAATTGTTTTACAATGTTTTCCATAGTTAATGATATATTTTAATATGACGGTTATTTACTTTATTTTTATCTATATGCCAACTTCTCTGAGAAAATTCACCAAAGTTATTTTCACAGATTTTTTTCTTCACTAAAAAAAAAAATAATAATTTAGTTATTTTAGGAACATTATTAAATTTAAACTAAAAATCTCCATTTTATATTTTACGGAAGAATCACATGTGTTAAAAACAAACCAAAGTATTCTGGAGTATGCTTAACACATAAAAATATGTTAAAGCTTTAATGAAAAGATCTTTAAGGAGTAATTTGGTTCAAAATCTTAAGGTAGCTAACAGATCAGATTTCTACTCCCAAGAAAACACTACTTATTCTTGATGCACTTAGAAGAAAAAAATGCTGAAACTAATGCTATTATTTGGCCTTTTCCCTGTTTTATTTCCAAATTTGACCTACGTTTCATTCTCTTGATTTAAAGCATATACTAAATAAGAAGATAATCAATTATTTACTATTTGGTAGCTGATTTGAAGGTTTAAAAATTACTGCTTCTCTCAAACCATTAGGCAAATTTCTAACTAAACAGATGGGCCTTTAACTTTTTTTTCAAAATTTATATTTTACCAAATGCTAATAATTAGAGGTAAATAATCACTTAACCAGTGCATGTGTTTAGAAAGAAGTTTCTCTTCTCTTTTTGCAAACCTGTCATATGACAGTGTTCCACATCTTGCACATGAATTTAGAAAGACAACCATTTCAATTTGAATGTCACTTATTGTATATAAAATTCTCTTTAGTTTACAACACATTTTAATGCCAGATGCATCTGAATTTTCACACGAATCACATCTTCCAACTTGTCTTTCCACAACTTTGAAATGTGTCAGTATACATATTAATTCCATTACATATATTTATTTTCTATGGTGTACACACATTTTTAAAATGTGTAGCATTTCCCATTGGAGGTTAATGACAAAAAGAAATTGTTCTCACCTTTCTAATATCTATGCCTTCCCATAAATGACCTTTTTTGTTTACTTGTTAATGTGTCATTAAGGTACTAGAGCAACACTCTCCAGAAATATATGTCCAGAAATATAATGCAAGCAACAAACATAATTTAAATTTTTCTAGTAACCACATTAAAAGAAGCCATAAGAAATGACTGAAACAAATACATAATAGTAATCTATTTTATTCAACATATCTCTAAAGTATTATCATTTCAACATAAAATCAATGTAAAAAGTTACTAATGAGGTAGAGATATTTTACATTTCTTCTCATACTAAGTCCTCAAAATCTGGTGTGTATTTACGCTTACAACCTATCTCAATTTGGAAGCCACTTAGGATAGATAGCCAACCTATCTTCCATTTGGAAGTAGTCACTGGAAACACTTGATCTGTGTTTAGATGTCATAAAATTTACAGTTAAAAAGTAGATTTACAGGGATGCCTGTCTGGCTCAGTTGGTAGAGCATGCAACTCTTGACCCTGGGGTTGTGAGTTTACTTTTTAAAAAAGTAGATTAACATACCTAAATTGTTCCAAACAAATTTGAGAGTATTCTAGTAACTGAATCAAGTACCGAAGAATCATTTTCCTAATACAGGCATCCACAGTGACAAATAATTTGATTTTTCTGCAAAAGCATGCCAATTTTAAAACTACTTCGAGGGATCCCTGGGTGGCGCAGCGGTTTAGCGCCTGCCTTTGGCCCAGGGCGCGATCCTGGAGACCCGGGATCGAATCCCACGTCGGGCTCCCGGTGCATGGAGCCTGCTTCTCCCTCTGCCTGTGTCTCTGCTTCTCTCTCTCACTGTGTGCCTATCATAAATAAATAAAATTTTAAAAAAATAAAAAATAAAAAATAAATAAATAAAACTACTTCGAAGTTAAGTAAATGCCCTAATTCTGTGTCAACTCAGTATTATTAACATTGAATTCAAAGGGATATTGCATAAGTCAAAAAACGACTCTCAATTTATCAATACCAACAAAGCCTCTTTTCTTGTACTTTCATTGCCTAAGTTTACATAATTCTGTCAATTATAATTAAAAGCTTTTGCACATTCATGTTAGAAAAAATGTTTCAAATCATTATTTCTGATTTGTATTATGAAAAGTTTCAATTTTAACATAAATTCTCTTACCTATGTAGCTAGATCATTAATAAGCTTTTTTCCCCTTAGTGACATGGTATCTCCAAATATCATTCTTACAGGTATTATTTTCTAAAAACAGTAAACAAGCTATTATCACATTTTGCAGAATTGTAATTACCTGTAGCTCATGGTGACTGCATTTCATTGGCCCAGAGTTAGGGCCATTTTATACTTCCCTTCCCCAAATGAAGGAAGACCTCATTGCCTACATGCAACTTCAAGTCGTGGCAAATTTGCAAGGCAGATGATGCCTTCTACAGTTGGTCAAAGTAATGGATAACATTCACATCAAGTTATTTGTTTTTCTACTTGCTAATCTATTGTTTCACATTTCTTTTGTTTATTTTGAAATTTTAGGCTCATCTGAAAAATCCCCTGTTTGAAACAAGGACTTTATTCAAACACATCTTTGCCCAACAAGTTTATTAAATCACCTAGTTGAATATATTTTTGCTTTTATTTCCAAGTCAGCCAGGAACTTCTGAGGCTAAAGTATTGCAGTGAGGTCCTTCACCAAACCCAGGTCTTGGGTCTCTTGGAAAATAATATAAATTTAAGGGTTTGGTTTAAAAAAAAAGTTTGTTTTTTAAAGATTTTATTTATTTATTCATGAGAGACAGAGAGAGAGAGAGGGGCAGAGAAATGACAGAGGGAGAAGCAGGCTCCCATCCAAGGAGCCCGATGCAGGACTAGATCCAGGGTCTCCAGGATCAGGCCCTGGGCCAAAGGCGGCGCCAAACCGCTGAGCCACCTGGGCTGCCCTTAAAAAAAAGTTTATCTGGAAACTTGTATGTCTTATTCTGTTTCCATAATTATATTTCTAGGCTCTTTGAATTTTGGGGTAGGAGTTAATGAATAAGAAAACATATGCCCAAAGCTTGTACATGAAATTTTATAGCAACCTTATTCATAATGGCCAAAAAGAAGAAACATCAAATGTCCATCAACTGATGAATTAATAAAATGTGGTATATTCATACAATTAAATATTATCCATCAACAAAAAGGAATAAAATACTGATACATGTTGTAACATGAATGAACCTTGAAAGAATTATGCTGAGGGAAAGAAGCCAGGCACAAAGGCTACATATTGTATGACTCCACTTGTGTGAGACATTCAGAATAGACAATTCCATTAGAGATAGGACATACCTTAGTGGTTGCCAGGGACTAGGGGGAGGGAAAATGGGAAGTGACTACTAATGGGTATTGGGTTTATTTTGGTTGTGATGAAAATGTTCTGGAATTAGTAGTAATGCTTGTGAATATACTAAAATCCGTTGAATTTTATACTTCAAGTGGGTGAATCTTATGGTAATTGGATTTTATTTGAATAAGTCTGTTATTCCTACATACAAAGAGTTATTTTACAGATGATTTTTAAAAATACCTATAATCAGGATGCCTGGGTGACTCAGTGGTTAAGTGTCTGCCTTTGGCTCAGGGCATGATCCTGGATTCCAAGGGATCGAGTTGGACTCCCTGCGGGGAGCCTGTTTCTCCTTCTGGCTGTGTCTCTGCCTCTCTCTCTGTGTCTCTCATGATTAAATAAATAAAATCTTTTTTTAAATGCCTATAATGTTTTCTACAGCTTTTATTAGGAACCTCCTGTGCTTATAACACCCCACCCTCTCTTTACCAATAAGCTACAGATCTGTTCCACTAATTTTGCATGAAAAAAATTATTTTTGCATTTTGAATGTTCCAATTGGACTTTTAGACAAAAGACCTGGATTTTTCTTTTCCAAAATCTGCCACTTGTAAGCTATGTGACTTTGGAAGAAGTCTGGCCCTCAATTTCCTCATCTACTGTAGTGGCAATGGATTTGATGACCTGGGTAAGGTACACTTAATAGTTTCCCTGTGTAAGTGAGTAGAAGAAACCTGATGATTTAGAAGGACTCTGCCAAAATAACCTTTCTCCCAGAGAACAGCCAAGTACTGCTGGAGAAAATCACTCAATAGGTCATGGTCACAAATCTCGGATGAGTACTCACCACTACCAGAAATTCTCTTGTGTTGCTCCAATCAGCTAATTCTCCTATTCACATTGCAATCCATTTCAAACCCTCTCCACTCTTAAAAATCACTCCCATGGGGGCACCTGGGTGGCTTGGTTGGTTAAGCATCTGCCTTTGGCTCAGGTCATGATCTTGGCGGGGAGAGAGCCTAGGATCAAGCCTGCATTGGGCTCCCTGCTCAGTGGGGAGTCTGCTTCTCCCCTTGCCCATCCCCCTGCTCTCTCTCTCTCGCTCTCTCTCTCTCAAATAAATAAAATATTTTTAAAAAATCACTCCCATGCCCCCACCTCCCCTTCTCCTTCTAGTGACATCATTTTACTTCACAAGGAAAATAGAAGCCAACAGAGAGCCACTGTTATCTCTCCATATCCAGATGCATATACTTGTCTACATTCCATTTTCCTTCCTTCTTTCCTTTTGCTTTAGGCAAATCTCTTCCACTTGGACTTTGGGACCCACTCCACCCACCTTCCCAGGAACCAAAACCATTACAGTTATTCCTCCTCTCTCCTGCCTGGACCCTTTCCAACAGCTTTCAAACTTGCTCAGGCATCTCAACAAAATAAACAAAATAAAACACTAGATTCACAGGATTGCTGGTGTTTCTAGTTGCTAGATAAAGTAGGGCTATTACTGGGCAATAAAGACATAGACCATGGTTTATAACTCTTTGTATTGGTCAGCTTTGAAATTAGATTCTTCTTGACTATTGTCTTTAAATTGGGAATTACTGGCATTAATCCAAATTTCACACATTAATATTTTATTCCTACTTTTATGATTCTCTCAAATTCACATACAGTGTGACTGGATTTGGTTGGTGATTTGATTATTCTTTATCACTAGACTATAAGCTCACTGAGAACAGAGTCTATGTATCTTCAGTGTTTTGTTTTGTTTTTTGTTTTTTCTTTTCTTCAGTGTTAAGCACATAATAAGGACTCAGCAAATATTTGTTGAGTAAATGAATGAAGGAATGAAATTCTGTAAGACAGAGCCAACGAAGGAAGGACTCAATACCAGTTCATTTAGAATTAGGCTGGTTCACAGATGTTAAATATTTTTAAATATATTATAATCACAATACTCAAATGTGTGCGTTGAACCTGTTTGATGTTTTTATGTAGGCCATGGAAGCAGGACTCTCAGAGGTGAAAAGTGAGTTGCAGTCACGTGATGATCTCTTGAGAATTATTGAAATGGAACGATTGCAGCTGCACAGAGAATTATTAAAAATAGGAGAGTGCCAAAATACTCAAGAAAATAAAAAAAGGTATATTCTTTATACTCAGCAGCCTGAGAGAAACTGTTCAAGATATGATGTTTGAATATCTTAAGAGTTTTATATTTAAACTAGAATAATAAGTCCATTTGTTTTGTATTAACATGCTGTTAATTATTGGGTAATATTACGGATTAAAAACAAAATCTGCGATGATTTCATCTTCAAAATGAATATATTTACTTATCTAGAAAATTGTTTCATGTTCTGATTTATGGATACTTACCTATCACAGTGAGAAATTTTCTTAGAACTTTTACTTTTCAGGATATTGTAAAAACAATAGTATAGAGCTGATATTTAATTGTATATGTTAATAAGATTTATTCCCTATTTTCAAATGCTTTTGAATGCCTATAAGCCAAGTAACTGTTATTAACTTTTTCACTTGTAAATGTTATATTTATTTTGGCCTCCATAATCACTACCTTGTCAATTCCTTTAAGGGTTTTGTTAGAACAGATTTTTTTTCCTCTTTTAAAATCAGGCAGGAATTGTGTATCCCATAATCACAAAGGAAATGGGACTGCTAAGGATTATGAAATGTTCATACTTATGAGTAGAAAATTTGACTGTCCAATTCATTGCTGTTCTAATTCTCATTGGAACTTGAATCCTTCTCAAGTCTGAAGGCTGACGGAAGGCCAATGAGAGGATTTTAAAAACTGACTAACCAAATGGTAAGGGATATTTTATTGAAAGATGATTACCTTGCTTTAAAGGCAATAATTATTTCTTTAAAGTTGCGGGACTTGCTTGAATTTTTTGAGCTCTACACTTACAAGAAATGGCAAATTAAGCTTCCTAAAAATGACCTATTGTGTGTCTCACCAAGGATGTAAAATGCCTATTAGCCAGTCAGCAATATAGAGTGCTCCACATGAAAGCTATAGACCATCGTCACTGATCATTAACAAATCTATTGAAAAAATATAATGTGCAAGGCACTGTTCCAGTGGGGTTAGTTGATGAGAAATGTCTTTGTACAAAGAATGTCTATGCCTAAAAATATAAGAAATTTCCTAGAAAAGCAAACCTTTCACCCCCATCTGCCTCTTGATTTGTGGAAGAACATTGTAGGTACTTCCATATGGACCTGTCTCACAACGCCAATGCCGAATTCCAGGCATTGCCAACTTATCTTCAGTACATGACTTCATTCAAAATTTTGTGGTTATTCACATAGTTGTTGTTATGCCTAATGCCAGTCTCTATTTAAATTGGCATTTATTTGGGTCTCTAAACTTCAGTTTTCTTAATTGGAGGGTATTCCTCAATTCTAGTATTCTGAGATCTGATGGAAAGATAGATATTTAACTTTTCACAGCTTCCATTATATTTCAGACTTAAGGCCTAGTCTTCTCAGCCTTCATATTTCCAACAGAAAGTTTCTAATCCTTTTGGTTTGTTCGCATATGAATGTAATTCCATTGTATTGTTTTGGTTTCTTTTCTTTGGACTATGTTTCTTCTTCCAGTTGTATTAAGGTGAAGCAGCCCAGGCTTCTTAGTGCAGATGCACAATAGTTTTATAGAAGTAGCATAGTAATGCTTTTATTCATTTTCAGAACCTTTCTCAATAATACTAAGATCTTGTTACCTTTTCTTTTTTTTTTTTTAGCTACTGAAGCACCTTGAGCTGATACGTTCTGAGAGTTATTAAAAATATTTCCAACTCTCCTTACATACATGACAAGTGATAATTCCTTTATACATTATTATTAGCATTTTATATTAGCATGATTATTGTTTTCTTCTTTTAACTTACCTGCATTGATGTTTGACATTTGTTCTAGTCGCTCAGTGAAATTTACAAGACAATCATGAGGTTTTCCCCCCCCCCCCAATCAGTTCAGCATTCCACTCCCTGAAATTCCTTAGGAAGAATTGAAAAATAAGAAATGTCATTTTTCACTCCTTTCAAATAATAGCAAATAAGAAAAATTTAAGAATGATTCGGAAATAATGTTGGAGGAGAATATTAGATAAAATGTTCACAATATATTACTGAGTAGGATACAAAAGGGGACTGAAAAATAATGTGTGTGATACATTTTAATTGTATGAGAAACATATGTATTTATACACATGTACATAGAAAAAAAGATAATTAATATACACAAAAATGCCAACAATGTTTTTCTTCTGATGATGACATTATACCAGTATATACTCTGATATACTCTGTTTTCTACAGTTAACACATATATTTGATAGAAGAAAAGCAATCCAGTCTAGATAAAGTACCTAGGGAATATCACTATTCATTTATACCTTTTTTAAAGATCCCTTTATTTTCAATATTTCCCTCAGTTATTTTTCAATAACTACTTGGATTTTGTGTTGTGTGGTTTAGGTTTTTGATTGATGGAACCTTTTAAAAAGTTCTTTGGACATCTGAAATTGTACTCACTTACAGGTGGGTACATACCTCAAAACACCAGACTTTACCAGATTAGGCAAGCAATAGCATGCTAGTGTCCTTGCCTGGCTTTCTTTCTTTTTCTGTTTTAATGAGTTTTCATTTACCAACTTCCCCGATGTAGAAGTGAACCTGCTTGTATTTCTCCATACTTCCTGTAGAAATGGTACTTTTTATACTAGTTTCTGCTTTTCCCCTCTGGTATCCATATGTGCTGGCAATTCTATTTTGTAAATTAAGCAGCCAAGGAACAGATGTATTTGAGCTTTCTCTGGGTAGACTGTCACATTTAGTCATTTTGGATCACTTTTATGGAGAAGTTGCCCCCCTCTGACTTCTGCTGACATAGCTCCTTCCCATGATGCATAAGCAGGTTAGATGTGTTTCCCTTTTCTTTAAGGGGGTTCCAAGTTATTTTATATAAAAATCTTATCTACATATGCAAACCCAGTATCCTGCCAATTTTCAGTGTATAATTGAAGTTCCATACTAATTACTACCTCTTATTTTTTTCACTAAAACCATTTGCACTCAGTTAAATATGTAAGTACTTATGGGATCTGAATGTATGAGAATTTGCAATTTCTGGAACCAGAAGCTTTTCCAATAAGCTAATAGTCTATCTCTGCAACCTACGATAGTCTAAATCAATGACAGAGTCAGGACAGTTTGCCAAGTTAAGTTTTTTTTTTTCACTTTAATTTGTAGAGTTGAATCCTCTTATTCACCTTCTACTAAAGAACTAGAAAGGAAAAGGAAAGAGCTGTTCTCAGTGACCCTAGATCAACAAAATCATGAAAAAGAATTGAATAAGGTATGGAAAATAATGGGCTTCATCCTTTCAGGCAGATCTGAAGTCTCTGAACACAAAGGGAGGAGGAAAACCTTCCTTCACATTCCCTTCTTTTTCCTTCTATGTTTTCCCCTAAGAGAATAACCTACCAGGCTGCTAATTCTTACATTTTTCTGCACAGTGCTATAAAAGACACAAACCTTCCATCTTCATTGTGCCTCTGGGAAACTGTGGCTCCATCACAGGTAGCTTACAGCAAGAAGTATGAGAGCCCAGACTCAGGCATCCATCTGTCTAGTAGGTACCTAAGCTCAGGGAAGTGGCCTGTGCCAGATGCTAGGGTTCCTCATTTCTAGGATGGGGATGGGATCCTAAGCACCTGCCTCATACAATTGTGATGAGGCTTAAAGGGGTGAATAATGACTTTGCTACCTAAATAGCACTTCCCATGCACCAGGAGGGGCTCTAAGGGCCTAACAAACCTCAGCTCATTGATTCTTCATAACCACTTTAGGAGGTAGGTACTAATACCATCTTTTACATTTGAAGACAGTCAAGCACAGAAAAGTTAGGTAATTTTCCCCATATTACACAGCAACCAGGCAGATTGATCAGATTTTAATTCAGGCAATCTGACTCCAGAGTCCATACTCTTCCCTTAGGTTAAAATCTATTTAAAAAAACGCACATCAGATGCTTAGAGCAGGGCCTGCCTAGCTCAGATGAAGCACCCAACAAGCGAAGGCTGCCACTGTTAATGGTTGCACCCACCTTTTATCACTGAACACCTAACTGGTGCCAAGTAATCTGCCAGGAGCTGGGAATACAAGCATGGATAAGGCCTGGGCACTGTCCTCAAAGGCCGTGTGGTTCTCAACTCTCTACCACAAGTATATTCTCTTCTCCCTATAGCAAAATCTAGTTGGGGTTTCCTTTCCATGAGCTTATCATGGCTTCTACTCATGTCTCTGGTCTTTAGGTTTGAGGACCACACCTAGATATTCAATGTTATATGATCTAAACAGTTGTTAAAAGTAGGGAAAACCTGGGCATGGCTTTGAATCATCATTTATCCCAGCACAGAGCCTGACACACAAAAGTAAAAATAAATATTTGGAGAACGAATGAATTAATATCAAGGTTAAGATCTCCCATACCTGAAGAGGCTCATAAATTTAGTTGCCGTGTGTATAAATTCAACATTTGTTGCACATCTAGTATGACTATATCTATTCTGCTTATTTCTGTAGGAAATACAGTGACAAAAAAGACAAACCCTGTCTCCCAAAGAGTTGACTGTCAGGTAGCTAGTAAGTGTAGAAAAGGTATTATGAATTAATGATCATTTTCCTTATATTTTTGCTTAATTCCATGAAACTGATTTTACTATTTAAACATAGAATTTTTTAAAAAACTGTTCTTTATTGGTGTTTGCAATGAACGCATTATGATAAAAAGACTGATTAAAGCCACCTAAAGTATATTTATACCGTTCTTAACCTCATAGACTCAATAACACTTTGAATAACAAGGAATCTACTGACACTGCACAGTTGTGCTCTGAAGGAAGAGAACACTAGGCACAAATTCTCTTCATAGGCTCTTGGAGACCTCTAGATAATGCACTGCTGTGCAGGAAAGGTAACAAATGAATTGTGTATAAATAGCTACAGCTCCCAGGAAGTGTTTGTGGAGAGCATTTCTATTCTCTTGTAATAAAAGCAACAAGAGCCATGTATTATGAATCTTGCAAGTATTTTATTTCTCTTTTTTTCAGTGTAGAACTATTTTTGTCATGTATTCCGTGATGAAATTGACATTTTTAATTAATAAAGCCAAAAGTCATTTAGAGCTCAGTAAATTAATCTCATTTAGAGGGAAGATTTGCAGGAGAACATGTTTTAATATCTAAATGCTCTGAAAAAAATAAAAATAGTTTACTCCTTTTTCATGATAGTATATTCATCTTTTTTACATTTTGAAAGTTCCATTTTAAGAGAACATGTTAACTACACAACAGGGATGCAATCAGCAAAATCCAAACTGGGACAAACCACAGAAGAACCCCATTGTTTCATCAAATAAATTATAAAGAGAAAAATTGGAGAGAGGAGGTTGGAGATGAAAGCAGACATGTGACATTGTCCTCAGGGTGAGGATATCTGTACCTCTCTCTCCTAGTCTCTTCCTTTTAGGAGCTGGGTGATAGGCCCACCCCTTCTCTTCTCTGGGAGTCTTTTTTTTTTTTTTTCCTCATCTGTTTAATGATGGGGTTGGGGTTATACCATGTGACTCCTAAGGTCATTTCCAACTCTGAAATTCTTTTTTTTTTTTTTTAAGGGTCAAGGGAGGGACAGAGGGAGAAGGGGAGAGAGTATCCTAAGCAGGCTCCACACCCAGTGCAGAGCCTAACATAGGACTCAATCTCACAACCCTGAGATCATGACCTGGGCTGAAATTGAGTCGGGCCCTTAACTGACTGAGCCACCCAGTCATCCCCCACAACTCTGAAATTCTAAAAATGTTAATAATAGGAATAGAGGGATGCCTGGCTGGCTCAGCGGTTGGGCGCCTGCCTTCGGCTCAGGTCGTGATCCCAGGATACCGGATTGAGTTCCGCATCGGGCTCCCTGCATAGAGCCTGTTTCTCCCTCTGCCTATGTTTCTGCCTCTGTCTCTCAGTCTGTATCTCTCATGAATAAATAAATACATCTTTAAAAATAATAATAATAGGAATAGACTCACATAAGGGGTTGGTGGCATAGAGCTGAGGACAGGTCGAGTTTTCCTTCTGAACATGCGTCCTTTGCATGTTAGGTCTTCCCATGCTTGCTTTTTCCAATGTGTGAACTACCTTCCAGGATTCTGCTCACAGTGGTTACAAAGCACAATGGGTAAGGTCCTGGAATCAGACTGCCTGCCACCAGGAATGTGACTGTGGAGAGTTATGTACGTAACATCTCATTCCACAAAATAGAGAACTGCTTTGGGAGTTAAATGAGATGATATATGTAGACTACCAGAATACACACAACCACACACAAAAAGAGAGGCTTTACAAAGATGTGAGCCAGTATCCAAACTTAGATCACAATTCAAACAAACAACATACTCATTACAATCTTGATAAATTTTTAAATTAGAATACTTCCCGGATATGTGATGATATTGAGGAATTGTTAATTTTTTAAGGTACGATATTGGTCTTCTGGCTATGTTAAAAGAAAGAGTGCCCTTATTCTTTTACAGATATATCCTGAAATATTTCAAGATGAAATGAAAAAAAGTAAATTTTAGAAGTTCCCTAAGGAAATTCATATAAATCTCTTTGTACATGGACTCCGTTATACTCTCCAGCCTTATTTCTCACAACATGCCCAGTCCTGGCCACTCCAGACTCCTCTTGCTTCACTGGGTGTGCATGCTCTCTCTGGCTCCTAGAGCCTTCACTGCACTCTTTGCCAGGAAGCCCTTCTCCATCCCTGCCTTCCATCTGGCTTCCAATTCATCCTTCAGTCTTTGATGTCCCCTCCTCTAGGAAACCCATCCTGACATCCCCAGGCTGGGTTAAGCACCCTTCTACCACATACCACTGACATGCATTGCTCCTCTGTGTTCTGTATATTTTTGTTTCCCCCAATGGACTACGATTTTCTTGAGATGGTGATTATGTATTTTATCTCCAAATCTCAAGAATTAGAGACGGTGAATGATTTCTAGAAAGGTGGTAAGAGGCTGAACCAAAGACAGTGGTAGTAGAAATGGAGAGCAGAGGAGAGATATAGGAGAAATTGAAGTACAAGGGACAGAATTTGCTGCTTGACTGCATTGTCAGGTCGGGAGGAGCCCAAGGTGATCCAGAGGTCAGTGACAAGGAAGGCCTAACTATTGTTAAGAATTGGGCAGTCCACAGGCTTAAGTGGAAGAGATGATGCATTTTCATAGACACTTTCAGTGTGAAATTTATCATAACGTGATTCTGAAAAAACATAATGTTTAGTCACAAATAATACACACAATTTAGGCAAAAAAAAAAAAAACCACTGAATTTAAAGCTAAGAGTCCTAAGTTCTAGTCCTAGCTCTGCCAGTTAATAGCTTTTTGACCTTGAGTAAGTCACTTAACTTCGCTAAGCCAATTTTTCTTCCTAAAAACCTGCTTGGTCCATATGCCTCTAGGTAGTGAGTCCTGCGTCTTTCCACCACACATTCTGCAGTGGTCATTTGATGGGTGTAAAGTTAAGTTATAGGGTGCCTAGAGATGACAGTAAGGCATTATGCACTAAAATTTTAAGAGGGTAGATCTCATGGTAAGCATTCTTACTACAAAAAAAAATTTTTTAAGCAAAAAAGGAACAAGGAAACTTTTGGAGGTAATGGTTATGATTATTATGTAGGTTGTGATGATAGTAACATGAGTATATGTCCAAACTCACCAAATTGTATACGATAATTATGTACAGTCTTTGAAGACTATTTATACCTCAGTAATGCTGGGAGGCTAAGTGCTTTATTATATTTTGTTCACCTTCCTGTCAAAGCAGTTATCAAAGCAGTATCAGTAATAAGTGATGATTTGCATATAATAGAAAATAGATGTGAGAAATGGAATTTTGAATTTGAAAGGAAAAAACTAAATGAGCCATTTATTGTAAGTATCTATTTTTAATTCATCATTGATCAGAAAAGGTGAGTAAAGTGGGGCCTGCCAAAGGTTTAAGATAGGACAGGAAGACTGAGCATGGCTAACAAAAGCCTTAAGCTGCTTGACAAATAAAAAGATTTGTTAATATTTGCCTGGAATATATCTGCTGCAGATAAGAAGCCAACTCTATCAGGAGGAAGAGTACCATGGCTCTGAGCAGGAAAGAATGAGGAATGAAATCTCTGACCTAACAGAGGAGCTCCATCAGAAGGAGATCACTATAGCAACTATCATGAAGAAAGCTGCCCTTCTGGAAAGACAGCTAAAAATGGAGTTAGAAATAAAAGAAAAAATGTTAGCAAAACAACAGGTATGCAAGCGGGCAGGATGGCACTTTCCAGGTCACTGTGTTGCACAGTAGTCTTCCTCCTTGACTAATAAAGCATTGGATTTCTTGATATTGTTTCTGAGACTAGCATCCCGGAAATGCTTGGTGGAGCCACATAAAACCTTTGCGAAATAATGCAAAGTGTGGGACACCTAGGTGGTTCATTCGGTTGGTTAAGCGTCTGCCTTGGGCTTGGGTCATGATCCTGGAGTGCTGGGATTGTGGTCCCAGAAACCAGTGCCACATGGGGCTCTCTGCTCAGTGGGAAGCCTGCTTCTCCCTCTCCCACCGCCCCTCCGCCTGCTCATGCTTGCTCTCTCTTGCTGACTTTGTCTCAAGTAAATAAATAAAATCTTAAAAAAAAAATAATGCGAAGTATCATCAAAAGAGAACCAGGGGAAAAGTGATGACACAAGATAATTGCACTAAATCTCATTCTAACATTTTCTTGTGACACATATTTTGATCACCTCCCACAGAATGCTGTAGTCAAAGATTTCTTCCTGAATTTATTTTCTGTAGTTCCATTAATATTTTTGTCTTTAAGAAAAAGCCTCTATTCCAGCTTTTTGTGGATACTTCTTACCCCCATTTTATATATTTATTAGGGAGGGGTAAAAAAAATGGATGTTGAAACATGAAAATTATTCCATATTTACTGAACTCGATGCACCATATGGTTCATGGTGAAAGAAAAACAACAATTATACCATTCTACTGTTAAAATACTGCAAGTGACTTTGAGGTCCACCCCTCCCTCCTTTGGCTTCCTCCTTTTTCTCCTCCCTTTCTTTCATACTATTTCTTTTGAAATTCCTCAGTCCTTTGCTCATCATCAAATTGATGATCTGTTATTAAAAGCATGAGGTTTATCTACTTTTCTTACCCCAAATTGAAAGGCTTTGAGGGCACCATTCAATGACTTTCTAGGCATATGAGGGTCACTTCACAAATAAGATGGCTATTTAAATCCTGTGTGTTATAAAAACGAGATCTAACTTTGCCCAATTATAAGCCATAAACTATGATAAATTTGTACAATACACAGGAAAACAGCATAAATGAGATAGTAGCATTGATTGTACTGCTATAGGAAAAGATATTTTAGAAGTATTAACAGTGATTCAGGTAGTTGGATTATGAATGATTCTTATTTTCTTCTTTATACTTTTCTGCGTTTTTAGGTTTTTGATCAGGAGAATATATTTTGTAATCTACAAAGTAAATAAATCATTTTAAGGGAAGTGTTTTCTATAGAAATGAGGCTTATCTAAGTAAAAGAGCAGATGTGTGTAAGTACTAGTCAAGTAGAAGAAATCAGGGAAAAATAAATTAGAATAAAGTAGTCACCAGAGAGAGAGAGAGAGAAAGTTTGGCAGAAATACTAGAAAGAACAAAATTAAACATAAAAGTAATATTTGCATATTATAAAAATTAATTAGGTAGTGAAGAATTCAATGGGCATTGTTCTTGGAGCGTGTTTTTAAATTGTGATTTTTCTGGTGTTAATTTGCATAGGGTAGAAAAGTTAGAAGTGAGAAATGGAATTTTGGAATTGGAAAGAAAAAACAAATGAATCGTTATTGTCAGTATGTGTTTTTAATTTAGCACCAATCAGGAAAGGAGGGTAGAGTGAGGGCTGCCAGACTGAGAACTAAAGGCAAATATCTGATTTATGATGATCAGGCCTAACAAGTGTTCCTCTTCCCTACACTTAGAAAATCTATAGATTAGTAAAATTTCTTCTAATACAGTTGCAAGCTTTTATTATATGATTTTTGCATTCACTTTTACCTCCCGATCTGCTTTCAGGTCTCAGATATGAGATATAAAGCTGTCAGAACTGAAAACACACATCTGAAAGGAATGATGGGCGATTTAGACCCTGGACAGTACATGGTAATAACAAGCTGCAACCATTTATTAAATCAAACTGGGACACTACGTAGTTGGTCAGGATTTACCCAGCCCTAATTATACTAAGCACTTTCTATGTGTCAGATGTACAGGAGTTGGGGTGGCAAATTATTTTGCATCTGGATTGAATTTACTTTTATCCTCAGACTAGAACGTTTGAATTTCTTGTTTTCTCCTTTGCTCTTTTCTTGGGTTGGGCTAAATTCTGAGCATTTCCTCAAACATGCTACTCGCTCACTTTTGCTTTTGCATTTATCTCTGAAATACCTGCGTCCTGCGTGGCCTGATTCCCATGTCAACCATAGCCTTGATGCAGCCACTCCTGAAACTCCAATCAGAGTGAACTGGTCCATCCACATTTGGTCTGTACTTTGGTCTCACTTGTTTTGTAGCCTGTCACTTCCTCAGTGGATGGTAAAAAGGGACCATGTTATATTCATGTTTGTATCACCATCACCTCACAATGTCAGGGGTACAGCAAGTGTTCATTAAATGTTGGTTGAATAAAAGGAAGGAGGAATAAACAAATGATTGAGGATTGGCCTTATAGTTTTGACCGGTGGCTCTACAGACTGACCCCGGGGCAGCTTAAACAGACTGTGCCTTTCATTTCAGTTGTTCAATAGAGCAGTTGAAGGTTGGTTTTTATATATCAATATGAGAACTTTTATTTATCAAACTAGGGAAATACCACTGTTACTTGTTTAGCATTTCTTTGCTCTGGGAGAAAATTCTGAAATAAAATAATTTGCCTGCCATTGAGAGAATGGAGAGGATAGAAGATGAACAAGGTAAGCTGGTTCAGTTTCCTCAGCCATGACAGGAGGAAGTTGGGGTGCACGGGTTTCCATGATCCTGTATTTCTGGAATGGGAGCTACTCGTTCCCATAATGGTAAGTATTCAAGCGTCAGAGAGTTAGAAGCATTCTGCAAGCATTCTGCCTTTGGCCCTGGTTACAGATTCTGTGATTGGAGGACAGATGGATAAAAAGGAAAGTATATGTGGCTTCCCTATCTGTTACATAAAATCTGTGTGACATTTAGGACTTTTATTTCTAAACGCTTGACACCCAAAAATTTAAATTGGGTCCTGCCCCCATGAATGTCTTATTTTTTCCCCTCTCACAAAATGGTTTTTGTGTTATTTTTCTTTTTATTTTGAACTAAATGTTTTTCGGTGTGAATTCTGCGTCATCACAGCCCACACTGAGCCTGCTTCGCTCTGGCTTGTATAGGCATTTGGCTTTCTTCATTTATTTATTTATTTATTATTCAAGAAATAAAACACATAAAGATATGTAAAGAAGCTGATTATCCAACTGTTTTCCCCAATCCCAAGGTGGACTCCATAGATATCCAGTGCTTTAAAACCAATATGTAGCATTCTATAACTTTTTTCTTGCTCATGTACACATATAGAAGGGAGGAGCTGAATGTCTCTTTACAGAAATAAGTGTATAGTAAGTATGTTATTCTAAACTGCTCTTTAACTATATATCATGGACAGCTCTATGAGACAGTAGGAAAACATCTTTTTTTATCCTAATTTCTTAGGAAAATAAATATATACTCATGTAGAATATATGTAATTTTTATTAAATTGAATCACAACTTATATACTAGTGATTTTCATGCAGGTATGTAGTCATATACTATTTAGGAGTTTTAACTTTTTAAAAAAATTGGATTACATTATACACACTTTCCTGTGTCTTGTTTTTGTTCATTCAACAATATCTTTTGCAAAGCATTACAAACTAGCTGGTTTAGGTCTATTTCATTCTGTACAATGGCTTAATAATATCCTTTGATGTGAATCTATCAAAATTTATTCTTTTTCGGAATCAATTCATTTGTAATTAATTCAACCCTTTCTAGATTTTTGCACAAATAAATAATACTGTAAAAAAAATCCTCATACATACTCAATTCTTAGGAACAGGTTCCTAAGAATAGGATTGCTGGGGCCACCTGAGTGGCTCAGTAGGTTAAGCATCCAACTCTTGATTTCAGTTCAGGTCATGATCTCAGGGTCGTAAGATCAAACCCCACATCAGGCTCTGTGCTGGGCCTGCTTGAGATTCTCTTTCTCCTCCTTCCTCTGTCCCTGGCTTAAAAAAAAAAAAGGAATTGCTGATTAAAGGGATATGTATTTTTTAAGATTTATTTACTTATTTGAGTGAGAGAGAGAGCATGAGCAGTAGGTGCAGAGGGAGGGAGACTCTGAAGCAGACTCCATGCTGAGCATAGGGCCTCTTGTAGTGCTTGATCCCACCACCCTGAAATCACGACTGAGCTGAAACCAAGAATCGGCTGTTTAACTGACTACACCACTCCAGTGCCCCTGTACATTTTAATTTTAAAACATCTGTTGTCAAATCACATTTCTAGCATCTCTGTACGTGCATACCTTTTTTGTTTCCTCCTTAACAGCAAGAGGTGTTATTGCTCTTTTAAATTTTTGTCAGTCTGATGGGTGTGAAGTGATGTCTCAGTAGTACTTTAATTTCTACTTCTCTGGCTACATAGAGTATATTTTTGTATATTGGCAATATACAATGAATTCTATTCTTATTCATTTCTTCATTGAGATACCTTTTTCTTGTCAATTTGTAACAGCAATTTCCTAAATTTATTATTTATAATTTTATTTATGATATCTTTTTACCATACAAAAAGTTTTAATTTTTGTCAAATACATGTATATTTTTTTTTTGTTTATAGCTTCTGAGTTTTCTTCCCGGGATATCAAGGTTTTTCCAACTTCTAGACAGTATACACTGTTTGTGAGTGTGTCTTTGATGATTTTTATATTTTTTCACCTATGTCTTTAATCCACTTGAATTAAAATTTTACATTAGATATAAAACAAGAACCCAATTTAAATTTTCATATGAAGGTTCAGTTCATTTTATCCAGTTTCTGCAGATAATTTCCTGTTGGGTTTTATTTGGAATTGAGATAACTTTACACATTGCTTTGAAAGAATTGGCACTTTTATGATAGTAAATTTTCTCATCCAAGAATAAGACATGGCTTTCCATTTCTTCATGTCTCAGTTTATGCTCTTCAATAAGATCTTACAATTTTCTTTGCATAGGTTCTGTGCCTTCTTTTAAAATTTATGCTCGTGTTTTATAATTCTTGTCACTGTTATAAGTGGAATATTTTCCTTTTTCCATTTATTGTTACTATAGTAAGAAAGCCAAATTGTCTTTTAATTCTAGTAGGCATTTTACTAGGGACTCCTAGGGTTTTTTGAGATATACAATCATTTTAACAAAAATAGGTAGTTTTAACTCTTTTCCTACTGTTCATATCAATTATTTTTTGTCATATTGCATTTGCTAAAATCAATATTAAATAATAATAATAGCGATTGCTGACAAAACTAATTTTTTATTTTCAATGAAATTGTTTTAGAGTTTTACTGCTTAGAATAATATTTGTTTTTGGGTTCTGGTCTTATATATTTTTATTCCTAGTTTATTTAGAGTTTTTAAGATTTGCTGCTGGCTTTTATCAAACACCTTTTCAGCATAAATGACACCATGTGGGTTTTGTCTGTTAATTTGTTAATACCTGATTGACTGTGATTGACAGATTTCCTGATACTGACCTATCTTTGAATTTTTGGAAGAAACCTTCTTGGTCATTGTTTTCATTTGCCAGGGCTGCCATAATGAAGTACCACAAACTAGGTGACTTAAAACAATGGACACTTACTGTCATACAGTTCTGGACGTAGAAGTCCAAAATCAAGGTGTCAACAGGGCCACACTCCCCCCCCCCCCCCCCCACCACGAAACCCGTAGAGGACAGTTCTTCCTTACTTCTTGATAGCTTCTAGTGATTTCCAGCCATCTTTGGCAATTACCATCCTCTGTCTCCACATGGCATCCTCCTTGTACATCTGTCTTCACACAGCCCTCTCTGGTTCTCCATACTGTCTTCCCTGCATGCATGTCCATCTCTGTGCCCAAATTTCCCCTTTTTGTAGAATACCTGTCATATTAATTAGGGCCCACCTTCGTGACCTCATTTTTACCTGATTGCCTACCGAAAGATCCATTTTCCAAATAAGGCCACATCCTGAGGTGTACTAGGAGTTAGGACTTCTATATATATAATTTTTTTTTAAAGATTTTATTTATTTATTTGAGAGAGAGCGTGCTCATGAGCAGGGGGCGGAGGCAAAGGAAGAAGCAGGCTCCCCGCTGAGCTCCTCTGGTGATATGCTTTCTCTTAAAGGATAGATCCATCAACCACTCCAAGTCACCTCCTTTGGATTACCCAGTGGCTCCCAAGCTCTCCACTTCTTGTACTGGCCATACTTTCCTACATAATCTTTCCTCATGTTACTCCTTTCAAGAACGTGTGCTCAATTTCCAACTGGAAGTCTGAATTCTTCATAGTCCATGGCTTCCTTAATCTGGCTCTCCTTCTTTGTTTCCCATTAGTGACCTACACAAATCCTCTGCTAGAGCTAGGCCTGTCTTAGCCGCATTTGCATATGTGATGGCCATTTCTCATGCTCTTTCCTTGCTTCCAGGCCTTCACACATGCTTTCTTTCTACCTAAAAATTCCCTTTTCCTACTTCACAGAGCCATACCCTATTAATGTTTCAGGAAACTTAGCATAAATGTTATATGTTATACAAAATCTTCTTTGATTTCTCTCTACTAGGTTAAGTATCCCTTCTTGAAACTATCATAATATCCTTTACTTAACATCTATTGTAGCACAATGTTAAAATCACCTATTTCTTGTTAGCTACCCATCCCCTTACCAGTAGGCTCATTGAGGGCTGTTATGGCTCTAGTTTACCATTGTACCCAAGCACTTAGTATAGTGCCTGAATGCAGGAGGCAGCAAAAAAAAAATATTTTGTTAGATGAGTGAATGGACAAATGAGTGGGTGAGTGAATGAGTGAATGGATGAATCCATTATATGTCCTCCACCTGAAAGCTTTCCTTTACTTTTACCAAAGTAAAGACATAGTTTTATTTTACTAAATCCTATCAGTCCCTTCAGACCAGGATTAAGTTATATCTCCTCCATGAATTCATCTTCAGTTACTGTAGACTCCATTTACTTCTTTTTTTAACTTTCTTTAGCAGTTATAACAATTTAGCATTGAATTTTAAATTGTCTTATTTTTTATTTTTTGGTGTATATATGTATTGTCTCATCAGTCACAGACTCCTTGAGGGAAGAAGTGGACTGTGTTTTATACTTCTTACTGTAGGGTTTAGAACAGCATAGGGCTCAATGAATACTTGCGGATTTATGGGTCTCACCTGTAGTGTAAGAGGCATAAATAAGTTTTCATGGAAATTATTGCTCACATCATTAAAGAGATTGCCAGAGCCTTGTTTTATCTTACCTCCTGCATGATCTTAGTCTGATAGTTGTTGCCATTCATTGATTCAGAAAACATTTGAGTTCATACTTGGTGTAATGTGATGTGATACATAGTTATACGTCATATTAGTCACTGTTTTTTCATACATGTTAATTTTGTCTACTCAGTTTTGCTGTATTTTCCATTAAGGCAGAGTCATTTTTTCATATTTGATCACCTCTGACCTCTTAATATGTGTATATAAACAGTACATATTTGTTTAAAGATTGGTTAATTGGATATCATAAAATGGAATACCACTGATGAATGGCCCTCAGGGTGATGCCTTGTTAAAATAGTATTTAATCACATACACTTTATGTAGAATTGTAATTCATATAGAAAGTTGACTTTATAACTGCTCTCTCTCTCTTTTTTTTTTTTTTTTTTTTTTGTATGTGAAGATCTGGAATTGACTTTGATCATTTCAAGCCACTCTCCAAAGAGAAAGATCTCTATTGAATTTTAAAAAGAGCAAAGATAATCCTTTACTCTTTAAGAGTATGCAATCTAATCTATTATGTCATTTATTTAGCACTCACTAGTTTAAAGATTTCACATTAAAGAAAACTCCTATCTGTTAAAATCCCCTAATTAGATAGTTAATTCTTTCTGAAGTAATTGTAATGGATAAATAACCATGGAATTAAAGAATTGGCACTGAAATTTTACCTCAGGCAATAAGAAACAAAATATTTACATAATTATTTTTTATTTTCTAAAATATGTGCTATTTGGATAATACTCAAATAATAATTTTTTTTCCTTTCTAGACAAGTGAAATTACTGATGTTAAGGTAGGTCATTTTAAAATCACTAGAACTTTGCAAATTTTTCCACTTGACTGTGAAGCACCCTGCTTATTCGCACTTAGGGAAAGAAAGTTTTAAGAAAGCCCTCCCGCAGTGGTAGGAGTTAAGAGCCCTGCATTCAGTTATTGCCCTTTGCATACTTGGTGCTGTGGCAGCTCCCATTTTCCTGTGCAAAATCCACTGATGGGACTCACCACCTCATATGTAAGTTTTCCTCAGGTCTCAGTGAGATACTCAAGATAGTAATAGAAGTAGCTCTGAAAAAGATGTTTTCCTTGGATTTGTGCAAGAACGATGACATCAAGTAAAGTGTCAGGGGCTGACCTTTATTCTTCTCCTGGGTAGCTCATGAAAAATCAAATTTATCATGATGGATTTTTTGTGATTCCATATTTACCTAGACCCATAGCATATTTAGTAAATTTTCCTTCATTTAAGAAAGGTGACATAAAATCAGATTTAATCTGAACTTATGATTTATGGTAATTTTTAAGACTAATTTGCCCTTTACGATCGATAAAGGTTGCCAAATAAAGTAATAGCCTAAAAAATTAGTACCTTCACAAGTATCTAAACCACCCATTGACATATTAAAAATTAATATACTAACCATAAAACATGATTGAAGTTGGTCCCTCTGTAGAAATACATTGTTAGACTATTATTGCAGAATATATATGAATTTAAAAAGAAAGTGTACATATAAAATACTATTATTGAGACACTTCAGTAACTCAACTAGCCACATGCTAGCATGTCAAAGCAAGTAGGCACTAGGAGGTTTTGCCATTTCAAGAATGAAGCAATCGATTAAAACTACAAACCCCTAAAATGGGGGGGGGGTGGAATTTTGAGATAACAGGCCTATAAAATAAGCAATCAGAAACACAGAGGTAGAATTTAATCAGTGCCTTAATCTTCACATGATAACCATCTAATGAAGGATTATTTCCTAAAATTAGTAGAAAAGTATTTAAAAGAAACATGAAATGAGAGAGCCCAAAAATGCTGTCAAGGAAAATAGAATATGCTTTTAAGTATAAATCATGTAAATACATCACCTGTGTAATTTTTTCAGGTCATGCTCACACTTATTTAATTATGGTGCATTTAGAAAGTTATAGACTCTTTATAAAAATTATTACTATCGTTCTTAATCACTTTCAACCAACACTGGGCCAAACAGAATCACAGATAAAATCTAATTTTATAGAAAAATCTTGAATAAAATGATAATGGAGGAGCAGACCATCAAGAATTATATATTTTGATTAATAGATTTTTTTTTAGGAGTAAAATTTTGAATCTTTTAGATGACCTTTCTTGATCAGATCTGCTTATATGAATATTTTCCTTATGAAGGGCAAAATTTTATAAGACCACTTCCTTTATATATTATTGCAAATCTGCTCTAATTGTAGAATAAACAGTCCTTTCTCTTGTAAATTGCATATTACTCTTTCATCTGCACTAGTGTATCTCAAATGAGCAAATGTGAAGGCCTACTAAGGGCAAGGGCCTAACAAGCAGAGAAATATCTCCAGTGGTCCTTCTTTTCCAAAGAGCACCATGGTTCGTAGCCATATAATCACATAACCCTCTCTGAGTTGTTTTGGGGAGTTTGCTGTCGTGGAGAATTTTCTTCGATTTCAAAAGTTGGGACCTTTCTAAAGATTCATGAACTTCTATAACATATTGGGCAACAAACAGAAAATATAGTAAGCAGGCTTGGCCTTGGAAGCAAAAAATAAAACAAATAGGTAAACATTTTTAATACCTAATATGTATACAATTCTATACTTGTCAATCCTGATACTAATGTGATAATATATGAATAATTTAAAATGTGCAGTTCATCAAAAAAATTTTTTTTCAACTTTACTTATTTATTCATTAGAGACACACAGAGAGGCAGAGACACAGGCAGAGGTAGAAGCAGGCTCCTCACAGGGAGCCTGATACAGGACTCGATGCCAGTACCTCAGGATCATGACCTGAGCCAAAGGCAGATGCTCAACTACTGAGCCATCCAGGTGCCCCCATCAAAAAATATGTTAATGACTTTATGGAGGCATAGCCCATGGAATGGCTTCCATGTCAAAGCTTTGCATTTAGAAACTTCAAAATAAAAGTTCTAAGCCATTTTCATCTGTAGTCTTACAGGCTTTTAACCATAGAAATCTGGAGCTTCAGAAATGATACTTGATCCATGTTGTGCTTTTCTGTGCTAAAATATTATGCTCTGACAATACAGCAGTATTGTTGAATTAGCAACTACACCACTCACAGATACCTAATCATAGGACTAGAAGGAACTATGTAGACTCATTTAAAACATTTTCTTGACCTTATAAGAATATATTCTGTTTTTTAAAACTTTGTGAAAAGTTTAGACTCTCCCTAAGAAACTTCTTACAGCATTTAATTTAAAAAGCACCAGAAATCTTTGTTCTTGCTCAAAACCACTCATTTTGTGATTTAAACATGTTTTGTATTTTCTTCTTAAGACACATTAGAAATTGGATGGCACATACCAGATAGTAAAACTTCATCATGAAGCCACATTCCTCAAAACTGTGCTACACTAGCACAATCTCAGCTCTTAGATCTTTGCTTTAAAGTGGTCCAGAGTCAGACTCTAGTCTGTATGGATTTTGTATATAATTTGTTGCGTCACCCAACAGCGGGGAATCAATATGGGATTTTCTATAATGACATGTGTTATTGTGATCAAAGAAAAATGTCTTTCAAAATTGAAATGTATGTTAATTCTGGTTCCATTATTAACACCAGAAGGCATACCCTGTAAACATGAAAACTCTTAAATCCAGCCAATCTGTTCTTGATACAGAGAATGCTAATGCATAAGTGAACACGGGTACTAGTGTAGGCATTGCTTTTATTGCAATGTGTTCAGTGGTAAATACTCAGTATCTGTGTTGTGAGGAGGTAAGAAGGGGAAAAGGCTTTTGGATGTACATAGGAGTAGAGCCATACCACTGACTCCAGTCAAAGACACCTTCCAACAGACATGTCTAAACGTACAGAAAATATGCATCGCTTATAAGGAACAGTTTTTTCAGGGATTTTTTTTTTTATTCTCTAGAGTATGGACTTCACTAACAGGGAACATTCAAGGCATACATCTATTAACAAACTAGAACATGAGAATGAAAGGCTCCGAAATGATCTTGCAAAACTTCGTGCCAATGACAAATCAGCATGGGCTAACCAAAATACCTATGAAGAAATGGGACGATACACCTATCAAAACCAAATAAAAATGGAAAAACATGAAGATAGGTATGTTAACTCCCTTATATGAGGACACACATGAATGAACATACATTTAGAAATAGAAGTTTATTTTGAAAAAAATTAAAAAATTAAAATTGAATTTTATAAACTTTTGCTCTTCAGTTATTTTAATTTTATTTTAGTGATAATGCAGTAGTATAGATCTGCTGTTATTGCTTTTATTTTATTAAAGTTGAATAAATTAGTCTAATTTTATGGTTGATGTATTTACTTAAATTTTGAACTAAGACACTTTAAAAGGGGATCATGTAGGTAGCAGATGTTAATTCTCCACATGCTTCTCTTCACTCAGAGGAGACCTCCTACCCAATCGTCCAATTCTTTCCCCAGGAAGTGACCAATGGTTTGTTGCTACTGCTGGAGTGTCAGTATAAAGTGTATATTTTGAAGTTAAGTCGGAAGTGACATCATCCTATATCTGTACTTTGATTAAATATATGTAACATATGAAAATCTGTTTTTTTATGGCATTAAAAAATAAGATACTTGCTTATCTTTTGAGTGCCACATCAGCTTCTAAGAAGGGTGTGAAGTGACATTCACCAAAACACTACCATTTCACTGTTAGAGTTCGAAAGCTAGCGACAATACAGAATTTCATATAAAATATTTTTGGAATCCAAACTGTCCCTGGAGATTTTTCACTCTTTTTCCAGACTTTGAAAATTCTCAGCAAAATAAACAAGTTTCTTTTCTACAAGACAGCTCTAAGTCATTAATATGCTAATATACATTGTGAGTTTCAAGAAGAGGTGTGGTGTGCAGGACTCTTCAGACTTACTTAACATCGGATTTATTAACATTTCATGGCGCCACAAAATGATGAATTGATAGGACTCAACATCAGTACAACCTTTGCTCAAGAACTCATAATACTTACCAGGAAAACCTTACACACTATTCTCATATAACAGTATTTACAAGCTTGGGAAATTTACAGCCTTTGTGATCCTTAACTTCCCATCTGATAAATAGGAATAATAAAAGTTTTTTGTGAGAATTGTAGAAGAACATAGAGTTCCATGTAAAACACATATTTCCATAAATGTTAGCCATTCTTACTGATACTGTTATTACTGACAAAATTGTTAGCACTTATGATAATATGAATACTTCTTCAACAACTCACAGTGCCTAAAACGGTTTTGATGGCCAAATGGCTGAACCTGGCATTTCCTCAAAGATAGTCCTGTGGAGGCAGGGTGATGCTAGGCTCATCTTTGTAACTAAGCACACCCAGTTCTACAGGGGGTAGATCCATAAATCCATGGCACATACCAAAAAATATGTGTGTTTAGCATTCTTGCAGATGTAGCACAGCTCTCTACTTGTGTCACCTCTGCCCTGTACGTATTAGAGGATATATCCTAACCCGATGCAAGAGACAACAACCACTCAAAAGTGCTAAATGAATAACCTTTCTTCAAGTAGTTGGGGAAGGAAATGAGGGCATACTGGCTGCCACCCTATAACAAACACTGGCGGTGGGATCCTGGCAGGGGGCAGACAGAACAGGTCATTGAGGCACTGCGGTGGGCCAGTTCTCTCGTGAATGTGTCCGTGTGTGCTGCCAGGGGAACGGAAAATCCAAAAGAGTTCTAATTTTGATTGTGGTATAGAAATATTTTTTCTGACATAGAATAAACCCTCCCAAAGTGCCTTGCTACTCTACAGATTTATTTCTCTGTGGGTCAAATCATGACCCCGTGTATACAGTTTTTTCATTGTAAGGGAGAAGCAGGCCCCTAAAGATATCCTTTATAAAGGGTCTTCCTGGGTTTGTTAGTCAGGACTGGCCTGTATGGAGCACCCATTAGGTGCAGAACATTGTTTCCTATTCTTGCTTGTTGGGAAGAATTCTGAAAGCCTTAGATGACTAGATGACTAGAATTCTGAAAGCCTTAGATGACCACATCTGACTAGAAAGTGTTCTGCCACCAGGAATTGTGATTTAAAAAGCAGTTACTCTGCCTTTTATTACTTTTAAAAAGTAATTTTATTGTTTGGATGACCCCCTTTTTTCTTTGTTGGACGGCACAGAATGTGTTAAAAGGGCCTAACAAAAACAAGACAGTAGGAGACACAGAAAGCTACACAAGAGGTAAAACGCTCAGCAGGAGATTATCTTAATAAGCAGTTTGGACTACTGTTCCTGCCGCAGAGCCTTGTGTCCTGCCAGTCTCATCTGTTGAAAATTTCATTAAATTTGTTTTAATGCCTTGTCTGATTTCAGTGTTCTCCAGTGACCTGATTTTTAAAAGAAACAGCATTTCAAATGTTCTGAATAAATTATTACCATGTAGAAGCCGCTATGGGGAAAGCGTTGTTGAGTTGCAAGGACAGCGGGCTCCTCGGTGGAGAGCTGTAAAGTACATGCCTTTTAATTTCAGCAAGTGAAAAATGAAATGTTCCTTCTCTCCCTCACAGCACAGCTCAGTGAAGGCAAATAGTAAAAGCTATATATACTCGTTAGGCCTAAAAATCATCGGAACATACGGAGTCATATTTACATAGCAATGGCTAATGCAGGAAGTTCTCATTAAACTATTTTAGAGAGGAAAAAGCTTTTAGGTAAAAGTATATGCAGATAGAGTTCCACAAAATTTTTAAGTCTAATTTTTAGCCGCTTCCTCCTTAGGTGAGGAAGATTGCATAATACATTTTTATTTTTTTCAACTTTGTTTTATTTAAATTCAATTGATTAACATATTAGTGTATTATTAGTTTCAGAGGCAGAGTTCAGAGATTCATCAGTTGCATACAATACCCAGTGCTCATCACATCACGTGCCCTCTTTAATGTCCATCACCCAGTTACCTCTTTTAGGGTCAAACAGAGGTCTCCCCTAGCAGGGCAGGTGGTTCATCCCATCAGAGGAAGTTGCCAGCTTGGGTGTGTTTAATCTGATCCCTTAGTCTTGAGGTACCACAACTGGTTTGTGAGGAAGATTTATCAGTCATAGAAACTGAAAAGCCATATTTTTTTTTTCCTGAAGGTTTTTTTTTTTTTTTTTTTTTTTTTTTTAGTGGTCAGTGATTCATCAGTCTTATATAACACCCACTGCTCATCACATCACGTGCCCTCCGTCATGCCCATCACCCAGTTATCCCATCCCCTATCCCCCCCCCCCCCCCCCCCAGCAACCCTCAGTTTGGTCCCTATGGTTAAGAGTCTCTTATGGTTTGTCTTCTTCTCTGATTTCATTATTTTATTTTTCCCTCCCTTCCCCTGTGCTCCTCTGTTTTGTTTCTTAAATTCCACATATGAGTGAGATATGATAATTATCTTTCTCTGGTAGACTTACTTCACATAATACATTTTTAAATAATCTTTTATCCACTCAGAAATAACCCAATTTGTGTTGTTGTTTTTCATTCCTATTAGAAGTAATAAGAAGTTCTTCATGCTCATCCACTTAAACTATGAAGCGTTTTAGGATATTGTGGCAGATTTGCTTTCGGATAGGGAAGTTATTCAGAACTTTAAAAAATTATGAATAAGATGTAATTGAATTTAGTGAGGATGTACTGAATATTTTTAAAGTTTTTAAACAGAGTTTTGAAGTTTAAGGATAATTTATAAACTAATTTGGAATAATGTCATCCAGAGCAATTAATATATGACTAATTTTAATGACAACTCAATTTTATAATGGGTTTCATCTCTATATCTGATACATACTTAAAAGTCAATGTATGGTTTTAAAGGTTTCATCATGTACTGGAAAGAGTTTAGTGACCATAAATATTAATCACTAAAATTGCTTCAAATCGAGTCAATAAGTAAAGATTCTAACACCAAGAAAACCACAAAGTTGGTAGGTTTGTCATAACTACTCTCACAGAGTCCCTTGTCAAGGATGGATAGTCATCTAGAAGCAAAAAAAGCCCGTCATGAAAATTTTGTACCAATGTGTTACTCAATAAGGAGCAAAAACATAGACTGAAAAGTTGCAGGCCAGAAAATACTGAGCAGTTCCTAGAACAGGGAACATTGTGTGGAGTGTTAGGAGGTGAGGCTAGAAGCAGGCAGATTAGCACTTGTGAAGGGGTCCTGTTCCACACTGAGGACATTATCCTGGAGCCCAGTGAAAATTAACAGAACACCAGGAATGGATGTACAATCAGACAACTCTGAGAACTGCAGACAGTTGACTCCAAGCTCTCAAGTGGGCAGAGCTCTGCTCCCAACAACTGGGTCCTGCCCTCCTGGCAGAAGTAGGCAGAGGCCTCGGACTAGGACCTGTGGAAAAGACAACAGAAAAGACCAGATTATAAGAGGGAAATAAAAGCCTTCCGAAATGTCTTTTAAGATAGCTTTTAAATTGATAGACTGAACATTTTCTGCAAGGTGGTTTTATGAAGTATTGGAATAGCTGCATTCTAGAAGAACTTTGCAGATATAAAGACGATTTAAACCAAAAGTATTTTAATCCCTAATGTAGTCTTTCCTTTCAATCTCTACGTTTTATTGATCTTACAGTAAAAAGCATGTTCATATATGTTTTACTAATTAACACTGTAAACTGTATCGATACATCCAAAGCAAAATGGATAATTGAGATAATTCTGTAGATAATTTAGGACAAATAATACTTTCCCTGAAATCTTTGTATAATTGAGATTACAAAGAGATATGTATGTCTTGAGTCGCTTCTATAATTACCTTATTTTTCCCACTGTGCTTTGAAGTATAGATGGTAGCCTCACTCAAATTAAAAGGTTCAGCTGAAGACTCTATGCAGATGTACTCTGCAATTGTTATAATTCTATCTGAATTGTGGGATGTTTCATCTTAACGTGCACATCATAAACCATGTTATTTCAGTTTAATTTGCTGTTCTGTTTCCATGGTAATTATGGTTTGGAAGAATGGATTTAAAAAAAAAGATATATTTCAAGATAAGTAAAAATGGAAAACATGCTGTGTTTGTTTTTATGTCCTAATTTACAGATGTCTCACTTAACTTTTATTGCTATTTGTATGCATCACTTTGAAAATGTTTACATAATAGGAAATAGGTCTGTATAGATAGATAGTCTCTGGATAAGAGGAGAGAACAATAATGTGAATTTTTTGGAACTATGTGAAATTAAAATATGAAGGCTTTGAAAATGGTAAATCAATACCTCTGGATAATTTGAATAATCAATAAAAATGAATAAATAATTTTAAGTTGAAGGGATTCTTATGTTTTCATGGGCTTTGATGACTTTGATTAAATTTCAACCCCAATTTCATAAATTAATGTTCAGAAAGACATTTAGTCCCAAATAGCTCATACTGTTAGAACATTTTTATGTAAAATTTTATGGGAAATTGGTTCAGTTTTTGTTTTATTATTCGTTTACTCAGCATACCAAAATTTAAAATCTCACTGGTATTTTATTCAGTTTCATTTTCTACCTTATATTTTAGCAAAAACAACCAATTCTGTAGTGTACCTTTCATCCTGATTGTGGAGTTCAATTCTCCCAACCATCTTTTTTAATCAATGAAATAAATTAAAGTCACAGAAAGATATAGTTATCTGCTCAAGGTCAAGGTCATACAGCTACTAAGGATGAGTTTAGGAGATGATACAAATTGAAATAATGTTACAAATTGTTAAATCCTATAGGAATTAGAATTATTGTACAAGGGCTTGTTCTAGCATCAAAAAAAAAATAAAGGCAGCATAATTCTGTTGAGGCCATCGAGGTTAAGTGAAATAGAAAATACAGAAAGAGGATTATTTAGAATTGTCAAGGGCAGCAGTGTTAGCTGTTTTGAGATTCTTTCCAAACTGGTATCATGTTGTTTAATTAAATGGCAGAGGGACCCGAAAGTAAAACACAGAAAGAGATATAAAGTAGGCAATAAGAATTGAAGAATATTTTTAATGATTACAAAGTTTTCTGTTCATTATTAATCTTTAGAAATGATTCATCTGGAAAATTATTTTCAAAGAGATACTGAGATAAGAAGGCCAAACTTTTTGTTGTGCTTCCCCTACTGTTACATCAGAGAAATTGAAATCTTTAGCTACATGAACAGGCAGTGTCCTTGGTAGTGGTAAATGAGAACCATCCTTCTCTTTTAGACTTAGCCAAGATCGTGAGCCAAACAGAAGTGCAACGCCTCCACTGCCACCTTTGCCATTTCAAACCAAAGAAATGACGAGTCCCCTGATTAGTGATGATGAAGTGTTCCCACTGGTGAGTTGCTGGGTTGTTGGTTAATTTTTTTTTCCTTTAAGGAATGATTACTCCTACACTGATACCTATACACTGATGTTCACATAGTTGTTAAGAAAGAAAATATTGCTTCTTGAATAGGACTCCAAGGTGTATCTGTGAGTCGTTTGGCCGTGCCTTTCTATAGAAGGAAAAGAGATCCATAATGTTTCATCAAGTATTTCAATCTAAGGCTATTTTCTGAGATTCATCATCCATATTGTTTTATATGTTAATGTGAGGTAGTTAATCCATTTTTGTTTCTCGATAGTATTCCATTGTAAATAAATGCTGCATAGAATGATACTACAGTTTATCCATTTTACTGTTGGCAGACATTTGAGTTATTTCCTGCTCAGGAATATTACAAATAATGCTGCTAAAAACATTCTTGTATGTATCTTTTGGTGCACACGTGTACACATTTCCATTGGGTATATTCCTAAAGTGGAATTGCTGGGTCATAGGATATACTTAAGGTCAGCTTTAGGAGGTAATGCCAAACAGGTTCTCTAACTGTTTGAGCCAGTTAATACCCCAATAAGTAGTATTTGAGTGTTCTTCTTTCCACCACTTGGTACTCTCCGTCTTTTTTATTTTAGCTTTCCTGGCCAGTATATAGTAACTTCCTATCATGGTTTTAATATATATCTGGTGAATAATAAAGTTGAGCACCTTTTCATTGGCCATTTTGATGTTCTCCTTTGTAAAATGTCTGTTCAATTCCCTTGCCTAACTTTCTGTTGGATTGTCTTTATTCTCATCGATTTGTAGGAGTTCTTTATATATTCTGGATATAAGCCCTTTGTTGATTATATATATTGCAAATATCTTCTATCACTTTTACTTGCCTCTTCACTTAATAGTATATTTTGGTAACCAGAAGTTCTTAATTTTAATACATTCACTTATGAATCTTTTCCTCTGTGATTAACATTTTTTGGTAACCTATTTAAAACTTTGCCTGTCCCAAAGTTACAAAAATATTATCCTATGTTATCTTCTAGAAACGTTAGCTCTTTACCTTTCATATTTACATCTACACCTGGAATCAATTTTTGCATATGGTGCAAGGTAGTATTCTCAATCCCTTTCCCCATGAAAATATTCAGTTGAATTTGCACATATATTCTAGTCCTGTGGATTCTATTGAATTTTCTATATTACAAATCAAAATAATAACAATTTATTTCCTACTTTCATATCATTATACCTTTCTTGTTTTTTGTGCTTTATTTTACTAAGGCCTCCAGTAAATGTATCCTTCTCTCATTCTCAATTGCAAAGGAATTTCAATATTCCGCCATTGTGTATGATATTCACTATAGATATTTTGTAGACTCCTTTTAAGATTTTTTTTTTGAGATTTTATTTATTTATTCATGAGAAATAGAGAAAGAGGCAGAGATATAGGCAGAAGGAGAAGCAGACTCTCTGCATGAGCCCAATGTGGGACTCGATCCCGGACCCCGGGATCACGCCCTGAGTCAGACGCTCAACTGCTGAGCCACCCAGGCATCCCGATTCCTTTTATTAATGTTAAGCAATTTCCCTTTTATTTCTAGAATGCTGACTTTGTTCGTGAATTAATTTAGAATTTTATCAAATGCTTGTACTGCTTCTTTTGAAATGACCAAAGCAAAAACAAAAAGAAATGACCATATTAGTTTTCTCTTTAGTTTGGTTAATGTTTTTTCTTGTTAACTCAACTTTGAATTCTTGGAATAAACTGCACTTGATAACTGCATTTGGTCTGTTCATACTGGCTTAGACTTTTTGTTTTGTGTTCACTAGAGAAATTAGCCTGTAATGTTCTTTTGCTGTCCTTATCACCTTTGGCATCAGATTATGTTGACCTCATAAAACAGGTGGGAAAGATTCTTAATTTCATATTCTTCTGTTTCTTCATTTTCCTTGACTCTCTGTGTTGGTTTCTATGCATAAAAGAGCCACCACTCCCTGCCTTAAGAATGTGATTTTGTGTAGGTTAATTTCAGTCTTATATTTTTCAGTTCCTGAATTTTCATTTGATTCTTTTTTTGCATTTTCCAGTTCTGTGCTGAATTTCCTGCCTTATGATTTAATTTCTTCAACATAATAATCACAGGGTGTTTTTAAGTAGATATTTACCTCAGAAAGTGAGTAGTAGTACTCGTAGCAATTGCTTTCACTTATATTCAAAGTATATCATGTAATTTTTTAGCACCTCTCCATGTTATACTAATATTGGATGCAAATTATAAACAATGACAACAATAGGAAATGTTTAAAACCGGATGGGGTACCCCATGAGTGCTTTTCTGCTTTTCTGGAATCTGTTGGCTTCTTTTGGTAGAGATTGGAAATAAGATTTAAGGTGTGGAAGAAGACTTTAAACCATTAACTTTTGAAGTGTTAGAGATCTCTAAAGCCTTGAAATGTTCTTTTGTGTTCCTCTCAACATGAAATGCCAGAATTATTTGAAAAGAATAAAATTCCATACCGATAAAATAACTGAAATAAACCTCCTTATTTAAGTTATGGGAGCCACTGAGGGGAGTTAGCAAATTTTGTATCAGTAAAATCTGGATGCTGAAGGACTCCAAAGTAAGCATATATTCCAGTGAAACAAAGCATGATGAATTGCTAAATGCCATATGGTTCTAATGTCAGATGATTTTAGCATTTTAAGCTAGTTAGTCTCTGCTCAAATATCACCTCATCATGGGTGCCTGAGCAACCAACCTACAGTAGCGCTTCCTTCTTGATTCCCCTACCCCTTGTCCTGGTTTTTATTTTTTTCATAGCACTTCACCATAACACATTTATGTCTGCTCGTGTGTTTGCTTCCCTCTTCTAGAATTTAAGCTCCGTGAATATAGGGACTTTTTCTGTCTTCTCTTACTGTTGTAACCCCAGCACCCAAAAAAGTGTGGAGCATTAGTAGGCACCTAAAAAGCATACCAGCGTATCTGTTGTCTTAATAACAAGGATTGGGCTTCCTTCCTTCCTTGCATCACTCCTTTGAGGAAGTTCAGAGCCTCAGAGTTGCCAGGAAAAAATTATCTCCTGTTTTAGGTCTGGACATGGGGAACTTAATCTGCGATGGAAGCCCCAGAATTCCCTGAAAGACATGGTCCAATCCACTGTTCTGTGTTCAGTAGTTTCCCTCCACCTCCACATTTTAACTTCTACATCAGTACTATTCCTTCCAAGACCACCAGCAACCTTCTAGTTCATTAAACATGCTTTAAGAACTTGTCTTCCTTAATCTTTTTTTTTTTTGAAACTCTCATATTCTCTGGCTTCTATGACACTATTCTCCATTGATTTTCCTGCTGCCTTTCTGGTTACTTTTTCCCAGTCTACTTCTAAGCTTCTCTCTCCTATACCTGTCCTTAAATATTAATGCTCATCATTCAGTCATAAAATCAACATTATAAGCACCTGGTGTATGGCAGGTTCTGTTCTAACACATCTTTGATGAGACATAGAAGCCTACAGTCTGGTGAAAAAGAGGAATCTCACCAGTGGATGAATGGATAAACAAATAGCATTGTAGACACACAGTGGAATACTATTTAGCCATAAAAAGGAGAGAAATACTGATATGTGCTATAGTGTAGTAGATAAACACTCCAAAACACTATACTAAGTGGAAGCAGTTAGGCACAAAAGGTCATATTTTTTATGGTTTCAACTACATGAAGTGCTGAGAATAGGTAAACCATAGGAACAGGATGCAGATTAGTGGTTACCAGGGGCAGCTCCAGGAGCAGGGAATGTGGATCAGTAGCTTCGTGGGTCCAGTTTCCTTTTAAGATGATGAAACTATTTTGGAACTAGATAAAGATGGTGGTTGCATAACATTGTAAATGTACTAAATGCCACTGAGTGGTTCATTTTCAAATGATTTTACTTGATGTGCGCATTTTACCTCAAAGAAGGGAGGGGTACAATTAATGACTGGAAACAAATGAATATATATTTTTAAAAATCAAGTAATGATAAATTGTATGAAGAAAAGAAAAGCTGATATATGACAGGAACTGATGGGAGTGTGAGGGATTACTTTAGGTTGAGTGGCCTGGAAAATGAGGAGAGGACACTGAGGAGACCTAAATTAAGTTGAGACCTAAATTAACAACAACAAAAAAGGCCCGAAGATCTGGGGGAAGAGGGCTTCAGGCAGAGGGAACTCCTGGTGCAAATCTGTAAGGCAGGAACAAATTTGGTAAGTTCAAGAACCAGTCCTGGAGCCTAGGAGAGAAAGAAGATGGAATGCACTGGGGACAGAGAAATAGTCAGATATGTAGAGACTTTAGGCCAAGGGAAGGAACTCGAATTTTGGGTGGAAGAAAAGGAGGTGGGCAGGGTGTGGGGGTGACTGAAGGGGGCACTTGATGGGATGAGCACTGGGTATTATTCTATATGTTGGGAAATTGAACACCAATAAAAAATAAATTTATAAAAAAATAAAATAAAAAATAAAATATCTTTTAGAGAGATTCATGTCTTTTGAGTGCCAAATAAATAATAAATTATAGACGGGCAAAGGTAGAAGTGGGGAGAGCAATTTTCAGGCTATTTCAGTAGTCAAGGCAAGAGATGACGATAGTGGAGACAAAGGAACATGTTGGATCCGGGAAATGTTGTGGAGAACAGACCAGACGGTCAATGGATTAACTCTGGGGAATGAAGGAAAGAAAGGACTCAGAGATGACTCCTAGGATGTAAGCCTGAGCATTGGGTGGATGCTAGCATCACTTTCAGACATGAAAGACTAGGGAAAGGAGCAGGATTAGAGGAGAAAATCATGATTTCTAGATTGGGCACTTCAATTTAAAATGTTCATTAGACATGCAAATGGGAATATCACATAGGTGTTAGGATATGTGACTCTGGTATTCCAGGAAGACATCAGAGCTGGAAACAAAATATAGGAGTAACCAGTGTATGGCTAATATTTAAATCTATAGGACTAGACGAGAATACTTTGAAGGGTATAAATGGGGAAACTGTCCTAAGACAAAGCCTTAGACTATTACATTTAGTGTTCCAATGGGAACCTTCAAGGAGAAGAGGAAAGGTTGATGGCGAAGGAGGTGGGACTCATGAGTGACAAGGTTCATTTGCAGAAAGAGCCATTGAGAAGATACAAAGGAATAGAATCCATGGTGTAGGTAGAAGTAAGAGTCTCTGAAACAGATTATGGCATTAAATGTAGATACAGGTGCAACAGGGTACAGAGAGGTGAGGGAGCTCCTTCCTGAGAAGGAGACAAGGCCACCAGGTAATGAGTGAGAAAGTGAATATGCTAGGGAAGTGCAACCGAATGGTCAGGCAGTGTTAACTAACCATCTGATATTTGAGGTGGACTTTGAGTGAAAGCAGTACCCACAGTACACAATTCCTTCTCCAGCTGTTCAGGTGCATGCATGGCCAGGCAGGTTATTTAGGCCTAGGTTTTACCAAGCACCTGAGACAAAGACAGGATATTGGTGGGGGAGATGGGGAACGAGTTGCTGAATGATTATAATGATGGATCTGGAATATAAGCAGAGTTAGAAGGGAATGGATGATGTGAGAAAGTGGAAATACTAGACTAAGCTGGAAGGATAATAGATGGATTGCTGAAATCTTGATTAATAAATAATGCAGTTTTCATTGATAACAATGTTGAGAACATAACCATGGGAGTGGGAGCCTGAAATGAAGTTCTCTCCAACATACCGTATTTGAACTGCTTTTTCTTTAATTTGCATGTCTTGGATTATTTCAATCAGACTGACAGCCTTAATTATCTGTAACTTTGAAATATCTCTAATCTACACCTATCTTTTGAGTTCTAGACTGATGATATATCTCATTTTCTACATGACAATCTGAAACCCAAGTCACCTCTAATTCAGGATTATTCAAAATCAAAAGTACTTTCTTCATTCATATATTAATTCAAAAATTTTGTTTAAAATATACCCTGTGCCAGAAGCTATGCTAGAACCCAGGGAATAAAAAATAAATAAGACCTTACCCTCAACGAGCCCTTTTACTATTTTACTTTTCTCATAAGTGGCATTGATGTCACCCAGTCATCACTCAAGCCAGCAGTTAAGAAGTCATCCGTTTGAGATCAGGTTTCCTAGCATCTGAGACAGAGATTCTTAGGAAGGTGGTTTCTTGAAGGTAGTAAGTCTCGGCAGAAGGAGAATCAGGGAAGCAGTCTAGGGAGGGAGGAAAGCTAAACAAAAATGAGCTCAAAACCAGCTGGAGATTAACTTGGCCTGGTCTCACCAGGAGCTTGGAGGATGAATCGCACAACAGAGTTGGTTCCCCTGGAGACAAGAAGTCTGGTGTTCTCTGCCCTGTGTCAATCAGTCCTCGCCTTAGAGGAGAGGGAATAGGCTGCGGGGGATATTACAACTTCTCAGATGAGGCAGGGGCTCTTAGTCCAGCTGAGGGCAGGTCTCCAGAGAACCAACCCCCACCAAGCAGGAGGACAGATGTGCCAGCCTGGTGAAGGGAACCCCGCTAGGACACCAACAGCATCTGCTAGAGTCTACCTCTTGAGCCACTCAGATCCATGCTCTGTTCATGTTCATTCCATTCAGGCCTATCTTCTCCAAGATTCTGGCTTGTCACATTTCTCTGAAAGCTTGTAAGAGGAGGGTCAGTGGGACAAACTACAGGCCTTGATGCCACAACTGGTCTCAAGAACTTAATGGATGGTCATCATCTCTTCACCCATTCTAGATACCTCTCCATCTCAGCTAGCACTTACATTAGTCTAGGTAGCTTGCCTTGTCGGGTGAGCCCCTGGTTCCTGTGTCCTCCTCGGGATGTGGTTTGCTGTTTACAGTTAAAACTGGGCACAGGAGTATTAAAAGAAACCTCAGTGGCTAGCTGAATATCAGACATGTTCCTCGCTGCCTCCATTATGTAGTAGTAGTCTTCGTGATGATTAGGGCCAGGTACCTCTGCCAGTGTAGTACCTCTTTTCTGTGCCTCTGATCCTTCGGCATGAGGAGCCCGAGGTGGCTAGGTGCCAGCCAATGCTTTTTTTTTTTTTTTTTCCCAGCCAATGCTTTAAGCTCAGTGAGACTCTTACAGGTATCATGGTGGAGGCATTTCCCCCTCTAAGATCCAGGGCCTGTACATCCACAGAGCCTCAAGATACAAAGACACAAGGTAGAAATTCTCCAAGTGGGTCAACAAAAATGATGGAGAGTGGAGCCCTTCTTCCATCCTCCCTTTTGTTCCCAGATTCACGTATTCTCCTGCTGGAAACACAGTAGCATATAACAGCCAGTGGTTGAGAGTCTGTACCATGTCCTGAAGAACATACCCCATCCTCACAGGATATAATTTCCCAGCTGATGCCCCACCCCTGCCTTCAAGAAGCCTATCAGAGCTAGCATCCTGCAGATGGTACTGGATGTGGTAAGACCAATGTATTCCATGGTCATGCCCCCTCTGCCATACTCCTCAGCTGTAAATTAGGTTCCTTTACTATTAGTCAGGATCCCATGTCAGTAACTCAGTCTCTCTGTGAGCTGCCAGGTAGTGATCAAGGCCAAGGCCCTTCAGGCAGGAAAGGCAAACCCAAAGAATATACATCAGTGCTGGTGAGGGTAAAACATTGCCCCTTCCAAGGTGGAAGGGACCTAGTGTAAATTAGTTGCCACCAAGAGGCCGGTTGGTCTCCTTGAGGGATGGGTGCCATATCTGGAACTCCTCAGCTTTGGTCTCTATTGCAAGCAGGTGGGATGCTCAACAGCCATAGTTAGCTACATTAATTTTGGTGAAAGTGGGACCGTCCTGACAGGCCCATCCATAATTTCCACTGGAGTGGCCAAGGACAGAGCTAGAACCAGTCATCCTCTCCACTTCTTAGCTGCTCGGCCTCAACTAGGGCCAGTAGCATTACAGGAACGGTTCTGTAAATAGTGTACAGTTTTCTGCTACAGATGGTGTGGTCTTGCTCCAGAATCTTAAGGTTCTTCAAGGCAACTTGCCTAGTACACTTGGCAGAGGCTACACAAGGCAATTTTATTTTATCAGAGATACTCCTAGTATGGGATCTGCTAAGCCATTTGCCAGGACTTATCAGTTAACAAACAGTTAAATGAGCACTTCCATATTACCACAAAGTGTGTAAGTGGGAGGCTTTGTCAGCTCTAATTGCACAAAGGAGATACATTCCAGCATTACGGCCTTCCCTGCCGGAAGCCACTTGTACCCCGACATGCATCATGCCAGCTCTCCTCACCTGGCTAACTCCAAACAGCAATTAGCTCCCTTTTCCAGCCAATCCTTAATTTTTTTTCCTATCTAAGTTTTCTTTGCCCAAGTCTATCATAATCTTTACGTCAGCTTTTTGGCGTTGCCTATTTTCAGATGAAAACCCTTGGTTTTACAAATTAGTCGAGTATGTTTTAGGCAAGTTCCATGGTAATTTTCTTGTCCCTGTCCCTGCTTTTGCAGTTGAACATGTAACTATTCATTTCTAGAGCTTTTGAATATGCTGGTGGTGTGATGTTTTCATTCTTTGAGGATTTCACAAGCAGTCACTGTATTACAACAGCAGAGAGTTAGTCTGGATTATTTCATTAAGAGGTATGTCTGACCACGCGCTCCGGATGAAGCATGCCTGGAAACAGGAAGGTTTAAAAGGCTTTGTATTCCTCATCTAACATTTCTTTCTCTCTTTAGTCTCCCCCAGATATAGTCTTCCCAGCCTCTTTGGCTGCACAGCATTTTCTCCTGGAGGAAGAGAAGCGAGCAAAAGAATTTGAGAAACTTCTAAATACACATATTGATGAACTGCAAAGACATACAGAATTTACTCTTAATAAATACACGAAGCTAAAACAAAATAGACACATATGAGCTTTTAAACTCTTTCATTTGCTTCCCCCACCCCAAGAAAAAAAAGCTCTGGCAAAATATTGACAAAGCTGAATAATGAAACTGAGAAATTTTGTTCTGTTTTCTTAAGTAAATTGTTTCTGTCAGGTAGCCAGAAAATAGTAAGTATTTTGTTCGATAAAGCTGTTTGTATTTCTACATTTACATAATAAATTGTTTGGCTCTAGAGTTACTATAAGATAAACATGACTACAAAAGAGATTTTTTTTCCCAGTCTAAGGAATATTGTGGAATTAAATAGGGGTTTTTATCCCCACTTGAATCATGTATACTGAATACCCATTTCCTCTGTAACGACACAAAACCAGGGAAAGGGAATGTCACATTCCAAATAGCACACTGAGTGTGGCTCAGTTGTACTAGGTTTGAAAACTCAAGGATTTTTAAAAATGAGAAGCATTATTTTGAGCCATGTGAACATCCTAAAATTTCTTTTAGAAAAAAAAAAAAAAAAAGCATAGCTTTACTGGTTCTGCATTTATCCTTGTAATGTTTTAACACAACGTTTTAACACAATAACACAACACAGTGGAATGTGCTATTTACACACTTAAATATATGTGCCAGCCAGAGATTAGTGCTTTCTTGTTAGTACTAATTACTTCACAGACACGAACAAGATAAAGAAGATAGAAAACATTACTGTTGTTACAATCCTCTTTGTAATACCTCTGTTTTTAATACAATAAAGGAATACAAAGTTCTGTGGACTGAAAACATAAATGCTCAATCTGTATACAACAGTAATAGCACCATAGTGGACAATAAAATTCAAGTTACAAGCATATAAGCATGCTAATCCATTCTTCTTTCTTTAAAAATGACATTTATATAAAGATTATGAAAAATCCCTCTAGTTATTCAAGGTAAGTCCTACAGCTCTTAGAGGTTTCTTTTTCTCTTCGAAAAGATTAAATCTCAACATACTGCAAGATTAAGTCAAGATGTCTTTAGATAACAAGTGTCATTGTCATGCGAAAAATGCAGAGCCCTGTTCACTTTAGGTGATGGGACCCTATAGATTTGTATAGCTTTGTATATTTGCAGAAAGCCTTCACACAGCAATATTCATTTCAACTCAAAACAAGCCTGTGAAGTCAGCAAGGTGAATATCCTTATTCCTGGGAATCAAGCTGTTAGGAAACTTCTAGAATCAGGGTAGTCAAGAAGAGACAGGGATGCCTGGCTTCTAATTACTGGCTCCAGCTCTTACTATTTCCCAGTATCACCTTTTGTAAGCAAGTAGAAGGGGAATAAGGCTGTATCCACAGAAGCCCTTTTTCATGATGAAACATCTGAGGGGTACAGAGCCTTTAGTGTACCCCAAAAGGTCCCTGTGAGGAAAATAATACAAGTTATGGTGCTTTAAGATTATTTAGCAATTCCTAGCCTGGACACAAAATACTTTTCAGTGTTATCTTTAGAAGATGGAAGAAGGGCCACCTGGCTGGCTCAGTGGTTGAGCATCTGCCTTTGGCTCAGTTCATGATCCTGGGGTCCTGGGATCAAGTCCCATATTGGGCTCCCCAAAGGGAGCCTGCTTCTTCCTCTGCCTGTGTCTCTGCCTTTCTCTGTGTCTCTCTCATCAATAAATAAATAAAATCTTAAAAAAAAAAAAAAAAAAGATGGGAAGAAAAAGTATGTTCAGGAAAAGGGCATTCCATAAACAATTCTAAAACCTTTGTATTCATAATGCAAATGCAAACAATGCAAAAGCTTACATACACGTATCTCTCTAATCCCCTAAATCGGAATGCCACTTCATTCTTTTCAGGGTTGATACATGATTAAAAATTGTGTGCTGAAATAAAGATCTAGCTACAATGTTCTTAGAACTTAGCAGAGTCAAGAGAGCATGAACTTGGAGCAGGTCCAGGACTAACAGTAAATTCGCTCCCCTGGATCATTATTTTAAGTCCCTAAGCAAACTGCTTCTAAATCACTAGTTGGGCATTGCACTTAATACCAGCTTTCTTAAAACAGTAGTTTTCAGTATTTTTTTGCTTAACAGCGGGATTCATTGTTCAAAAGGAATCAAATGCTAAAGCCCAGCCCATATATAATCAAGATAAAAGCAAGCAAGCCATTCTGTTTGCATGCTGAGAGGAGGGAAGGATGAGGCCCCCCTGCGGCTCACACTGGCTCCTCAGCCTCTCCCACCCTCCAAAGACCAAAGGGTTGCCCCGGGGCGGTAGCCCTAAGCGGGGTGGGAGGGATGGGAGGAGAAGCAGATGTGCTCCGTAGGACCCTAGCACACAATATGTTTTCCTACAGAAATTGTGGCATGGATAACAATTATAGATAGCCTCGTCCATTCTACCAAAGCCACCTTAGCCCATGATTTAGCTGAAACATAGTGGGAGGAGGAGAAAGAAAGAAACAGGAGAAAGACCTAAGAGGCCATCTAGCCCTGGAGATGGCTCAAATGGGATGTGTGACTTAATATTCTGCCTCATTAATGGCTTAAATATACACTTCTACTTCTCAGTTACTCAGGAGCATATTAACTGATCTGGGAATTAAATTTGCGGGGAGGAGCGCGGTCTGCTGGAAAACCAGAGGTAACCCCCAAATTTCAGTTGAGATGATAGACATCTCTTGATTACCTGCCAACAGAGCTGCTCTGCTCAGCAGAGCTTGGAGTCACCCAAGTACCAGCACCGGAGCTGCAGCCTCACCCAGGCCCAGCTGTCTCCTCTCGCCCTGGGAGAGCAACCAGAGCCAAGCATCTTGGAGGCCACCTAACTGGAGAGGCCTGCCCTGGCGGGGTTTGTCTGAGTCCCTGCCTCAACCAAGGTTAACCTGACCTGAGCAAGCTAGAATCAATTGTAGTTTCAACTGTGATGTTGGGTTCTCTCTTCCCCATCCCATTATCTCTGCTAACATCAGTTTCTTCATTTTCTGTGTGCCTCCTGTCCCTCCCAATGGGCCCAAAAGGTCCTCCTACAAGAGAGGAGTACTCTTGGGCATCCTGCCTCCCTCCCCTGTGTTCCTAGCACGTAACCTCCCCTGGTTATGGGAGGTCCTGGTAAGGAGTGATTGAATCCAGACATGGAGGATACCTTCAGCAAAAGCCACGAGTAGAGCAAATTCAAGGCAGTTTATGGAACGATGACAAAACACGAGATATATGAAATTATCAGCTGCAGAAGGTGCGCAGACTCTAAATTTGTCTGAATGCTGGTGAATGTGAAGAGACCTTTACTCATACTTGACCTCACATACGACCGTCTGAGTATCTATGCATTCCTTTTATGTTTCAACTGATGTCTAAGACTCTGATACAGAACATTAGCCACCGTGCCTAACAGTCAGAGCAAATGAAACCCCAAGAATCCCAGGTTTTGAGCAATATGGTAGAAAGCCTGAGAGGGATTTGAGCCCAAGGACTTAAAGCCCAGTTAGCAACTGAAACTCAGCCCAACCCTTCCAATCCTGTAGCCTGGAGCATCACCCGAAGCTAAACTCTAGGGGATAAAATATTCCAAACTGATAGAAGGTTCTTCTCTGGAACCGTGAGGCTGCACTGTGGCCCAGAGATAACAGTAAAAGGACCATGGAACTACTGAGTCCTGGCTGAGAGAAGATCCTGGGGGAAGGTTTTCATGACCTCCAGGGCAGCAGTGAGGCCAAAATATCAGCAGAAATCACCCAGGCAGTATTGAGAAGCTGCCGCTCATCACCATCCTCCAACATCGGTCAAGAGGGGCCAGTCTTACAGCAAGGATAAACATGAGTCAGAGTCAGGCATGCAATTGCTGTGATGGTGGCCGAAAATCTCATGGCATAACAGAACTGCCAGGTAATCTAGAATCACAAAGTTTCAAATAGGGAAGCCTTCAGCGGGGCCAAGCATAGAATGAAGGAGGTGCTCAGAGCCACTTAGCAGGCCTCATGACTGGACTAGACATTCCTAGATCTTAAAGGTTCTCGATACATTAGGACAGCTTAGATCTGTTGGAGGCAAGTTACTCTCCATGCCTCAGCCCCATGACCTCGACAGAGGTTCCATATCTTTATCTGTGAACTGTGTCCAAAGACTGCTGAGGAATGAAGAAGGTAATATGCAGGATTCCAACTCTCCATATTCCCTCCCATCCTTGACCTTGTCTCTTTGATTATAATCATTTCAGTGTGTGTGAAGTGCATTCTAGTTTTAATTTACATTTCCTTTATGACTATACAGAAAACAGTCTGGAACATAGCGGGTACTCAGGAAATGCTAGCTGCTAGCACTTGTTTCCATCCTTGCCCTCTGAAGCAACAGGTCTGAGTTCAGAAGACAAAATACAACCTCAAAGAACAACACCATCATTTATCCAGGCCCATGTGTTACACATTATTAGAGAAATTAAACTTATTTCATCATTAGCAGTTCTGTTAAGAAATAATTTACATACCACAAAGTTCACTCAATTCCAAGGGTATAACTCAATGATATTTTACTAAATTTACAAAGTTGTGCAATCACTACCACAATCCAATTTGAGAACATTTCCATCACTCCAAAAAGATCCCCATGCCCATTTTCAGTCACTCCCTGTCCCCGTGCCCAACCCCAGGCAGCCACTGAACTGCTATTTCTGACATTTACCTGAACATTTCATATAAATGGATTCATATAATATGCATGTGTTTGCATCTGGCTTCTCTCATTTAGTTTTTTTGGTATGTGCGATTCATATTTTAGCATGCCATCAGTATTTTGTTCTCTTTTTATTGCAGCCTGGTATTCAGTTGTATGAAAAAAACATATTTTGTTTATTCATTTCACTCACTGATGGACACTTGTCATTTCCAGTTTGGGGCTCTTCTAAATAAAGCTGTTATGAACATTTACATACAAGTCTGTGTGGACATATTTTCATTTCTGTCGAGTAGATTCCTGGGAGTCACATTTTGACTCACATGGTATATCCACTTTTAAGTTTTAAAAGAAACTATCAAACTGTTTTCCTGAGTAGCTGTGCCATTTTACATTTCCTCTAGCAACCTATACGGATTCCAAGTCTCCATATCCCCTCCTATACTTGTTCTTGTCTCTTTGATTATAATTATTTCAGTGTGTGTGAAGTGCATTCTAGTTTTAATTTACATTTTCCTAATGACTAATCATGTTGAGCATCTTTTTTTGTGCTTATTAACCATTCATATTTTTTGGTGAAATGTCTGTTCAAATCTTTTGCCCATAATTACATCTTTTCTTATTGAATCATAAGAATTCTTCATATAGGGATCCCTGGGTGGCATAGCGCTTTAGCGCCTGCCTTTGGCCCAGGGCGTGATCCTGGAGACCCAGAATCAAATCCCACGTTGGGCTCCAGGTGCATGGAGCCTGCTTCTCCCTCTGCCTATGTCTCTGCCTCTCTCTCTCTCTCACTGTGTGCCTATCATAAAAAAAAAAAAAAAAATTCTTCATATATTTTGGATTTAAGTCCTTTATCAGATATATGATTTGCATAGATTTTCTCCTAGTCTGTGGCTTATCTTTTCATTTTTTTTAAATTCTTCTTTATTTATGATAGGCACACAGTGAGAGACAGAGGCAGAGACATAGGCAGAGGGAGAAGCAGGCTCCATGCACCAGGAGCCTGACGTGGGATTCGATCCCGGGTCCCCAGGATCGCACCCTGGGCCAAAGGCAGGCGCCAAACCGCTGCGCCACCCAGGGATCCCATCTTTTCATTTTCTTAAAGGTGTCTTTTGAAGCACCTAAGTTTTTTATTTTGAAGTAGTACAATTCATCATTTTTTGCTTTTATGGATTGGGCTTTTAGCATTATATCGGAGAAATATTTGCCCAGTCCAAGATCAGAAATATTTTCTTCTGGAAGTTTTATAATTTTAAGTTTTATATCAGGTTTGTGATCCATTTTGAGTTAATGCTTTTGTATAGCTTAAGGGTCTAGGTTCATATTTTCAAATGTGGACATGCCATTGTCCTAGCAGCATTTATTGAAATAATTATTCTTTCCCCCATCAAATTGTCTTGGTGTACTTTTGTTGAAAACTCAGCTGTCGTCAATATAAAATATAAGGGTTTAATCCTGGGCTCTTAATTCTGTTCCATTGATCTATATGTCTATCCTTAGGCCAGTACTATATAGTCTTAATTATTGTGGCTTTGTAGTAAGTTTTGATATTGAAAAGTGTAAATCTTCCAACTTACAAGATTGGGTTTTTTAAAAAAGATTTTTATTTATTTGAGAAAGGGAGAAAGAAAGAGAGCACATGAGCAAGGGGAGGGCAAAAGGTGAGGAAGAAGCAGACTCTTCACTGGGAGCTGGGAGTCCAACACAGGGCTCCATCCCAGGACGCCAAGATCGTGATCTGAGCTGAAGGCAGATGCTTAACCGACTGAGCCATCCAGGTGCCCCTACAAGATTGTTTTGGTTGTTTTAGGCCCTTTCTATTTCCATATAAGTTTTAGGATTAGCTTGTCAGCTTCCTGAATTTTGCAAAAACTGGGCTGCTGGGATTTTGATAAGGATTAAAATGGCAATTCTCTGCAAATTGATCTATACTGAATCTCAATTTGGTGAGAATTACCACTTTATAATACTGAGTCCTCCAATCAATCAGTAAACATGAAATGTCTCTCCATTTACGTGGATATTTTTAAATTTCTCTTAGAATTGTGGTACATTTTTCCATGTGTAAGTCTTGCAGTTCCTTTGTTAAATTTATTCCTAAATATTTTATTCTTTTGACACTACTATGAAATTGTTTTCTTAATTTCATTATTATATTGTTCATTGCTAATATATAGAAATACAATCAATTTTTGTATATTAGTCTTGTATTCTGTGATCTTACTGAGCTCATTTATTCTAGTCGTGTGCCTTAAAAATTTCCACATACAAGATGATAATTGTCTTTAAATAAAGATAGTTTTTATTTCTTCCTTTCCACTCTGGGTGCATTTTATTTTTCTTGCCTGATTGCACCAACTAGAAACTCTAATACAATGTTAAATTGAAGTAGTGAAAACAATCATGTTGCCTTGTTCCTGATCTTAAGGGAAAGGCTTCAGTCTTCACCCAGTAAGTATAATGTCAGTTAGAGGGTTTTTGTAGATGCTTTTTTTATCAGATTGAGCAAGTTCCTATCTATGCCTAGTTAGTTGAGAACTTTTATGATTGGGTGTTAGATTTTGTCAAATATTTTTTCTGAATCTATTGAAATGATTATGCAGTTTTTGTCCTTTACTAATATAGTATATTATATTCATTTATATTTTAGGATACATTGATATTGCATGCAATAATCTTTTTTATATGCATCTGGATTCAATTTACTAATATTGTATTGGGGATTTTTGTGTTTATATTTATGAGAGATAGTGGTCTGCAGTCTTCTTGTCACATGTTTGCTTTGTATCAGGGAAATTCTTGCCTCGTTGAATGAACTGGTCATTATTTCTTCAAGTGTCTGGTGGAATTCACCAGTGAAACTATGTGAACCTGAGCTCTTCTTTGTGGAAAAATTATAATTATAAATTCAGTATCACTCCTCACTATAGGAATAGTGAGGAATAGACCTCACTATAGGTCTATTTAGATTTTCTATTTCTTCTTGAGTAAACCTGGGTGATTTATGACTTTTAAATTCAGTTTAATCTCTATAATGGTGCCTCAAAGATTCAGGCCCATTTTATTTTAAGACTTAGAAGATCAAATGATTTATCTCAAGGCCAGATATCTGGAAAATGGCCAATATGTGGGTTCCAAAGTCCTCACTATTTCCACAAGGCCCCACTAGCTTTAATCAGCATTGGGCTTTTTTTTTTTTTAAGATTTTATTTATTCATGAGAAACAGAGAGAGAGAGAGAGAGGCAGAGACACAGGCAGAGGGATAAGCAGGCTCCATGCAAGGAGCCTGATGTGGGACTTGATCCTGGGACTCCAGGATCATGCCCTGGGCCAAAGGCAGGTGCTAAACCACTGAGCCACCCAGGGATCCCCTAGCATTGGGCTTCTTAAAGTGAGCTCCCTCACCCCCACCAAGAGTTGCTGCTAAAAACAGTCCTCTTTTGTGAATGCCCTAGTCACTCCAATTTTTTCTTTTCTCAAAACCTTGTGACTCCCTAGAGTCTAAGTTGCTGACAGCAGGAATGCTGCCCACAGATCATGGTTCCCCTCTCTTTAAAGCCCTATTGAGAATTGCTGCCTTAGGTCCTAGCATGATGCTCACAGGAAACCATCCTGGGAAGGCATCTTAGGGTAGATGCCACACTTAGCAATTTAAACAGAATATTTTCCTCCCTTGCCTGCTAAGGAGGGGGGAAACAAAATGCCCAAGGACCTAAGTGGTTAGAAGAAACCACGCTTATTTTGATACTGACAGTTGACAACTGATAATCAAGACCTCTCCTAGGTCAAAAGAGCCTGATGTGTGACTTCCTAAAACGCAGTTCACTCACACAGAAATTATATGGAAGAACTCATCAGAGATAAAATTTATTTGGCTCTGTGTGCTTCACATCAAATAAAAAATTAAGCTTTTCATTTACTTTGTCAATATATCTTTTATGGTGGGGGTGTCTTGGTCGTTCAGTCAGTTAAGCAGCCAACTCTTGCTTTTGGCTCAGGTCATGATCTCGGTAACCTGAGACCAAGTCCCACATCAGGCTCCTTACTTGATGGGGAACCTGCTTGAGTATTCTTTCTCTCCCTGTGCCCATGTCCCTCCCTCTGCTCATGCTCTTGGTCTCTCTCTCTCTCACTCTCTAAAATAAAGAAAAAAAAAAACTTTTATGGTGAACTTCCTAAAAAATATGTTTTACTGCTTAAAAGATTATTATATAAGATGAGGCCAAAGGGTCAACACTAAGACTATGCTATGTTGTACTTGACATATGAACAATAGATCTGTCTTCAACAGAGAGTTTTATACATTAAAATGATAAAATATAAAATAACTGAGCCAACATTCTTCCTATTTGGTATGATTTATTTTGGATTTTGTTTGTTTGTTTGTTTCTGAAAACAAGAACATTACAGCTTTGAAATTCTTCATTTTCATCGGCTTGGGGAAAATCTTCCAAACTGTTTGAGCTCAAACTGAGCTCAAACTGTTTCTAATCTGAACATATCTCTTGGCTGAGATGAATTATTTGATGAGTCATTCCCAAATGATTTTGATGGATAAACTGATGAGTAACCAAACTAAAACAGCTCTTTGGCTTCAATACAAAGTTTGCTACATACAAAGCTGAATTTATAATAAAAGATTTTTATATTAACAAGAGTTTAACCCAAGAATTTTGGGAATACATATATGTGTGTGTGTGTGTATATATATATATATATATATATATACACACATAAATACACAAAATCAACAAAAATTATAAGGTGGGAGAAAACTTTTGGAAGTGAAGAATATGTTTATGACACAGATTGCAGTGATGGTTTACGGTGAAGCATACGGGTGTATACTTATCTCCAAATTCATAAAATTATATACATTAAATATGTATAGCACTTTGTACTGTACTGTATTGAGATATAAAACAGTGGTTTAAAAAAGCAAACATAAGTCAAGAACATCTCAGAAGTTGGAAAACACACATGGTTATGTCACTATTTTTAATGTTAAAAATATGAGTACTTAAGAAAATATAGGATTTAACAGCCAAACATAATGGCTTCATTTTGGAAAATATGCATTTATTTCATTGAAGATATACTAGATGGATAAGGCACCCAAAATTGTGGGTCTGTTGTTTAAGTCACCTAGTTTGTAGCACATTGCTATATGACCCTTAGCAAATGAACACTCATATATCTCAGACTTGGAGCTGAGAAAGGTGACAATCTTGAAATGGCAAGGATACAAACAAAAAAGCCCCAACAAGGCCTGCTCTCTCTAAATAAGAGGGGGAGCCTAGCAAGGCAGAAAATATTTACACAATAATCACTCTAATTCAGCTAAACACCTCAGAGAAAAACTGTGGCCCTACTCTCACCTCTACAGGCAAATGTAGACAGAGGCCTAGATTTACACCCTTGTCCCAAACTCCTTGCCAGAGTGTCAGAAAAGGCTTAGTAGGGTGGCAGAACTTCCATTCCCACCACTGGGTGATGAGGCACCCCCTTGGCAGTATCAGTGAGGACTATGTGGGGAGCCCTGGTGAGGGAGGAACAAGGCAACCCTACCCCTCTCCAGTAGGGTGATATCAGTGGAGGACATGGAAAGGCAGGATACTCAGCCTTCCCCCAACAGTGTCACTGGAGTTCCTCTAAGAGTCAGTAATGAGGCCCCTTATCCTTCTCAGTCAGGGTAGTTTCATAAAAAGACTACTGTGAAGCCAGAACTCCCACCCCACCCAGAAGTGATGGGGAAGCCCTCTCTGCAGATATTAACAGAGGCTGAGTCAACATCTGGACTTCCACTATCAACTGACAGTAATGATGCTATATACCACTTCCCTGCTCAAAAGTTGTTAGAACAGGTGTACTAAAGCCCAACATTTAAATAAAACCGAGAGTCTCATAATATAGTGCCCTAATATACAAGTTTCAATCAAAACTCACTTGTCATATCAAAAACCAGGAAGATCACAACTTGAATGAGAAAAGACAATCAATAGAGGACAACACCAAGATGACACAGATGTTAGAGTTATCTGGCAAAGATTTAAAGTAGCCGTCATAAAATGACTCAGCAAGCAATTAGAAACATGCTTGGAGGAATGAAAATATAGGAAGGTTAAGCAAAGAAATAGAAGATATAAAGTGAAACCAAGTGGAGATCTTAGAACTGAGAAATATAATATTAAATAAAAACTTGGTGGATGGGCTATAATGTAGAATGGAGAAAACAGAGGAAATAATCAATGAACAACAGGAATCATCCAATGTGAACAACAGAAAGAAAACAGAATGGAAAAAAAATCTCAGAAATGTTTAAAGCTATAACAAAGGACCTAACAATTGTGTCAGTGGAGTTTTGAGAAGAAATAAGAAAGGGAAGGACTAAAAAGTACTCATAGATATAAGGCTTGAAAATTCCCCCAAAGCTCAGCAAACCCCAAACAGGATAAATCCAAGGAAGGCCACATTATGGCATAGTATAGTCAAACTTCTAAAAACTAAAAACAAAGAAAAAAAAATCTTGAGGCAGTAAGGAAGAAACAACACCATATCTATAAAGATAAAACAATTTTAATTAAACCAGATTTCTAATTGGAAAACATGAAGATCAGAAGTAAATGACACAATGTTTTCAAGAGCTGAAAGGAAAGAACCATTAACCCAGAATATTATACCCAGTGAAAATATCCTTATGAATGAAGAGGAATTCAAGACATTCTCAGATGAAGGAGAACTAAGTGAATTGGTCACCATTAGATCTACCCTAAAAGAATTAAGGAAGTTCTATAAACTAACTAACTAAATAAGTAAATGGATGGATGGATGGATGGATGGATGGATGGATGGATGGATGAATAACACCACTAAACAGAATACACATTCTTCTGGAGTGCCCCTAGAACATATGCCAAGGTATAACACAACATGGGTCATCAAGCTAATCTCAACAAATTTAAAATAAATGAAGTAATAGCATATTCTACCACAAGAGAATCAAACTAGATATTAATAACAGAAAGAAACTAGAAAATCAAAAATAGGGAAAGAAAGAACTAAAACAACAGAAAAATCTCCAAACAGTTGAAAACTAAACAACATTCTAAATAATCAATGGGTCAACTGGGATGTCTCAAGGGAAATTTAAAGATATACTGAACTGAATGGAAATGAAATGTAACATAAAATTTTTGAGAAACAGCTAAAGCTTCCCTACAAGAGAGAACTTTATAGAATAAATGAATACATTAGAAAAGAGAAAAAGTCTCAAATCAATCATCTAAGCTCCTCTCTCAAGCATCTAGAATGGAAAGAACAAAATAAATCCTAAGGAGGTAGAAGGAAGGAAATAAAATTGATTAGAGCAGAAATCAATAAAATTGAAAGCAGAAAAAACAATAGAGAAAATCAGAGAAACAAAAAGCTTATTCCTTAAAAAATAATCAATAAAACTGACAAATCTCTAGCAAGACTGACAGAGGGGGAAAAAAAAAAGAAGATACAATTACCAACATCAGGAATGAAACGGGACATTACTGAGACTCTGCAGAAATCAAAAGGATAATAAGGGAATGCTGTGAACAACACTATTATGAATGCTGTGCACACAAATGTTTATGTGACAACTTGGCTGAAATGGACCAAGTTCATTCCTTGAAAAACACAAATTACCACAACCCACTCAATATCAAATAGATCACTTGAATAACCCTAAAACTGAGGAAACTGAACTCATAATTTTAAAACTATCAAAAAAGAAGTTTCCAGACCCATATGTTTTCACTAGGAAATTCTAATAGAAGTTTGAATAAGAATTAACAGAAACTCTACATAAACTTTACCAGAAAATATAAGACTTCCCACTTTACTTCATAGGCCAACATTACCATGATCCCCAAACTAGATAAAGACAATACCAAAAAAGTTCAGACCAGTATCCCTCATGAATATAGATGTAAAAATCCTTAACAAGATCTGCAAATAGAATTCAGTAATATATATAAGGAATTATACACCATGATTAAATGAGATTTATTCCAGGGATTCAAGGCTGTTTCAATATTGAAAAATCAATCAATGTGATCTGCCTAAAGACATACAAAGAGCAAAGAAGAAAAATTATATGTTCATATCAACTAATGAAGTAAAAACACTGACAAAATGAAATACCATTTCATGATTCTAAAAACTCAGAAAGGTAGTAATAGAAGGAAACTTTCTCAACCTGAAAAAGAACATTTACCAAAAAAAAAAACCTATGGATAATATTTTACTTAAAGGTGAAAGAATGATCAGTAAGTATGTCCATTCTCACCATTTTTACACAGTACTGAAATTCCTAGCCAATGTGATGAGTGTAGAAAAAAAAAAAAAAGCCGCCCAGGTCAGAAATGAAGAAATAAAACTTTCCCTATTTGCAGATGACATGACTGTCTAGTAGAAAGTCCCAAGAAATATACAAAAGAAGTCAAAGAATTAAGAAGTGAGGTCAGCAAGCTTGCAGGACACAATATAAACACAGAAATCAATTGTACTTCTATATCCAATGAACACAGGGATGTTGAAGTTAAAAATATATCATTTACAATCATTCAAATAAATGAAATAAATAGGTGTAAATCTAAAAATCACATGTGGGACTTGTACGCTGGAACACTGAGAAAGAAATGAAAGATGATTTAAATAAATGAGATTTATAATGATGGATTGGAAGACTCACAGGAAAGATCGCAGTTTTCCCAAAATCAACATATGGGTTTACACAATTCCTGTCAAAATTTCAGCAGGATTCTTTTTTTTGGTAGACATAGACAAGATTATTCTAAAATTTATATGGAAAGGCAGAGGAACTAGAATAACTAAAGGAATTTGGAAAAAGATAAAGAAGATCTAGTCTACCCAATTTAAAGACAATATACAGGGAACGTAAGCAAGACATAAGACATGTTAAGTCTCATATTCTACACAAAAATTAACTTTTTTTTAGTAATTAACACATTGTAAAATTTTAAAAAATGGACGATGGACTTAAAATGTAAAATAAAACTTTTTAGGACAAAAACAGAAGAAAAGCTATGGGACCTATGAGAGCTCTTACACATGAAGGAAAAGCAGAATCCATAAAAGGAAAAGTTGATAAACTAGAAGTCAACAAAATTAAAAATATTTGCTCTGCTAAAGTCTCTGTTAAGAAAAAAAAAAAAAAGCTGTAGTCCTTGGGTGACTCAGTCAGTTAAGCAACTTGGGCTCAGGTCATGATCTTAGGGTCATGAGATCGAGTCCTGCTTTGGGCACAGCACTCAGTGAGGAGTTTACTTCTCTCCCTCTACCCTAGTTCCTGCCCACACGCTCTCACTCTCTACATAAGATAAATAAATCTTTAGAGAAAGGGGAGGGGGGAAGCTACTGGGAGAAAATATTTGCAAACCACATATCTGAAAAAGAACTAACATCTAGAATGTATGAAAAGTTCTCCAAACTCAACAGCAAAAAATCCAATTAGAATATGGGTAAAAGACATGAAGACACATTTCATCGAAGAGACTATACAGACTGTAAATAGGCACATAAAAAGATGTTGACATTATTGGCCATTAGGAGAATGCAAATTAAAACCACAATAAGATATCACTACACATCTATCAGAATAGCTAAAAAATAGTGACAACACGAAATGCTGGCAAGAACACAGAAATTGGATCACACTGCTGGTAGGAATGTAAAGTGGTACTGCTACTTTGGAAAACAGTTTGGCAGCTACCATATGATGTAGCAATTGCACTCCTTGGCATTTATCCCAGAGAAGTGTAGACTTATGTTCGCACACACACAAACCTATCCATGAATGTTCATAGCAGCTTTATTCATAATAGCCCCAAACTGGAAACAACACAGATGTCCTTCCACTGGTGAGTGATTAAAAAAAAATAAGTACAAAACAGAGGTCAGGGAGAGAAGTATATGCAGAAGAAGGATCAGAGAGATGCAGGGCTGCTGGCTGTGAAGGGGGAGTAAAGGGACCACCAGCCCAGGAACTCAGGCAGCTTCTAGAAGCTGGAAAAGATTTTCAAAGCAAAAATAGAGTTGGAATCTTGGCAGAACCGGACAAAGAGAAAAGATTACTAACAGATCTTGGCAGGAGAGAAAAGAAAATTGCTAATGCAGAGCCCATCTTCAACAAATCATTGCACTCCTGAGACCCTCTCTTAATAAGGACTTCCGGGACCGTGCTGAGCAGCAGCAGCATACTGCAGCCCAACAAAAGGGCCTTTGTAGCACATAGCCCCCCTTTATCTAGAGACCTCATAACTCAAGACTGCGTTTGGGAGTCTTATTCTTCTCATTTTACCTTGCCTTGACCCAGATTGGAGAAAATATTTTACTAAGAGTGAACTTGTTATACCAAATGTCAAAGGTACGGTCATCCAGTGCTGTACAAACTGTGACTCTCATAATTTTGATGAACTTTTCTATCTTGTGCTTCCTTAAAAGGATGGTCCATGTAAGTGAAAGCAAAACAGGAGGATAACCAGGATGATGAGAGCTTTGGGATTTGTGTTATCCGAGGAACTGATGCTATCCATGACTATAACTTTTCTGTTAACACAGGTTTTTAACTCTAAATGAAGCTCTGAATTGGATGGTCACATAAGTTCACCCCAAAGCCCCCAACTAGTTGGACTAAGTATCTCATGTCCACAATAGACTTTCAAGAACCATGTATAGTGGCTCAGCTTTTATTTTTTTATTTTTTATTTTTATTTTTTTAGTGGCTCAGCTTTTAAAGAAATGTCAGTGGTTTTTCAAAATGTGAAGAGGCTAACATAAGTTACATTCGTATTTGCTGTTTACAGAGTTGATATAGTCAACCTGTCATCCTGAAATATTCTTTAACCCATAGCTAGTTCTCCTATTCTCAATTTTAGAAGAAAATCCAAGATAAGACTAAGTTACCAACCAATCTTAAACATCTTCTGTAAACCTATGCCATGATCAATAATGTGACTAAATGCTATTAAAAACACTTCTAAGAAAAAAAGTGACACATCCAAACAATAGAACAGCAGTCAGCAATTAAAAAAAAAAAATTGATTCAAACAAAGTCCTAGAGGACTATCCAGGGAATTATGCTGAGTGAAAAAAGCCAATCCCAAATGGTTATTTTTATTATATAGCAAAACCTTCTTGAAATGGCCAAATGACAAAACCAGATTAGTGGTTGCCCTGGGACAAGAAGGGAGCAGGGGTCAAAGGGAAGTGGGTGTGGCTATAGAGACTGTAAGCATAGAAGTAATGAGCTGTACTTTGTGCCAATGTCAATATGCTGGTTGTACTAGGATATGGCCCTATAGGTTTGAAAAAGTTAATGTTGGGAGAACTTGGTAAAGTACACAGAGGATCTCTATTACTTCTCACAACTGCATTTGGATCTACAATTATCTCACAATAGAAAGTCTAATTTTTTTTTAAAAAGTAGTTATTCTTAGTTCTCCATCTGTTCAAAAACAGATGGCAGGCTGGATTTGATCCACAGGCTGTAGTAGTTTATGGAGTTTAATGCAAACACCAAGAAACACTATATGTTCATTTAATGGTGTTTTAGATGCTAAAACTTTTTTTTTTTTTTTAGATGCTAAAACTTTATAGAGATTTAAGCACAGAGGTCTTAAAATGTGTTTTCCATCATTAGTTCTTACAATTACTGCAGTGGTTTTCTAGAGGGAGATGTCTATTCCCACTCCTGACCTGAAAGGTATACAAGAGTGGGTCTGTCCTCTGGATTTGGTCTTCAAAGCCTTTGCTCTTGCTTTCATATCCGCATCGTGAGCTCAGGTCTGCTAAGCCAGCTACCACATGTCCATTTGCTTCCCATCTTCCCACGCGTCGTTCCTCTTGACTGCTCACTTTCTCTTCATCCTGGGAATTCTGTTTTCCTTCATCGTTTCACCATTATTAACCAGAGGTCTTCATTCAAATAATCACAGGCTGAGCCAACACATCAGGGACTTGTGTGGTTGTCAGCATTTAGCATGACATCTGGGCTTGTCATCATTCTGAGCCAGTGAAGACCTCAGATGTGGGCATAGACTCGACCCCATGGTAACTTCATGCCCATAGATTCAAACTTTCACACTGGATGTAGGTGAGATTAGTTCTTATCATTACTGCAGGTGCTTAGACTAGAAGTCAGGGGTTCAGATCTCAAGTGAACTTGCAGGAGGAAGTACTGTAATATATCCTTATTTGTTAATACCGAGATTTGGGGCGCATCTTCTCCAGTTGCAGGCTGTCTTTATCTTAGATAAGAAGTCAGAATCAATGAGGGTACTTGCAGGAAGAGATAGGAGATTGAACCAGTAACTTCTGTAGACCTTTCTCAAAATATGTACATGTGTAGCTTTATGGGAATGTGCTCTGAGTTCCATGTAGCAAATTTACATGGCAGCCATGAGTTATATGCCAGCCTGGGGAGATGCCCCCTTGGGGGAGAAAGCTCCTAGGTGAGGCAGTTCGTCAGTGAGACACATACAGCTAAGCACAGAGCTCATGAGGGCTGTGCAGGAGGGGCTCAGCCTCTGCCGTGGGCCTGTCAGGATGATGCACATCCTTTCTCAGGCCATGCCACCCGTTGAACTACAGGAAACGTTAGGATACGATAGAACACCAAGTAGTCCTCAAGGTCACGGCTCACCTTGGAAGTTTGCATGAGGGGATTTATAAAGTGCAAAGAACTCCTTGTGTTAGTTCTTCTGCTTGACTTTTTGCAGAAGTGATTCATGATGGAGGCATGCATTTATACACAAAGTGGGGATTTGGAGCATTGTTTTTTTTTTTAAGTTTTGCCAATGTGACAGGTAAGATGGTATTCTATTATTATTTAAACCAAAATACCTTTGTTCATAAAATTGTACTTTTATTTCCCCCATGGTCCTGCTGCCCATCTGTAGTGTGTGTGTGTGTGTGTGTGTGTGTGTGTGTGTGTGTGAGAGAGAGAGAGAGAGTGTGTGTGTGTGTGTGTGTGTGTGTGTGTGTGTGTGTGTGTGTGAACTATGTGTTCTCTCACTTCTTTAAAAATATTTACTGGTCACTTCTGTTAGTTCCTGAGAAAAACGGGTTAACAAGATATCGTTCCTCTCCCATTTCATTGACCTCATGATTTTGAGGAAGTAGACGTTAAATAAGTAAAGAGGTAACATGATTTTTGTAAATGTTTCTGAAACTTAAAGAACCCAAGAGTGTGATATATGAGTCAGATTTATTTATACATATATATGTATATTTGAAATTGTTATCAAAAAGAAAACCTTGATCATTTTGTACATATTCATAATTTCTAGATCTTCATCATGAATTATATAACTCTATTATCCCTTATCTCTTTTATGCTTTTTGCTCCCACTCAATTTTAACAGTGAGGTTGTGAACACTGCTTTCTTTTGGTTTCCGAGACAATTTCAAGTTCTCATGTTTATAGATACAAATATTTAACACTATAAATTCTTCTCCCAGCACTCTGTTACCCATATTGTTGCTTCCTGCATGTATCACTGATGTACTTTTTGCCCGTTTACTTTCAAATCACTTTAAGGCATATCTTTTTTATATTACGTGTACTTGGGTTTTCGTTTATAATCCTATTCGAGACTTTCTTTAAATAAGCATATCTAGGCCACTTATATTTACAAAGAAGACAGCTCTTTGGTTTTGTTTCTGTCATCATATTTTACACTTTTTATTTCTATCAATGCTTTAAAATAATTTCCAATATATGACTTATTTCCTTTGCTCATATGTGTTCTGATCACTTTAAAGGTTTTTATTTTGTTTTACCTTTAGTAATTACCTTTGTTTATTAATCTCCTATTCATTTAGCTTCTATCTAATGACACTGTATAAAAATGATGAAGGGTGCCTGTATGGCTCTGTTGGTTAAGCATCTGACTCTTGATTTCAGGTCATGATCTCAGGGTCATTAGATCGAGGCCTGCATCAGGCTCCATGCACAGCATGGACAGCATGGAGCCTGCTTAAAATTCTCTCCCCTTGCCCTGCCCCTCCTCTGCTCATCCTTCTCGCTCGCTAAATAAATAAATAAATAAATAAATAAATAAATAAATAAATAAATAAATAAAAAACGATGACAAAATAATAGTATGCTTTTACCTCTTCATACTCCCCTTTCACTGCTGATTATTTCTACTTATTCTTTCAGTACTTACCCTTATACTTTAAATTATAAACTTTAAATAATTTTTACTAATAACAAGAGCAAGAAATCAAAATACTTCAATTACCTCTTACCTTCTCTTCCTACCTCCAACTTCTGTTACAGCATTTTTGTAATCATAGCTTCCATAATTTGATCCTTTTTTTTTTTTAAGATTTTTATTTATTCATAGAGACACACACAGAGAAAGAGAGAGAGAGAGAGAGGCAGAGACACAGGCAGAGGGAGAAGCAGGCTCCATGCAGGGAGCCCGACATGGCACTCAATCCCGGGTCCCTGTGATCGTGCCCCAGGCCGAAGGCAAGCACCAAACCGCTGAGCCACCCATGCTGCCCCCTTCTTCATCTTATAGTAAATTATTCTGCTGTAGTTCCTCCACTTATCTCTTGATTGTTTGGACTTTAGCCTCTTGTAGCTTCTTTACAAACTCCCCATGAGCAACATATTCCTTAATTTTCCCATGTTTGTGTGTATGACATTCATACAGAAGTGGTAGTTTGATTGATACATTTCCTTAGTGGAATGGACACCCATCAGGAATATGTGTCTGTTTTGTTCACTGGTGTATTTCAATGCTCAGAAAAGTATCTGGTGCCTATTCACACTATAACTATTTGTTAAATGAATATACAAAGGAAAAACACAAAAGTGGTCTTGGGTAGGGCTTTTTCCTCCTGAGAATTTGGCCAGCATCAATCTTCTAGTGCTAAATGCTAAAGATGGGACATTTGAGGCCTGATTTCTACCAACAATTTCTTTTCGGTTCTTAGCAGTCTGACCTGGAGGAGCCCGGGTGTGGTTTTGTGTGTTTACCTTGCTTAGAGTTGTTGAACTTCTTGAACCTGTGGGTTTATATTTTTCATCAAATTTGAACAATTTTAAGCCAATTTTTATTAATGTTCCATGTGTGCTTTTAAAAAATATTCTCTGTTGACTGAAAAGATCTGTATTTATCTACTAGATCAAGTTGATTAATTTTATCATTCAAATCTTCTGTCTTTGCTCTTTTCAGCTGATTTATCCATTTCTGAAAGGTGTATCTTAAAATCTCTAACTAAAACTTGATCTATTTTTAGTGCATCCATGGTCGCTTTACCTATTTTGAAGCTGTATTGTTAGCAACATACATATATCTATGATTATAGTGTCATTATTTTTGTTATTTGGTATATATATGTCATCCTTTGCCCCTCATGGTATGCTAGTCTTATAACTGTTTTGCTAACATTAAAATTGCTGCCATGGCCAGTCTGAGAGGACTGCATGAGGCAGGGAATTTCAATGTTTCTCAAGAATCTGGCTGGATAAACAGATAGATAGACCTCCAACTGAGCCAGTAATGCAGTTAGATGCAGAGGTATTTCAAGGTGGAGGGGCTTGCAAAAGGAGTCCACAGTGGGCTTTATGCACTTACTCTGGTCCATGTGAGTTGATATTTTGTGAGTTAGGCCTAATCCCAACAAGGCTTAATATGCTTTCTCAAAGAATTGAGGTGATGAGCATGTGGGCAGCTGTGCTTTGTTTCAGTAGGAAAAGGAATATTTGCAGGTGAAAACAAGTTTCCTTCCTAGGAAGGTTCAAAGATAAGATAGCCTTCATGTAACAATGAGGAAGTCAATGACAAGGAAGGAGAGAGATCTTTACCTGTGGCAATACTGAGCATCCCAATGCTTGCTCTGGTCTACTTTCCTTAAATTATTACTCAACAGTATAAGGGATTAAAAGCTTTTTTGAAAAGACTGGCTCCTTTCCAGAGAACTGGCAGGCAGGGAGCTAATACAGATGACCAATCGAAATGCACTGAAGTCAGAGACATTTTCCTTGTAGAATAATGAGAAAATACTCAGAATAGAAGAGGACAGACTGGTTACTAACCTGCACAAAGCTGCATAAGAAAAATGAGGCCTGACAGAGTGGGCGAGGCAAATCCTACATGACTAAGTGCTCTTCCCTGATCTTGGAAACCTGGCGGAAAGTGGGACAAGAATCTGGAGGATGTGCAAACCCTCACCTGGTTCTGGTACACATATCCCGAAAGGGTCAAGATGGAACTACTCATATATTTCCTTGATCTTAAGATTCTGTACCTCATTTCTAATGCTTAACCAAGTCTGTAGCAAATATTGTAGAGAACACAGAATTAGAGATGGCTCCTAGTGACAAAAAAAATTGCATTCAAAATGAGGCAGACATCTTCAGGTGGACAGACCATGTGGGACCTTTTCAATACAGAACTATAAAGGAATACATGCACACACACACAAATACATGCATGCACGCACACATATATGATGGGACTTCCAAAAAGAAGGCTAAGAGCCAAAAAAAAAAAGAAGGCTAAGAGCCACAGTTTCAAGAGATTTCCTTCTTTTTCTACCACTAACAGAACAGGTAAATAAGGATGTGAGATCCTTTGGGGGAAAAGGGAAGGACAATCATCCCCTTCAATCCTCCTGACAACTCTGAGGCAGGTGTTCCCATCTCCAATTTACACGTGAGTCTGACTGCATGCAGACTTCCTATTTCCTCATGCAGGATGCATGAAGAATAGGCAGGCGTGGGACGCTCTGTTTTGAACTGACAGACAAGGAATTAAAGCTGGTAGCTTCAGGGCCAGGAGAAACACAAATACATCTTGGTATAGTGATTTTTTAAAAACACATCAAGTGACACCTTTTAAACCAACGACAATGGTTTCTATTCCTGTTTCTAGCCCGATTCCTCTTTTGGAATTTGCTCTTCAAGAAACATTATGCTGGGTAATGAGGGCTCTGAGAGCCAAGAGCCCAGATCCTGTTGCATAACCTCAGCATGACTCTCTGTGAAACTCCTAATAAATCATTCAGTTTTGCCTTGAAGCCACTGAATACTTGGAATAATGTGAAAGCTGGTGTCTCAAATCATTACCAGGGCACCCACATGGGAGTACTATTTACCCTGGGAATCATTAAATTCCACCTGCAGTAAATTGGCATCTGCTCCCTGCCAGGAGGTGGCTCACATCAAAGTTGTGTTAACTTTTGAAAGTCCATTTTCAGCCCGCTTTCACCAAGGCTGTCTGGTAATTGCCTTCTCTTGAAAATCCAGATCAAATCCACCAGGCCCCCTGACAGAACACAAAGAGGAAAACAGGGAGTGAAAATAAGAGCCAGGAGCACCTAAAGGATCTGTTACACGTTGTTGTCAGTCCAGCAAGAAGCCTTGGGAGGTGGGCCTTGATGTAGGTTCTGTGAGGTTTCACAAGGAGGAAGTGAATGGTGACTTCTGAGCATCTCCAACATTCTAGGTGTGATGTCATGCTCATCTCCTATTAATCCTCCCAATCTACATAGGAAAATGAAATCAGCTCAGGTTCTGGAACCTGACTGAGGTCATCTGGCTAGAAAGTGGCTGCATTATGAGTTCCCAGAGCCCTCTCCTCACACCATACCCCAAATGTCTTGGGCAAGAAGGCCAAAATGTTGTAATAAGGAACCCAGGAAACATATGTCTCCTGGATTGTGATGGGTTTACGGATCCTTGCCTAGTGAGCAACAGATGAGAGACCGAGCAGGCTGTTAGATACCCAGTGGGCACAGCTGAACCCAGGCCTGTTGGTCTAAAGATGGAGTCCGAGGCTGTTCACGTCAACTGTTACCAGTACTGTTCACACACACCTAGGCAGGATAAGTTTCTTTAGACAGGCAGAGCAGAGAGAAGGAAATTAGTATTTATTAGGAGGTAACAGATCTTACAATGAAGAGCACTGACGCTGGAGCCAGACTGTCTGGGCCTTGATCCCATGTGCCGTCTTGCTGGAAAAAGACCCAATGTGTGTGTGCACGTGAGGGTGGCTGGGTGTGGGGGTGGCAGAGATGGATGAGCAGGAAAGGCCTTGTGCTGGCTTGCTGAAACTGGTCAATAGCTCCAGGAGGTATATTGTATTATTCTACTTTTGTATATGTTTGAAATTGCCGGGGATCCCTGGGTGGCGCAGCGGTTTGGCGCCTGCCTTTGGCCCAGGGCGCGATCCTGGAAACCCGGGATTGAATCCCATATCGGGCTCCCGGTGCATGGAGCCTGCTTCTCTCTCTGCCTGTGTCTCTGCCTCTCTCTCTCTCTCTCTCTGTGTGTGTGACTATCATAAATAAATAAATTTAAAAAAAAAAGAAATTGCCCATAACAAAAGCATAAAAATAAATCTGGGCTGCTCTACATGGACAAGTTTCTTGGCTTGCCTCAGTTTACTCATCTGTAAAACTGGGTACTAACAGTACCCATCTCCTAGGGCTGTATGAGAATTATACAAGTTAATACATGTAAACTACTGAGCTACCGTTACTATTTATAGAGTCACCCCCATGTCCCAGGTGCCCAACCTGGCTTTACAAATTTACTTTTTCAACTGATTTCCCCGCAACAGCCCTATGAGACAAGATACCTTCCATTTTCATAGGAGGAAGTAGACTCAGAGGGGTTCTGGCAGCAAAACCTGCATAAAACCCAGGTTAGCTCAATAAACCTTGTTTTCTACTAGATGGCCCACTTTCCTAGAAATGACTTGACTAGTTATTTACAGACAGGGGAACTGAGACTCGGTGGGCTTCTACGGTTTTCTTCAGTGTAGGCTGTGAACTAAACACAGAGCAGGCAATCACATGACACGTGACCTGGGCTCTTTCTAGTGGGGAGGATGGGCTGTGCCTGCACCAGCCTCACACTCACTCCTGGGGCGGCGGGGGGCGGGGGGGCACAACCCCCCATTTCAGTGGCCCCGTGGCCACTGCAGAGAACAGGGATGCCTCCTCTTTGCTCTGTGCCTCCTATCTTTCCCAGACTACAAGCACTGGGGCTCGGAAGAGAACCAAACAAGGGAGAGAAAAGTAGAAACCTAAGAAAAACTTTAGGCTAGCAGCCTCTGCATTTGATAAATATTTTAGGAAATCTCAGATCAGGGCCATGGGCACTTGAGTGAGTCTAAGGCCACGCAGTGTCTCCCTCTGAGACCAGCTCCCACGGAGGGGCCCACAGAGCTGCCAGCCCTGCTGAGTCCCAGGAACACAGGGCATCAGCTGGGGTCCTTCCTTTCAACAGCTGCTTCGTCTTCCTGAAGAACTCGCTCCAAGAGGCCCCAAGTCCCCAGCCAACCGCCTGAGGCATCAGTGAGCAAGTCATGTAGCCACCATGATTAGAAAAGCACTTCTCACCCCACAAATCTCTCTGTAATCAGTAATGATGGGAGGATAGACGCCCTCAGAACAGTCACCACGAATCTGACTTCCAAAGAGGGGTCACTCCATCAGGAACTGGGGCCAGGCTAACAATGCCCTCAGAATACAATGCAGAACACCTTTCTAGCAGGGCCAAATTGCATCAAAAACTCAGCTGGACTGCAAACAATTTGCATCCTTTCAGCAGGAACAGAACGAAGTCTGACCTTTACCTCAGGACCACTCTGCTACTGCTGCTTCTAACTGGTATAAAAAGCACTTGTAGTCCTATTCCAATTAGAACTCTTACTTTGCTCACACAGACCAATTAGTGCACCCTCTCTGCCCCTCTTAAGAGTCTCTCCATCTTTAACAGTCAAATAGCACAGGCGGGGAGGGAGGGGGAGTGGAGAGGGAGCTGGGGGTGGGGGGGAGGACTGAAGACGGCCACCGGCCACCTGGAGAGGGTTCCCCACAGACACACAGCACCTCCTTACGCCTGCCTCCGAGAGCAAGGCCACTTCCTGGCAAAGCAAGATAAACATCCAGTTTAAGGCTATTATCTCCTTTATTCAAAAAATAAATATTTCACTTTTGAGTCAACATATTTCAAATCACATTAAGCACAGAGAAGAAATACAGTCCCTTTGGAAATTGTGAACACATGTAGGAAGAGTCATGTTCTAAACAATGGGGATGGGGTAAGCACTGATTCCAACTGATTCATGACCCAGAGATGCCTCCTCTCACCGGGTGGAGCTACATATTGATCTTAGGAGCAGAAAAAGAAACACACGCGCACGCGCGCACACACACGCACACTGCTTTGAAGTCTGAAAGGCACATGGAGTGGACCATAAGGTGTATGGCACGTTCACTGATAAAACGTTCCCTATTCCCTCCCAGGGAAATTGGAGAAACTTTAATCAAGTCAAAGACCAGAGAAGACAGGGTGCTCTTGCTCAGAGCTCAGCATTAGGAAAATCTCTGAACACGAAGGCCATCTTTCTTTTGCCTTCCCCCTCCGGGCCTCTGCTGCCTGCTGGGGAAGTCCGCCCCCAGCGCTCATTCGGTGATGGCGGGGCGTGTGGCCACGTACACGAACACCACGATCAGGAGCACGACCACGGCCAGCGTGGGCAGCACCACCGTGGTGATCTGCTGCCGGGCCTCCTGCATGGCCTGCTTCCGCTCCTTCTTGTCCTTGGACGTTTCCTTCTTGGGCTTGCCTTTGAGCTGCCGCATCTTGCCTGAGTGATGCTAGGAGGGTGCGTCGGAGAGGGTCTGGAAGGAAGGGCCACACTTCTCCGGCTGAGGCACCGAACCTCCTGCGGAAAGAACGATGATCAAACATGAACAGAGGGAAAGGGAAAAGGAACCGTCGAGTGAAAGGCAATTGTGAACCCAGCAACTCTGAAGGCAAGGGCGTAGGGACAGCAGGGCTCTGGAGACAGACTCTGCATAGTGGTGTGGGGGTGAGCTGGAGGGACCCTGCGCTGCCGGGCCCGGGGGCGCACGGGGAACGGGTCTCCGGCCTGCTCACATAGGGCCTCTGTGCGCCCTGTCTCCGCGTAGAGGAGAGGGGGGCACCCGTCTCTCCACCGCTGAGGCTCCTCCTCTCCAGGGAGGCTTTCCTCACTGTTCTCGGTGCCACAACCTCCCCAGCCATCTGGAGGGGCGAGCGGCCAGCAACCTGTGCTCTTCAGGCACGTGGCTCTGTCCTGCCCAAGCCTTGGGCCCGATCGCAGGCCGGGCCGGCCTCCCCGGGGCTGGAGAGCCCAGAGGCACAGACTTCTCCGCTGGCACCAGTTCACCCCTCCGTCACACCTTCCTGAGCACCTACTGCGTGCCGGGCACTGCCCAAGATACTGAGAAAGAGGTGCAGGACTGTCTCACTGTCACAGCGCCCACGGTCTGGGGGTGCACGGGGGGTGGCAGGCAGAGTGGAGACCTAGATCAGACAACAGAGACTGGCTGGGCCCGTGGTCCTGCCGCCCACTCAAACTAGGATCCTGGCACATTCCGAGCCCCGAGGGGGTGCTCAGGTGGTGAAGCCGAGCTGTCAGGGGCCTAAGGATGAATTACAAACCCGTGGACAACTTTAGAACAACAGTTCCAGACAAGTCTGCTTCTTAGCTTTAAGCAATAGCAATCCTTTGGCTGCTGATGAGACGGAGGAGTGTCTGGCACCTCTCAGGATCCCCAGAAAAGCCAGAGGACCAGGCTCAGGAAGTGAGCAGGACAAGGGAGCCAGGTGGCCATAAGCAGAGCCCAACTCACACCACGTCAGCACCTGGGCTCTATCACTGGAGCAGGAGCCCCTGCGGCTACGGCTGCTGTCCCTAGAGACTAGGTGTAGCTGCTGTCACTGTCCAGGATAAACCGTTGGCTCCCGTGGGTATCGGACTCGTCAAACCGAGGCCCAATCTACCCAGAGCCCAGCCGCTGAGCCTCTATAGTAGGTGGAGTGTTTTCTAAACACAGCAAAGAGGGGGAGGCTGGATACCAGACAAAAAAGACATCTGTCCCTTACGGCATCCTGGGACTAGCGTGGAGTTAGATGCTCTCGGAGGCAGAAGGGCAGTACATGCCAATGTTCATCTGACAAAGACACTTTTTTCTTTAAAATCTTTATTCATGAGAGACACAGAGAGAGAGGCAGAGACACAGGCAGAGGGAGAAGCAGGCTCCCTGTGGGGAGCCCGATGTGGGACTCGATCCCAGGACCCTGGGATCATGCCCTGAGCTGAAGGCAGACGCTCAACCACTGAGCTGCCCAGGGGCCCCCTGACAAAGACACTTTTGTGACCCGATTCTGTGTGTGTACTATTTTCCCAGGGCCGTGGGTGGCCTGTCACCACACTGAGGAGGAAGATGGCATTTACACCTGAGTGACAATGTTAAATGGCAGAGTCTGGAATGTGGATTCTGAGACAGAGGAGGTCTTATACGAGACCTAATCTCTTAGCAGTGCTCTCATTGCATATGGAGCTCAGGACTTTTTTTCTGTATTGCCCACACCAGGCAGAGTTTCTTATAATGCAAGATGACTGGTTTTCGTGCACTGGGATGGGATAAGGCCAGCCCAAAGCTGATCTTAAAGTTAGGGCAGCCCGATTTTGGCTGTATGCAATTTCCGTTAAGCTTTTAAAAATAACCCACTAGCACTTTCTTAACACCTGACAGGTGTAGGAATCCCTGGCTTCACCAATTCTTTACAAATCTTCCACAGGCTGCTCAGAACGACCTGGACGTACCTCTGACTGGATGAATGGCTGTGGCCGAGTTCCTCAGCCTCACCGGGCCTCACCGTCATCAGCTGAACCATCAGAAGGGCTTCTCTCACACAGGCTGACCGTGGCAGTTGGAAAAGGTGCTTGTCCATGGGGCATACCCACAGGGGCACAGTACAGGTGTGGAGCCAGAGGGAGCTGGTTCCCTCTCTCCACAACTCTCCTGCCTGTAGCCCAAGTGGCCTCCCTGAGCTTTTTCACCTCTTACTGAGCTGCTCACCTGGGAGGGGCTGAGAGTGGCAGTGTGCCCCTTGCAGGGCCTTGGTGAGGACAAGACGAGAACCCGTGACATGGTGCACAGCAAGCAGGAGGCACCCACTGTCCATTAGCTGATGCTCCTGGGACTCACCCCAACAGCCTGTGAGTTGGATGGGGAAGGGAGGAAACCAGGGAGCAAGAGAAAAAAAACGTCCTGCCACTGATCACCTACTGGTCACCTGGTTTGTAAACAGCACCAACAGGGGCTTCTAAGAGAGCAATGGACAGCAGAGCATCATCCCTTGTGGACTCTGAAACCACAGCCCGCCCTCCCACTCTCCCTGACACGGCCTCAGGATCGTGAGGAGAGACGAGCCATGAGCAGCCCTCTGGTTGCAGCGCTCCCCGTGGAGTTAATGGCCTGTGGGTCTATGAAAAACAGAGGACCTGCCCTGGCTGCCCACATGACCCCTCATGGGACTGGCCATGGGTGGGTGGCTCCGGAAGCCCAGGGTTTGCAAGGGCCCCAGGGGCTCTGCTGACAGCGCGGGCCCTGCCTCTGGTCCTGCTCAGTTAGCTGCCATCTGCGCCCTCCTGCATTAGCACCACGGAGGCTGCCCAGCCCCTGACATCTGTGAGATGCCTCCAGAAGTTCCTGGAGGCTTAGAGAAAAGCCTCACATTGCTGGGGACAGCACAGGTCTGGTCGGGAGTTCAAGGCCAAATGCACAGGTCTGAGTTCTGGGCTCTCCAGTAGGTCACAGCAGGTGGTCTCCGTGCTTCTGCTCACCTATGCTGAGGCCCTCAAAGCACAGTCCCATGTTCTCCCTGGGGCCCCCGAATCAGGGAAAGCATCTCTGGGAGGACACTGGAGAAGAGGGAAGGGGACCAGCTGGGACAAATGTGGGGTAGAACATGGGGTAGCTGGGTGGCTCAAAAGTGGAGCATCTGCCTTCAGCTCAGGTCGTGATCTCGGGGTCTTGGGATCGAGTTCCGTATCGGGCTCCCACTTCTCCCTCTGCCTGTGTCTATGCCTCTCTGTGTCTTTCATGAGTAAGTAAAATCTTAAAAAAAAAAAAAAAGTGGGGTAGAACAGCAGAAGTGGCAGGAACAGGAGAAGGGAGGCAGCTGGACCTGGAAAGGGCAGCAGAGGCCAAGGTATCCGGAGGCTCCCAGGCTGTGGTAAAGAGGCACGTTTTCATCCCAAGAGCAGCATAAGGCACTGGAGAGCTTCAGACAGGGAGGCACAAAGAGGGGGATGGTTCAGACCAGGGGAGGGAGGAGGATGGCATTGGGCTGTCTCTTGGGGCACAACCGGTAGGCCCTACTTCAGAGCAGATGTGGCCTGCAAGGTAAGGGGGGGGACCACAGGTGAACAGGCTGGGTGGTAGTCCTGCCTCACGAGCTGAGGGAGAAGGGGTGGGGGAAGGGAGAGACTTGAGAAAGAACAGTCAGTGCTCCGCTCATACCTATCCACGTGTGAGGACGCCTATTGGGCATCACCATGGAAATATCAAGCAGGCAGCTGGAGCAATGACTCAGGAGCCCGGTCTGGGCGGCAGATCTATATTGGGAAGTCATCAGCTAGTGGACAAGGTGAGCTCGCTAAAGGCTGGGCAGATGGAGATAGGGCCGGGCCTGGACCCTAAAGCACCTGCAGTCAAAGGGCAGGCAGGGGAGCGGTGGGCAAAGAAGCCAGGGGAGACGAGGCAAATGAAGGGGAGAACCAGGATGTAAAGTCTTAGAGACCAGGAGAATCAAGGGCACTGCCTCAAAACACTCCTGAGAGCCCATGAAGCAGCCTCTACTGGCTTCAGCAATGTGAAGCTCTGACACAAGTGGCTCCGGGAGCATGAGGGGAGGCTCAGACCAGGGCGACTACAAGCGAGTCCGCAAACTGTTGCTCATCAGAGGAGAGAAGCTTGTGCCAGAAAGCAAAGGAACACGCTGCTTCCTTCATTCACAAAGTTTTGCCACGAAAAAGAGTCAGCTGGACTCAGTGAGGCAGAGGGCACTGCTGACTTACATTCTGTGCAAACTTCCCAGTCCTGGCACAGCTTGTGACAAATGGTTCACGCGCTGGCACTGTGACGGGCACTTGCCCAGACAACTGGTCTGAGCTCTTGCAGGAAGAGCACATGCAGCTGGTACAGAACCTGGGGGGTCGGGGGCAGGGTATCCAGCAGAATGGGAGAAACCTGGTGCTGACAAGGTGGAGATCTGTGGGAGCGTGCCGGGAGCGTTCTGCCCTTGAGAGAAGCAAAGGCACAACGCTGAATCCAACAGGAGGCAGGCAAAGAGGACGGGGACAGGAGAAGGCAGGTCTGTACTGTGTGGTAGGAATGAGAGGCTTGGACTTTCTCAATGAAACAGGAAAGGGCTCGGCTTCAAGTCTGCGGAGTCGGGAGGTAGGCCTGAGAAGGCAGGCATGAAAGAACCGTCCTGGAGGGTGGAACAGCAAACTTTGCAGGGAAACGTCAGCCCTTATGGCTCAAGTTCGTATATGCTTAAATACCCGGGCCCTGCCTCCTGGGGCCATCTGAGGACCACCTCGCCACACGCTCCAGCCTCGGCTTGCTGGACCACAGGGCTGGCTCATTCAGGCTCGGCCAGGCCCTCCGAAATGTGTGCTTGCCTCGAGAAAGCAAGCTGGGTCAATCAGCCTGTATTTCAGAAATCTATGCTAAGAAACAGTAAGGGATGCTGGAGTTGGACGATCACACAGCTGCAGCCACTGGGGAGCCATCTGATGCCATGTGCAGAAGAAAGCGGGACAGCTGGTTGGGGGAGAGGAGACAGGAGCCGAGGGGACTGCACTCCTGTCTTTGTAGTGGAGTTTCCGTCCGAGCCGGCTCTGCGAGGCTCTGTCCTGACTGTACACTGACGGGTTTCTGTATCTTCCGATGACCGATACCTCCTTCCCTGGAGGTGGCTCCACTGGCTCTCTAGCTTCCAGTGAAAAGAGCCCTGGCCACAGTAACTGCTCCAGTTCCACCCATGAGCAATCAATCCAAAGCCCTGCCTCAGTCACAAAGTCAGGGAGAGGCAGAGTCAAAGGTCAATCTCGAGTCTGACTCCGAAGCCCAATGGTCATGGCCCACCGGTGCCTACCCACCTGCCCCCCATCTCCCTGACCCACTCCCCGCCTCGGGGCCACATCACTGCTTACCAGCCCCTGAGGGAGAGGACACTGCAGTCTGGCTCCTTCCCAGCAAGCAGCCCCAGCAAGACAGAGAAGCCACTAACACAATTTCCACTTTACAGCTGGGACTGGCACCTGGTCCCCACCCCTGCCTCTAGCTCCCCTAACCCAGGAAACAGAAGACTTCACAAACACCGGAGTCCCACCCGATTCCAATGAAACTCCAGCTGCTCTGCCCCCTCCCCCACCAATGCCAGTCCATGGCAACTGGTCAGCACTGCAACATTCCAACTGGTCCCCAGTGTGCGTGGGCAGGAGGCAGGGAGGCAGACAGCAAGGGGTGGGAACACATCCTTTTATACAGATTTGTTTTAAGTTTATGACTTTTCTCTGATTATCATATTCCAGTGTTTTTTACGTAAACATACACTTACATATACTTGTGTATATACGTGCTTAAGGTCTTCACGTGTATTTTTTTCCAGTTTAGAGCTCCTAATGCACATACAGTGTTGAACTCTAATAGGGAAACAGCCAGGAGCAGAGGTAAGAAGCAGGGTGTGACACCAGGTCTGAGCCTCAGCTCAGCCACGTCCAGTCACACAACCTTTGGCAAAGTACTTAATCTCTCATGCCCTGACTTTCCTCCTCTGTAAAATGAGATAAGAAAACCTGCTTTAGAGAGCTGTTGAAAAAATTAGGATGTATTATCTGAAATATCTAGTACATCAATAGGTCATACAGGTGATCAATAAATGGCACAGAGGAACTTGCTTTCCAGGGAGGTATCTGGTGGAGATTCATATAAAGGGAGGCGCCACCAGGGAATTCTTGCATTTTGGTTTTGGTTTTGTACCATATAACCCATGGATGATGGGGTTCCCCCAGTTTTTTCTCTCTTGCCCCCTGAAAACTACCAGTTACCAATCTGGGGGGTGGGCAGGCTGGTTCAAAGGCCTGATAGGAGAAGGCTGGTTCAGGTGGAGGGAAGATTCAGGATTACACAAATCACTGCCAATTCTCATATTCCAGAACTGCTAACCCCTTCACTGCTCAAGGTAACAAGTGGTCGCCACTAGCCACATGTGGCTCCAGTATCAGAAATGTGGTCCAAACTGGACTGTGCTGGACTGCAAAATACACAGATTTCAAAGACTTCATACCAAAAGAAATCGTGTAAAATTTGTCATTTTAATTTTTATACTGATTCCTGCTGCAATAACACTTTGATAGTATATTGAAATATACTATTTTGATGCTGAAGTCTCATTCATGTTGAAATGACAATATTGTTAGTATCCCCTGTTGAAATGACAATATTGTTAGTATCCCCTGTTGAAATGACAATATTGTTAGTTTCCCCTGTATTCTATGTCCTGTTTTGTGTGGCTACCAGAAAGTTTTAATTCCATGAATGGTTCACATGACACTTTTACAGGACAGTGCTGGGCCTTGCCTGGGCAGTAAGGAGTGCCACGTCCTGCCCTCTGAGAAGCTTTCCACAGCTCAGCCTCAACTCACAGCAGGGAGGAGCCCACAGACTTTACAACCCAGCCCTGCTCTGCTAGAGACCCTCTCCCCCTGCACCGTCACCTGCCTGATGCGGTCTCTCTCATCGTTGGTCAACTCCCCCAGGCTGAAGCAGTGGCTCTCTCCTCAGTGCTGTCTCAGGGCTCAGTTTATGCCTCCACTGCAGCACTGGCCAGTGGCTAGTAAGTGGCCGGGACTCTGAGGCCCCCGCTGGACTGTGTGCTCCCGGGGGATGGCAAATGTGTCTTGCTGGGTTGGCATGGTGCCCCTCACATAACAGGTGCTCAGCAAACACCTGCTGGATTAAATATCATTTTTAAAAATTTTTTTTATTTATTTATGATAGTCACACACACAGAGAGAGAGAGGCAGAGACACAGGCAGAGGGAGAAGCAGGCTCCATGCACCAGGAGCCCGACGTAGGATTCGATCCTGGGTCTCTAGGATCGCGCCCTGGGCCAAAGACAGGCACCAAACCGCTGCGCCACCCAGGGATCCCTGGATTAAATATCAAAGCGAGAATAGTCTCACAGGCAATTCATCTTTCGTACTAACCACAGTTACAGTAGAAAATTCTACAATGCAGCAGAAAAAGTTGCAGTAGAGAATAATAAAGTAGCTAGCTGCCACTTCTAAAGGTCATTCTCCACACAGTCTTGAAAGATTGGTATTCTTTACCCCTTTTACACGAAGAAACTGAGCTTCAGAGGAACATGGGGATTTGCTCAAGATCAAATATGATTAGGGAGCCAGCAGTCTCAACCCCAGCGTAAAATCCCTAATAAGCACTTGCTAAGTATTTTAGGAATGAACAGAATTAGGATCTGAACTCAGACCTAATTCCAAAGTCCTCCAGTCCTCTCTGTGGGGCCCCACTACACCTTCCAGGTACCCCACTGCCACGTGGCAGCTATCACTTCCTGTGGACTGTCAAGCTACCACACTATGGCCATCTATGAACACACAAAGCTCACCTTGACAAGGAGAAGGGAGCTGGGGCTGTGTGTGACCACTTTTTGCAGACAAGAGAGCTGGGGCTTAGGGAAGGCCCTATAGAAGGTCAACAGTCCAGCTGAAATTTCCCTATCTCTAGCTGGCCTGGGAACCCTGCTCCTCCTGCCGCACCTAGCTGCCTCTGGTGGCTGGGCATGCCCTAGAAGCACATGGGGTGATGGGATGCCAACTCAGAAGTCCATGCCTGGCTCCTGCCCATCAGCCTCAGGAAGGGTATGCAAGAGGGAGCCCGGGCCCTCCTGGGCTTGTCTCACTTGGCAGCGGATAAAGCCTGTTGCCTATGGCCAGACTTGCCCTAAGTCCTGAAAAATATCACTGCACACCCACCCCAGGCTGGGCGGCACACCTTGGTTGAGATGCACCATATCCTGCCTGAATTTTCACCCTGGGCCAGGCTGCTCTGATGTCACCTGACTTCACTGCTGTCTGTTTTTACCCGATATCACAGGTTGCTGGAAGGATGCGAGTGGGGAACAGCACGGCCTGGCCGAGTGACAGAGGTAAGCAGCTGAGACCTGTGTCAAGCGCACCCCCACATCCCCACACAATCAGGTGCGACCTGTGTCAACTGCACCCTCACATCCCGGCACAACCGATGCGAGTACAGGAGCCAGGCCCAGGTGGTGACTCCCCAGGGAAGACAGCCACCTCAGAAGACTGCCTGCCTTCTTTCCATCTCTCCTCACTGGCCACCTCTTCTCAAGTGCCATGCCTCTCCTGTAATTTGGAAAAGGCAGTTTAAGGTGCCCACCGAGATAATGGCTGCATTTTTTTCCTCCCTGGAAAGCAGGCATGCAAATGAATGAACACAGGGGATGAAGGGTATATGCGAGGGGGCTGCGTCATTACCCTAACAGGAAGCACTAGAAGGCCTGAGCTGTTCCGTGCCCCATGCTAGGAGGCTGGGGAAGCTGCCCTGCATTCAGGGAAACAAACTGCGTGCTAGAGAGCAGCAGCTCTGTGGTTCATCAAGTGTGCCCACTTCGTTCTCCATCCCTGGTATTTAGCCATAATGGACCTGTGATCACTTAGCTCCAGTCTGCCGCAGAACGTGGGGGCGGGGGGGGGGGGGGGGCAGGCTGCCAGGAGACTTGTGCAAGACGGGACTCCTGACACCCGCTAAGCACCTGCTGATAACATCAGCGCCTTTCCCAGGAACGCAGACATGAGCACACAGTGACAACCGCGTGCACGCCAGCTCCAGCCACCCCCCTTCCTGCCCGTCCCCGCTGCTCACAGGCCCTGAGGTCCGGGGGGCTCTCCACCTGATGGCCAGCGGGGGGATCAGAGCCCCCGACAGACAGGAGCCACCAGACACCAACATGGAGGCACAGAGTTCTCTCACCAAGGGCAGAAGGAAGAAGAAAGTAGGTAATTTGGCGAAGCCAGTGTCAGCTACTCCTGAATAAAAATCCAAGAACACAAAAGAGCCTTCAGGCAGGTTGTGGAACAACACAGACATGAAAAGCTACGGTTCTTAGTAAATTAGCTAGGTACCATTCCTCTGGCACTCTGGGGTCTACGAGAGCCTTCCTGCACATTATGCGTTTCCCCCCACAGTCACTGTGCAGGTTACATATTTAACAAGAAAATGAGCATACAGAGCAGTTAAGTTCATGTCGGGGTTTCCCTCCTTGTCCTGGCACTTTTAGGGTCTGTGGCCCTGGGCAAGTAACTCTCAGACTTCCAGTTGGTCTATCTATAAGCCAGAGATAAAAGTACCTATCGCTCAAATCTGTTTTGAGCACCTACTGTATGTCGGGGGATATAACGGGGTTACAGCTATGAACAAGACAGGCGGAATGCTGCCTTTGGGTCGCCTATGAGGACATGGGGGACAGACAACCCACAAATGAACAGAATGTGTGTCTCATGATGCTATGTGCCACAGAGAATGTCAAGGGGGGTGGTACAGAGGTGGCTCATTTAGAGTAATCAAGAAAGGCTTCATGAGAAGGTGACTTTGGACCAGAGACTCTGGAAAGTGAGGAAGTGACCTGTGCAGATTCTTGGCAAGACCCTCCAGGCAGGGCAGAGCATGTGCAAAGGCCCGAGGGTGGCCTCCACCCCACCACCAGTGGGAATGAGAGGCAGTGCCATGGCCAGCATGACTGGAGAGGGCAGAAGGGAGCGTGCAGAGGTGAGGGCGGGATGAGCGCCACTGGAAGGTGCTGCCTGTATTTAAAAAGAGCACCGTTGGACTACTGGCTGCAGGGGGACGGGGCTGAGGCAAGGAGACTGGTGAAGACGCCTGGGCATCATTCAGGTGTGACGTGGTGGCGTGGGCCAGGGAAGGGGCAGATGTGGTGAAGAGTGCTCAGATCCTGAGTGTCCTTTGAAGGCGGACTCAACATGATTCACTAGCAGACTAGAACTGGAGGGTGAAAAGAGAAATGGACTAGAACCTGAGCAAGTGGAAGAATGGAGGGGCCGTTCAGGCTCGTGGAGAAGAGGCAAGACAGATTGAGTGGGGGTGGGGAAGCTGGGACGCACGGAGTTGGAGATCTCAGCGGAGACGGCAAGTGCACAGTGGGATGCAAGAGCCTGGTCCAGGGGAGGCAAAGAGGGGGCAGTGATACAAGTAGGTCCCGGAGAGGAAAGGGGCAGAGAGAGTGGAGACCACCAGTCAGCAACTGCTCAGCCCAGGACAGGGCCTGGAGGTTAAGTGTCTGCGCTGAAATCCCAGTTCTGCCGTTTGCCAGCCCTGTGAACTCGGGCAAGGTGCTTCATCCTTCCAGGCCTCATACTTGTCATCTGAGAAATGGGGATAAAGATCATGTCTAATGAACTGATGAGAAAAATGCCTGGTACATACTAAGTACTAGGTCAGGTTAGCTAACATCCTCCTCCTCCCATTATAAAAAAAGGATCAGGATTATGGGCTGTGGGGATAAGAGTTTTGTTCTGTTTGTTAGGTAGTTAAGGCAGTTCTAGAATGCTCACATCACAGGGGGAAGTGCACCAGGACAAGGAAGGAAAAAGAACTGATAGACACACCCCTGGGGAAGGCAGAGTGGGTTCTGGGCTAGCAGTGTGGTGCTGGCAGTACTGTTGTGTGACCACAGCAGCATCCAGTCCACCTGCAGTCACCGGTCGCAGATCTTCAAACGAGGAGAGTCAGATGGCACCCACTGGCCAAGTGCAGGTGGCCAGGTGGAGGACTTTAAACGGAAGCAGGGCAGGGGGTTGTCAGGGCAGTATGACCAGTGACAGAAAGATGTGAGGACCGCATGGGATTACAAAAGCACAGTGCTGGGGATAGGCCCTGGCACCCCAAACACCTGCTGTTGCTCAAGGGGCCTGTGTGCCCCATCCGGGGTGTCCCCCTCCCCTGCACCCCCAGTACACACAGAGCTCAGGTCCTGAGCACCCTGCTGATTCTCAATTCTGCTCCGCCTCTGGAGCCACCTCCCTCTTTTTGTTCAACTTACAGTCACATTTCTCAGGACAACTTGTGACAAGATGACACCTCTCCTGCTTGACTTTAGGAAAGAAAGAAGCCCGCGTGAATGCAGGCCAGCCTGCACCCGCGCCTCCCAAGAACCCGCAACGGAGGAGGCTCTTCTAGCCCTGAAGAAATAGTGTCCTGCCAGGACTTGCCCTGCAGTGACACGAAGCTCTCAAAGTGCTCAACCACCAGCTCCTCTCCAGCACCCAGGAGAGGACAGAGGGGAAGCAGGGCCTCGGATGGATCTTGTTATTTAAATGTGCTTCTTTTAATGAGGAGTCAGAGAGAAATTCCTGGCGCCCAGCAACTTCATTCCAGCACAGCAACTCTGTTTAAAACCCGCTGACCTGAAGCAAATCCAACCACAGAAAGGACAAAAGAGACAACCAAAGAGAAATAAAGTGACGACATTCCTGCAAGAGGGTTGGGAACAATGGCTTTTGAGACGCTCAGATGCTCAGAAAGCAGCACAGTTAACCAGCGGCGCACACCACACCGCCTGAAACCAAAGTTCTGCGAGGGAACATGGAAACTTACTCCGAGCAACCACTCTGAAAACGTAGTATTCTGTTCCACGTGATTAGGAAAATTGCCCATGCCATCCCCTAATTTCACAGTCTGTTCGTAGGCTGTGACCCACAGCTGATATCCACTGGGTTGAGAAGACCTCCCCGCAGCGAGGGCCGCTCGGAGGGAAGCCACGTCCCGGTGGAGGAGAGCCCGCACGGGGGCCGGAGGTCCCTAACCGGAGAACGGAGCCGTGGGCTGCAGGCCTCCTGGGTCAGTCGTGCCCGGGAAGGCAGAGCTGAACTGATGGCGGAAGACGACTACTTTTGGAGGAGGGAGCTCTCTAGCTCCAGGGGAAACCAAGAGACGAATGGCATGGGGTTCAGAAACCAGAGGGAAGAGATGGACCCGGGTTCCACTGGGACAGTCTTCTGTGCCTTGATGAGTAACAGGCTGCTGGGAATGGAAGGCAAGAACCAGTCACAGCTGTGCGAGCGCTCAGAAAGGCTGCAGCTGTATCGAAGCCTGTAGGTTCCCTCAATTCATCCGCTACTCAATTAGGTAAGATAAGACACAGGCACTAAACGTAAGCATCGCTCATCTATCACTTTGTTAATGACAGCTCGACTCTGTGACAGCTCAAAACTAAGGCAAGGTTTGGGGGAAATTCATGAAAACATGCACACCTGCCAATTATATGCGTTGGTTCTTTTTGTTTTGTTTTTGGAGGCCGTGCTTTGCTAACTTGTCCATCTCAAATGTGGCAGATGTGAGTGAACATTCATCCCTGGAGGCCAGGTCTGGGGCAGAGCCACTGCAAGAATACAATTTCATTTGTCTCCTCTTTTATCTAAAAATGTCAAGCAGTCGTTTATAACACTGGCCGATGTTCATGGCACCGCGATAAAAGCCTGCTGTGGCTGTCACTGAAGGCTGACCATGTCCCTGTGCGGGGGGGCTCTACTCGGTCACAGGCTCCCACCTGAGAGGCGAGAACGGAGGTCTGGGGAGGTGAGATCACTTGCCCAGGACCACAAGGCGAGTAAGTGGTGGGACAGATTCAAACCCAGACAGTCTGGTTCCAGAGCCCTGCTCTTACCCACTAAGGGATGTTGAATTCTCCTCAAACAGATATCCATATTCGCTTCATTACCCTTTTTGTTTCTTCAAAGATTTATTTACTTGAGAGAGAGAGAGAGAGAGCAAGAGCGCAGGGGAAGAGAAAGAGGGAGAAAATATTCAAGAAGGTTCGCACTGAGCACAGAGCCCAACACAAGGCTCGATTTCATGACCCATGAGATCAGGACCTGAGCAGAAACCAAGAGTTGGACCCTTAACCAACTGCGCCACCCAGGCGCCCCTCAATATTCTTTAAATGTTATTTTCCCTAAATCTTTGGGGAAAACGTGACCAAGGAAGATGCACCACACGCCCCCCAACCCAGGGCTCTGACTGCATGTGGGCCTGCTGGGGAGCACCCAGGAATACAGGACCACAGCCCTGCCATAACTCATCCACCTGTCCTCTCACCCCCATGGCCAGGTGTCAGCTAACTAACAGTCCTCAGCATGCCACACAGTCTTCATGTTCTGGTAGGCAGGGACTTCGTTAACAACCAAGATATCCTAAGCACTGGTTGTTTATGGCATCTTTAAGATGAAAAATTCATCTCTGAGCTAAATTACAGCAAGTTAATTACAGAGCCTGGCTGATGGCAGACAAACTGGGAGAGAGTGAGGTATTGACTGAATTTTCAAGTGTGAATAGCAACCACAACCACATGCACTCAAGCCTGCACATCTGGGCCTTCCTCAAAGAGAGAAAACAGAGGAGGGCTCACCCCATCAAGAGCATCAGTCTCAGAGGCAGGCAAACTCTCTCAGCCATTCATGGACTCCATATACGCTTGCTGCGCAGCTGGGCACTGGGGACGAGCTCATCACACCAGGGTCACTCTCCCACCAACCCATTCATTCACTTACTGAGCACCTCCCGCAGGCCAGGCACCGACTGGCTGTCAGTGGGGAAGAGGCAGACTGGTGCATCTGCTCAGTCACTGCTTCCCCAGACCCGGGACCACCTCCACGCACCAGGCACCATCTCGGCAGTAGGGATGGAGCGATGAACAAAACAAAGCTCCTGCTCTGATAGGACGTGCATGCTAGCGGTGGGAGGCAGAGGAGAGGCGAAGATGGAATATGTCAAGGAGTGAAGAGCTGTGAAGGAGAAAGCGCAAGAGGACTGAGAGTCAGGGACAGGCTGTAACTCAGGGTGTTACAAGGGACAGGCAGGGAACCCGGAGGCAGGAGCTCACCTGAAAGGTGTGCAGCACTGCACCTGGTGCATCCCCACCAGAGCTCTCAGCTGGTGGGAGGGAGCTGGAGGGAGCACCCAGGGGTGAGATCAATCCCAAAAGGACTCTACAAACCCACCAGCCAATGTCTCGAAGCCTATAATTTGAGCTCCCCTGTAGGCCTTGTCAGCTGCCCAAATTCAAATCCTCTGCAAAAGGCAGCCATAAACCAAGCAGCGATCAAATATTTATGCAGTGGCGTGTCGGCATTCTTGGGAGGGTTGATGTGGGGGTGGGGGAAGGAGGATGACCCCATCACACAGTGACCACTGTGAGGCTGCTGGCAACCAAGGCAGACGCAGGCACAGGCATGTTCTCCCCTCCACCACGAGGTCCTCACTGCCACCCACCCACACATCTTCCTGCCTCCACCTCCTGGTTCCTCAATCTCCAGACAGAATGGTATCACTTAACCCGAGGTCCAATCTCAGTCCTCCAGCCAGCAGGCCTTCCGAGGCTCTCAGGGCCAACAAAACACGGTGCGGATTCAGCCTGGCCTTCAAGGCTCTGAGTGCCGAGCCCAACCCTGTCTCCAACATCACATCGAGCAGTCACAGCCCTGTCCCCTCAGAAGGTGGCGGCTGAACAGGCCAACCTGTGCCCAGTCCCAGGGCTCTCCAACTTGGCCTGCTTTACACACCCTCGCTGCTGAGAAAACGTTCCTGATCCTCTTAGTCAACATCAGTTACCCTTTTGCCTATTCTTATGCCTTTAAAATGGCCCTTCGTGGGGCACCCGGGTGGCACAGTCAGTTAAGCATCTGACTCTTGGTTTCAGCTCAGGTCTGATGTCAGGGTCATGGGATCAAGCCCCATGTGGAACTCTGTACTCAGCAAGGAGTCTGCTTGAGTTCTTTCTCCCTCTCCCTCTGCTCCTCCACCCTGTGCGTGCACACACATGAGCTCTCTCTCTCACCAAAATAAATACATCTTTAAAAAAATAAATAAAATGGCCCCTCTCTTGCTCTGCCTTTTCAAAGAGTTAATCATTCTTTGTCTACCTCCCTCTCCTATCAAGGGTTCAGTATTTGCTGAATGGTAAAAGCCTTACTAATAATGTTGCCCAGAAGTTGGAGGTTTTCCTGCACACCTCCCCTGCCTCTATTCCTCATATCTAATTCTTCCCTAAGTATTACCAGTCCCTATCCTAGACATCTCTCAAACATATCCTCTCTACTCCGTCCCCACTACCAGTAGGTCAGGCCCTCAACTTTGTTTATGAGGATTTCTGCAACAGCTTCCTTACCTGCATTTTCCTGCCTGACCTTCCTGTTTGCTCAAGCTCTACAAAGTGTAAATATTTCTAAATTCTTCTAAATCACTGCCTGTGGAGGCAGGGCAAAGGATGCTACAATGTGTCCATCCCCACAAGCAAATGAAGGAGATGCATGCATCTTCTTTAGCAAAGGCATACAAAGGATTTTCATTTAAACCTCACATAGGTTTTAAAGTCTAGTTGTTGGGAACTCTTGAGCCAAAAAATATCCCTGGCATAAATATGCATTACTTTATATGTCAAGATTAACCACCAACCGAATCATGCTAAACTAACAGTGAGAAAGCCAAGCTAACAGTAATTGCTAAATTCACATCTAGATTCCTAGCAATTACAAATTATCACTAACTCAAGATGGTTTTGATGTTGCACAGTTACAGTGCCATTTCCAACATCCATAGGAAGTCCAAAGGCCTGTAGGTCTGTGCTTCATAGGAGCCTAAAACATACCACTTCTAAGCATGGTCGGGCAGCCAGACCCCAAAGGAACAGGAAGTGGAGTCATTCATAAACCCCAGCACGGCAGTAATTTAACACCAATCACATCTCAGTAACTTCTAAAAATGTCTTTGTGATTTCTGGTAGAGAGCCTATAGACATACCTGAAACTTGGAAGTCTAGGGTATCTTGAGTCCCATACAAAACCTGGTAAAAAGGCCTTGCATATCTGAATTGGGTCAGTGCCATCGAGAGGCAGCCTTGAAAGTAAAGACCATGCCTACAGAATCCCTGGATCAGATCAGACAAATCTGCTCCGGGAACCCCCAGCATAAAATGTCATGGCAGTGTTCCCCTGCACGAAGGGGGCCCTGGCCTGTGGTCAGTCCCCAGCCCACGCCTTCACTTGCAGCAGCCACAACCACCCTTGGACAGTTCTCGGGGCGGGCCATGCCCCTGCTGACCTCCCAGGCCCCCATCCAGGCAGTGGTCTCAAATACCCTTTCCCACCTCCTTTCTCCCAGCCACTCCTCCCTATGGCAAACTCCTCCTTCAAGGCCCATCTCTTGGGGGTGCCTGGGAGGCTCAGTCCCATGAGCATCTGCCTTTGGTTCAGATTATCATCCCAGGATCCTGGGATCAAGCCCCACGGTGAGCTCCCTGATCAGCGGGGAGCCTGCTTCACCCTCTGTCCCACCCCCTGCTTGTGCGCACTCTCTCTCTCAAATACATAAATAAAATCTTAAAAAAAAAAAAAAAAAGACCCATCCCATGGGTCACATACTCTTGCAATCATTTCATGACTTTCCAGGCCCTGAGGTGGGTAAAGAAGGGGCTCATCTCTGTGCTCCCATGGCACCTGTATTAGGATCACTTTGCCTGGTCTTCTCATTATAATCTGTGTTTGTAACTCATCAAAGTGAACCACTTTATCACAAAAAATCACAAAAAATCCCAAGTTCAAGATCAGAGCAAAATTGTCTTGATTTGAGGTCATAGTATGCCAAAATGACAGCTGGAATTTCAGTTTTCCCATCAATTACCTTGAATGGAAGGCCCGAGGAGAACAGAGAGTGTCACTCAGCAGAGATAGGTTTCACTGATTCAAGTGCTTGTGTGTGCACAGTGCCACAAACCACACAAAAGTTAAGCTCAAGGTTAAGGTAAGAAACATGAGTGGGCTTCAGGATAGGAGAAACTTTTTAAAAAGGAAAGCTGAGTGCTAATATGTAGTGTGCTTCTTTTTTTTTCCATGTAGAATGTCAGTCTTCAATATCTTCTACTGACCTGGAACCAACTTCCAGTCCTTTCTGGAGCTAAAGGGTTTGCACGTCTGACACTGAACTATCTGGAAGGGAGGCTACTTGGTGAGTAGCAAAGCTATTAACATTTTAGCAGATTACATATTAGTTATTTGCTTATTAAAGTTCCAGATGAAGGGGCCCCTGGTGGCTCAGTGCTTGAGCGCCTTGTCTGCCTTGGCTCAGGTCATGTGATCCCAGGGTCCTGGGATTGAGTCCTGCATCAGGCTCCCTGCATGGAGCCTGCTTCTCCCTCTGCCTATGTCTCTGCCTCTCTCTCTGTGTGTCACTCATGAATCAATAAAAAATCTTAAAAAAAAAAAAAAAGTTCCAGATTTCCAGATGAAATAGTAGTCCACCTCTGTGTTCTAAGAGTTGATATTCTTGGGTTTGGAGGAACAAATCACTCCCTACACCATTTTCCAGAACACGACATCCATTCTAAGGACTCCTTTGCCAGGCTGACAGTTATTTTATTGCCCTTGGAAAATCAAATTCATGACACTCTGCCGAGGAAGCCAAGAGTGAAAGGTTAAGGGGTCTCACAAGCCACTTGAACATGATGTCACCAGTGCTGCGAGGCCTCCTGCCAGGTCTGGGGCCCCAGACCGTGCAGTCCTCTCTGTGGGCCATGCTGGGCATATGGGATTCATCCACATGCAGGAGGAGGTTGCTGACAGGTGTGAGCAAGGAGTGAAATGGTGTGACAAGCGTTTTAAACATCACCCTGAGTCCAAAGTGATGAGCAGAATGGAGGGAAAGTGGAAGCGGGACAAGTAGCTCAAAAGCCTTTGCAGGGACCTAGGCAACTAACTGGTGTCATTGGTCTTGGGGACTGGACATGGGAGGGCTGCAGATGAATTCAAGGTCTATATTAGAAGCATTGCAAGGACTTGGGGATCTGGAGGAAGAGAAAGGTGAGTGTTAACAGACGACTCCCCAGTTTCTGGCTGTGTGCCCTCACGAGACAGAGGAGGGGAGGTGTGCGAAGGGGCTGTGGTAGAAAGACACCAAGAGACAAACGTTGCACCCAGTGAGTCTGAAGTACCCTCAAGACATTCAAGTTTGTGAGCTGCTGTAACAGTATAAAATGTCCTACAAGGCACAGAGGAGTCATGTGGAATGACAAAGGCCAGGGGTCTTCTCATTGGTGACCCCCCCCCCCACCTTCCTCCTGGGGTGCCTAGATATCCTGCCACCATGGCAAGCTCAAGGTGGGGGATATCACATAAGGAGCGTATGGGGCCAACCTGGGCCACATGCAGGCTGCTCCTATGATGCCCTTCAGGAGGGATGCACAGACCAGCTTTTGAGACAAGAAAGCAGTCACTTTAACAGGAAAATGCTATTCTCATCACACCACAATGGGAATTAAAGTACGTAGCCCAATATTTTGTTTCATTACAGGCACTGTAATAGGTTTGCTGATTTCTCGATACTGATGTTTCCAGGAGTCCCAGCAAAAGGGCCTTGGTACCTGATCCTGTGTCCTGCATGGGGGACTGACTCCAAGCTGAACTCTCTCCTGGGGAAATGCTAACCTAAGGTGCTATCAGCTGCAGAGGAAGGTCTCCCTCTGAACAGAAAAGCAGAGAAGACAGCCTATTTCAGGAAAACAATGACTCACTGAAATCACATCCTGCTCCTAAGTTAATATGCCTCCTTCTGGACTAGAACCTGGTTTCCTACCATGATGGGTCTATTTCCCAATTCCCCATTGAAGGACAAATCAAAATGTCATTTAACAATCTGCTTTCTAATTAAAATTTGAGCCGTTTTTTTAAAAAATCGCATTTAACTACACAATTCCACATGGCAATAAAGCACTGTGCTCTGCCGCCTTGATTAACAGAAGCATTTGCAATTATTTAAAGGAGAAGGGAGAGAAAAACCAGCATTAGAAGTGCTAGATTAAAAAGAAAAAAAAAAGAAGTGGCTAGATTAAAGCCCTGTTAGTGTCTTTCAGTTTACTCATAGAGTAGGACAGCGTGGTATTAATGTAAGCTAATTAAATTTCCTGCATTTAAATAAGCCCCAACAAAAATAAAACTTCTAAGACTGACTGGGAGGTCCTAGAAGAAAGAGAACTACTTCTTCAAGGAAGTGGCCTGGCTGGGTGGGGAGAAACACCAGGGTCAGGCTGCATCTCCTAGCAGGAGGTCAAGGGCCCTCTCTCTGGAGGGAATGCGGGGCTGAGGAGGACAGGTAAGCGACAGGGCCCCCGGTTTTGTGATGGCAGCAGTGGCTTCCAAGGGGAAGGACCAAGATGGTGCTCAGATCTTACAGGTGGATGGAGGAGGGGGTCTGCCATCCAGCAAACAGGAGGGACCCCAACCACAGCACGACCAAAAGGCCACCTCACGCAACCCCCATTCAACACCAGCCAGGGGCAGGCGAAGGCCACCTGGGGACCCAGGCCCCCAAGGTCACTTCTGTTCTGACTTGCCTGTCACCTCCCTTCCCTCTCAGTTTCTGGGTTATTGCTCTAACCCTGGGCCCATGTTGCCCATAAAAGATAAATGTCAGACACAAAAGCTTAGCTTCAAGAGATTAGCAATTTCTGATGAACACCCAAAGAACAGAATGGACTTGAGAATGACAGGGTGGGGATCCCTGGGTAGCGCAGCGGTTTAGCGCCTCAGGGGGCGATCCTGGAGACCCGGGATCGAATCCCACGTCGGGCTCCCGGTGCATGGAGCCCGCTTCTCCCTCTGCCTGTGTCTCTGCCTCTCTCTCTCTCTGTGTGTGACTATCATAGATAAATAAAAATTAAAAAAAAAAAAAAAACTAAAAAAAAAAAAAAGAGAGAGAATGACAGGGTGGAGCTGCTTGGCTAGTGGGGAGGCGAGGTTCGTCCAGTAAATGTTCATGGAGCATCCAGGCACAATTCAGATATGCACTCAGGGGGCTTTTTACGGGAAGACTTGCAAAGAGGCGACTACAATCAAGTGTGGAAACACCAGGGTGGGGTGGAGGGAGGTTCACAGGGAAGGAGCCGTGGAAGAAGGGCAGCCCGGGGAGGGGCCCACAATGACCCAGCTGGGCTCATTAGGACGCATGTCACTGAGAAGGGGATGGTACTACAGGGGTTCCAAGCCTGGAGAAGTCACTATCGACCAGGAGGGAATAAAAAGGATGGACTTCAGGGCGCCTGGGTGGCTCCATCAGGTAAGCGTCTGCCTCTTGATTTTGACCCAGGTCGTGGTCTTGAGAAAGGGACAATTGAGGCCAGTTAGGGAGAGAGAGGTAGGGCACTATGCGCTCAGGCTCAGAGAAATCCCAGATGTGGAGAAATGCTGTGGACAAGATATTAACCAGAGGGAAGGGGACATAACAAATCCACCTGTTGGTTCTAAATATAGACGAGATATTTTCATAACATTTACAAATCCATGTTGTTCATCTTAAATGTTATAGACAAGATATTTACTAAGTTCCCTGGTCAGTTTTCTATAAAACACCCACCATAAAAGCCCTTGACGGTGACCCTATCAGGGCCACTCTCCCTCTAGGGCACACCTTCGCTTTCCCTTCTGTTCCTACCTTCATTTAATAAACTTTCATTTCACTTCACCCTTTTGCCCATGAGATTCATCTTTCAACTCTGGGAGACAAGAACCCTGCAACCCAGCAACAGTCTCAGGGTCATGAGATCAAGCTGAGCCCTGGGTCTGGCTCTACACTCAGCAGGGAATCAGCTTTAGTCTTGCTCTCCCCCCACCCTATATGGGCTCTCTCTAACATAACTAAATCTTAAAAACATACAAACAAACAAATAAAAGGCTTGATTGCCAGGGAAGTAGCACTGGTTAAGACCTTCAGGGATCAACAAGAACCTGGCCAGGCAGAGAAGAGAAAAGAGTACATACAGGGCTGGGCATGTTTGAGGAATGCCGCCAACAGTCATCTCTCCCCAAACACTGGCTTCCTTTAGAAGAGAATTTCAGTAGGTACAAATTTACTTCCTGCTTACCTTTTAACTTCAAGAACTGCAGTTTCAGGACTTCCAGCAAAATGATTTCCAGTAAAGGTGACTCGAGTTGTTCCTGTTGAGAAATCAGAATAAGAGGCATAAGAGGTTTGGGGGAGCTACCTGTCCACAGACCCCTTTTGTGGGATCGTCCCCCCAAGTCCATGAGGAGAGGGCAGTCCCATGGCACCCCTCCCCAAACTGATGACATGGACACTTGCCCCTGCTAGCTACACTGCCTCCCTCTCACCTTGCCTCATTTGAGGATGAAGATATGCCAACTTAGGCAAGCAGCAATGAGATCTCACCCCGAGAAAGAGACACACATGCATACAGGAGATGAGCAGGAACGTGCACTGATGCTGCCCCTGAATTAAGGAGCCTTCCCAATGCAGTTTCCAGCAGGCTGGTGGAGCTTTGCTCCCTGCATTCCTGAGATTCCTATAACAAACCCTCTGCCAAGGTAAGCTGGCTGGAGAGCATCGCTGTTCCTTGCAACCCAAAACCAATGACTTAAGAATAAGAGGTCCGGGGTTGGGACCAGAAAAAGAACAGAAGGAGAGGGTGAAGAAATAGAGGCATCTGGGACAAAGCCTTGAGAAAAATAAAAGAAGATGAAAGAAAGTGTCCTGGACCTCTCAACCCTGTCCCATAACAGCTGAGAGGGAAGGATGGGAGGGATGTGTGAGACCCAGAGAGTAGACTTGACAGAGAATTCCTAAAATCCCAGCAGTATTAAACATTAAGATAGAGGCCTAGATATTGGTGAAAGGGGGCTCTTAATATCGGCATTATCCATAACAAATTAAAGCAATTCTTCCAAAGAATTCTGAAAAGCACCTATAGCAAACGAGGAATAATTAACTATATAACATCCATCTCTAATAAAATAAGAAGTGTAATAATTTGAAGATTGACTTACTGTGGAGGTTTTTTTTTTTTTTTTTTTTTTTTGGTCTAAAACAACAAACATTTTATTTATTCATGGCCTGGTGGGTTTGGTTTTATTTATTCAAGGTTTGGTAGGTCAACAATTAGTGCTGGGCTCGGCCAGGTATTTTTTGTCTGGTCTTGCCTGGTTCACATATGGAGCTACAGTCAGCTCAACTGGGCTGGGTGGTAGACCAGAAGACTTAGCTCACACACTGGCAACTGATACAGGCTGTCTGTGCTGTTTTTATGGTCTGTTTTAGTAAATGTAAGTTTCTTTTCCCCCTTGAGAGCTTCAAAGATGTATGCCTACTATCCCCTTGCCATATTTTTCCATTGGTTCTTGAGTTGGTCAACTATGAACTCACCCACTGCAGGGCTTCACAAATCTAACCTCTTCTAGGCTCCTCTACCAAGGAGCGATGATCTTGGTGAGTGAAAGGGAGGGGTGAAAGGCAGAGATGGAAAGGGGGGAAAGGTTCTTCAGGAGCCCTGAATGCTGAGTTAAGTTGGACGAACTTTATTCCAGCAGCATGAGAGTCCAGATGACAGTCGTCTAATCACATATTCTCCAAGAGATAATTACCACTCAGATAATGTAGAAAATTAAAATTGGGCTGCAGAGGGAAAATACGACCCAAACCACAGAGACTAAAGCAATGAAGTCAACAGCAAGCCGTGACCTTTACCTCTGACAGGATCCCTTGCCTGCTGCTGTTGGCCATCAGCAGCAAAGACTTTACAAGGTTCCCCTGCTTCTGGGCCTTCTAAGCAGCTCAGTGCCCCAGGGGTTCCCTGGAGCATCCACTTTCACTCAGCAGGTCACAGAAAAGCACCAGGGATACCAGCTGACCAGCAGAACAGGCTGAAGGGCTGCACTCCAGGCTGCTCACCCCAGGCCCGGGTCCCGGGAGGCTGGCACCACATTCTGTCTCTCTATTACAAGCAGCAGAGGCACCTGTGCTCTAATCTCCATCCTACCACCTCCTCTCTGGGCCTCTATCTCCTCGACCATAAAAAGAGGGAGGGAGACTAGACCACTGATACTCAAAGAGTTGGTGGTCATCCAACAACTCTTCACTGCTGGTTCACACCTTTTCCAGATACTGGTGGCTATTGGCATTCCTTGGCTTGTGGCCACACCTCTCCTCCACTTCACTGCCTTCTCTGTGTGACATCTCCTTCTTCCCCTCTCTTATAAGGGCCTTGTGATGGCATTGAGGGCCTACCTGGATAATCCAAGGTTATTTCATCTCAAAAATCCTTATCTTAATCACATCTACAAAGCCCTTTTCTCTAAATAAGGTAACATTATTTGGGCACATCTCTGGGGCTACCATTTAGCCCACAATAACTGATCTGGATATTGCCCAATATGTGTGTGACCAGCTGTACCTGGTATGCACTGCACACTCATATCAGAGCACCACTGGGGGAGAAAGACCACCACCCTGTCTTTCACTCAGCTAGGATCCCTGCTCTTCCTCTGCTCCCCTGGGGCAGTCATATTGCAATGGGCACCCCCTGGGAAAGGAAAGGAGGTTAACAGGTGGTAGGGGTACAAAACACAGGTACAGACTTTCCCTCAGGCCTTCCCAAGCTGGTCTCCCACCTTCTTTAGCAGGTAGCGGACAAGCTGCCCCTTCCTTACCCCATTGTCCTGTCCAACTAAAGCTGCTTGAGCTTTAGTTGTAAAGTAATTAAATTGATCTGTTTTCTGTTCCAGTGTTTTCAGAGCTTTCAATGTCCAAGTTTGAGAACACAAATAAAACCGTTTTACTAAAATCCTTGTATACCTAGCACTGTCCTGCCACTAACATGTCCTCTCCCCAACACCCTTCCCTGTAGCCTCAAAAACACTCAGGTTTCCTAACAAAATGGAGAAAGCACTGGAAGACTTGACAAGGCAGGGACAGAATTTCACTAGAAGTTTTCTTGCTTTGCAAGAATAGTTCTTGCTAAAGGAACCACTATGTTGAAACCCTCTGCTATGTTACACATCAGCTTTAAAGGGCAGACGATGTAAAAAAATGGCTGAGAATGTCTAAAATGATAACACTCGATTCAGGTATGGCCACAGTAAAAGAGGCACTCTGTTCATTCAGCTACTACTGGGAGTTATGTAACAGGCATAATTTTTCTGGAAAGCAATTTGGCAAATTCTTATTAAATAGCTTAAATCGTAATTTCATTTTCAGAACACTACGTTAGAGAATGAAGCAGAAATGAGGACAAACCTCAATGCTCAAAGGTACCCATGACAGCGTTAGACATGAGATAAAAAACTGGAAATAAACTTACTAGCCAACAAACAGAAATGATGTGATAAATTATTTGTGTTCACAAATACGGTTTATGCAGCTATTAAAATGACATTTTACATGGGAGTGCCTGGGTGGCTCAGTCAGTTAAGCATCTACCTTCAGCTCAGGTCATGATCCCCGGGTCCTGGGGTCGAGCCCTGCATCTAGCTCCCTAATAAGTGGGGAGTCTGCTTCTCCCTCTCATCCCACTCATTCTCTCTCTCTCTCTCTCAAATAAATAAAAATCTTTAAAAAAATTAAAAAATATATTTTAAATTTAAATGACACTTTACAAAGAATTTTTAATGAAAATAACAATCACAATGATAACAGCTAATCCTTACATGGGCCAGGCATAACTTAAGCTTATTATTCCCACTTTACAGATCAGAAAATGGAGGCAGCAAGAATTAAGACACTTGCCTAAAGTCATCCTGCCAGCAGGAGATAGCGCTGGGGTTTAAGCCCACCCAGTCTGGCTCCAAAGTCCATGCTCTTAAGCCCTGTGGCAGGCTAAAAACTGGCCCCAAAGATATCATGACCTAAACCCGGAACCTGTACATGTCACCTTATACAGAAAAAGGGTCTCTGCAGATGTGATTAAGAGAAGAATCTCAGAGGCCCCCGGGTGGCACAGTGAGTTAAGCATCTGATTCTTGGTTTCAGCTCAGGTCGTGATCTCAGGATGGTAAAATCCAGCCTGCGTGGGGCTCCACACTCATCGTGGAGTCTGCTTAAGACTCTCTCTGCCCTCCCCCTGCCACATGCATTCTCTCAAATAAATAAACCTTAAAACAAAACTTAAAAAATAAGATACGAATCTTACAATGAGGAGATACCCTCAATTATCCAAGTGGACCCTACAGGCCACCACCAGTGTCCTCATAAGAGAGGCAGAGATTATACACACACACACACACACAAAGCACATGAGGCAGATATGGGAGAGATGAGGCCACATGCCAAGGAATGCCAAGAGTAGGACAAGGAGTGGCTTCTCCCTAGAGCCTCCAGAGGGAGCACAGCCTTGCCTATACCTTGCCCGGAACTTCTGGCCTCCAGAACTGAAAAAGAATCAGTTTCTGTTGTTGTAAGCCTCTCCATTTATGGAAATTTGTTACAGCAGCCCCAGGAAGCTAGCATAAGTTCCTATGCTGCTCTGCTCTCAATGCAAGAGAAAAATATTCTTATGTGAAATAGGAAAAGTAGAAATAGAAATTTATACACAATGCTCTTAATTATGCGTACAAAAATGCATGCAAATACAACAAATGGTTTGTAGTGATTATCTCTGAGTACTAGAATTATGGGTAATTTTCAGCATTATGCCTTTTGATATTTTTCCAAGTTTTTACAATTAGTGTGAATTACTTTTATAAAGGGAAGACATTATTTTTTTAAAAATTAGCAACTCATGATATTCCTATAACTCTAACTCAACCACAAAAATTAGAGAACAGGAGGGGCCAAACTCCCTGAGAAGATGATTTCTTCAGTCTCAGAGCAACACCTGTAAAATCAGGAATCCAGATGCATGCCGTTCTCAAAGTCACTCCACTCAACCGTTGGCCTCTTTAAAACCTATTAATTTTCAGACTCCGGCAGGAACACGACGTGGCTGAAAAAGTTTCAGGCTTTGAAACAAAAGGATAATTGGAGCTGGTAAATGTTTTCCTGTCTATGGATCCATATGATGGGGTGTGGGGAAAGGAGCAAAGGGAGATTTTTTTATGCATTCCCAGAGCTCATCCAGCCCAAAGCAGCGTGGGCCATGTGCCAAGAACCAAAAGCACTGGTTAATAAACATGTAAATGTTTGATTTCTCTGTAGGTGACTTCACAGAATGAAACATCAAATTAAACACTAGGTTAATCTTCTTACCGAAGTCCTGACTCCAAGGCTATTCTGACACAAAACCCTCCCACTGGCATCTGCACAGGCATCAGAAGACCAAAGACCAATTTTACCGTATCGACATCACATCCCTTGATTAAATAGATTCATGGAAAGAGTGTATTAACATCCCCAACCCCCCTTTTATGGGTGATACTGGATCAAAATAGAAAGTAGGATGTGTTGTGTGTTTTGTTTTGAGTGGAAGGGAAGGGAAGATCGCTGGTCCCCTCCACAATGCGCCAGGTCAGAGCAGTGGAGCGTGAAAAGCACATTATTAGGTTTTATTCAGCCCACCCTGTGCTGTACGGTACAGCGAGTCTGGGCCCTGGGCTGATGAGACCACAGTGTGGAGCTCATTCTTTAGTGGCAGATTCTTCAGAGCATACTTACTCATTTGTAAGTTCAGCCAATCAACGTATACACACACCTACTATGTGCGAGGCACTGAGTGGTGGTTGGCTCACATTCTAAAAGATATTTCTGACACACTATCCTCTCAGGTGAAACGAGTGGGCAAATAGCCCACATCTTAATGATCTTCATCAGTTGTTTGGATCACAGGGATACCAGCCGTGGCCAAGTATTGCAAGGAATACCTAAACAGATCGGGCAGAGTCTTGAAAATGGGAAAAAACAGAAAGCAAATGGCTTAGCACTGTGTATCTTCCTTTTCTCCAAATCTTTTTTTTTTTTTTGCTCGCATTCCATGCTTAAATCTACTAGCACTTAACCTTAGGAGGTACTCATAAAATATCTGAGATATAACTAATGCACAAATGGACACAAGTAATCAGTTTCATCTGTAAAAGTAGAAAAGCCAGGCTATACCATGATTTCCCAAGGAAAATTCTGAGAACCCTAATTCTTTGAGATATGCCAAGAAAAGGAGGTTCACATGCCATTCATCTTGGGAAATACCACACTCTGTGGCCTCCCACCCCCCTTCAGGAGTCACAGTGCACATTACACACAGTGAAGGATCTGGGAAATCCTTCAATTCAAAGCCTGCTTACTATCCCCAAATCTAGTCAAGCACAGATGCCCCTCACGCTTAACACTTACTGACATCACAGAGAACCAATGTTCTAAGGAAATTCTGGAAAAACACTATCCCAAACGCTTCACTGGTTCAAAAAACATTTATTAAGCCCTTGCAATAATGATATGATGATGATGAAAGAGCCAAAACGGAACGAGTTAGCATTTAATAGGTACAATCCTTGGCATTACTGCCACCAAGATAAATATATGAAACCTGGCTCACAGTGTACAGTCTACTGGAAGAGCCCTGAGAACACATGATCAGTAAAACCAGTATATATAAAAAACCATGTATATGTGTGTACACATACTTGCACACAAGGATGGAGAGCTGGTGAGGACAAGTGTTCCTGGCAGATGGGAAGCAAGAGAGTCCGCTGTGTGTGGATGAATGAAGACAATTTGGTTTTCAAAGTATGGTCCAAGACCCTCTCAAGGGTTACTGCAAGGCCAAAACTATCTTCAACTGTGTTGACATTTGCAATGATGGTACAAAAGCAACGACAGGTAAACCTGCTGGTGCCTTTGCAAAAATCGAGGAGTGGCATCGGACCATATTAGTAGTCACCATATTCCCCACCACCATGCACTCACCATTAAAAAAAAAAAGTCAATTTCATCTAAGAATGTCCTTGATGAAGCAGTAAAAAAGTATTAATTGTATTAAATATTGACCATTAAGTACACATCTTTTTAATATCCCATCTGACAAGATGGTAAGCACTCATAAAGCACTTCTGATGCCAGCCAAAGTGTGATGGTTGTCAGGAAGGAAAAGCACTCATGTGACAGAGCTGCAAGATGGATCAGCCACTCTTTTTCATGAAACACCATTTTTATTCAAAAGAATTAACAGAAAAACTGTGGTTATTCAGACTTGGGTATTTGTAGAAATTTTCTCAAAAATGAATAACATAAGCTGGTTATTTCAAGAAAAACTGATGATGTTTGCTGCTAAAAAAAAAAAATGAGCTTTTGAGCAGAAACTAAAATTTTGAAAAACTTGTATCAGCCACTGTGAGCTTTGAAGCATCCCAATACATATAGACTTTTCAGATGAGTGTGGTAGTAATATTAACAAAAATACTATTTTCCAAATAGCTAAGGTGTGATGTTTCAAAATGCATAAAAGATCCTTCCAAACTGCAAGGTGGACCAACAGATTTTAATGTAACAAAGTATGAAAAGTCCATTGATGGGATATCAGATTCTCCACTGCAACAATCACTTGTCAAGCTCTGTTCAAAGACTATCCACAATTTACTGAAAAGGTCATTAAAACACTCCTCCCTTCTCCAACAAAGTTTCTGTGTAAGGCTGTATTGTCTTCACACAGTTCAACCAACACAACATATTGCAATAGGATGGCTGTAGAAGCTTTAGTGAGAATCCATCTGTCTTCTGAGAAAGCAGGCTTCAAAGAGATCTGGACAAATGTGAAACAAAGTCACTCTTCCATTAAATGTTTTTTATCTTAGAAATTGTTAACTTCCATTAAAAATATTACTTACATCACCATGTAATGGGTTTATTACTGCTATATTTAAGCTAATTGAATAAGTATTTTAAACCTTTTCAATTTCAATTTCTAATATAGGCTGTGAGATTGCTAGATATGGTCCATGTATTTGAAAGTTCTTTGGGGAAATCATTAATTTTTAAGAATTTTGAAAGGTGTTCTGAAACAAAAAGTTTGAGAACGGCTGGTCTCGTGGCCAGGGAGCAGGGAGGCGCAGCAGGTGGTGTGTGGGGAAGAGGCAGCAGGGAAGGACACCCCTGGTCTCCCACACAATGATGAGGTGTTCTGATCTGATCTTACAAGAGCCAGGGAACGGGGTAGAAACCGACCGGGTATGGACAGATCTGCTTTGAGAAAGAGTAGGGACACCACAAAGGGGCCCGTTACTCCAGGAGCATACAATTCCAAAAACAAGCCTGTGTGCTAGGAAGTCAAACTGTAGCACTCTGGAGGTCCATTGTAACAATCGGGAAAAAATGAAAGACCAGTTTCTGTAAGAGAGCAGGAACAGAAAAGTATCACCATTTAATGACAGAAAGGAAAGAAGTGGAGCCTTGCAGAACAGACTGGCAACCAAAACGAGGGAAGGATTCAGTAACAAAGAGCAAGGCTCTTAACATCTAAGGATGCCACAGTCAAGATGCATTTCAGGCATGTTTGGAAAATAAAATAAAAATAAAGGAGCAAAGAGCAATAAACTGCAGCAGTAAAGTGGGGAATGAATATAGCCTGGAGAAGACAAACAGAAGTGTTTAGAAATAAAAAGAGTAGGGAAGAAGGGAAACCAGCTCCCGTTTCCAGAGTGTGCGCTCCACCACCACATGGGCAGGAGCAGATGGGGCAGGAAGCACTGCAGGAGCCCATGAGAGTCCCGCAGCGCCCCCCAGAGGAATGGGAAGGCCGGCCTAGACAGCCAGGCCGCTTGAGCAAGTGGCTCACCCAGGGAGACCTGGATTATACCAACCCAGAACACAGACTGTGTAAAACAGACAAAACACAACTACTGAAAGTTGCTCACAAGGAGCTTACAGTCATTACTAAGTTAAGAAGAAAGAAGAAAGGAGAGAAGAGAGAAGAGGAAGAAGAGAAGAAGTAGTAGAAGTAGCAGTAGTAGTAGTAGTAGTAGGAAGGTAGTTGTAACTGAAATGAGAATGGTGTCCTAGAGAGAACTCCAGCTAGAAGATCTTGGGAAGGTGCTTGAATTCACTGGACCTTGATTTTCTCTTCTGCAACATGAGGAGTCTACTATGGACTTCCCAAAGTTGGGGGTGGGGAGAATAACACATCGCAGACACTCTGAGCACACATCTGGCATATGGCAGATACTCATTGAACAAAAGCTGTAATTATCATCACTGTAGTTATGATATCAGGGCCAAAGCAGAATGTAGAATCGCCATTCACTAAAACTGGCCATGAAGCCCCCCACGTCAAACATCAAGGTTTTAAAAATCACCAGTATATAAGCACAGAGAAAGAATCTGAATGGCTTTGCCCGAGGCTACGTTCACTCAACAGAGGAGAGAACTGCCCTTGACCTTGGTTGGGCCTGGTATCACGGGGCCTGCAGGGTCCCTCTACTAACAAAGGAACACTGTCAAGCACAAAAAGATCCAAGTAGGAAGGGAGGGAAAAAACCAAACCACCTTCCTGAACAGCCAACACTGCTACATCTCCTGACCACCATGATCAGCCCTGATGGAGTGGGGTATGTGGTCATCACTCCTATTTTAGGAACCAGAAGCAGTCCCACGGCTGAATCGCAGAGAAGTAGGGTAGCCAAGGCCTCTATCTGTAGACCTGGGGATCTAGAACTCTTTCACAAGACCACAATGCCCATCCCCACAGGAACTGGAGGGCCCTCCCCACAGATGTGGGCCAGCAGCTCTTCACCCAGTTAGAACAGAATACTGGGAATCCACTGGTTTAAAAGATAATCTCAAACAAACAAATAAGGGATCCCTGGGTGGCGCAGTGGTTTAGCGCCTGCCTTTGGCCCAGGGCGCGATCCTGGAGACCCGGGATCGAATCCCACGTCGGGCTCCCAGTGCATGGAGCCTGCTTCTCCGTCTGCCTATGTCTCTGCCCCTCTCTCTCTCTCTCTCTGTGACTATCATAAATAAATTAAAAAAAAAAAATTAAAAAAAACAAACAAACAAACAAACAAACAAATAAACTCACTCAAGGGGCACCTGGGTGGCTCAGTGGGTAAAGCATCTGCCTTCAGCTCAGGTCATGATATCAGGGTCCTGGGATTGAGCCCTTTATTGGGCTCCCTGCTTCACAGGGAGTCTGCTTCTCCCTCTGTCTGCCTGCTGCTCTCCCTGCTTATGCTCTGTGTTAAATAAATAAAGAGAATCTTAAAAAAAAAAAAAAAAAAACACTCAAAAGATTCTGAACCATCTATAGAAGTAAACATGGTCAATCAAAGAAATGCTTTCTAGAAAGGTCAGATAGGAAAAGGAGAGTAAAGAAGATTTTGATAGATATAGTCAATGCAGTCAAAAATGAGACTCCTGCCTTTCTCTATCATCCCTGGTTAACAGAATCCCCGGGGCCTGGGCTTGTGAGCCAGTTCTACGTGACCCTGCTCCAGAGAGACATCTAGCGAACAAGGAGCCGTTTCTTTATGGATGTAGTAAGTGCTGTGAACTTGCAGGCCAGGTTACCATGCGGCAGGTCATGAAGGGCCTGGCTGAGTCCGAGAGGTGAGGGGAGCACATGCAGAGGCCCCAAGGGGGTCTCAATCCCACGAGACAGAAAGAGCTATAAGGCTTAAGCGGCCAGCAGGAACCAGGCTGCACAAGCCTTGTGAGCGCCCAGACTGTATTTCTCCCCAGAGCATGTGACCCTGCTTTAGAAAAGCAGCATCCAATTTGCATTGTAAAAAGTTATTTCTTGTGGCCGCAGCTCAGAGTGAAAGCATAGATGTCTGTCAAACAGAAACTTTCCAACTTTTTATAACTTATAGAATGAGAAAGACATTTTACTCTGCAACCCAGTACATCTGCACATACACACGCACACACAGAGCCTATGCGAGGCAGGCCAGCCCTCGGCTGGAACCCTGACATTCTCTGTGACTCTAAGCCAGTTTCCTGTTCCCTCATCTGAAAACAGGAATAATAATAATGCCTCCTGCATAGGTTGTTGTGGGGCATAAATTAGCCAATATATGTAAAACCCTTAGCAACTTTAGTAATCTTTTTCTATATGACTATTATTATACACAAATACATGTTTCACAAAATAAAATTCCACCTTACTACATGCACTGCACTCTAATGGTTTCCCATTCTCCTTTCCTTCCTTTTTCCGTCTCCCTTTTTTTTTTTATGATTTTATTTATTTCTTCATGAGAGACACCCAGAGAGAGAGGGGCAGAGACACAGGCAGAGGGAGAAGGCTCTGGCAGGGAATCTGATGTGAGACTTGATCCCAGGACCCTGGGATCACAACCTGAGCCAAAGGCAGATGCTCAACAATGGAACCACCCACGTGCCCATCTCTCTTTTTTTAAGGCTTGTAAATACCCCTAAATTACTTCCAGAACCCAGTAACCAGTAACTGGAATCATTAGCTACAGCTGGAATTGGTGGCTTGGGCTGGAGTGGTGGCAGTGGAGAAGCAGGAGGGGACAGAGCTAACAGGACTCCATGACAATCAGATACAGGGGTGAGAGAGAGGGAAGTGGCACAAGGGCTCTCAGGCTCTGATGATGGTGCCATTTCTGAGACAGGGAAGCCTGGGGAGGTGCAAGTGTAAATCTGTGGGAGGACAGAGATCAGACTCGTGAGTCTAGATACTCTCTTTCCGTCTAGACTTTCCGCCTGGAGGAGGATTTGGGTGGGGGTGACGGAAGGAACCTTCCCTGAAACACTTCACCAAGCAGGGACCCATGCAGAGAAATTTCACATCAGGACTGCAGATCCTAATAAAGAAGGCATTCTTACAGACTGTGCTCGGAGAGGTGGACAGCTTTCGTGAACCAAGCACAGCACCAAGTCATTGATGGAGGAACGTGGGGACTTGGGACTCCTGCCAATGCCTTTCCTTATCTGATCAACATGAAGCACTAATCACATTTGATTAGAGGCCATGTGCCCATCTGTTTCCTCCACTAGGCGAGCCACTTCGAGGCAGGGACCACCCTGCCTCAATCTTTCTCCTCCCCAGGCCTCCCTAGCATGCTGCCCTGCCTGCTGCCTATAGTAGGTGTTCAACAAACATCCACCGAATGAATGCTGGTGATTCCACACAGTAAAATTCCCAAAAAGGCCACTTATGTTGCAGGAAACTAAGATAAGGCACAGCAAATGGGGGGGGAGGGGACAGAATTTACTGGGAGAATTCTGATCATTGAAGGGTGCGCGCCAACAAAAAGCCAACTGTTCACAGAGAAAATGAATTTTCAAGAAAATGTTAAACTCTGTAATGTGCGACGGGTATGGATCTTCATCACCATGACCAGAAACACAAAGCAGGTCTGTGATGGAGTCAGGAAGACAAAGGAATATAAAACAGGGAAAATGAAGCATAATAGGTATATATCATCTGGCCTCTTCCAGAGAGCACCCTGAATGTTCAGTTCTTGGCCTCTCTTCTCTTGCCTCTTCCCCCCATCAGCTCTAGGCCTTCCGGTGATGCCTCTCTGTTTCCAATCCTCTACCATCCTTGACAGCCCAACACCTGTTGTGTTACGTGTTTCTTTCTCTAAATACATAACTTGTTTCCCCAGGAGACAGGAACAGTGGTTCCTCACATTCTGATACACTGCACCTCACCTCTGGCACAGACGAGGCACCCCATGGTGGTTGATAAATTGATTTTTACCCTGATTATTTAATTTTGTCATTAAATGCCAAATCCAGACACATATTTTCTAGTCTTACCCCCTTTAGTGGCAACTGTTACTAACACTAGGATTTTTAATAGTAGCAGCCACATTTATCCAGCACCTACCACATATAAGACATGGCTAAGGACTGTAAACACATCTTCTCTGGTAACTCTCAATCTGCAGGGTTGGGATTATTATTCCCATTTTACAAGCGGCAAGATTGAAGCTCAAAGACAATACAGGTTAGCAAGTAGCAACACCAGGATTCAAACCCAAGGCGACCTAACTTCAAAGTCAAATAAATGCACACTCTAGAATTTCAGCACTAGTTTTTCTAGCATGGAAATGTAGGGAACAGCCCATCTGATATGGAGTCCATCCTCAGTGCTCACCAAGACATGATTAGAGCTCACCTCAGAGAAAGCTTTTTTTAGATCTGAAAGGGCCCTAACTGATCAACACCCATTCATTCACTGCCTATGAATACCTAAATCGGGCCAAGCTTGTTTTAATTCTGTGATTTAAAAAAAAAAAAAAAAGGAATATGCTAACAGCATCATTTGTTTCTAAAAGAACATTTAAGGGACGCCTTGGTGGCTCAGTGGTTGGAGTGTCTCTGCCTTTGGCTCAGGTCGTGATCTCAGGGTCCTAGGATTGAGTCCTGCATCAGGCCTGCTTCTCCCTCTGCCTATGTCAATGCCTCTATGTCTGTCATGAATAAATCAAATCTTTAAAAAAAAATTTTTTTAAAAAAGAACATTTTAAGTTAAACGAAGAAACAAACAGCATTCAGAACAATCAGCTCATCAGTGTCAAATAGTTAATAAAATAATGACACAGCTTGTCACAGCCCCCCTGCCTCCAATGTTACCATCCTCCCCAAAGTTTTCACACACGTGTTCTTTCATCTGAACATTCCAGTACGTGTGAGCCAACTATTGTTACCATTGTACTCATGAGAAAAAAGGTGAGCTAAGAGAAGCTCAGTGACTGCTGAAGATCACAACACCTATTTTTTGGGACCCTTGGTTATAGGCAACTAAACAAAGCACCTCCAGTGAACTGAGGCAAATGAGCAACTTTACCACAGGAAGGGCAGGTGGCAGCTGGGGGTTCCCAGAAGAACACATTCCTCTCTCTGCTTCTCTGCCTGCGGCTTCCTCCTACCCCCCAACAGGCCAGCTCTCTCCTCCAGACCGGAAACCAGGGCCACCAGAGTTCAAGACCCCCATTCCCATTTCACCACGTCCGAGGGAAAAGCTCTTGGGCCTCCAGTTCAAAACGTCCAAGACATGGGCTTGAAATGATGTCTACTAGGCCTTTCTGCTCCCCTCTGACCTACACTGGGTAGTAGGTACAAGGGGATAGATGGCAGCTTCTCCAAAGACATCTCTCCATTAAATTGTCTCCCTTCTCCAACACCCAATATCTTTGATCTGACTGAGAAGTCCACAAGTAGCAAAACCAGTTCCATGCTTTTCTTTTGTATTTTCCATGTAGAAGGCTGCCTTCCATTCACTTGGGTATAGGATGTTCCTGTACTATGGAAAGCCCCACGTTAACATCCAATTCCATGGCTGCAATTACTGTCTTGGAGTCTCTGAGACCCCTGGGCCTCACAATAAATTGTTCTTTCACCAAAACAAACAAACCCCTCAGAGAGAGCCCTGACTGGCCTAGCCAGGTCCACCAATGGTCCACCAATGGCACAGGGGGCCAATCAGGAAGGACATTTAGGCAGGCCCAAGAGTGGAGGAAGGAGAAGCAGTTCTCCAGGAGTGGCAGGGAGTGGGGGGTGCCAATTCCAAAAGAAGTAAGGGAATTAAACAGATTAAATATCAAAACTAAGTGGAAGTCCTATACACACATGACTAAGCCACTGCTCTTCAGACCCAAGTCCAGTGATCCTCTTTCTACACCAGGGCTGACATTATCTGGCCATAAACTGTGAAGTGACAACAGAAAAGAACACTACATAACAAGGTGCTAACTGCATAGTAAAGAGGTTTAGCACAAAAACATCAGAGAGAGAGATCAATGTGCCCATTTCCATTGAGTAATGTCCTAAAATTTGAGATCTCCATTCCACCATCTCATGCTAGAAGAGCTGAAAACTGTATTTCTTCATTGGTGAAAGTCACCAGCTCCCCTCCACCCCCACACCTCCCCTCTGCCCTTACAGCTGAGTGATCACAGCCTCTCCTTAGGTCCGGGTATACTTGTTCCTCTGCGCTGCTGGAAGGTTCACCTGGGCCCAGATGATGACTAAAGGTCCCTTCTTCTGAGGAAAGAAGCAGGACTCAGAAACGCAAACCAAGCCTACGAAGATGCACCCAGTTGCCCAACACTCTGCAGAGACTGGAGGCAGGCACGGCAGGGTGAGTGCTCAGCCCTCAGAGGAAGCTTGCTCACATCTCAGGAAGCAGAGGCGAGGAAGGGAAGTGGGCAGGGGGTACTTCTCCAGCACTGCCTCCTTAAACTGCTACAATTCACTCAGGGTTCTTTTTCTCCTTCTTCTTGAACTTAATCAAGTACTGCTGTAGCTTTCACTCATTGCCAGGCACTTCTCGAAGTATTTCACAAACATTCCTTGTTTTAGTGGGTGTGGAGGTGAACTTTCACCAGCTTCACCAGCTGCAAGGGAAGGGGTTACAGACTCCTAAAAGGACCCAGGTTACAGGATTTTTTCCCCTCCTTTTCTCAAAAGTCTAAGCAAAACCTAGAGGGCTTATATCAATTCTCATTTCTCCACCTCCAGCATCTTGCGTCTCTCCCTGAGTCCACCTCATTCTCTCCTTCCACAGAAATGAAAACAGACCGGAAACTGCTCTTCAGACTCCAAATCTAAAGTTAATTAAATTAATGAAAAGCTAATATCTATCTATTAAGCACTTACTGGGTACTAAACACTTTCTATACCTTATCTTGCCTAACTCTTGTCACGTTCCTATAAGGTGACGCCTGCCTTTCAGCCCACTTTACAGAAGTGGGAACAGGCCAAGGGAGGGGAGGCAACCCTCTGGGCCACCATCCCAACAGGCCACTAAACTGGCAGCTGCGATGGGGGAGGGGCAGCGATGATGGACTGTGCATCCCTACTTGGGTCCATACTAAAGGCCTCAGTGGAGTACCACTATTGTGTCGCTAGAAAATCTACCCTTGAGAAGAACACATGTGGGCTGTCTCTCCAAAAAAATTTTTTTAATATTTTATTTTATTTATTTATTTAAGAGAGAGAGCGAGAATAAGACAGCATAAGCAGGGGGAGTGGCAGGAAGAGGGAGAAGCTGCTCCCCACAGAGCAGGGAGCCTGATGCAGGACTCGATCCCAGAACCCCAGGATCACAACTCAAGCTGAAGGCAGGCACTCAACTGACTGAGCCACCCAGGGGGCCCCCAAAGTTTTTTTTTTTTAACTTGAGGCAAAATTTACATAACATAAATTAACCATTTATGGTAAAGTGTTCAACTCAGGGGCATCTAGGACATTTATAATGTTGTACAACCACTGCCTCTACCTAGGCCCAGAATATTTCCATCACCCCAAAAGAAAACTCATACCGTTTGGGGGTCAAACCCCATGTTCCCCCTCCCCCAGCCCCTGGCAACCACCCAGTGGTGATTTGGATTTGCCTACTCTGGATATTTCACATATATGGACTCATACAATATTTGGCCCTTCGTGTTTGGCTTCTTTCTCCTATAGCATAATGTTTTTGAGGTCTCTTCACAATGTAACAGATCTGTAATTCATTCCTTTCTCTGGCTGAGTAATATTCCGTTGCATGGATATACCACACTTTAGCCATTCATCTGTGGATGAACATTTGGGTTGTCTTCACTTAAGTCCTATGAACAGTGCTACTATGAACATTCGTAAAAAAAAAACTGAAAGCAAATACAAAACCATAGTGAGATCAAAGAATTTTAAAGACAGATGTTCTTCTAGTCTCACCCCACTTTTGAATAAGTTCAAATCTGGACAAAAGGAACCCAAACAGCATACTTCCGTTTGAACATCAAGAAGAGATAATTAAGATACACAATTCTACCAAGCAATTAACACGGATTGCCTGTCTCCACAATATGTTTAACAACAAAATCACACCTAAACCGGGCCTCCACTGAAAAACCCATGTTGTCAGCTATGAGATTTTTAAACCAAAGAAAACAGCTCAGAAGACCCAACATAGGCCATTAACCAGGAAGGCTCTCTGTTATCAGGGAAGACTGGATTCTCCGCTCTGGCTCTCATTTTTAGTAAAACTACTACTTTACTTTGGAAAGATATAAGACCCTAATGACAAAAAGTCAGCACTCTTTATAAAACAGTCTTGTCAAATCATACGTCTTTGGGGCAATGTAAATCAAAACAACCGGACATTACTACACACTTATTATATTAAAACAGCCAAAATCCAGAACACTGACAATACCAAATGCTGGCAAGGATGTGGAGTAACCAGAATTCATACTCATTGGTAGTGGGAATCCAAAATAGTTTGGCACTGGAAGACAGAAGACAGTTTGACAGTTTCTTACAAAACTGAACATACTTTCACCATATGATACGGCAATCACACTCCTTGGTATTTACCCAAAAGATATGAAAACTTATGTTCACACAAAAGCCTGCACATGGATATTTACAGCAGCTTTATTCAAAACTGCCAAAACTTAGAAGCAACCAAGATGTCCTTCAGCAGGTGAATGGATAAAGAAACAGTGGTATATCCAAACAATGGAATAATATTCAGCACTAAAAAAGAAGTGATCTATCGAGCTATGAAAACACATGGAGAAATTTAAAATGTATATTACTGCATGAAAGAAGCCACTCTGAGGAGGCCTCATACTGCAATTCCAACTCTATGACACTGTGGAAAAGGCAAAATATGGAAATAGTAAAAAGATCAGTGGTTGCCATGGGTTGGGAGGAAGGGCAAGATGAATAGGTTGGGAACAGAGGATTTTTAGGGCAGTGAAAATACTAGATATAGGGCATTGGTTGAATATATGTCCTTGTGTACTCTGTCCAAATCCTTAGAATGTACAACACCAAGAGTGAATATTAAGGTAAACTACGGATTCTGGGTGATGACATGCCAGTGTGTAGGTTCATCAGCTGTAACAAGAGTACTGCTCTGGAGGGGGTGCTGATAATGAGGCCGGCCACGTAGGGGGGAGGCAGGCGGGGGTATGTGGGAAATCTCTGTACCTTCGGGCAATACTGCTGTGATCCTGACACTGCTCTGAACAAGCAACATCTTAATTTAAAAAGAAACTATGTCCCATCCTCTAAAAGAATATTTCTCATCAGCTCTAAACCATGAGTACTACTTTAAGAATGACCTGCTAGAGGGGGGCACCTGGGTGGCTCAGTCAATTAGGCGTCTGCCTTCGGCTCAGGTCATGAGGCTGGAGTCCCAGGATCGGGCCCCACACTCGGCTCCCTGCAGAGAAGGGAGTCTAAACCTCTCCCTCTGCCTATGCCTCTGCCCCTCCTCCGGCTCCTTTTCTATCTCTCGAATAAATAAATAAAATCTTTCAAAAAAGAAAAAAGAATGTCACACTGGAAACTTAGTCTGGGGGCCAAGGGAGAGTAAGGCGAGCATAAGAATCAACCCAGGACACACACCCTCTCTCCGTATCTGGTCTCTGAGCAGCTTTCGCCAGGCGGACAATCAGCAATGATCTTAACTGGGAAGACAGTGGCAAGACGGGAACACAGAGGGACTATACCTAAAGAGGACACGTTGGCACCTTTAAATTAAGTGAAGAAGCAAGCAGCTCTCTGAAGGACACGGTAAGCCAACTGCAAATGACAAAACCTCATCTTCTGATACAAGCAAGGCACCAACATGACAGGGACGGCTGGCGAATCAGGTGCAGGGCCCGCGCGCTGGCAGCATTTGCTGGGCAGGTGTTCAATTAGGCAGGAAGTGAGCCGAAAACAGCTCAATTAATTCATTGTGCATGCTTGTCCCCGGGAACAAGGAGATAAACCTCAAACGCCAGTGGCAGGCCAGAGATGAACTCCACAGCTCCACTTTTTGCAAAGGTCGGGGCGAGCAGAGATGCACATGCAAAATATAAAATTACAGCGAGATGAGCTCTGGCAAGCTCTTGAAAATTTCGGCTAGCGCCAAAGGCCAGAAAGGAAAACAAAGTGAGAAAGTGGTTTATTACAAAGCAAAAAAGTCATCCCTTGCTCACGAGCAGCTTTCCCTGGTCAACCTCAGGCACAGGCAGCCCCGTTGCTTGGGTTGGGGAAGGTGGAAAGGACAAACAGAATTAAAAAAACAATGGCAAAGGGAAAGGATCCCCCTTACCTTACCAGCCCCCCAGGTGGGAGGCTGTGCCCAGATGAGGCTTACTTCCAGCCCACCAGGCATACCCATGGTCTGAGTCCACTAGGAAAAGCATAGAAGAGCCTAGAGTTGTTAGGCAGAGGCTAGGGAAAGGAAGACTGGCTGAGAATATAAAGTCAAGGGAAGAAAAACAAAGGTCATGAGGACAAACATCCACCAGGCAGAGGGCTACAGGTCCTTAACAGAAAGTGGGGTCTCACCCCACCCCCGCTGGCAGCCAGCATCACATCCTGAGGCCTCAGAAGAAATAGAACATGCAGCACACAAAGCAGAGCAGTCGAGCTCGGAGTCTGAAGCATCTGGGCCTCTCCCTTGTTTTAGAGAAAATAATACTGAGGTTTGGCAACATATCCAAGCCCAGCTATGAGCAATGGCAGAGTCAGGTCTATAATCCCAGTCTCCTGAAAGCCCTTCCACTGATAACATCAGTGCTCACGATGATGAGGACCACGATGATGATGTGAGCTGAAGAGTTCATACGCAAAAATGACCAAGAGGGCTTTACATTTATCATCCAATTAATCCTCCACAAATTCACAGGTGGTGGTACTATTATTAGCCCATTTCACAGATGCAATGCAGAGAGGTGAAGGTACTTGCCCAAAGTCACACAGCACAGGCAGATTTATGACAACATGGATGAAGCTGGAGGGTATTATACCAAGTGAAAGAAGCCAGACACAGAAAAATAAATCCTGTATGGTCTCACTTATGTGTGGGATGGAACAAAAAGTCAAGCTCGTAGGAGCAGAGAATAGAATGGCCCTTGCCAGGGGCCGAGGGGTGGGGTGAACAGGGAGACGATGGTCAAAGAGAACAAGCTAAGTTATAAGTCTAAGTTCTAGGGGTCTAACGTACTGCTCAGTGACCACAGCTGGTAACACTGTATTGTATACTTGAAATCCGCCAAGAGTAGATCTTAAGTGTTCTCACCACACAAACAAAAAAGTGGTAACTGTATGAGCCAATGGATGTGTTACTTAATTGGCTGTGCTCATCACTTCACAGTGGAGATGTATATGAAATCATCAGTTGTGTTCCTTAGATATATACAATTTTATATAGGCTGGCTGGAAATGTAGGTCTAGCTGAAGTCTGTGCTCTCCACTATGGCACCTGACCCTCCAAACAAGGGAGAAAGCCACAATTCCAACTAAAATATACACCTGAAACTTTCAATCACCGAATAATTTTTAGTGTCTTTCACCCTCCCCTCTCAAGATACAAAATCAGCACTAAGGGATGGATATAAAGGACAAAAATGTTTTAACTTTGGGGTAGAAAGATAGCTACACGACAGAAGTAAACAGACTTGGCCTTGAAAAGCAGGGCTAATGACAAAACCAAGTCTCTCTGGGCTTTTGCCCAGTGTCCTATACCTTGAGAACGTCATGTATTTACTTTCCTACAGCTCATTCTAACTGGGCCGTGGTGCTGCTGGGCCCAGTTGGCAATTTCAGGTAAACCAGGATTTACCTGATCTTGGAACTTTCCCTGAACACGTCACGACTACTGGACCCATAAGCACCTATTTCATCACATACGTGGCTATGTTCCATTTCAGTAAATAATCAGTTGCCTCTCTCTGTGTGTGTAGAGCACGCATAGTTGAAAACAACAAAACTTGTAACATAAAAAAAAAAAAAACTCTTGCTTTTTGATTAAATAAGACACCTAGCTTTTCTAAGAAATGTCGTTTATATTATCAGATTCCACGATGATAGTCCTAGCTCACTGCACACGGGAGATACTCTTGTTTTCTCTAAACAACAAAACCAGAGCACCTCCCTGCATGCACAGACATCAGCTCCACTGCAACAGCCCCTTCCTGTCCCTGCACGACCAACCACAGGCTCGGGCTTCTCCAGCCATCACGGATGGAGCTCCAGCAGGGGCTTCCTGCAATGCACCTGACGTGAGGCACGAAGTCTCTCTTACTAGTCACCATAAAAACAAGGGCAGCGCACAATGCTTCTTAACCGCTCAGCAGATGCTTCTCAGGTGCCAAGCCCTGGGCCAGAGGCCCTGAGCTCGACTTCTCTCTTCTGATCCTCACCATACCCGAGGCAGGCACCCTGATTAGCCAAGCTTAAAGATGGGGACGGGGAAGCTAAGTAGGGTTAAAGAAGTGGCCCAAAGCTATGCACTTGGCCACGGCACGCCCAGGATGCAAACCCAGCTCCTCAACTTCAGAGCCTAGCACTTCACTATCACATGCTTGGCGTCTCAGCTTTTCTCCTCACACGCAAAGCACGGGAAATAGCACGGCCCTCGTCTCCTGTGAGGACAGCACAGGACGCAGCCTGACCCCTTCCAGTCTCAAGGAAGAAAGGAGAAACGCAGTAAGTTCTCCCAGATGGAGGGATAGGCCAACCACATACTCGGTCGACACTGGGTTAAGGATGCGGGAAACAGAAAAAGAGAAAACAGACCCCTGCCCCCAAGCACCTTACAGTCTAACCTGTAATGATCTAAACTATAATCCCTATCTCTCTAGGACATGTTTGACCATGACCCCCAGGCAGAAATGGATTTCCATCGTGATCGGGGGCTCACACATCAGCCTTACCATCTGTGATGTCCTGATAGTTTTTACTCTGTCCTTTTCCTTTTCATTTCTTTATGTGTCAACCCACTAAATTGATTCTATGACTATGGATCATGGCTGATAGCTTGAAAAGCCCTGTTCTGGAAATGCCCCATTTTCACTCTAATTTAAAAAAAAAAAAGTTAGAAAGTTCTTCCTTGGATCTAATTTAGGTTTCTAGGGCTGTCAGGTTAATTAAATTTGTAAGGCTGGATACGACCTCAGGAGAGAGGTGCAGTGTATCAGATTAGTTAGGGGCCAGGAACCTGGACGGACTGGCCGACTTGTTAGTGAGGCGACTTTTCCAGATCTTGACCTGTAAAATAGGGAGAACACCACTCATGCCTTGGGCTCATTACAAAGCACCTACCTGGTGCTGGTTTTGGGGTCTCTCAACAGAGGCAGCGTGGACAGGAGGCCAGCCTGGTCTGTGGGACCCCCCCCCCGCCCCGCCCCGGGCAGGACTCCAGCCTTCTGGGCCCCTTGCAGCTCCCTACACCCGCTGGCGGTTCAGAGCCAACTCTGCAAAACCAATGGCTGCTGCTGCCCGCAGCCTTCTTTCTACAGCATCAAGTAAGTGATCCCAGTTCCCCCAAATCTTTCTCTTTTTTTTCTTTTTTAATTTTTTATTTATTCATGAGAGACTCAGAGAGAGAGGCAAGACACAGGCAGAGGGAGAAGCAGGTTCCCCACAGGGAGCCCGATGAAAACTTGGTCCCAGGACCCCGGGATCACAACCTGAGCCAAAGGCAGACGCTCAACCACTGAGCCACACAGGCGCCCATATCCACCGTGCTCCTCACAGAGTACGACACATAAGATGCCTAGGCTATCACAAGGCATGGACCAAGTCCCTGCCCCTGCAGAGCTTCCCATTGAGCTGAGCAGATGGACAAATAGGTAACTGTCACCCACTGTACCAAATGCTGTGGCTGAAGCCTGGACGCCCAAGCAGGGAGCGGTTCATGCTGGACAGTCCTGTGCTTAATCCTACTTGCAATTCTTTTAGTAAGAAAAACCACAGCTTGCAAATTTCTCATTTATAATGCATTCAGATTGAGAAACCACCACTACCACCACCATGCCAAGACCTTGAAGAAAAGCATCCTGTGGGCACCCACCTCAATGAGGTCTGCCAGGACTCCAGGTCTATCTCCCTGATGGGGCTGCAGAAGCAGAGGTCTGTGGCAGCTGCAAGTCACAGTGGGTTAAAGACAGAACATAATAAACCATTCATTGAGTCCTGAGTGATTTTATGTACATTGTCTCATTTATATCTTTCAGATATTAGTATACTCCAATTTCTAGGATACAAACTCAGGCAGATTAAGTAAAAAGGCTGGAGAGAAATCAGGATGGGCCCAGGCACTCCTGGCAGGGAACCGCACCATAAACCAGCCAGCAGGGACAGTATCTGAGGAGGAGGTTCTCTCGCTTTCAGAATACAATGGATTTTAAATAAACACCTTCTCTGGTGTTTCCTACTAAACTTCCAGAGGAAGCTATGGGGTGTGCTACCTAAAAGTCTCAGGTCTGTGGCATCCCTTGAGAATCCGTATGTGTAAAATGTGGTGACAATGGCCTGCTGGGGGTACTCAATGAGGCAATGCCTCTGCCAAGCACCCAAACATTCCAACATGCCAGCAAATATAAATGACCATGGGCAGCAGCATTACTGCCAGGACTCTGTGAGTAGCCTAGGGGGAAGGCACTGTAGAGAAGGACACAGCAAACATACACCTAAACCTGTGTTTACTCCTCAAAAACAGAGAGAGCATGGAATACCAAAGATGGGGGAATATTCCAGTCAACAGCTGGTACGTACAGGCGAGGTGGCTAAAAGACTCCATTACCACCTGCACTATCTGGTGGAGCTCACCATCTCCCTGCACTCACCCAAGGCCTCGGGTAAGAACACCTAGAGATAAAGAGGGAAATACAGGAAAATCCAATGAAGAGTAAAAACTGAGAATCCCGAGCTCCAGTGACATCTGAGTGACAGCTGAAGACATAACTCCAGTTCTGCCCAGAAGCTGCTTTGAGTTGGGGGACCCATCCCCAACACCCACAGCTGGGAAGTCACATCTCGCCTGGGAAGAGACTGGGGAGCTGCTCCCACGCTCCCCTGCTCCCAGCCAGGATGTCTTCCATCCCCAGGGCTCCTGAAACCAGTGTGGTGTGGGACAAAAGGCCAGACTCTGCTTAGAAGACACTGGGTATGGGGCACCTGGATGGATCAGTGGTTGAGCATCTGCCTTTGGCTCAGGTTGTGATCCCGGGGTCCCACATCGGGCTCCCTGCAGGGAGCCTGCCTCTCCCTCTGCCTGTGTCTCTGTCTCTTGTGTGTCTCTCATCAATAAATAAATAAAATCTTTTAAAAAAAAGACAACAATGGGTACAAGTCTCTGGCCTTGCTACTTACACACTTGGACTATGAGCAAATTACTGCACCACTTTGATTCTGTTTCCTCACCAATAAAACGGACTCAATAATGTCCATTTCCCAAGGTTGTAGTGAGGATTAAGTGATGTAATGTATGCAAAAGGCTCTGCACACAGTAAACTGGCAACCCACTGCCATTACTAAAATAAGCTGAAGCCAATTCATACTGGGTAAAAATTAAATCAGATTTTTGTTTTAAAGATTTTATTTACTTATTTGAGAGCAAGAGAGACTGAGACAACACAAGCAGGAAGAGTGGCAGAGGGAGAGGGAGAAGCTGACTTCCCACTGAGCAGGGAGCCCGATGTAGGACTCGATCCCAGGACCTGGACCTGGGACTCACGACCTGAGCCAAAGGCAGATGCTTACCCAGCTGAGCCACCCAGGCGCCCTCAATTAAACTGGATTTCTTAAAAGAAAAAAAGGTTTCATGAAGTTAGCAAGGATCAACAGTTTTCAGAAAATTCAAAGAATCAGGGTGGAAACCAACCATACACCCGTGGCTTCCTGAAGGTTTCTGAAACCTCTCCACCGACGGCTCTCCTACAGGAATACAGGAGGGGAGCATCTCATTACCTCCAGACTCTTCACACTTTATAGATACACTGCACAACCAACCAGAGAGCGCTTCCTGCCAACCTCCCCAACAAACAAGTCGGACAGGATCTGATCCGGAAATTAAATGGCCATGCAGCCCAGCCACGTATGCTTCAAAATAGATACCCGTGACCTACTTCGTCTTTGAGCACCGTGCTCAAAGCCAGAAGCAAGTGGCTGCTGAGGCAGGGCCACTGACTTCAGCAGATCCTGCACCCCTAGATTTCTGGTTGCATGAAACATGCACTGATACAATAATGACTCAAAAGACTGTCTTGGGGGTGGCCAGACAGAAACCCTGGACACAGAAGTCCTGCTAGCAGCTGCTCACCTCTGGCCTGCCCCAACAATGCATTTTCATTCATTTGCACTAGATGCTGCACCTCTAGAGACAGTCACTTGTCAAGCTACCTGTCCTCGCCCTCATACTGTATCCTGAGGATGTGCATCTTTCCCTATAAATAGTGGCTTTTTTGAGAGTGAGGCCCCACCTTTATCCTGAGATTGCACCCAGGGTCCTGCACAGAGCAGTGTCTTAGTGTGGGGAGAACAAGCATGGCATCTACCATGAGAAGGTGAGCTCCTGCCCCCACCCCGACCTGCACGACCTCCAGATCCCAGCCTGCTCCTATGCTTGGCCGCTCAAGATCAGATGACAGAAAGACAGACTGGTGTCTGCTGTAAAGACAGGGAAGACAGACAAGCCCAGAAACATGGCTAAAAAATGATCTCCGACATGACAGTTCATTTCACCTGAGATGTGAGTCTCAGGGAGGGTAAATCCAAGGACCTTGAAAGAGACCCATTCTAGAAAATCTCAGAGCATCCCAACCTATGGTAGTAGGCAAACAGTGGAACGCTGTTCTTCACCAACTAAGCCATGGTGGAGGAGACAAGCTGATGGCCAAAGCAAAAGACAACAAAGCGAAGCAACCCTGCTACTCTTCACCTTCAAATCCATCCCCGTCAGACCTTCTGGGTCAGCCCTAGACACTCCCCTCTGCCATGGCATATTCAAAATTCCCCTCCTAGGGGCACCTGGGTGGCTCAGTGACTGAGCATCTGCCTTCAGCTCAGGTTGTGACCCCGGGGTCCTGGGATCGAGGCTTGCATTGGCTCCCCGTGGGGAGCCTGCTTCTCTCTCTGCTAGGTCTCTACCTCTCTCTGTGTCTCTCGTTAATAAATAAAACCTTCAAAAAAAATTCCCATCCTAGAAACTGCCTGACAACCCCTAGTTCACCTAGCACTTTCCCCCACATCTTGAACATGTCAACATCTACAATTGTGGAAGGCAAGCAGAACAAGCCCTTTTACCACCCACTTAGAAATGAGGACACTGAGGACAAAGCATGTTGACCACACGGTGACATAAGCACAAAAGCACAGACCTTTGAACTCCAAGCGCAGACTAGATGAAGCCAGGTATCTGAGCTCCAAGCCACTGCTCTTTCCAGGGCACCCCTCTCTGAGCACCTTCTGGAAAAGTCTAACACCCAACCCTTCCCAACACAGTAGCCCACACGCTTCAACCTTCATCAGCCCTCATGTCCATCAACAGATGGCCCCCTGCGTCAGCCACATGTACACCGAGCCAGGCTCATCAGCCACCTCCATGACAAATAGAGACCTAACCCTAGGACTTCCAGAGGAGAGACGCACATGAGCAGGCTGGTTTTCTGCAAATATGCAGTGAGTGTGGGGCAGGGTAAGTAACCATAGGTCCCCAACAACCACTAACCAGAAATCCCAGAGCTCTGAGTCTCAGGGTCCTGGGTTCAAATCCTATCTCTGGAACTACTTAATCTCTGTGACCCGAGGCAAGCAACTTTGTTTTCCTAGTTTTAGCTTCCTTGTTTATAAAATTGATGAACTTAAAAAAGAGAGAGAGAGAGAGAGAGAGATCCCACAGTGAATGTACTTAATGCCACAGAACTATATATTTAAAAGTGGTCAGAAAGGCAAATTTCATGTTATATATATTCTACCACAATTTTAAAAATAGGTTAACATTTATATCTTTTTTTTTTTTTAATTTATGATAGTCATACAGAGAGAAAGAGAGAGAGGCAGAGACACAGGCAGAGGGAGAAGCAGGCTCCATGCACCGGGAGCCTGATGTGGGATTCGATCCCGGGTCTCCAGGATCGCGCCCTGGGCCAAAGGCAGGCGCCAAACCGCTGCGCCACCCAGGGATCCCAACATTTATATCTTTTAAAAAAGGATCTTCTAGATTTCTAGTGAGAAATAAGATATAGTGGCAACTTCTTACAGGTTTTATCACATATTAAATCCTAATTTATTATAGTCATTTTAATAGTTTTTATTATGAAGACAATACACTTAAAAATTTCCTGTTATTCCACAATCCAGGGATAATTTCTGAAAAGTTCTTCCCAGTATTTCTCCCATGCATGGACATTTCTAAATTGGGAATGTAAAATTTACATAATTCTATAGTGGTGATCCATTCTTTTCTGCCTTACTGGTAACTGCAAAAACAATTTTCACAACACCACCCAGAAATAAAAGGGCTTTGTTCAAGGCAAGGAGGAAAAGTTGCATGAAACTTGAGATGGGAACAGGAACTCATGTTGGACTACTGGAGACACCTGCTTCCAGAGCCAGGGTAGAAATTTATGCCCAATCCCCTGCCACCTGTTCTTTTCCCCATCAAAGTTCACCCAGAAAGTAATCACTCCAGGGGTCTGACCAAGCAGGCCAAAGGCCATGCGGTTGCCCTGTGGAAGCTCTGCATGTGTCAGGCTCTGGGGGACAATGAGTTCATGTTCCTGCTGGCCCCCGAGGGGAGATGGTGCAGACAAATCACCCCAGGACCTCTGCATCCCAGGGCAAGGGCAGGGTGGAGGCAGGACGGCATCAGGGGACGAGAGCTGAGAAGGGAGACACTCATCCCCACCATTTCAACCAACTCCCAGGTCAAAGATGAGGCCAGTAAGGCCCAAGGAAGCAAGTGATGTTCCCAAGGCCAAAGCAAGGAGCCCAGGCCCAGCAGACTGAGCTCTGAGGGCCGCAAGCCTGCTCCCAGCCCAGCAAAAGAGGTCAGGGCCTGCAGCCAGCAGATCCTGCCCACCAACAAGTATTTATTTACTGCGTGCTTGGGGCCTGTCAGCACAGAGGTAAAGCCCCACCACCCCCACTCTTCCCCAGGGCACAGGACAAGGAAGCGGTTTCATGGGAACAGCCTGTCTGGCTCCCACTCTTAGGCAAGGCTTCTGCTTCTCACAAGCCAGACTCCAGACTTCCTGGGGGTGCTACCTGAGTCAAATCTTCCCATAATGTCTGGCAGAGAAGGCCACACGATTTCAAAGGCAGCTCCTCTCAGGAAGTCCTTTTGATGTGCTAGGGGAAGCAAGCTCCCCCAGAAATAATTCTGGGGGAAGAATTACAATCTCACAAAATACATTTATGCTCATTTTCTAGCCAAGAACAGTTCTCCCAACTTTCATTGTGTATGGGTGTACATTTTGTTTGGGGGAGAGCCCTGGGGGGTGATGGGGGAAATCTGTGAGTGATGCCCAATGGCGGCTCCTGGAATCCTACAGAAGAGCAGCTACTCCCGGCCCTGGGGAATTCGATTTCCATCTCTGCTCACACAGAATTATCTTCTCAAGTGGTGCTTTCCCAGAGGGGTGACACCGCCGGAGGCCTCCTAGCTACCCTAGCAGGTAGAGGCCGGGAAGAGGCCCTGAAATCAGGCCCACCCACGGCCCACTTCTCTGGAGCCCTCATCACAACCCTGCCAGGCCCTTTCCTTCCAAGGCCCAAAGAGGAAATTAAATGTCAGCCAGATAAGGAGATTTCCCTTCAGCTCTGATGCCAAGAATCCAGAGTATGATTCCCCCAGCCACCCCACAAACCGAACCGGCACAGGCCTCAGGCCCTCAGGCCAAACGTGTTGAAGCCAGGCCACCGGCAGGGGTTCCTCTTCAATGATATTCAGAGGGCAGGCCTCATGTTCTCACGGCAAACAAGAACGGCGGGTTAACCTTTGGAGGCCCGGTCCAGAGCTCCCGAGCGGCAGGAGAGCCGGCCAGCCGCAGGGCGAGGACTGCGCGTCCGTACGAGCTCACCCGCGCTCTCCACAGGTACCTCGGGGGCAGGCCGCCTGGCCCTGTGTTTTCAAGGCCAAGTGCGGCCTGCTGCCCAGGGGAGCTGACTCGACGCTTTTCACAGCGTAGTGACTTTATCCACAGAAGGATCCGGGGAGCTAAGCACACTGAGCTCACACTGACCTCAGCATTTTCTAAATCTGCCAGGGCGCTACCTTCACACGGGCCTGGCGTTCACCAGGCAGGCCTCGGGCTTGCGGAGCACAGGCGGCTGCGAGCGGGGCGGACACACACATGCCCGGCCTTTCCGGGCACTCCCTGCTACCCCTCAGCCCTGCCTGGCTACTTTCTCTTCTATGTGCCTGTGGTTTCCATGTGGGGAAGTGGGCGGGTCAAAGACATCTAGAAGGACAGAGGACAGGAAAGGGCAGTGGATCAAGGGTCAGCAGAACACCAACACTTAAAGAAGAAACCAGAGAGGGACGCCTGGGTGGCTCAGTGGTTGAGCGTCTGCCTTTGGCCCAGGATGTGATCCGGGCTAGGGTTCCGGGATCAAGTCCCGCATGGGGCTCCCTGTGAGGAGCCTGCTGTTCCCTCTGCCTGTGTCTCTGCCTCTGTGTGTGTGTGTCTCTCATGAATTAATAAATGAAGAAGAAGAAGAAGAGGGGGAGGAGGGAGGTGGGAGGAGGGGGAGGAGGCCAGGCGCACACGGTTCCGTGATGGCCCTCTTGAGCCTGGAAATGTCCCTAGATGAGCTGGTCGGTGCCCATCCTGCTTCAGTTCATGCTCACAGCCCAAGACCGCAAAAGGCCAAGGCCCTCACAAAGACTGGCAAAGAACTGCAGGGCGATCCAGGATGCCCTCATGTTACCACCCAGCCCACACACTCTCCTGATCTCACACACGCGTGTGCACAGGACTCGGGCCACACGGGCCTCATACCATCCCAGCAGCTGCACACACCGTCGCAGGCCTCTGCGCCCTCCGCATCACGGCCCTCCCCATCCCCCACTTCTCCACATGGAAGTTCAAACACACCCTCTCCCCAAGGCCCGCCTGATCAACACCTCACCCCCCCCCCCCCCCCCCCGTCCTCTGTGCTCGGTATGTCCCACTTTTCAGCAGTGATCACCACCTCTCATACTGTTCAGGGCTCAACAGTGCCCTCACCCCATCCACATCCACTGGGAACCTCAGAACATGACCTCAATTGGAAATGGGTCTTTGCAGAAGTAATAGCTCAGACAAGGACACAGCGGAGTACAGCAGGTCCTCACGCAATGACTGGTAAAGACACAGACTCAGGGAGGCCACACAGGGACAGAGGCAGAGAGCAGAGCTATGCTGCCATAACACCAAGGCCTGCCTGCAACCACCAGAAGCTAGGATCGCCCCTCAGAGCCTCCAGAACTGTAAGCCATCCAGGTTGTGGTGCTTTGTCACAGCAGCCCCAGAAAACTCCTACACGAACCATGAATTGTAACCATCTATAATCTGTCCCCACTTAGTGGAAAATAAGCCCCAGAAGAACAGGATTTTAGTTTCTTTTGTTCAGTGCAAGACGCCTAGCACACAGAAGCATATCCAGCACTCAGTGGGCACCCACCCAATAAATACTTCTGGATGAATTCTGACTCAATGAAGAGAAGCAGGGATGAGAAAGCTAAGAAAGAGAAGCAGGGATGCTGTACTCATCCTACAGAGGGCAAAACTGAGGGACAGATGATCCAACTTTGCTCAGAGACAGAGGAGCCAGGATCAGAATGGAACGGGGACCTTGTTTGTTCATTCGATAAATAATATTGAGCTCCTCCACGCGCCAAGTGTCATGCTAACCCACAGGCAGCGATCACTACCTGCACGTGTGGATGGAGGGGCTGGAAGGGTGGGCCCCAAGCTCAGGTGTCCCTCAGCGAGGACCGGGACCCTGGGTCTCGGTGTCCTCATCTGCAAAACTGAAAGGCAGATTAGAAGGCATGCCTATGGGCACCAGATGGCTCAGCAGTTGAGCGTTTGTCTGCCTTCAGCTCAGGTTGTGATCCCAGGGTCCTGGGATCGAGTTCCACATCGGGCTCCCCATGGGGAGCCTGCTTATCCCTCTGCCTGTGTCTCTGCCTCTCTCTCTCTCTGTCTCTCATAAATAAATAAAATCTTGAAGAAGAAGAAGAAGAAGAAGAAGAAGAAGAAGAAGAAGAAGCAGCAGCAGCAGAAGCAGCAGCAGCCGCCACCATGCCTACCTGCTCTCTAAGGGGCAGGCAAGCCCTTGCGTCACTTGTGCTACTTCTCAGGTCTGTGGAGTCGAGATGAAGTCTCTGTCCCGCTGCCCTACATTTAGGGCAGCACATTTGGCACCTACCATACTCTGCTAGGAAATCTCTCACACCACAGGCCACATCTCATTTGCAGAGTTAACTTTCACACGCACTATTTAAGATCCTCGTCACCTTGTCTGGATCCTGCACTCTGCAAGCCATGCGTTCTGCCCAGGTCCCATCCACATCCCTGCGGGGCGGCTCTATTCCTCCCAGGCCTACAGATAACAAGCTCACATGCTAAGTTTGGCTCTCAAGAGTGAACTATCCTTTTCCCCCTCTGGACTTTGGAGGCCTTAGGTACAGCCTTCTTCATGCTCAACCCGCAGGTCTCAGACCACCTATTTGCGTGAACCAACCACCTAGAGACTTCAAATGAACCTGGCATCACACACAGACGCGTGCACACACACGTGTGGACATCACTCCCTGAACAGCGCAACTAACTATAAGTGATCAGGGGTACAAACCAGCACAGACATCAACCGGGGGTTGACACCATTAGCAATGTAACCGGGTAGAGAAGGTCAAAGCCTGAGCTTTGGAGCCAGGCAGACCTGAGTCTGAGTCCCAGCCCTGTCTCACCTTGGACCCTGCTTGACTTTCTTTCTCTGTACTTAGTGAACTCATCTCATGAGGGCCTCAGGAGGAGCCAGCGGTAGCCTTGCACAAAGCACCTAACACCCTGAAGCTCTCTCTTCCCCCACCTGGGAACAGGCAGCATGTGGCAGTGGGGGAAGTGGACAAATTAAGAGCCTCAACCCCACAGAGGAGGAGACCTGGACCCCACCTCCAGTCTGAAACAGCCAGCAGTTTGGCATAGGGAAGGCACTTCACCTTTTGGGCCCTCACTCAGCCTCCTCACAAACCAAGGGGAAAAGCTGTACTAAGGATCTCCCAACGCTCAGTCTACCCCCCCCCCCCCACCAAAAAAAAGAAAGAAAAAGAAAAAGGCCTCTGCATTGGGGCTTTGGGGTTTCACAGCAGGAGGTCTGGTGTAAGCAGAGAACATCACACCTGCTCTCCTGCCCCACAAGGTTCCCAGCCAACCCTCCTGCTCTCACCCCTTCCTTATTCCCACAACCCTAATGGATCTCAAGCTGGCTCTAGTCACCTGCTGATCCCCTGATGCCTCTCCTTGTAATCACTACACTCTTCGCATTTTGATATTAGCAAATGTAATGCACATTCATGGAACTATAAACATTTATCAAGGAAAAAGGATACACAACATAATTACTCACTGAGCACTTATTAGGTTATATGCTGAGAGCTTTACAAACATAACTCTCTATATCCTCACAACAACCCTTTGAGGTAGGTACTAATATTATTCCTGGTTTACAAATGAGGAAACTGAGGCCCAAGGAGAAAACCGAACTTCGCTTAAGTCACACAGCCATAAATGCTAAGTGGAAGCTGGAACCCAGCTTGGCCTGATCCTAAGAACTTCTGCACCACCCCAGGCTGACTCCTCTATCACTCCTCATCTCTGGGCCTCTCTGAATGGCAGGTAAAGAACACTGTTGGCCAGTAATCCAGAGCTTCCCAAAGCCCACCGGAGGGTTCAGCCTGCAGGGATGGCCCAAGTGAGCCCAATCTTGGAAGCCTCGAGACACCTCCTCTACAAGGTCAGGCCCCTGGAACATCTTCTAAGAAACCATGGCTCTGCCTCAAAGCACCCTGCTAAGAGGCAAATCATCATAGTCCCACAAGCCAGGAGAGAGGGAAACCACTACACTGCTAGAAGAAAAGACCTGCTCCACATAGAATCTTGCTGCACCATATTCACAGACGCTACTCCAGAAACAAGAACGTCTGATTTTCCAGCATGCAATCTTTAAATGTTCTTCCAGTTGAGGTCTCCAGCCTCGAATCCCTGCCTTGACAATAAGGACAGATGGGTCTCCAGGTGCTGCTTACACAGACTTGCCTCCTTAGGAAGAGGTTCACAGAAATACTCTGGCAGGTTACATCAAAATCCAAGTGTTCTAGGACAGTGCCAAGCCTCTGGGAAAAGCAGGGAGAGTGTGAAACCACAAGCGTATGCTTCCAGGGCCATGCTGACACCCCTGGTGGCAGGACACTCACACCACCCTGCTCAGAGTGCTGGTCCTTGAGAGCTTGGCTCCCTCACCCTCCAAGGTTACTAAGAACTTGGCCACTGAGATCCAGGCACCAAATGATGAGGCGCACAGCCTCACCAATAATCAGTGAAATGCCTACTAGCATTATTCACTTCTTTCCCTCAGAAGAATGCTAGCCCATGGAGAAATGGGCAGCCTCACACACCACTGGTAAAATTCAAACCAGTGCAGTCCTTGAGAGCACATGGTGGGGGATACCCCTGTAACAGTTTAAATGTGTAGGACCTGGGGCGCCTGGGTGGCTCAGTCAGTTAAGCATCTGACTTTTTTTTTAGACTTTATTTATTTGAGAGACAGAGAGCAAAAGAGAGCACAAGTGGTGCTTGTGGGAGCACAGGCTCCCCACAAGTGGTGGGGAGTGGCAGGCAGAGGGAGAGGGACAAGCAGACTCCCCGCTGAGCAGGGAGCCTGATGTGGGGCTCGATCCCAGGACCCTGAGACCATCACCCGAGCTGAAGGCAGACATTCAACCAAATTAGCCACCTAGGTGCCCTAACCACCTTGATTTCGGCACAGGTCATGATCTCTGGTTGCGAGATGGAGCCCAAGTCAGGCTCTGCGCTTGGAGTGAAGCCTGCTGAAGATTCTTTGTCTTACTCTCTCCCTCTGCCCCTCCCGGCTCATGTGCCCTCTCTCTCTCTCTAGTAAATAAATAAGTAAAAAAATAAATGTGGAGGACCCTTGATACACCAATCCCACTCCCAGAGAACCACATGCATGTGTGCATAACAATATGTATGCATGAAGATATAACAGCAAAACCAAGGAGTTGGTTTACACATCTATGAAAAGCGGGCCAACTCGTAAATTATGATATATCTATTCCATAAAATATTTTGTAAAGAAGTAAGAGACAAATTAAGAGAGGAGAACTACATGCATGAAAAGATCTATAAGACATAGCAGGTGAAAAGGCAAAATAGTGAACCAGTATAGAGGGCGGACTCAGTTTATGCTTACAGAAGGAACAAAACTATGTATATCCATGTTCTATATGGGCTGATGGAAAGCTGCAGCATAGGCAACAAACTGCTTGCACTGGTTCCTTCTGAGCCTCCAGCAGAGAGGCAGCAGGTAGGGGAGGATCTTCCATTTTCCACTGCTTGAATGGAGGGTGGGGTGCGGGAGCATCATACACTCATGTATTACCTATACTATTCCAGAGAAAAGCAACTGAACTGATAAAATGATGATGCGAACAACAACAGGCTTTTGTTCTGGAGTGAAACTGCCCCACCCCACCCCCTGTGCCAATTTTGACGTCACACTCCAAGGTCTATCCAAGAGTGACTGATAGGGTTCAAGTTCAGGTTTTTTTTTTTTTTAAAGATTTTATTTATTTATTCATGAGAGACACACACACAGAGAGAGAGAGAGAGAGAGAGAGAGAGAGAGAGGCAGAGACACAGGCAGAGGGAGAAGCAGACTCCCCAAGGAGGCCCAATGTGGCACTTGATCCCAGGACTCCAGGATCGCACCCTGGGCTGAAGGCAGTTACTCAACTGCTGAGCCATCCAGGAGCCCTCAAGTTCAGTTTCTAAGCCACCGAGGACAGACTGGATTGGGAGCAACAGGGAAAAAGGGAAATGTTGGGGGCAGAGACGGTAAGAAAAACTTTTGTAAAAGCTCTGTGGAAGCTGCCCATCAGCTGAACCCCCCCTGCACCTACTGGCCTCCAGAACTCACTGTTCTAACACTTTCCTCCCCATCATCCCTGTAGGATGAGAAAAGATGAGAAAACCAAAATTTGAGAGAATTTCCTTCTTCCAACAGCAGAGGAGAGGCCAGCAGAGCTGCTCCCAGGGAGCCCAAAGAAGTGGCCGGGTCAGACTCCACCCTCCCCACGAAGGCACCGTGCCAGGCTCCTGGGAGCACAGCAAGGGCAAGACCAGCAACCCCGAAACCCCAGGCCCACTCCCTGGAGTCCCTCCACTTAGGCAACCAGTCCAAGCATCTTTTCACACTCACTGCTGAAATCCAAATGGAACCAGTACACAAATCAGATGGTCCTGCCAACAGAACAGCAAAAATGTGGGAAAAGAGGAGCTAAATCAATGGTAGCCTGGCTAAATATATATTTATTCTTTCTGCTTGCCAGCAGTCGCATTTCTGTAGATTCAAATATTTGATAAATGTCTTTTTTTTTGCTTCCCGGTAATAATTAAAACAAACACACACCCCAAACACACGGGCACAGCTAAACGCGAAGCCAAAAGAAAACCGACAAAGGGGCCTCGCTTAGGGCACCAGGTTCACGAAGCAGGCGTGACAGCTAACATCCCCAGGCAGAAACGCCGTCCCACTAAACAGGTACCCCGTCGGCGCAGCAGACAGGCTCGCCTGGCACTCCAACCTCCCACTGCCAGGCCGCGACCGAAAGGTGCCCTGAGGGCAAGTAAAAGAGGTTCTGTCCTGGAGGGAGAGGGGTGAGCATCAAGCAGAAAGCAGGGGAGCTGAGTCTCCTGCAGTGACTTCTCTAAGACGGCTGTGACTGCGGACGCCAGGAAGCCGACAGCCCAATAAAGGTAACCCCTGGCCCCCTGACCCCCTGGCGATGAGGATGAAGCCCGAACAAAGGCAGAACCTGATCAGCAGGCTCAGGTGAGCGAGAGGAAACCATCTAAAGGGCAAATGGAACTCCAGGAAAAAAAAATTTATTTTTAAACATTTTAAATAAATAAATAAAGTGCATGGGGATTACCCATTCGGGAAGATGGAAGCCAGAACCCCAAGCAAGTTTATCATGGGACAGGGCATGAGACCAGCACAGTCCTGAGGCAGCAGCAGTGCATGTACCCTATGATGGGAACACATGGCCCTAGCCACCAGGACCATCTCCCCTTGCTCTGACTCTGGTTTGCCTGAGTTTGGTGTGGCCCCCCGCTGAGTCTACACACACACCCCCACTTTGGGGGGGTGCCATCTCCTCCCAGGGCCAGCTGCCTCTGTGAACTCACCCACCACCACTCCCATCTCCTGGCCAGCTCCCCACCCCATCCCATGCTTGGGCACCACAAGTCACCCCGACCTAGAGGCAGGTCACCTCTCGGGAAGAGCCAGAACTGGAGACTATGCCCCCTGGTGGGCCCACTGAGTCTACCAGCAAACAGTGGGGTACAGACTCCACCCTGAGGAGGTTCCCTTCTTTGAGGGCCTTTCCCTTTGATACTTTTCACTTGCTTTGAATGCTCACATGTGCATTTCCCTGAACAGTGTTAGAGGAACTTGAATTCTATCGTCTGAGATGCTTCTGGAAAAGTAGAAATGGTAAGGCCAGGTGACAGGCAGAGAGGGGAAGGCGCCTTCAGGTTTTACTTGGGTGCCTTTCTCAAGCCCTCAAAAGACCAAAGGGGTGATCTGGGTTTCTGCTGAGGCTGCCTTCAGTCTTCTGAGAGTAGCATGGGCATCAGAGTGGCAATAGGAGGAGTGAGAAGACACAAGAACAGGTTGGATTTGGTGCCTCCGGCTCTCAGCTCCCACATCCAAAGGAACAAAGCACGATCCATCCCGACATGTCCCTGTTCACCATCACCACTGCCACTGTCACAACGTCCAAGCCCTTATCACCCTCCAACAGTGCCAGGCACTCTAGTGGACTCGTTTCCCCAGTCCCAACTTCCTATGTCACACAGCCCAGTCTAAGACACAGACCCAACCCCCTCTGCCTTAGTGAAAACCCCAGCCTACAGGACAGAGTCTGACCCTGGAGGAGCGTGCAAGGCCTCTACCTGCAAGGGTACTGGAATCATACAGGTCACAGCAGACACTCAGTCTGACCTCTCGCTGGTTATGCGGGGGCACACACACATGTTCCTATGCCCATGTCCTCATCTGTGCGTCGAGGATAGCATGACCAACCTCCAGAGCTGCTGGAAGGATTACATCCAAGTTGTGGACAGCCTTGCTCCCCGAGAACCATGATGCTGAGGACTCCACCTGTCCCCCACCTGGCTTGGGAGACTGGAGTCTGCTTCCCCATCTCTTCAGAATGAATGGCTACCCATGAACTCAGGGGCAAAGAAGGCGCATTAGAGATCTAGACTCGAAAGGTCATCAATATAAAAATGAGGCTTACAGAAATGTGAAAGAAACCCAAATTAACTCCTTATCAAAATAATGCGAGGGAAGCAACAGGGGGAAAAGAAGGAAAACATTACTTTGGGGAGGAAATGTTTTAAAAATACATCACTGTATGATTTTTTGGACTTCATTTGTTCCAAAGATTAGGAAGATTACATTTCAAAAGCTAACAAAGGCGACACTTCTTTTTTTTTTTTTTTTTTTTGGAAGTTCATTCTTAATTAATATCCTCAGAGAAGTAAGAAGTACTTTTATAGGCTGACTGAATCTTAATAAAATTCTCAGAGAAATTCTGGCATCAGTCACAACAAACACCCTCTTGGAATTTAATTTCCTTTCCAGCATACAACTTACTATGGAAACTCATTTAAGATGCCACCACAACCAGTCAAAATCAGCCTGGAGCTCAAGAACTTCAAAGCCCCACAAGAGAGTCTTTTAGGATGAGGTAGTGGACATGATGCCCATGCTTGGCCACATCCTACACCTGACAGAGATTTCCCCACACCAAACTTTCTGGCTTGTCAGATCCAACTCTTCCATCTCCTGCCCAGCCCTTAACCAGCCCTGCCCTCCCACCTTACACTGTAGCACTTCCAATGCCTCCTTCCACCTAGAAATGCTTATTCTATATGTTGACAAATTGAACACCAATAAAAAATAAATTTATATTAAAAAAAAAAAAGAAATGCCCCCCAAAATCAGGATCTTCCTCCCTGCCAAAATGAATAAAAAGGAGATGGCATGAAATGGGCAAAGGGTGAGGCTAGCTAGCCTCACCCATCTTCAACTTTCCATCAAAGACCATCCTTTCCAGCTTCTGGATTTGCTCTTCCTCCTTTTAGGTGGTGGCAGGGCCTGGAATATTCACCATGTGCACTGGGCATTGGGGCAGGAAGGCAAAAGCTGTTAGAATTATTCCTAAGTACAAAAACGTACCAGAAAAGCCTTTTTCCCTTGAGGACAATTCTCACTGGAAGATTTAACCAATCCCATTATCCTGTGTGCCTGTGGGCAAGGGGAGAGAGAGGGGTAAATGCCAACCTCCACCGGGCACCCGCCGTGTATCTCATTTAATATATAAGGCATTGATCCTGACACCAAGGCCTACCAGATACCAAGACTCATGGGTTCAAGCTTCCAGGGTCCCCAAGTGCTTACATTAAATATTATCATGGGCCAGAGGGTCCCTTACCGTTTACACATTGCTTTTTGCAAACACTATCTCCTTTACCGGCACAACCCTGTAGGATAACAAAGAATTCCTTTTCCACTATTACAAAAGGGCTATTTGGTTTAAAGATCATCAGTAACTTACGCAAGCCAGCTGTAACACTTGCTGAGTTTTCCGTGTCTGATAAGTGGTAGGGACTCAAATAGTAACTACTATTAGCATCGTAATTTTCACTAATTTAATAGCCTTCAGTGAAAGTGAAATTTACACACACAGACAAGCACACATATATATGCACTATACATATATTTTAAAGATCCGATCTAATTAGCTGGGCCTCTCCTTGTTTAACCACTTCAAAGTCAGAGATAACCACTTACTACAGCTTCCAAGAAACTGACAAAAAAAGGATTACTGAAAATGATGTGGTCAAACCCAATATGGATTTTGAAAGCTAATGGAAGAGAACAAAAGGATAGGAGCAGTCAAGTGATGATAAAATACAAAAAAAAAAAAAAAAAAACACCCTCTCCTTCCAGCATCATGGCTTAATCATTATGTGCTGTCTGGCCCGGTCATGTCATTTCACCTCTGCGGTGACCCTGGGCATCCAAACAGGAGAGCCTGCAGAGACCCAGAAGTTCTAGTGAGAGGCTATCCCAAGGGGGCCTGAGGTCTGCGCAACAGACCTCAAGGTGGGGTGGCCACATTATGACTTCAAGTTATTTTTAATGTGCTGCATCTAAGGAAGTTTGCCTGTGAATTATGCTCACTTGAAAAGAGACCAGGGAAGTTCAGAAGCGCCAGATTCAACAGGAATCAGCTCAGGACTTCTCGAACCACAATGAAAAAAGATGACAAAGTGGTGATACAAGATCTCAGTATCAGTCAGCCAGAGGAAACCTTTAGTATAATGGCAATGACAGATCCTGGGGATATTCTTTGAGTAAGGCTACACCAAGACCAACCCAACTGAGCATCCACTCACGGCTTGAAGGTTGAAATGAAAGAAAAAAATTCAGGTCCGCAGGAAGGATACATGTAATTTCTTTAAAGCACAGTTAACTTTGTATGAAAGACAACTAAACAGCCACATACACATTGACCGCATAACAAGACTCATACTATAAATCTAGTACCAACTACTTAATGATAGTTTTTGTTTTGCTTTTTGCGATCTTTCTTGCATCTTACCTGTTGTAAGGCTGTCCTAATTTCTTTATAATCGACTGATGTTGACCTCATGTGACTGATCTAGCCTCACAAGGATCTAGTCTCCCTCAGAAGCTGACTCCTGCCTCCACCAGACTGTCTAGCTGTTTCTATACCCCATTTCAGAGAAAAGGAAGGTGAGGTCCAGAGAGGGCCCACCCAAGGTCATACTCCTTGCTAATATACCCAAGACTAGAACTAGGGTTCAAGAGACCCACTGTGTGAGTCCCCAGCTTCATCGATGTCGGAAATGACCTGGCATACTTGTGCCCTGAATACAAAGTTTATTTGAAAAAAGAAAAGAAAAAAAAAAAAAGCCAACATGAGAACATGAGTCATCGCTGTCGTCAAGGGGCACCGCACAGGCTATTCTAATAAGGCATCCAGCATCCCCAGAACCACTGGTTTCTGAAATAACCAGCCTCAGCCGGGAACACAGGGCCGCGTCTTACCCGCTCCGGGATACCCAGGACCCCGCGAGCCCACCTGCGAGCCCAGCCGGGGGGCCCAGCCCGGGGAGCTCAGCCCCAGCCCGGGAGCCCCAGCCCGGGAGCCCGACGTTCGTCCGCAGAGGGGGTGGGGGAGGGGAGGAGGTCAGGGGGCCCCGCGGCAGCCCAACGCCGCTCACCCTGGAGCCCCTGAGTATCCAGCCCCTCGGGGAGCCCCTCAACTTCCCCAGGCCCGAAGCACTGCGGTGCGGGAGACCAACCCGACGGGGGGGGGGGGGGGCGCCTGACCCCGCGGCGGGGGAGCGCGGGCGGGAGCTCCCCTCCGCCCCGCAGGCGCCGAGGCCCCGACTCGCCGAGCCCCACCGGGTCCCGGGGTCTGCCCCACGCGGGCGGGGGTGGGCAGCGCGCACGGCCCATCGCTCCGCCCCACCGCCCGCCGCGGGCTGGCCCCGGAGGGCCCCCTCCCCCCTCCCCTCCCCCGTCCCCTCCCCTCCCCCCGCAGCCCCAGGCCGGGGCGCACCCCCTCCGCGGCTCCGCGCCGCCCCCCGGCCGGGACCCCTCGCCGCGCCCCGGGGCCGCCCCGCACCCGCACTTCCCGCCCGGCCCGCGCGGGCGAGCCGTCGGCCCCAACTTTTCCGGCCGCGCCCGGGCCCGCAGCCGCGGGGATTCCCGTCCCGAGCGCCCCCGGCCGCCCCGCCCCGCCCCGCCCGCACGAGTTGCGCTCGGGACCCGCTCGGCGCCCGGGCCTCGGCCGGCAGCGCGGCGCGGCGGAGCGAGCGGGGCCGGCGTGGCGGGAACCGGGAACCGGCTGTCCCGAAGCCCGCGCCCCCGCCCCGCCCCGCCCGGTCCCGGCGCCCGCGCCCCCGCCCCCGCCCCCGCCCGCCCGCGCTCACCTCCCGCCGCCGCCGCCGCCGCCGCCGCCGGGAGTACGTGGCAGTGGCCGCCGCCGCCCGCGCTCCGCTCCCCGCCTCGCCTCGCCTCTCCTCGCCTCTCCTCTCGGCGCCCGCGCGGGCGGCTCCGACGCGCCGGACCGCAGCGCCAGGCGCCCTCTGCCGCCGGGAAGCCGAATCCTCGCGCCCTAACCCTAACCGGCCGGCCACCCCCGCCCCCGCCCCAGCGGCCGCCCCCGCCCCGGCCCCCCCCCGGCCCCCGCCCCCGCCCCCCCGCCCCCGCCCCGGCCGCCCCCCCCCGGCCCCCCCCGGCCCCCGCGCCCGCCTCCCAGCCGCCTCCGCAGGCCGCCGCCTCCGGGGAGCCCGCCGCGACCGCACAGCCGCTCGGCCCCCCCGCGGACACACCTCCCGCTCCCCGACGGCGTCGCCCGGGCCCCGCGCCCTGCCTGGGATACGCGAATGCGCGATCGACGCCCGGGGCGGGAGCGACGGAGCAAGGCAGCGGCACGAAGCTGTGCAGCCCGCGCCCCGAGGCTTCCAGACCCCAGGCGGCCGCGTCGCCGTCCCGGACCTGGATTTGTGAATTACACGGACACGTGCGCGGCTTAGCCTGGGTACGTGGGACTCACCGCTTCCCACCTCCCACCTGCACCGAAGCCGCGCAGAGCCCACAGCTCAGCGTGCGGGGCTTTCAGTCGAATAGAATTCGGTTTGGATCGACCGCTTAAAAGCTGGGAAATCTCCGGAAAGCGAACCTCCCTGGCTGTGAATCAGTGATCGAATCTCTGTCAAACGCGTTGCGCTCAGGATCAGATGAGATCATGCGTGGTGCGTAAAGCACTTTGCACAGCTGCCCCGCCGCAGACACACACACCTGCCTCGGATACTGTCCTATCTAAACGGTCGCTATTTTTAGTATTGCTGATCTAGTAGGTAACAAAAACTATGGGCAAAAAAATGGCCACCTTTCACCTGAGGACAGCCGTAATGCCCTGTACCTGTGGAACTGTCACCTGCCCAAGAGGGCGGGCCCTGGCAGCAGGCCTCCCCAGCCCCTCCTCTGCCCACCACCAAGAATTCACTACTGTTGATCTTTTTAAGAGCTGTAGAGCTGGCTCTCCTGCAGGGTTTTCAACCAGCCTTCTGGTGGCCAATCTCTTAATTAACAAGTGTTTATTTTATTGCAAAGGCACTGAACAGTGTGAGTGCAGACCCCCCCCTCCCCCCCGGATCTATTACCTCTTCCTCTCCCCTTTGCCTCTCTCTCCGCACATGGATGCCACCTTTTCACTTTTGGCCATCTGTTTCCTGCTGCTCACTTAAAGTAGCAGTGAGGAAAGTGTCCTGACCTCGGATGGGACTGGGCTGGAATGCCAACCCACACACCTTGGGCCTTGCACGCCCCAGTCAGTCCCCAAAGGGGTAAACTGTAGAGAATAACACTCATCTGTGGCTCTGAGAGAGAATTGGTGACCTTGTCTCTGAGAAAAGTCCCTGGAACATATAGGTGTTTAATAAAAGGCGACTAGTGAATAATTAATTTAACAAGCATTTAGGGAGCATCAACTGAGTGTGAGTGGTGTAGGTGCTGGACGATCGAGGAAGACGAACATGGGTGAGGTGAGACGGCAGCCTTCAGAGGAGTTTGAGTTCTGGTAGATGAGACAGGCGCATACGGACCACCACACATTCGAGGGCAGAGCGATGGGGGGACGTGCATGCCATTAAATATGAAATTCGGAAGCCTCAAGTTCCAATCTGGGGCAGCGGTATTACTGTGTGGCTTGCTTGAATTCATTATAATTGTAAATGCCACTTTCCTCTAAATATTATGTACATAACTTCCCAAGGCCACTGCTAAAAATTAATGAATAATTTTATGAGGCAAGCAGAGCCATTTGATGTAGGATTCAGTCCCTTAATGTGACTCCAAATGCTTCCTTATACTGGTAATAAAGTCTATATTGTATCTTTGTGAAAGCTTCATAATTTATAAGTTAAAGTTCTGTATCTCACAACGCGTGTTTAAGAAGGGAACTTCACACATCGTTGCACGAATGACCTCTAACGAATCACACCCAGGTATCCGTGGCCTTGCGCTGCCCTCTCTCCCACGCTGACCCTAGGCTAGGTCATAGGACCTGCTTTGGCCACGGGACGTAAGCAAACAGGGCCCAAGCAGAGTTGATTGATGAGCACTTGTGCCTCATTCTTTGCTCTCCTGGGATGCTGGGAAGAAAGTGAAGACAGAGAACATGGAGAGGATAGGTTTTCTGGAAGACATGCCACACTGGGGCCCCATGTGACCCTGTGAAGGGGACAAGGACCCACACTCGAGGCTAAATCGGGAAACACTACCTTGTGCATCAGCGATGTGCGGTGCTGTGCTGCACCAGGGATAAATCACAGAAGCAGTGCAGCAGGAGGGGGAGGTCCCCGATGGTGAAGTCTCAGTGCCTCTGTGCGTCTACAGAAGTAGGAGCCCTCAGAACTGAAATTGGGTTCGCAGTCTGGCTGCAGCTGCCAGGAGTAGAGGTCAGCAGCAGAGCTTCCTAAACCTCCTCCTTCAGCCTGCTGAGTGGTCTCCAGTGGAATTCCAGTCTCATCAACGGAGGGCAGCAGGCCTATGGAGAGGTTTTGGCCATTCAGGGGCAACACGAGAGTCATAAGAGCAAGATTTTTTTTTGCCAAAATCAAAAGTTGGCAACCTTAGTTGCCCACCCCCCCAACCCCTAACTGTTTTCGTAACAGTACTGGTCCATGCAACTTGAAAACCTCAGAAATGACCGCTTTTCGATCTCAGGCACCTGGGTAAGCCCTACAGGGTCTCAGCAGACTCAGTGGCCTCATCCTGTACTTATGGCTATTGGTTTAGTCATGCACACCCTGCCTCTGTTTCCCTTTCTCAAGTCTACTGGGCAGCCATACAGCTCCACTGGTTAGGACATGGGGCTAAGGAGGCTTCACTCCCAGGACTTCATCTGTGACTGTGGCTCTGGAAATGTCTCGCTGGGAACGAAGCCCTGAGTTGGAGGTCTGGTCAGTTACGAGTGTGTGTGTGTATGTGTGTGTGTGTCCTTACACTCGCATGCAAATGCATTCGTGCTTGTGGCAGGGCGAGTCTGTTCTACCAAAGGAAAGCTACTTAATGCTAAGAAGAGAGATGGTTTTAGTACTCGTTAACTACGGGGAAAACAGACCTCAAACATTTAAGTAAGGCCTAGCTGAACCCAGAGGTCAAACAATGAACCCCTCTAGGTGTCAGTTGAACTTCAATCTGATATGAATTCCCAGAAGCCTGACCTTATGGAAAGACTTTTTTAGAACTAGGCAAGGGGTGAAATTCATATTCCCAAATCCAAAAGGGAAAAATACCAAACCTCATATACTTGAGGAGTCGTATAGCATTAAGCCCCAGACATCTGCATTTCCACCAGAAGCGAGACTACCCGTTCCATCCAATTAGCTAGAATTTGAATTCCTCCGAGAGAACCACTGCATAAGTATCAAGTATTACAATAAACGTGTCTTTTTCTTACCGGTAGTAATTTTAAATATATTTTTTTAAATCAAAGACTTTGAACAAAATCATACTTCTTCAGTTCTATTGGAAAGGTATCCTTGCCCACTTCCAGAAAGCTGTAAAGTCCCATAGAAGGAAAAGCCTCAAGATCTCTGCCTTCACGTGTACAGAGGCACCGGAGTACGGACGAAAAGTTCAACCAAGAGCTTCACGCTCACTGCCTCTGGTCCCGTGAAATTTAAGTCCTCAGCTGAAGGATGGGAAGGCGTCCCTCCTGCAAGCCCGCTGCGGCAGCCCTGGCAAGAACACCACTAGGCCAGGAACACCACTGGATTCTGTCAATTTAGTTTCTTCATGACTTTCTCCCTGCTGGCAAATGTTAAGTTTCTATTTCAGGAGAAATAAGAGCTTCATTAACTTGCTTGTCTTCGTGCTTCTCTAACCTCTAACTCCTTTAAGCTTGCTTTCTCTCTCTCCCTCTCTCTCTCTCTCTTTCTCTCTCTCTCTCTCTCTCTATATATATATATATATTTTTTAGTTTTGTTCTGAGTTTGGTTTTTGATTGGGAAAATAAGACCACTAACTCCACACCCCCTCTCCCTCCCGGAGGCCCGTTAAGGGCAGGACAGTCCACGAGGGGAGAATGGGCACTCCCCCTTCATTCCATAGGTTGTAAATAGTCCGTTTCGGGTTTTAAATTCCAAACCAAAAAGCGGTGCTTCTTAACTCTCAGATCTGTAATCTCAAGATCCTCATCAATGACTTGCCTACCAGCTGTCCCTTTCGGTCTGGCACATTTCTAACATCAAAAGGTGTTTCTTAAAAACTGTGTCCTTGTTCCCAGTTGAGCTTCATCATTATCAGAAAGCGCTGGTATGGTTTCTGGCCAGCACTTAACTTTTCAATCACTCCACACACATTTACTGAGCACCTTGTATGTGCCGGCAATATATTGAACTTTGTGGATACGGAGGCAAGCAAAAAGACACAGTCCTTTCCCTCCCGAGAGAAGCTCACAGACCAGTGGAGAGAAAAATAAACATTATTACAAATCATGCTAAGTGTTTTGAAGGAGAAGAACAAGGTACTCTCAGAGTTTAATAGAGCGACCGAAGTTTAAATTCAGAGTTCTGGGAAGATCTTTCTGGAAGTGACCGTGAAGCAGAGACTTGAGAGATGAATGGGTATTGGCCCAGTGAGAAGCCCATCAGGTCCATGGCCCTCCTTACCCACAGTTTTTATATCTCTTAGATAATGACCATGATGAGGTGTGCAGCTTCTCAGCGCCTCGTTCCTTCCAGAGAGGGGCCCTGGAAGCCCTGTTTCCACACAGGCACAGGGCAGGGACACCCCAGGTTCTCCTCTCCTTAGCCCACCCTCTGTTCTCTGAACTCCTGACTCCCCTTTGCAGCATTCCAAGAGAATATCACTTAGGTTAGCAGTGCCGGCGAGTAATTTACCCTGATCCTCTGTGTGTGCAGTCTCTACTTCCAAGCTGTAAGCTCTTAGAGAGCAGATGGCTCTGTGGTATTCTCCTACTGTAATACTCACAGTGCCTGGAAGAGAACTTGGCTAGTAGCTACTGTTCAGTGAACATCCATTCAATGGAATTGAATTTTATCCCTGCATTCAGGAGTGCGACAAACATCTGATGTGAAATAACAGCCAAATTAGGTAAAGTGTGCGTTAGAAAAGATTAAAAGAAGCTAGCATACAGTGCACAGGTGCGAATGTGCTTCCTAATCCTTCAAGGAGTCACCTTGAACGGCTTTGACTCTGTAAGGCCACTCTTCCTCAGTTCCAAGACTCCTCCATGGTAGGATGCAACACTGATATACTTCCTGAGAGTGGGGAGGAGGAGAGGGCTGCTTTCAGCATATACACGTATTAAGAGCCCTGTTATGATTTCAGAAACATCAGAATGTTCCCAGAACATTAAATTAAAATTAAATTAAAAAAAAAAAAAAGTGAGGGCACCTAGGTGGCTCAGTTGATTAAGCATCTGCCTTGGGCTCAGGTTCTGGTCTCATGGTCCTGGGATGGAGCCCTGCATGGAGCTCCTTGCTCAGAGGGGAGCCTGTTTCTCCTTCTCCTTCTGCTCCTCCCTCCACTCATGCTGGCTTGCTCTCTCTCAAGTAAATAAATAAAATCTTTAAAACAATCTCAGTACTTACCACTTCTTTTCATGGAATGTAAAGTAAACTCTCTCTTTTGCCTGCTTCATGTCCACACCATTATTTTTTCTTTTCTTTTTCTTTGAAAACCAATTTTTTGGGTAATAGTGCCTCGGATTCCTTCTGACAATTATTCTTCCTCATTAGATACAGTCTGCTGACATATTTCATCCAGGTGCCTAGCTTCCTTTAGTGAAGAGAAGGGCACCTGACCCAGGTGAGGCCACTCTGACATGAACAGAACACGGAATGATGATCAGAGAGTTGAAAGCCTGGCCGTGGATGGAGCTTACTCATCCCAGGTGTGTGATACAGATAAGACTGTCCAGAAGCTTCTCCCACAAAGACTCTCGAAAACTGCCTGGTTCCAGAGTTAGTTTGTTATTTACAGCCAAAAAAAAAAAAAAATTGTTAAATGACACAATGCCCTTGGCGGTTGGTACATCTAGACCTGGAGTCTTTAACCTGAGGTCTGCTGGCTTGGAAATGGTCCATGGATGGGCACAAAGGGGCCCACAGACACAATATAATTTTTGTTATCTGTAGGTAAATGCTTTTTTTTTTTAAATGAGAAGATCTGCAGACAGTTTTTGTTAGATTCTCAGAGGGATTCCCTGGCTGAAAACTGATTAGAAACCATCGATCCCGGAGCAAGGGTCCTTAACTAAGATCTGTGGGTGACCTTAGATGAGTTTAAATTATATCTTTGTCTTCACAAACTTACATTCATGTTCCCTTTAGTTATGATCATAAGCAACAAGTTATGGTATTATTAGCAGTATCTATGACTTTGCCACCAGTAGAAATCAGATATTTTCATATCATATTATAGTGTTACAGATATTTCAAAATATAATTTACACCTCTCACTATTTTAAAAGTATGTTATTAAAGCCACAGCTAGATGTTACTGGATGTGTTAATAAAGAAGCATATATTTGACCACCAAATACTTCAGTATTTTATAACTGCATCTCAATATAATTGGTTTCCTTTGTAATCCTGTATGTTTTATTTTATTCAGATCATTGTTCTGAGAGAAGACCCAAGAGCTTCATCAGACTGCCAAGGGGTGGGTGATACAAGAAGTTTAATAGCCCCCTTAGGAAAAAACCTAGTAGGCTGGTCTCCAAGCCTTAGCTATATTGATCCTAGAAAGCTAGGATCTATCCTGCAGTTCCCCTCCTTTCTACAATTGACATAATGGCTCCCAGCATTGCAAGCTCTGAATTCTTCCAAAGCAACAGGCATTCATTGCTGGTGGCCCAGAGAAACACACAAGCTCCTCTGTGTCATAGGAAAGAAACAAAAGCAAAATAAATAAATATATTTTTTAAATGAGGAGAAAGAGAGAGATCCAGAATAGGTAAATCCATAGAGATGGAAAGCTGATTAGTCGTGGCCAGGGGCTAGAGGGAGGGGAAATCAGGAATGATTGCTTAATGGGGAGCATGACTGCCTGATGGATGCATCAGGGTTTCCTGATGGATGCAGGGTTTCCTCGGGGGTGATAGGTCGGTGTTGGAAGTACATGGAGGTGACATTATACAGCACAGCACTGCGAGTGCTAAATGCCATTGAATTATATGTGTAAGAGGGTTAATTTTATGTCATGTGAGTTCCATCTCAATAAAACATAACATAAAGTAATAAATACGTAAGAGGAAACTCCATTATAAATTCACCTGGGAATTCAAGGTCCTACTTCGGGGAATAAAGAAAATAGAAAAGAGATCCCAGGGTGTTATGATAGTTTGATTCCCTCTCTCCCCCGCCCCTCCCTCCCCACCAAGTTGCTCATGTACACTGCAATTTAGATCACTTATGAAATTGCTAATGTGTACTTTAGCCTACACATTAAACTCTGGTTTGCACTTATGCATATTAAAACAAACCACTAAATACTCATCTGACAAGCTATATTTTAAACTTCAAACAAGGTTTTATTGTGCCTGGATGCATTTTAAAATACCTCTTAAATTTTAGCTGGAGTGAAAAATGGCTGGCAAAGATGATTGATAAGGGAGGGTAGAGTTTCTCCCTTTCTATCTCACACATTCTGCTTCTGCTTGAGGGACAAGGGCCTGGCAGCCCCCACTGCTTGAGAGCTCTAGAGAGCTTTCCGGAAAAGACTTCAGGCATGATCTTATTGCCTTGGGCAGGGCGTGAGGGGGATCACTGCAAAGCTTCCCATTCCAGGAACTTTCCCAGCACTGAGACCTCAGTACATCCCTTTAGAGCTTGTGGTCTTTGCCAGACCTCGGTCAGAACAGGCTTGGGTTCACTTTCCTCAAGCCCCTCTCCCACCTTCCTCACTCCCTCTGCCAGGATTTTAAAGAACAAGGGGTGGTGGAAAGGGAGGTGGGCAGGGGGATGGGGTGACTGGGTGACGGGCACTGAGGGGGCCACTGGATGGGATGAGCACTGGGGGTTATACTATATGTTGGCAAATCGAACTCCAATAAAAAAATATACAAAAAAATTTCCTTTCCTGCTCACCAACCCCTATAGCTGCCATAGCCTGCAGGAGAAGGCACAGGCGGCTCAGCCCAGAAGGGGAAAACCAGAACTGACATTTTTGGAGGTGCAGACAGGGCTGGGTTAGGGCTTCGCCTCAAGTATCTCATTTCATTTTAGGGAGAGCATCACCATCTCTTCCTGATCACCCGAAGTCCCGCTGGGCAGGCCTGCACTCTTCTTTCCAACCTTTTCTCCTTGGCCTTTTCAGACTCTATTTGGCCGGGCTCCTCTACTCACTGCCTCCTGACTGTGTCACAGGGGCCTGCACCTAGAATGTTCTCCCCAGAATGTCCCAATTCCCACTCATTGCTAGAGATTTGGATCAAGCTGACCCTTCTCCAAAACGTGCTAGTGCTCCTGCCTTCCTCGGAATCCTTGTTTCAGACTTACTGCTTTTTGAGAGCACACAGGTGTCCCCTGGCCTGGAGTCTATGCCTCGCCTCCCCTGCCTCCCCTAGGAGGCAAAACCCCCCTGAGGGCAGGGACTGCAGGACCCAGTAGGAGGAAACTGCTTCATTCTCTCCATCAGCATGAGATTGTTTTTCTTTCCAAGCCCTACACCTGTCTCCCCACTCCTATACTTCTCATCCCTCTGCCCCCCTGGAAGTCTGGGGGGTCCCCGAGTCCTCCTAGCCTCCCTGACTTGCACAGGCAAGCCAGGCCTCAGTCAGGCCCTTTCCTGCTACACCATCTCTCCTAGACACAGCCTGCCCCCCCTCCCCAGTAGTGAGAAGAGGAAAAGGACTCTTTTCCCTCCTTACATGTCTAATGACTTTATCCCTTTCAGGCAGGGACTTTGGGAAACTCATAGCAAATGAAAGTGAAGTCACTTCTTCAGAGAATGAGCAGGCTGTGTCCCCTGTCTCTGGGGGTCTGAAGGCCACCGAGGTGCTGAGATGTGGTTCGCCCTGGCAGGGAGATGGGGTGCAATGGAATTAGCACCTGCGGGACAAGACAGGGGCCTTGGGGTGGACATGGATGGAAGGCCTCGCTGCCAGCATCGTGGGATTGCAGTGCTGCTGTAAGGCCCCGAGGGTCCCCAGCCATGTTCCTTTGAGCTTGTGATGGTTTCTTCTTTCCTTTTGTGTTCAAAATGCCTAGCGCTTCAGTTCTTCTGTTTCGATTATGTGGCTCTTTCCCTGTTGCACCATCTTTCCTAGATGTACCTGCCGGTTGGGAAGATTAATTAGGTAGGTGGGGGAACACCCACATGTTTTCTGGGAACACAGGCCCAGCTGGAGAAGGGCAAAGAGGGCCAGAACGAGTAGCCTTCACTCAATTTCTGCAGAGGACCAATTGTCACTTTGGGAATGTGTTGACAGGTCCAGGGAGTCAGGAAAGCAGGACAAGGAGTCGAGAATAGGAGAGCAGAGGAGGAAGGAAGAGTCTCCAGGAGGAGAGGACGGATGGTGATTGGGGAGGACACTGAAAGCCCTCGACGCAGGTCAGCCTGACCCATTCCCCGGTGCGGTCGGGCCCAGGCTGGCAGGGCAGCAGCCCGTGGAACTGCAGCCCCCACAGCGACAGGCTGAAGATGAGCCTTAGACAAGGAGCTGGGACCAGGTGGAGCCTTAGAGAGGTGAAGGAGCAATCAGCCAAGAGCCACAAGCAGGAGGGAAGTTGGAATGAGTGACGGCATAGGTGCCTACTGGAGGGCAGAGCCCAGGTCCAGCACTTGTGGGAAGGGAGGAGAAGTGAGGGGTGGCCTGGAAAACCCAGCACCCCTGCAGCAGAGAGACTGATGGACTGAGCGGTTTCTTCCTGGGAGACCCAGCTGCAAGGTAGGGCCTGAGAACTAGGAATGAGGCAGAGGCACATCGAGCTGTGTGAGAACAAGGTCTTCAAAGACAGAGGCACCAGGGCTTTAAAAATTATTATTTTTGTGGCAAAAAAAAAAACCACCACATAAAACGTACCATTTTAACCAATTTCAAGTGTGCAATTCAGCAGCATTAAGTCCATTCACAGTGCTGTGCGACCGTCACTACCACCTGGTTCCAGACCATTTTCACCCCATTTTCACATTCATCACCCCAAATGGAAACCCCATACCCATTAAGCTCCCCATTCCCCACTCCCCACCAGCCCGTGGCAACCATAATCACTGTCTATTTCCAGGGTTGCCTGTTCTGGGTGTTTCATGTAAATGGAATTGTACAACCTGTAACCTGCATTTGCCTTCTTTCATTTTATTTTTTATTTTTTTTAAGATTTTATTTATTCATGAGAGACACAGAGAGAGAGAGACAGAGAGAGACAGAGAGAGACAGAGACACAGGCAGAGGGAGAAGCAGGCTCCATGCAGGGAGCCTGATGTGGGACTCGATCCCAGGTCTCCAGGATCACGCCCTCAGCCGAAGGTGATGCTAAACCGCTGAGCCACCCGGGCTGCCCGCCTTTTTTCATTTTAGCATGATGTTTTTGAGGCATATCCATGTTATATAGCATGTGATGGTTAATTTTCTGTGTCAGCTTAACTGAGCCATAGGGTGCCTAGGTATTTGGATAAACATTCTGGGTGTGTTTGTAGGGGTGTTCCTGGTTGAGATGAACATTTGAGTGGATAGACTGAGAAAAGGAGATGGCTCTCCCCGCCACCCCCGAGGCCCCCTGTGGGTGGGCCTCACTCAATGCACTGAAGGGCTGAGTAGAAAGAAAATGCTGAGTAAAAGAGCATTTGTTCTCTCTCCCTGCCTGACTGTTTTCTAGCTGGGGCATCAATCCTCTCCTTCCTTTGGACTCAGATTTAGACTGGAGCCTACATTGTCAGCTCTCCTGAGGTCTTGGGGACTGCAGGTCTTGGGACTTGTCAGCCTCCATAATCACATGGTATAATTCCTTATTATATATGATGTAATATTAATGTATGACATGTGTTAATATATAGTATATTTATATCTATTAATAGATAACATTACGATATGAGGTATATATGTATATATCTTCTATTGGTCCTGTTTTTCTGGAGAATCCTGATACAGAATCCTGAATCCTAATACATAACATGCACCAGCACTTCATTCCTTTTAGTGGCTGAGTAATACTCCATTGTACAGATATCCTGCATTTCTGTTTATCCATTTGCCCATTGATGGGCATTTGGGTTGTTTTCACCAAGTTTTGAATCCTGATTAAGTCAAGTTATTGAGGGATGCCTGGGTGGCTCAGTGGTTAAGCGTCTGTCTTCAGCTCAGGGCATGATCCTGGAGTCCCGGCATGGAGTCCCACATCAGGCTCCCTGTATGGAGCTTGATTCTCCCTCTGCCTGTGTCTCTGCCTCTCTTGTGTGTCTCTCATGAATAAATAAATAAAATCCTAAAAAAAAAAAAAGTCAAGTCATTGAATCTCTCTGGGCATCTCTTATATCACATGTGAAATTCTTACAAGGATTAAGTGAGATGAAGCACATAAAAGCCCCACACAGAAAGGAAAAGCAATAGTTTTGTTTCCTTAACTGAAAAGGGGTCCCAGATCAAAGTAGGGCTGACAGCAGAACTATCTCGTGGTGGATTTGGGATCTTCAAATTCTCCCCTCAAATCAGAAACAGGCCCAGAGCTGGGGCAGGTGGAGCACAAGAGGTCTTAGTTCTGGGGGCCGGAAACTAGACCCTTCCTTGCCCTCCCCCCCTCCCTAGTACACACACTTAAGGAATGCCATTCTAAATCAGGGCCCCAAAACATGAGTATACCTCTGTTTCACAGTGTCTTCGGCCAGTAAATATTGTGAGGAAATATCTCACATTTAACTTGTTTGAAATACCACACATTTTGCGAAGGTCTGAAAGGGAATGCACACACTGCCATCGTGCCTGATCTTAAAAATAAGCACTCTTCAGGTTTATTTACAACTTTTGTTCAGATTATTCCATAGCACGCACTCACATTATATAAAACTTGTGAGAAAATAACACCTATCATTCCCTAAATCACAGTAATTTCCTAAGTTTACACTTATATTCGTTTTTTTTTCTTTTTTATGTTCTGTAACTGTAAATGTCACTCTCAAAGATGTCATAAAAGGCAACCTGAAAAGCGAATTTAAATGCACTGAGTCTTCCTTGCTAAAGGCACATAGACAGAATAACTTATTCTATGTTCAGGAGTGGCCAATTCAATGTCCAACACAAGGGCAACTGGCCTGGGGCTCATGAGGCTCAGGGTACATGTCCTAGTGAGGCCACGGATATGTTCCTTAACTGCTCTGTGCCTCAGTTTCCTCGTTTGTGGATTCCATTCATTCAGCAGCACTCCCCGAGGACGACTGGAGGCCAGGCACTGTGCCAGGCTCTGGGGTTACAGAGATGAATAAGACCTACACTCCTTACTCCCAGAAACCCACAGTCAAGCAGGAAAATAGCTTAACTCCTTACCATGAGCCAGGGATTGACTGTTCTTGCATTTCATATGTATTAACCCATCAGATCCTCCTAAAACCCCAATGAGATGGATACTGTTATTAGAGATACCATTTTTTTTTCTAAGATTTTATTTATTTGAGAGAGAAAAAGTGAGCAAGAGAGAGCACAAGCTCTGGGGAGGGACAGAGGGAGAGGGAGAGCAGTCTCCCTGCCAAGCAGGGAGTCCAATGTGGGGCTCAATGTGGGGCTTCATCCCAGGACCCCGAGATCATGACCTGAGCTGAAGGCAGATGCTTAATCCACTGCACCACCCAGGCACCTCTAGAGATACGGTTCCTATCTTCATTCCACAGAACACTGTAGCTTAGAGCAGTGTGGCAATTTACATGGCTTGTCAAAAGCAAACCAGGCAGCCTGACTTTAGAGCCTGCCCTGTTAATCCCCACACAACCATGCCCCCATATATATTTACATGACTGGCCTCGATGTAAATGATCCAGAAGCATAGAGCTGAGCAATTGATTTTACCTGAACGAAGTTATGGAAGGCATCAGACCTGACTGTCCCTTGTCCAAAGAGAATGAGTAGGATCTCACCTGGCAGGAATAGAAGAGAGAAGCAGAGAACTGAGAGCAAGAACTTGAGGTGGCTGAGTGTGTGGCATTGTCAGGGGTGTGAAGAAGCCCCCGGTTAAAAGATCAAGACCATACGGTGAGAGTGAAGATTAAGGACACAGGTCTACCCTGCAGGCCCTTCCAGCCCTTAGTCCTCTGACTTGCTACACATTGTATCCACAGTCCTTCATTTAAGGACATGCAATGTGGATGTCTACATTAGCAATCACCGGGGTTTAAGAAAGCATCTACCTCTCTAACCTAACACCTGAATTCCCTTGAACCAGCTTACCTAGTGTGTGGTGTATTTCAATGTGCATATCAGAACATCTGATATTTACTGAGCAAACGTGTTGAGCATGAAATCACTGTACAGCCTCCTCTCCATTTTGACTGGACCACCATAGGGGAGGGAGAGCCTCATGTCTTGCCTGCAGTCTCTGCTTTCTTCAGTCTGTGTCCTGCCTTCTGTGGGGCATTAATCGAATCACTCTGATTTCCTGGGTTCTGTGACCAGCTACTGCATAAAGCCTTGTCCTCTTTGGCATGGCATTCAGCACCTTTCTTCATCCTTTGTGGTTTGGCCTTCAACACTATCTCCCACAGTTGTCACCCCTCCACAGTCACCCCATCTACCAACTTCCAGGTGACACTAAACCACTCCTCATCCAAAGAGTGTGCACCTGCAGTTTCTCTGACAGCCCAGAGCCGGTCACTCCTTCCTCTGCAGCTCTTTGCTCTTAACTGAATGGCAGTATGCTCCCCATCACCCAGCTCTATCTGAAACACTTAGATGTTTCCTCAAGCCTCACCTGGCTTGCTTTTCATGTGATCACTCAGCTGACAAATGTACACACCTTTAGTGACCATATGAAAAGCTGGTCTGTTCAATCTATAAATATTGTCACGGTTAAGTGGTCACTACTTACAAAGAAATGTGTAGGGACGTTTTTAAGTATTTTCTTAATATTCTTAAGATAAATTCATCAACTCATTCACTAAATATATATTGAGCACCTCCTCTGTTCTGTGCACAGACTAGACACTGGTGATAGAGCAGTTGAGCAAGGCAGTGGTTAGCAAACCGCTACCAAGGAGCTTACAGAACATTCTAGATGGGAAAATAGATGGTAAGAAAAGAATAAACATGGCCCTGACAGGCTCCAGTAAGTCCTCATCAGCAAGGATTCATCAGCAGGAAAGAATGTCATCATTGCAGGGAGCTACCTGGATGGAGTGGTCAAGGATAGCCTCTCCAAAGAGGCAATGTTTGCATTGACACTTGATGAAGGAACACAGGTCAGCCATGAGAAGAGCTGAGGCAACAGCATCCTGAGCCAAGGATACAGCAAATGCAAAGGTCCATAGTGGGAAAGGGCTCTGGAGTAATTGGAAGGGAAAGGAACAGAGTGTGGATACTGGAAAAGTTCAAGATGGAAAGAGCTAGGGCTGTCCTAAGAGTGAGAGAGAAAGCATGTGGAGTGTTAGTGGATGCTCAGTAAATGCTAGCAGTGAATCAATCGTCATTGTCATCACATGAGTCTGGAAAGATAGAAGATAGATCACGCAGGTCACTGCAGCCCGTGGTAAGAAATATGGGTTTTAACCTAAGGACAATTGCGAGTCATCAGTGGGCTCTCAGCATTTTTCCTCTGGCTGCTGGTGAGGGTGTCGGGGGTGGGGTTAGGGGTTAGATTAGAGCAGGACAGGAACAGAAGCAGGGGAAGTAACTAGGAGGCCTTTGCAATAGTTGAGACAGGAATAAGAATGGCTAAAATTAACAACACAAGAAACAATAGGTGTTGGTGAGGATGCAGAGAAAGTGGAACCCTCTTGCATTATTGGTGGAATACACACGGGTGTAGCCACTCTGAAGAACAGTATGGAGGTCCCTCAAAAAGTTAAAAATAGACCTACCTTACAAACCAGCAATTGCAGTACTAGGTATTTACCCAAAGGATACAAAAATACAGATTTGAAGGGGTTGCACCCCGTTGTTTACAGCAGCTTGATCAACAATAGCCAAACTATGGAGAGAGCCCAAGGGTCCATCAGCTGATGAATAAAGAAGATGTAAAGATGTGATGTATGTGTCTGTGTGTGTGTGTATATATATATAACATGTATATATCACATATATATCATATACATAATATATATTTATATATTTGTAAACCACATATATATATTTGTGTATGTTTATATACCACATATATATAATGGAATATTACTCAGCCATCAAAAAGAAGGAAGTCTTGCCATTTGCAGCAACGTGGATGGAGCTAGAGGGTATTACGCTAAGCGAAATAAGTCAGTCAGAGAAAGACAAAAACCATATAATCTCACTCATATGTGGAATTTAAGAAAAAAAAGCAGGTGAACATATGGGAATGGGGAAAAGAAAAAGAGGAGAAAGAGAAACAAGTCATAAGTGACTCTTAATGACAGAGAACAAACTGAGGGCTGATGAGGGAGGTGGGTGGGGGATGGGCTAGTTGGTGATGGGGATTAAGGAGCACATTTGTCATGATGAGCGCTGGGTGTTGTACGTAAGTGATAAATCACTGAATTCTTCTCCAGAAGCCAATATCACACTTTGTGTTAACTAAAAAAAAATTATATTTAAGTAATAATACTAATTGGGACAAGAACTTCATAGGAAATTTTTAAACACTTTTATTTTGTCTTCATATAATTCATAAAAATGAAATTGTGCTTTTTGAGTCAGCTATAGACTTTTGACACAAGATATGTGTATCTTCTGATGTCCATGTTTGAGGATGGGTGATTTATGCTGCTCTCTCAAGAATGCCGCTGGCTGCTTCCAACGCCAACCATCAGTTCTCTGATTCTCTGGATACTACCTGCGTGCCCCACAGTTCAGTTCAATTCTGACACTAACCACCTGGCGTTAGTGTCAGATCCCACAATTTAAACTGCTCTGTTCCACAAGACTGCCCTCACTTTAGACATCAGCCACCAGTCCCAGGGCACCTTACCTCTGACCACCTGGCTATAAATCCCAAGTTCCATCACCCCCTCCTCAGGTTCAATAATTTGCTAGAATGGCTCACAGAACTCTGGAGCACATATTACTTACTATTATCAGATTTTCATGAAGGATACAGTTCTGGAACAGCCAAATGCAAGAGATGCACAGGGTAAGGAAGTGGGGGACAGTGCATGGGGCTTCTGAACTTTACTTGGACATCTCCCAGCACCTCAATGTGTTCACCAACCTGGAAGCTCTCCAAACCCTGTCATTTAGAGGGCTTATGGAAGTGTCATCATGTTGGCATGATCCACGCAATCTCTGCTGCTCCTAGCTCCCCAGAGGTTGAGGGGGGGAGAGGCTGAAAGTTACAGGCTTACTAATCAAGGTTTGGTCTTTCTGGACACATGCCACCATTCTGAAGCTATCTGGGGGCCCACCCAGAGTCACCTCTTTATGTCAAAAGATATTCCTAGCATCCCTAACACTCAAGAAATACAAAGGAATTTAGGATCTCTGTGTCAGGAACCAAGGACAAAGGCCAAATATATGTATTTTTTATGATGCCCCACCTACCATTGGACTAATTTAAGTATTTTATCTGAGGAAAACACTCTTGTTTATTGCATCTAAAATAAAATATATGGATAAATAAATAAAATAAGTTAACTTCCAATATCCATCCCAATATGCATTCTTTGAGAGAGCAGCATAAATATAAGTACAGCAAAAATCTTCCTGAGTGGCATATGTCATGCCAGGTAAACCTTGTCATTTTGTAATAGCCTATTGACTTCCCTGTGCATTACCCTCAGAACCCCATTAGTTCCCAAAGAACAGGCTTGGTGATTTTGGTGTGTGTTTGTAGAGGCAAATATTTAGCTCAGTCTACAGCACTGAATGAGTGTTCAATAAATGTTTCCCAAATACATGAATGAATACTCTGTGTTATGGACTGAATATTTGTATCCCTTCCCGAATTCACCTGTTGAAATCCTAACCCTCAATGTGACAGTTTTAGGATGTAGGGATTTGGGGCACCCGGGTGGCTCAGTGGTTGAGCATCTGTCTTTGGCTCAGGTCATGATCCCAGGGTCCTGGCATCGAGTCCCACATCAGGCTCCCTGCCGGAGCCTGCTTATCCCTCTGTCTGTGTTTCTGCCTCTCTCTGTGTGTCTTTCATTAATAAATAAATAAAATCTTTTTTTAAAAAAAAAAAAAAAAAGGATGTGAGGATTTGGGGATGTGAGTAGGTCATGAGGATGGAGTCCTCATGGATGGGAATAGTGCCATTATAAGAAGAGATTTCTCTTTCGCTCTCTGCAGGCAGCCACCAAGGAAGGCCATGTGAATACATAACTAAGAAGAAGGACCTCACCGAGAACCCAACCCTGCTGCACCCTGACCCCAAACATCCAGCCTCCAAAACTGGGAGAAACAAAAGTCTGCTGTTTATACCCCCCAGTCTATGGTATTATAGCAATTGAACTGACTGCACCTTAGCATCAAATGGACCCCTCCCTTCAGTGGCTTGTAATCCATCTGGGGAGAAAACAGAGGCGTGAACACTTAAATAATTATTTTCACAATCCTCATAGGATAAGGTGCTGGTGTGTGGCTGGAGTTAAGTTGGGCTCCAAACAGTCTCACCGTGTGTCCCTCTGTGCATCACTGTCTCCTCCACTTTCCCATCATTTTCTGCAAAGGGCAGTCATGAGAAGTACATAATCCACATAAAGTGCTTAGAGCAGAGCCTGGAATGCAGCAAATGCCATCAATCTGAACCCCAAAGAGGATATCATTTTTGTGCGGAGTAGCACCGGGCTAAGGCTAAAAGTGTCTGTTTGGGCTCATAAGAAACAAGATTAATAATGAGATGATGGAAAGCCTGTGGGCTCTGGCATCCTGTGAACAGCGGAGGCTCAACCTCAACCCAGCAGAAAGGTCTTGGGTCTTCCAAAGAGCAACTCTCGCTGGCAGCCCCTTCCCCGCCTCTGGGACCTTGGCTGGGTGCTCCTCAGTGGGGCTGGGGAGGGTCAGCTGGGGAAGGGTCCAGGGCAGGCTGCGGCGGGAGCGCCTCCAAGAAGCCCGCTGGGCCGCATGGGGCTGGAGGGAGGCGGAGCCCACGCCTGCCGCCGGCCGAGCTCAGCTGAGCGCTGGCCACGGTGCTGGCACGGAGGCTCCGGGGAAATGTGACCTCTCGGTTTATTCTATTGGGCGCAGGCCGCCTTCCAGAGCTGGCTCCTGGCGCCCCGCCACCAGCCGGAGCAGAGCAGTGAAGCGGGGGCCGCTCCGCCGGGAAGGGAGATGGATTCATCGGCCCGGGTTCCGCACGGGGCCGAGTGGCAAGCCCACCTGGCCGCGCACCCCTCTCCAGCTGGAACGCCGTGGCCTCCGGCCCCTTCCCCTGGCGCCCTGGCAGTACCAGGGATTGAAAACGCGAGGAACAGGACTCGAGCCAAACTGCTCTCCTTCCCCCGCCCCTCCCCCGCTGGCTCAGCCTCACCCCTCCCGACCATCACTATCCAAGGCAAGCCACACTTCAGAAAACCCAACTGGAGGAGCCCAGCCGAGAATAAAGGTGATGTGCCAAGCCCCTGACACATCAAATTCTTCAACTGCACTTAAAATGGTATCTGACACATTTCTAGAGCATGACATTTTTACATAAGACTGGATGCGATTATGGGACTATCTGCCCATCTTCTAAAGCTTCTCTTTGCTGCCCCGGATCTAGTTCAATGACACAGTCTGTTGCTCTTCCTCTCCATTATCTTTCGCTTCTTCTATTTATACAGTATATTCATTTATATTGGAATTTATCATGTATTTTATCTTTAGTGTAGGGAGGCAAAAGATCACAGCAATGGAGTCTGGCTGCCAGGGTTGGAATGCCAGCCTCCCCACCTACTAGCGGGTGACCATAACCTCTCTGTGCCTCAGTTGCCTGTTGTGGAAAAATGGGGTTTCTGTGAAGCACAAATGAGATCACGCATGCAAAATACTTGAAGGAGCGCCTGAAACGCAGGAGGCCCTCCCCCCGTTGGTAATCTCCGTATTCCCCGAGCCTCTGGTCAGTTACTCATGTCATTACCTTGTCCCTTTCTTAGCTCCATTCATTACAAACCTAGCAGGCATTTAGTTCATTCGTCAGACTTTTAATGGAATTGTTAAGTATTTTAATTTATGGTGATTATAGAAATATTATGAAATAGCAGCAGTTAATATTTACCTAGTCATCTAATCTGTCTAATTACCAGTTTCCAAAGACTGGACATGGGCTCATATTGGCACAAGACTATACTTGTCATCAGTCTAAAGTCAAAACATCAGAAAGCATTTTTCCTCAAAGATATGTTCATTTGAAGAAATTAATTCTTCCTGCTTTTTTTTTTTTTTTTTTTTTTTTTTTGGTCTTAAAAGACTCCTCCTTTTATGGTGAGGGTAGATGATAGTTTCTTTTCTTGAACATTCCTACTTGGAAAAATAAAAGACTGGTAGCCCTGTGTTGGTCACTAGACTTTGGTTTGGGTCCACTAAATCCAACAGTCTGAAATCTGTAAATCTGTTCTTCATCACAAATCTGATAGGTAGATACTGTGATTCTCATTTTACAAATGAGAAGCCAAGACTCAGAGAGGTTATGGGACTTGCCCAAGGTCACACAGCTACAAAAGGAGAGCCCAGCATCCTAGCTCTTAAGTTCTTGATGATAACATTGATTCATTCATGGAATGAATACCCACTACATGTAGGACACCCACCTCACTTCATTCTCACACCTGCCCTGGGAGTTGGTGTGAGCCCCCATTTTACAGAATAACGGAACTTGAGGTGGTTAGGTATTTGCCAAGGCCCTAGAATCTGAAAATATAAACACAGCATTGGAGCATACTTCTCGGATTCCAATTCATTTTCCTTTTGCACCTACCATGTGCCAGATACCCTGATGGAAGCTAAGACTATCAGAAATAGCGCAGGGGCACCTGGGTGACTCAGTGTTTGAGTATCTGCCTTTTTCTCAGGTCATGATCCTAGGGCCCTGGGATCGAGTCCCACATCAGGTTCCCCACAGGGAGTCTGCTTCTCTCTCTGCCTGTGTCTCTGCCTCTCTCTGTATGTCTCTCATGAATAAATAAATAAAATCTTTTTAAAAATTAAAAAAGAAAGAAACATAAAAAAATGTTCTCTGGCCTCAAGGAGTTCATGGTCTGCGCAAGGAGACATTCAAGTTATGATGCTTTCTGATAAGGCCTGTACTGAGGAGTGTCTAAGGTACTTTGAGAGCACTAGGGAGGGAGAAGTTTATTTTGACAGATGTTTCTGACAATATTGCCATATCTTACCATATTGTATTTTAACGAACCTTATATGAAACTTAGGGTTTTTATGTCTTGTGAACACTTGGCAGGATATCTTTTCCATTAAGAGCATATTTCTTGTATTATATATAACATGATGCTCTGAATAGTCATTTGGTGAGGATCTTCTGACATCCTAGAAGCTAACACAGTTTAAAGATTGAAAACCATTTTTAATAATACAAAAGACATGAAATGAAACACTTTGAATTCTGAAAGCTCTATTTTACCCGTAAGTGCCAGGACATTTCTCCTTGTGCCATTAACTGTGCTAGGTCGTCACTTTGGCAAGAGACGGAGAACTTGATTGTACACTCCTCCCTCTCACCTCACTGCTACATTCAGAGTTTTTTTTAAAAAGGTTTTATTTATTTATTTGAGAGAGAGAGAGCAGTAGCGAGAGACTGAGAACATGAGCAGTGGGAGAGGGAGAAGCAGACTCCCCCCTGAGCAGGAAGCCGGACACAGGGCTCAATCCCAGGACCCTGGAATCATGACCCAAGCCAAAGGCAGACACTTGACACACTGAGCCACCCAAGTGCCCCCACACATTCAGGTTTCTATCTAAGGGTTTATAAATAGTAAGATGGGAGGAAATACTAATAGCAGCTGAAGGTTAAATTACATCACAGCCAAAAACAAAAACAAAACAAAGAAAAAAGGTATAAAATGTGAATTCTTCTTTAATCCCCAAAGAGGTAGCAGGTGAAATGTCCTCAGGCCAAATTCTTCCTGGGAGCTGTGCTGTGGAGGCTGAGTCAGGCTGAACACAAGAAACTCCCACTGACGTCAGTGCACATTTGGGGAACAGGCTCTTCAGGCTGCAGTCATGCAAGCAGGCTTCCAGCCAAGTCTTGCCCTTGGACTTCACCTTTGAGGGTTAACACATCACCGTGTTTTCAAAGGTGTGGGCAGCCAGCTGGCTTCTGTCATAGGGTATTGGGAATTGCCAAGTCTCAACCTTTGGAGAGGGATACGTTTCCTGGCCTACCAGGGCACATGTCTCTGTAGTTTACAGTGTCCTTGAAACTGGTTCATTCCAAGTAAATGATTGTCTAGCCCAACACACAGAGGCTGGGCTTGCATCATCCTATAGGTCTCATTTTTTTGTTTTTTTGTTTTTTAAATCAATTTCCCAATTTTCACTCTTTAACAAATATTTATTGAAGGACTTTGTGTAAGAAAGGTCCAGACACCCAGAAGAGCAAACATAGACCTATGTGGTTCAATCTTGCATGAAGCTTAGGGTCTAGTTGAAAGCCAGACAATCAATCAAATCAATCCCACTAGTGAATGTGTAATACCAAATAGGAATTAATAGACTCGGGAGGAAAAGCAAGCTGTTTAAGAATGAATAATAAAAGAAGCTGACCTAGATTGAGGAGTTACGTGTGAGGAGGGTGAGGAGGAGATCTGAGGCAAAAGCAGAGAAACTGGGGAGCAGGGGCAACATGGTGAGGCACCCAGAGCTGAGCAGAGCCAGGCCAGGTAAGGCCTGCAGGGTCAAGTGTGAGCCTTGTCCTAAGAATAATGAGGGCTTCCAAAGGGTTCTAAGGTTGGGGTCATATCTGATGTGGTCAGACATGCCTCTGGCAAAGCTGCCCCAACAGCTCTGTAAAGAAGAGCGGGGTGGGAGGTTGCTAGTAAGTAGGAAGGCCAACTAGGAGATTATCATGGCAGTCCTCTCATGGTGGTCCTGTTGGTACCGCTGCCTGGGGTAAGCAACCATGGGGGGAGAGGGGGAAAAAGATACCTCAGGTAAATGTGGCTGGACATAAGCATGAGAGAGAAGGAGGTTTTAAGGAGGGTGCCTGACCTAGCTTCCACAGTGAAGTTTGGAGAGAAAAAAATTGATACAGAAGATACATATATACTTTTGGAATGTGTTCTTGTTCACACAGAGTTGGCCTACGTCTTGTTGAACTTTTATGCAAGCGTATTCTTTAAGTCATCCATTTCAATTAGAGTTACATGTATCAGCATGGATCAATGTAAAAATATAATGTTGAGCAGAACGAAAAACAACTTGCAGCATGTGTGTGGTATTATACTATTTGTATAAAGTTTTAAAATATGTAAAACAATACTATGAATTATTTATGAATTCATATATCCATGGTTTAAGAATATGCAAATAAATGATAAACACCAAATTTAAGAGAATGATTGCCCCTGAGAGGGAGGAAGGGGAATGGCTTTGGGAAGGAGTACTCGGGAGCCTTCAACTGTACCCATAAATGTCCTATTTATTTTTTTAAAACATCTGATGCAAGCAGAGCAAGCATGCTAAAGTTTGACAAGGTTGCTTAAAATTAAAGAGAAGATTTCTAGGTGCCTAAAATATTTCAAATTTTTTAAGGCTCACAGTCTAGTGGGGAAATAATAATTGTTACAAGAGAGACATTGATAAAATATTATGGGAGGGCTGGAAAGGAAAAAATTGATTCTAGCAGGAGAATTTACACTGCTAGCTTTCTCATCAATAGAAATGTGGGCAATATATGTGCCTGGTACTTTGAACTCAATAAACATCTAAGCACCATCACGTTAGCTCTTAGAAGCACAAGTGTGACTGTGCATGGTCTGTAACATCAAAGCTTACATGGTCTAGAAAGGGAACAGACTTCACAGACACAACGAAGTGATAGCCAGTGAGTGCTGTGTTAGGGTTGAACAAAAGGTTCTGAGATCCCTACATCTGCCTGGATATGAGGGGAAAAGCAGAATCTCCAAGAAACAGAAATACATAGGAAGAGAGAAGAGGAATGGCAAGAGAGGTGGCAGGTACAGAATATATAAAGGTGGAAAGCCATAAAAAACTCAACATGACTAAAAATGAGCCTTGAGAGGGACCAGTTTATGAATGGCTTTGCACAGGGTGCTGAATGCCTGCCTCCTCCTAATAAATATTTGCAGGAAGGTGGAAAAAATCTCTATCTCAACCTACAGCCAAAGAGCAGCCCATGGCAGCATTCTATCAGGAGAGTGGCAGGATGTGACTAGGAATGGCATGAAGGGAAATGTTGGCTGGGGTTGAGGGGCGCAGGGGTGGGAAAAGACAGGAAGCTGTCACCCTGGTGCAGGGGGGGGCTCCTGTGACCTGAATAATAGGGAACGAGAGACAAGAGTCTCATTTGAGAGAAATGTTTAAAGTCAGAGTCAGGAGAACTGAATAATTTATTAGTGGTAGGAGATAACCCAAAGAAATAGGTGGAACACCTTCCCCCTTTTTTAAAATTCCCATTGGCTGGTTAGATTGACTCCCTAAAGATACACTTTTCATGAGATAAAAATGTGTCTATTTGAAGTATATAGTTGGATACGTTTTGACAAATGTACACACCCACAACCAAATGTCACCGCAAACAAGACAAGGTATTTCCATCATCCAGAAAGTTGTCTTATGCCTTCTACAGTCAGGAAACAACTCCCCCACCCTCCCCAACCGGGAGTAACCACTTACATGGTTTCTATCCCAATAAATTAGCTTTGCTTTTTCTAGAATTTTGCATAAATAGAATCATACAATATGCATTCTTTTTTGGTCTGGTGGCTTTCATTCAGCATAATATTTTTGAAATGCATACAGGATGTTGTCTTTGTTAGTAGTCTGTGCCTTTGTGCTGAGTACTATGCAATTGTGTGGATGTACCACATTTTATTTATTTAGCCACCTACTGATGGATGTTTGAGCTGGCTTCAAGTTGGGGCTATTACAAAGAAAACCGTTATGAACATTAACGGGCATGTCTTTGTGCAGATGATGTGATGTTTTTATTTCTCCTGGGGGAAATAGCTAGGGGTTGAATTGCTAGACAATGTGGCATATGTAAACTTAACTTTATAAGAAACTGCCAAACATTTCTCCAAGTGGGTGTATCATTTTATATTCACACTAGCAACAAATGTTGTTCCATATCCACGCTAACACTTGCATTGTCAGCCTTTTTTATTTTAGACATTTTTTGTGGGTATATCAAGGGATCTGGTGATATTAGTCTTCATTTATCTGATACCTGGTGATGTTACACATCTTTTCATGTGCTTGTCCACTTGTACGTACCCTTTTCTGTATTTGAACCTTTTGGTTATGAGTTCTTTATGTATCTTGAGAGACCAGGAAGATAGAACAAGCATTCGCTGAGATAGGAAGCAGTGGGGGAAAAAAGTTTTGAAATAATGGAGAGGGAGACAGAAACAACAAGCTCAGCTTTGAGCCCCTATGGTTAAAGCACAGGTAAGATATTTAGGTTGAAATGCAGGAAGAAAGCCAAAAATGGCATTCTGAAGCCTAAGAGAGAGCAATCCAAAAACATGTTGAGTTTCGAGAAGTAGGGTCCCATCTGACAGTGGCAAATATCATGAAAAGGTTGAGTAATGGCTGAAAAAAAGTAGATGTTCATATTTCAGCAGAGGTTTTGGGGTTTTTTTGTTTGTTTGTTTGTTTGTTTTAACTGTGGGTGACAATCTGTTAGAAATCAGTTTAGTGGAACTTTACCAGCATTTTTTTAAAAAATGAGATAGAATGGAAAAGTGCCTTGCAGGTACTAAGGTTAAGTGTACTTTCATGAAACTGTTTTGTTATACGTGTGCCTTACATATTGGGGTAGAGTGGAAAAGATATCTTTCACTTTGGATTATGGCAAAAGAAAATCTTAGAAGAAAAGAAGCCACAAGTGTCCTTCCAATGTTATCCTAGTATATGGTGGTGGCCAAGGATGTGGACCTAGTCATATCAGGGTTCATCTGGTCTCCTCCTCATTAGATGGATAATCTGGAAATTTTTAATTCTCATTTTCCTTAAATTAGATTGGGAATAATCATTATATTTACCCTAATGTGCTGTGGACGGGGCTGCTTTTGTGCACAGGGGAGCCCCGCACCCTCTCCCTCAAAACGGAAGCAGGCAGTATAGCCTGGCTGGATTTTAGCCCTGGGCCCCTCTGCTGGGCTGCCGGGTGTAAGACCAACATGCACAGGCTTTTGCCCCATGAGGATTAAAAGGCTTATGCTTGTAAACTACTGTGCACAATGCCAGGAACAGGCAAGCTCTTTACAACCATAGTTTGCTGTCATTAGTAGTTGTTATTCTTGAGAAGAAGCCAGGTCCCCCATTAAATTAAGGAAATGGAGGGGCGCTTGGTTGGCTCAGTTGGTTAAGTGTCTGCCTTTGGCTCAGGTCATGATCCCAGGCTCCTGGGATCAAGCATCGCGTTGGGTTCCCTGCTCCGGGTTGAACCTGCCTCTCCCCTTCTCTCCCCCTCTGCCCCTCCCCCTGCTCATGCTCTTGCTCTCTCTCTCAAATAAATAAATAAAATATTTTTTAGAAAAAAGAAATGGAAATAATGCATGCAGATTAACCTTAAAAAGCTTGGTTGAAGAGCACCTGGGTGCTCAGTTGGTTAGGCCTCTAACTCTTGATTTCAGCTCAGGTCATGCATGATCTCAGGATCCTGTGATCGAGCCCCACGTTGGACTCCATGCTCAGCATGGAATCTGCTTTGACCCTCTCCCTCCCCTCACTTGTGCTCTCTGTCTCTCTCTCTCTCTCAAATAAATACATAAAATTTTTAAAAACAAATGTGGTTGAAAAAAAAACACCCAAATATTTATTAACTAATGAACCAAATATGGTAAACCCACACAATGGAATATTATTCAGCCATAAAAAGAATGGGAATGCTGATATGAACTGGATGAAGCTAGCTAAGTGAAAGAAGCTAGTCACACAAGTCCACAGACTGAATGGGAAGTACTCAGAATGAACAAATCCACTGAGGCAACATATAGATTTAGTGGTGGCCAGGGTCTCGGGGGAAGAGGGAATAGGGTGTGACCACTTCATGGATGTAGGGTTTCCTCTTGGGGTGATAAAAATGTTCTGGAACTAGACAGTAGTGGTAGCTGCACAACATTGTGAATGTACAAAATGCCAAAACTTTAAATTGTACACTTTAAAATGATAAGTGTTATGTATATTTTACCATAATTAGAAAAATGGAGTGTGCCTTGGTGCCTCTGTTGGTAAGCGCCAGACTCTTGATTTGGGCTCAGGTCATGATCTCAGGGCTGTGAGATAGGGTCCTGACTGTGAGATGGGGAGTCTGCTTGAGAGTCTCTCTGCCCCCCCTCTCAAATGAATAAATAAATTTTAAAAAAAAGCCTTGTACAACTTAAAGAAGCTCACAGCCCTTTTGCCATCTCCTCAAGCTATATTTCCTGCCCCCCCCCCAAAAAAAAGTTTGGTTTGGAGCACAATAGAAGGATGAGTTCAAGAAGATGGTAATGCTGAAAGAAGGTTTTGGGAGTAGGGGGTGTGATGTGGGCGGAAGAGGAAGGCCAGGAAAGGAGAAAGTGATTGGGGTAAAGGGAAATAATTTCCCCAGTGCAGAAAACTTCTGCCCATCTCCCCCAGTGGCACAAATTTCTGTGCAGCTTTGAAGACTTCTTAAGGACCTGTGCTACTCGCTGAGCAGCCTTTGATGCCACCAGGACAATCTTTCTGTCAGAAGGACCCTTAGGGGGTGAGGTAGGCATGAGGGATCCTTCCTGCCCTCATTAGACATGGAGCCTATATTACTGCTGCTCTCCTAAGGGAGAGAGGAATAATTGGAGAGATAATTAATAATAATAATCCCCCTGACTGCCTCTCTGGCAGGTGCTTGGCTATGGCCCCAGGAGCTTGGAAGCGAAATAACTCTTTATCATAAACTGATTTTTCAGTGAATGGGACTATTGGTATTAATAATCAGAGTCAATTTGCTATTATGTACACTAGTGAGTGGAACAACAATGTATATATAATCTGAAGCACAAGATGGTTTTTTAAATGCTTTGCATTGTATTACAGGTATTTGACTCTCCTTCAATATATTTACTTTCTTGATTATGTCTGACCCGAGCTCATTTAAAAATCATTTTGCATTCCTAAAAATGGGCCACAAAGGCAGCCTCTCCTGGCTACTTTCTTTCCCCAAGCATGCTTGGCACTCCCCATTCTTTTCTTTTTCTTTCTTTCTTTTTTTTTTTTTTACGATTTATTTATTTATTTGAGAGAGAGAGCACGAGCAGGGGAAGGGGCAGAGGCAGAGGGAGAGGGAGAAGCAGACTCCCTGCTGAGCATGGAGCCCACCGAGGAGCTGGATCTCGGGACCCCAAGATTATGGCAAAGCCAAAATCAAGAGTCGGACACCTACTGAGCCTCCCAGGCACCCCACCACCCCCATCCTAGGATATTTTGATCTTAGACTAAAAGTCTAAGACTAAAAACCAATTTTTAAAAATTGTATAAACAATCACCAAGAGCAAGACACATCAGAACAATCATGGCAGAATTAATGAGTCTCGGTCTAATTTGCCATAAAATATTTCGGCAAGATCTACTAGTCAATAATATTTAAATCTCCTTGTTAGTCATTCATTCAGTAAACAATTTTCGAGGGCCATGTAGCAGGTGCAGGAGATGCAGAAATAAATAAGATGTGATCATTGCTCTCAATGAACCACGTTATAGAAGAGGAAACAGACATAGAAACAAATATTTGCTTTCAAATTCAATAAATAGATGAAAAAAGCAATCAATTCAGCCTGGGGTTGAGAACTTCAATAAGGAAGCACATGAGAGCTATCTAAAATTATTGCCTTCTGTAGCCTTAAGATTTCACATAGGTAGATCCAACCCAATCAGAAATAATTGTTCGCCTGTGTGCCTCAGACTCTGTTTGAATTATCATTGATATTTTAATTTTTTTCATTTGTTATTATTAGTTTTATTGCATTATTACTGTTTGGCTTTTAAAGAACACATTCCAGCATCTTTCCATTAACCTAAAAGAATAAGTTAAAAAGAGTAACTGCTTGGGGCACCTGGGTGGCTCAGTGGTTGAGCGTCTGCCTTTGACTTAGGTGGTGATCTGGGAGTCCTGGGATCGAGTCCCACATCAGGCTCCCCACAGGATGATTCGCTTGTTTAAGCCATCCTGCCTGTGATATTTTGTCACGGCAGCCCAAGCTGACAGATGGATTAGCCTAAGATCACTCATATCAGACATTAATAAACAAAATCTTGGGCCCTGTGCTCCACTTCAGACTAACTAAATAAAAACTTATGTAGGGAAGGGAATAGAAAACTGGATTTTAAACAAGCGCCTCTCATGATGATAATAAAAAATAATAAGTAGGAAAGGTTCTCATCCACACTGAAGTTTTCACATGCAGACAACTTGCTCATTTTATAGATGAGAAAACTGGAGTCCAAAGAAGAGAAGCAGCATGTGGAGCAGGACCTGCTAGCCACGTCTCCTCATCCTGAGCTTGCTGCCTTGTCCACTGCCCCAGTGGGGGCCCTGAAAATGTGCTGTTGGAAGCCAAATCTGGACCCAGAGCACAGATGTTCCAGCAATGCTGACTGGACTCCAGTAATCTGAGTGTGTGTGAGTGTGTGAGCAGGTGTGGGCATGGTGTGAAGGAGGGCCACGAGCTCCCTATCTCTTAGCCTTGCCCAGGCCATGCCCTTTGCTAAAACAGCCCCACCAAGTGGACTCTTAATTATTCTGCAGTTAGGTGCCATTCCAGTCCCTCAACCTTTCCTCCTGGGGACACCTGGTGGCTCAGAGGTTGAGTATCTGCCTTCAGCTCAAAGTGTGATCTGGGGTCCCGGGATCAAGTCCCACATCGGGCTCCCCACAGGAATCCTGCTTCTCCCTCTGCCTGTGTCTCTGCTTCTCTCTGTGTGTCTCTCATGAAGAAATAAATAAAAATATTTTTAAATGAATAAATATGAACATAAATAAATAAATAAATAAATAAATAAATAAATAAATCCTTCCTGCTACAGGTGAAAATTAGTTCTTATTTTTTCCACCTGGCAAAGAAAAACCATTGTGTATAACAACCCCCATTTAATTAAAGGTATAACCAATACATTTCCAGTTTTTTTCCTTGAGCAAACAACCAACTTTGTGGGGTCCTTAGGCAAGGCCCATTTCTTTACCCTTTCATCAATGTGTTTGTTTTTATAGTTTTCCAAATGCTTCCTAGAGTGTGGGGGCCCCAAACTAGCCACAATAAAAATTTAATATACAGTTATTAAGTAAGTCTATAAATAAGTAAAAGAATGATTCTCCTTTATTCCCTCCTTCTGTGTTGGTTATGAGTTTCCACTGCCAGAAAGAATAACCTGTAAGAACAAAAAAAAAAGGACTCAAGTGTTTACTCACGGGAAATCTGTCATGCAGAATGTTAGCTTTTGAGACATGCAGATCCGTGGTGTCAGTCCTAACACCTGACTTGGTGTCACATGGCCCTCTTCGTGTCTTTAGATACCGTTCATTTCTATCTTCTGATTGCTTTGTCTGTTACCTCAATCTTGTCTTTATCATCTCTCATTATAAAGCACTTTCTTTTCTCTTTTAAATAATGGGAAATTGATAAATAAATAAATAAATAAATAAATAAATAAATAAATAAATAGAAATTGTTGTCATGGAAAACCTCAGTTCTGCTATTTACCTAGGTACAGCAGGGGCTCAGAGACAGGCAGGAAAGGACTCTTCAGGGACCAGAAGAGATCCCAGGCACATTCAAGTCGCTATGCAGATAAGCAAGGGCCTGAATGAGGTCAGGCTGGGGCTATATTTAATGTTTTACGAAAACCAACTGGATCTTGTCACTCCCCTGCTCAAACACACACACAGAGACATGCATAGTTTAACATGGATCTTGGCATGGAAAAGTATGAAATACACGCTAGCAATTAAATATGAGAAGAAGGAGAGGGAGGTTGGGAGTGGGCAGGAGAGAATTTTCCAGGCAGCCAGAGCATGCTTTCAAGGATAATGGAAGAATTTGTTAATGGACATGTCTATATGAGAGAAAATGCTTGATTAGGGGTATTTTCAGGGGCTCTAAGCTGCATGAGACTTGAGGAGCACACCACCTAAGTGTTATACCCTTAGGATCAGAAAAGGTAGTAGTTAATATAAACAGACAGTCTGTCAAGCATCAGTCCTGTTCACCGAGAGCCATCTGGCTAGATCTGTTACTAGCATTGCCATCACAGGAGCCTGGCCTCAAATCACAGAGTTGGAAAGGGCTCCGGAAATCACCACATCTGATATTCCACCCAGGTATGATAACAGCACTACCTCACAAGATTGTGGTGGGAATCCATGAGTTAATATTTGCAAAGCACTTGCAATAGTGTCTAGACACTTGGAATAGTGTCTGACACATAAAAAGGCCCCCATGAGTGTCCATTGAATAAAGAAACACCATTTGTGGAGTGTGGGCACCAATCGAGGGGTTGCACATACTTGTCAACATTTCACCCTCTCCTGGATCCTTACTCCACTTCATATAGGAGGAAGCTCAGCAAGAGGAAATGACTTGTCCAGTACATACTGGTAGCATGTGGTGTTGCTGGGATCCAAACTCAGTTTGATTTCTTTTCTTTTTTTTTTTTAAGATTTTTATTTTATTTATTCATGAGAGACAAAGAGAGAGGCAGAGACACAGGCAGAGGGAGAAGCAGGCTCCCTGGAGGGAGCCCGATGAGGGACTTGATCCCAGGACCCAAGGATCACGCCCTGAGCTGAAGGCAGATGCCCAACCACTGAGCCACCCAGGTGTCCCCAAACTCAGTTTCATTTCAAAATCCACGTTGCTCCTACTGTTAGCCTTGACATTCCAGTGCCCTTGACAAGAGGCCTCGTGGGGCCTTTTCCAGGCAGGATTCATCCTTCTGAGAGTGGCCCATTCTATAGGTAGAAACAAGCTATATTAAAAAAAAAAAAAAGTCTTCTTTATATTGAGCTGAAGTTTGTGTCAGGTGGTTTCTCCTCTTTGGGCTACATGGAGAAAGTGTCATCAGATACCTGCCAGCAGCTCTCAGGAGAGATAACAAACCTAGAGCCTGAAAATCACTCCCCAGACCAGTTTCCCCAGTGTATACAACAAGGTGACTAATCCATGGGGTTGGGTCAGACTGGAAGAGGAGTGTTTGAGTGCCAGGCCTCTGTGTCCTTGAGTTTTTGCTTTGAAGAGACTCCAGGGCCCCTCTGCAGATGGTTACACCTGCAGCGGGACTGGCAACTCTTGCTGGGGTGCGATGGGGGCAGAGCCAGGGGTACCCCTGAGGACATGGCTCCTGTGGCCTTTCTTGTGCCAGAGCCCCAAGCTTTATTTTTTTTTAATTAATTTTTATTGGTGTTCAATTTACCAACATACAGAAAAACACCCAGTGCTCATCCCGTCAAGTGTCCACCTCTGCCCGTCACCCATTCCCCTCCAACACCCGCCCTCCTTCCCTTCCACCACCCCTAGTTCGTTTCCCCGAGTTAGGAGTCTTTATGTTCTGTCTCCCTTCCTGATATTTCCCAAAATTTCTTTTTCCTTCCTTTATATTCCCTTTCACTATTATTTATATTCCCCAAATGAATGAGAACATACACTGTTTGTCCTTCTCCGATTGACTTACTTCACTCAGCATAATAACCTCCAGTTCCAACCACGTTGAAGCAAATGGTGAGCCCCAAGCTTTAATCACAGCGAGCCCCACTCTGACCAAGGACGGCTGGTGCCTTCATGTTAGTGTCCAGTGGGGGTTGCAGGCCTGAGGCAGCCGCCAGGAGGTGTCACTGGAGAACACTCCAAGGAAAGAGACCATGAGCCTGTGCTGGCTGCCCCTAGGACAGTGGTTTACAAACCAGAGCTCTGTAGACTGGCACACTGCATCCCCAACCCAGCTCTGGCACCTAAATCACCATGGACCTCCGGCATCTCTGTCTCCTCTCCTTCCCTTCCCCTCCTCTCCATAAAGAGGCTGGTAATAATGGCTCCTACTCTGTACCGTTGTTCTTAACAATTGACTGAGATAACTGGGGCAGGGGTTACGAAAAGCACTTGGCCTTCCCCAAGTGTTCAATTAACATTAGTTGTTATTATTATGTGGAAGTTTCACATACATACAATTCTCCGAGATTTGCAGCAAATAGGCCAGGGCCCATTTGACAGCTGAGGTTTACAAAATGAAGCCATTTGGCCACAGGCACTGAGGTTTAAATGGAGGTGTGCAGCCTTGGAGAAAGAAGCCTGCAGACCCAGGAAACCAGCCCCACTGGGTGGAGGGCTGGAGGAGACAGAGAAGATGGAAAGGGGAGTGGGAACAGGGAGGTGCTCAACCCTGGCCCCGAAACACCACAGAGTTCTGTGAGTAAGAGGCCAAAGGAATGCCCAAAAGAAGAAGGCACGTTCACTGGCCCACATGAAGCCATCATTAAAGGGTCACCTGGAGTGTATGCTGGGCAGATGATCAGTGACTTGTTCCAGGAAGAAAGCCCTCCAACGCCCCTGCCTTCCTAACTCCCTCATCCTGCTGGGAAAGTATCCACATAGATCTAGTCTCCATGCCCCAAATCCCTCCCACCCCCTCTTTAGTAACTGCTGTCCTACACTCCTTCAATAAAGTTCCGAAGGGGATCTGAATATGCCACCCCAAAATAATGCCACTGTAGCATAAGAGTATTTTGAATTACAGACAATTAAGAACCAGCAAACACCTAAAGAGCTATTTGCTCTCCCCCTGTCCACCTAAACACAGATAAACATTTCCCTTTGTGAAGACATTCCCCCTCCTATCTCCCATACCAGGAGGAGAGCAATTCTTATGCCTGGAGGCAGATAGTGGGCATCAAGATGAGTCTGCACAGACCTTAATAGAAAAATCCTTATCTTCCATTATATTTAACCTTATATTTAGACACACACCCTCATCAATTTATTGCCCCCAGTAGTTCTTTTCCTTTGTCTTGTTATGTCTCTTCAAATGTATTCTCCTTGTTAAGATGGCATATAAGCCCCCAGGTCTTTAATGTCTCTCTGGGTCTTTATCTTTTCTATGACAGCTTCTACATGCATACAAATTAAAATTTTTTTTTACAAATTAAAATATTAACTTTAAATAAAATGTGTATACCTTTTCTCCTGTTAATTTCTCTTATGTCAGTTTAATTTACAGGCCCCTGTTACAGAACTTAAGAAAGTAGATGAATAGATTTTTTTTTCCTCTCCTCCAATTCGAAGGCTTTTATTCTGGAAATGGAGAAAATTTAAAAGCAAATACCCTGGGGAAGGTAGCACATTGACTTACAGACTGTATACTTTTGGGCTATAAATATATATAACTAGTTTATTGGTCATATACCAGCACCTAGCCTGGTGCTTAAAAAGAATATATATATATACACATACATATATATATAAATTTGTAAATTAATGAATAAATGATGCCAAAATACTGCCTGAAAGCAGGTTTTCTAGTGTCTGAAAGAGAGTAAGTGCTTAATAAATGTGGAAATTAAATGATGCTGTTGTAGGAAGGGCCCCTCGTGAAGGCAAAGAAGATCAGGTTAGCCGATTTTAGTTTTGTTGAACCAGTTTTGTTTTAATTGCTCTTGGCTGTTTGGGTAAGACTTCATTTCTCTGGTTTCCAACTGGGTAGGGAAAGAAAAGAGAGTGATCAGAAGGAAATGGTATACTTGAGTTATGTTATCTAAAAACAATGAATGTGTGTGCATGTCCAAAGATTTTTGGAACTAATTAGTTCTCATAGATCCCATAGCTTGAGCAGCCTTTCCCTATTGTAGGGCTCAAAAAATATCTGGTAAAGTAGCTGAACGGAACTGTGTAAGTTGTCAAACTAAACTATTTTGGTGTAGTTGAAGAGTTTATTTACTGTATCCTGAGCTAAGGGGTCATTGATAAATACTTACCTTGCCTCATCCTTCTAATCTATGTCCTTTCTTGTCATTTTTCTGTTTCCTCCCCATTCCCTTTCCCTCTTATTCTTTTGAATCGTAACATTGCCACCTGTTTATATGCGCAAGCACTGCATTCATGACAAGGAACATTCATTTGCTTACATTTCAACGTTGCTCAAAAGAACTGCCTTGGGTTGTGGTTCCTCATGGACGCTCTGAAGTCCTTCATTTCTCTTTCATCAATGTTTCAGAAACATTTCCCCAGATTTCAGTTGGGTCTTCAGAGTTGCTAGACCTGTGATTTAACATCAATGAGAAATCAGGCCATCTAAAATGGTCGTATTTCCTCGATGTCTTAATATTGTAACACCTCAGCCACATAGAATTTTGTTGGATGGATAAAAATAATGAAGAGACGATTGAGGAAAAGAATGAAATAAAAGAAAAGAAAAGAGCATTTTTTGTGGCTCTGCCTTAAATAAAATGGCCCTTATTAATAAAACCTAAATGTAGTGGAAACTCTACTCCCAAACATTTTGAAGTTTTAGATATTTTCCCCCACCTTAACATGAATCTATCGGACATAAATTAATCTTTGCTTGACTAGTCAGATGCATATTTCTCTGTGCTACAATGTAGAAATACACTCGGGGATTATTGGAGCACTTTATCATCTGCATGCAGGCATTGAGTCTGGACGTCTGCTAGACGTAGTAGACTATCTCCCCCTTCTATGAGCAATTACAGCTGCCACTAGCAGCACCCTAATGGAACAGGTTGCTTCTAATCTCTGCCTGGCTAAGAAACCAGTCATTCAAGCAAGTTAAAATTGTGTCCAATATAAGAGTAAATCGATTCTGAGTGAAGAGTCATGAAACTCTATCATAAGAAAAGTATATGAGCTTAAGTTTGCTGATTTGAAGCCATCTGTTTTCATGCTCAGTATTTGATTCTCCTCCGGAGTTTTTTGCAGTCTTTGTTGTGAAGGGGGTGAATTTTTTTGCTTTGATTTGGGGTCATCTACTTTGTTTCAGCTAGCTGAGGTTGCCACCTAAGTGACCCCGATTCCTCTTCTACCCCGAGGGCTAGCCCCAGCCTCTCTGTGTCTTTCAAGGAAGCATATTTTCTTAGTATAAGAATAAGATTATTTTAGATCAGACTAAAACAGTTCCTGGACTGTTTAGAAATCCTGGATTCTAATACGAAATTACCTAATTCAGTGTCTGGAACATGGTATATATATATATATATATATATATATATATATATATATATACACTTTTTTTTTAATGGTAAAATTCACTTCTCTTGAAACCACCCTTGGAACTTCTATGACACTGTGGCTTATCACTGAATGTTTGTTTTTTCCCTCCTGGGTTAAAAATAAAAATGGCTTAAAACATACGTACGAATACACACACATATAAATAAACCCTACATAATTGTGGTCCCACTAAATTTGGATTCATGAAACAAGGACATGACTCAACTTTATTTCTGGAAGATTACTTACTAGGGTTAAACAAAGTCACAAGAAGAATATTGAAGATTGAAAAGTAAAAAATGTGCTAAAAGACTACACTTTAAAGATATTTAGTTATCTATCTATTTATGAGAGAGAGAGAGAGAAAGCGTGTGCATGTGGGGGGGATGGGCAGAGGGGGAAAGGGGAGAGGACAATCTCAAGGAGACTCCATTCTGAGTGCAGAGCATGATGCAGAGCTTGATATCACAACCCTGAGATCAGGACCTGAGCCAAAACCAAGAGTCAGACTCAAGCTACTGAGCCACCCAGGTGTTGCTGAAAGACCACAATTTAGAAGCATCAACTTACTGTACATGTAGTCACTAAGCTAATTACAAATCATGGTCATCTCTAGTCACAAAACTGGCCCTTCCAAAACACCCACCTGGCAATATCTACACCTGGTCTGAGCTACTATTTACGTTTCGAAGTACCAAAAGTGCATTTCCTTGGAAACATTCCCTAAATCAGACATTTCTTCTCCCTAGTTCGTCTCAATAAACAAGGTTTGGCAGAGCAGCCTAGAGAAAGGAACTGAACCAGAGCAATGCCAAGTATGCATTTATTCATTTTCCCCTTTCATTTTACAAAAGAAGAGGGATTCTAATCTTTTGATTTGCCTGATGTATTTTGACAGCATGTACTCCTAGCTGCTCTTACAAAGATGCTGAGTCCCAGGACGGTCCTCCGTTCAAGCCATTAGTCCTTTCCCCCTGCTCCTTCTAAACATGGCAACCTCCACAGATAATTATCCTTCCATAGATAAGGCAGGCTATATTTTAAGAATTTTTTATGTAGTTCAATCGACATAATGGGTTTACAGCAGGGGAGATGTATTTTAAAGTATTATTACCAGGAGAGAATTTCCCAAATCCCTAAGTTATAAGGATAGAGACAGCAATTTAGAAAGAGTAGAGCAGAAAGTCTTTCTATGTGCATTTCATAAAATGGATTGTACTTCATGAATTTCAATGTGGCAGGATATTCACACTGCTGTCCTGCCATTACCAAAGAAGATGCTCGTTGTAAAAAAGAAATATGCATGACTGTTGAGGATGTTGGGTTATTAATGACTGTGTTCTGCGCTCTGTAAAATACTTCATTGGAATGTTGTCACCTGCACAGAAAGATAGGCACAAACTTTCTTACTTAAATTATCTTGCTGAAGACATTCAGAATATGCTAACTCCACAAATCCCCAAATAAAGAGCCAGTTTAACAAGCCCCTGTGCCTTAAATTTAATGGAGGGCTAAAAAACCAGAATCCTGACATCTATGGATGATTCTTCTCCAGTGAGTTGCAAGATATTTCTATTAATTGCTTCATGTAGTTAGTTTTAATAAGCAAAACTGTGTCAAAAGCTTTTTGTAGTTTGCAAATACATGATTGGCATATGAGGTATTGTCAGTAATAAAAAATGCGTGGTGCTAATCAGTTTAAAGATAATATGTAGGCCCTCTGTGAAAGGTCCAGGATTTCCTCTGCTGGGTGCAGGAAAGGGGAATGTGTATCTGTGAAAAGAATACACAGGACTTTTTTCTAACACTAACCACTCTCCTTCTCTCGAGTTCATGATTCTACTTCTTTTAGTCTCTTTCTGGATTTTATTCTTTTTGATTATAATGTCAAATCTCTCCTCTTTCCACTGGCTTCTCCTTATGGGCATATAATTTCATTCAAGTCTACCTCTGCTTGAAAACCTTTCACTTGCTCTCAATGCTGGGCAAATTGCTCCACTAGCCAACACATGCACCCCTCACTTTTTTTTTTTTACCTCGCCACTCCTTTCGTACAGTCCAGAGACCCACCTTCAACCTCTACCTCTCATTGGAAATTACATTATGTACAAATGACCTTGTGATCCCAAATGTAATGACCATGTCTTAGCCTCTCTGGAGCATTGATATTGCTGGTGTTTCCCTCTTTGAGACTCTATTTCCTCCCTCGAAGTGTGGGTGGCACCCTGCGATCACTGTCCTTCGCGCTCCTTCTATCTCTGAGAGATCTTTCTTTCCTCTTCAAGTCCCCCAAGTGTGGGCATGATCCTGGATTAAATCATCTTGTCCTACAGTCTCTCAGAACCTGCCTACTCTCGTGGTTCCCACTGATCCTTCCTCCTGTGTGGCCATCCAATCTTTCTCCCAAAGAGTCTACATAGTGTTCCCAGATGCTTGTCAGAATGTTCCACTTGGATCTCCCTCCAGGACCTCAGATTCAGCATGTCTAGAACTGGATTTGTCAGCTGTCCTCCAGAGCAGCTCTTGTTCTAACTTCCTTCTCTCTTCCTCTTGAGTGTACCTCAGAGACTAGATGAGACACAGTTTGACCTCATTCTGCTCTTTGCCCCTTCATCCTTCTAGTCACCAACTCCTGCCACTTTGTGCCTTTGTGAGGCACTTTGCGAATCCTCTGCTCATCCCTGCTGCTGCTGGCAGCTTAGTACATACTGTGCTCCTTTGGTTAAGCCAGAACTTAATCCATTCTCCCATATGGTCTAGGTAAGAGTTGATGAAGAGAAGAATATGATAGCTATGAGAATGATTTCCAAATATCTGATATACTCCCACTTCCAAATGGAGGGAGTGAATTGACCAGTGCCAACAGCTCCTCTCTGATATCCATCACCATGTAGGCACCTGGCCACCATTTCTGTGAACCACTGAACCAATGCCTGAGCCTGGCAAGAATACTGAGAAAGGCTCATACCCAGGGGATGGGACATTCCTCAGATGGCATCTTTGGCTTGAGGACTCCCCAGTAGCTTTGGAAAACTCTCTTAGAGCTGAATTGATCTATCTAACCTTCCTTTCTTCTCTCTCCCCTTCATCTAGGATCAGACCTGCACTGTGGTCTGATGGCTCTTTCAGTGTCCCTACTGCCCTGGCTCTCTCTCCATTTTCCTTCACGGATGTTTTCCTTAAAACACAAGGAAACACAAGGAAGAGCAACACAAGGAATTTATGAAAGTTTTGGAAGATAGTGTGAATTAGCATTACTCTCTGAAAGTCATGATTTGAAGTGGTGACAGACAGAGGCTGAGGTCAGGTGGGTTCCAGGTTGTCCCTGTTCTCCCTTACTTGACTTTTAGCTCTCCTTGCCAACTACTGGCCCAGATGCCTAAACATAACCCAAGCCCACTACCAGATGCTTGGCTGCAGACCTACAAAAGCAGGAGCTACACAGAAGTGACAACTTTCCATAGACTTTTCTACCATCTTCCCTTCGTGGTCCCACTCTGGAAGCCAGACATACCTCTCTGATTCCCCAAGAAGCTCCAACTTTTCTACTCAGCAGCTTCAGGAGGACTAGTTACTGACTTTTCTCTGACCTTCCAACTCCCCCTTCCAGTAGCTTCTCTCACAATATCTTCTCTGTCTGAATCCTTATTCCACATACTCAGAGTGAGTCTGCCTCCCTAATTGGATCCTAACTGATGCACCAACTCCACCAGTGCCTTTTTCATCAACACGCAAACCACTGAAATAAGGGCCTAACTGCTCTCTCTCCCAGCAACACATCTTGACCATTGCTGCTAGACTGATGTTTATCACTCAAAGGAGGAAGAGTAACTCTCCATTGTCTGCATGATAAAATTCTGAAGTATGGACAGGATCCTCCACAAGATAACTTCCTAGGCTTTGATGTTCCTCATTCCCCCTACGTGAATCTTTCTCTGCCAGATTAAGCTACACACTTTCCCCTGATTTTCCTTGTTCTCACCCACTCTAGCTACTCCTTGACTCTATATCCCATCTTTCTGTTTCCCTGATCCACTTCTGATCCATTTATTCAAATCTAACACATTCTGGGGAAGGCAGTTCTCTGCAAAGACCTCTGTCTCAGCTGGAAACAATTGCTATTTTTATAGGGCAACATCCTAAAGCAATTAGAGCCTTCTCTGGACATTCATCTTCTATCATATGTACCAGAATATGGATTCTAAAAACTCTTTCTCTATTTGACACAAGATGAAACTATGATGTGAATTTCATAGACCTTAGTAAAAGGAAACAAGCATCACACACTATTGAAATTTATACTCAAACCAAATAAAAAAATATTACTTATATGAAGTTTTATAACCTCCATCTTGCAAAATTAATTGGATTCCCTTCCTCTTGTTCGGAGCTGAGGAATCGACTAAAACCGCCGCTGATGTCGGCAGGGCTAAGGCCAAGGATTAGACTAAATGGTCAGGTGATGGGGCTGGGAGTGGGAAGACGTATTTCTTGGTCAGGAAACTGCTTACATATGGAGGAATGGAGCAAATAAGAAACTATATTAGTGCTGATGGAGAGGGGAAGACTGGAATCAACCCATGGTGATTAGATGGCATTGGGAGTGACAGTGGGAATTCACACCTTTATAGGTATAGGTGCGAATGTCTGTGCATATGCACACGGGCACTATAGATTAGCTTCTCTGGAAGCAAACACTGAGATGAAGTTTTGAGTGTAGGACATTTATTAGGGATCAAAACATGTAGAAGGAAACAAATTGGGCAGAGGGAGGAATCATTGAACTGCAGAGCAAGCCCAAGTCACTCTGGAGCACATTTGGTCTGTCAGAGCTCCTCACTGCACCAAAATCACCAGGCTTTACACCCTTCCATTTATCAGTCACTACATGTGGGATGGCTACCCCCCAGAAAGGTGGAACATTAGGCAAGACAGTTCTTAGCAACAAGTCTTTCCTTGAAGGAGGACCTGAGTGATAACGTTTTCATGTCCATCACATTGCATGTGTGTGTGTGTGTGTGTGTGTGTGTGTCTATATATATATATGTCTCCTACATGTGTCTGAAAAGGCCTAGAAGTAATTAAAAACTCCAGGAGAATGAGAACATCTAATACCTAGCTCTTGGCCACTAAATACCATTCTCTGCTCCAGGGAACCAAGGTTCCCTGGAAAATGGCTAGTTCCAGAGCTGAGGCTGAAAAGGCACAAGATGCACCTGGGCAATTTGTACCAGAAAGTAAAGACTAACTCAAGAATGATGAAGATCTGTCAACAAAACACAGGCACCATCTTGAAGAGGCTCAACATGGCCAAATATGCGGTATTTCAGCAACAAAATAAATAATGACAGCAACAAATTATAACCCACTGAACGAAATAGAGATCCATGAGTCCATGCTAATATAAATAAAGAAACTGAGGGAAATGGAAGGATCTGCCTTAAAGTAGAATGACCACTAACAATAATTATGAAGGATTGATAAAATTAAAGAAACACTATTTGGCAGTCATAACAGGAATGATTAAGGCAAGGATCATCAATGGATGCTAAAACTAGCAAGTAAAACTTTAAGGAGGAACGAGGTATTTAGGCAGTGTCAAAACATCTCCCTACAGTCAACTGTACTTCAATTTAAAAAAGTATCTCTCCCTAAAATGCTTATTGCTTATCAAGTAAGTATAAAATACTATTTATCTTTACAGTGGAGAAACCTGGTCAGATGTTCTCTCACCACGTGCTAAAAGAATGAAGGTATCTTTTTTATCATCTCTAGTAATGGGACTAATCCACATTGACATGATGCATTGGAAAGAATAGAGCATCACTTTTGTGGTAGTCCCGCCACAAAGTTCATAAACTGAAAGAAAGCTACGAGGAAGTATCAGATGAACCCCAAATAAAGGACAGAGTAACTGGCCTGTGCTCTTAAAACACATCCCATCACAGTCACAAAATACAAGGAAAGACAGAGGAAGTCAGTGGTGGGTTAGAGCCAGCCGAAATGGCTCAGATCCCCTCTAGAGAATCATTTGTGTACACCTCTCCCCAACTCGGCATTTCAGCGATAGTGACATGAAGTTGGTAACTTGAAATTGGCCAGGATGGAAATATTGATGCCATAAAAACTGGCAGCCACTACAAATCAGGGCTCCTTTTTTCTCCCAGTGAGCCAGCGCAGCAGCATATCGCTGGAACCTTACCGCATTGACTAATGAGATGTGGCCACAAATGCAACATGTGATCCTGGGTTTGATCCCAACTATAAAGGACATGATTGGGGCTATTGGAGAAATTGGAACAAGCCTTGGGAATTAGATGGAAGTACTGTATCAGAGTTTATTTCCTGATTTTGATGAGTATACTATAGTTATACAGGAGAATGTCCTTGTATACATTCAAGTATGGGGGAATAAGGAAACAGCCTATCTGCAACTTACTCTCAAAGGTTCAAAAAAGCCTCTACGTACAAATATATATGGAAAGAAAGAATGTCAGGGCAAATATGGTCAAATACCATGTCAGGGGATTAGGGAATTGGGTAAAGGCTCTTTGGGAGTTCTTTGTACTATTCTTGCCACCCTTCTGTAAATTTGAAATTATTTCCAGGAAACTTCTTAAGGAATTGTATTTTAATCAAATGCTGTTAAGTCAAACTGTTAAGTCAAACCCCTCCTTTGTCCTGGGTCGGCTGGGGGCTCAGCCCCTTTCACATTCAGCAAGGTCAGAGAAACATGAAAGGGGAAAAGCGAGGTTAACACACTTTCACTCGTGATGCTGTGTGACTAAAGGCAATCTCTGCCGGGCTCTGCTCCTTCTTCCTGCACCTGCAGAGAACTGGTGAAGCTTTTTCAGTTCTCTCTTCAGAAACTTGAGAATTTGTGGATGTGGGAAGACTATTACTTTACAGCTGTTACAATCAGGATGAGAATGTAATTATAAGAAGAGCTTTTTATGGGAAATACTTTGGTTGGTTGCAAGCAAAATAGGTATTGGATATATATATTGGTAGTATAATGTTCTGAACCCTCACTACTAGGTATTAAATGTTTCTCAAAATGCTAAGAATTCAGGGGCACCTGGGTGGCTCAGTCAGTTAAGCATCCACCTTTGGCTTAGGGTCCTGGGATCGAGTCCCTCACCGGGCTCCTTGCTCAGCTGGGATCCTGCTTCTCCCTCTGTCCCTTACCCCTTGTGTTCTCTCTCTCAAATAAATAAAATAGTTTTTTTAGTGCTAAGAATTCATTTGGGTAGAAAATTAAGCACTGAACCTCTCGTAAATCAATCCTAAATGTAAAAACTAATGAACAGGGATCACATGGTGAGCAATGGTTTTTATTTCAGAACTACCCCTTTTTCCTTTCTTCCTTCCTTTCTTGAGCAGCAAACAAGCACCGTGTGTAGGTGAGGTCTTCTCAAGCAGATTCAGTGCTCCCTGAGGTAGGGACCATGGCTTAGGCTTCTTTTGCCTCCTATTACACTTACCGGCAGCACCAGCCTTTTCCATGGGTGAGCAGGTTGCTTGATGAGACAACAGCAGGTACTGCTAATGCTGAAAAAGACAGCGTGTCCCTCTCAGACAATAATCTGAACCATCACCATAGCTGATCTGAGAGTCGGGATGGAATCAGGCCCTGACAGGGAGCCTCCGTTGTTCCAATGGGAATAAAGATCTTCACCTCTTCCTTAGTCATAAAGCAATTTATAATAGAAGGTGGGATGCGAGGGGCTGGCTGTGAACTCATTTAGCAACATTTTTCTCTTGAGCTGCTCAGATTTGCCAAATGCTCTCAACCTGACATCTTACAGGGCCCTGTCGTGTTTCTCTTTAGTGAAGAGTAACAATGCCAATCAGGAGTTTCTATGCCTGTTCACTTGATGCCAGTCAAGTTCCATCTCTATGGTGAGTTCTAAAAGTACCAAAGAAGAAAGCTCAGAGTCGGCTACCCTGTAAGTGCAGTTATAGGAACACCACCTATCTCCTGCAGGGATGGAGCAGGGCCTGGTGGCCTCCGATGCCAGCAGCGCCTTTTCCCAGCCTGTGGGCTGGATGTGGACAACCAGCGGGCCTTGGGCTTGACTATTAAGGGTAGCATTTCTAGCAAAAACAGACTCCCGCTAGCATAGTATGTGAACTATTCTAAACTCATAAATACATATATTAAATCAACTTACTTTTTTTCAATCTTTAAAATGCTTTTCTCCACATTTTGGCAACTCCCTAGTGACATTGCAACTGAGATGCTTTTGTAAATAAATGGGCCTTCACATAAATGTTGCTCAGGGAGCAGGAGAAGCATTTTGCACTCTTAGCTGCTTCCACTTCCCCACCAAAATATTGTACTCAAATTGACCAACAATTAAAAATTTTACTTGAGGTAAAATTCATATTTAGTAAAATCAACAATTAATATTTTTAAATTGTTTTAATTATATTAAATAAATACAACAAAAAGGATAAATCCAGGCATATTGGATTTTATCTTCTAAAATACCATCATTTAGTCATCTCAAGACCCCCTATTCCCTCAAAATTTATACATATTAGCCAGTAACTTTTGGTAAATACAGTGTACAGTAAATTATTGCTTTATGTAAACAAAAAAGCAGACACTGTGGAGTATAACCCTTTCAGTGCACCCTAGAGATTTAACTTTAAATGTTTAATCAGATGTTTTACACATATTCCACATGTGTCTAGGTTTTTAAAAATTCCTATATTAAAATGGTTCCTCTCTCCCACCCTTTTGTAGCTGGTGATGTTTGGTAACCATTTAAAGCAACTTTTAATTACCTACTGCCAATCAAAATCTTGGCACCGTGGGCTGTGTTTTAGTCTCAGGGAAGACACCAGTCTTTAATTACTGGTGCATTGTTTCTAATTCCACTTCCAAAGCATATCCTCATCTGGAGTGACAAGATGTAAGAAAAAAAACAACAACACCCCTTACATTTCACATTTTGCACTTACAGTCTAAACTGCACACAGGACACAATGGTAATCAGACTATATTGTTTCAATCCTATACATAACAGTAGTGGGAGACAGGGGTCCTAATGGAAAGAATTAATCATGGGCTTTATTGATATTCATGGAGGGGGGATGTTCCCACTTCAGAGTGACATCCTTTTGAGGAAGCCCGGCTTCTGGCTGTGAAACCCATTCCCATGTGATTTCTTTCTAACAAGCCAGAAAGCTGCTTTAATCTTTAAACATGAAGCATCGCGCTTATAGTATCAAAGGTAGACAAGTTCTCCTACTGAGGTTCAAAAGCAGATAATAAGAAGAACCTGGCTGCTAATGTCAGGCTGATGTTAGTTCTGAAATCGTTTTTCACTTGATTGAGCCATTTTGTCCTTAGAATCACTTTGTTCTGTTCAGCTGAATTTCCTCCAGCCCCTAAGAGTGAGCGCACAACCAATGCTTTCCAGGAGGGGCTTCTCATCAGTGGTGAGAGCCCCTGCGCCATAGATGTGTTATTTCCTATCCAAACTCACGCAGCCTGGGGATGGCCAAGCAGTTCCTCTTCACGCAGCCCTAGACTCAGCCCTTCTAGCTGCCTCACAGGTGCTGACACCTCTTGGTCTGATGTGGGGGGGAAACTCTCCACTCCCAGCAGGCAAAGGCCTCAGGATGCCAGACTTTTTGCCCAAAAGGGCCACCACGATGCTGGGTTGCAACAGAGGCTTTCCTGATTCACCTGTATGATGCGAGGAGTCAGCCCATATAGAGTCTCCCACCAAAAATGAATTTAAGGAAAATAGAGGAAACAACACTCAGATTGAAGTTCCATTATTTAAAGGCAAAGCTGAGACAAAAGAAAGTCAAATAAATACATGCCTCCACAGACCGTTAGCATCTGACATTTCTGCAAACTCACAACAGCAGAGGTAAGAGATGATACAGTCTGTGGTGTGAGCATAATCAAAGTTTTGGCGAGTCCCAAAACTTCTCAGTCTCAGACTTACCTTAATTTCTTTAGCAATTAACCAAACACTTAGCCTGAGACTGTCCTTCAGAACCAGTTTCAGACCACAGTGCGTTCCTCAAGTGAGTCAGATCCCGGCCCAACTGTGGATCCCCTCCGTCCCCTCCTCATATTCCTTCACCAGCCTGTTTGTATTATTTGCCTAGGGCTGCTACCCCAAATCACCACAAAAGGGTGGTTTCAAACAGCAGAAATTCATTCACTCATAGTTCTGGAGGCCCGATGTCCAAAATCAAGGTGTTGGCGGGGCCATGCTCCCTCCAGAGGCTCAGGAAGCAAATTCCTTGCTTCTCCAGCTTCTAGTGGCTACTGACACTCCTTGGCTGTGTCTTCTGCATCACTGTAAGCTCTGGCTCTGTGAGGACCTTGCCTTCTCTTCTCCTCCTCCTCCTCCTCCTCCTCTTTCTTCTTCTTCTTCTTCTTCTTCTTCTTCTTCTTCTTCTTCTTCTTCTTCTTTACCTTGCCTTCTCCTTATCTGTGTCATATCTCCCTCTGTCTCCCTCTTAAAAGGATGCAAATTATTGCATTTAATGCAGATAATCCAGGATCTCCCCATCTCAGGCTTCTTAATCTAATCCTATCTGCAAGTTTTAATTTAAAACAATTTTTTTTTTTTTTTACCATATAGGTAACATTCATAAAGTCTACTACTGAGACAATAGTATCTTTTGGGGGGCCATTACTCAGCCTACCACACTGTTGCTGATTGCTAAAACATGGCTTCTATCACTTAAAGGCAGAGATTGGCCAAGAGAAGAAAGCTGAGTAGCATATCCCAGCTTGGGACACTTCATAGAGAGCACCTCAGGCTCCTGGGCTCTTTCTGGTTTAAACTAGCCAATAAGACAAGATACTCAATTTCTAGTTTCTAGTCAGGTTGAGAGCTTCCAAATAATAGAAGTAAAGTATAGAAAGTTTTTCAAGGGCAGCCCCGGTGGCGCGGCAGTTTAGCGCCATCACACCTGGGGTGTGATCCTGGAGACCCAGGATCAAATCCCATGTCGGGCTTCCTGCATGGAGCCTGCTTCTCTCTCTGCCTCTCTCTCTCTCTGTCTGTCTATGAATAAATAATTAAAATCTTAAAAAAAAAAAAAGAAAGTTTTTCAGGCTACCTTAAAACTCTTCTTAGGTGGATCCATAAAGAGCTATTTAAATTTGGCCTGTGTTTGATTCAAACCAACCAGCCAAACTCAATAAGTCCCAGGCATCGTCCACATCCAAAGATTCTAGGGAAAGTGTACCGCATCCTTTCATCATCTCTCAGGTAACCTGTTGTTGTGAGCAAATTGTTAGTTGTATTGGGATTCAATAGCCTTTCAAGGGGCTGGCTCCAAAGCTGGTGGCATTTTAATGTTTATTTTTATTTTTTTTAAAGATTTTATTTATTTATTCAGAGAGACACAGAGAGAGAAGCAGAGACATAGGCAGAGGGAGAACCAGAGACCCCCCTCGGGAGCCTGATGCAGAACTCGATCGCAGATCCTGGGATCACGCCCTAAGCTGAAGGCAGACGCTCAACCACTAAGCCACCCAGGCATCCCATTTTAATGTTTAGATTGGGCCTGTGAGTCTTAAACGGTGTGTAGCATGACCTTAACCTAAAATCCATTCTGACCTAACTCACCCTGCTTGCTGGCTGGCCCATGTCAACCAAATCTCCTGGATAATGATGCAGTGTTGGCCTTTGCTTCGGTTGGGTACACACATTTAGCTTATTTAATCAAGAGCAGCAATGCAGCAAAGCAACTTGGAAAAGAAGAAACACCAGAGCTCGGCTCCAGCGTTGGATTTAATGGGAGGGCATGAGTAATGAGAAAGGCAATATGTGAACAATAAAAACAAGGAACCAAAAAACCTGGCCAGGAAGCTGGTGAGACTTTGAAAACTTTACCTATAAACTTGAAAGCCTGCCTGTTTCACTTGTAACCTAGCTTTGCTGTGAACTGCTTAGCAGTAAGATCTACTCTGTATTAACTCTGAATACAGTCATATTGCAAAATGGCCAATAATAATGATGTCCCTGAGCTGCTAATTGATTGTGAAATGCTTTAAGGGCTTTATGACAGCAGGAAAGTACAGTTAGTTATTATTAGATCATGCAATTCATTAACTTTAAAGGGCAAACGAAACTTCAATGGCAAGTGTTTCTACATAGCTCCTGTGAGAAAAGAGACTTGTCAGGCCACTGTTCTCTGCTATTAGCAATGTCACTCCTCCTCAGACTGGAATTTGCATATTTTGTCACAATATGAAGCTTTCTTATAAATATTTTCGGGAGCAGAGAGATAAGTGTGCTAATTTAGATGGGATGCTTCATCTAAAATATAATTTGGCCATCATATCTAATAATCAGCACTCAGATGTAAATGCTTTTTTAATTGTATTGCATATTATAGAGTTGGCAGCAAAAAAAGGAAGTCATGAATTGGACACCATTGGAAGCCCATTAAAGAAATTCCACATCTGCAAAGAAAAAAGGTTCAAAGCTATAAGGTTAGTTTAAAGGGAAATATTTAAATGGCCCTTACACAATAATTTTCCTGTGTGAATTAATATTGATACCACCCTTAAAAACAATAAAAAAATATTGATACCATCCTATTTTCTGTTCCCCAAAACATCTTTTCAATGAAAAGTACAATATTTTCCTCTGAAACCACCTGCCCACAGCTATAAGCTAGCTATTGCTCTAAACAGGCTCACTAAAAATTAGGAAACCACAAATTTAAAAGGGTTCCCGAGAAACAAACCTAGAAATTCAAACTTTTGGTCCGTGGTTCATGATCCCACTAATTAGATAGAAAGTTTGCTGAAAGTGTTCATATTACATCTATTAGGGAATTATCTGGATTCTCTCATTGCCAGTGATGGCTACCCAACTCCACCATCCAAAGCTAGGGGATCTATTGGATTCTATAGCCAATGAAAGGGTAAGGATGGAGCTGGTCTTAGGGATACCCATATTCAGGGACTCAGATGCTCTAGGGACTCTCTGTCTCTGCTCCTTTCTGTATTTTGGCTTTATCCACCTTATTGCAAGTGAAATTTCTCCACGTGGCAAGGGACATGACACAGGCTGCTCTGGACTTACAGCCTTCTAGCTTAATGATCCTAAAGGAAGGAGAACTTCTCTCTCCCAGACATCATTGAAAACTTTCAGGAAAGGGCTTAGCCTGAGCTACATGACTATGCATGGATCAATCTACACAAACAGGGGAATGATAGATTATAACTGCTCCTGCCTAAGCCATGTGCTTATAATATTCCCATGATTAGTAGGGCAAGGTCTGTTTATTTAAACATAAGTAAATAAATAAGTAATAATGAGGGTGGATAGTATAGCTACAGCCATAGCTTCAAACACTAAGGAAATTGTTGTGAGGTGAGTACCATCCCCCACATCCCCCCGCCCAGTTTGTACTCGCTGCATTTCCTGTGCATACGTGCACACACACATGCACACAGTGGCCACCCCAAACAGATATCCCTACATTGCAGTGGTCTTTGACATCAGACAGAAGAGGGTTCAGTCAGAGGGGAAAAAGCATCTTCTTGGACAACGCCCCCCTCAGAATTCATATGTTGAAGTCCTCACCCCCAGTACCTAAGAATGTGTCTATATTAGGAGATAGGGCCTTTGAAGAGGTCATTAAGTTAAAATAAGTTCACTAGTATAGGCCTAAATCTAATCTGACTGGTGTTCTTATAAGAAGAGGAGGATTTGGGCACAGGCCATGGGGAAAAGCCTGGAACAGATCCTTCCCTCATGGCCCTCAGTAGGAACCAACCTTGCTGCCACTTTGATCTCAGACTCCAAGTTTCCAGAACCAAGAGAAAATAAATTTCTCCTATTAAACCATGTGTGGTATTTTATTATGGCAGCACTAGCAAACAGGTACATCTCTACATAGTCACCCCTCTCACCAGCAAATGACCTTCTTTCACCCTTTCTAAGGGAAGAAGAACCCACGCAATAGGCAGTTCTTGCACAGTAACCAGTAAGCATCAGCCATTGTGCGCAGGCATGGGAGCTCCAAGGGTAAGTGATATAAGAGTGTATTCTTTTTTCTTGATCCCCCACCTATCCAGGAATAGCAAATTCAAGACGTGTATACATGTCATTACACCCCAGCTCTCATGACTATGACCAAGATTCATCATCAACCATCCTAATGAGCCCAGATTAACTGCCTCAGGATCTTTTTTTAATGCAGTCCTCCAGGAAATCACTCCAAATAGGTCAAAATTGCCACCTGAGATGAAATTTACTTACCCTGTGTGGAAGAAGCTGTTTATTATCCACCCAATATCAAACTGTCTTACATACTGGGACAGCCATGTTTTTATTCAATAAAGCAATTATTTTTCACCTCCACCAATACTTCTCAATGAAATATAATGGGAGATAGTGATTGGAAGACTTCTCAGAAGAAGGACAGTTGGCTAGGGTGCACTACTTTGCCTCCCTCCTTCATCCTTCCTGCTTTCTGGAATGACACTGTGATGTCTGGGACTTCAGCAGCCACTTTGGCTTATGAGTCCCCAATGAGAATAGAAGCTAACACTAAGGATGAAGGAAGAGAAAGAAGGAATCTGCTCTCTTGATGATTGTAGATGTTCCATATCAACCTTAACCTTAGACTGTCTACATTCAGAATCTTGTATGTTTAAACTACTGTTATTTTGGTTTTCTTGTTACATGCTGATCTAAAATGATGATCTTGATCTAAAATGATGGTACTTTAGAGGTTTTTTTTTTTTTAAAGATTCTATTTATTTATTCATGAGAGACACAGAGAATGAGCCAGAGACATAGGCAGCAGAAGAAGCAGGTTCCCTACGGGGAGCCCGATGTGGGACTTGATCCCAGGACCCCGGGATCACGACCTGAGCCAAAGGCAGGCATTTAACCACTGAGCCACCTGGTACCCCTATTTTAGAAGTATTGTAGAATGGCTTACTTGACACCAGTGATCAACTTCTTATTTGTGTCCTTCTATTGTAAAGGCTTGAAACCTAAATATATAAATACCTACTTCCCTTCCTTGCAGTTAGGAAAACCATATGAAATATAAGCCAGTTCTGACCATTAAAATCAAAGAAGCCTGCTGGTGATTTTTGGAAAAGACTCCCTTTTTCTTCTTCTTTTTACCTGGAATGCAGACCTGTGACTGACTGGCTCAGTAGCCATCTGGTGATCATAAGGCAACAAGCATGAGAACAACAGATGCCAACAAGCTAGAAATGGCAGAGTAGAAATATGGGAAGGGCCTGGTTCGTCTATGGCATTGAGCAACTACACAAGCCCTGGACTGCTTATTTCTGCATTTTTTGTTATGTAAAAATAAATGAACCTTATTTGTTTAAGCCAGTTTTCTGTTATTTGTTGCTGAACACGTTGCCGGCATGTCTCTACCCAACCCTTTGGTCCTCAGTTAAGGTAACACCTCCATTGGAATCACCCCAAGCCTGGTGAATATTTTTGTTTCCTCGAGGCAGCCAAAACACATTGCCACAAACTGACTTAAAACAACACAAACTTATTCTTTCACAGTTCAAGAGGCCTGAAGTCCACAATCAAAATGTCAGTAGAGTTGATTGATTCTCCATTGATTTTTCAAGAGGTTCTGAAGGAGAAACTATCCCTTGTGCACTTCTCCTAACTTCCAGCTACTTCCAGCAATCCTGGGTGTTCCTTAGCTATAGCTGGTTCACTCCAATCTCTGCCTGTGCTCACATGCCCTTCTTTCCTGTGTGTGCATCTCTGTCTCTTCTCTTCTTAAAAGGACACCAGCCATTGGATAGGGGGCCCACCCTTTATATCTGCAAAGACTCTACTTCCAAATAGGATTATATTCATAGGTACTGGAGGTGAGGATTTGAACCCCTTTTGGTGGGGACACAGTTCTACCTACTACTGTGGTGGACTCCCTCCTTTTTTTTTTTTTTTTAAGATTTTATTTATTTATTCATGAGAGACAGAGAGAGGCAGAGGCACAGGCAGAGGGAGAAGTAGGCTTCTTGCCCGGAGCCTGATGTGGGACTTGATCCAGGATCCCGGGATCATGTCCTGAGCCGAAGGCAGATGCTCACCCACTGAGCCACCCAGGTGCCCCTGGACTCCCTCCTATTACTCCCTTTGGGACCTATAATATTACATTAGCACATATGGCACTCAACCTATTATTTTATTTAAATTTTTTTTATTTATTTATGATAGTCACAGAGAGAGAGAGAGAGAGAGAGGCAGAGACACAGGCAGAGGGAGAAGCAGGCTCCATGCACCGGGAGCCCGACGTGGGATTCGATTCCGGGTCTCCAGGATCGCGCCCTGGGCCAAAGGCAGGTGCTAAACCGCTGCGCCACCCGGGGTTCCCTCAACCTATTATTTTAGAGAGAGCCTTAAACTGGGACTTTGGACCAGGTTCTAATTTCAGGCATCTCACTAATCATATTAATGCCCTTCAAAGTGATTTAGCTCTTCAGTGACTCGAGTTCTTTATCACAAACACCTGCTCTGTAAAACATCTGCTCTGTCCACAAGCTTGATAAGAAAATTCACTGAGATAATATAGATAACACAACCTTGAAAAACAAAGATTTTCAAGGAGTAAGGCCTCCTGAACTTCTCCTTCAACAGCATCATCATCATTCATCTCTGGCTTTCCAATGTCTAAGGATTAAAAGGAAAATAGGAATGAGTTTGGGTAGGTTGAATTAGTAAATTGAGGCAAGCAGGGGCTTAACAAATTTTCTGCTTGGAGCTGTCCCCAAAAGCAGAGCAGATCAGGGGAAGAGCAAGTAAAGAGAAACAGAGAGAGTGGCTGGACCAGGGTTGAGTCTGAAGGAAAAGGTCCTGGGTTGGAAGGCTGATGGCTGTGACCGCAAAGACAATCTGCATTCTCCAAACTATATCTCCCATACTGACCTGGATCTCACAGCCTTGTCACCATTCTTTAGAGGTTCTGAAAGTATATCTTTTTAAAAATATAAGAAACAAATTGGAGCACCTGGGTGGCTCAGTGAGTTAAATATCTGACTCTTGATTTCAGCTCAGGTCATGATCTCAATTAAGGTCATGAGATTGAGCCCCACATCAGACTCCGCACTGGGCATGAAGCCCATTTAAGATTCTCTCCTGTCTCTTTCTGTCCCTTCCCCCTCCCTCTAAAGAGAGAGAGAGAGAGAGAGAGAAACATATAGCAATTTAATAAAAGCACATGTTGCCCCTACCCATATTTAACACAGGTTAATATTTTGCCGTCTTTAATCTAGATTCTTTTTTAGAAATAAAGCATAAAAATAGAACTGAAGCCCCCTACATATAAAATCCCATTTCCTTTCTCTTTTCCATTATTTTGAACATTGTGTGTATCCTCCTTGCATGTTTTGAAGCTTTTCTCCAAATGTAGATAGCTATATTAAAACATGTTCAATGTCAGCATGCTTTGTTGGCTTATTTGGTAGAGGATGCAACTCTATTTATTTATTTGTTTATTTATTTATTTATTTATTTAAGAGAGAGTGGGTGCACACGTGGGTATGAGAGCAGAGAGTGGGGAAGGGCAGAAGGAGAGAGAGGGAATCTTAAGAAGGCTCCATGCCCAGTGCAGAGTGTGACATAGGGTTTGATCTTAGGATCCTGAGATCATGACCTGAGCCAAAATCAAGAGTCAGCCGCTTACCAACTGAGCCACACAGACACCCCGAGAATGTGCCTCTTTGTCTCTGGGTTGTGTGTTCCAGCCTCACATTGAGTATAGAGATTACTTAAAGTGAAATCTTTAGAGATGTTCGATGTCATTTCCTACATTTAAAAGTTCATAGAAAGGATCATTCTGTACACACCCTCCTGCACTTGTTTTCACTCACCATGATTTTGAGATTTATCCATGTTGCTACATAGAAATTTGGTTTACTCATTTCAACTGCTAAATATTATTGCATTATACGAATAAATTTCGTATAATCACATTTCGTATTATCACATAATAAATTTCGTAGAATCGTTTATTCACAGTTTATTTTTCCTACTCCCCTACTAAGGAACAATTAGGCTGTTTCTAATCTTTTATATCATAACCAATGCATCAGTGAACAACTTTTCGCATTCCTCCTCATGCCTATGTATGAGTTTCTCTAGATCTACCCATAACCCAAATTGCTGGGTTATAGGTATATGCATTTTTAACCTTACAGATGCTGACTGTTAATGTCACTTGAATTAATCATTTTCTTCAAGAAGGTTTGAACTTTAGTGTCTTATTTAAGAAATTCTTCTCAAAACTTACAGTCCTAGAATTGGTCACATATTTTTTTTTACCAGTTTGCATTTAGGCCTTTAGTCTACCTGAAATTTATTTTTGTGTTGGATGCAAAGTCAAGATCTAATTTTGTGCTTTTCCATATAAGTGACTGGTTGTCCACAGCCATTCTTGTCAGCATCCATTCTTTATCCAGTGGTTTGTACTTTATCCTGTGGCATAATCATTCTTTTGTATGGGTGGTGCTCACCCTGAGCTCCTTATTCTGTTCCAATTGTCTTCTCTGGCATTAATACCACATTTTAAAATTAATGTAGCTTTATAATAAGTCTTAATAACTACATAACAAGTTCCTTTCTAAATTCTTCAAAGTTCTCTTGACTTTTCTAGGTTAAGTGCCTTCTTCTTTTTTTTTCTTTTTCTTTTTCTTTTTTCTTTTCTTTTTTTTTTTTTTTTTGAGAGGGAGAGAGAGGGAAAAAGAGCACGTGTGCATGCAAGTAGGGGGTGGGGAAGGAAGGGCAGAGGAAGAGAGAGAATCTTAAGCAGGCTCTCCACTCAGCAAGGAGCCTGATGGGGGGCTCAATCTCATGCCCCGAGATCACGACCTGAGCCAAAATCAGGAGACAGACACGTAACTGACTGAGCCACCCTGACACCCCACCAAATGTCTTCTTAAGAAAAATTTTAACTGGTTGAGCCAAGTCTGACAACTTCAAAGAATAACATATTTGATGGAATAAGTTTAACTGAAAAGCCGTTAATACATCTGGTCACTGAGCAAAAGGCAGGCTTAGAAAGAGTCTCAGCATGAGAGGCCTTCAGATAGGGAACAGGGGTGTGACTGGCATGGCAGAAGCAGATGCAGAGCTGGGTGAGGGCACTGCAGTGAGCTGGGACATGCGGTAGGAGCAGAGGTGCAAAGAGAGGCAGCAAGCCCCCCTTCAGCATCCTGCATAGCTTGCTGCGAAGACCCCTTGCTGCGAAGTCTCCAAACCTCCGTTTCCCAATATGTAAGGTAGGTATAACAAAACCACCCTTTCAGAGCTGTTTTCTAGACTATGGAGGCAATGCATGTTACAGCATGCCTAGCACACATTAAGGAGGTGTGGGAGGGCATAATAACTATACTCGTCATCCTTACTTCTCATCAGCTCTACTCAGAGTCCACTCGGTAATACTGACATTCTTCAATTTTTGGGAATACGTTTTTAAGCATCAGTTCAGGATGCATTTTACCATCATGGCAGATGTCCCCATAGATGGCTACCACCGCCTCCTTCCCACCCTAACTGTGCAAACCACTGCTCTCACCAAGACATGGGGTCAGTTTCCCTTTCCTTTTGATTTCCCCCAAATCCTTGGGTGGCTTTGTCTCTTGCTTTGACCAACAGCATGTGGTGGCTGTGATACTCCTGGGCCTAGTCTTAAGGGTGCGAGAGGCCTGGCACTCTGAGTTTACACTCTCGGACCCCAGCAGCCATGTGAGAAGGACTCTGGAGGTGGGGAGGGCCTGAGGGATGAGCCCCCTGTGGAGACACAGCTGACATGGAGAACAGAGGCACCAACCCCCTAGACAGGTGAGGGGGGCCTTCGCAGACTTTCTGGCCCTGTCCATCCACCAGCTGGAAAATAAGGAATCGTTGTCTTAAAACACTAATTTGGGGGGCTTTTGTTACCCAGCAGAAGATAACAATCATAGGCACTACCACTTAAATATGACAATTGTATTCCCCAAAACTAGCCTAAAAGCCTGGTTAATCCCTAAACTGGACACATTTACAATGAGAAAGAGTAGAAAATTCTACCTACTGATCCAGGATGGCTAGAAAATTCAAGAGGGCCCTTTATATTGGCATGCTAATGAAGACCAGGGCTTCCCAGCACCATCAGACAAACCAGAAAAGTATTCATCATCTACGCTAATTCCTATTCATTCCCCTAGGGCCATTGGCTTTTTAAAAAGAAGAGAGAATCTTTAAAAAAAAAGAAAGAAAAAGAAAGAAAGAAAAAAAAAAGAAAAGAAAAGAACCCTTCAGTTCCAATCACTTTTCAAACTTAGGCAGAATGACTTTCACAGCTTCAGTCAAGTTTGTCAAAAAGTAATTTTCTACCTAATTTACTTTCACAGGATGAAGACCTTCTCAGAAGCCGGAGGAAAAAATCCCTTTATGCCAACAAGGGTGAGAATGGAACTAGATTTCTTCCAAGTTTCCCTTCCTTTTGTCCCCTCTGCTGCAGGTGTCAGGGATCCTGAGGACAGGCCCTCAGGTGGCCCACGTGCTGGAAGCAGGAGGAGTGCCTCCCAACTACCACGACCACAAAAGGGCTAGGAGCCTACTTTGATTCTCTTCCATCACTGATCGGTGAGCCCTGGAGTCATGGTCAATTGGAAACAGAAATCCTGGTTTCTTGGGAGCTGTTACACAGCCCAAAGTGTGAACAAATCCAGTGTGGCTTCTTGTTTACACAGGGGTCAAATGGACATGGGCCATGCTGAAAACCAATTTTGACTTCAGCTATACTCAGTAATTTACGACGATGCCACCAGAGATAAAAATCTCCTCAGAAAAGGAAAACAGGCAGGTAAATTACTATGGCTTTCTGAGTGATCAGTAGGGTTTTTTTGCTTTCTGATTTCTGATTTCTTTTTTAAACAACCTGCTCCTTTGCCTCATTATTTCCATATATAAATGAGAGCTCCTTTTATTAGTGAATGGCCCTAAAGAGTGACACTGTTTCCCAGCCCAGGCAACTCTGTGTGTGGAGTCCCTGCCCATGTCAGCACACCCCAACCTTTTCCTTTGTGTCCCAAATCCAACTGCGGGCTGTCATGAAACATTAGTGATTTTTAATTACAGAGTCTAATTACAGTGATAGAAATTATCATGCAGAGAACAATTTGGTGCATGCACCAGCACACTCAAACCTTTCCATTGTGATTCTGTTTGCATTTCTGGACTTACTCATAATTTATGTGCTGTGGGGAGAAGTTGAGAAGGTGGCCAGATCCCCCTTGCAACCTCTGAATTGAGATGCATGGAATATGAGCAGTTTTGACATAGTGGAGGAAGTAGGATCTTTGCCAGACCCTGAACTCACAGGGACCATGGGGAGGCTTGCTAAATCCCCAGCTCAGAATTACCACAGAGAGGAGAGTAAGAGAGAATAGCAGGGACAGGAGGGTGGGAAGGGCCTCCTCTACTACGTTTGGCAGCACCTATTATGGACTGTGCTAGGCACATTACGCATATACCCTTCACCAAGAATTTTTGCAACAGGCCCGGGAGCTGGGTGTTCCTAGCCCCATGCTAGGAGTGGTGACCTCCCTTCTACTACTAACATCCTCCTCCTGCACCTGCCTAGCTCCCTTCATCTGGTTACATTCCTCCTTTAGGACTGGCTGAGGCATTAACCACCTCCTCCACCACCTCCCCTTCCCTGTGTCTCGAACTCTAGCTACAGCAGCCTGCATTTAACACTATTAAAGCCCTTATTATACGCTCAGTAGTAATTACTTGTTTACTTTTCTGTAAGCCTCTTCTAGACTCCTGGAGAGAGGAATTTGATCTTATTCATCTTTGCATCTCTCAGATTTAGCACAACGCCTGGCATGTGGTCTTGTGCTTGCTAGATGTTTATGGAACCGACCGGAGTCAATGGCCCGCAGGTACAGAGTTTGTAAGGGGTGGGTCTTCCACTCCAGTTCAGGTCCCCTTGATTCCAAAGCCTCATCACCATATGCTCTACTCAGGGCTTTCCATTAAGGAATCATAGTATGCAGAGCACTATTCCAGCACACACACACACACAAAAAAAAAAAAAGAAAGAAAGAAAGAAAGAAAGAAAGAAAGAAAGAAAGAAAGAAAGAAAGAAAGAAAGAAAGAAAGAAAGAAAGAAAAGAGGGAGAGGAAAACTCATTATCCAAGTTTAGATTGATGTTAGAGGTCATGGGGAATCTTCTGGCATTCTTGGAGAATGGGCATTCAGTGATTCGTTGCTGGTGAGAACAAGGATTAGTCATTCATCGGAGCTGTGTAGGATGAATTGGCTGTTTGTGAAGATACCAGAGCAATTCTGCCCCCTTTCTAATCCTTCGGTGCCCCTAGGGTCACTAGGACAGAGGGATGACAGCACCTCCTGCTGCTGCTTTCAGAGGCACCCAGAAAATACGAACAAAACTGTGTCTCCCTGCCCCAACCCCAGAATTTATATGTTGAAGTCCTAACCCCCAGAACCTCAGAATGTATCTGGAGATGAGTTCTTTAAAGAGGTAATTAAGGGGCATCGGGTGGCTCAGTGGCTGAGCATCTGCCTTCAGCTCAGGGCTTGATCCAGGGTTCCAGGGTTCCAGGATCGAGTCCCACATGGGGCTCCCTGCATGGATCCTGCTTCTCCCTCTATGTCCCCGCCTCTTTCTGTGTCTTTCATGAATAAATAAATAAAATCTTAAAAAAAAAAAAAGAGGTAATTAAGTTAAAGTGAAGTCATTGGGGAAGGCCCAGATCCAATATGACTGGTGTCCTTGTAAGAAGAAATTGGGACACAGATACAGAGGGAAGAGCATGTGAAGACACAGGGAGAAGCCAGCCATCTACAAGCCATGGAGAGAGGCCTCAGGAAAAAAATTCCTCCTTGAATCCCAGTCTCTAGAACTGTGAGAAAATACATTGCTGCTATTTAAAAGTCTGTGGTTCTTTCCAATAGCAAAGGTCTACTAGATAGCATCTAGCAGAAGTAAAAACTGAAAAACTTGGATTTTCCAAATCTGGCCAGGTATTCCAAGTAAGCAAATGATGGCCTTCAGGTGGTAGATGGCCACCTGGATGAGTCTGGTTTCCTCTGTACTGGGAAAGCACAAGAAAAGGAACTTGGAGAGACTGACAAACCTCTGCATGATGATATAATATTCTATCTTCATTGGGGGCAAGAGCATTTCAGTGGTCCATGTTGCAATTAGCAATGTTCTCTTTCTCCAATATGGAGTTAGATTGGGGTGTGTGTGTATGTGTGTGTGTATAGTGTGCAAGTCCTAATAGCTACACCTAGCATCACTCAGGAGACTGAAGAAGCCCGTGTGCACCTCATTTCGGCTAAGAGAACTTGATGGGAGCAATTCAAGTCCATCCCAAGCTATTCTGTTGAATTTGAGACCAGATTGTGCAACTCAGACTTTGTGAAGTGTACCAAAGGGGTTTCTGACTTCCAACTTTCTCAAGGGTCAGGGCACTGATCTTAGAGCCAGAAAAGTTCTAAGGGGATAGAGCAGGATTTTTTTTTTTTGTAAATTTATTTTTTATCGGTGTTCAATTTGCCAACATATAGAATAACACCCAGTGCTCTTCCCATCAAGTGCCCCCCTCAGTGCCCGTCACACAGTCGTCCCCACCTCCTGCCCACCTCCCCTTCCCCCACCCCTAGTTCATTTCCCAGAGTTAGGAAAGAGTCCCAGAGTCATGTTCTGTCTCCCTTTCTGATATTTCTCACTCATTTTTTGGGGAAAGAGCAGGATTATGCAAAAGGTGATGGTTTTGTGACTTGGGAGCTTTGAAGAAAAATGTGCTCCCCAGGAGGAATACATTTCCCTTAGGGATAGAGATCACAGCTGGGAATTGGGATATGCTCCTGAACGGTCCAGTGTGAAGTAGTGGACTTCGTTCATACTTTTCCATTGCCTTTCAGGATGGTCACTTAGCAGTTTTTCTTTAAGATTTCTTCCTTTATTTCCTTTTTAAAAAATATTTTATTTATTTATTCATGAGAGACAGAGAGAGAGGCAGAGACACAGGCAGAGGGAGAAGCAGGTTCCCGACCAGGAGCTTGATGTGGGACTCGATCCCGGGACCCCAGGATCATGACCTGAGCCGAAGGCAGATGCTCAACCACTGAACCACTCAGGTGCCCCAAGATCTTTTTCTTTCATGCCCTATTTATTATAATTCCCTGTAGTTATACTAGCTCTTTGGTAATGTCTGACACACCCACTCGTTGACCCTTGGGTGATGGTGCTGTGGGTAGGAAAGAGTTGGACAGTAGAGGGGTTGTGCATGCTGCCCACTAGTACCCCTCTGTGGATGCCCACACAAAGGGGCAGCAAGCTATTGGGAGGACTGTACCTCAGGGAGACAGGCAGACAGCCCAGTGAGAGGTGACCCACACCAGGGCTGGGAAGCAGTGAGGAAGCCTGGGTGACATGGATGTGATGATCTGGGTGACTCGGGGGCATGAGTGGAAGGAAGTGGACTTCAGGGGACGAACCTGGCTTTGGGGTTACTAGTGTGAGTTGTAGATGTGGGAAAAAGGAGTTGTTCTAACAAGCTTTTTCAGAAGTGGGCTTAAAAGTCCTCATAAAGTGATAATTAGCCTGAATTACTTTTATATGAATATTGCTTTTCGTCTTGAATGGAAAGAGCTGGATTTAACGTGGATGGTTTCTCCTATAAGCCTGGCAGTCTGCAGCCTGGAGCTGTCAGGAGACAGCTCTATTTAGGAGGGAACAGAGACCCTCGAGGCATGTTTGCTCTCTAGGACTCGTGTGGGTAGCCATGGGCAGTCATAGGTGGTCAGTGGGGTCCATCGAAGCCCTCCTAATGAAGCCTATCTAGACTTGCTACCATGAGATACAAGGAGAGCAACTACTCCATACGCACCTGGGCAATCTCCACAGCCCTGGCCCTGACTGCTAGGGAATTCACAAAGATTTCTTCTGGCTCACACTGTCCAATTTTCTTTCCTCTTTCTACTGCAGCAAAACCTGAGTACTCTCATGTAATTCTGCCCCTCCATAATTATATTTTTTTGGTCCTCTATTTTCAGTAAAAAAGAGGTAAGTCCCTGGTAAACAAGTTAAGATCAGGAATGTATTATTTTAATCGATTTTTTCAGGGCACAAAGGAGGACAGAAATAAGACCTCACTTTACAAAGGCTTTACTTAAGAGAGTGCTTTTGTATCTATTAGCTCAAGGTCTTCATTACAATCCTCTGAGATAGGAAGGTCAGATATTACCTCCAATTAAAATTAAGGGGAGTGGGATTTGGAGAAATTGATTTGTCCAGGCCATATGGCTAGAAAGTGGTAATTGGACCTCAAACCAGCCCTGTGACTCCACATTCCACACTCTTTAATATCATATTGGCATTTCTTGAGCTTCTACTATATGCCAGGCTTCACACTGAGGAATGTGATTTATTGTCTCATTTAATTCTCCGCAATTCCTGTGGTGAAAAAAATCTCCAACTCACCTCCAAATGTCTACATGCAAGGTAAGCAACATTTGAAGAGTGTGCCAGGATAGGTCCTCATCCAGAAGCTTCTCTTCTGATGGTTCAGGGAAAAGGAACAATGCTGATTATAGTGATTCCTAGGTTTTGGAAATCTCTTCTGGGCTCAGGATATTGAAGTTGACATGGAGTCAATCCCTCACTTTGTCTAGACCAGTGCTGGCCAATAGAACTTTCAGTGATAATTGAAAGATCCTAAGTCTACACTGTCCAATACATTAGCCACCAACCACATGTGGCTGTCAGTGTGAAATGAAATGTGCCTAGTGTAACAAAACAACAAAATTTTAGATTTTTTTTTTTTTTTAGTGTATATTGCTTTACATTTAAATGACTACACGTGACTAATGGCTGCCATAGTGGATGGCACAGGATTCTAGTTTATCAAACCAGGCAAACTTGAATTCAAATTCCATACCTGCCTGACCTAACTTCTCTGAACACCAGTATCCTAAAATGGGCATAATAAGATGTACTTGGGGCACCTGGCTGGCTCAGAAGGAAGAGCATGTAACTCTTGATCTTGGGGACATGAGTTGGAGCCCTACAATAGGTGTAGAGATTACTTAAACAAACTTCAAAAAAAAGATCTGGGGCACCTGGGAGGCTCAAATGGTTAAGCATCTCCCTTGAGCTCAGGTCATGATCTCAGCCCCACATCAGGCTCTCTGCTCAGCAGGAAGTCCGCTTCTCCCTCCTTCCCTGCCTCTCCTCCCTGCTTGTGCTCTCTCACTCTGCTCTCTCTCTCTCTCTCAATAAATAAATAAATAAATAAATAAATAAATAAATAAATAAAATATTTTTAAAAATCTACTTAACAGAGACAATGGATGTGAAGGCCTAGCACCTAGTAGGCGCTTTTTATCTGTCACCATTGCATTCTCTTGGTTGTCTCTAATCCCTGGCAGACTGTAAACTCTATGAAGGCAGGGATTCTACCTTATTTACATATGCATCTCTAACAATTAGCATAGTATACATAGTAGGTGCTCAATAAATATTTCTTGAGATGAACTGAATAAGGAATAGGCAAGCTGTCCTGAAGCAAGGCCAATAAAAGGAGATTGGTACCCACTACCCCTTGTACCCTTAAGCATTTTTCCTGAATTACACTTGGAGATATCACCATCTGCCTGTATTAGAAGATATTACCAGAAACAAGGAAAATTTGTGGTAGCGCTACTGTAAGGATGTAGTTGAAGATGTTGTTCACTGTGTTAAACTGAGATTTTACGAAGATGTTCAGAATAAATTTCTTTTGTAGACTATAACTACTTGAGTGGTAATATTCTGCTTTATCCCATGACATTCTTGTTAACGTGTAACAAGGAAGTTTTCATGTTTGCATTGGGTGCCAAAGGGTGTCTGAAATATCTAAAATTATAAGATAAACTTATTTTTAAACACTATGTTAGTTACATTTTTAGACAATAAATTGACTAATACGGCTTTGTGTTCAAATTAAATGCACCATAGCATATCAGATTGTTAATCTGAAGAAAATTATAATGAATACACTATTTTCCTGGTGTTTTGAGACTTATTTTGCCACTCTGTTCTATATTTATTGTATTTTTTTCAAGTTTAGAATTGGACCCACTGTTTAAAATTTAGAAGTATTTCATTCACAAAGGTACCCACAGAGGTTGAACATGTTATTTGAAAATGTAGCTGATATACTATAGGAAAATCAGCTTACTCTGCATTTCTGGACTTTGAACATCCTATAGAAAGCTTATAACGAAATCTGATGTTCAGATTTTATCAGGGATTATTTTGTTGTGAAGAGCAGAATCCACCCAAGGTAACAAACTAAGAAGGGACGTTTCTACAAGGATATATCCTACTAACATTGAGAATCATCTCTCTCCTGGAAGAGAGAATTCAATTAGCTCTGTGCAGCCAACACTTTGCCCACCCTGCTGCCTGATTTAATCAGCAGTGGCTGCAGAACCGGGCCCCACCACAGTTGACCACACAGCAGAGAGAAGGGAAGAGGTGCTTCAGACTGGTTTATCCTTGAGTAACATCTCTTACAGAGTAATGTCTCTTTATATTTTAGAAGTCCTTATAACCTGTCTTAAACACTTTTAGGAAAATATAGGAAAGAGAGGTGGTAAGAGAGGCCAAGTATGTTGGGGAAAAAACATACAATTACTGCTTATTTAACAAATGTTTTTTGAGCGTCTACACTACAAAATGGGATAAGAAATAGTTCTAGTAAACCCAGTGAAAATTTAGTCTTGGTGTCAACTCTGGCACAAGTCAAAGGTTGCCAACAGCGCTACTGAACTTTTATATTCTTCAGCTTTTATATTCTCAGACCCATATGATAAAAACCAGCATTCAGAGTGATGACCCAGGCACACAAAGAGCTCTACCACCAGGAAAGATAAATTTCTATGTCCATAGAACTGTTTGAGGGTGGGAAAATGAATTTATCCAGTTGGAAATAATTTTCAATAAATGTGGACAAAAGAGGCTTCATAACTAATTTTAAGTTAACCTTTTAATAAACAGAACATCCCACTCCCCCATCTAAGCCCCTAATGTAAAAGATCGACATCAGTGAAAGTAGATAAGCAAAAAAGAACAACAGAAAAGAACCCCATGGAGGCAGATCATTTGGTGGCACACGTGATCTGATTAATTGCTGCCTGCATGATGTACCGGTACCTGTTAAACTATGTTATCTCAAAATAGGTAAACACCAAACTGAACCTACTGTTTTCATGCATCTGACTGAGGAACTTTGGGAAAATCTTACAGGGGAACCACTGCATTGTAATTACAATGATGGTTAATATACCAGGTACTATGATGCTAGGCAATTAGTATATAATACCTTATGTAAATAAGATATGTGTATGTGTATACACACACACACACACACACGTATGTAGATCTTATATATAATTCTGAGAAGTAAGGGTTATTATCACTCCCATTTTATAGATGAGAAAACTGGGTATCAAAGAACAAATAAAACCTTTTGATTACCCAACCCAATATGTTTTTAAGAACTTTTTGTGGCCTACTAAGTCAATGTCTAAGAAGCAGAAAATAAAATTGAAAGTAAACTAGGTAATTTACTCAGTAGTTGTCCAGAGATCCCACCCAGATAATTCTGGCCCGGAAATGGGTTTTTGGAGGGCCTGAATTAGTCATTCCTCTAAGTGGGCTTTAATTTAAATCAGCAACAACCTCCACCCCAAATCATGCAGAGGTGAAAACCGCTTATAAAAATCCATAAGGAGTCTGACTCTTGAGTTCAGTTGTGGAAATAAGCCAAAAGGCTTTTTAACTTCAGCACACACATGGTGGGGAAGTATAATCATATTGAGTCAAGATCTAATTTGACAACAGGGAAGTCATCTACTAAGGGAAATCATTCAAAGATCACAGCAGAATTGCTTGTTAAAAGCAATCACAAACCATGGTGCAAATATTGATGTTTATTAACATTTTTATTATTGTCATTTTAAATGGATGGCTTAGCAGACTATTCATTTATCTGTTCTGGGGCTCTCCAACTTGTCTGTCATGAGTCGACCTTATACTATCAGTGAAATCAGACCATGCTGTAAAAATGGGCTGAGCAGCCCTGTGAGGGCTTCTCTACTACATCAATAGTGGGGAAATGTCATATCATTGAATGAGGATAGTGTCATGTGAAGTGGCAGAAAAAGTGAAGTTGTCTTTGGCAAGAATATCAGATTAGGTAGTTTTGGAGCAACAGAAGCAAAAGCGTTTATGTTTTAAGCTTTGCTCTCACCAACGTGAGCGACACTCTGCTCTTCATTCCCTTTCACTTTCCAGTTGAGCCTTTCCTTCTCCTGGCCCTACAGAGCTCTTTTCCAGGCTCTTAAACAGAAGGAAACACCCCTGCATTTCTCTGCCCATCCGCTCCTGAGCGTGCATGCTCTTCTCCCTCTCTTCTGCTCACCACACAGTATTGGCAGAACTTAGCATGACCTTATTCGCTGAGGTCTGGGCCGTAGGGAGGGAAGAGATCAGAGAGCTGGAAGCAAATGTCCCCCATGGGAGAGCAGATGGGCAGGCCATTCTGGCGCACTCTGCAGCCCAGGCCCTGCTTGCAGCTCCAGTACCTTCCTCCCAACTGTACGTTCTCATGTTGGACACTCCCTAAAGCACAGTGCACTGTATTTGTGAGCAGCAGGCTGGGTCATAATGGACCAGCTATGACACTAGGGAAGTTCTCAAAAAAAAAAAAAAAAAGGTATAAAAGAGAAGATGTGAGTTTGTTTTTCACGCAGGCTTAAAGGAGAATGGGATATTCTGAAAAGGGGTCTCACAGACTAGAACATTTAGAATGCATGTGAATATATAAGAAAGTGGTTGTAGTGGTTGTCTCTGGGGAAAGGAATTGGGAAACAGTGGGCAGGGGAGGTATTGGGGAGGACTGGTTTCTCACTGTCCTTAAATCCTCTTATATAGTTTAGATTTTATGTCATGTGGGGTTTTTTCTTCTAAATAGATTTTAAAGGACTTTGAGGGCCACCCAGTGAAGCTAAGATATGAAGCACGATTTTTTAAAAGATTTTATTTATTTATTTGAGAGAGATCGAGAGAGAGAGAGAGAGAGAGCAGCATAGAGGAGAGGGGCAGCGGGAGAGGGGGAAGCAGACTCCCCTCTGAGCAGGGAGCCCACACAGGGCTCTCAATTCCAGGACCAGGACCTCAGGATCATGACCTGAGCTGAAGGCAGACGCTTAACCCACTGAACCACCTAAGTGCCCCCTCCACCCACCCCACCCCACCCCACCCCCCACCCCCACTCTGCTGGCATGATTTTTTTAAAAAGGGAAACCTTAACAACTAATTGTTCACCTGCCTCTCCCTAGACCGCCCTGAAGTCCTCTAGCATGGAGGTAGTGCATTTGCCCATGCCCCACATTTGTGTTCATAATTGGCCCAAGACTGGGGGGCATTGAGACTAGTGTTCTTCATGTTGCTGCTAAGTCATTGCTTGTGTATCTTTAAATAAAAACTGCTCCTTCAAAGCTCTTGCACTCCAGGTATTTCATGCTAATAATATTGACATTTATTGAGATTTTACTAAATGTATAGCATTCTAAATGCTCTAAATAATCTAATTTATTCTTGTTTATAGATGTGAAAGCTGAAATGAGCAAAGCTAAGTGACTACCTGGCTACCATGTGCAATACTGGGGTTCAATACAGGAGTGTCTAAAGCCTACACATCTAATTCCATTATAATGCACCCTTGGGATGTCTGGGTGGCTCAGTGGTTATGTGTCTGCCTTTGGCTCAGGATGTGATCCCGGGGTCCTAGTATCAAGTCCTGCATTGGGCTCCCTGCATGGAGCCTGCTTCTCCCTCTGCCTGTGTCTCTGCCTCTCTCTGTGTCTCTCATGAATAAATAATAAAAATCCTAAAAAAAAAAAATGCACCTTCTTTTCCTCTCTGGGTTGCTTACTACACCACCTCCTGTTGTCTCCACATTCACTGAAGAGTTTTCCAGATAACATGGCATTTGTATCCTCTGCCAAGCTCATCTTTATCCTTGAGGGAGGGACGGGAGCATGGAAGAGCAGGTAGGGAAGGTTGGAGGGCCACTCTGGATGGAGGGAAGCAGAATTAAAATAATCAGGGAAAAATAATCACTGGGAATATCCAAACACTGCCTCTTCCTCATTGTCTATCATCACATCTTCCCCCAACATTCCTCCCTTCCACCATACACACACAAAAACACACATGCTAAAGTCCTGACAACTGCAGATTCCACTGTTGGAAATTTTGCTTCTCTTCTTCCTCAAAAAGAAGCCCTTCTCATATGTGGTTAAGAGTAGGCACAGTCCAGAATAGAAGAGGGCAGCAAATTGGAAACAAAGGCTGATCAGCAAAAGCTGAGGAGAGGAAAGAAAAGAACTGGCATCTGGGAAGCTATGTAGGAGGAGGAAAGGATTTTTTTTTTTTCTGTCTTCAAAATGTACAAAGCAATCAAGACATAATGAAGTTGGGGTGTCTGGGTGGCTCAGTTGTTTAAGTGTCTGCCTTTAGCCTGGGTCACGATCTCAGGGTTCTGGGATCAAGCCCCAGGTCGGGCTTCCTGCTCACGAGGGAGCCTGCTTCTCCCTCCCCCACCGCCACCACCCCCCCCCCCCCCCCCCCGCTTGTGCTCTCTTCCTTTGTTAAATAAATAAAATCTTAAAAAACAAAAGACATCAAAAAAGTTAATCATCTTCTTCCCTTTGCCCCCTGAATCAATGAACTGAAAATGAATAACTGAATTACTGTCCTCTTAGCTGTCCAACTAAGCCATCACACAGTAAAGCAAAACCATGTGCAGGGGCTATGTCTGAGAAAAAAATTACAGAGTTCATCTTTGGTTTCAAACTCTGAAGTGGTCTCCATAGCCCTACTGAGGAACATACACACCACAGAGAACTTAAACAGAAACCTCAAGAGAGGTATCTGTGTATCATTTAAGTTTCCTATAGCTTGTATGTAGGCAGAGAAGGTGTTTGAAGTTCTTTTATTTTTCAAAAGAATTTATTTGACAGAAAGGGAGTACACAGGCAAGGGGAGCAGTAGACAGAGGGAGAGGAAGAAGCAGGCCCCCCACTGAGCAGAGAGCCTGACACGGGGCTGGATCCCAGGACCCCAGGATCATAACCTGAGCCTAAGGAAGATGCTTAGCCTACGGAGCCACTCAGACGCTCCTGATTCAAGTTCTGACAGGGAACTGGCTTGAAAGAGAAACTCTGAAGGATTCAAACACCTTTCTGAACAAGGCAAAATGCAAATTGTCCAGAAGATTCACATTATTTGTCCTTCTTACTTTCCTTCATCCTTCTTTCCATATTTCTTTTTTTCTTTCTTCTCTCTCTATGCACTTCCTTCTCTTTTCTTTCTTCAATTCTTCCTCTCTTTTTTCCTTTTTTTTTCACAAAACTTGTAAGACAGAGCAGCCAACAGCATTGCTTTCGCTCTACCAGTGTGTGGGAATCAGAAAAAAGAAATGCCATACCTCATTAGAAGACTGTCAGGCTGGGGTTGGCAGGGGTGGGGGTGGGGATCCAAATAAGAAACCTAGAAGCAGAATACCAGGAGCTATCAGAGAGCCATTTACAATCACTGAGATGAAAAGGGCTGTATCCTTGGGATGGTTTTGCTTAATCAGCTGGGCTGATGGTAACATATTTGAGTACATTAACTCAGGTTAGCACCATAAGCACATGGCCAAGCTTGTACCAGTTCTCAATACTATTTTGTTAGGATATTTGGGCAGAACATATACACAAGGTCTCTAACATTATGCCATGGATTTGCATGCCAGTGTGACCCTTGTGTCAGAGACCATGGTGAACAAAAGAACCCGAATAATTTTTAGCAATGTCATTCCTATGGGTTTGAGCATCCATGTGGAAACCTCCAGGGAAGGACAGTCAAGAATACTGGATTAGAAATCAGGTAAAGCGAACACCTACTGAGTGCCAAATCTATGTGAGCAAGCTTGTAGTCCCTTGCCCTGGAAGCTTCAACACCTGCTGGGGAGGTAGCACGCTAAAATACATATACATTTAAAAGAATACACACGCACACACACACACACACACACACACAAATATAAATGCAGCAGTAAGGTTAATGTAGATGGAAGAATTCATTCTGCTTCAATAAGTAGAAACAGCTTCCTAACCATCTTTAGCATGCACTTTCTTCTGTCCTAAGCAGTGCATTCCCTTCTCACCTCTGAGATCCTATCTCTGGGCAGTCGCCCACCCAAATGCTGACATCCCTTCTGCCAAGACAGCTGCAAAGATTCCTCACCTCTGAGAACTCTAGCCTGTCTCTGACCCTAGCAGCTGGGAGCCCCTTGGTCTCCTGTGGTTCCCCAGCCTTTTTACTTGTAGCCCATTTCTAACCAGAGTTACCCATTCATTCCTTGGCCCATGCCTGGACTTTGGGAACGTCTGATTTCTGATGGTCTCTGCCCACTGATATCCCACTCTTGTAGGTTTTTGGCTCACCTCCCACCTAATACCCTAGCTAATACCCAGACTTCAAACACTTCCCACTTGACCCTCTCTTTGGCCTGATGAAGTCCTAGTTTATGCCTTGTTGGGTGGAATGTCAAGATCCAACATTTTTGCTCCAGTTAGGTGAGTTATATTATAATAATGGCAAAAGGGGGCAATGTGCTATGATGTGTTATTCCTGTTTAGGTGAAATTACCCAACCAATCCCCTTAAGATTTGGGATCCAGAAGAAGGTCTCTGTGGCTTTAAGACATCAACCAAGGAGTCGCCACATCAGAGTGAGCCTCTGCCTCTTCCTAGTTATTGAATGAACTAATGACACAGAGGAAATCAACAAACATTGTCTACCTTGAACTATCTTGAAGAGGTCCCAAAAGTACTGCATTTAAAACCTCTAAATGTTTAGGAGCTACAGCAAGCTGGGTTGATTAAGGTCTGATTCTAGTCTAAGTGATCACTGCTGCTTGCCAAGACTTGGCTGCTTCCTGGGGCACACTGACTTCAGGTAAAACTGCAAAGATGTCCAAGTTTGTCTTTGTGTCTCCTCTCGGACTCAACTTCCTAGCCCTCCCACATTCCCTCCCTCTGCCCAGTCACATTTAAATAGGCCCTCAGGCACAAGTTCTCAGATAAGGCATGACTCCTGAGTTCAAGTGACTGGATTTCCTATTCCAAAAAGTGTTCACTGTGGAATGGAAGTCTTCATCCCTTGTAATTTAGGTGGAGGAGTGGGAAGAGGTGTATGTCAATGTATGGACACATATGTGTCTACATGCCTTCCCCAAGAACTTTCAAGTTCAATTACCATATTGTAAGCATTCTGGAAAGTTACAGTCATAAGGGGCAGTGACTCTCAAACTTTGCTACAGATTAGGATTATCTGGGATGCTTCTGAAACATACCACTGTCATATCTTGCCCTTACTCCAGCCCAGGCAATCAGACTCTTGGCCAGGGTTTAGAACTACTAGAAGGATGGAACACATTAGGGCTTTGGCAGTGGCAGGTGGAGGTTCAAATCCCAGCCATGATACTTACAAGTGGCATGATTTCAAATAAATCACTTAATGTTGGTATATTTTATTTAGTGCCTGGAAAATGATGTAGTGATACCAATCTCACTGGGGTATAGGGCAGTAAGTGACCAGCAGGGCACTGGTCTTATTCTAGAACAAGGACAGATATATTTTTGTGGAAAGACCAATAAATAAGTGGTCAGAAGATGGTTTTGCCTTCCAGCTCTTCCACTTTCAGTATGACACGTCATATAAATTCTCCAAACTGAAAATGGAGATAATACTATTTCGCTTAAAGGGTAGTCATACAAATCAAAAAAGATAACATAGGTGAAAGTGCTTTTGAAATCAGAAAGCACTGTGTAATTTTAATTCATCATTCTGAAGACAACAAAGTCTTGGGTTAGCAGTATGGTTGGTCTACAACCTTTCCCAAGGTGGTCCAGTCCCTGGGGAGGGATGAAGAGTTTGGATACAGGAATACAGAGGGACATGGTAATGACTGTAACAAGACTTTGCCCACTTTCTGCAAATGAGAAAAGAGAAAGTTTTTCATTGGGTCAAAAATCCATCATACTTCAAGGCAAAAAGCAGCAAATTCCTCACCATCCCAAACAACAATTTATCTGATATATAAACAGTTGGTGGGATTTTTCTTTTTTGCCATACAGTTTCTGCTTCCCAAATTTGGCTTCCTCCAGCTCCTTCTATACTCCCCCACCAACAGATCTTCGAGGTGGATTGGAACAGTTCACTATTCTAATCACGCAGGTCCTGGGTATTGAGTTTAATTTAGCTGCCTGTGCAGTAGGATGCTGGGATATTTTCAAATCTTTAGCCCGTGGCACTGCAAATCAGTCTGACTGTCAGCCAAGAAAAGAGATGTGAGTCAGCCTTGTGTCCACAAATACCACCCATTACTTCTGTAAAGGAAAAAAACAATACATGTCCCATCTAAACAGAACTTTTTGGAGGGTCTTCAATATCAAGAAAGATGAATCGAGGAGTTGTCACCGCGTGCTGTTCCAAAATTTCTTTAGACAGTGGTACTCAATTCCCATCACTTGGGAATTTGGCAGAAATCAGATACTCAGGCCCAAAACCTCAGACTTAGAATCTACATTTCAACCTACATTTCCCACAGGTGATTCCTATGACATGAAGTCTGAGAAGCCCTGCCTGGCAAAATTGTCTCATTAAATCCTCACAAACGAATGTGGCAGTTATTTCACCAACTCACAGATGAAATAACTGAGACTCAGATGGGAGCAATTAATTACAGGCCTTAGTCAGGACCACATAGTTACTGATTGACAAACCGAGACTATCCCAGAGCTGCTGATTCCAACAGCAGAGCACTTGCATGTGGTGACATTGGTCCTGTTGTTTGTTTGAACTGTCATCGAGGACGTGGTGCCTGTAATTTATTTTGCATCCTCTTTTGCACAAAGCAGCTTCTTCTCAGGGATTGTTCTTCACAGATAAACTGCAAGTAGAAGTAAAAAAGAAAAGTTATGGGAGACACAGCATCCAGAAAGTAAAGATAACAAAAAATAAGTTTTCACTGATAAGGACCTTCACAAGAAAGCCGGAGAAAGGCTTCAATCTATGGATTTCTGGTCACCCTGGAAACCTGCACCTCTATAGAACAAGGATAAAAGTCCTCAAAGGACTGGGTTGAAGATTAGTAATATAATTAGATGGAAGGCAGATGGAACCTTTGAGAAAGAAATCAATGTGCACGCAGGTGCAGAATACTATTGTGGAAAACAGTCCCGCCCCCCTCACACAGGCCGGCTCAGGGGATGCCCTGCAGCAAAATGCTGGCCTGGTCCTAGCTGGGGTCAGATGGGGCTTTGACTGGTGACATCATCCCCACCATCTAGCCATTTTTTGCCCTGCCTGCCCCAAACTCCGAGCACCCACAGTCCAGGCAGAGCTAGAGGCCGAAGGAGGAGCAGTACTCAGAAAAAAAAAAAGCACTGGGAAAGGTATGGGAAGGTGAACCAGCTGTGTGACCTCAGATAAGTCACTCAATGTCTCCACATCTGTTTCCACATCCTTAAAATGGGAGATAACAAACCTGCCCTGTCCATCATAGACTTTTTGAGTATTAGCTATGTTAATCCATGAGAAAGTGCTTGGGAGTTCATGATTTCATCATCATGGAGCCTGATAATATGCGGGGCATTATAATTACTAGTTTTTTCTTGGCCATACAGGCACAGACACTTGGAATTCACAATATCTTGCTGCAAATGGCCCTGTGTTATGCAGAAGCCATTGGCTTCTGGGCTGCTGGAATTGGCTTTCAAGCTAGGTGTTAACAAATACTAGAGGGCATAATAAACACTAGGTGTTTAGAAGGGACTGAGAATAATCTAGAAAAGTCCCCCTACCAAAAAGGCACCCTTGCTGGCGAGCCACATTGCCTCATATTCCACTACTATGGCAGTGTTTGTGTAGCTGGAAGCATTGTATTTGGGAAGTTTGAAATGCAAATTTTCCTAGAAAGGGTTAATATATTCACTAGTCTCTTGTACTTTAGTTTGAATTAGTTTATCCATGGATTCCTCAGCTAATGCTCTTAAGTTTCTCAACCAAGGGAATTGAATGGTAATTTCGATAGTAGAGAGAATTTTGAATTCTGACACCCTGCCTTGAGAGGTAAACCTAAGTAGTGGGGTGCAAGAGGGTGCTGGGTGCCTCCCAGGAGGGAAAAGTCCCACACTAGTGAGGTGAACACTAAATAAAAGTACATGGAGACTGCTGAACTGAATTCACTCCACATTTTTTCTCAATGTCTAAAAGGAGAATTGGATCCTGTGTTCCTTTGCTTGATTTGATCGCCTTCTTGGGCCAATTATTTGCCTTTTTCCTCTTCATAGTGGAGTTTAGCTTTATATTGCTTCAGATAATGGGAAGACAAAGGTAATTTAACAATCCTAACTGTTGTTCATCGTAAATCATTATTTATCACAGACCAGTCATTATTGGCAAGCCTTGTCTAACTGTACCATCTCTATCAAAAGTCCTTTAAAGTGAGTTAGAAAGCTTCTGTCTAATATAAGTTACCTTTTTTAAAAAGGCATTCAGGGTTCTAAAAAAGATCCTCTAGGGCTGTAGGCATGGGAAGTGTTCTAGAACCATTTACTGGTGTACCATGCTGCCTCAGTTTCCCCAGGGTGATCAGTGTCTGGAGAACTAAAGAGGAGAGAAGGAAAGGACAGCTCTGATCCAAGCAAAACACAAAATTAATAGTTCACAGTTCCCTGATGGACCCTAATGGCTTCTGACCTCCAAGCCTGCATGTTTGTGAACTTTAAACCAGCCAGCTTTCCCAAGACCCAGCCAGTTCTACCCCTTAGTTCTGTTCATGTCAATGCCTGTGCTCACTTTTGAGCCAATCATCAAAGGAAGGGAATGTGAATGTGTGTTACACTCTGAGCTCTTTGGAAGAAGAGTGTTGTGTCCAAAAAAATGTATGTTAGAAACTATATTCTGTTAAAATTGGAGGGGAGAGAGCTTCTGCACCTTTGTGGCTAGTTCTTGTCCGTCGTTCTTTAACCATGCCCCAAGGGTTCGGCAGTTGAGCAGACTGATTCTGCTGTGCTGGCTGATTTTTATTGTGTTCAGAGTGTACACAATTTATTAGCAGGAGTTACCGTCATCCAGGGATCTAAATTATACATGAAACCATAATAAAAATTTAAAAAGGTAACCAACGTCCCTGCCTGCATTCAATTTTGTAGATTGTGAAAAATCACAAGCTTTTGGTTTTGTTCTTAAATAGGTCCCAGATCTTCCCTGGGATTCTGTCTGGTATCCAAGCAAACCCCTGCCTTGGTACCTCTGTTCGGCTGCAGTGGGACTCCTCCACGCTCTCTCCCAAAGCTTGGCATGGGTTCCAGAGGCTTCCAGGGGATCTGGGTCCATCTAGGTGGGAAATATGTTTATTATCATCAGCCAAGCCCTGATTTTGAAGTGCTTTGGGAATACAAGGTAGTTCTCACCCCAAAAGCACATTCAGAAAGTAAAGTCAGTGCTTTGCAAATTGTGTTCTCTGTAACCAGGTGCCTCGAAGTCCTAGGCTGGGTGGATTTAAATGCTGATGTTTGGGCCCTACCCTAGATGAGCTGGATCAGAATCTCTGAGAAGGAAGTATAGGGATCAATATTTTTAATAAGTGTCCTAGGAAAATCTTTGGAGCATAAAACTGTGAAACTCACTAGTGTATCTGTTAAGAGCCCAGGTTCTGGAGTCAGATGGGACCTAGTTTGAATTCATACTAGCTATGTGACTTTAGGCAAGCTCCTTACCCTCCTTAGACCCCAATGCCCATACGTTGGAAAAACAACTCCACACTGTGTTGTAAGATAAAATACAAGGAGATTGTGCATGCAAAGCAGGACTTCCCCAGCTCCACGTGCCTAGGAATCACCCAGGATCTTTTTAAAATGCAAATTCTGATTCAGTGAATGTGGGTTGGAGCCTAAGATTCTGACTTTTTCTAGCAAGCTCCCTGGCAAAGCCAGAATGGCTGGTCCCCCATTCACACTTTGAGTAATGGCCAGACAGAGTAAATCCCAACTAAGCGTTAACTATTCCATGACAGTCATCCCCCCATTCATTGTTTCACCTTCCAGGGTGAAAGTGACCCTCCTTTCTGACCTATCCTCAGGAAGTCAACATTGGTCTAACACTACATACCAGTGCCTTGCCATTCACTTCACTTCATCTCGCCCTATAGGCTTGTTATCACTGAACATCATCATGAGAAGGTTGAGTACTATATAGCACGATACATTGAGAGAGAGACCACATCTTTTATTACAGCATAGTATAATCATTTTGTTTCGATTACTTACTGTCATTAACCTCTTTCTGTGCCCAATTTATATATTAAACTTTCTCAGAGGTATGTATGTATAGGAAAAAACATAGCATATACAGGGTTCAGTACTATCTGTGGCTTTAGGTACCTGCTAGGGGACTTGAAACATATCCCCTGTGGATAAGAGAGGCAGGGGCAACTGTACAAGAATTTACTGGGAAAGGATGAAAAGATAAAGCAATGGTTTTTAAGATTCATTTATTTATTTATTTGAGAGAGGGACAGAGACAGAGATAGAAACAGCACAAGCAGGGAGGAGAGGGAGAGGCAAACTTGCTGCTGAGCAGGGAGCCCGACACAGGGCTTGATCCCAGTACCCTGGTATCATGACCTGAGCCAAAGGCAGTTACTTAACCAACTGAGAGACTCAGGTGCCTTAAAACAATGGGTTTGTTTTTGTTTTTGTTTTTATTTTTTAAATCTTGATCAGCCATTATAATTACCTGTGGTGATTTTGAAAATGCAGATGCCTGGGCTCCCACCTCCAAAGACTTAGATTCACTATCTTTATGGTGAAGCCTACAAATCTATGTTTTTAAAGTATGGCAAGTAAGCCAGGATTGAGAAGCAATGGATCTGAAGTTATAAGTATCTTTGGGGTGCCAGGGTGGCTCAGTTGGTTGAGTGCCTGACTCTTGATTTTTTATTTTGGCTTGGGTCATGATCTCAGGGTCATGAGATTAAGTCCTACATAGAGCTCTGTGCTGAGTGCAGAGCCTGCTCAGGATTCTTTCTCTCCCTTTACCCTTCCCCCCAGCTCATGAGTGCTTGTACTCTCTTTAAAAAACAATTTTTTTTAAGTTATAAGTATCTTTGGTGAAATTTATGTTGTGTCCACTGAGACAATGTCAAAATGCCATCTAGGACAAAACTCTTATTCATGATAGCTATATATTGAATGTGTCTTCCCCAAAATTTATACATTAAAATTCTAATTCCCAAGGGGATTGTATTTGGAATTTGGCCTTTGGAAGGTGATTAGGTCATAAGGGTGGAGCCCCCATCAATGGGATTAGTGCCTCTTACAAAAAAAGATCCCAGAGAGCTCCTAGGCCCCTTCCACCATGTGGGGATACAGCAAGAAGGCAACTATCTATGAACCAGGAAGAAGGCCCTTACCAGTCACCAAAACTGCTGGTACCTTTGTCTGGACTTCCCAGCCTCTAGAACTGTGAGAAATAAGTTTCTGTTGTGTATAGGCCACTCTGTCTATGGTATTTTGTTATAACAGCCCAAAGAGGCTAAGACACTATGATACCAGTCTAAAGTATAGTGCCTGTCATGGCCATTAATAAAGAAAAGAGAAAATATTAGTCATAGCCCCTAGACTGCTCTAGCAATTGGTTATAGGGCCAGCTCCTTAATGTGTAAAGGAAAAGTCACAAAAGCAAACATCACCGGGGATCCAACTCCATCACTTAATAGCTATGGGATCCTAGACATGGTACTTCAGCTCCATGCTTCTCAAATACCTTAACAATGAGGATCACATCTGGCCCATCTACCTCATAAGCTTGATATGGGGGTCAAATGAATATTCTATAACCTTGCTACTCAAAGTGTGGTTCATGGACCAGCAGTATCAGCATCACCTGGAAGCTTGCTCAAAGTGCAGAATCTCTGAGCTACTGAATAAGAATCTGCATTGTAACAAGACATCTCCACCCACCCAGTGATTTCAGTGCAAAGTTTGCAATAACCCTGCTTTATGGGACTAAAATATTGGAGGGATGTTATAAGATGAAGTAGTCCTATAGTCTCGTTGGAAAGGAACAAGCCTTATATTATATGTGAACAATGAGAGATGAGGACAGAGCCAACAAAATCAAGTGCTAAGTATTGTCCATACTTTTCCAGAAAGCAACAGCAGCAACAGCACCATTAGCTGAAATTCTCTCCAGCTCTGATTATAATAGTCAGTGCTCTCCAAATGTTTTCATGATGGAGGAGCAGATAATGATAGTAGTTATACATTGCATGAGATTATTCAAGGATGGGATTGTTCAAGCCCAGATCAATTATCTTGAGCAATGGGCAATCATCAGGGCAGCTTGTGAAAATGCAGATTCTGAGGTGAGGCTCAAATTGCTGCATTTGGAACAAGTGCCCAGAGGATGTCCATGAGGCCAGCACATGGACAGGACCTACAGGGAGTAAGGTTTGGGAATTCAGGCCACCTAGGCCCCATATTGGCAGCCCCGAGGACCAGGGAGGAAGAAATATCTCTGTACACAGTAACACATCCATGGTACAATGGATGGGAAGCTCTATCTCCACTCACATTAGTTTGAGTTAACTCATAATTTATATTGGGACTAGAAAATGTTGTTCTGGCTCCTGGTGACCTCTTTAGTGCCTAATGCACATGGGGTGAGGGTGGATGGGAAGACACCTGTCCAGTGCATAAGTATAGCACCACTATGTAGTGAGATATACATCAGCTGATGCTCCTGAAATCTGGGAAACCTGTCAAGGTAAATCATTCCCATTCTCCAGAACTGTGTACTTAATGTTCATTTGCATGTCTCTCCTTGGAGCAAAACAATGAGTGCACAGCTTCCGGGAGCTGCACAAAGTTCTCTCTGGCAGAGGCTTTATGCATAGATATTGAACAGCTGTGTCAGCTCACACTTCCATGAACTCCCCAGGGAATTGGTTTCATGGCACTTTGCCTTGGTACAGAATTCCTACTCCCCAGACCTGGAACTGTATGTTTAATGGGCCAGGTAGTGCTATACCACCTCCTTCTACCTGGATTCATAATACTTTGGCAAGAAATTTATCTACAAGAAAAGAATGTCCTTAGTAAACATCGACAAGAAAGCCTGAGCAGGTTCAATATTCAAATATTCATCACATAACTTTATTCTTATTGGAGAAATAAAAAACCACCAGGGAAAATGAATAAATTTGACTGCATAATATATTGTTAACTTCTTTTTGTCAAAAACATCTAAAATAAAGATGAAAGACAAACAAAAACCTGGAAAAAATGTTGGTAATTCCAAAGAGATTTAACACACACACACACAAAAACAAATCAGTAAGGAAAATACTCATAATAGAAATGTAGAAAAAGAACAATCTATGATTTCAGACAAACAATGCATGTATATATAGTCAATAAATCTATGCCTAAAAGATGCAAATAATCCCAAAATACAAGTGAAAAGAAAATATTTTCCCTGGGATCCCTGGGTGGCGCAGCGGTTTAGCGCCTGCCTTTGGCCCGGGGCGCGATCCTGGAGACCCGGGATCGAATCCCACGTCAGGCTCCCGGTGCATGGAGCCTGCTTCTCCCTCTGACTATGTCTCTGCCTCTCTCTCTCTCTCACTGTGTGCCTATCATAAATAAATAAATAAAAAAATTAAAAAAAAAAAAACCAGAAAAAAAAATTTTCCCTATGAGATTATAAAAGATTAAAAGTATTGACAAATCCCTTTTTAATGGTCATTGAGTCAATGGCACTGTCAGGTCCTCTGTTGATGGGAATATAAATTGGTCGAATGTGTCAAATGTGTCTTTAATATTCATACGCTTTGAGTCAGTAATCTCACTCCCAGAAATCTACCCTATGGAGATTATTCCACCAGAAGATGAATATTTATTCATCTGTTCAACAGATATGTATTGAGCCCTTATATGTGTCAGGCATTAGGTTAGGAATTAGGAGTATAGCAAAAAAAAAAAAAACAGGCAAAATGCCTGCCTTCAAGGAGCATACATTATACTTATGGGAGACAAATGACAAATAAATAAATTATGTGTGTTTTGTTGTGTGTGTGTGTGTGTGTGCGTGTGGTGGTGGTGGTGGTGGTGGTGATGGTGGTGATAATGGTAAAGAAAAGTAAAGCATGACCAAAAAAAAAATAATAATAATAAGGGCAATAGTCAATGGAATGTACTGCTCCTCACAGGGTGATTATAAAGGTCTCTCTGACATGGAGACACTGAACAAAGACTTGAAGGAAGTAGAGAATCATCTTTTGCAGTAGAGATATCTGCAAAAGATGATTCCAGACAGAGCAAACAGTAAGAGCAAAGGCAGGACAGTGAGGAGGCCAGTGAGACTGGAGCAGAGTGGGGGAGGAGTAAAGACCTAAAAACTGATAGGACAGAGCTCTGAGACCACTCAGGGCCTTGTCAGCCATGGTAAGGCCATTGGGGTTTTACTATCGATGAAACAGGCAGAATCAGAATTAGAATTTGAGCAGAGCAGTGATGGGTCAATGATATAAGCTTGCAAAGATTCTCTCCAGCTGCTGGGTGGAAGTGAGCAAGGGCATAAGCTCGAAGACTTAGGTTGTAATTATAATAATCCAGCTGAAATATGATGATGGAGGGGACGGTGGAGGTGGTTGAAGGTGGTTGAATTTTAGATATTTTGGAGGTAGGGCCATGAGGCTTTCCTAACAGATATGAGATGTAAGGGAAATAAAGGAGTCGAGCATGTCTCAGGTTTTTGGCTCAAAAGTATAATATTTATTGGGATGGAAAACCTGTAGAAGGAGAGATTGGATGAAATTAAGTCAGAGAAATGAAGGACTTTCAATTCATCAAGTTTGAGATGTCTATTAGACATCAGGTAGGCAGTTGGACTAGAAATCTGGAATTCAGAGAGAGGTCTAAGCATACAGACAGTATTTGGTCCTGAGACCAGAAGAGATCACCTGAGGAATGAATATAGACAGATAAGAGGTCTGAGATGTGAACGCTGGGTTGCTCCAAAATTTGGAGGTCAAGAGGGCAAGGGGAAACAGGCAAAGGTGACAGTGGCCAATTAAGGTCAGTGACCAGTGAAATAGGAGAAAACCCAAGAAAGTGGTTTACTAGAAGGCCAGTGAAGAATTCTGAGAAAGAAAGGAACGGTCAGTATGTCACATGTTGCAAGAAAGATAAAGATAGAGGACCAACCACTGCCTCACCAACTGGTGATGACCTTGACAAGAACATTTTATGGAGGAAAATCTGATTGGAGAGGATTCAGGAGAAAATAGAGGGAATAGAAAGTGAGGCTGGCAAGTATAAACAGCTCTCTCAAGAATTCTAGGTGTCTTCCTGCCTTGTTAATTTTCCCCATTCTCACTGGTGTGAGGTGGTATCTCATTGTGGTTTTGATTTGTATTTCCCTGATGGCCAGTGATGCAGAGCATTTTCTCATGTGCATGTTGGCCATGTCTATGTCTTCCTCTGTGAGATTTCTCTTCATGTCTTTTGCCCATTTCATGATTGGATTGTTTGTTTCTTTGCTGTTGAGTTGAATAAGTTCTTTATAGATCTTGGAAACTGGCCCTTTATCTGATACGTCATTTGCAAATATCTTCTCCCATTCTGTAGGTTGTCTTTTAGTTTTGTTGACTGTATCCTTTGCTGTGCAAAAGCTTCTTATCTTGATGAAGTCCCAATAGTTCATTTTTTGCTTTTGTTTCTTTTGCCTTTGTGGATGTATCTTGCAAGAAGTTACTGTGGCTGAGTTCAAAAAGTGTGTTGCCTGTGTTCTCCTCTAGGATTTTGATGGAATCTTGTCTCACATTTAGATCTTTCATCCATTTTGAGTTTATCTTTGTGTATGGTGCAAGGGAGTGGTCTAGTCTCAAATGTTGGAGAGGATGCGGAGAAAAGGGAACCCTCTTACACTGTTGGTGGGAATGTGAACTGGTGCAGCCACTCTGGAAAACTGTGTGGAGGTTCCTCAAAGAGTTCAAAATAGACCTGCCCTTCGACCCAGCAATTGCACTGCTGGGGATTTACCCCAAAGATGCAGATGCAGTGAAACGCCGGGACACCTGCACCCCAATGTTTATAGCAGCAATGTCCACAATAGCCAAACTGTGGAAGGAGCCTCGGTGTCCATTGAAAGATGAATGGATAAAGAAGATGTGGTCTATGTATACAATGGAATATTACTCAGCCATTAGAAACGACAAATACCCACCATTTGCTTCAACGTGGATGGAACTGGAGGGTATTATGCTGAGTGAAGTAAGTCAATCAATCGGAGAAGGACAAACAGTGTATGTTCTCATTCATTTGGGGAATATAAATAATAGTGAAAGGGAACATAAGGGAAGGGAGAAGAAATGTGTGGGAAATATCAGAAAGGGAGACAGAACATAAAGACTCCTAACTCTGGGAAATGAACTAGGGGTGGTGGAAGGGGAGGAGGGTGAGGGGTGGGGGCGACTAGGTGACGGGCACTGAGGGGGGCACTTGACGGGATGAGCACTGGGTGTTATTCTGTATGTTGGCAAATTGAACACCAATAAAAAATAAATTTATTTTTTTTTTAAAAAAAGAATAATGTTGATATGAAAAAAAAAAATTCTAGGTGTCTAGGTAAGGAAAGAAAACGAGCTGCAGCCCAGAGGTGGAGTGACCTCAGGGAAGATATTTTTTAAAAGAGAGTGATTATCTGATATCTGGTTGCTAAAGAAATTATATGGCTGAGAGGAAGAATCGACAAAGGAATTTAGGGAGATAAGATAGAAGATAAGATCCAATTAACAAAAGTGAGTATTCCTTTGGATAGAAGTTACAGAACTGTTTATAATGGTAACCAAAAATTGACAATTAATGAAAAGCTTATCAATAGGAATTAGATAAGTGGGGATGCCTGGGGGGCTCAACGGTCGAGCATCTTGCCTTCGGCCCAGGGCATGATCCTGAAGTCTCAGGATCAAGTCCCACACCAGGCTCCCTGCATGGAGCCTGCTTCTCCCTCTGCCTGCGTCTATGTCTCTCTCTCTCTGTGTCTCTCATGAATAAATAAATAAAATCTTTAAAAAAAAATTAATTAAATTAAATTTTAAAAAAGGAATTGGATAAGTGACTTAAGGGATCTAAATACAATAGAATAAAACACAATCATTAATATTGATAGTAAAGATCCTGTATTTCTCTACATGATAACATACCCACAATTAAAAAAGAAAAAATATACGGGCAGCCCGGATGGCTCAGCGGTTTAGCGCCACCTTCAGCCCAGGGCGTGATACTGGAGACCTGGATGAGTCCCACGTTGATCTCCCTGCTTCTCCTTCTGCCTGTGTCTCTGCCTCTCTCTCTCTCTCTCTGTGTCTCTCATGAATAAATAAATAAAATCTTTAAAAAAAAAAAAAAACAGCGTGGGGTGCCTGTCTCAGGTGGTTGAGTCTGCCTTCGACTCAGGTCATGATCCCCGGGGGTCCTGGGATCATGAGCTGATGTCTAGCTCCCTGCTCAGTGGGGTGTCTGCTTCTCCCACTTCCCCCCTGCCCCCCTGCACTCATGCTCTCTCTCCCTCAATCTCCCTCTTTCGCAAATAAATAAAATCTTTTTTTAAAAAAGAGAAAACCAACATACCACCATCCTAACTAAAAATGACTAAAAGTGCTTTATGTGGATGATAAGATTTCAAAGTTGTTTTTGCTTTATTCTTTAGATATTCTGTATTGATCATTTTTTTAAAAAAATATATAATTTGCTAAATGGTATTTTCCCCATTTACAGCTGCTACCATAAGACAAAAAAATGCCCTGCCCTGAAGCCCTCTTAGAGGCTTTGAATGGTGATTACTGCTCAAATTCATAGACTGAATATCAAGACTTTCCCTTTTCCCATTTAACCCCTCCCCCACAAACATCTGTTCAAATCCCAAGCCTGTCATTTATTAGCTACTTAGTTTTGAGCAATATTTTTAACCTTAATAAGCCTGTTTCTTCACTTGTAAGATAATGTTTTAAAAATTTGGCCTCAGAAAGCTGTTGTGAGGACCAAAGAAGATAATATAGGTAAGGGATCCCTGGGTGGCGCAGCGATTTGGCACCTGCCTTTGGTCCAGGGCGCGATCCTGGAGACCCAGGATCGAATCCCACATCAGGCTCCCGATGCATGGAGCCTGCTTCTCCCTCTGCCTGTCTCTCTCTCTCTCTCTCTCTCTCTCTCTCTCTCTGTGACTATCATAAATAAAAATAAATAAATTTAAAAAAAGAAAAAAAAAGATAATATAGGTAAAATGCCTAGTACAGTGCCTGCGTATGGGCATCTGGACATATGGATAGTATACTAGGCTCTTATTTCCGGGTGTGCTACTTCTTTGCTTCCCTAGGGAAGGCCCACTGTGCCATACACGCTTTAAGAAGAAGATGATGAGGGGGACCCACTCGTATCAATACCACTGGCGCTGCCTTTGTTTCTTCCTATTTCTGGTGACCCTGGTCTCTTTTCTTGCCTAAGCTAGGGGGATTTGTGAAAGCAAGAAAAAAATTCCTACAGCTTCTCCATTGCCTGGAAACATTTCAAAATTTGACAAATCCGCCCTCTAGTGGCAGACATAATAATTTCTACCACTTTCCTCCCCAGGTGGAATTGAAATAGAAAAATCCCAGGTTGTAAGCCTCACCTGCCACTACTGGTCAGAGGGAAAGGGAGAAGCACATTCCCCAGCAAGCAGGGAGCCTGACACGGGGCTCAATCCCAGAACCCAGGTATCATGACTTGAGCCAACGGCAGATGCTTAACCAACTGGGCCACCTACGTGCCCCTGTAGTATGACTTTTTGTTGTTACTGATATGCTTCTATGTAGGATCCTGACAACTTAACTTTTTTTTTTAAAGATTTTATTTATTTATTCATGAGAGACACAGAGAAAGAGGCAGAGACATAGGCAGAGGAAGAAGCAGGTTCCCTGTGGGGAGCCCAATGGGGAACTCGATCCCAGGACCCGAGGATCACAACCTGAGCCGAAGGCAGACGCTCAACCACTAAGCCACCCAAGTGCTCCAAATCTTAACTTTTTAAAATGTGATCTTTACAACTGCTCTGTAAGATTCCTGGCACATAATGTGCCCAATAAATGCTGGGTATTTCTCTGTTTTATAAAGACTGGAGCCTCAGCGAGATTAACTGCTTGTCAAGCAGTTCAAACCCACATCTTCTTCCATCTGCAAAACTCTTCCCACCAGTCCTCAACTGCTGTTTACTTTTCTAGGTCGTAAATAATCTCCTCCTCCTTACCCCAACTTTTTATTTAAACTTCCTCCTCTTTTAAAGTATGTAGCTACAGTCTAATGCTAATGGATTAATAAACATTAGTATATTAAGAAATATTATATTAGCAATGTGCTAAAAAAAGGACTTAGAATATGAAACAAAACCAACCAATTTCCCAAACTCTCCTCTCATTTCTCACTCTTCTTAAATAAATGGCCAACTCCTCATCACCCCAGAAGTATCCACACACCTTAAAAAAATATTTATAGCTCTTAAAAGCCTTTCCCAGCCCTTCTTTTCTTTCCTGCTGGGCACTCTTAATATCACTGCTGGTAGCATCTTTAAATTATCCCATTGAGATATTATTACTTATTAAACTCTAGTGGTGTTTATGCCAGAGAGAGAGAGGGCAATTGGCAGATGGTCAGAGGGTTGATTATTTCTGTTCTTGCTGAGATTCCTGTGGTGTTTAATTGAGATGTCTATCAGAAGGAGCCCCCCAAATGTGGGGTGACAATCAGGTGGAAGCCCTCAGCACAGAAGGTGAAAGAATTCACCAGAGGCAGAACAGAGGAGACAGAAGTTTATTGAATAGGGACGCCTAGTAGCTCAGTGGTTAAGCATCTGCCTTCGGCTCAGGGAAGTCAGAGTCCCAGGATCAAGTCCCACATCAGGCTCCCAGCATGGAGCCTGCTTCTCCCTCTGCCTGTGTCTCTGCCTCTCTCTCTCTCATGAATAAATAAATAAAATCTTTAAAAAGTAATAAAAATTAAAAAAGATTTAAAAAGAAGTTTATTGAGTATACCACAAGAGAGCAGGTGGGTAGGACAGCGGAGGAGAGGCAATGAGTGAGGGCTGTTTTTAAAGGGGGAAGATGAGGAGTTATGGCAATATATGGAATTACCCCTTTTTTGATACCTGTGCCCGGTTGGTTAGGGCCTATGAATATTTTGAGGTGGGTCACCTGATAGACCTGTCTGTGTTCAGCCAGGGGGTCACTGTGGCCCTGTCTACCTTCCATCACTCAAGACTGTTTCCCTAAAAGCAGCTTCTATGATTCCCTTTCTTCTGGATTTCATACGCAAGAGTTATTGAGGGAGTCCCTTCCTTCCCCCACCCACCACCACTGTAATGCCAGTCACTCATACTGGATGTGGACAAAGATTCACGTGAATTCAGAACAGTGGAACTCTTACCATCTGAGATATGTATTAAATGGCTCGAATCTTAAAAGACTCCAGCATTTTGAGGAGGGGCAGCATTACACAGCAACCAGTCACACGAGGTCATTACTGCCTTGGGCAACTCTTCCTCTTGATCACAGCATATTAACATTCATTCCTAGTGGTAGAACAACACTCAAGAAGGTAAATACACATACCTCTACCTATGCCTATAAAATACAAAACGATCTAATTAAAAAATTAAACTCAAAACACCAATGGACATATTTAAAAGGGCTTTTTGCTTTTGCTTCTGTTTTCGTTTTTGTCTCCTGTGGTCTGAAATAAATGTATTAAAATAAAAGCCAAAAAACCATTTATCACATGCTTTGTGCCACCATGTCTTAAGAGTGTTAAACCTTATAACAGCTTTTTGAGTGCTATTACTACCACCTTTTTAAAGGTGAGGAAATTGGCTTTTGGGAAAGTTCAAGAACCAGCTCAAGGTCAGAGTTTTTATTTATTTTTTATTTTTATTTTTTTAAAAGATTTATTTATATATTTATTCATGATAGAGAGAGAGAGAGAGAGAGAGAGAGAGAGAGAGGGGCAGAGACACAGGAGGAGGGAGAAGCAGGCTCCATGCCCAGAGCCCAATGTGGGACTCGATCCCGGGACTCCAGGATTGCGCCCTGGGCCAAAGGCAGGCCCTAAACCGCTGAGCCACCTAGGGATCCCCAAGGTCAGAGTTTTCAAACCAGGAATTTAGATCCAGGCTGTTGGACTCGAGGCCAACTATTCTTTTATACTATTTCCCAAGATTCCCAGATGTTGTTTGCCTATGAGAACTTAAATATAGACCTACAGCCTCTTTCAATGTGAGAAAGAAAAAGAAAAAGAAAAAGAAACTCCTATTCAAAGCAGTTTAAATAAAAGGGGGAATTTAATGGCTTCTATGAGTAAGCTGGAGAATGGGCTGGATCAGGGACTCGAACACAGGATTCTCTGTGTTTGTGATGAATGTCAGTCTTATTCTTTCAGACTGCCTTGTGGGGGACCACATGTTGGGAACTTCATTGGGGAAGCTTCAGTTTCATACTCTAAGATACGCCCAGAGAGGAACAAATTCATCCCTGATGGCCACAGTACGAAAAACTACTGCAAAAGATTCTGATTGGCCCAATTTAGGTCATTTACTCATCTCTGGGTCAATTCCAGTGGCAAGGGAGAGAGACGACTGTAATTTGCCCAGTCTGGGCCACTTGACTACCCCTGTGGCCTGGAGGGCTGGGACTATACCCGGAGAGAAAGTTGCTAGAGAGAAAATATAAAATAGCTACTATATTACATAACATGGCTATACCTCTTTGGAGTTTACAAAGTGCTCTCACAATTTAACCACCTGTGAAGAGGGCACATCAAGTATTACTAAAATAAGGGTGATTAATTAAAGATGGCCACAAGTTTTTTTGTTACCCTCTCCATTGAGAGATGGGCTTCATTTCCCCTCACCTGAATCTGGGCTTGCCCTATGATATTTAATAAAATGTGGCTGGTCTTACTATAACTGCTTATTAGTTTTGTCTTTAAAAGGCCCTCCACCTTCCACTTTCTTTCTCTGGGAATGCTCACACTTAGAGTACTCCCTCTTAAACTCAACTACTGAGAAGTCAACCCACAAGGAAAGGCCAGATGAAAGCATTCTACTCAACAGTTCCAGCTAAGCTTTGAACTGATAGCCAGAGTCAACTGCCAGCCACAAAGAGTGAGCCATTGTGGACATTCTAGGGTCATTTGGTTGGCAACAATAGAGAACCAAAACAGAAACTAGGGCTCATTGGCTTAGTGTCCTACAGTTAGAAAGGCTCAGAGTTGTAATGCTAAACCAGATGCTCTGACTCTAAGCCCACTGGGCTTGCTTTGATTCCTAACTGCCTTCTATTAAAAACAGAACAAGCCTTAATTCAAAATCTCCAGTTGTAAAATTTCTGTCCAGGGTGCAAGTTGGGGAAGTGGAGCATATCATCCACTCAGCAAACATTTAAGATTTATGTGGTCAGCAACTGAACAAAATGTACTACTAGTTCTTGAGGAACTCAGAGTCTAATCAATAGCAAGCTTCATAAATTATAGTTCATTGCAATAAGAACTGCTAAATGCCATGATGGAAAATGTGCAAGGTGCTTTTGAAAAACATGGTGGGCACTAAACCTAGCCCACAGCATGAAATAATGGGCACATCTTTTGTTGGGTTTAAGAGGGTATCTCTGAGTCTATGTTGAGGATGTTGAAGACTGAGTATATGAATGAATGAATGCAATTCATCAAGATAAACGTGACAGGAAATGGGAAGGGGGGAGGGAGGAAAAATTCTAGTATTTAGGATAAGGACATGAATTCTAGTCCTAGTTCCAGCCTTCACTTACATGCGCTTTTGGCCAAGTCCCTGAAATTCCCTTAACTTAGCTTCCTTGCTTGCAAAGCTGGGGGTGGGGGTGGGGAATCACATTATCTCTTCATGTACTTGGTTGGACAGTTCCTTTCTCCTATTTCCTTTAAGTTTTGATGTTCCTTAGAGTTTGGTCCTTAGTCATTGCTCTTCTCACTCTGCAAATCCTTGCTAAATGATCTTATCTATGATAGCTTTGGTTGTCAATTATAAGGAAATGAAACCCAAGTCTAAATCCTAGCACAAGGGGATCCCTGGGTGGCGCAGCGGTTTGGCGCCTGCCTTTGGCCCAGGGCGCGATCCTGGAGACCCCGGATCGAATCCCACATCGGGCTCCCGGTGCATGGAGCCTGCTTCTCCCTCTGCCTGTGTCTCTGCCTCTCTCTCTCTCTCTCTTTGACTATCATAAATAAATAAAAATTAAAAAAAAAATAAATCCTAGCACGATTCTGTGGGCTGTCTACCACTGTAGTCATCCACTTATTGCAATCACACAATGCAAGAAAAATTCAACACGTCCAGAGCTGAGCTCATCACCTTGCCCACTTCACTGACTTCTGATTTCTCCCTTGGTTGATGGCACCACCATTAACATTGTTGGTGGCCTATGAGGTTACCTTCACTCTCAACTTTTCCTTCAACCTCACATGCAATCTTTAGCCAGTTCTACTAATTTTGCCTCCTAAATATTCTACAATTCCTTTATCTAGATGTTCCATAAATAGCTCAAATTCCAAATATTCAAAGCTTGACTCATTACTTCCCCCCCTTGAACCTGCTCCTCTTCCTGAGTTCTAGCAGGATGTTACCCCCATCCACTCAGCAGCCAAATATAAAACTTAGGCATCATGGTTGATCTCTCCCTCTCCTTTGCTTTCCATAACCAGGTAACCACCAATTTCTGATGTTTGGCCTTCTTCGCCTCTTAAATACACCCACTTGTCCCCATTTCTCGTTGCGATCATCTTCAACTTCCTGTAGTAGTTCCTAATTGGTTTCCCTGCCTTGAGTGTTCAGCCTTCACTCCCTCTGGCCTCTTCTCCACCACGAAGCCAAATCTGATCATGTCAGCAACTTCTGTCTTCCCTACTCCCCATATTCTAATTCTTTGATTCTTTTTATGTTTTACCTCCAGGCTACAAAATCTACGATAGGGGCCATAATCCATGTACCCTCGTCTCCCCTGCACTTCCCACACTGTACGTGGCACATGATAATTGTTCAGTAAATATGAACTTGCACTCATCCCCTTCTGATGCCAGGTTATTTGTAGTAGGTAAACCTGCGACATGTTCTAGATGTACCGGCTCTCCGGAGGCACAGAGTGCCACGATCTGATTCACCGTTGTGCGAGCTGGACCCTTCCTGAGGGCCATGGGACGCTAAGTACAGGATAACAGCACCGAACGAATTGTAGAGCCAGTGCACAAAGGGATACACATGCCGAGGCATCTTCCTAATAGGGCTTAAAATCAAAGGCATCCCCAACGCTCTGGGCCAATATCCCCCCTTTCTGGACCTCGCCTCCCGATCCGTAAGGGAGCACAGCGGAGGCACAGCAGGCCGCACGGCTGCACACCCGAGAGCCCAGCCCCGCGAGCTGCGAGAAATAATGGGCCCGCACGTAGGGGCTGGCGCATGCGCGGGCTCCCCGGCGCGGCCTTCCCGGCGGCCCTCGCGGGAGGCGGGACCAGGCCGATTCCCGCGGCTCGGCCCCGCCATTGGCGGGCCGTTTGAATGACGGAAGTGACGGGGGCTCGGCGATGGCTGCCCTGCAGGCGCGCAGACGGCGGTTGGGGAGCTGCAGGGCCGCGGGCGCAGGGGCCTTCTCCGTGTGAGCTGCGGTTCCTGACTCCCGGCCCTTGGTACTCGGGTGAGTGGCGGACGCCGGCTGCCAGCGCCGGGGCGTGCACAGGTCCCCGGAGCCGGGAGCCGGGGCTGTGCTCCTCAAGCAGGGGTGCCGAGAGGCCCGCGGTTCTGAGGCCCCGACTGGCCGCGGCCGGGCTGCGGTCGGTGAAGCGTGCGGGGAGGGGAGGCGAGCGCGGACGCACACCGGCCGCTTGCTGCGAGGGGCTGCTCCGGGGCCGTAGGCGCATGTGGCCGTCCGCGCCCTCCCGGGGAGGCGTCGCGCGAGCTCCTCGCGCTTCCGGACCCGGGGCGGCCCGGCGGGCCTCGGAGGGAGCTTCGGCCGCAGGCGCTTCTCGATGCTTCCTGCCTGCCCTTCCCCCGGGTCCCCCGCAGACGTGGCCTGAAAGCTGGGAGCCCTTGGAGAGCACTGCCTGGAATTGTTTCTTGCAGAGAGCGTGCTCTTTTTTTGCTGTCTCTCACCTTTAATTTGTCTGGTAGTTAGCCCTGCCGCAAACTGAGCTTTTAAAACATCGGGGTACACTCTGAGTCCTTAATACTTAGAAAGTATTTGGCAGTTTCACATTAAGCCACGTGATCACCAGGACAACCTGTTGGGGAAGGTGTTATGATTCCCATTATATAGTTTAAGAAAATGAGGCCATAGTAATTTGAGACTTCTCCAGTGTCCGTGCTTGTCAATGGTCATGATGAGTCTTGAACACAAATCTTCTTAGTATTTTGTGGTTACGAAATGCCAAGTGCCATTTAATCCTCAGGACAAAAAATCTTGAAAGATAAGTTAGTATTATCTGTTATTGGATAATATTAATACACAGAACTTAAAATCCATACTGATATGAATAAATGATTTAACAAATAAGAGAGGAGCCAGGGAAATGCTTCCCTAACAGTAGGATTCCAGTTGATAAATGTAAAAGGGATAATGGAAATAGAAAATGCTTTTTGGTAAATGCTGTAGTTAATGCTTCAGACAACCATCAGTGGATAGGAAGGAGCAAAGGTATAATCAGAAACATGATATTTATATATAGCCTCAACTGTCTCTCTGGGTACTTATAAAAGTGGAGAGACCTGTGGACACCACTTCACCAGGGTTCAAAATAAACATCACCAGTGTAGTAAGACACCTTAACATAATTTAATGTGCTGAGAAAGGGTGCATCATCACATCTTCACTTCTGTGGTGTTTTTGCCAAAAGTGTGTAATCTTAGTCTAACCATATGAAAAGATTAAGCAAATCCCAGTGGAGGGACATTCTACAAAATAACTGGCCAGTAGTTTTTAAAAGTCAAGAGATTGAAAAGAAAGGCACAGGCTGAAGGACTGTCCGAGGAGAGGTGACAATTTCAACAACCATGAGAATGTAATTCACAGACCTCAGCTTCTGTATATTCTGAAATCCATTTGCATGGATGCTTCCCAAAGGCTGTTTCTGGCCAATGACTGAGAATGGCATGGGCACTGAGGCGGACCTCTTCCTGAGAAGCAAGGGACTTTCCTTTAAGAACTCCGCCATCTTACCGAATCTTCTTTAGACTGCATGGCAGTCATCTACCCAACCTTCCCTCCATTCATTCAGTGTCAGATTTGTATGGAAATCTGAAAAGCTTCCAGCGTTTATTCCCTCCCATTTTCCCTCACACAGACATTTCTCTTAATAAAATTTTTGTAGGCTTCATCCTATCTTGTCTTCTGCTTCTTGGAAGACCCAGAGTAATACAGCAGTGGAAAGCAATGGATTGTCCTTGGATGGATCTTAGTTCAGAAAATGGCTGTTAGTGGGATACTTAAAATCTGAATAAGGTCTGTAGATTAAACTATTGAGCTCGTGTCCATTTCTTGGTTTTGATCATTGTGCTGTGATTGTCGTCTAGAGAAGCTAGGGAGAGTATGTGGGAATTCTAAGTCTGAAATTATTTCCAAACAAGTTTAACAATTAAGAAAGTTATATGCAAGAGAAAAGTTACTCTACCACATCTCAGGAGGTAAAAGTAACAAATGTGTGGTTTTGTATCATCCTCAAGCTAATGAGATGATAGATACTCAAAACAATATGAAATTTTTTCCCCTTTTTTATTGACTGTAACTTTAAAATACACAACTCTCTGGCAGCCTGGGTGGCTCAGCGGTTTAGCACCTCCTTTAGCGCCTCCTTTGGCCGGGGGTGTGTGATCCTGGAGACCCAGGATTGAGTCCCATGTCGGGCTCCCTGCATGGAGCCTGCTTCTCCCTCTGCCTGTGTCTCTGCCTCTCTCTCTCTCTGTCATGAATAAATAAATAAAATCTTAAATAAATAAAATACACAACTCTAGGGGTGCCTGGGTGGCTCCGTCGGTTCAGCATCTGCCTTTGGCTCAGGTCATGGTCCTGGGATCAAGCCCCACATCAGACTCCCTGATCAATGAGGAGCCTGCTTCTCCCTCTGCTGCTCCCCCTACTTGTGCTCTCTCTCTCTTTCTCTCTCAAATAAATAAAATCTTTAAAAAAGTTCACAAATCTAAGTCTATCATTTGAAGAATATTTACATATGTATATACCTGTGTAATCATTACACAGATCAAAATACAGGCCATCTCTAGCATCCCTGCAGGCTCCTTTGTGCTGCCTCCTAGTCATTAACCTACAGAAAAGTGAGCCCTGTTTTAATGTCTGTCATCATGGAGTAATCTTGCTTGTTTTTGAACTTCATATAAATGGAATTTTACAGTATGTTCTTATTTTTCCTTTTTTCCCCCATGACATTTGGTCTATGAGATTTATCAGGAATTAGTTTTGATAGTCTGAATATGAATTTTCAGAGACCGTCAGAAAAACTGTGAAGACTGAATTTATTCTCATTTACTGCTCATTTTTTCTCCTTTGTTCAGTCCTTCCTTATTCATCAGTCCTGACTAGCAAAAAATAGCAATTTAAACAAAAATTTCCTCATACCACATGTTTTAGCATATCAGAAAGTTAGGAGCCATATGGAACAAGGAAACCAGATTCTTCCTTTGGATCTACTAGTAGATCCAAAGACCTATAACCCAAAAGGCCTTTGATTCTTCATTTATAAAATGAGGAAAACAGTCAGCACTTGACCTACTGTTACTTTACCTACTGGAAAATATTTTCAAATGCAAGCAATTGCATTTCTGTTTGGCATCAGAGACCTGTAGTCCCCATTAGATTACTTTAAATGCTCCTAGCCCAAAACAGTATCCATCCATAGTATGTGGACAACTATACTGCCCAATAGTTGTCATTTGTTAAATTAATTTGAGTTTAAAGTAAAACTATAACCTCTGTCCTTCAGTTATTAGGAATCTAGCTAGAAAAGGCATGCTGTAATTGATGAAAAACTAGAGGAAGGTAATAACAAGACATTAGATTCGTCCCTCTTTGAGTGTAAAGGTTAACACATTATAAGTGGGCAAGTGAGGAATGAGGTGGTGGAACGTAAACAAAGATTAGTAGAGGACAGTTTCATGAAGAAGTGGGGTTTAAACTAACTTCAGAAAGATGGATCCATGTTACAGCCTAGGGAGGAGAGAGAACACCAGAATGTCAATGGCATTAAAAGCATAAATCTGAGAACCTAAACACCTGACTCATACAAACAACAGAATTGTTCTCAGAGAAATTTTTTAAAGTCATTGACTTAAAAAAAAATCACACCATTGTAATTATTAAAGAATTGTTGAGGAGTTGGTGTGATTCCATATTATACAGTGACACTTGGTGACCAAGTTTTACACAACAGACTGGGAATTGAAACTAGGTTCCAGGAGGCTTTTGCAATGACAGCAGCCCTGCTGGTTATGAACAAGTTATCAGAGTTCTAAAGTGTAAAGTTGTAAACATTTATTCTCTGCTAACACTTTAAAAAAAAATTTATTTGAGAGAGCGTGAGCAGAAGGGAGGACAGGAGGAGAGGGAGAAGCAGACTCTCCACTGAGCACGAACCTGATGTGGGGCTCCATCCCAGGACCCTGAGATCATGACCTAAGCTGATGTCTTTGTACCTTTTTACATTTACGCTGGGTAAGTTCTGGAAATCCCAATCAGAAATAAGCCAGGTTCCAAATACCCTAGGTAAGCAACGCTGCTCTCATGGGGCGGGCGACTTCTGATTCACCCTCTACTTAACCCCTTCTCTCCATTCAAGAATCACTGACTTAAGTGTTGAATTTAATTGCTATTTGTAAATGTAAGTTGGATTCAGTTTACCCACATTATTTGTGCATATATAGCCTTTTAAATGCCATGTTAAATGTATTTTAAAAATTGCTCTAATCTTTGCTGCCAGTTTTAATAGACATTTTTCTTGTCTTTCTCTTTTTAAATTCAGAACCTTTGTATTTAAAGTATCCAGGTATGAAAAGAAAGGTAGTGAACGCTGGCAAGCTGAGATTGAGTCCTAATGAGGAAGCTTACATTTTAAAGGAAGATTATGAAAGACGACGAAAACTAAGATTGTTGCAGGTAATCTGGAACAAGGTTTCATATTTTTTGTCTTCCCCAAATTATTAGAGTTTTTTACAATAGAAGTTTAAAACCCTTTTCTGGCTCTATAAGAATCCTGGTTCTTGTCTATTAACTAGTTTAGGAAAATTTGAAAAATAAGCTGAAAATAGGCTGAAATGGTAAATAGATGAAGAAGAATTTGAGAATAGGGATTAGTTGACTGTATAATTATTGGAAAATGGTTTTTTTTTTTTTTGGAAAATGGTTTTTTAAACATTTTTCAAACTATGCTGTATAACTGATGAAGATTAGATTAGAAAGATTCAAATGGGGCAGCCCCGGTGGCTCAGCGGTTTAGCGCCGCCTTTGGCCTGGGGCATGGTCCTGGAGATCCGGGATTGAATCCCGCATCGGGCACCCTGCATGGAGCCTGCTTCTCCCTCTGCCTGTGTCTCTGCCTCTCTCTGTGTATCTGTCATGAATGAATGGATGGAATCGTTAAAAAAAAAAAAAAAAAGATTAAAATGGCTTTGAAGAAAACTTACTGGAATTAGCTGCTGAAACAAATTTATTTAGCAGTTATAGGTTATTTTCTAGAAGTCTTTTCAGAGTAAGATAATTAAGCCCTTGTGCAGTGTGTTTTAGGTGCCATTCTGTCTAGAATTGGGGATGATGTACCACATATATGAACTTCTCATCTAATGCTATCTATACACAACTGGGCTATAAATTTTATTGATCTCCTTAATATTTTAACGTCATAGGTTATTAAAATGATAATGGTAGTCCTGTTAATGCTTGGGTTGGGGAGGAGAAGATAATAGCTAATAAGTTAAAGAACTTTAGAAGTAGTCTTGAGGTTTTGACTTTTTTACTATGTAGGCCTCATCTAATACCTGAATATTCAGGAGAATTGATCTACCTGAGGAGAATTCACTTAAGTTTCTGTTTACAAAAGCTTTTCAAAAAACTTGAAGTAAGCTTCTTTTCATATAATTTGTTAAATATGCATTCCTTAGGTTCGAGAACAAGAAAGAGATATTGCTTTACAGATAAGAGAGGATATAAAACAGAGGAGAAGTCAGCAATTAACTCGTTTGGCAGAGGAACTAAGGACAGAATGGAAAGAATCACAAACTCAGAAAATAAAGAACTTGGAAAGACTATATTTGGCAAGTTTAAGAACTATGGGTGAAGGACACCAACAGGCCAAAGAAAATGTAAGTGAATGCTTATTTGACTACCTGTCTGGTAGTGGCATTGGTAAAAAGTAAATTACATTTATTAAATGTATATTTAGTATACATGCATGTATAGAACTTGTTTTGGCCAGCATGAACTTCTTTTTGTTTTCTACAGTTATTTTTTTTTTAATTAAAGTATAGTTGACATACATAATATTAGTTTCAGGTATACAGCATAGTGATTTAACAATTACTTACATTATGCAGTGCTCAACCTGATAGGTGTAGTTACCCACTGTCAGCATACAAAGTTACTATAATAATATTGACTATATTCCCTATGCTATACTTTTCATTCCCACGACTTATTTATTTTATGAGAAGTTTGTATCTCTTAATCCCCTTCACCTTTTTCCCTTGTCTCACACCAACTCACGTTGGCAACCACCAATTTATTCTGTTTATTAGGTGGTTTACTAGATGATTTCTATTTTTTGAATGTTCATTTGTTTTGCTTTTTAGATTACACATACAAGTCTTTGAATTATTTTAGCACATTACGCATAAGTTCCATCCATACTGCTACAGATGGCAGGATATTATCGTTATTATTATTATTATTATTATTGATTGAGTGATACTCCATTGTGTATATACACCATATCTTTACCCATGTATCTGTCAGTGAATACTTGGGCTGCTTCCATACATGGCTATTGTAAATAATGATGCAGTAAACATGGGGTTGCTTATATCTTTTTGAATTGGAGTTTTCATTTTCTTTGAGTCAATATCCAGCAGTTGAATTACTGGATTGCTTGGTATTTTTATTTTGAATTTTTTCAAGAACCTCTGTACTGTTTTCCACAGTGGCTATACCAGTTTACATTTCCATCAACAGTGCATTAGGATTCCCTTTTTCCTATAACCTCATTTCTTTTTGATACTAGCCATTATGACTGTGTGAGATGGTAGCTCATTGTGGTTCTGTTTTGCGTTCCTCTAATTAGTGATGTTGAGCATCTTTTCATGCGTCTGTTGGCCAGCTATGTCTTCTTGAAAAACTGTCTATTCAGGTCCTCTGCCTATTTTTAAATTGGATTATTTGATTTTTGTTGTTTTGAGTTGTATGAGTTACTTATATATTTTGGATAATAATGCTTTATCTGATGGATCATTTGCAGATATTTTCTCCCATTCAGTAGGTTGCCTTTTCATCTTATTGTTGGTTTCCTTTGCTATGACAAAACTTTTTTTTTTTTTTTTTAATTTATTTATTTTTTTATGATAGTCACAGAGAGAGAGAGAGGCAGAGACACAGGCAGAGGGAGAAGCAGGCTCCATGCACGGGGAGCCCGACGTGGGACTCGATCCCGGGTCTCCAGGATCGCGCCCTGGGCCAAAGGCAGGCGCCAAACCGCCGCGCCACCCAGGGATCCCGACAAAACTTTTTAGTTTGATGTAATCCCAGTTGTCTTATTTTTGCTTTGTTTCTCTTGCCTAAGGAGACAAATCCAGAAAAACAATGCCAACGCTGATTCCCAAGAAATTACTACTTATGTTTTCTTTTACAAGTTTAATGGTTTCAGGGCTTACATTTAGGTCTTTAATTCATCTTGGTTTAATTTTGTGTATGGTATAAGAAAGTGGTCCAGTTTTATTCTTTTGCATATAGCTGTCCAATTTTTCTGACACTATTTATTGAAGAGCCTGTCTTTTCTCCATTGAATATTCTTCCTCCTTTGTCGCAGATTAATTGACCATATAAATGTCGCAGTTTATTTCTGGGCTCTATTCTGTTCCATTGATCTATCTGTTTTGTGCTGGTACCATACTGTTTTGATTACTGTAGTTTTTTAGTACAGTTTGAAATGTGTAATGCCTCCAATTTTTTTTTGTTCTTTCTTAAGATTGTTTTGGCTATTTGGGGTCTTTGTGGTTCCATGCAGATTTTAGGATTATTTGTTCTAGTTCTGTGGAAAATACTACTGATATTTTGATAGGCATTGTATTGACTCTGTAGGTTGCTTTATTTTTTATTTTTATTTTTTTTTAAGATTTATTTATTTACTTATTCAGAGAGAGCGAAAGAGAGGCAGAGACACAGGCAGAGAGGGAAGCAGGCTCCATGCAGGGAACCCGACGCGGGACTTGATCCCGGGTCTCCAGGATCACACCCCGAGCTGCCGGCGGCGCTAAACTGCTGTGCCACCGGGGCTGCCCTGTAGGTTGCTTTAGATAGTATGGACATTTTAACAATATTCTTCCAATCCATGAACATTTGATTATCTTTCCATTTATTTGTATCATCTTCAATTTCTTTCATCAGTGTTTTATAATTTTCAGAGTACAGGTCTTTTCGCCTTGGGTAAATTTATTCCTGAGTATTTTTATTCCTTGTGGTGTAATTGTAAATGGGATTGTTTCTTAATTTCTCTTTCTGCTTTGTTATTAATGTATAGAAGTGCTACAGATTTCTTCTGCATATTAACTTTGTGTCTGCAACTTTACTGAATTTATTGTAATAGCTTTTTGGTTGAGTCTTCAGGGTTTTCTGTATGTAAAGCCATGTCGTCTGCAAATAGTAACAGTTTTATCTCTTCCTTTCCAGTTTGGATGCCTTTTATTTCTTGTGTGATTTGTTGCTAGGAATTCCAGTACTATGTTGAATAATAGAGGAGACGTCCTTGTCTTGTTTCTGATCTCAGGGGAAGAGCTTTCAACTTTTCACCATTGAGTATGATGTTAACTGTGGGTTTCTCATAAATGTCTATTTTTTTTGAGATATGTTCCCTCTGCACTCATTTTGTTGAGGGTTTTTATCATGAATGGTTGCTGATGAGTCAAATGCTTTTCCTTCATCTGTTGAAATCGATCATATGGTTTTTGCCCTTCGTTTTGTTAATGTGTATCTCATTAATTGAGTTGTGGTTTCTGAACCATCCTTGCATTGGTAGACTAAATTGTAGTTGATTGTGGTAAGTGATCCTTTTAATATATTGTTGAATTCAGTTTGCTCACTATTTTGTTGAGGATTTTTGCATCTATGTTCATCAGGGATATTGGCCTTTGATTTTCTTTTTCTGCAATTTCTCTATGGTTGTGGTATCAGGGTTATTCTGGCCTTGTAGAATGAATTTAGAACATTCCTCCCTCTTCTATTGTATGAGATAGCTTAAGAAAGGGTCAGTATTAACTTTTTTTTTTTTAATGTTTGGTAGAATTCACTGGAAGCCATCTGGTCCTGGAGCTCTATTTGTTGGGAGTTTTTTGATTATTGATTCAATTTTATTATGAGTAATCAATCTGTTCATATTTTCTATTTCTTCCTGATTCAGTCTTGGATGATTGATTGTTTCTGGGAATTTATCCATTTTTTCTAGGTTGCCCAGTTTGTTGGTGTATCATTTTTCATAGCAATCTCTTCTAATCCTTTGTTTTTCTGTGGTGTAACTTCTCTTTCAAATTTTATTTGAATGATCTTTCTTTTTTCTTGATGAGTCTACCAAACTGTTTTTCAAAGAACCTGCCTGGTTCACTGATACTGTTGTTTTTTTTTTTTAATCTCTATTTCATTTATTTCCACTCTGATCTTTATTTCCTTTCTTTTACTAACTTTGGGCTTTGCTGCTTTTGGTTTTTTAGTTCTTTAGGTGTAAAATTGGTTATTTATATGAAATTTTTCTTGTTTCTTGATAGAGGCCTATATTGCTATAAACTTTCCTTTTAGAACTGCTTTTGCTGCATCCCAAAGAATTTGAACCATTGTTTCCATTTTCATTTGTTTCTAGTATTTTTTTTTTATTTCTTCTTTGATTTCTTTGTTACCTATTTGTTGTTGATAGCATGTTGTTTTTCCATGTGTTTGTTTTTTGTCAGTTTTTCTCTTGTAATTGATTTCTAGTTTCATACTGTTGTGGTCAGAAAAGCTCTTGATATGATTTGACTTACTGTGTTTATTGAAACTGTTTTGTGGCCTAACATGTAATCTATCCTGGGGGATGTTCCATGTGTACTTGAAAAGTATGTATTCTGCTTTTGTTTTCTGTTTTTTTGTTTTGTTTTGGTTTGGTTTTTTTGATGGAATGTAATCACTGTATATTTTGAGTCCATCTATCTGGATGATCTGTGGATGTAAGTGGCTGTTAGAGTCCCCTACTGTTATTGTATTAGTGTCACTTTCTCCCCATATGTCTGTTAATATTTGCTTTATATATTTAGGTGTTCCTATGTTAGGTGCCTAGATATTTACCATTGTTATAGCCTCTTGTCAGATTGATCCCTTTCTATCATGTAGTGCCTTTGTCTCTTGGTATAGTCTGTTTTAAGGTCTGTTTTGTTTGATAATAGATATTGTTACCCTGGCTTAGACACATTCTAATTCTGTGTCTTGGGGTGGGCCTCCTTGGTTTCATGGTGTTAGATCCTCCCTGTCCTTCCTGGACCGGGAAGTCTGTTTACTTCCCCAGGTTAGGAAAGTTTTCAGCTGTTGTTTCTTCACATTTTCTGCGCCTTTATTCTTCTCTGGGATCCCTATAACACAAATGCTATTAAACTTGGTAGTGTCTTAGGTCCCTTAACCTATTCGTTTTTAAAATTATTATTGGGGGATCCCTGGGTGGCTCCGCAGTTTGGCACCTGCCTTTGGCCCAGGGAGCGATCCTGGAGTCCCGGGATCGAGTCCCATGTCAGGCTCCCAGCATGGAGCCTGCTTCTCCATCTGCCTGTGTCTCTGCCTCTCTCTCTCTCTCTCTCTATGTCTATGAGTAAATAATAAATAAAAATCTTTAAAAAAATAAAAAATAAAATAAAATTATTATCGTTATATTTTATTTTTGCTGTTTGGGTGCTTTCCACCACCCTGTTTTCCAGCTCAGTAATTCATTCTTCTGTATCCTTCCACTTACTATTGACTCCCTCTAGTGTATTTTTCATTTCAGTTATTGTATTCTTCAACTCTGGTTCTTTTTTATATTTTCTCTCTCTTTGTCTTAGTTCTAACTGAATTCATCCACTCTTAAATTTGGTGAGCATCTTTCTCATCATTACTTACAACTCTTTACCAGATATATTGCCTAATTCCATTTTGTTTAGTTCCTTTACTGCAGTTTTGCCTTGTTCTTTCATTTGGAACATATTCCTCTGTCTCCCCATTTTGTCTGACTTTCTATGTTTATTTCTGAGAATTAAATGGAACAGCTCCCTCTCCTGGTCTTGAGGGAGTGGCCTGATGTAGGAATGTTCCTATTGTAGACTGAGTGTGCCTGGTAGCTTTGGCTAGCCAGTAGGGGCTGGTACAGTTGTGGGACAGGACCCTGGTGTGCTATACTAAGGGATCACTCTGTTGGGACAACCAGAGTGGGCTTGGGCATGGACCAGAGGTCTCAGATGTCTCTGCTGGGGCCATATTGGCAAGATGACTAAACTGGAACAGGCTGGAGTTCAGGGATGCTCCAAGTCAGGACTGTCCGGCAGACCTGCCTCAACTTTTTGGATATTAATATAATTCAATAGTGCTGCTAGATGTATTTCCTAGTAAGAGTCATGTTAGGTAAAATCTGTGTTCATATGGTGTTTAAACTGCAGTTATTCTCTTCCAGTCCTTAACTATCTGGGTAAATAAAATAACCTTCTGAATCAGAAGTTGATTGTTTTGGGCAACCTGGGTGGCTTGGCGGTTTAGCACTGCCTTCAGCGCAGGGCGTGATCCTGGAGACCTAGTATCGAGTCCCATGTCAGGCTTCCTGCATGAAGCCTGCTCCTCCCTCTGCCTATGTCTCTGCCTCTTTCTCTCTGTGTTTCTCATGAATGAATAAAGTATTTTTTTTTAAAGTTGATTGTTTCAAGCATTTTGGACAGGTCCATTGGGGTGAATCACTATCTGGATAAATAAAATAATTTTCTGAATTAGAAGTTGTTTGTTTCAAGCATTTGGGACAGATCCATTGGGGTGAATTCAGTTTTCCCATTTTATTATATAATTTCTCATAACTCTAAAACATGTATAGTTGAATGTGTATATATTTGGACTTTGTTCACAAATAGTAAAAATTCTTTGATGACTTTCAGAGAGACAAAATAGAACTATAAGACTGTTCACTGACCATGTGTTGTTTATTGTGAATTATGTTTGGAAAAGACTAGATTGTGGACCCAGGGATAGTCGCACAAAACAAATAACCTGGTTCCAGAGAAGGCAGGTCTTTGATATCAACAATTAGTGAGGAAAATAAATATTTTTAAAGTATGTGACAATGAAATATGTTCCTTGATTCCTGGGTTTAATCTGTATTTTTAGTAATAGCCTTAGGTTGTGACATTTGATTTTTTATGCCACTATTAACTTTATGCTTTAATGCAGCATTTCCCAAACCTGTCATTTGAGTATCTTCATGATTATGCCTTGACTGGAGAGGCACATTTTATTATTTCTATGTCAGGCATTTTAATCTTGTTTAATATAACATTTTAAATAATATGTATTTTTAGGAACCTGATTTGAATGCTCTGGCCCGACGGGCAGCAGAAAGAAAAAGAAAAGCAGAAATGAGGCACAAAGAGGCTCTGAAATTACAGAAAAATAAAAAAGAAGAACTAATGAAACAAAAAACCTGGTAAAGTCATAATGATTTTTACCATTTTCCACTGAAATTTGATATGGCTAGAAGTAGAGAGTACATTGGATTCTGTTTAAGCAGGTTTAAATATAAGTCATATGGTATATCCATTGGTTTGTTAAACTTGGTTTAGTAATAATGTGGTAGAGGTGTGGTTTACCTAGGTGCACAAAGTAACACATAAACTTTCTCTTCTCCTATGACTTCAGCAATTACTTAGTTTCTGTAGAAATATATGGCTAGTTCAAAATGCACGTCCCCCCCAAATCTGTCTGCCTCAGGTGTGGAAAAAAAGAAAGAATAATCAGTGCAATTAAGAACATGAAAAGAGGTTTTCGCTCTTGGCAAATCATTTTTGCATGTTGTAAAGATGATGGAGCCTGTTACTAGTCAGCAGTGCTCATTCTATACAGTGGCCCATCTTTATCAACATTTCTAGTTTTTTACCTGTACTAATCTAAATAAAGAAATGTTAGTGTTGGGTCAATTTCACTGTAGGGCTTTATGTCTTTAAAGATATACTTCTTTTACTTGGTAAACATTTTCTTTTGTGTTCAGTGTATGTAGACTGTTATTAAACAGCATTTTGAGCTTGTGGGATCAAACTGGATCATTTCTTAGATCCTGTGGCTTCTGTATTTCAGACCCTGAGGGTTGTGCTATAATATTACTTGAGGGACTAATTTAGGACATCTCTTGTTTTTCAAGGCATATAGCAGCTCGAAAGGAAGCACTGATTGTGGAAAAAAAGAGATCTGCCAAAGTTACAAGTCTGCCACCACCACCTCCAAGTCTTTTTGAGGTGAATTGCTTTGAGTGTTGAGAAGAACTAGATTGTAATAATTCCTCTTTACTATTAGAATTCAGAGTGCAGGTCAAAATATCATTTGTTTAAACTTAATTTTTAAGTTTATAGGTAACACATGAATATGTCAAATATTTAAAAAATAATGCTAGATATTATTTTGCCCATTCTTTAATATGTATTTCTGATGTATAAGTACTTTTTCTTTAAAGCCCAGCACTAATATTCCTGATGTCTAATAGTCTATATTCAGTTTTCACCAATTGTCTTAGTGTTTTTTAGGTTCAAAAACTATGTTTTTTATTTTTAAAAAATTAGAAATGGCCTTTTTTATCTTTATCTCTTGGGGGAAAAAAATCTAGTTTATTTGCCCTATCAACTTTTTCCACTTTCAAGATTTGAGTGTTGTAAATTGTTACTATTTTGTAGGTAAAGAAGTTAGGTTCAGATAAATTTATACAAGGTTATACATAAAGTGGATGAGAAATCTATTTCTCTATGTGAGTAATTTGTGTGCTTTTGTGACCTGGGGCTTATTTTTGAAAAAACATTAAGTAAAGTGGAAATTATTTTTAAAAGGTGTTCTTTTGTTTTACAGTAGCTTGTTGTAGTTATTGAAATGGCTGTTTGGGTGATTATCACAATTACATAATTGTTTTAATCTAAAAAGTAGAAGTGGAAAAAAAACCCATAAACAGGGGATATCTAATTTCATTATATATACAAGTATATTTTATGTATGTAAGATCAACATAAGTACCAGATATTGCCTTTGATTTTATCAGCCTTCCCACTTTTATGTGGAGCCATCTGCCACGCCACATTTGATCCAACAAGATTCAAATGGGAGAGTCGGATTTCAGTCAATCCCTCACTATGGTGTTAAAAAGCAAGCAGTAGTTTATCCATGATGCTTTTTGGTGACCTTTATTGTAATTCCTAATGTTCCTAACAAGTCAAGTCCAAGTATTTACATAAAGCAGAGTATTATCTGTGTAAGTGATTTGGCAAATATGAATTATGTGCAAATGTGTAGTTGTAGGTTTTTTATTGTGAAGAATTTTAAAATACAGAGAAGTTAAAAGGAAAGTACAATGAGCTGCTTACATCTCTACATGTGTATAGATTTCAAATAGTTATATGACTGTATATATTTGAATGTAAATTGTAGAGATGACATTTCATCCTGAGTGCTTCATTATGCTCCTTATAAGGATTTTCTCTTATGCAACCACAGTACCACACTAAGGAAATTAACATTGGTTTCTTTATATACAGTCCATAATCAAGATTCCCCAGTTGTCCCTAAACTGTTTTATTTTACAACTTCTTTCTTTTTTAAACCAGAATCCCGTCGGGCTTCACCCATTGTGTCTGCTTGTTTTTGTCTTACTCTCTCTCAGTATAGAACGATGTAATAAACTGTACAGCATCACGGAGTTAGTATTCTTGTATACTCTAGCTTTTAAACCTGTATTCCAGAGTAATGGAAATATAACATGTGATGCTGTAGAGAAAAATGAATAAGGATAATTGATTAAACAAAATTCCTTTTTTTATTGGGTCAAGCTTTAATTGAAAATACTGTTAACCTAATAATCCATTGTCTATATTCCTTTTTCAGAACATTGATCTAAAGACAACATCTAATGTGAAAACTGGTAGTTCCACCTATCATCATCTTTGCACTTTTGTGAATAGAGAGATGGACACAAAGCAGGTGATTGACTTACTGTTGTCCACAATCCTCACTTTATTTCTCTGTTCATTGAGGTCAGTTATATCTATACGTGTTCTTTGTGAAAAATTTGGAGCTATACACATAAACTATAGGAAAAACAACTAAAGTTCCATCACCAAAAAGTAATGTGATTAATCCATTAATGAATTCACTATACTCTTTATATGTAAAAATATATGCATAATTTTCAAAGCATAATTTTTATAGGCACTTAATATTTCATCATAGATTTAACCATTGTTATCTTGTTCATTTCTTTTTTCTTCTGTAAATAATGCAAACATGATAATCTTGTGCATTTTTGTCTGCAACTCTGAGGTATGTTTAGAGTGGACTTCTAGAAGAGAAAGTACTGGTTCCAGACTCTGTAACATTCGATACAGATACTTGATATGGATTGTTAAATTGCCTTTAAAAAGTATTGGAGGGATCCTTGGGTGGCACAGCGGTTTGGCGCCTGCCTTTGGCCCAGGGCGCGATCCTGGAGACCCGGGATCGAATCCCACGTCGATGCATGGAGCCTGCTTCTCCCTCTGCCTATGTCTCTGCCTCTCTCTCTCTCTCTCTCTCTCTCTCCGTGACTATCATAAATAAATTAAAAAACTAAAAAAAATTAAAAAAAAAAAAGTATTGGAAACTGTGGAAGGAACCTTGGTGTCCATCGAAAGATGAATGGATAAAGAAGATGTGGTTTATGTATACAACGGAATATTACTCAGCCATTAGAAATGACAAATACCCACCATTTGCTTCAACGTGGATGGAACTGGAGGGTATTATGCTGAGTGAAATAAGTCAATCGGAGAAGGACAAACATTATATGGTCTCATTCATTTGGGGAATATAAAAAATAGTGAAAGGGAATAAAGGGGAAAGAAGAAAAAATTAGTAGGAAATCTCAGAAAGGGAGACAGAACATGAGAGACTCCTAACTCTGGGGAACAAACTAGGGGTGGTGGAAGGGGAGGTGGGCGGGGGTTGAGGTGACTGGGTGACAGGCACTGAGGGGGGCACTTGACGGGATGAGCACTGGGTGTTATTCTATATGTTGGCAGATTGAACACCAATGAAAAATAAATTTATAAAAAAATAAAATAAAAATTCTCCAAAAAAATAAAAAGTATCAGCAACATATGAGAATGGCGATCTTATCATACCCTTATCCATTCCCTTGTATGGATTATTATGGTTTAGAAGTTACTGCCAGTCTCAAGAGTGATAAATGATCTTTGTTATTGAAGTTGCTATTTCTTTGTAATTGGATTTTAATTTCTTTTCATATTGGGTATATTTGACTACTAGAAAAACAAACAATATAGTTTTCCTGTGGAGTTTAGAATGCAGCAAATACACATTTTTGTTAACTGCTTAATGGCAGTTGTTAAAATCACTCTTCAGTCAAGACCTAAGATGAGTATTCTTAACCGTAGAATTAACTTCTAAGAAATAAGAATAAATCTTGATTTGTTTAAAATTGTAAATTATTATTACAATTTATTATTATAACATAGAAATAATAACTTCAGTCTGTGGCTAACTTGCTTTTGTGGTTACTACACTACAGTTTGCACTACCAAATAGATGTTCTCTCTCAAGTAACATTGGTGAACAAAAACTTGTTTTTACCTAGCCATAGTATAGGGTACCACTCATGGTCCTATAGTAAGATATTAAACTTTTCTCTTTGATAGTAATTGAAAGACCTCTCTCCTCTTCTGTCTCTGAATTGAAGATTAGATCAGTTGTCAGAATGCAGTTTTATAAAAACAGTCCCACAAACTAAAGCATTTTGGTATTTTCTTTATACCATTACTTAAGAAAAATCTACCCCTTTTAAGCCTCAGGTTTAAAATGTGACAGTGGAGCAATGTGTTTGGTTTTCCAGATAACAAAATTACCTCTGAATTTTAATCTGCATCTAGGCTTATATCACGTGCACAATAATTTAGCTTCTTTTCTGTGTAGAATGATAGGATCTTTACAGCAGGTATTATATAAAAAATACTTGCACACTTGCATACATGGTTGGTGATTTCTTTAGCAGCTTTCTGCAAATGAACTGTCTTCACGTTTAGGTCAGCCTTTTTAACGTGTACAAGTACTGTCGTGTTTTGCTTGAATATCTTGATAAAGTAGTTCTAAAATCTCATAAAATTTGTCTTTGGCTGAAGGATAATCAGTCAGCCTGCTGTATCCCCACTAAGAGCCACTTATTCTCTGAATTATGTTTAGTTATGTTTACTTTCTAAACACAACTAATAGACTATGCTTGCAATTTCTAGATTACTCATGGCCTTCTTTGTGTTTGTTCCTTTGTCAATGACAGTTGCATAGAACTTGTTAAAAATGGATTTTTGGGGGATCCCTGGGTGGCTCAGCGGTTTGGTACCTGCCTTTGGCCCAAGGCGTGATCCTGGAGTCCCAGGATCGAGTCCCACATCGGGCTCCCAGCATGGAGCCTGCTTCTCTCTCTGCCTGTGTCTCTGCCTCTCTCTCTCTATCATGAATAAATAAAAAATAAAAATCTTTTAAAAATGGATTTTTTATCCTAGATATATTTTTCCAATCAGATGCACTGTATTGTTTGCTCTGAGACCCACTGAAGTAGACAAGTAAAGCAGAAACTTTACTGTAGACAAGTAAAGCAGAAACAGTTCATCAGTTTACTCTGCTGTCATACGTAAAAAGATTTCTGTCCAAATGTCTGATGTACAGGATGCAGAAATAGCATATTTAATAATATCACTTACTGCTTTATGAACTGCAGAGTATAATTCATGGAAAAGTTTTTTAGAAACATGTTTTCTAAAAAGAATTTTTGCTTGGGATTGATTCACAGTTTTTGCAAATTTCATATACCTTTTGAGTTCAACTACTAAAAATATAACATTTATTTCAACTAGATTTTTATCTGAATTTTCAGTGTCATTAAACACAAATCTATGAAGGGTTGTCTTCCTAAAAAATTCTTGTAAAATCTTGTTTTCAAGTTTAGGCAGTCATTCTAACCCTTTATCTTCTTCATATCCTTAATATACATCATTATGTTTGAAATGAATATGTTTATTGTGAATTATATTTTGAAGTTTTTCTCTTCTTTAAAATTTTGGTTAAGCAGAGTTGACATTCTGCTATTACTTCACCCTAAAATGATGTGATGAATTTCTAAACAATTTTTTTCTTAAAAATTTCATGGCATAAATGAAATGAAATATTGTTCCTAAGAGTTATTTCATTTATAAATATTTTGGAGACCATAGTATTGATTTAATCTAGCTTTTGTTGTTCTGCCTGGTGTTACGTAGATTTGCATAAATCTTGGCTCAAAAGGGATATAATATTGAAGGTGTTGAAGTGGTCTACTTGCTGCCAAACACAATGTCTCTAATTTAGCCTCCAGATCAAGGGCCATAAGGTACTACGTGACATGAGGGACAAAGCACCTATAGAACCAATCTAGAAAAAGGGTTCTAGTTGTCCAGGCCTTCTTGTACAACCAAAGGACTGGCAGCTGAGGTTTATCGTTTCCCTTCTGAGGGCTCGAGGGTTACAGCTTTATAGATAAGGTCAGTCTTGATCATAAATCTGTGTGCATGTGCACAAAACAGAGTTAACCTATCCCTCTGCCTTAAACCCCTGGTGCTCGTCTCTTTTCCTTACTAATAAATGCCTTTTGTGGCTACCCGCACCCCGACCCTATAGAGTATTTTCCTCTGCAGTAGAAACCTATTCAGGCTGCTATCTATCCTTTCCTTTCATTGATTTTCTTAATTACACCTCAGAAACTGCTGCTTTTTGGTCAGCAGAAGCTGTAGCTCCTGTTATCTTGATGTTTTTTAAGCTAAATCTCTTAAAATTGTCAAACCATCTTATACTTTTTTAAAAATTTCCAGCTTTAAATCTTTCACCTTCCTTTTGCTTTAAGGCTTCCTTTTTCTTGAATCATATTAGAGTTTATACGTGTCTGTCTTGTAGCAATTGTGCACCGACAGAAAAGCTGGGTTTTCAGTATGAGATAAAAACTTACTTTGTAAAAAGTGCAAAGTTTTCATTCCTTTTGTTGTAGCTACAGCTATAAATGTCTTTTTTTTTTTTTTTTTTTTTTTACAATTTCCTTAACACTGGATTCATGTATCTTGAAATGGCAGGCAATCACAGTTGCAAACCACAATCCATAGTATATAACAAGCAATGCAACTTTTTCTTGTAATGTAATGACTTATTTCTACTTCTTGGAAGCACTTCCAGCATTGCTAGTGGTACTTTGTATGGGTCCCATGATGTCATTCAGAGTATTGCACTAACACAATGAAAAATACACAAGAACCACAAGACACCGTTTTTACCACTATACGCAATTTATGGAGAGATGAATTGTGACACTAGGCTGATGAAATACTTGTGCTCACTGCAATAGCAATAAGACATGGCTAAAAGATTTTAACAGTAATACAGTAGGTACTATAGTAAATTTTATGGAGTTATGACTTTGAATCTTTGTGCTTGTGTAAGTTTTGATCAATTTTAACTTTATAATTTCTATGTGTTTATGGCAATAAATGATAAAATACGTTAATAACTTACATATATTTTATGCATTCGTGACATATCCAACTTTTCTTAATTTTTTTCAATATAGTTTTAAAGACTTCATTTATTCATTTGAGAGAGAGAGCACAAGCAGGGGGAGGGGCAGGGGAAGAAGCAGGATCTCCACTGAGCAGGGAGCCTGATGTGGGGCTCAATCACAGGACCTTGGAATCATGACCTGAGCTGAAGTCAAACACTTAACCAACTGAGTCACCCAGGCACCCCAATTTTTTTCAATATTTCCAGGCTACATGATTCATCTGTGAGTTTTTTCAGATTGTTGCAAATCTCCAGATATTTCCCAATATATTTATTGGAGAAAAAAAATGTGTAAGTGGATTCACAGTTTAAACCCATATTCAGGGTCAACTATGATAGCTTTCATAGTCATCATTATTTCACCTAAGAATTTCAGCATATAAAGTACATAAGAAGAGGTTTACTTAAAGTTACATTTGGAATGCTTACTCACATTTGAAAGTGAACATTCAGGCATAATAGGAAATCTAGGTTATGTGCCCTTCTCCCGCTTACTTGCTATTATTAGCTTGGTGAAATGACAGCTGACCGTACAGCCACATAATTGTTGATTATGCACAAGTTTTAGAAGTCATAAATTATATTAAAGTAGTTGGTGATTTGGCCTTCCTGAATTTGAAGTCAAAAAGCAGCAGATGTTGACTGAAAACCAAAGACAAATCTCACTGCTTCCCTGAATGACCTTTGATGTCTGTGGTTTCTTAAACTACGAGCTTTGTGCTTACAGCACTGTTGTTTTACTGAGGTTTCTTAAAACGATGGAGAAATGTGACTGGGTATGAATAATCTGGTATAAAATGAACCAACTTCTCAAACTTCCACTAACAGTTTGATATTTTTCATAATATCTGCATTTGGTAATTGTGGGCATTTACAAATACAACTCTTCTTATTTAATTTTATAGAAGTAGGAAAGCATGATTTTAAAGTCGTTTCTTAGTTAACCACATTGTTTCACAATTTCTAAGACTGTCTAAAGTGTTATTAATTGACTGCTAGCCAGATCCTCATTTGGCTGCTGAAGAAGAAGCTAAAAGAAGAGAAGAATGGCAAAAACAAGTGGCGCAGGAGAGAATGGAACAGCATGAAAAGGCACACACACGGGGTTTCCAAGCAATGAAGAAGATACATTTGGCTCAAGTAAGAATTCTGGCTGGGACCACTATTGGTAGATGGAGTGATAGACTTCACAACTTACTGATGAGTAACTAGTTTCAAAGTACAGAGGTTACAAAGAATGTGAAAATAACAATCTTTGACTTATGCCATTTCAAGTTTCCTAACTTTTACTTCCAGTTTCAAATTCAGACTGAGTGAATCAGTTCTCACACTGTCTGTTACTGTTCTAAAAGTTTTTATAGTGATGAATTTGTTAAAAGTTAGATATCTTAATCAGCCAGAAATGACCTGAAAAGAAATTACTTTTCTCTTTTAATGAATTGCATTTCTGGGCAGCCCCGATGGTGCAGCGGTTTAGCGCCGCCTGCAGCCCAGGGTGTGATCCTGGAGACCCTGGATCAAGTCCCACGTTAGGCTCTCTGCATGGAGCCTGCTTCTCCTTCTGCCTGTGTCTCTGCCTCTCATTCTCTATCTGTTTCTATGAATAAATAAATAAAATCTTTAAAAAAAATGAATTGCATTTGTGCTCTGCAAATTTTAGGATTCTGTTTATTAAATATTTACTAAGCAGAGCATTTGTTGGCTTTGCAGAGTCTTGATTCAAAGGTAGAGTCATGATCCTAGCTCTCAGGAAGCTTTGAAAAACTGTCCCAGAGCTATACAATATGTATGATGAAAACTGGCTTTATACTTTTAGCTTCATTTCTCTCATGTTTATCCTGAAAGATAACATAAAAATGATTCATTTTTGAAGTCAAATGATTTCTTCTGTATTTTACTAATACATGTGAATGTTTCAAACACTCATGTGAAGAGTGAGCTTTTAAGTATTTCTGTGGGAATTTAAAAGCCTTAAAGTTCCTTGGTATAGTTTTAACTAATTTATACATGACCTCCCTTAAAGTTTTAGATTTTATAAACTGGGAGTAAATTATGACTAAAATAGCTGATTGTCTGAATTATTACCAGTAATTCTTACCTAAGACTTAAATTGATAGGAAAAAAATGTGCAAAGCAATCATAAATTGAACACATTCTTCCATAAATCAGTAGTGTGTAGTGGTTAAGAAGGTAGACTCCACAGGCTGCCTGGTATTTTCTCCCTTCCTCACTGCTTAACTGATTGATCTCAGGCAATTTACCTAACATCTCTGAATTCTGTTTTATAGTCTGTTTTTGAGGACAAATGAATTTAGTAAAGCCCTTAGAATTGTGCTTGGAATTACATAAACTAACAGCAAATGTCAATGGTGATAGTAGTTGTTATTAAAAAATAATTTAAGTAGAATAATATGTCATACTTTCAGTGAGCCAGAAATAGTATATTTATTCAAATAACTTTGAAGTAAATTCAGTGAAATCATTTGAATCTTATTATAAAAGAAATGACTTTGTAAAACTTAACAGAAGACTAAGTAATGTTGTGTGTATTATCACTTGGCAAACACTATTACACAGGCTTTCTGCCCTTTTTGTAGACTTAGTGTCTCTTACATGAGAATGGTAATCAAAACCTGCAGTCTCACCACTGGTAGGGGATTTCCTTTTCCCTGTGGAGCCTTTTTGCTGCAGACCCCATTGTGCCTTGGGATCTTATTTCCTGCTGGTGTCTGTTGTAACTAGTATTTGGCCTCTACCTGCTTCTCCAGTAATATCTTTTCTTTTTGATCATCCTCCGCACCCTTTCTACCTATATCCTAGAGCAGTGTACTCTTCTCAATGCCCCATGCCTTCATCTCCATGCCTCTTGCTCCAGTTATTGTTTCTTACTTGAACTCCATCCTCTTCACCCCCGTCTATCTCATCCTCAATTCAGGAGAGGAGAGGTATTCTCTTATCTTCCTTCACTATCCTGCACCACCAGAATTTAATTAGATAACCTCACTAAAACACTGTACTTATTAAACTTCCATATTAACCAGACTTTTTAAGCTTAAAGAGGTACATACAGATCCCTTTTCATCATGGGGAATTCATAAGAGTGTGAAGTAACAAGAAATATCTGTTAAGCCACAGTCACTCTGGGTCTTGGTGCTTACCTGGGACTGTTACATACTGGTGGCTGCAGAGAGAACTGGAACAGAGAACATTGCAGGATCCCCAGCAGCTTATATAGACTGTCACTTCACAACCATCCTGAGAAGGGAGATTTGTAAGCAGCAGACAATTTTGAAGCTTTGTGGTTTAAACAGTACTATCCTTTTGTAATACTAATACTTTTGTAATTAGTATTTTACTAATTACCTGTTTGTTGATCTCTAGGCTAGGAGTGAGACCGTGTTCTTAGCATCTCACATGGCATCTGGCTTTCAATTCATTTTTTTTTTTTTTTGAACATATAATTAATGTCTTTATGGCAGAATACGGGGGAGGGGCTGGGAGGGAACTCTAGTCCCTGTTTCTCATGATTTCCCCACTTCTCCCTTACTGTAAATGTTACTGTCTGCAGTCTGTGACTGAACTGTTGTTGACTAAGTCCCTCTCTTCTTGAAGACTCAGGAGAAACTAATGAAAGAACTCCAACGGCTACAACAAGAGGACCTAGCTCATCGGAGGCAGAATGTAGCACAGATGCCACCACAACTAGTTGAACTTCCGTACAAACGCAGTGAGATGAAAGAGGATTGGCAGAGAGAGCTGGAATTTGCCTTTGAAGACATGTACAATGCAGACAGGAGTAAGACACTTTTAATAAACTTTCAACAATGCTTTTAAGTGTTTTTGTGGGAAAATACATTTGTATTGATGAAGCCGTTTTTATGTTGGGATAAGTTCCCAGGTTGAAAGTGGTCCTAATATTTTAGAGTTAGAAATTGTAATGGCCTTTAAAATACTTTGCTGAAGTTCTTTTTAGTCATTTCAGAATGGAAACCTATCTCTCTGTTTCTTTATTGAAAAGTGAAAGGAAACCTGATTTTGCGTCTTGAACCAGAACCTTTGCCCACTGTGACTGATCAGATCCAAGATGAAGAACTGGACCTTTCAATGGAACAAGAAAAGTTAGGGGAAACTGAAAGCATTCCGGTGACAGAAGCCGAAACAATATGTTCTAGTGAAGAAGACGGTAAAAACTCCTCCTGAGCTGAATATTACCATATTTCATAGAAAAATGCTAGTGATTTGCCAATAGGAAAATCTGATCTAATTTAATCCAAACAAATGACTAATACTAGGGGGAGTGACGGAAGAAAAAAAGCCATGTTTTTAGATTTCCATCATTAAAATCCTTTTCATATACATAGGAGGAAAGTCATTTGGTTTTTTTGATTTTGGTTGGTTTTTTTGTTAAGATTTTATTTATTCATGAGAGGCAGAGAGGCAGAGACACAGGCAGAGGGAGAAGCAGGCTCCATGCAGAGAGCTCGATGTGGGCCTCGATCCCGGGCCTCCAGGATCACGCCCTGAGCTGAAGGCAGGCGCTTAACCGCTAAGCCACCCAGTTGTTCCAGAAAAGTCATTTTGTTCACATGAACATATAATTGAAGGTTTTTAGGCTGAGTTAGATGCTCAATTCTGAATTCCTGTGAAGGCTCAGCATTATCTTTAGACTTTAATCAAATCACCAAAGATACTTTTACTGTTTCACCCACCTTTTTTAGTTTTTTAATTGGGAATATTATTCAAATCTCTAGTTTGTCAGAATTGCAATTCTTGCCTTATCCAAAGGAACAGTTACTTTTTGGCTCCTGCTGATCCCATTTGGAATTGTTCGCTTGATCTTGCCAGCTCTCTTGATTTTTCAAAAGAATCTAAGAATCCCATTGATTTTTAAAAATCCTTTTTTTAAAATATTGGCAACAAATTTCTTAAATATGAGTGAGTCACAGACTAATGATGATTGAAAGAAGCCAGGCAGAAAAGAATACCTAAGTATAATCCCATATTTATATGAAGTTTAAAAAAAAGTAAATAGACAAAACTAAACTGGTTTTGAGATTAGAACAGTGGTTATCTTTAGGGGTGTATTGAGTAGGAAGGGGCCTGAGGGAACCTAGTAGGTGCTGGTAATGTTCTACATAATGATCTGGATGGTGTTATATAGGTATATGTAAAATTTTTCAAGCTGTACACTTAGATTTTGTGTATTTTATTGTTTGAAGTTAAAATTAGAAAGTATTTTTTAAGAAGTATGTCAGGCAAAACTAGAATTTACCAGTTTTTGACTTAAGTGGATTTCTTAAATTTTATTCCTTGATTAAACCAGAGAACTATGTATTTTCAACACAGTTTTTGTCCTCTTAGAGAGTTGTTTGTACTATGCTGAATTTTGGTGTTGGGAAATAACTTAAAAGATTTTTTTTTAACTGAAGGTATCTCTTTATGAAGATAGGTGGGAGAAATTTTTTCCAGATAGAATAATTTGGGAGTACCTGACTGGCTTTAAAGTTATAACTAGTAATGTTTTCCTCTGTAGCCTACTAAGAAGTGCAGAGCCATATTTGGGACCCCTCTCTAGGATAGAGTATAAAACCTTACAGAACATATTTTGTTTGTTTGTTTGTTTAAGATTTTATTTATTTATTCATGAGCGACACAGAGAGGCAGAGACACAGGCAAAGGGAGAAGCAGGCTCCATGCAGGGAGCCCGATGTGGGACTCGATCCCAGGACTCCATGATCACGCCCTGGGCTGAAGGCAGGCACTAAACTGCTGAGCCACCCAAGGACCAACAGAACATATTTGAATGCTAATCTTGCATCAGTTAATTATGTGATATGCATTCTGTCATCATTAGCAAGCAGAATAAACATTCTCTGTGATAAATTTTTAAGCTTGAAATTGGTGTTGCGTATTTTTGAGAAATAGTTGAATTTTGGTTCCTTTATTTAAATTTAAATTGAAAATTATTCCTAGTTGTAAAATTGCAGTTGGGGTCAAATATAATTGTATGTGCTGTTAAATTATAAGTGAAAAATAGAGAGATATAAAGTGCTTTTATCTTAACTAGTGTTTGTGGTGGTTACTAAGTATAATAGAATAATTTGCTTAGTATACAACAAGTCCTAAATAAGGTTTTTTTCTTTTCTTTTAGTTCCCTTGGCAGTAAAGACCCACCAAGTCCCTTCAAAAATTCTTTTTAAAAAATTACTAAATAAGATCCGAAGCCAAAAATCTCTCTGGACTATTAAATCCATGTCTGAGGATGAAAGTGAAGTGATTACAACTGTTAGTGAAACAGAGAGTAAAGCACCAACAGTCGAATCAGGAGCAACTTTTGGCGAAGAGAGAACATTATCCTCTGTGCAGGAACAAGGTGGTTCTCTCCAAGAGTCTCATAACACACAGACCCTTTTTGAGTTGTTAAAAAATACGTTCATTCCTGAAAAATCAAAGAATGGTGGTCAAAAGGAAGAAAATGCTTAAAGCTCATAGTGCTGTTACTTCAAAGGCAGTAAATGTTAAAACCCTTGATTAACCTTCTTCCAGACACTTTAACATAGCAGTATTATGTATATATGATTGACCCTTGAACAAAATGAGTTTGAACTACATAGGTCCAATTATAGGCAGGATTTTCTGCATAAATAGAAGATATTTGGAGCTTGTGACAATTTGAAAAAAAAAAACAGAAACTGCATAGCCTAGAATTACAGAAAAAATTAAAAAGTAAGGTATTTTAAGAGTATCATATGTAATACATATAAGATACGAAATATGTATTAATCAACTGACATTGTCATTGGTAAGGCTCCTAGCCAGCCATAGGCTATTAGTTTTTGTTTTTGTTTTTTAAAGATTTTTATTTATTTACTCATGAGAAACAGAGGCAGAGACACAGGCAGAGGGAGAAGCAGGCTCCTCACATGGAGCCCGATGCGGGACTCGATCCCAGAACGCCGGATCACGCCCTGAACCAAAGACAGACGCTCAACCGCTGAGCCACCCAGGCATCCCACCATAGGCTATTAGTAGTTAAGTGTCTGGGGAGTTAGAAGTCGTAAGTGGGGGGTTTGGCTTCTAACTGACATTTTCCAAGGGTCAGCTATATAAAGTCCAATGTAACTGAGGAACCAAAATTAACCAGCTTTTGTTTATTTTTTGTGCTATAGTGAGCATCCATTTAGCAGTAAACCTACATCTTTATTTCCTTAAGAACAACTTTTAAAAGAATTACGGAATCAAAGAATAGGAACATGTTAACAGCTTTTGAATACATTGTATTATTTGTTTCTTTCACAATACCACCAGATATTTGGTTTCTTTGTTACTCTTAAAGAAGGTTTTTTGGGTAGACAAAAAAGCTGTTAAAGAAATTTCCGGAAGTTATAAAGGTCAAGGCAGAACATTATCTGGAGGTACAGACTAACAAATGAGTTGTGATGACATAATTCCTCTTTGATTTTTCTTTTTAGAGTTTTGTTCTCTGTATTTTTTTTTTAAATGTGATTGGACTTGTATGGAAGTATTTTGCTACCAGGCTTCTGAAAGAAGTGACTTACAGTCTGTGTCCAGTTTCTGGACTCTATCCTAAGTACAACAGGAAACCTTCTGGAACTAATTTCTTCACTTAACCTCTTGACACCACCCTCAGTTTTCCTGACTTAATGGCTCCTCCTTCATGATTTCCTTTGCTGCTATTGTCATCTCTACAACCACTAGTCATTGTACCCTGAGCTTATTTCTCAGATCTTTTTACTCTCCCTAGTTAAATGCTCATGTCATGACTTTACATTACCATCTTTATTTTGATGACCTCAGGTGTTTATAGTCTTGACCTATTTGAACTCCACTCATTTAGATTTCTATTTGACACCTTCCCTTGTAGTTACATCTTAAACTTTTCCAAAAGTGGACTCTTAATATCCCTCCCCTCCCCCACTTTTCCCACATCCTTCCACATTTCAGCAAGTGGCAATAACGTTCTCTTGCTCAAGTCAAAAAGCTTGTCATTTTAGTTCCCCTTTTTTATATCCTACATCCAAATCATCACAAATCATGTTGGCCTCACCCTTAAAACCTGTCCACATTCCAACTAATTCTCAACACCTACCATCCTAGCTTAAGCTACGTTTCTTGTCCAGTGTAGACCCTTGCAGTAACCTCCTGACTGGTCTGTCTTCAGATTTTTTTTTTAAGATTTTATTTATTTATTCATGAGAGAGACACACACACACAGAGAGAGAGAGAGGCATAGGCAGAGGGAGTAGCAGGCTCCATGGAGGGAGCCTGACATGGGACTCGATCCTGGCTCCCCAGGATCACAACCTGGGCCGAAGGTGGCGCTAAACTGCTGAGCCAACCAGGGCTGCCCCTATCTTCAGATTTTGCACCTCCTTGCTGCAGTCTAATCCCAGAGTCATCCTATTAAAGCACAAATAACCTCATGTCATTCCTCTGGGGGAAGCCCTCTGACAACTACCCAATTCATTTGGTTAAAACCAAAGTGCTTATGGGGCATCAAAGCCTTATATAATCTGTGCCCACACACACTGCCTCCCACCATTTCTTTCAACTTCCGTTTCCCTAACTTCATTTTGATTTTTTTTTTTTTAAGATTTTATTTATTTGAGAGAAAGCATATATAAGTGAGAGGACACAAGCCGAGGGAGAGGGAACAGCAGGCTCCCCACTGAGCAGGGAGTCCCAATGCAGGGCTAGCAGAGCTTGATCTCAGGACCTTGAGGTCATGACCTGAGTCAAAGGCAGCCATTTAACTGACTGAACCATCCGGTTGCCTCTCTGACTTCATTTTCAACCACACCTTCCTCCCAAACCACTCTCCATAGGCGCTGGCTTCCTGGGTATTCCTCAAACATAGTAAACGTGACTTACATGATTTTACAAATTGCTGGTCTTTCTGGCTGGAATGCTCTTGCATATTTCTATGCAGTACTCCCACTTCCTTCAGATACTTGCTGACACCTAGCTTTCTAAGCAAAGCCTTCTCTATTCACTCTGTATAAAATGGCAAGTTTCTGCACTCCCCTTCTCCCATACCCCTCACTCCCCATCCCTTTTACCCTTATTTTTCTCCATTGCTCTTAACGTCCACTCCTTCCATAGCTCTTACCAGCATCTCCTGGACCGTAAATTTACTTTCTTGGCTTATTTGCTTCTTGTCTTGACACTCGACACTGTATATCCTCTAATTCCAGTATAACTGCCATTGAAGTTAGGAATTAGACTTTGTTCATTGCTGTATCCCTAGGGCCTGGACCAGTGCTTTATACATAACAGATGCTCAGTTAGTATTTGTTGGATTGAGTAGCTTAAAACAAGAGAGGTAAGTTAGGAACTCAGATGTAAATATGATATTTAAAGCCATGAGCATAGAAGAACTCTTAGGGGGAAGAATTTGGTGAGAGAGGGCTTATGAGACCATTTGAAAGACTCCAGTATAGAAGATGACTAAAGAAGGAGCAGACAGCAAAGGCAGTATAAAAGGAGTGGCCAACAAAGTAGGAGAGAATATGGTTTCAGAATTCAGTAAAACAAGGCTCTTTCATTGTCAATCCATAACCAAGTCTTTTTTTTTTTTTTTTTTTTTAAGTCTGTATGAATAGGCTTTCTCCAGCTTCATCTTGCTTCATTCATTCTCTCCCTTCTCTGGCCACACCTCATACTCATTCCTGTGCATCCCCACATTCTTTACCTGGCTGATTCCTCCTTGCCTTTCAGATGTCTGCCTAAATGTCATTTCCTGAAACAAATCTCACCTGAGCCCTTAGTCTAATTCAGATTCTCCTGTGATACTCTACTGTGTAATCCTTTATTTCTTTTATATAGCACTTAGCAGTTTCTTGTTTTGTAATTTTTTCTTAAGATGATTATTTAATGTTTCTGTCATCCCACTTGCCCTGTAAAACATCCTTTTAGGGCTTTTTAAAATTTGCCAGTGTATCCCCAGTGTGTACCACATAAGTAGAATAAGTGAGTGAGTGAGTGAATGCTTGATGCAGAGTTCCTGACTACCCTGATACGATCCAAGAAACTGTTTTAACTTCCTTCTCTGATCTCAGAAATAAGAAAAATCCTTATATCCTAAAATGGTAGGGATGCATTGCCAGTCCTTAAGCTTCTCTTTTTGAACTTAGGTACATTGTTCTTTCTATTCCTCTGTGCTTTTCCCTTGTGTTTGAAACTATCAGTAAACCTTTTTAATCAATTCTTCATTTTTTTCCTTTTGGTTCACAATTTTAGTCTCCCATCTGTCTTCTTAAATTAGGCTTAAGTTTAATGGATAAGTATGTGGTCATCTGGAACATGACTGGATCTTAACTACATGACTGGATCTTAACTAAATATGACAGATGGACCAAAATTGAATTGTTAATCTGAATGCAGGTTTTTGTTGCTTTGTTCAGATTTAAGGTTACAGTGATAATATGTTTATAATAATGTATCCATTACAGTTGCTGAAAGTGATACTTTAACAGTTGATTCTGGACCACTTACTAGTGAAGAGAAACCACTTTCATTGGATACAGACTCTGAAAGGGAACAAGGTATTTCTTTTTTATCACATTTTTAAATTAAGCTTGCTTACCTTAACATTTTTTTCCTAATAAAATTACATTTGTGATAAATGAGTAAAGAGAATTATGGCAGTGTCAGAATTCTAAATTATTTAATTTTTGATTTGGGAATTCTCTTAGAAATAAAGGAAGTTCAGCCTATCCCAGCTGTAGCTCAGAGTTCAATTCTACTTCATCCTCAAGAAGAAGCAGTCAGGATTAGAATGGCAGCAAGGCAGAAACAGGTAATCTGAAATTCTTATTTTTAGAGATTTCTTTCTACTAGGTTCTATAATTTTGTTTGATCAATGAAATTTGTCTTACTGTCTGGCTACTTTTGGTACTACTTATTCTGTCTTGTCTTACGCATTCAGCTGATAGAGAATACTTCATCTTTGCTTACACTATTCATTTGATCCTTACTGCATTTTGTTTTGTATTTAATACATTTGTTAAAGACAGACGGTCTTTTCGAAAATTCTGTTTACGTAGGTTCTGGTGCAATGCTTTATACATACTAAGGGCTCAATAAATATTTGGTGAAATCAGCTAGACTTTATAACCTCAAAAGCTTTTTATTTTTTTTTAATAGTATTTCAGAAGAAAAATTGTTGATTCAGCCTCCTTAACTGTAATTATGGTCTGCTTTAATACCAGGCTTTTTTTTTTTTTTTTAACACAGATTACCTTGAAAGAGGTTAATTGCTACTAAGCCAGTCGATTTATAGTCCTAGTTTTTATGAAAAAACAGCTCGGGAGTAAGAATTCAATAGACCAGTATTTCTTCTCAGATAAGTTGTTTTCTAATCCGTATTCTAAAGTAGTATTATCCAATAGAGCTTTCACTGGTTACGGAATGTTCCATATTTATGTCCAGTATGGTACCTGCTAGCTGCATGGGCTATTGAATACTTGAAATATGACTAGTGCAACTGAGTGACTCAGTTTTCAGTTTTATTTAATTTTAATTCATTTGAATTTTAATAGTCACATGCAGCTAGTGACTATTAACAGTGTAGTTCTAGAGATAATACAGAGCTGTAAATGGTCTAAGTTCAGTGACTCCTAGGAGTAAGGCAAAGTAAGGAAGTTGCAGACAAGAACTCAGCTGTAGCCACTCTTGCTTGATTAGAAATAGGTAAAATACCAGATTGAGACATTTTTTTATTTTAAAAACAAGATCGTTCTTCATTATCTCTTGTAGAAGTGTTCCTCTTAATAAAACTTCTATACATTCTTTGGTCTACTTACTCAGTAAATATTTATGTGTTGTTATGTATGTTCTAGGGATTGTACTAGGTGCTGGATTTAGCACATAACCAGTCAGACTCGATCCTGTCCTCACGAAACTTGGAGCTTTTCTGACATGTTCTAATACTTGGTTGGATCTGTGTATGTGTGTGTGTGTGTAATACTAGAGTTTATGTGTCATCCCTGTGCCATTGTCTTCCCGTCAGTTTCACACCTGACAGAAGATGCAGAATGTCGCTCATGTATTATTTGGCCTCTAGATAACTGCACCCCTTGATGGGTATTCCTAAGAAGTCAAAATATTTGTAAGGCCTTGAGAGTAAATTTATTCAGTCAATTTTTCTTACTGAGAACTCTGTAAAATTAAAGATGAGAGCATAGGACTTGGCTGAGCATCATCTGCTGCTTCTCTGGAGGTGGGGGTCTTCAGTGCTGAGCAAGGTTTCACTGTGCTCTCACAAGAAGCAGTGTTTGTTTTCTCCTTCCCCTTCTGCCCCTTTTTCTCCTTTCCCTTTTCCCATCTCACCCTCTTCCTCCCTCTGGTAGTGGCAATAACATAAAACATTACTACCTCCTTCTCGGATAACTGGCATTCTTGGTGAGGAGATCTGTTTCTTTTCAATGTTATACATAAAAACTTTTCTTTGTATTTTACTGATAATAGAGTGGTAGTACTTTTTTTTACTTAGATAATGGAAATAGAAGAGCAGAAGCAAAAGCAGTTGGAGTTACTTGAACAGATTGAACAACAGAAGTTACGATTAGAAACTGATTGCTTCAGGGCTCAGCTGGAAGAAGAAAAAAGGAGAATGCAACAGACTGGGGTAGGATACGGAAAAATCTCATCCCTACATAGATTGTCGGGGGATACGAAAATATGAGCAGTCATAGCATTCAGGAAAGTAAAATGTATTTCTAATTTTTCTTTGGTAATTTTTTTCTGTATGTGTGTATCTGTATAGATACACTGTAACACTGTGTATCTGTATAGATAGATATAGGTATATGTATATACCTTATATGTATATATAAGCTTATACAAATCTAATGGCTTTCATCTTTCAGTTTCTGGAGGGTGCCAGTGTATGTGACTGTGATTTATATGTCATGTGTATGTTGAGCTCTTTGACCTGGCACTAAAGGAGAATGGTAGATCACTTCATTTCTTTTTCTTTTTTTCTTTTTTTTTTTTTTAAGATTATTTATTTATTTATTCATGAGAGACACAGAAGAAGAGAGAGGCAGAGACACAGGCAGAGGGAGAAGCAGGTTCCATGCAGGGACCTTACGTGGGACTCAATCCCAGATCTCCAGGATCACGCCCCGGGCTGAAGGCGGCACTAAACCGCTGAGCCACCGGGGCTGCCTGATCACTTCATTTCTGAATAATGGAAGTACCAGTCTTTCTTGTAAAAAAAATAAAGCTATACAAAAGTTTATAATTATAGAACTTCAGTTTGCACAAAATACTTTAGTACTTGTTTCTGGATTTGCCTTTTAATTAGTAGCTTTGTCTTTTAGGTTGGTATTGCTCCAGGACCATGCGCTATAAATTCTGATGAAGAGAATCATAGGCAGATGATTCGTAACTATCAACATCAGCTTTTACAACAAAACAGGTAATTGCTAGGATATAATTTATATGTGATACAGAGTGTGACTGCATCTTCCAGAAATCACTATGAATGTTGTTCCTTTTGCATCATGATAATGGCCAGTCCTAAATTGCTGTTTGTTAATTTTGATGCATAGACACTTGAGAATATAGGGCATTTTTTCCATCAAGAAAGAATAATAGTTTTTTTTATGTTTGTTTTTGGTAGGTTTCATAGACAATCTGTTGAAACAGCCAGGAAACGATTACTCGAATATCAGACAATGTTAAAAGGAAAGTACCCATCCGTGTTAGCTACTTCATCAATAACTGATTCTCTTATATCAGTATTACCACGGAAACCTGAAAGACCCACTGTTACATCAGAGCATTGGGATCAAGATCAGAGACCCAAGTTGAGTCCTAATAAATATCAACCTATACCATCCTCACAGATCTCCGAATTAGAACCAGATTATTTTCAGGTTCCAAGACAGAGTCTCTTTCCACAAAGACAGGCAGAAACAACAGCAGACACATTAATCACTTCAGATGTTTTAGCCAAGCAGTCTTTGGAATCACAGGAACAGCCTAAGCAAAGTACCGTTTCTGTAAGTCATTCTGTATTCAGCCAAATGCAGGATAAGTCCCTGCCATCTTCAGAGAATATTATAGCCCAGCAGGGTAATTTGAAGGCTCTCCAAGAACAGTTAGACCTACAAAAGGAAGTTCTTCAGTCAAGACTGGAAGCCCAGGAACAATTGCTTTTGTACAAACAGAAAGAACTGGAAGGACAGACTGGCCTCTCTATATCCCTTCCAGTAAGATCTCTGGATTCATTTGCTACACTGCCTTCTGCCAGAGCTGAATCAGGGAGAATCCAGGCATCTTCTCCAACCAGGGGTGATACTGCAGTTCCCGCAGGCCATCTTGGGGTCCCACAACTTCCAGATAGGCTTTTGAGTTTTTCACAGCCGGTCTTATCACAGCAAGATAATTTTACATTTCTCCAAGGACAGTTAAATACTCAGAGGGATAGCCTTCAGGCTAGGCGAGAAGCCCAGGAAGTACTACATGTACATAAACAGAGTGAACTGGGTAGAAGAATAGGGTCTGGACAGACTGAACCCCCTTCTCTCCCTTCTCAGGTAGCTCAGCACCTATTTACTTCACTACATTCTGCTGGCACTCATTCTGGAAAGATCCAGGAGCAGTATTCATCCGAGAGTGAGAAGGGACTTCTCTCAAGCCAGTCTGAAAACCAAAAATCTCAGGACGGGTCTTTGAGTTTCCTACAGCACTTCCTACCTTTGCATGATAGTTTGAAGTTGCTCCAAGAACAGCTGACTACACAGAGGGATGCTCTTCAGGCTAGGCATGAACCCAAGACAGAATTGCTTTTGCATAGACAAAGGGATTTGGGAAATGGTAAGTTTGGACAGAGGAGTTCGTTATTTTCACCAGTGGTTGCTCAGCGTTTAGTTGCTTCACAAACTCCTGCTAAAACTGAGCCTAGAAGAATTCAGAACTTTTATTTATCTGAAAAGGAGAGTGTTACTCCCTCCAGTCATCCAGTAACCCCGGCATTTCAGAATGTTTCTCATAGTTTTCCACAGCATAACCTGCCACAGCAAGAAAATTTGACACTTCAAGAACAGTCACACACGCAGAGGGTAATGCTTGGTGAACAAGAAACTCAGGAATTTGTACACAAACAACAACATGAATTAGAAAAAATAATTTCTCCTGAACAGACTGACACCTCTTTATCCCTGTCCCAGGTAGCTGAGTCTGAAAGATGCCAGGAATTTATGTCAGTCAACAGTGATGGTACAGTTCCCTTAAGCCATTTAAAGATCCTGAGATTTCAGGAAAGACTTCTGGGATTTTCACCACATACTCGACCTCTACAAGATAGCTTGGAGGGACACCAAGAATGGCCAGACGGAGTGAAGGCGGCCCTTCATGTTAGCCAGAACACCCAAGGATATATATCTTCGGAACAAACTGACTCCTCATTCGGACCCCAGTTAGGACAGCCTTCATTTACTTCGTTCCCTTCTGCTGAACCTGGTACAACACAGGAACCTCTTTCAACAGAGAGTGATAGTAAAAGCCATCTTCAGATCCCACAGTTGCAGGATAGGCTTTTGAGGTTATCCCAACTTATCCAGCCTCAACAAGACAATTTGAAGGCACTTGGAGAAAGATTAGCTACACAGAGAGAAGCTATCATTCAATCTAGACAAGAAGCTCAGGAGGAATTACTTTTGCACAAATGGAAGGAAGGAATATCTCCTGAGCAGGTTGGCACCTCTTCCTTCCTACCCTCAGTTGTACAGCATTCATTTGCTTCATTACGTCTTAGTGAATCTGGAAGAATCCAAGAACCTTGTTCAACTAAGAGTGATAATACAGCTTCCTCAAGACATTCTGAGATACCAAGATTACCTGATAGAGGTTTATCACAGCCTGTTTTACCTCAAAGAGATTACCTGATTGCACTCCAACAAGAACACTTGGATCCAAAAGAAAATGCCCTTCCGTGTGGCAAGAATACCCAAAAAGAATTGGTTTTGCCCAGCCAATATAAATTTGAGGAAGAGTTACCTTCTGAGCATTTTATCCAACCTCACCATGATGATTTGAAGGTACTTCAGCAGCAGTTAGAGATACAGAGGAAAACTATTCGATCTAGACAGGAAGTCCAAGAAGAATTAATTATGCAAAGACTAAGTCAATTGGAGAAAAGGGTATCATCTGAGCCGACTGGCTCTTCATCATTATCCCAGGTAGCACTGCCTGTTGCTGACTCTGAAAGAATCCAAAAGCCTCTTGCAGCCAGAAGTAACAATACTGTTCCCTCGAGTCATCCTGAGACCCCAATATCCCAGAATAGACTATCGAGTTTATCACAGACTGTTCTGCCTCAGCAAGATATTTTGACAGCACAATTGGATTTGCAGAGGGAAGTGATACAGTCTAATGAGAAGAGTGGGGAAGAACTGCTGTCAGACAGACAAACACAGTTGACTGAAAGTGAATCTTCTGAGCATGCTATTCCCTCTTTGTTCTTACCCATGGAAAGAGACCATTCATTTATTCCACTGCCTTTTGCTGAAGTTAAATCTAAAAACAATTGTGAATTGTATTCATCTAAGAGTGAACATGCAGCTCCCTCAAGCAATTCTGGGATCCCCAAATTTCAAGATAGACTCCTGTGTCTTTCACAACCTGTCTTAACTCAGCAAGATAATATAGAACTTCAGAAGCAGTTGGATCTACAGAAGAAAGTTCTGCAGTATAGCCAGAAAGCCCAAGAAGAATTGCTTGTACAGAGACAAGCAGCACTACAGCAGCAGATACAGAAACATCAAGAGACTTTGAAAGAGTTCTTTAAATCCAGTCAGGTATGTGTTAAATTTAAATACCTAAGAATTAAATAATGGAGGTAACATGACTCAGACAAACTAGATGTTTTTTTAATATTGAGACTAAGTGGTTTGACCTTAACTGCTTTAATTTTCTACCTTAAATAATGGAAATTAAAATATAAAAATTGGTCTGCCTTACCTTGTGTTTATAAGGTTAATACTTGCTTGAAGCTCAACTGATTTTGAGCAGTAGTTTGACATAGCCAAATGCAAACACCATCGAAAACGTAGATTGTCAAGGCACCTGGGTGGCTCAGTCCATGAAGTGTCTTCCTTCGGCTCAAGTCATGATCCCAGGGACCTGGGGTCGAGCCCCAAAATCGACTCTCTGCTCAGCAGGGTAGCCTGCTTGTGCATACTCTCTCTCTCCCTCCTTCCCTCTCTCTCTCTCTCTCTCTCTCTCTCTCTCATAAATAAATAAAATCTTAAAAAAAAAAAAACCCACATAGATTATCATTTGAAGTTTTATTATAAGGGGTTGTGAGCTTACCATACCGTAAAATGAAATTGCAAATGACTAGTTAGCAGAATTTCTTTTATGCAAATAGCACATCTTGTGCTTTCTGTTACCACTTGCTTGACGTTTGTATTTGAATCAAAATTAGTCCCATCTTTTTCCTTAAGTAACAGTATCACCCACCTTTTCTGAACAACTGGCATGATTTTAGATTGATGGGCAGTTAGACCTGCTGTTTGTTACTGAATTGATAAGAAGACTCTGGCTCAGTCACATTGACATTCATGGTTTCATTGTAGGGGAGAGGCATATATTCTCCTGAATATGAATGTGTCCATTTTATTTTAAAAGGCCCACTTCCTAAATCTCAGATTTAGTCTAAATAAAATTCTGTAAATCCTTTGGCTTTCAAGAGAAGCTTGAGTTGAACTCAGAGAACTTAAGTTCTAGGGATTTCCTGGTCTTTTTATGGAAAAGTAATGGGGAAAGAAAAGCCGGGGGAAACAGGGGGTGTACCCAAGTGTAATGTCTTACCAAAAGATACAGTGGAGGCTAAGTTTTCAAGTTTAATTCCTGTGAAAGGTTATACTTTTCAATGGAAGTATCACTTTCAGTATTAGAAGCATTTCTCATTTTTTAATCTCTAAGTTGTAATAGTGTGATTGATGGAACTGTTTATTTGGTTGAGGTTCTAATTTAAGAAGAGCAATACACATCTAATGAATTCTTCACATGATCCTTGTCCTATGCCATCCCCACCCTTAATTGTCCACTTTTTCAGATAAGTAAGCCCACAGTCGAAAATGACATAGAAACTCAGAAGCTCAGAGAGTGGCTTCCTCAACTCCAAGACTTAGCAGAAGGTGATCAGGGAAGCATTAGTCCTGCAAGTAGGAGCAACTCTGGTGATAATCAGCTGCTTTCAGGAGAGAGTGGTGCCAAGCAGAGTGGTAAGATAATTGCATACTATTGTAACTATCCTGATTATTTTTTGCTTTCGCCTCCCACAACTTGCTGCCTGAGGAAAGTTTGTAGTATGTTAACAGATTTGTACTATGCCTAACTTTGTCACTGACTTGATAGGCGAGCTTCTGGACAAAGAACTGGGCAGGAGATCCTCAAAGCCCCCTGTAGCAAAAGTTAAATGTGGATTGGACTTGAACCAACATGAACTTAGTGCTATACCAGAGGTAGAATCACCAGCAAGTGGCAGAACTTCTGTACTAGGTAATATATGGTTTGATAAAATAGGATTTTTTAATAGTTTGTAACTTTTCTACATTTTTTTCACGATGTTAAATTTTTTGTCCTGAAGAAACAGGCTGTGAGTATTCAGGAAAGAAAAAAATGGTTTACATGAATAGTATTTAAACTTTGGACTTAAATGTGACATTAGGTAACTAGTTTCTCATAAATAGTAAAAACCTGTTTCCTGTAGACAAAAGTTCTTCAGTATCCTCTGCTTCTGACACTTTTGCTTCCCTCTACTTCCTTTCATATCTGCTTCCTAAACCTGTTTCTTGGGGCACCTGGGTGGCTCAGTAGGTTAAGCATCTGCCTGGAGTCCCAGGATCCAGCCCCATGCAGGCTCTCTGCTCAGCAAGGAGCCTGCTTCTCCTACACTCTCTGTAGGCTGCCTGTCTGCCCTCCCCAACCATGTTCACATACACACACACACACACTCTCTCTCTCTCTAATAAATAAAATATTTACAAATAAACCTGTTTCTTTAGGAGGAACTTTGTATTTTCTTTCCTGCTTTTCAACTTGAATACCTTCACTGCTCTTGTATCTTTTATAGGATGATTATGCTTTAAGGATAGCTATAAGCAGGAATATTTCTTCTCTGTACTTCTCCCTGAATGTACTTATCTAGGAAAATTCTTCCCTGCGATCTTTAGTAAATATCTCCATTTGAATTTCATAATTATTTTTAGGTTTCAGACTCAAGTAAATCATCAAATTTATCAAAGCAATTTTTTTTAAGATTTTATGTATTTATTCATGAGAGATACAGAGAGAGAGAGAGAGATAGGCAGAGACACAGGCAGGGGGAGAAGCAGGATCCATGCAGGAGCCCGACATGGGACTTGATCCCAGGTCTCCAGGATCAGGCCCTGGGCTGAAGGCGGCACTAAACCATTGAGCCACCTGGGCTGCCCCAAAGCAAATGTTTTTAAGGGGGAGAATTAGTTTTGTCACTAGAAAGGTATCTAGAAGTGTATTATTAACAGCTGCTTTGGTCTTTCGCCATAAAATATTGTGCCTTTGTTTCTGACTGAAAAAATTAAGAAAGGTAGATTCAGAGTAACTCTTAAGAATCAGTCCCCTTTCTTATCTTATGGAGTTTATAATAATTTTATTTATTACTCAGCTTTGATAGCTTTTCTCCTATTTTGCATTTTTTGGCAAACCACAGCTGTATGGGAATTAGTCCTTTCCCTGCTTTAGAATATGCGTTGGGAAATTCTCAGCATTGATTCCTATGATTTATCGAATCATGTTTGAGATTGCAAAAATGTCATCTTGTCTAAAAGGAAAAGCTATATATTCGCTCACCACCACCACTTTATCCTTGAGCCTTTTTTCAGGGACAAGCAATTACATGTAAATCTTGACATTCCCCTTGTCTTTCTCTCTCTGACACCCCATAAAAATCACCAATTCTAAGTTCTCCTTGTTCAGTTCTGGCATCTGCTTGTTGCCACTCCTACTCATTAATGCAGGCTATCATTTCTCTCTCGAGTGGCTACTATAGCTTCCCAAGTCTTCCTGCTTCTAGTCTAGCTGTACTCTAATTTCTCCATGGTACATTCAGAGTAATCTCCCTAATCTCCTTTGCATCTCCCTGTTTGAGACTCTTCATTGGTCTTCTCTTTGATTCGAGGAATAAGTCTGCATTAAGTCTCAGTCTCCAGCTTCACCTTCCAGGCCTTTCATGATCTTAAGAGCGAGGTTCAGTGTCCCTTTTCTGGTGAACATGGCCTGAATGATCAAGTGTCCCTCTCATGAGCCTTTGGAGCTTTTATCCTAGCCCTTATCACACGTTGGGTAAAACTTTTAGTCAAAATATTACAGGCAAGTAGTTTTAAAAGACAAACAGTGCTAAAAGGTTATTCCTGCCCCTCCCCACCCATTACCCCTGAACCTTACCAGCCACTTTTCAGTCTTTTATGTGTTTCTTATATTTACCGTAGTGCTTGGCAATGAGTTTTAAAAAATCAAGTTAAATTACCCTCGTGCTAATGTGTAATTATTTTTCACTGCTAAAAAAAATTAGTGTACTATAATATTCTTTCTGTTTTATAAAACTTCTTTTCTATAGTAAATTCTCTCCTTTTTTTATTAGCTTAAAGTTTCTGTTGGATGTTTTCTCACACTAATACTTCTATCACATACCTCTAATAGAAGGTGAGATCACACCAGTTTCTCTGAAACATCTTCCCGTTAAAATTGGGGGACCTATGTCAGTTCTTGGGGAGGTGAAAAAGTCTTTATTATATTAAAGCACAGGTATACATAAAAAGATAAACAGTATATCTGTGGTTATTAAAATTTCATAGAGGTAGGAGGCATTTAGACCAAAAATAATGGCTACAGACTTCTTAGGCAGCCATGTTGAAAGGCACTGATCTGTGGCTGGGTGGAGCCTGGTGGCCCAGTCAGTTAAAGCATCTGCCTTCAGCTCAGGTCATGATCCCAGGGTGCTGGGTTGGAGCTCCCTGTTGGGCTCCCTGCTCAGTGGGGAGTCTGCTTCTTGTTCTCCCTCTGCCCCTCCCCCCGCTCATTTTCTCTCCTCTCTCTCAAATAAATAAAATCTTAAAAAAAAAAAAAAAAAGACACGGATCTATATTGATCCTCCCATTTTCTTCTCTAGTTTCTTTTGTTTTTGGTTTTTATTCTGGAAGAATTTCCTCAATTTTTTTCTAACTTATGCATTTTCAATTTGACTATCAAATTGTGTTTTCTAAAAGCTTACTCTTTTCCTGTTTTGGGATTTTTTTTTTTTTCTTTTTCTTTTTCATAGCATCCTGCTGTTGTCTCACAGATACAACATATTACCTACCCTGAATATATATATATATTGTTTGGGTTCCTTTATTTCTCCATTTGTCTGAATTCTTTTGTTCCTTTTTTGTTTCCCATTTTTAAGGAGCATTTCTCTAATGTCTTGCATATTTGAGTGGGATGCTAAAGGTGAATTAGAAATTCTGTAAAGGGCAGGGCCTGTTTCCTGCTGAATTTCATTAGGAAAGGGGGTTTCTCATTGGGTATCCTCCATTTCGTATCTGGGATTCTTTTCCTTGAGTCAGTTCACAGTTTAGTTTCTTTAAGAAAAGATCCTCCCAAGCTTGATCCAAGTCTGGCTGTTGCTATGTTGAGGTGCAGACTTGAGAACCCCTGATTTCCTTATGGCATTTTCACTTCCTCCCACCCTTGCTTCCTTTCAGTTCCAAGCCCCCTATTTTCAGAGTGTATTAGGTTCCATTTCTCCAGAGAATAAATAAACCTTTAGTATCCTGTAGGGATGATGTTGAGGGACAGGGACCTTTGGAGATGGGATGGATGTGTTCCACGTACATATTTCTAAACATTCTCCCTGTTTTCAATTCCCTGTTGCGCACTTTCCTTATGTAATACCTGGTATTTGAATTGCCAAGTTTTTCTGCACAGTAGATTAGCTTCTGGGGTATCTTCTACTCTCCTGTTTCCTTACTTGTTATTGTTTTTGTATCAAAGTATACCATTCAGAGAGGTGCACAAATCCTAAGTGTTCTATTTCAGTGATTACCACTATAATAGCCATCCCCATGTTGCCACCACTCGGGTCAAGAACTAAAACCTTAGAGAACTCCACAGACATGTCCTCCTAATTCCTGTCTCTCCATTCTCTCAGGATAAACCTCTACCTTGATTTCTTATACCACAGATTAGCTCTGGCTATTTTTTACTTTATTGTGTGAACACATTATACCTTACAGTACTATTAATGGTTAGTGAATTCTCCAGGCATTTTTTTCCTGTGCTTGGTCAATACTGAAGTATTATTTGGTGTTGGAAGTGGGACTATCATTAAAAAGTTAGTAAAATCAAAATGAAATAATTTAAAGGCCTGAGTGAAAGATAAGTGGTTATTATTTTTCTTGCTACATAGATTTTTACCTGTGATCTAAATTGCTATTTTCATTTGAACTAACTCTAGAAACATAAGTGAAAATCTAATGAGTCCATCTTTTCTTCCTCCCAGGTAAAGCAGATTTTTATCAAGACAGGGACCCCCTCAGGGTCTCAATAAGCCGAGAACAAAGTTTCTTTGACAGCCCACTGGACTGTGCTGCATTTGGTTGTCTTTACCCAATTGCCCAGGAGAACATCTGTGGTGATGACCCCAATGAAGCAGGTGAGAGAAATAGGAAGTAGAACTGCTGTGTGCAAGGAGATGTAGACAAAAGATATTTATTATAGTGTAATTTGTAATAAGAAATGGTGAATAACTCTAGTGATGGTTGGTAATAGAATCATTATAGTATATCTATACTGTGTAGTCCTTTGTTGTTTTTAAATGAAGGGGGTAAAACTGTCTTTATGCATTGAGAATTGTCTGGAATGATAATCACCAAAGGTACAGTACCTTTGTTGGAGTCTGGATTTCACTTTCTCGTTCATATGTTCATGTATTATAGGTTTTTTTGTTTTGGAGTTTTGTTTTGTTTGTTTTTCCAAAAAGCATGTATTTCTTTACACAAATAGTAGAATGAGGTAAGTGAAGACTAGTAATTTATTTAGAGACTAGTAATTTGGTTTTAAATTATTTTACTAAATAAATGCTAGTAGGAAGTATAGGAGGGTATGAGGTTTTTAGTTGGCAACCTCTACAAATTTTATATTTAATCTATTTGTAACAGTCCATATTTAATACTACTAAATATTATCTTTAAAATATTCTGTGGCATTCTAAATGGCATGCTTTGTGTTTAAAATATTTGGAAAAGAGTTATAAGGGAAAATATGTTAAATCACTTAATCCTGCCTCCCAAGCACAACCAGTATTAATTTTTTAATCTCTTTGAATTTCTGCATGTGTAAAACTGTTTTATATGTGTAATATTGCTTACCCTACAAAGCGTAGTTCTAGTTCATACTGCCGCATTAGTTCCAAGGTATCTTAAGTAGTTATCTTTTCTAACCAGAGTTTTTTATTTTAGCTGTCACTATAGTTCAATAGAATGAGAGATGAGAGAGCCAACATTTTAAAATAAAACTGTTAACTTTCTTTTAGATTTAGCCAATGAATACCTTTATTTCCTTTTTACTCTACCTGTCATTGTCTACTAGCCAAAGGGGATAGGAACATACCTATAGTTGAACAAAGCTGAGTGTTCTGACTTGTTGCAGTGAGGTAGAATGCTTGGGACAGGGAGCTCTGAAGTGTCTTGGTACAGGTATTAGAAGATTTGGGCTTGTATTAGGTGATTTGGGGGAGGCTTCAAGGAGGTGGGGCATTGCTTATGAGTAATGGAACAGGGGCAGTTCCATTACTGGAATTATCCAGGAGATAGGAATAACGGAGTGAACTTTATGAAAGCTATAACTGGTAAAGAAGCAGCCATTACTCTTACCAAAAAAGGCAAGAAAAACACCAAAGTGCAATAAGTGGTTGGTTATGAATGGTAGGAAAAGAAGGAATTTTCCTTCTTTCTACCTTTTGGTGCTTTCTGAAATCCTAATGAGTACATACTGCTTTTATTATAAATTATCATTCTTTGGGTGCCTGGGTGGTACAGTCAGTTAAGCATTCAACTCTTGGGGCAGCCCAGGTGGCTCAGTGGTTTAGCACTGCCTTTAGCCCAGGGCGTGATCCTGGAGTCCCAGGATCGAGTCCGAGGTCAGGCTCCCTACATGGAGCCTGCTTCTCCCTCTGCCTGTATCTCTGCCTCTCTCTCTCAACCTCTGTGTGTGTGTGTGTGTGTGTGTGTGTGTGTGTGTGTGTCTCATGAATAAATAAATAAAATCTTTTAAAAAAAATAATATAAAATAAAAAATAAAGCATTCAACTCTTGGTTTGGGCTCAGGTCATGATTTTGGGGTCATGGGATCAAGCCCTGCATTGGACTCCCTGCTTGGAATTCTCTCTCACTTTCTCTTTCTCTCAAATAAATAATCTTTTTTGAAAATTATTATCCTTAATTATATTTGACATATTAAAAAAATATAAAAATTAAACTTTCTGTCTCAGTTCAGGCCAGGATAAGGAGATGCTTGGTCATTTTTGTGATAATACTCATCGTTTTGTCTACAATCAGACATGAGTACTGGTAGCCTGATTTCCATCTTGATCCATCATGGTCACAAAATAACCTTTTAGGTATTGGTATTCTGTGAAATTTTCATGTTTAATGGGAGAACACCAAGGACAGGTCAGCTCCTAGCTCTCAGGCTGCTTTTCTCTTTCTTATAATCATCTCTACATTCATATTATCTCTGTATTTAAAAGGAGGGTATCAGCTTTATTACTTCTCTGTTCCCTTCCTTCCTCTTTATTCAGGTCCTCATTACCTCACCTTGATTTCTTAGTAGCTTTATAAAGATTATATCACTAAATTCAAGCTCTGTACCCTTTACTTTTGTAGGAAGGCAGGAAATGGTGCTTTGCTTCTGAAGGAAAGCAGGAAATTCTTCAATATCATAGGAAGATGGCTGTTCAAGGCTTTGCTTTCATGACACTGCTTCCCCTTTTCAGTAATCTCATACTGGTGATACTTGTTTCTCCTTCAGCAACCTCTCCACTGAATTCTGCAACGTTTTAAATAACTCTGACCTTACTCCTTTCTCATTTTTATTTTTCACCTCTTACTCTACCCAAATCCTCCCCCTGGGAGGGTATCTGTTACAGATAACAGTATAGTTATGATTATGCATTGATAAACCCCAGATTAGCTTCTTATCTCCCAACTAGCTTTTGGAATGAACTACCTAAGAAAAAATAACTACTGTAAAATTGCACCTTATCTTAGTTTCTTTACTGAAAATTTTAGCATGTATAGAAGAAACCAAGTAACAGTTTATTGGTTATATCAGGTCAGAATAATATATTTTTAATGAAAAGAAGATAGTAAAAAAAAAAAAGTGTTTAAAAACAAGTTGTACTTATTATAATATTCAGTATTACTTTTATTTCTGCCTCATTATCCATAATATTGATATTATTTTATAAATACAGGTACATGATGTGTGTGTCCTGGGTTATCTTTGAAAAAAACATTTCTTACAAAAACATTTAAAAAACATACTTCTAATGTGTGTGATATCTCTTAATAAAGTCATGGTGATAATGAGACATGTGTTTTTAGTTTATATGTTTGGTGGCAGTTTTAATTTTATTCTGTCTCAGAGCCACAGATAACTATACACTTTGACCAGCTTTCTTTCTCATAAATGTTGGCTCTTGGAGTAAGGGAAAAATTAACTCAGATACCTGAATTAGTATTAAGTGAGACAAAATAATTTTTTTATTGTTGTGGTTTTTGGTCTTTTTTTATATGCATTTTTCTCAACTTTGAGATCATATTGTATTAATAGAATATTCTTGCTTCACTTAATAGCAAAAGCATTTCCCATCATACTGGTAATTTTCTATTTGTAGAGTAATAAGTACAGTTTTTCCAGGAAAAAGCATATTGTGCTGACTAGGACATTTTAATGAATAATAAAATGAATGTTTTTGTTTCTTTTTTGGTCTAGGATAATGCAATTCTACAAAGCAAAATATGAAAGAAAATAGAAATGATACCCTCTGGTGCTAGGAATTTGACTTGTAATAATCTAAACTCTTCCCTCCTCCCTCCAATTTCAGTCAAGGTCAAGGAGACTGTGGCTGAGAATCATGCTGTATTAAGTTATGCTGTGGAGGAAGAACATACATATCTGAGTCCAGCTGTGAAGCCAGATAATGTTAGTAGTGTCTTAATGCGTACTCCATGGTTAGAGCTGTTTGGTTTCATGTTTTAGTTTATAGAAGTTGTGAAATATTGAAGTCTGTGTTCTCTGAGATCTGCTCTTATTGAAGTGGATCAGTGATGAAAATAGCCAAATCTGAGCATCAGAAGACCTTCCAGTCTACCTGATGCATGATCTCTCTAGTTCTGAGAAGCAAAAGTAATTTAGAACAATAAGGGCTTATGTCCGGAGGTGTGTATGTGTATACGTACGTGTGTGTGTGTGTGTGTGTGTGTTTAAAGGTGACCGTGTATAACTGAGGACTTGATGAATGAGATTGGGGGGTGGGGAGGGAATCTGTGTATAGATTTCTGAGCAATGATGAAAAGGTTTTACTACTGATCTTTACAACTATGAAGGTTTCTACACTTGATCTGAGCTCAGAGTTAATCATTACTAACGTCGCTGATTTGGGTTTTTTCTAGCTATTTCTACATTGTGGTGTAACGTTCCTCTTCATTTTTAGGCTGAAACAGAAGAGATTTATCATGAGCCATTATTGTCAATAACTATTTCTACTGGAAGCTTTTTAAGTTATGAGAACACAGATCTGAGCCTTACAGATCCAGGTAATAACATCAGCATGCTTGTAAATAAATTGAAAGGCCAGCATCAGCTGAGGTCAATACAGTGGTGAGCAAACACTGAGAGCTTGTCACAGTATGCTGAAAAGTTGTTTCTTTAAATCTCAGAAATAAACTGTTCATGCCTGAGAGAATAGTGGACAATATGATACTCCGTAAACATGACTGGACGTCACAGGCCTGTAGACCCACAGGGATGCTCTGTGGATCTCCAGCAACATTTTGAAAATTATCTGCTATTGTCACCTTTTCCCATTCAGTGGGAATCTTTCTGAGCAGATTTCTTAGTTCCTCTGATCCCTCGTCAGTGTATCTTGGCTCTGCCTCTCTGCCATTGTGTCTCTAAGGAACCTTGTGCCCAGCCATTAAGTATTTTCATTAAACTGAATTTTCAGGGTCATTTTCAGAGCATGTGGACCACAGGGAACAAGAATCTGCCACTGGTAAAGAAAAGGAAACCAATATTTTAAGTTCTGTAGTTCCCTCATCACAAGTTATTTATCAACGGCAGGACTCTGGAGAAGTTCATCAACCTGTGCTGCCTGCATTGGAAAAATTTATATCTGGTAAGACACACATGCAGCAGATGATGGACAAGCACATAAATGAAGCAACTTTGATGACTGAAAAAACAGACCTGTGGGCTAAAATTATTTTGAACAGTACTTTTGTATAACTTTCCATCCTTTTAGTTCTAAAGAGTGTTTGAGCTTCGTGTTTTTATGGACTGTTGCAGCAATTATGACATAGAAAGTGGAAGACAGTTGAGGGCATTTGTGAGAGAGGGGATCTGGAACCAATTAGACTGAAGAACCTGTAGAAGAGATGAGAAAATCTTCCTCTACCAGTGCAAACTTAACTCTGACAACTAAGGCAGTATTGCCAATAGTGAATAAGAGTTCACAGGTCAGACCTTGAGGCCCTAGTTTGATCATTGATTAGCTGTGAGACCATGGGCAGGTTACTTACTCCATCTTCTGTTAAAAGGGGGATGTTGGAGATTAAATGAGATAATACACATGAAGCACAATTCCTGGCCCATTATAACGTCCTATACAGTGGACTTTTCTTCTTTTTTTCTCCTCTGAAATCATTGATCCTAAAATGAAATAAGTAAGAATAACAAAGCTTATAGCAAAGCAGTGATCATATGGCTTCTTCTAATTAATCTCATAAGACTTTGGAGCTAGTAAAAATGGAAACTTTGTCAAAGGTTTTGGTCACTGAGAGCAGCCTCATTTTTTGTATGTGGGGTGTAATGATAGGACTTAATTGAAAGGATCTGCTGGCAGTGAAAATATAGAAGTAATTTTGTTAAATTGCAGTTACCTAAAATTAAATTTTTTCTTTTTCTCAAAATTACAACAGTTGACCTTGACTTTCCAGAATTGGAACACACTTTTCCAAATTTGCATCGTCAGCTATTTAAACCCTTAGAACCACATCCAGATTTTGACATATCATCATCATACTCTGGGATTTCTCAAGACAGCAGAGACTTTTACCAGGTATATTAACGTAGATGCTTCACTGCTGTGAATTTCCAAAAATACTTTATCTTTCCTTCTGTTAGAACAGAACAATGGTTCTTAACCTTCACTGCTGATTAGAATCATGTGGAAAGCTTTTAAAACTCCAAATGTCCAGGCTGTGCCCAGGCTGTACCCAGGCCAGTTAAATCAGAGTCTTGGGCAGTCCGAGAAGGTTTAGCACCGCCTTCAGCCCAGGGTGTGATGCTGGAGACCCAAGATCGAGTCCCACGTTGGGCTCCCTGCATGGAGCTTGCTTCTCCCTCTGCCTGTGTCTCTGCCTCTCTCTCTCTCTCTGTCTCTAACGAATAAATAAATAAAATCTTAAAAAAAAAAAAAAAAATCAAAGTCTCTAGGAGTGCCTAGGTTATCAGGAATTTTTTTTAAGCTCCCCAAGCAATTCTAATGTGGAACCAAGATTGAAAACCAGCTGTACTAGAATTTTATCCTGTAAGCCATATCTCTAGCGGCTTACAGGCTCATTGTATCTCCGTATACAAGGAGTATAATCCATAAAAGGCTTGAGAACATTTTTATTATTATTAATTTTATGAAATTTAAAGCCTCTTCCTGTGTCAGGCAGCTGATATTCAAACCTGGGTCTTTCTGCTTCCATAGCCTAACATCTCAGGCTGTCATACATAATAGTTCCCACTTTTCAAAAATGATCTCCTCATATTCTAAACTATCTGATTAATTTGCAGTTTGTTTTCTAAATAATAAAATCTATCTATCTATATCTATATATTTTTAAAGATTTATTTGAGAGAGAGCAGGAGCCCAAGGGAAGGGGCAGAGTGAAAGGCATTCCTTGCTGAGCAATGAGTCTGATGCCTTGATCCCAGGACCCCAGGATCATGACCTGAGCTGAAGGTAGACACTTAACCAAATGAGCCACCCACACCCCTAAATAATTTTTTTAAGTCTCTTTCATATTAACTGAAATGGAAGAATTGGGTTTAAATAGCAAATTATTGTGAAAGTTATATGGTTATTAAGGTATCATAGGAACAGGATTATTGACTCAATTGATAATACATAATCCATATTCTCTATTGTTTTTCCATCAGAACTCAGATTCTTCATGTGAAAGCCACCGTGCTGTTCTATCATCCAAAAGTACTGTTTCCTTCACAGCACTGAGGAGAACCAGCCTAAATTCTTCTAATATAAGCTTGAACCAGCAGCCTGATCCTCACTTGGCTCATGCTGCAGCTCAGATTTTTGCTGCAGAAAATACTGAGGGTATGATTAAGTTTATAATCTATTTTCCTTGGAAATTGTGCCTAGCAGCTCCTGGTGTGTCTCTGCTCCTGTCCTCACCCATCTCCAGTGTTATAACTTCTGTTTCTCTGTGTATTCATCTCAATAACAGAAATAATAATGCTGTTTGCATCTTACAGTTCTGAACTTGATAAAATAAAAAGCAAAAGTGCTGCCTCTTGTTACTCAACTTCCTTACCTCAACCCTTATGGTTAAGTTTTAAGTATCCTTCTAAAACTTCTTGTACAAATTTTATATATACACACATATATGTACATAATTTTTCGAAACATGTACATTTTAGTTTAAGTCTATTAAAATCAAAGTTCTTAGGGAAGAATCCTCATCATATCTAATAACCATATTTTCTTTATTAGACTAGGAGAAGATACATGGTGGAAGCGGTAGTTATTTGAAAATCACTGTGCCCATCCTATTAGTTTTTTATTCATGTATACATACATCAGCTTTCACTCCTCAAATTGTAGGAAGTAATCTTATTTCATTACTTGCAATTTAGTCAACTATCAGAGATTTTATCTGTATCCAGATTTCACATCCTGTAATTATGATTATTTCTTGCAGGATCTGAACAATCTTTTCAACAGCTTCTGCCAGAATTTTCTTCACAGGAGGGGAGTCAGCATGCTGATCTACCAGTTATTTTTAGCATTGAAGCAAGAGATTCTTCCCAAGGCATGGAAAATCACTACTCTGAAATAATGCAAAATAAGAAAAAAAGTGTTCATTTCCAGCCTTCTGTAGGAAATGTGCAGAATTCAGTCTTCAGTTCCTCTGATGAAGTTAATGTATTTCTTCCCTTAAGTCAACAGCATAGCACTCCATGTGGGTCTACCTCTAGTGAGTGCTCAATAAAAACCCAACCAGAAGGCAGAAAAGAAAGACTGGGTTTTGAAGAACTATCAGAAAGAGGGATTGATACAATGTTAGAAAGTCAGGGATTCAGTGGGAGCAAAAATGAAACCCGTAAGGTTTTAAATATAAAATCACATGTGGAAGAAATTGATTCTCCCTACAGAACAGTGGAGATGGGAACTTCAGTCCAGGCACCATATTCTATTCAGAATGAAAAATATTTTGAGAACTCAACTGAGGCAGAAACTCCAAAAATCAAAAATCTTTCTCAAGTAGCACAATCAGAGCTTGCTTTAAGTTCTGGATCACTACAGAGCTCTATTCCAGTATGGGTAAGTGAAATCTGTTGTATGTAAATAAATTCATTTCCAAGAAAGACCTTTGAAACAAAATTCAAGGGAAGCAATAAAGCAACTTGTTAACACTCCTGAGACACTCTTGTAATCATTGGGAATCTCCAACAAAAGGTCTGCTCCCAGTTGACACATCCATCTTCAAGCAGCTTGGCCTGTGCTTCAGCCTCTTTGTACTGCATTGGATTACCGTGCTTGGTTTCAACTAGTCGCCTGAATATGCTTTTTACCTTCTAGTATTGTTTGCCCTTCCACAGATAAACAGAGGATAGAAATTATATTGAGACCAACAAGAGTGACCTCTAGGCCACAGAGGTGGCCTTTTTGCAGTTTTTGTTTAGTAATTAAATTCCCTCTAAAAATGTAGTTTGCAGCAGTGGCCTCTGTGTGGCTGCAGCCCACCAGCTACTGCTCTCATTAGATAGGTTACCCTCACAGGTTCTGCAGAGCCCCACCAATCTGCATTTGTAGTATCTGCATAGCCCTACAGTAAGCATTTGGGCTTATAATAGTTATTCATACAATTAATCATTGCACCTATCCCCAAAGTCTTAATTAAAGGGGAGTGGGGGAGGCACCACCTTGGTCTTCACAGAGACCTTCCTCTGTAACCTGTATTTTTACATTTCTAATGTCTTAAGGCTGTTTTTGGATACGGTTTCCTTTTGAATTTTATTGCACAGGAGACAGAGTCTGGCCATGGTATAATGGAAGAACCAGAGCTTACATTAGTAAGCACCAGTGATATCAGTATTGCGGAAATGGATTTTGCAAACTTAACTCTTGAAGAAAAGGAAGGAAATGAGGCAAAAAGCAATTCTCAGGTAAATTTTATAGCTCCCTTTAATATGAACACACCTTATTTATACAGCAACCTATAGCTGAGAATAAGGAAACAAGTTTTTTCCACATGGCGTTTTTTACATTCTTGCTTGCAGACAGTATCTTTCCCTAATTAGGTGCAAATGCAATCAACTACAAAGTGAACAGAAAAAGGGACAGGCTCTTAAACTGCCCAATAGCACTGTTCTGTGCCACTTAATAATAGTCCTAAAGACATTTATCTTATGATGCTATAGACCTCATCTTATTAGAACTTGGAAGTGTAGGGACTCCTGAATGGATTCAATAAAAGATGAATTTGTTCCAAAAATGTTCTAAGGCAGCAGAGCTCTGGAAGATAGGTTAAGGACCAGAGGGAGATACGGAAGGAGTGCTATTACCTGAAAAATTGAGGATGTTATTTCAAGTTATAAAGCTTTCTAACACTAAAATAGTTTTTAAGTTCTGTTAGATGCAGGTTCCTTATACTTTTCCCACTGTAAGCAAACCATTCCTGGCAGGCTCATCTCATTTCTTAGAAGGTAGTCCTTGAAAGGAATTCTCCAGGAAATTGAATTCTAATTAGTAAGGATTCTGGGTTGTAATAGATGAATCCACTGATTACAGACCTGCAGCTGGAAACTAAAAAAGTTCAAGTCATCACCCAACTATTTGTCTATTAATTTTCCCTCTTACAGAGAAGTCCCTGTGGCAGGACTTGATGCTGGATTAGAAAGAAGAGAATTCACACCTAGTACTTATTTCCACGATCAGTAAGTAGAGCAGAATAGCTTTTGGCTAGAGTAGGCTGCTCAGGTAAAGCATCTTAATAATAAAGCCATTTATTAAAAACTTTGCCAGAAAACTCAGTTCTGCAGTTTAGATGTAAGAAACCACACAAAGCAGTGAAGGCAGCAGAACAGGAGCTAAAGTCTGTTGGACATGGGATTAAGAGTAGGCATTCCTCTTTCTGCCTCCCCCTAAGACCTCATCTTTGTCTACCAAAGGGAACCAGGGGTTCGAAACTATTAAAGGTCTAGAACATATGCTTGTGATTCTGTTCAATGAGGTGAACAGTGCTAAATTCATCTACCATTTTTTTTGCAATTAGGTGAGTACAGCAACCTCAGATTACCCAGACTTATCAGAACACCACGTGGAAGAGCCAGTAATCCTGTGTGCAGGTATGCCTTTGGGAGTTTGAGATGCTTAGTGTTAACAGAGGGGCCAGCAGGAGTTCCCTATTCAGCTCCAGTGTCCATGTTGCCCAAATCTTTTTTTTAAAACAGAAACCCCTCCAAACATCACAGCTCTTCCTGGGAGCTTACAAGAAGCATTTTTAAAGAGGAAAAAACTATTTATGGAGAGATCCTCCCAGAGACAGAAAGAAATAAAGAATAAATTTCGTGTTTCTGAAAAGTCTCAAATCAAAACAGTTAAGGAGAAACCTATAGGTATGTTTCACACCACCTGCATCAGTTCTCACAAGAGAATGTAGCATTGCAATGTTTGCCAAGTCCCTTGTTCTCTGCTCAGGCTCAGCTGTGAGTCGCCTGAAGGGTGTGAATAAGATGAAGGTTAGAGTGTCACTTCCTGAAGACAGAAAGAATGCACAAGCCCTCATGCATCAAAGAGCCCTAAGGTAGAGGTGTGTGTGTATGTGTGTATGAATAGTAATTTACATTCCTAAGGTGTGTGTCCTAAATTGTGTGAACTTTTTACAGATTATACAGTCAGTTAGCTGAAGTCAAACAGCAAAGGGAAGAGAAAGCAAAGCAAGATGCATATGCCCAAAACAGAGCAAGGGCAAAAGAATTTCATAAGGTGAGCTAGGTCCTCTACAGGTATTTTTCCACATCTAGGGTATACTGCAGCTGTTAACTGCATTTTATTTTTGTTCCTCTACAGAAAACACTAGAGAGACTTCGAGCCAAAAATACATGCTGACTTTCTACTAAAGGTGTAAAGTTCTACTAAAGGTGTAAAGTTTTTTTAAAATTATGTATGGTATAGGCAAAATTATTTAAAATTAATAAATTTTTATTTAAGATATTTGACAAGGTTAATACAATTTTTATTTAAGATATTTGACATGTGATTCCTTCGGCCGCCAATCACCATAGTTCCACCAAAGCCAGAGTGATGATCTTCAAAATAGCACTGAGGACGAAAGTAGACACTGGTTAAGGGAGTCATTTCTTAATTCCACTTGACTAGTCATAGAAGCAACTAAATCCTGTATCTCCTCAGGAAAAAACATAGCACTATTGAGTAACTATTACATCCTATGGAGAACTCCAATATTTGGTCACAGCGTTAAGAGCTCTTGGTTTTAGTCCCACAAGCCCTCTTTGAAATGACCTACTACAAGTTATTTTTTCAAATGTGCACATACCTTTTCAAACAAACTTTTGTTCAATCCACAGCCGTCACTGTCCTATGTAACAGGAACATGCATGATTGTTAACAACAGAAGGATTAAGCAAAAGACATCTGCAAGAGTAGAGATTTAGGCATGCACTGTTCGATAAACTAGCCATGTAGTCAGATGAGAATTTGAAATATAGCTACTACCAAATCACATTATGGCCTGTGTTAATTTATACTGGACAGTGCTGATCTAGGCAGTGGAAACAGAATGGGGCTGATAAAAATGTTCCCAATAGGCTGAATGCTAGCAAACTAGCAAAAGAAGGAAACCTAATGGGAAAATTTTTTTATGGTCATGTCCACAGCAAATGAGAAACTGCATTCTCAAAGCCTTGGTAATGACCATTATATGGTTAAAATACAGAATAAACTTGCCAGAGGTCTTCTTGGATCTCCACTTGAATATGGACATACTTCAAAAACTCCCCACTATGGAAGATTTTAAAGTTTAAATTTTTCAAAATGCAGTTAATTACATACAGGTTCCAAAGTATCCCAAAACTCAGTTCTGTACTAGTTATGTGCTGAAAATTCCACACTAAGAATTACAGTTGGAATAATTGTTTTTAATTCAGTTCATTTAAATATTGGAACAAATTAAGACTATATATATCTACATCTGCATTCATACCCTGACACAAAACACCCTGTAATAACACCAAAAGTAGGTATTCATGGTTCAGTTAACTTTTACATTTAGATGGATGTTCAGAAAGGCTACTTTCATTCAGCCCATTCAGAGCAGTTGAACATTTTGCCTGTCATCATAACATCACAAATCACTGGTAACCATATAAACACTCACTGTGTCCTTTTAATAACATCTGGTTTTTTTTTTTTTAAAGTGGTGAGATAATGAACCACTAGAATTAGCTGCTGCAAAATTAAGTAAATAAATGGATTCCAACTCCTATAACAAAGGGCTTTTGAAGGGAAATCTCACCTGTAATCTTTGAGGTCCAACTTCTTTAGAGCCCTAGAAAATTGCAGACGTACAGATTGCTATTTTGGCAAATGACCTAAAATACTGAAAGGTCTCACTTCTACTCTGCCCCATGAGCCTAACAGAATGTTACAGGCCTCATTGTCACCACAGCAATAAACTTGCTGTGATGGAAGCATAACCTGTGTCTCAATGTAGCCACATTAACAATTTCTGGACACCATGAAGGACAGTACCCAGTTCCATCTAGAATGAGGCTTTATAAAAATTCTCAAGCTTATAATCTATACAAAGGCTTCTACATCTTTATAGAAGTCCTGCTGTTTTCCCAACCAAAAGAAAGCAGCCACTAGAAGCAAGAGATAGAACACCTTACCCATTTAGGGTCTAAACAGATAAATGATCTTCCTGGTTCTCAAACATCCTAGAAAAAGAGAAGCATTAGTTCCTCTTGAAGAGTACCTCAAAACTGAATGTAATGAAAAATTATAGGAATACTGTTTCAATAAAAATACCAGGTTTAACATGCACGAAGCCAAGAAAACCAACGATGCCAGATACTGAATTTCTATTGCACTGTCTTTTGAACACCCAGCAGGACCTGAGCTGCTAAGTGCAGATACCATGCAGTGCAATCCTGACTAGACTGTTAACTCCTCTACCTCAAGACCGCAATGCTACTACTTGAGAAACTTCAAGTAACTAGTTCTTATAAAGTATTTTGACCTTTATTCCTAATTATCATTCCATCTTATGTGCATCTTAATTTGTTCCTGTTATCTTTCCTATCTTTATATAATGTACATACAGAACTATTAAGTCAAATCACTAGAAGAAGCCATGCATTAGAAATCAGGATCACAGTTGCTCAGATTGCTATTAGGCAAAATAAGAAAATCCAATATATCCCTATTTGCAACGTATCCAGATATTCATTATTAGTATGAACCACAAAACTTGTTTAATAGAGATTCAAAGAGAGGGGCATTTTCATATTATTCCCTATACATAAGCAGTCTCTTCAGTTTGTCCAATTCTGTATAAGATCTAGATACTTCTGTTGCATATCAGTTAACTCCTGCGTAACACCAGACTATGCTGTACTCACAACTTATTTTTTTCAGAACTTTTGGATCCTTAATAAACTTCAACAGAAAAAAAAATTTCAACAGAAATTATACGTTCCACCTACCTCTAAACATGAATGAGTTCAAATCGTATTCACCCCTACAGATAAAATACCAAATAAAAGATTAAAGACAATTTAAGTTTGATTAAAATCTAAAAATGTTAGTATCCAAATTATTTTTTTTAGCTATAATCAGCTCTGTCAGAATTAAGTTTTAGTTCACGTCTGTATCATTCAGCAGTTGAACAGTTAAATTCATCATGTGAACTGTAATGGTACCCCAAAGATTACACTGTCCCCAATGAAAACTTACCTAAACTATCACACCCTAGAACTGTACAGATTGTTGGGATACGCCAATACCTAAGATTTAAAAGATGTGATTAGTTCTTTCACAGAGTTTTAACAGATAGATGTCTTGTAGTTCTTTCCCACAGATCTAACATATAGTTCTGTGAATAAAGGAAACCACACATATACTCTATGAGGCGTTTCCAACGATGTAGGTCTACAGAAAAAGCCCCATCGGGATAGACCTCAAACCCTTCACATTTTTTAAAGATTCTACTACAAAAATAACTGATCTGCTGAGTTCGAAATTGTGCAAAAAGCCAAACACCATCCACTGACGACAAATTTAAAGAAATCATTCCATAAACTAATTACATAAGGATTTTTTAAATGTTTACAGAAAGGAGTCTGAGTCTGTACTGAGATGAAAACCAAGTACTAAAGGTGAAGTACCAAATAGTTACTATAGAGAACCAGCAAAGGAAAAATATTTCCACATCTTAAAGTCTTGATTTTGCAAATTCTACTATCACCATGTTTTGTCTAGAACATTCCAGATTCTACCAATTTAATCTTCTGCCTCATCTGAGAGCTATAGTTATTTGATATCACTTACTAAAAATACAGGAAAATATTAATGTGGCTGTATTTATGTTTTTCCCATTTAGGAAGTTATTGGAAGATAAATTGAGTGCTTTCTAATTAACCTTTGCATCATTCAGATTTAGGAAATCTTGTGTCCTCTATCATTTCTAACATCACACTATTAAATCCTAAACTTCATTTTAGATGATGCATTAGTTTTATTTTTTTTTGATGCATTAGTTTTAAAATAAAGTAAATGCATAAAACAGGTATCCAGTATTCTGATTTCTATAAACTTAGTTCGTAGACACCTTTTCCTGCAAGTAAACTGAAGCTTGCACTTATCACTGTAAAATGTGTGAACCCTAAAATTCATTTTTCTGAAATCATGTTATAAACAAATTTAAAACTGGGAAAGTGTCTCTTTCAGGAATGAAACCTGTGGAAGGGGGATCCCTGGGTAGCTCAGCGGTTTAGCACCTGCTTTAAGCCCAGAGCGTGATCCTGGAGTCCGGGGATCGAATCCCACATCAGGCTCCCTGCATGGAGCCTGCTTCTCCCTCTGCCTGTGTCTCTCATGAATAAATAAAATCTTAAAAAAAAAAAAAAAAAACAACCGTGGAGGTTTTAAGTTGTCTGACAAAGTACATTTAAACAAATGCGATACAAAAGCTCACCTAAAGCATAAGACATACCTTTAAGTCCAGACACTGTTTTCAAGTGAAAAGCCTAAAAAAAGAAGGCATCTTTGTTTCATGTCAATGTTAAAATTAGGATACCAATTCAACATAGCTGACATCTCCCTTATATCTATGCCATTAGTAGTTCTACAGCCTAGGAACTACCTTCAGTTTATCAATACCCCCACCATCACTTTAATCTGCTTTAGGGATCTTGTTCCTTCTTATCTGTATCAAAACTCATACGGAGCCATGAGTTCTGGGTTGCAAAAGAGGATTTATTTTTTGCACTTAGTCTAAGCCTTTGTTCACAGCTAAACAAAAACATGTACAAGTGCGATCCTAAAATACCTAGACATTTAGTGGCATAATTTAATTAGCAATATACAGTAGTGATATTAAAGTAGTAGTTGAGATAGTCTAGTTCTTATAAGTGCTTATTACAGTACTATACATTCGACTCTAAAGGTCTCTGTTGTCTGAATAACTGTGATCAAAATGGTCTCAGTCGTGCCTGCCTGGCTCAGGTCATGATCCTGGGAGTCCTGGGATTGGACCCTGTGTCAGATTCCCTGCTCAGTAAGGAATCTGCTTCTCCCCACGTTCATGCTCTTACTCTAATAAGTAAAACCTTTAAAAAAAAAAAAAAGAGAGAGATAAAAGGCTTTAAGTACTCGGAGGAATCGATGGTTGTGGTTGTTTGTCTATCATTAGTGATTACAATAAAGGTTTTCAGGATTACAGTCTCTAATTTCTTTAATTTGAATGCTTAAATATCCTTCCATTTACAACAGATTGAAAGAAGTCACTGTAAAATTACAAGGTAAGAATTTTTAAAATGCTTACAAGGAATGAGTCTGTATGGAGATAAAGACCAAGTATTAAAGTAGCAAGTAAAAAAAAAAAAAAAAAAGTAAAAAAAATAAATAAATAAATAAAGTAGTAAGTAGCTACTACAGAACCACAAAGGAAAAAACTTCCATATCTTAAAGTCTGGATTTTTGCAAACTCTGAAATAAACAAATATAGGCAAAACAGTAAGATCTTCTACTTACTATTTGGTGCTATGCAAGTCTCAATTTTTTCTACGTGTATAATTTCACTGTTTTAAAATATTTTTTCTAATAATTCTTTAGTAGGAGTTTCATAAACTTGTTCAGAGATTTTTTTCTCCTCAACCAGGTTCTATCACTACACCAACACAGGTAATTTGCATCTATCACCTTTACTTTCTATGAAAAATTGTTTCCCATTTACCTTAATATTCATATTCCTATCTCTTCCTTTTCAGACCATTCTATCCTCTGTCCCATGTTTTTGGATTTTGATGCTCTCTTTTTAGACGAAGCAGCTTCTTCAGTATATTCCTCTTGTCCTAAATACAGATTCATTTTCTTTGGTATTTCAGAACTTACTATGAATTCATTATTGTCCTGCATAAAAAATATCAGTATGAATTACTAAATTTTACTGCTTTAGTAGTTACACATTAACAACTCTAGGTGACTTAAATCACTTGGTGACTAAGACCTGATGTTAAAAACCTAAATTCAGCTTATTTTTTCATTAGAAAATCCTAATTAGACATCCTAACAGCAAAACTTAACCTATTAACTCATTATCATTAACACTACTGAAAAGCCTGTGTTCTCACCAAGTATCCAAATAACCATTTTTATTTTTACATTCCCTGCAACAAATCCATGGCGCCTTTCAAGAACTAAATTCAGACAATAATGGATTAGATTATTCCCATTGAACTGCTATCCTCCAAAAATGAAATGGGACAAAAATGTCACTTACCACCAATTTGATATCACACCCATCATCATTTTCAAGAGTTGTTGCAGCCTCTTCCACTGTTCTGTAACATTAAAATATATCTTCATTCATCTGACAAAATCTTCTAGAACCCAATTAGTAGTATACAGTCCTAATATACAACTGAAGCAGCAATACTAGTAAGGAGAATAATTATGTTGTCATGTATATAACATCCCAAAATGGATGGCTCAAGCACCAAGCTCAACTACAACCCACATGGCTTACTGTATGTGCTCACATCACGATTCAAGTACAGACAAATCCCTAACAGTATGGAACAATTAGCATTCAAATTTATTTTTTTTAAAGATTTTATTTATTCATGACACAGAGAGACAGGCACAGACATAGGCCGAGGGAAAAGCAGGCTCCCCACAGGAACCGAATGCGGGGCTCAATCCCCAGACCCCAGGATCAGAATCTGAGCCAAAGGCAGATGCTCAACCAGAGTCACCCAGGTGCGCCAACATTCAAATTTAAAAACAGATTTAATTCAATAAAATCTAGACCAACAAAATATGTCACATGATTAAACTTACTCTGACTCTTCAATAGGAGAGAGAGATCCATCATCATCCAAGTATTTGTATCTACGACTGTCAAAATCTTCCCTTTCTAAATCTTCACCAACATTCATTTGTTTCAAGGATTCCTTGAGATAGTATTCATACTTCAATTTTTCAAGGTAGTTGAAAAATCCTCTTGCCACCGCTTGCTGAATATCAAACAGTTTTAATAGTCTTACAAAATATAAAATTTTCTCTCATGACTCAAGATTACCAAACTCTGTAAGTGATCTTAATTTACTCACTCTTCCATATGTTGGTCACATATACCAGATGCTCGTTGTAAAAGGAATCCACTATCTACCCAGCACATTACCAAATTTATCTAAATTGGTATACCAAGAAAAACTAAGCACAAATCTGGTTTGGGAATTTCTAAAAACATTTTCAACGCAAACAAATCTTTAATGTTCATATAATCATCTTAAAACATAAAAGGCTAGAGAGTATTCTTTGAAATCACCAATTCTAGAGCAAATATTATAAACTATGCAAGCATTTAACTCAAGTACTTCAATTTACTGCTAAGTTATCAGGCAATTCTGTCAAAAATCGAATATTCAGTATAAGATGACCTCTACTAAAGCCAATGCACATGGAAGATATGGGTGGGTTTGACTTAGGTTACTACAGAACACCTGGAATCACTTGAGTTTGAGGGATGTTTATAATGACCTGATGAGACCAAGGGATTTTATATAAACAGCCTTGAGGCACCTCATATATGGGTATATTCACTGAATATACCAGCTAAGAATCCACCCAGAAACCCAGGTGAAGTCTGCGCTAAAGGATGGGTTGGTCTTGAAGCGGCAGTTAAGTCACTACAGAAGAATATTATCAAAGTCAGATTCAATTTTTGGCATATCTAAACTCTAAAAGTGGCCAACAAGTCAGATTAGACATTTTAGCTATGTGTATCTACATATAAAATACTGACTCACCTCAAAGCTTAAAATCTTTCTCCATGGTAATGGCTTTTTTACATTCTCAGATTCTAAAAATGGGAACCCAGATCCTTTGTCTTTAACTTGTTTCTTATTTATTTGGGAGCGTCTAGTGGTTTTTCTTCCTTCTGGTCTTCCCCTTGGTCTTTCTTTTGGCTTATATTTCCTCTTTTTACGTTTCTTTTTTTTGAATCTTTCAAAAATAGCTTTTAAAGTCAGTGGTCTTGGTTCAAAAGAGGAGTCACTAGATGAATCCCTTGCTTCAACACCTCCAGAAGAACGAACAAACTTTCTAATAGGGTTTTTTTGCCCCTGTTTTGGTGAGTACGGGACAAACTGAGTCTTAAATAAGCTGCTACCAGAAGAATTATCACTAGGAAAAAAAGGGGGAAAATTAATTGCACCCTTTTATATTACCAAATGCTTATTACCATAATATAGTTTTCTCCCACAGACCAAAAGCAGGAAAACCTGTTCAGAATAATTTTTAAAAAGATGGGCTCAGTACTAACTAAGCCAATTCCTTAGTTCTGGCTACTTAAAATAGTAACACCATGTGCCATATGCCATAGCACTTACCAAAAAATGATTTTCCAAGAGACATAATGTTAACTTTAATTTCCAAAGACAGTCTTGTTTACTGCTAGAGCTTGCTTGATATAATGCAAGAGTAGCCTAGCAAATAGATACTGACTTGAAAACAGGAGGAACGCTGATTTGATTTCCCAGTAACTAGCTATTTCCATCATGTATATATTACCTGCTACCACTATTATAATATGCATTATCACAAGTTGATTTTTAAGCAATATTCCCCACTGATGTCCATTTTCCTGTTTGAAGATTAGGAGTGATTTAGTCAGAAAGGGATATCAAATTAGCCCAGAGAATATTCTTCTGTTTCCCTGGGTTAAGAACGTGTCCTACTGTTAACTATATAAATAAACTGAAGACCTGTGTAAAACTGAAGACCTTCCTTTTCTTTCCTAATTCTTGAAAAACATCTTTACTGCTTACCCAGTAATACAAAGGTTATCGTCAAATTTAGTCAGTTTTGCAGTAAAAAATCTAGTGGTGGTGGTGAATTTAAAAAAAAAAAAAAAGGCACTTACCTTTCATTGTCAATTTCTACAGCTGAATTAGATGCCATTACAGGTTAAGAAAATTCGTTACTTATTCTCCCCCAAGTCCTTTCCAAATTGTATTCACCACTTGTTTGCTTCAGAGTTCTGAAAATTCAGTAAATGTAGTCTTTGAACAAATGCCAACAGAATCAGCTAGTATCCCAGTAATACAAAATTTAATGTAGTCGTATTATGCCATTTTATGTAAATTAAGGCAAAATTATATACAAAGCCCTTAACATTTTTACACAGGAATTATCATTTTCCAATCAAATTCTAAAATCTGGAAATTGAATTGCTTCCATCTTTCAGTTGTCTTCTAAATCTATCCGGTGGATTAAGATTCCAGAACGATACTGTCATTTCCATAAAAGAGTATTAAACATCTCATAAAACAAAATGTAATTTTACTAACCACGTATGTACAAGTATTCACGTACAATTAATGGCCAAAGGCTGCAGCAGACGTAAACTCCTTGGAATAACTCAAAGCCAGAAGGCAGTGTTGCCTCAGCATACCAGGAAAAATAATCACGATTTACCACCTCAATCCAAAATCCTGGATATCCATTTGTAGCCTCTTCTCATTCACCCTATGCACGATTCATCAATGTCACTGTGCAACCTCTTCCTTGGCATATTACTTTTTAAGTCCTGAATTCTCAAACTTTTCAGTGTAAGGCTCACAGACCACACAACGGTGCCCTATGTTTCCCTTTTCAAAATCTCCTTGGGAGATCTTTAAGAGTAATGGGCAAAAAAAACCCCGAAAGAAAGAAGTCTTGTTTCACTACCGCATCTCCCTTCTAGAGGATGCCGGCGTTCTTCCGTTTTTGTGTTTAGTCTTTAGTATGCTTGAGAAGGACAACTGAGTGATGAAGAAAGAAACCCTAGGATAAAATGGCAAAATATCTCAAATACGGAAAAACATGAAAGTCATCGCAAATCTTGGAGATTCGCAAACTGTCCGACGGACTCACAGTAATCTTAGGATTGGTTGGTAGTTTTTTAAAATGCAAAGATCTAAGAATTAATGAGATAAATGCTCAAACACGAAATTTAACAAATACTGGGGGCAATGGCACTGATGGTATACTGGAGGTTAGATCTGTCTTCCCATTACAGATCTTCAAGACACATCGCATTATCACAACAGTTTACTCAAAAACCGTTTTCCCGGAAACCGTTCACAAAACATTCCCCAGGAGACGCGCCTTCCTATTCCACGATCCGGCAGGAGGCCACGTGTACCTGTCCGTAGTCCTTACCGCCTGCATCCCGACCCTAGGCAGCGCGCCCATCACGGTGCAGGGGCGGGCCCCCACCGGCGGGCCTGCCCTCGGCGGCTCCAGCCCCCGGAGCCGCGCAGGGACCCTGCCTAGCTCACCAGGCCCGACGGTCGGGTCTTCCTCCCCACCCACCCCGGCCAACGGCGTGCGCCTCAATGCCGGCGCAGCACGGCCCCTGCTGCGTAGTCGCGCCTCGCAACCCCGGCCTCGGAGGCCCGCATTCAGCAACCCCCGTCCCGAGCACCCAAACACGCCACGACCGCCTACCTCAGCAACCACGCGGAAGGAAAGGAAGGCCTTCCCCGAGACCCAGCTAATAGTGGGCCCGAAATCTCGCGAGAACAATCGGACGCCGCGAGGATCGTGAAAAATGGGAGGAGACGAGGCCCGGGGCGCCATTTCGGCGTTGCGGGGGCGGGGCGAGTGGCGGGGGGCGGTGCCTGAGCGCCGTCCGGAGGAGGGGGCCCGCTCCGCTGGTCCAAGGGTTCGGGGGCGTGGCCACGCCCGTCTCCGCAGGGACCGGAACACGCGCGGGGCCGAGTCAGCTGGGTGGGTGAGAGCTGCGAGGAGACAGCGACTGAGCTGCTGCCGGGTCTGTCGTCGGCCGAGCCGGCGGGTTTTCGGAGCCTTCGGGCGCGGCGTGCGCGGCGGGGAGTGCGGCGCCGGCCGGGTCTCGCGGTGGCTGCGTCGCCCTCCCTCTAGTGTGCGCTGACTGGACGCCGGCGTCTCTCCGTGGCTCGCCGCTCGCCCCCCGCCCCCGGCGCGCCGTGCTCGCTCGCTCGCGCGCTCCCCCCACGCGGCGGCCCGCCTCCAGGGCCGGGCGAGCCTGTCGCGAGGCCCCGGCGGGCGGTGGGCTTTTTTTCCTCTGAGTTTGTGACTCCGTAGTCCCCTGAATGGCTGCCGGGCGTTGAAACGGTTTAAACGAGGTTAGTTTGGGTGGGGTGTTTACCCTTCAGGACTTAAAAAGGAACGAGCTGGTTCGCTGTGTCCGCTCTCAGGCCTCGGGTCAGTGGCAGGCCTGGAAAGCTGCCCCGTCCTGCGTGGCTGGTCTCCCTCCCAGGATTGAACGAACCTTCAAAGTGATCTGGTCTCTTCGCTCAGTGTCCCTCTAAATATTGAAAACATTCCAGGCATAAAGGTCGAGTCCTCTAGGCATCTGCACAGTGTGTGAAACGCTTGGAAGCGCCTGGACCGGGAGCGCATGTCTGACTCCTGCCCTATGTGGGAGCCCGCCTGGCTCTGTTATTTCTGAGCCTCAGTACGAAATGAAAATCCAGGTCCTAAAATAGGTCCCAATCCCTAAAGGTCCTAAAATAAAGCTTCCTCCTTTCTTCTGTAGGATCTCCTTTGACTTGTCATGGTGTTTCAACCAATCGCACTATTAATTTATTATTATGCTATTATTAATAGAAATTTGCTATTTTTTTAAGCTTTTATTTATTTATTCATAGAGACACACAGAGAGAGGCAGAGACACAGGCAGAGGGAGAAGCAGGCTCCATGCAAGGAGCCCGATGTGGGACTCGATCCTCCGTCTCCAGGATCACACCCTGGGCTGCAGGCTGCGCCACCGGGGCTGCCCCATGTATTTTGTTCCTACTAGGACAATAGAAACTGCACAAAACCAACTCATCTCTGCTTTTTTTTTTTCTTCTTGATGTATTCACGTTCAACCAACACTATGGAATCTCTGGACTTTGAGTCTCACAGAACTCCCACAGATGGTGGGTCCACCAGATTCCTGTGCTTACGGGGTTTCACAAATGCTTTATGTGAATGAGGTAGCAAGGGATAGTAGTGGACATGCACTTTGCCCCCCTGGCCTCTGATCCTGCACATCCTCCCTTATCCTATTTGGTCCTAAAAGTTCAATATAGGAATGCCTGAGTGGCTCAGACTGTTAAGTCTCTGCCTTCTGCTCAGATCATGGTCAGAGTCTTCGGATCAAGCCGCTCCCTGCTCCATGGGGGGCCTGCTTCTCCCTCTGCCTCTACCTGCTTGTTCTCTCTGTCAAATTAATAAAGTCTTTTTTTTTTAATTCATATATAAAGTTAAGAATTTCAGCGTGGTGACAACAGCATTAAACCAAATGGCATTCTGAGCACATGGCCCTAGGTCATTATGCTACTTGCATACCCCTGAAGCCAGTCCTATCCCAGAGACTTATGAGTCTGATAAATTGTAAATTTTCGATAAGTAATTAAGGCTGCACTGGTGCCCACTAGGAAGGCACTTGGAAGACAGAACCACAGTCTTCAAAGAGATCACAGCCTAGGTGAAAGAAACAAAGTGAATAGATGATAACTCTGAGAGCTCTAAGATGGTACTGTACAAATTCTGTCTTCTAGGAGTTGAAATGTGTCATTTTATCACAGGCTAACCCACAGATAATAATGTATAATGTGAGGAGTTCTGGATTTAGAGTGGGCTACATTTGGTTTTGAATTATTCCTGCCACTTTAACAGCTAAAGGATCTCAAGTAAATAGTATATTCTCTCTGGCCTATTTCTCTTTTGTAAAAGAAGTATAATATCTATTCAGTGTGAGAGGTTCTGGGAGAATGTAAAATGCCTAACATAGTATGGGTTATATAGCGTGCTGTCAGTAGTTACCAGCTTTGTTGCTACAGTTGGTCTACCCATTAGGCATTGTCTATTCAGCTCCACTTATCCATCTGCCTCCCATTTATATTCTTCCATTCTCCAGACCCATCTTCTGGGCCACTGACTCCCAGTAACTGAAGCTGCAGGGTGAATATCCTGTGCCTCCTTACAGCCCAAAGCTGTCCTCCTAGAGCCACTTTTGAGTTTATATTAGAACTTTTTTTTTAAGGTTTTCCTTATATATTTATTACTTACTTGAGAAAGTGAGCTTGAGCAAAGGCAGAGGGAGAAGCAGGCTCCTCACCAAGCAGGGAGCCCAATGCTAAGCTTGATCCCAGGACCCTGGGATCATGACCTGAGTGGAAGACAGACGCTTAACCAACTGAACCACCCAGGTGCCCCATATAGTAGAACCTTTCTAACTCCCTTCTCTCATCACTCCAACTCCAACCTCCTTCCCTCCCTCCTACATAAACACATTTATACACACATTACCACACTGCCTTCTGGGATGTTGGCTTGCCTGAAGGTCTACATTTCCAAACCAGTTCTCCAAATGTAGCCTCCCAGGTTTGGACTTTGTTTCTATTTTCGTGGGGGAAAAACCAAACAAACAAATCTAACCTTTAAAAATGGCAAAGAATTGTATTTAACTTAAACTTGTCTTTATTATTTCTACTAGAAACAGAAATACCTAGAGTGCTTTTATTTTCCTTATTTTATATATATGTATTATATATATATATATATATATAGTATTGAGCAGATGTTGACATGTTCTTAATTAGTACCTTTTTATAAAGAAAATATGTTAACATTTGGAAAATCTAGGTGAAGAATATGTAGGAATATTTATATGTATTTTCTGTCCATCTGAAACTAATTTCAAAAAAATTAAAATGTTTCATTCCTGAACAGTTATAGATTATTTAACTGAAAGATATACTTGAGATCATTGAAATATGATTATGTAAGACTTGGGACCCATTATCAACAGTAGATATTTTATTTGGGAGACTAGATTGTACATATCATGTAATTAAAAGTTGGTATTTGGTGAAGTTCTTACGTAAATGTTAAGTCCTAAATGTATAGGTAGTATGTTTGTGGAGGATGTGTTTAAAATTATCATCAAAACCAGAAAACCAGTTTCTAAGAAACCTGTGAATCTTTGGAAAATTAAAAAAAGCCGGGGGTGGGGGGACTTTCTAAGTGATATTGAAAGACCACCTTTCAGTTGGTAAGTAAGCTTGTATCAGAGACTATTGAAATTAATAATTAACTTTTTTGGGTTAAAATATTTATTTATTTATTTTTGTGTATTTTTTATTAGAGTTCGATTTGCCAACATATAGTATAACACCCAGTGCTCATCCTGTCAAGTGCCCCCTCAGTGCCCGTCACCGTCACCCCATCCCCCGCCCCCCTACCCTTCCACTACCCCGTGTTCGTTTTTTTATAAATTTATTTATTTATTCATGAGAGACAGAAAGCGGGGGGGAGGGCAGAGACATAGGCAGAGGGAGAAGCAGGCTCTCTGCAAGAGCCTGATGATCCCAGACTGCAGGATCATGCCCGGAGTCAAAGGTATGCATGCTCAACCTCTGAGCCACCCAGGTGTCCCTAGATTAATAATTAATAAGGTATTCCATTAACAATGTTAATGAGAATCAGAATAATGCTCTTAGAAACACTCTTAAAAAAGTTTTACCTGCAGTTTTTGTTGCAGTTTATTGAGAGTGGGATTCCCTGCCCATCTCACATTATTTTTGTGTGAGGTTTTTTTTTTTTAAGATTTTTTTTTTTTTTTTTAATTCACGATAGACATAGAGAGGCAGAGACACAGGCAGAGGGAGAATCAGGCTCCATGCAGGGAGCCCAACGCCGGGCTAGATCCCTGGACTTCAGGATCCTGCCATGGGCCAAAGGCAGGCCCTAAACCGCTGAGCCACCCAGGGATCCCCCTGAGTTTTGTTTTTTTTTTTTCCTTCATTTTATTTACTTCTCTCTGCTTGCATATCCTCTCACCTGAACACTTAAGGTAAGGTACTAATCTCTGTATATATATGTCTACTTATTGTAAAATATGCTTAGCCTATATTTTTGAAACTATAATTGGTTAGGTTATCAGAATAATTGAACATGAAAGCTGCTTAGCAAGAAAGTATATTTATTTATTTGTAAATAAAAGTAATAATTTGAATTTCAATAGCTATTCATTTGTAGAAGTGTGCATTTCTCTTAGTCATTTAAATTTTCTTTTGTAAAATATATAGTCTAAGAAACTTGTTTAAGTGTTAGCCCAAATGTCATATATAGAAGAGAAAACACAAATTATCTATGAGCGAATTATTTGAGTGTCCTATACTACTATCAACAACCATTTAAACAGTTACTTATAAACCCTTAAAACTATCTTCTGCTTCAGGACCTACATTCCTTAGACCAATCATCAGACAACTGCATGTTCAATCCACATATACCACCAAAGAAAATGAATTGTGCCTTCTTGGCTTGACATTTCCTTTTGTCTGTTTGAAGTGTTGACTTTAAAATATCAGTATTAAAAAAGGTTACTTGGGCATTTCTCACTTGGAATATTAAATACAGGAAACACTGGTTGCCTTTCTATGAGGAAAGAAAAGTAAATGCCCTTTTGCCCTTTTTATATAACTAAACTCTCAGTGTTCCTTTCCAGAGACACAACTGTTCATGCATGGTGCACGACCAACTCTTGTGATCACTGACCTGCCATAGCCTTATGTGTATAGTCTTGCACCTAAAGAAGAAAGAAATGGCTTGTGTTGAGTATTCTTTTCATGTGCCAAGTCTTGAGGAGCTTGTCGTAGGTAAATGCAATACTAACTTTAAGTATTTTGAGATTGTTCTAAGGAAAAAATTTAAAAATATAAACATTCTAAGATATGATTTGTGCAATAGTATTTTCAATGCAGAGCTCACTTTCCTGAGGCACTTGGGTGGCTTAGTCGGTTAAGCGTCTGCCTTTGGTTCAGGTCAGGATCCCAGGATAGAGCCCTGCTTTGGGCTCCCTGCTCAGTGGGGAGTCTGCTTCTCCCTCTCCCTCTGCCCCTGCTTTTTCTCTCTCTAGCTCATTCTCTCTCACTCAAAAAAAATAAAATCTTTTTTTTAAGAACTCATTTTCCTTTTCCTCTTTGTCCTTTAAAAAAAAAAAAGTTTATTCATTTATTTCAGAGAGAGAGAAAAAGAGAATATGAGCAGGTCTCCACCTGGAAGAGGGAAAGAATCCCAAGCTGACTCTGCCCTAAGTGGCGCTGAGCCTCAGGCACCATCCCATGACCCATGAGATCCTGACCTGAGCCAAAACCAAGATCAGATGCCCAACTGTCAGAGCCACACACGTGCCCCTCTTTGTACTATTTTTGTTGAGAGTCCAAAATTATCCCCCCCTAAAAAAACTAAACTCACCATTTGAAGATTCTTGTTAAGATACCAACTTTACAGAATGAAAATGAATATAGTAATCCAAGAGTTAAGTATATGTGATGCCCAAAAAGTCACACAATTTTAACTTCTTACCAGTCACAGTATTCTTTAAATATATAATCTACTGTGGCATATTAATCGTTTTCCTAACCTTACTACTTTTTCCCCTTCTCCTGATATGATAGACTGCCAGTGAACTTGCTTAGATTTCTCTGTGTATATTTTTATGCATTTCCCCTTGTTCAAACAAGAACTTAAGGCAGCTTCACAAAATTAATTAGAGGGGTGATAGATAAGAAAAAGTAAATAAAAATAGGAATATGAAATGAAACCAGGATAGTTTGGGTTAGTACTAACCCAAAACTATGTAGCTCGTCAAAAAGCTAACATTTGTTTGACAACCTTTTGGTTCTATTCTGACGGTAACTATAAAACCCACCCTTTGCAAAGTGCACCCATCCTGACAGTTCATCTGTATGTCTGATAGGTCAAGAAGTGTACTCAGGTTTTGCTTGGTTGTGGCTCTCTTCTTCTGACCTTCCTATTTTTTCTTTAATTTGGATGGCAGCTCAACAATCTGTATTACTAGTATTCTTTGCCTGTATCTCTTTTTTGTCTTTCTGTTTTCCCTGATAATACAGGACAGCTAGGAATCATTTCTTTGAGGGCCTTTCTACATCTATCTTCTCTTGCGTGTTTATGTTTTATGTTCCTTCTATATGTACAGGACATATTCAGAACAGTAGAAATGGAATCTGAGTTTCTTGGCTTAAAATTTATTTTCAGTTTTACAGAAAATACTATAGCTAGAATTTGGTCTCTTTGTAACTGATAAAAAAAAATAGATTTTACTGTATTTCTACATGCTGAAATCTTTATATATTCATAAGTTTACAGTCATCAGTTTAGGGAGGAGAATTTTCCAGGCAACTTGGTTTCTGTTTTCCTGTAGATAATGTTTTATATCTTGAATGGGATGTCTACATGGCTAGATTTAGGATGGCTTCATGTTTTGGAATCTGATTCTATAAAACCTAAACTAATGGCTAACTACTCTCAGAGAAATTTTTGTGGAAACTTATCACCCTTAGAAATACATTGCTCTGGGCAGCCCCGGTGGCGCAGCGGTTTGGCGCCGCCTGCAGCCCGGGTTGTGATCCTGGAGACCCCGGGATCAAATCCCATGTCGGGCTCCCTGCATGGAGCCTGCTTCTCCCTCTGCCTGTGTCTCTGCCTCTCTCTCTCTCTCTGTGTGTCTCTATGAATGAATGAATGAATTAATTAAATCTTTAAAAAAAAAAAGAAATACATTGCTCTTAGGGGCTTCTGGGTGGCTCAGTTAAGCATCTAATTCTTGGTTTCTGTTCAGATCATGATCTCAGGGTCATGAGAGTCCTATGTTGGCCTCTGCACTGGGTTGGAGCCTGCTTAAGATTCTCTTTCCTCCTCCTCCTCTCTCCATCCAAAAAAGAAAGAAGTTCATTGCTCCTAGATTTATAACTTTGAAATATGTTTGCTTTTTCTGCTTTTTTTTAATTGAGTTATAGCTCCAATAACACAAACTGATCTTAAGTGTACAGCTTGATGAATTTTAACATGTTCATACCCATGTCACTGCCATCCAGATTGAGATATAAAATATTTCCAGCATCCCAGAAGACTCCTGTATTTACTTTTCCAGTCAATATCTCTACCCCAAGAGGTAACACTGTTCTGACTTTTATCACCTTAGATTAGTTGCCTGATTTTGAAGCACATATAAGTGAAGTCATATATATTCTTTTGTGTCTTACTCCTTTTGCTCAATATTTCGTCTTCAAGTTTCAGTGAAGTTGTTCCATGTAATTGCTTACTTTCTAACAGTTTATTTTTTAAAAAGATTTATTTATTTATTTATTCATGAGAGACACAGAGAGAGAGAAGCAGAGACATAGGCAGAGGGAGAAGCAGGCTCTCTCCTGGGAGCCCAGATCCCAAGGATCATGCCCTGAGCCAAAGGCAGCCACTGAGCCACCCAGTTTAAATATATACATTTCTGTAGGTCTTTGGAATTCTCTCCCCAAAAGGGAGGTAATACCCACTTTAGTGTTTATCTTCAGTGGTTTAAATCTCTACAGATTTACAGAGATTTTTATGGAGGCATTGTATGGAGGTATTTGATATAACACGTGATTGTGTGTCTAATGTTGAATTATGTTCATTAAGAAGACCATTTCCCCCTCTCTCTCTCTTTTTTTTTAAAGATTTTATTATATTTATTCATGAGAGAGAGAGAGGCAGAGACACAGGCAGAAGGAGAAGAAGGCACCATGCAGGGACCCTGATCTGGGGCTCGATCCCAGGTCTCCAGGATTACACCCCAGGCTGAAGGTGGCGCTAAACCGCTGGGCCACAGGGGCTGCCCTCTTTTTTGTTGTTTGTTTGTTTTAAAGTAAGCTCTACATTCAACTTGGGGCTTGAACCAAGATAAGGAGTCTCTTGCTCTACCAACTGAGCTAGCTAGGTGCACATCACCCCCACCCCAACATTTATAAATACAAGTTTAGATTGGGAGCATGATACCCAAAATGTTGAGGGAAGATTTGATATATGGTGGCAAATTTTCACCTAATTTTTTTTTTTTTTTTTTAGATTTTATTTATTCATGAGAGACACAGAGAAAGCAGAGACATGGGCAGCATGTCTCCTGCAGGGAGCCCAATGTGGAACTTGATCCTGGAACTCCAGGGCATGGCCTGAGCCCAAGGCAGATGCCCAACCGCTGAGCCACTCAGGTGTCCCTCACCTAATGTTTAATAACCTTTTTCCTTGTCTTTGTCAGTTCTGCAGGAGGGGCTAAAGGGTAACTTTGCTGATGTCCAGGTCTCTGTGGTTGATTGCCCTGATCTGACTAAGGAGCCATTTACCTTTCCTGTAAAAGGTAAACGATTTTTGCAGTTTACTGTTTTTGGTCCTGATCTCTTTCTGAAAACCAATTATAAAAGTAACCTATTCTCCTCACTAAATAACTAATAAATTAGTTAAAATAAAATTAAGAAATCAGAAAACACAGTAGAAGGCAAAAAAGGGTTAATCTTAATTCTTGTCATCCAAAGAGTTTTCTAATAAATAATTTGTAAGCCTTTAAATTGCAACACTAAGGAAGCTATATATGTATGTTTATATATGAATGATGTCTTATAAATGTTTAAATGTTGTTAGATAGCTTTTAAATGAACTGGTATTATTGAAGTCACCAACAATTTTGGTTTATTTACTAGTATTATCTGATCTCTAACATATTACATAGTATCTGGCTGTTGCTGCCTGACATTCTCTCTCCTTGGTTCTTTTGCCTGTACTTCCTGGGTATCTTTCCTACTTCTATGTTCATTTTTCCTAGATCCCTTTTCTTTCTGGCAGGCTCTGAAATCCTGACATTTTCTAGAATCTTTGCTCAGCCTCTTCTTACTCTACAATCTCTGCATTTTTTCGTATAGTCCGCTGGTTTTAAATTGCTATTTGGCTACAAGAATTTGAAATCTGCACATCTCACCTAGGTCTCTCATTTTCTTAGTTACAGATCAGTAATCCCAGCTGTCCACAGGACATTTCCATCTATATATTGCTCCCTGCAGGGAACCCAATGCAGGACTCGATCCCAGGACCCCGGGATCACGACCTGAGCCAAAGGCAGATGCTTAACCACTGAGCCACCCAGGCACCCCTAAAAGCACAGATTTTTAAAGAAATAGGTCATTATAGACTAATTCTGGAAATTTCATCCTATCCAAACTTTGGCTTCAATTCTAGCCTTGCTCTATTATCAACTTTCTATTGCCTTTATGCTACCAACTATATCAAGCCAGGCTTGGTTATGACAATATTGGAAACACAAGTAATTAGAATAGGATAGGGATCATAACTACTTTCATCTTCTAATCCCTGCTATTTGTAAAACCGAGGGAATGGAGAAGTTACATACTCTTAATAAATTAAATTAGTGTCTCTTGACATTTTTTATACTTAAGTTAGATGTTTGCCTATTTTTAAGATGACTTCTTTTTTTTTAGGCATCTGTGGGAAAACTAGAATTGCAGAAGTAGGAGGTGTGCCTTACTTATTGCCTCTTGTAAATAAAGAAAAAGTAAGTGTACTTTAACTCCTCACATTCACATGAAGATTATAAGAAGTTGGGTTGATTCCTCTTTATATTATTATAAGATCCATTGACCAGTGTGTCAAGGAAGGGTTAGTGGACTCATTCAAAAATAATAAACCAAGAGATTTGTTTAAGTTATTTAAATAATATGTTTTTTCTTTTTATGTAGGTTTATGATCTAAATAAGATTGCAAAAGAAATCAAGCTTCCTGGAGCTTTTATTCTTGGAGCAGGAGCAGGCCCATTTCAGACTCTTGGGTTCAACGCTGAGGTCCGCATTCATATAATTATTTTATTTTATTGATTTGACATTTGGTTTATCTTTTTTCTTTTATTGCCCTATCAGAAAGTCTGCTTTCTGGATGTATTATAAATGGTCGATGTCATCTTTCTTTACAGATTCAATACTGTGTGATACAGATTTTGACTATAGCATGTGCTCCAACAGTAATGGAGCACTAACCTCTAATTTCACATTTTCTTAGGGTATGCACTCAGTGTTAAATGAGACCTAATATAGTCTGCTGAGAACCCTGGATTGTGAAAGATTTTAATCCTTACACATCAGAGAATTCCTAGCTTCACTATAGTTCTTTCCTTTTGATACAAGAGGAGCTTTTGATGAGATGAATGGAATAATTAATGATCTCATCAGTTCCCTCTTTCAGACTAAGTAGTAAGGCCCTAACCCAGTGGTATGATGATTATTTACAAAAGGTACTATCTATTACTCTGTATGTTAGTATGTTTACAACATTAAAAAAAAAAAGTTTCTTCACATCTCTTAAATAGAAGAATGAAGGACCTCTTCATTCTGCCCATCCCCTCACCTCTTCTGATGTAACCATTAGTCAATAATCATACAAGTTCTTTTGTAGAAAGATGAATATAATTTACTTAGTGTTCAATATAGAAAAAAAAGTTTAAAATCTAAAGACAGACATTTTATTTTTTATTTTATTTTTTTTAAAGACAGACATTTTAAAGCACAATTTACAATGTTCTAGAAACTGTAAGAAATACTGTGAACATTTTATAAGATGTTTTTTCGGTTTTTTTGTTGTTTATAAATCTTTAACATCTTGAATCTAAAATTAAATATTTCATACTTCATGTTTTCTTACTAGATTCTGATATAAAATATCTAAAGTCAAGGATAAGGTCCTTTGTTATGTTACTCAAGATACTCTCTTTGCATATTGATGCCAGGGTTGACCAATTTACTTTCTTATTTTACTTTTCAGTTTATGCCAGTTATTCAAATAGGAAGTGAACATAAACCTGCAATGAATGGAAGTTACTTTGCCCGTATTAACCCTGTGGATGGAGGGTGCCTGCTAGAGAAATACAGTGAGAAATACCATGATTTTGGGTGTGCATTACTGGCTAATCTTTTTGCCAGTGAGGGCCAACCTGGAAAGGTGACTTTTTTTGTTGTTGTTCACAAAACACAGTATTCTTCAAAAGTTCTCAGCTAAAAAAAAAAAGTTGAATTTTTATTGTCACAAATATGGTTTTCTTAATTCAAAACTAGCTAAGTCAAATTTCTTTAACCCAGTTATGAAAGATTACTATAGTACTACAGGCAAGGTGGAAGTCTTATTTAAAACTGAGGTTAGGAATACTTAGTAAGCAATACCTTTTTTTCTGAGGAATAAAAGGTAACAATATTCATGGGGGAGTGAGTCAAACATATGAGCTGTGCAGTTGAAGTAAATAGATAATGCCAGTCCCTAGTTAGTCTATAGGTAGTTTGCTCATTCCTGATGGATCGGATGTTGGTTGATCTAGACTGAAATGGTGGTAGCAAAATATAGCAAGGAGCTTAGGAAACTTCATATTTACTTCCTGTTAGAACACCAAAAGATGATAACAGTGTTAGCAATTGTGAGAACTCAGATTTTTAAATAGAGTAGCTACTTTAGCTACTTTGAGAAATGAGGTAGTGAATTAAAAAGATACGTTTAAGGGGTACCTGGGTAGTTCAGTTGGTTAAACATCTGATTCTTGATCTCAGCTCAGGTCTTGATTATATGCTTCACTTTGATAGTTATCCACATAATATTTTGCAGCGTAGAACAATGGTATGCATATTTATATCCTCTCTAGGTCATTGAGGTGAAAGCCAAAAGAAGAACTGGAAAACTTAACTTCGTGACTTGTATGAGACAGACTCTTGAAAAACATTATGGAGATAAACCTGTAGGGATGGGAGGGACTTTCGTAATTGAGAAGGGAAAAGCAAAGACTCACATAATGGTAAGGGCCTTCGTGTCTATCCTTGCATGCGTATGTGGGTATGTATGTGCACATACTTAAGATCTTAGAATTTATTTTTTTTTAATTTTTATTTATTTATGATAGTCACACAGAGAGAGAACGAGAGAGAGGCAGAGACACAGGCAGAGGGAGGCAGGCTCCATGCAGCGGGAGCCCGACGTGGGATTCGATCCTGAGTCTCCAGGATCGCGCCCTGGGCCAAAGGCAGGCGCCAAACCACTGCGCCACCCAGGGATCCCAGATCTTAGGATTTATGATAGAATTTAGTAGAATGGAGAATTCTACCCTTAAAGACACCCTGAATACTTTTCTTATGATTATATTACTTTAAAACTTAAATAACAAATGATACTGTAAATCATATTGTGAGATAATGTCTAACTAGGGTCCTTTTTCATGTTAATATATTAGAAGTTTCTTTTCACTGTGTTTTTAAGATCTAGATAGACTTGAATATAAGCCTTAGAAATGGATTATCATTTTTATTGCCAGAATCCCAAACTCCATACATAGACTTTGCTATTAAGATGGTTGTGGTGGGGTGCCTGGTGGCTCAGTCATTTGGATGTCCGACTCTTGTTATCGGCTCAGGTTGTGATCTGAGGGTTGTGAGATCAAGCCCAGCATCAGGCTCTGTGCTGGGTGGAGCCTGTTTGGGATTCTCTCTCTCTCCCCCCCTCTCTCCCTCTCCCCTTCTCCCCCTCTCCTCCTCTCCTCCTCTCCTCCCTCTCTTTCTCACCTTGCACTCAAAAAACAAAACAAACAAACAAAAAAACACGATGGTTTTGGGGAAAGGACTCATTATGAAAATTATAATCTTACAGGCTGATTATACAAGTTTATAAAACATCAAGGATGGAATACTATATGAAGCAAGACCTCTAGGGCATTCAGGTTTTAAAATCATTTTTTGGAGGTGAATAAATGAATAGTATAAAAGTAATTACAACTCAGTTTCCTTTTCATTTTATCAATAAAATCATCAAAAAATGATTTTAATGTTTTTTATCCTGATAATTTGATTTTTTATTGTATTTTTTAAAAGATTTTATTTATTTATTTTAGAGAGAGAAAGTGAGAGACAGTGTGTGTTCATGAGCAGGGGGAGGGGCAGAGGGAGAACAAGAGAGAGAATCCCTAGCAGACTGTGTCCTGAGTGTGGAGCCCAACATGGGGCTCAGTCCTATGACCTGAGATCAGGTCAGATGCTTAACTGACTGAGCCACCCTGATGCCGCATCCTGATAATTCTAAATGGCAAGCCAGCTAATTTTGCAAAGAAAAACACAACATTGTGAAAATACTTAATTTTCCAAATTATTAAAAACAGAATTATAGATAAATCTATTTGTAAATACCAAATAATTATAAGATTTTTTTAAAAATGCAAGTACATAATATTTCATTACTAACCATGGGCATATCTTGTTTTATTGTATTTCACATTATAGCATTCCACAAATACTGCATTTTTTAATAAATTGAAGGTTTGTGGCAACACTGCATCATATAAGCCTTTTGCCACCAATTTTCCAACAACTTTTGCTCACTTCCTGTCTCTGTATTACATTTTGGTAATTCTTGCAATATTTCAAACTTTTCCATTATTATACTTGTTATAGTGGTCTGTGATCAGTGATCTTTGATGTAACTATCATAATTGTTTTGGGGCACCATAAACTGTGTCCATATCAGATGAATAATTTAATGAGTAAATGTTGGTATGTTTTGACAGTTCCACCAACTGGCCATTCCCCTATCTCTCTCCCTCTCCTTGGGCCTCTCTGTTCCCTAAGACACAACAATATTGAAATTAGGCCAGTTAATAATGCTACAATGGCCTCTAAATGTTCAAGGGAGAGGAAGAGTCACACTTCTCTCACTTTAAATTAAAACCTAGAAATTATTAAGTTTAGTGAGGAAGGCATGTCAAAAGTCAAGTAAGGCCAAAAGTTAGACTTCCTGTCCAAATAGTGAAGTTATAAAGACAAAGGAAAAAGTTCTTAAAGGAAAATTAGACATGTTAGTCCAGTGAATACCCAAATTATAAGAAAGCAAAAACAGCCTTATTGATGATTTGGGTAAAGTTTTAGTGGCCTGAATAGAAGATCAAATTAGCCACAACATTCCCTTAAGCCAAAGCCTAATCCAGAGCAATTCTATGAAGGCTGTAAGAGGTGAGGAAGCTGCAGAAGAAAAGTTCATGGGTTTGAAGGAAAAAGCTATCTCCCTAACATACAATTGCAAGAGGAAGCAGAGCGTGCTGATGTGGAAGCTGTGACAAGTGATCCAGAGGTCGAGCTAAGATAATTAATGAAGGTGGCTACACTAAACAACAGATTTTCAATGTAGACAAAAGAGCCTGCTATTAGAAAAAGATATCATGTAGGACTTTCACAGGTAAAGAGGAGAAGTTAGTGCCTACCTTCAAAACTTCAAAGGACAGGGTGACTTTCTTGTTAGGGGTTAATGCAGCTGGTATCTTTCAGTTGAAGCCAGTACTCATTTACCATGCTGAAAATCTTAGGGCCCTTAAAAATTATGCTAATTCTACGCTCCTTGTGTTCTATCAATGGACCAACAAAGCCTGGATGGTAGCACATCTGTTTACAACATGGTTTACTGAATATTTTTGGCACACTCTTGAGACCTACTGCTCAGAAAAAAATATTCCTTTCATGCGCATTGACAATGCACCTGGTCACCCAGGAGCTCTGATGGAGATGTACAATGAGATGAATGTTTTCATGCCCACTAACACAGCATGCATTCTGCAGCCCATGGCTCAAGGAGTAATTTCAACTTTGAAGTCTTATTATTTAAGAAATATATTTCATAAGGTTATAGCTGGCTATATGGCAGCTCAGGGCGAAGTCAATTGAAAACATTCTGGAAAAGGATTCACCATTCTAGATGCTGTTAAGAACATTTGTGATTCATGAGAAGTCAAAATAACAAGTAGAAGTTTGGAAGTTAACTCTCATGGATAACTTTAAGGGGTTCAAGACTTGAGTGGAGGAAGTCATTTCAGATATGGTGGAAACAGTGAGAGAACTAGAATTAGAAGTGGAGCTTGAAGATGGGACTGGATTGCTGCCATCTCATGATAAAACTTTAATGGATGAGGAGTTGTTTCTTATGGATGAGCAAAGAAAGTGGTTTCTTAAGATGAAATCTGCTCCTAGTGAAGATGCTGTGGAGATTATTGAAATGACAACAAGGGATTTAGAATATTATATAAATGTAGTTGCTAAAGCAACTATAAGGGTTTGAGAGGATTGAATCCAATTTTTTAAGTTCTACTATGGGTAAAATGCTATCAAACAGCATTGCATGCAACAGAGAAATCATTCATGAAAGGAAGAGTCAATTGGTATGGCCGACTTCACTGTGCCTTATTTTTAGACATTACCAGAGCCATCCCAATTTTCAGCAACCACCACCCTGAGCACCCAGCAGCCATCGACACTGAGGTAAGACCCTCCACCAGCAAAAAGTTTATGATTCACTGAAAGTTCAGATGATTGTTAGCATTCCTTAGCAATAAAGAGTTTTTAAATAAGTTGTGTACTTTTTTTAGACATAATGCTACTGCACACTTAAAAGTCTACAGTATAATATAAACATCACTTTTACATGCACTAGGAAACCAAAAAAATTGTTTGACTTGCTCTATTACAATATTCACTTTATTGCAATGGTCTGGAACTGAACCTAAAGTATCTCCAAGGTATGCCTGTAGTTACCATAATGTACATTATATCTCTGAAACGTATCGACCTTATAACTGAAAAGTTTTTGTACCCTTTGACCAACACCTCATCTTCCCCAATCTCAGCCCCTGGCAACCATTCTAATCTCTGTTTCTCTAAGTTGGCCTCTTTAGATTACAATAAATGATGTAATGCAGTATTTATCTATGTTTGGTTTATTTCACCTTAGCATAAAGTCCTCCAAGTTCGTCCATGTTGTCACAAACTGTGGGATTTCCTTCCCTTTCAAGCCTGAATGACATGCACACACAATTATATATATATTAAATCACACGCAAGGTGTGTGTGTATGTTCTTAAGACTTAGGTCTGATTCATTTTAAGTTACTTTTTGTGTATGTGTATATATATATATATATATATATATATATATATATATATTGTATATATATATTATATATAAATTAAGGGTCCAGTTTCATTCTTTTATACATCAGCACCATTTTGAAAAGACTATCCTTTTTCCACTGAATGGGCTTGATACCCTTATTGAAAATTATTTGACTGTCTATGCAAGGGTTTATTTATGGGATCTCTATTCTATTCCACTGATCTTTATGTCTGTCTTTATGCTAGTGTCACTGTTTTGATTTCTTGTAATCAGTTTGATATCAGGGAGTATTAGACTTTGAACTTCCTTTTTTCCCCAAAAATTGGTTTGGCTCTTTGGGGTCCTGTGTGATTCCATATGAATTTTACAATGGATTCTTCTACTTCTGTAAAAAACTTTATTGAGATTTTGATAGGGATAGTGTTGAATCTTTACATCACTTTTGGTAGTATTAACATCTTAACAATATCACGTTCAACCCATAAACAGGATATTTTCCATTTATTGGAATTTTTATTTTTTAATCTTTTTTTTAAGATTAATTTTGGAGAGTGCACATGTGTGTGCATGCACATGAGCGGGGGCCGGGGGCAAAGGGAGAGAGGGAGAAGCAGACTCCTTGCTGTTCCTCAGGGCTCCTTGTGGCACTCCGCGCAGCCCTCCTTGTGGGGCTCCATGGGGGAAGATCAAGGAGGGGTGTTGATGGGGAGCTGCACGTGGGTTTGAATTCCAGACCCTGAGATCATGACCTGAGCCGAAATCCAGTTGGTTGCCCAATGGACTAAGCCACCCAGGTGCTCCTATTGGAGTCTTTAAATTTCTTTCAGTAATGTTTTGTAGTTTTTGCCTCCTTGATTAAGTTTATTCCTTACTATTTTATTCTTTTTGATGCTTCTGCCAATTTCAAATGCCTTGCTTCTCCCTCCCCCTACCCATCTACCAGTAGTAGTAATGAGATTTAAAATTAGGATGAGGATGTATTTCCAATAAAACTAAGAAGCTATGAAAAATTAAAAGATAGTAATATACCCATTCCTTCATTTATTCATTCATACATTTTAGCTTATACACTTAGTTGGTGATCATTTTGAAAACTAGGATAACTTGTTTTGATTCTAAAAATAACCAAATCTATGGGAAGGCTTAAATTTTTAACTTCATGAAGTTATATATAATTTAAAATTTTAACTCTCCATAATATTCTATATATTTCAAATGATCTTTTATTGTAGCCTGCAGAATTTTCTTCCTGCCCATTGAACTCTGATGAAGAGGTGAATAAATGGTTGCACTTTTATGAGATGAGAGCTCCTTTGGTTTGTCTGCCAGTTTTTGTCTCCAAAGACCCGGTAAGTTTATGTCCATCTTTTATATTGCAGTATAATAGAGTGATAATGCTTAATTTTTAGGATATTCTTTTAATAAGGTACTTTTTGTGTTCTTATTTAAGAACTAGGGCATTCTCTAGGATTATCTTGAAAGATAAGACAGCAGGTGGCTAACGACCCTATGAGTTAGGGCAGGGTTGATTCTACCTTTGAGCAAATGAAAGTACATGTATTTTAACTAACACCCAAAGTCATGTTATTAAACAGTAGAATCAGGACCAGGATTCATGTCTTCTATCCTATTTGTTGCTTATTATACTATTCATTATATTTTAATACTACATACTAGAAAAAGATATGATATAGACTAATTCATAGAAAGTATCTACCAGAATAATGACTAGTCATATTTTTTTATCTAGCAATTACAGATATGTCTAGGACTTTGTTCTTAAATATATGCATAAATATGTAAAATTATTAGTTAAAACGTTAGTCATGATAACATTAATGTGATAGAATTGGAAATAACCTAAACGTCAGTTGGGAAGTGGTGTGTACATAAAATAGAATGCCATGCAGGTATAAAAGAAAAAGGAAGCTCTTTTATAATCTGATCTCAAGCTATATCGTTAAATGAAAAAAAAAACAATATTTGCACAGTACCTACAAGGTGCTACCATTTGAGTAAAAATGATAAGAGTAAATATTTCTGGAAGGATATAAGAAACTGTTTACATTGGTTGCCTGCAAGGAAAGGGAGTAAGTAGTAAAGGCAGGAGATGGATAGACACATTTTAAGGTGTTAATATCCCTTTCCACCCTTTGAATTTTGAATTAAGTGAATATATTATTTACTTAAAAATAAAATATAAACCATGGTAATATTAATAAAAAGGTCTCCCTCCCCCTTAAATGTATCCTATCCAAAATAATTTGAAAACTGACCAATAGCTTGTCTGTTGTCCTAGGGGTTTGATTTGCGTTTGGAGCACACTCACTGTTTTAGTCATCATGGGGAAGGTGGACACTACCATCAAGATACAACCCCAGACACAGTGGAATATCTTGGATACTTCTTGCCTGCAGAGTTTCTGTATCGCATTGATCAACCAAAAGAGACTCATTTATTTGGGCGAGATTAAATCAAATGAAAGAGAAATAATTCACTAAGGTTAACTTATTACTCACCAATTGATGCTAATATAAAACTCAATAGAAATTATCTCACTACTGAAATTCCATTTTTCTGGCCTTTAACTGGAAGGTATGTTGACATTTATACTCTGTATTATTTCATGGATATATCCTAGAAGTTATTGGGAACAAAGATACATAATGAAAATGTTCTTCGTTTTTATTCTTTAATAACAGCAAAATCAGTTTTATGTTTATACCTTAAATAAAAACATAGTCAGGAATTGTGATTATTCCTACCATCTATTGGTAATCACTTACATTACTAAATTTTTCAAATTAGTCTCAAACTCCCAAGTGGATGTTTCTGAGTATTAGAAAAATCAGTGTTGCAAATGTTGATAGTTGTTGAATCTTAGTACTGAACTTAAAAAAATCCATTTCAGAAATCAGAGTATACTCTTTTTCATGGAATAAGGTGGGCAAAGGAAGCAACTTTACCCCTTTTGGTGGGGTTGAATCATACTCAGAAGTTTGCAGTTTGCCTTTCACAAACATTGGCAACTAGGAAGTTAGCCATGATGCCTCCTTTGTTTGGCTTACCAATTGGAAGCATTGTACCATATCAATTATTTGCCAGAAGTAAAGGGAAAAGAAACAGCATCAAAATACAGCACTAAAGTGAGTATACTTTAATTTACAAGTGAGGTTATTGCTAAACATAATCATTGTCCTTTGTAAAGTAAAAAGTTATGTTCTTTTACTGATGGTAATTGTTGAAATTTTCCTGAATATTTGTCTATAATAATCATTAGCCAGAAATCTACTGTCTAATCTTAATCTTGCTAATGCTAACCTTGTGTAGATTTAGTAACAAAATTTAGTTTTAATACTTAAACATATACTAAATCTTCAAAAAATGTGTTTTGATTATCTTCTTTGGATATTACCTATAACAAGACCTATGAATATAAATTCCTAAATGTTATTTTTAAATAAGCCTCAATTTGAAAATAAAAATTTTATATGCACAGTGATGTTTCTTTTTAATATCTTACCTCCAGACTGAAAAAAATATTACTGGTTTAACAAAAGCGTATTGAACACCTCCCCTGCCCACTGGAATGTAAGCTCCATAAGGGTAAGGGCTTTGTTTACTAGTGTAGTACTAATGCCTTTAACAGTGCCTGGACAAAGTAGAAACTCAACAAATAATTGTTGAATGAATGAGTGTGTAGAAGATAATGCCAGACACTTAACCAGATGCCGGGCTCTATCATTCAGACATTTATATAGTGGGGGGAAAACTAACAATCAACAAATATATAATATATAATATGACAGGTCGTATTAAGTCCTGTGAAGAAAGAGACCCCTGGGTGGCGCAGTGGTTTAGCGCCTGCCTTTGGCCCAGGGCGCGATCCTGGAGACCCGGGATCGAATCCCACGTCGGGCTCCCGGTGCATGGAGCCTGCTTCTCCCTCTGCCTGTGTCTCTGCCTCTCTCTTTCTCTCTCTGTGTGACTATCATAAATAAATAAAAAATTTAAAAAAAAAAAAAGTCCTGTGAAGAAAAAGCACAGGACAGGCTGTAAAGGAGGAGACTCTTTTGTTGTTTCCATCTCACATGAAACAGGATGGACTTACCACCCAAAACTCAATTTGGATGTCAAGATGGATAAAGGCACACACTGCAGGGTGTCTGAAAGGGATTACTGCTCAAATAATGAGGCTTTCTGGGGAAAGCAGGACAGCTCCCAAGTAGGTCCAAAAATGGCTTGAGAAAACAGGGAAAGGAGACTGGTTTGAGGTTTTTATGGTGGTGAAGGATTAGGGCTAGGGTTATGGTTCCACATGGAGTGTAAGTTTCCCACAAGTGTCAGAGAAGGAGCAGCTGGCTTATCAGCTTGCTCATCAAATATGGAACAGAATGGGAAAAAGGAGGAATGAGGCTTAAAAGATGTCCACAAACATAAAAAATGGAATCCGACTCTTTACTACACCTTTTATATTAGGAAGATCAGGAAAAGACTCTGATAAAGAGACATTTTAGCAGAGACCTGAAAGAAATGAAAGTGAGCCATGAAGTTATTTGGAGAAACATCTCTCCTGGCAGATTTAAAAGTGCACAGGCAGGAGGAGATTTAGTATGTTGTTGAAACAAGAAGGAGGTTGTTTTGAACAAAATATGATCACCATCACCTGACTCTGCAGCTAACACCTAGTGCATGCTCTAAGAAGCAGTTTGTTGATGCTATAGGTATTTACAGTCATATGTTAATGCCATATTCACTTTAAAATTAGAAATGTGATAGGGCTCCTGGCTGGTTTGGTTGGTAGAGCATGTAACTCTTGATCTTGGAGTTGTAAGTTCGAGCCCCATGTTGGGTGTACAGATTACTTGAAAAAATAAAATCTTAAAAAAATATAACAAGTATGCCTAATAATCAACTATTGGAGGTTCTAGCCAGGAAAAGGAAGCAAGAAATAATTATAACTGAAAAGGAAGAAAAACACAATTTTTTGGCAGAAAACATGACTGATTCTTTGAAAACCCAAGAGAAATTATAGTGAAATTACTAAACTGAATTTAAGAAGATTCCAAAATCTAAATCAATGTATAATAATGAGTTGCATTTCTTCATACCAGTAATAAATTGTTAAAAATGTAAACCTTAAAAAGATATCAATTACAATGTTATCAAAAGTACATAGCAGGGACGCATAACTGCGTAAATAGCTCAGTGGTTGAGCATCTGCCTTTGGCTCAGGGCATGATCCTAGAGTCGCAGGATGGAGTCCCACATCAGGATCGGTGCATGGAGCCTGCTTCTCCCTCTGCCTATGTCTCTGCCTCTGTGTGTGTGTGTGTGTGTGTCTTTCATGAATAAACAAAAAAAAATTTTTTTTTAAAGTACATAGCAATATTTTCATTTAACAAAGATTATAGGGGCAGCCCCGGTGGCTCAGCGGTTTAGCGCCACCTTCAGCCCAGGGCCTCATCTTGGAGACCCAGGATGGAGTCCTATGTCGGGCTCCCTGCATGGAGCCTGCTTCTCCCTCTGCCTGTGTCTCTGCCTCTCTCTCTCTGTCTCTCACGAATAAATAAATAAAATCTTTATTAAAAAAAAAAGATTATATATAACCATCATCAGAAGCATTTCTTGTCTAATGTATAAATTCAAGTCCACACCAGTCTAATGCCAGTAGGGCTTTTCATAGAAGCAATGTATTCTAAAATAGATGGGATAGCAAAGGGCCAAGATAAAGATTTATCAAGACAATGAGGCCAGGAGTATTTGATAAATAGATATCAAAATTTATAAACTTATTAAAGTAAGAGTGTGGTTTTGGCACAGTGGGGGCAATCAAACCAGTAGAATAGAAAATCATTTCCAGTTTCTCTTGAAATCCTTTCATCCACTTTCATCTAATAACTTTATTGATCAGTAATTTTAAAGTTCTTGCCCGCCATCTCCAATGTTTTGAACATCCATGGATATATTCCTGTTGTCTTAGGTTTTGGTTATCAGTCAGTTGCCTGGCTTTTTACATATCTACAACTACTACTAGCATTATATTCTTGATATTGTGTGTTCCAGGTACCTTCTGATGGGGCTTCCACCTTTTGTTAGGTAGATAAAATGAGAGACTGATTAACTCAATGTAATCAGAGATTGAGCTGGGTTGGGGTAGGGTTGCATTTCAAGACTCAGTCCACCTCTATTTAGAGCCTGTTATTCTATGTCTTCTTTGGAGTTTTAATTGAGCCCCTAGCAGATCTCTGTCTCCTCCGCCCTGAAAGATGGTGAGGGGTTCATTTCTTCCGTTAGGAAGATTTGAGCTCCATGAACCCTCAGAATCTGACAAATGTTTTTCATAGAACACTTAACTTTTAAGCAGGATTTAGTCTCATATATCTGGGTCTGCAGAATATTTCACTGTTTATATCTAGATCTTTAACTCAGCTGGACTTTTTATCTATGGTGTGAGGGGAATGTAACGGGATTATTGCACTAGGCTTTGTTCCTCCCTTTATCCACACCCCTTTCTCTGTAATTCTGCAGTTCCTGCAACTGAAAAGGTTGAGAGTGTTCCTTCTCCCATCCTTGACTTTTAGGTTTGGCCATGGTCAAGCATATGTTAGACATGTAAAGCTTCCCTCTTGTACCTTTTGCCATCCCCATAAGAACATACCCTGACCAGACTGCTAGCCCAAGAACAATGAGAAACACATGATACAGAGTTATCTGAATGATCTGTAGCCTTAGATCTTGAAGTAGAATCCACCAGCTGAGCCCAGCCTAAATTCTGATTCTTGGGTGTGTGCCCTAACCCAGATGAGATAGCAGATGCCAGGGCCAAAGTGCAGAAGTATGAGCACCTTAAGAAATACAGTGAAAACACTTAGCATGATGATGAGCTCAAATAGACCCAATGATAAAGATTAATCAAATTTTAAAGTGTTAAAATCTTTTACAAACTTATGCATAAAGAATACAGTGGTTCTCAGGATCCCTGGGTGGCGCAGCAGTTTGGTGCCTGCCTTTGGCCCAGGGCACAATTCTGGAGACCCGGGATCGAATCCCACATCGGGCTCCCGGTGCATGGAGCCTGCTTCTCCCTCTGCCTATGTCTCTGCCTCTCTCTCTCTCTCTCTCTGTGTGTGACTATCATAAAGAAAAAAAAATACAGTGGTTCTCAAAAATGATTGTGCAAAAGAATTGCTGTTGGGCTTGCCAAAAATAGGTCCCTCTATTGAAAATTCACATTCCCAACACACACACACACATTGTTTTGGTAGAGGCTGACACCAGCACAATCCTTTTTCCTACTAAATACCTAAAGAAAGTAATTAAAAGCTTAAATATTACATTGGTCAGTATAAAACTTGAAAAGATTCATGATAGGTGTGAGGCCACAGATGGTCAGGAAAGAATTCTTGAGGCACGCCTGGGTGGCTCAGTTGGCTAAGCATCTGACTCCTGATTTTGCTCAGGTCATGGACTCAGGGGCTTGAGATCTAGCCCTGGTGAGAGTCCATGCTCAGCACAGAATCTGCTTAAGATTCTCTCCCTCTCTCTGCCCGTCCCCCTTCACTTGCACACACACACTCTCTCTCTCTAAAAAGCAAAAACAAATACTTGAGACATTTTCTGTGCAAAAAGGTGCTTTTGTTATAGCAGGAGGACAGGGCCTGTGGGCAGAAATACCTGCACCTATGCTGTGTGAAGCTGGTGGTTCTAAGCTTAGTGCTCAAGGGGAGGAGGTGTGCAGGGAATATTAGATCATAAATGTCTTCTTCAAGTTTCTACTTGTAAAACTACTTTTGCCAGATTTCCCTGGTGCTTATCAATCAGCTTGATATTAACTATGAGTGAAACGTAAAGGCAGTCAACAGGACCCTTTCAGAATGTAGGAGCCAGCATCTATTTGATGCTCACAGAGCTATGGAGGCTGTTAAGTCAGCGTCCCAGCCTGAAGGTGAAACTTTTTGTTTCTATCTCTCATCAACGATAAATTCTATACGTAATTCCTTAAATTAGAGTTTTGTAATATAAAATAACGTATCCTCCTCTGTGAAATTAAGACCAATAACATCCTTTCAGGGACTCGGACTGAAACTATTTCCCTGCTTCCTAATCTTTTAAAGTATGACTTATTCTCAGTTACTCAGGCATGAAATACAAACTACGCCCCTATTACCCGCCAGTGTCTATTATGCTTGCCGGAGATCGTCGCTGTCCGGTTCACCACTAGCGGGAACTCGTAATAAACCAATTCTGCACTACAATTTTAAGTAGTGATAAGCACGATCTACTGTTTTCCTCGAATTCCGTCCTTATTTTATGACTCTTCAGGCATGTTTCTTTAGCGGTACATCCTCCGATCTCAGCATCCCCAGAGGGACTCATCCGCGGCCTTTTCTCTACTTGGCTTTGGCCTTCCCGGCTTTGCACCCTGCACCCGGCGAGCACACTGGACAGAGAGACGGACAGTACGGACCGGCCAATCCACGCCCTGAGCGTGGGTCCCGGAGGCGCTCCTCCCGCCCCCGCCGCAGGCCACGCCCGCCGCAGGCCACGCCCCCCGCAGGCCCGGAAGTCTTTTCCGCCGCTGCGCGGGGAGAGCCGGAAACGCTCCTCCGGAAGCCGGGAGCGCCGGCCCTGCAGGGCGGGGAGCTCCGGGGCCTTCTGGGAAAGTCGCGAGGCCCTCGGCTTTGTCTCCCGCCGCACCGCGGCGTGGGAATCCGGGGTCCGCGGAGGCGCCTCTGCTCCGCGCCTCGGGCTTCCGCCGCCGCCAGCATGTCTGGGGTCCGCGCCGTGCGCATCAGCATCGAGTCGGCCTGCGAGAAGCAGGTCCAGGAGGTGGGCCTGGATGGCACCGAGACGTACCTGCAGCCGCTGTCCATGTCGCAGAACCTGGCGCGCCTGGCCCAGCGGATCGACTTCAGCCAGGGTTCGGGCTCCGAGGAGGAGGAGGCGGCGGGCGCCGACGGCGACGCGCAGGACTGGGCGGGCGGCGGCTCCAGCGCGGACCAGGACGACGAGGAAGGTGAGGCCCGAGTGTGCGGCCGCTGCGGGCGGCGGCGGGTCCGGGCGCCCGCCCGGGAGGTGCGGGACGTGAGCGAATTCTGGACACACCCGTGCCCGCCCCGGGGGCTTTGTACGGCTGGACAGTTGGGGCGCTGCCCGCCTCTTGATACTCCTGCACGGTTCTGCAGTTGAGGCCTTGGAGACACCGCCACTGATGGAGTGTCCGGGTCTGTAATGGGGCCCGCTCGGTTAAGAGCCCTGCGGTTCCTGTCGCTGCCCTGCCGCTTAGTGTCGAGGTGCTTTGCTTCCTTCTGCAGTTGGAGGATGCTAACAACACCTACGGAGAAGAGAGGTCTGTATTGAGTGGAATACGAGGCAAGGGCTAACAGGTAGGCGGGGTCGAGCCGGTAGGTCGAGGTTAGCGTTTGGTTTTTATTAGAACATCTGAGGGGCACCTGGGTGGTTCGTGGTTGAGCGTCTGCCTTCGGCTCAGGGCGTGACCCTGGGGTCCTGGGGTCCTGGGATCGAGTCCCGCATCAGGCTCCTCGCCCGGAACCTGCTTCTCCCTCTGCCTGTGTCTCTGCCCCTTCTCTGTGTCTCGCATGAATAAATAAATTAAAAAAAAATTTTTTTAAAGGACAACTGAACATTTTGGAAGGATTTTAAGTAGACAGATGATTGTTAAAAAGATTACTGGATTCTACGTAGCAAATGGGTTACAGGGAAAACAAAACAGAAGGGAGGTTGGTTAGCAGAGAATAGTAGAAAAAGTATGAGTGGGGTTTGGATTCTCGTTATGGTCAGGGATTAAAAAATACAATTCTGTGTTTGGCTATGTGCAACAGACCGCCTGTAAGTAGGAATTTAAAGATGGCATTTCGAGCCACTGGTGTTAGGACAGCCGGGGGTCCATTTGGAAGTAAAAAGTAAATACTGTCCCATACTTCACACTCGGATTACCTCCACAAGGATTGAAACACAAATGAAGAAAATAAAAGAAAAATTGGAAGCAAGTTATAGAACTTTGGGAGCAGAAAAGACCTTAAGCAAGATAGGGAGCACAGAAATTATAAAGCCAAAGAGAGATTAATGAGTGACATAACATTTTAAAGTAATAATGGAAAAAGGTGCCACAAAGTAAGAAAATAAATGAGAGACTGGAAAGTTTTTGCAGCATATAGGGCACACAATGGTTGTTATCTCTGACATTCAAAGATTCCCTGCAAACTGGGGGGGAAAAAGACAACTCACTGAAAAATAGCCCAAAGGTATAAACAGCTCACAGAAAAAGACTTCAGATCTTACTAGTAGGGAGAGGCAAATTAAAACATTAAAACACTATTCTCGTGCATAACGTTAGCAGCGACTTAAAAGACCTAGTATCCAGTGTTGGGAATGTGAATTGGAAAAACCTTTTGGAAGATGGCTTAGCAGTTCACGATGTGTCAAAACTGTTAAATGTGCATCTCCTTTGACCCACTAAATCACAGCTAGGAATTTAACCTACAGAAAAAGTTGTACACGCACACAGATGTGTGTTTAGTTGTTTACCACTACTGGGGTTGAAACCAGCATACGTATCCATTACATTGGAATGGTTAAACTTACTGTACATCCATGCTCCAGAATACCAAACAGTGTTGAAAGAATGAAATAGAGCTATATGTGCTGGTGTGGAAGTATCTCTAGGACATAATAATTGGAGAAAAACACAAGTAATAGAAAATGGAAGGAAATATATGTAAGTGCATTGAAAAACATTTGGACATTTATGCCTCAACTGTTACTATTGATTACCTCTGAGGAGGGGAGAGAATTAGGGGTGGAGAATAAGGGAAAACTTTTACTTTTTTCCTCTCTCCCTTTGAACTCTCTATAGTGAGCATGTATTGGTGAAATTTAACAAAATGATTTAAAAGGTTGGAAGGGATGTTAGCATTGTTTAATATGTGAATACTGCCATTTATAGGTCATTTTTACTTTTGTACTTTAATGTATTTTGGAAGTTCTATTATTCAAGTTTTAAAAGCTAGAAGAAAAAGGTTATTTCAAAGGCTTGCATAAATCTTAAAAAATACTGAAATACCTTCCTATAATGTTGGAATGGAATGTTAGATTTAACCGTGTTTATTTTGCCATTGTAGGAGTGCTAACTTAAATATTAAGAGAGATTCAAGAAAAGGTGGACGGAATGGGATAAAACAGGAAACTATTTGAAATAAAGTCATTGTTTCTTCTTTCAGTACTTAATATCATTTAAATGAGATTTCTGTCTTCTAGTCAGTGTAACTCATACCTGTGAATTTCTTTTTTTCTTTCTCTTTTTAGGATTGGTGAAATTTCAACCTTCCCTTTGGCCTTGGGACTCAGTGAGGAACAATTTGAGAAGTGCCCTAACAGAGATGTGTGTTCTCTACGATGTCCTCAGTATTGTGAGGGATAAAAAATTTATGACTCTTGATCCCGTCTCTCAGGATGCACTTCCTCCAAAACAGGTATGTGTGGGCTTCAGTTGAATAATGGTACCATTTTATGAAGTCCCAGGACCACCTCTCAGGATGTGTGCCTATTGTCTCCTTTTCCTTTCATGCAAAATTAAGTCCAGATGAAGATTTAAAGACTAAACCGGTTTAAAACAGCATCTCCTTTATCATTTTATTAATGGCCTTGTGACCCTTGGAAGAGTTAAGTTTCATTAATAATGTAATAAAGTTTTCTAGATTTTTTTAAAGAGATTTATTTATTTGAGAGAGAGAGAGAGCAGGAGCATTGGGAGGAGCAGAGGGAGAGGGACAAGCAGACTCTGCTGAGTGCAGAGCCTGACATGGGGCCTCGATCTCGTGACCCTGAGATCACAACCTGAGCAGAAACTAAGAGCCAGCTGCCCAAGCGACTGAGCCCCAAGGCACCCCTAAAGTTTCTCAGAGCATAACAGATTTTTACGGCCTGGATCACTGATCTGTAGCACATTACACAAAAACGTGATGGTAAAATCGCTTTGGAGGCAGACTGACCTGGGTTCAGATCCTGTCTCTGCCCTCACTAGCCCTGGGTCCTTTAACAAGTGATTTTCTCAGAGCCTCGGTTTTCCCCTTCAACCTCTTTTTAGGGCCTGGTTAGAAAAGCTAGGCCAAATTATGGAAGCTACTGAAAGGTAGGTAAAATTGTTGAAGTTTGATGAAGGCCATGTTCGATTTTTGAATATTAGAAGACAAAAGGGAGAATGGATGAATTGGTGAATGAAGAGCCTGAAACTAGGGAGGCCACTTAGGCCAACATCAGCACTTAATCCTGATGCTTAAAACAAGCATCAGGTCAGTGACCAGGTTAGTGGCAAGGAGAGGAAGTAATGGTTGTTTTTACCCATTTGTAAGTGAAGTGAATTGAATATAATGACTCGTGGTAATAGTTTCAGAATCTAGAAATGTTATGCTGAAAGACTTCCTAGAGACCAGTCAGCCTGGTTCCTTTGTTTTACAGAGAGAAAGCTGAGGCCAAGAGAGATGTGTGACGTGTTCAGATGCAGTAAAGCCAGTGGTTAAAGAGCCAAGATGAGAACTCTAACAACACCTGATTCCTAGCCCACAGCCTTTATTACCTTCCTGTGCTCTTCCCACATGGGAGTCTTCAGGAGACTAATATGGTCAGAAGATTACTGTGACATTTTATGAAACTTGGTGATTTTGACTCACACAGTCAGAAGACTTTGTTTTATTAAACTTGGCTTTTTGGAAGTGTATCTGGTTACCACAGTACAGATTCGTGGTGATTATGGATATTTATGTATGTATGTATAACATATATAGTATGATTTTTCATTAGTTTTTAAAAAATCAGCCTTCGGTGAAGTGCATCAATTTTAATGCTGAAAAAAAAAAAATTTAATGCTGTGTGGCTTTAGTCTTTATTCCAAAGGCACATTAGTAGCTTGTCACAATAGAAAATAATTTTACAACTCTACTCATTGGGGTCACTTATTTATTCCAGAAATCAAGTATTATGTGCCAGGCATTGTTCTAGGGTCTGTAGACATAGTAGGTTTTACCATCATGTGGATGACATTCTAGCAGGGATTACAGACTTCCATGAGAAGTCTGAGTGCCACAAAAGGGTATACACGTGGATGGGGGTGGGCATTCGCACAATTTGACAGGAGAATCCCATCTAAGCTGGGCAGAGTTGGTATAAGTTCTGATCTGTAGTCCAGTGTGGTGTTTGTGGTTTGGCATAAGTTTGAGTGGACCAGAGAAATAGGTTATTAAGGTTGTTATTTTTCAAAAACCAATGTAATCTGCTTTTCTTTAATTTCTCAATTTTCTCTTGAGTAGGTATCTTAAGAGAATGTTGAAATCACTTAAAATTACAGAACTACACGCTTGTTTTTGACAGAATCCTCAGACACTGCAGTTGATTTCTAAAAAGAAGTCACTCGCTGGAGCAGCGCAGATCCTGCTAAAAGGGGCAGAAAGACTGACCAAATCAGTTACTGAAAACCAAGAAAATAAGCTGCAAAGAGACTTCAACTCTGAGCTTTTGCGATTACGGCAACATTGGAAACTCAGAAAAGTGGGGGATAAAATTCTCGGAGATCTGAGCTACAGAAGTGCAGGTATAGATCACTTTAAAAAACTATGCTTTAAAACTATAATTTGTCAAAACTATAGGATTGATCGAAATGTTATATATTCTGTAGTGTGTTGCTTCTTAGTTACACGTTACATTTTGAAGTTTTAATTTCTGTGCACAAAACTTGGTAAGCTAAAATTACTTTTATTATAGCCTTAAATAAATATATTTACATAATTGAACCTAAACTATTTATATAGGTGCCTTTAGGTATAATTAGCAGAATGTTTATTTTTATACGGATTTTTTTCCCCAAATTTTTATTTAGATTCTAGTTAGTTAACATACAGTGCAATATTGGTCTCAGGAGTAGAATTCAGTGATTTCATCACTTACATACAACACCTAGCACTCATCACAACAAATGCCCTCTTTTATCCCTATCACCATTTAGCCCATCCCCCACCCGCTTCCCTCATCAGTCCATCAATCCTCCATTCAGAATCTGTTATGGTTTGTTTCTCTTTGTTTCCATCATCCTGTATATTCATCTGTTTTGTTTCTTAAATCCTCATATGAGTGAAATTCTGTGGTATTTGTCTTTCTCTGACCAGCTTATTTTGCTTAACGTAATGCACTCTAGTTCCACAAGTGGTTGCAAATGGCAAGATTTCATTCTTTTTGATGGCTGAATAATATTCTATTCACACACACCCACGTGCGCACGCCTGCACCATATCTTCTTTATGCATTCATTAGTTGGTAGACATTTGGGCTCTCTTCGTAGTTTGGCTATTCTTGATAATGCTGCTATAAACGTCATGGTGCATGTACCTTTTCAAATCTGTATTTTTGTACCCTTTCGGTAAATACCTAGCAGTGCAATTGCTAGATTATAGGGTAGCTCTATTTTTAACTTTTTGAGGAACCTCCATATTGTTTTCCAGACTAGCTGTACCAGTTTTCATTCCCACCAATACTGCAAGAGGGTTCTTTTCTCCACATCTTCACTAACATCTGTTGTTCCCTTTGTTGTTAATTTTAGCCATCCTGACAGGTGTGAGGTGGTATCTCATCATGGTTTTGATTTGCATTTCCATGATGATAAGTGATGGTGAACATTTTTTCCTGTCACTTCGCCATATGGATGTCTTCTTTGGAAAAATGCCTATTCATGTCTTTTGCCCATTTCTTAACGGGATTTATTTTTTGTGTGTTGAGTTTGATAAGTTCTTTATAAATTTTGGAAACTAACTGTTTATCAGATATGTCATTTGCAAGTATCTTCTCATATTACATGGGTTGCCTTCTAGTTTTGTTGATTGTTTCCTTCGTGGTGCAGGAGTTTTTCATCTTGATGAAGTTCCAATAGTTCATTTTTGCTTTTGTTGAAGAGCAGTAATGGTGAGAGTGGACATCCCTGTCTTGTTCCTGATGGTAGTGGAAAATCTCTCAGTTTTTCCCTATTGCAGGTGATAGTAGTTGTGGGTCTTTTGTATATGGCTTTTATGACACTGAGGTATGTTCCATCTATTTCTGAGGGTTTTTATCAAGAATGAATGCCTCATTCTGTCAAATGCTTTTTCTGCATTTTTTTTAAAAGATTTTATTTATTCATAAAAGACAGAGAAAGAGAGGCAGAGACACAGGCAGAGAGAGAAGCAGGCTCCATGCAGGGAGCCTGACGTGGGACTCGATCCCAGGACTCCAAGATCATGCCCTGGGCTGAAGGCAGATGCTTAACCACTGAGCCACCCGCGCGCGTCCCTTTTTCTGCATTTCTAATGTGGTGTATCATTTCAATTGATTTGCAAATATTGAACCACCCCTGCAGCCCAGAATAAATCCCATTTGATCATGGTGAATAATGATACATTTAGCAGAAGGTTTAAAGAATGAGTTTATAGATTTACACACCCAGAACCATACTTGACATTTAGTCTCAATCAGGGGCTTATCTGTAACCCTTAAAAACTAAGCATAAAAGGAAAAAAAGAAACATTTTCATTCTCCCTCATTCTTTTTTCTCCCTTAAGTCATCTAAGCTGTTTTTACATCCTAGGTGAAGAGAGAAGGCTGTGAAAACACTGCCGCCTTTTTTTTTCCATTCAACCAAGGCTGCAGGAATAGATTGTGTTGACATATGCCAAAATTTGATGATCTTGAATTCGCATCTTTTTGTATAAATTCTATGTTGTTGATCTGTAATAGGTTTCTGGAGATTATCATGGTAATATCTTGTAAACTGCTAAGGTATATTCAGGAGGAGCTACACTGTAAAAGTTTACAAGTTTCACAGCTCAGTAGAGTAAAAGTTTTGAATGTCAAAGGATGAGGCAAGGAGTCCTGATTGTGATCATTGTGATAACAGTAGTAGAGTGATACTTTAAAAGGACTCATTTGCCAAAGTAAGCCATCATTGTCCCACAGTTAATAGCAGGCAGGTTTAAATCAATACTGAAGCCCCCGTCTCCACATTGATGTGAATTGAGGAATTCTGAACTTTGACGGTAATATCCCACTACAAAGATGAATTCAGATGGCAAACTTTTTTCTTTTTTTAACATTTAATGGGTGGTCTGTAGAAGTAGTGCTTTCTGGCTCTGGACATTTTAAGTTCTTTTCAACAAGTAGTTATATGGAGGTACTTTACCCACTTTCCCTTTATGGGACTATTACTTATGATTATAAAGGACTTGATTACATTCTGTTGTTTGTTTGTTTGTTTGTTTTTAAAGATTATATTGGGCAGCCCCCGTGGCGCAGCAGTTTGGCTCCGCCTGCGGCCCTGGGTGTGATCCTGGAGATCCAGGATCGAGTCCCGCGTCAGGTTCCCTGCATGGAGCCTGCTTCTCCCTCTGCCTGTGTCTCTTCCTTCCTCTCTCTCTCTCTCTCTCTCTCTCTCTCTCTCTCTGTCTCTGTGTGTGTGTGTCTCAATAAATAAATTTTAAAAAATAAAAATTGTATTTATTCATGAGAGATGCACAGAGAGAGGCAGAGACACAGGCAGAGAAAGAAGCAGGCTCCTCATAGGGAGCCCAATGAGGGACTTGATCCCAGGACCCCGAGATCATGCCCTGGGCTGAAGGCAGGCACTCAACCGCTGAGCCACTTAGGCGTCCCTACATTCTGTTTTAATTGCAAGATCTTGAACATCTTCCTATGTTACAAAACAGCAGGTACATATAACCACCTGCTCTTCACATCATTCAGCAGCCCAGAACAACTTTCTTACACAGAAAAGTATCACATAACAATCTAGGAACTAGTTGAAAAAAAGGCGATATTTTGTTCTTCTGGCTGGATTCAGAACACTTCATTTGCAACCTTATTACAGAGGCTTAGCTCCAGAAGTGTTTAATTGCTAAGGCATAAATCTGAGGAAGTACTTTCTAGAAGTACATCCATTTTATCAGTTTTATCAGCCAAATCCCATTAGAATAAAACAGTTTGATGGCCCATGAAGTTCATAGTATAAGTTCATGGTATAATGATACCATTAGTCTTTTTTTTTTTTTTTTTGAGGTTAACAAAACTTTATTTCTGCCTCCTTTCTTCCCTTTGCTTACTCCCCCCACCCCTTTCCCCCAAAACACATTTTTGGTGGGGTTTAATTTATGATTCAGTGATAAAATTTTCAGTGAAATATTATTATACACTTAATGTATGTTAAAATAATGTGTTAACTGGTTCCTGTGTTTAATACCCGATTAGGATCTCTCTTTCCCCATCATGGTACATTTGAAGTAATAAAGAATACAGATATCGATCTGGATAAGAAGATACCTGAAGATTACTGTCCCCTTGATGTTCAAATTCCTAGTGATTTAGAAGGGTCTGCCTATATCAAGGTATTTGTCAAATATTTAAAATACTTAATTTCTTATTACTTAGCCCAGAAGCTAATTTGCTAACACTTTTTCATGTTTTTATTGTCTCGTAGGTTTCAATACAAAAACAGGCTCCAGACATAGGTGATCTGGGCACAGTCAACCTCTTCAAACGACCTTTTCCCAAATCCAAACCAGGTGTTGTGGTTATGCTCTATCCTATAGCTTCTGGTTCTGTCTGAGTTTACACTCCCAAGTAAAACTGATGATAAATGTAGAGAGGAAAATAGGTACTTTGGAGTAAGAACATTTGGAAATTTATTATTTATAATCTGTTAACATTAATGGACACCCATGCAGTTTTTGTTTTGTTTTTTTAAGATTGAACATCTTCACTAATTTTCTCTGTGTAAAAAAAAAAGAAAATTTTTGTATTTTAGAAAGGATATGCTCTAATGTAGTATTTTCTGAACTTTTCATTATACGAATTCAGATTGCGATTTAAGCCAGTTCTTGCATAATATATTTAGACAATTGATACATCCAAATATTCCCTTTCTTTCAGGTTCCCCACATTGGCAGACAAAATTAGAAGCAGCACAAAATGTTCTCTTGTGTAAAGAAATTTTTGCCCAGCTCTCCCGAGAAGCTGTTCAAATTAAGTCACAGATCCCTCACATTGTGGTGAAAAACCAGATTATCTCTCAACCCTTCCCAAGTAAGAGCAACCAGCCCTTTTGAGTTTATAAGTAGGACTTTGTGGTTTGGGGAACAGGAAAGGGGGTAACTATGTATTTGGCTGTGTAGGGGGAACAGTAAGAGCAAAGAGGTGGCATTCTATCCATAATGGTAGCTCATAAAGCATGCAGAACAAACCACATTGCTAATTCTATTCTGTGTCCTAAATGGTGTGACTCTTGGATTTTGAACAGTATATATTAAACATTTGTACTAGCAGTGCTCTTATTCAGCAACAGTAGTTTCAGGTGTCTATGCTAACATTTGTAGAAGATTTTCAGGGATCTGTCTTACTGTCTAAATGAGATGTCAGTCAGACAGTGATTATTCAGTACCCATAAAATTCCTAACTTTGGAGGCATTGGGACTTTAATTATATTACTCAAGAGCAGTAGTTAGGGGCAACCCCAGTGGCTCAGCGGTTTAGTGCCGCCTTCAGCGCAGGGTGTGATTCTGGAGACCCGGGATCGAGTCCCACGTTGGGCTCCCTGCATGGAGCCCGCTTCTCCCTCTCTCCCTCTCTCTCTCTCTCTCTCTCTCTCTCTCTCTCCCTGTCTCATGAATAAATAAATCTTAAAAAAAAAAACAAACAGTAGTTAGCTGTGCATTTGTTTTTTATATAAGTTCTGAGACATACCTTCTTGGGTCTTGTCAAAAGAATGGGTTTTTAGAAGTGAAAAATTGCATCCTGGTTTTCATGGCAGCAAGGAAGAGAGTATCTGTCTTCTGAACGTCAGTAAGACCAGATACCAACTCTGTGTTTGTTTTTCTCAAAAACAGAGTTGGGTTTTGTTTTTTTTTAAATTTCAAGGCAAGAAGAAACTAAATATACAGCTTCTGTTCACCTGTCTTTGACTACAGCTGAAGGTGAACAGCCACATTGTAGGTCAATAGAATTTGAAGTGTTAAAATACATAGTAGTTTACTCACAAATAGTCATTTTGGCCTGGAAATGTTAATCATGAAGCCTGATCTTCAGGTTTAGAATAGATCTTTTGAGAATGGACTGTGATTATACTTTATGAAGACAATTGTGTTTTTCCATGTCTTAGGTTATTTGCATCTGTTTTACTCCTTTTTATAAATAGGCTTGCAGTTACTGATTTCTTTGTGCCATTCCTCAAATGATAAGAAATCCCAAAAATCTGCTACTGAGAAGCAAAGTCCAGAGGACCATCTTTATGTCTTAGAGCATAATTTGCATCTACTAATTAGAGAGGTAAAGACAGAAATGTTTCTTTTTGCATTGTGGTAAGGCTATTTGGTGCAGTGAATGTGCACAGATCCTTTCTGCAAAGTCCTCATTAGTCTCATGGTAATGACATTCACTGTCTGTGATGTGAGAGATCCTTGCTCAATGCTGGGGGAATACACAGATAATCAGATTTATCAGTCTCTGTCCCCAAGCGTAGCTTGTAGTGGTAGAAATATACCACAAGTTCTATATAGGCGTGTAAAAAAGCATGCAGGGTGCAGAGGGAAGAGTGATTCTGATAGTGTGATGGGGAAGATGTCTTGCCAGAGCCTGTGAATAGGATAGTCGTGTTATTTCAGGATGTATTCTACTTACAGGTTATCTAGTTCTGTGTTTCCAGAGAGCTGGTTCACAGTTTAGGCTAATTTCAAAAGAATCCCCTGAGAAACTTAATAGAAGTGTGTATTCCAGCCTCCCCTGCCTTTAATATATAAGTATTAGTTGTTTTAAAAGTTTTTTTTTTTAATTTGTAACTTTATGGTGACCGATATTAGCTAGACTTGTTACGAATCCTTTTACAATAAATACTAACATCAAATCATGTTATGTGCCTTAAAGTAATGTAAATTATATGTCAATTATACTTCAATTAAAAATTAATAAAAAATGGCTATTCTTGTTACAGTTTCATAAACAGACCTTGAGTTCCATCATGATGCCCCATCCAGCAAGCGCACCTTTTGGTCACAAGAGAATGAGACTTTCAGGTCCTCAAGCTTTTGATAAAAATGAGATTAATTCACTACAATCCAGTGAAGGGCTTCTGGAAAAAATAATTAAACAAGCAAAGCATATTTTCCTGAGGAGCAGGTAAGGATGAACAAAGTCACTGTTTTTCTTTGAAACTGCAGTCCTTTTTCCTTTATTGTTAAAATCATACATGCTCTTTTTGGCACACAGTAACTTTTTTCTGGGAGAAGGAGGGTGGCTGCAAGGTGAGCGTTTGTAGCTGGGGATGGTCTGTCAGGTTTGGGGAAGACTTAGCTCCAGGGCCCATGTGACTTTTCCAGATGGTTTTTAATGCTGGCTACAGTTTTGTTGTGTTTTTGTTGTTGTTGTTGTTTTAAAGATTTTATTTATTCATGAGAGAGACAGAGGCAGAGACATAGGCAGAGGGAGAAGCAGGCTCCATGCAGAGAGCCTGACGTGGGACTTGATCCCCGGGGCTCCAGGATCACATCCGGAACTGAAGGCAGAAACTCAACCGCTGAGCCACCCAGGCGTCCCCTGAGTACAGTTTTGAAAGACACCTGACTAGGAATATGCCCTAGGACTGCTCACCTTTGTCAGTGACCCATCCACCAGATACTTGCTCCTGAACTGATTTTAATCTTCTTTTGCAGTTTCCCAGTTTTTTGGCTGCCCCACATTTCAGTACTCTGGAAGGCACTTTCCTGTGTATTGACTTATCTAGCTCTTGTTCTCTGGTAGAGATGGTGGTAGCCCATTTTCAATGATGAGAGGTTGAAGTCTACAGACATGTGTAGCTTGCTCAAACAGGCTAACGAGTAGCAAGATCAGGATCTGTGCCCAGGTCTGTGTAGCTCTGAAGCTCATCTCACTTCTGTACACATTTACAAAAGAACTGTGCATGATTGGACCTCAGTGTATCTTTTTCAAAAGCTAGAAGTGCTCTTGATTTTATTATTGGTCCTTGGTGAAGAAGGCTGTTGGTAACTTCATTCAGAATTGTGCTTTGCTAGAACTTCAGACTTTCACGTATGGGCTCACTCTCCTATCGGTGATAGTTTTTGTGGTTTTTTGTTTTGTTTTGTTTTTTGTTTTAGTTTTTCCCTGGTAATACAAGTCATGGTTTTAATAGCACATTAGTTTATAGTCTTCAAGTGACAACTTAACTCTGAAGCTTTTAGTAAAATGAATTAGGAAGGCATGTTAGAGAAGACAGCGTGGTGCCTTTGGGGTAAAGAATGTGTCTAAGCCAGGGCTTAGTCATTTGCTAACTAACTTCGTTTTCATGTCTGTGGCCCTCCACCTTTTTCTCTTTCAATTAAGAATACAGGAGACTGGTCTTAGGATCAAGTTAAATAACATATGTTATGTTCCTTATAAACAATAAAATAGGGCAGGCCTGGGTGGCTCAGCAGTTTAGCGCCTTCAGCCCAGGGTATGATTCTGGAGACCCAGGATCAAGTCCCACGTCGAGCTCCCTTCATGGAACCTGCTTCTCTCTCGCCTGTGTCTCTGCCTCTCTCTCTCTCTTTCTGTATCTCATGAATAAATAAATAAAATCTTAAAAACAAAAAAACAATAAACAATAAAATATGATAGGTTACTGTTGTTACTTTCATTTGTGCATTTTAATTATAACCAAAAGGGGCATGAAAGTAGCTGTTTTTAGAACCATTACACATTTCAGAGTATTAGTTACAGTCTTGGAAGCAAAGCTTTTAAAATGTTCCCATTTTCACCCCATTATAAAGATAATGTTCCAGTGTATCAGCTTAATTCGTATAAATACCATGCACAGTAAGACCTACTATTAACATGCTTCTGTGTTTTGATATATGTGCGTTAGAGTGTGTATCTTTAAAAAAAAAATCTGCAATCATAAAATTTTATAGCCTGCTATCATTTAATCTTGTAAATCTTTTTCATCTTTTGTTAAAATGTTTTTCAGAGATACTTTACTAGCTATGTAATAACCCATTATGTGAATATTCTCTGATTTCTTTACCAATTCTTAATTGCCAGATACTTTATATTTCCAGTTTGTTGAAACATAATACTAAGATGAGCAGTCTCATATACATATCTATGTGCTGTAGGAATTTTTTTTTTTCTAGATTTTTTTTTTTCATGAGAGAGAGGCAGAGACATAGGCAAAGGGAGAAGCAGGCTCCTGCTGGAGCCTGATGTAAGACTCGATCCCAGGACCCCAGGATCATGACCTGAGGCAAAGTCAGACGCTCAACCACTGAGCCACCCAGGCATCCCCACTGTAGGGATTTTTGAAGCAGTCAAGGAAACAAATCACAGAAAAGGAAGAGAAAGTTAAGGGATCGAAAGAAACCAGTATTAGAGCAGAAGCATAAAAGAACATATCCCAAGCCCGTTTATGTAAGTGCCCCTTGTCCTCAGTGGCTGTTTGCATTTCTTCCTGCTTTTCCTTCTCTTTCCAGTCAAGTGCTAGAATCACGTAACTGGAAACCAAGAACCTCCAATAGTTGGTTGACTTTCATGATTTGTGCTTTGGTGCTGGGCAGTGGCTGTTAATTAGTGTGGATAAGATAAGGAAAGAAGGATTACTGGCTCTAGGGATACACTCCCAGGTTTTTGGCTGTGGAGTTAGACTGCCAGTTTTGTGCCCAGCTCCCAGCTGTATGACCTTAAGGAAATTACTAAGCATTGCTAGGCTGAAAAATAGGGATGAAGGTGGTATGTACTCGACAGGGTCATTAATGAGATGAAAAGATAGGACTCATCAAAGCACTGATTCCAGTCTTTGGTGCATAAAAAGGACTGGAATCATAACCTGTCATGTGTACATAGCATATTTATCTTTCTTGGAGTATAAGGTTTTTGTTGTGCAGAAACTCTGGCTTCTCAGGAAAAGGGTTTGTCATTCTGCGACTGTAATGGCCCTCAGCTGTGGGCATGTCGCATGTTACTAGGGACCAAGCACTGCCATCTGGGAGTGACTTGCATTCTTTTCAGAGCTGAGATTTGTCCCCTAAGCGTGCCCTTCTGATAAGGTTTCCTGAAAGAAAACAAACTGGAGTTCATAGGAAGGTGAGCACATATTGTAGTGTGGCCCTGAGCATCCTTGTGGTGGGCGCCCCAAGGAGGCTTTCATCGCCTCTGACCTCCTTTGACTTTTCTTTTTTTTTTTCTTTAAGGAAAAACTCTTTGCTTTTCAAATGTAGTACTTTTGAAAAGTAGTCCTCTCATTTTCACATAACTATAACACTGATAAGTGGTTTATGAATATTTTATATGGTGACTTTTTAAAAATGTCAACCTCTCTTCTTTAAAAAAGGACTGCTGCGACCATTGACAGCTTAGCAAGTCGCATTGAGGACCCTCAGATACAGGCACACTGGTCGAATATTAACGATGTTTATGAGTCTAGTGTGAAGGTTTTAATCACATCACAAGGTTATGAACAGATATGCAAGTAAGTATCAAAAATAAGTTATTTAAAATGTTTAGTTGCTTTTTATATGTTGATTGCTGAGTGATTTCATTGAGATTTTTGGATTTTATGTGCTATGGTGGCATAACATTTCGGTAAATTGTATTAACTGTAGAGTATAAGAATAAGAGATCAGAATGTCTAGAATAATCTCTGTTAGGTAAATGTCACTCGTTTGAGTTGTGGTAAAAATTTTTTTTTTTTTTTTACCTGGTCATTGAAGGGGAAGCTGCCACACCTCAGAGTGATCTGCTTTAGATGTTGCCTAGAGGCTGTGGTGGTGAGTCTGGGGTATTTGTGAAGTGAATAGGGCTGTTTAGATTACAGCCTATATTCCATATATTGGCCTAAAACAGCCTCAGTTTTGTAGATTTTTCATGGTGTGAGGCTATACCTAGTTCGTGATTATGCCCTTAAAATGGGATGGAGAGGGAGGTGAAATGACTTTTGACCCCACCATTCACAGAGAAGCATTCTGTTTGATTTACATTCACAAATCACAAGCTGATATACAGAGAACGAATTGTTGGTTGCCAGAGGTGGTGGAGGTGGGGTGAGGGTCAGAGACAGAATGGGTAAAGGTGTTCAAAAAGTACAAACTTCTAGTTATAACATACAAGTTCTGGGATGCAGTGTACAACACAGTGACTATAGTTAAGAATACTATGTTGTATATTTGAAAGTACCAAAAGAGTAGGTCTTAAAAGTTCTTATCACAAGAAGAAAAGAAAAATGGGGAAGCGTGTGAGGTGATAGGGGTCAACTGAACATACTGTGATGGTCATTTCACAATATATATGATAAATCACAATATATATAAATCATTATGATATTCATGTACCTTAAGCTAATCAATGATATATATCAGTTACATCTCAATAAAACGGGGGGCGGGGCGTGGTAAACAAAGTTAGTAAAATTAGGAAGTAGCCATGAATGGCATTTTTTTGCCTCCATCTGAGCCTCTTGGAAATTTGACAATTGGCATGATACAGTTTTAGTGTCCTTCCCCAGGTCAGTCTGAGAGAACCACTAGCAAACATTTATCAAGGTCCATGAGTACCTGTTATTTTTCAAACTTCAGTGTTTATTTTAGGCAGACTAACTAGCTGCAGTGGTCTCTCTAGTGAGCAAAACACACCAGAAACAAAATCACTACTACCCTTAGGTGTAGGGGGGTATAATACCCTTAAATCGCTCTTTTTTTTTTTTTTTTTTTTTTTTAAGATTTTATTTTTTTATTCATGAGAGACACAGAGAGAGGCACAAACATAGGCAGAGGGAGAAGCAGGCTCCCTGCGGGGAGCCTGATGTGGGACTCAATCCCCGGACTCCAGGATCATGCCCTGGGCCAAAGGCAGACGCTCAACCACTGAGCCACTCAGGCATCCCAAATTGTTCTAATATCAAGGCTTTAATTCACTGTTTTTTAAAAATGAAAAATAGTCAATGAGCATGATTTAAAAGATGGGACAAAGAATACACAATGGAAATAAGTCTGGAAAAGATGGTGGGTAAAGGTGGATTATGGTTTTCTTCCCCTATACCTAAAGAAATAATTGGGGTGATTTGGGGCATGGTGGGAGAGTAGCTGTTGAGTAAAATAAAACAAGTTTGGCATGCATTTTAACCGTTACAGCTGGGTGATGGGGCCATTGGCTTTCATTATATTAACTTTCGTGTATACTACTGTTTATATAGAGTCGTATAGTACTATATACTTTGTGTTTTAAAATTTCCATAATAAAATGTTAAGAGAGTGAGCACAAAGGAGTGGAAAAGGAAAGAATCATCAGTTTTGAGTTATTTACATTTAGGACTAAGACCAAACAAATGTGAGATTATGGCTATAGGACCCAGTGGTTCTAAACTTCTGTGAAGAAGAGTTAGTGATAATGTGGTCTTGACAGCATCAGGAGGGAAAGAAAGTCCTAGAACGCCCCTTTCTTCATCTTTTATAGCTGGGGTCAACTTACTCTCCTTAAAGTTGAAAGTAATTCTCTTGGAACTTCTCAGGAGTAATCACATTTCTTTTTTTCTTTTTTTAATTTGAGAGAACATGAGCCATGGGGTGGGGGTGGGGCACAGAAGGGGCAGAGGAGAGGGAGAAGACTAACCCACTGAGTGAGGAGCCTGATGCAGGGCTCTGAGATCATGACCTGATCCAAAGTCAGGCACTTAATGGACTTGAGCCACCCAGGCACCCCCAGAAGCAAGCACTTAAAATATTTTTCTATGCCTTCTTCCAGGAAAGTCTACATTTACAAGCATATATATCCTGCTTTTTTCCTACAATATTGTGTGCTTTAAAACATTGAGATATAACTTGATGGGATGAGCACTGGGTGGTATACTATGTGTTGGCAAATTGAATTTAAATTTAAAAGATGTAAAAAATAAATTAAAAAATAAAATAAAATATTGAGACATAATTCACATAACCAAAAATTCAATATTTTAAAGTATGTAGTTGAGGGGTGCCTGGCTGATGTAGTCAGTAGAGCATATGACTTTTTTTTTTTTTTAAAGATTTATTTATTCATGAGAAACACACACACACAGAGAGAGAGAGAGAGAGGCAGAGACACAGGCAGAGGGAGAAGCAGGCTCCATGCAAGGAGCCTGATGTGGGACTTAATCCTCGGTCTCCAGGATCATACCCTGGGCTGCAAGCGGCACTAAACCGCTGTGCCACCGGGGCTGCCCGAGTATATGACTCTTAAACTCTAAATCTCAGGGGCATGAATTCAAGCCCCATGTTAGGTGTGGAGCCTACTTAAAAAAAATAAAAAACATTTTACAGTTCAATGGTTTTGAGTATATTCCTTATGTTATATAACTGTCATCACTATCTAATTCCAGAACATTTCCATTGTCCCAAAAAGAAACCCTATACCTATCAACAGTCATTTCCAATTTGTGTGTGGGGGTGTTTTAGTAGTATTGGTGAATACTACTAAATACTCCTTATCACTATATCAGATTTACTTCATTCTTTAAGCTTTATTGTTTTTCATTATATGTACCATGAGGTTTTTTTTAATATTTTATTTACTCATGAGACACACACAGAGAGGGAGAGAGAGAGCGCGTGCGAGAGAGAGCCAGAGACACAGGCAGAGGGAGAAGCCTCTGCAGGGAGCCTGACATGGGACTTGATCCCGGGTCTCCAGGATCATGCCCTGGGCCAAAGGCAGGCGCTAAACCACTGAGCAACCCAGGGATCCCTGACCATGACTTCTAATCAGCCTTTTGCTTCTGAAAATTTTAGTTGGATAACAGCACAACAACTTTTGCATGTTTAGGTATATCTGTAGGGTGAAGTCCTACAAGTGTAATTGCTGGGTCAAAAGATAAGGACCTTTAAAATTTTTATTAATGTTACCAAATTGCTTTTCAGAGTGGCTGCCACAACTATGCTCCTACCAATAGTAATCAGAATTTTTAAAATTTGGTTAAGTTTATGAGTTTTGTCTTTTGAAGCTTCTGAATTCTGTGGTTTTCTTTGAAAGAAATGTATAAACTTTTACTGTGTCAAAATTATAATTTTATAGGGATAATTGCCAAAGTGTTTTATCCCTAAATGTTCACTGTAAAGTCTAAAAAACAGGTACTCTCAAATGTGGAAAAATAAGCATTGTTCATCTAGGAATTTCACATTTCTTGTACATGTCATATACTAATGCTAAAAATTTGTGATTGGTTTGGAAGAATGTCATTGTCATGTTATTTTATGGGTTTCTTTGTTTGATGTAAGCCAAGTTAATATAGTACCTCTTCTGACTTGTTTGCTGATTATATCAAGAGAGGCCATAGAATTAACAAAAGGCTTTTCCTTTTTTTTTTTTTTTTTTTTTTGCTTTTCCCTTTCTGTATGAGAATTTGCTCCTTGGTTAATTCTCTAGCTGTTGTCCCCTAGTAACCTGAGAAGAAAGGATGCCATCTAGGTTACTAGGCAACATTACTTTTCACAAAAATGATCCCAAACTGGTAAAATAGATCTGGACTGGAAGAGATTAAAAATGCCTGACAGAGATGCTTTTCGATTTCCCCAGATGAGGTGACTTCTGAAACTGGGCAGTATTTTTTGTGGAGCCCCAGGAAACTGTGCCTTTGGAGTTGTTATGAGAACATGTGGCTCCTACAGGGAATGAGGTTTCTAAGTCAGGGTGGGCCCCATATGTGCCCAGCATAGATCTCCTCTCACTGCAACAAAGGTGGAAGGACTGCCAGAGAAGAGGAGCAGTGGACGATGGTTGGCTGGCAGGCTGTGCTTCTCCTACATCTTTCTAAGCAGACCAGAGCTCAGTGGCCCAGGGGAGGCTGTGGGATTCTGAGGGGTATGTTGACCCTAAGAAGACTCCTTTCCCCCTCAGGTGTTTGCACAGGTTCTCAAAATTAGTATTTTCTGTGTCTTTGATGTTAAGGTTTAATGTTTGTGGCTCAGTATAAGGTAATTTTGAACATTTCTGATTTTTAGTATGTGTGTCTATAAAGGTCCATTCAGCTGCAGTTAAATGTCGGAATTGAGCAGATCCGAGTGGTACACAGAGATGGAAGAGTGATTGCATTGTCTCATCAGGAGCAGGAGCTCCAGGATTTCCTTCTGTCCCAGGTAAGAGTTATGGATGGCAAGTCCTGAGTCCCTGCTGTTCATCACTGTTTAAAGAACAGAGTTCAAGTATATTAAATTTATAAAAAGAAAGCCAGTTTTTTTCTGCCATTTATCTAATATCTACATTTTACAGCCTCTGGGTTAATTGAAAAATGTTGATAAACTATCCTAGATTTATTTCCAGTTAGTTTAAGATGAAGGACCAGCTCTGAGATTACAAACTTCCTCTCATGTTAGCCAAAGTGTACAACCCCTTTGGGACCACATAAAAGTGAAGAAGTATTAACCCCAGAAAACCAGAGAAGTGGAGATCAGATACAAAAATATAATGACCATTCTCCATGATAAGTGTACTATTTTACTTAAGCCCTACGAAAGAGTTCTTCAGTATTCAGGGGCAGCATGGAAGGTACTGGGTTCTAGTCCCAGCTCCACCACAAATTTGCTTTGCAACAGCAGACAAACTTTTGGACCTTTCTTTCCTGATCTAAAAAATGAAGAAGAGTATTTTTCCTACATTCTTCATGGAGTTGTGATGATCTAATGAAAAACTGAGTTGTGGGAGAAAGGGGGTAAGTTCAGAAATGCTAATAATACACCTTTCACAACATATACCTGTATATTTCACATAAAATTAAAAAAAAAAATACTGATGCCCTCCATCCTAAAAGCAGTAATCTTTTATACTGATTTGCTTCTTTGGCGTCACGTAAATAAAATGCATTTGTGAGGTTTGGCAGCTCTTGGTTGGTTACACCTAAAAGGACTTTGGTCACCCTAAGCATGAAAATATATTGGAAATATATTGGAAGGGTAGAATCAATGGGAAGGCTCGCAAGTGGGCAGCGATCAAAGGAAGCCTCCTGGTGAGAACCACAGCCAGGACAACGCCACTATTGCCATCCTGACCCTACTGCCTTCATCACTGGGGGCAGACTGCACTCCACATTGCCCCAGTGTATCATTCAGGATTGTAACAGGAGCTAGGGGGCACGCTCAGTCATTTCACTAAGGATTTACAAAAGTGTGGGTGTAGGTGAACACCAGGGAAAGCTTGGTAACCTAATGCTAGTCATAACCAGGTAACCAGGCCTGGGGGACTCAGTGGTCAGCAGTCCTAAGCCAAAGAGATAAGAGGAGGGCTTATGGGTACCCTGAAGGAGAGTCATGTGGAACACGCCACTTTGAGAAAACCAAACCTTCTGTCACAGGATACAACCTCACAGGGGAGGGGCAGCAGGGGAATAAATGCCTCGACCTTACTCCCATTATCTGAACCCCACCCAAAGCCCACTAATGTAACCATATGGGTGATCCTCCCTGGGCAGAGAAGGGTGGCGAGTAGATTTGAAGGGGAAACTGCAAGATAATCACACCCTGCTACTTTTGATGCTGCTCCACATGCTGTGATCCAGGTAGGAGTCACCAGTCAGCCAACTCTAGATCCTGTTCCTGCGGTCACGCTGCCGATGGGCCTGGAGAATGAGTATCAGGCTCTTCTAGTCTCCACAGTGGAAGGCGGGATCCTCCCCACAGTAGTCACGGAGGAAGATTCCTGTACTAGGCAGTGAGCACCCCAACAAGAGTTTCCAGGCCTGCCATCAAGTTGCTGCAAAGTCAGTCTCCATGGTAGTTGTGCATAAAGTTTCCTTTTTCATTCACAGATGTCACAGCATCAGGTGCATGCAGTTCAGCAGCTCGCCAAGGTTATGGGCTGGCAGGTGCTCAGCTTCAGTAACCATGTGGGACTTGGGCCCATAGAGAGCATCGGCAATGCGTCTGCCATCACGGTGGCTTCCCCGAGTGGCGACTATGCTATTTCAGGTACTGGCTGCTGCTTTGAATGGGAGGAGACCTTTGGGAGTCTGGCCTTAGTCGTCACCTGTACTAGTTAGACGTGTACTTCAGAGTAATTTCTCTCTGCAGCGAGTTCATATAGGAGTTTGAGCATTTATTTGATCACAGTCCTTATTCAGGCAACAGATTATTACTTCTCTTTCTGGTGATGATAAAAAATGTTTTGCTTGGTGACACATTCTCCCAAGAGCTCTGAAAACTGCCATCAGCATTGTTACTCCTGCAGTTCAAAATCTTTGATGGATAAATGCTTTGGGAAAAATGTACAGCTGCAAATAGGCAAGAGTCACATCTGATCCTAAAGATCCATCTGATGTAAAGGGATGGAATAGAGAGGAGAGATGATTTTTAAGCACCCACAATGAGTAGGGCACTTGAGTAAACAGACACATTATCTAGTAGAAAATTATGTGTGGAGTATTTGCAGGTTTAGTGTGGTCTTTTCAAATACCTGCTCTGTAAATACTTGAAAGAGTAATTTGAAAATTTTCCCCTACAGAATCACAGCTTGTGAATATGCAGGCTTGATCATTGCTAGGTCCTTATCCATAAGAGTTTCAAAATACCCATTTCTTCTTTCTGAGTTATGAAGCCTCGTTAAAACCTGAAGTTCTTTTTTTATTATTTTTTAGATTTTATTTATTTATTTATTCATGAGAGACACAGAAAGAGAGAGTCAGAGACACAGGCAGAGGAGAAGTAGGCTCCCTATGGGGAGCCCAACATGCAACTTGATCCTGGGTCTTCAGGATCACGCCGTGAGCTGGAGGTGGTGCCAAACTGCTGAGCCACCTGGGCTGCCCAAAACCTGAGGTTCTTAATTCAGAATAATCTTGCCTTCATCTCTCCTAGTACTGATTCTGAATATTTGGGTTTCCTTATATATTGAGTGTGTATCAGATGTTTTAGAAAGAAATCAATTGGTTTTCTGAAAACACATAGGACATTTGACTTTCCTAAGCCAGAATTCATCTTGCTGTATTTTTATGGTACAAACAGTAATTCATGAATATTTATACCAACCTAGTCTATTATAAAAAGTCTTTTGGGGTTTTGGGGGGGCTGGGTGACAAGCACTTTTAAATGAGATTTCAAGTTGGTAGAAAATTGTGGGACCTTTGTTTTCTAGTTTGGAAATTGTGTTATTTTTGTTTTGTTCCACAGTTCGTAACGGCCCTGAAAGTGGCAGCAAGATCATGGTTCAGTTTCCCCGTAACCAGTGTAAAGATCTTCCCAAAAGTGATGTTTTACAAGATAGCAAATGGAATCATCTTCGTGGACCATTCAAAGAAGTTCAGTGGAATAAAATGGAAGGTCGAAACTTTGTTTATAAAATGGAGCTGCTTATGTCTGCACTTAGCCCTTGCCTGCTATGATTTTTGTTTCCAAAACAGTTTCTAGATTATTTTTTTCCAGAGAATTTTCCGGAAATGGACTTGCAAAGATGAACTTTAAGCACAAGGAGAAATTTTCCAAAGGAGTATTGTTTTTAAAAAAAATAATGAGCAAATGTTTACCTGGCATTTTGAAACCTTTCACTTTATAAGTGACAAGTGCTTTGAAATGCAGAGGCTTATGTACAGATATATATGGTGTGGGAAGACACAAAGCAACTTTTTTTATGCAATTAACTTGAAATGTTACTAATTTATGGGTTTGAATTCAACTTTTTAAATATTCCTTTGATGTTGACATCAAATAAAGTGTATGGTTAAAAATTCCAGATACTCTCTGAACTCTTAGCAACCTAAATGAATGGTCTTTAATCAACTTGTCTCATTTCACTATTTGTTAAAAAGATTGCGTAAGAATATTTAAGTACTCTTGTGACTCAGCAATCCTGCAGGCCTGCACTCACTGTAAGCAGCCAACCAGTTCCGCAGAAGGTAACAGACCACATGCCTGCAGGCGGGCCCATCCTCCCCTCTCTACCAGAGAGCTTGCACTGGTCTTAGCAAATCAGGTACCTCTTCCTCCAGTTGCTTAACGTGTGCTCTCAGGAGGTACTTGAGAGCTTCCTAGAAGGTGCCAGCAGAAGGTATAGAGGGCAAAACGAATCTTTAGGGTTCCCTTGGGTCCCTTTTTAGTGTATTCCCTCACTTGAATGATCTCCGCCCATGATGACTGGATGTGCTCACACTTTGCCCCACCTACCCCTGCAATTCTTGGAGCCTCCAGCCAGGAACCCTGGATTCTTCTTCCAGTGAGAGTCTCGTCCTGTCTTACTTATTCCATTATCTTTCTTTTCTTTTATCTGTGTTTCTTCTCCAAGGGGAAACGGATTGGTGGATTGAGGATATTTTGCAAATAACATGTTTGAATTTCCTGGAAATAGTCCCCAGTCCTAAAGTGTGTCCGAGGAACTTCCCTTATATAGGTCTTTTGGAACCACTGTAAATAATACATAAGTAGTGTTTTCCTTATGAGGAAGGCTTTCAGTTTTTTAAAGGATACCCTTTTAATCATTTATAAGATGACTATGAGGTAACTTTAAAAGGTTTCTGTATTTCTCACCTTTTCTTTTAAAAGAAAAATGGAGCTTGTAAGCCACAAAATACTGTAACATCTTTGTGTTCTTGCTTTTTTATCTCCCTCTGATCAAGATACTGCATCTTTCTATCCATGGAAATTTTTCAAAAATTGGTATGACTCTAAATTATAAATCTTTTCATGGTGGCCCACACAAGTTGCCTTAGCTAATTATCCTAAGCTCATCTGTACAGCTCTACTCCCACGAGGAGCCTTACGTGATATTTGAAGGCTCACACTCTAATAACAATGAATCTTGGGACTTTTGCCAGAGGACTGCTTTGTGTTTTTAATTTCTATCCACTGTAGATTGATACTTCAGTAAACATAATAAAAATGAATTAGAAAAATTAAATTTTAGAGAGATAAAAAATAAAATCTGCCTCCTTTTATTATAATAGACATAAGATGGCTCTCAAATAGAGAACTTTCTGAATGCTTTGTCATGTCTCTTGTCATGGCCAGTACAACAGGACAGCACTGGAGCAGAGAGCACACGCACAGATCTAACCACCTGTTCGCATAAGCTTCAGCTGGGGAAAGTGGGGACAGCTTAAGACTGACATGATCTTCAGGTCTTCCTATCCCCATTACTTTGAATCACTGGGTAGTGAATAAGCCATCACCTAGTATGGAAACAGGTAAAGGTGGCAGAGGGATAGGAAATGGCAGCTCAGCCACTGTGCCAACAGCTCCTGTGCCTTGTATTGATTTGCATTTTCCTGTCTAATGTTGCAACCCCAAATGACCTGGTGTTGGAAAGATGTGCTGCAAAACCTGGGAGGCCAATTGGAGAAAACTAATTAGGCCCTCACCCAGTGTTCACAGGCTGGCGAGAGCTGTGTTCAGATGTTGGCTCTCCCTCTGCTTAGCTGTATCTGTTCGGCAAGGCTATCCTCTCTGAACCTGTTACCCTCTGTGTACAATGACAACAAGGAGGCCCATGCTCAGCTCTGGTGGTTCAGAGGTCTCAGTCTGTTTATGGTAATGGGGGTGAAATTCTAAAGTGCTGTACAGATCGGAAACGTCAAGTGACTGTTTTCTAAAAGTCAAGCCTTTTAGATTTCAGTAAGTGGTTAAGACGCCAGCTTTATTTTTGTTTATCAGTAGGAGAAAGCTTTTTAGAATGTCCTGCATTGTTCAGATTTACAGATTATAAAGACAGCTCATCTGTGGCCATGAAGATTTTCATTTTCTCCAGCTCATTTTGAAAGCCATGCTCTGTGGCTGATCTATTTCTACACCTTTGTTCTCTTGCACTCCCTACTCTAGTTCCTAGCTGCCTTATGTACTTGGGGCCAAAGGCTCTTTGACTCTCATGTCGGGATGGGAACAGATGTAATAGTTCACCCCTGAAAAACCCTGTGTCCAAAATAGCAAGCACCATGACACGAGTGCTGCTCAGACTTTGTCACTGACCAGAGCTTGGTGTTTGTTCTAAAGTTTGTGGTTTCCTAGCTACAAGTCTACTTCTGGAAATTCATCCCGTGGGCATACTTGACAAAGCACAGATTCACAAAGATTGCTGTGTAAGGACTGTTGAGGATCTTACTTTGTAGACGTGAAAAATTGAGACCAATCTGAATATCCAAAAGAGGAGTACTAGATTACTGGTACAGGAGCCCCAAATACCGGCACTCATTTTCACTTGCCTAAAAGTTGAATTCAAAAGGCCAATGAGTTTTTCTCTCGATATTCTGGCACCCTTGATTAGGAACCAGGAAAACTTCCATATTATATACTGTATTTGTTTCCCTATTTACTGATTATAAAACATTTGTTCTAGAACAGACTATATTTGGCTTGAAATGATGGATGAGAGAGAAGTTTGAGGTAAAAAAGTAGCATATATGAAACAGGGTAGAGCCCAGAAATAAACTCACACTTGCATGATCAATTAACCTATGACAAAGGCAGCAAGAGTATATGGGGAAAAGACGGTCTTTTCAATAAATTGTCTTTCTTAAAGGATACACAAAATGAACTCAAATGGATTAAAGATATAAATGTGAGACCTGAAACCATAAAACTGAAAACATAGGCCATAATCTCTTGGATGTCAGCCTTAGCAACATTTCTGGATATGTCTCTTCAGGCAATGGAAACAAAAGCAAAAATAAACTATTGGGGCTTCATCAAAATAAAAAGCTGCAAAGCAAAGGAAATGATCAACAAAACAAATGCAGCCTGCTAAAGATATTTGCAAATGATAGAGACAATAAGGGGTTAATATCCAAAATATATGAAGAATTGATAAATATCCACACCAAAAACAAAACACCTGGCTAAAAAATGGGCAGAGGCTCTGAATAGTCATTTTTCCAAACAAGAAAAACAGATGGACAATAGTCACATGAAAGGATACTCATTACTGATCATCAGGAATGCAAATCAAAACCACAATGAGATAGCGCCTCATACCAGTGAGAATGGCTAAAATAAAGATAAGAACCAAAGTGTTGGGCGAATGTGGAGAAAAAGGAGCCCTCATGCACTGCTGGTGGGAATGCAAACTGGTGCAGCCACTGTGGAAAACATATGGGGGTTCCTCAAAAAATTAAAAACAAACACCATGTGATCCAGTAATTCCCCTGCTTGGATATTTACGAAAAGGAAGTAAAAAGATATGTACCCCTGTGTTTACTGCAGCACTCTTTACAACAGCCAAGGTATGGAGGCAGCCCAAGTGTTCAATAGATGAATGGATAAAGATGTAGTATATATACACAATGGAATATTAGCCATAAAAAAGAATGAGATCTTGGCATTTGTGACAACACAGATGGACCTAGAAGGTATAATGCTAGGTGAATTAAGTCAGAGAAAGAGAAATACCATAGGATTTCACTTATATGTATGTGGAATCTAAACTCAAAGGAACAAACAGAAACAAACTCTTAAGTACAGAGAACAAACTAGTGGTTGCCAGAGGGGAGGTGGGTCGGGGATGGGTGAAATAGATAAAGGGGATTAAAAGGTACACACTTCAAATTATAAAGTAAATCACAGAGATTTACACAAATTATGCACACAATACATACATACACAAAAATTTACATACACAAAAAATACACAAAATTTACACAAATTATGAAGTAAATGTGATTTACTTCAAATTATAAAGTAAATCACAGAGAGTACAACATAGGGAATACAGTCAATATTGGAGTAACGTTACAAGGGGACTATCCTTCCTGGAGTGAGCAGTAATATACAGAATTGTTGTATCAGTGTTGGACACCTGAAACTAACATAACATTACATGTTGATTATACTTCAACTAAAAAACCAATGCTTTCTGAAGTTAAAAATGTACACTTCTCTTAAAGTCTTGGCTATATTTATTTATGTGATTTAAAAAAAGATTAAGGGCAGCCTGGGTGGCTCAGCGGTTTAGCGCTGCCTTCAGCTCAGGCCATGATCCTGGGGACCCGGGATCGAGTCCCACATCGGACTCCCTGCTTCTCCCTGTGTCTCTGCCTCTCTCTCTCTCTCTGTCTCAATAAATAAATAAAAATCTTTTTAAAAAGTGTATAATACATTCATTTGATTAGTAAAATATTCTTGCAAACCATGAGAGGCCTAAAGGAAAAGAGCATTTTAGGGCCAGAGCCACCTACAGAGTCACCAATCTGTTGCATCAAAGGAATTCAACGTACCTGTGTGTCTGCTTCATAAGGTCAAATCTACATCTAAACCTTTAGATTTTACATGAACAATGTGCTTTCCCCCTCCCCAAAACGGCCTCTGATAAGCTTTACAATAAAACCCACCAACATGGGACACCTGGGTGGCTCAGTGGTTGAGTGTCTGCCTTCTGATCAGGTCGTGATCCCAGGGTCCCGGAATCAAGTCCCGCATCAGGCTTCTCGCGTTTCAGAGAGAGCCTGTTTCTCCCTCTGCCTGTGTCTCTGCTTCTCTCTCTGTCTCTCATGAATAAATAAGTAAAATATTTAGAAAATAAATAAAATAAACCCCACCAATATTATAAAACATTGACTCTGAAGTCCTGAAAGAGGGAAGGATTGCAAGGAACAGAGCTGAATATAGTTAACAAGACAAAGCTACCCTGGTCAAAGGAACAAGTCTGCCCTTCACGGGAGATTGCTGTCAAAGAAAGATGTATTGTTGTACATGTCATTTGGAAGAAAAGTAATTTTTCATTGAATGACTGTAATTTATCCATGTTAGGGATTGCACTGTGCAGGCAGTAAGAATGAAGTTTCAGGAAGGAGGGAGAACTTTACTTTTGACTTTATATACAGACTCCAGTATCATTTTTTTTTTTAAGATTTTATTTATTTATTCTGGAGACACACAGAGAGAGAGAGAGGCAGAGACACGGGCAGAGGGAGAAGCAGGCTCCATGCAGGGAGCCCGATGTGGGACTCGATCCCAGGTCTCCAGGATTACTCCATGGGCCGAAGGCAAGTGCCAAACCGCTGAGCCACCTGGGCTGCCCTCATTTGATTTTTTTAAAATAAGATTTATTCATTTGAAAGAAGGAAAGAAGAAAGAAAGAGAAAGAAAGAAAGAGAAAGAAGAAAGAAAGAAAGAAAGAAAGAAAGAAAGAAAGAAAGAAAGAAAAGAAAGAAAGAAAGAAAAAGAAAGAAGAAAGAAAGAAAGAAAGAAAGAAAGAAAGAAAGAAAGAGAAAGAAGAAAGAAAGAAAGGAAGGAAGGAAGAAGAAAGAAAGAAAGAAAGAAAGAAAGAAAGAAAGAAAGAAAGGAAGAAAGAAAGAAAGAAAGAACAAGGTGGGGGGACAGAGGGACAAGCAAACTCGTGATGAGCACAGAGCCTGATATCATGACCTGAGTCCAAATCAAGAAAGGGTCTGACACTTCACCGACGGAGCCACTCAGGTGTCCCAATATCAATTTTAAAGAAAGATCTCTCAGGACACCTGGGCAGCTCCGTGGATTAAGCCTCTGCCTTCAGGTCATGATCCCAGGGTCCTGGGATAGAGCCCCGTGTGGGGCTCCCTGCTCAGTGGGGAGCCTGCTTCTCCCTCTGCCTTTCCCCCTGCTTGTGCTCTTGCTCTCTCGCAAATGAGTAAGTTCTTATTAAAAAAAATAAAAAAGCATTTCTCACCTCTGCAATGAAACCAAGCCAAAACACCCACCCAAGTTTTAAAGGAAGGGCAGTGGAAGTTAAGCACAGAGCATGTCGCCAGGGCTGGAAAGGTGCCACCGCCAAGGGAAGCTGTGTTGTGGACAGATGGGCCACCAGTAGCTACAGGGCTGCCCCTGCTCCCTAGACCCGAGGTGCCTCCTGTGTCCCCACCAGCGGCCTAAGACACCTGGGCTGGGATATGAAACCGATGACAGGAGAGGGTTCCCCCTCCCCCAGGCCCTGCGGTCTCCCAGCAGGCATCTGCCACACACCCATCACCTGGTTATCCCGAGGGAGCCTGGAGTGAGCCCACGGGGGTATGCCCCCCACCCCCTGCACAGCCTTCCTCCCTCCTTCCCTACCCAGGACACCGTGAAATGAGAAAGGACAGTAAATACCTTTTTAATTTCTTAGACTGCAATCTGAGAGGACGTTCTGTCCTGCACCTTACACACTGTTGAACGAGGGGGAACAACGGGCGCATCTTTATTTCAGCCCTTCCCAGAAGCAGAAAGGACCCAATTGAATTACGATTAATATTCTGGAAGCAAAAATTTTGAAATCGTCTTCCGGGAAGACACAGGGCTGAATGATGGGCTGATTAGTGGTCGTTTTTCAGGACTGCAGAAGAATGTTTATAGTTAGAATCAATATTATTATTCCCTTGTCATTTAAAAAATGTGCCAGACACACGGCGGTGGCTGAGGGTTTTGCTTCTGCCCACAGCTGATGGAAACCTCACCCAGGGCCCCCCAGGGCCTGCCGGGACTGGGCTCACACACAAAGGACCAGGGCTTTATTTCCAGGCTTTATTTCATTCTTTAATTTTGTTCACAGCTTAAAACATAACTTACAGCTTAACATTTCCAGTGGTCAACCTCTAGAATTTGGTATTTTCTTTTTTGAAAAACAACAACAACAAAAAAATCCTTCAGGCTCAGGAATCAAATACTTCCCAAGACAATGTTCAGAATGGAGGAGCTTTAAAAGTGCAAATAAAGAAATGGAAAGCTGGGGGAGCAACTTTTCGTGAGTTTTGGGGGGCAGTTTATTTTACATTTGGGTTTGTCAATGGAAGCCTCTCACTGGGTATGCTTTTCCATTTCTTTTTCTTTTTCAAGATTTTATTTTTAAGTAAGCTCTACACCCAACATGGGGCTGGAACTAAGAATCCTGAGATCAAGAGTCACATCTCTACCTCCTGAGCCAGCCAGGTGCCCCTCCATTTCTCCTTTTATTCTGAAGATAACCACACCTGACTTCTGACAAGCTGAGAAGTTCTGGAAAGCAGGAAGTGTGACAGAGGACACAGAGATGCCAGCAGCTGCCCAAATCCAAATCGGTTTCCCACTGATGGGCCTTCTGTGTGAAAGAGGAGAAAAAAACTAATCAGATTATCCTTGACTCTCTTTTTGTTTTGCTACTCCCACCCCACTTCTTCACGGCATTGGGGACTGGTACAAGAAACCTGTCCCAGCCCAGAGCCTGGGGAAAGGACCCAGGTGTGCACAGGAGGTGGCCTGAGAGTGAGAACCTTCTGTGGCAGGTGCTCAAGCTACAAATCAGTTGTGTGGACCAACTGCTCTCTTGCCTTTTGAATCGAGTAGTGCCTTTAGAGTCCTTCTGGAAGATCGAAGAGCTCCTGTCTGACTACTCCAAAAGATCTCTTCTGGTAACCGTGAATTTAGAGAACGGCTTCTTACCCAACTTCTCCATGCAAATTCTTATTTGCCACATGGGAAGTAAAACAGATGTAGACATTGAAGACTTAAGGAAAAGAGAAGGGAATGTTCTAGCTCTCCTTCACATCCACATGGGTGAATTTGCAGGTGACATAGCTCCTGACCTCAGCCTTCACTGTAACCAGGATGGTACTTCTGCTCTGTAGCTAACAGTGTTACAGAGAGAAAAGATAATGGAACATAAATTCATGCTACTTTAGAGCTTGCCAAATGCAAGGCGGGATGGAGACACTTTCAAGTAAACACAGTGGCCAACAAGCTGAGGATGAGAGCCAAGGCCAGTTGTGATCCAGTCCCTCATTTCAGCTGGAGCCCCAAGACCCCAGAGCATTTTATGGGTGGGGAGCACTCAGTAGAGTGCTTACTGCTTTCCAGATCCTTGAAGAATCCTCATGCTTTCCTCCAATTGTTCGGTGGGCTGTCTGGACACTGTGGGCTGCACGGATACCCTGACCCTGAGGTAGGTGAGTGCCAAGCGTTCCTCAGCCCACTCGGGAGAGCGCGAGGGCCCGACTTGACACAAAGTGTTGGTGACTGAGGAGCAGCGGTCTGAGGCCCCAGCTCATTTGCCAGTCACACCACCCGGTGCAGGCTGACTCTCACACAGGCACCATGACCCGGCTGGGTGGGAAGCCATCTGGACCCCAGTCTCCGCCCACTGAGGACAAGAACATCTGTTTTTCTCACACCAGCCTAAGTTGGGGCTACAGGAGAGAGAAATCCAGTGAATGTTGGAAAGGTTATTTTCTCCCTATTCCTGCTTCTAGGGCCGACTCCTCGGGAACAGGCGAAGCGCCTTCTCCCTAAAGCGTCAGCCCAGGACCTGGGCCTGCTCGGACCACCTCACCAGGGCCTGGCAGCCTCCCGGGCTCTCCCTCTGTGCGGCAGGCACATCCTCTAGCTTCTCACAGTAGCTCCCACAGCAGAGCGGACAAGAGCACGGGCGGCCAGGCCGGGCTGGCTGCGCACTCGGCGGGGACGTGCGGCCTGGGCCACCCTGGCGTGGGTGCCCAGCAAGCAGCCAGGCCGGCGCCAGGCCCTCCATGCGGGGGGCAGGAGGCTCGGAGGGTGCACGGGACGCCTTGGCTCCTTTGGCTGGAAAATGCTATTTTCCCTGTGAGGTAGGAACGTAAGTGGGCGCAGCCGTGGCTAACACTCGACGTCCTGTAGCTCGATTTCCTCCGTTGCGCTCTCTGCAAAGCAAATACAAGTGGCTCAGCCGCGGATGGGCCGCACGTGGTTTCTGGGGGGGACAAGGATGCCCCGCACCCCTCCGGCCGTGAGCGTGAGGCCGGCTTATCAGGGGGCCCAGAGAACTACCTGTGAGTTTGTGGCGTCTCTTCCGCTGGAACTTATATGCGCACTTATTACAGACCCACATGAGGCTGATGAGCAGCGCGGCCACGGCGGCCAGGAAGGCCAGGAAGACGGCGACGAAGTGCAGGTCTTCATAGAGGATCTCTGCGGGCGGGAAGGGGACGGTCAGGCCTCTTCTTGGCATGGGGTGTCTCTCCCACAGCCTGGCCATGCCGAGGGTGCCCGGCCCCGTCTTACCCGACACGTGCAGCACGATGGTGCCCAACTGGCTGCCCCCCAGGCGCTCTGTCACCGTGATGACGTAGTAGCCAGAATCTCTCACGCTCACGCTGAAGAGCTGGATGGAACCGTTGTCGAAGGTGCAAAGCCTGTCCTGGTGGCTCCGGGAGATGTTGGCCTGAGTCCCCGGCCGCCACTCCACGAGCTTCTGGGCTCCCCAGCTGGATGTGTACTTCCACTCGATGGTGGGGACCCCATGGCAGGAGTAGTCCACCGACAGCAGGATGTCTTCCTCCACCGTGGCATTGATGGCGGCCTGGGGGATGTACAGGGACACACCCTGACCTGCGGGATGGAGTCCAGACGTGGGGCAACGTACAGATGAGCTGACAGGGCAGTGGACTTCCGGGATGTGTTAATTAATTTAGCAAATATTTGCTGAGCGCCTCTTACGGGCCAGCCTGTCTTCTAGGTTCTGGTGCCGAGGCCACAGTGGTGAATGTTATAGACTGGATGTCTGCATCCCGTGGCCCTGAAATCCCTAAGTTGAAGCCGCAACCTCTAGGGTGACTGTCTTTGAAGATGCAGCCTCCAAAGAGGGAGTTGAGGGTCAATGGGATCATAAGGGTGGGGCCCGGCTCCAATAGGATTAGTGTCTTTTTAAGAAGAGACACTGGAGAGATCTCTTTCTCTCTCATTTCTCCACAGGGATACAAGAGCGAATTGAGAGAAAGTACACTGAGAGGTTGTGGTGAGAAGGTGGCTGGTCTACAAGCCAGGAAGAGAGCTCTCACCAGAAATTGAACTGTGCTAGAACTTTGATCTAGGAATTTCCGGCCTCTGGAACTGCAGGAAAGTAAACTTCTGGTGCCTCAGCCCCACGGGCTGTGGGATTTTGCTATGGTCTAAGACCATGAACAAGACATGAGGTTCTTGTATCCTGGATGAACGGGAGGCTCCCTGGAGCTCCATCCTATGAGGGAGACATGCAAGGGTGCACTAAACCAGCAAGATCATTTCAGATCGTGCCAAGCGCTTGGAAGACAATACAACGGGACGGGGCACCAGTGACCGGTGAGGGTGAAGATGGCACACGGCCTTCGAACAGGCAGGGAGGACCTCGTGCGGAAAATGACATTTGAATGGAGACCCGGAGGACGGGCAGGCGGCTGTGGAGACTGGAGGAGGGAGTGAGCACAAAGGCTGCGAGGTGAGGCCGAGTGCTGGGCTCCTTGAGGGACAGAAAGCAGGCCAGCATGCTGGAAGGCGAGCCCTGGGGAGAGACGGGATGAGGCTGGACAGCTGGCAGGACACAGGCCGCGACGGGAGGGTTAGGGGCAGGGTTTCACTCAAGGCAGCTGGGAGCCACCGAGGACTTAAGCGGGAGGAGGCACTCTCCATTAGGCTTGAGAATGTCTGCTGTGGAGAACGTTCTCGGGCTGAGGAGACGAGAGCAGAAGCAGGAAGGGCCATCAGGTGGCTGCGACAGGGGAAGCTGTGTATTTGGAAACAGGAAGGACAAAACATGCTAACGACCTAGATGTGGGCGTGAGTGAGGCCAAGGCACCAAGCAGAGCTTTCTCTGCGAGTGTGCGGATGTGCAGTAGTGCCCGCCGTTGACCAAGGTTATGTATATATGCCGTTGTGCACGTATTAAGCAAACACCACGCATAGGCCCCATGCCAACCACTTGATATGCATTGTCCCACTAAGGTCCCACACACAACCTACCACAGTTCCATCAAGCATAGAGCAAGCCTTGTTGTCAACAGGACTAACTAGCTTGTCAAAGTTCATTCTGCAAGGCAAACAGCCACATAAGGGCTGCTCGCTCCAAAGCTCACATATTTGACCTCTAGGTTCATGTCAGTAGTCAGTGGTTGGCAGTGGAGAGCACAGAACGTGACAGGTGCCCCCACACCCAGAGAGACTGGTCAGAGCTGGCTGGACCCTGGATAATGAGCAGGGCAGGGCCTACACTTGGAGCCCATCCCCTGATTTCCATGTCCACTTCCGGTTCGGCCCCCTCAATCTTTGAGTGCCCAGTTGCCCCGAGCCCCTGCTGTGTGGCTCCGGGTAGCCACACCTGTTACTTTCTCGCTGTCCTCTCCCATCTCATCCCCAGCACAATCCATCAGTATTCTTCTAAGGCTCTTGGCTAGGTGACTGGAAATAATCTGATAAACGTCATGCTGAAAAATTGGGAAGTAATAATGGTTTTCAAGAGTTACAACTGCCAAGTAACAGAAATACAGTTTTTCCCCAACTCTGTATTTTAAAACATGTTAAATTCAGAGAGAAGTTGAAAGGCAAGTACCATTAACATGTACCCTCTCCTTAATTCACTAGTTAGGACCATTCTGCCATATTTGCATTCTCTCTCTCAGAAAACAGAAGTCAAATTCTAGATCAGCCCACAGAGGGCAGGAGGTATATATTTTCTTCATCTTTGTGTCCCCTAACAATTCCTCACATGTAGTGATTGGTTAAGTGTTTGTTGAGTGAATAAAAAAGTGAGTGACAAAATATTTATAACAAGAAGGGTGAGCTTTCCTGATAGAAACATTGTGCTCATTTTTCAGAGCCCTTCAGCAACGTCTAAAAAGTAACACACATATAATTTAGCCCAGACTTTATGTGCCGGTTACTATAATATATACTTATTGTACTTACCAATCCTTCCCTAATGTTTTACATAAGTCAGCAACATGCCCATGTAGCAAGGAAATGGAAAAGATGGGACTTAAATGCAGCTGATTCAAAGCCCTGTGTTTTTCCCTAAAGACACCAGCAAAAAATTAGAAATAATAAATGAATTCAGTAAAGTTGCAGAATATATGGTATATAGAACTGTCGTATTTCTATGTACTATAATGAGGTAGCACAAACAGAAGTTCAGAAAATATTCCATTTACAATTGCACTAAAAATAATAAAATACCTAGGAATAAATTTAATCAGGGAGGTAAAAGACCCCAATGAAGAAATCAAAGAGGAAATAAAACAAATAAACACAAATAAAAACACAAATAAAACACATACACACAAATAAAAACACAAGCCAAAATCTGGGACACAGCCAAAGCAGTTCTAAGTGGGGAGTTTATAACAATGTAGGCCTACCTCAAGAAACAAGAAAAATCTCAAACAATCTAACCATACATATAAAGGAGTTAGAAACAGAAGAACAAAGGCCAAAGCTCGTAGAAGGAAGAAAGTAAGATTAGAGCAGAAATAGAAACTGGAAAAAAAAAAAGAAAGAAACAATAAATGAAACCAAGAGCTGTTACTTGGAAAAGATAAACCAAACTGATAACCCTTTGGCCAGACTCATTAAGAAGAAAAAAAAGAGAGAGAGAGAAAGGAAAAATACAGCAAAACCAAAACCAAAACAAAACAAAACCCTCCCAAAAAAAACCAACAAAATAAAAAAAAAAAGGAGGAAGGAGTCAAATCAGAAATGAAGTAGCAATAACAACTAACACCACAGAAATACAAAGAATTATGAGAATAATAAATATGAAAACTTATATGCCAACAAATTGGACAACATAGAAGAAATGGATAAATTCCTAGAAACATATACACTCTTTCACAAATGAATCAGGAGGAAATGGAAAATTTCTATTACTGATCAATTACTAGTAAAAAAAATTTAAATGGTAATCAAAAAACTTTCAACAAATAAAAGTCCAGGACCAGATGACTTCACAGGTGAACTCTAGGACATTTTTTTTCCCTAGTTTTCCTTCCTCTTCTATTTTTGGAATAATTCGAGAAGAATAGGTATTATGTCTTCCTTAAAGGAGTCCTAAAGGGGCGCGTGGGTGGTGCATTTGTTAAACATCTGCCTTTGGCTTAAGTCATAATCCCAGGGTCCTGAGGTCAAGCTCCACATCTGGGCCCCCGACTAAATGGGGCGTCTGCTTCTTCCTATCAAAATGCCAATAGCATTTTTCACAGAACTAGAACAGTTAATTCTAAAACTCACATGGAACTACAAAAGACCCTGAATAGCTAAAGCACTCTAGAAAGAGGAGCAAAGTAGAAGGTATCACAATCTCAGATTTCAAGATATACTACAAAAGTAATTAAAACAGTATGATATTGACAGAGAAAGACACAGATCAATGGAACGATACAAGGACCAGAAATAAACCCACATTATATGGTCAATTAACCAATGACAAATGAGGCAACATTATACAATGGGGAAAAGACGGTCTCTTCAATAAATGGTGTTGGGAAAAATGGACAATCACATGCAAAAGAATGAAACCGGATCTCTTTCTCACACACAAAATGTAACTGAAATGGGGCAGCCCAGGTGGCTCAGCGGTTTAGCGCTGCCTTCAGCCCAGGGCCTGATCCTGGACACCTGGGAGTCCCACGTCAGGCTCCTGCATGGAGCCTGCTTCTCCCTATGCCTGTGTCTCTGCCTATCTCTCTCTCTCTCTGTATCTCTCATGAATAAATACATAAAATCTTTAAAAAAAAATGCAACTGAAATGGATTAAAGACCTGTGAGGCCTGAAACCATAAAACTCCTTAAACAGAGGCAATAATCTCTTTGACATAAACCTTAGCAACATTTTTCTAGATATGTCTCCTCAGACACGGGAAGCAAAAGCAAAAATAAAGAATCAAGAGTACACCAAAATACAAAGGAAACCATTAACAATACAAAAAGGCAACCTATTGAAAATATTTGCAAATGGTACAGCCAATAAGAGGTTAATATCCAAAATACATTAAAAAAAAACTATAGAACACAACACCAAAACATCTTAAAAATGGGTGGCAGATGATCTGAATAGCTATTTTTTCCCAAGAAGACATCCGGGTGGCCAACAGACACATGAAAAGATGCTCAACATCACTCATCATCAGGAAATATCACCTCACACCTGTCAGAGTGGCTAAAATCAAAAAGTTAATAAGTGTCAGTGAGGATGTGGAGAAAAAGGAACCCTCATGCACTGTTGGTGGGAATGTGAATGAGTGCTACCATTGTGGAAAACAGTATGGAGGTTCCTCAAGAAAAGACAAACAAAACTGAAAACAGAACTACCATATGATCCAGTAATTCCATTGCTGGGTATTTACCTAAAGAAAACAAAAACACTAACTTGAAAATATATATTCACTGGTGTGTTTACTGCAGCATTATTTATAATAGCCAAGATATGGAAGCAGCCCACGTGTTCTAAAATGAATGGATAAAGAAGATGCAAGGTACACACACACACACACACACACACACACACACACAGGAATATTACTCTTAAAAAAGAATGAGATTTTGGGGATCCCTGGGTGGCGCAGCGGTTTGGCGCCTGCCTTTGGCCCAGGGCGCGATCCTGGAGACCCAGGATCGAATCCCACATCGTGCTCCCGGTGCATGAAGCCTGCTTCTCCCTCCGCCTGTAGATTTTGCCATTTGCAAAAATATGGATGGCTCTAGAGAGTATGATGCTAAGTGAAATAAGTCAGAAACTCAAAACCATGTGATTTCACCTCTGTGAAATTTGAAAAACAAAACGAACAAACAAAAAGCAGAAACAAACACATAAATTCAGAGAAGAAATTGCCGGTTGCCAGAGGGGTAGGGGTAGGGCAATGGGCCAAATGGGTGGAGGGGAGTGGGAGGTGCAGACCTGTAATTACGGAGTAAGTCATGAGATGAACGGTACGGCACAGGGCGTATAGTCAATGATATTGCAATAGTGTTGTACGGGGACAGAGCCACGCTTGTGGTGAGCACAGATGGCATAACAACGACCTGTTGAATCACTTTCAAGCTGTGTACTTTGTGTACTTGAAACTAAGGTAATATTGGTTTTTCTTATGATAGTATAACTGACATACATAAAAACAGACAAAAAACTTTTTCCACTTCACTTTGTGACTATCGTCTATTTGTCTATGTTTTTGGATTTCTCTGACCCCAAATATGAGCAGTTAGAATAGTAATTACTCTCAGATTGGAAGAATCACATTTTGAACTCATGACAAATCTGGATCACAACATATGTGTATTTCATGTACACTCTGTGTTACACATGTTGGTCCAGGTTACCACCAGGCTAGTTTCCTGAACTACCCTTCCAATACCTTTAGGGACCTGCATTTTAAGCCTTTCAGGTTAAACTCTGGCCCAAGAAATAGCAAAACTGAAAAGCAAATAAACAAAAGTAACAAGCCCCAGTTTCTGAGGTGCTGATATACCACCTGGGTGGCTCAGTCAGTTAAGCGTCTGACTTTTGGTTCAGTTCAAGAGTCATGATCCCAGGATCCTGGGATTGAACCCCACAGTCAGGCTCTCTGCTCAGCAGGGAGTCTGCTTCTCCCTCTCCCTCTGCCCCCATCCCCTTGCTCTCACGCTCTCAAATAAATCAATCTAAGAAAAAATAAATTTTTAAAGAAGCCTTTTAATAATCAGACAAACTAACCAGGCGTTTAACTAGATTTTTGGAACAGAGAGTTCCTTCTATCTATCACATGGAATTAGTAATAAATTGTCTATAATAAAGATGGAAAATTAACAGTTCCAAGAACTTAAAGGCAAACTGCTTGTCACCTATTTAAGAAGTTGAATTAATGAGTAACCACCTCTGTACTTCATGCTAAAATCATTCAGAACAATTCTAGAGAAAGCTAGTAGCTACCCCAATACTCAGACCTGGCTCAAAGGTTCTATCCAAGAAGTTTGGTTCAATAAATGGGATTTTACTTATAAAATGAATATAGGCAGCCATTAACAAGAATGAGTTTTGGGGCACCTGGGGGGTTCAGTCGGTGAAGTGTCTGCCTTTGGCTCAGGTCATGATCCTAGGGTCCTGGGATCGAGTCCCTTGTCAGGCTCCCTGCTTGGTGGGGAGCCTGCTTCTCCTTCTCCTTCTCCCTCTGCCCCTTCCCCTGCTTATGCACTCTGTCAAAGAAATAAGTAAAATATACATTTTTTTAAAATGTCATTCTGGGAGGCAGGGAGGTATTGTGGAGGCACCTGGTGTGAGCAGGATCCACATGGTTTGACCCCAGGGCCTCCTCTCTGTGAGACGTGGAGAAGTATCATCACCTTCCAGAACCGAGGACTGGAAAGCCTCTGGAGGAAGGCTGCGAGGCTGAGGTGACAGGACCGGTGTGAGGCCTAGCAGCGTACAGCCCTTAGGCCCCCACACCTGCCTTCCTGGGCTCAGGTCTGTGTCACTGGCCTTGGGGTGGCCAACCGTCCTTGGGTGCCAAGGTCTGAGTGTTTGCCCAGGACTAGGGAGTTTTGGTGCTTAAAGCAAACCAGGACAGCTGGCACCCAGACATTCAGAGCAATGCTAAAGAGCAAAGAGAAACCTCTAAGGTATACAGGAGCAATTTCTGAGGCTCCCAGGGGTGGGGTGCAGAGGCAGAGTGGAGGGAGGACCAAAGCTACTCCTCCCTTACCCCTCTGGCTTCCTAGCTCACCTTCATGGTCAGCGATCCCACCACAGCCCCACAGTCACTGAATGCCACCCCCACCTGCCATCGCTTGCTCTGAGGCAGGGCACTGGCTCATGGGCGCTGGCCTGGGGAAGAGTATCATGATTATGCCCATTTAAAAAAAACTTTTATTTATTCATGAAACACACAGAGAAGGCAGAGACACAGGCAGAGGGAGAAGCAGGCTCCTTGCAGGGACCCTGATGCGGGACTCGATCCCAAGACCCCGGGACCACGCCTGAGCCCAAGGCAGACACTCCACTACTAAGCCACCCAGGCATCCCTGTTATGCCCATTTTACAGAGGGGCAATGGCAAGTTCCCTGAGGTTAGGGATGTTTGCAACATCAAAGTGGCTGAGCCAAGAATGAAGTCCTGTGTCCTCTCCATTGTCTGGGTGGTGAGCCAGGAAGCCTGCAGGAGCTGGGGAGGGGAGGGAAAAGATATTCATGGAAACGGAGGCTTGAAGAATATAATTTTAAAAGCGTGGAAAAGAGAGGAAGAGCAATCAGGGCTGGGAGAAGGGTGAGCCCACCCCGTGAGGCACGAGGGATCCCCAGCTCTCAGCCCAGCTGAGTAAGAAGCCAGGTTATAGGCTGGGGAATCTGTGACAGGCCAGAGGTTCTGTGAGGGAGCGAGCCCTCGGGCAGGGAGTGATGGAACGAGTTAGGGACAGACGGGGCTAGGCAGGGAAAGGCCCAAGGCCAGGCTCCCAGCAATCTATGGGCTCCCATAAACCCCAAGGACACCAAAAGGCCCCAGAGTCAGGCTCCTACTAATCCCAAGAAAACGGAGTTAAGACGGTAAAAACAAAAAATAAACCTGGCTCCAAAATGTTAGGGAGGGTCCCTCTTTTAATGGCTACTAAGTAATCACAGAAATCCCAGCTGTAGGAAATGTGGGGAGGAGACAGTAACCCGAGAGAAGGCAACACCTGGTTAGGGCCCGGGATATTTACAAAAACACATCTTGTTCGTTATTAGGATAGTTACAAGTCCTCCCAGTTTGTTCTGAGTATCGGCTCTTTGATAAGAAATTCACCGAGTTCCCTGGTCAGTTGCCTACAGAGGGACCCTGCAGGCCCTCAGGGCCACCCTGCCGGACCCCTCTCGCTTCTGCGGCTTCTCTGTTTCTCTGCCCGATAAACGTCTATCGCCTGGCCCACTCTCTGGTGTCCGTGAGATTCATTCCTCGACCCCGTGACACAAGAACCAAGCTCTCCCGTAGCAGGAGGACCGGGGGTGGTCCTCAAATAGCGGCACAGCATGATCGGAACTGGGCTTCCCGAGGGCAGTCTGGCCTCAGATTTATCGTTTACACACATCCCTTGCCCTGCCCGATCACCACGATCACCACGGGCGCCTGTCCCACGCCCCTTCAGCCCCAGGACAGCCCGCGGAGCGCTGGGGAAGGCCCAAGGCACCGGCTGGCAGCCCTGGGGCAGGGCCGGGCAGCAGGAGGAGCACACGCCTAGGAGGCCTGCCCAGACCTCCTGTCCCATCACGCAGCTCAGAAACCCGGGAGCCCAGCACAGTGCCTGACACTTTGTGGGTGCTCACGATATACTGGTATAATGAACAAGTAGACACGCGTGGCCTGCTTGTCCAACTGCTGCCCCTTTGCGGGGCTGGGGGAGGGGGTGGAATCAGAAACAGGGAGATCTGTGTTGAGCTGACGGAGATGCTGGTGAGACTCCTTTTCCCAGCCCCAAATCTGCTGAGGAAAAAAAAAAAAAAACACCACTCAAAGGAGAAACGGTTGTTTTAAGCTGCAACTAAAACATCCACACCTCTCTCTCAACTTCTGTCATTCTTGAAACAAGCAAGCCTGGAATTTTGGAAACAGGTTTCCTTGTGGGAGGTCAGCTGAGCAACTCGAAACATTGGGGCTTTGGGGCTGAGATGCCATGGAACAGTGTTGCCGACAGACATCTGTGCACAGTTTACAGGTTCTCCATCCCTCCTGTTAGCTTAGGAGTAAATTCCCCCTCTCGGTGCCTGCTTACCTGGTGACCAACACTCAGCTCGTCTGCCCCCCACCCCACCCCCACCCCCACCCCCACCCTGGCACCATACTGCTCCCTGGTGATCTTGCTGCATGATGGCCATGGGGAGTCACCCAGATGTCAGCCAAACCCAAACAACATGGATAGAGCAGACTTAGGCGGAGGCTGGCAGGCTGCTCCCCGTCATCAGGCTCCTGTAGTGGCACCTCAACCACAGGAAGATACACAGATCACTCCAGAATGGCGACAGCCACCATTTCAGTTGGTAACCAACCACCTGTTGGGTACTAGCTGTCATATGCAGTTATCACAGCCCAGTGAAACCCAGGCTGGGAAAGCTGAACGCCTGAGCCACTATCAGCTGGGAAAGATGAAGAAGTTTGATAACGTCATGTCATCAGAAGTATGCAGAAGTCACACTCCCACATTACCGCGCAGTTGTAAATGGGTGTAACTTTCTTGGAGGGCACTACGGTAGAATCTATAATAATTATTAGCACATATGCACCTTGATCCAGAAATGCCACTTTTATGAACTGATCCTACAAGTGATAAGGGCACACAGAGGTAGGTTTTTCATGGACGCAGAGCGTGGACCATAGCAGCAACAAAGGACTGGAGACATCCTATGTGCTCACTGGTAAGGGACCAGTAAAGGAAAACAGGCTCTTCCACTACTCTGGATACTTCTGACACCAACCACCTGGTGCACACCCCACTCTGGAGAGTGCCCCCACCTCGGACACCGACCACAAGTCCATGCCTCCTGTACTTCTGACCACCTGGCCATAAATCAGCTGTTTCCACCACCCCTTCCTCAGGTTCAATAATTTGCTAGAACGGCTCACAGAATTTAGGGAAGCACTTGACTCACTACTACCCGTTTATGATAAAGGATACAAGTCAAGAACAGGACATGGAAGAGATGCACAGGCAGGTATATGGGACTGGGTGTGGAGCCCCCATGCTCTCTCTGGGTGACCCCCACCCTCCTAGCACCTTGATGTGTTCACCAACCTGGAAGCTCTCCAAACTTCTTCAGTTAGGGTTTGGGGGAGGTTCCTTACTTGGGAAGAATTGATGACATCATTGGCCGTTGGTGATGGACTCAATCCCTAGCCTCTCTCCTCTCCCCAGAGGCTGAGGGTGGGGAGGGAGATCAGGGCTGAAAGTTCCAACGCCCTAATCCCACCTTTATTTCCTCCCTCAGCCAGCCTTCCTTTTCCAAGAGTCACCTCGTGAGCAGACTTAGCACTCTGGAGATTCCAAAGGTCTTAGGAAGTTGTGCATTAGGAACCAGGGGATAAGACCACATATTCTAACAGGAGATGCTCCTATCATTCTTGTCACCCAGGAAATGACTAGGACTTCAGGAGCTCTGTGTCAGGAGCCAGGCAGAAGGGACCAAATACAGATTTCTCACTGTCGCAACTGGCTAAACAAATGATCAATATTTACATTCTCATACTACAGACATTTAAAAAATGAGATACATCTATATGCACAGATATTAGGTTATCTCAAAAATAACATGAAATGAAAAAGCACAAGGAAGAACAGTATGTAGGGAATACTTGCATTTAAGTAACTCTATGTGCATAGCCCACACCAGCTCATCCATATACAGCACAGAAAATCTCCGGGAGGATACTGCAAAAGCCAGGGCTGTGGGGATCTCTAGAGAAGGACTGGACGTCTGCGTGGAAGAAAGTTTTACATTTCACTTTCTACCCTTTTGAATAGTTGGGACTATCTTAGCAAGTTTGTGAATTGCTAAAAATAAATAAATAAATAAAAGCGGCATGGTCCTAAAAATAAATAAGATGCATGCCAAGGTTGGGTCTGAGCAACAGATTTTTTGCACTTGAAAATGCACGTGTGTACAATTAACAAAGTGCTTCACAAGCACTGTCTCCACCAGGGAGGCCGGCAGGAGACCTGAGTTAAAGAACTATGCTTTGGGGGATCCCTGGGGGGCTCAGCGGTTTGGCGCCTGCCTTTGGCCCAGGGTGTGATCCTGTAGTCCCGGGATCAAGTCCCACGTCGGGCTCCCTGCATGGAGCCTGCTTCTTCCTCTGCCTCTCTCTCTCTCTCTCTCTGTGTGTCTCATGAATAACTAAATAAAAATATTTTTAAAAATGGCTTCTCTTTAAAAAAAAAAAAAAACTATGTTTTTTGCTTCACTTGCTTATTTGATGTTTACTTTAGGGCAAGGACACAGAGGCCCCGAGGAAGAATGAGCCTGAAGTCTCACCAAGTAGAAAATGAGAGCTCTGGTTAGAACCCAATGTGTCTTCAGTGCCCCCACAACTGCCTCTAATAAAATAAAACACTGAGTATAGAGGTGGAGTATTATACCTCTTATGTTTCCCAAAATAGCAAAAGGCTCAGTGCTGGTAGAGACTTAGGAGACCCATGTCATTAGAACCAACAGTCCCCTTACCTGGGCTTGCCTGAATGGGAGCTGCTAGCCACATGCTACTTTTTTTTTAAAGATTTTGAGAGGGCAGCCCAGGTGGCGCAGCGCTGCATGGAGCCTGCTTCTCCCACTGCCTGTGTCTCTTTCTCTTTCTGTGTCTCTCATGAATATATAAATAAAATCTTAAAACAAACAAAAAAAAGAATTAGAGAGAGTGAGAGTGCATGCTTGTGAGCCAGAGAACTTGAGCAGAGGGAGAGGGAGAAGCAGGCTCCTCGTTGAGCAGGGAGCCTGAGTCCAGTCCCAGCTCCATCCCAGGACCCTGGGATCATGACCTGAGCTGAAGGCAGATGCTTAAACCACCTGAGCCGCCCAGGTGCCTCTAGCCACATGCTACTGAGCACTTGAAATTAGCTAGTCTGAATGGAGATGTGCTTTAAGTGTAAACTACACACTGGATTTTGAAGACAGTACTCAGTATGTTAAACGGAATGTAAAAGGATCTCAGTAATTTTTTTTACATTGATTACATGTTGAAATAATATCTTGAGTATATTGGGTTAAAATATAGTATTAGATTACACCTGTTTCTTTTTACTTGTTTAATGTGGCCACCAGAAAATTCAAAATTACATATGTGGCTTGCAATATATTTCTCTGGGACAGCACTGGTTTAAGAGAATCACTTCTTGGGACGCCTGGGTGGCTCAGCAGTTAAGCTCAGGGTGTGGTCCTGGGATCAAGTCCCACATCGGGCACCCCGCAGGGAGCCTGCTTCTCCCTCTGTCTATGTCTCTGCCTCTCTGTGTCTCTCATGAATAAATAAAAATTTTAAAAAGTCACTTCTCCACTGCCTTGCAAAACAAAATTCTGTTCTCTTGAAGTTGCTCCACGCTCTCCTCAACAGCATGAGAAGTCCCTCAGTTTTTTTGTTTGTTTGTTTGTTTGTTTTTAGATTTGAGAGAGTGCAAGAGAGATCACAGAGGGAGAGGAAGAAGGAGAAGCGGACTCCTTGCTGACCAAGGCGGAGCTCGATCCCAGGACCCTGGGATCATGACCTGAGCTGAAGGCAGCCGCCTACCAGGTTGAGCCAACAAGGCGCCCCTCCCCGACTCTAGTCTTCTTCATTCCTCAAGCACATTGGCAACTCTATCATGGGGTCATCGTTGTAAGTACCTCCAGCAGCCCCCACCCCCTGGACAACCCATCCAGCATGTTTGCCTACCAGAACGTTCTCCCTCGGCCTCCAGCGGAGCAGCCTTCTCTCGGGGTTTGCTGTTCCACGGCTCCCGCTGGCCTCCTCGGTCTTTCCCCTCCGCCTCCCTCCGCTCTTCCCTACCCCGAGTCCTCACTTCCCTCCGAGCCAGCCTGGCTCCCGCGGCCTGGCGTGTTCCACACACTCTTGCCAGCTCCTTAAGCTCCATCGGCCTCTGTGCTTTCATATCTGCCTAGACCAGGGCCAACAAGGCTCTGCTTCCCCTCTGCTCAAATGTGAGCAGTCCACACCGGGCAGACGTCCCTCCACAGCAGCAAAGCACACGGTTTCCAGCACGGGTTCACGGGTCCATGCACGTGGCCTCCGGGGCCTTCCATCCTATCTCCCCAGCTTCTTCCTGTCCACCGACTCCCTTTTGCACGGTTCCTCCGACCAAGTCCCTCCAAATTCCTCTTCCTGCTCCCGGTGTCCCTCATGGCTCCTCTGACCACGGGGTGGAAGCCCCGCAGGCTAACAGGAGCTCTGGCTTCCTCAGATGCTGGGAAGGCTCCCCTGCCTGCCGGAGCAGGGGGGCCAGGGGGCAGGTGCGGCCGGGGAACCCAGAGACCCGGGCGCCCCGTGGGCCGTGCCACACCGGCTGGCTCACTCGGAAAGGCCTTGACCTCTGGCCTGCCATTTCCTCATCTGTAATTAGGGACTGTCCCCGCTCAGCTATCAATAATCCAATAATAATAATAATAATAAACCAACCAAAAATCCATGTGGGTGTGAGAACTTGACAGGAGGAGCAGTTTCCAAGGGTGCAGGAGGACCTCCCTTCCCTGACTTCTTGCCCAGACAATGGCCCTAAGAACTCAATCCAGTCTCCTTTCACTCAACAAGCACTTAGGGAGGGACGCGAAGGGACTGACATTTGCAGAGCACCAGCTGGGGCCAGTGGCCTTGTGTGGAAGGCCGTTATTAATTCGGTGCCTAAGGCACTCCCCGCCATCTTTCTCAGAGTCCCCAAAGAGAAGGCCTCTCGGCTGCCTCCCCGGCCACCGCTGACTGGACCTAGGTGGGAAGCTAGGCCTCATCCACCTATTCCCACCATGGCTGAGAATCCTGATTGAATCCTGACATCCTCAACTGACCATCAGATCATCTAGGGAAGCTTTTAAAAATCCTAGCCTGGACTAATGAATTCAGAATCTTTAGGGGGGGGTGGGGTGGGGGGTAGGGGTAGGAGTGGGGAGGACCCAGGCCTCTGTGGATTTTATAAAAAAGATTTTATTTATTCATTCATGAGAGATACACACAGAAAGAGGCAGAGGGAGAAGCAGGCTCCTCCTCCGATGTGGGACTTGATCCCAGGACCCCAGGATCACGACCTGAGCCAAAGGCAGATGCTCAACCACTGAGCCACCCAGGCATCCCACTTCTATGGATTTTTTTAAAACCCCTGGGATGCAGCCAAGCTCGGTGACTCCTGAGTGAATCTGCAGTAAGGAGTTAACAGCTGAAACTCCTAACCCTTCAAAGGGACACTTACTAAAGCCTAAAGCCAAAGCAGTGAAGGGCTGACAGGTGAGACAGGAATGTCTGCGACAGCCCTTTCGGTGAGCTATTTGGGGGAAATGAATTTTTTCTGGCATCTCTCAAACTGTATTATTTCTAGTGATGCTCTGGGGTTAGGGAGCAGTTCCACTTCCCAGTGCTCTTCTTCCTCAGTGCAATAATCATTTTCAGCATCAGAATCACTGCAGGGCCTGTTCAAATACAGTTGCTGGGCCCCCTCCCGTTCCTCATTCAGTAGGTAAGGGGTGAGGCCGCGGAGTTGGCATTTCTAACATGTGGCTAGGTAATGCTGCTGCTGGTCCTAGGACCACACGGTTAAAGCTTTGACAGTTATGATTCTGCAAGCTTGGCCAGCCCGGGTGGCTCAGAGGTTTAGCGCTGCCTTCAGCCAAGTGCGTGATCCTGGAGACCCGGGATCGAGTCCCACGTCGGGCTCCCTGCATGGAGCCTGCTTCTCCCTCTGCCTCTCTCTCTCTCCTCTCTGTATATTCTCATGAGTAAATAAATAAAATCTTAAAAAAAAAAAAAAAAGATTCTGCAAGCTTTTGGGGCCCAGGAGGTACTAAGGACGCTGCTAGCATTCCTGCAGGCCAGTCCTTCCTCTTCTCCAACAACGCCAACACCACTTATACCACGCAGGGGACCTGCCTCTGCTGTAGAACTTGTTATCTTGGAGAAAGGAAGATGTGGGAGACCGGATCATGGCCAGAATGACATCTAGTGGGTAAAGACTGAGAGGACACAGGTTCTGGTAAACAGAATTGAGGCTGTGCGGGTATAATGGACGCATTCTTGGGCTCTCGAGTCAAAATTTAGGTTGGCCAGTAATTGCCACGTGATCTGAGGTAAATTCCTTAGTTTCTGTCATTCTCAGTTATAGTACTTATGAAATAAACATACTATGATAGTGCTGTGCTCAGTTCCTGCAGCAGAATGAAGTGAGACAGTACATATAAGGAGCTTGGTACCGTTTGGCACCGTTTCTAATGCTTGGTGATCACTCAATAAATACTACCTATTATTATTATTATTATTTTTTAAAGATTTCATTTATTTATTCATGAGAGACACACACAGAGAGACAGAGGCAGAGACACAGGCAGAGGGAAAAGCAGGCTCCATGTAGGGAGCCCGATGAGGGACTCGATCCCGGGACTCTAGGACTGTGCCCCAGGCCGAAGGCAGGCACTAAACCGCTGAGCAACCTAGGGATCCCCAATACTAGCTATTATTAGTGAAAATTCCTGGAAGATCCACTGAGCTGCTCACTGAGGTAGTGAGCTCCCCATCACCAGGGGTGTGTAAGCAGAAGCTGGAGTTAGGCCAGGGATTGAAGCAGTCTATTTGAGACTAGAGGCTGGAGTGTTGGTGGAGCCTGGTCCTTCCCAAATCACATAGCAGGTATAGACTGGAATGAGCATCTGTAAATCTGTGATTTCCTTGTGAAAGTATGTGAAGAGACTGGATGACCTGAAACTCCTCCTTGTGGAATTCCTTCTGGAATCTTTCTACCATAAGCAAGAGCCATCCTTGCTGGAAAGCTGAGCTCTTCTGAATGGCCATGGGCTGCATTTCTACTCAGATGCCAGGGAAGCCAAGCACAGTGGAGGCGGCTGGCTGGTCCTGCACAGGCTGGGGGTGGGGCACTGCCGGGGCTGCCGTCTGCACAGCGGGGCTGCAGGGCTTACGGTTGGACCTGGGCCAGCGCCCAGCCTGGGAAACTGGAAAGTACGGTTCTCGGGTTCCTCTGCAGTAAATGTGTGTGGAATAGGAGGACTGAGGAAGAAATGAGGTGCGGTGACATCCCAATAGTTCCCTGGGACGAGTTTATAGGGCGCCTGAAGGCCTCTGGAAGAGGGGCATAGAGCAATCAAAGGATTCAGGCACACTCATGACTGGGTACCACGGCCAGGGCACGAAGCTGCTCCTTCAGAGAGACTAAGGGCCAATTTTAAAAAAAAAAAAAAAGGGCCAATTCTTCATCCTGCAGATTTTAGTTTAAACATCACTTCTTCCAGGAAGCCTTCCCTAATCGCTCAACACCAGGCTGGAGGTCCCAGCTCTGTGTTCCCAGGGCTCCCTGTTCCTAGTCACACGCTTACCCCAGTTCCTTGTATTTCCTCTCGGTTAGTGGCTCATCCTTCTAGATCAGCTCTCAGCTCTGAGCCCAGGGGCGGATCCATGGTCACTGTTGAACCCTCTGAACCTCAGTTTCTTTACCTGTATAATGGGGACTAATAGCACCTGTGTGACGGTGAATGGAAAGCAGCCGTTGCAGTACCAGGCACAAAGCACGTGCTCCATAAACAGCCACACACACTGTTGTCTTGTAACTGTTATTAACAATCACAAAACTCAGGAGAGGCTGGCTTTTCTCCTCTTCAGCTCCCGGCCTGCCTTGCGTTCATTCTAGAGGAGCGACTGCCCATCTCCCCGCTGGAAGCGGCCGGCAAGCGCCCGGCCCGAGCTCAGGTCTGTATCGCCGGTGCCCAGCAGTGTGTATGATATGACAGATATCAGGCTGCGGCTGTCAAACCTGACATAAAAGAATAAGCTCTGGTTCAGGAACCCCTGAAATCCCATCCCAAAGTACACAGAAGGCGTGGTTGATGGTAACAGGAAAGAGCAGGTCTGCTGTTTTGCTTCTGGGCATTGGCTTCCAAAAGGAATGTGATCCACTCCCCTGGTGAGCCTGGGGCAGGGATATGAGTAGAGAAAGGAGCCTCAGAGGAGGTTCTCTAGTCACTGCTTGGTGCTAAGGGACCCACATCTCCCTCCTGATTCTGTGGCATTAGTGTAAGGGTCTATCAGAAGAACGATTCCAGCACCTTCCACTAAGATCCAAAGCCTTCCCAAGCTCTATCCCTTTACGTGCTACAGAACTTGTAAGATTACATAGGAAGAAACTGGCAAGTGTTGGAAAAGCTGGTTTAACTAAAGAATGGTCACCCTGCTACTGGCACAAAGGGAAAAAAGATGGCAGTGCTGTGTCTGTGTTTATTATTTCCTGTTACTCAGAACCTTCTCCCTCCTGGCTCACCTGGCTACCTCCTATTTGGCCTTCCAGACTTGTTCTTCAAGAAGCCTCTTTCCAACTCCAACCAAGCTAAGTAAATCCCTTTCTGTGCCCCAGGGCACCTAACAGCAAATCATCAGGTTAGGATCTGACATCCCCCTGGGCCATGCCATCCCCTATTGCTGAGTATCCTTAGTTCCTGGCACAGTGCCTCTCACATAGTAGGTACTCAGGAACTATTATTGAGCAAACCGAACTCCCAAGCCAAGCAGCCTTATCTCCTGACCCAAGCCTGGTGGGAAATTATCTATAGGTTTGTCAGGATCAAACCATAAATAAGACATAAATGAGGGGCGCCTGGGTGGCTCCGTCGGTGAAGCGTCTGACTCTTGGTTTCAGCTCGGGTCCTGATCTCAGGGTTGTGAGATTGAGCCCCGCATCAGGCTCCTTGTTCAGCTTGGAGTCTGCTGGAGATTCTCTCTTCCTCTCCCACTCCGTCTCCCCCTCCAGCTCATACTCTTTCTTTAAAAAGTAAATAAATAAATCTTTAAAAAAAAAAAGTGAGACTCAGCCATACAATGATGGATGTTCTGAGAACAGAAGGTAGAAGAAACACACATACTTCCTGACAAGTCGTTTCCATAGGGTAAGACTAATGGAAGGAACCTAGAAACGGCCTTGTTGAGGAGCACCTCCTGGCCACATATTAGAAGCACCCAAGGAACTTAAAATTGAAACAAAGCAGTACTGGGTCCTGCCCTTGGAGATACCCACTTCACTCTCTAGAGTAGGTCTGAACATCTGTAGGGCTCACAAGTCCCCCCAGGTGGCTCTAATGTGTGGCCTTGGCTGTGAGCCACTGAGCCAGCCCATCCTCCTTGTCTTGTGCAAGCAAGGGAAGAAGGTGACTTGTATGTGTTATCTTCCTCTGGGACTGGGACCAGTCACCCAGGCTCTTCCCCTTCTCCCTCTGAGGCTTTCTTGGGAAATTTCAGACCAGTCAGGCCCCTCTGCGGTCAGGATGGCACAGGCCTGAGCTGTCCCTCAGGGTGCATCTTAGCATGGGACCGGCCAATGTGTTTCCTGAACCACACATGAACGATGAACATCCTGTGCTCCCTTCACGGTCTGGTGTGTCATCTCCCCTTTGCCCACAGGGCTGACTGGTGCCTCCCCAGCCCAGCAAACCAGTTCAGGAGAAAATCATTTTCTAACTCTGAACTTGCCAATCTGGCCTCTCTCCTACCCTCATTTCTTCTGGATAACTAAATAGATTCCTACCTCATTTTCCAGGGAAAACAGAGGTGCGGGCAAACCAGGGTCCTGAATGCACTGGACCAGGGACTTACAGCGTCAGCAGGATCTCAGAGGGAGGTTTCTGCTAAGATCCTGGTAGAGGATGCTAAGGCAGCAGCTTCCTCTTCTGTTTTTTAGCACGTCCAGACCCTGCCAGGCCCCCAAAGCAATAATGCATCTATTTTTTGAATGCCTGCTGTATACCTAGAATTCTCTTCTCCATCTTGTCTTATACACTTACTTCAAGACTCAGCCTCACCTCCTCCATGAAGCCTTTCCTACTCCCCAGATAAGCTGCCTCCTGGTGACTGCCAGAAGCAACACATGTCCTCTCAGGAAAGGCTTCACTTCAGTCCAGGCCAACAGAGATTATAGAAAAGCTACTGATTTGCTATTGATGCATTCTGACCTTAGAAAATTTTAAAAATATTTTAAAAAGTACCACAGCAGACAGGATAATGAAAAGTAACCTTTAAGCTGAGCAGCAAAAAGGGGGAAAAAATCATAAAAAATGAGAACAAGTTAAGGGAACTCCGAGAAATCATCATGTGTAATAACATTTGCATTATAGAGATCCCAGAAGGAGATGAGAGAGAAAAAAGGGGAGACGACTTATTTGAAGAAATAACAGTTATCTGGGGAAGGAAACTGACATCCTGATCTAGGAAGCAAAGAGAACCCCTAACAAGATTAACCCTAGGAGGTTCACACTAAGACACATAATTAAAATAACAAAACGTAGGGGGTCCTGGGTGGCTTAGTCAGTTGGGCATCCAACTCTTGGTTTCAGTTCAGGTCAGGGTCTCAGGGATGTGGGGCCAAGCCCCCCGTAGGGCTCTGCAATCTGTGGAGCCTGCTCGAGATTCTTTCCCTCTTCATCTCCATCTCCCTCTGCCCCTCCACTCTCTCTCTCTCAAATAAAGAAAAAAAAAAATCTTAAAAAAAATAAAATAACAAAAAATCATTGAGCTTTAAATTTTAAAAACAGCAAGAAAAAAGAAAACAATTACATATAAGAGGAACTCCACATGGCTATCCACTGATTTCTCAGCAGAAATTTTGCAAGTCAGAAGGAGTGGCCTGGTATGCTCAAAGTGCTAAAAGGGAAAAACCTACAAACAAAAATGCCCTACCTGGCAAGGTAATCATTCAGAATAGAAGGAGAGAATTTCCCAGACAAACAAAAGTTAAAAGAGTTCATCACCATGAAACCAGCCTCACAAGAAATGTTAAAGGGAATTCTTTGAGTAGAAAGAAAAGGCCATAACTAGAAATTTAAAGAATTATAAAAGGGAAAAAATTTCATGAGTAAAAGCCAACACCTAGTTAAATAGCAGGTTGACCAGTTACAAAATTGATATGGAGATTAAAATACAAAAATAGTAAAATCAGTTATAGCTACAAAATTAGTTAAGGGATATGCAAAATAAGAACATGTAAAATAGAGGCAGCCCGGGTGGCTCAGCGGTTTAGCACCGCCTTCAGCCCCGGGCATGATCCTGGAGACCTGGGATGGAGTCCCACATCGGGGTCCCTGAATGGAGCCTGCTTCTCCCACTGCCTGTGTCTCTGCCTCTCTCCCTGTGTCTCTCATGAATAAATAAATAAAATCTTAAAAAAAAAATACTGTTAAAGAAAAAGAACATGTAAAATATGACAACATATACATAAAATGTGGAGGGGGAATAAAATTTCATGCTTTTAGAATGTGTTCAAACTTAAGCAACTGTCAACCTAATATAGACTTCTTTACACATAAGATGTTATAGATGAACCCAATGTTAGCCACAAATCAAAAACCTGTAATAGGTGCACAAAAAGCAAAGAGAAAGGAATCCAAACATAACACTAGAGAAAACCAATCGAAACCACAAAGGAAGAGAGCAAGAGAAGAAAGAAACAGAAGAACTACATAACTACCAGGAAAAAAATGAACAAAATGGCAATAAGTACACACCCATCAGTAATTACATTGGGGATCCCTGGGTGGCTCAGCGGTTAAGCGCCTGCCTTCGGCCCAGGGCGTGATTCTGGAGTCCCGGGATCGAATCTCACATCGGCTCCCTGCTTGGAGCCTGCTTCTCCCTCTGCCTGTGTCTCTGCCTCTCTCTCTCTCTGTGTGTCTCTCATGAATAAATAAAATCTTTAAAAAAAAAAAGTAATTACTTTACATGTAAATGAACTAAATGCTCCAATCAAAGGACATAAGGTTACTGAATGGATTAAAAAAAGAGACCCATTTATGCTGCTTACAAGAAACTCATTTCAGACCTAAAGACACATACAGACTGAAGTGAAAGGCTTGAAACACATACCATGCAGGGCTACCTGGGTAGCTCAGCTGCTTGAGCAGCTGACTCTTGATTTTGGCTCAGGTCATGGTGTCAGGGTTGTGGGATCAGCCCTGCATCAAGACTCTGCACTGAGAATGGAGCCTGTTTGGGATTTTCTCCCTCTCTCTCTCTCTCTCTCTCTTCACCACCCACCCACTGGCTCTCTCTCTCTCTCTCTAAAAACCAAACCAAACAAAACCAAAAGCATATACCATACAAATGGGAGGAGAAAAAAAAAGCCAGGGTAGCAGTATTTCTATCAGACATAAGAGGCTTTAAAATGAAGACTGTAGCAAGAGAAAAAAAGACACTACATTATGACAGAGGAATCAGTCCAACAAGAGGATATAACAATTGCAAATATCTATGCACCCAACACAGAGTTCTTTTTTTTTTTAAAGATTTATTTATTTATTCATAGAGACAGAGAGAGAGAGAGAGAGAGAGAGAGGCAGAGACACAGGCAGAGGGAGAAGCAGGCTCCACACATGGAGCCCAACACAGGACTTGATCCCGGGTCCCCAGGACCACACCCCGGGGCTGCAGGCGGTGCTAAACCGCTGCACCACCGGGGCTGCTCAACACAGAGTTCTTAAATACATAAAGCAACTATTAACAGAGATAAAGGAAGAAATTAACATAATACAGTAATAGTAGGGAACTTTAACACACTACATATATCAATGGATAGATTATCCAGACAGAAAATCAACAAGGAAATAGTGGCTTTGAACAACACATTAGACCAGACAAACAAATATGTACAGAACATTCCATCCAAAAAAAACAGACTGCATATTTTTTCAAGTGAACATGGAACATCCTCCAGAGTAGGTCACACAGTAGGCCACAAAACAAGTCTCAATAAATTTAAGAGGATTGAAATTATATCAAGCATCTTTTGCACCACAACCATATGAAACTAGGAATCAATTACGAGAAAAAGACTGGAAAAAACACAAACACATGGAGGCTAAACAACATGCTACTAACCAAGTCAATAAAGAAATCAAAGAGGAAATGATTACAGCAGAAATAAACGAAAGAGACTGAAAAAAAAAACAGAAAAAAAAATTAATGAAAGCAAGAGCTGGTGCTTTGAAAAGATAAAATTGATCAACTTTTATCCAGACTCATCAAGAAAAAAATGGAGAGGACTCTATTAATTAAATCAGAAATGAAGGAGGAGAAATAACAACCAATACCACAGAAATACAAAGAATTACAACAGAATATGATGAAAATGCATATGCTAACAAATTGAACAACCTAGAAGAAATGGATAAATTCCCAGAAACATACACTCTTTCAGAAATGAACCAAGAAGACATGGAAAGGGACACCTGGGTGGCTCAGTGGTTGAGCGTCTGCCTTTGGCTCAGGATGTGGTCCTGGAGTTCCAGGATCGAGTCCCACATCGGGCTACCCTTGAGGAGCCTGCTTCTCCTTCTGCCTATGTCTCTGCCTCTCTCTCTGTACCTCTTATGAATAAATAAACAAAATCTTTAAAAAAAAGAAAAAAGAAAAAGGAAGACATGGAAAACCTGAACTGATCAATTACTAGTAATAAAATCTGTTAAAATAAAAAAAAAACCCCAACAAACAAAAGTCCAGGACCAGAAGGCTTCTCGGGTGAATTCTATGACACATTTAAAGAAGACTTAATACCTATTCTTCTCAAATTATTCCAAAAATAGAAGAGGAAATAAATCTTCCAAATTCATCCTATGAGGCCAGCATTACCCTGATACCAAAACCAAACACACGAGAAAAAAAAGAAAGAAAGAAAGAAAATTATAGGCCAATATCCCTGATGAACATAGATGCAAAAATCCTCAACAAAACAGCAAACAGAATTCCACAAAACCATAAAAAAGTCATTCACCACAATCAAGTGGGATTAATCCAAGGATGCTAAGGTGGTTCAATATCTGCAAATCATTCAAGGTGATACATCACATTAACAAGAGGAAGAATAAAAACCATATGATTATCTCAACAGATGCAGAAAAAGCATTAGACAAAGTACAACTTCCGTTCATGGTGAAAACCTCAACAAAGTGCGGTTAGAGGAGACATACCTCAACATAACAAAGGCCATGCATAAAATCCACAGCTTATAACATACTCAGTGGTGAAAAATGGAAAGTGTTTCCTTTAAGATCAGGAACAAGACAAGGATATCCACTCTCACCACTCTGATTCAACATAGTATTAGAAATCCTAGCTACAGCAAGCAGATGAGACAAAGAATGAAAAGAAGCCATACTGGTAAGAAAGTAAACCTAGGGGCAGCCCCAGTGGCACAGCGGTTTAGCGCCGTCTGCAGCCCTAGAATGTGATCCTGGAGACCCAGGATTGAGTCCCATGTGGGGCTCCCTGCATGGAGCCTACTTCTCCCTCTGCCTGTGTCTCTGCCCCCTTCCCCCCCCCCCGAATAAATAAATAAATCTTAAAAAAAAAAAAAAAGAAAGTAAACCTATTTGCAGATGACATGATGCTATATGTAGAAAATCCTAAAGAAATTAATCCAGTAAAGTTGCAGAATACAAAATTAACATACAAAAATCGGTTGTATTTCTATACACTATAATGAAGTAGCAGGAAGAGAAATTATGAAAACAATTCCATTTACAGTAGCACCAATAAGAACAAAGTACATATGAATAAACTTAACCAAGGAGGTGAAAGACCTGTACTCTGAAAACTATACTGATGAAAGAACATTGATGAAAAATAGCATTGATGAAAGAAATTGAGGACAACACAAACAAATGGAAAGATATACTATGGTCATGGATTGGAAGAATTAATAGCATTAAAATGTCCATGTTATCTTAAGCAAACTACAGATTCAATGCAATCCCTATCAAAATGCCAATATCATTTTTCACAGAACTAAAATTTGTATGGAACCACAAAGACCCCAAATAGCCAGCCACTCAGTCCTGAGAAAGAAGTACAAAGCTGAAGGTTATCTCAATCCCGGATTTCAAGATACACTACAAAACTATAATAATAAAAACTGTGTGGTAGGTGCACAGAAACAGAGATCAAAAGAACAGAACACAAAGACCAGAAATAAACTCATGGTTGTATGGTCAATTAACTTACAACAAATGAGGCAAGAATTTATAATGGGGAAGACAGTCTCTTCAATAAATGATGTGGGGAAAACTGAACCCCTTGCTTACATCACACACAAAAATTAACTGAAATGGATTAAAGACCTAACTGTGAAACCTGAATTGATAAAACTCCTAAAAGAAAACAGGCAGTAATCTCTTTGACATTAGCCTTAGCAACATTTTTCTAGATATGTCTCCTCAGGCAAGGGGTACAAAAGCAAAAAATAATCAGGACTACACCGAAATACAAAGCATTTGCACAGCAAAGGAAACCATCAAAACAAAAAGGTAATCTATTGAAGATATTTACAAATGATATATCTGATAAGGGGTTAATATCCAAGATACATAAAGAACTTCTACAATTCAACACCAAAAAACCACAAACAACCTGATTTAAAAATAGGAAGAATATCTGACTAGCCATTTTTCCAAAGACATACAGATGGCCAACAGACACATGAAAAGATGCTCAGCATCAGCAATCATTAGGGAAATGCAAATCAAAACCACAATGAGCTATCGCTTTGCGCAGGTTAGAATAACTACTATCAGAAAGACAAGAAATAACAAGTGTCGGTGAGAATGGAGAAAAGGTAACCCTCATGTACTGCTGGTGGGAATTTAAACTGGTGCAACCACTGTGGAAAATAGTATGGAGGTTCCCCCCAAAATTAAAAATAGGACTATCATACAATCCAGTAATTCCACTGCTGGATATTTATCCAAAGAAAACAAAGGCACTAATTTGAAAAGATACATGTACTCCTTTGTTTACTGCAGCATTATTTACAATAGCAAAGAAGCAACCCAAGTGTTCATTGACTGAGGGATGGATAAAGAAGATGAGGTGTGTGTACACACACACACACACACACACACACACACACACACACAATGGAATATTACTAGGCCATAAAAAAGAATGACACCTTGCCATTTCTGACAACATGGGCCAGACCTAAGGGGAATTATGCTAAGTGAAATAAGACATGGATAACACAAATACCATATTACTTCACTTAAATGTGGAGTCTAAAAAACAAAACCAATGAACAAATAAACAAGCAGAAACAGATTCTTATATACAGAGAACTGGTAGTTGCCAGAGGGGAGGTGGGTGAGAGGATGGGTAAACAGGATGCAGAGGCATAAACTTTCAGTTACAAAATAAATACAATATGGAGATGAAAAAGTACAGCATAGGATACACAGTCAATCATTCAAAAAAAATTTTTAGGGCAGCCCGGATGGCTCAGTACTTTAGCACCACCTCAGTCCAGGGCATGATCCCGGAGACCCAGGATGGAGTCCCACATTAGGCTCCCTTCATAGAGCCTGCTTCTCCCTCTGCCTGTGTCTCTGCCTCTCTCTCTCTCTCTCTCTGAAAAAAAAATTTTTTTTAAAGATTTTATTTATTTTTTTTTAAAGAGAGCACAAATAAGCAAGGGGAGGCACAGAGGGATAGTGAGAGGGAGAGAGAATCTCAAGTAGACTCCACCCTGAGCAGAGAGCTTCACACAGGGCTTGATCTGAGATTATAACCTGAGCCGAAATCAAGAGTAGGTCCCTTAACCAAGTGAACCACCCAGCTGCCCTCAGTCAATCATTTTTTAACAATGTTCTTGGTGACTATACTTATCTTGATGAGCACTGAGTAATATATAGAATTATCTAATCAATATGGTGTACACTTTAAGGTAGCGTAACATTGTATGCCAATTATGCATAAATAAATAAGTAAATAATAATAAATGTTAAAGAAAAAGTTTTATAGGGAATGAAATATATAGGTGTCCTTAGGTCCTGGTGATAATTAATGGAGAAAGGAGGGTCTCCTGACTGTAGCCCCATCCCAGACCAGCATAGACTATATCAGATCTCTCTTGGAGATCAGAAATTAAGAAATCTGGATGATTTTCTGTTTGAAAGCCCTCACCACTCCCTCAATAGCTTCATTTAATCCTCCAATAATTTTTTTGAGCACTACCCCTGTGGAAAGGAAGTGTGTGTGCAAGGCATGCCATGTTGTCCATATGATGTGCGTATCACTAGCCATTGTACTTGTCATCCTGTGATGGGGGGCTGCTCTCGCCTGAGTGGGGGCTGAACACTGAAAGCTCAAATGTCTAGCAGGACAGGGCTGGCTAAGTACAAAGCAGAATATTTATATGATGACACAGGTATAGCAGCCAAGAGCAATGAGCAAGATCTCTGCTTCTCAACGTGGGTAGAGCTGAAAAGAAAGTGGTGTAAACACTAGGTTTCTGAATAACGAGTACAGCATATTGCACCTTTTTTTTTTTTTTTTTTTTTTTGCTGAGTACTGTTATATGTATACAAACCCACTGTATATACATCTAAAATGACAGTGCAGAGAGAGACCTCAGCTCGTATGTCTCTGTTTCATCAAGGGCCAGTGAAGAGCTTAATGCTTAATAGGTGCTCAGTAAATGTGAGCCACACAGACGGCAGCACCAGGTGACCAGTAGGGCCTTGTCTTGGAGTAATGGATCTGGGCCTCTCCAGGGGCTTCAGTGAGATTCCTCCTACACTGACTCTCCCTCCCCCACCCACCCGTCCCACCCCCAGCGGAGCCCAGACCCCACAGCTCCATTCTAGTCGTGGGTGCTCCTGGCCTATCCACTCCCTCCCCAGACCCAGACTCAGCCTGCTCTCTGTTCCCCTGTTCTCCTGGGGACTGGGCCATGAATGACTCAGCGGGCCAGTTCTCCATGCCAGGTTCTGAACCTCTGGGGCTCCCAGAACATTAGCATCTGCAGCCTCTCAGGGCTCAGTGCTGCAAGCTGGTGCCCTCGTTTGCTCTCTAAGGGCACGACTGTGAACTAGGTTCCCCCACTGTGGCCTGCTTCCTACAGGCCGAGGGTGCCAGCAATGGGAATGAATGAATTATGCACTGTGGCAAATGGCTGGCCCAGAGTGTCAGGAACATCTGCACAGATGTTGTATAAGAATGGCGGGTGGAAACGTGTTGGAGGGCTGAAAAACAGCTGAAAAGCTCACTGCAACGCCAGACACACCGACCTACCCGAAGGACTAACAACCAGTTATTTCTTTCTCAACAGGCCTCCAGAAGTGTACATGATCTATCCCGATCTTTCTAGGTTTCTGAGGTTTGCAGTCTCCAAAGCGGGGCTTTAGCCAGAGCAGTGTAAAGGGTCCAGAGCGAGATTGCCTGGGTCTGGACTGAGTATCTGGTGACTGTACAAGCAAAAACCTCTGCGTGCCTCGGTTTCCTCACTTGTGAAACAGTGAAAAGTGATCGAGTGGCACTTACAGAAATGCCTTGTGGATTCGAAGACAGAAGTCTTGTAAAGGCTGAGGGATGGTGAGTGCATAGGTCTTAATTGTGCAGGCTTTTACTGCGGGTGCTCCCACCTCCAATGGCCCTGCACCAGTTACTCTAAATCTCAATGGACTAATCTGCAAAATGGGGAGGACAATAATGTTCCGGATGAGATGAGAAGGTTAAACTGTTACAATCTGTGGCTCGTGTCGTCGGGAGTTTGCGCAGACTCCTCCAGATCGGGAGACTCTAGGGCCAACCCGCCCGGGCCCGCCCCTCGGTGCACCGGCGAGGACACCTCCAGCCTAAGGAGCCCAGGCCCCGGGACCCGACCCGAACCCCCAGGACCCCTTTTCTTCAAGAGAGGTGGCTGCGGGTTCATCTGGGTGACCGGGGAAGCCCGCGGAGGTCGAGGGGTCCCCACCGTCGGAGCGGGGCCCGCGTGCCCTTGGGGGTCGGGGACGCCTCGGCCGCAGTCCTCGTTATTCCAGGAAAAAGAAACAGAAAATACTGCAAAGGAGGTTATCTCCCCGCCGGCTTCCGGCTCTGATAACGCCCGGCCGCGCGGGGCCGCGGGCACCTCGGAGCGCCCCGGGGCGCGGGCGGGAGAGCCTCGGCTCAGCGGGTGCCCCGCCGCCGCCGGCGCCGCAGGGGACGCGCCCACCCCTCGCCGGGCCCGCGGGGGGCGACTCCGTGCGCGCCCCGAGCTCCGCGGGCCCCGCCGCCCCCTCCCCGCGCCCCGCCGCCGCCCCCCGAGCTCCCCGGGCCCCCCCGAGCCCCCCGCCGCCCCCCGAGCTCCCCGGGCCCCCCGAGCCCCCCGGACCCCCGCCGCCCCCCGAGCTCCCCGGGCCCCCCGAGCTCCCCGGGTCCCCCGGACCCCCCGCCGCCCCCCGAGCTCCCCGGGCCCCCCGAGCCCCCCGGACCCCGCCGCCCCGCGCTTACCTTGCAGAGCCCGCGCCGCCGCCAGGCAGAGGGCGAGGAGCCCCAGGGCCGAGCCGCAGGGCTGCCTAGAGCCGCGCGGCGGAGGCCTCATGGGCGATCCCTGGGCCGCTCGCGCCGGGCACCGGCTCCCAGGCTGCGCCGCCACAGCGCCGCGCGGCGCCCTCCCGCCTCGGCCCGCCTCCCCGCGCAGGTCCTGGCGGCCAAATGCAGATGAGCAGCCGGCCTGCGCGGGAGCCGGTTCCCAAGAAGCGGGAAGGAAGGAGGAGAGACAGGGAAGGGGGAGCGGCGGGAATGCACACGCTCAGAAGCAAATAATGGCAAGTGACGAGCTGTCTGCTTCCGTTCACACCCAGTTCACTAGCATTGATTCCAGAGGGCTGGTTGCTGGATGGCAGGAGGGAGGGGAAGCACCGGCTGTGGCTGCTGCCCGAGGACCAGTAGAGACCGTCTGATGGCTCTGCGGGCAAGGAGAAGGCTTTTTGAAAGTGAAGTGACAAACTGGTGAGAAGGGTGACAAGGGGGTCTCAGGCTGCTCTGGGTGAAGCCATTGGATACTACCGTCATAGTAGTGATATCCGTCCACCATCCATCATCTACGCATCCATCCGTCCGCGCATCTAGCTGCCATTCGCCCATCCATCAACCTTCCCATCCATCCACCCATCCATCCATCAGTCCATCCACCTCCACCCCCCCCCCATCCATCCCTCTCTCTCTCGAAGTGTTCACTGACAGCCTCCTTGTTTGCACAAGGACTGGCACATAGTAGATACTCAGAGAGCATGGAGGAAACGTTTGAACCACATAGTGTTTGGTTCAGGGACGGGCACATTGGGCCCTCCAAGTCTGTGCTTGGATTGCTAAAATCAGAGGATACAAACCTGGGAATACTGGAGGAGCATCTTGCCTGTCACGTGGAGAGGCCCTGAATTAAGAATGAAGCCAAGATGACACAAACTGAGCCACAGGGAACCACCAAGAGAGATTGAGCCCTAATGACATGGTTTGAGCTCTGGGATTCTGTGCACTTGCCTTTGCCACTTACGAGCAAGTAAATGATCTCTCTTGACTGGGAAAATTTAATTTAGATTTGTATGACATAGGATTGAAAAAAATGTCTTGACTAATAAAAGTGATCTTGACACTTTTCTGTTTTCTTTATCCCACATATGGGGATTTAGAAATCATTTGTATTTGTTTCTCTGTCAAACTTTTATCAAATCTGCCTTTGTACTGAGTAGTGTGCTAGGCTCTGCAGCTCCAGAGATGAATATCATGGCTCCTAATCCCAAGAAATTCACAATCTAAGTAGAGACCTGGAGACTGAATGATCCAAATTGGGAAAGATGTCCAGGTATGAGGACTTTTCCTGCTGAGGCCAAGACCCAAACTGGCTGATTTGCTCACTGCTGCATACCTGGCACCTGGCACATGGTAGGTGCCTAATAACTATTTGTTAAATGAATATAGGAATGAGAAAAACTGAAGCCTGAGAAATTTGAAAGAGAAGGATTTCATGATATCAAGAGCTGTGAAAAGCCTAGAGTGACCCAGTAATGCTGCGAGTTTATCTCCTGACTCTGTCACCTACCAGTTCTCTGGCCATGGAGACATGACATCAACTCTCTGGACCTCTGATGGGACCAGACTGTGCCAGAAACGGGCAACCCCGTCTGCACATTAGAAATAAAGCATCATGGCTTGGGTGTCCCTCCGGTTCAATTGAATCAGATGTTCCAGGGGTGGGGCCTGCACATTAGTGTTTTTTGAAAACTCTGAGTGATTCTGATGTGCAGCCAAGGCAGAAAACCACTGCTCTAGATTAGTTAGAAGCTTCTTCTGGTCACGTCTGATGACACTTAAATCTGAGATTGTCAGATCCTTTCTGTAGAGTAGGATTGTGTAGAGCAGGGAGATAGTAGGAGTCCATTTAAGTCTTGATTATATTGACCATTTTATTTCCCTTCTCTGTTCCTTTATTCCTCTCTCTCTCTCTCTCTCTCTCTTTTAAGTGTTTTATTTATTTATTCATGAGAGACACAGAGAGAGAGGCAGAGATACAGGCAGAGGGAGAAGCAGGCTCAATGGGCAGGGAGCCCAATGTGGGACTTGATCCCAGGACCCTGGGATCACGCCCCAAGCCGAAGGCAGACGCTCAACCATCGAGCCACCTAGGTCCCCTCTCTCTTTCAACAAATATCAGTTAAGGGCCTGCAAGATACAAGGGATGACATCAGTCTGGTTGAGGCCGAAAGGAAGGAGCAGGGAGGAAGACTGGAAAAGTAGATTGGGACTAAGACTTAGAACGTGCTTGTTTTTACTAAACTCAATATTGAGGGTGCGTGTTTTTGCTAAAAGTATATAATTCAAGATTCATACCTAATCTGATACATTGGCTCCTTCTTTGCCATCTTTGGCATATACTATAGCTCTCAGGTATTTGGTAACTTTTCTCACCAACCAATCACTCTGGAAAAAAAAAAATCAACACCCACCAATGCTATTTTCTCAAAATCTTTGGAACCCTTTTTTACTTCAAGAGAAACAAATTATGTTCTCATCTTTGAGAACAGTCCTGACTTTAAATATGCTATTCCATTGTTCCTGTCAGTACATATGAATTTGTGAGCCATGTACCCTGGTGTTTGGTTCTGGAAAACTGATCACTACATTCAGATGATCTGTTAACTTCTTGCTTCTTTCATCTCTCTTGAAAATATGCTTATTGTTTCTTATGTATGGACGTTGTTATGGTGCCATGCAGGTGGCTGAGCTGGGAGGGGATGGAATGTTACAGTATACAAACTTTGTTAAAGTTTGTTCCTTGGAACAGGGTTTTTACGGTGCCATATAGCATACTAAAGCTCTTATGCTCCACTGGCTTGGTCCACACTGCCTGTACCGTGAAGCCCGAGTGTAGCCTCTATGAACAGATGTTCCACTCTTAGCTGTGTGAGCTTAGGCAAGGTATTCAACATTTCAGCAGTTCTCTTTTCTTTTCTTTTTTCTTTTCTTTTCTTTTTTTCTTTTTGTAAAAGATTTTATTTATTTATTCATGAGAGACACACAGATTGAGAGAGAGAGGCAGAGACACAGGCAGAGGGAGAAGCAGGCTCCATGCTGGGAGCCCGACATGGGACTAGATCCCCGGTCTCTAGGTTCCCACCTTGGGCTGAAGGCGGCGCTAAACCGCTGTGCCACCCAGGCTGCCCCTCAGCAGTTTTCTTAACTGTAAAATGGGATTCCGATATTACTACTACTGATGCTGCTCTGAAGATCAATAAGATACAGGTGAGAAGGGAGATGATTGCACAGAAAACCCTCGATCCATTATCACAATGTCCAGCTCATAATGGATGCATAATAGATGCTCACTAACTGAATAAATCTCCCCATGGTATTCATGCTTTTTAGCCTTGGGCTCAAAGATTATATTTCTAAAGGACAGAGACCATTTTTTACAGATCTTCTATGGGTTGTCTCTTCCTGCACAGTGCTGGGCATATAAAAGGTGTTCAGTAAATATGCAGTGGGGGCAATGTTGTGGATGGTAAAAAGTCTAACTTGAATTCTGGTCTTAGCTGTTCCATTACAGAAACGATTTAATATCACTGGGTCTCAGTTTCTTTGGTAAAAATAGGGTGTTAGCCCCAATATTTATAGCAGCAATGTCCACAATAGCCAATCTATGGGAAGAGCTGAGATGTCCATCAACAGATGAATGGATAAAGATGTAGTACATATATACAATGGAATATTACTCAGCCATCAGAAAGGATGAAATCATACCATTTACATCAACATAGATGAAACTGGAAGGTATTACACTAAGTGATATAAGTCAATCACAGAAAGACAATTATCATATGGCTTCACTCATATGAGGAATATAAAAAATAGCATAGAAGATCATAGGGGAAGGGAGAGAAAACTGAATGGGAAGAAATCAGAGGAAGACAAACCATGAGAGCCTCTTAACTATGGGAAACAAACTGGAGTTGCTGGAGGGGAGGCAGGTGGGGGGATGGGGTAACTGGATGACGGGCATTAAGGAGGGCATGTGATGTGATGAGCACTGGGTATTATGTGCAACTGATGAATTACTGAACTCTACATCTGAAACTAATGATGTTCTATGTGTTGGCTAATCGAATTTAAATTAAAAAAAGAAAAAAAATTGAGTGTTAGGCATTGAGTACATGGTCTGGAGCAGATGCCATGTGCTTAATCAGAATATGATCCACAGGAGATTTTCAATCAAATGTAACAAAACAAACATAAAAGTTAGACAAGCAAACAAAATGGTTTTCCTGAACTACCTGGCATTCGTGAGCTAGTTGGCACACAGAGTCCAACATTACCATGGTGTGCCCGGATGGGCTGGGTATCCCAGGTACAGGTGGGTGCTGGCTGTTCAGTCTAATTCCAAAAAAAAGCCAATGAAAAAGTCACAAAGCCAGGGCACTGTGAAGGAGTGCTGCTAAAGTAAAACATGCGTGATCAAAGCTTATGAGTTGTATTTTTAAAATCACAATTTACCACCATGTTCAACAAAAATTACTGGGAACCATATGCCCCACAGAATTTTCTGATCTTGTGGACCATCACAGACAACACTGGTGTAGGAGCAATCTGCTCCAGCACAGAAGAGCATTTTATCACTGATATCGTTTAGAATTGCTGGTGCCTGGGGATGATAAAAACTTTCAGGTGGGTCTTAATTCATTTTTAAATTCTCTTTAGACACTGAACCTCCTTGCATCAGGGGTCAGCCTCTCCCTGCCCCTGGTTCACAAGGGATTACAAATACTTGGTTGTCCTTGGACTCGATTTCTCTGGCTTCTTACAACCTGAACATCATTCTCATCTCAGTACAAACATCATTCTCTTTGAGAGGCTTCCAGTAGCCCTGTCCTACTGATCTTCACAGTCACTGTCCTGTATTTTAAAACCAGCTCCACTGAGGTTTAATTGATATGCGGAGAAATGACATTGGGTGATTTGATGAGTTTTATTATATGGATCCACCCATGAAATAACGACCACGACCAAGACACAGATATTTCCATCACTCCCAAATTTCCTCTTTGCAGCCTGTCTGTCCTCCTCGCTGCCCTCAGCCCCGGGCAACAATTGGATTGTGTTTGTCAGGGCAGCAGATTCATTTACATTCTCTAGAATGTTATATAAAGAGAATCATACAGCGTGCAGTGTTTCGCTTTGTTTTGTTTTTGTTCTTACCGAGCATCATTTTGAGATTCTTTCATGTTGTTGTATGGGTCAGTGTTCCATTTCTTGTTATTCCACTGAAGGGCTAATCTGCAGTTGGTATATTCATTCACCCACTTATGAACATTTGGGTTATCTTCTGTTTTTGCTGGTTGACATCAGTCTGTTTTATTGTCTTCATTGACTAATCATTATCTGATATAATCTTTTGATATCTTCTTTTTATTCATTTGTTTTTACATTTTTTACATTTTTATTTTTTCAGATTTTATTTTATTTTTTTTAAAAGATTTTATTTATTTATTCATGAGAGACACACACAGAGAGGCAGAGACACAGGCAGAGGGAGAAGCAGACTCCCTGCAAGGAGCCCGATGGTGGGACTCGATCCCAGGCCCACGGGATCACAACCTGAATGGAAGGCAGATGCTCAACCACTGAGTCACCCAGACGCCTTCATTTTTAAAGGATTTTTTTAATCTTGTTTTTTGTTATTTTGGTTTTTTTAAGTCTAGTTGTTTAGGTGACTCCCCTCTTCTCCTGAGCTAAAACACAAAGGACCTTAGTCTATTGTTTTTCACTGCATCTTCAGTAGGGATGCAAGATAAGAGTTCATGAGTTAAATAATCCTAGGAATTTCAACACTGGGAGCATTCCTGAGTTCAAATACCAACTACGGGCATCATTAATTTTGTAACCTTGAGCAAATTGCCCCACCTCTGAATTTCAGTTACTTTATCTGTAAAATTTTTAATTAATTAATTAATTTATTTATTTATTTTAGAGAGGGGTGAGGGGCAGAGAGAGCAGAGAAGAGAGAATCTCAAGTAGACACCCTGCTAAGCAGGAAGCCCAATGCGGAGCTCCATCTCACCACCTGTGCTGAAAGAAATGGTGGGATGCTTAACCCACCACACCATCCAGGTGCCAGTCTTCATCTGTAAATTGAGCATTAATCATACTATCTCACAAAGTTTTCAGGGTACAGGTTGGTTACTAACAGTGAAAAGTCAGTGCTGTCCTAAGTGTCTCAGAAGTAAGAACTTACTTAATCATTTAATCAAATAATCAATCCCATGAGGAAAGGACTGTATCTTCCTACCCATTTCACAGATGAGGAAGTTGAGGCACAGAGTTAGTAACTTCCAGAGCTTCAACTTGCACTCAGGCTGTTTGGCTTATGAGACTTACCACTCCATTATTCTGCTTCTCTATGTTATCAAATGACATAATACGTGAAGTGCTCAGCACAGTACCTGACATATACCTGCTTCACAATAAATATGACTTTCTTTCTTCCTTAGGTATAAAGTCAGAGAGAAGGATGCCAAACATCCCACTATTTACCTATAATTCCAGAATCATAGGTGCAAAGTTGTAGCTTGTAAAATTCAATGTAATTTTGTAGATCGGGATGTACGGCATTATTTTCAACCTCTTGACAGTTTCTTAGTCTAAGACACGATCATAAGTACTGAGAAGGATGATAAGTTGACCAAGTAAATCAGTGTTACTATATTTTTCCAGTAAATTGATTGTGAGCCCTTGCTTGTTTTTTAAGATTTCATTTATTTGGGGATCCCTGGGTGGCGCAGCGGTTTGGCGCCTGCCTTTGGCCCAGGGCGCGATCCTGGAGACCCGGGATCGAATCCCACATCAGGATCCCGGTGCATGGAGCCTGCTTCTCCCTCTGCCTGTGTCTCTGCCTCTCTCTCTCTCTGTCTGTGACTATCATAAATAAATTTAAAAAAAAAATTAAAAAAAAAAGATTTCATTTATTTATTTGACAGAGAGAGACAGCACAAGCAGGGGAGCCAGAGAAGGACAGAGAGAAGCAGGTTCCCTGCTGAGCAGGGAGCTGGAAGCAGGACTCCGTCCCAAGACTCCAGGATCAAGACCTGAGCTAAAGGCAAATGCTTAACCCACTGAGCAACCCGGGTGCCCTGATTGTGAACCCTTGTTTGTATGTGTGGCCTAGGAGACTCCTGAGACCCTTTGAAGGCAAGTGAGGGCTGGCCTGAGGGTGTCCAGGGTAGCTCTGTAAGCAGCCTGTCAACAGGCACGATCAATGTCAAGTGATTGGTGTGGGGGAGGTGCCACCCCTCAGGGGTGGGACAGCTATTTTCTGATTGGGACTATAAAGCACTTTACAAACAATAACTGTTTAGGAATATTCTTAGAGTCATAGCCTGTAAAGTCTATTTATAGCCTGTTATCTGAGTGGCCAATCTGGGAGAAGCCCTTCTCCAGGGCTGGAGGGAGCGGGAAACCAGCTGAGCTACTCACAGCAGCAGAGCTCTGCCTTTGTGGGGTGTGAACCCCCAGGAGGTAGGTGTTGGACAGGTGACTCAGGTAGGGGGATCTCCTGATCTTGGGGGACTTACACAAGCCATGCCCTGTCTTCTGTGAGAACTGGTTGAGGAGGAGAGGTTAACAAAGGAATCATTCTTTCTGCCTTTTGACAGCTTCCAGTGTCATGGAGGCACAGGAGCTAACAAGACCAATGCCTTGCTATAGGATAATGTGTGAAGGAGTTTTAGGCATAGAGTATGGCACACTCCAGTGCAGATGGGATGGGAGATTGGGTGACAGGGGCATCAAATGTGGTTTCTTGGAGTAATTGAGTCTTGATTTTGACTAACATGTCTCTGGGCTGATTTCCTGGGTATAAGACCCATGCTCAGAGATCCTCATACTCTTGGATTAAAGCTCTGCTGTCACCATCTTGAAATTCTCTTTCTTTTCTTTCTTTCTTTCTTTCTTTCTTTCTTTCTTTCTTTCTTTCGACAGAGAGAGAGAGAGAGAGAGAGAGAGAGAGAGGCAGAGACACAGGCAGAAGGAGGAGCAGGCTCCATGCAGGAAGCCTGATGTGGGACTTGATCCTAGGACTCCAGGATCACGCCCTAGGCCAAAGGCCGGCACTAAACCACTGAGCCACCAGGGCTGTCCACGATCTTGAAATTCTTAATAATTTTTGAATGAGGGCCCCTACCTGTTCATTTTGTACTGGGTCCCGCAAATTCCATCCTGATCATCCCTTATCAGGTTATTTCCATCACTTGTTTTTCCTCCTAAATAGGCTTCTCCTTTTTCTTTTTTTAAGTGAGAGATATCCTAAACTTTTTATTTTATTTTTTTTATTTTATTTATTTATGATAGGCACACAGTGAGAGAGAGAGAGAGGCAGAGACACAGGCAGAGGGAGAAGCAGGCTCCATGCACTGGGAGCCCGATGTGGGATTCCATCCCGGGTCTCCAGGATTGCGCCCTGGGCCAAAGGCAGGCGCTAAACCACTGCGCCACCCAGGGATCCCCAGGCTTCTCCTTTTTAGATTTTTTTCATCTCACCAAAAAACATCAGCTTCTTCCCAACCCTCTGGCTTGAAAACTTGAGGAGGCTGTCACCTTGGTGTCACCCTCCACACCCAGATAATTGCCAAGACCTGAGAAGTATTCCTTTAAATGCCTCACATCCCCCTGCTGCTCACTGTTTCTGGAGCCATCCAGGTGGTCCAATCTTCTCTTGGCTTTTGCATGGAGTCCCTGAACCCCTGTTACTTGGGATGGTCTAGGAATCGTTGGTATCATCATAAACTGGACCTTGTTGGAAATGCAAAACCTTGAGCCCCACTCTAGATCTATGTTTTGACAAAATACTTATGTGATTCCTATGCATTTTAAAGTTTGAGAAGAAGCTCGCTCAGTCAGCAGACTCTGGCTATGTTTTGGAATCACCTAGAGAAACTTAAAAACTACCAATGATTGGGTTCTAACCTTAGAGATTCTGATTTAGCTAACTTTACTATTTATTTTTCAAGCCCCTCTTTCCCACTTGTTTTAATCTATTGCTGGGCAACAAATTGCCCTAGCTCTTAGTGGCTTGAAACAACACATATCTGGGGCACCTGGGTAGTTCAGTCAGTTAAGCACCTGCCTTCAGCTCAGGTCATGATCCTGGGGTCTCGGGATTGAGCCCCACATTGGGCTCCATGATCAATAAGGAGTCTGCTTCTCCCTCTGCCCCTCCCTCTGCTCATGCTCTCTCTTTTTCTCTTAAATAAATAAATAAATAAATAAAATTTAAAAAGCCCCATATATTTATTATCTCACAGTTTCTATATTCTATATATCCTCTGCTTCACAGTCTCCCACTAAGTTGCTGTCTAGGTCTTGGTCCAGGGTCTCCCAGAAGACTGCAGTCAAGGCCCAACAAACAGGATCTGTTTCCAAGCTTACTCACTACCTTATAGGCACCTGCACTGAGGGTCTCAAGTTTCTTCTTGGCTGTTGGCTGGAGGCCACTCTCAGTTCTTAGCACTTGGGCCTCTCCAACACAGAAGCTTCCTTCATTAAAGTGCATGAGAGAGGATCTGCTAGCAAGAGGGAAGTCACAGTTGTTTCTAACCCATTCATGGAAATGACATTCCATTGCCTATGCCATATTCTGTTCATTACAAACAAGCCACTAGGTCCAGCCCACACTCGGAGGGAGTGGATTCATAAGGGCATGCCTGCCAGAGGTGGGGATCACTGGGGCTATCTTGGAAGTCTGCCTACACCTCTCAGTGACCCCAGTATGTACCAGGGTTGGGAACAATTGTTCTACCAGGGAAGCTGGAGATGAAAGGGAGTACAAGGTTATATTTAGGCTCTATGGGAATGGCGTCATAACAGAAGAGTGCTGTCTGCAGAGGTCAAGGGATGAGGCAAATATGGAATATGCCATCCCTGGTCTAGACTCTGCCAACCCAAACACAGACTTTGGGAGCAGATTAGTAACCCTCTCCGGGCTCCTCCAGTCCTCCAACAATAATAATTTCTTTCTACTTTGTTTGCCACATCCATTGTTCTAAGTCTAATTGTAGGTCTTTCCTCAAACAATATTGTAAATAATAGCTAACACTTTTTGAGGACTAACTAAATGCCAGGCATTGTTCTAAGTGCTTTACAACTAAGACCCCATTTAACCTCACAACAATGTAGTGAGGGGAGTTACTCTTAATATCGACACTTCCAATGAGGAAATTTAAAAGAGAAAGGTTCTTATTTATCATTTAGAGGAGAGAGCTGTGTGGGCGGGGCAGAGGGAGAGGGATAGAATCTTAAGCAATCTCCACACTCAGCAAGGAGCCCACTGTGGAGCTCAATCTCATGACCCTGAGATCATGACCTGAACCAAAATCAAGAGTCAGATGCTTAACCAACTGAGCCACCCAGGTGCCCTGAAGCAGAGAAAGATTAAATAGCTTGCCTTGTTCACAAAATGTAAGTGGTGGGCCTGAAATTCAAACTCATGGATGGTCTGGCCTCCAGAGTACCTGCTCTTAAACTACTTTTTTAATGTAAAAAAACTTCAGTATCTATACTTTTCCATTTATGTTTGTCATGACATTGCCATTTATAAAATGAAAAATTGGAAATGATATACCTGTCCAGCAACAGGAAAATGGTGAGGCACATCATGAAGATCTTTTTTTTTTTTTTAATTTTTATTTATTTATGATAGTCACACACACAGAGAGAGAGAGAGAGAGGCAGAGACACAGGCAGAGGGAGAAGCAGGCTCCATGCACCAGGAGCCCGATGTGGGATTTGATCCCGGGTCTCCAGAATCGCGCCCTGGGCCAAAGGCAGGCGCCAAACCGCTGCTCCACCCAGGGATCCCATCATGAAGCATCTTTATGATAACCTATTACACCTATTAAAAGGCATGCTTTTCAAAGAATTTTGAAGACGTTAGCAAATGAGCAAAAATGATGTTAAGGGAAAAAGAACTGTATACAACATTTAACCATGATTAGGAAAATAGATATGTATATGAATAGAGTAAGTGAAAATATAGTGGTATTTTTCTGCACATTATGTAATGATGGGTGATTTTTAAAAAATGAACATAATTCATACATGGTAGAGTGCCCAAACCTTAAGTGTCCAGGTCAATGGAGTGTGAGAACTATATATGCCTGTTTTCACTGCCATCCACAATGATAGAACCTCTCTCTCATCTGATGAAGTTACTTCATGCCCTTGTCTCCCTGCCAGTCCCACACCCCACCCATAGTCTTATTTTATCACAGATTAGTTTTTTTTGAGAGAGAGAGAGACAGCGAGAGAGAGTGAGTGTGAGAGGAGTTGAGGAGGGATAGGAAGGGCAGAGGGAGAAGGAGAGAATCTCCTCACTTAGCACAGAGCCTGACGTGGGGCTCAATCTTACGACCTTGAGATCATAACCTGAGCTGATGTCGAGAGTCAGATGCCACCCAGGTGCCCCACAGTAGATTAGTTTTAATGACATGGAAAAATGGCCCTCTGTTTCAGAGTCTCACAAAGCTGCAGTGAAGGTCAACTGCAACAATTTGTTTTTGAATTTCATATAAATGAAATCATATTCCTTTGTGTTTGGCTTCTTTCACTCAACATAACATTTTAGAGATTGTTATGTTGCACATTCCTTTTTATTGCTGAGTAGTAGTCCATTGTATGAATATACCATGATTGTTTCTCCATTTTCTTATTGGTGGACATTTGGGTATTTTCCAGATTTTTGCTATTATGAATAAAACTACTGTGGATATTCGTGTTTTCTTTTTATGTGAGAATAGTTTTTTACTTCTCTTGGGTATATACCCACGGGTGGAATGGTTAGGTTATGGAGCAGATGTGTGTTGAATTTATGAGAAACGAAAAGGACAGATTTCCAATAGGGTTGTAACATTTTACATCCCCACCAGCAATGTATGGAAATTCCAGTTGCTTCTACATCCTTGCAAAATTTGGTCAAGTCCAATTCTTAGCAGTCTTGTGGGTATAAAATGAGGTCTTGTATTTTGAGGAGGTAGGGAGGACTCCTTTTCATTCTGGTTTCAAGTTACTGATAGATAATTCAAATACCTTCCCAGATTCCTCTGATCAGCCTCCTCTGTATGTTCCATGTTCATCTAGAACTGAACTTTCTTGTATGCCCTGAACCATTCATGCTTTTCTGTCCCCATAATGGTTGCAGATTGAAGGTGAGGAGTTGGGGTGGGGAAGGTGAGGAGCAAGAGGACAACCCAGAAAAGGAGACAGGATACATACAAAAGGATAGAAAGAGGCAAACTGGCAGAAAGATGGAAATTAACAAAGATGAGAAAGAGTGACCGTGGAGGAAGAGAGGTAGGCACGGGATAAAGGAGGAGAGGGACAATGAGAAAGCAGAAAAAGTGATTAAGAGTATGAAGAGGTATGTGTGGGGGAGGGGGCAAAAATAAAGTGAAAAGGGGGCAAGGAAAGGAAGGAAAGATACAGATGGGAGATGGAGGAAGGGAGGAGGCCAACAGAAGGGAGAGAAGCCAAATCCTTCCCATGCTACCTATCCAGCCGGCATCCTTGGAGCACCAGGATCAGAGGGAAGGGCACTTGCCAGGGAGATCTGCCTGTTTGATGGGCTGGCATTCAGGAAGCAGAGTTGAACTGTGCTGAGAGCATCCCTCATTAATATCAGAGGACCCAGTCAGCCCTAATGGCCCTGAAGCCTATAGGCTGCAAAGGGACTGGCGTGCTACCATTGAGGATTGGGCACATGTCAGGCTGTGCTCATCTCATCATAGAAATGGCATCACCCTGGAGGCTGATGCCAGACCAGAGACTAGAGACTGCTGAGTCATCTGGAGGAGAAGGGGTAGTTTGCTTGGGGTGATGAAAACATGATGAGTCCAGTTCCCTTTCCTGGGCCACCAGGGTGACAAGAAACCCCTGGGAGTATAGCTAATGGTCAGAGAAGAAGTCTATAGCAGCTGTCACTTAAGAAATGATCAGTCCTTTGGGTTCATTCGGTCAGATAACAGACACTGGAACTTGTCTGGATTCCACCTGGCCTCAAAAAGCTCAAAGCCTAGTCACTAGGAGATGACAGTAAATGGAATTACCAGTAAGACTGAAATATGTCTTATAAGAAATAAATACTGTAGCTCCTGTCAAATGTCAGGGCAAATGTTCTTTGCAGAGGGATTGAACACATGGTAGACTAGATATCCAATTTAGTCTTTTCTTTTTTTTTTTTTTTAAGATTTTATTTATTTATTCATGAGAGACACACAGAGAGAGAAGCAGAGACACAGGCAGAGGAAGATGCAGGCTCCACACAGGGAGTCTGTTGTGGGACTGTTGTGCCCAAGATCGCGAATCCGAGAAACCACCAAGGAGCCAACACCGATGCAAGCACACGAGGGTTTATTAGCAAGCTCGAGCTTGGGTCCAAGTATACCCGACACAGGGGAGCAGGGACTTGGACCTCGAAGTGGGTTACAGCTGGGTTTTTTATAGGCTGGTCTAGGGGATTTTCAGAAGGGGTGGAAGAATTTCTCAAGTTCTGTTTACATTTTGATATGGGGCTTTCAAGGGCATTGAGCTCTGTTCTCATTCTAAGATGGGACTTTCTACCACGGGCATGGACTCTGTTGTCTTTCTGATATGGGATTACCTGCCAAGGACATTGAGGACATTCTGCAGTTTTTCCCGTAAAGTTCAGCTCTTATTCACAGGGACCTAAGATGGCTGTACTTGTGCTAATGCTAAACTTGAGGTGGAATGGCCTTAATTTTTCTCGGCCACCACAGGACTTGATCCCGGGACTCCAGGATGACATCCTGAGCTGAAGGCAGATGCTAAACTGCCGAGCCACCCAGATGTCCCTCAATTCAGTCTTATTAAATGAATTGCTGATTACATTTCACTCACAAAAAAAAAAAAAAAAGCAATACTCTCCAGAAAACACTCTGAGCTGCTGTTCTCACTGGTACCTTAACACAAACTTATTCCTGTTCTTTTTTGCTAATATTTATAAATCACATTACCTCCATTCTGTGAGGTGGGCAGGGCTAGAACTGAGGGTCCGGCAGGCTGAGCGTTGTGCCCAATTGAACTACTAATGCCACATCTGGAATGCAGGGCTCCACAGCTCACCCGGGGCTCATTCTGTTGCTCTACGTGGCCATCCTCACGCCCAGTAATGGCTAATGGATGGTGCCTCTGAGGCAGGTGGGGTTGTTGGGAGGAGGACTGATGGTGGTGGGGGTGGGAACTATGTGCTCGAACTAATGTAGTGGCTTGATATAAATTATTTCATTTAACTGTGACAACAACCTTTTGAGGTAGGAATTATTATTATTATTTTTTAAATATTTTATTTATTTATTTGTGAGAGACAGAGAGAGAAAGGCAGAGACACAGGCAGAGGGAGAAGCAGGTTCCCTGCAGGGAGCCTGACACAGGATTCGATCCCAGGACTCTGGGATCACACCCTGAGCCAAAGGCAGGTGCTCAACCAGTGACTCAGCCAGGTGCCTTGAGGTAGGAATTATTATCTCCATTTTAGAGATAAGGAAAAATCAACTAACTTATCCAAGGTCAGAGCTGGGATTCAAATCAGATCCATTGCACTTTAATGCTCACATTTTTTTTTTCCCCAGTGCCTCATGGTTATAGTTACTGAGGTGATTTTGGAGCGAGAAGAATGAATGATAACATGAAGTCTCTGAAGGGAGTGGAAGGGTGGAGGTGGCGCATCTGTAGGCCTCGGGGCACTTCCAGATAGATTTCTTCCCTGTAGGGTGAACACCCTGGATTTTATCTGGCTTCTTTTCCAGAGATAGAGTGAAAAGTTCCCATTATTCGGGTGGCTTGGTTTCTAGACAAATTCAGGGATGAACCAACCAGGTAAGGTTAGGTGGGACAGAGTAGGGGAGAGGTTCTGCCCGGGAAGGAACATTAGCCTGTTTCTCTAAGGTAGGTTTCCGCCTCCTGCCTGCAACCGGCTTGGGTCATTTCTGTGTCTGTGGAACGGCCCAGCTTCTCCTTTCTCTTCTCTTCTCCCTTTCATTCCATTGGCTTCAGCCATCACTCCCATGGCCCAGCCCACAACCCTGCTGCTACCAGGAACAATTGGACTTCTGACATCTTATTTTTTTATTTATTTATTTATTTATTTATTTTTTTATTTATGATAGTCACACACAGAGAGAGAGAGAGAGAGAGGCAGAGACACAGGCAGAGGGAGAAGCAGGCTCCATGCACCAGGAGCCCGATGTGGGATTCGATCCCGGGTCTCCAGGATCGTGCCCTGGGCCAAAGGCAGGCGCTAAACCGCTGCGCCACCCAGGGATCCCCGACTTCTGACATCTTAAATGGCTTTCTTATAGCTGCCATTTCCAGCTGCCATTTTAAAATTTATGGAAGCCTCCAGAGACTGGAGGTCAGTCCTGATCTCTCTGTTATCCTTCATTCTGTTTGTCAGTGCGCATTATTAGATGGGGCTTTTCCAGTGGCAAGTGATAGGACCCCATGTTAAACTTGCTTAACAAAAAAAAGGAGTTCTGTTGTTTTTTTTGTCTTTTGGCTGTCCTAAACTGAGTATTAGGTAAGAATTTTACAAACATTACGTATATTAGCCGTCATGGTGGAGCTGGGAACTATTGCGTCTTCTGTAGGCTGCACAATGAGAACCACTAATAGTGTGGTGGAACCTGTGGGCCCTTCCAAGACCATGTTCTTGTGGCCTACAGGTGTCAGCCCTTGCATCTCCCTGTGTTTGTGGATGGGTTTGGTGATCCACTGGGTCAGGATTTCTTCTGATGACTTTATGGAATGGATTGAGAGGATAACTTCAGAATTTGTACATGGAATCTTTGTCAACCCACTAAGAATTCAAGACCCTCAGAGCCCCATCGTGGTTTTCAGCTCACTCCTCTGCAACAGACAGAAGGCTTCAGGTAAACTTTAGTCGTTTAACACCATGAGGGGCAGGCTTGCTGTAGGTAGCAGCCTTAGGGACTGGGCTTTCGTGGGGACCACATCGCACATGTATCTGATACATGCTTGGCTGTATACCCCAGTCTGTATGCTTTATTTGGCGGGGTTGGGTGGGAGTGCCCAGTGGAGTGCAGAAAGTTGGCAGTAGTGCCAAGCAGCCCACTCTGAGAAGAAAGTACATTACATGGGACTGCTTCTTCCTCCATAGCTCCTGGCTGTATGTGTAAGCACCCATCTTGACTTACTTTTGAACTGATGGCTGCTGCCAGACTGAAAAGCAACTTTTATTGACCTTTTAACTGGGGAGTACAGGGATTCAATATCTAGGGTCAGAGAATGTTGGCAGACACAGGGTCTCCGTGTACAATTGTTTAGGTTGTGCACTGTACAAGGATACCATGTCTAACAGAGGGCCCTCTCCATGGTATTATATGTGAAGCACATGCCACTCACATAGTAATGCACACTGGCACATGAAGTCTTGGGCAAGCTTAGGAGACTACGTACACACACAACTTTGCCCTGTCCCAACCACTGCCTGCCTCCCCTGAGACTGCCTCTATTACCCTATAGCTCTCAGAGGCACATTCCTGTTTCTCTGCCCCTCAATCCCAGCATTCCTGAGAGGGCAGGACAGCCACTGGGTCTAGAAAGCTTCTTCAGAGTGGGGCTGTGGCCAGAGTCCCTGAATATGGCACAGGGCACAGCAACCTCTGTTCTGTTTTCAGAGCCTATGACTTAAGGTTGCTCAGGTTGCACGGTGATGTATTGACATGTTTTTGTTTTTTGTGTTTTTTTTTTAAACCCTTTTCTAGGGACACCTGGGTGGCTTAGGGGTTGAGCGTCTGCTCTCGGCTCAGGTTGTGATCCTGGAGACCCGGGATCGAGTCCCACATCAGGCTCCTTGCAGGGAGCCTGCTTCTCCCTCTGCCTGTGTGTCTGCCTCTCTCTGTGTCTCTCATGAATAAATAAAATATTAAAACAAATAAAATGTTTTCTAATTCACACAGAAAATAGAGCAGCTGGGTAGGCTGGGATGACCCTGGCCAGCCGTCTACTCTTCCTCTGTCAGGTTGGCTTCTGTCATTCCCCTACATTGTCGCCGGGCTCCTCCCCGCGGTGGGGAGATGCCTGTGCTCCCCCGGGGCTCACACCTCCAGGACACCGCCTCTGCAGGAAGCACCTTGGCTGGCGGCGCCTTCCAGCTGCAGAGGGGCCTGCCTTGGCTCACAGGACCGCCTGGTACCAAGGCGATGGAGACCTCTGATTGGCCAGGCCTCCATCACGTGATCACTCTGGTGCCCAGGAGAGGGCATCGAGCAGCTCTTGTGCTTACCTGTGCTAAGCGTTCCTCCTTCGCAACCTGAACCCTGAGGTGAGTCATCGAAATTCCTCCCTCGCCAACAACTTTCACTCTCTGCTCTGATATGGTGAAATCTGGACTCCGTATCCATCTCTTACACTAGCTTTTCTGCTCCTATACCTGGTCTGTTGTTAGAGAAAATGACGCAGTAGGGCAGGTTGGTATCTCTACAAATTCACTGTTTCTCGTCCCAGCTGGATCTTCAGTGCAGCCAGATAATCTTTCTGCTTGTCCCCGAATAACTCCTCTCATTCATTCATTAGTGCAGTAACCCTGGATTTACACGTTAGAAGGATCGCTCTGGAACCAAGGTGGGCAGATAGAAATCAGCGATACCTGTTCTGATTTGGAACCAACAAGTGGGTCATGTTCTCAGAAAGCCTCTTGGGCCTCCTTATTAGTTTATGTAATACAACTGAACACATTAGTTTGGTCTCCAGAGCCTGGCCCCTCCCTTACTACCAGCCTTAGTCCTTTGCCCTCCTGTCTTCCCACTTGCTGGCCAGTGAACCCTCACCTCAGCTCATTCCCAGCTGGCCTATCCTGTTCATGCTGCTGAGCTTTTGTGTACACTGTTGTCCCTGCTTGAATGCTCTTCTCACTTTCTTCCACTAGTAAATTCTTGTTCATACTTAAAGGCTCAGCTCAAGTGTCATTTCCTTCAGGGAGTCTAACCCCTTTGCAAGAGGGGGTACCCCTCCATCATGCTCCCATGACATTACTCTATCACAGTACTTAACTCTTTTTTGCTGATGTTATCTGTTTGTTTTCCCCCACTAGTTGGTCTGTTCTGGGAAGTCAAGAGCTATGTCTAGTTCATCTGTGCACCTCTGGGCCTGGCACGTGGAAGGGAATTGAATTGATCTGAACTGACCTCTGATCCATTAAGCTTTTCCAGCCAGCTCTCTCTAGAAGCTTCAATAGGCACCATCTTCCTCACACGCCCTTAAGAGCTGCTGCCTTCACTCCAAGAGAGTAAAGTGCATTTCAGTCTCATTGGTGCTGCGCTGGGTTTCCGGCATTAACCCGAGAGCAGATGCCCTATAGAGCTATTGGGCAAACCACTCATTAGCTTCCTGGTACACATTCCTCATTACAGCTCCTAGCATATAGTCTGAGAAGTAGACCTCTCCCAGCATTTGGATTCATGCTTCGCCTCCATCATCACTGACTCCCCAGATTTGAGTCACTTTTCTGTTAGGATCAATGATTTTCCAAAATGGTTTTGCCTGATACAAAATTGGCCCCTGGCCAACAATTGCCCAAACATGTTTGGTTAGGTCTAAACCCACCAGTAGATGTGGCTTAGCTTTCCAAACCAAGGGACTTACTTTCACAAGAAGTTGGTTTGAGCATGATTTTTGAAAATCAGAAGCTTGTTTCCCTTGGACAGCCTCACTGATGACCCACCAAGGGGTCCAGGAAGAGTCACTGATTTGATGGGATTGTTCTTAAAAACTAAGCCACCAGGTTGTGTGAAAAGAGAGGAAGAGAGAAGGCTTCTCTCTGTAGACCTTTGAGTAACAGAATGGCTGCTGGCTTCTTGTGCCCAAAAAGAAGAGGCCACCACTCATAGGAATTTGCATCATTCAGCATTAAGTATTTCTAACATAGTTCTGTTGAACAGTCTAGGGAAAAAAAGTGAGTTTCCAAGAACTGTTCAGTGTTCTCATTAGGAGGGTATGTATAACAGGGCGGCACCGTAGAGCCCAGGTCTGGCAGGCTTGGGCTTAGCTTCTGGGCTGACCTGAGCCAGGAAGAGAGAGAGTGAGGGAGCAGTTACAGGGAGTGGTGTGGCAGCAAGGGAAGAGCAGGGTGTTTGGAGTCGGCAGATAAGATCCAGACCCAGCCTTGATACCAGGGAAGGTCATTTATTTTGTAGCTAATTGTCTCAGTAGCACTTATTAAAACTGTCCTTTGCTGCCTCTATCAAGTGCTCACAAAATAGAGAGTTCTCTTTCTGGACTCTATTTTATTGGTCTGTTTATTGGTCTGGACCCACATATTGTTTTAGGTATTATAGCTTCCATTCTTTCTTTTTGATAGTGCCAGTGCTCCGTTTTTATAATTTTTCAAGTGTATCTTGGCTGTTCTTTGCCCTTTGCATCTTCATATAAACGTGAGAATCAACTTGTCAGATACTCCTGAAAATCTGTTGGAATTTTGACTGGAATTGCATTGATTCTATCATTGAACTGGAAAAATTGGCTCCTTTACAACACTGAGTCTTCAGTCCACAAACACGATATGCCTCTTAATGAAGTTATCTCTAATGTTTCTCAGTTCTGCAATTTTTCTCATTAAAATCTTGCACAGCTTTTATCATATTTATTCATAGGGCACTTCATTTTTTAAAAATTTCCTTTTAGAGAGAGAGTGTGAGGGAGAGAAGGGGCAGATGGAGAGGGAGAGAGAGAGAATATCAAGCAGGCTCCATGTCCAGCACGGATCCAACGTGCAGCTCCCTTCCACGACCCTGAAATCATGACCAGAACCAAAATCAGGAGTCTGGGGATGCCTGGGTGGCTCAGGGTTGAGCGTCTGCCTTCAGCTCGGGACCTGATCCCGGGGTCCTGGGCTCCTTGCAGGGAGCCTCTTTCACCCTCTGCCTGTGTCTCTGCCTCTCTCATTGTGTGTCTCTCATGAATAAATAAATAAAATCTTAAAAAAAAAAACCCAAAACCAAAAACCAAACAAAACAAAATCAAGAGTTGGATGCTTGACCAACTGAGCCACCCAGGCACCCTGGCACTTCATATTTTTTTGATGTGCTTATGAAAAGTAGAGTCTGTCTGCCACAGAAACAGAATATTTTTCTATATAGTCATTATTATCTGTGAAGTGAAAAGGTGTCTTTTTAAAAAAAAAATTAATTTATTCATTTAGAGAGAGAAAGAAGCAGAGAGAGAATCTCAAGGAGACTCCATGCTGAGTGCAGAGCCCGATGCAGGGCCTGATCCCACAACTCCGAGATCATGACCTGAGCCAAAATCAAAGTTGGCTGCTTAACTGACTGAGCCGCCCAGGTGCTCAGAAAAAGTGTCTTTGATAAAGGCCTCTGCATTCACCTCACTCTTCTCATATGTACCCGGGTCAGTGATGGCTCGCTAAGGACAAAGGGAAGCATTTTTCCTCTAGGGAACGTACCCTTCTGTGGACTAACAATTAACAATGACTAAAATTTAACCAGTACTTTGAAAAGCATTTCCCACTTTATTATCTTATTTAATTCTTATAGCTGTTCTGAAAAGTAGACATTTTTATTTCCATTTAGTGAGGAAACAAAAGGCTCAGAGACATAAGAAGGATTTTGCTTAACTTCACCTGGCTTTCTTCAGCTCAAAATCAGGACTGTTGACTTCAGCCTGGTTCTCTTTCCTGTCCATAGATGCCTTCCCAGTTAGCATCTTTGAAGAAGTGGGTTTTGTCATGTTTTATAGTATCTGCTCAGTAAAATTGGGAGAGCTAGAGAAGATAGAGGAGGCCCAGGACAAAAATAGTCTACATGGATGGCCTGGATTTTGGATTTTCTATTTTCTATTTAACAGTGGTTGCTATGTTCTCTTCTATGAGGAACCATAGTCCAACCAACAGATGGTAGTTCTCATTAAATTTGCTTTCATATGGGCTTTCAATTCAGTTAGTTTTTTTCTTATTATATTGGCAGAAACTTGAGGACATATGTTCATACTCCTGGTGACTGTCGCAGTGTTTTTAGGGGCAATAAATCCTGCTGAATGGATACAGTTTTCTCTGATTTGTACAATCAAGAACTCTTTCCTTTGGAAGCTAAGTGTTTAATACCTTGAAGTCCCACCAGGTGGTGTTCTAAGACTGCCTGGTGTAGGTCATATTTGCTGAAAAAGAATTCTGGGCACAGACACAAGTTACTGAACTGTGATTTTTAGTTTGAAAGAAGGAGAAGGGAGAGAGAGAAGAGAAAACACCCTTGGTCTTGTCATTCTTTGCATTTACAGTTGATCCACAGTATAAGACTGTCTGTGGTTTTACTTGGGCATTCATGACTCCCTCACATCTGATGCATTTTCTAGCTCATCCAAAGTAGAGGCTCTCCTATTTTTCTTTGTATTCAATACAAAGGTCCAGCACATAGTAAGACCCTGGTAAATTCTCGTTGACCGGAGATGGGTAGCTAGATGCAAGTCTTATCCCCCCCAACTCTTCCCTACATTAGGCTTCCCCTTCATCCATTCTCTTTCTTGGTTGATTGCATCCCCTGCCCTCTGATGCCCACCATGGCACCATGGTTGAATCCTTAGAGCCACCTGCTGCGAGCAATCCCTCCAGGAGTCTCTGCTGGACATTCAGTCCCACTCCCTACATAGGTTTCAGACCTTCAGTTCTCTTTTCACCCATCCCTCCTCTTTTGTGCCACCCTTCCCTTTCAGGAGATAATCTCTCACCCCCCAATGCACAGAAAAAGTAAAAGACATCTTACAGAGACTCCTTCAGCTTCCTACCTTGTGCCTTTGAACTTCCTCAGATTCATATCTGTCTTCCTCTACTTTCCTCCCATGAAGCTAGTCTTTGATTTAGGTCAAGGTGAATTCTCTCTGCCTAAACTCTTTTATTCTTTCATTTCATTTATTTACCCATTCTTCTAAAACTAATTATTACTATATGCAAGGTTCTGGGAATACCACTGTTAATTGAATAACCAACCCTTTAGATGAAAGTAGAGTCAGCATTTCATGCTACATTGAGATGTGCTAAGAAAACATGGCTTTTCTGCAATGCCCACAATAGCTGACATGGAAAGAGCCCAGATGTCTATCGACTGAAGAATAGATAAAGAACATGTAGCATATATATACAATAGACTACTACTCAACCATCAAAAAAATGAAATCTTGCCATTTGCAACAAGGTGGATGGAACCAGAGATATGCTAAGTGAAATAAGTCAATCAGAGAAAGACAATTATATGGTCTCATTTAGGGATCCCTGGGTGGCGCAGCAGTTTGGCGCCTGCCTTTGGCCCAGGGCGTGATCCTGGAGACCCGGGATCGAATCCCACGTCGGGCTCCCGGTGCATGGAGCCTGCTTCTCCCTCTGCCTGTTTCTCTGCCTCTCTCTCTCTCTCTCTCTCTCTCTCTCTCTGTGACTATCACAAATAATAAATAAAAGAAAAAAATTAAAAAAATATATATGGTCTCATTTATCTGTGAAATTTACAAAACAAAACAGAGCATCACAGGGGAAGAGAGAAAAAAACAAGGTGAAATCAGAGAGGGAGACAGGCCATAAGAGACTCTTATTTAATCATAGGAAATAAACTGAGGGTCTCAGGAGGAGAGGGGGGGTAACAGGGTGATGGACATAAAGGAGGGCACGTGATGGGATGAGCATTAGGTGTTATATGAAGCTGATGAATCACTGAACTCTAAAAACAAAAACCTTTGGAGAAAAGAAAAGAAAATATGGCTTTTCAGTTCTTATGACTGATAAATCTTCCTCACAAGCCAGTTGTGGTGCCTCAAGACTAAGGAGTCAAATTAAACACACCCAAGCCGGCAACTTCCTCTGATAGAAACACCTGCACTGCTAGGGGAGACCCCAAAGGAGAGGCTTTGCTGGGCACAGGGGCAGGAAGGCCCACCAAAGGCTGGTGACTGTTTCTTGTGTCACACAGTTCTGTATCTGGGGTTCAGCTCTCCTCATGGGCTGTGTGTTAGGGGATCAGAGGGATACCAGGTGGGGGCAGAGTAGGTGTGTAGCCATATGGCTACACCAGAGTGAAGGATTCTGGAGACAAGCAGGCAGCCTGGTGGGTTTTCAGGCCGGGTCCATGCCCAGGGTTATTAAATCCCAGGTGTTACAACATGAGGATGGCAGTCACCATGGGAGCTGAGCGAGTCAGTGATTGACAGGATTTAAGTGTGAGGAAGTTTTCAGCAGGTGGTGGGAAGGCAAGGGCAGGTTGAAGGGCTGGAGCTGAAGGGTCAGAATCTGCTTCATGGCTTCCTAGTAACTGTCACTCATATCTGCAGCTCCACCATTAGCTCCTTGTCCTGTCTCAACATTTCAGCAAACTCTGTTAAAAGGGGAATAGTATCTGGAAATGGGTGTCTACTCTTATCTCTTAGACTCTTACCGTTAGATTTAGATGGCATTTGGTAAACATTTTTTAAAAAAGATTTTATTTATTTATTTGAGAGAGAGAGTATGTGTGTGTGTGTGAGAGAGAGGGGGGCGGGAGGGAGCACTCATGAGCAGGGGGGAGGGAAAGAGGGAGAGGGAGAAGCCAACTCCTCACTGAGCAGGGACCCCAATGCGAGACTCTGTTCTAGGACCTTGGGATCATTGACCTGAGCTGAAGGCAGACATTTAACCCACTGAGCCACCCAGGCGCCCTGCTGGACATTTTTGATAAACCAGAGATCATGTCTGCTTTCACTGATACCTGTAGACTGAGAGTCTGTGTCCCCTCCAAACTCATATGTTCAAATCCTACCCCTCAATGTATCCTATACCTCAAGGTATTAGGAGGTAGGACCTTTGGGAGGTGATTAGGTCATGAAGATGGAGCCCTCATGAATAGGATTAGTGCCCTTATAAAAGGCACCAATCTCAAAGACCTCTCCCACCCTTTCCTATGTGAAGACAACTCTTTTTGAGCCAGGAAGCAGGCTCTCACCAGGCGCTGAAGCTGCTGATGCCTTGATCTTGCACTTAACCAGCCTCCAAAACTGGGAGAAATAAATGTTTGTTGTTTAAGCCAGAGTGTGGTACTTTTGTTATAGCAGCCTGCATGGACTAAAACACATACACTTTTATTAAAAATTTAATTTCCACGACAACACTGTGAAGGTAGAATCATTACCTTTATTTTGGAGTTGAGGAAATTGGGATATAGAGTGGTTGCTCCACTCTTGTGGCTGGTAAGTGATATCTAGTCTCTGGTTCTGGGTCCAGTGTTCTTTTTCCTGCATCACATGGCTTTCGTAGCAAGAATGTGTCAAGCTGTTATATATATAGAAGAGAAGCCCCAGAATATGGGGTAAAATGAGATAAAAATGTCCCCCAGGAGAAACAAAGTTAATAAAATCTGACACCCAGTGGATGAGTGAGGCCCCTCCAGCCTCTCTCCCGAACACCTCTCAACATGGGGCTGTAGTCAGGAAACAGCTCCTTAAGTCTGGACACAAGCCAACTGTTGAAGCATTGAGGCTTGGTGATGAGTACATGAGGATTTCTCTCCACTTTGTATAGATTTAAATTTTTCTATACTAAAAGTTAAAAAAAAACCCCACAAAGAATCTTTTCACTTTTCTTTTATTCTTTCATCTCTTCTTGTGAAATTTCTGTCCTTGAGTCCTGAGATAATAATCCCTGGAGCAGATGCTGAGGATATGGGTACAAAGGTCTGAAATGGAGGATCAACGTACCTTCTCCACATATTTTTCAGTTTATAGTTGGCAGAATTGAATGGTTGAGCTCTTTCTTGATAGTTTAGCAATTTCGTGTTTCTTTTCTTTTTTTTTTTTTTTTATTTATGATAGTCACATAAGGAGAGAGAGAGAGAGAGGCAGAGACACAGGCAGAGGGAGAAGCAGGCTCCACAAGGGAGCCCGACATGGGACTCCATCCCGGGTCTCCAGGATCGCACCCTGGGCCAAAGGCAGGCGCCAAACCGCTGCGCCAACCCAGGGATCCCCAATTTCATGTTTCTATGCAGGCTCCTTCCTTATACCTTCCTCCATAACCTGGAAGCCTAAATTAAAGTGCCATTCCTGATATTTACCAGTTATGAGATTTGGGCAGTATTCCTAAATTTTCCATCTTTTAGTTTTCTTCTTCATAAAACTGGACATTGGTGTCTTACTTTCCAGATTATTGTGGACATGAAATGCACTGATGTGCCTAGCAAAATGCCTGGTCCATAATGGGTGTTAAGTGTAGATGTAAATTCTCTTTACTTGTGTTTATATTTCATCTCCACTAACTGAACAAAACAAACACCTGTGGAAAGGCAGGATCTGGTAGTCCCTGTATCCAATGTCTAGCAGAGTCCTTGCCCCAGGAGAAGGGATATGCTCAATGTTTGTGAAGCTAGGAACTAAAAAAGAATGGAGAAAAGAGACAAAACCGGATGAATTGATTTTTCCCAACTGCAGTAAAACCTGCTTCCAAGATAGCCTCAGTGATTCCTGACTATTGGTATGCACACACCTTAGTCTGTGTGACCAGTTGCCTCTAGCAAAGGTGATGGTATGTCACCACTAAGATGAAGTTATAAAAGACTTGGGCTTCTATTTTGGGTATCTTCTCCCCCGACCCCAGCCCTCTTCAATCTCTCATTCTGGGGGAAGCCAGCTGCCATGTTGCAAGCTACCCTATGGAGAGGCTCACATGGCAAGGAACTGAAGCCTCCAGCCAATAGCCAGTGAAGACCTGAGGTGTGCCAACAACCTTGAGACTGAGCTTGGAAGAAGCATCTTCAGCCCCAGCCAATCCTAGGGATGATAGCAGCTCTGGCTATCAAATAATTTGACTGTGTATGATCTTGTGAGAGAACCACTCAGAATCACCCAGCTCAACTGCTTTCCAGATTCCCGACAGTGGGAAACTGAGATAAAAAATGGCCATTGCTTTGGGTTGCTAAGTTCTGGAGTAATTTGTTCTAAAGTAGTAGATAATTGGGGATCCCTGGGAGGCTCAGCGGTTTGGTGCCTGCCTTCAGCCCAGGGTGTGATCCTGGAGACCGGGTTGGAGTCCCATGTTGGGCTCCCTATGTGGAGCCTGCTTCTCCCTCTGCCTGTGTCTCTGCCTCTCTCTCTCTCTGTGTCTCTGTGTCTCATGAATGAATAAATAAAAAAATCTTAAAAAAACAAGTAGTAGGTAATTAACACAGATTTTGGTTCTTGGAGGTGGGGTGCTGCCATAACAGAAACCTAAAATGTGGGAGTGGCTTTGGAAGCAGACTATGAGGTTTTGAAGTGAACTTAGTGAAAGCTTTAGGTGCTCATGGCTCAGAGAATTTTGCACTTCGAGGAGGTTGTGAGGGCTTAAAGGAAAGTAAGGAAAATCTTACTGGAAACTTGAGGAAAGGTGGTCCTTACTATGTAGTGGCAGAAACAAGAAGTAGCACCATTGTTGCAGCAATAATAGAAAGTACAGAGTATAGTGAATGCAGCGGGTGGTCTACTTCATGGGATTTCCAAATAAAGAGTTGAGGGTGCCTTCTAATTCCTCCCCACTGCTTTTTGTAAAATGTGAGATGAGAGGGAACCTGCTGGAAGGACTGGGAAACAAAAGGAAGCCAGGATTTGATTGTTTTGAATATTCGCAGCCTCTCTAGATGGCAAATGGTGATAAAATTAAGAACAAGGCTTTTGAGTGAAGATCAAATCCAGGGCATTGCCAGGAAAACCTGAAGAGGAAGTGCAAACGTTAAACCTCTTGTTAAGATCTTAGTAACATCAAAAATGGTGCCTATGAGCCCCCAAACTGCCATCTCTAGCCCAGGCTCTGACGTCTAGACCCCTGTTTTCAGGCCTGTTGCACTTGGGTGCTCTGTAGTCACCTCGAAGTTCATATGCCCCAGCTGAGCTCGGCACCTGCCCTCCCCCACCTGGGACTTCTCTTGGGCTTTCAAAATACAAGCTACTCCAAAAATATACACTTGATTGTGTTTTTCCACAGCTCATCATTCTCTAATGATGTTCTTCTATAAAATTCCTTATTTTGGCTCTTGACCTCTCACTCTTTCACACATGCTACGTATCAGTCATTAAGAAGGCCTTGCGTTCCTCACACTTATGCTGTCTCTCACCTTTCAACCTCATGCTGCTGTTACCTCTGACTAAAATACTTACCTTCCCCATCCCTCTGCCGGCTCTTCTTTTGGGCTTCCCCGAGTCCCTGATGAGGTAGATGAGGTATCCCTGCTCTGTGCTCCTCTGGTGTGGACAATGGGGATTGGAAGGTGACGGGCAATGAGGGAGACAACGCTTTGAGAAGACAGAGCCCTGGTCATTAGGAAGAGCCACTGTGTAATAACATCTGTGGTTCAGATTTACCATGAGACCTGACCCTGTGACTATCTATTGAAAGGAACATCTTGGTGAGTGCCCAGGACAACTGAGTCAGGGCCCAAGGTGTATCCTGAGCATCTGTGGATCATGGGCCGCATCTACCCTAAGGGACAATGACCAAAGCATGAGACTATTCTGCCTTTATACTTTCCATAAATAGGCTGATTTACTTTTCTCTGAAGAGCCTGGGCTAAAAAGGACCCATTCCATTGGTCCCTAGAGGAGGCATCACAATAGCATATCTTGGACTGTCTCCTGGAGCCCAGTCCTTCAGGGAGAAGAGCCAACAAGAACAGGGCAGCCCTAACCCCGACCTGGAGGGCAGGAATTGCTTGCTCAGCCACTGGCTTATGTGTGGCCCCAGATAATTCACTCCTCCTCCCCTGGTAGTCCTTTATTCACCTGTAAAATGGGTGTAATAGTTTTTACCTACCTCAGAGGTGTGTCGGGAGGTATAATTAATGGTGGTTAGAATACTTTGAGAGGCACAGATGAAAGGTCTTGTATAAGTACACATGATTATTATGACTAATGGTATTTTTCTTCTTCGAACACACTGGGAGATGGCCCTCTTAATTTGAACCGGCGTCTCAGCTTCCCATTCAGATAAGAGACAGTACAGCCTCCGGCCTGGCCACACAGCAAGCCTTTAATGTTTTGGCAATCCACAGACATCCTAAAAGCGATTTGAATCTCTCTCTTAACCACCCTCTTTTGACATTCTTTCAACATGACCTGACTTGAAAAGTGGCAGTTTTATTTATCATGAATAACCCGTTTACTCCAAAGCATTTCACCAAGTGTGAAGGAAGGAGAGAAAAATGCTCGTTGTTATTATGCCTATTAACCCAGCATGGGCTCAAGCTTTTCCCAGACTGCAGAGAAAACCCAGATATCTGTGAGCCAACAAGGGACAGATTTCCCAAAGTGGGAACCGAAGTGACTTATTAGGGGGCAGTGCTAAGATCATTTGGGTCCTGGGGTTCCTGGGATTTGGGACCCCCGAGAGAAAGGACTTGCTTTGTGGCTCCCACCCAGCCCCTCCAGCCCCGTCATGCAGAGCATGATGTTTATTTAATGCAGGCTGCAATGAGAGTGCTGGCCCAAAATGTACCTGCAGAAAGGAAAAATAGTCAATCATCTTAGAGCAAGTGAATAGTTGTAATCATAAGGAGAAAAACAGTTTTAGATCAGGAATTAAATCAAGCTGAGTCCTCTGAGTATGGCTTTCTGCAGTAAGTACCATTACTATGCATTATCGTTATTTGCCAGATAAAGGTAGGAGGACCTTTCTCCATGAAATACATGGGCCTCGAGGCTGTCATCTCAGCCCTGGCACCCCTCCACTCCTCTTGAAGAATCCAAGAGGCTGGCTTTAGGTGGCACATTGTATCTATCTTCCTGATGAGCTTTGAAGACAGCTTCAGGGGATCCCTGGGTGGCGCAGCGGTTTGGCGCCTGCCTTTGGCCCAGGGCGCGATCCTGGAGACCCGGGATCAAGTCCCATGTCGGGCTCCCGGTGCATGAAGCCTGCTTCTCCCTCTGCCTATGTCTCTGCCTCTCTCTCTCTCTCTCTCTGTGACTATCATAAATAAATAAAAATTAAAAAAAAAAAAAAGAAGACAGCTTCACGTTGAGTATAATAAGGGATTTGACTACAATTCTCTCAACAGTCCGAGCTGATCTTGCCCCAGTTCTTTTTTTGTTTTGTTTCTTAAAGATTTTATTTATTTTGACCCAGTTCTTGAAGAAAAAATCCAAATGGCTCTAGGGTGTCCAGAGCTTATGATGCCCATGAGAAAATGGGCTCTCCCAAGCCTTCCCCAAGGGGTAGTGTGATGTGGGAAGTGAGGTGGGCAAAACTGGAATTTCAAGCTCCCTGCTTCTTGGGTGGTGACCTTGGTAGATTTCCTGAATTAGAGACTGAACTTCTGTTTTCTTCTCTGTAAATTTAAACTTTCCTCTCTGGGTTGTTGTCGTGATTAAATAAAAATATGCAGGGTATTTAACAATGAACTGGACACACAGGAGGTGCTCAGTAAAGGTTGATTTGCCTCTTTTTCTCCTTCAGTTCTGCCTGTAGACCCAGAAAAGAGCCAACAGTGCATGGTGTCTATAGGGTTGTAGCCATGTCATGAAGCAGTTAAGAGCAGAAAACCTAGGTTTCAGTCCTGGCTCTGTTACTGAGTCATTATGTGGCTTAATGCAGGTTACCTAAACCCTACCAGCTTCAACTTATCCATGTGAATAAAAGTGATGATAATAGTATCTCAGACCAAAGCATTTCTTTGCTTGCCATTGCTTTGATACTTATATATGAGAGTTTGAGCTTCATGTCTGGGCCAGCCAAGTCTTCTAGTCTTTTGCTTCCCTGTGTCTGCTCTGCTCAGAGTGCTCCCTGCAGTCTGTCAGGATGACTGGAGCATGCCAAGTTGGGATGGTGGCCATGAGCCCCCTGGTTGGGGCATTGTGACCCATTCTATACATGATGGTAGTTACCACTGTGGGATCTGGGTCAGTTACAATCCCCCCACCCAGAGTCTGGGTTCTGTCACTTACAGTTGGTGACCTTGGGAGATGACTTTTTCTCCTCATCTATAAAAAGGGACTAATGCTTCGGGGAATTGTGTTGAACTTTAATATTGGCTAATAGTTGTTGAGCATTTAATCTGTGCTTGGCATACGTTAAAGTGTTTCAGGTGAGTTTCTTCATCTAGTTCCCACAACTCTGTAGGACTGATACTATTATTATCATTCCCATTTTACAAATGAGAAAACTGAAGCTCCAAGAGTAATCAATCTTGTTCAAGGTCATATAGCTATTATGTAAACAAAAATGGATCAACACCCACATCTTTCTGATTCCAGATGTAACCTCTCAGGAAGATAATGAGATACTGAGAGTATAGTTCATGGTCAGAATAAACTCCTTACTGTGATAAATAGAATATATGGAGTATGGTGAGATTGATAATTCTTTAGCTTTTAGGGATGACCACATGCCGAGGATGGAAGCCAGAGACTCGCCTCAATCCCTGCCACTGTCTCTTCCTGTATCTGCTCTCCCAGTAATCATCCTACACTCTCTGGAAGGGAAGAAGGCCACCCTATGGCAAAAGAGCTACTTCCTCATAACGATTGCACCTGGCTAGCTCAGTGAGTGCTAAATAAAAGAAATGGTTCACTAATCAGACCCTACTGGAGAGGCGATTGTGAGGAGATAGAGATAAAGCTCAGTCTCCAGCTCCTATTGGGTTTTCCACTCACTGCCTATGGAATGAGGTTGGGCCTAATGAATGTTTGTAAAGGGTCTTTGAAATTCGTGAGATAAAAGGCCATGCCCTATTTTTCAAGGAGCTTTGCTAATTCTCATTGATCTATTTGTCTGCTATTGGGGATAGAGGGCAATTAAATCATCTGTGCACATCAAAGACATGTTACACCACCTTGCATCCTCACCACCTGAATGCCCTGTGTGTAATGAGAGCCTTATGAATGTCTCTTTTCATTAATGAACATGGGGCTCATCTGGTTTTCCTTACTGGCTCTGGTTTTCATCACCGACTCCTCTTCTATTTACTGGGTATGTAGTTGTGAGGTCCTGTGAATATTTATGTGTGGAGTGCAGGAGGGTTGGAGGTGGAAGCAGAGAGAGAAATGAGCATTCATCTTTGCCTCTTGCATGCCAGGGTGAGGCTCTTCATTGCCCTTAGTTTGCCTCTGAGTTGTCAGGGCACCCAGCATTTCCACCTTGCAGGATTTCAGATAAGATGCTATCAGTGGTCAGTCAAATGAGGTAGCCGGGCTGGTTAGGTGTACTGATGTGGGGCTATAGGGGATCTGGGCAGCTTGGGGAGACTGAACATTTTTTTTTTTTTGAGATTTTATTTATTTATTCATGAGAGACAGAGAGAGAGGAAGGCAGAGGCAGAGGGAGAGGCATGTTTACCGCAGAGCATGGAGCCCAATGTGGGACTCCACCCCAGGACCCTGGAATCATGACCTGAGCTGAAGGCACATGCTTAACTGACTGAGCCATCTAGGCTCCCCTGATATTGTTTCTGTACCTTCCCTAGAAGGTCTACAATACCAGCCAACCCGATAAACTAATTTATGCAAAGGACATTCTAGTGTGGTGGGGAGAGTCCTGCATTTTAACCCAGAAGATTTGAGTGTAAATAATGGCTCCGCTAATTGCAAAGCTGTGTGTCAACTGATCACCTCTCTGAATCTTGCTTTTTTCCCTCAGTGACATGGATATATTCATCTGTCTCTCGAGAGTTTAGGGGATCAACGGGATAATGAATGTGAATGGTAAGGGGATGTTGGGGAAGAGATTTGTGAATAGTGGCAGGAGAGGTTTAGAGGACTAACCAACATGCCAGGCCATGACTACATTTTAATGGTGTTTTCTGAAGAAAAGACTCTTTGTTGTCCAGTGCAGAGTAACTCCACTTCTGGTTACTCTCAAGTCACATAGGTGAGAAGCCAGTGCCTAGAATAACAGGCAGTGTGTGATAACCACTCAAATATTAGTTGATGGGGTGACAGAGTAATTGGGTGTGTAATGGAATGTGATATGTAGATGCCATCTGGGTATTGTGGGAGCATTTATTTCTTGGGCTCAAAAGCATACCTTTAAGTATAGGAACTCAGGGAAGCCTGGGTGGCTCAGCGATTAAGCACCTGCCTTCGGCGTAGGGTGTGATCCTGGAGTCCTGGGATCAAGTCCTGCATCGGTCTCCCGATGAGGAGTATGCTTCTCTCTCTCTGCCTGTGTCTCTGCCTCTCTCCCTCTGTGTCCCTTAGGAATAAATAAATAAAATCTTTAAAAAAGTATAGGACTCAGATCCATTAAAAATAAATACAGAAAGCTCTAGGTTGCTCAACAGAGAATTTAAAAAATACTGCATTATGTCTTCCAGATTACAAACCCAGTATTGTTCTTAGTAATTTCAAAATACAGGTGTTGGTAATTAAACTCTTATCTCCTGGTTTCAATCTGCTCTTCTATACAGAAGTTGCCTGTATCTGTAGTTTTAATTTCCCAGTTTCAGTTACTCCAGGTCAACCATGTTTAGGAAGCTGATGGTCTCCCTTCTGACATATCATCAGAAAACATCAATAGATGTCTAAAGCTAGGTCACGAGGCCTGTGTCATTCACTTCATTTCGTCTCCTCAAGTAGGCATTTTATCATCTCACATTCATCACAAGACGAAAGGTGAGAACATTACCCTAGGATATTTTGAGAAAGAGAGGGAGAACACATTTATATAACTTTCGTTACAATGTATTATTATAATTGTTCAATTTTATCATTGCCTATTGTTAATCTCTGACTGTGCCTAATTTGTAAGTTAGACTTTATCATTGGTATGTATATATAGGAAGAAACAGTAGATAGAGTTTGGGACTATCTGCCATTTCAGATGTCCACTGAGTGTCTTGGAACGTATCCCCCATGGACAAGGCGGCACTGTTGTACTTGGCTCCGGGGCCAGGGCTCTGCAAATCACCTTTCTCCTTTGCCAGCTGCTCCTAGGTAGCACCAGTAGGTAGAGGAAGGCTGGAAGAGCAAAAGTGGACATAGTCATCTTTCTGGTGTCCCTTAGCATGACCCTAGCAATGCTGCTTCTTCACCATGGCGGGGCCAAGTTAGTCCAATAGCAGCAGGTGAATCCAACTGGCAGTTTTTCCCAACATTTGTAGAATCGGCCTTGTGGCACCACTCTTCCCTGCCTGATGTGGGCCAACAGCTCCAGTTGGCTAGAGCCTCCTCCTCCAAAGGCTGGACCCCTGCCCCATCAGGCCTCTCCTCCAAGCTTCTAGGTATTATTCACTCACTCCAGTCACTTCCCTTTGTTTTCCCAGGCCTAGGGGTGGGAACTACATCCTGCACTTGTTGCCTGTGATAGCTTAGACTTTTCTTTTTGGCTTTTCAGCTGTTCCAAACCTAACAGTTCTTTACATTAAATTATCTTTATTCAAATAATTACTGTGGTAGTTGGTGTAGTACGGACTACACTCTGACAGGTACCTTGAGTCTTGGAAATTCCTGAGAGCTCTAATGAGAAATCTCTCTATTTGTAGGGGTTGGTGGGTCCTCTCCTAGATAGTCTCCTTTCTGAAAGGGAGGCACAGGGTGTAGGAGCAGTTACATATATGAAGAGGCACTGCTTGTTCCAGAACATTTGGAGAAGTCTAGGGAGCATATCTTCAGTGAAGGATGGAATTACAAATATTTCTCCCCTGGTGTTTAGAACTTTTTCTCTTAAGATTTTTGAGATAAAAAGCTGGAAGAGACTTTAAGGACCACTTATCTAAATTTCTTCATTTTATAGGTGAAGGAACTAAAAGTAGTTGATATTTGCTTGAGTTCAGTTAATTAAAGCCATTGTCTGGAGTGTATCTCTGATGCTTTTCCTGTGAATTTGTCACAGCATTGTGCCATATTTACAAACTCACCTTGAACAATTCCAAATCAGATGAGTCTCAGGCACACGTGTGCCATTTAGTGTAGTCCTGCTTTCTGGGGTGATTTAGGCATAGGATAGCTCTTCAGGGCTGCACTCTGATGTAGCCCTTGTATTCTTTCTGGAAACCTCACACTTTAGATGCCAGAGAAATGATACTATGGTAATGGGAAGAAAAATGTTTGTTTTGCTGGTTTCTTGCCTTCTAAATGTTTAAGTCTCCTAAGCCTCAGGCTTTGAACCTGTTCTTTAGCTATACTCACTCTTTAGGTGATTTTGCCTAGTTCCAACTTTAAATTCATTGTCTATTCCGGATTTATGTCTTTAATCCTGACCTTTACACTACTTTCCAGACACATAGCCAACTGCTTATGTATCATCTCCCCAGGGATGCCAATAGGAAACTCAGACTTGCCATGCCTGAAACCAGACTTTTCATCTCCCACCTCCCCCCAAGTCCTTCAGTGTTCTTCCTCTTTGTAAGTGGTACCACAACTCATTTTGCTGCTCATATTAAAAAAAACAAAAAAACAAAAAAACAGGGATCCCTGGGTGGCGCAGCGGTTTAGCGCCTGCCTTTGGCCCAGGGCGCGATCCTGGAGACCCAGGATCGAATCCCACGTCGGGCTCCTGGTGCATGGAGCCTGCTTCTCCCTCTGCCTGTGTCTCTGCCTCTCTCTCTCTCTCTCTGTGTGACTGTCATAAATAAATAAAAATTTGAAAAAATAAATAAAAAACAAAACAAAAACCCTTGATTTTTCTCTTTCCTTCACTTCTACACCCTATCCTCTGCAAACTCTGTGGGTTCTACCTTCAAAATGTATTTAGGGGCACCTGGGTGGCTCAGTCTGTTACCTGTCTGACTCTTGATTTCAGCTCAGGTCATGACCTTGGGGTTGTTGGACTGAGTCCTGTGTTGGGCTCTGTGCTCATCCAGGAGTCTACTTGGGATTCTCTCTCACTCTCTCACTGACCCCACCCCTGCTCACTGTCTCTCTCTCTCTCTCTCTCAAATAAATAAATAAACCTTAAAATATGTATCCAGAATCTAACTTCTCATTTCCTCAGTTGCTCAACTCTATCATTACCCAGACTATAGTCTCCTAATTGGTCTCATGTCACCACTCTTCTTGTCTTTCATTCTATTCACATAATAGCCAGACTTAACCTTTAAAATCACAAATCAGAAAACTAGAAACACATACAGTGAGCCCTATGATCACTCCAGCTTGCTGCCTGGAACTGCTTTCCAGGCTATAGTGCAGGGAGCAGAATCCAAGCAAAACGTGGTGATCTTGCTGAGCTGAGGAGAGATTCAAGTTGGAGGGGCTAAGGTAGTTAAAATCAGCAAAGCAGAGTAATGAAGAGGGGAAAGGAGTCACACAGAGGAAAAAAATCTTTTTGGGGTTCCCTCTGAGTCTGTTGCTGAGTACTAAACTGTGTATGCATAGGTTAAACCTCTAGGAGACCAAGCAGAGAATGACTTGATCCTAGAAATTGAGAAATTCACAGTGCTTATGCCTAGAAAGCTGGAAGATGTTTGGGTTCTAATTAGCTGAGGGGGTAGTATTGAATTCCTGGGACATTTAGTAAAAATATCAAAGGGCTAGTGCCATATTTATAGGTCTAAACTAGTCCTAAAGTGAAGACAACTTTAGACCCACACTAACCAAACTTAAAAACAAGGCCCAAAAGGATCAAGCTGAACTCAGTAATTTGCTTACCTGACCAGAAGAAAATCCAACACTTTTTATAGAACAAGATTCAATACTCAGTATAAAATTCATAATGTCGGGGATCCCTGGGTGGCGCAGCGGTTTGGCGCCTGCCTTTGGCCCGGGGCGCGATCCTGGAGACCCGGGATCGAATCCCACGTCGGGCTCCCGGTGCATGGAGCCTGCTTCTCCCTCTGCCTGTGTCTCTGCCTCTATCTCTCTCTGTGACTATCATAAATAAATAAAAAAAAAAATTAAAAAAAAAAATTAAAAAAAAAAAATTCATAATGTCTAGCTTCCCAATAAGAATGACTAGACATTCTGCGACTTAGGAAAATCTGATTGTAGCTGTTGTTGTTTTAGGGCGTTTTTGGGTTTGCTGCTCTCTCAGCCTAGAACTCCCCTTCCCGAGATGTCTGCATAACACCTCAATTCATTTAAGTATCTGTTCAAATATTACCTTCTCAGGAAAAGCTTCCCTGATATACAAAATTTTCCTCACTTGTCAATTTCAATTCCTTCATCCTGTTTTTATTTTTTTATTCACAGCATTTGATCATTAGATTATATGTCTCTGATATGTCTTTGCTTTGACGTGTCTTATATAAAGTATATATTCAGTTGACACATTAAATAATTGAATGAATTGATAAAATTGAATTGATATTAATATTGAAATTGAATGAACTGATATTCAATGAACTGAATTCAATATCAATGAATTGATATTAAAATTGAATGAAAAAAATTGAATGAATATGATAAAATAATTTAGGTCCCTTTGGATAAGGCTAAAACATGGTAACTTAAATTTCCAATAAATACCAGCAGGATTTTTCTGCAGATAAACTATAGTCTGGCTTTATACCTAGTTATCTCATCAAATTTATATAACCTTACAAAATTAGTATTATACGTATTTATAGATGCCATTGATTTATTTGTTAAAAAAAAACACTTATTGATCACCTTATCTCTCTCTCTCTCTCTCTCTCTCTCTCTGTAGGTAGATATAGTCTCTGTCAGCAAAATATGCACAGTATGGTAAGCCAGGGTCAGACCTACTACCTTGAAACCTTGCATTTGTGTAAGTAAATGTCTTGTGTAACTGTGGTGCAGCAAGATACTTGACCCTAACATTAGGACCAGTGACAGGATCTTCCATGGTTCTTATCATGGTCCTAACATTGCATGAAAAGCAGCAAACCCTCATTTCTGGGCTTCCTTGACCTAGCAGTTTGTAGACTCCCTCCCTGGAGTCTGCTGAGACTTCTGAACTTTGGGCACTCCTTGTGGGAATCAGGGACTGTCACTGACCATTTGCATCATTATGTACCCTTGATTTTGTGTGTATTTTTTTAAACTGAATTTATCTCTTCTTACAGACTTCTACTTTCTGAGTTACTTCAATTAATAGTATCCCTAGTCAACTCCTTCCTTACCCCTGCTTCCAATCAGTGATTGTATTTTATGACCCTGGGGTCTCTGAAATTTCTCCACTTCTCCCCAACCCACTGCCACTGCCCTAGTTCAGACTGTCATCTTCTCTAGTCTGGGAAACTGCAACCTTTTATTCCTCTCACTCATCTCCTGCCTCTGGTCTTGGTCTTTACAATCAGTTCTTGAAAATGAATCACCTCACTCCCCTTTCTTACAACTATTCTCTCTGCAGAGTAACACCTGAAGTCCTTGGCATCACAGAGAAGATGGTATTGCATCATGCATGTTCTCTGAGCTGCCAGCTGACTGAAGTGCCATAGAGTAAAAGCACTACTCTCGAGTCCGAGTTGCCATTCTTTCCAGTCCTTGAACCTGGTCTCACTCCTGTGATCTGGCTAAATTAAACTGCCTAGAGGGGAAGAATGCCAGGCAAATATGACAGCACAATGCAGTCAGTGCCATCATAAAAGCTGACCCTGAGTGTTCTGTAGGAAGCAAAGGAATGGATGCTTGAGGGGTGCCTGGGTGGCTTGATCAGTAAGCATCTGAGTCTTGATCTCAGGGTCATGAGTTCAAGTCCCATGTTGTGCTTCATGCTAGACATAGAGACTACTTAAAAAAAAACAAGAAGAAATAGATGTTTGACTATGCATCAAGTGACAGGGGAGGTTGAAGGAAATGATGCTTATGCTGAGTCTTAAGAAACGAGTTGGAGTTTTCAGGTGGTCAATGTGTGGGAGGGCCTTCTAGGCTGGACATGTGGTGTGACAGAGGTGCAGAGGTGTCAGGTGGTAGTTTGATATGTCCTGTGTATGAACCTGGGCATATCCTGGCAGAGGCATCACTGGAGGGTTTTAGAATCAGATTTGTGTGTTGAAAGAAGATAGGCAACAGTGTGTGGGATGGATTTGGGTGGGGACTGGAGGCAGGAACACACTGAGAGACCACTTCAGTCGTCTAGGCAAGAGACCACGAGGGGGCAGGAATAACATTACTAGCTCACATTGATTCAAAGCTTGCCATGTTCCAGGCACATAGTAGGCTTCCATTTTATGCTAACAACCTTCCTATGAAGTGGGGAAAGAGGCGGTTTGCCCAAGGTAACATAGTAGTAAAGCTGAGCTGGAAACCCAGGTAGTGGCTCCAGAGCTCACGTTCCACAACACAGGGGATGGAATCTTAGGATATTAAATAATTAAGGGATGAGTTTCCATTTTCTTTCCAGAACAGTCCAACTCAGAGTGCTTGATTTGGCTTGTGTGAGTGTCACCAGAGGCCAACCCATCTTCCCCTGGGCATTGGAGACCATGAGTCAGGCCATCTGGGCTGACAGCTGGGCTGGTTTTGTGTTTCTTCTGAGTTTTGCTTGCTTTGCTTCTGCTTCATTACCCAATGCCACAGGCTTTGAATTATGAGAGTTTCTGTGTCAGGCTGGTGCCAGCAAGATGCATGACAAATGCACTCTCGAAGTTGGAAGGAATGCTCCCTGTGGACAAAGTGTAGGGTGCCTGTGGCTTCTGGTCCAAAAATGACAGCATTTGAGATTTACTGCCAGTCTCTGGAAGGCAAAGCAAATGTGAAGAACTAAAATGGAAGGAAATGAATTCTCAGCACCACAGCTCACCAATGGGGTAGGTTTTTAAGATCAAAATGACAAAAATTGTTGAAGTTTGTGTTTCCCAGATCACTTCTACCTAATAGAGATATGAGTTACTTTCTGGCTTTATTCAAGCACACTCACCACCTGTTAGTGATGACTATATCATCATGTGTCTTTTGCCAAAATAGGCCTGTTTCTGGTCCATTGGCAGTTGCCTGAAGCAGAAGCAAAGCAAGCGCTTTCTGCCCCTGGACGCCGCCGAGCAAGCATCGTTAAAGTCTCCCCTCCCACCGCCGTCATGTCTAAGTCAGAGTCTCCCAAAGAGCTCGAGCAGCTGTGGAGGCTCTTCATGGGAAGTTTGAGCTTTGAAACAAACCATGAGAGTCTGAGGAGCCATTTTGAGCACTGGGGGCCGCTTACGGACTGTGTGGTAATGAGAGACCCCAACACCAAGCGCTCCAGAGGCTTTGGGTTGGTCACGTAGGCCACCGTGGAGGAGGTGGACGCGGCCATGAACTCAAGGCCGCACAAGGTGGACAGGAGAGTCGTGGAACCAAAGAGGGCTGTCTCCCGAGAAGATTCTCAAAGACCCGGTGCCCACTTAACTGTGAAAAAGATTTTTGTTGGTGGCATTAAAGAAGACACTGAAGAACATCATCTAAGAGATTATTTTGAACAGTATGGGAACATTGAAGTGATTGAGATCATGACTGACTGAGGCAGTGGCAAAAAGAGAGGTTTTGCTTTTGTGACCTTTGACGACCATGACTCTGTAGACAAGATTGTCATTCAAAAATACCATCCTGTGATTGGCCACAACTGTGAAGTAAGGAAAGCCCTATCGAAGCAAGAGATGGCTAGTGCTTGGTCCAGCCAAAGAGGCCGAAGTGGTTCTGGAAACTGGTGGTGGTCGTGGAGGTGGTTTTGGTGGGAATGACAACTCTGGTCGTGGAGGGAACTTCAGTGGTCGAGGTGGCTTCGGTGGCAGTCGAGGTGGTGGTGGATACGGTGGCAGTGGGGATGGCTATAACGGATTTGGTAATGACGGAAGCAGCTTTGGAGGTGGCGGAAGCTATAACGATTTTGGCAATTACAACAATCAATCCTCAAATTTTGGACCCATGAAAGGAGGAAATTTTGGATGCAGAAGCTCTGGCCCCTATGGTGGTGGAGGCCAATACTTTGCCAAACCACGAAACCAAGGTGGCTACGGTGGTTCCAGCAGCAGCAGCAGCTATGGCAGTGGCAGAAGGTTTTAATTACTGCCAGGAAACAAAGCTTAGCAGGAGAGGAGAGCCAGAGAAGTGACAGGGAAGCTACAGGTTACAACAGATTTGTGAACTCAGCCAAGCACAGTGGTGGCAGGGCCTAGCTGCTACAAAGAAGACATGTTTTAGACAATACTCATGTGTATGGGCAAAAAACTCGAGGACTGTATTTGTGACTAATTGTATAACAGGTTATTTTAGTTTCTGTTCTGTGGAAAGCGTAAAGCATTCCAACAAAGGGTTTTAATGTAGATTTTTTTTTTTTTGCACCCATGCTGTTGATTGCTAAATGTAATAGTCTGATCATGACACTGAATAAATGTGTCTTAAAAAAAAAAAAAAAGAAGAAGAAGAAGAAGCAAAGCAAGCAGGAATTTTCCTTGAGAATCTCTATAAGTATGTGAAAAAACTCCACCAGCTCTGGTGTCCACATGACCCGACTGGCTTGCAGGCCTTCTTAATGTGACGACATTCTCCAGGGGCCTTGAACTGACTAGATTCTGTGTCTTGCAGCCTAAGTCTTCTGCCCCAGCCCACATTAAATAAGCAAAAATCTTTAAAAATTTAAACAAAAATTAAATTTTTAAAACTTCAAAAAGTTTCATTGTCAGCATTTTCATTGTGTTCAAATCTGTAAATCTCAAAGAATCACTTCTTCACTTCTAGCAGGACTCTGACCAGAGCCATCTTATCTGAGAGGTCTTCCTGGCCACTGAGTAGAAATACCAACGTTCCTTTGCCCTGCTCGCATCATGACTCCCTAACCTGGTTGCCCTGTTTATTTTTCTCCATAACACTTATTAGCACTTGATAAGTTCATTGTTTTCCATCTATTTCTCCTTACTTACAAAGCTTCATGAGGGCAGGAACTTTAAGTTGTTCACTGACCTATCCTCAGTATCTAGAATGGTTCTTGGTACATAGTAGATGCTCAAAAAATATTATGGAATGACTGAATGAATAAGTCGCAGCTGACTCCTAATTACATTAGTCTATCACATATTCTGAGCCCATGCTGACCTTTAAGCTGTGTACATACTCAAAAGCTTTCCATTTAATTAATTCCTTTTCTAATATCTTCCTGGCTGCTACATGTTTGCTGTTATAGCACTCCTGACATGTGCCAGAATTTTCTTTGATTTTGAGAATCCTTGCTATTGTCAAAGACTTCAGCCATTAGAATGTACAACACGATCCTTTCCTTTTCATTTATGAACTCCTTTTTTTAAAAAATCTCTACCTTTGTTTCCATTGAAGGATGCTCCTTTCCTTAATAATCTTAGCAAAGCCTTCAAACTCCCAAGGTAAAGGAAACAAAAGCAAAAATAAACTATTGGGACTTCATTGAAATAAAAAGCTTCTACACAGTAAAGGAAATAATCAACAAAACTAAGAGGCAGCCTACAGAATAGGAGAAGATATTTGCAATGACATATCTGATAAAGGGTTGGAATCCAAAATATATTAAGAGCTTATAAAACTCAACATCCCCAAAACAAATAATATAATTAAGAAGTGGGCAGAAGACATTAATAGACATTTCTCCAAAGTAAACATCCAGATGGTCAACAGCCACATGAAAAAATGTTCATCACTTACCATCAGGGAAATGCAAATAAAAACTACAATGAGATATCACCTCACACCTGTCAGAATGGGTAAAATCAACAATACAAAAAGCAAGAGGTATTGGCGAGGATGTGGAGAAAAATGAACCCTTGTGCACTGTTGGTGGGAGTGCAATTTGATGCAGCCACTGCAGAAAACAGAATGGGGTTTCCTCAAAAAGTTAAAAATAGAGCTACCTTCTGATTCAGCAGTGGAGCTACTGGTGTTTACCCAAAAAATACAAGAGCACTAATTCAAAGGGATACATGCGCCCCTGTGTTTGTAGCAGCATTATTTACAACAGCCAAGATATGGAAGTAGCCCAAGTGTCCATCAATTGATGAATGCATAAAGGAGACGTGGTATATTACTCAGCCATAAAAGAAAATGACATTTTGCCATTTGCAGTGACATGGATGGAGCGAGATAGTATAATGCTATAATTAGAGAAAGGCAAATACTGTATGATTTCACTCATATGCGGAATTTAAGAAACAAATGAGCAAAGGGGAAAAAAGAGAAAGGCAAACTAAGAAACAGACTCAACTACAGAGAACAAATTGCTGGTCATCAGAGTGGAAGTGGGTGAGGGATGGGTGACCCAGGTGATGGGGATTAAGGAGCACGCTTGTGATGAGCACCAGGTAAGTCCTGAATCTCTATATTGTACACTTGAAACTAAGCTAACACTTTAAGTTAACTAACAGGAACTTAAGTAAAAACTTAAAAAGCCAAAAAAACAAAAAACAAAACCAAAAAACTATTTGAACATAGCAACATACCCTAACAATATGTCAGAGAGCAAAATGACTATTAATACCACCTCGTGCTGGTCAAGAGCACTTTGGCTCTGGAATCAGCTTTTTTTTTTTTTTTTAACATTTTATTTTTTTATTCATAGAGAAAAAGAGAGGCAGAGACACAGGCAGAGGGAGAAGCAGGCTCCATGCAGGGAGCCCGACCCGGGACTCGATCCCAGGTCCTCAGGATCACACCCCAGGCTGCAGGCAGCACAAAACCACTGCACCACCGGGGCTGCCCTTTGTTTTTTGTGTGAAAGTTGGTACATCACAAGTTCACAGATAGCAGAGCTTCTCTCCTGGATGTGCATCATGTGAAGCCGCTATACCTCACACCAGGCCTCTTCACTGTGCTTCTCGGAGGCTCTGAGAAGTCCTGCTTCTTCTCTGTGCTCCTGCTGTGCCCTCAGCCCGGGATGGCCTCTTTGGTCCACTTGTCTAGCTCAAGCTCCTCTCCTCCTGAGGCTACACTTATGGCTCCAGCCCACCACACAGAGCCTTCTCGTTCTTTCCTCTGTACTGACTGGCCTTATCTCTTCAATGAGGATACAAGCAGCAAGATTCCATGGAAGAAACCCTTGGACCTAGAGTCAGAAGGTCAGCTTTGGGCCTCCTCTCTGCCTCACCTTGAGCAGCTACCTCTGAACCTTGGTTTCCTTCTCAGTAAAACAGGGATCACCATTTGTTCCTGGACAATTGATGCAACCGTTTTAGGGTCAGATACGATCGTGTGGGTAAAGGGCTTTGCAAATGATCCAGCCTTTGCAAGGATCCCAGACATTACCATCATGGGATTTTTGTGTCTTATGCTGAAGAAAAAAAAAATTCTATTATTTTCCTTTATTCTACATCCAATACTCTGAATACTGCTGTATCCTGGTACTGATTGTGTGGTGGCTTTTCCCACATGAGACAATTCTGCAACAGGAGCTGGGTGTCCTACAACTTACTCAATCCTGGCACTATCTACTTGGAGAAACCATCAGGTCTCACAGGTTAGGATTCTAGTCCCAGAAGACTGTCCTCCCTGCCACTTCCAACTTCAGGTGCCAATCGAAAGCATCTGTGCATTACTGGCTAAAATCAGAGGTTGCCACAACGCTTTCTCTGGTTTGATTAATTTGCTCAACTGGCCCACAGAACCCAGGAAACCAGTTTATTTGCTAGGTGACCTTAAAAAGGATATAACTCAGCAACAACCAGGTGGAAGAGATTTGTAGGGCACGTATGTGGGAAGGGGCGTGGAGCTTCCATGCCTGCCCTGGGTGTGCCACCCACCCAGTACCTTGATGTGTTCATCAACACAGAAGCTCTCCCAGCCCTGTCCTTTTGGGTTTTTGTGAAGGGCTCATACCCAGGCACAGTTGATTCAATCACTGACCACTGGTGATTGACTCAACCTCCAACCCCTCTGCCCTCCCTGGAAGTGAGAGTCGGGGTGGTAGTGCTGAAAGGTCCAACTCTCTAATCATGTGGCTGGTTCACCTGACAGTCCCCATTCTTAGGGGTTTTCCAAAAGTCATGTTATTAACGTAAATTTAAGTGTGATTTGAAAGGGGCTCATTATGAGTAACAAAAGATGCCTTGATTGCGTCTAAGGGTTTTTTGGGAGCTCTAGGAGACCAATATATATATATATTTTATTACAAATCACAAGAGCACAGTGCTGCATCTAGAACAGCATGGTCCATGCCAAGAACTTCACATAAACCTCAGCTGAAGGGTGATAGCAAGTGATGGAATATGTTCTGCCGACAGTTGCAAAATAAAACTCCTCTCGGATTGGCTTTGTTTCCTATATCCACATTGGGCCAGGGTGCTGAGAGAGAGAGGAAGATGAAAGAAGGGAAGGTGAGGGATCCCTGGGTGGCGCAGCGGTTTGGCGCCTGCCTTTGGCCCAGGGCGCGATCCTGAAGACCCGGGATCAAATCCCATGTCGGGCTCCCGGTGCATGGAGCCTGCTTCTCCCTCTGCCTTGTGTCTCTGCCTCTCTCTCTCTCTCTCTGTGTGACTATCATAAATAAATAAAAAATTAAAAAAAAAAAAAAGAAGGGAAGGTGACTTTCAAAGAGCTGTGCATTCAGTCTGTATAAACTACGTGGTATATGTACATTTCCAGAACTCCTTGGCAGATTTGGAATATTTGGTCATTCACTCTTTCATGTATTCATTCACTAAACATTTATGGAGAGCCTGTCATGCCCTGGGCATTGGGGAGACAGAGAAATCAGTCCTATCCTGCATCACAGCCAGGTGGAGGAATCTGGCATGTGAACAAGGTGGGTGTGACAATGGGGATATGGGAATGGAGGGGTCACCTGCTCAAATCAGGGGGTTGTCAATTATCCTTGGGGTATTGTTTGCATGCAGGGTCAGAGGGGATGGCAGGCATGCAATGGCACATGATGGTAGGGCAAGAAACCATCCAATGCAAAGGAATGGGTCTCACTGTATTATATTCCTGCACCCGAATTCTCAGTCACTTTAGGGCTGCTGCTGGTTTCTCAGGGGTCAGGGGGCATGGATATTGTCTCTATGACCTAAACTAACTTCTTTTGACCCCCTCTCAGCACACTACCTTGGTGGAAAAGGCTGAATGAGGAAGCCTACGTAATGAGCCCTTGTGTCTCTTGGTTGTGACGATGCTCAGACACGGGCCCAGCTAGTTGAGTCCGCCTCAAATTATGGATGATTTGGGTTTTCAAGACTGCCGCTGGGGTAGGTGGAGAAGCTCAAAGCCTCTTAATCAGGGAAGCCCATTTTCCTTTTTCTTTTCTTTCTTAATAACTCAATAAATCCAATAGAATTTTAAATGTAAAAATCATATATTATTTAAAGCAAATAAAAATGAGCACGGGTATGCTCATTGCTCCTGGAGGGTCATTGCTTCTAGCTCTCTTGGTAGACAGAGCCAGGAAACACATGGATAGATAATAATCTTTACGTATCCACAGATTTGTATTTTTCTACTTACCCATCTGCATCTATATGAAGCTAAACATGAGTTTACACTGATGTCCTTGACTGTGGCCCAGTACTACGTGGGTCATTCTAGCTCTCCCTCCTGGCTTGTCTGAAACTTCTTTCTTTAACACTGAGATAAAAAAAAAAATAATAAAAAAAAAAAAAACAAAAAAAAACACTGAGATACCTGCTTCCCACAACCTACCATCCAGTTCCAGGGTACAAACAGAGCAGCTTTGGATTCATTCATTCCTACCTCTCGGAGAAACAACTTTGTAGTAGAGTTGGCGTACAGTTCCCTTGTTCTTTAGCCTTACCGTTTCCAGGCAACACAACCTTCTCCAGATTTTCTCAAGCTACTTCGGTTAGCTTCATTCCCAGCCCCCCTCTCCAACACACACAGCCTACAGTGCACCTCCCTGTGTTAAAATTATTTCAGACCACTTGGCTTGGAAGAAATACTGTAGGTTGGTTTGTTGGTGAGCCCTGACGTTTCTCTCAAGTAAAGGTTAGGGCTTCAAGAGTATTTCACCAGACATGGCAGTCTTCTAGAGAGTTTCCGCAAATGATAAACCCAAGTTTTTCACATATATTTATCATTATAACAGTTTTCCTTGCTTATTCTGGAAAAATGTGAAAATGCTCATACTCTAGAAGGTGTAAAGAGTAAAGTGGGAAGACTTTCTGAACTCACTATGGAGAGCTATTTTCTTATTCCCAATAACATGCGTATTATATTCTAAAAACTATTGTTTTGAATAGTTTTTACTGAAGGAAAACAATTTTAAATGTCCAGAAGGTAACTTTGAGAAATATCAGTCCACAGTGGTCTGGAAAACATCAGTTTCTCCTGAGAGGGTGAGGAATTTTAAAAGATGAGATTAGAAGTTCCCCCATTTCGGCCAATCCTCTGGGGTGGCTGTGCAGTGAGATTTTTCCCTCCACTTAGACTTTTTCTTCCAGAACTGAGAGCCTTTTCATCCTTCCTTCCTTCAGGCACTTTGCTTTGGCACATAGTGGCAATTCAAGAAATAAGTGTGGAATAGCTAAAGACTAGACCTAGGTCAGCCTTGAAAACCTGCTTAATTTCAGAGTTATTTTCTACTTGGCAATAAACACTTTTTTCTTTTTTTTTTTTAGTGGCTTGATCATGACCATTTCATGCTTGGCCCCACACTCTTCCCTCCCTCCCAAGCCACTTGCAGAGCACTGTAGCAGAGCTCTGCTGCCTTTATGAGCTGGGCTCCACCCCAGGGCGGCTCAGTGCCCCCTCCACCCATTTTACTGGCTGCAGAATGTTTGTACTTTGGTGTCTTTAAGAGTGAGTTCCTTTTACTCACCAAAGGAAGAACCACAAGAGGGACTTTTGCCAGAAGTAGAACACTTTTCTCCTCCCTTGCTCCAAATCCATCAATTTACACAGAGGGTGTTTCAATGAGGAAAAGCTAATAAAGGTCTTTGCTTTGGCTTTTTTTCCCCTCCCAGGGAAATAGTACTTATAGCATATAGAGCCATCCCATCTGGTGGACCAACTGTCCTAAAGACTTGCCCTGCTTCCTCACGGGGAGTGAGGTCAGAGTGCTGTCAGGGCTCAGGGAGGGAGCAATCGGGTGCTAGCACAGTGCTGGGCTCATTGCAGGGCACATCTCTTCCCTGGGGTTGTGTGTTTAGATTTGTAGCAGGAAGCTGAAGGGGGAGCCTGCATAAGCAGGCAGCTGGGTGACAGCAGCAGGGCCACCCTGTTCAGTTGAGCAGGTTGTTTCTACACAAGGCAGTGTGTCCCGGAGATGGAGGGGGAGGGAGGTGGGGAGTATTGAAATGAAGCCTGTGCCCTGCTCACCTGTCCCCTGGTGTGGGGCTGTGTCTGAGTTTCCTAGACCTGCTACCAGACTAACGGACTAACAAACTACCACCAACTGGGTGACTTAAAGCCACAGAAATTTTTCCTCTCCCAGTTCTGGAAGCGACAAGTCTGAAATCAAGATGTCAGCTGGGTCTGTGTGGAGGTTCAGAAGGGGAATCTGTTCCATGACTTCCTCCTTCGGATGGTTGCTGGCAATCTTTGGCATTCGTTGGTCTGTGGCAGCCTAACTTTAACCTCTGAGTCCATCTTCACACAGCCTTTTCCCTGTTGTGTCTTCTTCTTCTTTTTTTTTTTATAAGGACACTGATCATGTTGGGTTTGGGGTTATAGTCCACCTAACCCAGTATGACCGCTTCTTGACTAACTACATCTACAAAGACCCTATTTCCAAATAAAGTCACATTCTGAGGTTTCTATTAAACATGAATTTTGGTGGGGGAAGTGGGGTTGTAGGGTGACATGCAACTCCTACAGGCTGCATCAACCTGGACGAGAAGGTGCCTTTTAAAATTTGCAGTTGCCAAGCTGTATCCTCTGCCCTTTTTCTAATGTGGGCAAAAGTGCCATTTGAGCTGGCAGGGGTCCAGGAGATCTTCTCTGGAAGCAACCAACCATGCAGGATCAATTAGTTGGCAAGTTTATAAAGCAGAGACCCTGTCTGATGCCTCCTTGGTAATTGTCATAGCTTGTATGGTACACTGGGCTCCCACAGAGGTCTGTTGCCATGACGGTAAAGAAACCTGACAAGAAAACTTCTGATTCCAGATTTACACAATCTATTTTCTCTTCTCTTCTCTTCTCTTCTCTTCTCTTCTCTTCTCTTCTCTTCTCTTCTCTTCTCTTCTCTTCTCTTCTCTTCTCTTCTCTTCTCTTCTTCTCTTCTCTTCTCTTCTCTTCTCTTCTCTTCTCTTCTTCTCTTCTCTTCTCTTCTCCTCTTCTTTCTCTTCTCCTCTTCTTTCTCTTCTCCTCTTCTCTTCTTTCTCTTCTCTTCTCTTCTCTTCTCTTCTCTTCTCTTCTCTTCTCCCCTCCCCTCCCCTCCCCTCCCCTCTCCTCCCCTCCCCTCTCCTCTCCCCCTTCCCCTCCCCCTTCCCCTTCCCCTTCCCCTTCCCCTTCCTCTTCCTCTTCCTCTTCCTCTTCTCTTGTTCTTTCTCTTCTCTACTTTTCCTTTTTAAAGCATAGGTGAGTAGTCCTTAACCTGTTTCATCCTATAGTTTTCTGCTTCACTGGTGGTTTGGAAGTCTCTTAAATTCTCATGGGTAAGTGAGGTAGGTTCTAGTTCATCACTGAGTTATGCAGTGTTTCTCAAAGTGTGCTCCATGGGATCTTAACACCGTAAAAATTGTTCCAGGAGAAAAGGATTTTGTGGTCAAAGAGACCTGGGCAACTATGTGTTTACTATGCTCTTCCTGGAGATTAACAATATCTTATACTGGCTTTATAAAGGTTTTGACAAGTCCTGTAGTGAAGAAACGTATTAAACTTTGTTTAATCTTTGTTTAATCCAGGGTATCTCAAATTAACTTGACAACAGAGTCCTCCGCACCCCTTATTTTGTGAATAAGTAACACCTATTACAATCCATGGACCTAGTCTCTATGCAATAAACTCAGAACCACTGGAGAGTGGTTAAGAATATAAATGGTGAGGGGCACCTGGGTGACTCAGTGGTTGAGCATCTGCCTTTGGATCAGGATGTGATCCCAGGGTCCTGGGATTGAGTCCTACATCAGGTTCCCCTCAGGGGGCCTGCTTGTCTCTCTGCCTAAGTCTCTGTCTCTCTTTCTCTGTGTCTCTCATGAATAAATAAATAATATTTTTTTAAAGCATATAAATATTGAAATCAGGCTCAAATTCAAAACTTAGATTCATGAACTTTGGACAAGTAACTAAACTTCTTTGAGGATGTTTCCTCATCTTAAGATGGTGTTAAAATAACACTTGCTTTATAGGATTAATTGAAATAATGTAGATAAAGTACTTAACACAGAATCTGGGATATAGTAATGAATATATTAAACACCTACTGTTAGATTATCATTTATTATTCTAATATTGTACAGTCTTATGACATTGTGTATCATTCTTACACGTCATTTGAGCGAAATGACAATATTGATTCTTTTTTTAAAAAAATATTTATTTATTTATTTATTTATTTATTTATTTATTTATGATAGTCACACACACACAGAGAGAGAGGCAGAGACATAGGCAGAGGGAGAAGCAGGCTCCATGCACCGGGAGCCCGACGTGGGATTTGATCCCGGGTCTCCAGGATCGTGCCCGGATCCTCCAGGATCGTGCCAAACCAGGGATCCTGACAATATTGATTCTAATAAAGAAGATAAAGTTTTCAAAACCCTTATCTTTTTTATAAAAATCTACTCTAGAAGGAAAGTTTTGTTGTTGTTGTTGTTGTTGTTGTTATTTTGTATTCTCAGCTTCTCAGAACTCTGGGGATTGACATTCACCAAATCCAGTTCTTCAGAACCTGAGGAAGTCTCCTTTATGTGTCAATCATTTGTGATTTCTTAGGTCAGGAGCCAGTTATGTCCACCTGGAAAAAAATTAAGCCCAAAGTGTCAAAAGAAGTTCTGTATTTCAGAAGGCATTTTCTAGTTACTGGCTTACCTCTGAGAGTGTTGGGATTGGAGTAGGAGGGAGATAGAGCAAACAGATCGGGGGAAATGACTTGAAAATTCCTGGGTTCCAGAAGTACCGACCTGTCCTTTTCCGACACATGTACCGCAGAAGATGTTACAGAGTCCACTGGCAACTTGAAGAAGGCAGAGCATAGCTTCCAGCACACCAATGCCCAGGAGAATGGAAAGCAAATCATTCCAGAGGATGATATGCTCAGGCTCCTGGCAGGTGGCCCAGGTCGGCTGGTTGAATAAGTAGTTGTCCCTGCAGGACAGAAGAAGAATGTTAGCCTGGCCTTGAGGGACAGGAAAGGGAGGGAACTGCTACCTACACATATAGAGAAGCATGAGTCTAACACAGGTGCTTACAAAGCTTACAGCGTCTTGTTGCTCTCATCTTCATAAAGACAGCAGATTTATTATTGCCCATTGGTTGGAGGGTTGAACATATCACCTTTCCCTCTAATAGCACAACAGCTCAGCAAGGCATTGTAGGTACATATGTAGCCACACAGGAGAGCATATGGAGAAGCAGGAAATTGTGTGATACAAGATTTTAACTGCTGTACAGATCTTAGAGGCAGTTAGGAGTGGTTAAGAGCTTGGGCTTCAAAATCCCATGGACCTAGGTCCTAATTCCAGCCCCTTCACTATGTTCTAGGTAAGTTTCCTAAATGTTTCCAAACATCAGATTCTTTATATCAAAAATGGGGTTGATGATGGCATTAATTCCATAGTGTGATTGGGAGGATCAGGTAAGGTGTTAGCACAGCCCTTGCCATGTAGTAGGTAATTACATCCCAATCATTATTATGGAAAGGGGAGATATGAGGGGTCTCAAGTAACTGGAGAAGACTTCAGAGAGCTGGAGTCACCTGGCCTTGAAGGAGCAGCAGCAGAGAGAAGAGCAACAAGCTGTAAGAAGACATACTGTGTAAGCAAAAATCATAAGGCAAATTTAGTTGGACAGAAGGAAATGGAATAGGTTTTTCAGGCCATAGTTCATGGGGCTATGTATTATTTGATATCCCTGTCTCTATCTCTACCTTTACCCATATATCCATATCCATTTCTATTGGGTTCCCAATGAGATCACAAGTTTCTTGAATGCAAAGTTTCATGGCCTTGTCAGCACTTTTACATTTCACAGAACCCCTTTGGCAAATGTCTAAGGATTGAAGGGCAAAATGGAAATGGGATACTTGTTGGAGGTAAAGGGTGCTGAATAGGTTTTGGAAGTGGGTGATGGCAGTCTAGGTGAACAGCAGTGGCCAATTCAAGATATACTGTTGAGGGAGGATTGGTAGGATTTGGCGATGGACTCAATGGAGAAAGTAAGAAAGGAGAAGAAAAAGATGACTCACAGGTTGTAGATGCCATCTAATGGGCTGGGGATGACCAAGAAAGGAGATTTGTGGGGGAACAGCAAGGGGTTTGGACGTATTAATACTGAAATGCTGTGAGGTGTTCAAGAGGCAATTTCAAGAAGGCTATTAGGTATTTGGGTTAAGAATGCAGATGAAAGATCTAGGCTAGAGATAAACATATTGGGATTATTTACATTTATAGATGGATGGTTCTGAAAGCCATGGGGACAGATGTGATCTGTTAGGGAGACAACACAAAATGAGAAGAGAAGCAGGGTCTCTCTCAGTCTTTGGTGCTGGGTTTCTTATTCCTTTAGGAAAACAAATGGGTATCTCAGGGCCCAGCCATGTCAGGATATTTGTGCAACCCCAAGTGTGGTAATTGTCTCTCCAATTAGAATATAAGCACCGTGCAAATAGGCAAGTTGCCTTATCTTTCCTCTGTACTCCTTTCTCACATGATGGTGCCTAGCCAGTACTATGCAGGTCCTCAGCACATACCCAGTTGAATTTAATGATTAAGGTTAAAGGAGTCAAGCTATTGTATTGAATACCACAGATGGATGTAGCTTCATTATAAGCTATTGTATTGAATACCATAGCCACACTAGGGCTCCTTGTCTTGGCCAACCGCCTCCTAGATACTCCTGCTTTGGGAGCAGGTGTGGAGAGAGGAACAAGGGTGTGACTGGAGGTAACTCGCCACATTGTGAGGCAGTCAATACTGAGAGCACATGCTCTTTGTGATTATCAGCTGTATCATCTTTAGGTGGTGGACACTGACCCAAGGCCCACTGACCCAATGCTACTCACTCCATGGTGTTATGCCTGAAAGGGTAGGTATAGGTTCCATTGCCTGTGTCACAGAAGGGGCCACAGAGCAAACCGTGTAAAGAAATGGCCACATGGTACACAGCCCTCATTGTGCCCTGCATGGCCAGAAGCACAGGAAACAGAATCTGCAGTAAAACAATTCAGTGCCATAGTGGGGAGAGGGAGGTGCTGGTGCTTTCTAAAGACGCATTCCCCGAGTTTCCTGGTAAGTTGAAGACGCTCTGAATCTTCTCTTGTAGATACCACAACAGTACATTGGTGTTTTTGTTTTCCATCCCAAATGCACAGAGCATAGGGTAGGAGAGCTGAGAAACCCTCCGTCCATACACCTGCCCCAGCTGCAATTCTAAAGAAATGAAATCATTCACTACAAAATTGTGAGCGGGAAATGCAACTTATTCATCACTGAACTGCCAGCGCCTACCGCCTGCCCACTGCCTGGCACAGAAATGAGGTGTGCTGCCAGTCTCCTCATCTGCGCTCATAGTAGACATCCGTAATCGATTCCAGCACTCTTCCCCACCAGCCCTGGACAAGGCCTCCCAGTCCTCCACAGAACAAGCAGTCCATCAGTTGGTGTTGGCACTCTAAAGGAAACCTATTAGCCCTCTTGGTGGGGGGTGTTCAGCAAATGTTTGTTGTATGATTGGGTGAGTGGACTTGTTTTTCTAATGGCTGAGTCAGTGACCAACACAGGGCTTTACTGTGTACAAACTCCATAAATACGTGTTGACTGGACGGGCAGGTGAGTGTGGCAGTGATGTGAGTGTCAAGGGGAGGTGACCTTCCGGCATATTAGTGCATTAATGAAATGGAACAAAGCTGATGGACTTGTTTGCTTCAAAGTATGAGCTTTTGTCCCTGTTATGTCCATGTTGTGTCTTTCCTACTACAGGGCCTGAGGGAGGGGGACAGCTGGGGCTGAACGGAAGGGCTCGGGGAGCCCCTTGGAGATGGTTCTCAGACAACACAGTGGCTAAGGACCTAGGGAGGGAGCAAGACTGGTGGCTGCAAGAGACGGAGAGGGAGCTTTGGAGCCAAAGAGAGAAGTAAGATGGTGTATGGACTGGAAGGGCGGTGAGCAGCTGGCTGTGATCAGGGACACCAGGAAGCAGTTTAGCTTGTGGGAGAGAGCACGGTCCCAGGAGTCAGGCAGCAGAGACTGAGTCCTAACTCGGCCAGTCTTGCCTTCATTTGGAATGACCAGAGAACCAGCTCTGTGTCAGACATCTGGGGTACACAGATGATAAGATCGGGGCCTGGTGCTGAAGAAAGGAGCTTACAGTCTTCCTGAGGTTGGCCAGATAATTCCCTAAGCGTCCTTTCTGGATCTAAAGTTAAGGCTGTGCAAATATGGGCAGGCCTTGGATTTAATTCATAACAATCTCATCCTGATCCTTAACTAATTACGTGTTTCCAAATAGGATCATTTTTTAAGGTTCTGGACAGACATGAATAATAAGTCCAGCTTCTTTGGGCTTTTCCTTTTCTAGCTGTCAAATGGAAACAAGGTCACAAAATTTGTAGGGATATTTTGGCAACTTTTTTCTGTCAGTGCTGGACAGGACAAAGGGCAGTGGTTTCGGAGGGCCAGGAGTCAGGAACAGGAAATAAATACATAATGGGCGAACTTCGAGTGTCAGCCTCTGTTCTTCACCGGGCCATGGAAGAGTGTGTCTGTGGAAGTGCTTTGGGAGTAAGATCTCCAACATCCCTTCTGGCCTAAATCTCAGCTCTGTGATGTGTTGCTCCATTGGCTACTGGGGAAATAAGAAAGCCAGAGGATGGGAGAGTCCTTGACTTTCCTGTAGACGGCTGAGAGAAACAGCCCACAAAACCCAGCAGGCTGGTCTAACGGAGCCATCACAAATGGTTTTCTCCACCCCTCTCTTCAGGCTTGTTTTTCTTGGGATCTCCTGCAGCAGTCCCCATTTCTGTTGGCTAGAGCCCTACATAATATCATTGTGCTTTATTTAAAAAAAATTTTTTTAAAGATTTTTTATGTTTATTCGTGAGAGACACACAGAGAGAGGCAGAGATGTAGGCAGAGGGAGAAGGAGGGTCCCTGCAGGACTTGACCCTAGGACCCTGGGATCATGACCTCATCCAAAAGCAGATGCTCAACCACTGAGCCACCCAGGTGCCCCTATTTAAAAAAAAAAAAAAAGTATTTTATTTTCATTAGAGAGAGCGTACACAAGAGAGCAGGGAGGGGTGGGAGACAGAGAGAATCTCAATCAGGCTGCACACTGTGCAGAGCCCAATGTGGGGCCTGATCCCAGGACCCTGAGACCATAATCTGAGCCGAAATCAAAAGTTGGATGCTTAACTGACTGAGCCACCCAGGCACCCCTAGATCATTGTGCTTTAAAAGGAGGGTACTAGACATTGGTCAATAGCCTATCCTTCAGAGGAGAGAAAGCACACAGCTTTGCAAATAAGCCCTTGTGGGGTGGGTGTGGTGGGAGGGTAAACATGCCGTGGACCCCACAGCACTTACCACACATCTGTGAGCACAGCACCCCCTCTGCCTTCTCTCAACAGCATTAGCGCTGGCACCATTACCTGTGGCAAAGAAAATGCTTTTGGAATAAGGGGAACGTTACCTTTTTGGAACAAAGTTTTGAGGTGTCTCTAGCTACTGAAAAATGTCTAATGATTTTTCATTGACTGCAAAATACAACACCAGCCCTGGAGTTTGTACATGAGCCCTTTGTGGCGTGGTCTTGCCCAGCCACCAGAGCCTCTCACCTCTCCATCATCGAGACCTCTGGGCTCCCAGGCTAGGGCCAGGACTTTGCCTCTGGGCCTTGGAATATGCCCTTCACCCTTTGCCATGAGGTCAACTCCTATTCACCCTCAGAGGGCCAGTTCACGTGTTGACTCCTGTGGTAAGCTGAACAACGGCCCCTCAAAGGCACATTCACTTCTTAATCCCAGGACCTGTAAATATCACCTTATATATAAAAAAGGATGATGCGGTTGGTATCTTCGTAGGAGAAGTTTATCCTGGTTTATCTGGGTGGGCCCTAAATACAATCACACGTATCCTTGTAAGGGAGGCAGAAGGAGTCTTTTTTTTTTTTTTTTTAAAGATTTATTTATTTATTTACTCAGAGAGAGAGAGACAGAGAGGCAGAGACAGAGGCAGAGGCAGAGGGAGAAGCAGGCTCCATGCAGGGAGCCCGACATGGGACTCGATCCCAGGTCTCCAGGATCATGCCCTGGGCTGCGGTCAGCGCTAAACCGTTGCACCACAGGGGCTGCCGGCAGAAGGAGTCCTGAGGAGCTTTGAGGGACGAGAAGGCAACGCGGAGATGAGGGCACAGATTGGAGTGGTGAGTTCCGAAGCCAAAGAACGCCGAGGGCTAGCCCCAGAAGCTGGAGGGGCAGACAGCGGGCTTGCCCCAGGGCCCAGAACGTGGGCCCTGCCAACACATTTACCTAGGGCCTCTGGCGTCCAGGACAGTGTGAGCTTACGTTTCTGATATTGTCAGCCACCAAGTTGTGGCGATTTGTTGCAGCAGCTGTAGGAAAACTACACACCTCCTCCTTGTCGTTCTCTGTGACCCCCGCCCAGCAGCACGAGTCACTGCTGCCCTCACACCTGCCCATCTGTCCTGCCGCGCTGAGCACAGGGCATCCTGCTTCTCGTGGCCAGGCACGGAGGTCTGGGTCAGCACTTGCCACCAGAGTGCCACCACGGATTCAGGACCCCGTGCCAGGGAGGTAAAACAGTTTCTTCTGGAGGTGTGGGGCGGGAGAACACGCACCCCTGGCTTGACAGGGCCGGGGCCAGGAACAAGAACTAAATAGGTAATGGATGAACTTGACGCTGACAAAAAATCGCCTCACCTGAAGGAGGCTCGGTAGCCTGCTTGCCGTTGCAGGCGTCCGGGAAACCGTCCCCTGGGGAATGTGTGGTCCATGTGCGATTGGTGCTAAACATAATCATTTCCTGTTTCCCACCCAAGTGTATCCTTTCACCTGCTAGTCTGAAGTGGGGTGAGGCAAGCTCACAGGCCTGCCTTTAGAGGCGAGGCAGGTCATTTTCAGTCAGAAAATGTATCCTGGTCGAATAGGGAATGGTGGGCACTGTAGAGAATGGGGTGGGGGTGCAAGCAGAACACACCCTGACCAGAACTGCCCCCCACCCCCTCCCCTGGTACTGCTGCTCGGAGCTGTCCCTGTCTCTGTCTGGGGCATCGTTTGAACTTCAGCCCAGAGACCTGCATTCTACCCCTTGCCGTGCCATACACTAGCTCTGTGGGCTGGATCCAGGTTAACCTCTCTCGCCTCTTCATTTTTAATCTATAAAAGGTAGAGGGATTACAATATTGACATCGAAGTTTCTTCCTAGTTCAGTGATTCAGTTCCTAGGTGCCCTATACAGGGTGCATTTTTTTCTTTTGATTGGAGAATTTGTTGTGGGAGCCCTTTCCCTCTAGGAGCCGAAGAGGTGAAGTTATTAAGGGCCTATTCGCCCTCTCTTTCCCTCTCCCCTCCTGGTTTTCTACCTCATTTTCTTTCCCCCCAACAACGATATCAGTCAGATTACGTAGTTGAATTCTTAACCCCAGAGGAGAGGACTATTCGAAGTACCAGAATTGCTGGTACTTCCTGCAGACCTCATGCAAATTATTGAATGACTGTGTGCCCTGAACTGTTTTATGGCATGAATAAAGCATATTAAACTTCTCAGGAAAAGCTTGACTAGTATAATGGGTGTGTGTGCTTCCCATTTATTCAATGAACATATTTCTTTTTTTTTAAAGATTTTATTTATTTATTAATGAGAGACACACACAAAGAGAGAGAGAGAGAGGCAGAGACACAGGCAGAGGAAGAAGTAGGCTCCATGCAGGGAGCCCGACGTGGGACTTGATCCCGGGTCTCCAGGATCCCACTCTGGGCTGAAGGCAGTGCTAAACCACTGAGCCACCCGGGCTGCCTGTATTCAGGCATATTTCTTTAAATGAAGTGTTTTTACCAAATTCTCAGATTTTCAAAGTCATCTCTAGGTAACTCAGTGCTGGGATCTAGAGCTGATGAGAAACTTCCAGGTAGGAAGAGAGAGGCCAGGGCCCCTGGGCTGCCCTGCTGGTGGTGGTGTTGGGGAACTGCAGTCAGCTTTGGGTCTCAGGTTCCTGTACACTTGTATCCTGGAAGCTGGTATAACACTTCCTTTTGTGAGCTGCTTTTCCTAGTTCTGATAACTCTTCTGGCATCGGGAATTACTTCTGCTCTTCGCTGGGCTTTGGAGGACTCAAAGTTCCCTTGGGTCAAATGGGAGGACCAGCTGGAGACTGTGCGGTGAGGGTACAGTCTGGGTCCATGGGAATCACTGTAGAGGACATGAGCGCTAAGTCTCTCTGAGCACCCTCTGAGGAGCACAGTTTGGTGCTTGTAGCAAGCCAGGCTCTAAGGTCAGGCTCAGAATACACCGATGGCTTCAGGCTAGGTGGTCATAACTTGTTGTCACCCACTCATGCTTCTTTCAACCTCCAGTGGCCACTTATTCCTCTCTCTGACCTCATTTCCTATGCTCTCTCCTCAACCTTTTTGAGCTGGCTCTAGCTACCCGGTTTTCTGGATGATTCTGGAACTCTCAAGTGCATTCCCAGTTCAGGGCCATAGAACATGCCATTCCCTCTGTTTGGAATGCTCTTACCCCACTTATCACCATGGCTTATTCTTCTCTTCATTCAAGTGGCTGCTCAAACACACCTCCTCACATTGCATTATGCTGTTTTTTCTTAACTATTTTTCTTCCTAACACTTTCCACCTGACATCATATTATACAGTCAATTATTCATGGTTTTTCTCTTGCCCACTAAGCACTAAGAAAGCAGGAATTTTGTTGGCTTTTTTTCCACTGCTGTGTCTCTCATGCCGAGAACAGTGCTAGCATGTAGTGGGTGCTCAGTAAATGCTTGTGGGTGAAGTATTCAAGGGAAAGAAGCTGCTTGTCAGTGTGGTGTGCAAGGTCATCTGGAATTTTGCCTTAGTCTGCATTCCAGCATCATTCCCTTTGCTTTGTCACTTAAGCAGCCCTGGCCCTGCTGCAACGAGCTGCACGTTTCATGCGTTGAGATGCATCTCAATTTGTGATGCTCCTATGCCTTTGCGCAAACTGCTTCCTCTGCCTGACAAACAGCTACTCGTTCTATACAGGACAGCACAGACACCTTCTTCTCTGGGATGCCTCTCTTGGTTCCCAAAGGTAAATTGTTTCCAATTTTGCAGACCCTAGGCTCCACTGCAGTAGGGACGTACCCCATCGGGCTGGATTATTGATGTGTTTGGCCATCTTCCTTGGCCTGAAGAAGCATAGGAACCATCTCTGCTGGGTTGGGCAGACCCCCACTCACTGTAGTCCCTCTGCTTCCAATCAGGCCCCCAAGGGATCCCAAACCACACCACTGACTAGTCTGAAGCTCTCCCTCCTAGAAGTCTTGCTAAGTCCACAAATGATATTCCCGGAAAACAGACCAGTTACATGAAAAAAACAAAAACAAAAACAAAAACCCAACAACAACGAACAGACCTGGGGGCTCTGTTTCTCAGTCCCTGGAGCACCCAGTTCAGGGTATGCTTGTCCCAGATGCCCAGCTGTTTAACTGCAGGAGCCTGCCAGCCAGTTCAGGGTTGGCGTGTGGCTCCATGCAAATAGAGAGCTTTCATCCTTGGCATTGGCTTTCCAAGACGACAGCCTTGCTGATGTCACAAGGCTGCCTTCCAGCGACAATAGGAGGAGGCTGCAGGGGACTTCCCTTCCAAGGAGATGACATGTGCTGGACATGTCCTTACACACCATGGCAGTGAGAGACTGCGGGAGGAAGTCAGCCCCAAATGGCAGTCTACCTGGCAGGGAGGGCTGGGAGGATGGGAAGGGCGGGAAGGGGGGGGTGACTCATGTGGTCCTGTTTTTATGTCTTATCTGAAAAGCAGCACTGTCTGGAGCAGCCCTGCAGGTGCCTCCGTGTCCTGTTCACCAGGATGTGGTGCAGAGCAGGGCCCCTGCTGCCATAGCACCACGCATGCTATCTTTCTCTGCATCCTGTGTTGTGGGTGCACGTGTGCATCAAGGGTGGAGAGAGGGAGGGAGAACAGGCTCTGGACTCAGATGTGTGTTTCGGTCCCATTTCTGCCCTGTGCCGGCTGTGTGACTGTGGGCATGTGACTTAATCAGCCTGGGCCTCACTTCTTCACCCAGATGGAGGGGACAGTGATTTCCACTTTGCAAAGTGGCCGTGGGAAGTAAATGCAATTGTATGTTTACACCTCTGTGCAGGTGCCTGTTACAGTTACTGTCACAGGGCAGAAACCATGGACCCTGGCTGATCCACAGATCCTTAAAGAGTGTTCGAATGGAGCTGATGCTGTGTAAGTGGTTGTGCTTCCCACTGCCCACGGAGTGTCCCTGGTGGCTTTTGGGATCTGGGTACCCCCCAGCAGGAAGGCAGCTCTGCCTCCTGTCCTTCCTCCCCTTCTTCGGATCCCCGCTCCTCCCCCACACTCACTCCTGAGCCCTCTGCAATCTGGAGCCCTGCCAGCCTCAAGACCGTCCAGCCAAGAGATCGCGGCACACCTCGCAGCACCCCAGATGCCTGGCCGGCCCGCCCCTGACCCTTGCACGGTAGTGGGTGCTGTGACCCCTCGCTCCCTGAAATGTTCTCAGCTTTTCTCCTTGCCTCTTTTTGGCTTCGCCTGAGACTTGCCAAGTGTTCTTGCTCAGTCTCCTTCCCATGCTTTCCTCCTCCTTGGAGTCTTTGAATGGGGTTCTGACCTGGCTTCCTTTCTCCTCTCATTCCACTCATGAGCCCTGGGTGGGCCCTCTGCCTCTGGGATTCCTCATCACCTCCCGCAGTGGTTCTCCATCTGGCCTCTCTCCTGGTCTCCAAGCAGAGCCAAGCTTCCTCTGATCCCTCAGGGGAATGGGGAATCTCTGCCTCCCTCAGGGATCTACCCCATATACCCCCACCGTCTCCCCAGGTGCCTGGAGCAAACTGGGACCTCTCTCTCCCCCCACCCCCTAGCATCTTCAGTGTATCAGCTCCACCTTCTAATTTAGCTCCAGTGCACCCTCCTCTCTCCAACCCCAGCGCCTCCATTTTAGTGTGCCTTGGAGCTGGTACGTGTGAAGGCACAGAATGGACACTGAAGACTGAACAGCAAAAGAAGGAAAATAAAGAAGAAAAGTGGGAAAGAAAAAGAGGAGAAAGAGGGCCTGAGTCAGGATCCACTCTGCTTTCCTGACAACCAGGCCATGTTTTCCCTCTGGCTCACTCTCTTCCAATAAACTTCAAGAGATCCTGCTACTGGGGAATCTAAATTCCCTCGAGGTGCTTGACCTGACTCCCTTCAACAGTTTCTGCATTTGCTTATTTCTATCTTGAGAGAAGTTGGGTGCTGATGGGCCTATAAATCCTCCAGATGAGGAGAATGAGGTCAAGAGGAGTTCAGCGTTTGCTTGGTGGAGGGGCTGACAGGTGCAAGCCGGCCCTGTGGTCCTTCGGGGGTAAGCAAGGTGGGGGCTGGAGAGGAGGAGCTGATAGTCTGAGCCAGGGAAGGGGGCAGATTGCATTTTACTGGCTGCCAGGTTATGTGCGGGGTGTCCTGTCTATGTTCTCATTTCATGTTCTCTGCTTCGAAATGGCGTGATTCTCCTTTTACTGAGGCTCAGGGAGCGGCAGACTCATGCTTTGATCAAGGTCTTTCAGATTCCTAGGCCAGGAAGGGCTCTGAGCTGAGACACAGACAAGCTTTGCCCTCAGGTATTGCTGATTTAAATGGAAAGGCCCAGCCTCTGCCATCATGGGGGGACAGGTGGTCACTGTGTCTACTGCTGTGTGGGGAAAAGAAACAGGAAGGGAGATGGTCACCTTGTTCTGAGGATTCTTTGTGCCTGGTGCATGCAATCATCCATTTGCTGAGTATCATCTACTCAGTACCTAAAGGTGGGGGGCTAAATCCAGCAGGTTGCCTGTCTTTATAAATAAAGTTTTATTGGAACAGTAGCTACCCTCATTTGTTTATGTATTGTCTGTGGCTGCTTTTGCCCTTTGGTGGCAGAGGTGAGTGGTTGAAACAAGACCACATGGCCCACAAAGTTGGAAATACTATCTGGCCTTTTACAGGAAAAGGTTGCCAACCCCATAATTTTGCTGAGGGAAGCCTTGATGGGATGTTGAAACCTGATGAACCCGACAAATACTCGGTTATTGTGCTTTTTATAGTGTATCTCTCATGCTATTAACCAGCTCATATTAAACTCTGGTCTAAGCCAGCACTTTGCTAGGTAGGCACTTAGAGGACCAAGGTGAATGGGACCTGAGCTGTTTTCTTGAGGGGCTCATAGCCCACTGGGGGAGTACGTAATTAGATGCTTATAGTACCACATGCCAAGTGTTCATGTATCATGCATTGTGGGGGACAGAGGGAGAGAGCTAGCCATGCTCTGGGAAGGTGGGTGCAAGATAACATGATTGCTTTGTGACTTACAAAGTAGCTAAGCCTCATTCTTACTAAGAGTCCAGCTTCAAGAAGGCCATGGAAAAACCAGAACAGGTCTGTAATCTGGGCAGGCTCCAGCACCCGCCCATTGGGAAAGTACAGTAGGAGGTTGGCGATGACGGTCATGATGGCCAAGGCCAAGAGCTGCATGCCCGTGCCCCTGGAGCCCATCTCAGAACACATGGTGAATCTCCCCTGGAAGGGAGACAGAGAACAACTGATGCCAGAAAGCTGCCTGGTCCAGCCACTGCAGACCCCCCAAGAGTGAGATGCCGAGCCCAGCTCCCCCACTGGACTGGGGAGCTGTCTCCCCTCTCTGGGCCTCAGTTCCCCCCATAAGTAAGGAAAATATCGACCTCACAGATGGTGGTGTGTGGACGAAAGGAAGTACAGTAAATGTGAAAGCATCTGATTTATAATAGATAGTTCAGCAGGCTTTCTTTAAAGGGTTGGGGGACTGAGGTAATGTTTCAGAACTGGCTGTTACCCTGTTCTGGTTCTTTCACCCACTCCCTGGGGAACTCCCCTAGTGATTATGAATTTAGGTCCTGGATCTAAATCTTGGCTCCCTGGCTTAGCAGCTGTGTGACCGTGACCTTGGGCAAGTTATTTTATATCATTCCCCTTAACTTCCTCATCTGGAAAGTGGGACTGACCATAGCACTCACCTTGTAGGATCGTTGACAGGATGAAAATAAGATGATATATTCAGAACGTTCTCCTACAAAGCTCTCAGTGAGTGGCAGCTACAGAATAAACAACTAAGGGGTTCGGAATGATCTTGGCCTCTCATTTAGGTGGAAAATTTCCTTCCTCATTCTCTTTGTCAATATCGACCCTGGAGATTTCTGAGAAGCTGGGTGGAGGCATGCGGAAAGAGGAAAGGTTTTGCATCTTGCTTTTTTTTTTCTCTCTCTCTGTACCCGATGTTCCTGAGTATAAGTGAGTTGGAACAAACTCAGTATCTCATTTGCTGAGTGAAGGCTGCTGGAGAAGCTTGCGACGCTGGTACTCCAGGGCTCTGGAACATGTGTCTCTGTGACCCAGGGAGGGGTTCCTATTTCTATTTAGGTGGCGCCCTCTTTTTTTTCTTTTTTTCTTTTTTCTTTTTTTTAAGTGGTGTGCTCTTAACACTCCTTTGTGCCCATTCTCAACTCATGCCTGAGATTAATGGGCTCATGAATAGTATCTCATTTACATTTACCACCTCGGTCCCCAGACACAGAGGCCTGATGCCACCACTGACCCTTCTCACGGGGGCAGCCTGGAGCAATTTGCAGAGCCAGGGACCTCTCTTGGGGGACAAAACTGAGAATGTCCAGCCTTAGCTTTCCACTCCCACAGAAGAGCGAACGTTACTAAGAAACAATGCCTTAAGTAGGATGATAATGCTTGGGGCTTTATTTCTATCTGATATCCAAATCCACGGCTGCAGAAAGCTGATGCCTGGATGGGGTGCTGCCTCTGGCTCCTCTGTGTGGATGAGGGAGACGGAGACTCCTGACGCCACTCCCCATTACGATCAACAACAGTAGTTACAGTGAGAATGTAATGCTTAATGGGAAATGACCCTTTATGATAGGCAACAACGACACACACAGCTGCTGCTTCTCACCCTAGACACATGCCTGACGTGATTTCATTCAATCCTCAGAACATCCACCGTGAGGTAACAGCTTTATAACTGCAGGAGGAAACAGGCTCATAGAAGTAAAGTAAGATTCCAGGGTCTCCCAGCTGGTCACTTACTGATCTATCACTCAAATATAGGTCCGCTCATTTTCACCTGGAATCATGCCTAGGTGGCATGCCTTAGGGCAGCTGAGTCAGCACCAAGAGCATTGTTGAGACTCCTGGCATCCCATAGAAGGGTACCAAGCCCAAAGTCCCCCATTTCTCCTTGATGCCTGGATGTCACAGCTCTTGCTGCAATGAATACGGCTGTACTAACTCTCCAGGAAAATTGCAGATCTTCTGAAGAGGAAAGGGAGGGTGAGGGGTAGGGCCTGGGGCCACATGTGGAAAGGGGAGCCATGTAGCAGCCAAGGTGGACACTCAGTTAAAGCAGCGAGAAGCCCATTGTTCTCTTGGGGCCTGGCAGAGAATGTTAAAGCAGCTAAGGCCTCTTGGAAATCCACGCCCTTCATTTCCTAGGAAGCACGGCCCCAGAGAGTCGTAACTACTAGCTGAAGGTTAGACGCTACGTAGTTGGAAATAGTAGCAAAAATAGCTGCCAGTCACGTTCACAGGCTTCTCTCATTTCATTCTGCCATAGTCCAACAACAGACACATCATTGTTAGACCTGTTTTGCTCATTTGCTGCTGAACATTCTGAGGCTCTGAGAAGCTAAGGAACTTGTCTGAGGTCACACAACTTGCAATGGGCAGCTCATCTTAGTCTGTCCAGTTACCACAGCTTTGGGCCTCAACATGCTTAGCAGGTGGGAAAACCACAAGCCCTTGAATTCCTCAGTCACAGACTTCCTATTAGAAAATCTGTCTCATACTCCCCGTATATTCATATTCATACTTGTCAGACGATGACACCCTAAATCTGGTTTGGACAGCATGGTTGCTGCATTGGGCTCTTAGGCCAACTGTGTAGCACCAGGCTGTGGGGATGTGCTTTCAATCCCAATCTTGCCCGTTCCTAAGCACAGACACACAGACATATCAGCCCAGTACCTGGTCGGTGGGGGCTTGGGGCACAGATACACTGGCAGCCTCTTCTGGGCAAGGCGCCCAGGCGCTGCCAGGCCAGTGGTGGTGAAGGGGTCCTGCAAGCCATGTGGCAGTTCCAGAGAGCATTCCAGCTCAGCTGTTGGAAGTGTCTGGACAGGCTCTGTCTGGATCCTTCCCCCTTTTAGCAGGCATCCACCTCGCAGGTCAGTGTGGTTATAGCCACCTGGTCCTCCCTAAAGTCTTCCAGATGAGGAGGTCCCTCATCTCTTCAGGGGCAGAAGCCCTTTCCGGGGCCCCTCTGAGGCCTCCCAGCATGATGGCACACTGGAATTTGAGAGGCACAGGCCTGCTTCCTGTCTGGCCCCACCTCTGTCCTGCTCCACCAGGCTGGAAAAATGGCTCATATTCCCCCAGTAAGAACCAGCACTGTCTCCACTGCCAAGTGGCCCTCAGGGATGGGCCTAGTCACCCAGCTGCAAAGGCACTTGCGCTCTGCTCCTCTCTCTGGGTCACTCCTGATAACCTCTGAAAAGTTTCCCTGGTCGATCTATTTCCACTCAGCTGGGACAGGAGGAGGGGTGGGGGACGTGGTTGCTCTGGATGTTGGCAGGCAAGACGGGCCCACCAGCCCTGCATGTACTTGTGAGGAAGGGCCTGCATTATGGACTGGGGGGTCAGAGCATCACCTGGCCATCTTGTCTTCTCAAATATCCCCTGCTCAAAGCCTCAGTGCTGTTGACTGGTCATACCTCATATAGATGGGTGGTGGGGCCTCCTGATTGGACTTGGTCTCTCAGTCAGTCAAGGAAGAGAAATGGATGGGCCTACTCTCCCTTCTCAATCCTCCCCCCACCCCTGAAGCTGTGGCAAGAGACAGATGAAGTGTAATCACTTGGGGCACAGTGCCAGGAATGTGGTCACCCAATTGCCCAGTGGGAAGAGCCCCAGGCTCTGCTCCCCTTCTGTTTCGGCTTTCCCAGCCAGGCACCGCTGGAGGCTGTGGAAGATTGCAATGTCCTCTCTGTCTTTGGGCTTGCTGCCACCCCTTCTGGCCCATGAGAACACACTTCCCTTTAGCAACCTGTGAAGTTTTACATTTCCTACACATAGCCACTGCCCAAGTGGTGCTAAGCCCCTGAGAAAGTGGAACGGGGGATTCTCTGATGAGACACCTGGCTCTCAAGGCCTAACTATGTCATCATCTGTAACTACAGTGTTAACAAAGTGCTCTTCTGGGCTGCGCCTATGCTCTTTTCTTGGCGAGCCCAAGAGGCTGTCAGCATATTATTTTTTCCTCATTATTCAGATGGGGAGCCAGGATCAGCGAAGATCTGAACTGCCCAAGGTCGGTGCAACCAAGAGAGCACTCAAGGGTCTCATTTTTGTGCTCTTCCCATGGCACTGAGAGAGCTTCTGATCTGGGGCTATCCCACCAGAGTAGATTATGGGTCCTTGGGTCTACTGTACGCTGCTTGTCGCCTACAGAAAGTGCCTGGACAGGCTGCCTTCCATGGAAGGTAGCACTCAAGCCAGGGCAGGGCGTGAGGGTTGGGGCAACTTTCAGTAAAGATGTGGCTTTATCTGGCCCCCACATTGGCCTGGTAGAGGTGGCGCTTGGAAGATTTTCACTTCCATGCTGCCAAACGTCTGTACTATTTGATGCCTTTTAACAAGAGTACACTATTCTTAAGGATCAAAAACAATGCAGACATCATCCAAAGCATAGCCTTTGCATCATTCCCTGACGAATGTGCTTCTAGGAACAGACAAGGAGAGATCGGGAAGTTTCGCTTGAGCTTTGCATAGAGGTAATAGGGTAAAAATGTCAAGCAGGCCAATAAAGTATAGGTGTTATACTTAGACACATATGCATACAATAATTCACATTCTTAAATCAAGTTTTCTGATTTATAAAGAGATCTCAAATACATTTCATACAGTAGCCCTGTGAGAGAGGTATTCTTTCATAGAGGAGAAACCTGACCTTCAGAGAGAATTAAGAAATTGCCCCAAGTCTTACAATTAATAGATGGAAGAGGAAGCCTTGCTCACCAACATATGAGTATTATACACATTCTTATTTACATGTGTACATACGTACTTACATGCACCTGTGATTTTATGTCAGCATATGAAACGTAAGGCACACTCACAACTGTTTGACTTTTTGAAACATTGTGGGGTGATGTGCTTATCAGGTCTGCCCCTCTGGTCCCCAGAATCCTGGCTGCAATGGTCTGCCCTGTCCAGATATTGATTATGACAACCAGAAGGACCTTACAGGGATTGCAGAAAGATTTTGTGGATGTAATTATTAGTGCAAACAAATACATGCAAGGCTGTAACTGAGTTCTATATAGAGTTTTCCTGCATCTCCAGTTCCATCTCACTACAAGAGTGTTGTAACTGCCCAGCGGGGGAGGTGGTTTCAATGGGGTCCAGTTTGAGCTTTCTCTTCTCCCATGCCCTGTTAATCCTCTCCTACATTTTTCATGCCGCTCATGCATTATGCTGCCGAATAGCACAAAGACTTTGGACACTAATAACCTTGCTCTGCCCCTTACTAGTTGTATGTATTTGGGTAGATTACTTAATTTCTCTGTATTTCAGTCTCCTTATCTCTAAAATGGGGATCACAGTAATAGCAGGATGATCTCATAACTTGTAGGGTTATGGTGAAGATTACAGGTTCCTAGCACATGCAAATACTATTTGTCAATAGAGAGGTAGTAGTCACAAAACATCATGTGACAGTGCTTGATGTAGAGTAAATGCTCAATAAATGCCACCCAGTTATATTGTGCTAGGGAGCACTGAGTGCCGAGCCCTAAACTGCACTCTCTGAGGACATGTTTAGGATCACCATGATCCAAGGCCTTGCCAAGGTGGGGGCTTCCCTCCACCATACCCTGTGCAATGCTGACACCTGACAATGGCCCTGGGAACAGCCACTGGTACTGATGTTCTCTGTAGCTCTCTAGTCTGCATTTCTGGGGTCTTGGTTACATGCAGTGTCCTTGTGGGGAGGGGTGGTAAATGCCCTGTGGCAGGAGAAGGAGCTCCTTGGTTAAGATTCAGACTGAAAATGGCTACTGCACCATGTGGAGCCATGAATACTGGGACGGCTCCTGGCTAAATATCCTCTCCCTCCATCTTTGAGACAACCCAAAGAATATTCCTATTGATGCCATAAAAGGTCAATTTTGGGTGGAAGAATTTAAGTTAAGAGCTATATAGGGCAGCCCTGCTGTCCCAGCGGTTTAGCGCTGTCTTTGGTCCAGGGTGTGATCCTGGGGACCTGGGATCGACTCCTGCGTCAGGCTCCCTGTGTGGGGCCTGCTTCTCCCTCTGCCTGTGACTCTGCCTCTCTCTCTGTGTGTGTCTGTCATGAATAAATAAATAAAGTCTTAAAAAAAAAAAAAGAGCTATATAGACTCTGGATCCGTATTGGTTGATTTCTTCTTTCTTTCCTTTTTTTTCTTTTTTTTTTCTTTCTTTTTGATTTCTTATTTCATCTCTGCCACTAAGTTGCTGCATGATCAGGGCTAGTTACAAGCCTCTCCCTCCCTCAGTTTTCTCATCTGTAAAATGGGGATAATAATAATAATATTTTATCTCCCAGGTTGTTGTGAGGATTAAATGAGTTCATATGTGTGAAGTACTTAAAACCATGCTTCCGCAGAGTATACACTATGCAATTTACTATTAAACATGCAGAGTTAACCCCCAGAAGAGTTATGGTTTAAGACTATAAAGGATCTAGTATTTGGTGAGCACCCTGTAACCAAGCACTGGGAACTTTATAACTTGTTCTATCAATTAGAAGAGTCTCAGCCCATGGCAGACACTGCTATAGAATCACCAAATCCTGTCCCCTCTTTCTCCTGGACTGAGAGGCAGCCTCCCAGCCTCCCTGGTAGATAGGCGTGGCCATGTGATTATATTCTGGCCAGTGGAGTACAGGCTGCTGTGACATGTACTACTTCTCCATCCTCTTTTTCTGTTGTCAGCTGGCTGGATGCGGGGATCCTAGAAGATGCTTGAGCCACAAGATGTTTTTAGCTCTATGATCCACCTCCACTTTCCTGACCAGATAACTGGTTCCTGAGCCTTTTCAGGCTAAAAAGCTGGGTCCATGGGGTTCTCATCAGTGTCCTCTTCCTTAGGCTTTTAGAGTCCAGCTTCTCCTCCTTTCTGATTAAGCTAGGGACCACACTTGCATTTGCTTTCCATCTTGTCCATATACATTCACATTTCCTATCTGAGAGCTCCTCTCATTCTTTTATCCTTTTCAATTCCTGTACTGTGTTTTTGGAGGGAGTTTTCAGGAGGGGGCAGAGACAAACACAGGTACCATCCTTCATGGTTAAATGGTAGTCCTGTTTGGTCATCTTTAAGATTGACATTGGAAATACAACATTTGAAATAACTTCAGAACAAGTGATTTTGCTTTTGTTACTTATTTAGGATTTTTAAGCATGAAACGACACATGTATAACTCTTCTGCCTTTAATGAACTGGATAGTTAATTAAATAAGGAATTAAGGATATAGATACTGTCTTTTCTTTATTTTCTTTTTTAAAAGGATGATGGGAACTTCCTCTCCAGTTTTGCCCCATGAACAGCCAGCCTGATTATTCTCACCATCGACTTGGACTGACACCCGAGTCAGGCTACGGGCAGGCTGGCTGGCTCCTTTGGCAGAATGTGTTGGAGGGAACTGAAGATCAGGTGGGCAGTTGAACCACATGAGTGTCACATCCTTTCACACCTCTGGGGTCTAATGTCTATTTGTAATTTTGTGGCTCTTTGGATTCAAGCACCAAAGTCTCAGCCTCTGCCAAGAAGTTGCTAACTAGCTTTCATGTGTGTTTCAAAATTTTATTTTGGCTCCTTTTCTAATGATCATTTGAGGGGAATTTGGATTCATCTTTACCTTTTTGGGCTCTAGTGCTTGCAAATATCAGAAGGCTCCAGGGGGTCTAAGAGGCCACATCCGATTTGGGGCTACTATGTGTCCCTGGAGGGGACAGAGCAGGGCGGGTTTCTGGGTGAGCTTGAGGGGCTCCTTTGTAACCACAAATGACCAGTAGAGGGCGCCAAGGCCTCGTGAGCGCGCACAGCCCCGGGAGGGAGGAGGAGGGCTGCGCGAGGAGCCGCGGAGCAGGACGCCTCTTACTCGGTCTTTAACTTTGCTGATTAAGAAAATCTTACGCCTGGGAAGATGTGTGCCTATTTCCTGAGGGCTCATGGACAAGTCCATTAAACCTACAGGGGGCTTTGTGAATCAAATAGTTAAACGTACTAATGGGAGTAATGATTGCACCCATTTATGCTGTTTTTTTTTTTTTCTTAAAGATTTTATTTGTTCATGAGACACACACACACACACACACACACACACGCAGAGACACAGGCAGAGGGAGAAGCGGGCTCCACGCAGGGAGCCCGACGCGGGACTCGGCCCCAGGACCTGACCCAGGACTGGATCCCGGGATCCGGGGTCACACCTGGGGTCACACCTGGGTGGAAGGCAGCCGCCCGCCCAGCCGCCCGGGGCCGTACTGGGGTTTATGGCGTTGCTTGGAATGAACGGAACACTCGCTGATATTGACCTAATTATTGGGGCGCCTGGCTGGCTCAGCGGGGACCCGGGGTCCTGGGGCCAGCCTAGGTCGGGGCTCCCCGCTCAGCGGGGTGTCTGCCTCCGCCCGCCCCCCCCCCCCCCCCCCCCCCCGCCGGCTGTGCCCTCCGCTCACACGTGCGTGCACATCTCTCTCAAATTAATAAAATCTTTAAAAAAAATTAGTGGTAACAAGACCAATCATCAGCTCCTAGGGGAGCATCAGGCTCTGTCAGGGGAAGCGCCCTGCGGTGGGGACCAGAGGGGTGGCACCCAGGAGCAGGAGCAGGAGCAGGAGCAGGGCGCCCGGGCCGTGAGCCTGCGAGGGTGCTGGGTGCTGGCTGGGTCCGCCGGTTCCGACCCGGCCTCAGCCTGGGCGAGGCGCAGAGGCCCTCCTGGGTTCTCCTCCGTACACTCAGGAACAGCAGCCCTGGGACTGGCCCAGCTCGCGGCCACCACCGAGTTCTGGTGTCACGGGCCATCTATTGTTTCTGTTCCAGAAAATGAGACTGGGTCCCATTCCCTTGAATAAAAAACCCCACAGGTTTGAAACAAATGGCTGTTCAAACCCTTGCTCGCCTTACTTTCCCCTAAAATCTTATTTCACTTGCTCTCTCACTTGTGCCTCACAGTGGAACATTGTTTGCTTTCTAATGCACATATTTCCTATGAATCCGTGGAAATGGCGAGGTACTGATCAATGAGCGCTAATTCTGTTCTTCCTGGAATTCTCCCAGGCATCAAGCATAGCGCCAAAAACCTAATAGGGGGCATTATAAACACTTGCTGGGCTACTTAGTGAATGGCAAGACTCTGGCCATGATCTAGGGCTTTCTTCCTCCTTCTGCCTCTCCTCATCCACTCTGTGACTTACTCCCTTCTTTCCATGGATGGCTCCACTCCAAAGGAGGGAAAAGATGCAGCTCATAACTAGGCCACTCACAAGTGTCCTCAGAGAGAATCTTCTTCAGGACTTTAAAAAATAGGTTAAATCTCCCAGAATCCCTTAGAAGGGTCCTGAGGCTCAGCAGTTATCCCCTTAATCCTGAGTGACAGATCCAACCATCAGGTTGGTCATGAGAGCATTTTGCCTCAGTTTTCCCATATGTATAATGGGGTTAATAGCACCTGCCTCCTACCTTCTCCACAGAATGTGGTGAGATAATGTTGTAACATGCACTGCAGTCCTCAGATGAAAGGTACCATATAAATATCAAGTGCTATTAAAAGCCCTTGACTTTTGGAAGATCATGGAAGCTTCATTGCTTATGGGGTTCACAGCAAGATGGATGAAAAGACAGGGGGTTGCACCCAAGGACTTCTTGGCCCTGGGACCTGGCAGCTGCCCATGAGAATGCGAATCTGTACATGAAACAAGGGCCAAGAAGTAATATGACAGTGACCCCAAAGGAAACATTAAAATGCTTTACAATTTAAAAAAATAAATTTATAAAATAACTGAGCTTGGTTAATACATCAAATAGTATAGAACTTTGGTCACAAAAACCACAGTTCCTTGCCTCCTCCTTTCCTAACTCCTATCCTTTTCCCCAGGGCAGCCACTTGTCACGTTTTTACTGGTTCTTTTAGTATTACTCCTCACATCTCTAAAGAAAAATGTTTAAAGTCCTCTGTTTTGATTGTTCACACTTAGAAATCAGTTACTGAATTTCTGCCATTGATCTGTTATGATTTTACCATCCTCCGTACCCCTCCTCACAACCTTTGATTTTAGCTCATCACTATTCTGCCTCTTTTATCAGTTTCCTTGGAAATTTTGTCACAAACTTACCATTCTATGTCTTGTTCAGCTCTAGAAGCTTGGTGACACTCGCTTTGCAAAATGAGGCCATTGGCATCCCTACCCTGCCCTTCGGCTCCCCTCCCTGCCTCTCACCTCCTGAGGTCCCCCCATTGGATTTCCATGTTGTCAGGATTGATGATACGTACATACATATATACATTCTCTCCTGACACCATAACTGTACACTGTGCTCTGTCTGGGGGCTTCATTTAAGGGTGGAAGATCATTTTAACTGTTGAGGGCAGAACCTAATTTTGTACAACAATTATATTTTCTCTCTTATAGAGCTTTGGATTTTTCCTATAAGTCCTTTCTTTGTCTGGCGCTGGTTGCTTTTGTTACATCCTTAATTTACTTTCAAATTCTTTTTTTTTAAGATTTTATTTATTTATTCATGAGAGACACAGAGAGAGAGAGGCAGAGACATAGGCAGAGGGAGAAGCAGACTCTGCCCTGGAAGCCTGATACGGGACTCGATCCCAGGACCCTGAGATCATGACCTCAGCCAAAGGCAGAAATTCAACCACTGAGCCACCCAGGCATCCCTATTTTTTAATTCTTGATCCAAACAGGCATTCTGTTAAATGTTTTGTGTCTGTCCCCCCCCCCCCCCCCCCACCCCAGTACTCCCTCCTGGGCCTCTCTCCTCTGATTGACTGTTCTCTGCCTGCCAAATGGTCACTACTCTGGGACTTCCTCATGCTTCCAGGCCTTGGAGTGAGTGTATGTCTTTGCTTCCAGGTCTTCCTTGTTCTTGGCTTACTCTTGTTTTGCTAGGGACTATCCCTAATAGCTTCCCCCCAAAAGCCTATTAAAAACAAATTCTGAGGTCTGAATGCTTAGACATGTTTTTATTTTGCCCTCAATGTAAGTGAGAGTTTGCTCAGATAGAGAATCCAAGATTGAAACTGTCATTTGCCTAGAACGTTGAAGGCACTCTTCCACCATCTCTAGTTCTAATATAACCAGCGTCCTTATGAGAAGAAATTTAGACACACAGAGAGGAGACACCAGGTGAGACACAGGCACAAGTTAGCCATTTGCAGGCCAAGGAGAGCGGCTTCCAAAGAAACCAAACCTGTTGACATCGCGAACTTGGACTTCTGGCCTCTGGAACAGTGAGAAAGTACATTTGGTTGTTGAAGCCACCTCGTCTGTGGTGCTTTGTTACGGCAGCCCTAGCAGACTAACACAGTGGTCAAGTTCAAACGACAAGTATAGGTATTAACAAACTTCAATTGGCTCCTTTTAATAAGGAGAATTTATTGGCCGCATAACTAATAGGTGGTAGGCTGGCTTTGACCACTGCTGAATTTAGGGGGCCCCATGCCATTACCAGATGTGGCTTCTTTCATCTCTCAGCTCCGGGTCCTCCCTTTCTGCCTTTGTTTGCTGGCCCTGGGTGGGGTTGGGTCAGACGCTTCAAGGTTTAAGTGGAAAAGAATCTCCACCTCTTTTTCTGTAGCTTCAGATAAACTCCCCTTGTTTGTGGCTGGCTCTTTTGAGTCACATGTTCTGAGCCAGGTGCTGAGACCAGGAAGATACGGTGCTCTGATATCTAGTCCTGTGTCACATACGCCCCTTTTGAGCTAGGGGTGTGGGGTCATCTCTGTCCAAACTGTTGAGTGAGAATGGGAAAGCAGTGATCGTCTCAGTGGAGGGAGTAAATATGGGGGAGCTAAATATCACCAAAAGCTTAGATATGCTCAGTTACATTTTGATTTTAAATATGTTTGGTAGCAGAAGCCAGAGAGGCATTCAGATGACTCAAAGCTAGGAATTTAAATAGTGGAGTAGTGGCAGGAAGCAATAAGGATTTGATCCAAGCAGTATCAGTGAGCAGTATTCATTTCCTGTGTCTCCTGACAGTAAGTGAAGAGGACAAAGCACTTTTTCTTTTTTCTTTTTTTACCTCCAGTGAGTGTGCATGCAGTCAGCGATTGTTATAGTCTTCTTCTGTGGCCGGGTGGGTCATCCTAGAGCACTTGTCCATGACCTCTGTCTTTGTAGTGGGATGGGGGGTTATGGCTCCTCTTACTCGTCAGTACTCCAAGGCTCCATGAGAGAGCTCTGGGAAGAGACATTTATTTCCGAGCTTACCACCACGTGTCCTCATATCCTTAACATTTTGCTTCATTCCAATACCCTCTAGACTCAGTGCATGGGACCATGTGCCTTTCTTTGATTCATGGCCTTCAGGCTGATTTTAGTGTAGAGAAAGTGGAATGCCTTCTTGTTGGGAAATCTCCTACCACTTGAGAACTGAACACCCTTTACCACTCTCCTCAGAAAACCCATTCCTGGGCTTGGTTCCAGGTTCTATTACTGACTCATTGGAGGGCCTTTGATCTGCAGTTCCATAGTTCGTTGCCTCAGTCTCCCCATTTAAGAACAGGTCCAACCAGACCTTTCTTTCTCTAAGATGTGGAAATATATAACTGAAATTTTGCTTTTCCTAATTTTCCTTTCCTAAGTTGGTGTCTTCCTACCAGCTGTCCTCATTGTCAACTGATATCAGTTAGAAGGAAGGTGGTAATAATAATATTAATTAATAATAACAAATAACAATAGTAATAGTAGCTTATATGGATGGAGTGTTTCTTTCATGTTAAGTCTCTGCTAAGTGATTGTTTTTTAAGATGCACAACAACACTTTGTAGTGAGTGGTCTCATCACATTATCCTCATTTAACACAGAAGGAAACTGAGGCACAGAGAGGCTAATCTAGAGCCATTGTTCTGAACTGTTATACAGCACTACGTTCCTGAACAGCATGAAGACAAAAGGCTAATGGACTAATACCCAGCTTCTGTCCTCGGGTTGCCTGAGTTCGGTGGCTACCTGGGGGACTTAGAAAGAACCTTGGTGGTCATGGAACCTGACCCTCAGTCCACAGAGGGCGGATATCGAGATAAAGAGATGGAGTGACTTGCTCAAGTCACTGTAACAGGACTTCTTCATCAATAGTGATTTCAAAACACCTTTTCAGTCCATATCAGAAATCACATGTTGATTTTGAATTAACAAAATGTTCTGCTCCAATAACATTGGTTTCCAGTGATAAACAGAAAAGTTGTGGGGCACAACTTTGTGTGGCTCAGTTGGTTGAGCATCTGATTTCACCTCAGGTCATGATCTCAGGGTCCTGAGATCAAGCCTTATGCTGGGCTCCATGCTCAGCACGGATTCTTCTTGTCCCTCTCCTGCCCCCTACTTGGTGCACACATGCTCTTTCCCTCTCTCTCAAATAAATAAACAAAATCTAAAAAGAAAAGTTGTAAGCACTTCCTTTCAATACAAGTATTTTCCATTTCAAGAACTGAATCATACTCAGACATCAGTGTATTCCAAACAACTCTTAAGCAGAATTTCTGCTACTATGCACATGGGCTCATCGCGGTTGTCCCATGATGTTATCTGATACAGGAATTTTATCGTTAGCTCCTGTTTTCTCTTTAAGTATCATATTGTTTTTCTGAACTTTGGGGGTGGTTTTAGAAGCTCTGGAAACATGATTTACTTATTTATTTTTGTCATGAGGAGCACAAGTTTGAGCCATGCATGCCTCTGTAGGTTTTTTCTTTTCTCCAATCACTGCATTTACCATTTTCTTTCTTTCTTTCTTTCTTTCTTTCTTTCTTTCTTTCTTTCTTTCTTTCTTTCTTTCTTTCTTTCTTTCTTTCTTTTCTTTCTTTCTTTCTTTCTTTCTTTCTTTCTTTCTTTCTTTTTTATTACCCTATTTCAGGGCACCTAGGTGGCTCAGTTGGTTAAATGTCTGCTTTCAGCTGGGTTCATGATCCTGGACTTGGGCTCCCTGCTGAGCAGAGGGCCCTTTTGTTTCCTCTGCCTCTGCCCTCCCTGCCCTCAGCCCATGCTCTCTCTCACTCTCTCTCTCAAATAAATAAAATATTTTATTTTTTAGGTTTTTTAATTAAATATTTTATTTATTTATTCATGAGAGACAGAGAGAGAGAGAGAGAGAGAGAAGCACAGACATAGGCAGAGGGAGAAGCAGGCTCCATGCAGGGAGCCCGATGTGGGATTCCATCCCGGGACTCCAGGATCATGTCCTGAGCCAAAGGCAGATGCTTAACCGCTGAGCCATCAAGGCATCCCAATAAAATCTTTTAAAAAAGGTTTCTAGATTAACCTATTTCTTTTAAGATTATTTATTTATTTATTTGAGAGAGAGAGAGAGAGCAAGCAAGAGCATTAGCAGAAGAGGGGCAGAGAGAGAGAGGGAGAAGCAGGCTTCTTGCTAAGCAGGGAGCCTGACTCAGGACTCCATCCCAGGACCCTGGGAACATGACCTGAGCCAAAGGTAGATGCTGAACTAAGACACCCAGGTGCCCCTCGATTAACCTATTTCTTGAAAAACAAGGCCACTGGTCTTTGCTTGAACACAAAACAAGAGCATCTAATGGCTTTGTCCTTGAGAAGTTCCCCTACAGACAGGGCATTGCACACCAGAGAGGAGTGGATTGCCCCATCATTAGACCAACTTCTCATTTGGTAATGGTGTTTCCCATAGGTAACTTCCTCTCTCATGGTCTCTACGTATGCTTGCATCCTTTTCGCTCTTTATGATTTTATTCTGAAATGTGGTCTTGCTGTTATTATTTTAATCATGACTTTTACTTCAGTGAATCATATTTGGGGCCTTGATCCAATTTTCATATTGGTAGCATAATCTAATGCCATAGTTAACGTAACAGTGTTAATTTAGCAAACATGAATAATAACGTGCAGATGATATAAAATACTTCAGTTGAGACAAAACATTTTTTGTGGCTGCTCTCATCATAGCAATATGTGTCCTTAACTTATCAACGGCCATCCAAGTCAACATCGCACCCCTTCACGTTTTCTACTTCTCTTTTTATGCCTTAGCCTTCACATTTCCAGTTTTCCTCTTCATGCCTGACACTTTCTACCTCACAAGTATAGTAATATTTCCATCTGTATTACTCCATTCACCTACTCTCCCTACCCTTCATTTTTTTTCTTGTTAGGACTTTCAGTTGTGCATATATTGTAACCTATCCATACAATTTTATTACTATCACTTTAAATTGCCAGTTATCTTTTTGAAGAAATTTCTAGAAGAAAAACAAATTACAGTATTTTATATTGACCCATGGTTTCTGATGTTCTTTTTATTCTTTCTGTAGAATCAAGTTTTTATATTGTAGCATTTCCCCCAACCTGAGGAGCAATGTAGCATTCTTTTTTTTTTTCCTTTTTAAATATTTTATTTATTCATTCATGAGAGACACACAGAGAGAGAGGGAGAGAGAGAGAGGCACAGACACCGGCAGAGGGAGAAGCAGGCTCCACGCAGGGAGCCTGATGTCGGACTCGATCCTGGGACTCTAGGATCACGGCCTGGGTAGAAGACAGGTGCTAAACTACTGAGCCACCCAGGGATCCCCGCAATGTAGCATTCTTGATAGTGTGGTCAACTGTAGTGTGAGAAATTCTCTCAGCTACTTTTTATCTAAAAAATCTTTATTTTATCCTTATTTATTTTTATTTTTTAAAAAGATTTTATTTATTCATGAAAGAGAGAGAGAGAGAGGGAGAGACACAGGCAGAGGGAGGAGCAGGCTCCATGCAGGAAGCCCAATGCGGACTCGATCCCTGGACTCCAGGATCACACCCTGAGCCAAAGGCAGATGCTCAATGGCTGAGCCACCCAGGTCTCCCTATCCTCATTTTTAAAAAATATTTTACTTATTCATGGGAGACAGAGAGAGAGGCAGAGACATAGGCAGAGGAAGAAGCAGGCTTCCTGCGGGGAGCCTGATGTGGAACTCGATCCCATGGGATCATGCCCTGAGCCAAAGGCAGACGCTCAACCACTGAGCCACCCAGATGCCCCTTATCCTCATTTTTGAAGATGATTTTCCCTGTGTGTATATCAGACATTGGGAAGAATGTTTTTGGACTGAAATTTATATGGAGCTTTTCTTCTAAGGCTGGATTAGCTCAATAATACTGTACTGCCATTAAAAATTACAAAAAGTCCCAACTGCAAAAGCCAATTGGCTTAGGAGAGCACTAAGGTCATCTAGTGAAAGCTGCTTTTGACGTAGGGAAATGCTAAGTAATTTTTTAGATAGAACCCTGACAGCTCTGCCTGTACAAATGTCTGCTTCAAAACCAAGGGGCCTTTCTTGTAAAATGCTTTGGGCAAATGAAGGCTTTGATGAAGGTGTGTCCCTTCTACGAGTGACATGAAAGATGACATGCCAGATGTGGTCTCATGCCACATAAAACAAGTCTGTAAGAAGAAGTATCGATACATGAAAGCCCTAGCCTCTGTCTGTACACCTCTCTCATTAGGGCTATGGCAGCACAGGCTGCTCACTCATAAGCACTTACCAAGTGCAGCAGCAGGTGTTGTTGGGCGCCGCGCAAGAACAGACATGCACGTGTTCTGCGGAACTGGCTAGCCCTCTGGGGACACGAGGCATGGGCATGGGGCCACTTGCACATGAACCATGGCACATTCTCGGTGGGAGTCAGGTGCACTGGAGGAAGAGCAGCTACGACAGGACTTAAAGGTTCAAGGAATTGGGGAAGTGAGGGAAAGTGGGCAGGGTCGACGTTGCTATGGGCCGTATTTCTGGAAGAGCTGGATCTTGAGACCCACCTTGAAGAGGTGGAAGCTGTAGGTTGGACGAGTGATGAGATTTGAGGGAAGGAGTGCTGGGAAAGGAGCAAAAGCAGAACAATACTAAAATGGACTTGGCAAAACGTGGGTTTGGTGAGAGCATAGGCAGCATGGCAGGAAATTGATGAGAGACTGTAGAAAGTACATGCTGTGGAGTGGTGTGGGCTGTGTGGGACCCAGATGTGGCTGGGGGTCGTGACAATCTGACCTGATCCCACTTACAATCCCAGAGACACTTAGTGGAAAACTGCCATGTGAAAATCAGATTTTGAGAAGGGGCTTCCTGGCACGGGCAGGTGACTGAGCAAAACCCAGAACCACTCGGGGTGGGGTAGGGGTGGGGGTCTGGAGACCAAGGAGGAAACTGGAGTCATTTCAGAGCAGTGCTGTGTAGTAGAAATAGAAGGCAGCCCACATACGGGATTGTAAATGTCCGACGGTCACATCAAAAGGGTAGAAAAGAAAAGATGATGCTACTACAAGGAATATACTTTACCCCGAGAGATTGAAAATAAGACACTTCAACATGTAACCAACACACAAATTATCAATAAACTAGGTGATGGCCTTTTCCTCCTGAGTCTTTGCATTCCAGTGTGCATTTACACCAATGGCACATCTCAACTTAACTGGTAAGTTTTCATTGGAAATACTCGATCTGTACTTAGATTTCATAAAAGTTATAGCTGAAAAGTTGATTTGTGTACATGAGTTGTTCCACACATACTTCAATGTTTCCCAATAACTGAACTAGTTATCAGTAATTAAATTAAAAGTTATTAAAAGCAGGGACACCTGGGTGGCTCAGTCTGCTAGGCATCTACCTTTGCCTCAGGTCACAATCCCATGGTCCTGGAATCGAGTCCCAAATCGGGCTCCCTGCTTAATGGGGAGTCTGCTTCTCCCTTTCTCTCTGCCCCTCCCGCCACTCATGTGCTCTCTTTCTCAAATAAATAAATCAAGTCTTTTTAAAAAAAATTAATTAAAAATAAAAAAAATTCAGTTCCTCCATTGTACCAGCCATGTTTTTTTTTCTTTTTTTTTTTTTAATTTTTATTTATGATAGTCACACACACACAGAGAGAGAGAGGCAGAGACACAGGCAGAGGGAGAAGCAGGCTCCATGCACCGGGAGCCTGATGTGGGATTCGATCCCGAGTCTCCAGGATCGCGCCCTGGGCCAAAGGCAGGCACCAAACCGCTGCGCCACCCAGGGATCCCCTATCATATATAATATATATTTATATTATATACCTATATAAGTTTTTTATTGTGGTGCTATTCTCTGTGTCTCACGATTTTAATACTGAATTTTTATTAACTTTTTACTATGTATCCTTTCTACTGATTCTCATAGTTTTTTTTTTTCCCATTTGTACTTATTCATCTCTTGCTATAAGTTGCTCTTTTTTTCTTATGAAATTATTTGTGTACATTCTTTAACACCTAGGTGAAATAGATTTCTCTAGAGATTTTTGTTTCTTCCAATTTTTGGGTCATCAAAAATCCAGGCCCACTATAAATTTTTTTTTAATTTTTATTTATTTATGATAGTCACAGAGAGAGAGAGAGGCAGAGACACAGGCAGAGGGAGAAGCAGGCTCCATGCACCGGGAGCCCGACGTGGGATTCGATCCCGGGTCTCCAGGATGGCGCCCTGGGCTAAAGGTGGTGATAAACTGCTGAGCCACCCGGGCTGCCTCCAGCCGTGTTTTAGGTGCTCAATAGCTTCCTGTGGCTGGTGGCTACCCTACTGGACAGCTCAGGTGTGAGCCTTGAGCTGGGGACACAGTAGGAAGGGGGTAGTTTGAGGGGGCATTCCCTTGGAATTGTGCTTCTTTTGCTGCACTAAAGAGCAGAGGGGGCAAATCAATTTCTTTGTTCCAAGAGAGAGGCTAAAGATGATCATCTTTTGTCTACAAATGTTTCCACCATCAGTTCCCTGAAGATAGGAACACAACATTCTGCTCACTTTTCTTTTTATCCTCATCCTGCTCAGGGCCTGATACGCTTATCAAATATTGACTGGACCTAAGGAAACCATGTCACCTTACGTCTTGAATTCTTTTCATTCTTCTCAGATGTACTGCCTTGTTCATATTTGAATCTACAGTTCCCCTGCTCACCTTCTTTCATTATCAGTCCCCATCTCTGGGATCAAGAGTTCCTGTCTGCCTCTTAAGGGCTCTGATTTAGAGAATGCTGACCAGAGATTCAGAAAAGCAGGCTCAGCAAAACTTGATCTGAGAATTCTCTTAAGTTTTCTTCATTTCTAATCCTTCTTCCTTTCCTACTCCTTTTTTTTTTCTTCCATTCTATAAGGATTCATCTCTGAAATGAACACAGAAAGTTCTTCCACAGTATTAGAAAGGTCTGGAGACTTATGACCTCATGCTATGATTTCTGCAGAGGGCCTTGGTCACTGATCTGTGAGAGGGCAATGGTCAGATCAAGACCCCGCAGAAGGTACCCCTGACCCTCAGCTCAGTGAAGACAAGAGTGAGTGGTGGCCCTGACGCCACCTGTAAAGCTATTCCCATCGCTGATGGGCCCAAGTCAATCACTGGGCTACTTGGAGCCTTACTAACTGGTTTCCAGGCAGACTTCATGTGGGAGACATATTCTTTTACACGTTTTAAAAGATCTTTTTTAAAGTGCAGTTTTGAATTTACAGAATAACTGATCATACCTACAGTTCCATGTATCTACCTCTCCCACCTCATCACCGGTGCCAAGACACATAGTTTCCCCCATTCACATCTTGCATTAGTGTGGCAAATCTGTTAAAATTCACTAACTTAATATTAATACATTATTATTCACTAAAGTTCATAGTTCATGGAACCCCTAGGGTTCTCTTGCTGTCGGGCACTCTATGGGCTTTGACAAATATGTAATGATGTGTAGCCACCATTATAGTATCATACAGAATAGTTTCACTGCCCTAAAAGTTCCCTGTGCTTCACTTAAGAAATAAAAAAGACAATATTTCACTACATATGAAAATTCTGTGAAACTCAAATTGTAAGGTTCATAAATAAAGTTTTATTGGGAAGCAGTCATACTCATTTGCTTATATATTATCTATGGCTGCTTTTGCTCTATAGCAGAGCTGAGTAGTTGCCTTGGGAGCATCTGGCCTGCAAAGCTGAAAATATTTACCATCTGGTCCTTTACAAAAAAGTTTGCTGACCACTAATCTATATGATGAGTTCTGGAAAGCTTGAATTATCACCTCTCAGCACTTAGGGAAGGGACATGAGCATAGTAGGCTTCCCCTCTACCCTGACTAGTTTCAGATGTAGAATGTTAACAATCATTTCCATAGTCAACTTTCTCCCCAGAATCCCTTCTGCCATTTTGTTATGTGTCTTTTATCACTTATGTTTTGATTTTTTAAAAGTGAATCAGAGTGTGCAGTGAACCTCTGACAAGTGTGCAGTTGATGTATTCCTAAGTCATAAGATTGTGGATCAAAGAACTTACTCATTTGCTCATATACTGTCCTCCCTGCCTCCAACAAATGTTGGCTTAGTATTCACTTTCTGTTGTGTGCAGTCCTGGTTAGTAAAGATGAAAAAAGCAGCCCTAGTCCTTAGGGAGGTCAGAAATGAGTGCAGATAACAGATAAAATGACAGCTACAACACAGTGTGGTAAGTGCCATAAACTAAGTTTCAGACACCAATAATAGAGTCACAGGCCCAAGAATCCAAGAACCACCAATCATTTATTTAACAAATGTTTACTAGGTACCTATTAAATACTAAGTACTGTGCTAGGTGTTGGGAATATTATGGTGGGCAAGACAGATCTTAAAGAGCTCTTAGTTTACCTTATACTTATCATAAATATAAGAGGGATATTTTTTTGAGGTCATCTGATGCAATCCTCTTATCTGATGAAAGAATCCTTACTCCAGGTGTCTTGGCAAGTGTCACTGGTCTACTCCAGTGATAGGAGACTCAAGGATTAATTTATGTTTAATGTTGGACAGTGATATGCGTTGGTTGTTATGCTTTATTTGAATGAAACTGCCTTTCAGTAGAAATTATGTATTTCTGAGCTGAAAAGTGCTTGCTAAAAAAATCTACTCTTTTTTATATTTATATTATATTATATTATATTATATTATATTATATTATATTATATTATATTATATTATTTTTTTCATCATAATAAATGTATTCTTTAATCCCCATCACTTATTTCACCCAACCTCCCTCCCAACTTCTCTCTGGTAAACATCAGATTATTCTCTATAGTTAAAAGTGTTTCTTGGTTTGTTTCTTTCTCTCTCTTTTTCCCCCTTTGCTCATTGGTTTTGTTTCTTAAATTCCGCATATGAGTGAAATCATAGGGTATTTATCTTTCTCTGACTTATTTTGCTTAGCATAATACTCTCTAGTTCAATTCATGTGGTTGCAAATGGAAAAATTTCATTCTTTTTTGTAGCTGAGCAATATTTCATTGTATGAACACACCCCATCTTCTTTATCCATTCATTTATTGACAGATACTTGCACTGCTTCCATATCTTGGCTATTGCAAATAATGCTGCTATAAACATTGGGGTGCATGTAACCCTTTGAATTAGTGTTTTTTGTATTCTTTGGGTAAATACCCAGTAGTGTGATTATTAGATCATAGAGTAGCTCCATTTTTAACTTTTTGAGGAAACTCTATACTCTTCCACAGTGACTGTATCAGTTTGCATTCCCACCAACAGTGCACTAGGGTGCCTTTTTTCTCCACATCTTTGTCAACACTTGTTTCTTGTGTTTTTGATTTTAACCATTCTGACTAGGTGTGAGGTGCTAGCTCATTGTGGTTTGATCTGCGTTTCCCTGATGATGAGTGATGTTGGGCATCTTTTCATGTGTCTGTTGGCCAACTGGATATCTTGTTTGGAGAAATGTCTTTTCATGTCTTCTGCCCATTCTTAGTTGGGTTATTTGGATACAACTCTAAGTCTTTCAATAGAGAGAATCTAATATAAGGAATCAGTTATAGAAAAGATGAAAGCACTTAGAAACCAAGCATGAGAAGATGAGATAATCCTATGATTAGTAACAGCAGGATGCTGCTCCATCCTTAGGCTTGGCAGGACAACAGAACAAGGTAGCCTTGTCAAAGTATGATGCTGGATGTAGTTGGAGTTAGAGCCACAGTGAGAATATCCAGCCAGAGGTGGAACCACAAGGTCACAAAAGCTGGGACTCAGAGGAGACAGCCACTGTCAGAAATGCCACTCCAAGGCAGATTGGGAAAAACAGAGTTATCTTGGTTTCTGCTCTCCTCTGTCGATGCATCCTACTGGATTCACCACCCAGAAGCCAGTAGACCAGGGGGTTTGTGAAACACAGAGGATGGGTCTGAGAGTAAATAAGGAACTCTGTGACTATTCTTAATACATGTGGCTTGCTTACAAATGGTCCCCATGGAGTGCCTCTGGCCTCAGTGGTGCCACAAAGATTGTCCAGACTTTGCTTGACTGTTTCTTCAATGTACCCTTGCCTGCCCTTGTTTAGTTACCCTCCTGTGCCAAGAAAGACAAGTCTGGGAAAGCTTACAACCCATAAAATCTCCAGAGTACAGGCTAGAATGACGACTGGCCACAGAAGGTATAAAGGAAGCCTTAGCCTGAGCTTTACCACTAAGTCTATTAGCTCAGCAAGCTATTTAAGCATTACTTGACCTACCAGTAGGGTTGGAATTAATAAAACTCCTGTCTGGGTTGTAGGAAAGAAATGTGATAATTTGCATAGACTGACACATACTCTATGTTCAGTGTATGATAACTATTATTATTTGCTCATTTACACACACACACCTAGTGCCTATCATGTGCCAAAGTCTGTTCTAGGGTAGATGGTATGAATAAAGGATGACCAAAAGACAAAATCTCTATCCTCTTGGAGCTTACATTTTAATGACTGTTAATACCTTTTTTTTTTTTTTTTCCACTTGAAAAAAAAATAGAAGCACTCTTCTCATCTCATCTTGTAGTTCAACTCGTGCTTGTATCGAAACAACAGTTCCTTGGAGTGTTGGTTGGTTGGTTAATTTCATTTTAAAATTAGTCTTTGGACCACCACCATTCTGGAAACCACCACCACCCCCCTGCAAAGAAGCGGACAGTTGTGGGAAGACCTAGCAGCACCCTTTCCTCCAGACACCTTCATTTTAATGTTCGGGTTTTTGTGTTAAGTTAATCTGTACATTCTGTTTGCCATTGTTACCTGTACTATACGTCTGTATATATTGCACGACAGAAGAGTATTAATCCACTATCTCTAGTGCTTGACTTGAAATCAGTACAGTACCTGTACCTGCACGGCGCCCCACTCCGTGTGTCGCCCTATATTGAGGGCTCCAACTTTCCCTTGTTTTTTGAAAGGGGTTTATGTATAAATATATTTTATGCCTTTTTATTACAAGTCTTGTACTCAATGACTTTTGCCATGGCATTTTGTTCTACTTATACTGTAAATTATGCATTATAAAGAGTTCATTTAAGGAAAATTACTTGGTACAATAATTATTGTAATTAAGAGATGTAGCCTTTATTAAAATTTTATATTTTTCAAAAAAAAATCCTCTATCTATCCTCTTGGAGCTTACATTTTAATGACTGTTAATACCTTTTTTTTTTTTCCACTTGAAAAAAAAATAGAAGCACTCTTCTCATCTTGCCTTGTTCACATAGTTCAGTAGAAAGATTCTTACTGACCCCTGGTCCAAGGTGATGCCTACTCTCTGGGGGGAGAGATGAATATATTCTAGACCAACCAGTCAGACCACAACATGCCCCTTCAGATCCCAGAAGTTGGTACCTGGAAGTAGCCATGGGCAGACAGGTGGTAGCTGAACGTTCTTTCATATATTCTACAAATGAGGCTAAGAGTTTGCACCCTTATACATTATTGGTATGATGTATCCTTTGCTACTCAAAGAGTGGATCCCACCAACCAGAATCAACAGTAATCTCTGGGAGTTGGTTAGAAATGCTGAATTTCAGACTCCAGCCTAGATGTACTGAATCAGAACCTACAATTTAACAAGATCCCCAGGTTATTTGTAAGGACATTAAAGTTTGGGAAGCACTTGTGTAATTCATAAAGTTAATCCTTTGCTCAGCTGGTATCACAGGCTTCTATGTGGGATTTCTGAATGTGAGACACACTGTGCTGTTTCTTGGCTTAGGGAAACCTATCCAAGTTCCTGTGGAGTGAGATTACCATGCTTTGCCCCTTAGACAAGTTAAGAAATTGGACAGCTGGAACATGTTCCTGGTATTTTGGACAACATCAGAAAGAGAAGGAAAGAAAGGAAGGAAGGAGGGAGGGAGAGAAGGAAGGGAGACAGGGGAGGGGGGGGAAGAAAAGAAGGAAGAAAAAGATAAAGAAAAAAAAAGCAGGAGAGGAAGGAAGAAGAGGAGAAGGAGGAGGATGAGGAGGAGGGAAAGAGGGAAGGAGGGAGACAGGAAGGAAGAAAGGCCATGTTTACCTAGGCAGAGTAGGCTCTAAGCCAGAAACACCGAGAATGTCCAGGGGTGGAACTCACTGGGTAGCTCCTCTGCTCTGAGACCAGCCCTTCCGCTAAAGCTGATGTAGGCCCAGGACTCTATGCATAAGTGACTTAAAACTGCCTCTCTCTTGCTGTCAGACATGGGCAGTGGGCAATGGGCCAAATCCTAACAATATCTGAAACATTCAAACTCTGATTTTAATTCCTTCTTGCCTTCTCTGCCTACATGGAAATTACTATTTATTCCTAAACCTGAGATTAAATGCCAACTTTTCCATGATCCCCTGAATCCAGAGCTCACTCCAAGCCTTTGATACCCTTCTAGACTGACCTTCCAGGGAATGAAGTTATGATAACTCTTCCACTACCAGCCTCCTTCACACCCTTTTATAATCCAAGCTGGCCTCTTACCCTCCCCACCTCTTCCCAAGGAGTAAGGTGCCAGCTAGATTATCAGGTAAATGGGTCATGCTTAGGTTGCTGTGGGGAGAACAGGAGTGGTTCAGGTGTGTTAACAGAGGCCTTCTGGCGTCCTTAATGAAGTCCAGTAAGCATTTGGAGGGAGGCTTCTGTCCAGATAGAAGCAGTAAGAAGAGAAACAGAGAATTTTTTGCATATGCTATGGGTAGCCACATTCTCTGCCTGCATGCATGGCTCTGTTACATGAAAAATTCATTTGGCAAAGATGGGTTCTTTCTTAGCCTGGGTCTCCTCCAGGCAACACAGGGCAATAGTACATTTATCCTGTTAGCTGTGTGCATGAAGGGTGAGGAAATCCCTAAAAACTGTAGCTCTCAACCCAGGGATTAGTTGGGGATGAGGCACCTTTATATGTGTGTGTGTGTGGCAGGGGGAGGGGGGAAGGTTGTGCACACATGTGAGTGTGTGTTGCAAGTCTAATGGGCTGGATAGAAGGAAAAACGGACTTCTATCTTTTGAGAAAGATTCCTTGGTGTTTCTAAATCACTGACCCATTGATAACTGCCTTAAATCAGTTTCATTCATTCATTTATTCATTCACTCATATAGCAAACATATTATGATATACACATACAGAGATTAATAAAAGTCCCTGCCCTCTTCTTTTTTTTTTTTAAGGTTTTATTTATTTATTCATGAGAGACACACAGAGAGAGGCAGAGACACAGGTAGAGGGAGAAGCAGGCTCCCTATGGGGAGCCCCATGTGGGACTCGATCCCAGGACCCGGGGATCATGCCCTGAGCCAGAGGCAAATGCTCAACCACTGAGCCACCCAGTCCCCGCCTTTTAAATGGTTACAGTCCTGCTTGCTCAGACCTCACCCATTTATAAATGAATCCAATCCTTGCCTGTCCTGCCTCTATCCTAGTCCTACCCTGGGAAGACTCTGCAGCCCCCTTCTCTTGTTTTTAAATTAGGAGACTTCATTTTAGCAGTTTTGAGTTTACAGAAAATTGAACACAAAGTATAGAGAGCTCCTCTTATTCCCCACCTAGCTTCAACTATTACTAACCTCTGGCCTTAGTGGGGTACATTTTTTACAAGTGATAAGCCAATATCAATACATTGTCACCTGAAATCCAATTTTCATTAGGGCTCATTCTTGGTGTTGTACATTCTGTGGGTTTGGATAAGTGTATAATGACAGCATCATACAGAATAGTTTTACTGCTCTAAAAATTCCATCTGCAGCCTCCTTTGCTCAGCCCTCTCATTCTCAGGATCTGCCCCCATGCGTCCTGTGCCCATGCAATAAGGTAAGAGTACATTCACTTGGATTAAAATCACAGTGCAGGATATATTCGGGTTACCCTAGCCAGCCCCAGGATTTTGGCTGATTTATAGCCAGACACCTCTAAATCTTCACCAAACTTGACAAGAAATTCACCCTGCCTACCAAGTAGAAAGATCCAAAAGGAGCTGAGAAGAGGCTGCGTCTCTAGGCACAGAAAGTTACAGAGAATCCAGTTGGCTAACAAGGCCATTTAACTTCCTGCTGAGCCGCCTCAGGGAATTTCCCAAGAAATGCCAGGATTTTAGAAATGGCTTTTCTTTAATCTTTGTGACTCACTCCTGTCCTTTAATGGTGCATTTTGCAGATGTAATTTTAGTGGTGCTACAACGTGTCTAATGAAGTGATAATTTATGGATGCACACAGTATACGAGGCAGCAGTGGGGGCCAGTTTAGCCGGTGCAGAAGGGAAGCCAAGGAATCAACCCAGCCGAGAAGCTGCCCATTTCCCAGGTCCCACTGGCTGCCCCACTTCGGGTGCTGGGAAACCTGTGGTTGGGAAGGACCCTGGCAATGTATTTTATATTTTATCTTTAACATTGTTCCAGGCAGCCTGGTGGCTCAGCGGTTTAGCGCCACCTTGGGCCCAGGGCGTGATCCTGGAGACCCAGGATCGAGTCCCACGTTGGGCTCCCTGCATGGAGCCTGCTTCTCCCTCTGCCTGTGTCTCTGCCTCTCTCTCTCTCTCTCTCTCTCTCTCTCTCTCTCTCTCTCTCTTGCTCTGTGTCTCTCATGAATAAATAAATAAAATCTTTAAATAAAATAAAATCATTGTTCCAGGAAGGCTGCAGGGCAGACGGTAGTCATTCCAGTTTGCAAGATTATATCTGAATCTGCCAGCAACAGGTTCGGCTGGGTTAAGAGCTGTGAAGTTCCTCCTTAGGACACTGATCTTTGGAAGACAATAAAAAAGTGAGATTCCTCCTGGTCTGCAGAGCCACCTCAGGTGACAGCCCCGGAGGCCAGGACCGTCCCAGTCTCTTCCAAGGACTCCAGATGCTGCTTCTCCCCTATTCCAGATTCCAGTGAGCTGCCATCTGATCCTGTCTGGGAACCCCTGCCACAAGCTGTCTTTGCCACGTGGGTACTTCATCATGGAACTCTTCATAACTTATTGTTACTGTCTCCTTACTTGTCCTTTGTGCCACTGAACCCTATACTCCCTTATTTACCCACTGAGGTCTGGACAGCCCATACAACAATGTCAGCAAAGTGTACAGGTTAGTGCACAAATGAATGAACTGGATGGTCGTGGTGGCTCTTTATCTCCATGAATGACACTTTGGTGCTATAAAACAGAAACCTCCATGCTAATCAAAATTTGTTTCTCTTCAGCATGTGCTCATCCCATTCGGTCACCAAGTCCTATCAGTGTTAATCCTAAAACATCTCCGGAATCGTCTCCATTTTTTTGTTTCTACCTAAGTTAAGACTCTGAGCTTCTTTTGTCGGGGTTCCAGAGAAAATGCAGAATGCCCAGCTACATTTGAATGTTAGAAAACAATAACTTTTTTTTTTTTAGAATAAGTACAGCCTAAAAATTGCATGTGACACACTTACGCTAAAAAATTCATTGTTCATATAAATTTCAAATGGAAACGGGTGGTCCTATATTAAACATTTTTTTGCTGTTGTGATAAAATATACATAAAATTTACCTTTTCAGCAATTTTCAAGTGTACAATTCAGTGATGTGAAGTACATTCACAATATTCTGCAACCATTACAACTGTGCATTTCCAGAACTTTTTCATCATCCCAAACAGAAACCGTACCCATTTGTAAAAGAACTCCTCACTCCCTCCCACATGCCACGGTAACATCTACAATATTTTTCATCTTTATAAATCCGCCGATTCTAGGTGCCTTATATCAGTGGAGTCATACAATATTTGCCCTTTTGTGTCTGTCTTACTTCACTTAGCATAACATTTTCAAGGCTCATCCATGTAGTTGCATGTATCAGAATTCCCTTCCTTTTTAAGGCTGAATGAGATTCCATTGTATGCACCACATTTTATCTATTCATCTGTTGGTGGTCATTTGGGGTGTTTCAACTTTTCTCTATCATGAATAATACTGCTGTGGACATTGGGGTATAACTCTCTGTTGAAGTCCCTGATTTGATTGATGATTGATTGATTGATTGATTTGAATTCCCTAGAAGTGGAATTGCCAGATGGTAGGGTAATTCTATGTTTAACTTTTTGGTGTTAAACAGCAGCCACATCATTTTATATTCCTAATCAGCAGTACACAAGGATTCTTATTTCTCCTCATCCTTGCCCAAACTTCTTATTTTCCGTGCTTAAAACAGTTGTTTTTAGTATAGCCATCCTAATGAGTGTGAAGAAATATCTCATTGTGTTTTTTCCATTTTATTTCATTATTATTGTTTGAATTGTCGTAAGAACATTTAACATGAGATCTACTCTCTTAACAGTTTCCAAGTGCATAGGACAGTATTGTTAGCAACAAGGCATCATGTTGTACAGTGGATCTCTAGAAAAGTATTCATCTTGGGTAACTGGGATTTGTTATCTGTCGAATAACATCTTCCCATTACCCCTCCCCAACCCTTGGCAACCACCATTCTACTCTCTGCTTCCATGAGTTTGACAATTTTAAATAACTCAGATAAGTGGAATCATGAGGTAGTAGTCCGACTGTGACTAACTTATTTCACTTTACTCGATGTCTTCAAGGTTCATCCAGGTTGCCTTGAAGTAACATTTCTTTCTTTTTTAAGGACGGAATAACATTCCATGTACGATGTACGCCCATTGTATATACAATGCCATATCTTCTTTATTTATCCATCATGAACTTCTAGGTTGTCTTGTCTGTCTGTTGTGAATAATGCTGCAGCAAATGTCAGAGTACCAATATCTCTTCAAGATTCTGATTTCAGTTCTTCTGGATAAATATCTAAAAGTGGGATGGCTGGATCATATGGTAGGGGTATTTTTTGTTTTTTTGTTTTGTTTTGTTTTGTTTTGGTTTTGGTTTTCCTTTGTTTTTGTTTTTTAAGGAATCTCTAATGCTATTTTTTTCAAGCAGCTACATCATTTTCCATTCCCATTCACTGTGTACAAAGATCCCATTCTTTATATCCTTGCCAACACCCACCTTTTTTCTTTCTTTTTTTTAAAAGAATAATGGCCATACTAGGGGTGTCTGGGTGGCTCAGTCAGTTAAGTGTCCGACTCTTGGTTTCAGCTCAGGTCATGATCTCAGGGTCATGAGATGGAGCTCTGCATCAGCCTCTGCACTCAGTGGGGTATCTGCTTGTCCCTCCCCCTTTCCTTCCTCATCTGCTCCTCTCCCTGTTCTCTCTCTCCATATCTCTCTCTATCTCAAATAAAAAGAAAAATAATGGCCATCATAACAGGTGTGAGGTGATATTGTGATTTTGATTTGCAGTTCTCTGATGATAAATGCTGTTGAGCATCTTTTCATGTGTCTTTTGGCTATTTACATGTCTTCTTTGGAGAAATGTCTATTCAAGGCTTTTGCCCATTTTTAAATTGAGCTATTTCTTTGCTCTTCAATTTTAGGGTTTCCTTATATATTTTGGATATTAATCCCTTATCAGATATATGACTTGCAAATATTTTCTTCCATTCCATCATTTTCCCCCTATGCTTTGCTATCATATTGATTTGTATTTCCCCAATAGCTAGGGATATTAAACAGCTTTTTACCTGCTTATCAACCATGTTTATGTCTTGTGGAGAACTGTCCTTTGTCCATTTTTAATTGGGGGTCTTATGTTGTTGTTGTTGTTGAGTTGTAGGAGTCCTTTGTATACTCTGAAATTCATCCCTGGTAATGTATAGCAGATATATGATGTGCAAATATTTTCTCCCACTTTACGGGTTATTTTTTCAGGGATCCTCTATTCTTATTTGCTAAACCTGGCGATTCTATGTGTGTGAGAGTCCATCTACACAGGTGTTTTTCAACTGGGGGTGATGTTACCCCACAGGGACGTTTGGAAGTGTCTGGAAACATTTTTGGATGTTATAACTGGGGAAGGAGTGCTTCTAGCTTGTAGGGGATAGGGTCCAGGGATACTGCTAAACATCTTATGATACACAGCCTCCAGTAACAAAACACTATCCAATCTAAGAAATCATGTTGCTGAAGTTGAGAAACTCTGTACATTGCTGCTTATCAGCTCATCACCATCCGAGATACTTAGGAACAGCACCATCCAGGGTCCTCTGAGACTTAGTTCTGCTGGTAGAGGAGGAGAAACTGTGACAGTGGAAGGAACCAGATAACAGTGAGGAGTGTTTAGATAAATACCCTACTCACTTGTTCCATGGAGATATGATGGCCATGATCTTACTTCCTCAACTCTTAAGGACCAGATCAAATTCTATTTCTGATATGAAGTATCCCAGACAAAAGAAGTACAGTAGTCTCCCCTTCATACATGAGGATATGTTCCAAGACCCTCACTGGATGCCTGAAGTCACAAATAGTACCGAACCTTTTATATATGTTTTTTCCTATACATATACATCTATGATAAAATTTAATTTATAAACTAGGCACAGTAAGAGATTAACAACAGATAATAACAAAAGGGAACAATTATGATGACAATATGCTGTAATAAAAGTAATGTGAATGTGGTTTCTCTGTCTCTCAATATCTTATTGCACTGTATTCATCTTTATTCTTGTGACTTTATGTACTTCTTAGGTTGGATCACCCTTTTCCCTCCTTTGTACTGCCATGTGCAGCTTATATAGATGGAAGGATAGTAGACACATAATAAACATTTGTCAAATAGGTGAAAGTTACTTGGAGGAAGTAGGAATTGCCTTCCTAGTTCAAATGCAGGCTCTTTGAGAGCTGGGATCATTTGCTGTAATTCTTAAAATCATACCTTGAGTACTTGGTAGCATATTACTAAGAATATAATGAGTGCTCTATAAGTAGTTGGTTCTGTGAACTAAAGTGAACTGAGTTCTATTTTTGGAGCAAATTCATCTCTTTAGAACCCGTTTGCCTTGTATGGGCCTTTCATGGATTCACAGAATCTCAGAGCTGACAGATGCCTTGGAAGTTATCTGCTACTGCATCCAGCCCAATGGCAGGAGATCCCCGTTAGCAGTGGTCCTCAAAGTGTGGTCCCCCAATTAGCAAAACCAGCAGCACCTGGGAATTTGTTAGAAAAGTAAATTGTCTGGCTTTGTCCTGATGCTGAATCAGACGCTCTGGGAGACAGCTGAACAATCTGTGGTTTAACAGGCTACCCAGGTGTTTCTGATGCAGAGAAAGTTTGAGAATTGCTCTATGGCAATCTTGGTGGTGTGATCTCTTTCTTGGACATGCCCACTAATGAGTTTCATCATATTATCAGATTGTCACTCCATTTTCATATCATCTTAATTGTTAGAAAATTTCTTCTTATTTGGAGCCAAAGTGTTCAGCGGTTCCTACACATTGCCTGCTTCTGTATTCTGGAGCTAAACAGAATGAGGCCTAATATACTAACTTTTTCTTTATACAGATAAAGATAGGCATAATTTATGAAATATGAATTTGGCAATAGAGCAATGGGGGCAGGGTGGACAGCAACAGCCTGTGTTGCAACGCATGGGTGATCTGGAAGTTGGCCCAATCCCCTAAGGACTGCCTGGGACCAGATCAAGGCTCCAACATCACAGCCAGGATTAAATTACTGGGTTCATAGTATTTTCTTTTTCTTCCATTTCATTTTGGTGTCTCTAACAAAGTTGATGGGGATGTCTCAGGGAGATTTTGCCACCACTTGCCACAAACAGGGAGCAACCAACACTTGACCTTATGTTAACTGGAGCTTCAACTAGCAAATTTCTCAACTAGGAGAAATTTGTCTTGATGCTCTTGACCTCTGTCTTTTGTAGACTCTTGTGTTCTTAATGGTGGAAAGAATCTTAGGGGGTCATCTAGTATATGTTATAAATATGAAAACAGAGGCCCAGATGATCAAAGTGGCCCTTGATCCTGGGATATCTGGTTCAAATCAGTTTTATTTTCAGGCTGTCACTTACTATCAAGATTTTCTAAAACAGCTTTATAGAGATATTAATTCACATGCCAAGGGTTCACTCATTTAAAGTGTACAGTTGGAGTTGGATCCACAGTGTGAGCACAGAGCGGACCCCCCAGAGCCCTGAGCAGCCCCACAGCCACGGCCAGCCTAGTTACACTCACACTGGGGAGGGGCCACAGCATTGAAGCTGGCCCAGGGTCCAGGCACTGTGATTGCGACCCCAAGCAGTGACATGGAGGCCGGGTAGCTCACAGCCACCTGCTCTCAGTACTGCCCTCACAGAGCCCCACACGCCCACAGTGGACCAGGGCACAGCATCCCAGGAGGCTGACACTGACACACCTGCCGGAGGGGACAAGAATGTCATTGCAAAAAAGGTAGTGGAAACCATAAAATGATTCTGTGTAAGAAATAGATATGATTTCACCAACAGGAATGACACCAAGGAGGATGTTTTTGTACACCAAACTGCCATGAAGGAGAAGAACCCCTACATTGAGGCACGGGGATTGCAGAGACTATGGAGTTTGATGTTGGAGGAGAAGAAGCAATGCTACCCGCCCTGCTGGAGCCCCAGTGCGAGGCAGTAAGTCCGCAGAGGACCGCATCCTAGCCAAGAGCAAGGGGCCTCCCAGCAATGACCTGCAGAGGTACCAGAACAGTGAGAGGAGGGAAAGAAGGAGGGGTGGAGAGTGCCCCTCGAGGCCAGGCCCCACCGCACCCGCCTGCCCAGGCTCGGGAGCCCACCTGACCCCGCCGGGACTCTACCTTCGGCAACTGCTGCGCTCCCCATCCTGCGCAATGGGAAGGGATGGAGGGTGTTGACAAGCGGATGCAGGAGAGCAAGGGAGACCCGTGAGACGGCACATGGACGAGGGCGCAGGCGGTGAAGACCGCCTAGAGGGGATGGCAATGAAGACGTGGGAGATGAGACCCAACGTAGACAGTGCTGCGGGGTCACACCTGAAGGCAGGCCCAGAAAACCCTGAAAACACAGGAGGACAGACAACCCCAGCAGCCCATCCACCTGCTGAGCATCGGCCGCTCCAGAGCCTAAGGCTGAGTAAACACCGGCCTGTCTTCTCCACGGCGAGCTTCGTCCTCCAACCAGAAGAAACGAATATGACATTCCAGAAGAAATGAACCAAAGATGGGAGCTGAAGGCCTCAAGTGCTTGCCTTTTGCCTGTTGACCAGTTAACCAAACTGCCTTATCTATGCAGCACAGGCCTATTATTCATTTTACCTCAAGATTTATATGAAGATCCATGCTAGCTAGAAGAAAGACAGCCAGAAGGAAAGTAGCAAGCACAAAGCAGTTTCTTTCTTTCTTTTTTAAGATTTTATTTATTTCTTCATGAGAGACAGAGAGAGAGGCAGAGACATAGGTAGAGGAAGCAGGTTCTCTGCGGGGATCCCGATGCAGGACTCCATCCCAGGACCCCAGGATCACACCCTGAGCCAAAGGCGGATGCTCAACCACCAAGCCACCCAGGCATCCCAAGTACAAAACAGTTTCTATAGGACAGATGGGAGAGAGGGCAGGCCCACAGGTGGCAACTGCCCTGAAGCTACAGGTTTTATTTTCTTTGTGTGTAAGTGGGGTTTTGGATCATGGGCAGGGTGGTGTCTAATGGAGGCTGCTTCCAATCATTTGTGGGGGCACCTCCCAGTGGTTAGGAGGGGGAGTTTTGACCCTACAAAGTTCTGACCCTACAGAACCCTTATGGCAGCTTTTCCCCATGGAGTGGGGGAATGGTAATGCAAATGAATTATAATGAGCCTAGGGGTTACCCTGGGGTGGAGGTGTAAGAGGAGAGAGAGCTTGTGTTCTGCACCTGTGGCTCTTGATTTGTCAGCCTGGGGATGTTGGAAGCCAGAAGACCAAGATGTTGAGAGCCATAAAGTCAGGACGTTGTGCCCTCAGGCTTCTAATGTGTAACCTATTTATCATCTCCCTTGCCTCCAGCTCCTGTTTAACTGTCTACTCTATCAGTTTCAATACAATATGCCAAGGCATGGATTTCTAAAATTCTGTTTGCATATGTCATGCTCTTTTTCTATGGATTTATGTCTTTCATAAATTCTGGAAAACTTCAACTATTATAATTCAAATATTTTTATTTCTTTTCTTGTAAAACATCTAAGAGATAATATTAGACCTTATCTCTCTATCCCAATCACCCTTTCATATTGTTCATTACTTCTTTGTGCTGCATCCTGTTAATTATTTTTATTTCCAACTCTCTTATTCCTTTAACCTATCAAAAAAAAAAAAAACCTTCAAAGTTTAAAAACCTTTTAAAACAGAGGACATAGGGGAAGGGAAGGGAAAATTAAAACAAGATGAAATCAGAGAAAAAGAAAAACCATAAGTAATCATAGGAAACAAACTGAGGGTTGCTGGAGGGAAGGGGGATGGAAGATGGGATAATTGAGTGATGGACATTAAGGAGGACACAGGATGTAATGAGCACTGGGTGTTATATGTAAGCGATGAATCAATCACTTGATTCTACTCCTGAAATCAATATTACACTGTATGTTAACTAATTAGAATTTAATAAAATTAAATTTTAAAAAACTGAAAAAAAATTTAAAAATATATATAACTTCATATTATTTTCATATCACATACATCCCAACGTAATGCAAATATCACTATGTAAGAAACACAATGTAAAGGCATGATGTAAATCACTGCCTCCTAAACATGCTCTCATATTCCAGCTCCCTGTGCTATTTATTATCCCAATACATAAACTGTTAGGTACCCGAGAGCTGGAAGACTTTCCTTTTTTTAAAATTTTTTTTTAACGATTTTAATTTATTTATCCATGAGAGACACAGAAAGAGAGATTGGCAGACACATAGGCAGAGGGAGAAGTAGGCTCCATGCAGGGAGCCCGACGTGGGACTCAATCCAGGGACTCCAGGATCAGGCCCAGGGCTGAAGGCAGTGCTAAACTGCTGAGCCACCTGGGCTGCCCTGGAAGACTTTCCTAAACACAAACTTCAACAGATTTTATTTTATGTTTGATCTTATTTATTATCTTCAAAATTTCCTGCATTTTAACTCTTGTTAAAACTTTTCTTTATTCACAGCTAAACTTTCTTTATTCTGTCATTATCCTAAGCAATTAGATATTAACCACGTGAACTATTAATGTCCACAAATCTAAAAATCAAATGCAAAACTCTTTCAGCCATGTGTAAGATATGTATCTAAACATGCAAAATTCCCTATAGTGCTTTGTGACTAATCTAAATTCTATTTTAAAAGAGGTGGTGATTTAAGTTTCCACGTTCTGGACTAATTTTTAAAATGTATTTAAAAATGATTAATAGTAACTGGAATACTTGTAATTTTATAAAGTAATCAAGAACTCTAAAATAAAATGCTATGCTAAGTTCTATTTTCATTTAAAAATACATTGGAAATTCTGCATATCTTCATGATAGAGCTTATCTTCAATGTGCAGCACTTCAATTTTGATGACATGTTTGTTCTAACGATCCTTTCTCAGGCTGAACACTAAAATGGGAAATTCCTGTAGATTTCCAAGTGGCCCTGGTGCCAGTGATGTATACTGCTTCTTTCCTAAAGATGACGGATGACTTCGTCTGCATTTTTTCATTTGACAGCATTCTGAGCATGATGATAGTAACTATAAGCTGATGCATCTGTGCTGCAAAATATAAAACACCACAGTATCTGAAGATAAATACTGTCAGCATAATTGAAAACTACAGCTGCCAAAGAAACCACCAAGATTAACTGGACTGCTATGTTTACTTTGTGGATACATGTTGGTTTTAATTTAGCAGTGACACAGCAAGGGTTGAAATACTTAAAGTACTTAGCAAGTGTTCTCAGTGTTGGAAGAATTCGATATCTGACATAAAGATGATAGCAACCAATATTACATCTTCAAAATTATCATATAAATAAGTGAAACTGGAATAAAATCTGTTTAGGCCACGCTAATATATAGGTCATTGATAAGGATTTCATCAGCAAGTGGACCAAGAATGTTTCCCACAGCTGGTTATCAATTGTCCCAGTTTCAAGCAATAAATCCAAGCAACAAATCAGTGAGCCCAACTAGAGCAAAAACTCCTAGTGCAATATCAAAATCTTCTCTAGTAATCAAAGAGCCCCGAACTGTGGCTAAATTGATTCTCCTCATTGACAACATATATGGAATTGTCTACAGGTTTTCATATAGGCTTGATGGTGCTTGTCAGGCCGCACTGTCCATCTGGGGCTTCAGTAGCAGAATGAGGGCCACCTTCCCTGTGCCCAAGCAGTGGCCTTGCCCAGGGGATGGATTAATAGCTATCATCCAGTTGACTTGTTCTCTCTCAAGTCATGTTTGATGAGTTATTTGATCCATCCACTATTTGCAATTTCAATGATTGCTTTTTCATTTCTAGAAATTCTATTTTTAAAAATCTACCCATTGTTTTTCATGATGATACCCTCTTTTTGGAGATTTTATTTATTTATTCATGAGAGACACAGAGAGAGAGAGGCAGACACAGGCAGAGGGAGAAGCAGGCTCCCTGTGGGGAGTCCGATGTGGGACTTGATCCCAGGACCCTGGGATCATGACCTGAGCCAAAGGCAGATGCTCAACCACTAAGCCACGCAGGCATCCTGATACCTTTTTCTTAGAGTTTATTTCTTGATTCATTAATTTAAATATACTTATATCATATCTCTTAGATTTCAGTTCCAGTGTCTCAAGTTTTAAGGCTCAAATCCTGATATTTACTGTGTCTGCTGATTTGTGCACATGATGAATTTTTTCCTCATGTGTTTTTATTTTTTATTATTAGTTTTTGTTACAAATATATTTTTTAAAAGATTTATTCATTTATCTCAGAGAGAGAGAGAGAGAGTGCAGGAAAGGGTCAGAGGGAGAGAATCTTCAAGTAGAAGCCATGTTGAATGTGGAGTCCAACACAGGGCTCAATCCCATGATCCTGTGATCATGACCTGAACTGAAATCAAGAGTCAGAGGCTCAATGAACTGCACCACCCAGGTATCCCTGTTGTTGTTGTTGTTGTTATTATTATTATTATTATTTTGAGAGAGGGAGAGTGTGGGAGCATATGCACTAGTAGAGTGGGGAGGGGCAAAGAGAGGGTGGGGAGAGAGAGAATCTTATGCAGTTTCCAGCCCAGTGCAAAGCCCAACTCAGAGTTCCATCTCATGACCATGAGATCATGACCTGAGCCAAAATCAAGAGTCAAACACTTAACTGATTGAACCACCAGGCACCCCTACAAATGTTATTAGAAATTAATTGGTATACTAAAAATTATTTTTTTTCAAATTTTTATTTAAATTCTAGTCAGTTAACATACAGTACAATATTGGTTTCAAGAATAGAATTTGGTGATTCATCAGTTACATATCACATCCAGTGCTCATCACAAGTGCTCTCCTTAATGCCCATCGCTCACCCACCTCCTTCCAGCAACCCTCAGTTTGTCCTATGTAGTTAAGAGTCTCTTATGGTTTGTTTCCCTCTCTTTTTTTTCTCCCTTCCCATATGTTCATATGTTTTATTTCTTAAATTCCATATATGAGTGAAATCATATGATATTTGTCTTTCTCTGACTTATTTTGCTTAGCATAATACTCTCTAGCTCCATCCTTCTTATATATTTTTAAAATTTTAATTATGAGCTCATCACAGATGAGACTTGCTTGTTTCTCCTGAGAGATATCCTTGTGGCCTGGATTGGCCTCCCACCAGAGAAGTTTTCCATTTAATTCTCTCAGAATTAAGCAAGGTATCACTGGATTGGGATCAATTATTAGAAGAATCCCTTGGCCTGGGGGTTCTGAGACCACGATAATAACCAAAAAGCAGTAACCAAAAGAAAATAAAATACAAATCCTCATGAAATAAAGCTCCAGGTTTTCATAACTGAAACTGTTTTCTTCTTTTTTTCCTCACTTAGATTCTAAGCAAAAGCAGGGACATTCTTCGTTATCATTTGGTGCTGGTAGATGGATTTTATATTCTCTTTTTTACTGATCATTCTACTTGTATGTGATCCTGGCTGTGTGTATGCATCTCAGTTCTAACTTCTATTCTTTGCAGGACCAAGAATTCATTTTCAGTTCTCCCAAGGTGATAAAATCCTAAGTTAATAGGTTCTAGCGTCTTCTTCAGAAAGCCACAGGCTTTGTTTTCACTACTTACTATTCTCACTACTCTTGTTTATGCCTTTCTCTTATTGCTGACATTTATATATTTCTCCCTTTTTCTTGTAAATTCATCTATGTATTTAAAATGTTATCTCTTCAGTCATAAATATACCCAACATTTCCAGGGTATGAGAGTGAAGGACTTTCAGGGAGCTTACTTCCTTCTTCATATTCCCAAATTGTAAGCCACTAGCAAGTTCCTTAATCCTTTGAACCTCAAGTCAATAGAAATAAAGATACCTATCTCACCACCTTGCTCTGAGAGTAAGCTAAAATACCTATCTAACTTCCTAGTTCAGAATCTGGCTTGTGGTCAGTACTAAGTGGTCAAAAAAGATTCATTTCCTTCTTTGAACTATAATGTGCTATAGCTATTTCATAACCTACTCTGCACAAGTAACCCAAAGAAGGATCTATGGTCATAAATACCATGACCTCTGGAGGAATTCATATTAATTGATTCTGTTGCTAATACAGACAGTGATTTGAAAAGATGCATTTTTGGTCCACTCTGACAAGTAACAAGTAAAGAAGAGTCATAGAAAGCCATCCTGTTAGAGCACAACACTGAGAATAGACCAGGGACTCATCCAAATGATAATTTTTTTTTCTATTTCTCCTCAAGCATTTCCAGACTGATTTATTCCTTGAGCCCTCCTGGCAGAAGGAGATGTTTCTGTGTACTTTTCATCTTATCTATATACATTCCTTTATTCAAATTCATCATTTAGGGCAGGGGAGGATGAAGGTAGGTACTCACTACTCAATTATGTTAAATGAGGTAAAAAACATTGTGCCAACATTATTAAAATTATAAATAAGAGAAAAGAAGATATTCATACATAATCCCATGGTCCTAAATTATTATACTTTTAATTATCCATGATCCTTTCTAATCCATTTTCATGTATGAATTTTACATTCTTTTAATGATAGTATAGATATAATTTTATGTTATGCTTTTTTATATCAGAAATATTTTTCATGTCATCCCTTGTTCCTTACGTTTATAATTCCTTTAAAAAGTCTTTTGTTGTGGTAAAATATGCATAACATAAAACTTACATTTTCATATTTTTAAAAAGATTTTATGTATTTGTTTTTAGAGAGAGAATGTGTATTCATGCCATGTGTGCTAAAGTGGGGGGGGGGGGGGCGGGGCAGAGGAACTAGGAGAGAAGCAGACTCCCTGCTGAGTGCTAAGCCCAACTTGGGGCTTGATCTCAAGACCCTGAGGTCATGACCTGAGCTGAAGAGAGTCAGATGCTTAACTGACTGAGCCACCCAGGAGCCCCACCACTTTAACGTTTTTAACTGTACAATTAAGAGGCATTATGTCTATTCACATTGTTGTACAACCATTGCCATTGTCCATTTCCAGAACCTTTCCATCATCTGAAGCTGAAACTCTAATATCCTGAAACACTAACTCCATGTTACCCTTGTCCTCTGAACAAAACAAGACTGTGGGTCAGGTAGGGCAGCCAGTGACTGAGGCCTGCTGTATGCCATTACAGCTGTCTAAATTCTGCAGATGGGAAAGAAAGGTGAGATTCCCTGATCATTCTGGTTCTCATTGTTCTCAATCCTCCACCCCTAAAGAAGAAATGAGGGCAAAAAACATCAAAACCATTTTAGATCAGTGATAACATTCCCCTTATTCTAATAGACTGTACAGCATGTTACAACACAACAGTGATTGGAAATAAACAAAGCAGAAACTAAGACAACTAGAGAACAGATCAATGAAACCAAGATCTGGTTCTTTGAAAAGATGAACAAAATCAATAAACCTTTAGTCAGACTCATAAACAAAACAAAACAAAACAAAACAAAACAAAAATGAGAGAGAGAGGACTCAAACAAACAAAATTAGAAATGAAAGAAGTAACAACCAATACTACAGAAATACAAAAGACTATAAAAGAATATTATGAAAAATTATGCCAACAAATGGTGTTGGGAAAACTGGAGAGCTACATGCAAAACATGAAACTGGACCACTTTCTTTCACTATACATAAAAATAAACCCAAAATGGATTAAAGACCTAAATGTGAGGCAGGAGACCACCAAATCAATTAAAGAAGGGATAAAAACCATATGATCATTTCATAGATACAAAAAAAGTACAAACATCCATTCATTATAAAAACTCTCAACAAAGTAGGATTAGAGGGAACAGACCTCAACATAATAAAGGCTTTCTATGAAAATCCCACAGATAACATCATACTCAATGGGGAAAAAATGAGAGCATTTCACCAACATCAGGAACAAGATAGGGCTGTCCACTCTCGGTTCTATATTATCTAACATAGTACTGGAAGTCTAAGTCATAGCAATCAGACAAGTGGAAAGAGTAAAAGGCATCCGTATTGGTAAGGAAGAAACAAAACTTTCACTATTTGCAGATGACATGTCATCATATATACAAAATCCTAAAGATTACACCAAAAGTAGAACTGATAAATGAATTCTGTAAGTTGCAGGATGCAAAATCACAGTAGAGAAATCTGTGGCATTTTCATATAATAATGAAACAACAGAAAGAGAATTAAGAAAGCAATCCCATTTACAATTGCACCAAAGATAATAAACTAGGAATAAACATAACCAAGGAGGTGAGAGACTTGTACTCTGAAAACTATAAAACATTGATGAAAGATATTGACGATGACACAAACAAGTGTCTGCTCATAGTCTCTGCTCATAGATTGCAAGAACAAATTGTTAAAATGTCTGTACTATACAAAACAACCTATAGATTTAATGCAATTTCTATCAAATTACCAACATTTTCCACAGAAGTAGAACAAAGAACCCTAAAATTTGTACAGAACCACAGAAGACCCCAAATACCCAAAACAAAGCTGGAGGTGTCATGTCACAATTCCAGATTTCAAGTTATACTGCAAAGCTATAGTAATCAAAACAGTATGCTATTGGCACAAAAATAGGCATACAGATCAATGGAACAGAATAGAAAACCCATAAATGGACCCACAACTATATGGTCAATTAATCTTCAACAAAGCAAGAAATAACTTGCAATAGGAAAAAAAAAAAAGACAGTCTCTTCAACAAATGGTGTTGGGAAAACTGGAGAGCTACATGCAAAACATGAAACTGGACCACTTTCTTTCACTATACACAAAAATAAACCCAAAATGGATTAAAGACCTAAATGTGAGACAGGAGACCACCAAAATCCTTGAAGAGAACACAGGTAGTAATCTCTCTGACATCAGCCATAGTAATATTTTTCTAGATATGTCTCGTAAGGCAAGGGAAACAAAAGCAAAAATAAGCTATTGGGACTTCATCACATAAAAGTCTCCGCACAGCAAAGGAAACAATCAACAAAATAAAAAGACAGCCTATGGAATGGGAGAAGATAATTGCAAATTGCAATTTGACAATAATTGCAAATTGACATCTTTGATAAAGGATTAGTATCCAAAAAATATGAAGGACTAATGTAACTCAACACCCTAAACCCAAAAAATCTAATTAAAAAATGGGCAGAAGACATGAGCAGACATTTTTCCAAAGAAGACCTACAGATGGCCAACAGATGCATGCTCATCACTCATTATTTAGGGAAATGCAAATCAAAACTACAATGAGGGGATCCCTGGGTGGCGCAGTGGTTTGGCGCTTGCCTTTGGCCCAGGGCGCGATCCTGGAGACCCGGGATCGAATCCCACATCAGGCTCCCGGTGCATGGAGCCTGCTTCTCCCTCTGCCTATGTCTCTGCCTCTCTCTCTCTCTCTCTGTGACTATCATAAATAAATAAAAAAAAAAATTTTAAAAAAAAATTAAAAAAAAAAACAAAAAAAACCAAAACTACAATGAGATATCACCTCACACCTGTCAGAATGCCTAAAATGAACAACACAAGAAACAACAGGTGTTGGAGAAGATCTGGAGAAATAGGAGCCCTTGTACACTTGGTAGGAGTGCAAACTGGTACAGCCAGTGTGGAAAACAGTATGAAGATTCCTCAGAAAGTCAAAACAGAGATACCTTATGATCTAGTAACCACACTACTGGGTATTTACTAAAAGAGTACCAAAACATTAATTCAAAGAAATACATGCACCCCAATGTTTATTGCAGCATTATTTACAATAACCAAAATATGGCAATTGATAAATGGATAAAAAAGATGTGATATATATATATATATTTCTCTATCCTCCACCATATATATATATATAGACTATTACTCAGCCACAAAAAAGAATGAAATCTTGCTATTTGCAATGACATGGTTGGAGCTAGAAAGTATAATGCTAAGCAAAATAAGCCAGTGTGACAAAGAAAAATACCATATGATTTCATTCCTATGTAAAAATTAAGAAACAAAACAAATAAGCAAAGGGAAAAGGGAGAGAGACTTTCTTAACTAAGAAACAGACTTAACCAGGGGAGATGTGGGTAGGGGATGGGCAAAATATGTGAAGGGGATTGAGAGTACACTTATCATGATGAGCACTGAGTAATGTATGGACTGTTGAATCACTATATTGTACACCTGTACATACAGTATAACACTATATGTTAACTATACTGGAATTGAAATTTAAAAACTTAATAAAAATAGTAACAATTATTGAAACCATATAACTTGCAATTTAAAAGACTGCAGTGCAATAGAATAGAAACTTCAGAAATTCAAAATTGTATAGAACTTTATAACATGCTAGAAACAGTATTACAGTAGGGGAAAGAATCACTATTCTTTTTTATTGTATATTTTTAAATTGGAGTTTGATTTGCCAACATATAGCATATCACCCAGTGCTCATCCGTCCAGTGCCTCCCTCAGTGCCCATCACCCAGTCACCCCAACCCCCTACCCACCTCCCTTTCCACTACCCCTTGTTCATTTCCCAGAGTTAGGAGTCTCTCATGTTCTATCACCCTCACTGATATTTCCCACTCATTTTCTCTCCTTCCCCTTTATTCCCTTTCACTATTTTTTATATTCCCCAAATGAATGAGACCATGTACTGTTTGTCCTTTTCCAAATTATTTACTGCACACAGCATAATACCCTCCAGTTCCATCCACGTTGAAGCAAATGGAGGGTATTTGTCGTTTCTAATGGCTGAGGAATATTCCATTGTATACAGAGACCACATCTTCATCCATTCATCTTTCGATGGACACTGAGGCTCCTTCCACAGTTTAGCTATTGTGGACATTGCTGCTATAAACATCGGGGTGCAGGTGTCCCGGCGTTTCATTGCATCTGCATCTTTGGGGTAAATCCCCAGCAATGCAATTGCTGGGTCGTAGGGCAGGTCTATTTTCAACTCTTTGAGGAACCTCCACACAGTTTTCCAAAGTGTCTGCACTGCAAGAGGGTTCCCCTTTCTCCGCATCCTCTCCAACATTTGTGGTTTCCTGCCTTGTTAATTTTCCCCATTCTCACTGGTGTGAGGTGGGATCTCATTGTGTGTGTGTGTGTGTGTGTGTGTGTGTGTGTGTGTGTGTGTGTTTAAATATTTTATTTATTTATTCATGATAGACGGGGGTGGGGGGGCAGGGGGCAGAGACCAAGGCAGAGCCACAGGCAGAGGGAGAAGCAGGCTTCAGTCAGGGAACCTGATGCAGGACTTGGTCCCGGGTCTCCAGGATCACACCCTGGGCCGAAGGCAGGCACTAAACCACTGAGCCACCCAGGGATCCCTCATTGTGGTTTTGATTTGTATTTCCCTGATGGCCAGTGATGTGGAGCATTTTCTCATGTGCTTGTTGGCCATGTCTGTCTTCCTCTGTGAAATGTCTGCTCATGTCTTCTGCCCATTTCATGATTGGATTATTTGTTTCTTTGCTGTTGAGTTTAATAAGTTCTTTATAGATCTTGGATACTAGCCCTTTATCTAATATGTCATTTGCAAATATCTTCTCCCATTCTGTAGGTTGTCTTTTAGTTTTGTTGACTGTTTCTTTTGCTGCGCAGAAGCTTTTTATCTTGATTAAGCCCCAATAGTTCATTTTTCCTTTTGTTTCCCTTGCCTTGATGTATCTTGCAAGAAGTTGCTATGGCCAAGTTAAAAAAGGGTGTTGCCTGTGTTCTCCTCTAGGATTTTGATGGATCATGGTCTCACATTTAGATCTTTCATCCATTTTGAGTTTATATTTGTGCATGGTGCAATAGAGTGGTCTAGTTTCATTCTTCTGCATGTGGATGTCCAATTTTCCCAGCACTATTGATTGAAGAGACTGTCCTTTTTCCCGTGGATAGTCTTTCCTGCTTTGTCGAGTATCAGTTGACCATAGAGTTGAGGGCCCATTTCTGGGTTCTCTGTTTTATTCCATTGACCTATGTGTCTGTTTTTGTGCCAGTACCACACTGTCTTGGTGATCACAGCTTTGTAGTACAACTTGAAATCCGGCATTGTGATGCCCCCAGCTATGGTTTTCTTTTTCAATATTCCCTTGGCTATTCTTTCTTGATTCCATGCAAATCTTAAGATGATTTGTTACAGCTCTCTGAAGAAAGTCCACAGCATTTTGGTAGGGATTGCACTGAATGTATAAATTGCCCTGGGTAGCATTGACATTTTCACAACATTAATTCTTCCAATCATGAGCATGGAATATTTTTCCATCTCTTTGTGTCTTCCTCAATTTCTTTCAGAAGTGCTCTGTAGTTTTTAGGGTATAGATCCTTTACCTCTTTGGTTAGGTTTATTCCTAGGTATCTTATGCTTTTGGGTGCAACTGGAAATGGGTTTGACTCCTTAATTTCTCTTTCTTCAGTCTCATTGTTAGTGTATAGGAATGCCACTGATTTCTGGGCATTGATTTTGTATCCTGTCACACTGCCGAATTGCTGTATGAGTTCTAGCAATTTATCTTTTGAATTTGCAAGTTTCACTATTAAATATAGAGGTGTTGAATGGTTTTTATTGATTTTGGGGGGGGGGACCTCTCTATCTCCTGGATCTTAAACATAGATTTTTTCCTTTTGAGGCTGTTATTTATTTCCCTTAACCTTTCCTCATGGTCTTTTAATTGTTTTTCTCTTTTTTCTTCAGCTTCCTTCCTTGCCATCAACTTGTCTTCTATGTCACTCACTCGTTCTTCTACCTCATTAACCCTTGTCGTTAGGACCTCCAGTTTGGATTGCATCTCATTTAATTGATTTTTAATTTCAGCCTGATTAGATCTAAATTCTGCAGTCATGAAGTCTTTTGATTCCTTTATGCTTTTTTCCAGAGCCACCAGTAGCTTTATAATGTGCTTCTGAATTGGCTTTCTGACATAGAATTGTAATTCAAATTCTGTAACTCTGTGGCAGAGAGTGCTGTTTCTGATTCTTTCTTTTGTGGTGAGTTCTTCTTTCTAGTCATTTTGCTCAGTGCAGACTGGCTGTATGAGCAGGCTGAGTCAAGAATATCAACCATGACCTCAGTAAATTTCACCATAGATGATTCTTGTTAGAGGCGAAAACCTTTCTCTCTGTAGTGTTCCAGCTGTTCTCTCTTTAAATTTCAAGTCGAATTCGTAGGTTTTCAGGATGGTTTGAAAATAACCCTAGGTAAGTTGGTGAGGCCAGGTGTGTTGAGGATCCCTACTCCTCTACCTCCTCAAGAATCACTTTTCAATCTGCTTTGTAGAAACTGGATCTCAGTAGTGAAGAGAATAAACTCAGAACTATACCATAAAATAGACCTTCAATAAGTCAAAGAATGAACTACTTAAAAACAACCTGTCAAACAAAGGAGCTTGAAGTAAAAAATTAGCATAACTGAAGACTACCAAAGATTGTCATAGATAGCTTGAATGTCAGTATCACTGTTGCCCGAACTCCAGGGGCACCATTCAGGTACAAAATTCTGTGGTAGCAGAAGAAGTTGTAAATACATATTAAAAAGAAAAGGCATAGGTTGGGAAATTTTATAGCTGAAGAAGCATAAAAATTGTATAGAAATATATTATGGGGTACCTGGGTGGCTCAATTGGTTAAGCATCTGTCTTCAACTCAAGTCATGATCTCAGGGTCCTGGGATCAAGTCCCATGTTAAGCTCCCTGCTCAGCGAGAAGTCTGCTTCTCCTTCTCCCTCTGCCCCTCCTCCCACTCATGCTGTCTTGCACTCTTTCTCAAGTAAATAAAACCTTAAAAAAAAGAGAAATAGGGCAGCCCCAGTGGTGCAGTGGTTTAGAGCCACCTGTAGCCCAGGATGTGATCCTGGAGACCCGGGATCTAGTCCCATGTTGGGCTCCCTGCATGGAGCCTGCTTCTCCCTCTGCCTGTGTCTCTGCCTCTCTCTCTCTCTGTGTCTCTCATGAATAAATAAATAAAATCTTAAAAAAAGAGAGAAATATATAATGTTATTATTTGGATTTCACTTTGAATGTAGTAAAAAATGAATAGATGTTTTGTTGCTGATGGAAAGGACATAGTATCTTATCATGTGATAAAATGTCCATCCTTGCTAGTGATTAAAAACAGACAAATAAAAACAACTCAGAGATACTATTATATCCCCATTAAAGTAACAAAACTAGTGATAAAATCCAATGATGACAAGTCTGGGAAGAAATAGTTTCATGAGAAATTGTATATTAGCTTGGTCTCTTTGGAGATCAGTGTGGTGATCCCCCACAAGTGTTGTAAAGATGTTTATAAGTTTAACCAAATAATAGCTTACTGTCACTGTCATAACCAAATCAATTATGGAAACATAAAGGGAAATGAATATACATGTATATAGCTGTTAAAAATGGCAAAAAGATGGGCGTCTGGGTGGCTCAGTCAGTTAAGCATCCTCCTCTTGATCTCAGCTCAAGTCTTGATCTCAGGGTCATGAGTTCAAGCCTGGCATTGGGCTCTGTGCAGGGCATGAAGCCTACTTAAAAAAAATTGCCAAAAGCATGGATAATGTAAAGTGAAAGATCAGAAGGTGTACTATTGTTCTCTGCTGACTACTATGGTATAAAGCTTTATATGTACATTGATAGCTAATAGAATTTTGAGTGATGTAAAGTGTTAGTTCAGTTTATAGAGCACTTGCTAGGAGGTTATGCTAGGTTTTCAGAGACAGAGGAAAACAAAAGTCATAGATACCCAGGTAAGTGCGCAGATATTTTCATTATGGTAAGCAATGCCAAAATAAATACAACAGCTAGCACTTAGAGGGTAATTAATATGTCCCAGGTATTATTCTAAGAACTTTACATAAATCTCAAGTAATTATCCAGATAACACTGTGAGGTGGAAACCATTATTATTCTATTTTACAGATGAGGAAACCGAGATAAGAGAGGTGAGGTCAGGTCCTGTGCCCAAGGTCATATAGCTGTGAGAGAGGTCAGCCTAAGGTTCTGCAGGAGCTTCAAGGTGTAGTGGCTAGCCTAGGCTGGGGAGGACCTGAAGTGTTTCCAGAGAAGGTGATACCTGCTCTGAGCCTGGCAGGACCGGATGGAGACAGATGCAGCAAGGCCATTCCCAGCAGAGAAACGGAATGAATAAAGGCAGAGAGGAGAGGCAGTATGGCATGGTGTCTCAGGGACTGTGGGCAAGGCCTGTCGCTGGAACGCAAAGTTGTAAGGGGGAGAGTAGCTGGTTTCAGATGTGGGGTTGGGTACAAATCAGGAGGGCTTTATGTGCCATGCTGAAAACTTTGGACTTGGTTTTGTCAAATATGACTTTAATGGTGAGGGAGAGAAGAACTAGCATTTATTGTTCCTACCACAGGACAAACCCTCTTTTATGTGCTTGACAAGGGTTATTTCAACAGATTACATTGTTTCTGTAAAGTTTTCTCTATTTTTTTTAAAGTTTTCTCTATTAATAAGAAATAGAGAGCACAGGTTATTTTAATCAGGCAAAAGGCTCCGAGACAACCTATCCTGTTTCATGTTGACACTGTAAGAAAGATGCTGCCAGAATTAATGTTACAAAGTACTGTTTCAAATGAGAAAGTATAAGAATAATATCCATGAATTATTTACACTAGAGAAAAGCTTCATAAGTATTATATTATTAGGCTTAAAGTGACAAAACCGATTAACCAGAAGCCAATTTATTAAAACCACAAATCATCTTTTTTTAAAGGTATTTTTTTCTCTTTATGGTTTTAATAAATTTTCAATTTTAATTCCAGTATAGTTAATATACAGTATTATACTAGTTTCAGGTATATGATGTGGCAATTCAGCAATTTTATACATTACTCAGTGCTCATCACGGTCAGTGTACTCTTTAATCACCTATTTAGAAATACAATCATCTTGATCTCTCCCTGTGTTTCCATTTTAAGGAGAAATAAGCAGAAGACAAGAAAACAGTTGATATTAAAGATATGTTAAAAGAAAACCAACTTCTGCGTCAAGTCCTGAGGTTGATGAACATTCATTCCAACTCACTGTCTCTACCCTGCAGCATGTACGAGGCCTGGTCCAGAGCAAAGACCACTGACCCTGCAGGATGGCAATTAACAGTTCAGTTCATTATGCTACACTTAATAAGGCAGGGAAATTTAACAGACAGTATAGAATAATTTTTCAAGTAAATGATTCATTCATTCATTTTCACAAATGCTTATGGTATTATTATCTTTGCATTGGGCACTTCCAGGAGCTGAGGCTTCCTCCAGAGGAAGGGAGTTCTTGAGCTGAAACTTGAGGTGTGAAGTTTGGCAGGTAGATAAGCAGGAAGGAAGTGTACTCCAGGTTGGGTGAACTCCCAATCCCAGGTGGAAAGGCCCTGAAGCCCTTCTATAAAGCACATGATGGGTTTGCAAAGTTCTCCATGGTGGAAAATAAAGTTGGTAAGAGGTGTGTGAGACAGTGAGGTTGAACAGGATGGATCATTGTTAGATTCATGTAATCAAACACTTTCTCTGGAAGCAGAGTGGGGCCAACATGAAGGGGACAAGAGGAGCCAGAAACCAGCAAGACAGAAGCCATTTCCAAGCATGACATAATGGCGGTCTCAACTGCAGCTGTCACAGCAAAGAGGAAAGGCACCAGAGCTGTTGAGGAAGACAGCAGTGGTGAGTGTGGTAGGAAGTAAGAGGAGAGTGGAAGAGGAGCTCAGGTTTTGGCTAAGGCCCCCCATGATGGCGGTGCTTGTAGCTAAGATGAAAGCAGAAGGAGTGGGTGTAGGAGTTGAGCTTGAATCCTCGTAACACTGGCCCTTATTTCCTAGTTTAATCACCACAGGACCAGGGTTATTCCATCCAGTCTTTGGTAACGGAGGGAGTCGAGGGGCCTACCTTGAGGTAACTGAGGGAGTCAAGGGGCCTACCACATTGCAAGACACCATTTTTCATTTCTTTTTTTTTTTTTAATATTTTATTTATTATTCATGAGACACACACTGAGAGAGGCAGACATAGGAAGAGACAGAAACAGGGTTCCTTTGGGGATCCTGATGTGGGACTCAATCCCAGGACTCCGGGATCATGACCTGAGCCAAAGGCAGATGCTCAACTACTGAGCCACCCAGGCACCCCCATTTTTCATTTCTAAGAAGCAAAAATGGATCTCATTCAATTTTTTTCCTTTTTAAAAAATAATTATACACTTTTACATGACCGTATGCCTGCTGAAAAAATTCAGGTATTATTAATTTTCCTTTGCTAGTTTTATCAGAATAAATTAGCAGTCCTCAAACTGTTTGAATTCAGGACTTCTTTATAGTCTTAAAAATTATTGAAGGCCTCAAAAAGCAATAGTTGATATGGATTATGTCTATTGATATTTACCACATTATAAATTAAGACTGAAATTTTAACATTGTTTATTAATGTATTTTAAATGAATAATAATGCATGCTAACATAAAGCCTATTAAATGTTGATATAAATAACATTTTAAAAATAGCAATATATTTTTCAAACAAATATTAAATATTTGAGAACAGTGGCATAGTTATGCAGTTAGGCTAATCTGCTCAGTGACAGCTTGATATTCTCATATATGCTTCTGCCTTCAATCTGTTGCTATATCACACATCATGCATTGCCAGAAACTTCCATATGTACATGAGAGAATGAGTAACAAAAGTAAACAATAGTTTTGTTTCATCATGGAAATAGTTTTGACCTCACAGGTACCCTGAAAAGATCTTGGGAACCCCAAAGGCCCCTGGACTACATTTTGAGAATCATTGAACTAACATTAGGGGAGAATCATAGCTGAAGTGTAGTTGGGTTTCAGTCAGGTGCTTGGCAGTCTCAAGAGAGACAGCAGCCACCTCTGCCCACCCAGCTTCTCACTAAATTTAGCTCTGCCTTGGAGCAGCTTTGTGGCATTACATGAGTCACATAGTTCTTTGGGTCTTGGTTATATCATCTGTGAAATAAAGTGGTAAGACTAGAACATCTCCAAGGATTCTTCATGCTCTAAAATTCTATGCTTTCATAAGCCTGCCTGTAGTAGGTGCAGTATACATACTTTGAATACATGTGTGAAAAACTAATAAAGACAGACCTCATGATGATGTCGAAAGGACTTTGCATTGAGTGGAAGCTTGTACCAAAATTCAGGGTCATGAAGACACATAGTTTTGGGCTAGGTGTCCCTCTCTTTTTTCTCCCAATCTAAACCTATTTATTCATGGGAAAGGATCTAATAAACTCATTCATTGAGGGCAACCTCAACCAGTGAGACCAATACCGTGAAACGTATTTGCACTTTCAAAGTGTTAGTCTTAAGCCAAAATCAGGGAGCTCTGATGCTGGAATTTGAGCATCAGTGATGAGACCAGAGCAGGGAGCCTTGGCTGTTCTCCAGAATCCATGCTACATGTGCCTACATGCCCAAACCTGGGAGCTGAAGCACTACCTATAAAGATCTTCTCTACAGAATCACTAGGTGCTTTGATTGTTAGAGACATTTCTCCTGGGAATCTATGTCCCAAGGAGGTCTCAGGTAAGGTAGGCCCCACCTGGAGCCATAGCCCTCCTTTCTAATAGGAATCACTTCCCACATCCAGAAATTTGCTATAGTTAGCCAACATCTTTGATGCCAGGGCTTCCTGAAGAGCTCTGCTCCTTGGGTGGGGTTTTTCAGAAGTGTTGAGATGAGCAGCCTGTATCTTCCCAGAAAACATATTGGACAGCCAATAAATCCCTTTCTGAGGATTCCTCCTGTACATTCCATAGGGCCAGGGCACCAGGGATGTACTAAGGAGAGCCTCACTGGAAGAGCCATAGAGGGGTAGGTGAAAGTAGAGGGAATTTTCCATCTAAAAATGGGAGGTCTAGAGTCTGGATTGACTCTATATACCATCTTGATTTGCCAAATGCCTTCATACAGATATCACTCTGAAACCCTGGAGCCTCAGACAAGAGAATTCTGAGTCTCCAAGATTTCTTCTTTGGTCATTGATGATTAAGGGAAATGTGGCTTTCTCTGCTGGTATAAATCAAGGCTATTATAATCAAGATTATTATAAAACAAGCTTCAAGGCTCAGGGAGGTGAGACTATTTAAGAGACTATTGGATACACACAAAAAATTTTAGGTCTCACAAAAGAATCCTTAGAGTTTTGTTGCAATGGAATCTGTTACTGACCACCCAGATAATTGTCAGACCATTGTCTTCTTTGTTTATGGATTGTGCACACATAGGGAGTCTCAGGAACATTTAGAGACTGGGGTTAGAAGTTGTGATTGCATGCCATGTGTCCAAATTACAACAGAGCTGGCCATGAAATTTGAGGATGGAGAACAGTCTGGCATGGTCAGGATGTCATAGAGATGGTGCAAAGTAATCCCTGATATGGAAACAGACAAGATGTGGATCTCTTTTAGTTCTTTGCTTTCATTTCTCTCTTTGAATGAATCACCCCAAAGGGCCCAGAAGTGTCATCAAAGAGATGCTATGGGAAAACCCTGTCTAGACCACAAAAGCCAGATTGTTCCCCTCCCCTCTAAACACACACACACACACACACACACACACACACACACACACACACAGGAGCTGGGAAGAGAGCTAAACCCAATATTGTCCTTAGACTTGGCAATGGAGCCTCTACTCTGAGCTCTGGCTCTTAGGAGGTTCCTTGTTTTAGAGAGACTTCCTCAAAAGTGGTTTTCCTCTGGTGTCTGAGACTATCTGTGCCTAGCAGTACCATCTGGATAGGGTACCTTGAGCCTAGACAGGAACTTACATGGGCCTTGGTCTGTGGTCATATTCACATCTTTGGGCACTCTCCAACCCACTAGCTGGTGCATGGGGTTGACCAGATGTCTCCATAGGCTTTAGGACTTGTTCTTACATGGTTGTCCCAGGGCTCCATAGCCAGTTTCAGTTCCTGGAGGGTAGCCTGCAGGGCAGATTGCTCCTGTTAGCAGGTGTGATTTTTTTTTTTTTTTGTGGGATTGTGTAAGATTGTCTCCCAGAAGGATGCTAATACTCTGCCACACACACCCAAGGGGCAGCCCTGCCTGAACCTATCTATATATCAAAGAGGCATGAGGGGATTGAATCACCTCCCCCACTTGTGTTGGTTTGTGTGGAAAATGGGAAGACAGAGGAGTCTGAGGAGAGAGTGAAGGGAAGCCCATTTCCTCTGTTCTTCCTTTTACTGTATCTGTAACTGAAGGCTGGCTCTCTTGACTCTCTGGCACCAGAGTTTGCCTCAGGCCTAAGGGAAGTGAGACATCACCAGACACTTCCTTAGTGGAGGAACAGAATGCCTGAAAGTGGAAGTTCCCACTGGGCAGGGATGTGGCCCATTAACTTTCCTCATAGAACTCAACCAAAGTGTCTCTTAGGTCTGACCTTGGGTTTTTTGTGTGCTTTTTTTTTTTTAATGACAGCTTCTAGGGATGAAATATCAATATGCTCTATTCCATCCTATAAAATATAAGTGTGCTTCAGAACAAGTTGCTGGACCACCTCCCCAAGCACCTCAGATACTCCCTGGGTGTGGTCCTGACAGTCTCCCCACACCATTTGTACTGAATTTAACTTGAACTCCACTGAAATCAATACAATATTTAGTTAATTTTTTATTTTTTTAATATTTATTTATTTATTTGGGGGGGAGGGGGAGAGGGAAAGGGAAGGGGAGAGAATCTCAAGATCTCAAGCAGACTTCCTACTAAGCGCAGAGCCTGACATGGGTGGAGAGGTATGGGGATGGGACTCAATCTCACAACCCTGAGATCTTGACCTGAACTGAAATCGAGTCAGATGCTTAACCAACTGAGCCTACTCAGGTACCCCTTTAATTAATATTTTAAAACATTTATAATTTGTCTTCCTCAGTAGAATATAAACTCGTTGAGGCCAGGGACCATGCATGTCTCATTCCCAGTTAACAAGAACAGTTAATAAGGTAAATGCTCAGCAAATATTTTCCAATGGTTGAATGATGGATATTATCACTGGACTTTTGTTTGGTGAGCTAATTGCCCATGTGCATTCTATATTCTGTTCCTTTTAAATTCTTAGGTCATATTTATATTTGAAGGAACTTCTTGTGTGTTGCTAATGTTGCTTTTCTTGAAATGGTCTCCTGACCTTGCCTTGCCTTTCAATTCAGTCCAGTCCTATTAACATCTCTCAAGTTTGGTGGTCCAGTGTGGAGTTTCTGAGACATGTAGACTGGGGAGGGTTTGAATCCTGGCTCTGCTATTTTCTACTTACATGATCTTGAGCAAGTTATTCACTTTACCAAATCTTAAGTTTCTCCATCTGAAATACAAGGATAAAAATATCTACCTCATAGTGTATTATGGTAAGATACATCTTTCTGCTCAGTAAGTTGGCATGCTGCCTGACATGTTACAGCTGTTAATACTGTTTTTTGCTCAGTGCCTACTCCCAGCCACTGAAGAGACAGAGATGAACAGATGCCTTTTAAATCTCCCAATCCAGACAGAAGTGGCCTGAGCACCAGACCTGGGAGTGAAGGTGAGACAGGACTGGCTCTCGGGTCTCAGAGTTTGGAGGAGAGGCATGAGTGAAAGAAAGAGCACTGTGGGGAAGGAGAGGCCAAAACCCCAACTCAGGGGAGTCGATGGTCCAAAAAGGATGGGCAGGGTGAGACTCTCAGAAGAGTGAGTGTGGAGACAGTGGGCCCAAGAGAGTCAAGTGGAAGCTGGAGCAGGTTCTTTTAATAAAGCCTTGGGACTTCAGGTATAGTGTGAAAGAGATGTTAAGGGCTGGCCAGGCACTGTTGTCAAGGAGTTTAGAGTCTAGTAAAGAAGACTGGTGTGTAAGTGAACAATATTATAAACAGGGGTAAGTGTGCACGCTAAAGCTAGAGGAAGCACAGAGGAGGGAGTTATTACTGCCATGGCATGGGAGGGAAGGTGCAGTGGGTGTGGCAGGAACCAAGGAAGGCTTCAGAGACGAATAGCTAGGAGGATTTGGAGGATAAGAAAGAACTTAGTGGGGGTGAGGGATGAAATGGGTGGAGGGTTGGGGTCTGAAATGGAGGAATGAAGCTGAATGGTATTTGGGTGTTTTCAAGGCTCTGCCATGTTAGGGCTTTACCTGGGCTGTCGAGAGTGCATGGACTGGAATGGAGGGGCATTTTGGGTTCCTTACTTCAGTGGTCAGGTGAGGCTCATGTTTCTTTACTGAGAATAGGTCTTGCTTGGGATGGAGCAGGCCACCATGATCCCTGAGGCACCCCCTCTCCTGTTCTCAGTCTGGGTAAGAATACTGGCTTTGGAGTCTCACAGGACTTTGCCACTTACCTGTTGTGGGGCATTGAGAAAATCACCTAACCTTTCTACACTTAGAATTTCCTCATCTGTAAAACAGGAATAAAAGTGGTGCACACTTGACAGGGTTGTTTTGATAATCAAATGAGATAATGCACATAGAGGGCTTAGTATTGAAACCACTACATAATATGCACTTGGTATATATGGATAAACATCATTCATTCACACATGCATTGGCTCACCATTTAACATCAGACATGGGGAATACAGGTATGAATAAGGCCCAGTCCCTGCCCATAAGAAGCCTGTGCTGAGTATTTGTGTGGGAGTAAAGACAAATAAACAGGTGATTATCATGTGTGTGATGGGTGCTATGGCAAAGGCACACAGAGAGTGTTGATGGAAAGACAGGTGAAGGGCACACTGGTTGCCATGATGATGATCATCAGAGCATGGATGAAATGTTGAGGAGACATCCCAGCGTCCAGGAGTCAGATCAAGACTAGCCTTGAAAGTCAGCCTTATCCTGAAGGCCACAGGAGTAACTGAAAAATCTGAAGCAGTGGAGGGACCTGGTGCTATCTGTGTTTGGGAAGGTCACTCTGGTCCCAGAGTCCCAGGTAGAATGGTTAGGAAACTGTAGAATCCCAAGTGAGAAATACTGAGGTACCACCAAGGAACTGAGGGTCCTAATGAGGTCCAAGGGCCACAGTCTACTGTAGCAGGGGAGTAAGAGGGCCAGACTCATAGGAATTTCCAGTCAGAGTTTAGGATATGAAGAGTCACTTGAGGAATATTTAATGTATCTCCTAAATCATGCAAAAGTCTAAAGAATGGGATAGCCAAATGCATCATTCACACCATATTATTTAGAATGACACCTCAGTTAAGGCTAGCTAGAATAGTATTTATCTGAATTGGCTTCTCCCATGAAAAGTTTTATTATTTGAATATCCTGTGCTGTGTTTCAGAGAAATATAATTTGATTCAAAATTATCTTTCTCTCTTATTAATGCATGGCATTGAATTTAACATATCTCCAACCTGGTGATTCTAGTGAGGAAATAATGGACTGTCGATCTTACCCAGTAGGTGCTCTAGACACACTGGGTTTCTCTGCCTTTTTTTTTTTTTTAGTGTCTGAATTGTGTCCAAAGGAGTTGAAAACATTTGTTAATGTTATCACTCACAGATTTCCTAATCGAATTCTAGACACTGTCAGTCACGTCTTGTATTTAACTGTGAATTCCCAGAAATGAGTGTTACAGGAACACTGCATTCACTTATACCAGTTTCTTTCTTTTCTTTAGCTCTAATGTAATTTAGATGCTTGCTGAGCATCTTTATTGTCTGAGGGTAAGGAAGAGCTCCAGTATGTTTTCCAGACACTATTTCATTGCTTTCAGTAAACTCTTTCCCTGACTCTTTCTCAGTACCTACACTCTTGGCTTCAGATGGATTAAATGCACTGATCTGCTCCAGCAGCTCTGGATCTCCAGGCCTCTTCTATCCTCCTGTAAGCCTTGGTTCAAACTAGAGGTTAGGTGATGCCTCCCTTAGGGGACTCAATCAAATGCATTCAGCAAACCCAAGTAGGAAAGCTAACTCTTTTATGTTTTTGATCTATGCCATTTATACCTCCGTTTCTTCTTAAAAAATTGGGGTGGAATATATTCTAATGAAGTTTTTGAAACTACATCAACCCTATTTGACCTAAAATAATCTGCTTTTCCAGGGTATAAACACAAAGCTATTTGACCCAAGACATGTCCAGATTCCAAGAACTCCTGAAGCCCTACTTTTAAGGCCAAGTTCAGGTTTACCCTGTGAGTCCTTCCTCTGTAGTAGCTGTTAAAGTAACAAGCTCACACAAAGCACTTCCCAACACATACTGAAGAGTAGATTTCAGTTAAAGGGAAATGTGCTATGGTAATTACTCTATAAGTGTCTTGACATAAAAACAAATTAGAGATGTTAAGAGCCTGGTTATGAAACAGAATACTCAGCATGTATTTTATTAGCTAAGATGGACGATAATTCAAAACTCATGCTACAGAACATCTATAAAGTAAAATGTAAAGGAAAAGAACTCTTTTACATGGTGTATGGAACTCTGGGAAAGAGAGCAGAAGATTGGAAATGCCAGTCTGTCCATCACAGAAACTGAGGGTATCTCTCTTAGAGGGTGTGAATGGGGAAGAACGAATTTAACATTTATTACTCACCAACTCTGTGCTGGGAGCCATGGTAGGCACCTTGCAGACATCTTTTTAAATATCTTCTTTTAACATAGACTTCATTTTTTAGAATGGTTGTAGGTTCCCAGCAATACTGAGCAAAAGGCACAAGGTTTTCCCACACACTTCCTGCCCCTACACATGCTTAGCCTTCCCTATTACCCCCACCTTCCCTAATATCCCCTGCCATTATGGTACAGGTGTTACAACTGATGAATCTACACTGACATATCATCACCCAAAGTCCATAGTTTGCATTACAGTTCACGTTTGGTGTTGTACATTCTATGGGTTTAGACAAATATAAAATGATGTATATCTACCAAAACAGTATCATATAGAGTAGTTTCATTGCCCTAAAAATCCTCTGTACTCACTAACTCCTCATAATCCCTGATCTTTTTTTTAATTATCCCCATAGTTTTGTCTTTCCCAGCAATTCGTTTTGTTGGAATCATACAATATGTAGATTTTCAGATTGGCTTCTTTCACTTAGTACTATGCATTTAAATTTCTTCCATATTTTTTCATTGATTGCTAGCTCATTTCCTTTTTATTTTTTTTTTAATTTTTATTTATTTATGATAGGAACACAGTGAGAGAGAGAGGCAGAGACACAGGCAGAGGGAGAAGCAGGCTCCATGCACCGGGAGCCTGACGTGGGATTCGATCCCGGATCTCCAGGATCGCGCCCTGGGCCAAAGGCAGGTGCCAAACCGCTGCGCCACCCAGGGATCCCACTCATTTCCTTTTAATGCTGAATAATATTCCATTGTTTGGATGTACCATAGTTTATTTACTCACTAACTTACTGAAGGACATTTTGGTTGCTTTCAAGTTTAGACAATTATGAATAAAACTGCTATAAATATTCATGTGCAGGTTTTTGCCTGGATGGAAGTTTTCAAGTCTTTTGGGTAAATACCTAAGAGCATAATTGCTGTCGCTCTTAATGTCCACATAATTGTGGGAAGAGTATTTTTTTTTTAGTCTTATTAAGGTATAATTGACAAATAAAATTATAAGATATTTAATGTGCGCCATATGTTTAGGTTTTAAAAAATCTTTTTGAATTAATTGAGATTTGTTTTATGTCCTAGCATGAAATCAATTTTGAAGAATGTTCCATTTGTATGTTTAGTTTTGTAAGAAACTGCCAAACTATCTTCCCAAGGGGCTGTATCATTTTGCATCCCTACCAGTAATGAATGAATGTTCCTGTTGCTTCACATTCAGCATTTGGTGGTCAGCATTCCAGTCTTTGGTCATTGTGTAGTGGTATCTCATTGTTTTAATTTACATTTCCCTGATGACATATGATGTGGAGCATCTTTTCATGTGCTTATTTTCCATCCGTATTTCTTCTTTGATGAGATGTCTGTTGAGGTCTCTTGCTCATTTTTTAATCAGGCTGTTCGTTTTCTTATTGTTGAGTTTTAAAATTTCTTTGTAGGAGTACCTGTGTGGCTCAGTGGTTGAGCATCTGCCTTTGGCTCATGCCAAAGGTTGTGACTCTGGAGTCCTGAGGTCCTCTGCCTATGTCTCTGCCTCTCTCTGTGTCTCTCATGAATAAATAAATAAAATCTTTTTAAAAAAAAAGAAAAAGTTTTTTGTATATTTTGGATAACAGTCCTTCATCAGTTATGTCTTTTGCAAAAATATTTTCCAGTCTGTGCTTCCTGTTCTTGTTCACTTGACAGCATCTTTCATAGAGCAAGAATTTTTCATTTTTCATTTTTCATTTTTGAGTCCAGCTTAGCAGTTATTTCCTTCATGGACTGTGACTTTGGTGTTGTATTGAAAAAGTCACCATCAAACCCACAATTGTCTGGGTTTGTTCTTGTGTGATCCTCTAAATCTTCTTAAAAATCCCTCAATCCCCATTTTACAGATCTGGGCATAGGGATGGTAAGTGATTCTTCAATGTAATAAGTTAGTAAGTGGTGGGACTGGATTCAAACACAGGATGCTCTCTCTTTACAGCTGCTGCCTCAAGAGCAACTCTCAGTGGCGATCAGATTGGCTCTTGTCCAGGGTTAGATGAGGTCTCTGTCAACACTGAGATTCTAGGTCACACATTAGAGCACACAGAAAAACGAGTACTCCCTTCGCCTTTTTGACTCAAAGACCTGCTGTTGAATTTTATCTTCATGCGCCTGAAGGGTACTCCCGTGTCATTTTCATTCATCCTTACAAAGACAGCTCACAGAGCATGATGACCTCTAAAATTTTGGCTGAACTGGGCAACCGAATCCCTCATTTTTGCTGGTAGGATTTGAGAGAATTTGGGGGACATGGTGCATGACCAAATGGAGAATTAGTGAGTTTTTATGATGTTGTTATAAACTTTATGATGTGAATTGATTGTTTCATGTAGCCTCATAAAACAAGTCAGAGATGGTGGAGGGTGATTACATCACTCCCTCTGCCCTCCCAACAGAGATGAAGCCTTCTTTAGGGCTCAAGAGCTTTCCTGAAGCCCCACTCAGGCCAGCCCAGTTTTCAGATCTTAATATGTTCCTGTAATAGGTGTGGAAAAAAATGAGGAAGAAGGGAGGAAACCCATTGGCCCAACTTGTTGCAATGCCATTCCTGGCAAAGATAAATGGCTAATGTCACAGGGAGAGCACCAAAACTTACAGAAACAGGTCTGTTTGGCCTGCATAGTAAATAAATAAGCCAGTTGCACATTTCTTGGATGGCCGGCAAAAAGTTTTGTTGTCATAGCAACTCCCCTCGGCATGTGCTCTGCTTATACAAGTTACAGCCTCTGTCCCAACCCCAAGCTACCTAAGGAGGAGGAGCTGGGCCTTGTTCATTCCTTATTTATAATTAGCTTCAAGTGAGGGGGAGGGACAGGCAGGGTTGCCTCCTGAGCAGGCTGCTTGCTTGAGTTACATCCACAAATGCCTCGGAAGCAGCAGGCTGACTGCATCCTTCTCTTCACATTCCTGGGTCTGTCTGGGCTGGTTGGTGCAGTTACCAGAACATACCACATTGGGATTGTGGAAGAATACTGGAACTATGTACCCCAAGGGAAGAATGTTGTTACTGGTGGAAGTTTTTCCGAAGACAAGTGAGTAAAGTTGGGGTTCCCACAGACTCCTGGGTTTGGTTTCTTTTTGACTCTACATGGAGAGGGTTATAGTCCTTGGGTCACTATAGTGGGGGTGACCTGATCTAAACCAAGTGGAGGGGTTTGTGTTTGTTTGGAGAGCCCACACAAGGGTGGGCATGTAATGTGGAAGAGAGATATTCTTGGCCCTACGCATTTGTTGAGCCATCTATGCACAGCCTTGTCTGTAAAGTGCTTTATACACAACCAGGTGCCTTGAATAATAGCTTACTCTATAGAAGGACAATTTTCACTGAACACCAGTAGGGACTTCCGGGGGGTTCTGGACTCAGCTTGTTTTTTAAAATACAAAACAGAAAAACAAAAAAAAAAATGTAACTCTTGGGATGAGCATTTGAGAATTTCCAAGAATTCTTTACTGTTAAAAACCACTGTTTTCTCAGTTTTATTTTTGGAATGAAACTTCATAATTGGAGATAAGCATGCTGTAAGTAGTTATGTTTTGTTTTGGTTTAGCAATGGTTAAAGGGGGAATAGTTATAATAGATTTGACCGGTATTTCAACAGTTTCCCCAAGTACTCTTAGAAATGGCTTTTTCACTGGTAAGAAGTTTGTTTCAACCACAATTTATTCAATCTGAGGGCAATGTTCTAGCCACCAGGCCCATGGCATAGCTGGGTGAGATGGTGTCAGTGTTGTTGTATGTCTCTGCTTTTTTTTTTTTTTTTTTTTTTTTTGCAGAAAACAACCCTTGCTCTCCCTTTCTCCCTCAGGGTCCAGTGTCTTATATCCCTTATTTGTTCCCTGGAGCTCGTACTAAAATCACCTCCTGGCTCCAGAAGCTGTAATGCATACTTCCAATTTTGTGATTCTTAGAACATCTTTTGAGATGTTCTGGCAGCTACTATCAGATATTTGGATATCCTGGCTTCTTTCTGATAGACAGAACCCAGTTCATTCAGCATCCAAGTTCCATTTTCTAAAAACAACGTTAGTTGCTAAGATTCAGGAATACCATGGGGTCTTCCAATGAGTCTTTAAGGGTCCCACTGCCGTAGGGGAAGACCAAAGACCCAGTTGGCTTAGACACATAGTTTCCAGATTTCTAACAATACAAAGGTGGCATAGTCATGTTTGGTTATAGAAGGATGAAAATAGTGCCAGCCAGGCTGCCAAGAAACACTTCCTTAAGCTTTGTACCAGGAAACTTAATGTCCAGGGGGCACTTTCTGAAGAGAGCTCTGGACTTCTTTCGATCTCATATGTGACAAATGGAATGGGATTAAGAGGCTACCCTAACTGCCAGCATCATTCCCTAAGATTGAGTTCTGCTGTCCTCAAAAAGGGCTCAATAGAAAATAGTCATTGTGGGCAGCTACTGAACAAAAGACTGTTCAAGATGTGTATGCTGAGCATAATGAATAGTCTTTAAGCACAATGTGATATTGACTGCCTTTCCACATGGTTGAGTAAAAAGCTTAGAAGTCTATCTTTCTCCTAAAATGTCAGCATAGCTGTTTGTGAGCATTTATTCCGACCCAGGAGTTCCACCAGAGACTTTCAGTTCATTATTGTTTGCAGATGATCTTATTCCCACTTTACAAACCAGGAACTAAGACCCCCGAGATTAAGCACTTGTTGGAGTTTACAGAATAAAGGCAGCACCAAAGTCACATTGCTACAGAGCCTGTTTTTTTTTTTTTTTTTTTTTTGCCATGTAACCTGTTTCTTGATGAAGGCGATGCTTTCCCACTGAATTAAACTCAGCTTTGATGGAAGCCAAGGGTTCTAGTAAAAAGGACTTTCTAGAAAGTCCCAATTCTTACCAAAGGTAGGTTTAGTCTCATGGGTCACTCTTCCCAGAAAGACGTTGGAATGATCACTGGTGTCAGTGGCCAGACTGGTTACCTGGGTTCCCAAAGTATTTTAAATACTCAAATGCTACAATGCTTTTTCCACAAAGCTGAGTGAAGGAAGAAATTAGGGGCTGTTAATTGTTTCAGCCAGAAGATGGTGCTTTGAAGAACATACAATAAAGTGTCTGAAAATATTTATGGTGAAAAAGAAAAAAAAGAATAGGCATGACTAAGACACAGTTTGGTGTCAGCTTAGAATAGGGTGGTTTAATAAATGCTGTGGTCCCACCTGAGAGGACTCTTGCCCTGTAGGCACAGCTGGGGTTCTAGACATCATGCCCATAATGCCCAAGTCCCCAAATGTTTCCTTCCAGTGTGTAAAGGGATGGTGTTTGTGCAGAGATGCCTCCTGACTCTTAAAAGGGAAGCCTGGGTTATTTAGTGCATATTGGCTTTTATTAGCAATCATGTCTGGCAGTGCTACTGGTGCGGCAGGTGGTTCAGGGCAAGTCCCTAAGAAGGCACATTTGTAGTGGGCTGCTGACTCTTACTTGAAGAATACAGGACACATGTGACACATTCTCTATGAGAATACATGTGATTCACATGTGTCACAGCTGCCACAGGTGTCACAGGTGAAGATGCCACAATTGTGGGACTTATGGAGTTCAGTATGTGAGTCTATCTTGTGCCTTTTCACCAGTAGCAAGGAATCATCTTGGATAATGTGACCATGCCTCTCATTAAGCCTCTGGGACTTCTGAGGACAGTCTGCTGTTGAAGATATTCAGACCCAAACAACTGCCCGATATTTAGAGAGCCAGGTACCTAGTATCTCACTATGAGTGGGAAGAGCCTGAAATAGGACTCAGGAGACCTGATTTCAGTCCTTGCTCTGCCCTCAACTTGCTATGAAACCTTGAACATCTCATGCAACGTCTCTGAACATCAATTTCCTTAATTTGTATTACAAGGGAGTTGAACTATAATCCCTAAAGTCACTTGAGAAGCATCATTCCAAGAATTCAAAAATAATTTTTGAAACTGAATGAAAAACTTACCTGATTCTCCAGTTCTAGAAAGATTTTTACAATGGTATGAGAGAGATGATTTGTAAATGTTCAGTCTAGGAATCCAACTTGGAGAAGATCTGAGAGTGGAGATATATGACAAATTTTGAAGTATTCTATATTTTTCTTTGCCTGTCCATTTTTCTCCTGTTCTTTAAGAATTATCTCCAATTCTTCATGCAAAAAGCATTTTCCCACAACTCTGGCTTATTCTGATCTATTTCCTTCCTCACTGTTCATGGAGCTTGGCATCTTCCTTAAGCCTTAGACGCAGCATTTTCTTCTCTCTACATTACTGTGTGGGTATTTGAGGTACACTGGTCGCCTCAGCAGCTGAAAGATAATCACTGTGTTGGCAGAGATGGAGGCCCAGAGTATATTTAATCATGCCCTCTACCCTGAGCTTTGACTGTGCCGATAATCCATGGAAGACTGAGCACAAATGTATTCATTTAGATCATTAAAAACTAATCACTTTGTCAATTTAGTTTTTCCTGTTGCCTAATCTTTGACTATGAGAATGGCAAAAATGAGGGGAACAGAATGGTGAGTGCCAAAGTTTCTGTGATGTAAAAACCTTGGAAACCAAAATTAGGCAGTGCCAAGAGCCTAATAAATCCTGATTCACACAGATTAGATAGGAAATAAATTGAGATCATTTTGCCAAGACTCCATAGCAGTCAGATGGTACAATTTAATTTTCCATCTTGGTGCCTTTGCTTAATCACAGAGCTTAGAAATATAATTTAAACTGTAAACACTAACATTTCCTAGAAAGCATGAAATTTAGGCATTATATCCTATTTAGAAATATTTTACCCAGATGAATATATTCCCCCGTTCCCTACTGGGCCTACTGGGGACACTGAGCTCCTTTGATTTGCCTGGGGATGCTGTCAGCATTTGATCCATTCATGCCTATCCTGTTCTGGCTCATAAAGTGCTTAATTAAGGTGTGCCTGTGCTTCGGTGGTAAAGCCTAGTCTTTAATGGAACCAGAGTGCTGGGGTCACCTTATTTAAAGCTACAATTCTCATCAAAGACCTCATTAGGCAACCAAAACACATGCAGGATTTTTCTTCCCAGTGAAATGCAGAGTTTTCACATGTGCTAACTAGAACCACCCTTGGACATGAGTGAGGCCAACCATTGCTCAAACCCCAAGTTTTAGGTCTGTTAAGAAGTTTACTTAACCATATCACTGTGTCAGCCCAGTTGATGACAAAGGATTTTGGGTATCCCCTTGAAGCGGACCCTAGGATGGGCATAAGGGAAAGACCTATATATCTGTTTGGAACAAGAACCGATTGAAGGGAAGCAGGTAGGGGAAGACAGAGTCTTCTGTAGGCTTTTAAATAAAGGGAAGGGTATCATCTCATTTAGGCTTGATCTTAGAGGGTGACTTTCAAATTCCAACTTCTGTTGGATCAGCAGAGAAATCATGTGTTGGGTCTGATGCCATATGAATATCTCGGGGCTGCTGTTATTCCTTAGATTAGATAGTGATTGATTTGGGCTGTCTGGCAAGTGGAGACCAGAATAGAACAGCTTAAACAAGCTTCTGTATTCTCTCATAAAGCAATCCCAGAGATGAACAGTCCCAGCCTGGTGAGACAGGTAGTATGATAGGTTTTCGGGGGACTTCTATATTTTTGACCTATGATCCTTAGCATGTGACTTCACTCCTCAAGGAAGTTTATGGTCACAGTATCGCTGCTAGAACTTCAGCCCTCATGTCTATGTGCCAAGAAGTAAGAGGAAGAGAGAAGGTAGAAAGGTCTAAGTCCTGCGGCATTAGCCCTTTGGCCTCTAAAGGGCTCTCATGGAAACCCCCTACAACCAATTCTATGTATATCTCTCTGGATAATCAAAGCAACAAAAAGGAGGGGGTGGAAATATAGTCTTTTAGTTTTGTGTTTTTGTTTCTGAGTAAAAGTGGAATATGATTTTGTTACTAAGAAAGAAGGGAACGTGAATATTTTAAGACAGCAGGCAGTCCCTCCCACCTTCCCCTACCTCAGTTCTCCCTGTTTCTCAACCTTCACAAACACCCTCTTAGTCTCCCTCTTCCTTTTTCCACCTCTAGAGAGTGGAGCCCCAAGTCCTAGTTAGTGGGATTTAAGAGAACTCACAGGCAGTATAACAGCTAAGTATCCCTGCGTCCTCACTCTTGTTCCAGGCATTGTCATAAAAGCTTTCCATGCCAGGCAGGGGGTGAGAGATGTCCTGTCCCTGGTCAGGGGGGCCAGCAGCCCAACGTGGGTTTCCTCAGCCAAGTGTAGCCCAGCTGTGGTCTAACAGAGATGCTACGGCAGCCGGATTGGCTAGGGAATGTAGGTGGGGGGCATCTCACATCAACTGACAAGCTTACAATTCTTGTTCTACCAACTGGGTGAGTAATTGAATCTCTTTTTGCCTCAATAAGCTCATGAGTAAAATGAGGATAATGATAGTACTTGCTTTGGGGATTTAAGAGTTTCCAGGGGCTGCCGTAACAATTACCACAAACTGGGCAGCTTAAAACAACAGAAATTTATTCTGTTCCAGTTCTGGAGGCAGAAGCCTGAAATGAAGAGGTTGGCAGGGCCACATTCCCTCTTGGAGGCTTTAAGGGGGAATCTGTTTACTGACTCTTCCAGCTTCTGGTAGAAGCTGCTGGCAATCCTTGGTTCTGGTGGCATTGCTCTGGTGTCTGCCTGTATTTTCCTATCACCTTTTCTATGTGTGTCTGATCTTTTTCCTCTTCTCAAAATCCCTAACTTAATAACATCTGCAGACCCTTTTTCCAAATAAGGAGATTAGGACTGGGAATTATCTTTGGAAGTCCTTATCAGCCCGCCCTTTGAGGGGATCAGGCGGCTCAGATGACACAGGATCTGTAAATGTGCCCAGATGCAGTGCCTGGCTCTGGGTTAGCATGCCAGAAATGTTAGTCATCATGATAGCTTTCCTATCACGAGGGGTCTCTGGACAGCAGGAGCTCTGTGGGAAAGAGACCACAAATGGTCACATTTCCATCTTTCTAATTAGAGCTTTGCCATAAGTCCCACTGACTGAGCACTCATTCTCCCAGATGCTGTTCATGGGGCTTCCCACCGTCTTATTTACTCCTCATGATGGTCCTGTCATGGTCACCAGTTTTTAGCCAAGGAAACTGAGTTCAGAGACGTTACTTCTCCAAGATCTCACAGCATCAAGTAAGGAAGCTGGGATTCAAGTTCATTCTCTTTTCTATTTACTGCGTAAATTTGTTTTTAACCCCCCTGTGTGGGTTCTTATGGGCTTTTGTAGACATGAAGTGGGAGAAGGAAGAACTCAAGACCTGAGTGGTGCCAGGGGAATCAGGGCAAGAGGCTGTGTAAAGGGATGCATTGCTTGGATGGCTTAAAATATATCAATCTAATTAGGGAGGGCATGGCTATGCCCAAGTACAACAGGTAATCACCGTCTCCGCCCTCTTTTTTCCAAGTAGCCCTTGCCCCAATCTAATCCTATTTTCTCAACGTCCCTTCTCAAGCTCAGGCAACAATGTGGCTTGTCCTTCTTGTGACCATGATGGTCTCACACATTTGCTCTGACCATAGCCTCTGCTGCTGCTTGCCTTCACACCATCTCGCCTCTATACACTCAGACCTGCAGGATCTATATGGTGCAGTTGTCACAATATAGAAAACTTGGTCTGCTATTTACTCTCCAATGTGATTGTTTTGTCTTCCCAGCCAGATGGTAAATCTCCTGAGTGCAGGGATTGACATTCATACGTCTCGGCCCCATTTTCTAGTTTAAGGTCCCATATAGTGTAGAGGTTTAATAATTGCTCAGTGGTTGAATGGATGGGGAAAAGATCTGACTGAAAGATTCAGGTTGTGGGGGACAGCAGTGCTGGTGAGGTGCACACCCACTGTGGGCCACCAACTCCTTAGAATCTGACCCCGAAACCCATCTCTGCACTGGTTAGATGATTCTCACGAGAAGATTTCTTCTAACAATGGTCAGTCTCACCTGCTCTCAGGAGGCATCTCCTTTCATGGTATTGCTCTTGGCTTTGGCAATGTAAATGTTCTACATCCTCATTCTGTCTTTAAAGCAGTTTCTAATACGGAAACTTTCCAGCCCAACTGGATTTCCTTACAGCATAAAATAGATATTTCCTCAGTTTGAGTCAAAGTATTAGAATATTGGTTGGGGTTGAACTTGAGGGGTAGTGATTGCTCAGTCCCTCACAGGGGGGCAAGCCTGTGGCTACACTATAAATACTATGAAGCCCATGAGCACAGGCATTCTAACAAGTGCTCTACAGCTATGTCAGAAGCTTTCTGTGGATGCCTTCCTTGAAGTCACCCACTTTTATTTCTTGGGCAAGGGTTGCATTTTCTAGGGTTCACAAGAGATGGAGCTTCTGTCCCACTGTTACAAATGCATAAAGTGTTCTTAGGAGTGATTTGCTGCAGAGACACTAAAAAGATGGATTTCTCTTACTTTCACCTATCCCTGTCTTTTCCACTTTGGATAGTTCCTGTGGTTTCAAATAGTGACTATGTTCTAGTTTCAAATAGCTACTATGGCTTTTGTTTTGTACTGAGTACCATGGAAAGTGATTTCCTGACTTGTATGTACATTCAGCATTGTATTAGTTAGACCAGATTAGGTTGTGCTCTAGCAACAAACAACCCCTAGATATCAGAGGCGTATTTTTCACCCACTCAGGTTCATAGAGGGTCACATGACTCCAAGACAACTGGCCTTTTGGAACAACTATTAAACCAGGCTGCTGGGATCTTGAAGCTTCACTAACTTCACTGGAGGCTTTCCCTGAACCATAGTGTTATGGGGTCTTGTAATGGCAATTAAATGTCCTGGCCCAGAAGTGACACATGTCACTTGCCAAAATCCCATGGCTCCATCTATCTGCGAAAGCTCTTTGTTCTCCCTTCTGCTGGGAGGAAAGAAGAGTCAGCATGGGTAAGCACAGGGAAACTCCCTCTAAGAATTATTTGGTGAATTTAGGGAAAATACAAATGCCACGCCAGAATGTCTGATTCAGTTGCCTGGGGCCTGGGAACATAAATCTTTGGCAAATGTCCCAAATAATTCTGATCCGGCCGATACATGGGTGGACATTTGGGAACATTTGTTTTAGACAACCTAATCTCTCCGGGTGACTATCGGCTGTCTATGTGGTAAGACTGAGACTTGTCCAGGAATGTGCAAAACAAGTCAATATATATAACTCAATGCTAAAATATGCAGCATATGTAATAAGTGCTGTGGGAAGTCAACAAATATTTCCCTCCTTCTGATATGCTCGCCTCTTTGGGTGGCTCTGCCAGACAACTCGTGTGATAAGGAACTCTTACACTCAGCATGCATTTGCATGTGTGTTTATACTTGCGCGCGTGTGCACACATACGCTGGGAGCTCAGAGCAGAGTGGTGCGGTGGAGACTCAGATGTCCATCTTTCCTGCAGAGCCATTAGAATGACAAGGCACTCCCTATGAATAACCTCATTTTAGTTTTTCATCCATCAGGCTGAGCCTAGAGAGACACCAGTGATTTTGAATCTAATCCTTCCCTTGTCATTGACTTACTGGGTGGCCCAGCATCAGCTCTAAAGCCAGGTAACTCTGCTTGCTCTAGGGCTGCTTAGCCAGCCTGAGGATGACTCAGTTCTTCCTCTGCTTCTTCCTCCTCCTCCTTCTGAACAGCCTGTTCAATTAGGATTGTATTCAACTGGGATCCCTGGGTGGCGCAGCGGTTTGGCGCCTGCCTTTGGCCCAGGGCGCGATCCTGGAGACCCGGGATCGAATCCCACGTCGGGCTCCCGGTGCATGGAGCCTGCTTCTCCCTCTGCCTGTGTCTCTGCCTCTCTCTCTCTCTCTCTCTCTGTGTGACTATCATAAATAAATAAAATTAAAAAAAAAAAAAAAAAAAAGGATTGTATTCAACTGCTGGTTAACAGAAGCCTGGAAAACACTGGCTCAAATGTATTTTTTTGGCTTATGCAAAAGAAAGTCAGAGGTTGACAATCTTCAGTGGCCCAGATTCCTTTGGCTTTCCACTTAACCATCCATAGGGTATGACCCTCTTCCCCCTTCTCTCAAGATGGCTGCTGAAGCTCATCATCAGATCTCCATTTCAGGCATGAATAAGGGGAAGAGCAAAAAACTACAAGGGTCTCTGCCAGCTGAGTCCAGACAAGTACCACTGAATGACACATGCATATATCCCATTGGCTAAAAGTGTGTTGCATGACCATCCAGGCCTCAAGTGAGGCTAAGAAACATAAGAGCTTCTATCAAGAAGCCTCAGTGTCAAGCTTCTGGACTTTTTATCCCATTATCTTGCACAGGGAAGTTTAGGCTTCTGCTTCACAGAGCAGAAGAGGCAAACTCTTGTGCCCGGGCAGACACACACAGGCTCAGTGGATATACAGAGGGAGGAGGTGGGGTGTGCACACACCCAAATATGCCCCAAGTCCTCAGTTCTGACACCTGAAAGTGGACTTGACAAGCCAGAGGTTGAGCAGTGATTCTCTTCCCTCCAACTCAGGCCACAGGCACTATGCTACCTCCTCAGGGCGCCCAGCCCCCCACGGAGGAGAACTCACCCGAACAGCACGCTTTATGGAGGGAGCTATGCTTTCAGAGGGAGAAGGCCCACAAGAAGAGAAATTTGGCCACTCAGTTGTCAAACAGCCTGGACCTTTTCTAATTAAGATGTGAGCTTGTTTTTTTTTTTTTTTTTTTTTTTTTTTTTTTAATTAATTTTTATTGGTGTTCAATTTACCAACATACAGAAAAACACCCAGTGCTCATCCCGTCAAGTGTCCACCTCAGTGCCCGTCACCCATTCCCCTCCAACACCCGCCCTCCTCCCCCCTTCCACCACCCCTAGTTCGTTTCCCCGAGTTAGGAGTCTTTATGTTCTGTCTCCCTTCCTGATATTTCCCAACATTTCTTCTCCCTTCCTTTATATTCCCTTTCACTATTATTTATATTCCCCAAATGAATGAGAACATACACTGCTTGTCCTTCTCCGATTGACTTATTTCACTCAGCATAATACCCTCCAGTTCCATCCACGTTGAAGCAAATGGTGGGTATTTGTCGTTTCTAATCGCTGAGTAATATTCCATTGTATACATAAACCACATCTTCTTTATCCATTCATCTTTCGATGGACACCGAGGCTCCTTCCACAGTTTGGCTATTGTGGCCATTGCTGATAGAAACATCGGGGTGCAGGTGTCCCGACGTTTCGTTGCATCTGAATTTTTTTATTGTGAAAGTAAATGAGGTACAGAATAAAACACTCCCAAGGTCGGAAGAGGGTGAACTTCTCATTCCTTCGTGCTCCTGCCTATGGCCTCAAGCCCATGACCCAGAGGTTATACTCTTATAGTTTCCATGGCCAGTTTCCAAATGTCTTATTTTCTTTGCATATATGTATAAAGCACATTGTTGAAAAAACACGGAAATGGGGCAGCCCCGGGGGCCCAGTGGTTTAGCACTGCCTGCGGCCAAGGGTGTGAGCCTGGAGACCAGGGATCAAGTCCCGCATTGGGGTCCCTGCACGGAGCCTGCTTCTCCCTCTCCCTCTGCCTGTGTCTCTGCCTCTCTTTCTGTGTTTCTCATGAATAAGTAAATAAAATCTTTAAAAAAACCCCACAGAAATGGAATCATACTTTATATGCTAATCTGCAATTTGCAATTTTCCATGTAGTGTCTTGGTGATTGTGCCATATTGTCACCTATAGAACTACCTCATTCTGTTGTGTGGCTATGTGGTATGAGGGTACCATAATTTACTTATCCAGCCACCAGTTGAAGAGAATTTTGGTCTTTCCAGGTTTTTGTTACCAAAATCATTTTTAATACTTCAACCCTTTTGCCAGGATTCCTGTCTTGTAAGTCCTATTATCTGGGTGCTGAATCTAGCAGGTTGGAAAGAAAGAGCTTTGCTACCTCTGGGAAGACTAGTACTGTGGTTCCTGGCTCCTCTGAGGGGAGCCTCAGCCCATGGTTTTCCCATTTGTTTTAGGAACCTCCTGCTTACTGACTCCACTCCAAGGGCAGCACCAGGGTTGACACATGTGGGTGCTGAGCAGCCAGTAATCTGGTGCTCTGGGAAAATAAATAATATTGGGGCTCCTTCAACTGATATTTGGAAAAATACTTGTTCAACTCTTATTTGGAGACAAGGCTGAGCCCTGAGGAGAGAAGGTGGCCTGGTGGTGGCAGTTTTTACCATCTCCTTGGTCACAAGAAGAAGCGATTTATTCTACAGCTCACTGGAACAATCTTTCTTGGAAGAGATTACAGTGACTACTTGCACACATCCCCTGAGGTCTCCTCCTTCCACCTCTCAAACCCCATCTGAGGAAGCTAATCCTTTCCAAACATATACAGTACTTGCCCTCAGAGAAGTTCCGGAAGTTGCGATTTTCTCCACTCCCAAAGTCATTTCCAGTTAATTTTATCCTCCCAGCAAAGCCATCCAGCTCCCCGGTGATGTTGCAATGCCCTTTAGAGCTAAGGCCTAGTGGCTCCACATCTTAGTTTGGGTTAGCTGAGGACCCCCGGAAGTTCCCCTGCTTCTGAGGCCAAGTCCAGTCTCTTTAAAAGGGGCTTTATCGCTGACAGGGTTGACCATAGCCTGTGGTGGTCTGGAGTAGGCTGGATGCCCCAGCTGGTTCGAGCAAGGAAGTAATGATGTGAAGAAATCACTTCACAATTTGATTTTAAAACCATGCTACGTATGTTTAAATATTTTTCTTTTAAATTTTGTTATACTGTGAGCTTCTGTTTATAAATTACAAAAAAGTAAGGCAGCTGCAAACCCTGTTTGTTAGCAAGGTCCCTGGGAGCAAGAAAAAAGTCTTTGGAAGGCAGGTCCAGCAATCAAATCTCATAAGGTCACAGGTTGGGTTTCAGGGAGGATCACTGGATATTTTCCAGTGTCCACCAACTCTACCCTGGACCCAGCCATCATCAGATATAATGTCTTCTGTAGTTTGGTTACAAAGGGGACCTGACAAATGAACAGGAGTTCATTCCCTGTCTATTTCTGCTACGACACAACAACTTGGTGTATGGTCTGCCAGTACTGGTAGTACTATGTCATCCAGTTGTAGAGAAGGCCACACCCAGAGACCTCAAAGTAAGATGTTACCTGGCTGCCTGTGTAGAGGAAAGAGAGCAACTATGCACCAAGTATGCCTCCAACCCCCCATCCACAGTAGACAACCTGAGTGTTTAATTCTTCCCTCTGACTGAACTCAAACTTGACTTTTTTTTCTAAGCAGTCACTACCAACCAGTCAGATTTGATGCACAAGTTAAAACCTATTTACCATCCTGGGCCTAGAAAATATTCAAAGTTGGGTATGGCAACACAGACTTTTCTGCAAATATAGTCTGCAAAATTATCACTTGCCAATCTGGGATCAAATTCAAGGCTTTTCTTTTTCTTTATTACAAAGCCACTAAGCACCAACATTTCCAGGCAATTACTCAGCACTACAATAAAAAAGGTATTTGAAGGATTTTTGTCTTCAATTAGCTCACAAACCAGAGATATACATACCTTACTGTAACACGTTTTGGCAAGTATGTTATTAGTGCTTGATCTGTGTGCGTATGGAAGGGGAAAGGAGGAAGCGTTTGAACTGATCTGGAAGGGTGCTTGGCAGATAGAGAATGAGGGATACCATCTTGACACAGGAAAAGAATGTGTGCAAGTCTTGGAATGCTGAAAGGATGCAGCATGTTCTGGGAAGGCTGAGCATGATGCCTAATGGAAGGGTGAGGCCATGGGAAGTAGGCAAAGAGGGTATGAGGAAATGAGCCTGGAGAGATGTACCAAAGCTGGGCTAGAAGCACCAAAGAAGATTGCTCCTGATTTGACTTGAGCACTGGATCCCTGTCCCCTGCTTGACCCAGGCACCCTCTCCTCCATCTACCTGCACTTCTATCTTCTGCTCCATGGTGGGCTGCTTGTCTGGCCACTTGACACACTGCTTTCTGGCTCCATCATCCTGAAAAGTCTGTAGGGTGGGCAAAGCTGCCATTCAAACTAGCGACTGCTGGGGAGCCTTGTAGTAGGAACTTCTTAGGAGCTTGTATCTGAGTCACTGGTATACAAACATTGGATAATCTCTTTGAGGAAATGAGGATGAGGCCCTGAAAATATCTTGTCTTTGGCTTTTTGATCTATAGTGCTTCCCCCAACCTTACTGAAGCAAACATAAATCCATTAGTCAATACAGAGCCTCTCAGACCTGGTGTGATTCTAGCAACTCAAATGGCACTTAATCATATACTGCTGTATGTCATTACCTAATTTTCCCACTAGGCCATAAACTCTTTTGTATCCTTGTATAGCACGTAGCAAAGTGCTGGGATCGTGATAAAATACATGCTAAGTGTTTGTTGAATGAAAACGTGAAGGGGAATGTGTTGAATGAAAAGGGGCAAATGGACAGTGAGACTTTATAGAGTATTCTGTTTAGCTTTGGTTTTGTTGTGAATACTCTTTGTGTCTTTTGGCTTGCCACTTAACTCTCTTGGCCTCAGGTTCCTTATCAATAAATTGAAGATAATCTCACCATCTCTACTGAGATTACAGGGTTATTTCCAACACCAAATAAGAAATCATACATGCTAGTACTTTATGAACAGTTACAGTAAGCTATTAGGATTTTTTCTTAATGTCATATAATTATAAAATATTTCCTTCTTACTTTTAGGCTTGCAACCTTATTTCTCGAAAGAGGGCCCAACAGGATAGGTGGTCTTTACAAAAAGGCTGTTTACAGACATTATACAGATGAGACCTATTCCACAGAGATTCCCAAACCTCCCTGGCTCGGATTCCTGGGCCCTATCTTGAGGGCTGAAGTAGGTGATGTGATTGTCATTCATTTGAAGAACTTTGCTTCCCGACCCTACTCTTTGCATCCACATGGTGTTTTCTACAACAAAGATTCAGAAGGTAAATATCAATCCTCTATTATTGGTGTCTTGTCTCTATTTCATAAGGCAATTGTCAGCTACAGTTAAAGGGATCTAAAAGACAATGATTACAGATTTTCCTTTGTCTTTTCCCCATATCCTTCTCTCCCCATCTCCATCTGTTCCCCTGATAGAGAAAACTTCAACAACACTATCAACCACCTTGATCTAATTGGCATCTACAGAACATTCCAACTAATACGCCTTCTTTTCAAGATTGTGTGGAACACTCCTCAGGATAGACAGTAGACTGCGCATAAAATAAATCTAAAATTTAAAAGAATGGATAGGATGCAAAGTATATTCTCCAATCACAATGGAATTCAATTTAATATAATCAATAAAAGAAATCTTGCAAATTCTTGCAAACATTTGGAAATGAATAGGGCACTTCTAAATAACCTATCGGTCAAAGAAGAAATCACAAGATAAATTGTAAAATACTTTGAATTGAATAAAAATGGAGACAACACATACTGAAATTTATGGTATACAGCTAAAGAAGTAATTAAGAGGGGATTTAGAGCTTTGCATACTTATGTGAAGAGAGAAGAAAAGTCTCACACCAGTAACATAAGTTTTTACCTTAAGAAACTAGAAAGCAAAGAGGAAATGAAACCTAAAGCAGGCAGAAAGAAGGAAAAAATAGGATTGGAGCAGAAATTCAAAGAAGGGGAAAACAAATAATATATAATAGATTAAACCAAAATTTGGCTCTTTGAAAAAGATTAACAAAATTGAGAAAACTTCATCTAGTCTGACAAAGAGAGAGGGCACAAATTACCAAAGTCAGGAATGAAAGATGGGACATCAGTCAGATCACACAAATATTAAAAGGATTATAAGGGGGGGTATAAAAAATTTTATGTCAAAATATTAGACAACTTAAATGAAATTGACAAATTCCTAGAAAGAAATTACCCAAACTCACTTAAAAATAAATAAAAATTTGAACAGACCTATAAAATATACAGAAATAGAATTAGCATTTAAAAATCTTCCCCCTAAATCAAACTTCAATAAAAAATATTAAAATTAAAAATCTTCCTTTGAAGAAAAGTCCAAGCTCAAATTATTAAATTTATAAATTCTATAAATGACTAAAATAATAATAATTCCAATCCTTTGCAAAATCTTTTGGGAAATAGAGGAATATTTCCAAATTCATCCTATGAGGCAAACATCAAGACCAAAGCCAGATAAAGACATCACAACAAACCTACAGACCAGTATTCCTCATAAATGTAGACAAAATATTAGCAAAAAATTCCTAACAAAATATTAGCAAACAGAATTATAAGGAGAGCTATATACCAGGGGAATTATACAACATGACCTAATGGAATTTATCCTATGATTGGAAGGTTGGTTTAACACTAAAAAATAAATGCATGCTGGGGAGCCTTACCCAACTCCTTATTTTTCAGCTCAGGTCACGATCTTGGAGTTTTTGAGACTGATCTCTGGATCAGGCTCCACTCTGAGCATGGGTCCTGCTTAAGATTCTCTCCCCCTCTGCCCCTCTCGCCCACTGAAGAGCTTTCTCTCTTTCTCAAAAATATGTAAATAAGTAAAACATATTAATAGAATAAAGGACAAAAACCACATGACCATCTCAAAGGGTACAGAAGGGCATTTAACAAAATCTAGTACTTATCAAATTAAAAATTTCCAACTAACTAGGAATAGACAGGAAATTCCTTATCTTGCTAAAGGTTATCTAAGAAAAATCCACAACTAATGCCATGCTAAATAGGACGGAGACCGAATGATCTCTTCATAAGATTGGGAGCAAGGCAAGAATGTCTGCTCTCACCACTTATCGTTAAATATTATTCTGAAGATTCTAGCCAATGCTAGACAATCTGCTAGCAAAAAACTCACTCATTCTTTATTTATCTAGAACATCTTTACTTACCTTCCTTTTTTGAGGGATAGTTTGCTGGATAGGGTATTCTCCATTTGCATTCCCCCCACTCGCCCCAGCACTTTGAATATATTATCTCACTGTCTTCTCGTCTCCATTCAGATGGGAAGTTGACTGTTAATCATGTCAATGCTCCCACAAATGTGATGAGTCTTTTTTCACCTGCTTCCAATATTACCTCTTTGCCTAACAATTTGACAACAATGTATCTATGTATAGATTCTTTGTATTTATCCTACTTGTGGTTCATTATGCTACTTTGGTGTGTGGAATAATGTTTTTCATTAAGTTTGGAAAACTTTGGACCATTATTTCTTTAAACATTTTTTTCCTGTCCCTTTTTCTTTCTTTTCTCCTTTGGCAGGTTACTATTGCACCTGTTAATAGACTTGATGTTGACCCACAGGCCTCTGAGATTATGCTTATTTTCTTCAAGCTTTCCCCCCCTTTTTCAGATAGGATAGTTCTGTTGATCTATATTCAAGTTCACTGATTCTTTTGCCATCTTGAATTTGTTGTCAAGACTCTCTAGTGAATATTTTATATCATTTATTGCACTTTTCAATGCCAAAACTTCAACTTTGTTCTTTTTTATAATTTCTACCTCCTTGTTGAGATTTTTCCATTTGTTGAATCATTTTGTCCAATTTCTCTTTAATTATTTAAACATGACTTGTTTTAATTGCTTGAACATTTTTTAAAAAGATTTTATTTATTTATTCATGAGAATACATAGAGAGGAGAGAGAGGCAGAGACACAGGCAGAGGGAGAAGCAGGCTTCATGCAGGGAGCCCGACATGGGACTCGATCCCAGGTCAGGATCACGCCCTGGGCTGAAGGTGGCGCTAAACCACTGAGCCACCCGGGCAGCCCTGCTTGAACATTTTTATAATAACTGCTTTAAAGTCTATTTGTTAAATTTCACATCTAGAGACACTTTAAGATAATGTGTATTGACTTTTCTTTGAGAATGGGTCATACGTTCTTGTTTCTTTATATGTCTCATTTTGTTGTTCTTGTTAAAAACTGGAAATTTTTGAGCATATGTTGAAACAACTCTGGATTCAGGTCCTTCCCTCATCCAAGGTTGTTTTTTTCTTGGCTTGATTTTTCAAAAAAGATTTTATTTATTTATTCATGAGACACACACAGAGACAGGCAGAGACATAGGCAGAGGGAGAAGTAGGCTCCCTGTGGGGAACCCAATACAGGACTTGATCTTGGACCCTGGGGTTCACACTCTGAGCCAAAGGCAGATTCTCAACCAGGCATCCCTTGGTTTGCTCTTTTGTTTAGTAACTTGCCTGGGCTAAATCCATGAAATCTGTTTTCCCTGTAGTGTGAGGCTGCCAAGGTTTCTGCTCTTTTTTCTTCCTTGTGTTTATTTTGAAGGCTGGCTGCTAAGGGGTCAGCTCTAAATCTGATTAGCTTTGAAGTCAGCAGATGCTTGGACAGAGGTTGTGCTTAAGTATCATTAACTCCTCAGTTCTTTGGAGTTGGAATTGTGGGTAGATAGAGAACCCATTTAAAGTTTAGGTGGTTCTTGTCTGCCTTGGATTTTAGTTTTTGTTGGGCCCTTTGCTTCTCCTCTTTGCAAGCACACAGCATTAAAGTCAGTAGAGAGAGACAAATAATTGATGTTCAGTAATTTTTCAAGCATAAACATTACTGGATGAATTTATTTAATTTCCAGGGCAATGGAATGGTTGGTATTTTTCAATTTCATTCAACTTTATGTTACTTTTGGGGGAGAGCATTTGCTGATGCCTTCGCTCTCTTTCGATGAATTTTTCTCTTCACTACCATTCCAAGTTTGCTAATCTGAAAGTCCCTGCTCAGTTCAACTTAGTGTTTACTATGAACTAGACTTATTGCTGGATACTGGGGCTGCAAAAATGAGTAAATACATAGTTGTTGCTTCCAAGATTTCACCTGAGAAGTGGTAGAGAATGAACTCAGAAGTTGGTAGGTAGAATTAACATTGATTAAACAGTCCCCAATTTGCTAATCCCTATGCTAGAGCTCTTACATACAATATCTCACTTAGTAATGGAATTAGTTGGTGCTTTTTTGATCTCCATATGAAATATAGTTATGTATTAGGACTATTTAAAAATAAATTTTATTGTTTTTTTTTTAATTCAGAAAAGCATAAAGGGGTAAATGCCTCACATTCTGATTCCCTATATATCCACTAAAATGAGCTCAAAATGAAAGATTAAACAAAAAGTAGTATATGAACATAGAAAATTTTAAGAGTACAAAGATGTATAATAAGGAAAGTAAAAATGCTTCTTACTTGTCTCTTACCAGAAAAGCAATTGCCTTTAATGTCTCATAAATTTCTCTTAGAAAAATTCCTGTACCTATATGTGAATGTGTGTGGTTATGTGTATGTTTATACTTGTTCATTTGTAAAAAAAAAGAGATTATACTCTAAGGTTGTTATGTAGTCTCCTTTTTCATTTTTACTTCATGATGGAGATTTTCTCACATTAGCACGCATAGACCTTCTTTTAAAGTTGTGCAATGTTCTATTGTATGAATGTACCAGTTTAGTACATTGATGATTATTGATGATTAATGATGATCATTTAGGTAGCTTTCAGTTTGGAGTTGATACCAGCAATTCTATAGTGAATTTTCCAGTACATTTATTTTGGAAAACATTTTCAAGAATGTTAAATTCTTAAAAGTAAAATTGCTGGTTATATTCACTTTCTTTCTTTCTTTCCTTTCTTCTTTCTTTTTTCTTTCTTTCTTTCTTTCTTTTAGGAATTGGCAAATTGTCCTCCAAAAAATTGCACATTTACTATTCCACCATTTGTTCATGAGCTGGCCTGTTTCTCCTACAACTTCAACAATCCTCAATAGTCTCAAATCTGATGGGGTGAAAACTTGTATATTTTGATTTATAAAAGCCCACACACATTCTAGAATACCAAATGAATGTTTTAAAAATATTCTCATATTGTTAATGTTACCATTGCTCAAAACCCTTGTCAAATCAAAATCCCTTCCTAAGAATAACTTTCAGAACAACTTAAAAAGCAACCCACCCCGAAATCACTTTTTACTTTCTATTCACGGTTTATTTTCAGTGGTGACACCAAGGATTTGTTTGGGGACTCCAGCCTTTCCTTTCAATAATAGCCATCAACACCCGCCAACAATAATGGGCAAAAAGAAAGCACATAAATAAATTGTGAAAAAAAGAGTCTCTAGAAAAATTGGTGTTTGTATTGATTTATATCATATAAGCAAAACAAAATGAGTGAACTCATCTTCATGAGTTGAAGCTTCTAGACAAATCCACTACCCACTCATCCTCCGCTAGCTACCGATACTCAGTCTCTCCATTTATAAGCTCAAAAGCTTCCAAGCCATGCATATTATTCACAGGACCTTGGTGTATGGTGTGGTGTACAGTTGTGCCAGTCATTTATTATTTTATTCAACACATATGTGCTGAACACCTACTATACTAAGCACTGGGGTAGATCTTGCATATAAAATTATGAGCAGAAAGAAATCTGGTTTTGTGGAAATTACAGTCTAATGTGAGAGACAGACATTAATCAAACAATTATATACATAGTGTTATACATATTTAACTAAAATCTTGGGCAGGTGCTATGAATGAATAATAACTGATGTTTTCTGCAAACTTACTATATACCAAGTGCTGTGATAAATGTATCATAGATCTTATGTCATGTAAGCCTCAGCAACTCTATGAGATAGGTGTGATAATTATCATGAAGCCAAGCCTCCTAAAAGAGAAGTAAATTGCCCAAGTCACAGCTAACAAGTGATAGAGATAGGATTTGATTCCAGGCAGTCTAACCTCAATGGCTGTGAACTTAGCTACTCCCTGGCTCTACTGCCCTAACTTGTGTGAATGCGTTTTAGAAAATTGATCTAGTCCAAGGGATTCAGGATTGTAGGTTTGTTGAATAAATTGGTGAATAAGTGAAAGAATGAAGAATGAACTTGGAGTGTATCCACATCCATCTCCTTGGACCCTCATTCTCCAACCTTCTTCCCAGTGCTATCCAACTCCTCCCAGTCCTTCCAGGCCCCTACCTTCTATCTAGGTGGTTATCAAACTAGTTTTAGCAGTAGACTTTCCTTAATTGAAAAATACGATGCAGGGCAGCCCTGGTGGCGCAGCAGTTTGGTGCTGCCTGAGGCCTGGGCTGTGATCCTGTGGACCCTGGATTGAGTCCCACGTCGGGCTTCCTGCATGGGGCCTGCTTCTCCCTCTGCCTGTGTCTCTGCCCCCCCACCTCCCGTGTCTCTATGAATAAATAAACAAAATCTTAAAAAAAAAAAGAAAAATATGATGCAATCTTACTTCACAAAACAGAAAGGGAATGCCATGCCTATGTACCTCTATCCTCTCTGTGGGACCTCCACACCTAGTAAAACCCATTATGTTCAACACATCACCCTATTTTACTCTCCAGTTGTCCCATGTGCTAATAATTCCTATTCTGATCTGCTCAAACAAAACTGTAGTATCTCTCGAGGAAACATGAAAGTCTTACTCTTCCTTCCTATCTTTCATGAGAACTCAAACAGGTGCTGAATCTATAATAAGTGCTCAAGAATTTCATTATTTCTTCTACTGTTTCTATCCTTCTTTTTTTTTTTTTTAAGACTTTATTTATTTGAGAGAGAGAGAGAAAGCACAGGTGTGGGAAAGGGGCAGAAGGAGAGGGAGAAGTAGACTCCCCACTGAGCAGAGAGCCCAATGTGGGGCTCGATCCCAGGACTCTGAGATCATGACCTGAGCCAAAGTCAGATGCTTAACTGACTGAGCCATCCAGCGGCCCCTCTCCTTTCCTTCTTGAATTGATGTTAAGTAAGGTGGATTCAAATCTTCCTGATTGGTTACAAGAAGCCTATCAGAAGGGGTCCTTATGAACATTTATTAAGCATCTGGTTTTGTGCAGGATGCTTTGTGTACATTGTATAAACTAGTTTTCACAACCCTGTGGGGTAGGTATCAAAGTTCTAGCTTCACTGGTAGAAAGCCAAGGTATTGAGAATTTAAGTAATTTGTCTCAATCCCGCAGGAAATAAATTTTGAATCATATGTGTTTGATTCCAAAGCTCTACACTGACCACTATAGCATGCAATCTCTGTATGTTAACTATGCTTTATCGTTTCTTGAAAGGAGCTCTATACCCAGATGGAACATCTGGAAGGAATAAGAATGATGATATGGTTCCTCCTGGCAAAAACTACACCTATGTCTGGCCAGTAAGAGAAGAATATGCCCCTGCTCCAGCAGACGCCAACTGTCTGACCTGGGTGTACCATTCACACATTGATGCTCCTAAGGATATCTGCTCTGGGTTAATTGGCCCACTCCTGGTGTGCAAGGAAGGTAAGGAGCCCCTCCCTCCCAATACACACACACAGACACACACAGAAGCCTATTCCCAGATGTGTTAAAAAGTGTTTTGCTTACCTCCCTTGTTCCATATGGAAGATGTCTTTCCTTCCAAGCATTCTGTAAGATTAGAAGGATTTTTCTAACATGGAAGATCCATCTGACACCACAAAAGGGGCAATAATTCAGACTTCTGTCAAAGAACCATCATCGTATTCTGAAACTTACATGCTTTAAAAAAACCAAACCAGGGCCCTACCATATTGATAGCCACTCATGCCAGCTTGACACCACACATAAAGTAGAAAAATGTAGCCAAGTGGCCAGGTTTACTTTTGCTTTAATATTTCACCCTCATGATCACTTTGTGATTTGTTCCCTATTAATCAAGGTAGTGTGTCTGTGCTGTCAGTAACACTGGCTCCCTTCAGGACCAAGGTTTTCAAGTCTGGTTGTGAAGACTTCTGTTTTATGACTTTCCTTTTCTATGACTGTCATTTCTATTAAAATCCTTTGCTGCTGGGGATCCCTGGGTGGCTCAGCGGTTTAGCGCCTGCCTTTGGCCCAGGGCGCGATCCTGGAGACCCGGGATCGAATCCCACATCAGGCTCCCGGTGCATGGAGCCTGCTTCTCCCTCTGCCTATGTCTCTTCTCTCTCTCTCTCTCTCTCTCTCTCTCTCTCTCTCTCTCTCTGTGTGTGTGTGTGTGTGTGTGTGACTACCATAAATAAATTTTTTAAAAAAAATTTTTAAAAATCCTTTGCTGCTTTCATGTTGAAGTTACTTTTGTTCCTATAGTCTTTGGCAGATTTCAAACTTACCTAATACTATCGGCAAGAAGCAAAACTCATCTTGATTTAATTCACTTTGAACTTTTGCTCCACTCTTTTGGATGTCCCCCCTCCCTTGAATAGGTATCCTGAATAAATATACAGGCACAAGGACAGATGTGGACCGAGAGTTCATTATCATGTTTACTCTGGTGGATGAGAATCAAAGTTGGTACCTTGATGAAAATATCAGACATTTCTGCACCAACCCTGACTCAGTTGACAAAAAAGATGCTGTTTTCCAGAGAAGTAACAAAATGCATGGTGAGTGTCTCCTATGTTATCAAATATATATTGAATGCTTTTTTGTGGATCTGATACTATGAGGGATGAAAAAAACCACAGAAATGTCTGACCTGGCTTTCTAGGATTTATAATTCAGTGACAAGAATGGTTATGAAGTGATATGAAACATCATACATGTCAGAATGTAAAACAATCTGAGAAGAGATGAGGCAAAATTGGGTATGACAAGCTATGGTATGGAAAATGGAAGGATGAATGCTATAACCAGGAAAGAATCAGGAGGTGAGCCTAGAGAGGATGAGTGGGTTTATATTGACATGAGAAAGGAGAATGAATCATCGTTATGTAATAATCCAGTGTTTTGCAACCTTTTGCACTTATCCTGTAACCATTTTCTAAATGGCTGCTAAATTTCATAGTTTAAATACACATTTGTGAATTTTCTATGTTTCCCATTCTTTTTTAAAAGTTAATTTTTAGAAAGATTTTATTTATTTATTTATTTATTTATTTATTTATTTATTTATTTATGAAAGAAAGAGAGAGAGCAGGAGCAGGGTGAGGAGCAGGCTCTCCACTGAACAAGGAGCCTGATGTAGAACTTGATCCCAGGACTCCAGGATCATGACCTAAGCTTAAGGCAGACACTGACTGAGCCACCCAAGCACCCGAAATTATTTTTTAAAAAAGAGAGACAGAGAGAAAGAATTTTAAGCAGGCCCCATGCCCAGCACAGAGCCCGATGTAGGGCTCAATCTCATGACCCTGAGATCATGAGCTGAGCTGAAACCAAGAGTTGGATGCTTAACCAACTGAGCCACCCAGGTGCCTCTCCCAGAGATCTTTTCATCAACATTTATTGAGCATTTACTTTGTGCCAGACCCCATATTTGAAAATATTGAATTTCTATAATTATCCTTGCCATTGAGACAGACCACTTACCCATGTCTGTTTTGCAGAGTAGTGGCTTAATACAAAATTTTAGGACTTGAGGATTATTAGGCAGTCTCATTCTTTTGTTTACCCAGAAAGTTCTAATGAACATAATAGACATCTTCAATGTAAACAAACACTTCATGTCATTCATTGATAAATTTCCTCCATATCTGCTTGTCTCCCAGAATCATCCTAACCAAGGCAGCGTCAATGTAGTCATAAAATCAGAGAGAGAAGGAAAGAGCTAGTGGTCATCTGACCTCCCCCATTTTACAGATGAAGAAACTGAAGTCTAAAGACCATCAATGATTTGTCTAAGGTCAAAGTGATCATTGGGCCAGAGTTTGCCTGAGAGAAGCTAAGAGGGAAGCCCCATAGCAAATAAATGTTAGTTAGTTTGGTGGTGTTTGATTCTAAAGTGTGTTGAGGTGTGAGTGTCAGTATACTGACAATTTCCACTGCACTGCACACCTTCTGTTCTTTCTAGTAGTGTTTCAGCAACCATGTGTGAGGCAGGTGTTTGGAAAATAGTTTAGAAGGGAAGAAGTAAAGGAGAGAAGGGAGGGACACAGGGAAGGAAGTGAAAGGTGGAATAAACAAAGACTTAAATTTGGAACATTGCTACATCCAGTCTACTTTTATTCCTGTGCTTTACAAAACGGTGGCAATGATCTCAAATCTTGCTGAAAACTACTAACTGTGATGGTTTATGACTCAGCTGCCCACATAATTCCTCTTACTCTTTCAAATGAAAATGGCCAACAAAAAGGAATCAATTACATAAGCAAATATAGACTATTTAAAATGAAAACTAGCCTGGGGGCACCTGGCTGGCTCAGTCGGTAGAGCATGCGACTCTTGATCTCAGAGTTGTTAAGTTTGAGCCCCACAGTGGTGTAGAGACGACTTAAAAATGAACTCTTAAAAAATAAAAAATATAGAGGTGGCTGGATGGCTCAGTTAAGTGTCCGACTCTTTGTTTCAACTCAGGTCATGATCTCAGGATCATGGGATTAAGCCCCTCATTGGGGTCCACACTCAGCTCAGAGTCGGCTTGATGTTTTCTCTCTCCCTCCCTCTGACCTTCCTCCACTCACACTCTCATAAAATAAATAAATAAAATCTTTAAAAAAAATCAGCTGTATGCAGAAATAGGTGTTTGCAAACAACCTTTCTTTGAATTAGTAAAGGAGACCCAACCAAGAATTGAAAAAACATTAACTTAAAAAAAAAACAAACTAGTCAATAGAAGATGTTCAATCAGTATAATATATATTAATAAATTCATTTAAGCTTACTAAAATTATTTAGAATCAACTGTGCTGTCTTAATCATTATTATCTTAGTAATAATTGCTTTTTTGAATTTAAAATGAATTTAAATTTAAAATTTGAATTTCAATTTGAATTTAAGAAGTGATGTTATGACTCTTTAAAACCCTGAATCACGTTCTCCTGCACTTGGTCAATTCCTGGCTCCCATTGAGATAATTCAAAAGACTAGGTTTCGGACTTCCAGTATAAGCTCAATCAAATAGATTCTGCCCCAGAAAGACCTAGTAAAAATGGGTTTTTCTCCCTGCTTTTAAACTAACAAAACTTTAGAGTAAACATGTATCCTAGGTCCCTTCTAATCAGCTCCCTTCATTTCCTTTTTTTGTGGTTTACTTTAATTACTTAAATGAAGTAGCTACTATGTGCCAACTTTTCTGCTGGGTCCTGAAAGCCCTGAAATGAGTAAGAGTAGATTTCTAATGTCAAGGGACAGAGTCTCCTACGGAAGTCAGGTATGAAAATGAAGGATCATGATAAAAAGGGGCTGAGCCACCTGGAAAATCTGAGCAGTGCTCTTTTTACTCCTGATCTCATTATTGAGTTCACACAGCAGCTCCAAGGCTGCTTTCATGTGTGCTCATCTCCACGTTTATTGAGTGCTTTTCTCTTGAAAAACCTAATACCTTTCATTCTTTTCTGGAACTATAGTTTATGAAAGGAGCCATGCTTTCCTGCACAAAAAAATTACAACCAATGATCAGTGCTAATTTTTCAGCCATGCTAGAGTATGTGCTACCATTGCTTCTGGTCCTGCTCGCCTCTGCAGGAGAGTCTCTGCCACCAGTGTGTTTCTGTTTTTCAGCCCTCAATGGATATCTCTTTGGAAACCTCCCTGAGCCTGATATGTGTGTTGGTGAATCAGTGTCCTGGCACTTATTTGGGATGGGGAATGAGATAGACATCCATTCCATCTATTTCTATGGAAACACCTTCATCAGCAGAGGGCATCGGACTGATGTCGTCAACCTGTTCCCAGCCACCTTCCTGACAACAGAAATGGTGGTTGAGAATCCTGGGAAGTGGATGATAACTTGCCAAGTCAGTGATCACCTACAAGGTAAAAAGGGCAAAGGCAAGCATGTAGATGTTTAGAGTGGGGCAATTATATCATGCTCTCAATGTTGCTCATTCAACATCTGCTTTTAGATTGATTCTTGTGCTATATTTAATTAAATATTGAATATAGAGGAAGATGTACGATGCTCAATTACTTGGCATCCTATCAACATATATTTATTGATCAGTTCCATATGAAAAAGGTGGGAGATGAATGAAAGAAATAGTAAGACCATCAAGGAGCCTATGGTCCAGTAGCTAGACATAGACATTTACAAATGAATAAAATGTGAGGCAGAAAGATAATTGCTCGTTGTTTGCTATAGTCACTTCTCTGGGACAATCCAAGGTACTTCCTGAGGAGTTGGCTCCTAAGCTGAGTCTTGAAATATGGGTAGGAATTGAACAGATGAAGAAAGGAAGAAAGACTTTCCAGGCAGAGGAAGTGCCAGGAACCAGGAAAAATACATGTACTATATAAGCAATTCTAAATAGAATAATAACATTTTAGCATTTGAGAGAAATTTATAGATAATCTGAACCAACCCCACATCCAATTCTTGAATTTCCTTTTGGATGTGTCTTTCAATTAATTGTAGCAGCCCATTTCCTCTCTGGGCTGCTCTATTAGAATGTTCTTCCTTGTATTGAGACAAGATCCAATGATAGTTGCAAAATCCCATAGGTACATGATAAACATTATTTTACTTAAATGCCTGTTGAATGATTTAGTCTTGTTCCTTTGGGACCACACAGACTGGGTCCCTACTTAGCTGGACCACAGGCTTATACCAGAAGAGTGATAAGAGAGAAGCCTGCAGTCAGAGCCCAGTGGAAGGAGATTTGAAAGGCAAGGCTAAGGAGTCAGGACTGGAAGTCCATAATGAGTTCTTCTGGATTCTTAGGCATACCAGTGACATAATAGTGCAGCAATCTAGGAAGATAAATATGATACCTGTGTGCAGAAAGGATTTGATGGAGAGATTCTGGCTGCTGGATGCTAGTTAAGAAGCATTGACATTAGAGTTATGACATAGAAAAGGTCTGGCTTAAGATGGTGAAAACAAAATACAAAAAAAAAGTGTTAGATACATAGACACAGAAGAAATAATGCATAATTAAATTTAAATACTGACTACATGTAGTCACCAGCAGGTACAGGGATGCAACTCTCCAGGGCAGCTTTGATAACACATTCTTGTTCCTACCAATCTTAAGCAGCTAATCTTAACATTAGTCAGATGGGTTATTCCAATTAAATTCAACTCAACAAATGTTGAGTTGATCAGAAATATGTACCAGATACTATCATGGGAAGACAAAGATGATCAAGTCCTATTCTTATTTTCCCCCAGTTTTATTGAGGTATAATTGACACATAGGAATTGCATATATTTAAGATGTGCAATTTGATGTTTTGATATATTCATACTATGAACTGATCACCACACTCAAGCTAATTAACATATCCATGACCTCACATAGTTAACTCTGTGTGTGTGTGTGCACGCGTGCACTCATACGTGCATGTGCGGTGGCACACATCCATGCTAGAAACACTTGAGATCTCAAGGAGTACAAAGTTTCAGTTATACAAGATGAACGAGTTCTGGAGACCTAACGTATAGCATGGTGACTATGGTCAAAACTGTAGTGTCCTTGAAATTTCCTAGGAGGGTAGATATTAAGTGTTCTTGCCACAAGATCCATATTCTTACAGGGTCTCATGCTCTTAAAACTGGGAAGAAACTAGTTTTAAAATCAAGGCATTTGCAGCTATTTGAAGCCTCAAATTGAAGTAAGATTGCTAAGCATAGCCAGTGGTTGCGGACATAAGCTGGTGTTTGTACATTACTAAAATATAATATTTCCTATATTGTCCATACACTCAGAAAAAATTATCATAAAAAATTAGAAAATACATTTAATTTTTAAATCAGCAATCCTGTTTTAGATTAATGGTGTCACATTTCGAGGAGTATCCTCCCTCTATTTTCTAGACCTTTATACATAAGTGCATGTTATTTATAACATGAAATTAGTCTATTAATACATTGCCCTTTATCTTACTTTTCCCACTTATTAATATATCAGTAATATATTTCCATGTCAGTCAATATAGAGCTACTTCATCATTGTTAATCCTCCCGGGGTCCTTTCAAAGGCAATTATGACTTACCTAACCAATATTCTACTGCCTAACACTTGTATCCCCTCCCTTTTTTTGATTATTATAAACCATACTAAAAAACCTCAGTTTGCAGATATACTACACTTTTGTCTGGTCTTTCTTGGGGAAAAATCTTAGATTTAGAATTCTTGGGTCAAAGAGTTTGATTTTTCTCTAAAGCTATGGACAGGCTTGCATTGCCAAATTTCCTTTTACTCTTCACCCTTAGTGTGTGAGCATTTCTCATTCATCTGCCAACACCGAGAATTATTAGTGTTTCTAATCTTTACCAATCTGATAAATGAACAACAGTATCGCTTGATTACTATTAAGGTTGAGCTCTTTTTTCATGTGTCTATAGGTTGACAAGTATTTAGATAGATTTTGTGAATAATGTATGTCCTTTGTCCATTTTCCATTTTCCTGTCTGGTTTCCTATGTGAGCATTTATACCCTGGCTTGTGGTTTTCTTCTGTTCTGCAGCTGGCATGTTGGGACAGTACAATGTTGGTAACTGCAAAGGTGATATTTCTCATCCCATGATGAAGGGTCAGCAGAGACACTACTTTATAGCAGCTGAAAAAGTTCTTTGGGATTATGCTCCTCAAGGCTATAACAAATTCAGTGGTCTTCCCCTTAATGCCTCTGGCAGGTAAGCAGTCTTTGCTGGTGTTTCTAAGACTCTCCTAGGAAAAGCATCTGTTAGACTTTTTCCTCTGACCTCACTTGAATTCCCAGCCCTTCTCCTATGAGGACACACTAGATGGCATGACACCACCACTAAGGGGTGATAATGGACATATTGCTGAGAATTAGCAGAGTATTTATAGTTTCATGATTGGCTGGCTAAATCAAAGCACTAGATTCATTCATTCACCAAACATTTTCTTTAGCACATACTATGTGCAAACTGCAGTTCTAAGTGCCATGAGTAGTACTAAGCTGACAGAGAATAGGATAAGGCCTTTGCACATGTAAAAGAGACACTTCTAAAGAGAGAATAAGACAGGGCTCTCTTTCAATGGAAGTAAACTGGCCAAGGAAAGTTTCCATTTTGGTTCAAGGACAGCCTGATAAGTTTGCCCTGTCTATGCAGAAGGTCCTTTCCTACCTATCCAGCAAAATGTTATTTTTCTTCAAAATCTAATTCTAATGTCACGCTTAAGTGAAGCCTCCCCTAACTCCTGAGTCATTGTTAATCATTTTGTCTCCCATAGCATGTAGTATTTTTCAAACTGAATCTAACAATTCATTAAGTGTATATGGACTCTTATGACTTGTTATTATAGAATACTGTGCAATTATGCCTATGAACGCATTTTAAAATGTACAGTATGTGGGGCACTTTGGTGGCTCAGTTGGTTAAGCATCTGCCTTCAGTTCAGATCATGATCTTGAGGTCCTGGGATTGAGCTCCACGTTGGGCTCCCTGCTAAATGGGGAGTCTGCTTCCCCCTCTCCCTCTGTTCCTCTCCCCTTCTCATACTGTCTCCCTCATAAATAAATAAAAAATCTTTTAAAAGATAAAGAAAATGTACAGTATAATACCAAGAATGATTGTTATTACCCTATGATCCCTTTTATAATCAAGATAATGTTTTAAAAATTCTCTTTGTGATGGAGAAGACACCTTCCATTTCTTTCATCATTAGTTCATTCATTCTTTCATTCATTCATTTTTTCCCACCAAACCAATGCCTTTGAACCCAGCCTAAAGGATTTGCGTGAACCTTATTTGAACCTGCTTGATATTGACAGTCCCTATTGACCAGTATTTTTCCATAAACAGAATAATGAGAATTGGCATTGGGAATTTTGTCTTAGAAGCCTTCCAGATTCTGAAGCATCTTATGAAATATGGAATATTAAACTATCTTTAGCTGATACTTAATGTGATATATGAAAATACAACACTAAAAGTGACATGAGGGTTACAGGAAGGTCTAAACCAGCATTCCCACCCTCAAGTCAGAAAGAATCGGCATGCCCAGAAAAGAACTAACTTTGCAAGTTACAAATAAGATTAAAATGAGTTGTCCAGACAAGTGGGTTCTCTGGGCGTTCAGAGAATGCTAAGACAGCCAGAGAACACTTCACAGAGAAATGAAACTTAGAGTCCTGAAGAATAGTGGAATTTATAGAAGTGAATAGTAAGGAGGGAGTGAGATCAAAATGATTGGAGTGGGGGATTTGCACAGGGGAGTGGATGTTTGCATAGAGCTATAGGGAGAGGATTGGGTAAACTGGGTATCAACCACAGAGATCCCATAATCCTTTTGAACTTTATCTGATTGGCAGTTTTAATTGAGTAAAGATGTTGGAGCAGGTAACTAGCTGTGGAAATTACCATCTTGATTAATGTTGTAGTAATGCATATGCTAAGGGAGAACCTGGACCAATCCAGGTGAGAGGGAGGGCACAGAGTGTGCAGCTGGAGGCTCCGTAAAATGTTGCAAACACAGGGTGATGAGGGCAGGTATGGCAATAGTGGCAGTGGGGAGAAAGGCAAGGAAACGGGGCAAAAGAGGCAAAAATTGTACAGAGAAGGAAGGCTGAACAAGATAAGGAGATGAGGAGAGAAAGAAGACAAAGTCAGCCTGTGAGACTGCAGGACTGGTGGCACCACGGGCAGAAATAAGGTTTCTAGAGATAATGCTAGTCAGAATTTATATCACTGTAGTTCACAACTTTGGACTCTGGTATTTCATGTATATGGTTTATACAATAACTCTCCATTGACTAAACTATTTGGCTAACTAGACACTCCATTCCTTAATCATGCCAGATATCAAAGAGCTTACTGTATGCTGAGACTATTCATATTGACATTGACATTAGCAAGAGATAGAGGGATACTTATTCTGCAAAGAAACCAATTAGCTCTTTACTTTCCAGTTAGTTCTTTCCAGAACACCATTCTGGAACTCCAGGGCTGGTAAGTAAAGAGTTCACTTGTGCTTTCTTTGGTTGCTGGACCTCTGGGGAAGACAAGTATGGTGGCTAAGAAAGGAATGAGCTTGACCATCATCCAAGGTCTTTCAAGGCTGCCTGACTATTCCTGGAAACTTGGTTGAAGACTGGGCCATCTTTCTTGGGGAGATGGGTGGGTGAATGAGCTAAAGATAATACAAGGAAGCTCCATAATTAAGGCATCTGGTGGATATGTAGAGATGTGCTCTCAGTCAGGTTCCTATTCTTTACACAGTGACTCCGAGCTCTACTTCACACAAGGGGACAACAGAATTGGAGGAAAATATTGGAAGGCTCAGTATATGGAGTATGTTGATGCAACTTTTACTCGAAGAAAGAGACTCTCTGAGGCAGAAGCCCATCTTGGAATTCTTGGTAGAATAAAACCATCTGTCATGTTTTGAATGGGGGGAGATGCTTTAGTGGGACATATATGTACATGGAATGACTCCTCTCCTCCTGCCTATATTCACTTCCCTCTGCCCCTTTTCATCCTCTTCTCCCTCCTCCTCTTGATATTTTTCAGGCCCCGTCATCAGGGCAGAGGTGGGTGATACTCTGTTAGTGACCTTTGCCAACAAAGCCGACAAAGTCTACAGTATTTTGCCCCATGGCGTGATCTATGACAAGGCATCTGATGCAGCCCCAAACATAGATGGTGAGTCTCAGCCTAGTCTCTGGGAGGAAAGAGGATGGGGGAACAGAAGACTTGGAATCAGATAGATTTGATTCAAATGCTGGCCCCTTTTACTACCAGCCCTGGGAACTTATGTGAGCTTGTGCCTTACTCTTCTCCCTACTAATGCAGATAGTGACACTCACCTCACAGGGCTTCAGAAGGAGCTGGAGAGAATTTAGGGCAGGGTTTGGTCCACAGTAGGCACTTAGGAAATGTTCATTCCAAAAAAAAAAAAAAAAAAAAGGAAATGTTAATTCCTTTCCTTTTCCCTCAATAATGTGATAAATGTCAAAGTGAGCTACTTTCACGGTTACCTCCACTTCCCTAAGTCGGAGAGTTTTTCAGCCACAGGTTGCAAGGGATTCTGTGGGTGGAGGCTGAGAATAAAATCTGATTTGGTTAACATCAAAATCCTACACATAGTCTTTGCTTTGTCTCTGTGGACAAATATTTATTTATAATCAGTCTTGTGCACTTACCATCATATATGGCCTCTCTCTATCACAGAGTGGGTAGCACAGACTCTGTACATGTAAGAAAGGAAGCTGCACCCAGTGGCTGCAGGAACTGTCCTTCCCCTCATGATACTGCTCTTTGGAACCTCTTAGTCTCCTTGGAAGTCTTTCCTATCACTGCAACAGACATGAGTGTCTGGGATACTTCATGCCCAAGGATGCAGCTAGGCCCAGTCCAGAGCAGGCTTTGAGATGATGGTAAGGCAACAGAGTAGGAAAGAATGGAGGGAGAACTCCCCCACCCGCACCCCCCGCCACCAGACCCATCATCATCCCTCCTCCTGCAGCAACATCTCTTTCACCTGTACTTTCTCCTTGGTCAAAATGCTCACAATGACTTTGTGTGTGTGTGTGTGTGTGTGTGTGTGTGTGTGTGCAGGAAGACCACCAGTGACAGCCCAAATGTCTATATTTTCTATTGTTTAACTTAGCAAATTTACTGGGCACCTTTTTGCAAAGCTCTGGACAAGGAGTCAAGAGTTTCTGGTCTCAGTCTGGCTGGAGACCCTCAACGAGTTCATCTGGCAATATAATGTGCAGGTCCAGTGCCAAGTCTTTAGAATCAGACAGCCCTGAGTTTGAATCCCAGATCTGCCACTTACCACCTTTATCACCTTGTGTCTTCACTTACCTCCTCTATCTTATGGTTATTTGGGTTATTTCCTGGTTCAACTAGATTTCAAACTCTTTAAAGATAGGCTCGTGCTTAACTTTTTGGGGTATCCTCCTCAGTGCTGATATAATGTATTCCACATCTGAAGGCACTCAATGATACTTGACTGATTTACATTTAATTGTGAGAAAGGTAATTATCACTCTTTATATTTGCTAAGCCCAGTATTCGAGTAGGAAATAGTATTTATGGAGACACTAACTGTAATCTCTGAAGAAGATAATTCTTTGATATAAGCTTCTATCTCATGAAACAGCCGACTGTGGCAGTGACCTCCCTGGTAGGGTACCTAAGTGGAAACAATTGTCCTTCTACAAAATACATCATCAGAGAGAGACCCTAGTGCTGGAAGACCCAGTCTGACAAATTTGATGTTCTTGGTCTTGCGTTGAGAGTAATTGTTATTTTTTTTATCTGCTCAGGATTTCTGAAGCCAGGGGCGCATGTTAAGCCAGGTGAAACTTTCACATACAAGTGGACGGTGCCTGAGAGTGTAAGCCCGACAGCTGGTGATCCCCCCTGTCTGACCTATCTTTACTTCTCAGCGGTTGAACCAATCCAGGACACCAGCTCTGGCCTTGTGGGGCCTTTACTAGTCTGTAAAAAGGGCGCACTCAATGCTGATGGGACACAGGTAGGCCGTCAGAGGTCACTAAATTCTCCTCAGGGTTGTATGTGGGTAAGAGCAGTAATATGGCAAGGAATCAGGAAGTAATAAAGTGTCAGGTATGAAAAGTGGTTTTTCCTCCTTCCTCTTAAAATTGACTTAAAATACATAAAGAGCATTTTATTCTACCTTTTTTTTAAATAAATTTAAGATCTGAACTTAAATTTAACGTGATTTTAATGTAACTTTAAGATCCGAAAGTTACAGATGCCTCCCCTCCCCTCCGAAACCCAGCATTTCTGCTTGTTGAGGTTGGAATTTGGTGGGTGCTTGTCCCTGTGCATTGCTTTGATTCTAGAAATCTTCAGAGATCTACATGGACTATGAATTGGGACCCTTTCTTCTTGGACAAGTTTTCTCAAATTGGCCACATGTTAGAATCATGTAAGGGACCTTTTAAACATCTTCCATTCTGGTGCTCCAGACCGATTAAATCAGAACCTCCATGCGTTTTCCAGTGGTTGAGAACCACTGTAACTTACCACTGCAAACTGCAAGTGAATCGCCGCGGACACACAAGAAAGCATACAGATAAATTCCTGCAAGTCCCGACTTGGAGGCTTTGCTGGTTGCACTGACTCATGTGGCAGAGCACACCATTTCAAGCTATGTCTATATGATATTAAATATATTGATGAAAATAGGAAGATTGAATCATGTTAACCATTTTGATTTATTTCACCAGTCAGAAATAGTAAGACTATTTATTTACATGGTATATTTTATAATGTTTGGCATTGTAAGTACCCACTTCTGGGCTCCAGGGAATTTCTAGGTAGAGGACACAAAGTGTCGTGATCCACTATAGATTTTCATTCCCCAGCATGAGGGTCCAATCTGAGAAATGTCTATTAGAGGTTCAGTATGTCCCTGGCCCTCCAAATGGCTCCTCAATAATGCACGTGTACTAAGATTGAACAGTTACACTGTACCCTCAACCACCATATAAAGCAAAATAGAATGAACTATCCCTATTTTAAAAAAAATTTTTTTTTCTATCCCTATTTTAAAATTAAAGAAATTGGGCAGCTCTGGTGGCTCAGCGGTTTAATGCTGCCTTCCACCCAGGGCATGATCCTGGGGACCTGGGATTGACTCCCTCATCGGGCTCCCTGCGTGGAGCCTGCTTCTCCCTCTGCCTGTGTCTCTGCTTCTCTCTCTCTCTGTCTCTCATGAATAAATAAATAAAATATTAAAAAAAAAAAAACTAAAGAAACTAATGCCCAGAGACATTGAATGAGATCCCAAGTAGTAATTAGTGGAACTCAGCAGTAACAGGACTTTGAGCTTCCAACTTTGTTTGTTTTTCTAATATACTACCCTGCTTCCTAGAGCTAAATAAATACCTGAGCCCAGGAAATTGAATGCCAGAAAACTTCTGAAAGGTACTTCTGATTTTTCCCCGATTGTATCCATTTAATGGTAACTTGGACACTTGCTAGAAGCACCTTATAGTATGGGAAAGTTGTTGCCTGAACCGAACACCACTCATGGTCAGTCCATTTACATGAAGTTCATGAAAAAATTAATAGTAACCTGAAATACCCCACATTTGGGATTTCATTGAGAGAGAAATCCATTTGGCCAAAGTTATTTTCTTTTTTTCCTGTTATTTTTTAGAATTTAAGTTCAATTTGCCAACATATAGTATAACATCCAGTGTTCATCACGTTGTATGTCCTCCTTAATGCCCATCACCCAATTACCCCATCCTCCTACCCACCTCTCCTTCAGCAACCCTCAGTTTGTTTCCCAGAGTTAAGAGTTTCTCATGGTTTGTCTTCCTCTCTGATTTTTCCCCATTCCATTTCCCCTGCTTCCCTTATTTTCAATGCAAAAAAATACTAATGAAACATAAACTAAGACAGGCCCTCTATAGGTCAAAGCTTAGGTCTCTCCTCAGCAGTTAGAGAACACCAAAGAGGTATTTGCCTCTCTTTCCAAAAAATTCTCCCAGGGGTGAATGGATGTCATAGAATCTAACCAGGTACTTAATAGGGCCCTTTGCTAAAAGTCATGCCTTCTCCACTGGCCACTTAATCAGAATTCCCTTCACCCAGATTCCCCAAAAATAAACATTTTGCCTCATTTGCTTTATTAGCTTTCTCTTTATTTTTCTGTTGTTTTCTTTTTCCTGACCTGTTTGAGGTAGGTTATAGATCTAATGTCTCTTTGGTGTGTTTCCCAAAAGCAAGGTCACTCTCTGACATAAACACAACATAATTATCCAGGTCAGGAAATTAGTCTTGATACTGTACTATTTTCAAATTCAAGCACCTTGAAAATTTTGCTGTCTTTCCAATATCCTTCATAACAAAAGGAATATATGTTTTGCCTGGTCCAAGCTCTGATCTAGATCATGCATCATCCCCTCTTCGTGCCCCTATTTCTCCTGTGATCTCGTTCATCACAGGAAAGCAATTGTGACTGTTCTAAAATGCAAATAAGATGAAGTAATATCCACGTTAAACATCCTCCAGTGGCTTCCTATCACACTTGGAATAAAAATCTACATTTCTTAGCCTAGACCTATATGCCCAGCCTCTGACTCCAACTTTGATAGAACTCCCACACTCGTACCTACTTCTCCATCCTTATAAGCCTTGCTGTTTCTTGAACAGGCCAACCTTATCCTTGTCTTAGGGCCTCTTTACTAGGCTCCCTCTGCTTGGAATGCCTTCCCCTGATCTTTGCATGGCTGACTCTTCCTGTCACCTCCTTAGAAAAGCCTTTCCTGATCACCAAGCTAAAGTCATACTCTATTACATCACCTGATTTTAATATCATTTACTACTGTAGGACATTTTCTTTGTTTATTTTTATATGTCTGGTATGTTTCTTTTAACAAGAATATAAGTAACATGGAGCAGGAAAGTTGTCTGTCTTATCTTCATTTCCCAGAACAATGCCTGGTACACACTCAACTGATATTTATGGTTGAATAAATGAAATACAGGATAAGCACTTCTATCTTCAAAATCATATTAAGAAGTTTAGGTAGCAGAAAATGTCACATTACACAACTCAAACATTAAATGTGTGGCCTGCAAGTAGACACTAAAAATTCCAGGACAACCTTATTTGCAAAATTCATTTCCCATATCCACATTTAAACACTCAGAGTTGTGAGATGGATCATGGTTCAGACCTCCCAGTTTCCTTGCTGCTATGGGAGCCTAAAACATACTATTATATGTAAGTGCTCTTCACAAAAGAGCTTTGTGCTGTGGATACTAACCCTCACTAAGATGCATCCTATGCACAAGTGGCCAGGTGGATTAATCCAAGTTCTCCAGAGAAAGAGACCCATGAGGATGTACATATAAACACAAACAGACTTATTATAAGGAGTTGGCTTACATGGTTATGAAGGCTGACAAATTTCAGGATCTGCAGAGAGTTGGCAAGCAAGAGACCCAGGAGACAGAAAAGTCCAGCAGGCTCAGGATCCAAGAAGAGCCTATGTTTGAGTTTGAATATGAAGGCAGAAAAAAGTCAGTGTCCCATTTCAAAGGCAGGAGTAAATCCCTTTTACCTGTGGAAGGATCAGACTTTTTGTTCCATTGAGACCTTCAACAGATTGGATGTGGCCCACCCACACTGGGGAGAGCAATCTGCTTTATCCATCTATCAACTCCAAATGTTAATCTCATCCAAACACATCTTCATAGAAACACCCAGCACAATGTTTGACCTATTATTTGGGCACTGGAGCCCAGTCAAGTTGACACATAAAATTAACCATCACACAGGGTCCCATCACCTACTTTCCAACCTTTTCCTGGGTTAATTTCCCACCCACATTGACTCAGTTACCTTCCAAGTGAGGTTCTTCAACTCAACACCTTTTAGCAGTTCCTTCTTGTCTTATGGACAGTTGCAATCATAGCTAATAATCACAATTAACATTGAGCACTTTGGATTTTCCAGATGCTGTGTTGAGTGCTTTACCTATATTATCTAATTTAACCTTCACCAAGAAATAGGAAGTGATAAGTACTCTTACTCTCCTTTTTGCAAAGGAGGGAATTAGGGCTTAGACAGAGTAAATCGCTTGCCCCAGTTTCCACAGTGAATTAAGCAGAATGACATTAGAACCCATAGCCCATAATCTTTTAAAATATATTTGACCTTTTATTACTCCCCCAGTTTTTATATTTTACTTTTAGGCCCTCATTGTTTCTTTTCATAGCCCATGATCTTAAACTACTGCCTTCTAAAACACCACATGATAAATCAGTAAGTGTATATAAGGAATGGTATGAGAATAGAGCAAAGAGTACCCACATCTTGAATGATACATCAGGAAAGCATCACAGAGGCAGGACAGCTAAACTGACCTTTGAGGGTGGTGGTGTTCAAGTTGAATGCATGAAGGATGGAGGCCTGTAGAACATAGCAAGTTTAGATTGCTGCAAGGAGCTTGGCCTCACTTCTGTCAAAGTGCCAGGAGGGAAGGGCCAAGAGATCAGGCTGGGCAGGTAGGCAAGGACTAGATCACTCTGAGTTTAGATTGGACTTTCCAGTTTCAGAGAAAGAGAGATATGATCAGTGGCATTGCTGGGGGTCCCTCCGGAGCAGGCAGTAGGGTAAAGGGTGGGTTGGAGGGGAGCACATTAGAAACAGGAAGATGGCTGAGGGACAGAAAATACAGTCACTTCTCTGGTTCAGCTTTAAAGAAAACCATATTTCAGCAACGCAAGATACGGTGTGGTCAGACGTGCTCAAATAAATAGATTAGGAATACATACAGTGAGAAGTAATCCATGGTCCCCTCAATTTCAACTTATGTTAATACAATCTAGCAAAGCCCCATGGGTTATATGAACCCATTACTTCACTCAAAAACATGTAGAGCACCTGCTTTTCCAGGCATTTTTTTCAAACTGGGGACGCAGAGAGGAACCCTACATGTCCCTACACTCACAAAGCTACAATGCAGTGGGACAATAAAAAAAATAAGTTCATAAATAAAATATAATTTCCCATGGAGACTAGTGCTATGAAGAGTACAGTGGGGGGTGAGTGAGTAAGTTTGCAGGCAAGGTGGAAGCCAGACGACCGTTTTAGACAGGGTGGTCAGGGAAGGGCCCTCGAAGGAGGTGACATTTGTGCAAAGAACTGAATGGAGTAAGGGAGTGAGCCAGGCAAGACCTGGGAGGAACTTTTGGCAATGGGAATGGCACATGAAAAGTCCTTGAGGCAGGAGTGAAGCTGAGTGATCATAGAAAAGCAAAGGACCAGGGTAGCTGGAGTGAGCAAGGGATGAGGACAAGGAGATGAACCTGGAGAGAGAGGCCAGGGCATGGAAGCCCTGGTAAGCAGACTAAGAGAGTGATGACTAGGTTGAAAACAGGAGTCCCACAGTGTAGGAAAGCTTCTGAGCAAGGACTTATCACCTCTGAGCAAGTCTCATGGGGAGGAAGAAGGATATAATGAGAAAGATGAAATTATATAGGGCATAAAATGAATTTATCAGAATCATGCTCAACATCCTGATTGATAAAATGACCCAGTAAATCCATAGCTGATGTTGGTCCTCAGTTACTTCGGGTTAACTCTGAAAGTGAAGTAGAAATAAGAATTCCTCCAAGGTGTACTTTTTAATACATTCATTTCTTTCTTACATTACATTAATACATTCATTTCTTTCTTCCCTGTAGAAAGGAATAGATAAGGAATTTTACCTACTGTTCACAGTCTTTGATGAGAATCTGAGCAGGTACCTTGACGAAAACATTCAGAGGTTTACATGGCGCCCCTTCAGTGTTGACAAAGAAGACAAGGATTTTGTGAAGTCCAACCGAATGCATGGTATGAAAAATGACTTTCTTTTCTGTAAGGGAAAGGTGTAATTGCATTTGAAGTGGAAATGATATCTTAATTTTGTTTTCTTGGATATTGTTCTTGGTCACGAGTAAATCTTTTCATGACGTCATCTCAGAAGGGATGGTGAAACCTCCCTATCTCCCAAGGATGTTGTGAAATTTAATTAACACTTCTGAAATACTTCATTAGCTTGAGATGAAGCAACACAAAATATGAACTTGCAAAGATCACAGTACATTATAAAAGTAGAAAATTACTGACAGAATGCCCTCCCTTGGGTTTGTAATCACATCATTAAGTCTGATAATCCAGTGATCATTAGAGATAAACATTAAACAGCAAAGCATCTCTTATCAAGTTACATGAAGGAATGTCTAAAGTGCTAATTTTTAAAACGCTACCCATTCCTATCCCAGATCTTATTTAGAAGGAATTATTTAATTCCCCTTCTCTGTATCTCTTATATCTGTTGTAACAGTGGCAAACCACCTCATAATTGGTGTGACTAACACAGGATTCTCCTTGGTCTTGGGCACATTACCCAAAGTGACAGAATAATTAGCGAGAGTTCAAACTCAAACAATTTTAAGAGTGCTGTCAACAAAGGGGCTAAACCAAGCACTCTAAGATAACAGGAGCCAAATTGCTTGCTTTAGAACCAAGGATAACAACTATTTATTGCCTTTGAGACATTACATGGAAATAACAAAATAGTCCCTACTCTCCCTTCCCCACAAGGAAGTCCAAAAAACTCCAAAGTTCCAAGTGACCCACAGCAGCCAGCTCACAGATCCCTATAGTCCTAAGTGTTCTATGCCAATAATCTCCTTTTGGACCAATGAAGAGCACAGAGTAACTCATTTTCAATACCATCTTCTACAAAATTGTTGTTATAACTGAATAATGAAATTTGTTTCTAACCTTCCTAGTAGCCAAAAAAAAAAAAAAAAAAAAAAAGGAGAGGTGGGGGAGGAAATAAAGTAGAAATGAGAAAAAACATAGTAATTTCTTCATGGGAAACTCAATTGCAAAAGAAATTTATTGTAAGAGTGGCCTGTAAAGAGAAAGCATTAAACCCTAATGGATCTCATCACATCCATCCCCACCCTGGTTTGACAATGTGAAATACACTCTCATATTTTGGACAAGCAGAGTATGCCACCTTTAAAACAAAATGCGGGGAAAGAAATGTATTTTAATTTAAATTTTACATTAATTATAAATTAAATGCTATCTCTAGGCTTGCTTGACTGGAGTAAAAGGAAGAATGATGGCAACAGTACCAAAGAGAAAGTGCCTTACACAGTAGACAGTGCTTTACATTACTTTAGAGATAAACATTAGTCTATATTCAAAGGTATTTGTTGATCTCTTTCTCTAGGGGGTATCCCCAACGGATCCCCAACGGCTTGTGAGCTGCCTTTGGGGATATTTTATGACAAAAAAGAGGCCTACCTACAGTAGTTCTTGGCCTTGTCAACAAATATGGACTGTGTACACAAGAAGGCAGAACAGTGTAACTTCTTTACCTTATCATGGGCTTTGGCTACCTTTACCTGACACTATAACCAGCAATGACATCATTCTTTCTATAAATTTTTAGAGTACTGTTAAAAAGCAAAACAAAACAGAAAACAAAAGTATTTGTTGAGTTCATGAATGGATGGTCCAGAAAGAGAGGATTTGAACTAGAGTTCCAAAGCAAGAGAAGATTCTCTACCAGTCAGTCAAGGACTAAATTATTAGCACCCCAATTTACAAAATCTCTCTAAAATTCAATGGACAAGATTTATATAATTTGCAAAAAAAGATAATTTATATAATTATCAAAGAGTTTTTTCAGAAGATACCATGTTCTTCTCAGAAGCCTCTAGGCTTCTTAGACTTTCTACTGAAAGTCCCAGATATTTGAGTAAAATTGCCCAGTACTACTGGTTCTGCAGACACAGAAATAAAAAGTAATTTTATCTGATAATGGGATCATAAAAGAAGATCATTCATATGTATGATAGTTGTTCTTTTTAACTATGGGCACTAGTAAGGAGTAGGGTGTGGATAGAATTTTTATCTCTCCAAGGGACATCAAGCATGAGACATAATTATGTATAGTCCCCCCTCAAACAGTGCTATTCAGTTAATATATTTATCCCTCATAGAGTGAGAATGTGGTTTCTAAATTCTTTTCAAGGCACTGTTCCAGGTAGTCACTATCAGTGGATTGAAGTTGATATAAAAGAGGAAACCAACTTTCGTTTCTGGAGATACAGGTCTTCATTATTAAGTCATCATTATTCAAAGTCCCTTCAGTTATTTTATCGAGGTAGGGAAATAAAAGTTATCAAAAGACAAAATTATTTCCTCAAAGACTAACCTCTCATAGACTTAGCACCCCTCTCCCCTGCAAAAAATCCCTCTCCACTGACCAGATGTGCAAATACAATGTCAATCAATTGCAAATCATTACAGGCATGAAATCAGTAAAGGGATATCTGGCAACTTCTGGAATCAAATGCAAATCCCTTGGCAGATGAAGATCTAACAAAATTAAATGATTTAACAATCTGAGGGAGAGACACGGGAGATAATAGGATAATAACCTCAAAAAATGGTTTTCAAATCAAGAATTCTGGAGCAGGCTTTGGGAAAATGAATGAAGTTCATAAATATTTTTACAAGGATGATGCTTTAAAAAATCTGCAAAACTAAAATGTGAATTGCAGGATATCATATTACACTATCAAACAATTTTGTCAGAAAAAATTATGCCAGAAAACAACCTGATTTATTCCTTATTGATTCTTAGAACTTGTGCCCTTGCATATACATTGTTAAGTATAACATCACAATTTTAGTGTGTTTTCATTATTCATTGTTCAATTTAGTCTCCAGTTTGGATTGGTTCACTGTGTGACTTTTCTCCATTACTATTTACTCTCTTGTAGTTAGAAGCTTCTGTAAACAGTTTGAACTTGAACACTTGAACAGCCTGCCCCCTTCCCACACACACACTGATAATCCTCAACGAAAATGGTGCGTCTTCAGTACCTACGAGATCATAGTGGGCTCTATCTTTTTCCTTTCCTTAGCGATCAATGGCTATATGTATGGCAACCAGCCAGGCCTAAGCATGTGCAAAAAAGATAGAGTTTCCTGGCATATGATTGGAATGGGCACCGACACTGATATGCATGGAGTTTATTTTCAAGGGAACACCATCCACCTACGAGGGACTCATCGCGACACCCTAGCCCTGTTTCCGCATACCTCCACAACGGTGTTCATGCAGCCGGACCACGCAGGTAAACTTGGCAGGACCATCTCAGGTGACCAAACTCCTATCTTCAGGCATATACTCTAGAAGAAATTGGTTGAATTTGAGCATTCCAAGGCCTATAGCAGGACAAATAGCCTTGGTTCCAATCAGACAATCCCAGCTATTTTATTCCAGACACACAATATAAAGAATAGAGAAGTATCTAAAATGGCACAAAGGAGAAATGGAAGTTCCCTAAATGACCTTCTCACACAAATCTTAGGAGAGTGCTCTTAATTCATTCCCAGGAATGATTCAGCCCCAAGGAAGAGGATATTTCTTATTCCCTTTAAGCACCAACTTTTGCACCACACACGGACAGCCCATAGATGCTTTCTGGTTATGGACATGACCTAGTTTCCCTTCCCTAGAGACTGATAGTAGCCTTTTGATAAGTTGTTTGGAGACTTCTCCATTTTCATTTTGTTGGGCACCTCTGGTTTCCCTAGAGGGTAAACTGTATTAAGCTGCATTGGGTCTGAAGTCCAGGGAGGACTCATTGAAGTGCCAGTACTCATTCCTTCTCTTAGAGATTTCCAAGCTAATTAGATAATTGGGAAATTTTTATAAAACATATGAAGCAATATGTGGCAGCATATGCTACCTGCCGCATGAAAAATAAGGATTGCAGATGTTATGGGCATTCAAAATATTTCTCCAACCCAACTTTTTTTTATTAGTCTTAAAAAGAAACTGTTATGGGCCATGTGGGTGACTCAGTTAAGCATCCAACTGTTGATTTTGGCTCAGGTCATGATCTCAGGGTTGTGAGATCCAGCCCTTTTCTTGAAAGGGAGTCAGCTTGAGATTCTCTCTCTCCCTCTCCCTCTGCCTCTCCCCTCACGTGCTCTCACTTGCTCTCTCTTTCCCGCTCTCAAATAAATAAATCTTTAAAAAAAAGAAACCAATATTCTACCCAAGAGGAGTACTTACTTGCTGATTCTGTATCCTTTATGAATTGATGTTTAATTCTCCACTTCACACTAGAAATGCAGTTTTGATGCCTCTCAGTGTCATCAGTTAAAAACTTAAGGCTTGGGCTTCAAACTGTGGAAGGAGCCTTGGTGTCTGTTGAAAGATGAATGGATAAAGACCAAAGAATGGTCTATGTATACAATGGAATATTACTCAGCCATTAGAAACGACAAATACCCACCACTTGCTTCAATGTGGATGGAACTGGAGGGTACTATGCTGAGTGAAATAAGTCAATCGGAAAAGGACAAGCATTATACGGTCTCATTCATTTGGGGAATATAAAAAATAGTGAAAGGGAATAAAGGGGAAAGGAGAAAAATGAGTGGGAAATACCAGAAAGGGAGACAGAACATGAAAGACTCCTAACTCTGGGAAACGAACTAGGGGTGGTGGAAGGGGAGGTGGGGGGGGGGGTGACTGGGTGATGGGCACTGAGGTGGGCACTTGACGGGATGAGCACTGGGTGTTATTCTATATGTTGGCAAATTGAACACCAATAAAAAATAAATTTATAAAAAAAATTTTAAAAATAAGGCTTGGGCTTCAAAACTTTTGTCCAAGAACTGCCTGAAACTAGGAGCTCCATTAACTCCTGCCTTATAGACTCTGAGTATTTAACCTTTCTACATTAGTATAATTGGTCAATTATGAATCACCCTAATCAAGGTATGCCTTAAGCACAATGATTTTTTTTTTTAATATGTTCTTCAAGACCAAAGATGGGAGAGAAGGGAAATAGCCAGTTTTAATCCATAGAAACAGGCATTCAGAGCTACAGTTGGCTGGAATAATTTTAGGAACATGGGTTAACTATTCCAGCACTTTGTGTATTACATATGTACCCTACAAGCTTCTAAGCTGCTTATGACAATGTTTACCAGTTTACATTTGGTGTTGAGTATAAATCTGTGACTGCTTAATAGCTTGGTCATTTTACCAATTCCTGTCCCATATCTATAGGCCAAAAAAAGTTCCCCAAATGTGAGTAGATCCTAGGCTTCAACTCAAATATTTTTCTTTGTTTTTGTTTTTTAACCACTTTATTAAATAGATAATTAATATATATTTGTCTTGAACATCTTTTCAGGTGTCTGTTGGCCATCTATACGTCTTCTTTGGAGAAATGTCTGTTTATATTTTCTGCCCATTCTTTAATTGGATTATTTATTTTTAGGGTATTGAGTTGTATCATTTCTTTATATATTGGATATGTCATTTGAAAATATCTTCTCCCAGGACAAACATTATATGGTTTCATTCATGGGGGGGGGGGGGTATAAAAAATAGTGAATGCGATTAAAGGGGAAAGGAGAAAAAATGAGTGGGAAATACCAGAGAAGGTGACAGAACATGAAAGACTCCTAACTCTGGGAAATGAACAAGGGGTGGTGGAAAGAGAGATGGGTGGGTGGGGGATGGGCTGACTGGGTGCCGGACACTGAAGGGGGCACTGGACAGGATGAGCACTGGGTGTTATGTCGCATGTTGGCAAATTGAACTCCAATAAAAAAATATACCAAAAAAAAAAAAAGAAAATGTCTTCTCCCATTCAGTAGGTTTAGTATTATTGTTTTAGTTTTATTGTTTCTTTCACTGTGCAGAAACTTCATTTTGATGTAGTCTTGGTAGTTTGTTTTTGCTTTTATTTCCCTTGCCTCAGGAGACATATCTAGAAAAATGTTGCAATGGCTAATGTCAGAGATATGAACTGCCTGTGCTCTCTTCAAGAATTTTTATGGGTTTAGATCCTACATTTAGGTCTTTAATCCATTTTGAGTTTATTTTTGTGTATGGTATAAGAAAGTGGTCCAGTTTCATTCTTTTGTGTGTTGCTGTCCAATTTTCATAACACTATTTGTTGAAGAGACTGTCTCTTTCCCATTGCATAATCATTTCTCCTTTGTTGAAAATTGACTGACCATATAATTGTGGGTTTATTTCTGGGTTTTATGTTCTATTCCATTGATTGATGTGTCTATTTTTATGCCAGTACTATACTGTTTTAGTTACTACTGCTTTGTAATATAACTTGAAATCTAGGATTGAGATGCCTTCAATTTTTTCTTTTCAAGATTGCTTTGGCTATTTGAGGTCTTTTGTGGTTTCATATAAATTTTAGGATTGTTTGTGCTAGTTCTGTGAAAAATGCTGTTGGTCTTTTGATACAGGTTGCATTAAATCTAGATTGCTTAGAGTGATATAGACCTTTTAACGATATTTGTTGTTCCAGCTTATGAGCATGGAATGTCTTTCCATTTCTTTGTATCATCTTGAATTTCTTTTATCAGTGTTTGATAGTTTTCAGAGTACAGGTATTTCACCTCTTTGGTTAAGTTTATTCCTAGATAATTTATTGTTTTTGGTGCATCTGTAAATGGGATTGTTTTCTTAATTTCCCTTTCTTCTGCTTCATTATTAGTGTATAGGAATGCAACAGATTTCTGTACATTGATTTTGCATCTTGAGACTTTACTGAATTCATTTATCAGTTCAAATAGTTTTTTGGTAGAATCTTAGGGTTTGCAAACCAAAACTACAATGAGATGTCACCTCACATCTATCAGAATGGCTAAAATAAAAAACATAAGAAACAAAAAGATTTGGCAAAGGTATGGAGAAAAAGGAACCTTAATGCACTGTTGGTGGGAATGCAAATTGGTGCAACCACTCTGGAAAACAGTATGGAGTTTCCTCAAAAAATTAAAAATAGAACTACCCTAAGATCCAGGAATTACACTACTGAGAATTTACCCCCCAAAATACAAAAACACAAATTCAAAGGGATACATACACCCCTGTGTTTATAGCAGCATTATTTATAATATCCAAGATATGGAAGCAGCTCAAATGTGAATAAAGAAGATGTGGTAATATATACCATGGAATATTATTTAGCCACAAAAAGAATGAAATCTTGCCATTTACAACAACATGGACAGAGCTATAGAGAGCATAATGCCCAGTGAAATAAGTTAGTCAGAGAAAGATAAATACCATATGATTTCACTCATATGTAGAATTTAAGAAACAAAACAAATGAGCAAAGGAAAAAAAAGGAAAGGATAACAAAAAAAAAAAAAAAAAAGAGAGAGAGAGAGAGAGAGAAATCAAGAAACAGATTCTTAGCTATAGGGCACAAACTGATGGTTACCAGGGGGATGAAAACAAACAAAGAAAAAAAGATAGAAAACAATAAGCAGATATTTATGCATAAAAAGAAAGAACAAATCGATGAGTTGGGAGTTAAGCATATATCAGTGAAGCCATCACCACAATCAAAGCCTTAAATTCCTCTTTGTTCTTAGAGAGGATAATTCCTTGGCTAGCAAAGAACACGATGAACACATGAATAACGGGCTGACTAGCAAACAACATACAGAGGGAGCTCTTTCCATGTCTGCCTTCAGAATGTCTACTGTGTGTTTTCACAAAGAGACTTCCCCGTGAGGGTCCTGGTCAGTGCTGAGGCAGCTAAAGTACCCACTGAACCAATGGGTTTTTGTCATTCTCAAAGGGTAATTTGGCAATATTTAGATATGCATAATATGATAAAAGCTATCACTGCGCATTGTAGATGATAATGAGAATAATCACTCCTTGCTTGTCTCTAAGAACAGAGTCTACGAAAGGGAGGATTTATTGACCCAGTAATTCCACTGTCAGTTAATAACTTCCAATAATTTTATGTGATTTTTTGGTGAGTTCAATTAAGATATAGCTACCTGATGCCAATCTAGAAAATTGCATCAGTTTATAAAAGTACATGATGTGATTGTGGGCATTGTATAGGGAAATCTAGTTGACTTTCTTTTTCTTCTCATCTGGTATAATGTAAACCTACCATTGGTAATGAGAACCTCCTTTGTTCCAAGGCTTAATAAAGTAATATGCCTGGCTTTAGTAATAATACCTTATGTGTATATTTCACTTTATATAGTTTATGAAATCCTTTAGGGCAAAACACATGGTTTCAGAAATGCGCCCTTATTTCAACTTTGTTTAGACTATTAATCTTACGGGTAATTAGTTCATTTTAAACTGGGCTGGGCTAAGATAATCATATGTATCAGTGATTTTCCAGGAGCAACTCTATTCTAACATGTGTGTACAATAGGGAAGACCCAGAGGAATTATTTCTTGGTAGCAACTTTGCAAGTTTTCATTTTCAATTACAGATGAATTTCAGGTGGTATTTTCTCCCCTGGTAAGTAAAAATATTCAAAGTAATTTATTCCTCTTGGAGTCCAGCTTTAAAATACTATATAAACCTGGTATTTTAAAAATCCACCTTACCGGTTATTTATTTGGGAACAAAGTGCTATAGATTGCTAGCAAACCAAAACTACCAAAACTATTGAGTTCCGCACACAATGCCAAGTCATTCCTCTTTCAGGTATTTTCAGGGTGTTTTGTTACACCATGCACCACTTCGTGAGAGGCATGAATCAAATATATGAGGTCAACAGCTGTGGCAACAAGGACCCTTCTGAGCAGCCGTACGGGATGATAAGAACCTTTTACATCGCTGCTGAAGAGGTAGAATGGGATTATGCCCCTAACAAAAACTGGGAGTTCGAAAAGCAGCACTTGGACGCAGGAGGGGAAAGGTACCATGGGCCAAGCCACCAAGTCTCTTGGGTGGGATTGCACATGCTCTGTAGACTTTTGTCAAGTGTGAAAACCTAACATTGCCCTGGTTTTGTATGCACAATTTTGGCAGACAGAGACTGTTAGGATCAGCACCAAGAGATGAAGGAAGCTGCCCATCTGCATCTGAGAGGGGAATCTGAAGTCATTTGGGGGCACGCCAGGCAGGTTCAATGCATCCTCACCCGTAGGGTGGCAGGTTTCATGTATGGCTGTCCTGAGAATGTGAGTGCCTTTGAGCAAGCACCTAGCATGAAAGGATTAGGGAAAGAGGCAGATTCCGGTGACAGGGGGGACTGTGAAGACAAAATGGTACAGAGGGAGGCAGAGATGAGGTGTTGCAGCGAGGTGAGCAGATGGGGTGCTGTAGATTGAGGACTGTAGGGAAAGAGCATCCATCCAGATGGAGGACAACCTAGGAGAGTATAGGAGGCATTGTTTTGGCAGAGAATTGAGATGGAAAGAGCTGGTCTCTTTACTAGGCCCTGTACTCAGAAAGTCCCCAAGAGTGACCCTCCCATGAGAGTACTGTCAGCCAGTGCTAAGCACCAAAGAGTCAGCAAGGCTGGAGCCTGGTGCAGGTATGTGAGCACTGGTCCCACACCCAAACCTCCCCTTCCACCTGCGTAAACTGGGGTAGAGTCTTACAGGTAGAGAGGCATCTGCCAGGGGCTGACCTATAGACTTCCTCCACTAAACAACAACATGCTGTGTGGATATTCCCCGTCCCCACATACAGACCAGGAGACTCAGGGCAGAGTTAAGGCTAACCACAAGTCATGGGCACTGGAATTGAATAGACCTCTTACAGGACAAATCTGTGTTCTCAACACCAAGACATGTTAATTTGCATGTCTTTGGTCCTCTTTGTTCTGTATTATCAGCTCCAGCCACCACCGCTGCCCCCCATACTAATTCTCTCTGGCCGTGTTCCACACAAATCCCCTATACTCAACTGTTCCTAATCTTCACATGTCTTTTTTTTTTTTCTCATCTTAATTGTTGGCCTGTTTTGAGGGTGTAGACTCCTGGAAAAGGGTATAACAGCGTCACCTTATGGATAAATGAAGAAACAAAAATCATTCCTTCATTTTAAAAAGATTTGCCTCAGGGACAGGATGATTTAAAATTTATTCCATGCCCCACCAGTTCATTTATTAAACCAGACACTCCTCTTCTGCAAAAGCAGTGCTATTGATACAAACTAAAGACGGATACTGGGGCCATGGAAGATGAAATGAATACTAATTCAGCCTTTTCTAAAATGATTATTTTTACTACAATGCTGTTAGAACTAAAGAAATAATTGTGTAATAATCTTGTTCTATGCATATTCCTAGCTGTGAGAGTATAAGAAATGTAGCTATCATAACTTTTCTTGGAACTCAGTGTGATTTCTGTTTTCAGATCACCATCTCTCTGAGCTGGCAGGATGCTCTAGCCTCAGTCTTCTGGGACTGTTTCCCGGGTGAAACAGAGAGATAGAGGTGCTGGGGTGTTTGTACTCTACCCTGCCACTCTCGATATTGCCCATAAATAAATGAAAATAAAGTAAAATGAAAACGTGTTCACATATTCAAAGTACCACCAATCTGTAGATAAAAACTCAGTACAGATGAAGATGACCAGTCCTCCTACTGGCACATCTGTGGTACCTCTGCAGGTGGGAGCCCAGGGACAAATGCCCCTTCTGCTCCCAGTTGTTATGACTCTACCTTTTGAGACAAAGCTATGGCATGGGGCACATCTGATTTTCATTTTTTAAAAAAGATTTTATTTGTTTATTCATGAGAGACACAGAGAGAGGCAGAGACACCGGCAGAGGGAGAAGCAGGCTCCCTGTGGGAAGCCTGATAAGGGACTTGATCCCAGGACCCGAGGATCACAACCTGAGCAGAAGGCAGATGCTCAACCACTGAGCCACCCAAGTGTCCCACATCTGGTTTTCAAACTACCTGTTGGTATGGGTCATCTCTGAGATATTTATTGTCCCAATTAGCACAGACTCTCTGCCTCAACTTGGGATCCAGATACCCAGGGCTTTCCCAGAACACACTGAAAAGGCCTCAGGATCCCAGAAAAGCAACCAATGGGACCCATCAGTGCAATGCCAGGGTTTGTGCCAGGGAGAAAATTTGAAAACAGAGATAAATTAAGTTGCTCTAGGGAAATAAAGCTGTATTCTTAGTACTCCAGGGCTTGTGGACTGATATGCATTTAATTTAACCAACTTGGGATTTGAGACAACAACTGCCATGTATTGAGCAGCCACCATGCTCCGGGCATTCTGCTAGGGTCTTTAAGACTCTATCTGATAATGACCCTCACAATACACTTGACCTATCTAGTAAGCCTTGACCCAGCAAATCACATGACATGCCATCACAAGATGGTGATAGAGCAAGCACTTACATGGTGCTCAGTATGTGTGTGGCACAGTGCTTTACTGATCTTAACCCATAGAATCTTTGCACCAATTTAGGGAGGCAGATACATTGTGATCACTCCACTTTGCAGAATAGGAAAGCTGATAAACAGTAAAGTGTGGTTCCAGAGGTGTTGGGGTCACTATTACACATGTTACTAGGACTATTTGAAAATGAAAGTAGAAGAAAAATCCTCTTCCCCTGGAGAGCATATGGTCTAGGTCAAAGATATACAGATGTTTGTTAGGCACCTATTGTGTGCTAGGCATTGTACCAAGTGTTGGTAAAATGGTGCTAACAAGAGCAGGCAAGGCCCTTTTCCACAGAATTCATGGCTCATGGGGAAGACATTAGAACAAGCATATGAGCAAGGCCATCACCATGAGAGGGGAAATGCAGGGCTCAGAGGAAGTTCACAGCAGGTGTACATGGCCCCAGCTGGGGGAGAACTTCGGGAGGAGTACACCAGTATACCATCAGGGAAAGCTTCTTAAGAGAAAGTGCCCTTAGCACAGGGAATAACAATGCATGGAAAGCCTGGAGGTGGGGAGGGCATGTGGAGTTCAAGAGAGAATGTTTATATGACCAGAGTGCAGAGTGTATGGGTGCCAGTGATAGGAAACAAGGTTTGGGAGGTTGGCAGATGCAGATAGTGAAGGAGCGATAGATTTTTTTTCCCATCTTTTTGTGGTCATCTGTCTTGGTGATGAATTAAATAGAGGTTGATCCTCATTATTTGCAGATTCCATGTTTGTGAATTTGCCTACTCACTGAAATTTGTTTGTAACACCAAAATCAATTTTTGTGGTCATTTACAGGAATGCATAAAGCAGCTGAGAATTTGTGTCACCCAATGCACACATTCCCAGCTGAGCTTAGACAAACAAGGCATCCTTGTCTTTTTTTTTTTAAAGATTATTATTTTTTATCAATTTGAAAGAGAGAGAGAGAGAGAGCGTGAGTGGAGGGACACACAGAATCCCTCTGCCTTCTTGTTTCAGCTTTACTGTAAACAAACATCCTCTTTGTGGTCTATTTAGTGCCACTTGTGTGTGTGTGTGTGTGTGTGTGTGTGTGTGTGTGTGTGTGTGCTTTTTGTTGGTGACTTAACTGTCAAAATGCCCCCCAGAGTAGTGCTGCCTAGTGTTCTCAAGTGCAAGGAGGCTGTGATGTGACTTACAGAGGAAGTACATGTACTAGATAAGCTTCATTCAGGCATGAATTATAGTGCTATTGGCCATGAGTTCAAAGTTAATGAATTAGCTATAGATATTGAATAAGATATCTTTAAACAGAAACATATATAAGCCAAGGATATTTATCTGTCGATGAAAATATTGTGACTGGAGGTTTGAAGAAACTGGGGGGTTTTGAGGGTTAGGGGAGGTGAGTTTTCCTCTACCCTTCAAATTCTTTTGGTTGGTCTAAGAATAAAATTGATGTGAGAAAATCAAATTTGCTTACACAGGGAGAATCAACATAAACATGACAGGTTCCAAAGATAGGCAAAATGAGATATATATGTCATCCTGAACTAAGAAGGGGGAAGGAATCTGGGACTTCAAAGGAAAGGAAAACAATTCATAGGAAGATGAAAAAGAGTATATGTTAGGTAAACAGATGTTGGCTGGGCCACTCAGAAAAAAATGGGACAGAGAGAAGAATTTTAACAGACTTCGCTAAATTCCTCACTATCTCCCACCCTTATTTTATAATATACTATAGTTACCCCTGGTAATAGTCCCTTCCTGGAGCAGGTCCTCTACCCAAACTCTTTTAGGCAGTTGAGGGAAGGTCAAAGTTTATTCCTGAAAATTTTGGGTCTTGATTGTTTTCAGCTCAAAATGATCCACATGCCAAAGTGGCACATCTTGGGGCCATTCATTGTCAACATTTACAAAACCTAACCTTGTATTTCCCCTAGGAACAATGGTTCAGTATTCATTATTTCAGTGTTCGAGGTGACTTTCTAGAACATGACTCCTGTGAATAACAAGAATCAACTATGCCTATATTTGTATATGAGTATATGCACAATATACAACCCAGACTCTTTCTTGAGATCTTTAAAGTGGAAAAGTAGAACAAGGTATGGAATGATACATATGACATCTGAAAGAATTCAGGGTGGTAGAGTGTGAGTGTGTGCCTGTGTGCATGCACGTGCATGTGTGTGAGGTTAGTTGGTCCCAAGAAGCAATGTGCCATCTCATGGGAGTCTCTAAATAATGTTGGCCCCATTCAGCACCCAACAGGGCTTTGCAGTGAGGGTCCCCAAGAAGTAAGACCTGGGCCAGTACTGGCCTGCCCCAGTCAGAACCCCCTGAGGTGCTTTCAAATGCAGATTTCCGGCCCCACTTCCAGAGAGCCTGGTGCAAAAGTCCAGCTCCACAGGGAGATCCTGATGGTGCCAGATTTGGGAAACACAGCTCTGGAGTACCTCGGAATCACTCCGAAGCACTAAAGTTTTCTCTATGTCCTGGCAACTTTAATTTCTGATGTTTCTGATTTACAGACATGGAGATATATTTATGAACCACACTGAAAACTGGATTGGCTCTCAGTACAAGAAGGTAGTTTACAGAGAATACACTGATGGAGAATTCGTGGAGATCAAGGCTCGACCACCACGAGAGAAGCATTTGGAACTCCTGGGTAGGGCACAGATTGCAGCCGTGCACTGCCAGCCCCAAGGGTGCATGAACATGTACACATATACTGTCACACTTACACCTAAGAAGAGGCAGCAGGGACAGAGTAGCCTGACTGCATTCATCCAAGTGTGACATCTTCCTGCCATCCCTTGTCAAGGGAGCATGCTGTGTGCTCAGCTCATTCAAACAACCAGATATTGGTCAACCAGATAACCAGATAACATGCAAACAGCAATCCATAACAGCAGGTTGTCTAACCAACGTCTGTTGCCCTGAAGTTCCTTTTCCCCCTCTGCTGAGCGAGACATTTTAACTTGGAATAATTTGATGCCTCTGAAGGGCAGGCAAAGTATTTGCATAACTCCTTCAAGGTCCTGGATTATCCATGCACAGAGCCGTAAAAACACACCATAAAAATAATACAAGTAAAAGAGAAATCCCTTACAAGAGAAGAGCACTAAGGGTGGAAGGGGCATACACTGAGTACTGAGGGTGTAAGGCATTTGGGACCTCCTGAACTTGGCCTTCTCAGAATCTCCTGGGCCCATCTGATGCCCTGGGCTGCCTGACCTGACGATCAGATAAGCTCCTCTGGCTTTCCTTCCCTGATTTCCCCTTGGGAGTAGCCAAATCTGATCTCATCCTGAAGATGAGATCTTTAGGCAGAGGGCTAATCTAGATGACTTTCTGAAATCCATTGCCTTTTTTTTTTTTCTGTCCTCATTTTTAAATGTATGAGGTGACTTATATAAGTAGTATGACTTTACACAGTCCTTCTTAATATTAAAGAAGGCACCAGGACAGCTAAGTTGACAAATTATTAAATGCCCCCATCCACCTTTCCTGCACACTCACTGTCTATTAACTCTGGCATGCAAGCTTGGATTGTGACATTTAGAGTCAGCCCCAGTGGGAACATTCCTTCTTTTGAGCTGTATATGTCAAGCAAGCTCCAGAAAAAAAGATACTGGTCCTGCCAACAGGGTGGATTGCCCCTCAAAAAGCCCAAATTTGCTGTTTAAAAACATGCATTCTTTTCTAGCTTTATCATTAAAAACAAAATAGTAGGGTTTTTTTTAGACACTTCCTGGATCATACTAAATATTTTCTTCCAAAGATAAAAATAGTCCAACAAATTTTAGATTCATTTAGGACTTTAGTGGTCTTCTCAGAAAAACAATTATTTTTTTATTTTTATTTTTTTATAAATTTATTTTTTATTGGTGTTCAATTTGCCAACATATAGAATAACACCCAGTGCTCATCCCGTCAAGTGCCCACCTCAGTGCCCATCACCCAGTCACCCCCACACCCCGCCCACCTCCCCTTCCACCACCCCTAGTTCATTTCCCAGAGTTAGGATTCTTTCATGTTCTGTCTCCCTTTCTGATATTTCCCACTCATATAGAAAAACAATTATAACCATAGTGTGATTCAGTGAAGAGTGGATGGGTGTGGTCAGACCACCTACTGTGAGTCTATCTCCCTATGAATGTAAAATGCTGTGAATACCCAAGAATGCAAATAAATCCCCAGGGACCATAAGATCAGGTCTGAGGAGATTCCAAAATGGGAGCCTGCTTCCATCCTCCTTGAAACAATGCTGCATGAAGACCTGTGTATATGGTACTCTGTCAGTGTGGTACTCTGTGTATATGGTGCTCTGTCAATCTGAGCTAACTGTATTTGTGCCACTCCTGATGCACTGATTGGTGAGAAATACCTGGTGTAGGCAAGAGGCACCCCGGATCATGCTGGCACAGGGCTTTCCAGCAGGATGTGAACCAATTTTCAGCGTCACAGAGGCTGATGGCTTCTAACAGAAATGCATATGTGTGATTGCTGAGGAGCACATGTCTCATCAAGGTATCCAAGTACTGAGAAATAGCACTGGATGTGCATTAGTGAAATCACTGTATTGATCGTAAATCATCACATAGATATTTTAATTTTATTCTTATCTTTCAAAACCCTTTTATGTTCAATATTTCATTGGATCTTCATTATGGTTATTATCATTAATATATCCACTTACCAGATAATGAACAATTTCAGACTTACCAAAGTTACATACAGAAGGATTACAAGTAGAAGTCACCATATCGTGTGGATATGGCTTTTCCCAGAGAATGTCTCAGCAGTAGTAAAATTTAAGCATTTACTGAGTACTTATTATATTTCAATACATTGAAATAAGTACTTTACATACATTATCTTATTTAATCCTCACTATATCCCTATGAGAAAGGTGATATTAAACTCATTTCATAGGTGAGGAAATTAAGAAGCAGACAGGTTACTTGACTTATCCAAGGCCTCTTTAATAACTGAAGGAAGCAGAACTTGAACCCAGGTTGGTCCAATTGCCAAACACTACATGAGTATTTAATACCACTTATATTGCCCTCTAAAGGAAGTACCCTAATGAAAAAGCTAACCTTTGTTTTATTTTGCTAAAACCCACATACATATATATTACATCAGTGTTGAAAAGAGCAGTGATAATGCACACAGGCTTGTGTTTTGCCTTTAGGCCCAATGGTTCATGCTGAAGTGGGTGACTCCATCCTGATCATATTTAAGAACAAAGCCAAGCGGCCCTACTCCATCTCAGCCCATGGTATTGAAGACATGGATAGTGGGAAGCAACTCCATGTGCCCATCACAAAGCCAGGTAAGTTATGCCAGAGATCTATTCCATGCTGATAAGGACACTGGACTCTCTTTTGATCTTTTCTGACCCTTGAAGACTCTTGGAAAGTTCATCTTAATGCCAATACATTCTAGCCATTGCCTAATAACTCCTAATATGAGCTCATCATTTATCCAATGACCAAGTGGTTATGGTGTTCTAGGCTTAATAGAGACCTAAAAGTGTAGTGAGACATAATAATAGCTAATACATATTGAATGTCCATCTTTTGCCAGGTGCTATGCTTTGTATTTTTTAATAACCTCATTTTCCTTATAATAACCCAAAAAGGTAAACAGTAACATATGTCATTGACTCTGATGTCATTGATTAGAATATCCATCATTATTTTTATCTGTCACTAAAAGAAAGACCGCACTGTCAATTAAACCTTAACATGCTGATTGAAAGATGCATCTTGATTTCAGTTATGTTAAAATGTGAAAAGTGAACATCCTATAATTGAAATATATGGTATTGTTTTGTCCACTTAATAAATGACTAAAGAACAGAGGGGTAAAGAACTCTACCAGTCATACATTAGTAATGGTGGAACTTCAACTTGTTGGACTTTAGAACCTATGCTCTTAGCCATACATTTCTCTCAAGTTGTTTAAAATTAGTTTGGAAGAAAAAAAGATAAGACTAATCATTTCAGTAGTAATGTGGATTATACATAATGAAATTCTAAGTGGTGAAGGGTTTTAAGAATGTATCTGGGAGTGTTCATAAAAGTTTCAGAGAAAGAAAATCCATGAGGATTGATTGATTGATTTGGAACAAATAAAGAAAAGAGTAATTAGGGAAAGTTAGCATTGAAGGGAGAAAAAATATCATAACTTAAAGAGCTTCGCATAACATTTACACAGTTGAGATGTGGTTGTAGTAAATGTCAAGAGTCTCTATGACTTTCAGTTATGAAATTGAGAGCAGTCATAGGTATAATTACAAAGGAACTATATTCCATTTTACTTCATATGTGTATATATATGAATATATATATGAATATATTTATGAATTCATATGTATATATGACTAAATATAGTAATTACAATAAAGGTCTTATAAACTTTAAAAATTTTAAAGATGCATAGAAGGAAGAAAAGAAAGCAATCTAATGGATCACTAGAAAAAGTTAGCAAGGTATTCCTACAAGGATGGGACTGAGGAAAGGAAATCTTCACTGGCCCAATTCCAACCTCTCCTGCCGCTTCATACCCCACATACCCCTAATTCAGAAGCCTGTGCTTTGCTGCTTCAGGAAATTTCTCATGAACATTTTAAATGTCTATCTATAGGTAGATACTTAAACATATTTTGGAATTTCCCTACAATGATCTATTACACAGCCATTAGATGATGCTTAAGAAGGTTTTAATGACATGGGGAAAACTTGTGGTATCATGTTAAGCAAAATACAAGCATAGAACAAAGATTAAAATAACAATAAGCCAAAATGTTAATAATGGTTATATATTTGGGGTAGTATTTTAAGTAATAACAGTGATACTCCTTCCAACTTCTTCACATTGTTTCTAATTTCAACATTTTCTGTAATGGATGTCTTGCTTTTATGAAGAGGGAGATTGTTTTAAATGGGTCAAAAAAGCAATTAGAGTTATTCATTTTTTAAAAGTCATTCATTTTTGATAGTTAAAAGCAATTCTGGAAGGGGGAAGAAAGGTGTCAATCAGGCATGAGGAAGGGCTGTGGGCCAGCTGGGGTGAGCCCTACAGGCTGCTGTGCCCTGATGGTGAGGACTGGCAAGGTACATAGCTCTTCTGTGCTGACTGCCCTTCTAAGGGCCCTTGATGGAGTTTGGGGGTTGGGGTGGGCAGGTAGAGGGAACAATGATCAGAATGTGGCAAAGGGGCATTTTTCTCACTGGAACTCTGAAGGAGAGAATCCCCACAAGGATCTCTGACAAAGATGAAAGGCTTGGAAGAGCCCAGAGATTGAGGGTAGGAGCAAGAAATTAGTCTTGTACACAAAATCCAGAAAAGTTGAAGAATGGTTAATCCAGGCATGCATGAGATTAGAAAAGCAAACCCTCTCAAATTTCTTCCCCTTCTTCTTTTCCATGATGCCACTGAACGAACACGTACTGAACATCTTTTATTTAGAGCTGTGCTCTCCACTGGGGTGAATAATGGATCATCCCAACTTTAATAACACCACCCCTTAGCCATTTGCATTTAGGAAGCTACGTATCAGCAATTTCTTTTGCAATTAACAAGGAAGGGGGGCACTATAATGACAGGTAATGGAAACTAGACCTAAGGTTATATTGCTAACCTACTGGTGTATGAGCAAATATGGAACAAGTTACACGTAAGCATCATTTTTGTTTTGCCTTGTGGCTTGCCTTCAGCTATAAGCTATATGTCCTGATAAGGTTGGGATAAGATCTAGATAGTCCAAAAGGAGATAATGTGGCTTTTATTTAAAACTTTTACAATGTGATTATTTTGCTAATTTATGTAAATTTATCTGTGACACTTCTGCAAGACTCTGGGTCAGCCACAGGGAAGGCATAAATGTGATACCTGGCATTCATTTGTTATTAGCATATATAGAAATGAACATTTATGAACTGCCTTCAATGAGAGGCACTAATGTAGGTATTTTATTTTATTTAATCTTTACAACAATCTGAAGAGTGGAATGACTAACCTACTTTACAAGTAAGGAGACTAAAAGTCAGTGAAGTTAAGCAGTTTGTCAAAAGTTAGATAAATAGGAAGTGACAGGGTTGAGATTTGGAACTCAGTCTCTCTGATTTTCTCTGGTTCTAAGTAGATGTCACTTGTCTGCACATTAGAATCACCTGAGAAGCTTTAAAAAAATACTGATGCCCTAGTCCTACGTTCCAGATATTTTAATTTCTTTGGCTTGAGATGAGACCTCAGCAGTAAAAGCTTACAAAACTCCCTGATGGTTCAATCAGAAATCAGGTTTGAGTCCCACAGTAACTCAAGTGTGCTCAAGCCCACCTCTTGGGAGGGAGATAATCAAATGTGAGGAGAAAAAATAGTTAGGAATACAGTAAGTCTTCATGTCTTGAATAAACATCTGTTGATAATAGAAAGGGCACATTAGAAAGAAAGTTGTAGTCTGGAATGAAAAATCTGCCATTTTGCAAATTCAGAAAATCAAGATGTAAGGTTAATCAGAACATTTCTAATGAATAACTCTCCCCAGCAATAAACATTAACCAAAATATATAACGATCTGTTTGTTATTTCTTCAGGTAAAACATCTAAAACAGAGGTAACACTAGTAAATTCTATTTCTTCTCCTTTTTTTCAGGAGAAATAAATACTTACAGGTGGAATGTCCCTAAAAGGTCTGGTCCAGGACCAAATGACCCAAATTGTATTCCATGGGTTTACTATTCAACAGTAAACTTTGTGAAGGTAAGATTGAGAGAGCAACCAAAATGCTTAAAGTAATATGACTTTAAATTAATTATTCAAGTTATCACATTGGTGAGTATATGTGAAGGGTGTAATGGTTGAGAGCAAGGATCTCAAACTATGACCACACATATTTGTTAATATTGTCTATGGTTGAATTGAGTGGTATTAAGAAAACAGAATTCAACAGAGTGAATTTTAAAGATCTTATTGGCTTTACTCAACAATTCATGTCTTGGGCAGCTTCTCATCTAGCAGATAGAAAGGTTCTCTGAAGAACTGTACAAAATGAGAGACTTTTCTAGGCAGAAGGGGGCAAAACAAGGAAGTAACTAGCAAAGAGTGGATTATTTATGGCAAGGTCACCTTCTTTTTGGGGGTCTATCAAGCAGATTAACTCACTAGTGCTAATGATTGACTAGTTTAAGATTCCATTCCTGCAAGAGAAACTGTAATTAATCTAGGAATTAAGTCTTGGTTTGATGATGTGAGCTTAGTATAGGTGACTTCATTTTGGATCCATTGTCTCTCTTTTTTAACAATTTCCCCCCTTTTGATCAGACTCTCATTATGACTGAGAGATGTGCTAAAAAAAATTTAAGGCATTAGCACCTCTCCCAGCTACTGCTCTGAAACTCTCACAATTTTTGTTGATCCTCTGTGTGGTAATCATAGGTCATGATGTTTTTTGTTGAAACTCTGTGATATTCATAGGTCACAATACCATGTTCACATTTCTTAGGTTAGTTATTCTCTCTTTTCTTTTTTCTTCTGGTGTTCCAGTCTTAGCCAGATCATTTAGCAGCTATGAGCATGCATTTCAAGCTTTTGAAGGAATACAGTGCACCGGGGAGACTACTGTGATAATCCCCACTGTCTGGTGTCCTTTTTGGAGCCATTATCCCCAAAGCACAAACCAATCCAAATCAAATAAGCCAAAGAAAGTCTACATTGAAGGAGTCACTTTCTTAAGCCAAGTGGCTTAATCAGGTTTTGTGTGTCTCAGCCTCAACTTCCCCACAAATGCTATTGAGGTGCAAATGGTGTTGGCCACAGTACAGACACTTCTTTGTTCAGCTAGAAGATAATAAAAGGCTATCCTATGATGCAGAACAATTTTTGCCTTGCATAGATGGGTACTGCTATTAGATTTTTTTTTGTGATTGGGACAGGTCTGATTCAAATAATCATAAGAATGTAGAAGTGCAAATATACCATAACTTGCATAGGCATTTGTGTCTAACTGGACAAAGTACAGTTATAAATGGAGAAAGGTAAAAACAAGACATGGATATTCTGACCATAAAAATTGGGCTCTGTAATTGACTCCTAAATGGTAATGTGAAGGGTCGATTAAGAATAGAAGAAAAATTGCTCAGAAGGAGGACCACAGGGTCTTTAGCATCATGGACAGAAGATTTGATAACAAATCTAGCGGTCTGAAAGGTTACTCCTCCTTAACCAGGGCCTGGGAGATATGGTTGATAGTGTTATCTTTCCAGACCAATGCCAGAATAAAGGAAAGAAAGAGAAGAAGGAAGGTTTCATGTTTAGTTAAAGTATGAAGCTTTGGTGTGGTATCTTGGATGGAAGCAATCTATCTCAATGTAGGCTATTTCTTTTCCTAGTCCATTTGATTTGAAAATCTCCAATGTTAATACAGGATGAGATGTCAGGTAGAGCCTTCTTCAGCCTTGAGACATACTCAAGATCTAGTTTACAGAAGTATCAGTGGTCAGGACCACTTGATAAGGCCCTTCCCATGAGTTTCACTCTTACAAAAATATCAGAGAAAAATAACTCTCTGTGAATAATAAAATACTTTAAAATTGCCCATAATTAAAGATCTAATAGGAATTCATTATCATGAAATTCACAAGGAAATTTGGTTATTTCTCTAGCATAAACATTTTTTTGTAACATAAACATTTTAAAATAATAACTGGAATTATGATTGATAACATTATATTAGGATATATCAAATTTCTAGGAATTTTATATAATTTCAAGAACATTTATAATATATATCTATATAAATATAAGGAAGGCTTAATATTACTTCTTATTTCACAATGTTTCCCATGTAATTCAACTCAAATATACTTAGTTTAACATCTCTCTTTTAATAAGGAGAGAGAACAAATCTTTTTTTAAAAAAAATATTTATTTATTTGTTTATTTGAGAAAGAGAGAGAGTGCAGGGGGGAGGGGCAGAGAGAATCCCAAGAAGTCTCCTTGCCAAGTTCAGAGCCTGAGGCAGGGCTTAATCTCATAACCTTGAGATCACAACCAGGGCTGAAACCAAGAGTTGGATGCTCAACTGACTGAGCCACCCAGGTGCTCTGAGAACAAATCTTTTGGAATCTTCCAGGGACCCTCTTAAAATATTCCAAAGTTGGTCCAAGGCCATAAAGACTTCATTTAGAATCTGCTTTTTGGGAAGTTTCTCAAAAATATCAAAAGATTTTAAAACACTTGGCCAAATAAGATCATAGGTCTCTGTGAAACAGTAAATAGTTATCCATTTAACCATAGTGATAAAGGCTTTACAAAGCAAATACAGAATGTTAAATAGTTCTAAAATAGTTTTAGCTCTTTTAGTGAAGAAGTCTCAGTTCTCTTAAGTAAACAAAGACTTGATAAAGATGATATGAAACACAGAAAATTATTTTGATAAGACAGAATTTTTGTTTTCTAGGCAGATTACTTAAAAGGTAACACATACACACACATACATACACACACACACAAACTTTTATTATCTTTTGTCAAGAGCAAACCAATTATCCAAGAAAACTTTGTCTTTTTAACAGAGAAGAAATCAAATTCTAACTTTATACCAGTGTACTTTTAAAAAGAAGTATAATTAACATACTATTAGTTATAAGGATACAACATATTGACTCAACAATTCTATATATCACTCAATACTCACCACAATAAGTGTTAGTCATTGTCACCCTACAACATTATTACAATATTATTGACAATATTTCCTATGCTGTGCTTTTCATTCCCTAAATTAATTTATTGTATAACTAGAAGTTAGTACCCTATAATCTCCTTTATCTATTTCACCCACTCACCTACCCACTGCCTCTTTGACAACCACCAGTTTGTTCTCTGTATTTAAGACTCCTGGTTTTGTTTTTTTGCTTGTTTGTTCTTTGTTTCTTTCTCTGTTCATTTTTAGGTTTTAGATTTTTTTCACTTTTTAGAAGTGAAATCATATGGTAATTTCCCTGTCTGATATATTTCACTTAGTGTACTATCCTCTAGGTTCATCCATGCTGTCACAAAGACTCACAAATTCTTTTTTATAGGTAATAATCATATATATATACATTATAACATGATGGGTAATTGTCATATATATTATATATATTCATATATATATATATATATATCACTTCTTCTATATCCATTTGTCTATAAATGAACACTTGGGTTGCTTCCATATCTTGACTATTGTAATGATGCTGCAATAAACATAGGGATGCATATATCTTTTTGAATTAGTGTTTTTATTTTCCTTGGGTATTACCTAGTAGTTACTGGATCATATAGCATTTCTTTTTTAAATTTTTTAGAAGATTTTATTTATTTATTTATTTATTTATTTATTTATTTATTTATGAGAGAGAAAGAGATAGAGATAGTGAGAGAGAGCATGAGCAGGGAGGAGAGGGAGAAGTAGGTCCCCTGATGAGCAAGGAGCCCCAAGTGGGGCTCTATCCCAGGACGTGGGGATCATGACCTAAGCCGGAGGCAGATGCCAACCAACTGAGCCACCGGGGCTCCCCTGTTTTTAATTTTTTGAGTAATCTCCTTGCTGTTTTCCACAGTGGCTACACAAATTTACATTCCCATCATCAGTGAAAGAGGATTCCTTTTTCTCCACATCCTCACCAATATTTGTTATTTCTTATCTTTTTTATTCTAGTCCTTCTGATGAATGGAAGGTGATATTTCATTGTGGTTTTGATTTGCATTTCCCTGAAACTAGTGAATTTGATCATCTTTTCATGTGTCTGTAGGTCATCTGTATATCTTCTTTGGAAAAATATCTATTCAAATCCTCTGCCCATTTTTAAATTTGGCTACTTGTGGTTTTTTTTGGTGTTGAATTTTATAAGTGCTTTATATATTTTTAATATTAATCGCTAATTGAAAAATCACTTGCAAGTATCTTCTCCCATTCATTAGGCTGCCTTTTCATTTTGTTACTGGTTTTGTTCATTGTCCAAAATATTTTTAGTTTGGTGTAGTCACAATTGTTTATTTTTTGCTTTTGTTCCCTTGCCTGAGGAGATATATTTAGAAAAATGTTGCTAAGACAGATGTCAAAGAGAGTCCTATCTGTTTTCTTCTAGGCATTTTATGGATTCAGGTATCACTTAGGTCTTTAATATATTTACGTTAATTTTTGTGTATGGTGTAAGAAAGTGGCCCACTCAGTTTCATTCTTTTGCATTCAATTAGCTGTCCAATTTTCCCAGCGTATTGAAGAGACTGTCTTTTCCCCACTGTATATTCTTGTCTCCTTTGCCATAGATTAATTGACTGTGTAATCATGAGTTTATTTCTAGTCTCTCTATTCTGTTCTATTGATCTGTGTGTCTGTTTGTGTACCAGTATCATACTATTTTGATTACTATAGCTTTATAGTATATCAAGATATCTGGGATTGTGATACCTACAGTTTTGTTCTTTCTCAACATTGCTTTGAAAATTTGCAATCTTGTGGTTACATACAAATTTTAGTATTATTACTTCTACCTCTGTGAAAAGTGCTGTTGGTATTTTGATAGAGATTGCATTGAATCTGTAGATTGCTTTGGGTAGTATAGACATTTTAACAACATTTATTCTTCCAATCCATAAGCAAGGAATATCTTTCCATTGGTTTGTGTCATCTTCAGTTCCTTTCATCAATGCTTTATAGTTTTCAGAGTACAGGTCTTACACCTCTTTGGTTAATTTTATTTCTAAATATTTTGCTCTTTTGGGGGATCCCTGGGTGGCTCAGAGGCTTAGCGCCTGCCTTTGGCCCAGGGTGCGATCCTGGAGTCCAAGGAACGAGTCCGACATCGGGCTCCCTGCATGGAGCCTGCTTCTCCCTCCTCCTGTGTCTCTGCCTCTCTCTCTTTCTCTCTTCTATGTCTATCATAAATAAATAAATAAATAAATAAATAAATAAATCTTTAAAAAAATAATAAATGAATAAATGAATAAATAAATAAATATTTTGCTCTTTTGGATTAAATTATAAAGGAATTATTTTCTTACTTTCTCTTTCTATACTTCACTATTAGTGTATAGAAATGCAACAGTTTTATGTACATTTATTTTGTATTCTGCAACTTTACTGAATTCATTTATAAGTTCTAATTGTTCTCTGGTGGGGTCTTTCAGGTTTTCTTTAGGACATGATGCTATCATCTTGTCATCTGCAATTAGTGACAGTTTTACATCTTCCTTACCAATTTGGATGACTTTTTTTTTTTTTCTCATCTCTTTGCTATGGCTAGGACTTCTGGTACTATGTTGAATAGAAATGGTGAGAGTGGACATTTTTGTCTTGTTCCTGATCACAGGTGAATCTCTCAGTTTTTTCACCATTGAAGATGATGTTAGCTGTGGGATTTTCGTATATGGACTTTAATATGTTGAGGTATATTCCCCCTAGACTAATTTCATTAAGAGTTTTTATCATAAATGCATGTTGTGTCTTGTCAATTGCTTTTTTTGCATCTATTGAGATGATCATATGATTTTTATCTTTTCTCTTGTAATATGATGTATCAAATTGGTTTGCAAATATTGACCACCCTTAAATCCCTAGAATAAATCCTGCCTGAATGTGATGAATGAATTTAACTGTAATGCTAAATTCTGTTTGCTAATATGTTGTTAAGGATTTTTGTATCTATGTTTATTAGAGATATTGGCTTATAGTTTGGGTTTTGTTTTGTTTTTGTAGTGTCTTTATCTGTTTTGGTATCAGGGTAACATGCTGATCTTTCACCATCTATGAACCCATAGCAGACTTAGACAGGCCCTTCAATGGCACAGGGACCAAAGCCTGCCCAGTGCATCCACAGCAGGCAAAACAGATCATTATAACTCACTGCTCTGAAGGTAAGCACATCTTTGCCACAACAGTATGAGGCACACAACCCACATAAGGGACACCTCTGTATCACTTAGTTCTGGTGACCAGAGTGCAATGTGCTACAGGGTGCCACAGGGCCTCTTCTACTAAGGCTAATACTTTCTTTTCTTTTTTTTTAATAATTTTTTTAATTTTTATTTATTTATGATAGTCACACACAGAGAGAGAGAGGCAGAGACATAGGCAGAGGGAGAAGCAGGCTCCATGCACTGGGAGCCCGACGTGAGATTCGATCCCAGGTCTCCAGGATCGTGCCCTGGGCCAAAGGCAGGCGCCAAACCGCTGCGCCACCCAGGGATCCCAGGCTAATACTTTCAAGAGCAGGAGATGTGGTTGATCTCCCTAATACATAAAAACAAACATAGAGAGTTAGACAAAATGAAGAGAGAGGGGAATATGTCTCAAATGAAAGTATAAGACACAATCACAGCAAAAGAGCTGAATGAAATGGAGATAAGCAATATGCCTAATAAACAATTCAAACTAATGGTCATAAAGATACTGGACTTAAGAGTTGATGAACTCAACAAACACTTCAACAAAGAGATAGAAAATACAAAACAAAAAACAAAACAAAACAAAACAAAACAAAAAACAAACAAACCAACCCAACCCAGTCAGAGATGAAGAATTCAATAACTGAAATTTAAAAAGCACACTACAGGGAGTCAACAGCAGATTATAGAATGCAGAAGAATGGATCAGTGATCTGGAAGACAGGATAATGGAAAGCAACCAAATAGAGAAATTAAAAAAAAAAATAAAATCAAAAGAATAATTTAAAAATGAGGATACATTAAAGGAACCTAGTGACAATATCAAGCATAATACCACTCACATTATAGGGGCCCCAGAGAAGATGAGAAAGAGGAGAAGAAAACTCAATTGAAGAAATAATAGCTGAAAACTTCACAAATCTGGGGAAAAAAAACAGATGTCCTGAGTCAGGAAGCACAGAAAACTTCTAATAAGATTAACTCAAGGATATGCACACTAAGACACATAATAATTAAGATGGCAAAAAGTAATGATAAAGAGAGGTTTTTAATAGCAGCAAAAGAAAAGAAAACAGTTACATGCAAGGGAAACCTCATAAGGCTATCAGCTGATTTTTCAACAAGAACTTTCCAAGTCAGAAGGGAGTGACATAATATATTCAAAGTGTTGAAAGGTAAAAACCTGCAACCAAGAATACACTATGCAGTAAAGTTATCATTTATCATTCACAATAGGAAGAGAGATAAAGTGTTTTCCAGAAAAACAAAAGTTAAGTTTATCACCATTAAACCAGCCTTAGAAGAAATGTTAAAGGAAATTCTTTGAATGAAAAAAAGGCCATAGTAAGAAGAAAATTATGAAAGAATTTCACAGGCAAAAGTAAACATATAGTACAGGTAGTAGATTAATCACTTATAAAGCCAGTATGAAGGTTAAAACACAGAAGTAGTAAAAATCAATTATATCTACAAAAATTAGTCAAAGGAAACACAAGATAAAAAGATACAAAATATGAGATCACATACATAAAATGTAGAAAGAAGTAGAAATTTAGTGCTTTTATAATATGTTTGAGCTTAAGCAACCTTTAACAACATAAACTGCTATACACATAAGATATAACATATAAATCTAATGGTAACCACAAATCAGAAACTTATAATAGGTACACAAACAATGAAGAGAGAGGTATCCAAGCATAACACTAAAGAAAGCCATCAAACTGCAAGGGAAGAGAGCAAGAGAAGAAAGAATAGAGAGAATCATAAAAACAAGCAGAAGACAATTAACAAAAGGGCAATAAATATATACTATCAATAATACTTCAAATATAAATGTAACAAATGCTACAATTAAAAGACATAGGGTGACTGAATGGTTAAAAATGCAGGACCCATCTATGTGTTACATATAAGACATTCACTTCACATGTAAAGATACATACAGACTGAAAACAAAGAGCTAGAAAAATATACCATGCAAACGGAAGTGAAAAAAAAAAGGGGAGGGTAGCAATACCTATATCAGACATATAGACTTTAAAAGAAAGGCTATGGCAAGAGGCAAAGAAGGGCATTACACAATGACAAAGAAAACAACAAGAGGATAAAATAATTATAAATATCTATGCACCCAACATAGAGTACCTAAATAAATAAAGCAACAGACATAAAAGGAGAAATTGACATAATACAATAATAGTAGGGGACTTAAAAGAATGGATAGATCATCCAGACAGAAAATCAACAAGGAAACAATGGCTTTGACCTACAGATATGTACAGAACATTTCATCCCCAAACAGCAGAATACACATTCTTTTCAAGTGCACATGGAACATTCTCCAGGACAGATCACGTTAGGCCACAAAACTTGTCTCAATAAATTTAAGAAGATTGAAATCATATCAAGCATCCTTTCTGACCACAACTATATGAAACTAGAAGCCAAGAACAGGAAAAAAATCCTGAAAAGTACACAATTAAATGGAGGCTAAACAACATGCTACCAAACGATAAATGGGTCCATCAAAAAATCAAAGGGAAAATAGAAACAATACATGGAGACAAAAGAAAATGAAAATACAATGGCCCCAAATCTTTGGGATGCAGCCATAGCAGTTTTAAGAGAGAAGTTTATGGCAATACCTCAAGAAGCAAGATAAATCTCAAATAATCTAGCGTACAACTACAGGAGCTAGAAAATGAAGAACAGACCCCAACAATAGTAGAAGCAAAGAAATAATAAAGATCAGAGCAGAAAGAAGTGAAACAGAGACTAAAAAAAATAGATTAAAAAATACAGTAGACAAAATCAACAAACCCTTGAGCTGGTTCTTTGAAAAGATCAACAAAATTGATAAACCTTTAACACATTAAGAGGACTAAAAAGAGGACTAAAAAAAGAGAGAGGACTCAAACAAAAATCAGAAATGAAAAAGGAGAAATAAAAACTGACACCACAGAACTATAAAGGATTACACGAGAATTTATGAAAAATTATTGAACAAACTGGATGACTTAGAAGAAATGGATAAGTTCCCAGAAACATACAATATTCAAAAACTGAAAAAAAAAATAAAAGCAATAAAACAAACAAAATATTCAAAAACTAAATCAGGAAAAAATAGCAAATTTTAACAGACCAATTGCTGGTAATGAAATTGAATCAGTAATCAAAATACTCCCACAAACAAGAGTTGAGGATCAGATGACTTCACAGGTAAATTCTATGATACATTTAAATAAGAATTAATGTCTATTCTTCTCAAACTATTCCAGAAATAAAAATGGAAGGAAAACTTCCAAATTCATTCCATGAGGCCAGTGGAATTTCCCATATATCATATATTATATATCATATTTCCCATATATTTCCCATTTATCAGTGTACTCTCACTATTAAAATATTTTTAATTTAAATTTATTATAGTCTTAGCCAGCTTTACCCACATAAAATTTCTTTCCCAAAATTCCTTCCTACAAACCTTCTACAACTTCCTTTCTTACCTCCAAATTTTGTCCTTGTTTTTCCTCATCCTAGTTTGAAATAACCAGCACCACCTAGGGCAAAATTACTTTCTTTTCTCTCAACAAAATGTATCCCCATTTCTCAGACCTTCTTTTATCAAAAACACACAGTCTAGTCTCCTTGAAAACAGAGTTGTGTCCCTTATTGTTTCTAGAAGCTTGCATATATTGAATTTTTAAAAATATTTTATTTATTTATTCATGAAAGACACACACAGAGAGAGGCAGAGACACAGGCAGAGGGAGAAGCAGGCTCCATGCAGGGAGACTGATGGGGGACTCGATCCCAGGACCCCAGGATCATGCCCTAGGCCAAAGGCAGGCACTCAACTGCTGAGCCACGTAGGCATCCTGCATATATATTGAATTTTTAACCATTAAACACCTTAATTCCTAGTGAAAAAATTTAAAAAGCAAGCAATTGTTAACTGTCTTCTACACTAGCATTCTGTGGTTTGCCAAATTTATACATACATTTTATGATTTGTGGAAATACGTTCTTCCTCACAGTAAATTTTTCATGTGGCATAAAACTTGTTTACTAATAGACCCAAATGTCTCAAATTTCCTGGTAATGAGAAATAAAATTTTTAAAAAAAGTAAGTAAACCCATGTTCAGTAATTAGCATTTCAGTATTTTATCTTATCTGGAAATGATCTAGATATTAAATTACTATTCATCATTTCATTTCACTTAGCAAAACTCAAAGGTTTTAAGTTACCAAAAAGATGTGGAAAGACTATTTAAGTAGACATTCCATAAAATACCACTATTGTTGAAGGTGTGAAACCACAAAGGCCCTGAATAGCCAAAGAAAATTTGAAAAAGAAGAGCAAACCTGGAAGTATCACAATTCCAGACTTCAAGCTATATTACAAAGCTGTGATCATTAAGACAGTATGGTACTGGCACAAACACAGACACATAGATCAGAGAATGGAATAAAAACGCACAAATGAACCCACAACTATATGGTCCACTAATCTCTGACAAAGAGGGAAAGAATATCTAGTGGAAAAAAGACAGTCTCTTCAACAAATGGTGTTGGGAAAACTGGACAGCGATAAAAATAAAACTGGAAACTTTATTACATCATATACAAAATAAATTCAAAATGGATGAAAATGAGACAATCACCAAAATCCTAGAGGAGAACACAGGCAGCAACCTCTTTGACATTGTAGCAACTTCTTATTAGATTCATCTCTGGAGGCAAGGGAAACAAAAGCAAAAATGAACTATTGGGATTTCATTAAGATAAAAAGCTTCTGGGGGTGCCTAGGTGCCTTAGTTGGTTAAGCATCTGACTCTTGATTTTGGATCAGGTCATGATCTCAAGGTTGTGAGATCTACCCCCCCCCCCCAATCAGGTTCTGTGTTCAGCACAGAGTCTGCTTGAGATTCTCTCTCTCCCTCTGCCCCCATCATCCTCTTACATAAATAAATTAATTAATTTTAAAAATATCTTTAAAAAAATCTGCACAGCAAAGGAAATAATCAACAGAACCTTTAAAAGGCAACCAACAGAATAGAAGCTATTTGCAAATTGACATCTCTGGGTTATACCCAAAATATATAAAAGCTTATATAACCTAACACCCCAAACTTAAATAATTTAGTTAAGAAATGCTCAGAAGACATGAATAGACATTTTTCCCTAAAAGATATCCAGATGGCCAACAGAAACATGAAAAGATGCTCAACATCACTCATCATCAGGGAATACAAATCAAAACCACAATAAGATTCCAGCTCACTACCTGTCAGATGGTTAAAATGAACAACACAGGAAACCACAGATGTTGGCAAGGATGAATAAAAAGGAAAACCTTTTTACACTGTTGGTGGGAATGCAAACTGGTGCAGTCACTCTGGAAAACAAGATGGAAGTTCCTTAAAAAGTTAAAAATAGAACTACCCTAGGATCCAGCAATTGCGCTACTAGGTATTTATCTAAAGGATATAAAAATATAAATTCAAAGGGGTGCATGCACCCTGATGTTCATAGCACCATGATCAACAATAGCCAAACTTGAGCCAAGCTCAAGTTTCCATTGATTGATTAATGAAGAATAAGTGATATGTGTGTGTGTGATGGAATATTACTCAGTCATCAAAAAGAATGAAATCTTGTCATATGTAACGATGTGGATGGAGTTAGAGTTAGTATTATGTTAAGGGAAATAAGTCAGTCAGAGAAAGACAAATATCATATGATTTCACTCATATGTAGAATTTAAGAAACAAAAGAGATGAACAAAAGGGGAAGGAGGATAAAGACAGAGGAAAGCCAACCGTAAGAGAACAAATTGAGGACTGATGGAGGGGAGTGGAGGTGATGGGCTAGATGGTGAGGGTTTATTAAGGAGGGCACTTGTGATGAGCACTGAGTATTATGTGTAAGTGATGAATCACTTAATTCTGCTCCTGAAACTAGTATTACACTGTATATTAACTAACTAGAATTTAAATAAAAACCTCAAACATTAAAAAAAGTTCACCAAAAAATTCTTAAGTCCAGTTACATCTAATTAATTCACTTGTTTTCAACAATTATGTTTAGATTAATTGTAAAAATTTCATCATAAAAGTTATTTTTCTTGCTGACAAAATTTTTAACAGCGGTAATATGACTTATTTGACCAATAAAACCAGGTAGAATAAAAGTTGGATAATGCAAAGTAGGTTTGCATTATATAATTCTAAAGACATGTACATTTTTTAATTAAGCCATCAAACTTAAATTAGCTTTAATACTGAATATTTTTCCAGATCACATAAACCCAAAAAGCAATTGGGTTAGTTTTGTATTTTTGAGAATTTTATAAATACTTAATTCACGTAAGTACTTAATTTTCTATAAGTCAGTTAGAGCTCTTTTACAAATTCATTTTGGCAATACCATCCCCAGGTAGAAAATATCACACATCTATCACCACACACACACACACACACACACACACACACACACACCTTACAGATTCTATTCTAATATTTTGCAATGATTCAAGCACAATAATACAAAATCCACTAGTATAAAAGAAGTTGGATCCAAATTGTGTTTCTGGTAGATGGAAAAAGTTAAAGTTACCTATTAGGATGGTCAAAGTTTTTTATTAATATTTGTGGAGAAGACAATTATGATTTTTCATTTGCCCAAGTTCCAAAGAAAGTCTTCACCCCCTTGTTTTTCTTTGATAAGAATTACCTCCATGAAGTTTGTATTTCAAGGAGATGGCTAGATAAGAGTTCCTAGTTAAGACCACGTAAAATATTTACAATCTCAAAGGCACAGGGAAAGAATGCAAGGTCTTCCAAAAATACATTTGTTTCCTAAGGCTAGAATTTTTACAATATTTACAAGGCTTTTGCAATTAATAGGGGAGGTTTGAGGGAGTGGTAAATAGAATAGGTAGATTCTGAATTGTTTCTAGAGCTGCATTTTTGGTTTTGTCAAGGTATGTGAGATAAAGGTAGTTGCTATAATTCCTCTAAGAATTGGATTGCAGCCTAAATAATACCAAGAGGCTGATTTACCCACCTAACATCATTATCTTCAATTTGCTTTTTAAAATATATATCAGGAGAGGATTTCCAAGTAAGATGAAAATCAAAAGATTTCTGTGTCCTGGATTTAGAGCTGTTTGTCTCTGGAATGTTTTAGTAAATCCTTCTACAAATGTTTGAGATGGTTTTCTTTCCCTCTGGATACATAGTTTTATTTTTGCTTGGGGAAGGAGATCTAAAAAATGGTTCTACCAGGCTCTGAATATCAGCTTCCAATTAGGCCAACCTCCCACCACAGAACTACTTTAAAAATTCTTGTAAATATTTTGTCAGTTTTTAGCCATGAGAATATCTCTGGCAGTATTGATATCTCTGCCCACCCCATATATAAAAATCAGTCCCTGAAAGAGGGTAAAAATGTTACTACTTTCCTAAGATCCAAAGTCATACCCAAAGACTGCCAACAGAAAGAAATGACAACCTGCACGTCCCCGGCAGGTGGAAAGCCAAATTCTTAGGACATAAAACAAAGCAAGTGAGTAGGCAATAGCTATCCCTGGGAAAGAAATGATCAATAACCAATAGGTATGGATTTGGAAAGGAAAGGATACATGAAGTTTATTTTCCTCACTTGACTGGACACTACAGACAGAGGTTCAGGAAAGCTGACTCTGGTAAGGATTCTTACCCTTCTCTGGCTTCTGGTAGTTTTCTCAGGATCCCTCTCTGCAGGCTCCACTATCTACTGGAATTTGGCAAGGTTTTAAATTCATTTTAATTTTCGTTTCCCCTGGTCTTTTAAAGGGAATAACACAGCAATACACAAAATCCATCAGAGTCTTGTCAACTCTGGGAGGGGGCCATAGGGGACCCTCCTCTGTAGGTAGATATGGGGGTATTTGAGTTAATATTGAAGGATATGCACAAAACCTTTGAGGACAGTCTTTCTCCTTATGTCCCAGTTGATTAAAAATGAGACATCAATTTCTAGGCCAGAGTTTTGATGATGGACCCCTAGGAGAGTGTGATGAGGAAGGCCTTGGTATTGTTTTAGATACCTTCTGCATCTTTAATTTTTCATTAGCCTTTGTGAGGAAACTTTTAATGAAGTTATTTTGGAATCTTAAAGCTTTTTGGAAGTTTTTACATGACAGTTAAAATAGTCATCCCATTTTGTTTGCTTGATTTGGAAAGCCTTGTTTGTAAGTGCACTTCTTAAATAAAAAATCTTGTATCATTGGAATGTTCCCCATAATGACCATTGCAATTCTAGGTTGTCTTTAGTTAGATTTTGCGATTTGGGTACTATTTACAGCTTCTAGGACCATAGTTCTAAGACATAAAATAAGCAGATGTGCCAAAAGGGGGCATGCTCAACTCTTTGGAATTTGAGGATTTTTTTTTTTAAAAGCTAAACCCCTGGGTCTCTTGGAGCCAAACTAATACTTAGGGGGATATGCTACTGGGTTGGGGATTATGTAGTGTTTTACAGTGTGCCTTGTTACACACACATTTTCTTGAAGTTGGTGAGTGACCTAGTATCAATCTAACCCATTCCATGACCAACCTATTCTTAAAGTCTTAAAGTCAGGTATAGCAGATGCCCTAATAGCTTTTAAATGCTCAGCCCATGCCCACCAATTTTGCAGCATTTGGCTTAACAATGGCCTTTACTTACACAAAAAAAGTTAAATAAAAATCTATTTTGGACCGAGCCCAGGTTTTAAGTCAGATCCTGTTTGACTCCAGCCAGTAGCAGTTCCCTATGTGGAATCTGAGGACTGAACCAAAGGTTGGAGATTCCAATCAAATGGGGAACTATGGAAAGCTAATTAGATTGAGAGCTTGATACAAAGAGAGTGGAGCTCAGAACCAAGGAAAGCTTACCCACAGCCCTCAGAAACAGCAAGAAAGAGAATTCAAAGGGTCTGCCGTATCATGCCTATGTTTCTCATTGTCCCTAGCCATCAGGAATGTCCTTTGGATTCCATCACTGATACCAATTCTCTTAAAAAACAAAACTCGGGGCACCTGGGTGGCTCAGTGGTTGAGCATCTGCCTTTAGCTCAGGGTGTGATCCTGGAGTCCTAGGATCGAGTCCTACATCGGGCTGCCTGCATGGAGCCTGCTTCTCCTCCTCTGCCTCTGTCTCTGCCTCTCTCTCTGTGTGTGTCTCTTGTGAATAAATAAATAAAATATTAAAAAAAAAAACTCAACTGAGTACATTTTCAGGTCCTTCAGGCTTTATTCAATTATTCATGAATCAAGCGGCATCCCACCTAGCAGATAGAAGAGAGCTTTAATGGAAGTGAGCTTCCATATGGAAGACTTTTGTAGCAGAACGGGGGTGGAATAAGAAAGTTATTAGTAAAAAATGGATTGTTTGTGGCAAGGTCACCTTCCTTTAGGGGATAGCAGAGGTCTATGAGGCAGATTATCTCACTAGTGATAACCAGGTAACTCCAGGTAACTCCAGATTAAGATTCCACTCCTGGGAGAAGTTGAAACTATAATTAAGTTAGATATTAAGTCTCGTTTTGGTGACATAGGCTTAGCATTAGTGACTCCATTTGGAGTCTATCATCTCTTTGTTAACAGTAGTCATGACAGAAACAGTATGGCCAACAAAGAAAAAATATTTACTCTCTGGTGCTTTACCAAAAAAAATTTGCTGACCCTCAATCTAAAGTATGTGTTTTAAAAACCCAGATAAAATCACAAAGTTTCAGTAATCAAATTTAGAATTTACAAGATAGCTGAAAGCAAAAGAGAATATGTAAATAGATAATCATAAAACAAAGGAAAAATATATTTTAACGTAACTTTATATCATGGTTTTTGATGTGTGAATTCTATGATTTTTAAAGCACTACCATTACTATCCAGACTCAGGAAAGAAAGCAGACCCCAAACATAATAACTGAAACTACAAACTATTTGAATGACAGACTAATTTTACTTAGCAATTAAAGATTCAATATTGAATTTGAGTCAGATATGTGTATGTAAAACAACTAGTCTCTAATTATATGTCATAAATCAAAATCCAAACTAAAGTCATATCTGACATATAAGCATTGCCTATTATTTAAAAAAAGGTGAAGGATTATCTTAATTTCCTCTTAAATATTATATGCTGTGTTAACATCCTTGAGTTGTATTGGACAGTGCAAGGGTTCAGGGGAGAAATACAAGACATTTGAAAAAATAAAGTTATGTACTGGAATTATGAGCAACCTGCATTTGTTTATTTCTTTATACACCCCAATAAATATTTATTGAGCACTTGTAATATGTATAAATGATCCTACCAAGTTCTATGAGTGATATAAAGTAATGTAAATATTGTTTTGAAGGAATTAATCATCTTTGGGGAAAATAATACATGTGCACACCCATAATTATAAAACAACTCAGCATCTGGTAAGTTCAATAGGAGTACAGGGCTATATAGGAAGCATTTAGAAGAGAGTCTAAGAAGAGAGAACACTACTAGTAAATGTTGAGCATCCTTCTGATTATCATATAAGGTACAAAAGGAAAGCAGTTTGGGGAGCTTAAGCTAGAAAAATCCATTGGGGGAGCACATGAGGGGCTTAAGGACCTATCTAGGATTTGTATTTTATCCAGCAAGAATATCACTAGGAAGTCACTGAAGAGTGCTGGAATGGGAGTGATGAGATTAATCTGATGGTAGTCAAAAGGACAGGCTGGAGGTGAGGTAAGCCAGAGACCAGAGAGGAGCCAATTTCCAGTCCAGGGTAAGGCAGTAAGATCCTACACTAGATGTATGGCAAATGGAATGGAAAGAAAGTCACAGAATGAAGAGGCATTGTGAAGGGAAAAGAAATGCAAGATTTGACAGCAAACAGATAGGACAAGGTGAGGATAAGGGAAAGATTAAACACTGAAATCATTTTCTGACCTAAATGACAGAAAATAGCATAGTGCTATTAACAGAAATAGGGAGTTCAGGAGAAGACATGTTTTGAGGGAAATAAAATCCACTTAAAAATGCTCAGCAGATTGAATTGTTGCAGGATGCACATTCAGGTGGAATATCTAAATAAGCAGTTGGAAATGTAGGAATTTTCTTTCAGAAGAAAGCTTGGGGATGAACAATTTGACATGGAAGTCATCCATAGTCCTATATCATTTTCTAATTACCTTGTTCACTTTTACCCATAGAAAGTGGAATATAAGCATCTGTATATATATTGTCTCACTTGAAAAGCAAACAGGAAAATAGAAATAAGCATTCATTTATTCAAGAAATATTTATTGAGCATCTTCTATGTACTAGCCACTGGACTGTGCTCTGGAGACTCAGTGATGAGGGAGGGACACAGATTCAGCGCTGCAAGAAGTGACTCTGTAGCTCACTTTTAGGAGCATTCCTACATCTTCAGGGCTTCTTAGTAATTATTTTGTGGTAAGGGTGCCTGGGTGGTGCAGTCGGTTAAGTGGCTGACTCTTGGTTTTCACTCAGGTTGTGCTCTTAGGGTCATGAGATTGAGCCCTGCACAGGGGCTCCATGCTCAGTGAGGAGTCTGCTTCTCTCTCTTCCTCTCCCTCCCTCTCCCTCTGCTCCTCTCCCACCAATGAATAAATAAATCTTCTAAAAAATTATTATTTTGTGATCAACAGTCTTTTTATAATGACTTTCTTACTAGCACTTAATCTGTGTTATTAAATTATTTAAAGGCTTATCTAATTCAGTTTATTTTTCTTTCAGGATACATACAGTGGTTTGATGGGTCCTCTGATTATTTGCAGAGAAGGAGTGTTGAATGAGAAGGGAAGAAGAAGCGATGTTGATTATGAATTCGTTCTCTTGTTTTTGGTATTTAATGAGAATGAATCCTGGTATCTGGATGACAATATTAAAAAGTATCTCAATAAAGATCCACGATATTTTAAGCGCAGTGACGATTTTGAAGAAAGCAACAAAATGCATGGTATATCAGAGGTTTAAAAACATAAGCTGACATAAGCTCATAGAAATTCTTAAAACTGTAGGAGGTCCCGGCCACCTCTGAACCCTTCCTCAGTCACAGGGGCACCTGGCCTAATGAAAGTCCTCTAAAACTTTCCTTCCGAGGGTGAACTAAGCCGTTGGTTGACTGCCAGCAAGGTCCAGTGCAACTTGGGGGAGCTCTATCTCTGAAGGCTGGGATCCCTAAACCACAAATTAAATTAATTTAAAAATGAATTATATGACTTATTGGTATATTTCTATAAGAATACACCATACATCTAGCTAATCAAATTTAAGAGCCTGGCTTAACTGACTCTGGGACATGAAATATCATCACCAAATTTCTGTTTTAATGTGTTATTGACTATGTTATTTATTTAATTCTATGTAATTTAAGGTAATTTTTCTAAGTGGGAATAATATGTTCTAATTGACACATTCTCACTCTCTCACCAAGATCTACTTCTGACCAAAAGTATACAAAAAGATAGGCCTTGCCCAAGGTCACAAAGTTAGCTAATTGTTAACATCGATTGGAATATGTTGGCTGATTTCTAATTCAGCTACTCTTTCCCCTACAATTTTGCTTCCCTCTCCCCAAAGTTTCTTAGTATGCTCTCTATTTTTAATAAATGTAATTCATTTAATTGTGGCACGATGACCAGAATAAAAAATTAGTAGAAAGCAGAGTGAGGGCAGCCCGGGTGGCTCAGTGGTTTAGCACTGCCTTCAGCCCAGGGTGTGGTCCTGGAGACCCAGGATCAAGTCCCACGTCAGGCTCCCTGCATGAAGCCTACTTCTCCCTCTGCCTGTGTCTGTGCCTCTCTCTCTCTCTCTCTCTCTCTGTCTCTCATGAATAAATAAATTAAATCTTAAAAAAAAAAGAAAAAAAAAAAAGAAAGCAGAGTGAGAGTCCCCATCTTGTCCACTGAGTTTGAGTTTGCTTTGGTCATGGCAAGGGCATGGGCTCATCCCATGTGAAGCTTTCCTTCTTTTGGCAATTCAGCCATACTGAATAACTTGCCCCAAACTAGTTCTCAGAAAGTGAAATATCGAGGGAATAGCTTCTAATTCATTCAGTTTTGATTTATATAACCCTGATTCTCTGTGTCATCGTTCACTTGTCTACAGAATGATATAAATAATGGCTGCTTCAGAAATGAGCCTGTAACCCACTCTACAAAGTGAACATGCCAAACCAGCAAGCAGACAAACAAAACACACTGCTACCAAAGATGTAGCTTTTAAAAATAAACTGTGACTTCTTTTTTCTGGCTTTTACAAGGATTTCTTATTAACCTGGATTTTGGGTCTAGAATGGTGGGGACATTGGTGTAAGTTTGTTATGTGTTTATCAGGTAGATGAAAATATTGGTAACCTAAAAATCTTGAATCATTTCTAAAACCAGATTAAGTAATGACCACTTATAAAGAATATTTTCTTTTCACCTTCTTAGCTATCAATGGAAAGATTTTTGGGAATCTCCATGGCCTTATCATGAATGAAGATACGATGACAAACTGGTATCTGTTGGGAATAGGAAGTGAAGTGGACATACACACCATCCATTATCATGCTGAGAGTTTTCTTTTCAAGGTAAGTATAAGGAATATGCTTTGGAAAAGACTTTTTGAACTAAAAGATTCAATGTATGTTCACTGTGAAAAAAGATGGGTTTTAGCAGTAAGGCTTATGAGGTTCATGTTAGAAAGTGGAAGAGAATAATGTGATTATCCCCTTCCCCCAATTGATATTTCTTAATATGTACATATATTTTGTTGTGCTTGTGAGAAACTCTCCAAGCCTCAGAAGAGAATTTTCTCATCAGTATTCTCATCAGACTACTCATCATTCTAATTTTTACCACTCTGGATTATGCTGTTAATACTGTATGTGAAAGCACATGTACTGGTTTTTCCTTTTTTCTTAAACTTCTTTTTTTCTTTCACTTTTGTTTTTTTCCCTTTCTTTTCTATGTCATTAACTATCAGAATAGCCCTATCCAGTAAAGGAGATACTTTGAGCTCTGGCTTGGGCTCCCAAACTTTATCTTGTTTTGTTTTGTTTTGTTGTTTGTTTGTTTGTTTGTTTGTGGTTGTTCGTTATTTTTTGTCTTTTGTTTTGTTTTGTCTTACGGAGTTGGGCTGGACCATGTATAGCCTTCTGCCTGTCTAGCCTCAAGCTGTACTATCTGGGTGGTACTGGCTGTACAGCATCACCCAGCTGTTTAAGAAACAGATCGCCAGGCCCTACACCAGTCCTGAGGAATCAGAATCCCAAGTATAAGGTCTAAATAGGCCATCATCCTGCAGCACCTGGGTGGTTCAGTCAGTTAGGGTTTGACTTCAGCTCAGGTCATGATCTTAGGGTCCTAGGATTAAGCCCCACTTCAGACTCTGTGCTCAGTGGGGAGTCTGCTTCTCCTGCCTCTGCACTTCTCCTGCTCATGTTCTCTTTCTCTCTCAAATAAAGAAAATCTTTAAAAAAGAAAGAAGGAAAAAAAGAAAAGGAAAAAAAATATAAAGAAAGAAGGAAAGAATGAATAGGCCATCATCCCAAAAGGCTTAGTGAAACCTAAAAGGAAAAAGAATAAAAAAGAATTCCAATGCAGTGGAAATAACTGCATTGGTCTTTTTCCAGCTATACAGCAATAAATAGTAACTTTAATAAAACACCTAATATTTCTCCTCTGTGTATTTATTTAACATAGTTTAAGACACCAAGTACTAGCTTATAGTGGTTATAGTTTTATATATTAAATGGCTATGCTGCTTTTCAGAACTTGGCTTTTTCAACTCACATCTTTAAAAATATATTAAAAATGTATAAAATGTAATAAAACTGTAAAAATTATCCTATACACCTATACAATTATTTTGTATACATCTATAAACTTTAAAAATTAAAGTACAATTGACATTGAGTAAAAGTCCCTCTATTTAGGGTACAGTTCTGTTTTGGAAAACACATATGGTAGCATAATTAATCCTAATTAACATCTACATTACTCCCTCAAATGTCTTTGTTGCACTTTCTACAGTCAGCTACTTCCTTATGCTGATATATATATTTGCTATATTGATATATTTTCTCTCTATAGATTTGCCTTTCCTGAAATGTATAAATGGAATCATACCATCTACAGCATTCTGAAACGGGCTTGTTTCACTCAGTATAGGCATTTGAATTGTGTCCATCTTGTGTGTATCAGTATTTTGATCCATTTGATTATTGAGTAGTAGTCCGGTGTATGAATATACTGCAGTTTGTTAATCCATTTTCCCACTGAGGGATATGTGGGTTATTTCTGGGTTTTGGTTATTGCAAATAAAATTATAAATATTGTGGACATATTTCCCTGTGAACACAAGTTTTCATTTCCCTTGTGAAAATACCTAGGGGTTGGATTGCCAGACCATGTGATAAGTATATGCTTAACTTTATAAGAAACTGCCAAAATATTTTCCACAGAGACAGTATCATTTTGCATTCCCACCAGAAAAGTATAAGAGCATCACCTGTTCCACACCCACATCAACACTTGGTTTCTTCCATTTTTATTTTATTTTTTTCTTTGCCATCTTATTAAGTGTACCGGTAGCTCATTGTTTTTTGTTTACATTTTCCAAATGGCTAATAAAGAGCATCTTCTCATGTGCTTATTTACCATCTGCCATCTGTAAATCTTCTTTGAAGTGTCCAAATTTTATGTCCATTTTTAAATTTTGTTATTTATATCCTTATCTTCGAGTTTGTGGGCTTTCTACATACAAATAGTTTGCCAGCTGTGTGATTGCAAATATTTGTTCCCAGTCTGGGGCTCATCTTTTTTATTCCTTTAATGTTATCTTCCAAAGAATAGAAAATTCTAATGAAGTATAGTTTATCATTTTTTTTTCTTTTGTGCATCATGCTTTTGGTGTGAAAGTAAATTTTTGCCTAACTTAAGGTCACAAGGATTTTCTTCTAGCAGTTTTATAGTTTTAGGTGTTATATTTAGGCCTCTGACCCATTTTAACTTTTTTATATGGTTCAAGGTTTATTTCTTACATATGGGTGTCCAGTCATTCCAATACCATTCATTGAAAAAACTATTCTTTCTCCCCCTGTGTCAAAATCATATTGATCATATATAAGGTGGTCTATCTCTTGGATGTCTATTCTGTTACGTTGATCTATGTATCTGTCCTTTTTTGAATACCATCCTGTCTTGATTACTTTAGTGTGAGAGTGTTTAAATCAAGCAATGGTTGTTTTAGCTATTCCAGATCTTTGCCTTCCCATATAAATTTTAGAAATGGCTTGTTGATTTCTATTAAAAATTCCTTTAGGATTTTGATTGGAATTGCTTGGAATCTGTACATGGGTTTGAGGACAATTGATATCTTAACAATATTAAGTCTTCCAATTCATGAACATGATATACCTCTCTATTTATGCAGCTCTTCTTTGTTTCTGTCGTCAGTATTTTGTAGTTTCAGCATACAGGTCTTGTATATATTTTGTTGGATTATTATCTAAGTAATATCATAGGTTTTGGTGATAGACTTTATTTCAATTTCTAATTGTTCATTGCCAATATATAGAAATATAATTGATTTTTTATATAATTAATCTTATATCCTACAACTCTGATAAATAGTTCTAGTAGCTTTTTTATGGATTTTGGGTGATGGTTTCCTACATAGACAATCTTCTTTTCTGTGAATTGAGATGGTTTTATTTCTTCATTTTCAATCTGTATGTCTTTTATTTCTTTTTCTTGCCTTAGTGCAGTGGCTGGGACTTCTAGTATAATTCTTAAATATGAATGGTGAAAATGAATATCCTTGCCTTAGTCTTAGGGGGGAAAGCATTCAGTTATTTATCACTGAATATAAAGATAGCTGTAGTTTTTTTGTAGATCCTATTAATAAGTGGAAGAAGTTTCCACTCTTAGTTTGCTGATGGTTTTAATCATGAACAGATGTTAAATTCTATCAAATTCTTTGTCTGCATCTATTGGGATGAACACATTTTTCTTCTTTAGTTTTTGGATGATTTTCTTTAGTAAACTGGTGATTTACATAGATTGATTTTCTTTTTAAAAAAAAACTTACTTGAGAGAGAGCATGAGCATAAATAGGAGGGATGGGCATAGGAGCATAGAAGAAGACTCCCACTAAGCTAGAAGCCCAATGTGGGGCTTAATCCCAGGACTCCTGAGATCATGACCTGAGCCAAAGGCAGATGCTCAACCAAATGAGCCACCCAGACATCCCCATAGTTTGACTTTCAAATATTGAACCAATTTTCAATCTCAGGATAAATCTTACTCTGTCATAATGCATTATGCTTTTTATGTATTGCTAGATTCAATTTGCTAGTATTTTTTAAAGGGTTTTACAATTATTTTCATGAGGAATATTGGTTGTAGCTTTCTCTTCTCATTAAGTCTTTGTATGATTTGGATATCAGGGTAATGTCAGCCTCATAAGATGAGTTTGGAAGTGGTCTATCCTCTTCTATCTTTTGGAAGGGTTTGTTTTAATATTAGTATCATTTCTTCTTTTCTATAGTATCTTTATTTTAAATTTAAATACAATTTGCCAACATATACTATAACACCCAGTGCTCATCACATCAAGTGCCCTCCTTAGTGCCTGTCACCAGTTACCCCATCCCCCCACCTACCTCCCCTTCTGCAACCCTTTGTTGCCCAGAGTTAGTCTCTCATGGTTTGTCTCCCTCTCTAATTTTTCCCCACTCAGTTACCCTTCTTTCCCTTATAATCCCTTTCACTATTTCTTATATCTCACATATGAATGAAACCACATGAGGATTGTCCTTCTTTGATGGTATCATTTCTTCTTTAAATGTTGTAGAATTTGCCAAAGAAGCCATCTGGACCCAGAGTTTTAATTTGTCAGAAAGTCTTAATATAATTCCATTTTCTTTAATAGTAACCTGAATAGTGATCTTAGGTAGTTTTCATTTTAAGGAGTGAGTCCATACCATCTAAGTTGTAGAATTCACAGTTATTAAAAATATTCCTTTATTATCCTTTTCAACGTCTATAAGGTCTATAGTGATGTCCCCTCTTTACTTCCTAATATTTGTAATTTGTGTCTTTTTTTATCTTGGTCAGTTTGTTTAGGGGTTTGTATTAGTTATTTATTGCTTTATAACAAATTACCCCTACACTTAGTTGCCTAAAACAACAAACACTAACTCATAATTTCTCAGGGTCAAAAATCTGGGAGTAGTTTAGCTAGTTGGTTCTGACTCAGCATTTCTCAGGAGGCTGCAATCAAGATGTCAGGTGGAGCTGTAGTCATCACGTTTGACTAGGGCTGGAGAATCACATCCAAAATCATTCACAGGGCTGTTAAATGAAGGCTTCAGTTCTTCACCACATGGGTATGGCATAGAAGCTGACTTCTCCCAGGACGACTATTCCAAGAAAAGAGAGCAAGAGAGAGGGTCTAAGTCTTTTGGAAGTAGCATGCCATCACTTCTGCTATATGCTATTGGTCTCACAGATCAACTCTCAATGTAGAAGGGGACTCCAAAGGTTATGAATAGCAGGAGGCAGGGATCATTGGGGGCCATTGTGGAGGATGGTACCACCAGGTTTATCAATCTTATTGACCTGTTCAAAGAACTAGCTTTTGTTTTCTTTGATTTATCTCTATTATTTTTCTGTCCCCAGTTTTATTGATTTCTGCTCTTATCATTATTACCTTCTTTTTGCAGATAGATAAATCTTACCGAGAAGATGTGTACGATCTCTTTCCTGGGACATTCCAAACCATTGAGCTGTTTGCAGATCACCCAGGAACATGGCTGATACACTGTCATGTGTCTGACCACATCCATGCTGGCATGGAGACAACCTACACAGTCCTTCGGAACATAGGTACTGTTTTCTGTCAGTGATGAAGCACCAGGCTTCCTGTAGGCCCTGTAGGCACAAGAGCCCCCAAGGGCTCAGAGTCAAGCAAGAGAGATAGACATGTAAGTAGTAACTGTAATAGAATATGATACAAGCCAACAGAGAGTGCAGAGTACAGGGCTCAGTGGCAGCAGTAGGAGGTAATGATTAACAGTGTGGGATATAAGCAAACATTCTAGAGGCTATAATGCTTCAGATGGATCTTAATGGGTGAGTAGAAGCTTGAAAGGTAGATGGGGTAAGGACAGCATGTGTACTGGTATGAAGTAGAACAGTGAGAATTTAAGAAAGACCTGCAGATACAAATGGGATAAAGTCCTCATTGGTAAAATGACATGACTCTTGAAATACCTCATGTCATGAAAAGAATCTACTTCTGTTGTTTATAAAACAATCAACTTGTCTTCCTTGTCCAGACAACAGGATCCCTTACTCTACCAAGTCTCCATCTGGAGGAGCGTCCGCCCCAGCCACAGTGCCCTCCAATGGTAATGATACCCTCCCTGAATCCCACATGTGAACAGTCAATGTTCACTCCCTAGGGAAAGGCAGAGGACTGACACCTCACTCTTCTTTCCACAGAAGAACCCGGCAAGGAGCAGCTCTATTTCTTTGGCAAGAATCTGCATCCTAGGGGAGCAAAAGCAGCCCTGGTCATCCTCTTCATCATTGGACTCCTCTTCCTTATCTCCACGGTGATTCTTTCCCTCAGATTGCACTCTGCAAAGAAGCAGGTTGCATATCGGCAAGTTCAGTCCTGCGCACTCCCCACAGATGCTCTGTGAACCAACTGGTCTTCCTTAGCAGTGAAACTGGACAAGGCATCGTTAATCAAGAAAGGTTTACATTATATCTTGGATCAGGCTCTGATCCTCCAGAATACAATCAAAGCAATTTGCTTTTACTTATTTATTTTTCAATGGGCTGTGAATAATCCTCAGGTATAACATACAGAAAGAAGAACAGGTGTGACTGAGAAAACACAGTATGTTTTCTGAATGAATTTGCTGACACGGGGAAAACCTCTGAAAGATATCTTTATTTTCCATGTTTCATAATTCTCAGATTAGACGGTGGGTGCTTCCTTAACCAATCATCCACATTCCTAGATGGAAGGCTTTGGGAAAGAGTTATACTGCCTCAGACACCTAACTGGAACGTTGCTGACTTCTTCAACACAGTTGTGTAAGATGTTTCCCTTAGTCGCTCCAGAGAAAATAACTTTCTGAGGAGTTCATGGAAATGTCGAAATTAGTATCTGCTGATAAAATTTGATCAAATGAAGTTGTTGGAGGCTTCAGTCAGCTTTCTTGGCCTTTTCCACTTGAATACAAATAGTCTGTGCACTGTTTGCCATAGAAGGCAAAGTTATCAGCATTTAAAAAAAGATTGCTGCTATTTTTATGCAAACCTGTAGAGGTGCTTTAATGCTTACAACTCACTTCATGTTATGTTTTCACAATGTTTCCAAGGCAACGTTTGTTGTTGTTGTTGTTGCTGCTGTTTTCCAAAGTCACCTAGAAAATTTGTATTTGTATTTCAGGATGTGGAGGGCTGGAAGCTATAAAAAAGCAGGCTAGGTTCTCCCACTGTGAGGCAGAGAATCCCTAAAAGTTTAGTGGGAGCTTCTACGTGGGAAGGAAAGTTTGTAGGAGGCGAGTCTGGACTTGAGCCCTGAGTCTGATTTTTCACCTCACCTAGCAAGATATTTCCAAAGTCTGCATCTTCAAGGAGATAAAAACAGTCTCATCATGTGACTGGTTGGGAGAAGAGATCTCACAAAATTCTTGATTCCATGCTTCTTAAAGACAGCTCTTTATGGGAGGAGAAAAAAAGAAAAAAGAAAAACCTAGAAAACAGTTTTTAAATCATTAAATTGGCTTTGAAGATATACATTACAGTTTTCAAGGCTCACGTGTAAAAATAAAATATCGGACAACTAAACTCAACCCATTACAAGGCGATCCATACTCTGTATGCATGCCTAAACGTTAGGTTAAGATAGATAAAAGCAACTTTGCTTATTACTATACTGAGAAATTGCCCTTAGCTCAGGGCAAGATGCCCTGCGATGCCAATGTCAATGCCAGATGAGTGATATCAGTACATTTGCCTTAGCAGATTCATTTGGATGTCCAGGTGAACAACTAGAACCTAAAAAAATACTCTGGTGGAGGGACCTTTCATACTTTCTCATCTTCATCTTGGTGAGGGGGAACGAGTAATTTGATAAAAGCTGTACTCTTACATAAAACAGGATGCCAATGCTAATAGTTCTGTTCTTAGTTTGCTTGAATGTCATATCGAACAGTGTACCCAAAAGATTTTGAATTCCAGCCTGCTTGCCACTGATAATGTGATTTTGTAGTATGTGCTCTACAGTTTTCATGCATGTGTAGGCTGTATAATTTCATAGTAATAATTGTGATAAATGCCTTATTTATAACTCACCTAGACAACAAATTATTCAGTTTTTTCCTTTTCTCTTAGTCTATTTTTTTAATGAAATGAAACCATAAAGTAGTTTGATTACACCATTTCTCTTTTTAATAAAGTTTCAAAGATCATAAGATGGCAGTTTGCTTTTTTTTTTCACTAAATATTATGGATCACTAGACCTAGGGCAAGGGGTTCCTTAAAGGAGACTTGTCTTTTAGATATTTAACAACTATCCTAGCTATACCTGCTAAAGGAAATGAAACAAAATAACTACATCTCTGCGAATGATAGGACTCTCCTTGAATATCGTTTCCTCAAATGTACCATACTCCTTTCCTTGCTTCAGTCCTTTAAGAAAATCAATTACATTTAAATACATCTCCTGTTACAATGGAAGAGGTGTCCCTATTCCTAGTAGGTGGGTCTCTTACTTGGCTCTGGACTTTATCTCTTCTTGCTTTCTCAAGGATATCAGTGGTACCCACCATTAGCAAACAAACAGAGACATCTGGGTGGCTCAGTGGTTGAGCATCTGCCTTCAGCTCAGGACATGATCCTAGGGTCCTGGGCTCAAGCCCCTGGGATCCCTCCCCCTCTGCCTGCTGCTCTCCCTGCTTGTGTTCTCTCTCTCTCTCTCTCCCTGTCAAATAAATAAATATTTTTTTTAAAAAAAATAACAAACAGAAGACTGTTGTCATTAACTTCATAACCCTCTGTAACCCAGTTAGTTTCTCTGTTCCTTTGATAGCAGAATTTTCTGCCTGTATCATGCATGCTTCAACCTTTTCCAATGACTTCTAATCCAGCGTACCTCACTCCCACCTCCCAGTCTGCTGGGATGGGATCAACCACAATACCATTTCCAATGGCTTCTTTCCCATCTTGATCCACTTCACCTCTTTGTAACAATCAATAGCTTCTTCCTTTGAAACACCCTGTAGTTCCTTGGCTTTTCCAGTGATCCCTGCCAGCCCTCCTTCTTTGGTTGCTTTTTCTTTTCAGTCTCTTGCTAGCTCTTTGTGTCCCATCTCACTGAAGTGTTGACATGCCTCAGGGCTTGACACTGGGCCCTCTTTTCTTTTTTGCTCTCTGAGGTAGGCTGAATAATGTCCCCAATGATTTTGTGTCCTAATTGCTGAACCCATGTCACTTTAGATGGCAAAAAAGACTTTGCAGGTATGATTAAGGATCCTGAGACAGATGACTCAGATTGTCCATAAATAAAAGTTACAGCACCCGTCTAAAAGAGAGCCAGAGAGAGATGTGACTATGGAAGAAGGCCAAGTGATAAGTGAAGTAGGACACTATGCTGCTGGCTTTGGAGATGAAGGAAGGGGCCACAAGCCAAGGAATGCTGCTCTAAAACCTGGGAAAGGCAAGGGAACAGATTCTCCCCCAGAGCCTCCAGAGAGAGCTTGGCCCTGCCAGCATCTCGTATACCAGTAAACATGATTTTGGATTTAAGAGTTCCAGAACTGTTAAGAGAATAAATGGGAGTCATCACACTCGTGGTCATTTGTTACAGCCTCCTCCCTACATTATTTTATCCAAATTTGTGAATCTAAAAACCATCTTTAGGCTAACACATTAAAAATGTGTTTAGACTGCAGGCCACAAATCCTGCTTAAGCAGGGTCACTGCATCAGTCTCCCAACCATCCTCTCTGCTGTCACTACTGTCCCTTCCCACCACTCTACACAGCTGCAGCAGTGTTCTTCCAAATCTGATCACATCAACTCCCTGGTTAATACCTTTCAACGTCTTTCCATTTCACTTTTAATTCTATCCAAACTCCTTACTTTGGTCTCAGGCCCAGCCTGATTTGGCCCATGACCGCGTCTCTGACTTCATTTCCAACTCTTCCGTGCTTTAATTTTGATCAGTTCTTGTGCCCTGCTAGTTCCTTCCTGCCTCAGGACCTTTGCATGTGCTACTTTTTAAGCCTGGAATACTCTTCCTCTCTAGCACCCTCCTCCCCCTTCTTAACTTTCCTAGCTCATCTGTGAGCTCCTCAGACTGCCCTCTCTAAAGCAGATCCCTCCCCTATGTCCACTATTTTCCTTTGTAGCACTTCTCATGGGACATGAACATTTTATCTTTGTTAGTTTGATTTTCTTCTGCCTCTTTGACTGCAGTGTAGGCATCATGAAAGCAAAGACTCCTGACCTGCTTTGCTCATTGCTGCATCTCCAGCACAGACCAAGTGCAGATATATAATAATTGTTCAGCAATATTACTTGAATAAATGTATAAACAGAACAGACAGTGTAGTAGGCTTGACTATTCTCACTTTGAGTATTTCGGCTGCAAAAAGTCTCATGTTCAATTGTCAAATGTCATGGGTCTGAAACAAAAAGAAAAAAAAACAGATTCTGGGACAGTGGCTGTGAGAACAGCTACTCTGGCTTCCTTCTAATAAATGACACTGGACCAAGGGTAGGGGCTGGGGGGACATGAGAGGAGCATGTGTTATTCAACCCCTAAATGCACCTTACAATTAGAAAAAAAAAGCAATGTCATCAAAAATAAGGAAAGTCTAAGAAACTGTTGCAGCTAGGAGGGCCTCCTAAAAATTAAGGAGATATGAATAAACTAGATTTTCATTAATATTAATGTACCAGCATCGGCTCATTAGTTGTAACAAATGTATTATACTAATATGTTAACAAGAGGGGAAAATAGGCTCAAGAGTGGGAGTATATGGGAACTCTCTGTATCATCTCTTCAATTTTTCCGCATATCCAAAACTACTCTTAAAAATTAAAGTTTATTTTTTTTTTAAGAGGAGGGGATGGGGGGAGGGAGAGAGAGAGTCTTAAGTGGGCTCCATGTCCAGTGCAGAGCCTAACTTGGGGCTCTATCTCACGACCCTGAGATCATGACCTGAGCCGAAATCTAGAACCCAGATGCTCCAAAGTCTTTTTTTTTTTTTTTTTAAGGCAATGTTACATATACTCTAGTGTGACACCTTAAGCTTCTGAGATTGGTAATGACAGGTACCAAGGGTTCAGTGCCCAGGATGTGGCATGCACTATTACATACATGTAATCCTCAGAACAGCCCCATGAGGTAGGTGGTATTATCTAAATAAATAAGGAAATTGAAACTTAGAGATTTCCAGTGATATATCCTTGGTCACACAGCAAATTTGGGTGGCAAATCCTGGAGCTGAACCCAGGCTCTTGCTTTTTTACTGTGTCCAGAAAAAACCTGGCACATGTTAGACTGATGTGAATTTTTTTTTTTTTTTTTTTTTTGGTAGGAAAATGGCTCCCTTCGTCACCCTCCTCTGTGTCATTCATCTCTATCAAAGACAGCGCACCAGTTTGGGTTCTTGTTATACTTCATGTGCAAAATTTCAACAGCCTTTCACCTGGCCTCCCTGCCTCCACTCAGCATTCCCCATCCATTTTATACAGGGCTGGAAGATTAACCCTTTTAAAGCCCAACGCTATTTGTATCACTCCCCTCCCCAAACTGCCTAATGCCCAGGGGGGAAAAAAAAGTTCAGACTACCTTCTCTGGTCCAACCTCTTCATCTTTGACTCCCTCACCTTCATCTTCCCTATACCAGTGTCAGATTTCTGTACTTCCCACGTCCTAACAAGTTCTCTTTCTTGCCTCTATTTTGAATTCCACAAACGTGCATTGACTCCCTGCTAAATTTTAAAAACTCTGCCAGGGCCGAGGGCAATTTACGAAAAAGGTAGGGGGCCTGGCTAACCAACCTGAGGAACCCATGGGGGAGATCGTGAAGCTTGGGGAGGCAGGCAGTGGCCACGCTAAGAAATTTGGATTTTATCCTAAAAGCAACACACACTTTATGTAGGGCAGTGACACCATCCGATTGGAGCATTTCAAAGCTCCCTCTGGCCGCTGTGGGAGAAAAGTGGCTTATACGCCTATGCGATCCACTGCTGTGTGTGGTTAAGAGAAAGGATGAGCACTGGGTGTTACACTATATGTTGGCAAATCGAACTCCGATAAAAGAATATACAGAGAGAAAGAGAAAGGACGGTGGCCTAAATCCCAGTGCTGGCAGGGCATGTGGAGAAAAACCATCACCTTTTCACTTGGCGAGGACCAAGTGAACTTGGAAATTCACTTTCCAAACTATGGCAGCTGGGAGAACTGGAAGCTTAAAGACGACGCTGGAGGCTCTGGCTTGGGGGGATGGTGGTGCTTTCCGCCGGCTGGGCAGACCGGAGTTCAGCGGAGAGGAAGATAAGGCCTGCGTTCCTGGGTCCTAGGAGTCCGAAGTCCTGGGAGCCACCCGGGCGGAGGGCGGTGGAAACTGCTGGAAGAGCGTTCGGAGGCTAGGACAGGTGGAGACGTGCGCGAGGGACCTGAGCGCAGCCTGGGGGGGGGGGGGGGGCGGCCCAGGTGGGAAGAGCGGAGGAGGCCGCGCAGCCCGAGGGGCCCTCCTGCCTGCGGGTTCTGCCGGCCACAGCAGCTCCTCGCGCTTCTCAGGCTCCACCTCCGGGAAGTGGGTCTGCAGCGGCGGTCGGCGGCGCCCGGAGGCAGCACGCGCGGACGGCGGAGGCTGGAGGCTCGGCCCCCGGGCGCGGTCACCGAGGCGCGGAGGGTGCAGGGTCCCGTCCTCTACGCCGGCCGCCGGGCTCTGGCGGCAGCCGTGGCCCTTGGAAGCGTCTGCAGCTCCTCCTAAGCGGAGTCCATCGTGCAGAAGTGCGGGGAGCGGGGCGCAGCGGGGACCGTCCGTCTAGGCGGCGAGAAAGGATTTCAGAAACCGCGGCCCAGGACGGGGGCGAGGGGGCGCTGGGGCCGAGGGGGCGCTGGGGCCGAGGGGGCGGGGCACTTCGGCGGCGCCGCGGGGATCGCCGTGCTGGGCGGGACAGCTGGCCCCGGCAGCAACGCGCGCCCCGGCTGTCGGCCGTCGGAGGAGCTCGGAGGAGCTCGGAGGAGCTCGGGTTCCGGAAGAGCTCGGCGGGGCGGGCGGGGCGGGGCGAGCGGGGCGAGCGGGGCGGGGCTGGGGGCGGGGCGGGCGGCGGAGCGCGGGGCGGGGGGCGGGCGGCGGAGCGCGGGGCGGGGGCGGGGGCGGGGGCGCGGCGGCGGCGCTGGGCCTCGCAGGCGGCCGCGCGCCCGGCGCACAAAGGCTGGCGCACGTGTGAGCCGCCCGGGAGCGGGCAAAGGGAAAGCGAAATCCGCGCGGGCGGCAGGTGACGGCGGAGGCGCGGCGCCGCGGTCCGAAGCGGGGCCCCGGGCCTGCCCCGCCCCGCCCCCTGGGCCCGGGGACTGCGCGGCGCCGCGGCCATGGCCATCGCCCACCTGGCCACCGAGTACGTGTTCTCGGACTTCTTGCTGAAGGAGCCCTCGGAGCCCAAGTTCAAGGGGCTGCGGCTGGAGCTGGCCGTGGATAAGATGGTCACGTACATCGCCGTGGGGCTGCCGCTGCTGCTCATCTCGCTGGCCTTCGCGCAGGAAATCTCGACGGGTGAGGCGGGGCGGAGGGGCGGGGGCGGGGCGGGCCGCGTGGCCGCGGTCCTGGGGCTGCGGGACGCGGTGTGGCTGCGCGCCCCGTCGCGTGGACGCGGGGCAGAAAGGCAGCCCCGGCTGGTGGCCTCAAGCTGCGGCCCTGTGGGTCCCGCTTGCACCCCCCCCCCGTTCTGCCTGCGCCCCGCTGACCCCGACTGCGCCTTGGAGCGCGCGTCCTGCCCTCGCTGTCAGATTTGTGGAAAACCACGGCCTCCTCATCGCGTCCTCTCTCTCCCACATTTGCGTAATTATCCAGAATTTTGGAGCAGACAAGTTCCGGAGTGGCTGAGCGGAGGGCGTGAAGAAGAGTGCTCCATGAAATCTGTGCACCCCCTTCACTGCCGTACTGGTTGATACCGAGACTTGAGCTCTGGGGGTTGGTTGTGAATGATGGGAAATGACTGCACTTGGCAGGTACTAGCGGGACCCCAGAATCCTCCATCTGCATGGCCTCATTATGAATGGGGGATGAACGAGCCCCCTTCACGCGGACTGTCGTTTACTCATAATAACGCTTCTGAGGTGCCAGTGTTTGGGGCAGGATCTTGTAGTTGCCTAATAAGACTCTCTGGTCTTCCTCAAGAGCTGAAGCATAGAAAAAGGATACTTTCGAGTCAACAGGAAAGTAGCTAGAAACAGTTTGATGGGCGGTGGGAGAGAAGAGAGGACGGTGGGGCTGGGCCTGGGGGAAAGCCTATGTGAGAAATGGTGCTGGCCTCTGGCCGTGGAGCACAGTGGAATTTGCATAAGCAGAGGTGAGACCTTTGTTAAGATTCTGAGATCGCAATTGCACTACTCGGGATTTACCCCAAAAATACAGATGCAGTGAAAAACCGAGACACCTGCACCCCAATGTTCATAGCAGCAATGTCCACAATAGCCAAACTGTGGAAGGAGCCTCGGTGTCCATCGAAAGATGAATGGATAAAGAAGATGTGGTCTCTGTATACAATGGAATATTCCTCAGCCATTAGAAACGACAAATACCCACCATTTGCTTTGACGTGGATGGAACTGGAGGGTATTATGCTGAGTGAAGTAAGTCAGTCGGAGAAGGACAAACACTATATGATTTCACTCATTGGGGGAATATAAAAAGTAGTGAAAGGGATTATAGGGGAAAGGAAGGAAAATGAGTGGGAAAAATCAGAGAAGGTGACAGAACATGGGAGACTCCTAACTCTGGGAAATGAACAAGGGGTAGTGGAAGGGAGGAGGGCGGGGGTGGGGGTGACTGGGTGATGGGCACTGAGGGGGGCACTGGACAGGATGAGCACTGGGTGTTATACTGTATGTTGGCAAATCAAACTCCAATAAAAAAATATACCAAAAAAAAAAAAAAAAAAAAAAAGGTTCTGAGATCGCAGAGAATGTTATATATGTTCCTGGAAGGAGAAAGATAATGATTGTACTCCCTGAGGAGGAGCGTTAGTCACAGTTTTGGGTTATGAGCATGAATATGGGTCCAGGTCCGTTAGAACAGAGGAATACAGGCTTGGTAGTTTTAAAAGTGCAAAGTTAATTGTGTGAACAGAGGATGGACTGGTTGAAAACAGTACTGAATAAGCCTGATGGTATCATGTAGGGTCTGGGATCAAGGAGGAGAACCGGAGTTAGGGAGAACAGATGCCAGAAGATGGGGCCTTGGTTGAGGTCTTGTGCGTGGATGGGGGCCAAGATTTGAAGGGAAAGGATGGGAGGGGGTGAATTCTAAGAGATCAAGGAGCAATAAGTGGCACCTGGGTACCTAGTTTTTAATAGGCAATGAAGGGCAGATATGACCAGAGTTGATAGAAAGGCTGCAGCCCAGAGTGAGAGAATGGTGGGGGGGATTTTTGTTTTTTAAAGATTTATTTATTTACAAAGAGAGAAAGAGCACATGCACAGAGCAGGTGGTGGAGAGGGGCGGAGGGAGAGAATATCTAGCAGACTTCCCACTGGGTGCAGAGCCTGATACGGGGGCTCGATCTCATGATGTTGAGATCATGACCTGAGCCGAAATCATGGTCAGAAGCCTGAGCCCCCCAGGTACCCTGAGAATGGTGGTACTCGAGGAGAATAGTGAAGTTGCAGGAGGAGTTAGTTAGAAGAGGGTTATGGTAAGCTTAATTTTGTGATCTACAGCACTAAGTTGTTCAGTGTGGCAGGAAGTTGCCAAATTCATTGTGGAGAATAAGTGATCAGTTTTTTTGTCTTTGGGCAGGCATAGTCCTGGGGTTTCCTTCCGCCTTCCAGATGGACAGGAGTTGGGACTTCTAGTAGAAAGGAAAACCACCAAGCAGCTTGGGTCCTAGAGATAATCTCTCCCTTCAGCAGATGTTCTTTGGGTACCAGCTATGGGTTGGACCCAGTGCTATGACCCCAGGGCCCAGGAGTAAATGAGGCACAGTCCCTGTCATGGAGGAGTAACAGTCTTGGGCACCTGATGCCAGGAGGAGGGAGTTGGTTACCCTTGGTGATCAAAGTTGACATCTACCCCCCCCCCCCCATAGTAGAGGGATTCAGAAAGCAGAAGCACTTTCAACAAGTTTAAGTTGATGGGCTGAGAGGCATTTGGCTGGCATTGGGAATAGGTTCACCCAGCAGGAGTCTGACCTTACGCTATGCGCAGAGCACTGCTGTGTGTTGAGTGGGACATGAAAGGAGTTTGAAGCATGGTCTTCCTCCCACCCTGTAAGAGTTTACCTCCTGTCTGGGTGCTAGGACAGACATGTTGACAGGTGACATTCAGCAGCATGTAATTCAATGGCAAGACAGTGTCATGCTCTGAGCCCCAAGCAGGTGAAGGTTGGGGGAAGCTGTGGAGCAGACTCCCATTCTTCTCAGATGCTTCAGGCATGTGGGATGAAGCCAGCTGGACTGGGGAAGACATGTCTGGTTGAGTACTCAGTTGGGACAGTGAGAGTCAGGTCAGTCCAGCCAGGCTGATAGGGAAGAGCAGGAAATCTCACTCTTTTCCCACGGGTGGTGGCATGTATATATAAAATGTGAAAAATCACCTTTTCAGGGGCGCCCCTGCTAGGAGACATCCTTAACTCCTGAAGTGTAGCCAGGAGCATTTGGAAGGCTTTGGGATAGTGAGCTACTGGCTGTTGAACTAATGTAAGAATTAAAACACGCACCTGGTCTAGTGAGGCCTGATACTTTTAACTCTGCTGGTCTAAAACGCTCCAGGCCCAGCTCCCCATAAGGTAAGCGGGTTTGCACAGAAACCAACAACCCAACTTTACATTAACTTGGCACACAGCAGAAGACAGTTTCCATGTCGTCGTGCCTGGACTAGGAAGACTGGGATGGAAGCCAGAGAAGGGAGAACTGACAATCTGTTTTACGGGCCCTAAATTTTTCTCTCCCCTTGCCTTGCCTCATGTCTTGTACACAAGTGCTCAATAAAAATACAATGAAGGAAATGCTGGAGCACATTAAGGACTCTCTGGGGTCCTCCCTTGGACTGTGGCTGGGCTCAGAGGAAGCAGGGGCATTCTGGGGAAGGGAAAGCATGGAAGAAAGGAAGCCAGGTTCCAAGGATAAGGTTAGGTCAAAAATTCCAGTTGCCAGGTCCCACCCAGTGCCTGGAATTCACCAGCTAGAGACAAGGGTTCCTGGCATGGAGAGAGAGACTTCCCAGTCACTGGGCTACCCGGCATTTGAGAACACAAGTCATGCTGAGTTGTGGTTTCTATCCTGATGTCTGTCCCCAATAATAGCATTCACGGATACAGGTCATCATGGGAGGGAGCCAAGTTGCCCTGTTTGACTTATAAGTGTGGATTATATTCTGTGTACCCCGGATTCCCTTTGGCAATATTTCATGATGAAGAGGGAGCTGTGTTTGTAATGTTGAAGCACTCTACTAGGTCAGGCAGATGAATGCCATTTCCTGTGGCCCGGAGAACACACACGTGTCACCAGTGTGGAAGCTGCAGGGAGGCAAAGTTCTATGCCACAGAAGGACCCTTGTCTAATACACCTATCCCCAGAGTTTAGAGTTTAGAAATAGGTGAGTGACAACTCTGTGTAGAATACAAGCATCAATAGGGGTGCGTGGGTGGCTTGCATAGTCACTTAAGCTTAGGTCTTGATCTCAGGGTCCTGAGTTCAAGTCTCACATTGGGCTCCATGCTAAGCATGGAGCCTACTTAAAAAAATAACAAAAAAGAATGCCTAAGTAGGCTACATGGCCTTTAAGCTCTGAAGTTTTAAGAGCATTTATCTAAGCTATTAAAGAAATAGATTCCCTAAGCTTCCTTTCAACATCAGTGGGACCCGTGTTCTTGGAGTCTTTCCACAGGGGCTGCCATGCCGTTGGCCTAGGGCTGTATATATATAGGTCCTGGTGCCAAGGTATTCCTCCTGCTTTGTTTCTCTGGTGCCCTAACCTGGCATGTCAGGAGGCCCTGGGAGAGGAGAGCCTCCATCTCCTGCCAGGGTGCTTCTTGCCCTGAGCCAGGCTGGCTGGACCAGATGAGCAGCGGGGGCAGCCAGCAGAACCCTGGAAAAGGTGTTTTGTCTGCCCGAGGAGCCTTCTCTCCCTGCTGCCTTCCCAACGAGCACCCACAGTTCTGGGCAGAGGGATCTGGTCTGTCTGGGCTAGTTTTATAGGGCCAGCATTAGGCCAGCCCAACACCGCCCCAAGCCCCGTCGAGCCAAAGGACAGACATAGATGCTGACTATAGCTGCTTCTGATACTATTAGCTTACAGTTCTCCCTGTGTTTCCTCCACTCAGGAGAGGCTACTGATGGGTACAATTTTTCTGGGTTAATTTTTTTTCTTTTTTACTATTGTATTTTTATTGTACAAATAGTACCTAAAAACATTCTCATGGTAAATGATGCATAAACCACCTTCATCATGTGCTAGAGGTGACTTACCATTATGGATGCTTAGAACAGCTTCAAAGTCTCCTTCCTCTCATGAGTACACAGGTATACATTCTTTTAAAAACTAATTGAGTCTTACATAGGGGTTTGCGTTTTCCCACTTCATATGTTTTGGAGGGTGTTCATGTTAGTACATAGGCATTACCTCACTATTTTTTTAATTAAAGTATAATTAACTTACAATGTTATATTAATCTCAGGTGTATGCTGTAATGATTCAGCACTTCCCTGCATTACTCACTCCTTTGCCCATCCTCTCACCTACTCCCCCTCTGGCAACCACCAGTTCGTTCTCTGTATTTAAGAATGTCTTTTTTTTTTGTTTGTCTCTTTTTGTTGTTGTTGTTGGTTTCTTAAATTTCACATGTGAGTGAAATCATAGGGTATTTGTCTTTCTCTAGCTCCATCCATGTTCTTACAGAGCGTCATATATTCTTATAATTGATTTAAGTACTCTTAATGAGGCACATTTAGGTTCTTTCAAAATTTCTCTTTTTTTGCCTTTTATTTTATTTTATTTAAATTCAGTTTGCCAACATATGGTATAACACTCAGTGCTCCTCTCATCATGCGCCTTCCTTAGAGCCTGTCACCCAGTTACCCCATTCCCCTTCCTCCCCTTCTGCAACCCTCCACACGTTTCCTAGAGTCGAGTCTCTCACGGTTTGTCTTCCTCTCTCATTTTTCCCCACTCAGTTTCCCCCATTCCCTTATGGTCCCTTTCACTATTTTTTATTTTCCATGTATGAGTGAGACCATATGATGATCGTCTTTTCTCTGACTGACTGACTTCATTCAGCATAAATCCTCCAGTTCCATCCACGTCAGTGTAAATGGTAGGTATTCATCCTTTCTGATGGCTGAGTAATATTCCATTGTATATATAGACCACATCTTCTTTACCTGTTTGTCTGTCGAAGGACATCATGGCTTCTTCCTCAGTTTGGCTGTTGTGGAGTATGCTGCAACGAATATTGGAGTGCAGGTGTCCTGTCATTTCACTCTATCCGTGTCTTTGGGGTAAATACCCAATAGTGCAATTGCTGAGTTATAGGGTAACTCTATTTTTAACTTACGGAGCCTCCACACAGTTTTCCACAGTGGCTATACCAGCTTGCATTCCCACCAACAGCACAAGAAGGTTCCCTTTTCCCCACATCCTCACCAACATTTGTTGTTGTTTTTCCAGCTTTTTAAAGGGAGGCTTGTATTGAAATGTATTTCCCTCTTAGGACCACCTTTGTTGTATCCCAAAGATTTTGAACAGTTGTGCTTTCATTTTTGTTGGTTTGCATGAATCTTTTTAATTCTTCTCTAATTTCCTGGTTGACTCATTCATTTTTCAGTAAGATACTCTTTAACCTCCAAGTGTTTGAGTTCCTTCCAAATTTCTTCTTGTGATTGAGTTGTAGTTTCAAAGCATTGTGGTCTCAAATATGCAGGGAATAATCCCAGTCTTTTGGTGTCGGTTGAGACCTGATTTGTGACCCAATATGTGGTTCAGTCCTGGAGAAAGTTCCATGCGCAATTGAGAAGAATGTGTATTCTGTTGCATTAGGATGGAATGTTCTGTATATATCTGTGAAATCCATCTGATCCAGTGTGTCATTCAAAGCCCTGTCTCTTTGGTGATGTTTTGCTTAAAAGATCTGCCCTTTGCTGAAAGTGGAGTGTTGAAGTCTCCTACTATTAATGTATTATCTATGTGTCTCTTTACTTTGGTTATTAATTGGTTGATATAATTGGCTGCTCCCACATTAGGGGCATAAATATTCATAATTTTAGGTCTTCTTGTTGGATAGACCCTTAAGTATGATATAGTCTCCGTCTTCATCTCTTACTACAGTGTTTAATATAAAATCTAATTTATCTCATATGAGGATTGCTAACCCAGCTTTATTTTGAGGACCATTTGAATGGTAAATGGTTCTCCACCTCTGCATTTTCAGGCCAGAGGTGTCCTTAGGTCTAAAGGAGTCTCTTGTAGACAGCATATAGATGGGTCTTGCTTTTTTATCCAGTCCAATACCCTCTGTCTTGACTGATCATTTAGCTCATTCACGTTCAGAGTAACTATTGAAAGATATGAATTTAGTGTCATAATATGACCTATACAGTCCCTGTTTCTATGGATTGTTTCTTTGGGCTTCCTCTTTGTTTACAGGGTCCCCCTTAATGTTTCTTGCAGAACTGGTTTGGTGGTCACATATTGTTTCAGTTTTTGCCTATCCGGGAAACTCTTTATCTTTCTTCAATTCTGAATGACAGTCTTACTGGATAAAGTATTTTTGGCTGCACGTTTTTCTAGTTTAGTACCCTGAATATATCCTGCCAGCCCTTTCTAGCCTGCCAGGTCCCTGTGGATAGGTCTGCTATTAATCTGATGTTTCTCCCAATAGAAGTTAGGAATCTCTTTCTCAAGCTGGTTTTAGGATTTTCTCTTTATCTCTGAAATTTGCAAGCTTCACTATTATATGTTGGGGTGGTGATCAGTTTTTGTTGATTTCAGTGGGGGTTCCTCTCTATCTCTTGGATATGGATGCCTGTTTCCTTCCCCAGATTAGGGAAATTCTCAGACATGATTTGTTCATGTGTATCTGGTCCTCTCTTTCTCTCTCCATTCCCTCTGCAATCCCAATGAGATGAATGTTATTCTTTCTCAAACTATCATTTAATTCTTGGAGTCTCTCTTTGTGGGCTCTTAGTTGTTTTTCTCTCTTTTCCTCAGCTTCCTTCCTTTCCAGACCATAAGTTTCTGGAGGGCAGGAACCCTCTGTCCTCTGGTTGACTGCTATATCCATAGTTTCCAACTAAGACTTGATACATAGTAGGCATTCAACAGAGTGTGTGAATGAACAGAATATCCAGTCCCACTGGATCCTGAATGTTAGTTATTCTGTTGTCTGGAAGATGGAATTTTATGTATCTTCAAAGGGTTAGTTTTTAAAAAGTTTGTCAAAAATATTTGGAAACTCTGAATAGTATCATTGGAACTGACTCAAATAAACAATAATAGAGGAAGGAATGTGAATTGAGAGAAGATAAGCAAACATTTAGTAATGATGAGATCAATTTTAAAGTAACTAGAACTTACCCAAGCAGCATTTGGTCTGTTTTCTTTTTTATTTTATTTTTTTTAATGTTTTTACTTGGCATTAATTGATATACAATGTTATATTAGTTTCAGGTATACAGCATAGTGATTCAGCATCTCTATATGTTACGCTGTGCCCACCACAAGTATAGGTCCCTTCTGTCACCATACAGTGCTACTAAAATATCATTGACTATATTTCCTATAGTCAATTTCCTATATTTCCTATGCTATACCTTCTATTCCCATGACTTATCATTCCATAGCTGAGGCTCTTATTCCCCTTCCCATTCCCCTTCACCTGTTTTGCTACTTCCTCCCAGCCCCTTCCCTCTGGCAACAATCAGTTTGTTTTCTGTATTTATAGATGTGGTTCTGCTTTTTGCTTATTTGTTTATTTATTCATTTCTTTTGTTTTTTAGATTTCATGTCTGATGAAATCATATGGTATTCATTTTTCTTGGTCTGACTTATTTCACATGGCATAATACTCTCCAGGTCCATCTGTTTGCCTAAGTGGCAAGATCTCATCCTTTTTTATGGCTGCATAATATTTTGTCTGTGTGTGTATGCGTACATACCACATTTTTATCCATTCATCTATTGGGGGACACTTAGGTTACTTCTATAAATAATGCTGGAATAAACATAAAGCTTCATATATCTTTTCAAATTATGTTTTTGTTTTCTTTGGGTAAATACCCAGTAGTGGAATTACTGGATCATACAGTATTTCTGTTTTTATTTTTTGGAAGAACCTCTGTACTATTTTCCTGTATCAGTTTTACAGTGGGGAAAAGAGTGTCTCCAATGAATGGTGCTGGGAAAACTGGACAGCTACATGCAAAAGAGTGAAATGGAACCAATTTCTAACACCATACAAAAAAATAAACTCAAAATTGATTAAGACCTAAATGTGAGGCCTGAAATCATAAAAATCCTTGAACAGAATGTTGACTGTGATTTCTTTGACATCAGCCATAGCTACATTTTTCTAGTATGTCTCCTAAGGCAAAGGAAATAAAAGCAAAAATAAACTATTGGGATTACATAAGGAGATTGGAATCACATAATAAGCTTTTGCACAGCCAAGGAAACCATCAGCAAAACAAAAAGGCAAGATATTAAATGTGAGAAGATATTTGCAAATGATATATTTGATAAGGGATTAATATCTAGAATATATAAAGAATTTATGCAACTCAACACCAAAAAAAAAAAAAAAGAGCAGTCTGATTAAAAATGGGCAGAAGACATGAATAGACATTTCTCTAAAGACATCCACATGGCCAACAGACACACGAAAAGATGCTCAACATCACTAGTCAGGGAAGTGCAAATAAAAACCACAATGAAATATCACATGTATCTGTCAGAATGGCTAAAATTAAATTAAATTAAATTAAATTAAATTAAATTAAAAAAAATAAGTTGGCAAGGATGTGGAGAAAAAGGAACCATTGTGTGCTGTCATTGGGAGGCATTCTTTCTCTTTGTTTTAGTGAACACTGTTTCCTGACTTGAAATTAGAAGACCCATTTTTTATTATTTACTCCCCCTGTCCTTTGCCCCCACCCTGACCCCTGCCCCAAGAAAAAAGGAAGAAAGGAAAATGAAACTATGGAAGAAAGTCTATTCTTTCATAATAGATGGAATTTCCACCACTGGCAAAAACTGAAAGTACATCTTGGAACCTTTACAGCTTCTAGTTTGGATTAGCAACACCCTTTAAAAAAAAACACATAAGCACCACCTTTCCTCTGCACAGTACTTCCTTGGATTGCTTTTTGCCCAAACCCCTAACTGAGGCAGTAAGTTTGGCCCAGAGTGGAGAAGGGGAGGCAGTTTGCGAGCATCATGCCCACTGTGCCCTGGCTGAGTGAGGCAGACAGTGTGGGGACATAGGTGGCCGGGAGTGCAGGGACCCAGAGAGAACCTGTATGGTACTGAAGCAAGCCTGGCTGTCTGTGGGATACAGGTGTGTGTCAGGGAAAGGGGTTTTTCATTGTCACGGATTTATTCATCCTCTCTAAAGCTTGTGCCTCTTTTTCTCTGTATTTTATGTTTTTATCTGATGATAAAGACAGGGCTCAGTGTCAAAAATATGGAAAATACAGAAGAGAAAAAAATAGTAGTAATTCTACTGCCAGAGATAGCCACTCTTATATCTTGGTAATATCTTCCCCCGAGGCTTTTTAGATCTACATAGCTGACAGCTTCTACTTCTTAAAAAATCAAACACTAAATCAGGGCCATCTTACCATGTATTCTTAAACTTGTTTTTTGTTGGCTACAAAATTGAATGTTGAATAGGAATATCAAAATGTAACCCTTTCACAATGTGTTTGCTAATATAAATAGCATTGTGGAGGACACACTTGAACAGAGCTCTCTTTCCAATGAAGATTTCAGTATTTTGACAAATTGTGTAAGTCTAATTAGGAGGTCAGAGTGTGCAGACATTTTCAGGACTCTGATTGACATGGCAGGCCACCCTCCAGAAGGATCGTCCCCTGCCACTTCCACCAGCAGGTAGGAGAGGGCCCTTCTCCCAACGTCAGCAGCACGTAGTTTGTCATTGACAGTTTAGTAGATGGATAAAGCTATGCCGTTTCAGGTCACATTGATTCAATCACAGCATTGAATGTTTTTCCCTAGATACTTATACCATTTATATAATTCTGTGAATTGTTCGTGTCTTTTCCTTGTCTTTCAGTGGGGAAGTTGGTTTCTCAATGGATTTTATTAACTTCTAAGATAGTTTCGGATATTTGGGGGCCATCCTTAAAGGCAGATACCTTCCTTTCCAGTTGTCAGTTACCTTTGAATTGTGACTATGGTTAGTTTTGATGAGCAGAAATTATTTTAAATTGTCAAAACTGTCTGCCTTTTAATTTTTTATTTCTTCAATTCTGTTATGATTAGACCAGTGTAGCTCCTCCTTATGACAGTTAAATATCCATCTAGTTTGTTTCTAATGATCTTTGATGATTTTATTTGAATTTACCTCTTCAATCTGCTTTGGTCTTTTGATACTGTAAATTAAGACTCTTGCTGATAATTCCCTCATCGTTATTTATTGAGGAGCCTATTCCTTACCCAGTGATCTCTGGTGATTTCTTTATTATAAACTCTGATGTGAATAAGCCTTGTTAGGGCTATTTGTATTGTTCTATTGGTCTATTAATTCTCATAAAATACCAGACCATCCTGTTACTGCTTTCATCCTATATGCAAGGAGGTACCTGGGTAAATTAAATAAATAAAATCTGGAAATAGTGGAACCATGAACAAGGAAACCAAAGCAAAGCTCAGCAGTAGAAGTGTCTGACTTGCCTAGAGCAGAGTGTTGCATCTTCAGAGCATAAAATTCCTCATAATATAGTAAATGTTTAGAATGCTACTGAATTTTAGAAAGAGGATCATGATCAAGAGGTCCTTATTGGAACTTGTCAGGTCATCTCAACTACTGGACACTTTTTTCTTTTCGATAGTTATGAGAACCAGTACACTGCCACATTTTGGGATGTTATTTAGGCTGCTGCAGCTTCCATATTTTGATCACTGCTATTACTAGTATCTTTGTGATTACAGGAAGTTGTAACCAATTACAAATGGGTTCTGAGAAGAATTACAGCTTCCAAATTGGTTTGGAATGCGGTGAATATTCCAGGAGGAAGGATGAATAGGCTATATGTTGCCTCAGTGCTTCGGCTGATGAAACAGGCTGTGGGCAGTGAGTCTCCTGAGATGCTCCCTGCACCAGCCCCAGTACATCCCACACCACCTGCTGCTGGTGTGACAGTGGAGGGAGCTTCCTTGATTCGAAATTCTAATTTGCAACATATCTTTAAGTCTGTGTGTTTGTGTGTGTCTGTGTTCAAGTTCAGACAGCAAGAGAAAGTGAAAGCCCTGCCCTTTTTTGGACACACCTACTCTTGGTCTCTTTCCCAGAGGTAACTACCACTACTGTTACTTGTTAGTGTTTTATGCTGCTCTGTGTTCCTTTGGAAAAACATGGTTTTATTTGTATTTTATTCTTACTACATTTTAAACAAAATATTATGCCAAGCATTAAGAGCTTGCAATTTGCTCATTTGTCTGCAATGTGTCCTGGAGATATTTTCATGTTGTTTCATGTAGATTTGCCTCGTTCTTTTTTAGGTGTGGCATAATTTTCCATAGTATGGACTACACCCCAGTTCATTTAACCATTCAGTTAAGGGTCGTGTATGTTCACTCTGCATTTTCCTACTATACATGGTTGTTCAGGGAACATCCTAGGACATGCTTCCTCAGGCAAGATGGGTTTCTCTAGATCAGTGGTTCTTAAACTTTTTGGTCTCATGACCCCTATATACCTCAGGCTCTTAAATTCCTTTGATGATTTCAGAGAACTTTGGATTGGGAGTTGTATCTATCAGTATCTATCATGCTAAAAATTAAAACTGAGAAAATTTGAAAACAATTTAAATAATAAGTTGATTACATGTCAACATATATATATTTATTATTTTATTTTATTCATTTATTCACGACACACACACACACACACACACACACACACACACACAGAGGCAGAGACACAGGCAGAAGGAGAAGCAGGCTCTCTGCAGGGAGCCCGACGTGGGACTCGATCCCAGCTTTCCAGGATCACGCCCTGGGCCAAAGGCGGCGCTAAACCGCTGAGCCACCAGGGCTACCCTATATATCTTTTAAAAAATAACTTTAAAACCAAAAATCTTGTAAGAAGAGTGATGTTGTTTTCCACTTTTACCAAATCTCCTCAATGTCTGACTTAATAGAAGACCACTGCATTTTCACATCTGCTTTTCATTCATTGTGTGGCAATCTCCCATGTCAGTGGCCTCTGGAAACCCCACTGTATAAACTCAGAATGAGAATATGAAGGCAAATAAAACTTGCTATTACTGTGAAAGTAGGCTTCACATCACGGAACTTCAATCTTCCATGGAAAGATTCTCAGGTTCTGGACCACACCCAGAGAACCAGTGCTCCAGGGTCAAACTGGAGGGTGGAGTTGGAAGTTAGAGGGTCAGGACGCCTGGGTGGCTGAGCGATTGAGTGTCTGGCTTTAGCTCAGGGCATGATCCCGGTTTGGGGATCGAGTCCCGGTTTGGGGATCGAGTCCCGCATCAGGCTCCCTGCATGGAGTCTGCTTCTCCTCTGCCTGTGTCTCTGCCTCTCTCTGTGTCTCTCATGAATAAACAAATAAAATCTTAAAAAAAAAACAAAAACAAAAGAAGTTAAAGGGTCACAGATGTGCATATTCCAAACATAAAAGATACTTCCAGGTGGTCTCCAGAATATTCCCTCACCCTCCTACCGGTGATGGAGGGGAGTAGGCCTGTCCCTACAGCTTTACTGATGTGTGATATTTTCAGAGTTTTCTATTTGCTCTTCTCATTGAAATAGCATCTCACTGTTTCGGTTTGTAGTTCCCTATTTGCACTGTCACAAGACATAGTTCTGGGCTCTGGCTGTAACACTGAGCAGTGTTCTAGGGACTGCTCATTCTTTCCAGCCCATTTACTGGTGCCTTTTGGCCTTGGGTATTTGATCTTAGGGAGACCATCAGGCCTCAGCTGGTTATCATTGCCTTATGAAATCTCCCCCAACCCCAATCTATCCTGTTTCTTTTTATTTGTTTTAAGCTGAAAGTTAAAAAGAAAAAAAAAAAAAAAGATCCTTTCCCTCTGTTCCCTATTTAAGTTTGGTCAGTGAGCAGAACTAGCAAATACCTTTTGGGAAATGTTAAGATGTCTTTCAGAAAGTCTTTCTTCTAAATGTTAACATCTGTTGCATGTTTGATGATTGTGTTGTGTAAGGGTCCTTAGAGTTTCAAAAAGCACAGAGAGAGTTCTATTCCCTCATTTGGGGAGGCTCACCTCTCCTCTGACCAGGCTTTCTTTGCAAAACAGAAAATGATGCCTGTTAAGTGAGATGCTACATGGAAAACAGCCTGGTACCTGGCTTGTGTTTAGTACATGCTGCTTGACGCTGAAGCCGGTGCATGTTAAGCATCTGCAGTCTGCAGGTGTTCTGCAATATCATGATAAACCAGCATAGCCAAGGTGAGCACTTCTCTCCAGCTCTCACTCATGCCCAGGCCCTACTCAGAGGACTGTAGGAGGCTCAGCTCCAGAGGAGGAGCCTGGATGGCAGGACCTCACTAGCCTCCTGTCCCTTCCCCTGGGTCCCTTAGAGGAAAGAGCCTGGTGATCTTGCGATTCTTCTTCTTAATGAGGCATCATTCCTTTTAAGTCTCTCTGAACTCATTGAGCCTTATGCCTTCAGTTTTCTTTTCTGCACACAGTGGAGTGAATACCGAAACAGGAAAGTGATGCTCTGTTAAAGAACTGAAGGAATGCCTGTATAGCTTAGTGGCAAGGAACAGCTGCATGGCGCATGTGTGCCCAAAAGGCATCTGGCCCCAGAATCAGTCTCAGCCCTTGCAACATGAGGACAGTGGACTCAAATTAGTTATTGGGTGCCCTCCAGGACCCTTCTGATTCTTGATTCTGGCGCTGTGGTTCCTGCCCCACCTTAGGGTCATTACTCTTTTTCACATCTTGTTTCCATTAAGTCGTGTTCTTGTCCTTTTGGCCCATCCCTGAGCACTGCCCCTGGGAGCTTGCAGCCTGGCCGGGGGGATGGCCTCCCAGTAACTGCTGCATGCTGGCTATGAGAAGTGTTTTGGAACAGGTGCCCTGGTGGGGAGCCTCCCCATTAGGGATGGCTTGATGAGGAGAGGCGCTGGACTGAGTTACCCATCAGCTTGTGCGGAGCCTCTTAGGGGAGGACAGACATGGTTTTATTTCTGGGGTAAAGGGAACAGGATCAGTATTACTGGGGCCTGTGGAGCAGGGGGAGGAGTGATTGGTGTAAGATGAGAGAGGCAGGTAGGGGCCTGGTGGTCATGGAGCAACTGTGGCATTTGGACTTTAGTGTTGATCCGGAGCAGTCAGAGGGCTTTTAGCGGTACGGGGCATCATCAGATACGAAATTTAAAACCTTGCCCCAGGTACACCGTGAGAATGGACTGCAGCTGTAGAGACACTAGTTAGGGGCTATTGCAGTTGAATTTGGACTGATGATCTCTGTGCACTTGGAGGACAGGGACTGTCACAGGTGTCTTGGACTCTGCCATGGTACATTGTATGGGACAGTTGTTTTTTTTTTAAGATTTTATTTATTCATGAGAGACATAGAGAAGCAGAGACACAGGCAGAGGGAGAAGCAGTCTGCCTGCCGGGAGCCTGATATGGGACTCGATCCTCGGACCCTGGGATCATGATCTGAGCCAAAGCCAGATGCTCAGCCACTGAGCCACCCAGGTGCCCAGGATATCTTATAAAAGTTTAGTGGGGGCACTGTGAGCACGCAGGGGCTCACCAGCCTCTCCTGGGATGTTAGGGCTGATCTGGGAAGGCCCCGAGCTGGTCCCATTCAGTGGCTTTCTGCTCTGGGGCTTCATGGTCACTTGAAGCCTGGCCTAGCATGGGGCAGTGAGGAAGGAGTGGGCCAGAGCTGGTGTGGAAGCCTGGTCCTAGGTAGCCAGTGATCGGTGCTCATCACCTGGTGGAGCAGGAAGCCCTGTCTGCTTTGGGCCTGTGAAAAGCTGCAGCTCTGGGAGGGCCTGGCCCAGGGGGTGGGGGCAGTGGAAGGTTGGCGTCCTGAAGGGGAATGCCACTTGTGCCTGCCCTTACTGCCTGCCTTCCTCTGCTGTCTTTAGGACCAGTGTTAACAGCTCCTGGGTGTGCATATGTAAACATACATATTTACATTTTTTGATGAGGCTTTACTTTTTTAGAGCATGTTTAGGTTCACAGCAAAACTGAGGGGAAGTACAGAGATCTGCTCTATACTCCCTGCCCCAACACATGCATAGCCTTCCCCGTTATCAATATCCCCCGCAAGAGTCGTACATTGTGTGGACTTGGGAAAAATGTGAACAACATGTGTCCATCATTATGGTATCATGCAGAACATTTTCACTACCCTAAAAATCCTCTGTGCTCTATTTTCCCACGCCCTACCCCCCAACCCCTGGCAACCACTGATCATTTACTGTCTGTTAGTTTTGCTTTTTCCAGTGTCATAGAGTTGGAACCATACAAGTTTATAGCCTGTTGGCTTCTTTCACTTAGTCATATATATTTATGTTTCCTCCATGTCTTTTCATGGCTTGATAGTTCATTGCCTTTTGGTGCTGAGTGCCCATTATCCCATTGTACCACAGTTTATCCATTTCCCTGTTGAAGGACACCTTGGTTACTTCCAAGTTTTTTTTTTTTTTTTAAGGTTTTATTTATTCATGAGAGACACAGAGAGAGAGAGAGAGAGAGAGAGGCAGAGACATAGGCAGAGGGAGAAGCAGGCTCCATGCAAGGAGCCCGGCGTGGGATTTGATCTTGGGATTCCAGGATCACGCCCTGGGCCAAAGGCAGGTGCCAAACTGGTGAGCCATCCAGGGATCCCTACTTCCAAATTTTGACAGTTATAAGTAAAGCTGCCATAAATATCCATGCATAGTTTTTGTGTAGACCTGGGTTTTCTTTTGGGCTAATACTAAGCACAATTGCTGGATCATGTGTAAAATATGCTTCATTTTATAAGATACTGTCTTCTGAGTATCTCTGTGTGTGCTTTCCCAGTCACAATGGATGAGCATTCCTGTTGCTCCACGTCCTTGCTAACATTTGGTACTGCTAGTGTTCCAGATTTTGGCCACTCCAGTAGGCATACACTAGTACCCTGTTTTAAATTGCCTGTCTCTGAGGACATACGATGTGGAGACACTTTTCATATGCTCATTTTCCATCTGCGTATCTTTTTTAGTGAAGTGTCTGTTAAACTCCTTGGCCCATTTTTAATTCAGTTGTTTGTTTCCTAACTATTGAGTTTTAAGAGTTCCTTGTGTATTTTGGGTAACACTTCTCTACCAGATGAAGCTGCCATAGACTGACATTGCCTGTGTGCTACGTCCTGTGAGCACAGTGTTTGTTAAGCAGCAACCCTTCTGGACAGTTACATGTTTTTCACTTTTAAGAGACTGTGGGATAGTTAAGATGTGAGTTTTGGGGGCACCTGGGTGGCTCGGTTGGTTAAGTGTCTGCCTTCAGCTCAGGTCATGATCCTGGGGTCCTGGGAGCCAGCCCCACGGTGGCTCCTTGCTCAGTGGGGAGTCTGCTTCTCCTTCTGCCTCTGCCACTCCACCCCATTTGTGCTTTCTGTATCACTCACTCTCCTCTCCCAAATAGAGGAATGAATGAATGAATGAATGAATGAATGAATGAAAGAAAGGAAGAAAGGAAGGAAGAGAGAGAGAGAAAGAAAGAAAAGAAAGAAAAAAAAGAAAAGAAGAAAAGAAAAGAAAGAAAAGAAAAGTGAGTTTGGGAACCAGACGCCTGGGTTCGATCCTGGCAGATGACCCATCCACTGTGAGACCTCGGCTGGAAAGCGGCTCTGATTCCGAAACCTGTGCACTCGGCCCTTCACCTGCCTTGTGAGTGAGGAGCAGCAGACAGAGAGCAGGGCAGGCTCACACCCCAGCACAGAAGTTGCTCGTTTATGCTGGGGCTTGGGCCCTGCTGCTGTGGGATCATCCTCCCAACTGCTTGCATCCCTGCTGGGGAGGCCACCTGCTCTGTAACAGTCATGGCCAGTCCCTCCCAGCCCAGCACTTCGGCCTCTGTGGGTCATCAGAACTATAGCTGTGTGGATGACAGCCCTGAGGACATTAAAACACAGCTCCCCCACCCCATCCTGCCAGGCCTTCCCTGCCAGCACCATAGAGTCAAGTCTGCAGGGATGGCCCTTACCCCCAGCTGGACTCTGTTCCAGAGTGGTCTGCTCCCCTTCATAACCATCTGTGAACTTGGAAGACTCTAGGTGTTTGTTTGTGCCGGGTCCCTAGCCTGGGTCCTCCTCCCTTCAGATAGGAATACCTGCCATGGCTTAGCCATTATCTTTATGCAGGTTGTTTTGTCTCTTATCATTAGCGGTTCTTAGTCTTGGCCTCCCTCACTGGACTGTAAGCTGTCAGAGGACAGGGATCATGCCGCCTTTAGCTTTGAATCCCCTGTGTCCTACATGGCACTATGTACACAGTAGATGCCCAGTGACTCCTTGGGTTGAGCTCAGCACTATTGAATTCTGGGTACCTTTGGGAGAACATCTTTTTTCTGTTGCCCCATAATAGATACAGGAAGAAGAGAGCACTTGGGGAGGGCAAAGGTCCTTGGCTCTCTCTGACATGCTGCTGGCACAGAGGCTCTGTGCCATTAAATACCCAGCTCAGATAAACTTGGATGTCTCTCTTCTTTTCTGAGGTTTCTTGAGAAAAGAGCATTTACCCCAAAACCCGTGATGGTCTACTCAGAATGCCTTTGTATTTGCAAAGAAGTCTCATGACTGATTATCTAAATAATGGTAACAGTTGTAAGTTCTTTTCATTTTGTTGGAGTCACTAATCTCTGATTCATTACCAGATTGAGACACTCAAGGCCTTCTACACAGTAGGGTTCCTTTGTTGCCAGAACCCAAAGCTAGCTTTTAAAAGCCATCATTGAGGGAGAGATGATGCAAAAGGACTCAACAATGTTGGGTCTAGTCTCAGGCTGTGGCCCCATTAAATCTAAGATCCCAGTTATCCATGGCAGGCTTTCATGGTGCAGATGTTTGAGAGCCACAGAAGATATGACAAACGAGTAAACCAGTGAGTACAGGTGAAATTCAGATCATTCTAAGTGCACTAAAGAAAGTCATACAGGATGTGAGAAAGGAAGCTGTCTCTCTGTTTCCAGCGCTTGCCTTGGTGCCTGCTGCATAGAAAAAAAAGGGAGCTACTGTTTATTGAGTTCTTACTGTGTGCTGGTGCTATAGCAGGCATTTCCTTTGATCCTTTTTTTTTTTTTTAAGATTTTATTTATTTATTCACGAGAGACACAGAGAGAGAAAGAAATAGAGGCAGAGATAGCCCGATGTGGGACCTGATCCCGGGACTCCAGGATCACGCCCTGGGCCAAAGGCAGGCACTGAACTGCTGAGCCACCCAGGTGTCCCTTCCTTTGATCTTTATAGGAGTTCTGTGAGGTTTTGCAGATGAGAAAAATAAGGTTCACGGAGGTTAAGGGACTTGTTAGTAAAAGAGAAAACCCAGTGGCTATTCAGCATAATGAGATGTTCGTTAAAAGCAATATTCAGGAATAAAGAGGCCAGAGCCCTGTTTTATAGATGTACCTAATTTGCTCCTTGAAGCTCACAGGCCTTCCCTCTATCTAATTGGACTGCCAAGTGGTTCCATGCTTCTCTCCTTCACTGACCCTGTGTCAGTGAAGGCTGGCTAGACAGTAGCTTTCTTTTAACCCTTTTTGACTTAAAAGTGTCTCTGACATTGCTCGTGGCCTTTAAGTGGTCTGTTCATTTGACATTTTTCTTAGGCTGACCTCATGCCCCTTGACATCCTTTTTTGGGCAGAATCCTTATGTTCATTTTGAAATGGTGCCTTGTTTCCCCACCACACTCTTACAATGCAGAAGTCAAGACCGCGTTTCCTTTGGTAGAGGTGTGGCAAGTCTGGCACTGCCATAAGAACCTATTCTGTCTCTCAAATCTCCTATTCCCCCTATGACACTTCAGAAGATACAGTTTATCTGATCTGTCCCTTCCCTTGTGTGGGTCCAGCCTCCATCCTTACTGAGTAAAGCCCATGCCTGCAATCTCCTTCACCTTGCCAACAATCTTATTCTGCACAGAACAGCAGTAAGTGTTTTGGGGTAGGTCTTCACGCACCAGCTGTTGACCACATGGGGCTGCTCTGGTTGGCTCTGGTTGCCTCTGGTTTTTGATGACACTTTCTTATGAACTCAGGCCTGGAGCGTGGGCCCAGGCTTCTGGGGAGATTGAGGCTGGCCATTTCCTGCAGCTTCTTGTGTCGGCTGGCCTGGCACTGCCCGCAGCACCTGTTCTTCTCCACTCCTCCCTGCCCTGCCTCCATCTTCTCTCATCTTCTCTCCTCCCTGGTCACTCATTCCCAGGTTGTCATCACATTGGACAAAGAATAGGGCCACACACTTAGGATTGTGTCACACCTATGCCAGGTATTGACTGTCTGACATTGGAAGTTACCCTGAACCTTATTTCTACATCTGACAAATGGAACTAAGTGATAACCAGTCTATAGGCTCTTTCATTGAATTGAACAAGAGCATTTAATTCCTATTTAATCATAGTATTTAATAAATGACTTCCATTCTCCTTTAGTAGGCGATTCTGTGATGGGAAGAGCTTCTGTGTGATGGGTACACAGGGGAATACCAGCATAATGGGGGAGTCACACTGGTTCTTAAGCCTTGGAGTATACACGATGCCCATTTGCCACAGGCTCTTCTTTTTGGCTCCATTTGGCCATGTGTCATGTTTTAGAAATGCCTCCAGGCAGGTCTCTCTAGTCCTTGGGCATTTTGCTTTTTATCCTTGGGTGCCTTCCTTATATACCCCTTCGTCACACTAGTGTGTTTTTATCAGGATTGGTGCTGTTTGGTTAATACTCTTGGTACAGATTTTGCGTGATTTTGCCAAGCACAGCTATTCTTTTTTTAACACATAAATGGTATCCCAGCAGAGGTGTTTGTGCCCAGACTGAGCTAGGACCTAGAGGTAACAGAAGAGACTGGAAGCCAGTGTGTGCTGTGACTGGTTCTTCATACCATCTCTCACCTACATGATGGCAATAGACTCTTGCCCTGTGTCTGCTTCTATTCTTGACTCTGGATGGGCAATTACTGACACAGCATCCAGAGTAAACCTTTTAAAATGAAAATCATAAAATGTATTTGCTTTAAAAATTCTGAAATTATTCTGTGTGAATTTTAGGGTTGAGAAAATGAGTGACTATGTTGGTATATTTGGTATTTAGAGGGTCTCTCTGTAAAAGATAAAAGATACAAATATGGACTGGGGGAAGGTCATGGTGTTAAATTGGAATTTGAATATTCAGCATAAGCTCGCTCTCTCTCTCTCTCTCTCTCCCTCCGTCTCTCTCTCTCTCTCTCACACACACACACGCACACACACGCACACACACACATACCTCACTGATTTCCTCGCTGTGTCTGCTGAAGGCAGCTAAGAGCAATGGCATCCCAGTAGCAATGAGCACATCCAGCATCCATAGGTTTAGACATTTTCTTACCCACTAAAAGGAACCAAGGGCTCCCTGAAGAAATGGCCAGTGGGAGGGCTGGGGCAGGGAACGTATAAGAGGAACCCAGAACGTCTTGGGCCATAATGTGCAGAGTGCTCGGAAGTGAAGGGGAATGTGTCAAAGGACATGGAAGCTGGTTTGAAACAGTTTGAAACAGTTTGAGCATCAAAATGGGTAACAGCTTGTAAAGTATTGAAAAAAGACTATATGAGTCCATACTGATACTGAAAAATGTAAATTGGAGGAAGAGGAACTTCCTCTTTGTAGTATAATAGTGACTAACAAACACAGAGGGAAGGATAAGGTTGGAAAACCATTTTGCAACCCCAGTAGAAGCGTCTGATTTACCACGGGGTGAAAGCTTTGCTGAGGAATGGGATACATCCACAGTCAGAGATTTCCACTCAGACAAATTATTTCTCAGGGAAAAGGGCATTTTTACGGCACAGCCCTGACGACAGCTTAACCAAGAAACGGTCATATGTGACATCACTTGCCCTGAAGGAAACTGATGTTTGGTGCCTCCTGAGGTGTCCTGTCGAGGCCCTACACCCATTTGTGGGAGTCCTGCCTGCAGTGCAGAACCTGGTCAGAGCATGCAGTCAGATGAACATAAATCAAGAGGCATCACACAAAACAGAGGACCTGTGTTCTTCATCCCTGTTAGGGTTGCAGATGACAGAGAAAGGCTGTGGAACCCTTCCAGGGTAAGACGACAAAAGACATGTGACATCTGAATGCATGGTGTCTGGTGTGGGATTGGATCCTGAGAGGAGGGGGAGAAAGTTTCTGTAAAGGAGAGTTAGGAAAATCCAAATACAGATAGCAGTATTGCATCTTAAAAAAAAAAAAATTGATAATTGTACTGGGTCATATATGAATGTTTTGTACTTAGAAGATATATGCTTCTGAGAAAAAGTGTCATGACCTTTGCAACTTACTCTCAAGCTGATCAGGAAGAAAAAGAAATTATGTATTATGTATATATGTATAGAGAGGACAGGTGGCAAAATGTTGACAGTGGTTGAGTATTTGTGATTTCACTATTCTTTTTTTTTTTTAATACTGATACTATATTTTATGCATGTTTATGGATTTTACGGAATTCTTCCAGTTGTGTTGAGCTGCAACTGACATATGATGTTGTATAAATATAAGGTGTACCATGTAATGATTTGACAGATGCATATATTGTAAAATGATTACCACAGTAAGTTTAGCTAACATCCAGCGCCTCACATAGTCTTTTATTTTGTGATGAGAACTTCTAAGATCTGTTTGCTTATTAGCAGCTTTTAAGTATACAAATACAGTATTGTAGTTTTAACTATAATCACTGTGCTATTACACCCCCAGAACTTCTTTACCTTATACCTGGAAGTATGTACCCTTTGACCACCATCACCCATTTCCTGTACCCCACCCCCGTATTCCACCTCTGGCAACTACCAAACTGTTCTCCATTTCTAGGAGTTTGGTTTTACTAGATAAAACATTTAAGTGAGATCATATAAGATTTGTCTTTCTCTCTCTGACTTATTTTACTCATAACGTCCTCAAAGTCCATCCATGTGGCAAATGGCAGGATTTCCTTCCTTTTTTTGGCTGAACATCATTGCAGTATTCCTGTAATTTCTCTGTAGGTCTGAAAAAAATCCAAGTAAAATGCTCAATTTTTTTTTTAAAAAAAGAGGTAAATACAACAAAATATTGCTTTGAACTCCAGGGTGTCTCTTATCTTATTTTCTGTAATTTTCTGTGTATTTGAGTTAATCAATCTCAGATGTTAAAAATAATCTAATATTTAAATACATTGAATACTATTTTGCCTCTTTCCTAGAACACTGAGTTCTTTTCATGCCTTTTTTTGCCCTTGTACCCAGGTCATGGGAATTTTATTCACTGGACAATCATCAGGTTTTACCCTGGGTTTACACAAGCTCCTCTGTCCTGTAATGTAGACTTTCCAGGTTCCTCACCACAGAAAAGAAACTGCTCAGACTACTACTTAGTTCTCCAGTCTGTTCTTTTGGGTAGAGGCTGACTCCATGGTTCCGTGCAGGCGGGGTCTGATTCCAGCTTCCTTTTCTCTTCTGCTCTTGCATTTAGCAAGCTTAATCTGTTGTGTTGCTTATGCCATCAGTGCTTCCCTGAATGAAAGGAGCCTCGTAGATTCCATCTGAGGCTCGCCAGCTTGGTTGTGTGTACCCTTTGACTGTGCAGTCTGCTGGTCACCCATCCTGGACCACATGGTCAGTAGGTACAGGCTGTTATTCCTGTCCATTTAGTGAGAGCATTGTGCACCGATGGGGCCTTTTCTAATTTGTTAGGCCTCGAAGGGGAAAACCATTCATTCTGCTCTATAGAGCTGGGATGGGTAGCGAAGTACCTGAGGACTTGGAACTCAGTTACAAGAAAACACTTGATTAGCCCTGCTTGGGTTCTCTTTAAAAGCCAGGGCAGGGGAGCAGCCCGGGGGGCTCAGCAGTTTAACCCTGCCTTCAGCCCAGGGCGTAATCCTGGAGACCCGGGATCGAGTCCCCCGTCAGGCTCCCTGCATGGAGCCTGCTTCTCCCACTGCCTGTGTCTCTGCCTCTCTCTCTCTCTCTCTCTGTCTTACTCATAAATAAATAAAATCTTAAAAAAAAGAAGAAGCCGGGGGTGGGGGTTGCCTGGGTGTCTCAGTTGGTTAGGTGTCTGACTCTTGATTTTGGCTCAGGTCATGGTCTTGAGGTTGTGAGATCAAGCCCCACGTCAGACATGGAGGCTTGTTTGGGATTCTCTCTCTCCCTCTTCCTCCGTCCCTCCCACCCCACCTCCCTCTCTAAGAAAGGAAAAATTCGGGTTTGGGTATGGAGAACAGAGACCTGATGAGTCAATTTGATTTAAGGGGAAACAAAACTGTTGTTTCAACTCCCTGCCTTTTTTTTTTTTTTTCTTGTCAATGTGGGCTATAGACATTCTTGCATTTTCCCACTGGTTTGAAACATGTTTGCACCTGGGGGTCAGTGCCTTCAAATGAAGGCCTAGTAGCCCATTTGGGACTTCCAGAATGTATTTACTTGCTGTGTGAAGCTTTGGGTTGATGTATCCTGGAAAGATGAAAGGGGAGAAATTTGGTTCTTTTGAAGAAAGAGATACTAGTTCTAAGATTCTAAGGCTCAGGCTAAGGCCAGGAGGATGGATGGGGAGATGTCTGTGGTGTGGGTCCCTCTCTTAGCTGGTGCCACGCGTCCATGAGGCACATGAACACACATTCCCTCCACACTATCTTTCACTGCATCTGGCCAGACACATCAGAGTAAAGCCCACAGCAGCCTCTGGACTCTCAGCAAGTCGAAAGTTGTGGGGTTTTTTGTTCCTGGTGTAAACCTGAAACTCATTTCTTGCTTTCTGCACAGTTGTGAAAGACAGTTCATATCTCACTAAAGCTACTCCCTATAAATCAGAGTGCTCATTCAGCCATCACACAACACAGAGGAGTGGGAAGAGTGTGGGAATGTGGCTGGAGGGTCGCTCCAGCAGGGAGCTCCCTGGGTCAGCAGGGAGCTCTCTTTCCTCAACTATCTAATGGGATGGTGCTATCTTACCAGGATGCTTGAACATTGAGACAGTACTTATGATAGTTGTTCAAAACATTTAAAGCACCCGACAAGTGTTACTTATTTGATACAGGGTTTTATATGCAGTTGAGAGAGCCAGAAAGACTGTGTGTGTGTGTGTGTGTGTGTGTGTGTGTGTTCGTGTATATGTGTGTCCACCCTGTTGGTGGAGAGTTGTGATAAGATACACATGCATATTTATACAGCATAGTTGAAGGTGATGATGCGCATGTCTCTGATGGAGCTCAGTAGGGAGGAAGCTTCATGGCTTTGAAAGATGGACCATGGCAGTAGACAGTGTAGATGGGACATTGACTTAACAAGCAAGTGTCAGACATAACCCCCCTCCACCCAGAGGTACTAGTGTGAGGAAAGACACAGATTTTAGGAACAGATCGGGCCTGGGCAAGCCATAGCATTGATTGGGTTGGATTGAAGCATCGGTTTGGATTTATACTGTGGGCAGTAGGAACCAGCAAAAAATTGTTGAGCCAAGGAAGTGCGAAGACTAGAACTGGGCTTTTAGGAAGAATAATCTGGTGAATCGTTTCAAACAGCCAGAGGAGGGAGAAACTGGAAGCTTTCCTTACTGGAAGGCCACTAGGAAAATATGTAAAGCACCTTACATATTTCCCAATATTATTTTGAAGACTGAATGAGGTAGAAGTTATGGAAGTACATTTGGAGATATGAGTCAGGACCATCCAGGTCCCGAGCATCCTAGGCTCCCAGCAGCAGCTGAGCACCCTGGCCGGTGTGCCTGGAAGCCAGGATGGGCTTTTCCCAGGGTGTAGAGGCACTGGGCTGCACAACCCACCCAGCTCATGGCAGTCTCCTCCCCTACCACCACCCTCATGCTTTGCCCTTCTCAGTACCACCACCTTTCACTTTGGCTCTCGCTGCTGCCTGGCTCTTGACTTCCTTTGTTTCTCATTGCAGGCCTGGGACTACACCTCAGGGCTTGATCTGTTTCATTTCCAGGATTTGGCCTTGACTCTTCCCAGAAAGCTCTGCCCCTCCTTGTCACTTGGAATCACTTGTTCAAACCGCCTCCTTTCCGACAGAGCTGGCTCCCAGGACCTCCCCAGTGTGCCCTCGCTGGAGTGACTGGCCCAGAGTGTTTTTAAGAGATCAAGAGATTAAAATTCTGCTGTTACCAGTTACTAGCTTGGATAGGAATTAGCTTTGGGTTCATCCAGGGTAAAAGGAAGATAAGATACATTTCTCCCTCCCTCTCTGATTGGGTTGTGAGGTTTAAATGAGGCAGTGATTTAAGGACTGCTTAGTGTCCTGTGAATATTGGTTGTCTGATGTCTTTTCTTCTGACCTTCCATTCCAGATGAAGAACATTTACTCCTGAGCTCAGCGCATCCTCATTTTCCGTCTCTCTAGACTCAGTTATATTTCTTTCTTCCCCTTTTGCAGAACCTCTGGTGTAAAAAGTTTAATTATTTATGCTCTGGCAGGTTCCACCAGTGCCTTGGAAGAGATTTGGGAGGTCCCAAGACAGGACATGCCCCACCTCTTCCTATAGAAAGAATGTTAGTATGTGTTGGCTGTGTGGTCTGCCAGGACTACCAACAGATGCCTGGGCCAGACAGATTTTCATGAAATCCTAGTAGCACTGTCCATTTTCATGAGAAAGTATTTGGACAGATGTTGCCAAGTAAGCAGCTCACCAGAAACCATCCATCTATGACCTGGGCCTGGCTCCCTCCCGTGTGTCTGCTGCTCGCTCAGTAAGCCTTGGTGGGTGGGACTGCCTAGGCAGCACTTAGCAAAGTCATGCTAACTCCAGAGCTTTGTGGCCTGAGTCCTGTGACCCTGTGTTGTTCCGACTAGTCTATTTTTTTAAAAAATGCAAGAACCCAAGTTTAACATGTGAGCATTGAAAGGTCCTTCAAACCTGTGACCTACCCCCAACTCATGTTTGAGCCATTCCTAACTGGCAAGAACTTACCGTATCATAGTACACTTTCTGATGACATGTGACTTTTCAGTGATCTCTCTCTCTCTCTTTTTTTTTTATTAAGATTTTATTTATTTATGCATGAGAGACACACAGAAACAGGCAGGAACACAGGCAGAGGGAGAAGCAGGCTCCCTGTGGGGAGCCTGATGGAGGCCTGGATCATGACCTGAGCCAAAGGCAGATGCTCAACCACTGAGCCACCCAGGTGCCCCTCAGTGATCTCTTCTAAGGGCTCCTGCCAAGGAGTCCTTTCTTGATATCTGTGGGCGTAGAAGTACCTGATGAAGGGGAGTGGTGCTCCCGGCCCATTGTACCTCCTCCACTGCAAGAATCTGCTCCCTGGAAAACCTCCATTACTACCCTCTCCTACCACAAGTAAAAAGCCCCACTCCCTCCCCAAGGGAGGTTACCCTTTGGGGCTTCTTTTTGCCCCAGGGACGAGGGAAGTCTACCCCAGTGGCTTCCTACCATCCTTTCCCCTCTTTCTAGGGTGTACATGCCCCTGCTCTGTAAAGCAATAATGGAGCCTGCTAGTTCACAGAGAAGGTTGTAACAACTTCCTGAGCAACTGCCGGGAACCAGGCAGTATACAGAGAATGCAGACATTAATGCCATTGTCTCCAACCCAAGGCTTGGAGAGCCTTGGGTTCAGAAAGTGAAGTGACCTGAGGTCACCCAGCTATGAGCAGCAGGCTTGGGTGGCGATAAGAACCAGCATCAGAGCATGAGCAATTAGCACCTGCTAGGCTGTGCGGGGTATGGAAGGCAGTGTGGCTGCTCTGGGCCTGAGCCTCTGGTCACCGTGCCTGCATACGTAGGCACATGCTCCCCCATGTTTCCTGCCACCCCACCCCAAACCCATCCCTCTGTCTGCAGGTCTGCACTATCCTGCTGGGGCTGTGCTCTCACCTATGCCACCTTTTTTCTTGGAGGAAACAAAAAACCAATTTGCCATCCCGTGATCTATCACCCAAAGGTTCCTTTGGCCTTCCTTGGTCAGGCTAAAAGTCCTGACTTCTCTGTTCTGAAGGACCTCTCCTGTAGTCCAATTTTCTGATCAGCCCTCCTCCTCCTCCCCCTGCTCCATAACCCTCCCTTGTCTCAGTCCTCACCCAATTCAGGTGGCCTTGTACATGTCTCCCTGCTATACTTTTGGCTTTGGATCTTTTCCTGGCCACTTTTTCTTTTTATGGTGGTTGCACTTCTTTCCAGAGCTTACCCCAGCTGAGCCCATGACCTTACCCCAAGCTGCTGTCATGACCACTGTTGACCAAAAATGTCTTAAATTCTCAGTCTGAATATGATGCTGGGCTCTGGGTTTTAGTTTTGACCTAGTCTTGGCCTAGTGGTGCTCCATGACTTTGCTAATACTGAGAGACCTGAGGTGGGGAGGGGGACCAAGGAGGAAAGGTCCATACTCTGCACTCATTTATTTGGCACCATCTGTTCTTGCTTCTCAGGTACACAGATAAGCTGTTTTTCCCCAAGTTCCTTCTCCTGGCGGCAGGCTGCCTTCGTGGATTCTTACTGTTGGGCTGCTGTTCAGCAGGACTCCTTGCAGGGCGATTCTGGACGCCTTCCACTGTGGCTGCATAAGGTAACTGGGGATGTTTGCAAATTTCACCTGTTTGCTTTGTAGATGTGAGAACGGAGGCCCAGAGAGGCTATGCCAGTCCACAGCCACACACAGGTGTGTCGCCAACCAGCAGTGCTGTAACATGGATCATACAGCCATAGTGTTTTCCAGTCAAAAGAAACCTCAGAGGTTACTTGGTCCAGAACCTTCACTAGACCATGAGGGGGCTGAGGCACTCTTTGGATTTTAGCCCTATTCAAGTGGCTGCCTCTTGTGTCTAAGTGCCTCTTTCTACTCTTTCTGCCCTACAGCGTCTGACACAGAGTAGGCTCTCAGTGCCTCCTGAATGCCTGGGTGGGCAGTGTTAGACAGGGGCAGAGCTAGGACTCAAACCTAGCTTTGGCTGTTGCCTTTTCCACTGGTCACAGGATCCTTAGTATAAAAGTAAGGGCCAACATACAATTTAGTTTTCTCTAGCCTATGTGTTGCTAGAGCATTGGGAAGCCGAGTGATGATTCTCTGGGGGGGGGGGGGGGGGTCGGGCATTGGCTAGAACACAGTCTTCGGGATAGATTCCTTTGCTTTTGGATGGGTCCAGATGTTGCAAGGAAGGGAAGGCACACTGCATGGGAGAGACCAGTGTCCTACAGAAAAGAGGTACAGACAGTCAGGAACTCCGTGGTCGGGGGGGAGGGTGGGGGGTTACATAGAAGATGGGCAGTGAGGAACTTAGCTGGATTTGGCAAGTTTGTGCAGGAGAATGTTCTCTGTGTAATGAAGTGGCTCCTTTAGGTCTTCTCTGTGTGTATAGAAGTAGGACTGTGCATCAGCCAGTCATTATTTTCAATCACTGGTTCTATTGTCCATCATGAAAACAAGTAGAAGATTTATGTTTCTTCTTCTTTTCTCCTCCACTATGGAAAGCATGCTATTTTATTTTCTGAAAAGCCAGAAGCTGAAGTTTGACTCTCTCCAGCCTTGACCTCTTGTGGAACACACAGCATCCTTCTTTTTTAAAAAGAACAATTTAAGTCCTTTGCTATGACTCGGGCCTCTTCCCCTGTTTGTTTATTGCATGCCATCAGGCACAGTGATGCCCTACAATGACTTCTTTCTTCTTTGGGGTTGGGCTTTTCTCTTTGACTTTTAATCTTAGTGTCAGTTGGGTCCCCGTCAGCCCTTCGTGTCTTAGTAGCCAGGCCAACAAAGAATAAGAATATGGATGGGCATAGTTCCAGAAGCTGAACAACTGTGTTTGCAAGTCGAAATCTATGCAGTTATAGCTTAGATCCCTTTGTTCTTAGGAGAAAGGAGGTGGTAACTAATTGCTGGGTTGGGCATTGATGGAGCCACAGAAGAAGAATGTATAATCTGGCTTGTTCAGTTTAAGAACTGGCAGAGATGTTAGAAACTGTGACTTTTAGAGTAGGAAGAAACGCGAGGATCTTGATGCAGTGTAAGGTGAAGGGCACCTAGAGAGAGCAGCAAGCTGGGGACTCAGGACTAGTTGCTGGCTCTAAGACTAGAATCAGGTCCCTGGCCATCTACTGCCCCTGCAGTGGAGGAAGAGAAACTGTGTAGAGCAGTGTGGGCAGCCAAGCCTTCGGTCTTGGAATCACTTGTTCAAACCGCCTCCTCCAGTGTCAGTAAGAAACTGAGGAGCTCTCTTTCTGGTGCTAGTAGTCTAGTTTATTTGGAAGAAAGTTTGGCTAAGAGATCTTTCCAGATTCATAGGTTTGGGGGCAAAAATTAGAGTTGGGACCAGCCAAGTTAGAGGGACCCTGGTCATCACCCCAGACTTGAAAGTCCATTCCTGGGGAGCAAAGGATGATCCTAAGTTAGAAAAGCCCTCATGGCGGCTAGAGGCCTGGTTTGAATCATTTCAGTACTGAATGAATGAGGAGATAGGAGGATTGTTAGTGTCTCTAGTCTGCCCACCAGCCAACAGCAGAAAGGCAAGTAACTTCATCCAGAACCTCAAACTTTTGTCTAGTTTTTCACATGTAATTTCAGTGGTCAATCAAAAAAATAACCAATGTACAAGAAAACCAAGAGAAAAATCAGAACTAGAGACAGACCCACAGAACATCAAGATAATAGATTGATCAGATACACATTTAAATAATCACTGAATAATCTGGTCAAAGAATTAAGATAATATGAGGAATTTCAAGAGAAGTGGAAATTCTTGAACTGAAAACAATAGATGCTGGAGAGTTGATTTTAGCCAACTTCTTGAAGACCTGCTTGCCGTATACTAGAGTGTATACATGGCATCAGAGAGCCACACATGCAGTGGCCCCTTCCTCAGAGAACTCCCTGTCTGGTTGCAGGGGAGGTGAGAAGACAGATGTGTAGAGAGACCCTGAGAGGGAGTAATCAGACAGCTCGATGGGTTATCGTGTAAACCAAGAGGAGAGTGTCCTTAGAGCGGTGAACTCTGTTCGATGCTCTTGCAGAGGAGACAATATAGGAGGAATGAAACAAACTTACTGACCTTGGTGAAATCTTTAGTGACTCTGGCAGGAGTGATTTTAGGAGAGGCATAGGTGCCAGATGGCAGTGGGTGAACGGGACGGGAGGAGATGAGAGTGATGGTAGTAGACAATTTCTTCAGATTTTTTGTTTTTTTCCAGAAAATCTCTCTTGCTGGGAAAAGGAAGAATGAACAAGCTGAGTGGTAGCTGGAGGGAAGGTTTGGGGATGTGGGAAATTTTGTAATAGGAGGGCGTTATAGAATACACATAAATGCTGACGGCAGCAAGGTAGAGAAAAGGCTGACTGTGCACTGCCTGGGGAGGGCCAGTGACACCTGCTGGGAGAAGGAAGGGTGCTGGCTTGTCCTCTTGGGGGGCAGTGGGGTTGTGATTGACTCTGCAGGGTCAGCCCAGGTTATAGAGGGCCTCAGAAAACTTAACAGATGTGGAGGCTAAATGTTGGAGACAGTGGGAGCCACTGCAGGTCCCTGAGTGAGGGACCTTGGTGTTTCCAGGAGTTTATCCTCAGTGATGGAGTGCAGGAGAGAATGGGACAGGGAGGGAGCCACTTGGCAGGCACAGGGTGAGGCCTTTATTCTGGAGGCAGAAAAGAAGGGAAGCTCTCATCTCCAGAAAGGTAAAGAACAATCAAAAAGCAACACAGGTGTTTTATTGCTGACTAGAGGGTTATACTGAAGGATGGCCCAAGGTGACGTCAGTGTTTAGACCAGGGGTCAGTGAACTTTTCTTTGAAGGGCCAGATGGTCCATTTCCTTGTCCTGGTGGGGCACGCTTCAGCCACAGCTCCCCAGCTCTGCCAAGATAGATGATGTGTGCACGGTGAGTTGTGGCTGGATTTGGCTCCCGGGAGTGGTTCCTGGCTCTGTGGGCCGAGAGAATAGTAGTGCAAGTGGCCAGGAACAGAAAGACTCTGGGCATCTCAGAAGGTGTACCAGCTGGACGTGGAGGGTGAGGGAAAGGTCAGAGTCACAGACACGGCACAATCAAGGATTTAGGTGCTGGGTGACAGGGAGGCCGTTCACTACTTGGAAGAAGTCTGGGGAAGGAGAAGGTTTTGGAGGAAACCAAATGGATCTGCTTGAAAACGTGACATCAGAGCTGCTCGATGCCTGGAGTGGTGTCAGATAGGCAGTGGGCTGTGATGTGTCTGGAGGTCCAGGGTAGGAGGGGTGTGGACGCGTCCCATAGCAGTGTGTCAGAGGGAGGTGGTATTGAGCTGTGTGTTGGGGTGGGCTTTCCTAGAGAGGGAGTGTAGACAGAACACTATCTGAGGGCGCTTCAACATTTGAGCTGCCAGAGGAGGAGGAGTTGGTGCAGGAGTCAGAGCTGGGGGTCATGAGGAAAACGAGAACAGTGTGCTGCGTGAAGGAGAGCCAGGAGACCCTGTAATGAAGGCCTGTGACAACATAGTGCCCTGTGTCAGGTGCTGCCAAGACATGGGGATGAAGTCTTTGTTATGGTTGGTGTTGTGGGTGGAACCCTAAAAGATGTATTGATGTCCAAATGCCTGTCCCCTCGAATGGGACCGTTTGTGGAAATAGGGTTGTTGCAGGTGGAATTAAGGTGAGGTCTTACCAGAGTAGAGTGTCCCTAATCCATTAGGACTAGTGTCTTCAGACATATACAGAGGGCGGAGATGTGACACACTGGGCAGGAGATGGCGTGTGACAGAAGCTAGAACAGAACGCTTGGCTGCCACACTGCAAGAGGCAGGGAAGGGTCCTCCCCTAGCGGCCCTGGGACCTCCATTTTAGATGCCCAGCCACCCAAACTCTGATGGAAACTGGGGTTTGAACAGCCCAGCTTGTGGACCTGGTCATGGCAGCCCTATAGGGAACTGAAGCAGGTGGTCAAAGAAACTGAGGCTCCAGCCTGATTGGAGGAGAGAGCGATCCTATGTCAGATTTGAATGTCCGCGTGGCTTTGCTGGCCAGGCCAGATTCTGTGATCCTAGCTGCTTTATTTTCACATAGATTTCTTCTGTCAGCTTTTTTTAAAATTGTGATAAAATACACACTGCATGAAATTTACCCTTCTAACCGTTCTCTGTCTGTCTTTTGTCTACTCTCCCATGTGCCTCCTATCGCTGAGGTCGATGTGTCCTTTTACATCTGGCTGATTGCGCTCCACACTCCACGTGGTGTTTTCAGGTTTGCTCACGTGGCAGCATGATCAGAATTCCCCCCTTTTAAGGCTCTGTCCTACCCCGTCTGTGCATAGACCACATTTTGTTTGTCCCCACATCCCTCAGCGGGCCCTTGGGTGGCTTCCACCTCAGGGCTCTGCAGTTAATGCCACTGTGAACACACGTGTCCAGGGGCCTGTGCGAGTCCCTGCTTGCAGGTCTTGTATTTGCCAGGATGTGATGCTGCTGGGTCCTTTCTCAGAGTGTCAAAAGTTTTTCCTGATGGTTTTCTTCTAGTCTCTCCACATTCAGTGGACTTGTGGTTGCTGAGCTGGCAAGGGCCCTCTCAGACACCTGAGGGTACAGGGGTAGGTGCTGGGTCCAGGGCCCCATGGCCAGCCGGTGGGAGAACACGTGGCCTCCGAATCTCAGCGGTCTTTGTGCCGGAGAAGGTGCAGGTTTAGTGTGTGTGGCTTCCGACGTCTGCACCCTCACCCGGGCTGGCTACCAGGCGGTGAACTTGAGCTCCATGCAGAAGGCGATTTTGTAGGAGAAGAGCCGTCCAGTGGGGGAACTAACGGGGGACCACCACGAGGGCGTGGTCCCAGGTGGCCGTGAACACGTGCGTCTCCTCCGCAGAGCTTTATTCTTCACCCTCACTGCTCTTCCTTCGCATGAAAGCCTGGCTCCCTCTCTGTTCTGGACACGCAGCTGCCCTCTCCACTCCTGTCCCTTGCTGTCACGCTCCCAGTCAGTCCTCATTCATCCACGACTCTGGTGACTGCTCACAGGCATTTCCAGCCTATGAGACCTGGATGAGGCATGCAGCCCACCATCCTCTGCTCTCCAAGGACTGTGCCCCCTCTCTGTGTGTCCTCCGTTCCTGCGGCTGCCCGCACCCTGCATTCGTCATCACCTGGAACTGAAGTAGGGCGCCCCACTCCCTGCCAGCTCCTCCCACCCCCGGGGCCCTCCCCCACCACTCTCAGAGAACACAGAAGCTCTGACATGAGAACATCCGCAGCGTCCTGCCGTCAGACTGATCAGATGTCGGCAGGGCAGGCCCAACCTTTTCCTTCCCTTCCAAGAAATGGAAGAGGCCCCCCATCTCCTGACCAAGGGCTGGCCCCCACCCCCCCGTGTGTCCCACCTCTGTTCTGGAGTCTCCCACCCCCCTGGCTGCAGGAACACCTCGTCCCCCATCTTTTCCCTCCACATCCTCAGCCTCCCCTTCCTGCAAGCTCTCTTCCCGTGAACGCTTTGGCACATCTGTCCAACAGTCCGCCCTCACTGCATCACCATCACCGGCAACCTCTCTGTTGCTGTATAAACAAACACTGCTCCTCTCCTACCCCAGGGGCTTATCCTACTTAACTTCTCTGTGATATCCAGCCATGCACTTGTGCTGCAGAAGCGCTCTGGACTCCTGGCGCACGGTCTCCCTGGCAGGTTCTTTCTCTTTTGCCCAGCACTGAGAAGCTAGGGTTCCTCCGGTGCTCTGTCCTGGACCACCTCCCTTTCTCACACTGCCCCCCTTCCTGGATCACCTCACCCAGTGCCTCTCTCGGCTTCCTTCCCTCTGCCATCAGCACCCAGGTCTTTGTCTGCAACCCCTGCCCCTCCTGAGCCCCAAATTTGACCACCCCACCCCTCTGTGTCGTGAGCTTGTGCTCCCTGATGACCAAGCATGTGCCGCCAGCACGTGCTCGAAGCCGAAGTCCATTTCCCTGCCTGTCCCTGCTGTGATCCCTGGCTCTGTAGAGGGATCTACTCTGACACCTACCAGGAATCTGAGGGCCCAGCAGGCCACCATTTCTCCCTCCCAGACTCCTTCAGTGTTCCTTCCCACTGCCCTCACTCCTGCTCCTCCTTTACCTCTTTCCACATAACTATAGGTGGTCCTTTTTTGGCCTTTCTGACTGTAATTTCCCTAAACAAAACCCTCCACTGTCCCGACACAATGTCTGTGTTCCTTTTAGAAGACAAGCTATTTTGGTTACCAAGGTTCACTGTCCCACTGGCCCCTGCGAACCCCCCAGCCTCCCTGCTAAGCCCATCCCCACCACCCCGGGGCCCCAGGGACCCTGACTTCCTCTAGCTCGCACATGTCTTAGCTGTCTCACACACACCTTCCTTTGGAAAACCTCTCCCTGATCCTCACCTCCAATCTGGCTATCTCCTAACGTGTTATTCTGGTCTCAGCTTAAATGTTCCTAGCCACCTGGACGCTTCCTCTGAGCCTCCAGAGTGAGGGTTGTTGCCAAGTCAGATCTCATTCAGGGCCAGACCAGGCAGGTCAACACAAAACCTCTGTGTGGACAGGCTGCACAATCTGCCTTAAGGCAGTGAGATCTTGAAAATGGGGTGCTGGCTGAGCAGAACCACGGGTGCACCACACTCTGGTCTGTTTGGGCATTCCCAAAGCAGCTTGTGCTTTTCCTGGAACAACCATGGGAGGTGGCAGTTATTTGCCTTAATCCTACTTAACTGATTCTTTATTTCTAGACTGCACATTCCACTCAGGGAGGGATTATGCCCGGATCTCATTCATCAGTGTGCTTCTGAGACAGCACATCACCCACAGTGTGTGCTCAGAACACATATATGGAAGGGAGGAGGGGAATGAAGCGATTTGTATGCCCTGTTCAGGACAGACCTCGTTCTCCAGGAGCATTCTGGGTCTCCTGAGGGGATTTGAGGCACAGGGTTTATGTGAACACTCCTCAATTCAGTTCTGACACGAGACTTAACACCAGGAGGCCCAGGCTCCCTGCAAAGAGATTGCTCGCTGTAATATTTAAGTATCTATCAGTGTGAAGTTTATGGCCTTGGTATTCTTAATGCTGTGATTTGTCCTCAGCTACCACTTAGACTCACGTCTCCTTTCTTCTTCCCCATTTCTGGTGACCTCTAAGGGAGTTTTTAATTGAAATGTGTGTGCATTCGAGGGGACCGGCAGGTGGTGCTCTAGGACTGTTTGATAAGTGACCCCCCCCCCTTTTTTTTTAAGTTCTCTTTGTTCAAGTTTATCGCGTAGGCAGCTACTAGGCAAGATTTTTTTTTTCTGAAACAAGACAGCAGGGTTTTCCTTGAAAAAACAAAACAAAACCCAAAAGCAACAGAACAAGAAAATAAGATTAGTAGAATGGACAAGTCTTTATTTCTTTTAAGTGGATTCACAGAAATTTAGTTTGGAGGGGTCCCCTGAGGCTCCCAGACCAGAGGTTTCCAAACTTTAGCCTTACCTGAGGGCCAGGAATCTGGTTTTGTTCAGCCTCCCAGGAGATGCTGATACTGCCTAGTATCTTGCAGATTCTGTGTCTGTGTAAGTCACCTAGGACCTTGTTGAAATGTAGGCTTGGGGTCAGTAGGTCTGACCGGGCCTGCACTCTTCCTTTCTAACAAGTTCCCAGGTAATACTGAAGGTGCTGCTCTGTGGACCACTCTTTGAGAAACAAGGATCCAGAGCAAGGGATTAAAAAACTACATGCTCCAGCCAAATCTAGGCCCTCCATCACCTCTTTCTGCAAATAGCTTTATTGGAACACGGCCATACCCCTTCCTTTACACATTACCTGTGTCTGCTTTCGCCTATGCACCAGAGGTCCTATGGCTCACAAACATTTACTGTCTGGCCCTTTGCAGGAGAAAGTTTGCCTGCCCCTGATCTAGAATTCTAAAGCCCTCCCAGGTGATTCATTGAAAGGAACTCCCTGCCTCCTGGGAAAGTTCATTCCATTTTCACACAGATCTTTAGGAAAGTTCGTCCTTGCTTCCGCCGCACACATAAACGCCATGCTTACTATCCTGTCTTCTGTCGACCTCTCCTCATGCCAGGACCCTCCCAGAATGTCTGAATCATGAAGCCTATGGGTGTCTTCCTGTGAGTGCAGAGTGGAATGGAGTATACCACCTTTCTTCCCTGCCCTCTGGAAGCTGCTCATGGATGCACTAGCCATTCTGGGTAGCCCTTCACCGATGACTTCCCACATTTGGAATTATCTTACTGTCTGAACGACATGTGGCCAAGCGCAGTCATCTTTCATGTGTCTTTTTTTTTTTTTTAAAGATTTTATTTATTTATTCATGAGAGACAGAAGGAGGGGGGCGGGCAGAGACACAGGCAGAAGGAGAAGCAGGCTTCATGCAGGGAACCTGACGTGGGACTCGATCCCGGGTCTCCAGGATCAGGCCCTGGGCTGAAGGAGGCTCTAAACCACTGAGCCACCTGGGCTGCCCTCATGTGTCTTTTTATGTCATTTTCCTAATACAGTTTGTTCTTGGTTTACCTGCTTCCTACTTTTGGACCATTTCTTCCCATCTCTTCCAGGGTTCTCTTTTTTGCCCAACCCTGCTGTTAGGATCCCATGACCATCCCTGGCCCTCTTGTCTCCTTCTACACATGCTCCTTGGATGAGCTCAGCCATTCTTGGCTTGGATCATCTCTGTGTGCTACAAAATCCTGAATTGTAAGGTCAGCTGGATATTTCCCCTTTATTTTCAGTTACCTCCTCACATCTCTACTAGGGTTTGAATTCTTGAGGATGAGTATTTTATGTTCACAGTTTGTGAACTGTGATCTTCTTGGGTCTGCCTCCCACCTCACTCCCCTCTGTTGGGAATCCGTTCCTTTTTGTTTCTGTGGTTCAACCAGTGGCACTGCCACCAGCACCCTTGCTTCCAAAAGGGCACTGCAGCATCTGTTCCTGGCTGTCTGCGGCTCTTCCATACACCTCCCCCCTCCCTCTGCTGCCTCTCGGTCCAGTGCCTAGCACTTCTGGCTGCTTTGCTGTGGGAACCTCCTGCCTTGTCTCTCTCCCCTGCACCGGCTTCCCTTCTCCATGGCTATAGCAATCTTTCTAACATCAATTTCCATCATGTCCTCTACCAGGGGCCTCCCATTGCATGTGATATGGGAAGCCGTGGGCTTCGTGATTTAGTTCCTACTTCCACTTTGTGTGAGTGGCGAGGCCTGCTGCAGCAAGTTCCTACCACCTCAGTAGCTTGCCACAACAGCAGTTTATTCTCTCATATTTCTGGAGGCCAGGAACTAGAAATGAAGGTGTCAGTTTGGTGGGGTCCCTCCTGGGGGCTCCGAGGGAGAACTGTGCACCCTCTTCTACATTCGGTGTTGCCTGTCTTGTAGGTATGTCACTCTGGTCTCTGCCCCTGTCTTCATGTGCCTTCTCCCCTGTTTATCTCTGTGTCTTCAGGTGGCCCTCTTAGAGGGAAACCAGTCACTGGATTAGGACCCACTCTAGTATGACCTCATTTTAACAAATTCCATCTGCAAAGACTCTGCTTCCAAACAAGCTCACATCCTGAGGTTGCTGGTGTGAGTTTTGGCGGCAGGACACCTTTCATCCTAGTCCATCCCTCTGGCCTTAGCTCTTATTATGTCCTCACCGTGGGCTCAATTGTCTGCTTTGGTGCCCTGGATGGATGGGCATTCGCAGCGCAAAAAAGGGGATAGAATTCCATGCAGAGGAAAGAGTATGTCCAAAGGGCCACAGAAGTGGTGCAATTTGAGTGGAGTCTTAATGTATGAATGGCATTATTGTATGTTTTTGTTGCCTCACAGTACTTGAAAACATAGTTCAGATGTCACCTCTTTTGCAAAGCCTTCCCTGACCTCCCCAAGGACACTTCTAGTCCTCAGCACTTAGTACCTGCATATTTTGTGGCCATTACTTTTATGTTTTGATTATTTATTTATTAGTGTGTATTCCCACCTGGTCTGTGTGGTCCTGGAGCCGACTCTGTATTCTGTCTGCAACCATTCTGTCTATGGCTTTGAGGGATGCTAAGGGTCTCAGACCTTGTTTGGAGTAGACAGAGCTAATGGACAAAGCCGTTCCCATCCAGCAGATACACTCCTAAAGCTCGGCAGTTTTCTTGTGTTCCTTATGTGGGCAAAAGGATCTTAAAGACTATAATTTAATGCTTTTTGGCATTCCTGTTTCAGTTGAAATTGATTTTAATACCGGCTTGTTACAAGAGTCACTCAAAATCACAGTTTCATTTTTGATGAAAAAGAAACAAGAGGTTTAATAACTGTGGAGGAAACTGAGAAATGGAGAATTCACCTGCATTCCTTGCAGATCAAGGTACGAGGTACCAACGATCAAGGTACGAGGATATCTGAGGAGAAAGCAAACACCTAATATGTAATAGCTTTAAATACTCATTTTCCAATTACAGTGAGCTATACTGATCTATTCATTGGTTCTAATTATTGCACCACGTAGACATGTTGGAAAAAGTGTCACAGACTGTAAACAGTCACTTTTTAATCCAGAAGAACAGTTTGAGGTAAAATTCTTTAATTAAAAAAGCTTGAAACAAAACTGACCTGTAAAGATATCCCACAGCCCTGAATTAGAAATAGAGTTCTCCGTGTAGTTTCCCCAGAAAATGCTTGGCTGTCTTGGTTATGAAAGCAGCACAGACTCCGCATCACACAGTGACATTTTTGTGCTAATGGGCCCCCTTCAGAGCAGGTGAGGACCAAAGGCACAGTGCTTCTCACTTCCGCCAACTATGAATTATGTAGCCAGAATCCATCTGATGACAGACTGGTGTGTATTCACTGTGTAGTGGCCCTCTGCAGATTGGGCTGATGGTTTTCGGAAACCCTATCCCAGGCCAGCACCCCATATGGAAGCAGTGGTATTGAGGATTGGGCTTTGCAGAGCTTCGGAAACATTGGTGCTGCTGCCCTCTTTCCCGTGGGGTGGGAATCCCGAACGTGGCCTCCAAGATTGTGTCAGGGAGTCTGTGAACCAGGATAGAAAAACATGTGACAGCTTAATTTTTTTTTTTTAATGCATCTCTAACAAAAATTTAACATCAAAAGATATGTATTATGTAGGCAACAATCCCTAATGGGATTAGTGGTAACTGTGATTTTTGTCACGATTGCTTCACCGCTTCAAAGTTGGTGTTAGACCATTTTTCGGATCCTATTAATAAACACATCTCAATTTGGTTTTTAATGTCATGATAACTATGTCAGTTATCATCCCTTTCTTTTGTGAACTTTTGGATACTATTTTATACATTTAAAAATACTATTCTTGGGGCTCCTGGCTGGCTTAGTCGGTGGAGTGTGGGACCCTTGATCTTGAGGTTGTGAGTTCAAGCCCCACATGGGGTGTACAGATTACTTTAAAATAAAGTCTTTAAAAAATACATCATTCTTCATGAAAAAATAAGGAAAATCTGAGAAACTGTCACAGAACCAAGGAGACTAGAGAGACATGACAACTAAATGCAACAAAGTGGGAACACTGGAGAAATCCAAGTGAAAGCCTGAAATTTATTTGATGATGGCTTCCTAGGCTTGGCAAGCATACCGTGCAAATGAAAAATGTTAACAGTGGGAACACTACTGTCTTTGCAACTTTTCTGTATCTCTGAATTTACAGTGAGAGAGGCCCAGTGATGGGTCTGCTGTTTGCTCCCAGATGTGTGTGTTCCGTGTCCTCTCAAGGCCATGACTGTTACAACTCTGAGGAAATTGGAGAGACTAACTCAAACCTAGGGAGACGTTTTCCAGAGAAGTAAAATGATTTGCAGTGTATTAATGGTGGAAAAGGCATGGCTCTGGGTTCAGAGGGCAGGCTTCACATTCCGTCCCTGGTTTCATCTCCATGGCCAGGAAGTGTTCAGGGCTTCCTCTTCTCCTTCGTGCAGTGAAGTCATCAAGAAAGGCCTTACCAGGGTCGAGGTGAGATAAAGATAATGTGCCCATGCAGTACTCCATTCGTTGTTTTCAGCTGGTGTGTTGTAGTGCATTTTACACAGCAGGTACCACGCTGAACATTTTGCACAAACTATCTCAACTGTCATGATTCCTATATTACCCAACCGTTTCATAGGTAGGGAACCTGAGAGTCAGAGGCTCAGTGACCTCAGTTCCCAAGGACATGAAGATGAACTTAAATTCAGATCCGTGCTAACTGTAGTCCATGGTCCTCCTTTACCTTCTCTTAAGGCTGAGCCTTTCCCCATGGCCTGATGCACTTAGTTACTGGTCGCTCTTTGTTTTCTCTGACTTCAGAATCTCCTTGTGTTTGTTGGTGGACATATGTGCAACATAAGTGTTGTGCTCTCCACGTGCTGTGGCCCTAGTGTGGTTGGCTTATCTGGGCCTGAGATCACTCAGCTGTAAAATGAGGGTGTTGGGTACTCCTCAGGTGTGTCCCAGCATGGAAGGTCCATTCTGTGAATTTTAACTGCTTATTCCAGCTGTTCAATGGCATGATCACTGGATCACCGAAGGCACAATTTTTCTAATTTGTTTTGGGCAAAGTCGGCATTTCTGTGTCATTTTCCCATATTCTAGAGCAAGGGGAAGAAAAGAACTCTAAGATTAGTGACCTCCTAAAATCATGGCAATTAAAATCAACCCTCCAAACCCAGCAGAGGCCACTGTGACATTTACCTACTCCTTAATTGGGATTTTATTAACGGATTGCTGTAAAGGATGTGGAAGTAATTTTATTTTTTTTTGTTTCTTTCTGTGATTATAGAGGAGCCACCATGTGTCACCATGTAGTTGCTGGTTATTTCAAATTAAAGTCTATTGAAGGGGATAAAAAAAGGTGTAGTGATGTGAAGTGCCTGGGCAGGTGAATTTAGCCTTAAATAGGAGGTGATGAGCCTCCTCAGTAATTGACATGAGCATGCACATTTGTCTCAAAATGAAAAAAATTGAGAGCCTCACTTGTACACTCAGGTTACTGATGTGAGGACTCTATGGATCTCCTAATTCGCTCTCTTGTTTTGCAGTTCTTCCCTTACATCCTGCTGCTAGTTGCCATCCTCCTGTACCTGCCCTCCCTGTTCTGGCGTTTTGCAGCTGCTCCTCATCTTTGCTCAGATTTGAAGTTTATCATGGAAGAACTTGACAAAGTTTACAACCGTGCAATTAAAGCCGCAAAGAGCGTGTGTGATCAGGACATGAGAGATGGTGGCAGCCCAGTTGTGGGTGTTAATGAGAACATGGGGCAAAGGTAATTCAACCCCAGCAGATATCTTGGCAGGTTTGGGGGCATGAGGTCTCAGCCCTCCTCCAGCCCACCTGGGCTTAGTGTTCACACTATAGTAGATGAGTGGGGGCTATCACCCACCTACAGACACTCTGTCAGCCAGGGAGGCCCACTCTCCCCAAATCTCACTCCCACCTGCCTGCCCCAGCACCTGTCCTCACACACAGAGGCTTTCCCACTGTCTCATGTCCTGAAAGGCAGTTGCAGCTGGGGTAACAGGTACTTGCTGGCTTTGACCTACTCCATAAATGGAGGAGAGCAGAGGATTATGGGGCCACTAAGATTGGAGAACCTCTGAGAGAGAAGTGGGAGGCAGCACCTTTTCCTTTTCACATTATTCCTCACTCTTGTTATCAACAAGGGTCATCATATTAATAGCTCTCATTTTTTAAAATACTATCTCCCAGAGGCTGTTTGGAGTTCTCTGGGTACATTATCTCACTTAGCCCTCAGAACGTCATTACAACTAACTGCATCGGGTCCTTGCAGTTGCTGCCTTCTCTTGCCTTCTCTTTTGCCCCCTCCCCAGATAAAAACTGCCCTACAGCGATCAGTGGGAAAGCTGGAACCCAACCCAGGTCCCTGAGCCCGAAGCCTAAGCCCTGTGCCCATTGGGCTGTCTGCCTCCCGCCCCTCCTGCCTGGAGAAGGTGCATGTGTTCTTTTCAGGCTGGAACGTCTCCTTTATTCTGCACATTGAGAAAACTATAGTTTAGAGACAGTAAAATAAGAGCAGTCAACCTTTCGCATTTACCAGGTGCCAGGCATCTTAAGAATTTCCAACTCTAACTCATTTAACTGACCAGACCTCCTTTAAAATACTCAGGGGGACACTGTTCTGTGTTTGCTTTTCTTCTTCTTTTTTTTAAAAACTCGATTTTGTTCCCCACCGCGCCAGTGCAGTTGCAGGTAAAGTAGGGAGGGAGGAAAGGTGGTCAAGATGCTTAGTGGGATACCGCTCTGTGCATTTACGTCTTCGATATCTGATTTCCAAAGAGTATAGATTTCTCTCATTCCTTTGTTGTTGTCAGTTTGTGGGAGATCTCCGAAAGCCATTTCAAGTACCCAGTTGTGGAGCAGTACTTAAAGACAAAGAAAAACTGTAAGACCTTGATCGTCAAGTACCTCAGCTGTCGGCTGCTGACGCTCTGCATCGTACTATTGGCGTGCGTCTACCTGGGCTGTTACTTCAGCCTGTCCTCCCGGTCTGATGAGTTCGTGTGCAGCATCAAGACGGGGATCCTGAGGAACGACAGCACCATCCCCGCTGGCTTTCAGTGCAAACTAGTCGCTGTCGGCGTCTTCCAGTTGCTCAGCCTCATCAACCTCGTGGTCTATGTTCTGCTGGCCCCCGTGGTCATCTACACACTCTTTGTTCCGTTCCGACAGAAGACAGACGTCCTCAGAGTGTATGAACTCCTGCCCACTTTTGATGTCCTGCATTTCCAGTCTGCAGGATACAGCGACCTGAGTCTCTACAACCTTTTCTTGGAGGAGAATATAAGTGAGCTCAAGTCATACAAGTGTCTGAAGGTCCTGGAGAATATTAAAAGCAGCGGCCAAGGCATTGACCCGATGGTCCTCCTGACTCACCTTGGCATGATCAAGATGGATGTCGTCGACGGCAAGAGAGTTGAACCCATGGAAATGATGGGAGAGGAGCCAGAGGACCCGATGACAGAGCTCAAAGGTAGGGTTAGCTCTCAGGGCAGAGGCTGAGGGAGCCCACAGAGCTGTCCTTTGTCAGCAAGCGGCAGTCTTGCCCCTGCCCCCTCATCACGAAGCCTTTTTCCTGTGTGGTCTTGGGTGAAACCCCTTAGTACCAGCAGACAGAGGAGAAGAATTGGTACTGCCCCAGATCTCCAAAGGAAAGTGTGTTTTCTTCAGACAGTCCTCCTTCCTTCCTTGTCTTTCTCTTGCCGTCTCTGCCTCTGGCTCAGGCATCCCTCCTTGCTGTCATTCATCCTGGTGGCTTTGTCCCTGTACCTCTGACACTCTTGCCCATTGTCCTCCATCTCTTTCAAAAGAGAGTTGGTTAATTTAGCTCTAGCCCTAACCTCACTTCACTATGCCTTGAACTTTGGCTAAGAAGCAAAACCTGGTTAAGGCAAAGAACGTTAGGCTTATAGACGAGAAGGCAATTCATGCTGCTGGTTCCTGCTATGTGACTTTTGTCCTATTTGTTTTCCATTTTGACAGATTCAAATGTACCCAGTGAAACTAAAGTAAACAACGGAGAGAAAAATGCTCGACAGAGACTTCTGGATTCTTCTTGCTGATAATTTTTTTTCCCATTGAACTTGAGATCCGTGACTCCAGTGACATAGATTTATATTGGCCGAAGCGCTCTGTCAGGTGCCCAGCTGATTTGCAGCAGGTGGTTCTTGGTAGAGTAGAGATACTGAGTGTGCCTGATTGAGTCTCCAATGAAAATGACGACCCGCAAAACATTGTGGGAGAGTGGTTCATGAACTCCCGATGAGAACCACCATGATAAGTAAAGCACAGCGAGCATGTGTAAGTCCTTGTCACATGGAAAGAGGGAAGGCATCACAGTCAAAGTCCAAGCCCTGTTTGTGCCTCAAGAAAACACCTTTCTGTAGAGATGGTGCAGTGGGACTCAGAGGTGCCAGTGAGGACTTCAGGAAGGGTTTATTTGTGGTATGAAAGAATATAAACATGTCAGGATCCAATTTTATTATGAAACTTCTATGTGCCCTTAATGACTGTTGCACAAGAAAAACATTCACTGGCCAGCAGTGGACTCACAGCTGGACCTGCCGTTGGTGGAGCCTGTGGTGGGCAGGGGCCTGTGTTGGGGACAGTGCTGGTGTAATGGTTCTTGTTCCACCCAGGCTCTCTTTGCACTGCTGCCTGTCAGCCAAGGCTGAAATCGCCGACCACGGTTTGCTGCTCTCTGTTCCTATGGGCCACGGCCCACGCACTGCTTCCCCTGGAAACTTGGTGAAGACTGTTCCCCCCGGGATATTTAATTGTGACTTCTGTACAGGCAAGGATGCTTCTCAGAGAGCCCAGTGAGGAAGCCTGGACATAATGAACAAATTATTTAAATCAGTTTTCCAAGAGGTTTTGTGGAGGTCATTCCTTTGCTATCAAAGGAATTGAAACAGGATGTTACTTAAACTATGAACAGAACACAGAATTGCTTTTAAAAAGGGGACATTTTGCTTATTCTGATCAGAACATATAAATGACATCTGCCATATGGTGTGCTTGGAACCAGACCAGCTTAGTGGTTTATTTTATTTATATTTAAGCGCATTTTTTAAAAATTCATTTTAATTTAGAATCGTGTGATGTCAGAATTGAAGCCATGTGGGAAGGATGTTCTAGCATTGATGGAGAATTTACAGATGGCTATGTAACACCCAAGAATTATTTCATAAACATTTAAGGCCAATTCAGAATATATAAACACCTCTCAGTTCTAACCATGTAAATTAGGCCCAAACTAAGTTTACATTTTATACAAAATCCTTTGAAACTTTATCTGTGGATCTCCCTGGTTTTACTCTTAGAAAGTTAACACATAACTAAAGTGAGTAATCCTCAGGAACCTCAAAGTTTACATTGGACCCTAGGGAAAGCTGTTTACCTAACCTAATTACGTTTGAAAAACAAACATTATATAAGCTGCTCAGAGTATTCTGAGAACATTCTACTCTCTTTTTGGAATATTCACAGAAGTAGATTTAGTTGCACTTCTCTGATTGTTTCTGAGATGGAAAATTAATGCTAAATCTTAAGGATGCAATCAGTGCTTTAAATTATTCTTATATGATATTTATTACCGTTGAATCACAGTGCGACTTAGAAGTAGCAAAACCTAAATACTCCATTTTCCTCATTTTTATATCACCATATCCAAGTGTCCATCACAGCTCTCCAGACTGGTTTCTTTTTATACTTTGAAAAGATTTCAGAGAGCTATTTTTTTCTAGGGTACAGTCCAGCTCCCCGCCAGCTCCATCTTGTCTATAGGCTGACCCTAATTTGTGTTTTGAAGTAGTAAAGTGGATCCATTTTTTAGGAAACCAGCAGCTCCCTAAGCCCTATCACATATAATCCTTTCATCAGAGTTGGTATAGTGGGACTCCTTGACCTCTATTCTTCTCCCCTCTTCCATGCTGAGCTCCAGTAGGTTCTGGGGTGTCCCAGGCTCGTCATGCTCGTTGCTGATCGTTGCATATGAATCAGGCTAGTTCCCATCTTGGAGGAGTTCAGAGCCTAGTCAAAGGCAGCAGCAGGTATAAAGAAGAGTTGCCACAATAAAAGCCCTTCCAGAAAACTCCCAGCAACTGCTCTGTGTTCTCGGGAGGCATCATATTATTCTCCTCTCTCCCATAACATCTGTAGCTGGTGGTCTCTAGAGTCTAGTTGTAGTTTTTTCCAAAGATATTTTAGCACCAGTCTTCCATTGTGAAACTTGAACAAAACCCTAGCGTAGTGATTTTGAGCACTAAGAGCTCTAATGGCTTTCTGGACCTTACCGTGCAGGGGAGGGGAGGGGGCAAGCCCTTGAGTGACCGTCATGGAGGTAAGAGGCTGACGGAGATCCCCAGTCCTACATGCCGGCTTGGGGAAAAGTGTTATCAGAAAAGTGAACTCATCCATCTCCTGCAAGTTGCTGACTTAAAGGACTACTTCTGAGGGTTCCCTTTCATTGCTTTCCAGAAAATGGGCAGACAGATCCTAAATGCGTGCACAGGGCTACTGACTTTGTTTCCAGCTCATGCCTTGCTAGTAAACCACCTGCTGGAGCTGGAACCAATCACTCTGAAAGCAGTGTCCACCTACGTGTTTGCTTTTACCACAGGACGGGCAGAGACTTCCAGCGTGTACATTGTTGGAACTTTCGGGAAGTTACAAACCCAAAATATTTTAAAAGCTACAAACCCTTTCCTGTGATACACATATAAGACTAAATACACCTTCTGAGGCCACCGGCGTCCGCGCACCCAAGGTTCAAATGCTGTGCTCCCATGGCCAGAGACCAGGCCACAGGCAGACAGTAGAGTCCCCTGTGCCCTTGTGGAAAGCCAAGGCTTCCAGTGGTGTCTCAGCTCTGTGTTTACTTAGTAAAATCATGTTTGCACACTTACCAGTGTGCCAGACCTTTTTTGAGGAGCAGATCTCATTTTTTAGAGACAGGCTGAAAAAGCGGGTTATGGGAATGGGTGGGTGGCAGTACCCTGGAGAGATCAGGCTGTTGCCAGTGACCCCTGTGAAGCCTCTCTAGTATGTGGAGAGGGTGAGCTTAACGCTTCTACAGATCTTTGTGCGACTTTGTGGTGGTACTGTGAAAATGCTAGAAACTTCAGTTGGGTGGCAGGTCTTGTTGCATGTTTATGTTTGTTCCTAGAAGCTACCTGTTAACTGAGCATCCTGTCCTATCCAAGAACGAGCCAAGCTGGGATGGCTGGGCGCCTCTGGCCTTGCTCCTGGGCAAGCCCCACTCCCAGGGCAGATTATTGCAGTTCTTAATGTGTGTTTGTATTGGCTTATTTTGCTTATTGTCAGTGCCAGGTTAATAGAACATCCACGAGGGGAGTTTTTATCTACCGCTGTAGTGTAAGTGAAGACAGTGACTGGCCTGTAATAGGCAGTCTGTAAATATTTGCTGAACAAATGAACACACTGTTGTGAGAAGTCTGGTGTGTTGGCAACAGTGATTTGATTTTAAAAGGCAAACAGGCCTCCGCAGGAGACGAAACGGGAGACTCACTCAGCCTCTTGGTGGAGAGAGGAGTGTTTGTGTCCATGACCCGGCCTCCACAAGTAAGCAGTGAACAGAAGGTTCTTAACTTCTTACTGTGGAGTCAGATGCGGCCTCCTTTTCAGTTCAACACAAGTTCACTCTTGCCCTGCGATGATTAGCGGAATTGAAATTTTGAAGCTCCGGATCTCAGTGATTTCCCAGAACAACCTCTCAAAACGGATCGCAGATTGAAATGTGTAATTAGCACTGACTGGGGTTTCTGACGAGGGCATGGAGATGAAATGGCCCCTCTGGGCAATCGTTGGCCATTGGCCTTGTTTTTCACAGGTAATATGAACCCTTTAAAAAAGGTTGTCAAAGAGGACACTGTGTCATTTGTGGAGCAGAATAGATGTAAATTAACCATTGGTTCTTTCGGCCTGCTTGAAATGAAGTGTATTATGATTGAGGGGGTTTTCTTTTTAGCTGTTAAAAATACTTTGTCACTTAAAGCATGCAGTTTGATCTGTGATCGTTCTTCAAGTTCTTAAAAGTTGCTGTAGTTTCTCATGCCTGGAGTGCTTCCCCCTGCCCAGTGGAGGAGGAAAATCCTTGTAGAATTCAACAGTGTCACAAGTGTTCCCTACAAAAGCTGAAGCCGCCAGTTCCTCTTAAACAAGTTGGCTTCTTAAAAGCACCATAATTACAGTCTATTGGAGTTCTTTAAAGTGTTGCTCTGGGCATACTTTAAATTCTTTTTAATGACTAAACACCTTCAAAACTTTTAAAGAAAAATACGCGTGTTCCTTTCTGTGCCATTCGGTAATCATGATCGCTTTCTAGTCCACAAAGATCAAAAGATGACAGCGTATTGTGTTAGAAAATGATCCTTTGAAAAAGCACAAGAATCTTGGAAGCTCTGCAGTTTGATGGTTCTCACTGGGACATTTTATATTTCCACGTAAGTCATTTGTCCAAGTTCTGCATTCTCATCAAGCCGACTTCCCTTTAAGGAGGGATCAGAGGCTGCCCTGTCTGTAGATGAAGCTAAAACAATGTTTTGGTTTTGTACTGTCCCATCCACCTCAATAAAACTTCTCTCCATAATGGAAAAATGTATCTTAATATTTTTGGTCTTTTCAGGGAAGATGTAACAGAAGATGAGTCCTGAAATGTCATGAGGCTGGTTCTCTCTGCTGGATACATAGCATTCAGTAGGCGCCATGGTGCTTACTAACATCCAGCTGGCAGTAAGCAAAGGAGGAAAGTCCCTGGTTAAGGGCCTACAACCCTTGTAATTTCCAAAGGTGAAATCACATGCCTTCTGATTGGGGATTGTCTGTCCGGGCTTGGCGAGGCGGGAACGGAAACGATATGCTGCTAAACACGGGTTGGCCTGCCTGCCTCTCTCAAGAGGGGGACTCCCTTGTATGTGCTCACTTAACACAATTTACTGCTGTAGGTAGGAAATCCCAGCCATCCAGAGCGGCGGTGCCTGGCTGAAAGTAATCCGTAAACACTGGCTGCAGCCCTCCTTGCCTCCTCCCACTCCCCAACTGTTTTCCTAGGGCAGCACCCCACAGAACCTTAGAAGTTGCACTCTGTTTCCATCATTCCAGAACAAATTGCCACAACCTTAACACCTCAAAGCAACACACCTTTATCATCTCACAGTTTTATGGGTCAGGGGTCTGGATGTGGCTGAGCTGGATCCTCTGCTCAGGGTCTGAGAAGGCCGCAGCCAAGGTGTAGACCAGCTGCAGCCTCCTCTGGAGGCTTAGCTGGGGATGGAGCTGCATCCAGGCCCCCTCGGGTTGCTAGCAGATTTTGTTTCCTTCTGTCTGACTGCTTCTCATTGCCTGTTGGCTGGAGGCCAGCTGCAGTTCCCTGCCATGTGGGTTTCTCCAACATGACTGCTCATGTCCTCAAGCCCAGAAGAATTGTGTCTCACCTCAGGGAAGGCCCAACCCTTCCTTCAGGAGTTTGTACCTGAAGTCCTGCCACTCAGGATATTCTCCCTTTAGGTGAACTCAAAATCAGCTGCTTTGGGAGCTTCGTAACATCTGTGGAATCACTTCAGCTTTGCCATATTTTGTCGCCCAGAAGCAAAGTCACAGGTCCCATCCACACTTGGGGAGTGGGGGGAACAACACAGGGCACAAACATCAGGGAATCCTGGGGCCGCCCAAAGAAGTTTTTCTAAATCCTAGCCTGTCTCTGAGCTTCTAGTATAACCTCCTCAACATCCTCCTCGGGCCTCACTCCGTTCCCAGTGCTGACTCTCATCACTTCTCTCCTGAATTCCTCTTAGAGTCTTACCGTATAGAGCCATCTTCGACATTCCTGTTGGGACTCTTTAGAATACAAATCTGATCACTGCCAACCCTCCCTACCTCACCTCCACCATTTTAAATTCCTTTGGGACCTTTCCTGGCTTTGTGGATAAAGAACAGACTTGTGTCTGCCACAAAAGGCCCCACTTCGTCAGGCTCATCCCGTACCACCTAACACCATTCCTCCCATCTCGGATGCAGCTCTGTGTACTGCTCCTTAGAGGCCCCCCTCCTCCCTCCTCTCTCCAGTGCTCTTCCCTGCCCTGACCCCTCTTACCTTCCATTTGTTGGTGGGAATGTAAAATCGCAGAGCCACTATGGAAAGCAGTACGTCAGGGCCTCAAAAAATTAAGCAGAGAATTACCACCTGATCAGCAGTTCCATGTCTGGGTTTGTATTCATCAACTGAGGCTGCCATAACAAAATGCCAGAGGCTGGTGGCTTACACAACAGAATTATTTTCTTAGGAGAAGGGAGACTCGGTATGGAGGCTAGAAATCCAAGGTGGAAGTTTCCAGCCAATTCACTGTCTGGTAAAAAACTCTCTTCCGGCTTGCAGATAGCAGCCTTCTTGTTAGTCCACACATGCCTTTCCTTGGTGCGTTTGGTGATTGGGGGTAGGAGTGGGGGTTTCTTTTTTTTAAGATTTTTGTCTATTTATTTTAGAGAGTGGGTGAGAGTGGGTGGGTGGGGGGGAGGAGCAGAAGGAGAGAGAATTCTAGGCAGACTCCATGCTGAGAAAAAAATCCTTATGCAGGGCTCCATAAGGATCCTGAGATCATGACCTGAGCTGAAATCAAGAGTTGGACACTCAACCGACTGAGCCACCCAGGTGCCCCTCTCTTCCTCTTCTTCTAAGGCAACTAGTCCTATGGTGTTAGGACCCCACCCTTATGACCTCAGGTCTTCTCAAGACCTTATCTCCAAATACAGTCACCTTAGGGGTTATGGCTTCAACCTATGAATGGTGGGGGGGGCAGGCAGAGAACTATTTAGTCTGTGCATTCAAAGTGCAGTGCATAAGACAGGCCACTGCTGTCAGCCTTCTGTGACCACATCAAGTGACCTCAAGGAGAAACCCAAAACAAGAAAACCAGAAAATCAGTTAAGCAGAGGCAGGCAAGCAATATTTCTGAAAACTCAGATATGACAGAAACAATGTATTAAGACAACCAGAATGTCTCTCACGTGTCTGTGAAAATCAGTAAACTTTAACATTTATAACCAAATTATACTTTGTGACACGTAATCATACCTTGAGAGAATTGCTTGTGAGCACGCATATCCCTTCCTTCTTTGCATAACATAACATAAGCTAACAAGCTTCAGAGCAGTCCTTCAGAACTATCTGGAATACTGTCTCACAGGCTGTAGTCCTTACAAGACAAGAAATGAAGCCTTTACTAACGTACTTTGAGTTTGATTTTTTTTTCAGTCCACAAGTCCAAAGTAGGATACTTGCCTCAGAATTGAAGCTTTTTTTTTTTTTTAGGAAAGTGGATCTTGAAGAGGTATTTGTACATCCATGTTTATAGCACCATTATTTACAATAGCCAAAAGGTGGGAGCAACCAAAATGTCCATCGGCGAATGAACAATTAGAAGAAATGTACATACCCAGACCTTCCTTTCAAAAGGAAGGGAGTTCTGACCAGGCTTCAACATGGATGAACCTTGAAGACATCATGCAGTGAGGTTAAGTCAATCACAAAAAGGCAACTATGTGTGAGGAAGCTGGAGAGAGTGATTCACAGGGATAAAGTAGAATGGGGCGGGCGGGGGGCTGGGGAGGGGAGAATAGAGTAGTGTGGTTTAAAGGGGACAGAGTTCAGTCTTGCAAAATGAAACCTCAGTTCCGGAGGTTGGTCACACAACAGTGGGAATACACTTATCACTACTGAACTGTACACTTAAGAATGGTGAAAGCAGCGACTGCTATGTCACATGCACTTTACCACGATAAGAAAATGCTCTGGATAGGCCGTAGGCAGCTCTCTGAGACCTCCCTCTGCCCTCTGCTCTTACACCCACCTCCCCCCCGCGCCCCCCCCACCGCCCTGCTCAGATGAAATGACAAACAGCCTCTGTCTCAGCCCCAGGCAGCACCCACCTTCTCCCTCCACAGAGGCAGCGCCTTCCCGTCCTAGTCCCTGAATCCGGGCACCTGGCCCACAGCCGCACCATTCTTTCTCCCTTCATCTCCTGAGAATGCCCAGTGTGGATGGGAGCATCAGGTGAGAAGGGACACTCCCCTGGCCCATCATTGGGCTCGCCACCACTCCCTCCAGTTTGCCCAATTCCTGTGGCCGAAGACAAGCATCCCGTTTCCTTCTCCCACTTCAGTGGCTGAGGGCTTAACTGGGGCCTTTCTGAAACACTTCTAAAGAGCTTTCCCGGTGGGTGGTTTTTCCATTGGTGCCCATGCTAATTTACACCTGAGAGGCTCATTTCATTTTCCAGGGACTCTAATATACACCACCTTATGCACCTCGGCATTCTGATTTGAAATGCTGATGGTGATGTAGTAAGAGGAGAACCATGACATCTTTTCTATAGTCACAGTCTTAGAGAGGCTTGGTGCTTCCCCTGCTCCCACTATACTGCCAACTCTCCCACCCACCACCCCCACCACACTCCCCAGCACCACCACCCAGAGATGAGGACAATGGGGGAAAGGGGGGAGAGGCTGGGCTGGAGGCTGTACCCTTCCTGACAAAACTGAATTACAATAACTAAACAGAATGGAGAATGTGTCCACTCAAATCCTACCTCTTCCCCCTTCGAATGACATCAGTGTTCTGAGTTCTTCTTGAAAGTGAGCTGAAAGCAGGAGCACATAAATGCTCCTTGGTGGTACACCAGAGACTGCAGACCCTTCAAAGAAAGGAGAAAGCAAGTCAAATCCAATGAATGAAAGAAAACCAAAATTCAATTTCCAAGAGCCCTGATTGTTTCAGTGTGGCTTTTCAGATGCAAGGAAAAGAGAAACCAAAGAAACTGAAATGCTATAAAAAATCACTTCCAAATCCAAACTGTGATTCACATGACCCTCAGGAAGCTGAGTCCAGCAGAATCCGAGCTTCCCTGGAAAATTCAGGAATGTAAGAGGGAACGTTCTGATGGTAATTTCAGAGGAAAAGATTTTAACATTCATCTCCTTTGCTCGTTTGGATACCAAAACTGCTTCAAAGGAAGCACTGTTAAGCACCGAGGCCCTTGAGGCTCTTTACCATCTCTTAAAGTACTTTATAAGTAATATCACCCTTGAGATCAGAGAAGTTCATTTAAGAAAAAAGTAATTATCCCAAACTATGGCTGCAGGGAGCAGAAAAGAGAGTAAGCATTAAAAGAAGCGTGGCCTGGACAGGCTGTTCAATAGAATAAGATGAGAGCTGATGAGAGAACAAAGGCAAGAGAAATGTAGGTAAAATTAAATTTCCTTACAATTTGCAGTCCATTGACAAACACTTGAGGCAGGCCCAATATGACATTCCTGCAGGAACTCACAGCTGCCTTAATGGTAATGCTTTGCCAGGGACAAAAAGCAGCCTTAGCTTAACATTGTTCAGCCCTCCAGGACTTAACGAATGAAAATATCTACCATTTACATGGCCTGGGTGGAACTGGAGGGTATTATGCTGAGTGAAGTAAGTCAGTCGGAGAAGGACTATCATCATACGGTTTCACTCATATGGGGAATATAAAAAAAGTTGTGAAAAAGGTTATAAGGGAAAGGAGGGGAACTGAGTGGGCAAAATCAGAGAGAGAGACAAACTATGAGAGGCTCCTGACTCTGGGAAATAAACAAAGGGTTGCAGAAGGGAAGGTGGACGGGAGGGGGTTGACTGGGTGACGGGCACTGAGGAGGGCACTTGATAGGATGAGCACTGGGTGTTAATACTATGCGTTGGCAAATTGAATTTAAATTTTAAAAAAAAGAAAAAGAAAATCCCTTTGGAAACTTCCTTTACCTCTACTCCCCCCAAGATACATTTTAACAATCATCCTTCAAACGTAAGGCCCACTGATAGATATCGGAAGGGTCTCATGGCTAATGGCTAGTGGTAAATTACCTTGTCCTACCAGCAGCTAGGATAGCCATGGTCCTCAAGGTCCTAAAAGCCATGCTTCAAAATTCTTTAGACACTTATGCTATCTCTAACCCCCCACAAACTAAAAAGTTATAATCAGTCACTCCTTACAATCCCAGTGCAGCTCTTTCTGCCCACAGGTCCCATTCCCGTGCTATAATAAAAGCAACTTTTTTGCACAAGAAACATCTCAAGAACTCCTTCTTGACCATTTGCTCCCAGATCCTACATCACATAAAGAGCCACATAAGTAATTTAGGATTTTCTAATAGCCACATAAAAAAGTAAAAGGAGACAGGTGAAATTAATGTTCAGGTGGAATAATGTAATTATTTTAACCCAATATATCAAAAATAGAATTTCAATATATAAAAAATATTGAGAGGTCCATTTTTTAGGGCACAAAGTCTTTGAAATACCAGCATGTCTTTTACACTTACAGCACATCTCAGGTCAGATTAGCCTCATTTAAAGTGTTCAGTGGTCACATGTGGCCAGTGGCTACCATATTAGACAGGGTATGTCACAACAGAATGCTTTGCCCATATCTGCTCCACCCTAAAGGCATGTACTTTAATCTGCTTATATCTTTGCCAGTGTCTTTCTTCTGGTCTGGGGTTCTCTTTTCCTGATGCCTACCTCCTTTCTGAAAGAATACGTGTCCTTCTTATCAAAAGGATGCATATTCTCTGCTACCTTGAAACTCAAGTCTGTGAGTATCTACTGATGCAGGAAAAGACATTAGGATTCGAAGCTGATGGCCAAGAAAGAATTCTTGAGACATCTTTGGTGCAAAAAGGTGATTTTATTAAAGCACGGGGATAGGACCCGTGGGCAGAAAGAGCTGCACTGGGGTTATGGGGGGGCAGCTGATTATATACTTTCAGGTAGGGAGGGGGTTAGGGATGGCGTAAGTCTCCAAGGAATTTTGGAAACAAAGTTTCCAGGACCTTGAGGGGCTAGTTATTATTGGGAAAAGGTCATGTATTACCATCTAACAAAACCCTAGTCATGAGACCCTTCACATGTACATCAGTGGGGGATGGTGGCCAACACGTATTTTGGGGGGTTTAGAAAGAAAGGAAAATTCTAAAGGATTTTTTTTTTTTCTAAAGGAATTTTATATGTTAAAGTAGACTCACAGGATCCTGGGGGTTGGGCTAAGATTGCCTTTTGCCTTTAGCAAAGTATTAACATGGAGGCAGTTGAGTCCCTAGGAATGTCAGTCATTCTGCCTGTTTCAAGGACTTGTTAATGGGCTGTAGGTAGTAAGGAAATTTAATAATTTTTTTTCTGCCTTTTTTTCCCCACATCACCTACCACTTGCTCACAATGAGATATACATTACATACCTGCCTTTGAAGCAGCTATAATCTGGAATAAGAGTTCATAGCTGCTTCCCCAACCACATGTTCTCTTGCCTTCATTGTTGTTTTGTTTGTATATTGCTACTTGTCCTTGTTCCCCTCAAATGGGCTATAGACTCTGTTAAATTCAGGTGTCTTCACAGCAGACCTCTCCACCCCAACCTCTGTCCCTCAAGTGCCAAGCACAGCAAGACGAAGTGAGATGGAATTTGCCGGAGAACGTTAAGTGTGTGGGGAGGAGAGCAATCAAACTGCAGGTGCTCAGGGTCACTCATTCTCCTTTAACCAAAGCCTTGATGAAGCTGGGCAAAGAGGTGTATGTAGTAAGACGCACAGTAGATACCCTCCAAAAAGGCTTGCCTATTAGTGAACTGCCTAAGTCATAGACTCTCATCTCTCAGGTAGAAAAACATGAATCATGAATTCCCTTGGCAGGATGAGGCACTGAAACTCTAAAGAGAAACCTTCGAAGCTAGGAGTGGAGGAGAACTTGGGACGGCCTGAGCTGGCTTCTGGCAGCTCCCAGTCTGTGCCCAAGGCCCTGTGGTGGAGGGAGAAGCTCACAGCTCTGGGGTCAGAACATTGTTGAAAACTAACATGCGTGCTTTGGAACCAAAATATAACTCAAAGACAGAGTTTGGGATAAAGAGGAACAATACAGTAAGCTTTACTGCTTTGCCAGACAAAGGAGGCCATAGTAGGCTAAGGCCTTCAGAAACTGTAAGCTGGCCAGAGGAAGGAGCTGGAGGCTTTACAGGGAAATACAGGATCTAGCTGGTTTCAGCAGGAATTGTGTACTTCCTGTCATCCTCTTTTGTTACATTTTCTAGGTGGTACCAGGTTCCTGAAACAAAGGCTAAGAAGGGAGGACAGGAGGTTTGGGGGAGAGAGGAAAAGTTTACTTAGTACAAAACTGAGCTTTGATGAAGCATGAGTATAGCCATTTTGGTGTTTGTTTGTTTGTTTGTTTTAAGATTTTATTTATTTATTCATGAGAGACACAGAGAGAGAGAGGCAGAGACACAGGCAGAGGGAGAAGCAGGCTCCATGCAGGGAGCCTGACATGGGACTCCATCTGGGTCTCCAGGATCACACCCTGGGCTGCAGGCGGCACTAAACCGCTGTGCCCCCGGGGCTGCCCAGCCATTTTGATTTTTGTTCAACTTTATGCTTTTAAGCAGTTTCAAGAGGAGAAGTGAATCAAATTCTTACTTTTTCTGCCCAGAGCATTACGACCTCAATAAGCCTCAGGTCTCCCATCTGTAGAATGGGATAATAATACCTTTTAAGCTTTCTTCACTTTTAATTTGGAAATAATTATAAACCCTCAGGAAGTTGTAAAAATAACACAGAAAGATCCCCTTTACTCTTCATCCAGACTTCCCCAATGGTAACATCTTACATAATTGTAGTACAGTATCAAAACCAGGAAGGGGATGTTAGTACAATCTACATGCTTTATTCAGATTTCATCAGTTTTATACACAGTCATTTGTGTGTGTGTGTGTGTGTGTGTGTGTATGCAGAGTTGATACAATTTCATCACATGCATAGATTTGTGTGGCCACCACCACAATCAAGATACAGAACTGTTTTGGAGTCCTAAGTTAAGATAGAGGAGGAATAAGAGACTCTAATTTTGTCTGGTCACTGGCATTCAGCTGGATAGTTGTCAAATCATTCTGAACACCTGCAAAATCAACCAAAGACCTGAAAAAAAGAATTTTTATACTTCTACAAAGAGAAAAGTGACCACTTTTTGCAAGGCAGGAGGTACAGAGACAGGAATCTGAGGTGATAGTGGAAGATAAACTGCAGGGGGAGGGAGCCTTCTAACACTATGGGAAAGTGCCATAAGCAGCAGAGCACAACATCAGAACTTTTAGAAGTTTGCCTAAAAGGCACTCAGGAGGTAAAGCAGGGCAGAACCCCAGGTAGGAGAGCGGGGTCTCCGAATCCCTGGGGTCACAAAAAGAATGGGGGTGCCTGAGTACAGCAGAGCCCCCAGCATGAGAGCAAAGAAATCAGTTGCAAATAGGGAGCCCAGGCACTGCCTTTCTACTAGATGTTGCCATAAACTGCCAACCACTGCACAGTCAGGTGACCACTCTCCCATGGGGGGGCAGCAAAAGGCAAAACCGCGAGGAGACCTCCCCTCCCTTCCCCGGGAAGAGTGACGCAGGTGCACAGTACAAGAATCCGTAAAGTTTGGAGACTCTAAATGGGGTTACGTGCCAGAGATAAAAACATAAGAATGCTTGGTTATAGTCTGGGTGAACACAGAGTACATGTGGAAACCAGGGAGACAAGAGTGATCAACTGCTTTTCCGTGAGGGCCCACTGAAGATTGGGGCTGAGATCTTTCAGCTCCAGGGCTGGAGATCGGGGCACCACCATTTTCATCCCCTCCTCACCAGCTCTGGAGCCACATACACTGAACCCGGCCCCCAGGCCAGGGGCTGCAACTCCTCCTGGACTAAGACACCTGAGAATCAACACAACAGTCCCCTCCCCCAAAAGACCAGTAGGAACTTCTGGCAAATACCAAATTTCCCCATTATATAGAACTGCAAAACTCCAACTTCTGAGAAGAGAAGATAGCATTCAAGGTGTTTTCTTATTATTCTTTAGTTCTTCAGTTTTATATTTTATTTTCATTTTTAGCTATTTTCTTATTTTATCAATTATTTTTAAAGTCTTTTTAATTTTCATTTTTTAAAATATTTTTTATTGGAGTTCAATTTGCCAACATATAGCATAACACCCAGTGCTCATCCTGTCAAGTCCCCACCTCAATGCCCATCACCCAGTCACCCCATCCCCCCACCCACTCCCCTTCCACTACCCCTTGTTTGTTACCCAGAGTTAGGAGTCTCTCATGTTTTGTCACCCTCTCTACTTTTTCCCCACTCATTTTCTCTCCTTTCCCCTGTAATCACTTTCACTATTTTTTATATTCCCCGTATGAGTGAAACCATATGATTGTGTTTCACTGATTGACTTACTTCACTCAGCATAATACCCTCCAGTTCCATCCACTTACTTTATATATATATTTTTTATATAAAATTCCTATATATATATATGTATATATGCCTTTCACTTTTGGCTTCCTTTCATTGTATTCAATTTTATTTTTGTATATATATATATTTTTTTCTTTCTTTCCTATTTTGTTATCAAGTTTCTTCTAACAAACCCAAATACACCCAGAATCTAGTTTACTGTTCTTTTCAACTTTTTGTTTGATTTTTATTCTCATTCTTTTCTTTTCTTTTCTTTTCTTTTTTTTCTTTTTTTTTCTTTTCTTTCTTTTCTTTTTTGGTTTCTCTTCTGATTTGTGTAGTGTATGTTTTTCTGATGTCATTGTTGCTATTATTATATTTTCCCACTCTTTCATCTATTCTTTTCTGAACATAATGACAAGATGGAAGAATTCACCCCCCCAAAAAAGAGAACAAGAGGCAGTACTCACTGCCAAGGATTTAATAAATATGGATATAAGTAATATGTCAGAACTAGAATTCAAAACAACGATTATAAAGACACTAGCTGGGTTTGAAAAAAAGCATAGAAGACACTAGGGAATCCCTTACTGGAAGGCATAAAAGAACTAAAATATAATCAGACCAAAATAAGAAAGGCTATTTCTAAGATGCAATAAAAAATGGAGATTCTAAAAAAAAAAATGGAGATTCTAACTGCTGGGATAAATGAGGCAGACAAGAGAGTCAGTGACATAGAAAATAAAATGACAGAGAATAAAGAAGCTGAGAAAAAGAGAGATAAACAACTACTGGATCATGACAAAAAGATTCAAGATATCAGTGATACAATAAAATTCTAATAAAACAATATTAGAATAATTGGGGTCCCAGAAGAAGAAGAAAGAGAGGTGGTGGGGGTACAGAAGGTTTATTTGAACAAATTATAGCTGAGAACTTCCCCCAATCTGGGGAAGGAAACACAGAGAACTCCCCTCAAAAATCAATAAACGCAGGTCAACAAGTCAACATATAATAGTGAAGCTTGCAAATTTCAGAGATAAAGAGAAAATCCTAAAAGCAGCTTGAGACAAGAAGTTCTTAACCTACAAGGGTAGAAACAGACCAGCAAGAGACCTATCCACAGAGACCTGGCAAGCCAGAAAAGACTAGCATGATATATTTAAGGTGCTAAATGAAAAAATATGCAACCAAGAATATTTTATCCAGCAAGGCTGTCATTCAGAATAGAAAGAGGGATTAAAAGCTTCCAGGACAAACAGAAACTAAAAGAATTTATGATCACTAAATCAGCCCCACAAGAAATATAAAAGTAGATCCTGTAAGTGAAGAGAGAGCCCAAATGTGACAAAGACCAGAAAGGAACAGAGACAATATACAGAAACAGTAACTTTACAGATAATACATCAGCACTAAATTCATATCTTTCAATACTTATTCTGAATGTAAATGGGCTAAATGCTCCAATCAAAAGACACGGGGTATCAGATTGGATAAAAAAAACAAGACCCATTAATATGCTGTCTGAAAGGCTCATTTTAGGCCCAAAGACACCTCCAAATTGAAAATGAGGAGGTGAAGAACCATTTATCATACTAATGGACATCAAAAGAAAACTAGGGTAGCCATCCTTTTATCAGAAAAATTAGATTTTAAACCAAAGACTATAATAAGAGATGAGGAAGTACATTATATCATAATTAAAAGGTCTATTCAACAAGAAGATCTAACAATTATAAATATATATGCCCCTAACTTGGGAGCATCCTATTATATAAACTGATTAATGACAAGATTAAATAACTATTGATAATAATGCAACAATAGTAGGGGACTTTAACACCCCACTCACAACAATGAGCAGATCATCTAAGCAGAAGGTCAACAAGGAAACAAGAGCTTTGAATGACACACTGGACTAGATGGACTTTGCAAATATATTCACGGCATTTCATCCTAAAGCAACAGAATACACATTCTTCTCAAATACACATGGAACATTCTCCAGAATAGATCACATACTGGGTTATAAATAAGGTCTCAACTAGTACCAAAAGATTGGGATTATTTCTCACATATTCTCAGACCACAAAGCTTTAAAACTCAAACTCAATCACAAGAGAAAATTTGGAAGGAACACAAATACGTGGAGGTCAAAGAGCATCCTATTTAAGAATGAATGGGTCAGGGGATCGCTGGGTGGCTCAGTGGTTTGGTGCCTGCCTTTGGTCTATGGTGTGATCCCGGGGTCCCGGGATCGAGTCCCACATCGGGCTCCCTACATGGAGCCTGCTTCTCCCTCTGCCCGTGTCTCTGCCTCTCTCTCTGTGTGTCTCTCATGAATAAATAAATAAAATCTTTAAAAAAAAAAAAAAGAATGAATGGGTCAGCCAGGAAATTAAAAAATTTAAAAACTTCATAGAAGCTAATGAAAATAAAAACACAACAGTTCAGAACCTTTGGGATGCAGCAAAGGGAAGTATATAGCAATACAAGCTATTTTCGAGAAACAAGAAAGAAGCAAGAAAAGTCTCAAATACGTAACCTAACCTTACACCTAAAGAAGCTGGAGAAAGAACAGCAAATAAAGCCTAAACCCAGCAGGAGAAGATAAAAATAAATATTAGAGCAGAAATCAATGAAACAGAAACCAAATAAACAGTAGAACAATCAATGAAACCAGGAGCTGGTTCTCTGAAAGAATTAATAAGATCAATAAACCCCTAGCCAGTTACCAAAAAGAAAAGAGAAAGGACCTAAATAAATAAAATCATAAATCAAAGAGGAGAGATCACAATACTGAAGAAATACAAACAATTATAAGATTTATTAAAAGCAACTATATGCCAACAAATTAGGCAATCTGGAAGAGACAGATGCATTTCTAGAAACATATAAACTACCAAAACTTAAACAAGAATAGAAAACCTGAACAGGCCAATAACCAGCAAGAAAATTGAAACAGTCATCAAAAACCTCCCAAGAAACAAAAGCAGGGACAGATGGCTTCCCAGCGGAATTCTACCAAACATTTAAAGAATTAATACCTATTCTTCTGAAGCTGTTTCAAAAAATAGAAGTGGAAGGAAGAAAACCTCAAACTCTTTCTGTGAGGTCAGCATTACCTTGATCCCCAAACCAGACAAAGACCCCACCAAAAAGAAGAACTACAGACCAATATCCCTGGTGAACATGGATGCCAAAATTATCAGCATGATACTACCCAATAAAATCCATTAGTACATTAAAAGGATTTTCACCATGACCAAGTGGGATTTATTCCAGGGCAAAAGGGTGGTTCAGCATCTGCAAATCAGTCACCGTGATACACCACGTTAATGAAAGGACAAGAACGCTATGATCCTTTCAACTGATGCAGAAAAGGCATTTGATGAAATACAGCAGATTTTCTTGGTGAAAATTCTTTGCAGTGTAGGGATAGAGGGAACATACCACAAAATCATAAAAGCCACACACACAAAGCCCATAGTGAATATCATTCTCAACAGGGAAAAATCGAGAGCTTTTCCTCTAAGGTCAGGAACATGAGAGGGATGTCCACTCTCACCACTGCTGTTCAACATAGTACTAGAAGTCCTAGCCTCAGCAATCAGACAACAAAAAGATAAGAAAAGCATCCAAATCAGCAAAGAAGTCAAACTTCCACTCTTCACAGATGACATGATACTCTATGTAGAAAACTCAAAAGACTCCACCCCAAAATTGCTAGATCCCATACAGGAATTCAGCAAAGTGGCAGGATATAAAATCAATGCACAGAAATCAGTTGCATTTCTATATACTGACAATGAGACCGGAGAAAGAGAAATTAAGGATTCAATCCCATGTACAATTGCAACAAAAGCCATAAGATACCTAAGAATAAACCTAACCAAAGAGGCAAAGGATCTGTACTCCAAAAGCTACAGAATACTTATGAAAGAAACTGAGGAAGACACAAAGAAATGGAAAAACATTCCATGCTCGTAGATTGGAAGAACAAATATTGTTAAAGCATCTATGCTACCCAGAGCAATCTACACTTCAATGCAATTCCTATCAAAATACTATCAACATTTTTCACAGAGCTGGAACAAATAATCCTAAAATTTTTATAGAACCTGAAAAGATCCCGAATAGCCAGAAGACTGTTGAAGAAAACCAAAGCTGGTGGCATCACAATTTTAGACTTCAAGCTATATTTCAAAGTCATAGTCATCAAAATAGTATGGTACTGGCACAAAAACAGACACATAGTCCAATGGAACAGAGGACCCAGAGATGGACCCTCAACTCTAGAGGGTTCATCCAAGATGGTCAACTCATCAACAAAGCAGGAAAGAATATCCAATGGATAAAAAAGAAAGTCTCTTCAGCAAATGGTGTTGGGAAAATTAGCCACATGTTGAAGAATGAAAATGAACCATTTTCTTACACAATAAAGATAAACTCAAAATGGATGAAAGACCTATATGTGAGACAGAAATCCATCAAAATCCTAAAGGAGAGCACAGGCAGCAACCTCTGTGACCTCAGCCACAGCAACTTCTTGCTAGACACATCTCCAAAGGCAAGGGAAACAAAGGCAAAAATGAGCTATTGGGATTTCATTAAGATAAAAAGCTTTTGCCCAGCAGTGGAAACAGTTAACAAAGCTAAACAGCAACCTATGGAATGGGAGAAGGTATTTGAAAATGACATATCAGATAAAGGGCTAGTATCCAAGATCCATAAAGAACTTACCAAATTCAACACCTAAAAAACAAATAATCTACTCAAGAAATGGGCAGAAGACATGAACAGACATTTCTCCAAAGATGATATATAAATGGCCAACAGATACATGAAAAGATGTTCAACATCACTCAGCATTTGAGATACCACCTCACACCAGTCAGAAGGGCTAAAATGAACAAGCCAAGTAGGAACAAATTTTGGCAAGGATGCAGAGAAATGGGAACCCTCTTACACTACTGATGGGAAAGCAAGCTGGTACAGCCACTCCGGAAAATGATATGGAGGTTCCTCAAGAAGTTAAAAATAGAGGTACCCTATGACCCAGCAATTGAACTACTGGGTATTTACCTCAAAGATACAGACGTAGTGATTGGAAGGGGGATCTGCACCCCAGTGTTTATAATAGCAATATCCACAACAGCCAAACTATGGAAAGAGCCCATCAGCAGATGAATGGGGGGAAAAGATGTGGTATATAAAGAATATTACTCAGCCATCAAAAAAAAAAAAAATGAAATCTTACCATTTGCAACAATGTGGATGGAACTAGATGGTGTTATGCAAAGTAAAATAAGGCAATCAGAGAAAGCCAATTATCATATGATTTCACTCATATGTGGAATTTAAGAAACAAAACAGAGGATCCTAGTGGAAGGGATGGAAAAATAAAGACAAAAATCAGAGAGAGAGACACAAATCATGAGACTACAAGAAAAAAAACCCTGAGGGTTTCTGGAGGGGTGGTGGGTGGGGTGTTGGGCACTAAGGAGGACACATGATGTAATGAGTACTGAGTGTTATATGCAACTGATGAATCACTGAACTCTACCTCTGAAACTAATAATATGCTGCTTGTTAACTGCATTTAAATAAAATTTTTAAAAAGATACAGAACTGTTTCGTATCTACAAAAGAACTCCATGCTACCCCTTTATAGTCAGGCCTCACCCACACCTCCCCAATCCCTAGCAACCGCTAATCTAGTCTCCATCTCTATAATTTTGTCATTTCTAGAATGCTGTATAAGTAGAATCATACAGCATATAACCCTCTGAAATGGCCTTTTTTTCCACTCAGAATAATGCCCTGGAGATCCATTCAAGTTGCTGCATGTATCAATAGATTGTTCCTTTTTACTGATGAAGAGTATTCCATACAAGCTTATTTTGAGGGTCCTACAGAAAAGCGCAGAGGCAAGTCACTAGCACAGTGGTCAGTACACACTACTTTCCTGGTAAACGTTCCTGGCAATTGATTCTGAGCTCTTGCTGAAGATGAACACCAGCCTAGGGCAGCGGTTCCCACTACCCATGAATTCACCCTCCCGCTGTTTGTCCTTGTCGTGTAAAGCCCTGTGGCCAGAGCTCATCTGGTCCACTCCTTGTAGAGTGAAGGGTAGTAAGGAAGGCCCAGAGAGAGAGGAGGCCAAATATGAGCCTCTAGGTCACGTACTCCCTTCCCAGCGTCTTTCCACTGTACCGTGCCTGCTTCCAAGCTTACAGTCTCCGCCAGCTGCTTAATCCCTCACTTGGCCAGGGGCAGTCTGTGTGCAGCACATCAGCTGGGACACTGGCTCCTCACCAAGCCAGTGAGTCACCTCTGAACACTGATTGAGTTGGGGCAGGGAGCCAAAAATAGTCGGTTTTTCTCTAGATACAAAGCTCCAGGGGGGAGACTTCATGACTTCAAACTCTGCTCACTGCCAGATGAGGCTGGCATTCATTCATTCAAGAAAGCCTTTTCAAACTCCTACTATGACCCATGGTGGATATAAATTTGAACAAGCCAGTAGGTCCCGGGCTTCATGGAGCTTCCTGGGGATGTTGGTGGCTAGAGCGGGGAAGGCTGAGAAAGGCTTTGTTTCCATCCATCAGTTCACTGCCCCTAGGCGTCTGCTCAGAGTGGGCTAGACTAACCAGCCTCTGAAGCCTAACGTCCGTGTTTCTGGGATCATACTGTCACACACTAGATCCTGGGAACTCAGACAGAAGAAGAAAGGAATTAGTATTTGTTGGGCACCTGCATGCCAGACATTTAAAAATACACATTAGCTCCCTAAATCTTCACACTCTGGTGAGGGTGAGCCTGTTCCCTTAGTTTTGGGATGAGAGACCTAATTAAGGGGTTAAGGGAATGGATGCCTCAAACTGCCAGGGTTCCATCTGACCTCTGTATGACCTTGGTCCCGGACTCCTCTGGTCCTTGGTCTCCTCCTTTATAATATCTATGCCATCACAGGGTTTTGGTGACGATCGAAGTAGATCATCTAAATAAAGGCACTAAACGTTGGTTGAAAGTCTAACAGCATTTTCTTTGTTCACAAAGTAAACCATGTTTGAAAACTAGAAATGCCCAAACTCTTGGTACATAATGAAAGGCAGCTTGGCATCGGAAAAAGGCTCAATTTGAGTTCTGATCAGAAAATCTGGCTCAGTTCCTTAGCTTTAACACTTACAAGAGGTGACTGTGGGAACGCTATTTACATGTTTTTCCTTGGGCCAAAGTCCCCCTTTCAGGGCTGTTGTGAAAATTCAATGAAATGAGACACCTGGCTCTGAATAGGAGTTCAACAAACAGTAGCTACTAATCTTACCTCAAATAGAAACCCACTCACAACAGCTGAGGGCAAGGGAAGCCGCTTCGAGGTCTTCATACAACCCAATGGCCTGACGTTTGGCTGGGAAAATATCTGGAAAGCTCATTGCTAAAACAGGAGAACTTTTACCTTTTCCTAGAGCAGCTGGACACCCTGCCCTTAATCCCCGGGCTTTGTGGCTGGGCCCCACAGGAGTGGCAGCAGAGAGGGAGGATCATAAGGGTACTTGGGGCTTTCCAGAACAATTCAGGAGTGTCCCTGACTCAGCGAGAACCCGAAGAGGAGCCAGATGGGCCCTGTGGGTGTGAACCTGTGAGCATTTGCAGCGGAGGCTGGAGAAGCTTCCTGGGTACCCCCAGCCTCCACGCCCTTGTGCTGTGGGAGGCGAGCGCAGGTCCTGCGCCAGCCAGCACCCCCGTTCCCATGGGTGGGCCCTGCAACCCCCTTCCTAGCCTTGAGATTGTGAGGAATGAGGGCCCCTGCTCTTGCTCTCCCCCTTTCTTCCTTTTGGGTTTTCCCCCTCCAGGGCCTTGCTCTGCCCACTTAGTTCTTTTAGGACTGAATCATTCAGGAAGAGGAAGAACATCATAATTTTCTAACACATATATTTTTCTAGCAACCTGTGACATTTCAGTCAAGCAGTACTGGCTTGAAAGGCATTCTTTTGCAGGTGGATTTAAAGAGGGTTAAGAGGGGGTGCTGTTAGGCTGGCTCCCAGTGTGGTTTTACTGCATGAATTCGGGGTTCTTCAACAACTCCATATTCAACTGAAAAATGGGAGAGTGTCACCTACCTCAGAACCCCCTTATGAGGCTTAACTGAGGGAAGATAAGTGAAGATGGCACCAGTGGCGTCCGTTAGCTCTCCTTCCTCGATTCCAACCCCTCGTGTTTGCTGTACAATGTTACTCTCAGTCACCTTTTCTGCCTTTTCAGGCTCTTGGTGACCACCTCACAATGGGAATCTCTCCTCTTTCCTGACTCCGAAAGGAGCCCAGTGAATTTAGGCTTCTGAGGATTCTAGAATCCACACTCAAAGGAGTCTGGTCTTATCCTCTCAGACCCTCAGTTTCCTCATTTATAAAATGGTGATGAGAACAGAATTGTGGAGAAGACCCATTGAAGAATATATGTAAATCACCGAGGCCCATGGAAAGCCACATCCTGTAGCAGATGTTATTGTTCCCAATGTCGTGATGAAATCAGAAAACGTATATGAAGAACTTGGGCCAGAGGATGCTCAATATAAATTAGCCATTATTTTCATTATCGGTATTATGTATGGAGCATGACATCCTTAAGAAACCAACTTTGGATTTGAGTGTGCCCAAATCCCATACCCAAGAACAGAATTATTTTTCCTGTGAATAGCTTCATGTGCATTTTTCCTTGTATGGAATTGAAGTTGAGTGCTTGTCTCAAAGCTCATTGTTGATTCCAGCCGATTTCACTTGGATGAACTGCTTGGCTTCAGGAACAGACATGGATTGCAGCAGGCACCCCATGTGCACAGTTAACTGAGCCTGTTAAAATAGTGAGCTACTGAAATTTAATGCAAAGTTCTGCTGAGCTTCACCCAGAGTTTTATAGGGCTCTGAAGTCCAAACTGCCCATAGAAATCACTTTTTGTGACCCAAATGTGACCCATTGAAAGGATGTGATGAAGATAAAATTCAGGCAGTCCTGAACCAGAACCAGGGGAGACTGGGTACCACACACTATGTCTCAGCTTTATAAGACATATGTAGCCATAAAATGAACATCACATCCAGAAACAATCTTGCGAGAAGTTCGGAATTTTCTCCAGGGGAAAAAAGGGAAGTTGTTTTGCAAGAGAAAATATCTTAAATCTCTTTCATTGTCAGAATCACTGTGCTGCTGCAGGCCAGGTCCCAGGCTCTATTGTACCAGGAGTAGAGCATGTAGAGTCTGATGTGAAGGAGGAAACCCCCTATGTACCTGGGCCAGCCTGAGGCCAAGTGTGCTCATAATTCTGAGGCTGAGGCTCAGGACAAGGCATGTTGGAGATAATCAGGAGCTCTCTAATGGTGGTCAGAAGCAAGCATCCAAAAGCAAGCATAACATGGCAGCTCCTCACCTAGGAATTTTCTAGAGCTGCCGTCTTCCTCTCAATGCAAGAAACATGACTGCATCTCAGTATGTCCTGGCATGAGCTGAGCACCGTCTTCCTCTGTAGTACGAAAGAACAGAGGTCCAGTGAGATTATTAATTCGCATGATCTGAAAACCAATGGGCTTGTAGCCTTCAAAGGTTTGCCCCATTTTTAGTCTTTTCAATAGTCTTGAATTGGACACTTAAATAACATACCTATGCATACATTTACTCTTCAACAAATATGTATTACTACTAAATGCCTTCCTTCTTGAAATGTCACAACTCTGTCTCCCATTACCACATGGTGACACCCTCCTCACCCATTCTTCTAGTAACTCCTTAATTTTCTGCCTTAGAAATTTAAAGCAAGCACTGTGGTACAATTTATACAATATCCATGATCTGCTTGGTGGGCTATGTGTGTTGTTGCATCTTTATTTCCTTTTATGCCTTGTGAATAATGAGTATTATAGAGAACCAAAACTGGAGTCCTGAATTTGAAGGTTTGGTGATACAATTAAGAGCTCACAGACTGGATCCTCATTATATACTTTAAGCCATTATTAGCCACACACTGCTTCCTAACCACCTCCCTTACCTCAGCCTTTCTCCCCTTCTGCCCAGTGAACTCTTTGGATTCTCTGTATATCTCTTGTCAGCCTTGAGTGAAAAAAGAGAATAGGAAAATGGGAAGAATTTAACCAGTGGTTCTCACAGTGTAACCCCTGGATCAGCAATAGCAGCAGCACCAGGCAGCTGGTAGAAATGCAAACCCTTGGTCCCCAACCCAGGCCGGTCAATCAGAAACTCTGAGGGTAGGGCCAGCTACCTTCACCAACTATTCTTTTTTTTTTCCTTCTCCAACTATTCTAACAACCATCCAGGTGATCCTGAAGCTTGAGAACAACTGGTTCAAACCATTGCATAGAATGGAAGGCCCCAACTTTTGGTAATAAATTAAGCACCTCTGTAAAGTGCCTGTTTGGCCCAGGCTAAGCATTCCCTGAGAGCACTCCCAGCAGATTACTGCTGCCTTTTTCTCACTTTTCAGGGCTCTCAGAAAGGCACTCCTTACAGGGAGAAAATACCAGCCTTCCTGTCCATATTCTCACCCCTCCTTCTTTCCAGTGTCCTTGGGGACATTACCATCGGTGCCCTCTGTGTGCCCCTCCAGTGTTTCTACATCTATGGGGGAATGAATATGTTTCTTCCAACAAAAAGATTGAGATACATTTCATATTAAAGAATGAAGTCTTTATTTTTTTAAAAGATTGATTGATTGATTCATGAGAGACAAAGAGAGAGAGAGAGAGGCAGAGATACAGCCAGAGGGAGAAGCAGGCTCCCCACAAGGAACCTGATGTGGGACTCAATCCCAGACCCTGGGATCACGCCCTGAGCCAAAGGCTGAGCCATCCAGGCATTCAAAGAGTGAAGTCTTTCAAAAACCTGCTTGGACATACTGCATTATCATACCATGAAAATTTGAGGGGGAAGGAAGGACAAACACCTTTGTTTATGGATATAAAGCAGCTGAAAGGTTAAATGTACCCCTCCCTGTATCTTTACAGGGGGCCCACCATGTCCTAGGAGATCTCAAAGTTCTGTCAAAGTCAGGCATTCACATAGCCCTACTTGTATAACTTTCTCCTCCACCCGATTTCAAAAGTAAAGCCAGGTCAAGGGCAGGGCCCAGAGGTTGAGCCTGACTGACTGCAGCCACTGGAGAGGTCACACAAATGGCAAGCCAAGCGGGGCAGAGCTCTCCTCCAGGCAACAACAAACCTCAAATAAGAGCCACCAGCATGAAACCACAGGGGTTATTTATCTCTCTCTCTCTCTCATTGCTTTAAAAATAAAAATAACCACAATTTTTAAATGTCAAAAGAGAGATAGGTTTTTGCATGACCATTTGAGAGTCTTGGGCCACATGTACTCTGTGCTAAAGTATGCCTTGAGTTTCGTAGGTGGTCTTTTCTCTCAACCTTGAGGCATTTTCTCCAGAAAATGGAGAAATCTCTAGGCAATCTCACCAGAAGATTGCCTAGAATCATGGAATATCAGAGCGATATGGGACTTTGGAAATCATCTTCTCAAGGAATTTTTAGTTCTTCAGAGATGTGCTTCAGGCACTTGTGTCACTCCTGAAATTATTTGCAGAATTCCTCCATAAACATGTACATCTTTCTAGGAATAACTGGTATCTCTGTTTTTCATCTGATCCTCCAAACAGTTTAGATTCTGCACCCCTCACCCCCAATTGGTATCCATTCTTTCTACAAGGGTCGCTGTATACAGCCCTTCAGGCTGTTCCTTACACAACTCTTGGGTGGGGGAGGGGAGATTCATGGACTATAACACCTTATAGAAATGTGCAAAGCACAACCTGTATGCCCATGAATGATGGGCTTGCATTCTATTCTATTCTCATCTTATGGTTAGCACCAAAGAACTGAGAAATAATTTGCCCTTTCCCTGCTTCCATAGCTCCTTGCTTACATTTCCCTTGTCACTTAGATTATATTTAAATGACTTTAAGACGTATGTCTAATCCTAGGATTCAGTATTAAGAAATCCACTATCATGCCTAGTGTCATATTTTCCACTGTTTTATTGCTAACAAAACCAGTATTTTATTCTTCCTGAACCTGACCCCTTTCTATTTTTCGGCTGGTTCAAAAACTCAGGTAGACAAGAGGGTTACTATTTCTTGTCCCCTAAATCTTAAATATGTTCACGAAGAGGTGATCAACAATTCATGAATAAACGAAGTATAAAAATATCTGTACAGGGCAGTAAGGACTAAGGATCTAATGAGAAATTAATTTCTTCTCTAATTCTAGCTGCTAGAAACAATTCCCTTAAGGGCATTTTCATACTTTGCTGTTTCTCTATTTAGAAGCCTCAGCTTTTATTCAATGTTGCAAGGGCTTCTATTAATTTTAACAATCAATAGCTAATGTTTACATTTCCCAAAACACTTACCATTACATTAGATCATGTCTCCAGAGGAAGAACAGGTGTCCTCTCCATTTTACACAAAGATTAAAAATAAGAGAGATGGAGTAATTAGACTTTGTGAGTGGCACAACCGGGACTCAAACAAGGTGGGTCTGACTTGAAATTCATTACTCTGAGGCCCCATGCCAGGCAGTGTGGTAGACATACAAATGATCACCAATATCTGGTTCTCTTTCAGGTAAACAGAGAATTGTGCCTCCCTGGTTCCTTAAAGTTGGAGATGGTTATTTATATTGGCTAGATATGGCCAGTAAAATGAGAAAAGGCATTGTGTCACTTTTGCACCAAAGCATTTAATTCTTGGTGGTCAACTCATTAGTTCTCCTTTTCTAGTTTCAACTTCCAACACATAGAAGCAAATTTTCATATGGAGGTACTACAAGATCAAAGTGGCCTGGAATGAGGAGACAACAAATGGAAGACATTTACTCTGGTGAGCCACATGATCCTGCAGTTGACCTTGCTAGAGCAAGAATTTACCTTTTACTGTGGGCAGACAAGAAGATTTGGGGATTTTTGTTATCACAGCATAAGCTAGCCCTATCCTAATTAATATGGACAGACTCCATATGGGATTGGAGCTCAGACTGGTTCTTTGAGAGGCACCAGTCATGCCCAACTGTACTTCCTTCCTCACATTCATCACTCTCTTTGGTACCTGGAGCCTTTAGGTACCACATTTTAAACCATGGATAGGTCAAGGGATACAGTCCAGAGGAGGAGAGCTGGGAAATGGCAGATCGCTGCATGGCTGAGGGCAGAGATCCCCTCAGGTGTGATACATTTTGTGGGCTGGGTGCCATATGAATTTCCCATGATTGATTGCAATGGCCTAATGAGATGAAGTCAAGATCATTATTCCAAGACCAGTAAGAAAGAAAAGATCAAAGTAGTAGAGATCAGGGTCAAGTAAGAGAGAAGGGTCAACCTGGCTGGGAGCTAATTCAGCACGATAGACAGATCCCATGAGATCTGATGATTTTTCCTGGGCAGCATAATCTTCTCAAGTTAGCCCTGACTTTGAAGTATCATTGTAGGTTCCAAATGCTCAGTGCCTCCCAAGTAAGAGCTTGTCGCGCCCTAGGACAGGGACCATATCCTTATTCATCCAACACAGTGTTCCCAACTTAATTTTCTCCATTTTATATCATGCATGGAAATATTTACCTGGCATCCTGAGATAAATATCTGGGGCTGCCTCTCCCTGGAGGTGACAAACCTGTGAGCTCCACCTATCCTAGGTCCTTGATGGACTGAGGGGATCACACTTGTAATATTCTCATGGGAATTTCCAATCCAGTGATCCTTCCTTGCCCTCTACTTGTCAGGGGCTCGGCTAGATCTTCTAGGTAACCTTTAGGTCAAGCTAGGTCTGGGTCTTCCATCACTTAATTCCAACTCCTCTGGGTGCTATTCCCAAATCTAATTATGCTCATAGCCAGGACAGAGGTCCAGACGACCAAGGCAAAGCACCTGGGACTGCCTACTCCCTCCTACACTCTTTTATTCATTTGGCAAATATCAAGCACTTGCCATGTGCCAGGCTTATACTAGACTCTGGGAATACAGTGCAGAACAAAATTAATATGGCTATGCCCTTCCATAGCTAACAGTCTAGGGGAACCTAACGATTAACCAGCATTTATAAGATAGTCTAATTAGTGTTATGATGGCCAGAGATGCTATGGATTGCCTAGCTGAGAAAATTAACTTGGAGGATGAATGGGTTCAGGGAACTTTTGAATAGCTTTAGTTACCTTTTAAACTTTTTGAAAAAAGTGTGCTTGTTTTAACTAGGTTCTAACTAAGACCCATTCATGACATTTAGTTTTATATCTTACAAGTCTCTTTGACCCAGCAATACCCCCCACCTCTTTTCTTTCCCTTTTGCAGTTATTTGTTGAAGAAAACAAGCTGCTTGTCCTGTAGTTTCCCACAGTCTTGATTTTGCTGGTTGCATGTGTATGGCATCATTTAACATCTGTCTCTGCCCTCTGTATTTCCTGTAAATTGATAGTTAGGTCTAGGGACATAATCAGATTCACATCTGATTTTTTTGGCAAGAATCTTTTAGGGGATGTTGGGTACTTCCTCTAGGAGGCATATAAGGTTTGGTCATCTCTCTTTCTTCAGCAGTTGTTGCTGATCATTGCCTAGATCCATTAATTAATGGTTGCAAACAGTGATTCTCTAGTTTTTTCTTTTCATTATTTATATAGAGAGAACCCTCCCCTCATTGACCATTTGTTATTCATGGAAAAGACAGGAAAAAATGTCATTTCTTTTATTTGCTAGTTTTCAAATAAATTGGTTTTAGAGCATCCTGCAAAAATGATCAATAAAATTTTTCTTGGCATCATTATGTGATAAAAACTTAGATTTAAACCCGTTTAATGTGTTCTACTCCATTGCAGCTATTATCTTTATTATTGCTCAAACTGTCTCATCTTTGGCCAGTGTGAGTCTCTTCAAGTTACTTCCTGAATTCTTTTGACAAGGTTTACTGGTTTTCAATAGACCTCTTTCTTGCCAGTATGACATAATGTTCTAAACATCACTTGTGCGTTTTTCTGCCTCAGATCTGGAAACTGCCATTTTTGCAAGAAGCCCTGGTTTCTATTAATGAGAAGTGGTATTTAGAAACCACAATCTGAGTACTAGAGTACTTGGTTCCTACTGACAGACATTTGGTTCCTTCTAGTCTTTTAGTGCAGGAGTGTTCCTCTGCCTTCATGTGTGGACCATAGCATTAGTTCTCCCTTACAATCACTGAGGCATATGGCTTTCCTACTATTCCTTATCTGTCACCCAATCACCCTACAGAATATCAGTAAGCAGCTAATGTTTAAGAAGCAAAACAGCATACCTGTTAAGAACACACATTCTGGAACCGGTCTTCGTCTTCCTGGTTTTAGATCTTAGCTTTGCTACTTACTAGTTCTCTGGCCTCTCTATACCTCAGTTTTCTGATCCCTAAAAGAGTGGTAATAATAACAGTACTTATCTAATGGTACTATTTTTAAATGAATTAATATACATAAAGAATTTCAACAATATCTGGTACATAGCAAATATGTATAAATACTTTCCACTATTAATATTTGCAATGGGCATTATCCATGTGTAACCATGTGTACCTCAGCATGTAGTAAACAAAAGAAATTCAGCTCAGACTAAACAAAAAAAAGCAGTACTTATTGAATTACAAAGCTTGTAGTGGTCATGGGGAGGTGAGAGAACCAAGGGATGAAGTATAAGAGCTAGAAACTGGAGTAGAGACCCAAGACTCCCTACTCTACACATCAATTCTCCTTATGTCTCGGCCTCATTCTTTTTCTTGCAAATAGGGTTACTTGGTATCAGGGAACTAGGCTGCTGCAGCCCAAAAGCAATGTTCTTTCAGCTCAGAACCCAAGACAAATGGCTACCCTGTCCCCTTCACTTGAGAGAATTCAATGAAGGACTCTGAAGGTTGACCCTGAATCATGTGCTCATCTTTAGACTAATCCATGGCTTTAAAGGAATATCGAATTATGGTTTGCCCTTTCTGGGTCACATGCCTAACCCTCTGAAGGGGGAAAATCATTATAAGTAAAAGCCTACCAGGACTACATAGAGTGAAGAAGAGATCCCCAAAGGAAAGGACATCCCCCTTACTGGAAGTAGGGAGAAATGAAAGCATCCTGGGAGATAAAAAAACAGCAGCTTCCAGAGAAGACTACTGAGAAAATAAAACATGGCTCCCACTTTCAAGGAACTTGTATTCTAGTTGGAGAACAGGATAACCAATAAATGAATCACACTGTTACTGAGCAGCTATGCCATATCAGACACCACATGGTGGTGGTACAGAAAGGAGTAAGAGACTCCCTCATTCTCAGCTGCTGGTCTCCATAGATGTAGGGTTTTTTTTTGTTGTTGTTGTTATTGTTGTTGTTTTTAAGATTTATGTAATTATTTGGAGAAAGAGAAAGAGAGAGCATACATGAGCAGGGGGAAGGGAAGAAGGAGAGAGAGAATCCCAAGCAGATCCTCCACTGAGTGAGGAGCCCAAAGTGGGATTTGATCTCGTGACCCTGAGATCATGACATGAGCCAAAATCAAGAGTTGGATGCTTAACCAACTGAGCCACCCAGACGCCCTCATAGAGGTATCTTGCTTTCCTGTAGTTTTCCTAAATGTCTTATGCTCACTCTGATACTTGAAATGCAAGAGGCAATTTGGGGGCAGAGATTTCACACCAGATTCCAAAGGAATAAAATACATTTCTAATTTGGAAAAGAACTTATCTGGACAGTCTTTTTTCTCTTTCTTAATCTTTTAATTACATCATAGAAGTCACATTTACAGGCACTCTTGGAGGACATATCTTTTAGAGGACACTCAACAGGCTTCATCCAATTTTCAAAAGGTTTGAGGTAACTTACAAAAATGAATGAAACTGGATGTTCCAAGCCTCTTATTGTCTGGATCATATGAGGAGGTCACACTCATCCTAGCATTCATCTCTTAACTATAGTGGCAGCCTCTCTCTGTTTATAGGGAACTTCCAAAAGAAAACCAAACAACAACAAACCTAGGATCTCTAAGAGATCTCCCCATCAGAGAGGAGCACCAGGTTCTCACTCTTGAGCCACATCTTACTACCTCTGTGGGTGGTAACACTCTGAGAGTACTCTCCACTTGTAGGCTCCCTGCATTTCTGTTGACAAAGGTGTGCTGTGGTTTGTGGCTGTGGAAAGGATTTAGGTCTTTGTCCTTCCTCTGGCTGAACTTTGTCACATTGTCACCCCATTTTACAAAGTCTGTCCTGAGCCAATCCAACAGCCTGGGGCCCTGAGTATTCTCACAGAGGCTTCTGTCTAGGCTGGGGCCAGATCATACCACTCTCTCCATAAGCATCATTTCTGTCTGTCTTCCCAAGCACCAGGACACACAGCTCTCCCATCCTTTGTTTCTCCTTTCTCCTCCAAACCATACAGAAATGCAAAAGCCCTCTCTATCAGCTTAGGAAATTAGATCCCCAAAGAGTGAGAACAGATCTATAAGAGCCTTAACAAACAACCAAACTTTGAATTTTGATTTGAGCTTTCCCCAAAAGTGGGAGCCTGAAATCATCTGCTTCATATGCAAACCCATCTTTCCAAAATAAATAATCTGAGGAAGGGGAAAATAAATGTAGATTTATTACAAATGAATAAATATAAGGCCCGAAGAAAAAGATTATACATAGTGGCAGACATTGTAAAGTTCTACAGTTGAGACTTGCAGTGGCTAAAGTGAAGATTAAAAAAAGGGGATCCCTGGGTGGTTCTGTCTTCGGCCCAGGGCCTGATCCTGGAGTCCCGGGATCGAGTCCCACGTCGGGCTCCCTGCATGGAGCCTGCTTCTCCCTCTTCCTGTGTCTCTGCCTCTGTGTGTGTGTGTGTGTGTGTCTCATGAATAAATAAATAAATCTTTTTTTTTTTTTAATTTATTTATGATAGTCACGGAGGGAGAGAGAGAGAGAGAGAGGCAGAGACACAGGCAGAGGGAGAAGCAGGCTCCGTGCACCGAGAGCCCGACGTGGGATTCGATCCCGGGTCTCCAGGATCGCGCCCTGGGCCAAAGGCAGGCGCCAAACCGCTGCGCCACCCAGGGATCCCTAAATAAATAAATCTAAAAAAAAAAAAACAAAAACGAATCAGCAAGAAGATTCGGACTGTCATTGAAAGAAAACAAAACCAGTAGTTCCAGAGGAGTAAGGCTTGGTCTGGCCTTGTGCTCTGGCATCTTTATCTCAGTTAACTTTAAGTTTTTGCTTTGCTGCTTTGTCCTGTCCTTGCCCTTTCCTCCTGGAACACAGACCACCTTCCCCAGCTCTCTTGCAGTCAGGTGTGGCTATGTGACTGAGCTCTGACCAGGGGAATATGGGCAGAAGTGTTGCATGTCACTTCTGGGCAAACTCTGATACGAGGCAGGTGTACCTCTGTTCCTATCTCCCAGTTGAATGAGAAAGACTCTGATCTCCCATAAGGAGAGTGGAACACAAGCTAGAAAGAGGCTGGGTTGGAAGCCTGCTGGGCCATGTCACTCACGGCAGACTGTGTGGCAGGGAGAGGTTCCCCTTGTGTTAAGCCACTGAGACCACAGCATTTATCTGTTAGAGCAGCTGGTGCCATCCTAACTAAAACAGATGGGATAACACTGGCCTCCCTTGTCTTGAACTTCTCTTTCATCCCCTTTCCCTGGTGCATCAACAAGTGTTCCAAAATTTCATCTGCCACCTCTCCAAGCACAATGGAAAATATCCTATTGGGGAGCGCTCGAAGCCACTTAGATGAATTCTGAGCCCTCCTATGATTTCTTTTCTCCTGGATCTCTATACACTCTGGCTAATATGACCTCATCCTTTCCAATCTGACATCCATTTCTCTTGCCAGAAGAGACCGAATGGAGGTGGAATTTGGGAAGTTCTCCATTCTCTCTGAATTAGCAATACTGCAACATCTGAGAGTTGCAGTTTCCAGTTTCCTTTGAAGACAAAACACAAAGCAAGCATCCCTCCTGCTGAGTGGCAGAATGGGCTGCCCACATGGCACATTGTCGGGAACAGCAGGTCCTCACAGTCTGCTCAGCAGAGCAGGGGGGGGGGGGGGGGGGGGGGAGTCAACTCCAGCTAGTCATGTCTTTCACAGAGTAAGGTAGGCATTGGCCTGGCAGGAGGACCACAAGCATGCTTGATAAGGCTGATGGAGTCCTGAGTGTCACCCCCGTAGTATTCTGAATGACTCAAGCACTGTTGTTTTCTAGGAGGTCATGTTGACATAACATTCTCATGGTAATTGGCCTTGCAAAACCTGCTTGTCAAAATGTTCATTTCCTGAGCAGAGATCGCAATCAGCAGGCAATCAATGAAGCTAATCACTCAGAACTTCCACATCAAAACTTTAAGAGTTCTGAGTCTCTAGGTCAGTTTGGGCACTTGCTATCTAGAAGATCTAGAAGAACTGGTCTTCTAACCGGGTCTTGAAGACCCGGTCTTGAAGTCATAATGCCTAGGTTTCAACTGATCCAACAATAGCTACCACTCATGGGGTACTTGCTATGTTCTAGATCATCCTGGGCACTTTGTATACATCATTTCAAACATCTCCTTTGAAACAGGATATAATTTGCCCACCCATATATTTTGTAGAGAATCTCATTTTACAGATAAAGACATTGAGGCTCTGCCTACTGTTGGCTAGCCCCTCCTGGAAATAGATTGGACTCTGAATTTGTGGGGTTTAAAATCTCTTTAGGGAAGTGAACTCTCAAGAAATAATTTGAGAATCATATGCAATAGCACACACCAATAGGGGAGTCTTTGCTCAAAACTAGATGGAAACTGAGCATCTTGACTAGAGAAAAAAGGGTGTGGAGATGAGAGTCATGTCCACCTGAGTGATAAGACCAGGATTACAGGGCAAAAATCAGCTCAGCTGCCAAGTTCCTGGATGGGCAAACACTAGTTGCTGAGTGGGAGTTTGGCTACCACTGAGGGACAGTTGGGGAGGCATAGTGCACTAGCTTGGGAGAGAAGACACAAGGTACTCAGGAGGAAAGTTAGGGTGGCCTGTGTTTATTCTGTTGGGCAGCTAGCCCAGAGATGCCCTCAGAGCAGTGATTCTTCATTTTGTCTGCACCTAAAAGATGCTCAGGAAAGCTTTTACAAAATACTGGTCTCTGGGCCAGCGTCTCTTTCCTCACTTCCTTGAAGGCAACAAAAAGCTTGAATATTCAAATGGACAATGGCCAAACTATATGTTAAAGTAGGACTCTGACCCACAAACTACAGTGGCCTGGGAAGCCAAACCAGTCTGCAGCAAGCAGTCTACGGAATCAAACCTCTGTAGCAACAGGCCCCAGGTGGTCTGGATTTGACCAGTAACTGACAGTTTCCTTAAGTTTTGTCCTCACTTCCAATTTAGGATTACCCGGAGAATGCCAATATATTCTGCTCACCAATAACACAGGATGCTCTGTTTCTGGCTATCCCACCTCCAGCATCCCTATGCAACGGCCTCCAATTGGTGCACACCTGAGGCCTTCCCTCTCTTCCTACTATAAAACATTTTTTACTCCTTTGTCTGCCTTTGAGTTTCTGCCAAAATGCAGGCAATGGTGGCTGACTCCGTTTGCTGTTAGGGCAAGCTCTGAATAAATAGCCTTTACTTGTTCTCATGTGGGTGGTCTTTGTTTATTTCCACATAACCAAGCATAGATGAAAGAACATGAATTAAAAATCAGACTGATTCCATTTATATGAAGTCCATCAACAGGCAAAATGAATCCATAGTGATAGAAATAAGAAAGTGGGTGGTGCAAAGATAAACTCAAAATGGATGAAAGATCTAAATGTGAGACAAGAATCCATCAAAATCCTAGAGGAGAACACAGGCAACACCCTTTTTGAACTTGGCCACAGCAACTTCTTGCAAGATATGTCCATGAAAGCAAGAGAAACAAAAGCAAAAATGAATTATTGGGACTTCATCAAGATAAAAAGCTTCCATACAGCAAAAGAAACAGTCAATAAAACTAAAAGACAACTTACAGAATGGGAGAAGATATTTGCAAATGACGTATCAGATATAGGGCTAGTATCTAAGATCTACAAAAACCTTATTAAACTCAACAGCAAAGAAACAAACAATCCAATCATGAAAGGGGCAAAAGACATGAAGAGAAATCTCACAGAGGAAGACATGGACATGGCCAACATGCACATGAGAAAATGCTCTGCATCACTGGCCATCAGGGAAATACAAATCAAAACCACAATGAGATACCACCTCACACCAGTGAGAATGGGGAAAATTAACGACAGGAAACAACAAATGTTGGAGAGGATGCGGAGAAAGGGGAACCCTCTTGCACTGTTGATGGGAATGTGAACTGGTGCAGCCACTCTGGAAAACTGTGTGGAGGTTCCTCAAAGAGTTAAAAATAGAACTGCCCTACGACCCAGCAATTGCACTGCTGGGGATTTACCCCAAAGATGCAGATGCAGTGAAATGCCGGACACCTGCACCCCGATGTTTATAGCAGCAATGTCCACAATAGCCAAACTGTGGAAGGAGCCTCGGTGTCCATCGAAAGATGAATGGATAAAGAAGATGTGGTCTATGTATACAATGGAATGTTAGCCATTAGAAATGACAAATACCCACCATTTGCTTTGAGGTGGATGGACCTGGAGGGTATCATGCTGAGTGAAATAAGTCAATCAGAGGACAAACATTATATGGTCTCATTCATTTGGGAAATATAAAAATTAATGAAAGGGAATAAAGGGAAAGGAGAGAAAATGAGTGAAAATATCGGTGAGGGTGACAGAACATGAGAGATGCCTAACTCTGGGAAATGAACAAGGGGTAGTGGAAAGGGAGGTGGGCAGGGGGTTGGGATGACTGGTTGATGGGCACTGAGGGGGGCACTTGGTGGGATGAGCACTGGGTGTTATGCTATATGTTGGCATATCGAACTCCAATAAAAAATAATAAAATAAAAAAATAAAACCACACAAGATCAACCTAAAGCAGATCATCCTTTGCATCTCAAAAAATAAGGTACATAGACATCTTACAATTTGTAGTAAGATTTATTTGATGAAGATTGTCAGTACACATTGGTGATCATTTTTACATTTTGAAGAAAATATAGCAGATACCAATAGTGTTGGGTTTATTGACTTAAAAACAACCTTAATGTACACTAACTTGCCTTCTAAGTGTGTATGGCAACATAAACCTTTTGATATTGTCTCTAAAAAAAAAAAGAAAAGAAAAGAAAGTGGGTGGTGGGGTCTGTGGGTGTGTGGGGGATGGTAGAGGTGGGGTGAATTGACTGGAAAGGGTCATTGGGATACTTTCTATGGGGATGGAAATGTTCTCTACTTTGAGTGATGGTTACATGGTTATATACAATTGTCAAAACTCATTGACTTGAATCCTTAGGATTTAAAGTACATTAAACTGTGATAACATTATACCTGTGACAGGCACTAGATGGTCCTCAATCCCTGGTATTCATACCCTTGTATGAGGCCCTCCCTGGGTGTGTGAGCCAAACCTAATGACTGACTTCCCACAAATTGATACAGCGCAAGTGATGGTTTATCACTTCTGGGGTTAGGTTGAAAAGACTGTGGCTTCAGGAGACTCTCTTCTTCTCTTGTTTTTACTCTGGGAAAGGCTGATGGCTCTGCTGTGAACTTACCCTATGGAGAGGGCAATATGGCAAGGATGTGATGCTTCTGACCCACAGCCAGGAAAGACCTGGGGCCTGGTAACAGCCAATGAACTTGAAAGTGGACCCTTCCCTGATCTGCCTTGCTGTTACCTTGACTATAGTCTTGTAAAAAAAAAAAAAAAACCCTGAATCAGAACCACCCACCTACACTGTACCTGGATTCCTCTGCCACAGAAATGGTGAAATCATAAATATTGATAATTTTAAGCCGCTAAGTTTTGGGGTGATTTGTTATCCAGCAATAGATAATGGATACACAAATGGAATCTGTTCTGTATCAATTAAAAAAAAAAAAAGACAAACAACTTATTAAAAAGAAAGTGCAGTACCTGGAAATACATGCCTCTGTTCTTCTCCTAGCTCAGGGGATCTGCTCTGCCCACCACGATCCACTCAGTTGCCTACCCCAAATCTTTCCCTGGAAAACCTTCTTCCAGAATAGCAGTTTCACAATGTAAAAATAAGTAGGATGTGCAGACATATTCTTGGAAGACTTTGAAGCACAGGGAGAGAGATTCTCCACATTCTGTGGAACATTCCTCACTCTGAGGTGTACAAGGAATTCAAACATGCTGATATCCAGAAAGGTTCATGGAGGGAGGGGCAATCTCTTCCCTCGGACAGATGGTCTTTACCACACACATCCTCCTCACATCTTCCACTCTCTTAGCTGGTAAGGAGAGAGAGTTCCTCCTCAGCCAGGATCTCCTTTGTGGGGAAATAGTGGAGGGAGTGTGGACTCTGGAAGCTCAGGACCTGGACTTGGACCCACCTTCATGAGCCAGGTGAGCTTTAGTGCACTGGAGAAGCCCAGGATGGGCCACCCCAAGATATGCCACTTGGTATAGTGATTATTTTGAGCAAAAAGCACTCGAAAAACAGCAAATGCAGAGGAGAGATTTTCTCTGTACACCTTTCTCTGCTTAAAGACAGAGCCTCCAAAAGGAACTCAATTGTCATAAATCCCCTTCGCTGAGGTTCCATCAACCAGAAGATTGACTCCTATCAGAGGAAAGGAGACTAGAAGCAGACACCGCACCCAGGCAAACTTTGTTACAAGCTATACTATCTCTCATATATTTTCCTAAGGGCCTATTCATCTTCCCTAAAAATTGTTTACTCTCCCCTAAGTTGCTACACCCTCCACAATTAAGATAGCATGTAAGTTCTGAAATCTCACATCTGGGGATGTTCACTTTTTGTAGGTGTGACACTCTTGTGCATTTAATATTAAAAATGAATAATTGTGTATACCTTTTCTCTGGAAAGGGCAAAACCAGAGGGCAGGAAACCGATCAGAGGCAAGGAGTGGGAGGAAAGGCGAACCACGAAGCACTACAAAAGAATTTTTAGGGGTGGTGGTGATAGAACTGTTCTATATCTTGTTTATACAGTGATGATTGTATGACTATGTGTCAAAATTCACAGATTGGTACATAAACATGATGAACTTTACTATATATAAATTATATCTCAATACACCTGCTTTGAAAAATAAGGGGAAGAAAAAGGTACAGACACAATCATTTTCTTGTTCTAGCCCACTGGGACAGCTGCCCAGATTGGGGTCACGACCTCTTGGAGAATTTGGCATTTGGGGGCATACAGACTCAGCCCTGGGAAGAGTAAGATCAGGGCCACTCAGAATCAGTATGACCTTCTACTCCTGCTGAAACAACAATTGTGGGGCACCTGGGGAGCTCAGTTGGTTAAACATCTGCCTTCAGCTCAGGTCATGATCCTGGGTTCCTGGGATAGAGCCCCACATCAGACTCCTTGCTCAGCAGGGAATCTGCTTCTCCCTCTCCTTCTGCCTCCCACCCCTTTTACTAGTGCTCTGTCTCTGACTTTCTGTCTAATAAATAAATAGAAAGAAAGAAAGAAAGAAAGAAAGAAAGAAAGAAAGAACACTGTCCTGTTCCTCAGGTTCCCATCCATTAACAGAGGAACATTAAGAGTCAGTCATTTTCATCTCTACATTAGCATCTATACAAATTCATGTATGTTTTCTTATCCAAACCAGCAAGTAGGATGTTGACACAACCATGAAGCAGTGTTTACAAATCAAACATATATGTTATATGTAAGCTGCTTGTGAACTGCTGACTTCGTCCTCCTTTACACCAGTAAGATAAAGAGCTGGGATATGAGGTTTTAATCAAATCAGAAAGTGGGAAATAAATAAAATATGGCAATGGTGCCTATTAATCTCCTTGAAGTTTCCACAGGGATAGGCACAGCCAGAAGCCTTCATTTCTATGGAAACTATGAAAGGCAGTTTGGACAAAGACTGGCTACATTCTGAGAAGACTGAGTTCCAAAGCTGGTCAGTTGAAAGTCACGTTTAGAGCTCAGGAGATGAAGTCTTGGGTTACCCAGCCCTGGCAAAAGTATCTTGCAGCCTAGGGGGCTGGGAGGATGCCTGGATGTCCCACCTGTTTAGGCCACAGGGATTCCAAAGAAATCCAGCAAGGCTTGTGCGGGTGGCAAAAGGCAAAAACACAGGCAGAAGAAAATAGGGAGGGGAAGAATATGCCCACCAGGAAGAAGTTCCTGACACCCCATAAGTGGGATGGCACCTCTCCTCTGCAGGCCCAGAGGTGTCCTGCGCTTGTCTCCACTGCACCAGGATCAGGCTATTGTAATAGGCTGCTTACTTACTTTCTTTACCACTATATTCCTCATCAAGGGTAAGGGTGTATTCAACTCATTATTGTATGAACAGCTTCTAGCACAGTGCCCAGCCCTTATAACAACAACTACTACCACAGGAACAGCTAACCCTTATGTAATAACAGCAACTAACACGCATTGCATTTGGAGTGTGCCAGGTGCGCTATAATTCATTACATCTATTAACTTTTAAAATTCTCAGTGTTTGCATTATATTCATTTTATAGACAAGGAAACTGAGGCACAGAGAGTTCAAGACACCTACCTGTCCTAGGCCACCCTGCTGGTAAAAGGCAGAGCTGGGCTGTCTGCTCCAGACTCTATTTTTGGCCCTATAATAATGTACTCTGTGAAGATCTTTTGCCTCAACAGGCCATGGCCCTGTGCTTGTCCTCTTCCCTGGGACTCACTCTCTCCAGGGCCTCATGTGTCTCTTCAGTCCCAGCTATTACATCTCTGCAGCTATTACATCCCTGATCTGTATCTGTAGCCCAACCTCTCTCTTCAGTGTACTTCCAATCAATAAAGACATCTCTGCCTTTCCAATAGTTTAGTCAAGTGGCAGATACATAATCGAATACTAATAAATCATTCATTCTCTCAGTCCCATCCTACCTCTCTACTTCCTCTCTTCACGTGCATGCACACACATGAATCCTCAAAGTCCATACCGCCTTCTACTTAGTAGTGTATAGCTAACCAGAGGCATGTGTCATACAATTAACCTACTGAACAGCTGAGTAAGTTACTCAAGTGCCTTTCTCTGTTTCTACCAGCAACCCCTCAGTACATGGAACAATTGATAGGTACCAGTATTTACCCCTAGGAAAAACCTGAGACCTGTTCTATAAGGAAGAAAGTATGTAGAGAGGCCAGGGCTTTCAGTGCAGGAATTTGCTGTTCACCTCAGAGTAAATCTTTCTATTTATCTGTAAGGATGGAGATGTGGGTGAGGGTTGTCTGCTTCCCCCAAACATAGTCATTCACTTAACATACTCTGTACAAGTATATAGAGCTCACAGACAGCCCTTTTCACTTGGGAACATATATGGTGGAAAAATGGCAAAACCTCTGCCAGCATCTCTATTAACTGACCTACTCTTTCATAAATACAAAAGGAAACCTAGGATGACAAGCTTTTTTTTTTTTTTTTTTTTGAGGAAAATCAATAGGTTAAAAGTGAAAGACCAAGGTGAAAAAACAAAACAAGAAACACATTCAAAACTAATTCCAAAAAAGAAAAGAAAATCCGACCTTAGAGGAAACAATATTCAGAAAAAGGAAAATATAAAACAATTTTTATTAAAATGCTCAGATATTTGAGAAGCTATTACATCAATGGAACATGAATCAGCTGCTAGTATATAGGACATTGAAAAAATAATTGATTGGAAATTTAAAATGTGATTTCTGCAACAAAAATTTAATAGTAGGGCTGGATGATAAAATTAAGGAAATTGTTGAGGACATGGAACAAAAGAAAAAGGATATAAAACACAAGAGAAAAGACACGAAGCACCAAACCAAGCATCCAACATGCATCCCAGAAAAACTGAATCTAGTACATGAAAGAGGACATAATTGAGGAATTAAAAATATATAAATTTCCCAGGGTCCCCCCAGATTCACGTCTTCCAAATGAAATGTGACCTTCAAAAGCTGAGAAGAATGAAAAAAGATACATATACAAGTTCGTCTGTATAAAATTTTACTAAGAATAGATACTCTTAAAAGCTGCCATTAAAGAAAAACTAAGCACACATAAAGTAGGTCAACTACAAAGGGACAAATATTAGAGGGACTGCAGACATTATACCATCAGTATTGGAAGCTAGAGTATAATCCAGCACTACCCAGAAAGTACTGAGAAAATGGAACCAATGACAGTATGCCCATTGGCATGGCTGTCCAAGGGAGGGCTGGAGAGAAGCAACAGATACAAGCAGAGCATCTGGGGCCCTCCATGCAGAGGGAAGGTATACGCAGAGCCATACGGAGCATAGGGCAACAGCACACTCAGCGAAAACTTCGGTTTTCACATCTCCCTGCAGGTACACAGCTGCTTCGCACCATCTGCCTCAGGTAAGCATCCCAGTCAAGAAGCTCTCTTGGTGTATTTTTGTATTGAACCCTCTTCCTCTTTCTGCCAGCCCACCAGGAACATGTAACCCATTCCAACTTCAGCATGTTCCAGAGCGTTTATGATGAGACAGGGTGAATCCAAGGTTAGTCTCTTCTAACTTCTTAGTTAGAAGAGATTAACCTTCTCTTAGTCTTCTGGTGAATCTCCCAGGCATTCCTCTCTGGGATGTCATAGGATCCACACGTGAGGCCCCTTGAACCCACTTCCTGCTGTAGTCATTCACCATGGGAACTAAATTCATTTCAGAATCACAATGGGTCAAAGAGTTTCTTTCCCATAGTCTTTCTGAAAATATGAGGACTTATTTGGAAATCGAGGAAAGAAGTTTTTTTTAGCTTCATTTAAGAACAATGTGGATTGGAGGCATGTCTACAACAATAGCAATAGAAAGAATTATTCCATGGATGCAATGAAAAGGTGTGTTAGATGACAACTATATAGGGAGTTTATAAAATAATTGGCCCAAACTAGAATTTGAATTCAAAGGACTCCAAGATGACTATTTCCAAGAAAAAAAAAAGGATTTTGCTTAACAGATAGCATTAAAACCTGAAATAACTTGTAATTCGCTTTTAAAAAGGCACCTATTTCTCTCAACAAGAAAAAAGGAAAAAAAATAGAGACTCCAGGAGAAACAAACAAAGGTGAGAAAAAATCCCAGTGGAAAAACAAAGATGAAGCAAACTAAAATGACATGTTTTTGAGCAATGATGGAACATAAGAGAATTCATTTGCTCCATAGGCTTGAATATTCTTTGAACTGCATGGGATTGGTGACATATGATTTAATTAATATTTGGTTCTGCAATAAGTGAAAAATATAATATTGGTAGTGATTATTTTTTAGTCAGTCTGTAGAAAGAACATGAGACATAATTATAGGTACAGAAAAGAACTCAAGTGGTACTTGTACAAATGATATTCTGTAATTGACAAAAGGAAACATAGATGTTGCATTGGCTCTAATGTGCCCATTACCCCTGCAATGATCATCCCAGGTTTATCGAACCAGAAGTACATATTTGAGTATATCATTTAGTTCAGTTCCTTTTTTTTTTTTTTTTTTAAGATTCATTTATTCATGAGAGACACAGAGAGAGAGGCAGAGACACAGGCAGAGGGAGAAGCAGGCTCCACGCAGGGAGCCCAATGTGGGACTCAGTCCCAGGTCTCCAGGATCAGGCCCTGGGCTGAAGGCAGCACTAAACTGCTGAGCCACCTGGGCTGCCCTACAATACCTTATTACACGCCCTGCACATGCCACTCATTGCTCTAGGTCAATGCAATCCCTATAAAAATATCATGGACTTTTTTCACAGAGTTGGAACAAATAATCTTAAGATTTGTGTGGAATAAGAAAAGACCCCGAATAGCCAGGGGAATATTGAGAAAGAAAACCATATCAGGGGGCATCACTATGCCAGATTTCAGGTTGTACTACAAAGCTGTGATCATCAAGGCGGTGTGGTACTGGCACAAAAACAGACACATAGATCAATGGAACAGAATAGAGAACTCAGAAATGGGCCCTCAACTCTGTGGTCAACTAATATTCGACAAAGGAGGAAAGACTATCCATTGGTAAAAGGACAGTCTCTTCAATTAATGGTGCTGGGAAAACTGGACATGCACATGCAGAAGAATGAAGCTCTAGTTCTTAAGAGACAATGTTGAACATGTCTACAATGCTGACAGGTAGCCCTCGTGGGGCTCATGGGCTAATGGGGAGGAGAGTGCAAGTGACCAAAATTCATCCTCTTTGACAGCAGAGAAATGGCAGAAGGCTCATCTACAATTACGTTAATAACCAAAACAAAAAATACTTAGAAATGGTTAAAAGTGGGGCGCCTAGGTGGCTCAGTTGGTTAGGCACCTGCCTTCAGCTCAGGGTCCCGGGGGTCCCGGGATGGAGTTCTGCATCAGGCTCCCTGCTCAGTGGACAGCCTGTTTCTCCCTCTCCTCCTTGCTCCTGCTATTTCTATTTCTCTCTCTCAAATAAAATCTTTTTTTTTTTAAAAAAAGAAAGAAATGGGTAAAAGTTCTTGCCTCTAAGAAGACTGATCGGTGAGGTAGCAGAATTTAAGAAACTAGTTTTTCACTTGATTCATTTTGCACTACTTTGAACTCTTCTAAGTAGAAGTTATTTTAATAATTATACTTTTAAAAAACTATAATAATGCTATTTCTAACCAGCACAATCAGGGTGGCTTACATTAAGCCTAAATGCTTCATAAAAGACCTGATGTCAGGGCTTTATGATCCCAAATTTTGTGCAAAGAATTTGAAATGGTGCAGCTGGGAGCCATTTGACTCAATACACATTGAGAAGATTTTGGCCCTATAATTGTACATCTGGATATTTTAATAGTGGTATGATATAAAATAAGCCTCTAGAAATATACTGTGTTGCCCCTTCTGCTTTATTTATTGCTATAAGTTGACTATTAAGGATGCCTGGGTGGCTCAGGGTGTGATCTCAGGGTCCTGGGATCGAGTCCCACATTGAGCTCCCCTCAGGGAGCCTGATTCTCTCTTTGCCTATGTCTCTGCCTCTCTCTCTCTCTCTCCCTCTCTCTCTCGGTGTTTCTCATGAATAAATAAATAAAATCGTTTTTTAAGTTGACAATTTTTAAAGCAATATATATATATATTATATATATATATATATAAAAGCACTGTGAAAAACTGTTTAAGAAAGTACCTACTTGTCTATATACAAAAACATGTGTTTAAGTAGTTCAACCCCTCTTACAGCACATATCTAATAGTATGTTAGAATCTAACCATCTTGGGCAACAATGACCCCTGAAGAAGGGTGTCCAGAGGTCTATTTTGTCTGACCCCTTCTAAACCCTCTTGTCATTCTCCCCCAAACTACCTACAGCTGGGTCCTCCATAGCTCTAGGACTCAGGGAGCAGGAGAGGTCATGGGGAAGGATAGTGGTAGGAAGGGGGTCCATTTCAGGATGGAGTGATGTGAGAGAGAATGAGAGGCACTGAGACAGGCTGGCTCTGGTCTGGGAGAGATTCTGGGGGCATCAGATTTGAGATGAGCAGTGAGGGCAGGGAAGAATGGTTCTACTCCAAAGGCAGGGAGAAGGCATGGGGTCAATGAGAGAGATGGCATGGAGTTTAGAGAAGTGAACAGAGTGGCTCCAAAGGGAACGGCCAGAAGGACAGCAAGGCAGGGGTGTGGGCAACACAGCCAAAGCCCTGTGGTGAGAGAGATGCACTGTGGTGATTTTAGCAGTCATTGCTCAGGAAAGAGTGGGCATTACAGGCCTGCGTAGGAGGACATGTGGTCTATCTTGAGGGGCTTTGGCTGCATGGTCCAGGAGCCAAGCTCACCCCAGGGATTCTGTGACATAGAATGAACTCATAGCCATAAAGAATCTGATCAATGAAGCATGAAAACCACTGAAGGACAACCCCTGATCTAGGCTGTGCTCAGTTGAGTGTCTGTTCTGTGGCCTACTTCCTGGCAACCTCTATTCCCATCCTTAGAGTGAATGTACTCAAGCAATCATTTCTGCCTCCACCTCCATTCTGTCCCAAGACACTGGGCTGGGTCACAGCTCCTGGACACTGAAGAAACAGAAGGAAAATGTGTCTGTGCCTGACCATTTGAATCAGAACCATAGTGATTTCAGGAAAAGGAGCTGCCTCCACTGGCCCACATTTTCAGAACTCCCCTTCTTAACCCTGCTGTCTAGGGTGGTGACAACTGCCAGGCACTGTTAATTCTAGACCTGTCATCAATCTTATCCTCTGCAGAGCTCACACACAAAGAACCATGAACTGTTATTGCCTTCTCTCTGCTGTAGGAAGAAATATATCTGTTTCCTTCCACCCTGAGCTTCCTGAGAGTCGATATAACATGCCATGGGCTTGGGAAACAGATTGACCTAGGCTTGAGTTCCAATTTCACCATTTTCTAGCTATGCAGCCTGAAAATTTTCTTAAGTCATTTGAGATTTAATTTTTAAAAATTAACTACTCAATATTACCTCATTGTGTTATAGTGAGAATTAAATGAAATATTATGCATAAAGTACCTAATTCAGAGTCTAACACATTGTACAAAAATGTATACATCTTTGTTCTCCCTTGCCTAGATATAGCTGGTGTCGAAAGTATCCTTGCCCTCACTTCCTGGAAGAAAACTCTGGGACTACAGGAGCCAGCTGACTTCCATGCCCCACAGTTAGGCCCACACCCCCTTGTCACTACTGCACGTTCTAGGGAGTGATTTTCAGGAAGATTCTCCCTTCTTTCTGTTTACATGATAAGCATGATGCAAGCAAGTGGCAGTCTCTGGCTCTCTGGATGTGAATCTGCCTTGAGTTGCCATGTTCCTTGACTTTGTGCAGGGGATGTAGCTGGATGTCCAGTTCCTGCTAACTCATTATTAAGGCTGGGTCTCAATCCAGTCCCTGGACTAGCTTCCCAGGGTTGCTCCCAGCTCCCTCACCAATCCAGTGGAACTAGTACACCAAAACCTCAATCCCAGCTTTTCCCTCTCTGGCCTCACCCCCACGTAGGCACTTATCTCCTTCAGCAGCTGGAAGAACCCCCAGATGTGAGAGCAAATAAGTCTGCAGGACCATTCTGGCCTCTAACTGGAGATCAGCATCCCAGATTCAGAAAGACTTGGGCCCCAGATATAGCAAAGGCTCTGAGAAGCCTACTTCTTCCCCTTTTTTTCCCTCCTCTTGTCTTATTCTATTTTTTAGAGTTCCCAGACACTGAGATACATATTTTTTTATCAATGACAATGACAATTTCAACATAACCCAGTGGTTGAGAAGACAGGCTTTAAATTTGAATAGAACTAGATTTGAATTTCGTACCACAATTTACCAGCTGTGTGACCTTTAACTAGTTACTTTATCTTCTCATCCAAAAATGAATATGGTAGTATTTATAGGACACATTTTTTTTTTCAAAATTTGGTTGCAAGTAAAGAAATCAGACTCAGTGGCTTAAACAAAAAGGAATAGTTTCTTTCACTTAAGAGCTCTGAAAGTGGTGACTAATTATATTGTTTGAGTACTTCAATATTTCCCTGATTCTTTTGGTCTTTATGTCATCCTTAGTGCCTCATGCTTGCAAAAAGGCTGCTGTGGATCCAGATACCATATTTATATATAAGGTACCTATATCTTTCCTTTTAACATGAAAATAGAAGTCCTCCCAATAGTCCTTGTGCTGGACTTTTCTTTAGGTCCTACTAGCCAGAACTGGGACGTATGGCAACTCTTTTTTTCTTTAAGATTATTTATTTATTTGACAGAGAGAGAGCAAGCACAAGGAGTTGATCAGAAGCACAGATCATTTGGGCGTGTGACTGACATCGGAAGTGGGGGTGGGAGGATGGATAGGGCAGTCTTATGGGACTGAACCCTTAACCTGTGAGATCCAATACTATCTCCACGTAGATAGTGATAGAATTGAATTGAATTGCTGGAAACCCAGTTAGTATCCCCAGAGAACTGGTGGTGGTCATTAGAACTAAGTCTGAGAACCATTTTACCAAGTAAGAGGGAAGTACGGCTAAATGGTAGGGAACCAGAGAAGTTTGATTTGACACAGGGCTATAGTAATAAATTTAATAATATCTGTAAAGTACTTAGCACAGTGCTAGACTTTTAAGTAGTGTTTAATGAATTACAGCTATTATTATCAATAAAATATAAATTGCCAAAGTTAGTTGGTCATATCCTATATGTAATTAAGTACAGTACTTAGAAAATGATAAAATTGATAGCAGAACTCAGCTGTACTGATTTCTGAATGTCCCCCAGCCCCACCAGCTTAGCACTTGTTTTCTTTCATTCTTTAAGGCATAAAAACCAGGTACCAACTTTGCATGAGGTGCGAGGCCAAGTATCAGCAATAATCCTTCTCCCAGACTCCAAGGGGTTCCCAGGTCTCAGAAATTTAGTTTCCATGCCTTTTGTGTCCATGTTCCACCTGCTGGGGCCCCAAGCCCAAGCTCCTATAGACCCATGGATCTGCCCCTTCTTCCCCCACAAAGTCAGAAACCAGGAGAATGGTTTTAACTTGGTTAAGCGAAGCACAGTAAATTGTACCAATCTACAACTTCTATTTTGGATTTTGAAACCCTCTGAACATAAATGTGAATGAAGCAGACATCCAAAGAGCTAATGGGGAACTCTTGACAAAGCTCATGCTTCTCTGGGGTACCAAACAAGAGCTTCCCCAGAGTCTGTCAACGCCTCATTACTGAATTCAAATGTATATTCTTGAATACCAAGAATGGGCTATTTGTAAACAGATCTGTGCTGGACCCCTACAACACTTTACAGGGCTCATTCCAAACCACATCCTCACTCTCATTAGCAACAAGGTCCTCAAGGCAAACCTCGTTATCTTCAATTAATAAAGGTGTTAGGACCTATGAAATGCCATAAAGTTCACAGTGTCAGGCCCTGTGCTAGGCACTTTATACACATTCTCTCATTTAATCTGCATGCACTGCCAGATAGGTACTATTATCTCTAGTTTACATATGAGCACTCTGAGGCCCAGAAAGAGTAATTTATCGAAGGTCACACCGAGTTGATGGCAAAGCCACAGCTGAAATCTAGCCTCCAATTTCCAACCCCAGATATCACAAGTACTGCCTCCTGGGCCATGAGGTCCCTCACTACATGTGTTCTCTGGGATAAGGGTCCCGCTATGAACCTTTTTATGCAGTCTGAGTAAAAGTTTTCTACAGAAAGATAGTATTACTGAAGCTATGAATGTAGATTTCAATGGCCTATATTTTCTATAATTGCATGTATAGAAATTACAAAATTGCATTAAGTGCCTTACCTGTGCTACAATTATATTTTTCTTTCCCTTCCTGTACCTCACCACCATCAGCCCATTTTGTACTCCTTTTTTCTGCACTGGAGAAGCAGCTACTGGAAGCAGGGTTAGAACAAGCTTGACCACAGGATTGCAAAGAATCACTGAAGTGGTGTTTGCATTAATCCCAAGTGCTGGCCACCTCATCTCAACTCTCTCTAGAGGAAGAGACCCTGTAAGTCCCAAGGACACATCCGGAAGAGTATTGTGGAGAGTGAGGTAAGAATAAGGATGCAAATTACCAAAAGCCTGAAAAATGGCTGAGAGTCAGAACCCTAAATCTGGTAAATATTAAGAGGAAATGAAACAAAACACATCCTGAAATGCAGATGCGGCAGACCGGTGTCCCCTTACCTTGTTCCTGATGCAGAGATTATAGAACAGGAGTGTGACCTCCCTTGGAGCCTGGGAGGGTTAGAGGGGCCTGTGCCACATGGAGTGAGAGGGGAACCAATTCACTGTGTCTCGTGCTCAACTGAACTGTTGCTACCTACTTGGTCTGACCAAGTTGTGAGTACAGCCTCCTTCCCCTTCCAGTGCATTAGGAAACTGAAGGGAGCTCCTATACCAGGAACTGAAAGATTTCTGAAATTATACATTGCACTGTCTCATCCCATTCTACTTCATTTTTTTTAAAGATTTTATTTATTTATTCATGAGTGACACAGAGAGCAAGGCAGAGACACAGGCAGAGGGAGAAGCAGGCTCCATGCAGGGAGCCCGATGCAGGACTCGATCCCAGGACTCCAGGATCATGCCCTGAGCCCAAGGCAGGCGCTAAACCGCTGAGCCATCCAGGGATTCCCCCCCACCCATTCTTTATGTCAATGCCATGTCAGAAAACAAGTGCCTACCTCAGGATCAACGTAGAACAGAAATAAATACCCAGCGGATATGCTAACACTCTGTAACCTCATAGGGTCATTCTCTCTATCATGAAATTTTAATCCAAGAGTTCTTGCAAGAAAATTTGGTCCTGCTACTCCTGAATGTCCCAGTGTTCTGTGATTGTCCTCTAGTCTTTCTGGAAAGCAGGGTCACATGACACCATATTTGTTTCTTGTCAGGACTATGTCAGGACTTGCTGATAACATCAGCTTTCTCTGTGCCAGCCAGGTGGGTTCCTGCAGTTCCCTCCTGGAGAAGGGAAGCAAAGGGGCAGATCTATGAAGCACAGAAGATTTGGAACAGAATCACAGAGCCCAGAAAGCACAGCCACAAGCTGAGAATCCTCTCTTTGGCGGGTATGGGAGGAAGGAGGTGCAGAAATAGCCATATTCCTAATTTGAAAAAGACTAAAATAAGCAGACCTCTGTGTCTGGGTGAAGTATGATAAACTGAGTGTCAAAGACTGTGAAAAGGAACATGACTTGGTTCATTTCATTATCACTGATTCACTTATACAGTCATTCACCTCTCTTCCATTCATTTATTCATTCATTCCACAATTGTGATTGTGTACCTGCTACAACCCTAGAAAGAAGGCAGGGAGGATACCTGGGTGGTTCAGTGATTGAGTGTCTTCCTTTGGCTCAGGTCGTGATCCTGGGGTCCTGGCATTGAGTCCCACATCAGGCTCCCTCCGGGGAGCCTGCTTCTCCCTCTGCCTACGTCTCTGCCTCTCTCTCTCTGTGGTCCCTCATGAATGAATAAATAGAATATTTTTTTAAAAGGCAGAGAAAGACCCAAGGATATGAATACAATCCCTCTGCTCTATGGTAAGAGCTAAATGTATCCACAAAGGATTCACCTTATAGATGCTCTTTCCTCTTTTTCTCTCTCTTACCCGCATCCTGCAAAGGTTTGATTTCTTATAATTTGCCTGAGCTTTACTCATCCACTCTCCAGAGCTCTGGAAACACTATCTAGAGCACTGCTTAAACAATGATGATGAAAATGATAATAACAGGCAACACTTACTGCTTTTTGTGTGTCCAGCAATGTTCTAAGCATTTTAATAACTTATTTATACATCATAAGAGTATGACGAGCTAGGTACTATTAATATGCTTATTTTCAGAAAAGATAGTCAAGGCATTATGAAATTAAGCAACTTATGTAATGTCACACTACAGATATGAGGGAGAACTGGGATTTGGATGTAAGCAGTCTTGCTGCAAAGGCTCTATTCTTAGCCATTACACTATCCATATAAGAGATGAAGTGTTTGATTTTAGAGAAAACTTAAAATGTATACAGTTTCCTTTGCTAACTTGAATGATACGATTTTAAACATGTTATAGTGGTGCTAGTGGAAACTATTGGAAACCTGTACTAAGCCCAGTCATTAATAGCCACTCTTGAAGCCAGGCTGTGTTTAGTTTTCCACCAGCAGTGAAGAAACAGATTTTCCTAAGAATATGTCAAAGTCTCACAGCTCATAAACCATGGGGCCAGGGTTCAAACCTGTGCCTAGTACATGGTCTTCAATAAATACTTATTGAGAAATGAATAAATAAATGCATAAATAAAATGAAAAAGCAAGTAAGCCAACAGGTAGGCAGAGCTGCATAGCCCAAAAGTTCATGCTGTATCCTATGTACTGGTGGTTTTAAATTGTGTGCCACAAAGGATAATGTGGAGTAGCTACCTGCAAGAGTGGAACCCAGGCCTCCTATTCCTGCTTCTAGCAGAGCATCTCTGCTTCTATATGTTTTAGGTATTGGAAGACAAGTGTCACAAAAATAGCGGCATAGGGAGCTCCAAGTATCTATCCTTCCACTGAAGAAAACGTTAAGCTGGCAAAAACATTCAGAATCAGGAATGTAATAAAAAGAAGACTCGCAACAACCAGGGGAATGAATGAAGCAGCAGCTGCTAAATTTTAGTAAACGCATGTGGCATTTTTCTTATCCACCCACCATCCCCCAAACCCTAACTTGGCCAGCAGCCATGGTGATAGACTCACATCCCTGGTGGGACAGCTTGCTAATGCCAGAGGGGAAATTAAAACTTTGTTATCAAAGAACTGTCTGGTGGTTCCCTAAGTGATTGGCTCAGAGGCTGTCTTTGTTTTTTGTTTTTTGTTTTTTTTAATAATAAATTTATTTTTTATTGGTGTTCAATTTGCCAACATACAGAATAACACCCGGTGCTCATCCTGTCAAGTGCCCCCCTCAGTGCCTGCCACCCAGTCACCCCCACCCCCCGCCCTCCTCCCCTTCCACCACCCCTAATTCATTTCCCAGAGTTAGGAGTCTTCCATGTTCTGTCTCCCTTTCTGCTGCCTTTGTTTTAATCCTCCTGGAATTTTCTCAGACAGTATGGCTTTCTGGACAGTGTTTGTCAAAAGGATTTAAGGTTATTTTTTAACTCCTGACAGTCACCTGGGGAAGGGATGGAGAATGAGACAAGCAGCTGACAGACCAGAAAGTTTGGATAAGAGGAGCCTGAGGAGAAAGATACCTGAAGGAATAAGGGCTTGGAAGGGCTCCCAGGTATGTCAGGGAATCTGGGGGGTCATGTGCATGCCCAAGACTGAATATGTACTCAGAAAAAGCCTGAGGTGATCTTATGCTTATATCTATGGTTGATCTTTGGGCTCCATGTAATAGGAGGTAAGTGTTAAGGCAGTTGTAGATGGTCTGGCTAAGCATAGAAGGGCTCTAGTTCAGAAACAACCTATAAGGACTGCAAATACCACAGAGTATTTTCCATTTTGTTTTCTTTTTGGATCCAGAGCACTTAAGGAAATATCACTGGATGACTACCGAGATAATAGAAGGCATGACCACACATCACAAGAAATACACTGTGCAAAATCATTTGGAAAAGTCACTAAATTGGGGAGCCTGGGTGGCCCAGTGGTTTAGTGCCCCCTTCAGCCCAGGGAGTGATCCTGGAGACCCAGGATCAACTCCCACGTCGGGCTCCCTGCATGGAGCCTGCTTCTCCCTCTGCCTGTGTCTCTGCCTCTCTCTCTCTGTGTCTCTCATGAATAAATAAATAAAATCTTAAAAAAAAAAGTCACTAAATTAAGTGGATGATTGCAGCTCACAATAAGTAACAACAGCAAATCATGGAAAAGGGAAAGAATATGGTTTATAGAGTTATCACATTATAATATTTAAAATGCCAAGTTTGGGCAGCCTGGGTGGCTCAGTGGTTTAGCGCTGCCTTCAGCCCAGAGTGTGATCCTGGAGACCTGGGATCAAGTCCCATGTCAGGTTCCTTGCGTGGAGCCTGCTTCTCCCTCTGCCTGTGTCTCTGCCTCTCTCTCTCTCTCTGTGTCTCTAATGAATAAATGAATAAAATATTTTAAAAAATAAAATGCCAAGTTTCTGACAAAAAATTAGGAGCATGTCAAGAAACAGGAAACTATGGCCCATTCACAGGAAAAAGACAATAAACTGAGGAAGCCCAGATATTAGACTTACCAGACAGACTTTACTATTTTTTTTAACCAGACAGACTTTAAACAACTGTCTTAAACATGCTCAAAGAACTAAAGGAAACTAGAGGAATGATATCTCAACAAATAGAAAATATCAATCAACAATAATAGGAACCAAATAAAAATTCTGGAGCTGAAAAGTACAATGGCCAAAATGAAAGATTCACTAGAGGGGTTCAAGGAAAGATCTAACAGGCATAAGAATCAGTAACTTGGAGATAGCTTCTTTTAAAATTATCTAGTCTGGAGAGAGAGAGAGAGAGAGAGAGAGAGAGAGAGAAAGAGAAAGAGAAAGAGAAGGAGAAAGAGAAAGAGAAAGAGAAAAAGAGAAAGAGAAAGAAAGGGAGGAAGAAAGAAAGAAAGTGAACAGAGCTGAAGGAACATGTGGGACATCATCAAATATACCAGCACGTACATTATGGGACGAAACAGAGAAAGAGGTAGAAAAAATATTTGAAGAAATAATGTCCCCAAAGTCCCTGATTTGATGAAAGACATGGATCTATACCTCCAAAAAGGTTCAATGAGTTCTTGTAGGATAAATTAAAAGGCATCCACACTGAGACACCTTGTAATCAAATTGGCAAAAGACAAAGACAATCTTGAAAGCAGCAACAGAGAAGCAACTAGTTGGGTACAAGGGATCCTCAAAATAATATCAGCTGATTTCTCATCAGAAACCATGGAGGCCAGGGGAAAATGGGGTGATATATTTAACGTACTCAGAAAAAGAAAAACCCCTTCTCAACCAATAATTCTATACCTGGAAAAAGTATCCTCCAAAATGAAACAGAAATTAAGATATTCACAGATAAACAAGAGCTGAGGGAATTTATTGCTAGTTGACCTGCCTTACAAGGCATACTAGAGGGAGTCTTTCAGGATGAAATGAAAGGACACCAGACAGTAACTCAAAACCACATAAAGAAATAAATAATATCAGTAAAAGTAACTACATAGGCAAATATGAAAACCAGTATTACTATATTTTTTTGGTTTGTAATTCCTCTTTCTTTTCCTATATGATTTAAAATATGAATGCATAAAAATAATTATAAATTTATATTAACAGGCACACAATGTATAAAAATGTAATATGTGACAAAAACAACATAAAGAGGGGTGTGGAGCTGTAATGTGAAGCTATCTCCAAGTTACTGATTCTTATTCTGTATAGGAGGACTTTTTGCATGCTATTAAAGTTAAGTTGGTATCAATTCAAACTACGTTGTTAGAACTTTAGGATGTTAATTATAATCACCAAGATAATCATTTAGAAAATAACTTAAAAATAAATAATTCTTTTTAATTTAAAAAAAGAACTTAAGAGGTATCTGGGTGGCTCAGTGGTTGAGCGTCTGCCTTTGGTTCAGGTCACAATCCTGGGGTCCTGGGACTGAGTCCCGAATCAGGCTCCCCACAGAGAGCCTGCTTCTCCTTCTGCCTATGTCTCTGCCTCTCTCTGTGTCTCTCATGAATAGATAAAATCTTTTTAAAAAGAACTTAAAACATATATAAAGAAGAAATGAGAGGAAATCAAAATGGCACACAAGATAAAAAATGAAAAAATTTAGAGATTCTCAGGCTTATTCTGCCAAATGATGCAAGAATTCTTTCACTGGAATCTGACATGTAGCCTATGAGCAAAAAGATCCTCCTCTGAATAGAAATTAGCCCACATTAAGACTTTAGCAAAAATGTAATATGAATGTGAAGCATTATCTAAGTAATATGCACAGCCCAGGAGCTTGACATGGTCTGAGAAGCTTTCCCACTGTTGCTGCTGTGAAACTGATGCCTAGTGCCACACAGCAACCCAGGATTTTCCCTAAGCAAATCACTCATACCATGACATTGATGGTTATAACACAAAGGGCTGCTGTGGTCAAATATGTTTGGAAATGCTAGGTTCAGAGGAGTTCAAGAAATGTCTTTACTATAGGACTCTTTGAAGTCTGTAATATATCATGCACATACACTGAGTCCTCAGGAAATGGTAACCGTGAATATTTTCCCAAATTTTTTGTTCATGGCAAGAAATCTGTCATTTTGAAGACTGAAACTTCAGGGAACATCCTTTAAGAAATGGTGCAGGAAAGAGTTAAACATTGTATGGAGGTTTTTCTATACTCCACATTTTTCAAGACCATAGATGAGGTGATGGTATCTAGGGTTGCTGTGTATTAACCTGAGTGACATCTCTGGCCCAGTGTCCTAGGAGGCATGCAATACTTTGCAGATTTTATAATAAGATTTAAGTGCCAAGGAATAATTCAACAGGTCTTTTTTTCTTAATGTAAAACAGGAGAACACAGACTTTGAGGCTAAATATACCTAGACTCAAATCCTTATTTATTCCTCACCACTAATCATGGATTTTAATAAGTCCTACACAACAGCCTCATAACAACACCTAGATTAGTGCTACTGAATAACAGGGGGATAATAACCTAGACAAGCTGACGTACAAAACTGACTATTACAGTCTACTCTTGTCAGCTTGGACCCATTCACATCTTCAACTATACTTAATCTCCATGTAAAGACAATACAGTCATACTTCCACAAGATACAGTTATCCCACATACAACCAGAAGGGTGCTAATCCACTCCCCAGAAGAAGATTCAGATCCTTGGGGTGATGTTCATTCTTCTCCTTTGATATCCTATAACTTAAGTACTGTGATATATAGTTTGCTACTAATACATCTTATGTTAGAGGATAAGGAGATAAGACCTCAAACAACTTGAATAACCGGTCATTTGTAAAATAGGTTTATAATACCTATGTGGGATTATTTGCTCAACCATTTATATCAACCAATTCAAACTATGTGGTATACAGTATTCAACTGGACACATTTTGTCCCTGACTAGCACATACAGCAATGAAATGAGGTCTATCAAGAGTTTGCCATAGGGCCTAGAATAGAGTAATGCTTGAGAAGCCTCAATTGACTTCCCCTTCTCCTGGAATGGGGAAGGCACAGTTCTAAGAATAACCAGAGGCGACTTGTGTCTCTTTACTCTACCCAAAGGGGCCATTAATCTTGCACTAGAAAGTCCAGGAAACTTCTTCAGAATCCAAAGAAGCTACCATGCCAGGGAACTTGGAGAACACAGAGAATTTCCATATTTCTGTGTATATGTGCAGTGTTTTGTCTTTAAGGACAATACAGTAAGATGACTCAGTGGTTCTTCTTACGTCCCAGTATCCATAGCAACCAGACATTCCATGGGCTTTGGTAAAAAAAAAAAAAAAAAAAAACAGAATCATCCACTCAAGTGTGAAAAGACACTTAGCAAGTTAAAATCTAGTTTTGTAAACTGAAGTAATTGACTATTCACAACCATTAACATTTTCCAGAGAATTAAGTCTTAAGTAAACATAATACATTCAAGAGCTTCAAATAGTGTTATATTAAACTGGTTTATAAAAGAGGTCACAAAGAATCACAAAGTCACTTTTCTAGAAATGGCAACTGCATAATCATTGCATTTCCAGAAGGGGATTTAAGCACAGTTTCTTGCAAAATTGATTTTCCCCATCTCTATCTTTTCCTTTGTAGGCAAAAGGATATAAGGAGTCAAATATTTGCCAACTTAAAATTATTCATTCTCTGCTGCTTTTTTCTATAAACAACAAAACACATTATGGACCTTCAAAACCTTCTGTGCATTTTCTCAGATATTTTCATTGTAAGATCAAGACCAAGATATAAAGATTAAAACAAATCTAGAAAGATATATATTTATTTTCTTTTAGTCTATGAAATATAAACTGATCCAATTCCTTTCTTTGAACTTGAAATTGCATACACGCCTAAGAGTAAAAACAATTCACCAACCACATTTGCCAAGTCTCATGGTTAGCAGAGCTGTGGGGAGTCAAGGTGAGCAAGCTGAGACCTTCCAAGCACAGATCATTTAGTAATAAGTGAGAGGGGAATCAGAGGCAGAAAAACAATTTTTTTTAAAGGTGGAAACCTATGAGCTTGTACACTGTGGATGCATAACTCTTATCACTCTGACCACACAAGAAAACTCTGAGGTTTCCCAGAATTTGTCCTGGTATGCTTCTTTGTAAAAATGAATCGTAGGAGAGAATACTTCTTACCAAAAATATTACTTGTTCATTCAACAAACACCTACTGAGTGCCTACCATGTACCAGGCACTCAGTTACAGCTCTGAAACTGACAGACACAGTTTGTCCTGGCCCAGAAGCTTTTAGACCAGTAGGGAACATGTGAGTCAACAGGCAGTTCTGGGATAGTGTGGCATCATGGCAGAAATCATCCTTGGGCTGTGACAGCACCAGGAAGGACGCCTGAGTTAGACTCGGGCTTCGATGAATGTGGACTGCTCCAAACTGAGACCTAAAAAATAATGTGTCTAATAAGGGAAGTATGAAAAGTATTGAGGATAGAGACAAGGTCCCAGGCAAAAGGGAACAGCATGTGTGAATTCCTAAGGAAAGAGTGACCACAGAATGTTAAAAGTATTAAAGATAGTTTGGTTTAGCTGAGATTTGGGACTCTGTCTCTTTCTCTCACCAGGTAGGACTGTGTTTACAATTTTAAAGCTAACACTAGCATTGGCTCACATCCCATCGATGGTGGCAAGGGAGGGATAGAGGGAAGGCACAGTGGTGCTCAGAGTCATGCTTTAAGCAGCCATGCCTGGACAGGGTCACTAAACTATATACATTATAACTATTTAAATTTATTTCATACTGAAATAACATACAGAAGAATGTTTCAAGATCATTTGAGAGGACCTAGTGATAGGTTTGCACCTTTCCAAACAAATTTTTAATTTTAAATATCCTAGGCAGATGAGGTGGGATGTTCAAGGGATGGGTGCTGGAAATTGGATCATGCGGAAAGAGCGCTTTCCATGGGTTCAGAAAGACTGAGTTCTACATACAGGTGCAGGCCCCTGTGGATGGCCAGATGTAGCACATACCACTCATTCATTTATTCAAGCATTTAGAGACTCGTATATGCATCATAAACTATGCTAGGGGTTAGAAGCAGCAGGATAAGGGAACTCAGGGAACTCAGAAAGTACACAGGGAGGCAAAGAAATATGCAGAAGATTATACTACCTTGTGATAAATGCAATACTAAAATGTACAGAAAGCCATGGGAGTCCACAGAAGGGCCCCAAACCCAGGGAGGGGCAAAGGCAGGCTGCCTGGAGATGACGATGCTTGAGTGGAGCCCCAAAGGATGAGTACTTGAGTGAAGAAGCAGGGAAAGGGAGTTCCTGGCAGATAGAATTATAGATACTAAGGTACAGAGCAGTGGCAAATTCAGACAGCAGCAAGTACTTCAATATGGCGAAAGTATAGGGTAAGGATGGGAATGAGAGAAACAGGAGTTTCCAGAGTAACCGAGTGTGAGGCCATGAAGAATTTTGCATGTCATTTAAAGTATTTGTATGAGGTGGGGGAGGAAAAAGTTTCCAAGACAACTCCAGGGCCGTGACCTGAATGACTAGAAGAATAGGGTTCCATTAACCAAATAGAAAAGCAGATTGAATGGGGAGCTAAGAATAACTAGGTCATACTGAGTGTAAGGTGCCTATTGGAAATCCAAGTAAACTGCTACTGGAAATAAATCAACAGATACACACACATATCTGTTATTCTACAGGTCAGGACTGGAGAGAGATTTAAGAGTTATCTCCATATAGGAGATTGTACGCAGTGAGAGTATGCACAGTAGAAAGAAAAGATACCCAAAGATAGAGTTCAAAAAAACACTCAAGTGGCAGATGGAAGAAATGGAGCCTACTAAGGAGACAGAGAAGGAACAAGTGGAGATATTGGAGGGAAACCAGGACAGAGTAAGAGCCCTAAGGAAAAGGAGGAGGTGAATTTCAAGAAGACTGGAGGGATTACCTTGGTCAAAAGCAGCCAAGAGGTAAGTATGATATGGAGTGATCCTTCCCATAGCATAGAACATTTTGGAGGTTGCTGGTGATTTTGGCAAGAGGAGATTCTATGGGACAGTGAGTAGAAGCTGAATAGCAGTGGTTGACAAATCAATGTGAGGAGGCACACAGCAGCCACAATGACTATACTCAAGTCTTTAATGAAACAAGGCTTAGAAGAGAGAAAGACGGGTTTGTAGCTGGGGGAAAACTTTGAGTCAAGAGATATTTGAGGGAGGGATGTTGGGAAGCCTGAAAGAGAAAATGGATTGATCTCAGCTGCACATCATAAAACTGCCTGCAAACTTTGGTTACCTGTTAACATTGTCTTCCAGATACCCAGCAGCAGACTAGGTTTGAATGTCACAGTGAGACACTGGCAATGGGGAAACTGTGTTGAAGAGAGAAGAATCTAGCAGCCTGAGAAGAAAAATAAGTAAGAGACTAAAGACAGTTGTTCATTGTGACATACCTTTCTCCCCTCTGATTTTCAGAGGATCTCTTTCCCACAGGACTCTGATGCTTTTCTATCTCTCTCCACCTACTTGGTCTCTTCAATAGTGACAGACTTCACACTCATTTCCTTTGTTATGATTAGACCGAAAAAGTGAGGTGATGAAAGGCCCCAGAATTAACACACTGAAATCTCACAGAAATCACCAGAAGCTAAAGATGATCCCGTGAAAGTCTGAGAATGAGAGAGAAAATTGAAGGGTGAGGGAAGGTGGAGCAGAAAAGGAGGGGAGAAAGGAGAGGAAGGTGAGGAGAGAGGACAGGGAACAGAAAATGAGAGGTTATGTTAAACTCAACGTGGGAAAGAATAGGTGAGGATGGAAGAAAGGGAGGGAAGGAAGAAGGAGAAGCAAAGAAAGGGGATAGGTCAGGTTAAACTAGGGAACCATATGAATTAAAACAGTGTGTATAGGAAATGCAGTTTTAGGGGTGCCTGGGTGGCTCAATCAGTTGAGGGTCTGGCTCTTGGTTTCAGCTCAAGGCATGATCCCAGGGTCGTGAGATTGAGCCCTGTGTCAGGCTCCCCACTCAGTGACGAGTCTGCTGGAGATTCCCTCCCTCTGGCTCATATGCCCTCTCTCTCTCTCTGAAATAAATAATAAATCTTAAAAAAGAAGAAAAAAGAAGAAGAAGAAGAAGAAGAAGAGGAAGAAGAAGAGGAAGAAGAAGAGGAAGAAGAAGAGGAAGAAGAAGAGGAAGAAGAAAAGCAGTTTTATTCTACTCAGGTATTTTCTGCTCATTTACTCAGCAAACGTGTATTGACTAGCCACTCTGGGCCATGCTCTGTGTTTGGTGCTGTGAACATTACCCTGCCTCCCCCAGGCTGCGAGCAGCCATTCACAGTGATGGGTGGTAAATTCCACGACGACAGTGGCAAGCCCGAGAGAACTACTCACCAATCCTGCGGGGGCACACAAATTCCCTGAGAAGCCATCTGTCCTCTGAGCTGAGGGGTCAGTAGGAGGTAGCAGCCACAGAGAGTGAGCCCTGAGAGAACAGCCAGGCAGAGTGAGGGCACAGGACAGTCACAAATGTCAGGATGAGTGCCTGCAGTCAGGCAGGAAAGCCCAGCAGATTAGCACGGAAAAGGAAACAGGGACCAAATGAAACAGGGTCCTTGTGACAAGTTAAGCATTTAGGGCTTACATTAAGCCTGGAAGGGTTTTTCACATGGGAGTATCTTAACCACCTTTACTTTTTAAAAAGATCATTCTAAAGGGAAAAAAAATCTGCAAATATTGAACTTGGTTAATGATAAGGATGCTCAAATTATTTAGGAGGAAGTGTGTTGAGGTCTGTGATCTACTTTGAAATGCATAATAGAGGGATCCCTGGGTGGCGCAGTGGTTTGGCGCCTGCCTTTGGCCCAGGGCGCGATCCTGGAGATCCGGGATCAAATCCCACATCAGGCTTCCGGTGCATGGAGCCTGCTTCTCCCTCTGCCTGTGTCTCTGCCTCTCTCTCTCTCTCTCTCTGTGACTATCATAAAATTAAAAAAAAAAAAAAAAGAAATGCATAATAGAAAAGAAGACTGGAAGCCTGGCTAGATGTGGGACAAAGAAAGTACAGTAAAATGATAATGGTATAATCGATGTGGTGCATATATGGAGGTTCACTGTAAAATTCTCTCAAGTTTCCTTATGTTTGAAAATGTTCATAACAAAATATGGGGAAATCATTAATTGAATTTAAATTTTAATAAATAAGGATATTCCAAGTAGGAACTCTTACAGGAATTTTATTAAGCAGCCAAGAGGCAATTTTTTACAATTTAACTAATTAATTAATTATGGGGAAATTTGATCATTCTGACTGTTGGGATAACATTCCAGAGAGGGGCAAGGGAGCCAGTGAGGAGGTGGTTGCAGTACTTGAGGCAAGAGGGGGTCATGGCCCAAAAACTGGGGAGAAACAGGGATCAAAGAATTTGAATTCAAGAGATATCAGGAAGCTACATCAACGGTTTGGTGATGGAATGGCTGTGGAGGGAGGGGAGGCCAGGGATAAACAACAAACCTGCCTGGCCAATAATCAATTAAGAGTTGAGCAAGGATGGGGGCACCTGGGTGACTCAGCAGTTGAGCATCTGCCTTCAGCTCAGGGCGTGATCCCGGGGTCCTGGGACTGAGTCCCCGTGTTCGGCTCCCCATGGGGAGCCTGCTTCTCCCTCTGCCTATGACTCTGCCTGCCTCTCTCTGTGTGTGTGTCTCATGAATAAATAAATAAAATCTTAAAACAACAACAACAAAAAAAGGAGTTGAGCAAGAATGACCAATAGATTTGGGGATGAAAAGAAGGACTCATAAGGCCCATGGAGAACTCTGAATCACCAATGTCTCCTTCAACTGGCCTCTGGCTTCAGTCTCACCAGGACACTCCTGGCATGAATCCTTTGCTTAGTCTGCTCTGGAGCTCAGTGGGGAAGTCAGTGGCCGTGACACCAGCACCGGCACCTCCGCGGGCGACCTCACCAGCTGGGGAGAGTGGGAGAGCGGCTACTTCCCCGCTGGGCTGCGCTGCGCCTGCTCACCTCCCCCCCGGAGCTGCCGCCCCAGCTCTGCCCTTGTCGGTGTAAGTGTCCTGTTTTCTCAGAATGAAATTGTTTGAGGTCAGCCGCTTCAGATGGCTTCATCCACAGCCAGCTTTATCAGCCTTCAGTTACAAAACAGATTTCTCTGGAAGACTCATCACAATAAAGCAAAAGCGAGTTTTCCTCTAGGGCTGCAAACTGCCTCTTTTGCTGGAGCAGATGCTGGGGGGATGGTTCTGGGAGAGGCAGCCTCCGGGGCACCTGCGAGGACTGTAATTTCAGCTCATTTACCGCAGCCTTGTCCTAGAGAAGGTTGGCAAGCCCCTCCTCGTCCTTCTTCCCTCCCTGTGAAGGACGTTTACATTGAGGACCTGTTTGCATCTCCATAATTACTTCTGTGCCTCATTGCTGGATTCCTGTCCCTGTCACGCCCCCAGCCTTGGGAGGCTTAGAAGCCTCGTGTTTGTGGGGACTAAAACAGGACAGGCCTGCCTGCTGTTCCCCTGCCAAGGGGATGCCCGTGGAGAGAGACCTGTGGTGTAGAAAGGCAGTATGGTTTGCTATTGGGCCCTAAAAGTGGGACCCCTAGTTCCACTTAAGGACTTGGGAGGCTGGGCCAGTAATCGTCACTGTTCCCAAATAAAGCAGACACAAGCCCCCAACCCCCAACACATAATCTGATTCTGACATTTGACTTTTTCAAAAACAGACTTCACTTGGGACCCGGACAGCATCTACGCTGGAGGTAACCCACTCAGCTGGTCCTTATGCAGCGGACAGAGTGTCTACCTGAGATCAGATCCTAGCTCTGCCCTCCCCAGCGGAGCCTCAGGCCCCCCATGGTTAAGTCGGGGAGGGCATTCAGGTTCGGGACCATTCCCAGGGGCGAGTCAGACCGTGTACCAAAGGCACCAACCCATCCTGGGCCCTTCAGGGTGCTCGGCCCTCAGTGGCTGTGATCACCATGGCGGAGCACTCCATTTCCCAGCATGCAGGCTAACTCCTGTCTGCACATCAGCTGTGCACCTGAGCAACACAGATGGGCTGTTTCCTTCAAGTATAAAAATCCTCTTATTAAAAAAAAAAAAAATCCTCTTATTATTCTAATTTCCTACGTAATGGTTAATGCCTCCGTCACCTTGGCTGCTTGTAACCTTGGAGAGGGGACTTGTTATAAGAAACAGGCAAGGAGGGACACCTGGGTGGCTCAGTGGTTGAGCCTCTGCCTTCGGCTCTGGGCGTGATCTTGGGGTTCTGGGATCGAGTTCCACATCGGGCTCCCCACAGAGAGCCTGCTTCTCCCTCTGCCTGTGTCTCTGCCTCTCTCTCTCTCTCTCTGTGTGTGTGTCTCATGAAGAAATAAATAAATCTTTTTTAAAAATTAAAAAAAGAAAAAGAAACAGGCAAGGAGAGGGGCTCCTTTTCTAGCATTTTCGTCATCTTTGGGCCTCTCCCAAGAGTCCTGTTCAAGTTTTGCAACTTCTCCTGGTTGAGAACTTTCTTGTGAACATGATCACTGCTGAGGACACTTGTAGAATATGTCATGGGACAGGGGTCTCCACATGCTCAGGGAGGCCATTTCATGGGTTGTGATGGGACTTACTTGGTTTTGCTGGTTTGGGCTGTGGTCACACATTTAAATTCTTGGGTCTCGAAGGCCCTGCTTCACCTCTGTGTCACTGTGTCTGTTCACTAGCAGGAACCTGACAGAGGTCACTGTCCCTCAAGCCATGAGGTGGTGCATCCCAGGTGTCTGAGCTGACAAAGGGGCAGGTAGGGCTGCGTTCAGAACGGGTCTGGGGCCCAGAGACAAAGGCTAACAGGATAAAGGAGAATAATTAAAGCTACTAAGATTTACTCTGTGCTGGGCACAATGCCAAGTCCTTTCCGTGAATTTTCTCTTTCGTTTCCTCCCCCCTCCCCTCCCCAGCCATCCCTGTTATGAAACAGCCCTTTATAGAGACGGGAAGACTTGGAGAGTTCGCCCCTTTCTCCGGGTCATCCAGCCAGCAAGGAGCGGAGCCCAGAGCAGAAGTCAGTAGCGGACCAGAGCCAAGGATCCTCCCCGCTACCAGGTCTCCGCTTCTCTGAGAAAGTGGAAGCCCCAGCTCCAGCCACAGGAGGCCCCTCCACCTCGGGAGATGGATGCTCTTCAACTGGAGCCACCTGGAGCTCTGCAGCTGCTCCTGCTTTAACTGGAGCCACCTGGAGCTCTGCAGCTGCTCCCAGACTCCTAGGAAGGGGGGTGGGTGATAAATGGGCCTGACGGCAGCCCCCAATCTCAGGACGTAGGAGGGAGTGGCTCCTGCCTTGAGGGTAAGTATGAAGAAAGCGCTAGAAGGGGCAGCATCTTTCCTCTGTTCCCCTATTATACCATCCCTCCTACTAGGGTCTGGGGGACTGTTGGACCAGGGGCTCCTGGGGGTGGGTGGTGGGTGAAACTAAGGAAGCTGTTGTTTCCCAAAGTGTCGGGCATTTGAGGCAGGATGCTTTTCTGCCTTTCTTCTTCCAGTCTTTCGTTCCCTTCCCTCACGTTACCAGTACTACCCAGAACTGAGACCCACACTCACTCCTTGGGACAGTGGAGGGGATGGAGTGGGTGTCCTATCACACAAGCAGGTGTATCTCCTGTCTGCAGTAGGCCATGGAACGGTGGTGGCAGCTCCTGTTAGGGCTGTGGACAGTCATGCCTGTCTGGGCTGGGGACGAGCTGCTCAATGTCTGCATGAAGACCAAACACCACAAACGAGAGCCTGGCCCAGAAGACAAGCTCTATGAGGAGGTATAGAGGCTGGACCTCGCCTGGGAGTGGGAGTGAGGCTGCTTTGGCAGAGCAGGGAAGGGACACAGTTGCCAAGATGGTTTCTGAACCACCATCAACCCTGACTCATCTGGTTCCTTACGTTGGCATTTGGGCAAGGCCACTGGAGGGACAGTGTGGCCCCTAGAGAGCAGAACTGTTGAGTGCTTCAAAGTTCCTATCTCTGGCTGCCTGGACGCTCGGGGAACAGGGGCAGATGGTGATCCCAGAGGCCCATCACTGGTTCAGCTTAGATCAAACAAGGTCCTCCTTCTTTAGCCTTCCTACCAATAGCCACTGGGGAGACCTAGGTCTTAGGTGACCCTTCCTCAAGCCTGAAAAGCCATTGATGGGAGCAAGGGAAGAGTTGTGGAGCTGCCTTTTACCTGTGAGCTCTGCTGGGCTCTGGTGCCCTTCCACCCAGTGCTCCACATTGCCCTGGGTGTCGTGGGGTTCCTCTGCTGCCCCTCGGGAGCTGAGACCCTGGGACCCCTGTCTCCAGGGGACTTCGCAGCCCATGGCAGGGAGATTGGTGGGCAGGTGCCCTTTGGCTGTGAATTTTGACACGCCTCAACATTTCTTCTGTATGAGTGTTGCTGGCCTGAAGGCCTCCCACTTGCCCAGTGGGACAAAGGGGACAGGTTTACCTTTCTGCCCTAGACACTCCTGAGTCTCCTGCGTCCTATCCGACCCCCAGCCTTTTACTGCTTCATCCCCTCAGTGCATCCCCTGGGCAGAGAAGGCCTGCTGCACAGCCAGTACCAGTTGGCATGCCCACCTGGATGTGTCCCTGCTCTACAACTTCAGCTTGCTTCACTGTGGGTTGATGATGCCAGCCTGTGAGGAGCACTTCATCCAGGCTGTCTGCTTCTATGAGTGCTCCCCAAACCTGGGGCCTTGGATCCAGAAGGTCAGAAGGTGGGGCCGGGGAGGCAGGAGACACGTCTCCGCAAGTGCAGGGCCCTGTTCCTAAGGGCACAAGGTCCACGATGCTAGCGGGAGCAGGACACGCAGTCCCCCTACAGACAAGAGCAGAGCCAGGGGATGGGTTGGGATAAAAGATGGAGAGGAAGCCACCTCCGGCCCCGGGGGGAGAAGGGCAGGGGAAGGGCAGGGGGCGAACAGATGGGAACTGTAGGACGAGGGACCATTCGGAGCTTCTGGATGTAGGAGCTGTGTAGTCTGGGCCAAACAATTGAGCCTCTTAGTGAAGTGATGCTCACAGGCTTCATAAGCCAACAGCCTCAGCCGGCCCCTGCACGAGGAGCCTGTGGCTGCCGAGCCTCTTCGGAGCAGGGCTATCAGCACCCTTGTCTCCTGCGACGCCTGCACCCAGGTGGACTCGAGCGGGCAGGGAGAGCGAATCCGGGACGTGCCCCTGTGCCGGGAGGACTGCGAGCAGTGGTGGGAGGACTGCCGCACGTCCTACACCTGCAGATCCGACTGGCTCGGCTCCTGGGACTGGAGCGGGGGTGAGTGGGGCTCGCAGGGCGGGGGTGGGGTGGGGGGGCCAAGGAGGGGCCGTGAGGGCGGGAAGTGAGCGCGGCCCCCCCCAGGGAAGAGCCGCTGCCCCGCGGGGGCCGCCTGCCACCCCTTCCCGCGTCACTTCCCCACGCCCGCCGACCTGTGCGAGAGGGTCTGGAGCGGCTCCTTCAAGGCGAGCCCCGCGCGCAGGAGCAGCGGCCGGTGCCTGCAGAAGTGGTTCGAGCCGGCTCGGGGCAACCCCAACGAGGCCGTGGCCCGCCTCTTCGCCCGCGCAGCCCCCGCCCGCGCAGCCCCCGCCCGCGGCCTCTCCTGGGGCCTGGCCGGCCTGGCCGCCTGGTCCCTGCTGCTGGCGGCCCTGTCCCCGCGGCCCCGCCCGCGCCCCCCGCCGCGGGGCAGCCTCCTTCCCCGGGCCCCTCCGAGGGAGCAGCACGGCTGGGGGGCTGCTGGGCCCCGGGCTGTGGGAGCCTGTGCCCGAGCCTGAGCGTTGGGTCCGAGGCGCCCTCACCGCCCTGCTCTGGGAGCACCACGGGCCGCCCCTGGCTCTGCGGCCCTCGCCGGCCCCCCCCCCCCCCCCAACGGCAGAGCTGAGGGTCACAGCCCTGGCCTCCCTTCCCACGCTGGTGCCTCCAATAAAACAGCAGCTGACTTTTCCTTTCTGTGTGAGCCACTCTGTCCGGGCTCTGTGGTCGGGGGTCCAGCTGCCCAAAGAGGGGGCCGGTCCGTGGGTGCGCGAGGCCTCCAGCGGCTGCTGCTTCACCAGGAGCAGTCAGCTCCTTCGCAGGTGCAGGGCCGCTCGTTAGAGCCTCGCGACGCCCGCAACGCCCCGGCGGGAAGACTTTCAATACCCCCTTTTTCCTTTTTTTCAATAAGCAGTACATGACGCAAAAGACCCAAAGTCAGGGTAAGGACCACCCAGCCCTGAGCTTTATCTTGGATACCAAGATCGAAGCCCCTCACCTGCTCTAGGCACCTCCTGTTCTTTTAACCCCAGGCACGCAATGCACAGTTCTGGAATTTCAGAAGCCAGAGCTCTAACCTGGTTTTACCACTTTCTATATGACTTTTGGTGAATCTGTTGGCCTTAAGACTGTCTATGCTTCCCTCTGCCCTGAGAGGAATGAGGGAGCTGGACCCCATGATTTTAACTTACACAAAGAAAAAGGAAAAAGCCAAGGCCATTGTGTTGGGATATAGTCTGTGCTTCTCAGGCAGTGCCACACCCTAAAGAACAAGACAGGTGAAGTCTCAACTCGGGAAGGGGCACTGGGGCAGCCTTTACATCCCATCTGTAAGTACAGTGGGAGCCAACCTACCCACGCAGAACCTTCCGGAACCCGGAGCCCAGCAGCTTCTCAGCATAAATGGTGCCTTCCCTACAACCTTTTCTTTGACAAAGAGGGTTTCTGATGTGTCTGCATCTGAGGTAGTTGGCTTTTCTGACAATCACTCATTCTTTCCAGACACCAGCAAGCCTTGTTCATCAGTCTGTCTCTCTTCCTCCCACACTTACCCTGAATGTGTTCCTCACTGCACAGACCCTGTAACAGGTAGGGCACCAGAGTTCTAAAACCAGTGAGGACAGACCTCATAATTGAGGTGCTCCGTCTGGAGTAAGAAACTGAGGTGGAGACAAAGCACTTGGCTGGAAGCCTGCAAGAAGGGGGACTGGGCGGGGGTCCTCACACAAAGAGGTGATGCCTGAGCCCAGTGAAGATCACTTCATTAAGAACAGAAAATAAATGCTAAACCAACACCACTGAGTCCCTAAAGCACAAACTATCTAAAACAGGAAGTTTACTTGCTCTTAAATGAATTGATATATTGGGGCTGTAAAAATATAGGTAAAATTTCTTAAGCCTTGAGGATTTGAATGAAGTCTGAAGGTATATACGTATGTGACAATAAAGCTGAGAGTTTAATGAATTTTTAAAGAGTATTTTTAGGTAAAAATATAAAAATAATGTAAAGTTAAAATTGAGATCACCAAAATAAGATTAGTTCTGGGAGCCCTAACAACGGCTACTGTTTGTTGACCACGGACTCTGTGCCTGGGGCTCTGCTAGGCTCCTAACATGCATCAGCTGCTCCGATCCTTTCAAAAGCTTTGGGAGTCACTCTTACACCCAACTTTCAAATGAGGCCGGACATACGTGGGTTTGAAACCAGGTAAGTCTGACTCCATCGTCCCGGTTCATGAAGCTTACACAGAGCACCCTGGCAAGTGGAGTCGGGGCCGAGGGTAAATGCAGGGAGCAGAGGGAGAGGGGGCAGGCATACAGCAGGTCACAGTCAGCAGAGACTACGGTTCTCCCCGTATGTGGTTAGAGGAGTGACAGTTTTCAGTAGTGGAGAGGAATTGTCAGATTTGCAGTTAAGCGATTTGTCTTAAGCAGAGAGATCCATGCATGTGGCTAAAACACATAGGTCAAAGGATCTCTAACACGGAACAACAGAGGCCCAGCCAGTCAGCCCCTTGGTTCAGAGGTACCCACTTTGAACACTTTCTGGATTTAGCTATGAAAATGTTACAGAAGATGGTTTATCTTTTCTAGCACACAGGCTACCTTTCTGCTCTCTGTTCTGATTGTTTCTTATTCTTCCAATCTTTTTAAATGTGGCAATCCACTTCTAATTTCCAGGAGATTTTTTTTTTTTTTAATTCCCTTCTTCACAGCCTGCTGGTTTTGGTTTTATGGATGTAATATCTTCTCAAATCTCACTGAGGATCTAATTAGAATTTTTTTAAGTCTTTTTTTTTTTTTTTCTTCTAGTGTCTGAATGATCTATTTCCTCCCAGGGCAATCTGTTCTGTTTCTGTTCATCTTCTGCGTGCTGCTCGTTTTCTCGGTGTCTGGTGACCTTGGCTGTGTACCCACATTTAAGGATGACAAGCTGGGTTGATTTTTCTTGCTAGCTAGTATAGGTGTCCTGTGGTTCTATCTGTGGCTCTTTCCCCTGACTAGCAAAGCTGATGGGGACTTCTGGGTGTACAGGGGAAGGCTTGTTAGCTAGAAGACTGCTTCTGAATGTGGAAGTAAATGAGAACAAGCAAAGACTGTCTGGTCAGAGCTTACTGTAACAAGGAAGTCAGCCACCATCACCTGAGTTTTGACAGAGACTCAAAGCAGAGAGAAAGCTTTAAGGTGGAAAGCTTCTGGTATGCCCTAATGGAGGCTGTTGGCCTGCCTACCTCTTCCCCATGCTAACTAGAGGAGGGCATCCTATGTGATTGGTTAGAAATGTGTATTGGGCTTTCTCTGAGTGATCCTCGGTTGGAAGTAGGGATAACGATTAGGGAAACTGTCATTCATTAATCAAGTCCTAGCTGTTTGGAGCTGATTGTAAAAGGGGTAATTGTTTGGCTTCCTGGGCTCATTAAAATGGTGATCTAACCTCCTGTAAATCTGATTTAGATAGTAAGTTGGCTTTCTGGGCTGATGACTACAGATAATGGATTAAAGCTATTTTTATATACACCCTGCCATTGTCCATTTGTATGTGCAATCTCTCGAGACTCAGTTGGCAGGAGCTATATTGAACAGCAGACCCCTCAAATACTGCAGTAAAGATGGTTCTTGGGCCACTCGGTGGCTCAGCAGTTGAGCGTCAGCCTTTGGCCTGGGGTGTAATCCTGGAGACCTGGGATCGACCTGGGATCGAGTCCTGTGTCGGCTCCCTGTGTGGAGCCTGCTTCTCCCTCTGCCTGTGTCTCTGCCTCTCTCTGTGTGTCTCTCATGAATAAATGGATGGAATCTTTAAAAATAAAATAAAATCTTAAAAAATAAGATGTTCTCTTTGGCAGAGGACATGGGGGTTAGGATGTAGAGACATTTTCTCTCTGCTCCTCATGGTCCAGCTCTGAGCCCAGAGCCTCTCAGAGGTTCTTCCTAGAAGATGAGCTCCTCATTCCACTGCAGCTGTCTCTTCCACTACTTCTGGCCACCACTGTTCCCTTTGGTGTATCTTCCAAATATTTATTGAAATCTCTTATTCACTGATGGTTTCCTTCATGTGCTCTAGTAAAGGAACATTTAGAAATAAACATTTCAGTGTGATCCCAGTAATTCATTCTACCTTCTCTAACCAGAAACTGCAGGTTTTAAAAAAGATCTTTTGTTATATAAAGAGAAGATATAAACAGGGCCAAACTGGAGACAAAGAGGCTGGACAATGTGTAGGATGAAATATACAGGAGGGGAGTGACATAAGAAAAGCAAATAGTAGGAATTTAATTGTGAGTAAAGCTCTAAGAAGCATTAACTCAGGCTACAGGAGAGACAGTGAGCCAGATGGTGGGAAATTCAGGAACTATTAGGAAGATAGAGCCTATGGAAATTTGGACTATACTTTTGTACATAGTGCCACAAAATACATATAAGATGAAATGTCGGGGAAGGAGAACTACCACAAAGGAAACAGCAGCCTTGGATAACTCAACTCTGATGCTCCAATTTATAAGATGTATTTTCTGTAGCCTAGATTGTACCAGGCAAGTCTTGGGTAGAGGACATTCCTTCTACTGGTTGCAACTCATTCACTTTTCCACTGGGAAAACATCAGATCCTGTTCAAGTCCTTTCTCAGAGAATGCTGGGAAGTTCTGGGTAGCAGGTGAAAAATGAAAACACCTACGCTTCCCTTGCTTCACGATTCCTTTTTGAGTAACTTTCCTTAGTAAAACTTTATATCAAAGTGAGAAAGTCACTGCAACCTGATATGCATGCACTGGGATCTTGTTCCCCGATTAAACTCTCCTGCCAGGGAAGGAAGCACTCCTTCCATTCCTCCTTCACCACATCACTGCCCACTCCTTTTCCCACCCCATCCCCACTGACCCCCTCCACAAAAATGACTACTTCCTTAGGTATTTTCCATTGTCCCATTGCTTTTGCTTGGGCTTGGGGATGGAAGATGCAGATTTGAGATTATTCTGGTATCCAAGGCAGGTGTCGTTCAACTAGATCCCATTTCCCACTCTAGGCCTTGAGACGGCTTGAATGTCCAGTCTCTTCTTGCATCTCAAAGGGGCGGTATTTTTGCCAACAAAATCAATCACTTGTTTTCATTGCCCATCTTTCCTTCTACTCTGCTTACATCCATCCTCAGGTTTAACTCCCCACAGAACTGGAAACGACTTTTAGTAGTGCTTTTGCTACAAATGAACCAAATAGAAAAGTCTGGAGGAAGAGAGAGGACTTCCCAGAAAGGAGAGGCTAATCAGAGGCTTGGAGATGCTGGTGAGACAATCAGTATAGAGCTGTTTATCAAACAATTAGCTTGGGGTACATAAGAGGTCAGAGCTAGAGATAAGAATTTTGGAATCACTTCTCTGGAAGTGTTATTTGAAGGCTGTGGAAGTAAACATGTTTTCTAAGAAAAATGTAGAGAGAAAAATAAAGAGCGTGTGGAGAATCCCTAACTTATGGTTTAGAGATGACAAGGAAAATGGAGCTAGTCAAAAAGCAAAAGCCAGGGGTAGAAGAGAAATGAAAAGAACTGTACCTCAGAGGGACAACATCAGAGCTTGAGTTGCCATCCATATATTAATTCATAACAAAAATATTGAGTTATTACTCTGTGCTAGACACTGTGTTGTACCTAGGGACTGTGGGACTGAGTATACGATGAACAATGACTAGACTGTATATAAAAATAGGACTCGGGGATCCCTGGGTGGCACAGCGGTTTGGCGCCTGCCTTTGGCCCAGGGTGCGATCCTGGAGACCCGGGATCGAATCCCACGTCGGCCTCCCGGTGCATGGAGCCTGCTTCTCCCTCTGCCTGTGTCTCTGCCTCTCTCTCTCTCTCTCTCTCTCTCTCTCTCTGTGTCATAAAAAGATAAAATTTAAAAAAAAAAGAATATTAAAAAAAAAAATAGGACTCTGCCCTGTAACCTGTAACTATCAGCCCAGGAAGTCAGCTACTACCTGCAGGAACCAATCCAAGAAGTCAAACTGCTATCTATAACAACCAGTTTAGGAAGCCAAATAATAACCCCTCTAACAATCAGCCCCAAATGACCAGGACTTGATTAATTACTGACAACGTCTCTATTTTTTGGCCCTGTTTCCAATGTAGGGCCACTTGGAGAGCACCAAATACGCATCTCTAACCAATCTCATGCAATGCCTCATTTCTACTTAGCCACCTAAGCTTCCCCATGCTAACAGTATCAAATCAGGGCATACCCAAATCCTTGTCTTTTTTCCAATCTTCTGCCTGCCTTTGGGTCTCTGCCAAAACTCAAATGATGGTGACTGACATCCTTGCAAGTTAGTCTTTGCTTGTATTCATTTGGTTGGTCTTCATTTATCTTCATAGATAGAATAATGAGTGAGGCAAATATGATTCCTGTCCTCGGGGGAACTTATATAGTAATGAGGAATTCAGTAAAGATATGAGTAAATAGTCATAAATAAATAAATACAAATAAGACAATGGTTTGGAAGGAACCATATAAGGGACACAGAGAGGATTGGGGGAGGTGATTAATTTTCATGGGATAGACATTTTAAAGGAAAGGAAGCCTAGGGGACATTGTGAGGACTGAGGGGCATGTTTGTAGGAAAAACAAAAAGGCTTACTGGAGGTAAAGTTCAAAAAGAGCTGAAGAGCTGAGGGAATGAGTTCAGGGAGGGATGGGCGATCCATTCCGTAAACACAAAGATTGACTTTGGCAAGGAGGTAAGACACTTTTTTTATTGAGACAGGAGGAGAAGGGAGAAAATATGAAAAAGTCATTTCAGAATTAAAATGCTTCAAATATAAATGACTGAATGAATTAACATTAAGACTTTGCCATCTGCTAAGAGTTCAGACACCATGACTGGGTTATTGAGCAGTCTAGAGGGAGGGAGCTAGAGGGAGCAGTCCGGTCAGAGAATGGAGCCTGGGCAGCTGCTCCTCACAACCAGCTTTCCAAATTCACAGCCCAGGCAGTTCGTCTATCTTAGCCATATGGTTAGTGTAAATTTTCCAGAGGATTAGTATCCACCAAAGGATGAGATTGAAAAAACTGAAACAGGATTATTTTCAGGGTCAGGACATTTTATGATTAGAATGGCTAAGAGTTAGTGCCAACAATGAAAACTCAAAACAAAAATTAAATTCATCCTGGCCTTTTCTGAGCTCTGCATGTATCTGCAGAGATGGGAGCTATGTTCCTGATCCCAGAACAGCCTGTGATTGTGAAGCTGCTGGTCTCAGGTCCTCTGATGCCTGCTTCACAGAGGAAAAATATAGAACTTAACAGGCTCTAATTACTTTAAATCAAAGATGAGCTTTGGAAGGAAGGAGTAGTTTTCCCTGGAGCAAATCCTGATGCCTTAACAGAGAGCTCCAAAAAGCCGGATCATAGATGAGAACAATGAGAAGGGGGCCATTTCTCACAAATGGCTAGGTTTACAGTTTCTCTGCCATGGGCATAAGCCAAACATGATTTGGGGTTTTTTGCCCTCCAAGAGCATCAAAATAGCCATAGCAAGACATTAATTAACATATGTTGCTGTTTTCATTATTAAGTAAAATATATAGCATCACCCAGTTCTTAACCCATTTCCTAGCCTTGGTCCCTCCAGGAGATTCAGAGGTGGGATGGAAATATTTGTCTTGCACATGACTTAATTTTAAAAAGTTAACTGACAAATTGATGATGTGTGAAAGTAATGAGTGAGGTGGAAATGTAGGTGAATATTTTCATAATTTTCATGAGAACTTTCTCAAGCCAAGAGCTATAAAGGATCAATAGTTACTATTATTTTTAAAAGACATGATAGAGGACAGATGAACAAAGAATATATATATATATATATATATAGAGAGAGAGAGAGAGAGTGGAATACTACTCAGCCATCAGAAAATGAATCTTACCATTGGCAATGATGTAGGTGGAACTAAAGGGTATTGTGCTAAGGAAAATAAGTCAATCAGAGAAAGACAATTATATGATCTCACTCATGTGGAATTTAAGAAACGAAACAGGATCATATGAGAAGAGAGGGAAAAATAAAATGAAACTAAATCAGAGATGGATACAAACCATAAGAGACTCTTATTCACAGAGAATAAACTGAGGGTTCCTGCAGGGGAGGTGGGTGGAACGATGGGGTAACTGGATGATGGACATTAAGGAGGTCGTGTGACGTAATGAGCACTGAGTAATTATGTAAGACTAATGAATCACTGAACTCTACATCTGAAACTAATAATACATTATAAGTTAATGGAATTTAAATATTAAAAAATATAAAAGACACAATAGAAAGGAAAGGGAAAGGGATTTTTAAAAACATTGTAAACAAAGATAAAAGGCAAATGAAAAATAGAGGGAAATATCTATGACACACATCTATACATAGATGTTAATATTTTTTAATATAACAAGAGTTTTTAAAAATCAATATAGGGGTGCCTAGGTGGCTCAGTCGGTTAAGACACTGACTCTTGATTTTGGCTCAAGTTGTGATCTCAGGGTTGTAAGATTGAGTCCTGCAGTCATCATAGAGTCATTCCCTCAGCTCTCATTCCCTTAACTCTTCAGCTCTCTTTGAACTTTACCTCCAGTAAGCCTTTTTGTTTATCCTACAAACATGCCCCTCAGTCCTTGAAGTCCTCTCCCTTTGCTCCTCCTCCTGCTCATGCTGTCTCTCAAATAAATAAATAAAACCTTTTTTAAAAAATCAATATAAAAATATGACCATTCCAATTGAAATATGGGCAAATGATTTGTATACGTAATTCACATTTGGAATAAAATCTAAACTTCTTACTTTGGCCTTAAAGGTTCCACAAACCTGCCACTGCCTACTTGTCCAACCTCAGCTCCTAAGACTTTCTCTGCTGCTTACTGTTTGTTCTCTAGTCACATGGGATTTCTTCTAGTCCTCAAATAGACTAAACTCCATCCTGCCTCAGAACAGTTGCACTTGCTGTTTCCTATTCCTTTGATGTTTTTGCCCCATATCCTTGCATACTTAGGTCTTTCTTATAATTGGGTGGGTATTGGTTCAAATATCACATCTTCAGAGAAGCCTTCTGTAATTACCCAATATATACTTTATTGCATCATCTTAATTTTTTTATAGTTTGTATCACCATCTGAAATTGTGTATGTGTGTGTGTGTGCTTTCCTTCTCCCACTCCTATTTGAAGACAAGCTCCTTGCAAAGAGAGCCCCCTATCTCTTGTTTGTTGCATTATCCCTAATATCTAGAATGTTTCCTGGTGCATAGTAGGAGCTAAAATTACTAAATAATGAAGAGGGGCAGCCCGGGTGGCTCAGCGGTTTAGCGCCGCCTTCAGCCCAGGGCGTGATCCTGGAGACCCAGGATTGAGTCCCAAGTCAGGCTCCCTGCATGGAGCCTGCTTCTCCCTCTGCCTGTGTCTCTGTCTCTTTCTCCTCTCTGTTTCTCATGACTAAATAAATAAAATCTTGGGATCCCTGGGTGGCGCAGTGGTTTGGCGCTTGCCTTTGGCCCAGGGCGCGATCCTGGAGACCCGGGATCGAATCCCACATCAGGCTCCCGGTGCATGGAGCCTGCTTCTCCCTCTGCCTGTGTCTCTGCCTCTCTCTCTCTCTCTCTGTGACTATCATAAATAAATAAAAAAATTAAAAAAAAAAGTTTAAAAAAAATAAATAAAATCTTTAAAAAAATAAATTAATTAATGAAGAAAAGAAAGAACACATGATCAATTAACATGAACAAAGGCTTAATTTCATAGGTAATCAAATAAATGCAAATTAAAAAACTAAAACTTATAAAAAACCATTTAGATTGACAATAATTAAAAAGAATATCATACTGTCTTCTGGTGGGAATGTAAACTGGTTGACATTTTATGAAAGGTAAATTGGCAAAATGCATCAAAATTTAAATTTTCTTTTGTTTTTTTTTTTAAAGATTTTATTTATTTATTCAAGAGAGACACAGGGAGGCAGAGACATAGACAGAGGGAGAAACAGGCTCCTCCCAGGGAGCTTGATATGGGACTTGATCCTGGGACTTGATCCCTGAACCTGGGATCACACCTTGTGCCAAAGGCAGACACTCAACCACAGAGCCACCCAGGAGTCCCAAAATTTAAATTGTCAAATCTTTTGAGCCATAATTCTGTATTTATGAAGAGTCCTAAGAAAAGGTCACTTCTGCTTCAGACCTAAATGATTAACCCTTTAGATAAGTCCAAGAAACTCAATGAATCAAAGAACAAGAAACATGAAGATAACACCAAAACAAATCATAACAAAATTGCCCAAAATCTCAGATAAAGAAAAAATCTTAAAAGCAGCCAGAGAAATAAAAGATTAAATATATTCAGAGGAACAAAATTAAGGGTGGCAACATATTTCTTATGGTAAATAATACAAGTGTGATGATAGTGTAGCAACACCTTCAGAGTTCTGAAGGCAAATTGTTATTCCACACCTGGAAAAAGTATCTGTTTGGGGCTGAATGGTGCCCCCCTATTCATATGTTGAAATCCTAATCTCTCACTAGCTCAGAATGTCATTGTATTTGGAGATAGGTCTTTTAAGAGATAATTAAGATAAAATAAGATCCTATTGTGGATGCTAATCCAACATGGTAAGTGTCCTTATAATAAGAGATTAAGACACAGATGCAGTCTGAGAGATAACTACAAGGACATAGTGAGAAGGCAGCCATCCTTACGCCAAAGAGAGAGGTTTCAGAAGAAACCTAACCCGTGAATACCTTGATCTCAAACTTCCAGCCTCTAAAACTCAGGGAAAATAAATATTTCTTTAAGAAACCCAGTCTGGGTATTTTGTGATGGCAGCCCTAGAACACTAATATGATATCTTTTAAAAATGAAGACAAAATACTTTTTTTAAAAAAACAATTTTTAGAAAATCTGAACGAATTCAATACTAGCAGACCCACACAATAAGAAATGTTAAATAAGGAGAAAAAACTCATAGATCAAAATATAGATCTATACAAAGGAATGAAGAACATTGAAAAGATTAGCTACGTGAGTAGATATGCAAAATCTTTTAAAATGACTTAAATCTCTTCAAAGTATTATATTTTGTGGTGGTGGGGAAATAGCAGTATGTTATTGTAAGGTTCTTATACCATTGTGAAGTGGTATAATATGACGTTACTGATTCTGGACCCAATTTCAATGTGTACATGTAGAGTTTTCCCACATCACCAAGAACTTCTCCAACACCAGTTGGATGTCCTACAATTCAACTCAATTCTGACACTATCTACATGGAGAAAGTCATATCTCACAGGTAAAGGGTTCGTCCTACAAGACTGCCCCCTAACACACACACACTGCTGATGCCACTCACAAGCCCAGGTTACCACCTGCACTTCTGTTCAACTGACCATAGATTGGAGGTTCCAATGATTCCCTTCTTCAGTTTAATTAATTTGTTCGAGTGGCTCACAGGATTCAGAGAAATATTTACTTACCAGATTACGAGTTTATTATAAAAGGATATAACTTTGGGCAGCCCAGGTGGCTCAGCGGTTTAGCGCTGCCTTTGGCCAGGGGCATGATCCTGGAGACCCAGGATTGAGTCCCACATCAGGCTCCCTGCATGGAGCCTGCTTCTCCCTCTGCCTGTGTCTCTGCCTCTCTCTCTCTCTCTCTCTCTCTCTCTCTGTATCTCTCATGAATAAGTAAAATAAAATATTTTTTTAAATTATAAAAAAATAAAAGGATATAACTTAGGAACAGCCATATGGAAGAGATGAAATAGGCAAGGTATGGGGAAAAGGTGAAGAGTTTTATGCCCTCTCCAGGCACCCTACTCTCCCTGAATCTCAACATGTTCACCAACCTGGAAACTCTCTAAACCCCATCCTTTTCTTTTCTTCTTTTTAATGGAGGTTTCATTACATATGCACGATTGATTGAATCATTGCCCACTGGTGACTTGATTTAATTTCCAGCCCCTCTCCCCTGTGGAGGTAGGGAAGTAAGACTGAATGTTCCAACCATCTAATCCCATAGGTGACTCTACAGGGAATCAGTCCCTATTCTTTGATGATTTAGGGGATTTCCAAAGATCAGCCTCATTAACATCACAAACTTTGATCACTCTCATTATTTAGGAAATTCTTTTTTTTTTTTTTAAAGATTTTATTTATTTATTCATCAGAGACACACAGAGAGAGAAAGAGAGAGAGAGAGAGAGAGGCAGAGACATAGGCGAGGAAGAAGCAGGCTCCATGCAGGGAGCCCGACATGGGACTGGATCCTGGATCTCCAAGATCATGCCCTGGGTGTGATCAAAGGCAGGTGCTAAACTGCTGAGCCACCCAGGGTTCCCCTATTTAGGAAATTCTAAGGGTTTTAGTTCTGTGCCAGAAATGTGGGTGAAGGCTAACACTATATTTCTTCCTAAAAACTCACAATATTACAGACTTGAAGGTAAGTTAAATATATATATGCTATAAACACTAACAACCACCAAATAACACAAAAGCAGTTATAATTATTTATAAAATAAATTAAAATGGAATCATAAAAATTATTCCAAAATGGCACACAAAGGGAAAAAGAAACAGTACAGATGGGACAAAAACAAAACAGTAAGATGATAGACTTAAATCTCATTATATCAAAAAAAAAAAAATCACATTAAACATAAATGATCAAACACCCCAATTGAAAGGTAGAGATTGTCAGCTTTGACTTAAAAAAGAGAGAGAAAGAGGAAGATCTAACTATATCCTGCCTATAAGAAATGCACTTTAAATGTAAACACACAAATAAGTAAAAAGTAAAATATTGCATGTTAACACCTTGCAAAAGAAATCTGTATTGAGTATATTAATATCAGACAAAGTAGATTTCACAGCAGAGTATGACTAGGGACAAAGGAATTCATTTTATAATGATAAAGGGTTAATCCATTAGGAGGACATAACAACCCATACAAATGCTCGCATACAAAATGACAGAGCTATAAAATACATTAAGCAAAAACCCATAGAACTGCAAGAAGTAGACAAATTCATAACCTCAAAGATATCAATCCCCTATCTCAATAATTATTACAACATGTAATTATTACAACATGTACTCATTACAAAATGAGTAAAGATATAGAAGACTTAAACAACACAACCAACTTGACCTGACATTTTTAGAACACTCCACCCAAGAACAGAAGGATATTTGTTTTTCAAGTTCACATGGTATATTTATCAATATAGACTATATTCTGGGCCAGGGGAAATTCTCAAAATCTTTAAGAGGATTAAAGTAAAATCAAGTTTATTCTTAGACCATGATATAATTAAATTGTTAATCAATAACAATATGATCTCTGGAAAAATCTCAAACATTAAGAAACTAGCTGGAAAAAAAAAAGAAACTAACTGGAGCATTTTAAATAACAAGTCATAGAAATCAAAGGGAAATTAGATATTTTAATTAATGTCTTAATTAACCTAGAGGGATATTCATAATGTCAAATGTCTATATTAGAAAAGAATAAAAGTCTCAAGTCAATGACTTCAGCTTTCACTTTAAGAAATAATTGTTTTTACTTTTATTATTTTAGAAAGATTTTATTTATTTATTTTAGAGAGCATGTGAGTGGGGGGAGGGGTAGAGAGAGAGGGAGAGAGAGAATCCCAAGAATCCCAGCCCTATATGGGGCTTGATCTCATGACCCTGAGATCATGATCTGAGCTGTAATCAAGAGTTGGTCACTTAACCCACTGAGCCACCTAGGAGCCCCAAGAAATTATCTTTTTAAAGACCAAATTAAACTAAAGTAAGCAGAAGAAAGGATATAATAAAGAGCAGAGCAGAGATCAATGAAATAGAAAACAGAAAAACAATAGAGAAAATCAATAAAATGAAAAGATGGTTCTTTCAGATGATTAATTAAATTGATAATTCTCTTGCCAGATTATTAAGGGGGAAAAAAAAGAAGACACAAATTGCCAATATCAAGAATGAGTAAAGTAACATCATTCTAGAGTCTACAGATATTAAAAGGATAATAAAGGAATGCTATAAACAACTTTATTCTAATAAGTTCAACAACTTAGATGAAATGAACACATTCCTTGAAAGACACAAACTATCAAGAAAATACAAAACTGGAGAAAAAAACAGATAATCTGAATAGTCCTCTATTAAAGAAATAAACTTGTAGTTAAAAAACATTCCCATAAGGAAAACTCAAGGTCCAAATGGCTTGGCTAATGAATCGAACCAAACATTTAAAGAAGAAATCATATCAACCGTTTCAGAAATTTAAAGAAGGAATATTTTCAAACATATCCATTTTTTTACTTAAAAATATGTATAATTTAATCAATACCCTCTCATTAGCACATAACAAGTACCTAGAGATAACAGAGCTCTGAGGAAATAACAAAGTTAATTTTGATGAAGGGGAAAGAAGTAGGAGGAGATCCCAAGCAAAGGCCCCTGTTACAAAGGAGAGAAGAGGATGCTTGTAAGACAGGAGTCAGTCTCTCTAGATGCTCTCAACAACCCAGGAGCAAAGAAACATTTTTTATATTTGTATTTCATTGAACTTGGCTTCTATGCTGGAAATCTCTACAAGTAATATTTCTTGCTATCCTTAACAGCCACCCTCTGTTTTAGGAACACTATCAAGTACAGTACACCCCTGCCCAGGTTTTGAGTTTTTTCACCAAACAGGAGAGGCACAAGATGAAGTAAGGGAAGGCAAAAAAACAAACAAACAAACAAACAAAAACAAAAACAAAACAAAAAAGAAAACATAAGAAGAATCAGGTTAGATTTACTCAATGATGTTACCCATGTAGCAATCTTTTCCTTTCTTCCTTCCAAAAATGATGTCTCTAATCACCTTCTCGAAAGGGAGAAACAGGCAGCAGTGAGGCGTGGGGGGCAGGGACAGAATCCATCATACTATGTCTCCATCTAGGCCATTGTTCTCAAGATCTATCCTCATCACTTTGTGCTCTGTAATGAAGTTGTTTCCTCAGCCTAATAGATGAGCTCTGGTGATCATTATTTTTCTGTTTTCCCATATTCCTTTCATTGAATTCTGATGAAAAGTTATGTCAACTTTTACTGCCAAAAGCCACATGGAGTTGGAGAGAAGTGATTTTTTAAAAAAAATCAATTGTTTTGTCTGTGATCCAACTTCAGTTCTCTGAACAAAAGAATAAAGCCATATCACCCCAAGCTTAAAAAGATGCCATTTTCTAATTTTTCCTTTTCTTTTTCTTCTCATTGTCCTCTCTCTTTTGTGCCTCAAACACTCCTGTCTGACTCTCCTTTCAGAATAATCAATCCCCAGTACTCTTACTGGGCATGAGAATTCCATAATTGCAGGCATTTGGTGATTGCCAATGGCTTTATCTGATTTAGGAGAATGCTTGGATGAAGTCTGGTGTCATCATATTCTGGCCCTGCTGGGAAGTAAGGAAGTAGGAGAGGGAGCTTTGGGACAGTGGAGTGTTGGTAGGATAGAAGAACAGCGAGAAAGGGTGATTTTTCCACTCTGAGTCCCAGACAGTTTTTCCCCCAAAGGCATCTGAAATGAAATGTATTTTATCACTGTAAAGAGTCATTTCCCTCTTCAGACTTTCCTAGCCCCAGTATGGGAAATTAGAGAAGCTCAGATTCCTCCTTTTGACCTATTTCTTAGAAAACAGTATCACAAACTATGGATAGAGACTGCCTCTTTCCACCCTGGTTACAACCCACAGCTTTCTCTCACTGTCTGATGATAAGGGCTCCATAACTTCCTTCTGAACCCATGTTTCTCTTTTGAGCACTGGAGTGAGGATGAAAGGAGAGTTTTGGTTCACTCCATCAATGCCACCCCTCAATTTGGATAAATTAAAGGTTCCAATCAACAAACAATTAATAACAAGATAACCTACAATGAATACCAACATACAGAGTAGAGAAGATAACTGGTTATTAGCCACCTGGGTTACTGCTCCTACTGTTTCCACAGGAACAACTAGAACAGCTTGGCCCTACAGGTACAAGGCAGGGGAATACATGTGAGTAGAGGAACAGGGTGCATGGAAATAAATGAAGCTTACCAAGTGAGAACAAACAGAGGCTATTAATTCAGAGTTTGCTATAACAAGGGAGTCAGCTACCATTCTTTGCTGTTTAGTAGAGATTCAAAGGCAAGCAGAAGCTTTACAGAAAAAAGAAATAAAAGCATGGAGATACCTTCAGGTAAGCTCTGATTGGAGTTTGTTAGCAGAGGGAAGCTGGAGGCTTGTTAATTAGAAGTGGAACATGTTATATAATTGCTTTGGAAAGCATATTTGGCTTTTTAAGCTTGGTCCTGAATTGAAAATAGGGTAAAAAAAAAATCAAGAAGTTGTTGAAGTCAGTTGGGAAGATGGTGGAGCAGGAGGACCCTAAACTCACCTCATCCCTTGGGTACAACTCAATAACATTCACATCAGTGTAAATAATCCAGAAAATGACCAGAAGACTGGCAGAACAAAGTCTACAATTAAAAGTAGAGAAAAGTGTTGTGCCCAAGATTGCGAATCTGAGAAACCACAAAGGAGCCCACACCAGTGCAAACACACGAGGGTTTATTTACAAGCTCGAGCTTGGGTCCAAGTGCACCCAACACAGCAGAGCAGGGACTTGGACCCCGAGGTGGGTTTTAGCTTAGTTTTAAGGGCTGGTCTAGGGGACCTCCAGAAGAGGTGGAGGAATTTCTCAAGTTCTGTTTACTTTCTGATATGGGGCTTTCAAGGACATTGAGCTCTGTTCTTATTCTAATAAGGGCTTCCTGCCCTTGGCTTGGGCTCTGTTCTTATTCTAATATGGGGCTTAAGCTGTAAACTGTTTTCTTCCTGTAACTGAAGTAAGGTAAAGTTCAGCTCTTATTCACAGGGGCCTGGGATGGCTGTACTTGTGCTAACGCTGAACTTAAAGTGGAATGGCCTTAATTTTCTCGGCCTTCACAAAAAGGCCACACTGAAGAAGGTAGGACTGGTGAAGATGTGATCTGGGAGTGAAGGAGACCATGACCATCCATAGTGGGGAGGGAACTGGTGGTGCCAAGAAGGGTGAAAAACAGACTTTTACACCAGGAAGCCCCCTGATGAACAGGGAGGACAAATCCCCATGACATTTGCCTTTGAAAGTGAGAGGAGCCAATTTCATGAGTTCTTACAACCAGCCAGACTTAAAGTCTGGAATTTAAAAAATCAGTGTTAGGAAGTAGAATCCTTGCCCTTAAAGAGATAGCATGACAAACAGCACTTGCAGAAGTGTAGAACAAACACTTTGAAAAATGCCAAGGCAGACAGGAAGGGAGAGCGATTTGGCCGTCTCAGAGCATAGCATGGAGAGACAAGGGTCATGGAGAGAGCACTCAAGGAACAAAGGAGCCAGCAGGCACCATTTCCTCTGCCCATAGCATAAACAATGGCCACCTGTGGGAACCAGCGCTGCCTCAACACTCATTACCTAACTTACTTACATGAAGCTCTAACCCCTACACTTTAGTGGATCCACCCTTCCGAGTCAAGATGGCCTTGGTCCCAGTGCTGTGGGCCCCCTTCCCCAGAAGACTGGTGCAAACCCTGCCAATACCAAATCTCACCTGCATGTTTTGTGGGACCTAAGTTCTGGGCAGGTCTCATTTCACAGGCAGGCCACCATACACCTTGTTAAAATGCACCCCACCCCGGCAGGGGACCAAACATTGCCCATAAAAGGCATAGAGAGCCTCTGTAGAAACTGGACTGAAGGGAAATGAGGCCAAGACTCAACAGCAGAGCACACATAGCCCAGAAGAGACATTCCCTGAAGCAGCAGACTCTGGGGCACAGAGGATACCACTGCAGGATATGACATGAACTGCTTCTTCATAAGACTATTACTGTTCAGATATGTAGCTAATTTTCCTAACCCACAGAAAGAGGCACAGAAAGTCAGGCAAAATGAGGAGACAGAGAAATATATCCCAAATGAAAAAAAAAAAAAAAAAAAAAAAGGACCAAACCACAGCAGGAGACCAAAGCCAAACAGGTATAAGGAATAAGGAATGTGCCTGATAGAAAATTTATACTAATGATCATGAAGATACTCATTGGACTTGAGAGAGTGGAGGATATCAGTGAGACCCTTACCCTGGAGATAAAAAAAAAAAAAAAAAAAAAAAAGAACCATTCAGAGATCAATAACACAATAAGTGAAGTTAAAAATACAACCAGATGGAATAAATAGGCTATTTGAAGCAGAAGGACAAATTAACGAACTGGAAGACAGAGTAATGGCAAGTAATCGAGCTGAAGAAAGGAGGGGAAAGAATATTATGCAGATTGAGAATAGTCTTAGGGAACTCAGTGACTCCATCAAGCATAATACATTCACATTATAGGGGTCTCAGAAGAAGAAGAGAGAGAAAAGGGGGCAGAAAATTTATTTGGAGAAATAAAAGCTGAAAAATTCCCTAACCTCAAGAAGGAAAGAGATATCCAGATCCAGAAGGCATAGAGATCTCCCCAAAATTCAATGTCAAGAGGTCCATATCAAGACACATAGTAATCAAAATGGCAAAAAGTAGTGATAAAGAAAATTTAAAAGCATCAAGAGAAAAGACAGTTACATACAAGGGAAACCTCATAAAACCATCAGCATATTTTTCAGCAGAAACTTTGCAGTCCAGAAGACAGTAGCAGAATATATTCAAAGTGCTGAAAGGGAAAAATCTGCAGCCAAAAATACTCTATTTAATAAGGCTATCGTTCAGAATATAAGGAGAGATAAAGAGTTTCTAAGACAAAGACTCACTAAGGGAGTTCATGGCCACCAAATCAGCCCTATGAGAAATATTGAAGGGGATTTTTTGAACAGAAAGGAAAGATCATAAATGAGAGTATGAAAAGAAAACAACAACAAAAGAGTAAAAATAAGTATTTCTGTAAAAAATAGTTAAGGGATTCATAAAATAAAAGGATGTAAAATATGACAACATAAACCTAAAATGTGGGGGGCCTGAGAGAAGGAGGAGTAAAGAAAATGGATTTGAACTTAAGTAACCATTAACTTAATATAGACTGCTATATGCAGATATAACCATCTGTGGTTAACAGAATGGTAACCACAAATCAAAAACCAGTAACAGATATGCAAAGAATAAAGAGAAAGGGGCTCAAGTATATCACTAAAGAAAGCTAACAAACCATGAAAGAAAGTGAAGAAAGGATCAGAGAAAAATCTATAGAAACAACTACAAAACAAGAAACAAAATGATAATGAATACATATCTATCAATAATTACTTTGGACATAAATGGACTAAACATTCCAATCAAAAGACATAGGGCAAAGAATTGGATAAAAAACAAGACTCCTCTATATACTGTCTACAAGATACTCATTCCAGACCAAAAGATGCCTACAGATTGAAAGTGAGGGGATGGAGAAATATTTATCATGCAAATGGATGTCAGAAGAAACTTTGAGTAGCAATACTTACATTGGACAAAATAGACTTTAAAACAAAGACTATGACAATAGAGAAGAGAAAGACACTATGTAATAAAGGGGACAACCTAACAAGAGGATATAACAATTGCAAATATGTATGCACCCAATATGGGAGCACCCAAATACTTAAAGCAGTTAATTACAAATGTAAAGGAACTAAGTAATAGTAATACAATAATATTAGGGGACCTTAACACCTCACTTGCACTGACAGACAGATCACCCAAACAGAAAATCAGCAAGGAAACAGTGGCTTTGAATGACATACTGGTCTAGGAGTCTATCACAGATATATTCAAGATGTCCCACCCTAAAACAACAGAATACACATTATCATCAAGTGCACATGGAACATTCTCCAGAATAGTTCACATATTAGGCTATAAAAGAAGTCTCAACAAACAAAAAGAATCCCAAAGTCATACCATGCATCTTTTCTGACCATAAAGCTATGAAACTAGAAATAAACCACAAGAAAATATCTAGAAAGAGCACAAACACATGGAGGTTACATATATAATATGCTGCTAAACAAGAAATGGGTAAACCAAAAAATCAAAGAAGAAATTAAAGATTACTGGGAAAAAATGAAAACGAAAACATAAATGGTTCAAAATCTTTAGTATGTGGCAAAAGTGCTTCTAAGAGGGGAGTTTATAGAGATACAGGTACACCTCAGGAAGAAAAAAAAAAAACTGAAATAAACAACCTATCCTTACACCTTAAGGAGCTAGAAATAGAAGAACATATAAAACCCAAACCCAACAAAAGGAAGGAAATAATGAAGATTAGAGCAGAAAGAAATGATAAAGAAACTAACAACATAATAGAAGAGATCAATGAAACCAGGAACTGGTTCTTTGAAAAGTTCAACAAAATTGATAAACCTCTAGCAAGACTCATAAAAAAATAGAAATAACCCAAATAAATAAAATCGCTAATGAAAGAGAAGAAATAATAACAAACACCACAGAAATACAAACAATTGTAACAAAATATTATGAAAACATATATGCCAACTAATTGGCAAAGTTAGAAGAGATGGATAAATTCCTAGAACAAATAACTTACCAAAACTAAACTAGGAAGAAATAAAAAATTTGAACAAACCAATTACCAGAAATGAAATTCAATCAGTAATCAAAAAACTCCCAACAAAGAAAAATCCAGGCTCAGATGCTTCACAGGCAAATTCTACCAAACATTTAAAAAAGAATTAATACTTATTCTCAAACTTTTCCAAAAAATACAAGAGGAATGAAAACTTCCAAATTTATTCTATGAGGCCAGTATTACCCTGATACCAAAACCAGATAAAAACACCACACACACACACACAAAAACTACAGGCCAATATCTCTGATGAATATAGGTGCAAAAAATCCTCAACAAAATGTTAGCAAACCAAATCCAACAATAAATTTAAAAATCATATGCCAGGGTCAAGTGGGATTTATTCTCAGAATGCAAGGGTGGTTCAATATTCACAATCAATCAACAGATACATCACATCAATAAGAGAAAGGATAAAAACCATATGATTCTTTTAATAGGTGCAGAAAAAATATTTGAAAAAGTACAACATCCATTCATAATAAAAACCCTCAGGCAGCCCAGGTTGCTCAGCGGTTTAGCACCGCCTTCAGCCCAGGGCCTGATCCTGGAGACCCGGGATCAAGTCCCATGTCAGACTCCCTGCATGGAACCTGCTTCTCCTCTGCCTGTGTCTCTGCCTTTCATTATCTCTCTCTCTCTCTCTCTCTGTGTCTCTCATAAATAAATAAATAAAATCTTAAATAAAATAAAAACCTTCAACAAAGTAGGTCTAGAAGGAACCTATCTCAACATAACAAAGGCCATATATGAAAAACCGACAACCAACATCATACTCAATGGTGAAAAACTGAGAGCTTTTTCCCTAAGGTCAGGAACAAGACAAGGATGTCCACTTTCACCTCTCATTACCTTTCATTCAACCTAGTATTAGAAGTCCTAGTCGCAGCAATCAGACAACCTAAAGAAATAAAAGGCATCAAATTGGGAAGAAAGAAGTAAAACTCTATTTGCAGATGACATATGCTATATATAGAAAACTCTAGGGGATCTCTGGGTGGCTCAGTGGTTTAGCGCCTGCCTTTGGCCCAGGGCATGATCCTGGAGTCCTGGGATTGAGTCCCACATCAGGCTCCCTGCATGGAGCCTGCTTTTCCCTCTGCCTATGTCTCTGCTTCTTTCTCTCTCTCTGTATCTCTCATGAATAAATAAATAAAAATCTTAAAAAAAAAAAAGAAAACTCTAAAGAGGTCACCTAGGTGGTTCAGTGGTTGAGCATCTGCCTTTGGTTCAGGTCATGATCCTGGGGTCCTGGGATTGAGTCCCACATCAGGGTCCCCACAGGGAGCCTGCTTCTCCCTCTGCCTATATTTCTGCCTCTATCTGTATGTCTTTCTTGAATAACTAAATAGAAACTTAAAAAAAGAGAAAGAGAGAGAGAGAAAACCCTAAAGACCCCAACAAAAATCTATTAGAACTGCTAAATGAATTCAATAAAGTCACAGGATACAAAATCAATATATAGAAATCTATTGTATTCCTATACACTAATAATGAAGCAGCAGAAAGAGAGCTTTAAAAGCAATCCTATTTAGAATTGCACCAAAAACAATAATCTAGGAATAAACTTAATGAGAGTGATGAAAAACCTGTACTCTGAAAACTATAAAATACCAATGAAAGAAATTCAAGGTGATATAAAGAAATGGAAAGATATTGCATATTCATGGATTGTAAGAACAAATATTGTTAAGATGTCTATACTACCCAAAAAATCTACAGATTTAGGGGATCCCTGGGTGGCTTGGTGGTTTGGCACCTGCCTTTGGCCCAGGGCGTGATCCTGGGGTCCCAGGATGGAGTCCCATGTCGGGCTCCCTGCGTGGGGCCTGCTTCTCCCTCTGCCTGTGTCTCTGCCTCTCTCTCTCCCTCTCTGTGTCTTGAATGAATAAATAAATAAATAAAAATCTTTAAAAATAATAATAATCTCTCTTACATTGACCATAGCAACATTTTTTTCTAGATATGCCTCCTGAGGCAAGGGGAAATAAAAGCAAAAATGAACTAATGGCACTGTCAGAATAAAAAGCTTCTGCACAGCAAAGGAAACAACCAAAACTAAAAGGCAATCTGTGGAATGGAAGAAGATATTTACATATGACATTTCTGGTAAAGGGTTAGTATCCAAAATATATAAAGAACTGGTGCAACTCAATACCCCCAAAACAAATAATGCAAAAAAAAAAAATCAGCCAAAGACATGAACAGACATTTGTCCAAAGAAGACATCCAGATAGCCAATGTATGCATGAAAAGATGCTTAACATCACTATCATCAGGGAAATGCAGATCAGAACTACAAAGAGATATCACCTCACACATGTCAGAATGGCTAAAATCAACACAAGAAACAACAGGTGTTGGAGAGGATGTGGTGAAAAAAGGAGCCTTATGGGATTCTTTATGGGAATGCAAACCGGTGCAGCCACTGTGGAAAACAGTATGGAGTCTCCTCAAAAGTAAAAAAAAAAAAAAAGAACTACTTTATGATCCAGCAATCACACTACTGAGTATTTTTCCAGAGAATACCAAAACATGAATTCAAAGGGATACATGCATCCCTATATTTATAGCAGCACTATTACAATATAGCCAAACTATGGAAACAGCCTTAACTGTCCATCAATTGATGAATGGATAAAGATTGCGGGGGGTGGGGGGGATATTATTCAGCCTTAAAAAAAAAGAATGAAATCTTGCCTTTTGCAACAACATGGATAAAAGTAGAGCATATAATGCTGAGTGAAATAAGTCAGTCAGAGAAAGACAAATACCATATGATTTTGCTTATTTAGAATTTAAGAAACAAAACAACCAACCAAAGAAAAGAGAGAGAGAAACCAAGAAACAGACTCTCAACCATAGAGAACAAACTAATGGTTACCAGACAGGCAGTGGGTTGGGGGAATGAGTAAAATAAGGGATGGGGATTAAAGAGTACACTTATCATGATGAAATGAAATAAAATGAAATGAAAAAGAAAATCAGGAAGCTAGCAATCATTGACCATCCTGGGACAATTGGTGCAGAGATTTCTTGGACTGGTTATTGAGGACTTCTCTTGTAATATGTGGTCTGGTCATTGCCCATATGTGTTTTCAGTCTTTTTATGTTTTTGTTGTTGTTGTTGTTGTTGTTTTTTGTTTTTTTTTTAGTCTTTTTATGTTTAACCACTGTACTTGGTCTGATTTCCTACAGCTACTCAAGGGCCACGCCCAGGAGGCAGCCTTTCTGTCCCCAGGTCCTAGATGTCCTCCATGGAGGACTCCCATCATTAACTTGCATAGTTATCTACTGCTTTGTAATGAATTACTCCCAAAATTTAGTGGCTTAATACAATACTCATGATCATAGCTTCTGTGTGTCAAGAATCCAGGTGTGGCTAGCTGGTCCTCTGGCTTAGGGTCTCTTATAAGTATGCAATTAAAGTATCACTTGCGTTTTAAGTCTATTCAGGTTGCTATAACAGAATACCTGGACTGGGTGACTTATAAATAACAGGAATTTATTTTTCACAGTTCCAGAGGCTGGGAAGTCCAAGACCAAGGTGCTAGCTCATTTGGTGTCTGGTAAGAATGTGCCTCCTGGTTCATAGACTTGGGTCTTTTTGCTGTAACTTCAGAAGGCCAAAGGGTAAGGGACCTTTCTGGAGTCTCTTCAATAAGGGTGCTAATCCCATTCATGTGTTCTCCATGACTTAATTACCTCCCAGAGGCCCCACCTGGGTGTTCATATTTCAACATATAAATTTGGTGGGGAGGAGATACAAATATTTAGTCCCTAGCACCCCAGTTCTTTCTTTTTTTTTTTTTTTTTTTAAGATTTTATTTATTTATTCATGAGCGACAGAGAGAGAGAGAGAGAAAGAGAGAGAGAGAGGCAGAGACACAGGCAGGAGAAGCAGGCTCCATGCAGGGAGCCTGATGTGGGACTAGATCCTGGGACTTGGGGACCACACCCTGAGCCAAAGGCAAGAGCTCAACTGCTGAGCCACCCAGCCATCCCAGCATCCCAGTTCTATAGTCATCTTAAGGATCAACTGGGGAAGCATCCACTTTTAAAGTCCACTCACAACTCTCTTGCTCACATGGTTGTTGACAGGATTCAGTTCTTTGAGGCTTTTTGCACTGAGGGCCTCAGCTACTCATTGGCTGCTTATTGGTCTGAGGGCACTTTCAGTTCCTTTGCCCTGTTTCTCTCCATGGGTCTCCATAGCCCACAACATGGCAAGTTTGTTTCATCAGAGCCAGGAAACCAAGAAGATCCAGAGAAAGAGAATGCAAGCAAGACAGAAGTCAGAGTCTTTTGCAATCTAAACTTAGAAATAACATCCACTTGCTTTTACCATATATTCTATTCCTTGGAAGTGTCAACTCTAAATCGTCAGGAGGCAATAGCTAAGCTAAAGCATTTATTTGGGATCAAAGAATTGCAATTCAGGGTACACAGATCTGGACAGTAACTCAAACAGCAAAAGTCAGAGGTTTTTAGAGACAAAAAGGGAATGCTTGTATACGTTGTTTGCAAAGAATTTTGATTGATGTTGGTGGCAGAAAACTAATCTTGGCTAAACATAACTGGTTGCTAAGGCTATTGCTAAGCAAAGGTCTGTTACTGCAGCAAGTGGTAAGCCTTGCTCACAGAGCCTTTGGAGTATCAGCAGTTTGGCCCTTTTCAAAAATTCATGGTTCCACCAGTAAGGATATCCATAAGGCCCACCTCTTTAATGGCCTCCCAGCTCATTTAAAAATCCCTTGACCCAAATGATGCCATTTTATTTTACCTTTCTCAGAAGCAAAATATTAGGTCCAGCTCACACTCAAGGGTGGGATGATGCAAGACAGTGAACGTCAGGAGTAGAGATCATTGGGAGCCATCTTGGAAGCTACCATAAAACTCTGTCAAATAAAAATCAGATATAGATGAGTAGGAAACTTCATTAGAAGGATTATTGCCAGGAGGGAAAGGATTATTGCCCTAAGGAGAACCCTGATGAAAAGATCAGCAAATTCAACATCATCATTTTCCTTCCCATCCCTCCTGCTCCCAGCATGGGAGTGCTTCCACAAAGGCCAGCCAACCTTGGCTTGGCTCTACATCCCAGTTCTTGGCTCAATAGGCTGCCTGCCTCAGGCAGTTTGGGAGGAAGAGGGGAGAAGAAAGATAAGAATAGAAAACATTTACTGAGCAGTTGCAGGTGTCAGGAGTGTACTAAAAGTTTTTTCCATGTTGTCTCATAAAGTTCCTCTTTAGCCACTTCCAGTTCCATCTCATTTCATCCCCAGGGCCCCATGCCTGACACCCTGACACCCTCCACCCCCCAGTCATGAACTCAAACTGCCCCTCACTACTCAGGATGCACTTGCAATTCATAGGCTTCACTGCATTACTATTATTTATAAATAATCCCTAGACTGCAGGCTCGGTGACTCATTCAGTTTTGCCAGTTCCTGGATCTTCCATTTTTTTATCTGTAAAAACGGAGACTGGAGACATGTACACTGTGTTGGGTTTACAGAATCTTAGATCTTCTGTTCTTCAGGTGACCACAAACCACTGGAAAACAGCCAAGCCACATCTCAAATCCCATCTCACAAAAGGAAACTTCCCCAACAATAGTACTTATCAGGCCCTTCTCATTGTAACAGAATCTTCTGCAACATTCTACCAAGGCCACCCTCCCTCTGACCCCACCGCAAACAGAGCTCCTTCCTGCCCCAAAGCAAACCCCTCCAATACTTGGCTGTTTGAGGAGCTTCTTATCTCCTTTCCACAGTATTCTAGAACCCCTTGACATTCAAATAACTCCTTTGCTTCTCCAACCATTTCCAACTTCCTGGCACCTACCATAGCATTTTAAATTCAACCTATCCAACAAGGGAGCCATAAAACGTGAGCCATGAGGAAAGCCATAAAACACTGCAGATTGGAGGAAATGCAGAATGTAAAGGAAGGTAATCGCATAAACAATGCTAAGAGCTGCTTGGCTTTGGGGAGAATGACTCACACAATCTGCAAAACTACTCATTAGAATACAGAAGTAGAAAGTAAGCATATACTTAAGCCCTTTTGTTTTTTAAAGCAGTAAAAATCTATTGTGTCAGGAAACAGGTTTCTATAAAGATTTGTCTGTAGCTTCTGCAACAACAGTATAGGCAAACCGTTATGCTTCACAGATAAATTGCCTTTTTTACAGATTGAAGGTGTCTGGCAACCCTATGTCAAGCAAGTCTGTTGGTACCATTTTCCCAACAGTATTTTCTTACTTTGTGTCACATTTTGGGAATTTTCATAATATTCCGAACCTTTTATTATATTTGTTATGGTGATCTGTGATCTGTGGTCTTGGATGTATTGTAATTATTTGGGAGCACCATGAACCTCGCCCATATGAGGCAGTGAATTTAATTGATAACCGTTTGGTGTGTTTCGATTGCTCCACTGAGCAGTCATTCCCTGCTTATACCCCATCTCTCTCCTCTCCTCGGGCTTCCCTATTCCCTGAGACACAACAATATTGATTTAGGCCAGTTAATAACCCTACAATAGCCTCTAAGTGTTCAAGTGAAAGAGTCAATCGATAAAGCAAATTTCACTGTTGTCTTCTTTTAAGAAATTGCCTCAACCCCACTAGACTTCAGCAACCACCACCCTGATGAGTCAGCAGCTGTCAGCATCAAGGCAAGAACCCCCACCAGCAAAAAGATTACAACTCACTGAAAGCTCAGATGATGGTTAGCATTTTACAGCAATAAAGGTATTTTGAAATGAAGGTATGTACATTGGGTTTTTTTAGACATAATGCTATAATTGCACACTTAAATAGACTATAGTATAGTGACAACATAACTTTTATATGAACCAGGAAACCAAAAACTTTATTCGACTGACCTCATTGTAATATTCACTTTTTTGTGGTGGCCTTGAGCCAAACCTGCAATATCTCCAAGGTATGCATGTACACAGTAAAGAATGCATTATTATCTCTGTTTTTTGAATGAGATTACCAAATCTGGGAGCACCTTCAAGGCTACAGAGCCCGTAAGTGACAGAGTAGAGTAGTTTACAGACCAGCCCAACTCCAGTATGCAATGAGCCCATGTACCTACCCTGAGTGCTTCTCCCCAGGCCCCACCCACCCAGTGCTGTGTATTCCTGGAAGGCATGATGATATTTAACAATTATTTGTGCAACTTACATGGTGCTTTGTACATTTATCAATCTTCAGTATTTCAAATTCTAGATCTGGAAACCTATCGGTTGGAAATGGTTTCAAATGCACATAACAGAAAATCCAAGGAATCAGGGCTCAGTTAAATAGGGCCTTGCTCTAGTCACATAACAATGTTTTGCTCACCTGGAGGTAGATGGCTGGCTTAGGTTCAGTAGTGTAGGACAGCATCTCTGGAATTCTCTTGAACTTTCAGAATGAGTGTTGGGTTAGTCAACAGGCAATGTTGGACACAAGCCTTTAGAGGGCATCTGGTCCCAAACCTTCACGTTACTGGTGAGGAACTGTGGCCCAGAGAAGTTAACGGACTCATCCAAGATCTCACAGCTAAGTGCCCAAGCTCAGGTTTAAACCCAGACTCCCTAAACTATGGCCTTTTCTGTTTCTAAGAACTGATCCTCCTGGGATCCTGCTGTCTACTGGAACTAACCTGATAATGGATTTTGAATTGGTCTTTGATCGCCCATATCTTCACCAGATTAAATGGATTTATTCATAACCTAACCTGAGATTTCAATGACTTATTCCCAAGTGGTGGTGCTAATGGTGGAAATTACAGTTCCTGTGTTATGCAGAATGAGGAGAGATGGTTTGGAGGCCAGGGCTGGCAATGCCTCCTCACTCATACAGAAATTGGTAACCAAGTTAGGATGTCCATACCAAACTTCTCTCTAACCTTCTAAACCCAAAAGTGCTTTAATAAAGAATTTGTCTTATCTATGTCCAAGGTTCCTGGCATGGAGCTTCCAAAGCCCTTGGAATTCCCTGATTGATAGCAATGTTTTGTTATGCTACTGAAATGACTCATGGTGGGCCCATAGATAGCTTCAGGTTGGGACTGACCACTGAAAAGTCCAACTACATCATTAGAGTTTTGGAACTGGGGCCAGCCTAACTTCTGGGGAAGGAAGAGGAACTGGAGATTGAATTCAATCACATGCCAATGATGTAATGATGCCTCTATAATAAAGCCTCAGTAAAAACTCTAGACACCAAAGTTCAGTGAAGCTTCCTTGTTGGTGAATACACTGATATTCCAGGAAAATGATACCTGCCTTCATGGGGAGAAGGCAAAGAATCCCTGCATCCTTCTCATACCTCACCCTATGTGTATCCTTTATATTAAAACTATAATCATAAGTATAGTGCCTTCTTGGATTCTGTAAGTCTCTCTAGTGAATTATCCCACCTGAGGGAGCATGGGAACCCCTGAATCTGTGGCCAGATAGTCAGAAGTGTGGGTGGCCTGGAGGCCCTTGAAATTGTGGCTGACATCTGAAGTGAGGGCAGTCTTGCAGAGGAGTTTGCCCTGATCCTGCAGGATCTGTGCTCACTCTGGGTAGTTAGTGACAGAACCCACTTGATGTTAGACAAATTGGGGTGGAAGTGGAGTATCAACTCAGATTGACTCCCTCCTTTCTTCTACTGATGTTTACAACCCCTCTCTCTGAAGCAATAAGTCTTACGGCCAAATCTTAATGTTTTTTTTTTTTTTTTAAGATTGTATTTATTTATTTGACAGAGAAAGCATGAGCAGAGGGGGGGGGGTGGGAGAGGGAGAAGCAGAACCCCCACCCTGTGCTGAGCAGGGAGCCTGACATGGGGCTCCATCCCTGGGATCAAGACCTAAGCCAAAGGCAGATGCTTAACCGACTAAGTGACCCAGACACCCCCAAATCTTAATGTCTTTAAGGACTGTTGAGGATGGAAAGGAAAATGTCTAAGAGGAGAAATACAGAAGTCTTTGTAAAATATCTGTGTTACATAGATATCCAATCAATTTGTATTCTTAGTTACTCTGTGCTAGGCACTCAAGAGAATTCTAATGGAAAGGTAAGATATAATTTCCTCCCCAGGCAGCAACCAAGTTAATGGGATAGAGACAGACAAGCAAAGAAGCAATTACAATCCAAAGAGCTCAAGAAAGATCAAAGTCCTGAGCTTTCACAGGAGAGGGACTCCTAACCCCTAACTTCGGGGTCAAAAGGTAAGGGGCACAATCCTGAGCTGATACATGAAAGACATAGGAGTTAAAGAAGAAACTCTTGGTAAATAAGGGACAAAAGCAGGAGGGTCTGTCTGTGCAGAGGTCCAAAACACTAAGGAACTTCAAGTCAACAGTTCAGTTTAGCAGGAGGTGAGGCTTTGTGAGCAGGTTGGCAACAAGGACCACTAAAGCATTTCAGTCAGAAGATTACAGGCTTGGCTTTGGGCTACTTTAACTCATGGCATGAGGAATTAATTGGATGGGACAAGATTGGCACTTAGAGGCCAGTTTGGAGACCATTGGGTTACCCAGGGGGAGGTCCTGCCTTATTCTAAGCTCTGGCTAAGAATAGGAGTTCATGCACTGATAACTGATCATTCACATGTTCACTGAGGTATTTGCTTTTATGAGAAGAACCCTCAAGCTAGATGAGTAATTACTAAAAATGAGATACTATGAAATTCTAATCTACCCAACACCCAACAGCATGCATAAACATGTCCATGAGTGTGACAAAAAGAGCTGCATTTCTTTCTTGTGTGGTTAACCCAGTGGGTTTGACTGCTCAGGATGAGGCTCTTGAGAAAGGGTCATAACAAGAAGAGAAAGATGTATTTTCTTCTAATGTGGGAGGAACTTTATAAAAAAAGAGATGGGACTCTTCAGTATGGGGGTAACTTAGTTTTAAGAGCCAAGCTAATGTTGAGGCGAGCAGTGTCCATCCCTGCCCAAGGCAGCCTCACAACAGAATCTAAATCTCTTGGTACTCACAGTGTGCTCCAAAACAATGGTCTTTAAATACATTTGGGACAGATGCCCCCTAAACAAATCAATAACAAACCAAAACAAAAGTCTCAATAATGGGAACCAATAGGAATGAAGAGAGGGAAGAATGAAGCCTCATGAGTACCAAGTACAATGACCTTGTAAGATTAAGTGAGAGAGTGAATAAAGTCCTGGCAGCACAGTATCTGCCAGAGTCTTTGTTTCATCAACGTTAATTCATTTTGCCTTCCTTTCTGAGCTATGTAGGGAATCTGACAGATGATAACAAGAGTTTCCATTTATCGAACATTTATAAAATTACAAAAGAAAATAGCACTTTATATGCATTATTTCATCCTTACAACTGCCCCATTTTACAGATAATGAAATCAAGGCTCAGAGAAATTGAGTTGCCTAAAAGTACACATGGCTGAGATGGATTTAAGCCCCAGTTTGTCTAACCCTTGAAGAGCCATGGCATTAGCCACCACACCCTCTACACCTTCTGGCTTCAGAGTCACAGGGTGAGACAAATCCTCAGCAAAGGACTCTTCACTGAGCCCTACTTCCCAAATGAGCACCTCTGAGGAAAGAGATTTCTCAGCCTTCCTAAAAAAATGATTCCATGTCCTAAAGCCTCACATTGCTCAGAGAACTCTCCTCTGTCAAAACTTAATGGCTTCTTATTGTAATTTCTTTCTTTTTTAAAGATTTTATTTACTTATTCATGAGAGACACAGAGAAAGAGGCAAAGACATAGGCAGAGGGAGAAACAAGCTCCCTGTGGGGAGCCCGATGTGGGACTTGATCCCAGGAACCCAGTATCACTACCTGAGCCGAAGGCAGATGCTCAACCACTGAGCCACCCAGGTGTTCCTCTTGTGGTAATTTCAACTCAGTGCTTCAGTTTAGTTGGTGAGGCTTAGAATAAAATGAAGTTTTAAAAAATTTTTATTCAAATTCAATTAATTAACATATAATGTGTTATTGGTTTCAGAGGTAGAGTTCGGTGATTCATCAGTTGTATGTAACACCCAGTGCTCATCACATCACGTGCCCTCTTTAATGCCCATCACCCAGTTACCCCGCTTCCCCATGCTCCTCCTCTTCAGCAACCCTCAGTTTGTTTCCTATGATTAAGAGTCTCTTATAGTTTGTCTCCCTCTCTGATTTTGTATTTATTTATTTATTTATTTATTTATTTATTTATTTATTCATTCATTCATTCATTCATTCACTCTTTGAATAAAATGAAATTGAAGTGTTATTTCAACATACCTGTGTCTCTATCCTTCATAAAAAACTGCTCCATCTTTTTTTGGACTTGTTGGCAATGGTGACTTATTTCTTCCTTTCAAGATCTTGCTCTAGCTAGTAAAAATAAAATGCTTTATTTCCCCCAGGGGAGGAGGGTAACAAAAATAAAATTATTCATTGCCAAGGGAATAAAGCTCAAAAATAATTTTTCTTTGAAGAGAATCTGGAGGAAAAAAAAGAAAAGAAAATCTAGCATGTTGTCCAAGCTATTGGTTTCTTCTTCTCTGTATTTTTTTGTAAGTATTATACTTTTTTTTACTCACATTGAGGTTTGAGGGCAACATTACATCCTACATATGCTCAGATTAGTTGATTTCTAGCCCCATATAGTTCTAATGACAAATATTCACCAAACTACATACACTGAACTTTCATTATTTTATCTGAAAAAGAAGAAAAAAACAAACTGCTCAGGTCTCCCTCTCACAGAACAGCAGATCTTTGATATTTTCAAAAAGATGTTCCCAAGGGTTTAGCAAACTCCTAGGCATGACTTTTGTGAGAATGTTTAGACTGGCACCTAATTGTCTTTCAAATTAGTTTAGTCAAAACTCACATGCTTCCTATATATGACCTCATAATCTATTTTTTTATTTTTATTTTTTATTCAAGTTTTTAATTTTTTATTTTTCCTTTAAGCTTTATCTTCCACTTAATAAACAAATTAGAGCTGACTGGACAGAGAGAGAGAGACAGAGAATCCCAAGCAGGTTCTGTACTCAGCACAGAGCCTGTTGCAGGGCTCGACCTCATGACCCTGAGATCATGACCTGAGCTGAAATAAAGAGTCAAATGCTTAACTGACAGTGCCACCCAGGTGCCCCCTTTTGCCTTTCATATATGGACTGGTCCTGTTCACATTAAAGACTTGGGTCCTTCCTAATGCATCCCTCTTTAAAGTTGCCTGAGCTTCTAATCTCTGGACAATCACATCTACTTTCTCTTGGAAGTAAGTGTAAGAAGCTACTTTGGGGAGGTAATTCAGGTTAAATGGTGGGACCTTGTGAGTCATAAGGGTGGGACCCGATCCAATAGGACTGGTATGCTTATAAGAAAAGGATGTGAGACACCAAAGAGCATTCTTACTCTCTTCCCCTCACCCCTAGTTCAAGCATACAAAAGAAAGGCAGTGTCAGAACACAGTGGGAAGGGGGCTGTCAGCAAGCCAGGAGGAGAAGCCTCACAAGAACCTTGGGGGCACCTTGATCTTGGACTTGTAGCCTCCAGTACTGTCAGAAAACAAACTCCTGCTGTTTAATCCACCCAGTCTGTGGTATCTTATTATGGTACCCCTAGCAGTCTCATACAATACCACTGGATGGAATTAAAATGATTGGGCAACAAAAGGAGGAAGCAGGTAGGGTCTGAAAAGAGTCCAGGCGAAGTGAGGAAGTGGGGAATTGTAAGTAAGCTGATTACTCATGTTTTAAGACCGAGAATCAGTAGATATTGGAGTGAATTGATAATCAAGAAAGGGGAATTTTGAATAAATTATTTAAAGTTACAGAGGTGAACTATTTAAGAATGCTTCCATTTCAGTTAATAGAAAATCTGAGTATTGTGGACCGAAGAAGTAGGCTTTTATTTCCCCTCCTTATTCCCCATAACAAGCAATGCAGGGGTAAGTAGCTGTTGGCATTAGGTCAAAAATACCTGTTGTCAGGGCCAAGGTCACAGCAATTCTCCTGGCCTTCTCTTCAGGATCACAAGTTGGGTGTTGCAGCTCCAGCCATTAAAACTTCATTCCAGATAGGATTAGGAAGTGAAAGAGACTAGCTTATATTTTTGGCTAGAAGTGTAATATGGTAACTCTTAGCTTCAAGAATGAAGGGGCTTAGGAACAAGTATTGCTTTGACTGCAATGGTTAAAAGTAGCGTCCTCTAAAGTGTGAGGCCATGTGTAGGTGTCAGAGATTTTTGTTTCTATTTTGATCTTTTTCGTTTTCGGTAATTTTTAAAACTTTAAATTTTTAAAAGCTTTGAAGGATGAAAAGAAATCATGTCAGGTTTGTAAATTACTACATGTCATGGACCCCTTGGGGTGTGATCGTTGAAATCACAAATTTAAAACAGGGACTGCCAAGAATCAACTTGGTGTGGTGTTTCCTGGGTTAGCATAGAGAGGTTTCAAATCCATTTAGCATCTCTAAGAGCCTCATAGTTAGGCATTGAAGCCAGCCTCCTTGAGCTCTCTCCTTCATCATGGCTATCAGATAATCTCTGGCAAGACCCACAACCGCATAGAATAGTGGTCAAAAGCATGACCAGGGGAGTTAGAAATACTGAAGTCTGACACCCACTATACACCTCTTACCAATTGCAAAATTGGACAAATCACTTCAGCCTCACTTATTTGAGTCTGTTTCCTTGCTTATAAAATAGAGATAGAAATACTTCATAGCAGTGTTTACAGTGAGAATTCACTACTGTTTTGCTAGCACTTAGAATGCCTGAATCAATAACTATTTGTTGTATACTTCCTGAATCTTTTCATTGACAATTTTCCTAAGAATTGCTAGAATGCCTGAAATGTGCACATCATGTTTGGTGTATGGTGACTCTTAAGTAAGCTTTTAATTTCAGTGGACTAAACTGCATACTAAATTGCCTCTCTCAAGTAGTCAATGCATAATAAATAGAAGCTGGAGTTAAAACATAGTGTAAGAAATTCTTATGCAAAGTAAATTATTGGACTTTTGCTCAAAATGTGTGCCTGGGCTGATGCAGGATGCTTTATGCCTAGCAATGTTGTCCAAAACTAAGAAATGGAAAAATCCAAATTCCATAAACAAGGAGTAAACTAAAAGCTAAACTGGTGAGTAGGAGTTGATATGAGAACTGCCCATGAGAATATCAGGATTGACTACACATTCTAGATGCTGAGGATATAGTGCCTTTGTGAATATGAAGGCCACCTTCAGGAGGGTGAGGGGGTCAGGTCTGGAATTTCCTGCCTGATGCTGGAAGCCTATAAGTGAGTATACTCTCCAACTGAATCCTAGTTCTCACAGTAGAACTAGGATACTGAGTGGCCAGGGGAAGTGCTATGGAAACTTCCCACTCATCTGGGCCAAGGGGGGAAAATAGAATTACCCATAAGAAATTGGAAATCCAAGCCAGCTCTACTCTTGGATGTGGAGCCAAATTCACATTACTCATGCAATTCAGAAAGCCTAGATGAGAAACGACCTTAAAAACTCATTCAGAGTGGTAATAGCAGAAAATCTAAGTCAGATCAGTGTCTTTGTATTGACAACTAAAAATCTGGAAAAATATTTTATTTTATTTTATTTTATTTTATTTTTAAAAAGATTTTATTTATTCATGAGAGACACACACAGAGAGAAAGAGAGAGAGAGAGAGAGAGAGAGAGAGAGAGGCAGAGACACAGGCAGAGGCAGAAGCATGCAGAGAGGCAGAGGCTCCCATGCAGGGAGCCTGACGTGGGACTCGATCCTGGGACTCCAGGATCACGCCCTGGGCCAAAGGTGGCACTAAACTGCTGAGCCACCTGGGTTGCCCTGGAAAAATATTTTAAAGCAACTTTATGAATGCATCAGAGAGGGACAGAGAGCAGGTAGAAAGGGGGAAGAGCCCACTCTTGAAAAACAGGGACAATTGGTATGATTTGGGAGTCCAAGGCTTTTTGTCTAGAGAAATTCCTCAATATGCATGAAGCTCAGGGTGGCAGAAAGCCAGAACCTTCCTCCTTGAGAAGCACAAGACAAAGTTCAGGGTAGGCACAGTGACTAGAATGCAAGGGGTAGAAATTGTGGATAAGATGGAGCTGCAAAAGGGATGAAACACAAAATCTTAATATAAACTGAGGCAGATCATTGGCAGATCACTAAACCCTGCATGTGTTGGGGAGTCCCTGCAGAGCCCAGTACATGGATGTTGAGGGGGTTGAGATTTCATCTCCAGCCCACCACGGGGGATATTAATAAGAGAAACAAAATTCTTCAGAGAAACATAAAATCCAGAATCTGTCCAACATACCATCATAATATTCATAATGCAATCAATTAAAAAATCACTTGACATGCAAAGAAACAGATTTATGTGATGCATTCTCTAAAGAAAAATCAGGCAATAGAAACCAATTCTGCAATGACCTAGAAGTTGCAGTCAGCAGACAAGAAACTTTAAAACAGCCACTATTGGAACTACTCAAGTATTTTACAGGACAATATACTCATTGTGAATGAATGGAGTGATAATCTCAGCAATGAAATAAAAATTATAAAAGTAATTGAATAGGTGAAGGATGGGACTTCTATAACGTTGGCATAAAAAGTTTAGGCAACTGCTTTTGAAGATAAAAGTTATGAAATGGGACAAAATTAAAACAATTTCTGTTCTGTCAAGAGAATGAGGAGACAAACCACAGATTGGGAGAAAATATTTTAAAAAGACACATCTGGTAAAGAACTGTTACCAAAAAACTCTTAAAATGTAACAATAAGAAAAGAAACAACCCAAAGGAAAAATGGGCCAAAGACCTTAACAGACACCTCACCAAAAAAGATATACAGGTGGCAAATAAATATATGAAAAGATGTTTCAGGGACACCTGGGTGGCTCAGCAGTTAAGCATCTGCCTTTGGCTCAGGGCACAATCCCGGGGTCCCCAAATCGAGTCCCGTGTGGGGCTTCCTGCATGGAGCCTGCTTCTCCCTCTGCCTGTGTCTCTGCCCCTCTCTCTGTGTCCCTCATGAATAAATAAATAAAAATCTTTAAAAAAAAAAAAAGATGTTTCACATAATTTGTCAACAGAGAAATGCAAAGTCAAACAACAATGAGTTACCACTACACACTTATTAGAATAGCCAAATCTGGAACCAACTAAAAATTTCAAAACTAAAAAATACAACATCTACATCCATGCCCAACACTTCTATTTACTATGGTAGAAGAAAATCTAGTTAGTATAAGACAAGAAAATGATACAATAGTCATGTATAGTATAAAGAAGAAGTAAAGCTATCTTTATTTGCAAATGACATGATCATGTACATAGATAATCCTAAAGAATCTACAAAAAAAAAAAAAGTCTACTAGAATGAATTACTGATTTAGCATGGTTGTAGGATAAGAATTCAATTTAAAAAGCTTTCTATATCTTGGATTAACAAAAAGGAATGAGAATTCCAGAAATGATGGCCTAACACGTGCCCTCAGAGACCAACAGAGGTGGGAAAAGTGCTTCAGCAAAACTTTGTATAATAAGGGAAAGAAGAGATTCCAGCTTCCTCCAGAAAGAAAATCAAGTTTCTTGCTGATAAAATTGCTTTGGGTGGATAAGATCTAAAAAATGTATCCAGCATTTCTGAGGCACAGAGCTAGGTAGCTCTTCCTTCAAAGTGACTATATCTGGGTTGACTACCTGTACTCTTTCAATGCCTCTACAGAGACTTCCCAATGGTCCTGTAATGCTTTAAATTCCATGTCTGGAATCCTTTAAAATTTTGCATAGTCCGTAACTTGCAACTAGCAATCTTTATGTGGCTCAGGTTCTGGCAGACACACTCATAGAACTGAGCTATGTGAAGTCTACTTCAGTAGACCTGGGTTGATCAGTGACCTAGGTGAAGGTCAAAGAGCTTTTCTAGGAAACACTAAACTTGAGGCATTTGATTGCTTTGTGGCAGCTGTAGCAGAGATTCTATAATGCTAGGTGGCAAATAATGGTCAATTGCATCAGTGGGTTTTTGTGGTTTGTTTGTTTTTTTGTTTTTGTTTTTGTTTTTTAGCATTGTCCCACAGGATAACTGAGCATTTCTCTTGGCTGCTGTGTCTCTGCTTATATATTTATTTTTTTGTCTCTGCTTATAAAACATCCCAACTAGGTTCCCTAGTGTTCCTGAAAATCTTCTCTCTCTGATATCCTGTAAAAATTGCATTTAGATTTGAATGAGCTAGTGTAGGTTCTGTCTTCTGTAGCAAAAGACATTGATTATTAGTAAAGAATTTATTCCAGAACTGGTGGCAGGCTGCAGACATTCGAAGAAATGGGGATCTGGAATTAGTTCTCTTATTTCATAGGGTTGGAAGGCAGTGGGGATTGGGTTAGTATTACAGGATGAGGCAGTGTTCTATAGCATGTTTTGGCTGAGAAGTCACTTAAATGATCCACCATGGTCACTTGGAATGCAATGCATATTGAAGGCAAAGCTTTGGTGGCCACAGCAATTAACTATTACCAAGGACATAAGAAATACTATGAATTGTGGGACACCTGGGTGTCTCAGTCCTTTAAGTGTCCAACTCCTGGTTTCAGCTCAGGTCATGAGCTCATAGTCATGGGATCAAGTCTCATATTGCGCTCTGTGCTCGGCATGGAATCTGCTTCAGATTCTCTCTCTCTCCACCTCTTCTTCTCCCCCTGCTCATGCTCTCTCATAAATAAATAAATAAAATAATAAACTAGTTTTATTTTATTTTATTTTTTTTTATAAAGGAAAATTTTTTTTAAATTTTTTTTTTTTATTTATTTATGATAGTCACAGAGAGAGAGAGAGAGGCAGAGACACAGGCGGAGGGAGAAGCAGGCTCCATGCACCGGGAGCCCGATGTGGGATTCGATCCCCGGTCTCCAGGATCGCGCCCTGGGCCAAAGGCAGGCGCCAAACCGCTGCGCCACCCAGGGATCCCAATAAACTAGTTTTAAAAGAAAAATATGAGTTGTAATGTGGGATGGATTCTTCTAACTAAGCTATAATAGTTTTAAAAAGAAAATGACAAAAAAAATAAAATAAAAAGAAAATGACAGGCTGAGAATTTTACAGGAGAGAATGAGAGATAGTCTATCATTGTCCTGAAAGACTTTCCTGTATCTCAAAACTGCTAATATAGTGGTTAAACAGACATAGGGGGTTGCCAAATTACAACAGAGGGTGAATTCACAGCCTCACCTGGTCTCTAATGTGAAAGTTAAGGCATTTATATGAGAAGTATGGCACCCTGAAAATTGGAATGGGAATATTTGTGGTTATTCAGATGACTCTGATAACCCCATACTTTACTGAGCCTTTCTTGCTGAAGAAGCAGTTGTACCTCTTTATCAGATGAGGCTGACCCACCCCGCTTACAGACCTAGAGTAACCTCATCGGAGAACACCTGAAATGAAATGTCAAGCCTCTTTACATTCTACTGCTAATGCTAGAAACCAGGGTGCCATAAGGGGCCATTTATAACATCAAACCCAGAGGAGATATTACACACCAAACTAATTGTGTGATTTAAATAATTGAAATATATAAACATGTAGGTAAATATATAAGAGTGGATTATTAGAGTGCTAGAACAGGGAGGAAAGAATGAAAATGTAAATTAGGCTGAATTTATCAAATTGGGAAAACATGCCAGAGATCCTGGAGTCATTGGGTTAAGTTTGGGCTGCTGAGAATAGCTTTCTGTTTTTTGATATGCAGTTTACATTCTTTTTTTAAAAAACTGTGGTTAAAATACATCTAATATTTAACATCTTACCCATTTTTTAAGTAAAATAAGACCAAAAAAAGAGCATGCAGTTTCTTTTTTTAAAATTCTACTTACCATGGTTAGTGATATTTACCATCTTAATCATTTTTAAATGTACAGTTCAGTAGTGTTAAATACATTTATATTGTCATACAACTAATCTCCAGAACTCTTTTTATCTTGCAGAATCCCAAACTGTATACCCATTAAACAATTCCATATTCCCTCCTCCCCTCAACCCCTGGAAACCACCATTTTACTTTGTTTTTGTGAATTTGACTACTCTAGGTGCCTCATAGAAGTAAAATCACACAATATTTGTCTTTTTTGTTACAGGCTAATTTTACAGAGCATAATATCCTCAAGGTTCATCATGTTGTAGCAGGTGTCAGACTTTCTTCCTTTTTTAAGGTTGAATAATATTCCATTGTGTATATATACCACATTTTGTTTATCTATTCACAGACCGAGGGACACTTAAAAGTTGCTTCCACCTTCCAGCTTGTGAATAATGCTGGCTACAAAGATGAGAGTACAAATATCTCTTTAAGAGTCTACTTTTGAATCCTTTGGGTTTACAACCAAAAGTGGAATCTCTGAATCATATGGCAAGTCAATTTTCAATTTTTTTTGGAATTCTCCTACTGTTTTCCCTAGCAGCTGTTCCATTTTACATTCCCACCAACTGTGTATAAGCATTCCAATTTCCCCACATTCTCTCCAAATTTGTTATTTTCTGTTTTATTGATACTAGTTATCCTAATGAGTATGAAGTGGTATCTCATTGTGATTTGGATTTGCATCTCCCTAATAATTTGTGATGCTGAGCATCTTTTCACATGCTTCTTGGTATATCTTCTCTGGCGTAATGCCTATGCTAATCCTTTGCCCATTTTTAATCGGATTTTTTGCTGTTGTGGAGTTGTAGGAGTTCTTTGTATAGTCTCACTGTGAACTCCTTGCAGATCTTTGATTTGCAAATGTTTTCTTGTATTCCATCGGTTACCTTTTTACTCTGTTGATTGCTTCCTTTGATGCACAAAATTTTTAAATTTTAATGTAGTCTGATTTATCTATTTTTACTTTTCTTGCCTGTGCTGTTGGTGTCCTATCCAAAAAAAAACCATTCCAAATCCAATGTCATGGATATTTTTTTCCCTATGTTGTTTTTCCTAAGAGTTTTATAGTTTTAGCTCTTCTATTTAGGTCTGATCCATTTTGCATTGATTTTTGTGTGCAATATGGGGTAAGGCTCTAACTTCATCTTTTGCATATGGATATCCAATTTACCTAACATCATTTGTTAAAAAGACTCCTTTCCCCATTGGTCTTGGCACCCTGGTTGAAAATTATTTGACCATATATGTGAAGGTTTATTTTTGGGCTTTCTGTTCTGTTCCATTTGTCTATATGTCTGTCTTTTGCCAGTATAATACTATTTTGATTACTATAGCTTTATAGTAAGTTTTAAAATCAGGAAGTATGAAACTTCCAACTTTGTTCTTTTTTTCAAGATTATTTTAGCTATTTAGGGTCTTGATAATGGTTTTAATTAATTTAATATGCAATAATAATTTTATAATAAATTTAATGATCTGCTAGGTTTCTATTGTCTCTGGGCTCAGTACTAGCCTATGCCAAAGGAGCTTGAGATGTCATAAATTCCCTTATAAGTTAGGAGAACTAATGCAAAGATTTTGAGAAATAGGTGTAGTACAGTGGATTTATTAGATGTGACCCATGAGATGACCCTTAAAAATGTCCTCTGAGAGGGCCCAGACCTTTTCAGGGCATAGAGAAACATACTAGTGAGAGAAACATAGGCATATGTAAAAATGCTAGAGTAGGTCTTTTCCATGCATCAAAAATGAGTGTGTGGATGCTGTCTTTGAAATGGACTTCCTAATGTGAGTGAAATTGATGGCATTGGATCTGGAGTGGCAGAGCCATGTATAGTACTCACCTCTAGTGGCACAGAGGGTATGGGTGCTATAACAATCAGCAGGGTCAGCTCATTAATCAATGGTTTGGCCCACTGGATCTTCATGGTGACTGAATTATCACAGGGGCCTTGAATAAATAGAAGGACATTCTACTAAGGTAATACTTGATTTGTATAACAAAACAAAATGGAAAAAAAAAACCAACCAGCTGTAGGTCGGGCAAATGGAGACCTAACTTTAGCCACCACATTTGAAAGTCAGAACCCCTCATTTAATTTCCATACCTGAGTTAGTGTACAGATTATGGATCCCTTGAGTAAAGAAATGACTATGACAGTATCACTGTAAGTACTATAGGTCTCCCAAACAGCTTCTCTAAAGGGGCTAATGGAATGATCAACTTGGGATATCTGGACTGGCTTTTGGTTCATACCAATTCTTAGAGATGAAAAAGCCTCCATTGGTGAGAGTGAGGACTTACAGAGGTCAAGTGAAAAATGAAATTGTGGCTTATGTCCCACTCCTGTGGGGTTTCCAAGTTTATTCTGTGGCTAATTCCTGAGTTCTTAAGTATAGAACTGGAATACTTAGCAAAGACAGACTGACAGATTCTACACATGAGGTCAGTTACAGTAGAATGAAATGGAAGCCCCTGAAGCTCCTCCTCCCAGTGAAAACATAAACCAAAAGCAATGTCACATCTCTGAAGGAACCACAGAGGTTGGTGCCAATATTCAGTACTTCATAGGTGCAGAGGTAAGGATTCCTATTATAGTCATTCAACTCACTTGCTTGGCCTCTACCTAAAATAGATCCTCTTAGGTAATGTATATAGGACTAGGAATCAGAAAAACAACCAATGTCTCAGCAGAAGTGCTGGAAAGTAGATGAGCAATGCTGGTAGGCAGAATAATGGCCTCCCACATCCTAATTCCCAGAACCTATGAAAATGCTAAGCAAAGGAAAATAAAGGTTGCAGATGGGATTATGGTTGCTAATCACTGATTTTATTTTTTTTTATTTTTTATTTTTTATTTATTTATTTTTTATTTTATTTTTATTTATTTTTATTTTATTTTTAAAAGATTTTTATTTATTTATTCAGGAGAGACATAGGGAGAGAGGCAGAGACACAGGCAAAGGGAGAGGCAGGCTTCTTGCGTGGAGCCCCATGTAGAACTCTTGGGGCCGCAAGATCACACCCCAAGCTGAAGGCAGATGCACAACCGCTGAGCCACCCCGGCATCCCAGCTAATCAATGATTTTAAAATAAGAATATTATCCTGGATTATTCAGGTGGATATAATGTAATCACAAAGGATCACAAATTACATCCTTGTAAACACCTTTGAAAAGTGGAGGGCATGGGAGGAGAGAGAGGGAAATGTGACTATTGAAGTTCAGAGAAATACCATGTTGCTGGCTTTTAACATGGAAGAAGGGGTCAATGATCCAAGAAATGTGGGTGTCCTCTAGAAGCTGGAAAAGACATGTCTTGTCTTGTCTTGTCCCAGAGCCTACAGAAAAGAATGTGACCCTGCAGACACCTTAATTTTAGCCCCATAAGACCTGTGTCAGATTCTGACCTACCTACAGAAGTATAAGATTATAAATTTGTGTTGTTTAAGCCACTAAGACTGTGGTAATTTGTTATGGCACCAATAGAAAACTAATAGAAATATCTTCAAAATTCAGTTAGTTTCTTTGTACCTTTCCTTGGGCAACTGCTAGAGAATGTGGTCTTCCAAAATAAAGGAGTAAATAAAAAGTGAGGAAGACAGGGATCTAGAAAACAGCAAGACCTAGCCACTGGGTAGAGGAGAAGGGAGATCCTGGTAAAGCATGTATTCTACAGACAGAAAGATCTGCAACCCCAGGGAGGAACATCTGACAGCCCAGCTGCTGTGGGGGATGGGAATTGGCAAATACTTGATATTTGTGGTCAGGTGACAAAGAAATTTTTAACTCTGCTGAAAAATTGGGAAAGAATTAGTGATGGTGACATAGAAAACTGAGCCAGAAACAAAGAAGTTTTAACTCCAGAAAAGCAAGGTTATTTGTAAAAAGGAAATGTAATTGTCATATCCTACTTGTCTTTGAAGTGAACTCTATTTGGTGTTTTAACACATTCATAGAAGTAACTTTATAGGAAGGATACAGGGAAGAAAAATAAAGGCTTGGACCACTAGGTCCCTATTTTTATTGGTTTACTGTTTGTTTGTTTATGTATTGCAGAGGCACAGAATTGAATTAATCATAATCCTTGGTTTATGGCTCACTCTTAATGTTGCCCAAAACAAAAGGTAGAACCTTGACAATTATTTATAGCCTCATCATCCTACATGCCAACCCATATCCCTTCTCCTCCATCTGAAGTAACCAATATACTAAATCTTGTGTTCATGATTTCTTTGCCTTCCTTGCATTTAATCTGAGCACCTTAAATTCATGACTGGTCTGAGGATAAAGTTCCTGCTAGACTAGAAGCAGAGGAAAGAAGGAGCGATTAACATCAACCACTCTGTCTCCATAAGGCAGCAAATAGCTTATTCTCAGCAAGAGATACTACAAAGTCTCAGAAAGGAGAGTGAACTCCAGGGCTTTCTCACATTAAATACCATTAGAATATTCTTTAAATGTCATCCAGCATTGCCTGTATCTTATTTGTTCCCTCTTTAACTACTCCTTGAAATGAGGGAGAATGGTGGGGGCAGGTACACAGAAATGCCAAAGCAAGATGCTAATGACCTGATCTCAGCATTATGAGCATCTTCTACCACCTACAGGCAACACTTTAAGACAAGCTTGTTTCCCCAGGTGATGTTCCCCTGCTATCTTCCAGATTTGCTCCCCCGCCCCAGGTACTCTGGCAGCCTCCTGGTATCCTAGAACCTGTACCTTGGACAGCAGCACAGAGGCCCTGGGAGCATGCCACACCTTTAGTTTGGAGCAGTGAGGGTTTAGCTGAGTTCTGCCCATTTCTGAGGACCCTGAGGCCCCAGCTGGCTAAAAGACAACTGTCTGCCTTGGCAACCTACCATGGCCAGTCAAGCAGGGCACCAGCAATCTGGAAGTCACTTATAGTCTGTTTGGAAGATGTTTCTAACTAGAATTTGAGTTCTCAAGGCAGCCTGAGATCCTGACTATACCAGAAACATGGACTCATTGGCCGTGGAGCTGTGAGGGCCCTGGGGTCCACCTAGTTAAGCATTTCCCAAAACACATACTTCAAGCACTTGTTTTTAGGATGGTTAACAGGTTTTACCTCAAAGTGTCTCACGATCAAGGAAATATGTAGAACATATTTAAATTAAAATTAAATTTAATTAAATCAAAAACAAATGAAGATTCTTTTCTACAAGCCTTCTCAATATCTAATTTCCAAGAAGGTAACATTTGCCCAATTTTCCTGTACAATATACCTGAGCCTGTCTCCTCAACTGCAATGTAAAAATGATAATGCCCTCCTAGGAGGATTGCTATGAAGGTGAATAAGATCATGAGCTGAGAAGCATTTAGCATAGTATCTCTCATATTGGGTGTCAGCAAATCCTACTTCCTTTCTCCTTTTCCTGTGCCTTTCATTTTTCTTTCAAATCTTCCCCTAGGCTCAGTAAATTACCCCTGTATACAGCCTTCTATGAAATTATGTGAAACTAATTTCCTGAGCTCTGGATGGCATCAGAGTAATTATGTATACCATGAAGTCTCCTACCCTGCTTACCTGGTAGGACAGGGGGTTCCCAGCCCCAGTGGGGCAGAAATCCTGGTCAACACAGGAATGTGGCACCCATTACACACTGTGAGTAGGAGAACCAATCCTGAGGCTCCAGTGGCAGCTTTGCCTCATTCCACATCACCAAAGACTCACGTGTGAAGTCTTGGGTCCTCAGCACAGATTCATAATCACAAGAGAAAGGACGTGGCAGCCAGCTCAGTGGAAGAAGCTCTAGACCAAGATCAGAGATTTCCAGCTGGCTATTTACCCTAGCCAGAGCATGTTTGCACTTCCTCAGTTGTAAAATGCAGGGGTGTAGGCAGATGATCTTCATGCTCTCTTTGTAATCCACATAGATCCCCATGTTAAAGGTTACTAACTGTGGTTTAATCAGAAGCCCAAGAAGCATAGTCCATGCACCCAAAATATATTTTATTGAGACTAGTGCATTTATAATGAAATACTCATTATGACACATTGGAAAGATTCAAGTTTTACAAATTTCACATTTACAAATACAAATCACATTTTGCTCTGAGGCACACAGGGACCAAGGTGAATGGGGAAGACAAGGTACTGACAGGAGACCCAGACCTAATGGGCCATCTGTAGGTCTTCTCCCTGGAGAAGAGCATTCTTCAACTTGGCAGTATTTCTAGAGGCCTTCAGCAAGGAGGAAAGTGAAGCTTTCCCCATGATTCCAAAGCAGGACAAACTATTTGTAGTCCTGCTGCCTGTTCTTTCTGGTTTGAAGAATTTCCATGGCAGCATTAAGATGAAACCATTAGCTACTTCTTGACACCACAGAGACAAGAGGTCCAGGCATGGAAGTTATTTGGCCATCTGGGCTTGGAAGGCTCTCTGTCCCATGAAAGTCAAACATTCCAAACATTCTCATAAGTGGAGAGAACAGTATAATGAACTCTCATGGTTCATTATAGGAGAGCAGATAATATGACCAAGTTCAATTTCAATGAAACATCAAGAGATCTAAGTGAACCCTGGATAATCCCCTTCTCCCCAAATGTCAGTTCCCCTCTCAGCTCCATATTCATGTTTGCTTTCAAGATCTATCTGGTGCTAGAAAGTAACCTAAACCCAGTGTGAGAGTGGCAACTATTTAGGGCGGGTGAATTAAGTTCTATTCTGCCTGTGTCTTCTGGGTGATGCAGTGAGTCACTCAAGACCAGATGGAAGGTGATGAAAACACTCAGTCTCTGGGCTGAGATTTCTCTGACATGTTGAGTCCTTAAGGACTATCACAATGTCATAGGTTTCTGTAAGTGACACATGAGCCGCCAGGGTGATGTTGACAAGTGAGTGGTCTTCGGGGAACTGGCATGAAGAAGCTTTATTATTCAGACAACACAGAGGAGTGGCCTGTCTAGACAGCTTGGGAGGATGTGAAGTGTCTAAGTGCAATTATTTCTGGCATGTTGGAGAGCCTGTTCCATCGTCTCCTGTAAAAGCAGGGCAATGTTTTACCACGTCTTGTTCCATGTGAATGCAGGAGAGAAGGAATTTTGCCTGTTAGATGAGTTTTATTTCCTGGCTCATCATGATGGCTGCTATCTGAGAAGAGGTGCTTCATCCAGGCCTTTCCTACCACTGACTATAAATGAAGGCAGCCTGTTGGCTCCATGACAGCCTTCTCCTTGAGTTCCTCTCCCACCTCTTCTTCCAACTCTTCTCATGGACACTACTCCTGGGAGAGGGGCTCAGAAATTCTCTGCTATGCCTTGTTCTTGATTCTCTCTACATGAGAAAGTATAATTCAGAATGGAAGGAAGAGTGTGTGCACACAGGCACGCATGTGTGCATGTATACAAGCAAAGGGAAAAGTTGCAAATAAATCCACAGCATACTAACAAAACTCATCACAGTTGATGGCAGAAGGGGGTGATTTTTGTTTTCTTCTTTGTGCTTTTCTAAATTTTCCAAAGTTTCAATTTTTCTTTAAGACAACTCAGTGATTCCTCTTTGTTTTAAGGGACCGAACTGGTCCTTTCTTGTCATCTATCCAGCCAGCCACCACACTATCGTGATTCATTCTGGCCCAGGACTTCAGAAAGCAAGGCTAAAAAAGCTCTGTGTTAGCTCTGGCTCACTTACCTTTCGCTGGCCAATGAACCTTGTTCAAGTAGAGTTCTGTGTATCTGGGTCAGCCACACCTGACTGAGTATGACTCAGGTGTCCTTTACGAATGGTTGGTGGCAGGAAGGGTTGTTAGGCAGCTGGCTGACTCAGCCCTCATGTGGGCTGAAGCTGTCCTGGGTTCTCGGGCTCAGGGAGCCAGGGTGATATGCCTCATAGCATTTCTTAGACAGGAATTCATAAACACGTGTCTAATTGGTAGCTGTCTTGTAGTTTTCACATCAAATGGGGTAGAAAGCTAGATAGCGTTTCCTAGGAAATCAAGGGTCCTGTGGCTTCTGCAGGACCTTGTTTTCAGCACTGTAAAGGTCATGTGTCAGAGAACAGGCTTTCTTGCAGGCTCTGTCCTCAGGTCCTGGAGACAGAGCTCTCCTTCTGCCTCTTCCCACCCCCACTCCCACCTAACTCATGGCTACAACGGTCTCCACAGAAGACAGGTCTGTCTTCCCAGACTGGAGATGGGAGGAAAGCAGGAGGTTGTTGGCTGGGGGAACCCTCCGCCCATTGTTCTTCTCTGTCCAAGCCACCCTGAAGGAAGGCACTGGAGAGGGGGGCCTTTCTTCCTGGGGCTTTGGCAGTCTTTGGCACATGCTCAGTAATGCCTTCAGCTCAATCCTGAAATTCTCATTGAGCCAGCAGTAGATGAAAGGGTTGTAGCAAGTGCTGCTCATGGCAAACCAGTGGAAGGCAAAGTAGAGGGCATTGTTGGTGTGGATGACCTTGCTGGATAGGAGGAGGACATAACAGTTGAGGGGAAACCAGCAGAGGGCAAAGAGGACCACTACCAGCATCAGCATCTTGATGGTCTTCTTCTTCTTACGTCGTAGAGCCAGGTACTGCTCAGTGGTCACGTCGCCAATCGTGTTGCACAACCACAGCTTCTTGGCCACTCGGGCATAGGCCACAGAGATGATGAGGAGGGGTAAGATGTAAAGCAGGATAAAGGTAGCCAAGTCCAGGTACTTCCAGAAGAGGTCAGCTGGCTCAGGGAAGTCTGGCAGGCACAGTGAGCGGACAATGTCCTCACTGGTGGCAAGGGGAGAGGGAGAGAGACAAAGAGAGAGAAAGAGAGAGAAAGAAAGAGGAAAGTGTGCCATTAGTGTGGAAAGGTCTTATCCTAAGAAGCCCTGGCCTTTCTCCACACTGGGCTCCTGGTAAATCCCTTATAGCACTTTTGTTGTAGTGTAATTATGTGATACATCCCTGGCTCTACCACTAGGCTGGGAGTTCTATAAAGATAAGGAAAATCCCTGATTTCTCTGTGTCCTCTTAACCTTATATTATTCCTGGCCTATAACAGAAACCTAGTAAATACTTACTCAATGAATGAATGGAACACTGGTATTCCTCATCTTAGAACTAACTCATCCTGAGAGTACAATGTACTCAGAAAACCCTGGAATTCCTCATTTTCCTACCTATTCTCATTCCAGAGAGGAACTAATAAATGATGGGCCTTGAGAACGTGAGTGGCAAAGCCTGGACTAACCTACCTTCAGACATTCATATAACAAGTGTTTATTTTCTATGGAATGCACTTAGGGCTCTTTGAGGACCTAGTCCTCTTTGAGGAACCCCCAGGGCTAGTGTGTTAAGACTACACAGATTATGACCACACAGGATTGGCAAGTACCTCCTTTGGTATCCAAGCTCCCACTTTGGGGAAGTGAAAACCCTAGGGCCATTTTGATGGAAGGCACAGTTTCATTACACTCCCACAAAGAGGTCAAGTCATGAGACTTATTACTTACAAATCCCAGAATGGAGACACAAGGATCTGGGGGAAGGGCAGTCCTCTGTCCCAGGCCCCAAGGAAGCAGGAAATAGAGCACAGGGCTGCAAGCACCAACTATGGAGAAGTGGTTGCGGCGGTGGTCACTCACTTTTCACAGCCTCAACTCTGAGGGGTCATTTTAAAAGGTGACCCAGGAAAAGCAAGGCTAGAACTTATGGTGGGAATCCTAACCTCATGTCCAGACTGTGGGTGTGAACAAGGTAGTCAAACCCTAAAATGTCTAAGCCACAACTCAAAATGGCTGGTTTCTCCCCACGCCACGTGGCTTGTTGCTCTGGCTATATGTGCTGGTTGTCATTGCTACTGAAAGGGAGAGAATTCTCCTTGCTCTCGTTAGCAGGGAAAAAAAAAAAAAAGTTCCCCATGAGTGAAGGCAGATGGAAGTCTGATTGCTAGCGGATTTGGGCATGTGATTCATTTCAATATCATAGAACTTGGGGAGGGAGCCTTTATAAATTACAGTTGACCCTTGAGCAACATAGAGGTTAGGGGTACCCACCCCCACACAGTTGAAAACCCCTGTATGACTTTGACTCTCCTACAATTTAACTACTAATTGCTTACTAGGGACGGGAAGCTATCTCGAGAATGTAAACAGTTGATTGACATATATTTTGTGTATTACATATTGTATTCCCACAATAAAGTAAACTAAGGAAAAGAAAATGTTATTAAAATCAACAGAGAAAATACATTAACAGTACAGGACTATACTAATTGAAAAAAAAAATCCACATAGAAGTGGATCCACACAGCTTAAACTAGTGTTGGCCAAGGGTCAACTGTAGTTGCAATCAGCCTTCCAAGCTTATTCTCTTGATCTTGTGTATGTCACAGACATGTATGTTTTCAAGTATACGTTTCAGGAGGAGCAGCAGAGAAGCTAGCATAGCACACACCAGCACTGTACCTCCTAGGTCCCCTCAAATCCCCTTCACTGGTCTGGAGTGCCAGGCCACCAGATCCTGGAAGTGGCTCCTGTGATCTTGTAGATGCTAAGCACTCCTCGAGGGGCCACTGAAATCATCTCTTCCAGATCCACAAGAGCCAGAATAAGAGCCAGAAGGTGGCTGCGAGTCTCTGTTTTCCCCAGGGGAAGCCTGGAATATGAAAACCCACCTCCCTTGCCTCAAGGCTGAACTAATCTGTGTTCTCCTTGCTCTAGAGTCCTCTGTGCAGCTGGCTGTAGCTACTCCTGACATCCCTCCAACCCGAGAATTGCACCTTCCCCTGTTCTCCCTCCATTTACTACCCTGTGTCCCCACTCCCTTTCCCATTACTCCTGGGAGCACTTCCTTAAAATCACTAGCATGGGGACACCTGGGTGGCTGAGTGGTTGAAAATCTGCATTCAGCTCAAGAGGTGATCCCAGGGTCCCAGGATTGAGTCCCCACACAGAGCCTGCTTCTCCTTCTGCCTATGTCTCTGCCTCTCTGTCTCTCATGAATAAATAAAATCTTCAAAAAAAAAAAAAAATCACAAGCATGATCTGTGTCTCAGGGTCCATTTCTAAAGAACCTCATCTAAAACAACTATGAACTAATGAAAATCACTCTAAGCTCATTCATTCATCCGTCCAGTCATTTACTCAGTAAGGAAGTAATTACACTTCGAGGGCTTGTTATGTGGAGACTGTAGGTTAGGTGCTAGGAATAGCAGGGTAGCCAAATCAGACACGGTCTCAGCTTCCCCCAACCTTACCAGTCCAGCTGGGGAGATCGCCTTCAGTGAACAAGTAGCACACACAAGTGTTTAAATTAAAACAAACAAACAAACAAACAACTAAGTCCTTTGAAAGAAATTCTCATTCTGCGAGAGCACACAACAAAGAAGCCTGAATAGGAGCTAGGGGGAAGTGGAGCATCCCGCCTCAAACACACTGACTCAGGCATGGTCTGTTTGTAAGCCGGGAGAGAGAATGCAAATGTCCCAGGGGATTCTGAATCTCACATCTGTGTGACTGTGTGAGTACCTGTCCCCAGTGAAGGAAGTTGTTCACTACTGCCTTGACCTTGCAGACAAACTGGGTGGACAACAAGGAGGGAGCTAAAGTTGTTGAGCAATAAAGGGAAGAAAAAGCAGAAGGAATGCCGCCCATAGAGACAGAAGAGTTGGGTGTAGCAGGGACTTGTAAGTCATTTGCAGAGAGGACTCAGATTTCCCTCAGGCAAGGACCTCTGAGTCCCCAGGCTGCGCCATATGAGTTCACTCACCTGTACTTGAAGGTAAACAATTTCTGGCAGATGGCGTGGGGAAGTGAAAAGAACGTAGCCATGGTCCAGATGACCGTGATGTAGATGACACCTTTTGTGATCGAGATCCGGGGTTTTAATGGGTGCATGATGACCTGGATAATAAACTGTACATCACTGGCTGAAGAAGTTCTGAAGCCTCCAGAATCCCAACAACACAGTTCACATGTCACAATAAGGCAGGTAGGTCCTATTTATAAAGAGGCACCCCTTAATTCAGTATGAAGCCCTTGGGCTGCGCCACCCCCAAAGCCCACCTGCAGAGGTAAAAAGAGGCTATCTAATGGACTCCGAGACTCTGGGAAGCTCAGACGCCTGTTGCACACCATGTGGCAGAACCAGGGTGCAGTGGGGGGATGGGGAAGGGGCGAAGCGGGAGGTCTGCTTGCATGGCACACAGGAGGCCAGCAGAGGAACAAGCCATGGTACCCCCATGATTCTGGACCCCTTGGGTTATGGAGGGCTCTGAGAGGGTCTGACATGACAAACGTGAAGAGAAGACTCTCCCCATCTATCTTAGGACATTGTACCGACATTTATTTGGGTAAATGTTATTTAGATATTTATATTTATTTATTTAAGTTATTGTATTTATTTTTAAAATTGCAGCAGGGTCCGGTTTTCCCAGGCCTATAGCAAAGCCTGTGTTGTAGGCTTTGGGCTGCAAAGCATCCTGCGATTGCTACACTATGACAATCCGTTCTCCCAAAAGGTTTAAATAAAGGCGTGGGAATTTCATGGCATCTTTAAGATGAGAAGGACTATTTCTTGAAAAAGGCATCCCGAGACAGGTGAAGCCAGGGTCAGGGGGAGAGGTCATAAAGAGCTGCCACCCCCACCTAAAGATGTCACCCCAGGACACAGTGGACACCCTGGCTGTGTCCCCCACCCCAATTTTTTTCCAGTTTTTTTTCAAGGTTTTATGGAAGGAAGTGACTAGGCTTTATAAGCTGCTCAATACATTCCCTTTCTGGATTTTGCCATCTCTGTCCCTCACGCCCCCTCGGTATTTGGGTTGCTGAAGGAAGTGAAAGCCTGGGTCAGGGGCCCTGGACATCACTCAAATATTTCATTGGCTTTGGGACAGAGCCCCGTTTTTCGGGTTTGTCACAGCAACATGATCAGTGTGGGCAAGACTAGCCCCTCGTGCCTCAGGCCAACCACCTTTGGCCCAAGGGTCAACTGCCCCTTAGCTATGTTAAATAGGGGTAACCAGAGGCCAGGTAACGGGCGGCCCAGAGTCCCTCTCATTGGATTAGGGAGGAAGGCTAAGAAAAGGCAGAAAATATTTGTATGCAGCCTTTTCAGACTTTGCCCAAAGCATCAGTAATATAAATGTCAAAATGATGGAATTTCAGGGCTAAAGGAATCTCACAATTTGCCAAGTCCAATTCCCTACCAGATGATGAATGTCCTCTAAAACATTCCTATCAAGTGTCATCCAGCCCTTGCTTAAAAACGGCCAGTGAAATGAAACTCATTACCTTCCCAGGCAGTGTTGTTCTGTTAGAAAATTCTTTCTCATACTGAGCTGTGTCTTTGAAGCCTCTTCTCCCTTGGTCTTTGTTTGCACCTTTGGGAGCTACTCTGAATAAATTCTACCTTCCCTTTGTCCTGGTAGCCCTTATGACAGTGGCCTCGTGGCTGGCGCCTTTGAACCTTCTCAGAGCAGGGCGAGCGGCCTTAGTGATCTGAGTAGAGGCCTAAAGCCAGACAGATTTCAGTACTAATCCAGTTTAGCAGACGGTTTAGCTTCATCTTTCACCAGGCATGTGATCTTGGGAAAGCTACCCATGCATTTTTCTGAGCTTTGATGCCTTGATTCAGCACAGATATAAGGATACAACATGGATTTACTGAGTCAGCATGTGAGAGGTGCTTGCCATGCAGCCATCCACCTCTAAGACAAGCACCCCCAGGTCGTCTCGGGTTTTCTTTACCATATCCACCCGTGTACATCTGATGGGGCAAGACAGTGAGAAGGGCCTTCCTGCCCTACCCTGAGGCCTGCTCCTGCCACCTGGACACCCTAGTTTGTTTTCCTCCTCAACAACTTGGGTCAGGCGATATCCATCCCCCTCGTCTCTGACCTGCCATGATTTGCCAATCTCTTTCCATCTGTGATTTTCAGGTTCGCTTTTCTACCCCCAAAACAAGCTCATTAACTTCTGAGACACCAAATGTTATCAATGAGCCTTTGTTGGAAAAACAAACTGGGCATGACTTTTTGTAGCACTTAGCATGCATGTTTTAAAATGTCTCATCTAAGTGCTCGTACCTGTCAATAAGACAAATAAATACACTTATTATTACAAAATGTGCTAAACACTGTCTTGAGGGACCCTGCAGTTCCGTGGGAAGCAAAGCCCGAGGGGGAAGGACAGGGTGCTATGGGTCGGTTCCCTCACCTGGTGGCGGTCAACAGCAATGGCCGTCAACGTCAGTGCTGAGACGTGCAGGGAGCAGTACTGGGCAAAGCGGCTGACGTGGCACATGCCTTTCCCAAATACCCACGTGCTGTTCACAAAGCGGACCTGGAAACCAGCTCACAGAGGTCAGAAGACAAACAGGCCTTGACCTTGGCCCCCAGCCCCTGTGGCCTCTGAGGACCATCCCTCAGGAGGCTTCTTCTGGCTCCTCCCTTCTTCCATTCTACACTACTAAACTGTGGGTCACACATGATTTTCTCCAGCATGCCTCATTTTCAATCATGTGATTTGACAGAGCCTGGTCGCCTTGCTGGAGCCACACCCGGTTAGGTGCCAGGAGAGCGTGGGAATACATGGGCTTTGGACTTGGACTTGCCTCCTCTGATAGTCTCTAGCTGTGTGACCTTTAGGCAAGGTATATAATCTCTCAGAACCTCAGTTTCCTTATTTGCAAAACAAGGCTTAAAGATCTCTACCTTGTAGGCTTATTGTCAGGATTAAGGTTCCAAAAAGTCTATAAAGGGTAGAATACCATGTCTGGTAGATTGGTAGAAAGATATTATTAGGTATTTTTATGGTGATAATAACATCCATTCTTAGCCGACAGGTGTTCCAGCTAATGGGGGAGACGCATCTGAAAAATCACAACACAGCGTGTGGGCTGTGCTCTCTAACGTTGAGTAAGTGATGCCCCGTGCCCAAGAAGGATCTAGCACTGATTCTGAACGAGTCTGGGGAGACGACTCGGGTATCTTAGGATGTGAGAGGGAAAGATTCAGTGCCGTACAGAGAGCCCGGATGGAGGGTGTCAGGGCTCCAAGGAGGGTGGGAGGGGGCTGGGGTAGAAAGGAAAAACCGATAGAGAAAAACAGAGTCAGCCGGATGGAAACAACACCATGTGGTGGTTCACAGCGGAGTATGTGCCTCTTCCGGTTGTCACCAGGGCAGGGCTCTTGGCTCCATCTCTGTGGGGTTGGCAGGGAGCAGCCATAGGAGGCTTCTGAGCAGTCCAGTGATATTACTGAGCTAGAACTCTTCAGCTACTCCTACTTCTCACCTCCCACATTCAATACATGACAAAGCCAACCAGCGCTGCCTTGAGATGGCTTTCAGATCCACTTCCTCTTCTCCGGTCCCAAGGCCATGGCCCTCACCGAGTGCCCCGTTGTTTCTCACCCGGATGGTTTACAGCCTCTCAGCAGCTTTCCCTGTCCTCCGATCTGGTCCACTTGTAATTCAGCCTTCACACTGCTGATGGGATTTTTCTTAACTAAAAATCAGATTACTGTCACCTTCCCCCACTTAGCATCATCATGGCCCTCAGGACAGAGCCAGATGCCTTCCCAATATCCAGGTCCATTCATAGGCTGGCCCCAGCCTCCCTTTCTGACCCACCTCCGCTTGCCTCCGGCCCCCCACAGACCCCGCACTGTGCCTCCTGCCACTGCTTCAGCTGCATCAAGTTACTCAACATTCCAACATACCATGAGCTTTGGTCCCTTTGCCTTTGCTCTACCACAGTCCCTCTGTCTGCACCGAGCGTTCACCTCCGCCTGGGAGACCCTTCAGGTCCCTTTGAAGTGCCCCGTTTTTTTGTTTTTTTGGTTTTTTTTAGTCTCCTTTGACCCTCTCATGGGACTCTGGGCAGGACAGAATACTTGAGTGTCTCCTCCAGGCTCCACCAAATCCTGTGCATGTCACTGCTGTGGGGGTTGGAAGTAACTGTTTGCTCTTCTCTCAATGACCAGAGCTGAACTTCTGCTCACTGTCGTGTGCAAAGTGGACAGGAAAGGAGACAAGGGAGGAAGAATATCGTCACCGGCCAGCTGGATGCCTTACCTAGTCTGAAAGGTTGGCTAAGAGCTTAGAAGATCCTCCCTCACCCCCAACACTTCCATCCTCTCACCAACTCTTTCATCCTCCCTGCTTTCCAGCACCTTGTAAGTTTAGATTGGGGCAATTACATGGGTCAGGTTCAAGATCAAGCTGCTCTGGACCATCTCGGAGGAGTTCTGGGTTCTCAGGACGCTGCCACTTCCTCTCCTGCAGGAGATCATGCAAGGCAGGACCTGCCAGGTCTCAGGTACAGCCTAGCCTGGGGTGGCTTCTCTCCCTCAACCCTTACATCTGCGTCTGTGGAAGATTTAATTTTGCATCCTGCTCTGGGCGGCAGGACAAGGGCCATACACTCGGGCCAGTTCTTATCCTGGGTGGCCCAACCCCAGCACTGCAGATTGTCAGGATAGAAACCCAGATCAGAGCTGGGAGCCAAGCGGAGCCAGAGATACACTGAGATACACTGTCTCGTGCTTCAAGGTAACCCTGGCTAGTGAGTAGAGGTTTCTGGGTAGCCAGGAATCAGTTAGATATAAGCTGGCAGGAGAGCAGGACAAGTTCATGGTTTGGAGTAGTAGAAGCATTAACATGGGCCAAGAAGCCCTCCTCACCTGCCACCTCCGGATCAGGTGGCTTAGTGGGCAGACCCCCAGACTTGAGTCAGGAAAGTAAGTCTTATCCTGGCTCTGCCAGTTACAGGCTAAGTGACCTTGGACAAGGGATAACAATAAGGTTATTACATAAAGTGAAAAGATATCACTCAGGCTACAGAAACATAAGGGATGACTATCATTAGACTGCTCCGTCCTAGCCCTCACGGTCCCCACCCACCCAGGAGCACCACACTCCCAAGTCACAGAGGGACGGAAATGACTCCACTGATGCTGAGCAGCCAGGGCTTGGGGGAGGCTCATGTGCCACCCCTGTGCAAGGGCCGCCAGCCTGGTCTGGGGACCGAAGCGTACCTCATCCTCATCTTTTCCCCAGCACACACATCCTACACAGGCTCATTCTCAAACCACAAAAGAGAAACGTAGTTTAAATAAGTGGCCTAAGAGAATGCACTTAAGTTTCCATGCACAATTAGCAATTGTTTGATACAGCAGCTGTGGCCCAGAGCCACATCCCAGGGTGGAGGTGGAGGAGGGGGTGTGCGTTTAGGGAGCTGGACTTCAGGGCCATCTCTGCCAACATTTCCAGGAGCTTCGATTTACTGTTTGATCATCAGAGAGGCCGGTGCCCAGTGATAGGAAGTGGTCATTGGCCCTGGGTGGCTCCGGGCATTGACCGCATTGCTCTCCAGCTGCAGAAGCTCAGGCTCGGAAGGTGACGAGGCAGAGACAGAGAAAGAGGAGAAAGAGAGGAGAGAACCGCCAAACCACGGAGGAGGGCGGAAGAGAGGGGCGGGGGAGGATCGGGAAGGAGACAGAAGCACAGACGTTAGGGCAGTCACAGAGAGGCCAGATGGTGAAGGCACAGGGAGGGACTCGGGCAGACAGACGCGTCCAGGCGGCGGGACGGACGGGAGAGGAGAGCGGGAGCGCGGGGCCGCGGGGGCGGGCGGGGGCGAGCCGGGGGCGGGCGGGGCGGGCGGGGCGGGCGGGGCGGGCCGGGCCTCACCAAGGTGAAGGGCGTGTTGAGCAGCGTGATGAGGATGTCGGCCACCGCCAGGTTGACGATGAAGAGGCTGGTGGCCGAGCGCATCCGCTGGTTCTTGAAGATGACATGACAGACCAGGACGTTGCCGAAGAGCGAGAAGACGATGATGAAGGAGTAAGCCACGACGAGCAGGGCTTTCACCGTGGGGTCCTGGGACTCGGCGCCGTAGCGCCTCCGGCCCACGAAGTTCTGCCAGTCGGAGAAGCTGTAGTTGCTCCAGAAGAAGTGCGAGGCGTTGGGCCCCGCCAGGGCCGCCTCCAGGCCCGGCTCGTCCGCCCGGCCCTCGGGGCGCTCGGCGGCGCGCAGCAGCGGGAGGAGGCAGAGCAGCGCCCCGCGCCGGCCCATCCCGCCGGGAGGGGACGGGGATGGAGGAGGGAGAGGGGACGGGGATGGAGGAGGGAGAGGGGACGGGGGTGGAGGAGGGAGAGGGGACGGGGATGGAGGAGGGAGAGGGGACGGGGATGGAAGAGGGAGAGGGGACGGGGGTGGAGGAGGGAGAGGGGACGGGGATGGAGGAGGGAGAGGGGACGGGGATGGAAGAGGGAGAGGGGACGGGGATGGAAGAGGGAGAGGGGACGGGGGTGGAGGAGGGAGAGGGGACGGGGATGGAAGAGGGAGAGGGGACGGGGATGGAAGAGGGAGAGGGGACGGGGGTGGAGGAGGGAGAGGGGACGGGGATGGAGGAGGGAGAGGGGACGGGGATGGAAGAGGGAGAGGGGACGGGGGTGGAGGAGGGAGAGGGGACGGGGATGGAGGAGGGAGAGGGGACGGGGATGGAAGAGGGAGAGGGGACGGGGATGGAAGAGGGAGAGGGGACGGGGGCGCGCCGCACTTCCCGCCTCTGCGCCGCCGGCCGCCGGGGAGCGCGCGCCTCCACCCGCGGGGCAGCGCCGAGACTCGGGCTCCCGCTCCCCGCTGCGCTCCCGCCCCGCTCCCGCCCCGCTCCCGCCCCGCTCCCCGCTCTCTCCCCGCTCTCTCCCCGCTCCCGCCCCGCTCCCGCCCCGCTCCCGCTCCCGCCCCGCTCCCGCCCCGCTCCCGCTCTCTCCCCGCTCTCTCCCCGCTCTCTCCCCGCTCCCGCCCCGCTCCCGCTCCCGCCCCGCTCCCGCTCCCGCTCCCCGCTCCCGCTCCCGCTCTCTTCCCCGCTCCCGCTGCGCTCCCTCCCCGCTCCCTCTCCCGCTCCCGCCGGGCTCCGGCTCGGGCTCCCGCTCCCGCTCCCGCTCCCCGCTCCCGCTCGCTCCCCGCCCCGCCCCGGCCCGGCCCGGCCCCGTGCGGGAGGCGACCCCGCGGGCTGGCGAGGCTCCTTCCCGGCGCGCCGCCCCCCGCCCGCTCCACGCCGCGAGCGAGACTCCGCCCGGCTCCGAGGCTCTTCCCCCGAGTCAGCCCCGCGCGCCCGCCCCGCCGCGGCCCCGCACAGTCGAGGAGCGGGCGGGGGTGGGGGGCACGGGGTGCCCGGCCAAGCTCGGCGCGCGGGGTCGGCGGCTCCCGGGGCGGGCCGGGGCGGCTCCCCCTGTCTCGGCCTCGGCTCCTGCCCGCGCGGGAGGAGGCGCCCAGCGGCGCAGCCCGGGCCCGCGGCTTTGGGAACCAGGCGAGCCACCCAACCCGGTAGACGTCAGGGCTTCCCCGAGCCCCCCACTGACCAGACCTCAGACTTGCTGGACGACTTGCCGGGTCTCGTCCCCTTACCGGGTTAAACCGACGTGGGGGCTTGGTTTTCCAAGGAAACCCTTCAGCAGGACGCGCCGCTGACCCGGTCAAAGAACCAAAGGACTAGGCGCTCGGTGCCGCTCCTTGCCAGAGAAGCTTTGAAGCTGTAGTAAGGGGTGTGACCCGTGGTTTTTGCTCTCTGCCTACTTTACAGATCTTGATATCTTGCTCACCCGTTTTCATTCCCACTGTGAAGTCTCTCCCAGTCACCCCAGCCCAGCCACCCACTGCACTGTCCGTGGATCTGTGCCATCAGGCTCAAATCACAGCTTTGTCACTAGCTGGCTCTGAAAGCCTGGGCAAGTTATTTAACTTTTCTGGCCTTAGTGGCAAGCTTTCCTTTTCCCGCAGGCAGAGTTTTCAGAGACCCCTCTGTCGATGTCCTCACCACCTTCTCCCTGGTTCTAGACATGCAGTCATGGGTTGACTATTTCTAACGCAGGCCTCACCCTCGTTCAAATGCTAAAGGTCAGGTATACCGTCTATTGTGTCATCTCATCCTGCTGGGACTCCATCGAATGATTCAAGCCCAGGTAGGGAGGGGAGTGGAAAAGTGAGAGACTGGCCCTGGCTCGGGCTCCTGCTCCCACCTGGGCTCCGCTCCAGGTAGGGGAGTGGAAAAGTGAGACAAGGATGAGAAGGTGGCCAATAAAGAGTATATTGTCAGGCCAGCTACCACTGTGAGTGACTGCAGCTTAAACCTGTTGGAAAAGCCATTGTGAAGCATACACCTCAGCTATCCAAACCAGTGGACAAGAGAGGGATTTACTCACCACTCCTGCCAATCAGTGGTTGAGGTCTGTCTGCTCCCTGGGGTGTAGTTAATTCTCCTGCACTTCCCGCTGGCAAGTAGGTAAGTAAATATTGGTGCTGGTGCTGGTAGTTGGAAGTCGGACTAGTGTGCTCTGGAGCAATGGAGACTACACACAATATCCAAGGTTAGAAACAGAGTCTAGAATCACTTCTTCCTCAGGTATTTGGCTCTCTGCTCAGCCTCCCGAGTTCCCAGCTCAGCTCTTCTGGCCTCAATTTACCGCCAAATTTACCACCAACTGTAACAATAGCCCAGTGCTTAATGTAACAAAAAATCCCCCCCCCCCCACATCAAGACTAAGCTTTAACCAACTGAGCCACCCAGGTGCCCCAAGACTAGATCTTAAAAAGAGGTTCCTTCCTGAGAGACTTTAACGGTTCTATAACATTATAGCTTCTATTATGAAGATTTGGGAAGACACAAAGCTGCTCTTACAGAATGAAGCAGCTCCTTCCTTTGTGCGTTCTAATAAAACCAAGGACACTGTGAATAGTCAGGATCCGCCAAATAGTAATTATATTTCTGTCTCTAATAATAGTCACATGTATTAAACATACCAAAGAGCAGAGCGTTTAACTTTTTTTAAAAAAAGATTTTATTTATTTATTCATGAGAGACACAGAGAGAGAGAGAGGCAGAGACACAAGCAGAGGGAGAAGCAAGCTCCATGCAGGAGCCCTATGGGGGACTCGATCCCAGGACTCTGGGATCATGCCCTGAGCCAAAGGCAGCACAACAGCTGAGCCACCCAGGCATCCCAGTTTAACTCTTTCAAATGGACTTGAGGTAGAAGAAAAATAGTAAATCACCTCAAAGGCATTCACAAGACAAAGAATTACAGAATAATAATATCACACGGAGGCCTCAGAAAGAAGTTTGGGAGCCTCACCACATCAGTAGTCCTGGCACGGCAAGCAGTAGGTCCTTTAACACCAATATTATTTCCTGAAAAGGTCCTACTTTAGTTAAAAACTCACCACACCCACAATTCTCTGGTGCCAATCATAGTGGCAGAGGGGAAGAAAGAACAATTAGCATCATGCAGACATGACAGTCACTCAACGTTGATCTGTTTTAATGGCAAAAGTGGGATGTCATCATACTTTAGTTACAAATGAATCAAGTAGACTTGAAGTATAAAGTATGGCTTAAGATATTCTCAACGAGTAAAAACACAGTGTGCAGGCATGTTACTTTTGGAATCCATTTCCAAGTTCCAGGACACTGGAGCCAGAGGCTAAAATGATATAAATTATATATTTAGGATAAGTAAAAAGAAATACACCCCAATTCCAATGTACACTTTGTGGCTCCAAGTACTTTGTGAGTTATTTGAACTCCCTCTGCACATTTACATAGTTTTATAAATGGTGGAGTGTATATTGGGCCAACTGGTAATAGCCCATTTAATCCATAAAGTAGACAAATGGTAGCATTAGTTGTACCACCACAGAACTCCTAGCTACTGTTGGTGCTCCAGAGTGCCATCCTCCATTATCTAGTCCTCTTGAATTAAATCTCAACCATCTCCACTGGTTGGACCATCACTCACAAGTGACTCCAAGATCTGCATCTCTACTTACCAATCCTCTTGAAAGCTCTGGATTGATATTACACATTCAACTGTTGCCTGGAAATTCCCACTCAATACCCACATACACTTAAAACCCAACAAGCTCCAAACTAAACTCACTATATCCTTACTTTCGTAGCACTTGCTCCTTTTCTTGTTCATTTGTTCACCATGATTAGAATCTTGGGGTCATCTCACAGCCCATCCCAGTTCATGATGCTATTGCATTCAAGATACTATTTCTGTCTAGAATCATCCTCTCTCTGATCCCAGACCCAGAAAAACTCTTCATTCTTGAAGACCTAGCTAAGGTGTTCTATCTCTTGTGAAGACTCACTGATCCCTTGACTGCCACAACCCTAGAATAGGGGGGTAGAGAAATGAGACAAGGATGGGAAGGTAGCCAAGAAAGAGTTGCCATATCTACTTTAAAAATCCTGGGGCAGGGCAGCCCAGATGGCTCAGCGGTTTAGTGCCACCTTTGGCCCAGTGTGTGATCCTGGAGTCCAGTCCCATGTCGGCCCCCCTGCATGGAGCCTGCTTCTCCCTCTGCCTGTGTCTCTGCCTCTCTCTCTCTCTCTCTCTCTGTCTTTCATGAATAAATGAATAAAATCTTAAAAAAGAATCCTGGGACATATTTAAGTTTTAATCATATGAAATTATATAAACTCCCATCTTCTAAATTCAATGTAAAATCTACCTTCTGTGGAAATATATCCTGGTTCTCTTGCTAGTTAACAACTGAAAATGAGGATTTCTTCATTACATCTCTGAGAGGGCAAAGGGAAGATAGGATTCCTCTAACAGGTGAAGCCATGGAGCTTATGTTTCAAGGAGATTTTCTGCAATCCTACAGGTTGAGTCATATTTCCTAGCACCAGTTCTAATTCTATACTCTTAATTACCATTGAACTATTTTTTCTCTCTTTTATTTCTGCTATGTGCTTTGTTTCAAATCAGATCCTCAGAAAGTAAAAGAAGATAACTGAGCATGGTGTTTAAACCATTTGGTTAACACTGCATCCTATAGAGGGAGGAATGATGTCTCCTAGGTTTTGTTTTTTTAAATAATACCAAGTAAAAATTATATTTCTAGAAGGCATCACTGGATCTGCCACTCATTTTCATAGGATGTAAACCACAGCTATCATTGATCTTACACTCTTGAAAAGTGCTTTAATAGGTTTTTTTTTTAATTGCCACTTGAGGTCATTAGTTTTGAGCACCAGAAAAAGTAGTCTTTTTTCATATTAATTTGTGATTTCTATTTTAGTACAACAATAAAGACAATTTCTAGCAATTACAGTTGAAAATTCACCTTGCAGGCAGTGGAATTAAGGAAATCTGTGGTGTATGAAATATGATATTTCTCTGAGGAAGAGTTATATACAGTGAAGTAAACAAGGTGGATTTAAATGTAGAGGTCAGATCTCAACCATACCTCTACCACAGCCTTTTTTATATGATGGAACAACTATGTTGGCTTCTCCCATTAAACTGAGTTTCCTTACGTGTAGGCACTCTGGTCTTTTCACCTTTTAAACTAAGCCTCGTATGTACCTCCACAGAGCAGGTCTTACTAAATACTTAGTGCATGCCCGTGTAAAAACAAAAATAGACTGTTTTTACAGACAAAAAATTCCAAAGCCCTCCAAGAATTAAAGCAGAGCTGTTAATCTCACCATCACCCCTTGACAATGGAGGTATCGCTTACAGACACACTGGCTATGCTCTGCAGAAGGAGAGGGTATAAATCACAAAGCCCACACTGTGATTTCCTCCCTGCCAACCATCCCCTAACATGTGACTCCAAATTGTCACGGTCTCATGGTGGCTTAGCTGGCTGATCAGGCCAGTGAGTCCCCTCAGTGACAATGATAAAGGACCAGTTATAGGTACACGGACTCTTATTCTCTGTAAATTAACTTTTTTTCCAAGTATAAATGGTATCTGCAAAAAAAGTTACAAAGAACATGAGAAAATAAAACCCACCACAATTCTATTAACATTTTGGCGTGTCCCCTTTAAATCTCTGTACATAACTGAAGTTTTATCAGTTTTGTGTACTGCTGCATTATTCTGAGAGCAGTTTCCATGTTCTAAATTTTTCTCAAAAACATCCTTTTAATGGCTGCATACTTTATCTCATAGAATACAATATTTTTCACTATAACAAATCACACTTGATGGAATCATCTTTTTATATACATATTTTTTACTTTTTACATGGAAATATAGTAATAAACTTAAACATGTACCCATCATCAAGCTTCAAACCATTTTTCCTCCCCTAGTTGTTTATTTTGAAGCAAATTCCAGAGATGGCATGATTTTATCATTTTATCTACAATACACACACTTTTTTTTTTTTTAAATCAAATACTCTATCAGTTGCACATGAATCTTTAAACCCACATTTCTGATTCTCTCCTTAGGGTAGGGTTCAAAATATAGATTTTTAGGTAAAGGAGATGAAAATATTTTAAGGCTTCTAATAATTTTGCCAGATTGCTTTGCAGAAAGGATACATATATTTATACTCACAATAGCAACAGGAGAGCCCCTCTTTTACTACCCAACCAATACCTAATCATTTAACTTCTTGAAATCCACTGAAAAGAATTTCCTCCATTGATTTTAGGCTTTACAATTTCCCTTCACCCAGAAGCTAGCAGTGAGATCTTTGAGGTTAGTAAAGAGTTGGACACAGCCTATATACAGCCATGTGACTCATACAAGTCAGTCTCTGAACACCTGCTTCCTCATAGTACATAAAAATACCCACCTCATAGAGTTTTGTGGTTGAGATGCAATAGTGTTTACATGTGCTTAGTGTAGTCCTGGCACATAAAAAGGGTTCAGTAAATGGTATTTCTTCCAGACTAAAAATTCCATGAGGTCGTATCTGTTACTTTTTTTTTTTTTTTTTTGGAGGAGGTGGGTATTTGCTTAGTGTCTGAAACAGCTGGCACTCAATGTTGAATGAATGAAAAAAATTCTATTTTGAGAGTTAAAAATGACATACCATTCAAAGTTTAATTACTAATAAAGTCCTAAGTTTATTACCTATTTGCAATTCCAGTTTCTCATTTTTTAATTCATGTTCTTTGGCCATTCAAAGATGTGATTTGTCAGTTTTTACCAAATCTTTAAATATGACCATACTTTATGTCCAAAAAGTTAACATCTAAGAATTTAAAGAAACAGCTATATGCACAAATACATACATATGTTTTTTCTTTATGCTATTTAATACTTTTTGGGTTTCCTCGAATATTTTCATAACCAGAAAAAAACTAATAAATGTGATCTAGGGGAAAAAGACAAAATACAGAAACACTTCCTGTGGGAAATCACTATTAAAGAGGTTTTTAGTTGATAGACACATGAAATTTCCTAAAACAATCCTGAGAATCCCAGTGGAAGTTCATTCTGAGTCTACCATCTATTACAGGTTAAACCAATTGGAAGCCACTGACATTTTTAATATTCACAAGAACTTGGTCAATGGTTCACCTATATTTACTACTCATTGTTTAATATGAATCCCTGTAGCCATCCGAAATGTTTCTGTCCAAGGGAAAGCTCTCTTCCTGGTGTCACCCTGCCTAGGTCAATGACCAACTTTAGATCCAACTGAGCTTCTCCTTTGGACTTTGCCCTTTTTTGTATAATCCATGTACAAAGATGCATCAGGATTTGAAGCTAGTGATTCTAATTGAGTCGGGACATGCCTCAATTATGGGAGGCAGTGTGGTCACCTGGAAAGAATGAGATTTGGATTCAGGAATTAACTTAAATCTCAGCTCTACCATTTATTAGAAATGTAATCTTATGCTTAAACCTTTACTCTTATCCATAGCAAAAGGGTAATAATGCCTGTTTATAGCATTGTTGTAAGAATTAAATCATAATATGCATGTAACTTGGTCCTGGCATGGACAGAAACTCAATACACAGGTCTCTCCTTCATTTCCCTCCTTTCCTTCAATATGAGCATCTGCTGCTATGTGATGAGAAGGGATCCCTGAAGAATACAAGGAGATGGCCGTGATAGGGAGCTGAAAGTGCAGATGGAAGGGAACTAGTGGGTAGAGACACAGAGGTTGGGCAGTGGACTAGAGCTGGAAGAAACCCTAAATTGGCTGTTTTGTATACGCAGGAAGAGTCTCAAACAGGAAGGAAAGATAGTACATGCTTTACACAGGTTGGAGGAAGGAAAGGTGGGTATGAGATAGGGACATAACAAACACTATCATCCTCTTCTGATTCAGTTATGTCCCACAAAGGCAAAGGAACATTAAGCGAGGTAAATAAGGTTGATATTCAGGTGAGATAACACAAAGATCCTAGCAAGGAAAGGAAAGGAATCTTCCTAATCTCAAACAGCAAGTTTTAGCCCTGGCAACCAAAATCATTATCTTTGACTATCAAAGGAAATACCTAGTGAAGACTGAGACTAAAATCAAGATGTAAATCAAATCAACTGCAATGGGCAACAGTTGAGAATTATAGCCAGCCTGAAACTAGGCAGTTATTTTTGTTAAAACCTCGTGTTAGGTCACAAGCAAAATATATAAAAGGCTCATCTAAAAACTATAGTAATTAATTCCAAATAGATCAATGGAACAGAATAGAGTTCAGAAACATCTGTATATATGAATATGGTCTTTAATGAATGACTAAACAGTTCTGCAGAGCAAGACAAAGGGCAGTCATTTCAACAAATGGTGCTGGGGGCAAGTGCATCTCCATATGGAACAGAACCAAACATGATCCCTACACCACATATCACACATAAACATTAATTCCCCACTGGACTGTAGTGTTAAATGTGAAAGGCAAATCAGAGAAGCTAGGAGGGATGATTAGCCTTATCAGACATTGAAACATCTACACAGCCTCTATACTTAAATGTTGTACAAATGGTACATGAAGAGACAGATGTTGAAAAATGAGGATGTCAAGTCCAAGCTGAAAATACATTTTGATACAGGAACTATTATTTAATTATATGATTTGGGGTTCTAATTCAATAATTTCTGTCAGTGATCATGCTCAAGTTAATTGGAGAAGTATGTACCTAATTGTTGGGATTTTTTTTTTAATGGTCTAAAATAAACTCTTTTAATTGCACATTTGCGGCTCCGGTCATCTGTGGGGTGAGAAACCCCCCTCCTCACTCCCAATCCCAGCTACATGGGTACAATCTGAGGTCATGGTCTGGCTGTCGATGAAGGGGTGAAGGTGGGTGCAGGGCTGGCTCAGGGATCTGCACCAGTCCGTACCTGTCTCTTCAGGGCAGGGAGCTCAGACCGTGGTTGTGCTTGCACTGCCTCAGGGCCTCGCTGAAGCCCTCACACAGGGACAGGTCACGGAGTGGTGGAGCAGTCCAGGAACTGCCAGATCTCGTAGGCGCAGGGCCCCATCTGCAGGGGCTGGGGTGTGGGTGCGGGTGCGGGTGCGGGTGCGGGTGGGGGCCTGCTGAGCGGCGGGCTGGGCGGGCTCCGAGCTGCCCCCGCTGAAGGCTCCGGTCAGGGCGCTGGCGCTGCCCACCACGTGCCCCACAGCCGAGCCCACCGCCACCCCGGTGGATGGACGCCATCTGCGCCATCAGGCCGGGCTGGCCCGACGGGGCTGCGGGGCCGCAGAGGGCGCGGCGGCGCGGCTGCGGGCAAGGGGTAGGGTTAGTCCCCGCCCCCCGGGACGCGCGACCACCGACCCAGGCGCCTAATTGTTGGGATCTAAGTCTGGGGAGAGGATTATAGGGAAACAGACACACACATATATATGTATATATTGATATATATGTCAATGTTTAAATTTTGAAGAATAAATATACATTGCCTTTATAATTTAAAAACAGCTAAAATCAGATCTGGTGATCAATCATGGTAAAGATATACAAATGTGCATGGCAATAGCAAGCTGTGTGAACTGGCTTTATAGAGATCAAACTAAAATTCCAGTATAATCAGATCTAGCTAATAAACATTAAGTTAAAATAAGTCTTAAAAGGGATAAGCAAATGGCAAAATGAAGACATTTTTTATTCAAGCATATGGAAGCTCTTTGGACTTAAGACACAAACCTTTATTCTATAAAACTTTTACAAGTTTTAAAAAGCCACAGAATACCATGAATTAAATGTATGATAAAAAAAGAAAAACCAGATTACATTGGGGCAAAGTTATTTTAAATATGGTACATTTCAAAAGACAAATTTTACAACGGGAGACTTTTAAGTTTGATTTTTCTACTAAAGGGCTTTTCTCTTTATTAAAACAAAAGTTTCTTCTTGAACCATTAGTTGTAAAATTTATCAAAATGGCAATCTCCTTGGTAACAGGCAAAGCCTGGTGAAATATGTAAAGCAATTTACATCTAAGATTAAAAGGCTAATTTTGGTATTACTGCATAGGCTTAGTATTATTGCATAGGTTCCAAATTTATTGTAAAACTCTAACTTCTTCATTTCAGATTTGCTGTTGCATCTTCCTATTCACCATCTAATGGTGGAAGCACCACCTTGTGGCAAAAATAGGAGCTTCTCAATGACAGAAGTCAAAGACTGATTAGCTAGATGAGAGGGACGAACAACTCAGTGGGCTTCTGGGGAACTAGTGATATAATTCTTTCTATTCCTTAACCTGTATAGAGATGCCATGAGCATTCACTTTACAATCATTTATTAAACCACATGAGTTTTCTGGTTTTGTACTTTATAATTTTAAAAGTTTGGGGGGGGGGGACGACTGTTTCTTTATACTTGAATTAAGTCATTTGCCTAAATAGTTGAAATTTCTAATTACTGCAGGTGCTCTGCAATCATCTGGAATCACCTATACACACCTGTATTAACACGTCTGAAAACCCAGAAAACTCTAGGTTTTATGGCATCAATACAGAACATCAAGGCTAGATGGCATATTTAACTATGTAACAACACTGTATCAGAAAGGATTTTTTCATGTTTTATTTACCTTATTGAAGGGACATGGTAGTATTAACAAAATGACTTGGATTAGCTAAGAATTTCACTTCTCTAACTGCCATAGAATCATTTTTCCTAGGAGCTAACGGCATGACATTTATTACCTTTCTCATACCATGGGCAATTTTTAGAGAAAAAGTCTTATTCTTTTTCCTTAAGAACTTGTCAGCATGCTTTTGTGACTGCCTCCTTCACTACGACCTTCAACCAAGCACATCTCTGTGGCAGGTGAGAAAGAGCCATTAGCAGACACTGACTGCCCTGTGCAGGGGTAGTGCTACACTGCCCAGATACCACCACCAAACCAGCTTTCATTCTACATGGAAAGCAACTCTCATACCTGGCTTCTTTTCTTCTGGGAAGATTACAGAGGTGGGGACATGTACCTGAGACTATTTCATAGGACAACGCCTTCACTGATTTAATGCTGATAACCAGTATTTATATTCCAGTTAGGTACAAAAAATATTTTTTAAAAAAATATAACATGTTTTATCCCAATTTATCTCACAGAATATCTCAGATCTTGATCAAGACAATTTCAAAGGGCTACAATATGGAGAGAGCCAGTAGGCAAATGTTCTATCTTTTATAATCTGACATAGTCCAGATGTGGCCATGTCAGTAATCATGAATATTGCTCAGTCAAGTGTTTAATTCTACAAATGAAGAAACGTTAGGCTGTTATACCGCCAAGATCTGTGACTTTCCTAAGGAGTCTTTAGATACAGCTACCTCAGAGATGAAAAGAAGGAATACTCCAGGAGGTGTTGTATCAGTCTTCAGATGGAGATGGAATTACTGAACTTAAATGTGAAGAGGTCAAATTGCTATGTCCCCCCTGAACATGAGTAAGGAAACATAAGCTTGCCCATGGCCATAACCCCTTGAATGTGCCTGATTGTGGAAGCTCAGCAGGGTCAGGCCTGGTTAGTACAGCAAAATACAAACTTAACAAGGCTACCTCACTAAGATTTCTGGAACTGCCCATAACCGATGTTAGGATAAAATATTATTATTATGAAGTTTTGGCATTCATAATCCACAGAAGTTATATTTCGATAATTTAATCTAATATTATCATGGTGCTCAACTGACCACTCTACCTAAAAAAGCTCTTCAATATTTTCTAAGAAAAATACAGTTAAGAGTAAGTTGTTGTTGCTGTTTTAACACTTTTTCTTGTAGAAATAGATGAGAGCTCTGGAAAAAGACAAAGAACCATGACGAATGAAGAAAATAACTAATGGGAACCCAATGGGAATGCAATCTTTTGAAATAAAAAAATAATTCTGAGATTGTTCTATTTTTTAATACAAATACATCTCATTAGTCAAAGCATAAGGTACCCCTAACATTCAAAATCGCAGGTGGCTGACACTATCACAAGCTTTAGAAAAAGAATAATACATAATAACAAACAGCGAGCTTAGGCACAGTTTCACATAGATGTGTTTTACCTTCTGGAAACCCAGAATCTAGAAATTACTAAAATTATAAAGGGGTTACATTTTATAAGCTCTTTCTCTCAATTTCACTAAATGTAACTACAATAAAATATTCACATAGTCTTTGTTCATGAAGCAGAAACGCAGAGTGATAGATTTCTTTCAAACCTTATTCTGATGAATGGTATTGAAGCAAAGCCCTCATTCAGTAAGATGTATACTAATATCTGTGAAGAAAATAACACTCTGATTTTATAGAGCGCCCCAGGTAATGTTAACAACTAAAATAAAAAATAAAGAGAACCAATGTTGTTTTGTTATGTCCTTGAGCTGGGAAGGTTCTCAATTAAAAGAGTCATGTACAGGAAATGCTACTCAAAAACATAAATTCTTACACATTTCTCTGTTAAATAAGTCTCTTTCAAATTCTTTAGGTAACAGCAAAAACAATCTTCAACTGTAAACTCTTAGCTTGCATGTTTTAATTTTTCCTGAATCTTGAAAACTTCAAAGTGCCATTAAATATATTATCTTCTGTTTCTTCTTAAAGAATTAATGTTCATAAAAGGATCATCATCGTCATCCTGAAATCACATACAAATTTATGTGAGTGATGGTTCCACGCTTCACTCAGACAAGACAGACATGGGTAAACAATAATACCAGTAAAAGCCATTTCCTCCTTTCACATGAGGCGGACATTCATTTTTCTATTTCCGTTATAAATATGAATAGTTTGTTCATTTATCTTTTCCTCTCTTCTCTGGTAGCTATTCCACTGTTAAAATAAATAAGTCAACAAAATTCTTAGCAAGCGCTGAAAATAACTGTGAGATATATATATCTGTGTGTGTGTGTGTAGCCCTACAATATATTCCATATACATTTCTCTCAGTTATTAACTTTAATAAAGGCAAATAAGGTGTGGGTAAACCAGGAAAATTAATATTCTTTAAGTCATTTCTGTTTGCTTTTTGTTTTTGTATGTGTGTGTGTGTGTGTGTGTGTGTGTGTGTGTGTGTGTGTTTAAAGATTTCATTTATTTATTCATGAGAGACACAGAAAGAGGCAGAGATACAGACAGAGGGAGAAGCAGGTTCCCTGTGTGGAGCCTGATGCAGGACTCCACCCTAGGACCCCGGGATCACTGAGCCAAAGGCAGATGCTCAACCACTTAGCCAACCAGATGTCCCTCTGCTTTTTGAATAGGTTTTTTTCCAGTTACATTTTATTACTGGTGTTACCTAATGTTCTGGAAACTCACCCCCTTAAATAATGAAACCACATGACCTAACTCAGAAATAGCTGTAATTTTTATTTCCCGTTACCCATTTCATGCTAGCAGTAGACAGCTACTCTCGGACTGCTGTAAAAAATCACCTAACAAATCAATCTTTCAAATATCTTTGTGGAAAAAGTAGTAGTATGAAAGTTCCCGTGCTGGAATGAGGCTGAAGATTATATGCATAGTAAGAGCAGACAGGACTTATCAAATACCAGTACTAACAATTTAGTTAAAGAGAAGGAAAACCAACAAACTTCAGATAAGCCCAAATTATAACATTTAATAAGGATAAAATGATTCTTATGTATTCTCTAGCTAAACATTCAGAAGAAAGCAAATTTGCTTGTAAATTTTTGATTTATGTTTAAGATACTAATAAAAAGGGATAATTATTTGGTGTTAGGCTTTGTTGATGGAATCAACACATTCAAATGTTAGCTAAGTTAGCTATCTCTAGTGAGAAATGGAGTCCTTAAAAAATACAAATCACATTTAGTAATTCATTTTCTGCTATTAACAAAGGCAGAACTTATTAATAAACCAGAGATAAATCCAAACTTTGGCATAATAATTTGCTAATAGTTTTTCCTTGTAGTTAACATGAACTATATACAAATCTCTAACTGTAACATATTAACATGTCTATCTAGATGCTTTAGAATGAACAATGAGTACACAACCACTTGCTTTCCTCCCAGAGGCAACATGGTAGTATTTCACAGGTAGACGGAGCTCATGCTGCCATTTTTCTCTGTAGCCTGAACTGCTGGTGGGTCTTCTCCTAAAGCTGGTCAAAACACAGCTGGGATACAGGAACATGACAGCAACAGGTGAAGCTCCAAATGAAAGGTCTGAGTTATATGCTACAGTAGGGATGAACATTGAAGACATTATGCTAAGTAACATAAGCCAGTCACAAAAAGATAAATACTGGGACTCCACTTATGGCAGGTATCTAAAGCAGTCCAATTCATAGAAACAAAAAGTAGAATGGTGGCTACCAGGGGCTGGGAGGAAAGGGAAAAATGAAGAGTTGTTCAATGGTGAAGATTTTTAATTCTGGAAGATGAAAAAATTCTGGAGATCTATTGCACAAAAGTGAATATATTTAACTCTAGTGCACTGCACAATGAAAAATGTTTAAGATAGCAAGGTTTGTACCACAATTTTAAAAACTTTAAAAATAAAAATAAAGAAATGGGGCTCCTGAGCGGCTCAGTGGGTTAAGTGTCTGCCTTCAGCTCAGGTCACAAGCTCATGATCCTCAGATAGAGCCCTGCAGGGGCTCCCTGCTCAGTGGGGAATCTGCTTCTTTTTCTCCCTCTGCCACTCCCCACTGCTTATACACACACACTCTCTCTCTCTCTCAAATAAATAGATAAAATCTTTTTTAAAAAATATAGAAATAGGGCAGCCCAGGTGGCTCAGCGAGTTTAGTGCTGCCTTCTGCCCAGGGCATGATCCTAGAGACCCCGGATAGAGTCCCATGTCTGGCTCCCCGCATGGAGCCTGCTTCTCCCTCTGCCTGTGTCTCTGCCTCTCTCAACCTCTCCCTCTCTCTCTCTCTGTCTCTCATGAATAAAATCTTTTTAAAAAGTTTTAAAAAAATAAAAATAAAGAAATAAAAATAAAGAAATGAAAGGGGTTATAGAGTTAAGAGAAACACCTTAAAGTAATTCATCAAAAACTAGCAAAGGCCCCTCAACTCGCTGCCATGGAGAAATGGGAAAGGCCAGGCTTTAACGTAGCTGAACCAATTAATGAGTAAAAAGAAGAGGCTAGTCTTGAGTCTGCCTCTTCCTACTCCTGCTCATTCAGTTTAGAAGAGATTTGATAGTTTTCTGGCCCAGACAACCACCTGAAGTTGGAGTTTCTTTCACACGTCCCGCCATGTGTTCAACACCTGAACACCTCTGTAAATGAGAAGCACCACCATGTACCATTTTATTAATGAAATGTGTAAAGCATATATGGAGGACTTAATAAATAATTTATTAAAGTAACATTAAAAATTTCCAGAGTATCACCATCAGTCCTCCAAACATAAATGACAGAAGCTGAGAAAAACTATTCTGGATTCATGATTCATAGGGCAAATTAAACAAGAATTCAGTGAATATCATATATTTTAAAAATTGGCAGGCCTTTTATATCTGAGCATTTACATTTACAGTTACTCAACAAATGCTACTTGTTGACTCTTAACATTAAGTATAGTTCAAAGGAAGTTATCAATTAAAGTATTTTAAAAATTATTTACACCAACTAGCTTAGTAGTCCTTATTCAAATTTTATAAACACCTAAAAATTAATAAAGATTTAACAATATTACTTTATTACCTCATCCGATTCAAAATCGACTCCTTTAGCTATTTGGCTCTGGGACATGCGCTTGCTTGATGATGTGCTCGACCACCTGAGGCAGAAACATGGAAAAAACCAGGAAAATGAACCAGAGAAATCATCAGAAACGCCTTTTTAATAAAGTTCATTTTTTCATTCTAGTAGCAGCCAGGATTAAAAATAGCTAATGCCTTCCCTTCAATCTATATTAGAGACATAAAAACTCAATGGTGAGGAGAAGGACTCTGAGGCTAGGGCCTGAATTCCAGTTTTGTCATTTACTGGCTATGTGGCTTCAGGCAACTTACTTAGCCTCTCTGCCTCAATTCCCTCATCCATAAAATGAGGATAGTAATACATTTTTTAGAGATTTAGTACGTACATATACCGAAAGACTTCAATCAGTGCCTGACATAGATGAAACACCACACCAATACCGGTTTATTATTACAGTGTTTAGCATAAATTAACGTGCATCTACTACCATCCCCATTCCTGAAAATTTTAACACTGAAATACTTTTTTATTCAAATATCAATTATGTTTCTTTAACAGGATAAAGGGATTTCAGAAGAGGCTCACCACTTTCTAGGGTTGCCTCATTGTTTGTATTATTCATGTTCAATCCAAATCAAATAGCATATATATCTGAGTGCTTGCTCTTTTCCAGGTACTGTGAAAGGCCCGGGGAAATATCAGTGAACAAAAAGAGCATGATTCCCATCCTTCTGAAGCTTAACTTGTTGTAATGGAACTCACATTCACGTTTTTTTTTTTTATCAGTGAGAATTCTAAATCCTCTTAGATCAGGCCGCTTCAGCCTATCCAGACTGCCTGGTTTTTACTGCCTATGAAACAAAGAACAGTTCTCCCATTTTGAAATGGGGTACACTTCAGTAGTTATATAAATACCTACAAAATATCCTTAATGTTGCCTCTAGGTTTGCTAAGCCTAAAATATTTACCATCTGGCCCTTTAAGAAAGTTTGTTGACTTCTGTCTTAGAGGAAAGCAGCATTTGTGAATTCTTAGCTAATAATTTATTATCACACTTTGGAATGTTATAGCAAAAGAAATATGTTTGAAGGTCTTGTCTGGACAAGCAGGTTAGAATCAAGGGCAGGTGTCAGAAGGAAAAAGAAAAAAACCCACAGGTTCCTGAGCATAAAAGTAAAGGACAGGAGGGAACAACATGACTTTAGGAGTAGAGATCCAGGAGATTTCTCAAGGGAAATCTGTGGAGTGCCCATCCAACATACTTGACCTAAGCAGGAACTGGTCAGTGGTGGACCTTTTTTCTATGTGTGACAGGAAGCAGATCATCAAGAACAGAAGGCCACAATGCCAAGGTGGCAGAGTGAGGCTAATGTGTTGTTGGGGGGCTGGACAAACGGGGGGTTTATGGGAGGAAATACCCACTGAGACCTGATTCTGCTTCTGATGTGTCCCCAAATAACCAATGGGACCCAGAAACAAGCCAGTCATCCATGATGGACAGCGGCTTACCTGATCATAGCAAGGGTCCTAAGTTCTGCCTTGGGGGAGCCCAAAGAGCTACTGATCTCCTCTGTGAAGGATTCCCTATCCTTAGAAATCAGTGGGGGAGAGAGAAAGAAATGGTTATACTGTTTTAATTGCTGGGTCGAATAAATGGGCCTTTTCTAGATATGAGAAAGAGTTTATTTAACTTGATTAGCTTCATGTGGATGGGTAAAAAAAATAGAGAGGGTGTATCAAATTGAGTGCCAGAAGCTCTAAGTTCTCTCCCTTTTTGTTTGGGTATCATTTGGAGCCATAAATTAAAGTTCCTATCTAAAGATGTTCAGCCAAGAAGTCAGTTGTAGCAGTGTCATAAACACTAGGTAACATGTTAAATTGCCCTTATATTGGGCAGTCCTGGTGGCTAGGCGGTTTAGCGCCACCTTTGGCCCAGGACAGGATCCTGGAGACCCGGGATCAGTCATGCTCCCTGCATGGAGCCTGCTTCTCCCTCTGCCTGTGTCTCTGTCTCTGTCTCTCATGAATAAATAAATAAAATCTTTAAAAATAAAAAAAATAAATTGGCCTTATATTGTGCCTGGCACATAAAAGGTGCCGCAAAAATATGAGTTCTCCACCACTCCACGGTTTAACAGAATCTTCTCAATCTCTGTTCCTCTCCCCCGCACCATGGGGTTGAGTCTTCTGTTCACTCTTTTGAGGGAAGTTGTTTTATCTGCCACATCTATCAAACCTGAAAGGTCCTCTTATTCCCAGTATAAGAACAGAGCTTGGGAACAACTTTTCTAGGGAAAAGTAGGCTTTTTGTTACCCATCTGGCAGAAGGCAGTTTCTCAACTGGAAGTGATTTCCTTTTTCAAGTCACCTGCTGGGCACATTAGTGCTTTTATTGCTTACCATTCTTCCTGCTACTCTTGCTCTATTTTCCCTTGCTTGTTATTTAATTTATTTAACAAACACTTATGGAGCTGTTACTGTGTGCCAGGCACTGTACTTAGCAATTTATAAATACTCACTTGGGTCTCATAACCCTATGAGGTAAATACTATTATATTCATTTTATAAATGAGAACATGGAGGCACAGAGAGGTTTTAAAAAAAAAAAAAACCCAAAAAACTTGTACAAGGTCCATACCTACTAAGTCAAAGAGCCTAAGTACTGTAAATTATAATCAAAATAACCAAGGCACCAGTACACAATTCTTTAAAACCAACCTAAAATTTGTCATTCAGTTGCTGTCATCAGAAACACAAATCTGCTGTGGCTGATTTCAGATCTGCTGCCAAAATGCTAATTTCTAAACTGCCTCTCATCATTTAAATGGTTCTTACTGCCTGTACAATGGTTTGAGAGGTGAATCTATTATGCTATGAAGCAACAGCAGAGACAGTTCTGGAGAATGCCTGGCTGTGTGACTACCTGGGCCACTGTAGGTTAAGTCATTTAACCTCCTTTGCCTCACTTTCTTCCAAGGGACTTTAGGGATAATGTGGTACATGTGAGCACTACACAAGCTAATACAGATGTAAAGGCTCAGAAGAGTAAACGATTCAGTTATTTTTACTATCTCAAGAGTAAATAAGAATGAAACAGACATTTATTCTACCGAAAAGTAGACAACCCAAAATGGTCACAAAATCAAGACATTTTTCTTTAATACCCTTAAAATGTATATCAAACGTACTAAAATATTTTCATTAGTTCCAATAATGAAAAATAAGGCCCTCATGTAAGCTAAAATTCTATATTCCTCTCAACTACTGATGCACTACTGGAAAAAAAGAAAAAAAAACACACACACCTCAGAAAGTTACACTTCTTTGTGTGTGTGTTCTAATTCACAAAGACAAGAGTGGCCAAACAAGTACTGGAAGGGACAACTCTTTTCTTTCGATGGACTGACATATCTTCATATTCTTTCAATAAATCTTCTTTTCCCTAAGCAAATTTGAGTTAGGTTTCTATTGGCTGGAACCAAAGTAATTCTTAAACTCAAGTTTAAGACAGTAACTCAAGACTGAGAAATTCAAGTAAATCTTCATGAGCTAACTACTGCAATTTATCCTCAACTCTGGACCACAAATATACAATCTGACCTGTATCTGAGCCCAAGTCTTGGGATTTTGCATTCCTTCTACCAAGGGCAGCAATGGCTTTGGCAACTCTGTACTCTTCTGGGTCTTTCTCATGTGCTGCTACTTTTTCTAAATTCTAAAAGTTGAAACCCAGGTACTGGAACACAAGCCTTCTTTTCTTTCTACCTTCTCTTTTAAGGTGATCGATCCATTCCAATGGCCTTTAAGTTAAGTATTAGGGTATCAGTTATGTGCTGCTGAGAGGTAAATTTATGTATCATTCAAACCTCTTATCTGAGCTCTAGACTCAATATATCCAATTGCCTACAACCACCAACTGCCCATATAAATTTCACAGGCAGCACAAACTTTCCGCATCTAAAGCAGAACTTTTGATTATCTGCCTATTATCCCTTTACAAAAATCAGTTTCTCTTCTTTTATGCCTAAGTATTAAGCGTTCCAGCAGGAAGCCTGGAAGTCAATCATGATACCTCATTCTCTCTCACTCCAAATATTCCATTCATCCCCAACTTCTGTGATGTCCACCTCACAGTACACCCTGAAACCATCTATTCTCCCCCTTTCCCCTGCTACCACTCTGGTGGCAAGCCTCCATCACCTCTCTTCTGGGGGACTACACTCCTTTCACGTCAGTCTACTTGTGCCCTGCCTCCTGTACCACAGGGCTCCTTTGTAAACTTAATCCAGATGGTGTCACTACTCTCTCAAAAGCCTTCCATGGATTTGCCTACATTTATAATACAGTCAAAATGCCTTACCCTGCTCCACTGTTCCTGTTTCATGATGTATTCCTGACTTTCCTATTCTTACCTCAAATTCTTTCTTTTCCGTGTTTTAGTCATTGGCTCCTACACTACAGGGAGTTTGTTTCTTTTCCAGGAGACTCTGCATGTGTTTTTCCCTCTGCTTTTTGCAAGGCCAAGTCTCTCAATAAGATTTTCACTTAAACGTAACCTCCTCAGAGGCCTTCCTCCCTTTCCAAGCAGATGTCTGTGGCCTGTCACATTACTATTTAATGATGCACCCTAATAATTTTGTGTGGGCCACCCCAACATGGGTTACTTTGGCATGAAGATTATTTTGAATTAAAAAGCAATCAAAACTCAGCAGATTCAGGAAAAGCTCTTTACCTTCTTCTCAAATACTTAAAAAGGATTTCGATATTGGGCCTGTTCTATCACCATAGATAGGTAACTACATTATGGTATGAACCACATATAGTAGACAGAGAGGAACCCAGCAAGATCAACGTCCTGTCTGTCCTACTGATTGAGTGGCCCATCAAACATTTGTTTATACCAAGCATGTGCTCTCTTTCACCTTCCTGTGAATTGCTTTCTCTCCCATTGACATCTAAGACGCCTATCCCCTTTCTCCTCAGTCCAGAATGACCTATAATACCTCATTTTGTCAGTTTGGAATTTCCTGTTTGGGTGGATTCCCCCTACATTTGAAATTAAATTTGATTTCCTCCTATTTATCTGTCTCATGTCAATTTGATTCTTAGCCCAGCGAGAAAGACCTTGAAGGGTAGGAGAAATTCTTCCTCCCTGACAATTTCTTCTAAGCATTCTTACACACCTGTTCATCATCACCCCCCATGTTGCCTACCTTCTTTGTCAAGCCTTTGATAACCTATTCTAGAAGACAGTGTCACTTCCATTAGATTTCATTACACTTGAACATTTACATTGTTGGATATTAGTGCCTTATAATTAACATACTGCTAAAGTGGAAATCCTCAAAGGAGGGAGACATTTCTTCCATATTTCTACCCCCAGCTCCTAGCATAACGTTTAACTGAACAAATATGTGGATGTGGAACTATACCTACCAATTTTCCCAATACAGACACTTAGTTCACATAAAGTATATATATATATTTTTTAATTTTTATTTATTTATGTATGATAGTCACAGAGAGAGAGAGAGAGAGGCAGAGACACAGGCAGAGGGAGAAGCAGGCTCCATGCACCGGGAGCCCGATGTGGGATTCGATCCTGGGTCTCCAGGATCGCGCCCTGGGCCAAAGGCAGGCGCTAAACCGCTGCGCCACCCAGGGATCCCTAAAGTATATATTCTCAAGGTCATTATCACACCACAGGAATGAAAACTGGCTCAAAGGTATAGGGTAGGTGAAATATTTGAGATACTACAATGGTTTTGGCCTGTCCCAAGCTCAATCCTACGCAGCAAAATTTCATTCTTTAGTATTTAATTTATCTTGTTATTTCAATTCATTTAAATCATATTGAATTTTTATCCTTAGGTAACAAAACACAACGTTGAGATCATGGAAACAAGGGTGAAAAACACTGAGGTAGAGTGTTTTCTCATTCTCTCCCTTACAGCTAACAGCTCCTGCTCAGGCATTACTCTCAAATGTCCTTCCCCACCCTTCTGCTCCAGATGATTCCTATCTTCAAAACCTCAGCTAAATGTAAATTTAGTGAATTTTACTTCCTCTAGAAAGCTTTTTCTTCTTTCATAGCCCATAATTCTTGTTCCATTTTCTAAGGGCCTATGAACACTCGCACCTAGTCTGTATCATAAAATTTCACACATAATTATGTACTGACTCATCATCTTTTAATGGATTGAAATGTGTTCATCTCTCTTTTCCACTACAACTTATGTTGCCTAAAGGCAGTAAGCATTTTAAAACATTTATTCTATCTCCCATCAGACCTAATATAATGCTCACAGAAAAAAAGAATTAAAACAAGCTCCTGATTATTTTCTTAAGTAGAAATATTCATTAACTGAGCTTCAGTTAAGCAGTGTCCACCTACAATACTAACACAGAGAAATGCTACCAGTGCAACAAGTCAAGCTTTACAGTAATAGCAAAAATGGCAAAACCAAAAGGACAGGAAAAAGCATACAAGTGCTCTGAAGGCAGGAATATTCAATGTGCTCCTCTTTTTAGTGTTTAGCACAGCACCCTGTGTAACTCAGTATGTAAAAATGCGAAAATGAAGAAGAGGGGCTGAAATCAATTATTAAAAAAACAAAACAAAACAAAACTATTTTTTGTTAATTAGAGAGAACATAGAACTCCACTAGGAAAATCCTTGAGTAATAAGGGCAAAACAAATTACAGTTTAAGTTTTATTGAAAAATACTTGCAATAATGCTACATCACCTCTATGAACTAGCCTTTGCTCATTCATTTCCCTATTTACTTGACCAGCTGAAAATAAATCTGTTAAACTTCTATGGCACAGAAAAACATAAAGGTAGAATTCTGGATAATTGAAAGTTTTTTTTTTTTTTGTTTTGTTTTGTTTAATTGAAAGTTTTTTCAGACGTTTTCTTTTTGCTGAAAAATCACTGCATCTACCTTTGTTCTGTTTTTGAAGTGGTAGGAAAAATGTCTTCTTCCACATCTGACTCATCCACCTCAATCACCTAAGGTAAAAACAAAACAATCAATAGTTTTTATGAGAATGGAACATCTGAATAAAAACAAATAGCTGAATTAAAAAAAAATGTTTTAATATACAAAAAAAAAAGTCAAAAAAAGGGGGCAGAAACCACATTAGTAAAGAGTAATTGTTAAAACTGAAGCTTAGGGGCGCCTGGGTGGGTCAGTCAGTTAAGTGTCTGCCTTCGATTCAGGTCATGATTCGAGGATCCTGGGGTCAAGTCCTCACATCAGGCTCCCTGCTCAGCAGGGAGTCTGCTTCTCCCTCTTCCTCTGCCCTTTCCCCCTGCTTGTGCTCTCTCTCTCTCTCAAATAAAATCTTTTTTCTTTTTAAAAAGATTTTATTTATATATTCTTGACAGACACAGAGAGGTAGAAGGAGAAGCAGGCTCCCTTTGGGGAGCCTAATGCAAGACTGGATCCCAGGACCCTGGGATCACAATCTGAGCCAAAGACAGATGTTCAACCACTAAACCACCCAAGTGCCCCATAAATAAAATCTTAAAAACGAAACAAAACAAAACAAAAAAAACCCCTGAAACTTAGCCTAAGCTCCCTCCAATGTCACTCTTTAATCACAAATGGTATCCTATGCATGCATGTCTGAGCTCACTTTTCTCCTGGACACCAACAGCAGCCAGGTATCTAGAAGAACATGCAGTTAGACTGGTGAATGACTCACACAGGGTCATGTGCAGATGGTACCTGTGGTTTTCTCGGGTTCTAGTGAGGAGTCAGACAATTAGTGTTCCATTCCCAGTTTAAAATTAGGTATAAGACCATGTGGGAAGTACTACCTTTTTATTACATTCATCCCAGTTAAACACCATTTGTTAGTTTTACGTGTCTCAGGAAAGATACTTGTTATTCTTGATTCTATCATCCAAAATACTACTTACTCATCCCTCCACATTCTGTGTTAGCTTGACATTCAATATACACATTTGCTATGTTTTCAACTAATGAATGAAGCCAAGGACAAAACAGTGAAAAAAACACCTGAGTTCTCCCCCTCCAGGCTAATACTGAACTATTAATAAAAAATTGTTAAATGCAATTGCTTAAGAAGCTATGAATCCACCCAACATTTCTGCATTTTGTCATAAAACTATTAGAAGATTGTCTTATGTGCCTTGAAGGAATCAAATGTATTCAATTCTCCTCTAATCTACCACTGTATAACCAAAATCAAAAAATGAAGGAAAAAATTAGCACTTGATCCCTTTGAATTCATGCCTTATAAGAGAAAGTTCTAGAAAAGCTACCTTGTGGATGTGCTCATTTTGTTTTTAGATGATCTGGAAGTGATAGCAGGCAACAGTTGAATGCAAATAAAATGGAGCTCAGGATAAAAGTTAGTGCCTGTACACCCACATAACAACAAAAGGAAGAAGGGGGGAAAGAAGATGAAATTAAGGGAGTTGAAAGGACAAAATAAGAATCAGGGCAGAGAAGTCTCCTGGAAAAGGAGGGTGGCCAATCATGTCACATATTGAAGGGATGAAGAATGAAATCTGAAAAAATGTTGCTGGGACAGGTATGAAATAGAGCACTGACTCTCAATGGGAAGGTGGTAATAACTATTATTCTGGAAACTTATGGGCATGTCTGGAGACACTGCTGATTGTCATAATTAAGGGAGTTGCTACTGGCATCTAGAGGGTAGAGGACAAGATGCTGCTAAAAACTCTACAATGCAGAGGACAGTCCCTTCCAGTGACTTACCTGGTCCAAGACTTATCTGGTCAATAGTGTTGCTACTGAGAAACCCTGATGCAGAGGGAAGAGTACTGCCTTAGGAATAAAGAGATGTGGGTTTTGAAAGTAAGGTAAGATGAGAGTCAAGCCCACATAAAATCTTGGAATCCAAAGGAAATTCAGAGGCTTATGTTAAATCTAGAGCTTAAGAATGAGGTCCTTACATTCTGACAGCTTGGTTTGTCTTAGTCTAGCTCCAGTCATCAGGACATAAGCCACAGTGTTGTGAGAGGATAAGAAACAAAAGGAAGCCAGATTTAAATGAGACCTCTATATGCACTGAACTCCAATTTTCAGTATTAATATTTCATGCATGGATTTTTGGCTCAATATTATTTATCCTCAGAAATCCATAAATGTATGTATGCAGTAATATTTTTAATCATGAGATACATTATTTAAAAAAAAAAAATCCTAGAAGCCCCCAGTGTGGAGAATCTATAAAGTTCTCTCCAACTTTAATGTTCTCCACTTTTTCTTCTTTTATTTACTTTGTAGATCAAAGAATTGACAATTCATAATGCAGGGAGCATAAATTATTAACACACAACTATAAAACTTTTTATCTTACCTCTGAATAATTCTTAGTAGCAACATTTCGGGACGGCTGCTGTCTTGTAGATTTAAAGGCTATAATGCAAAAGAATAAACATCCTATGTTATTCCTAAAGTAACTTAGAAAAATTTGTACATATCTTTAGCTGAAGATTTTGTAAGCTCTATTTACAAAAATCTATGATGGCCAATTATAAAACCATTTATGTTTTTTAAGATCTAAAGGTCTAAAGGGAGGTGGGATTACATGTTCAAATAAATCAGTGCTTAGCTGCCAGTCTCCTAACTTCCTGACTTACTCAAATAACAGGTGATGTTCATAAATACACCTGTACTAGAAATATTTTACAGAGAACTACATGAAGGATAAAACCTGATCATCTAATGGATTAAACTCCAAATATGTTGAAGGTAACTCTCGTAATGTCTTCTTTTTTTTACAGTTGGCAGTATCTTTCCTTGTGGCTATATTAGGAGCCATGCGGTTCTGGTAAGAGCTTTCTTTTCCTCTACTTTGTTAGCCATATTCAGTACCTAAGAAATAGTCCAGAGGAAATCCTAGAAAACAGTGTATTTTTTATGCTATGAGAAAACTTTCCTTCAAATCCTTACATTTTAGCTTTAGGAACTTAGAAACATGAAATTTGGCTAACCCTTTGTTTTTCCCAAGGTCAAAGCCATGATACTATGATTTTATAGTAAGAAATACGTGTTTGAAAAAAAAAAAAAAAGAAATACGTGTTTGGGTTTTGTGCCCATTTCTGGCAGCGCGCCTAAAAGCCTAGGAATTTCCCCGGAAAGAGTCTTTTGCTATGTTAAATGACTTTGGGACCAAGCCTGAAGCTGGGGGTTGGTTGCCAGGGAAACCAAGCAGGAAATCAGGAAGGGAGGGTTGGAACTCAGTTCCACCCTGTGATTTCCAGGCAGACAGGGGAATAAGAGGCTGAATGAATCACCAATAGTCCATGATTTAATGAACTAATGGTCACAAAGCTGCCATAAAAACCCAAAGGAAGGGTTTGGCGAGCTTAGAGGTGGTGAACATGCTTCCATGTGCTAGGGTGCTGGCCCCCAAACTCTCTGAGGATACAAGTCCTCTGCTTGTGACCTTACCTTTTATATCTCTTTATCCGGCTGCTGATTTGTATCCTTTGTAATAAACCAATAATTTAGTGAATAAGCTAGTTTCCTGAGTTCTGTGAGCTGCTCCAGCAAAGAAATTAAACCCAAAGAGGGAATTAGGGGAAACTGATTGATAGCCAGTCAGTAAGAAGCACAGCTGGATTTGTGATTAGCCTCTAAGGTAGAGGGAAGCAATCTTGTGGAAGTCAGCCCCTTACCCTGTGGAATCTGACATTACTGTGGGTAGATAGTGTGAGAATTGAGTCACACTGTAGGAAACTCAGCTGATGTCCAAGAATTGCTTAGTGGTGTGAGGCAACCCGCCCTACTCACCCCACCAACGAATTGGGTGTAGAATATTTAAAAACTAGAATAAATTTCAAACTGCCAATCAGAGCTTTATTTTTTCGTAAGCCTTACCAGTTTCCTAATATAAAACTTTATTTTCCCCCAAGACAACCCCCAAACTAAACATGACAAGAGGAGAAAAAAAGAGGCCTTGAAAAAGACAAAAGCTCAGTGAAACCCACAAAGTCCAAGATTCCTATAATCTGAACTCAGGAACTGTTCTACCTAGCATACATTTATGATTTGCCCCTGGTTTCTATTCCAGGTTCTATCCCCTAAGTCTTGTGATGTCCATCTGAGAGGAAAGATTAAGGGCAGAAGCAAAGTACTTATCCGTTCTACTCAATTACTGGGGCCTCACATCCTAACTCTGCTCAAAAGGCTAAACAGGGCACCTGAAAAAAAAAAATAAGCCAGCCATCGTGACTCTTACAGAATATTTCTGCTCAACAATTATTCCCTAATTGATTCCTCAAACTCTCACATCCTGAAAAGAGCCTACCAATAAATAAATGAATAAATGAATAAATAAATAAATCCTTCATTTCTTTTCATCCCCAACAAATGTCAGTGAGATAAATTAACATTACCAGAAAAATAAGCACTGAGTTCCATTAGGAAGGCAATACAAGTATGGTGGTTGTAGAGTTAAACTCATTTTGACTGACTAGCTGGGTGACTAGAGCCAAGCTCCCTTGGCTCATTGGGTGACTAGAGCCAAGCTCCCTTGGCTCATTAAGTCTCAGTTTCCCCACCTAGAATATAGTGTTAATAATAATTCATGCAGAAAATCGTTGAAGGGCAGCCTGGGTAGCTCACTGGTTTAGCGCCGCCTTCGGCCCAGGGTGTGATTCTGGGGACCTGGGATTGAGTCCCACACTGGGCTCCCTGCATGGAGCCTGCTTCTCCCTCTGCCTCTCTCTCTTTGTCTCTCATGAATAAATAAATAAAACCTTTAAAAAAAATAAAATTGCTGAAAAGATAAAAAGAAGTAGTTAGTGGAAATAGTTGTGCCAAGTGCCTAGAAGTAGCAGGTATTCAAATAATGTAGCTAGCAGCAGTAGCAGCAGATGTAGTAGTGGCGGCTGTGACGGTAAACTCCATGGCACTCACAGAGCCCTTCCGAGGTACTATATTCATTTTGTCACCATCCTCTGCAGACAAACTTCAGTGGAAAAGTCTGGGCTACCAACTCATAACAGCTGCTGGCTGTACGTGTAATATCTACCATTCCCGATAAAACTCCAATAGTAAATCTCTACACTCCATGGGGCTTATTATAATAGAATTTTACCTTTATAGCTCTCTTCATACCTCCAATTACAACAGGGATCTGGAAATTATCATTTTAAAGATACTTTTATCACCAACATCACAGTAGCTATAGTTAGTATCCCATGGTTATTTTGTCAGAGACTCAGCACCAAATGTAACCTAATAAAAATGTTTTACACATGTGTGTTAAAAAGTCTATTTCACTTTTTAGAAAAAGTCCCAATGTTAGAGACAGTTCAACTGTAAAACCATTAGACCAAATAAATTTACATAAAAGACAAATTTAGACTATAAAACATTCATTTTCTTAAGTTTACTTTAAACATTGCCACTAATACTAATAGCAGCAATCATTTTTTGAATTCTTACTAAATCCTATGCTAAGTAATATACTCCCTAATAAGTTCATCTGATCCTTGTAACTACTCTGTGGAATCAGTACAACACTGTCAATTTTATAGTTAAGGATCTGAAGCTCATAGAATAGAAACAATTTATACTCACTGGGAACTTAAAATGTATACATACTGTGTCAAATAGTTCACATGTATTTTCTCATTAATCCTCAAAATAAATCATTGAAACAAATTCAATCATCACCGCATCTTACAGATAGGACACTGAAGATGGAAAGCCTAAGGACACATAGCTAGTAAATCAACTAGTCAGAATTCAAACCAATGGCTGACTTTGGAACCATGCTTTGCTTTTTAAAGATTTTATTTATTTACTCATTAGAGACATACAGAGAGAGGCAGAGACACAGGTAGAGGGAGAAGCAGGGTCCCCGAGGTGAGCCTGATGTGGAATTTGATCCCAGGACCCCAGGATCATGACCTGAGCTGAAGGCAGACACCCAACCACTGAGCCATCCAGGTGCCCCAGGAACAATGTTTTTAACCTGTATGCTATATATCTCTAAGTAATTTTTATTCAGCCATTCTCAAGTATTTAATGAGCATCAACTACAGCCAGGCACTATGGACACCATGACGAAAAAGACCGAGTCGAGTCTCTGTTCTGCAATGCTTGCCAAGCAAGAGCATGGAGCCAGTCATTAAAGAGGTGGGTGACCATACCAGGTCTGCCTCCAAAGCCTGGGTTCTTAACTACACCAACTGCTATGAAGTACACCACAATTAGATTTTTTCCTAAGCATAATTCAGGACATCTGAAGTTTCATATTAATTTGGCTTACTTTTTACAAATGAACGTTATTACTTAAAAAGGGGGATTATTTGTGAACATTTTAAAGCACTCTGACTGGTCTTCTCTATACAAACAGAAGCTTTATCCCACATTATCAATGGGTCACAGAGCAGGACTCAGGAAAGAATGTCTGCAAAGTCTCACAGGCATAGTAGTTCTGAAAGGAGCTGACAGTAGGAAGTGAGAAAAAAAATGTTCACAAAAACACCCTATGAGATATAAAGTTTTAGATGCAAAGGAGGCAGCCACATGTGAGTTTTAAGGAAGAAAATAAAGATAAAAATCTGTTTGTTTACTGTGGGCTAGGTTTTTCAGACAAACACTGGTACTCAAAGCAAACCAAACTGCTTCATCAAATGTTTAAAAAAAAATTCTAATGGCATTGAATTACTGATCACATAAAGAATTAACAGGTCAAAACAGAAGAAAAGCTCAAACTCTGAGACCAATGTTCACACTGGTTTGACAGTTTTCTCTAGAGAGAGGGAAAGGGCTACCACAGCTCAAGACCTGCTCAAGAGGAGAGGCCTAATGCATATTCCCTCCCTTAAGCTGGGACCCCAAGAAGAGAGGCAGACATAAACAGGATTTTGCAAGTACATATCAGTGGGTTGAACCTCAAAGTCACAAATTTAAATGTAGTTTCATGTGGCCCAGAAGCCTGGAGAAACAAATATGAGTTGTCTCTGGGGGAACTTATGTTCATCCTTGATCTCAAATTATTCTTGCTGATAATTTCTTAGGGACAACAGGTAACAAAACATGCAAGGAAATAAGTTACCACAAATGAGAATCCACAGAAACAGAAATCAGAAACATTTTAAAAAGTGGCCGAAGACATTCAGATACTGGGTTAGTAGCCACAGAATACAGAGCAAATATCCTTACTATGCACACACAAAATTACAGACAGACTTAAAAATATCTGCAGGGAATTTTAAAAATCACACAGCATATTTCAAAAAAACTAAGTAGAATCTCTACCCCCGCCAAAAACAATGAAAATAAAAAACTCAAAGGAGAGTTTTAAGAACAGATGGGCGTGGGGGCCTGCTTCAGTCAGTAAAACATGGGACTTTTGATCTTGAGGTCATGAGTTCAAATCCCACATTGGGGTTAGAATTTACTTAAAAAAAAGAAAACAGATGGGTGAATTGGAAGATCAATATAGCACAGGAAGACAAAACAAGGGAAAATACAAAAGAGATCAGTACTCCCAGGAAGACAGTGATTCTTACAGTTATTTAATTGAAGACCCAGAAGGCAAGAAAAAGAGCAGAGGTATTATCTAAAGGGAAAGATTTTCTAGGAGTGATGAAAGACACTCATTCACAATTTCATGAAGCCTAATAAATCCTAAGCAGGAGAAAAAACAATCTCATATCTAGATTCATCAGTGAAATTGCAGAACACCAACAGCCAGCTGGAAGAAAAATAGACTACTTAAAAAAAAAAAAAAAAAAAAAAGCAAGCTCTACAATTCTAACAGCTCATTCCTCAACAACAAAATGGAAGCCCAAAGACTCACTTTAAGTGATTAATTATGCCCACTGGTGCCAAGGAAAGCTTCATATAAAATAATTTAGCCGGGACGAAAAAAGGCAGTTTGAGTTACGGTATAGGTGAGTATGACTTTGTGTCACATGCAACCAGCTTCTGGTGACTTAACATGGAAATGTACATGTTTTACTCACTTTGCTTTTCTGTATCCCTCTGTTTTTTCTTTCTGTTTTTTATAACTAACATTTTGTAGAGGCCTACTATGTGCCAGGCTCTACCTTTCGGCTTCAGAACAACCCATGATGTAGGGTTATTATGTAAACAAACATAGGAGTATGAGTGATTTGTTCAAAGTCACAGGCCTTTCCATATTGAACTTTGCCTAAGTCTTTTCTATGTTGCCTATTTTTCTCCTTCTCTGCTTTACCTTACTCCTGCCGAGAATGGAAGAGCACCTTTTTGGATGCCATTTCCTAAAAGGCAACATATTTCTGAAGTCAAGATAAGGATCTCACCTGGCTCTCAAGTACTGAATAATCACTGAGTAAGAGTACAACAATAGAACTTTTTAAAAATTACTGTTTTTTTTTTTTTTTCAAGTAGGCTCCACACTGGGCATGAACAACATGGAGCTTGAACTCACAACCCCAAGATCAAGACCTGAGCTGAGATCAAGAGCTGGATGCTTAACCAGCTGAGCCACTCAGACACCCCTAGAACTTTTGATAAGTATTTTTAAGAGTCATTTACTCAATTTGATGTTTGTATCCTTCCTCCAATGTCAGTTGCCAGCCAATAAATGTTGAAGACTTCCTCTGATGGTGTCACAATTTACTTCCTTCTGGGGTGGTTTACTTTATCTTCACATTAATTAGATAGGTTATTCTGTATAATACAAAGACTCCTCTACTGAGAACCAGTAATTAGGTCTCTAATCTTCTCTTGCTTTGGAAACTAGCAGTACAGTTGCCCCTTGAACCCAGGGGTTGGGGCACTGACCCCTGTACACTCCAAAAATCCCCATTTAACTTCTGACTCTTCCAAAACTTAACTACTAATAGCCTACTATTTACTGGAAGCCTTACTGACAATATAAAGAGTTGATTGACACTTACTTTGTACGTTGTATATATACTGTATTCTTACAACAAAGTAAGCTCAAGAAAAGAAAATGTAATTAAGAAAGTCATATGGAAGGGAAAATAACAGTAATGTACTTATCAAAGCCTCCCTTCCCCCAACATGTAAGTGGACCTCCACAGTTCAAACCCATTCTGTTCAAGGGTCAACTATATAGTGGTTAACCACTGGTTCTGGAGTCTAGGGAATGCAGGATTAACCCAAGTTCTAAAATTTACTAGTTGTGAGATAATGGGTAAGTTGCCTATTTTTTCAAAGCCTCAGATCCCTTTTCTGTAAAACAGATATAAGTATCTAACCACAGAGCTTTAAGAAGCATGCAGTAACTCTTACATAAACACTAGTCTTTATGAGTATTATCTAAAATACACATCATAGGACTTCCCTATGCTAACAGCAGAACCAGAGAAAAGCAGCATAAAAAAGTAAATGATATATTTATTAAGAAGCGGCACTTTCTCTTGATCATTGTTAACATACTGACTCACTTTTCAGACTTCATGGTCCCTCTATAAAGGAAATAATCAAATCTGTCTAAAAGTAAGGGATAAAAAAAACAAAAGGGATAATAAAAAATAATTTTTAAGGTTCACCCTTTTCAATAGCTCTGATGAATGGCAAAGACTTTTTAAAGAATAGTTTATCCTGTAATCCTAATAATCCTTTTGACTCCCCAGTGATGGCAACACAAATCAATGAGGTTTCCTAATGGGGATTTCCTAGATCTTCCTATGTTGGAATTTATAAATAACTGCTAGATTATAATTTGCAATCCATACTCACCATCTATAATAGACATGTTTCTAGATGTTGACGTAGTGGCCTTTGAACTTCTGCCTCGAGTAGAAGTCTCCAGACCAATGCCTACTGTTAGAATAATGAGCAGTCAATATACAATTCCATTGGTAGCCAAGGGTTTTTTTTTTTTTTCAAAAAAAGGCCAAAATGAAATATAAATAGCTACATCAAAACAAAGTTCATGTACAAAAAGTCAAAGACATATATAACAAGAAATACATAATAGTCTAATCAATTTTCAAAAACTATACTTATACCACTTTTGGTTCATAATATTCTAAACAAATTTAAGGAAACATTTTGTAAACTTAAGGATAATGAAAATAAATTATCACTAGAGGATGGGGTTCTTTCTTGGAAATTTTCAAATTAAGTACTATTTTACCAGCTTAAAATTCCTATGAATAAATATTTAATAAAAACTATTTAAAAATACTCCTACAAATGAATTTATATAACGCATCAGGAAGTAATGGAATGACCAATTTTCTATTATTTGGATTATTCAATGACAACAGTCCTGCATCAATACGATGATGGCAATTAATGTTAATGACTGCTTTAGGAAATCAAATTGTTTTACAGAAGCTTTCTTTTTGAACAAATTTTATGAAGCTACTTCATAAAAATGTGGGCATTTGTACCTTATGACAGTAACAAAAATAATAATCTTTATGACCTGGGAGTTTCTTCCTGCTGTCAATGGTCATTAGGTAGCCATTTTCCTTAGCAGCTCATATTTGCCTATTACTTTATACGTGTGAGAATAAATATGGCATTAAATGTACCTGAAAGGTACTGTGTGAGAAGTGGAGTGAAGTTCTTAATGTTATGGGCCAAAAAAATCTTATGTGCACATGGCCATTAAAATTTAAGTAAAATATACATGTCTGAATTACACTAAAGACTGACTTTATGCACTATAAAAATCAAATGTGAAAGGACTGTATAACTTAATTCTGGGGACAGGATTACAATCCTGCATGTACCATTCAATGGCCAAGTCTGAATGTGCGTGGTAACACACACAGTGCTAACCTCTTCCTCTCTGAGACCCTCCTCTCAAGGCTGAATTCTGCCCTCTTCCTCCTCGTCGGCCTCGGCCCCGGCCTCTTCCTCTACTGGCTGCTGCTGAGGTGTCCTCATCAGAGTCATCAGCCATCTGTTCTGCCAAATCTATACTCATAAGGTCCTCAGCACTAAAGGCAGAAGCAGAGTCCTCAGACTGAAATCTGAGGGCTCTGGCCCTCGTCATAGCCTAAGAGGGAGAAAGGAGAAAATACACATTAGTAGAATATGTAGTGTCCTAAGCTATTAATCTGGTCATTCAGATAACATTTAATATTCAAACTGTCTACACTATTATTTTTCACTCGTCATGCTATAGAAATGCCAAGCAGAAGAGCTCCCCTCCCCCATCTGTCAAATTCAATTACTAGGATTTGTCAGATGGATCTGCCACACTATCTATAAAATGAGACCTTTTGAAAAGGTGTGCCTAGAACAGTAAAATTTCACAGAATCGAAACTTGTAGGATAATATTGGCAATCACCTCTAATTCAACATCACCATTTGTTTTCGTTTATTTATTGTTTTTAAAGATTTTATTTATTTATTTGACAGCACAAGCAGGGGGAGCAGCTGAGGGAGTGGGAAAAGTCAGCTCCCCACTGAGCAGCCCCATATGGGGCTCAACATGGGACTTGATCCCAGGACTCTGGGATCATGACCTAAGCCGAAGGCAGACACTTCACCGACTGAGACACCCAGATGCCCCAACATCACCATTTGTAAGAGCCTGTCATCATTTAGACTACTTTGTACAATGGACTCTTAATAACAAGAAAAAAAGCTTATAAAAAATGGCTGTTATTTCTAGATGATGAAATTTTAGGCTGCCCTTGTTTTCCTCTTTATTCACAAATACAGATTTTCTTCAGTATAATTTTCCTAAAATATTACTTTGTAATCAGAAAATCATGAGCAATAATCTCTTATAAAAATTAAGAATTAAGAGCAAAAAAAGATAAAACAAGGGGTGCCTGGGTGGCTCAGTCGCTTAAGCCTCTGACTTGATTCCAGCTTGGATTGTGATCTCAAAGTCATGACAACAAGCCCCACATCAGGCTCCATGCTCAGTGTGGAGTCTGCTTGTCCCTGTCCCTCTGCTCTTCCTCCCCACTTGTGCATGCCTGCTCTCTCTCAAATAAATAAGTAAATAAAACATTAAAAAAAAAAACCATGATAAAAAGAATTGAGTGGAATATCATTTGAAGGCCTGGAAAAGAATAAAAAGCTTAGGACCAAGAATATGTCACAAATTTTAATTTGATAAGAAACTGCCTAGAAAAGACAAGTTTGAGACTTAATGAAATATTTTAACTCTGAAATGAATACAGATTTTCTGATTAGAAATAAAATAAAAGTAATGTTGCCCTGAGCTCTTCCCTTAAACCAATCAAAATATAGTAAGGAATACAGAAGTAAGACATAATAGACTTTCAATAAAATCAGAAAATAGCTCCAACTTCAAAACACAAAATCTCTGAAGATATATATATATATATATATAATGAAGATGTGACCTAGGGAAAAAGGTAGAAAAGAGTCTTAGGCAGTGTAGACCTTTCTAAAATTGATCTAGATATCCCAAGGGATCATGACTACAATCTTTCTTATTTGGAATAAAAAATTCTGGGTCTAAGAATAGGTGGGTAGAGCATTTCTAAGCTCTATCATGAAATAAAGAGAGTCAGGGCTAAATGAGGAGATGAGAACAAAGCAGGTAGGGTAGAAGTAGGAGTGAAGTAGAAGGTGGGAGACAATCCAGCTTCATTATAATGATCTCAGCTTAAAGAAAATAACAGCTAAGTCACTACATGAAGGGCTTAGCACAGCATTACGATGTAGAGAGAAAAAACTTCAGGGAACGTAACAAAAAATACAAATAAAAAATAGGAGAAAAACATTTCAATTCATTTTCCCTGTCCCAAAGTATGCTCATTATTATTCTCGGTCTCATTATTCTCGGTCTCATTATTCTCGGATTCTGTATTTGCAAATAACCTACTTGCCAAAATATATTTGTAACCCCTGGAACAACACTCTTGATACTTTTGCAGTCATCTGTGAACCTGTGCAGAGTGGTAAAAATTCTGAATCTCCTGACACACACATTCCCAGATGAAGATGAACAATGAGAACACTCAGTCTTTCTATTTCAGTTCTCCCACTTTAAATAAGTGTCCTTTTTATGGCATATTTAGCACCAAGTTTTTCACATTCTGTGCTTTTGGTTGGTGATTCACTGCATTGCTAAGGTGCTGTCCAATACTGCCCAAGCACAGAAAGGTTGTGATGTGCCTTACAGTTGAAATACATGTGTTAAATAAACTTCATTCAGGGATGAGTTATAGGGTTGTTGGATCTAAGTTCAGTGCTAATGAATCAATAATATAATTAACACAGGAACACACATGAGAAAGGTTATGTACTGAACAGCAGACAAAAATGTAGCCAGTAGTCGGCAGGAACGTAATCCTGTATTTCCCTTACGAGTAATACGGTTCACTATTCACTAATTTAGTGTTTGCATTAGACATAGAACATAAATGAATAACAAGAACCAACTATACTTTTTTAAAAAGTAGATTTAATAGGGAAAAGGAGACCTAAATTACATAATCAATAAGACAATCTAATTGATGGGTACTGAATTCTATACTCTGAAAATAAATAGATACTTCTTTGCAAGACCTCATGAAATGTTAACTGATTCTTCATGGGGTGCTAAGAAAGATATCAATTAAGTTCTAAATAGTAAAAGGTATTATATTGTCTAATTGCCATGAATAAAATTAGAAATTAATGGTAATAAAACAACACCTGCCTCTAAGCCACATAACCAAAATTGTAGAAATCCAGAAAACAGTAAAATAGTATATACCAGAACATATAAAACAATTAAAGAAGTGTTTACAAAAAAAGCCTATAACCTATTAAAAAAGAATGAATGAAAATAAATAGATTTGATATTCAAAAAGCTAGGACAAAAAAAAAAAAAAAAAGGCTAGGACAAATAAAACCCATCCAAAGGGAATTATTAGAAATCAATAAAGATACAATCATAAATAAATTTAAAGCAAAAATCCATTTGAATTAGTAAATTTAAGAACTGATCCTCTGGAACAAAATCACATTGACAAAAATCACTAACTTAACAAAAAGGAGAAAAAGACCAATATACACCATTAGAAATGAGAATGGAGGGGGGAAAAAGATTGAGGGAAAATTAAAAGAATCCTGACAAAATACTTTTCAATCAGAAGTAATTTGGAAAATAAATAATCTAAACAGATCCAACAATAGACGCACAGTCTCAACAGACTAATATCAAAGAATAATGTGAGAAAATTGTTAAAGGAAAAAAATCCCTGAAAAAGACCACAATCAGAAAGTTTCACAGGTATTCTATCAAATTTTCAAAGAACAGATAATTCCACTGCTATTTCCATAATACCAGAGCATAAAGAAAGCTTCCAATTTCTTTTTACAAAGCCAGCATAATATAGCTCTGAAAAACTGACAAAGGCCTGCATGCACAAAAAGATTACAGGATCTTATGAATACTAAAGTAAACAAAGAGAATCCAGGAACATATGGAAAAACCAGGATACCTATTACCAGGAGGCTCACAAAGTAGTCACAAGGATGAGGCAATAATAGAATATGCTTTAATATAATTCACCAAATTAATAGAATGAAGGAGGAAAAATCCCACACGCTTATCTCTACAGATGTCAAAAAGGCACTTAACTCATCATCTATTCTGGATTTGAACAAACCCCAAAACCCTTCTTTTACATGAAAAATACCCTAAAATATGCAACTGCCCCACCATGCACAGAGTGTGTGCACACCTTCCTGTGAGCGCTGTAACAGAGAGATCTATGAGCTAGGAACTAAAAACAAAACAAAACAAAAATTTCCGGGCAAAGAACATGACCAGGTGTTTCATGTAAATATAAATGGTTTGTAAGCATAAAAATTGCTAAGTCACCAGTAACAAAAGTAGTAATGATAAAGATAGCAAGAAACAGTTTCCTCACCCCTCAGATTTATAAAGATCAAAAGATGTAGTAATACACAAGGACACGGATGTGGGGAAATAAGCACTCCCAGATCCTGGTTAGAAGGTAAACTGGTGTAATATCTCTGGGGTGATAAGGCAGGATCTAGCAAAAATTTAAAATGCACATGCCCTTTTATGATTAGTTCTTGGAATGAATTACCCACTATCATTTTCAAATTTTATATTTCTCTTTGTCTAAATACTTTATCTTCATTTTATCATTTCAAACATTACATTCAAATACTTTAACTCCACTTTTCTGTGCAACAGACCCTGTAGTTTATTGATATACCCGAAGTCATTACTTCTAAGAATTAGCAGTGGAATTCTAATTTACCTCATGAGTATAGGTCCAGAGCCATTGTCCAGAGCCACTGGTAGGACAATGTTTCCATTTGCTTTTTTGTGAGATTTGAACATATACTATCCTGGTATTACACGGTTTTTTTAAAAATTGTGACAAAATGTACATACCATAAAATTGAGCATTTTAACCATTTTAAAGTGTATAGTTCAGGTGCGTTAAGCACATTCACACTGTTGTGCAACATCGTCAACATTCAAATTCAGACCTTTTTCATCATTTTGAACTGACACACCATACCTGTTAAAAAATAACTCCCTGTTCCCTAATCTTCCCCTTCCCTTTGTTATCATTATTCTTTCTGTCTGTACGATTTGACTACTCTAGGGATCTCGTTTAAGTGGAATCCTATAATACTCCTCCTTTCACAAGTCTTACTTCACTTAGCATAACGTTTTCAAGGTTTGTCTACTATAGCATGAGTGAAACTTCATTCCATTTAAGGCTAAGTAAAAGTCCATCACACACATACACATTTTGTTTACTCATACAGCTTTTGATGGACATTTGGACTATTAATACCTTTTGGCTGTTGTGAATAACGCTATAAGCATGGGTGTACTAATATCTGAGTTCTTGCTTTCAATTCTGTGGGCTAAATACCTAGCAATGCAATTGCTCGGTCACATAATTCTGTTTAACTTTTTAAGGAATCCTCATACTATTTTTCTCAGATGCTTCTGTATTCCCACCAGCAATGCACAACAGTTACAATTTCTCCATATTCTTGGCAACACTATTTTCTAGCTTTTTTGTAATAGTCATCTTAGTAAGTGTGAAGTGGCTTTGTGATTTTGATTTGCGTTTTGCTAATGATGAGTGATGTTGAGCATCTTTTCATGAGTTTATTGGTTACCTGTTTATTCTCTTTGGAGAAATGTCTGTTCAAGTCCTTCATCCACTTTTTAAATTGTTTTTTTTTGTTGTTGTTGTTGTTGCTGTGGTTGAATTTTAGGAGTTCTTTACAATATATGTTTTGGATATTAATCATTTACCAAATACATGATTTGCAAATATCTTCTCCCATTCTGTGGGGTGCCTTTTCACTTTGTTGATAGTGCTTAGTACTGCAGTTCAAAAGAGGCTATCAACCCTGCCTCAAATTCAGGTAGAACACAGGAAATCAGAGGCTGGGTAACCTCTGGACTATGAGTCAGACTAAGAATAGATGTTACATTTTTAAAGGATTATTAAAAAAAAAAACACACACACAACAACAACTACACACACACAGAGAAGAATAGGTGACAAAAACCATATACAGCTGCAAAACCTAAAATATTTACTGTTTGATCTCTTATTTAAACGTGAACTTATAATTAAAGAAAATACTTAGAGCTTTTCAATGTGAACAAGAGGTTTTAAAGCCTCTTGGAAGGACTAATGCTTGTGTCTGCTTAAATAACTTAAACATGGTACTGGGATTCTTGTCCTGAGCAAAATGATTCTACATGCCTGGGAGTTAAAGCTTGCGAAAGTCTCAAATTCCATTACAAGTCCTAAATAGTATGCTAAAGATAAAGATCATTTATAACATCAAATGGCAAGCTGGCAAATTACCCAGGAAACCCCAATTAACCTGCTGAATTCTTAAAATATAGCTGAAAAATCTAAACCCAAAAGTGCTTTCTTCTAAAAAACTCCCAAATGCAATTTGTCATGCCTTCTACTACCTTTCTTGTAGAAAATATTCACTCTTATTCTTTAAAAGATTAATGAAAAACTTAGCTTAAGGGTTCCAAACATAAAGGGCATGTAAAGACCTATTTCTGTAATTTGTTAAACTGAAATGGTTAGTCAAGTTTAAATGACCCAAGAACCAGAAGTGATTTCTTTCTTCTAGCATTCGTTCTTACTATTTAGCAAACACTCTTCCACTTTAAGGTGCTCTGTAAGATGAATACAAATATAAATACGATAAGGGATCCCTAATCTAGAGCCTCCTTCTCTTAGCTTCCAAAAACCATCTTGTAAATGGTATAGCAGTTGCATCTGCGCTTCTTAGGAACAGTGATTTTTGATGTTCTGCACACCAAAAACTTTCAGAAATCTCCCACTTTTAGCCATTCATTGGCCATGCATTGTATTAATGTTATTATAATATACAGTTCTGATAGGATAGTATATGACAGAAAGTCTAGACTTGAAGGCAAAAATAGGTTCAAATTCCACCCCACCACATAACCTTTACTGTGGTCTCAGTATGATTTGTAAAATGGAAACTAAAATAGTGTACGTGATCCAGGGCACCTGGGTGGGTCAACAGCTTAAGCATCTATCTGCCTTTGGCTCAGGTCTTGATCCCAGAATCCTGGGATCTTCTCCCTCTCCTTCTGTTGTTCCCCTTGCTTGTGCTCTCTTGCTCTGTCAAATAAATAAAATCTTTAAAAAATAATAATAAAATGAAATAGTGTAAATGACACACACCTAGAAAAAATTCAATAAATAAAAATTTAATGAATAACATTTGCCCTTTCCGGCAAAATTCCCTGTATTACAAGATGGAGACAGTGTTAAGTTGTACAAAGGGAAGAAATCCATGAAGCTCACAAAATTAGACACTGAGATTATCCTCTTGGATTCTCTCTAAAGAAAGGTTATTAACTGAGTTACTAGACTGCTCCTATTTCTACATATTCTAATGAACTGGGGCATAATTTTTTTGGAGGGGGTAACTTTCCCACAGTAAGCACAGGGCATCAAATTTTTGTAATAAGACAGAAGAGAAAAATAACACCCAAAATACCACTTTCCAATTCCTTCACATTCCACACAAGGGCATTATTGGATCAGCCTAAAATCTGAAGCAGCCAGTATGATATGACAGATGATGAAGTAAATGAGATATAAATTTGGAAATTTTATTTTAAAAAGAAAGAAAAAAAGTCTATCTCATAGCATTTAGAGATGGTACCAAAGAATTATTCAATAGCTGATTTTTCCTCTGTCAGTATCTGAAACTGCTTCACCTGAAAGGCTGTGGGAATACCTAGTGGTCACCAGTACATCAACCACTAAATAGGGATTCCTTTAGAAGAGAGTTCAGATAAAAAAGTAATAAAGTAGGAGTCCCCATCTCCGTAGGCAGGGTTTTTCCTTGTTAGTGTCCCAGGTATTGACTTTGACCTAAGGAGTGTGCTTATAACAAGGCAAAAAATATTTAGAGGGTGGGGATTGGCAGAGGTAAGGGTGGCTCATTAAAATAATTCTTTTTTGTTTGTAGTAGAGAAAACAGTGGAAGTTAGAAAAGTTAATTTGAGGGATGTGTCAAGTGCTTCAGCTCTTTCCAATTCACCACCTGTCAGGGGCAGTTCTGAAATACTTAGGAAAATGACAGTGGACTAGCAGGACTGTTGTATTAATTCAGTGAGAGTGACCCTTAAGGTCATGCTAAGGTTTAATATTTTCTTTCTACATATGTCTACCTCATCTACTAACGTGAGAGTTCCTAGTGGACATGAATGAACCATGTATTCCATCTGTATTGCTAATGCAAAGTAGAATGGCAAGGCTGTAAGAGATATGAAGGAAAGCAATCAAGACAAAATCCCAACAGTAAATTAGTTGTAAAATAATCTTTAAATACTAGATAGCAATCAGAAAACACCACAGACTATCAGAAAATAGAAAAATATATTTCAACGGTGCATTCACTGAGTACCAGATAGAGGCCAGAAGTTTCAGTAAATGGGTGCTAACCAGAAGTTCCTAAACTGCAGAGACTGAGTAAGACAACACTGATAGTGTCAGGCCCATTGCAACATTTTAGAAAGCCAAGTGGACACTATATATTTATCTACAATAATACTGCTAGCAAAATACTAAGTTTCTTCCTTTAGGCCCAAAATAATATCAGCTAAGTAGGGCAAGATTTTATCTTACTCTAATAAGATGCTCTGATCGCACTTATGTATAATTTTGATCACTAAGGGCTTTTGTTGTATATGCTCCCCTCCATCACACAACTAAATACGTCTTAGATGAAGCAAAATGAAAAAAGGGGGTTGGATGTTGGCAAGCAGAATACTGGTAGGCTGAATTGATGTAAATCAAAGGCAGCTATCCTAAGCCAATTCTTGCTCAGTCATATCCACCAAATGTCCGTGGACTGACTATTCTAAACAAACCTACTAGTCATTCTAGTTTAACAAACTGACACACAAGCACAGGAATTTATATCAGAAATTACCTCTCGAACTTCATCATCTTCTTCATTAGTGTTTTTTTGTCTGCTTTCTCTGAAACGGCGTACCTGTATTAAAACAGTAAATCGCAAATGTTGCTTATTTCTACCGTGGAAACGTAAAACAACGGCCTACAGCTGATTAAGAAATGCTTTCCATTACAACATAAAACTTGGGAATTTTTTGTTTCAAATTTTTATTTAAATTCTAGTTAGTTAACATAGTGTAATACTGCTTTCATGAGTAGAATTTAGTGATTCATTACTTACACATAATACTTAGTGTTCATCACAAGTGCCCTCCTTAATACCTATCACCCACCCACCTCCCCCATCAACTCTCAATTTGTTCTCTATCATTAAGTCTCTTATGGTTTGCTTCCCTTTTTCTTCCCATATGTTCATCTGTTTTGTTTCTTAAATTCCATACGAGTGAAATCCTATGGGATTTGTCTTTCTCTGATTTACTTCACTGAGCATTATACACTCTCTAGCTCCATCCATGTTGTTACAAATGGCAAGATCTCATTCTTTTTGATGGCTAAGTAATATTCCATCATATACACACATATATTTATACCATCTATTCATCAGTTGATGGACATTTAGACTCTCTCCGCAGTCTGGCCATTGCTGATAATGTTGCTATAAACATTGGGGTGCATGTGTCCATTTGGATCTGTATTTTGTATCTTAGTAGTGCAAAACTGCTGGGTTGTAGGGTAGATCTATTTTTAACTTTCTGACAAAACTTAAAGAGTGGCTGCACCAAAAACATGGAAATTTAAGTACAGTTTGTCTCACAAAAGACTGATGCAAGAAGTTCTATTTTCCTAGTGATTTACATTAAAATTTCAAAATTGTACTTTAATATATATATATATATATATATACATATACACACACACATATATATACACACACACACACACATAGGCCCTAAGCAAAACTGTTGCCAAAATGTTCCACTGTCACTGAAAAATGGACTTTCTGCAGTCTAGTAGACTGCAAAAGAAAAACTGTTATCTATGGGTGTTATACTTCAGTAAAATAGTTAAAAGCAAAAATCTCTTCTTTCAGAGGCTTGAAGTATTTATTACATGGCTCAAATCATTCTTATATACCTGGCTGTAAGATATCCAGGAGGCTCTCTAAAATAGTTTCCGGGGACACCTAGGTGGCTCAGTAGGTTAAGTGTCCAACTCTTAATTTTGGCTCAGGTTGTGATCTCAGAGTCATGAGATGGAGCCCACATAGGGCTCTGCACTCAGCAGGTAGTCTGCTGGAGATTCCCTCCCTCTACCCCTCCCCCACTCATGTGTTGCACTCTCTATAATAAATAAATCTTCAAAAAAAAAAAAAGTATCTGAAGTGGGTGGGCCTCTGGAAATCATTTCAAGGCAACTACTAAATGTTTACTGTTTGCTGATAGTAATTCTGGAACCAAAAGGGATACCAGAGATTCTTTTTTTTTCTTTTTTTAATTCATGCCCAACAGGCTCTTATAGCATAGTTATATAATCAGGGAAAAATTCTATTTGTTTAATAATTTACTTAGCACCTATTTGCTGAGCACCCATTATGTGCCAAGGATCACTGCAGGAACTGAAAATACGACAATGAACAAAACAGAAATTCTGCCCCCAAGGAGTGGAGGATTGTGTGCCCACATTTGGAGCCAATAAACAAAAACAAAATAAGAAGTTATATTGTGTTTTAGCTGTTAATTTACAGCTAGACTTAGAAAACTCTGTCATCTCGGGCAGCCCAGGTGGCTCAGTGGTTTAGCACTGCCTTCAGCCCAGGGCATGATCCTGGAGTCCTGGGATAAAGTCCTGCATTGGGCTCCCTGCATGGAGCCTCCTTCTCCCTCTGCCTGTGTCTCTGCCTCTCTCTCTGTGTGTCTCTCATGAATAAATAAATAAAATCTTAAAAGGAAAAGAAAACTGTCATCTCTAGGGAGCCATTTATTTACTGATGTTTATCTACTGACAGTTTTCAACCTGCATAACCAGATAGAAGCATGGCTTGATTATGAGACCAGAGGGGCATAAAAGATGCCCTGGGAACTTCTGCACATATCTTAGTGTTCAATCCAGGGGCCACTGTGTGCAAATGAGAACACGGGAAGCTTATGCTTGGCTTCTCACAGGTCTCTAATGCCTGCCGATACTCTGTTCTTGATGCATAATATCCTTTGCCTGAAGATGAAAATCTTAAATGAGTATGCTCAGTGGAGTCATGAATTCTTCAAATATCTGAACCTGTGAAAGTTTTGCAAAAGATAATAAGTATGCAGAAAAAAAGGAAGGTAAGGAATGCTGAGGAGAGATCACATCTGAATAGAATGATCATGCAAGGCCTCAGTGAGAAGGTAACTTATAAGCAAAGGTAATGAATCTTGTAAGTAACTAGGGAAGAACATTCTAATCAAAGGAAAAGATTTGTGTAGAGGGGGTGGGGCAGGGGTGCCTAGGTGGCTCAGCTGGTTAAGTGTCTGACAACTTGACTTTCCGCTCAGGTCATGATCTTAGGATCATGAGACGGAGCCCCACGTTGGGGTCCGTGCTCAGCTCAGACACTGCTTGAGATTCTTTCCTTCTCCCTCTACCCTTCCCTCTGCTGTCTCTCTAAATTTAATCTTTTAAAAAAGGCACTGGGGCAGAAATATGCATGTTACCTTTGAAAAATAGCAAGGAGGTTGCTGTGGCTCAAGCAGATATGAAATAAGAAAGTAACAGAAAGCCAGATTGAATAGGGTCTTGTAAAAAACCGTAAGGACTTTTTTTCAAGGCAAGAGTGACTTGAACTGTTAGTATCATTGACAGCTGAAATGAGGACAGAATGGGGCGTGGTGGAGGAAGGACAAGAGTAGAAAAGGGAGACAAGTTTGGAGGCCATGAGAATAATCTAAGTGAGAAATGGCAATGCAATGGACCACTGGTAGTGATAAAGACAGGACAAACAGTCACATTCTGAAGTAATGCCAAGACAGGATAGAGGGGACACAAAGAGTCAACATATAGAACAAAAGCTGAGAATCAGCAATTCAGACTGGGAATGTTAGTGGTGTGAGATGTCTGCATTAAACATCCCTGCAGAGGGACGCCTGGGTGGCTCAGCAGTTGAGTGGCTGCCTTTGGCTTGGGGTGTGATCCCAGAGTCCCGGGATCGGGTCCCGCATCAGGTTCCCTGCATGGAGCCTGCTTCTCCCTCTGCCTGTGTCTCTGCCTCTCTCTGCATCTCTCATGAATAAATAAATAGTCTTAAAAAAAAGATTAAATAAACAAACAAACAAACAAACAAACATCCCCTCAGAAATGTCTAGTGGGCCGCCGGCTGCAGAAATCTTGAGTTGGGAGGAGCGGTCTGGGCTAGACTTTTGAAAATCACCACCAAATAGATGGAATTTAAATCTAGGCAACTGGATGAGATTACAAAGGGAGGATGTAGCTGAAGATGGGCTCCAAGGACTGAGTTGTGGGTTCTCCCAATTTAAGAGGCGGGAGACATGAGGAAAACCAACAAGAGAAACTGAGAGTATGTACTGTGAGACAGGAAGAAAAGCAGAAGAGTATGAGGTCCTAAAACCAAAGAAAATAAGGTTTCAAGAAGAGTTCAAGGGGGAGCCTCTGGGTGGCTCAGTCAGTTTAGTGTCTGCCTTCAGCTCAGGTCATGATCTCAGGGTCCTGTGATCGAGTCTTGGGGGGGTATCCTGTTGGGAGGGGAGGGTTGCTTCTCCCTCTGCCCCTCCCCCTGCACGCATGTGTTTTTCTCTCTCTCAAGGAAATACATAAAATCTTAAAAAAAAATTAGAGTTGAAGGGAGATGTCAGATGAACTGAAATAGATTCAGCAATGGAGGTTACTGCTGACTTCGATGTAGGCAGTTTCCTGAAATGACAGGTCAAAACACCTGCATGGGGATCCCTGGGTGGCGCAGCGGTTTGGCGCCTGCCTTTGGCCCAGGGCGCGATCCTGGAGACCCGGGATCGAATCCCACATCGGGCTCCCGGTGCATGGAGCCTGCTTCTCCCTCTGCCTATGTCTCTGCCTCTCTCTCTCTCTGTGACTATCATAAATAAATAAAAATTAAAAAAAAAACAAAAAAAAACAAAAAAAAAAAAACACCTGCATGATGGGTGTAAAGGAAAGGGGAGGGAGAATAATCAGGGCAGCAAATACAGAAAACTCTGAGGCAATTCTGCAATAGAAGAGAAACAAAGAAGCTGAGTAGTAGCTAAAGGGAAATGGGAGTGAAGAGAGGTTCTTTTTGGTTGCTTAAGCTGAAAGAAATGACAGTATTGTTATGATTTGGGAGAAGGGATACAAATTATTTTTATTTTTTAGATTCATTCATTCATTCATTCATTCATGAGAGACACACACACACACAGAGAGACAGAGATGCAGGCAGAGGGAGGAGCTGGCTCCATGCAGGGAACCCAATGTGGGACTCCATCCCGGGTCTCCAGGATCGCGCCTTGGACTGAAGGTGGCACTAAACCGCTGAGCCACCGGGGCTGCCCTACAAATTATTTTTTAAAAACAGATTAGCATGTACCAGGGCTCTGGGTAGGATATACCATACCAAAAGTGCTAGGTCATTCACAGAAATGAGCCAGAGTAAAAATACTGAGGAGGTACCATGTGTCGCCAATGTTCTAGGACTTTACATGTATTAATTCTTTTGATCCTCAAAACAATATTAAAGGAGATTCTATTATACACATGTTACATTGAGGAAACAGGTGGAGAGAGGTTAAAAAACTCACTGATGCTTACATAGGTAGCAAGTGTTCTGATTTTGAACATAGGTGGTTTGATCAAGTCCATGCTCTGAGCTACATCCCCCCCCATTCCTCATGCACCCTCTCAGGAGTGGTGATAGCTCTCCAGGTGGAGATGCTCAAGTTATTTGCTTCTGTGCTGTTTTCTTTTTCTAAGACTAGTTTTAGGTTCACAAAAAAATTGAGAGGGAGATACTGAGATTTCCCATATACCCTCCAGCCCCATATATTCATTGACTCCCCTCTTATCAACTTCCCCCCACCAGAATTGGTACATTGGTTCTAACTGATGAACCTATATTGCCACATCATAACCACCTAGAGTCCAAAGTTTGTTGTTTCTCTTAAGATTTTTAAGTAATCTCTACACCCAACAAGGGGAAGGGGCTCAAACTTACGACCTCAAGATCAAGAGTTAGCATGCTCCACCAATTGAGCCAGCCAGGGGCCCTGACCCCCAAGTCCATAGCTTTTATTATGGTTCATTCCCAGTGTTCTACATTCTAGGAGTCTGGAAAAAGATAGAAGGACATGTATCCACCTAAATTACAGCATCATACAGAGCATTCACTGACCCAAAAATCCTCTGTGCACCTATTCTTCATCTTTTCCCTCACTCCTCACTGAACACCTGCAACCTTCGATCACCTTACTGTCTCTATAGTTTTGTTTTGTTTTTTTTTTCAGAGTATTGTGTAGTTGAAATCATACAGTTGATAGCCTTTTCAAATTGGCTTTTTTCACTTAGTAATCCCCATTTAAGTTTCCACCATATCTCTTCACGTATTGACAGTTCCTTTCTTCTTAGTCTAAATAATATTCCCTTGTCTGGATGTTTCACAATTTACTTACCCATTCACCTACTGAAGGGACATCTTGGTTGCCTTCAAGTTTTGGCAATGAATAAAGGTGTTATATACATCTGTGTGCAGACTTTTATGCGAACATAAGCTTTCAACATCTCTGGGTAGGATACCAAGGAGCACAACTGCTGGATCATATGGTAAGAGTATAGGAGGTTGTTTAGAAAACAGCCAAACTGTCTTGCAAGATGACTGTACCATTTTACATTTCCACCAGCAATAAGTAAGTGTTCCTGCTGTTCACATCCTCACCAGAATTTGGTGTTATCAGCGTTCTAGATTTTGGCCATTCTCATAGGTGCATAGTGGTATATATTTCATTGTTAATCTGCATTTCCTTGCTGACATATGATATAGAGCATGTTTTCATATGCTTACTTGCCATTTGTATATCTTTGGCAAGATGTCTGTTAAGGTCTTTGGTCTGTTTTTATGTCAGGTTAATGGTTTCTTATTGCTATGTTTTGGGGTTTTTCTAAAGATTTTATTTGTTTGATTATCTATCAATGTGGAGAGAGGCAGAGAGGAGGAGGAGAGGGAGAGGGACAAGCAGACTCCGTGCTGAGCAGGAGCCTGACTTGGGGCTCAAGCCAAAACCAAGAAACACTTAACTTACTAAGCCACCCAAGTGCCCCTCTTATTGCTAAGTTTTAAGAGTTCCTTGTATTTTTTTTTATGATGGCCCTTTACCAGATGTGTCTCCTACAGGTATTTTCTCCTCTAAGTCTGTGGCATGTTTTCTCATTCTTCTGACATTGTCATTCACTGAGCAGTTTCTCATTTTGATAAAAGTTCAGCTTATCTATTCCTTCTTTCACAGATCGTATCTTTGGTGTCATTGTCACACCCAATGTCATCTAGATTTTCTCCTATGTTATCTCTTAGGAGTTTTATAGTTTTATATTTACATTTGGGCAGGGTGGTCAAGTTTTATTTCTGGTACTTAAGAGAGAAATACATCCCTGCCAAAAATTTATGAACCCTAAATACCCAGTATACTTGCAGTGGAATATTACTAGTTGCATACTGACATAAGGTTTTAAGAGAGCCATGCAGACTAATTAATTAAAAGCACTAAAATCAAAGTCAATGTTTTAAAGTTTTAAAAATAATGTTTTGTTCTTCTGCTTACAGGTAATCTAGAAGATATAGAAAATGATCCCCTATAATCCCATTACCTGAATATAACTACTAATAATGTTTGGAGTATTTTCCTCCATTCTTTGCATGCACGCACACATATAGAAAATAAAAATCACTGGAATCATAGTGTATATAGTTTTACGTTTATGGCATTCTTTCAACACATAACATTGAAAATATTTCTCCATGTTCTTCAGAAGTGTAATTTTTAATGGCGGCATAGTATCTAGATGTATGTGTGTGCGCCAACATTAACCACACTTTCCAAATTTCCCCATTGCAGACAACACTTAGAGAAATTACTTCAAACACAAATTTCTACCTCATTGTTGTCTTGGGAAAAGGCTGAGTTAAAGGATAAATCTTAAACCTCTTAAATACACTGATAAACTTTCAGTATACCAGCTCAAACTTGTTACTCCCACCAGCAGCATACTAAATACTTTCCTCAAATTGCTGTGTCACTTTGACAAATAAAAACTACATGTGAGTTCCTCTGAACATCATTTTCATATGCTTATTACCATTCGTATTTCTTTCGTGAACCCCTCATTCATGTCTTTGTTCATTATTCTATTGAAATGTTTACTACTTTTCTTAACATTTACTAAGGTACTTTAATATTATGCATATCAATCTTTCTTCTATCTCCATATAAGTTTTTCTCCCTTTCAATGTATTTTGTTTTTTTGATAATTTGACATGCAACATTTACAATTTCTCTCCAGTCAAAACTAAGAGCTTTCCCTCTGATCCTTCCACTGTTTTTATGCTTAGAGAGAAGGCATGTTCTAGATGAAATTCAAAATCTCAGACAAAACTTACTAAAAAGTTGAAAAGAACAGGAATTTTCATCCTACAAGGTTCATTTTAAAGCATTTTCATGATCTTCAAGGGAAGATACTATTTGTGGGGAACAAAGCTAACATTTAATGGGTATCGATCATGTTTAAGATTCTATTTAGACTTTTTCTACTTTTATCATCATTTTACAAACTTGATTTTATAGACTGGAAACTAAGAATATCAAGTAGTTAAACAGTAGTTTAATAGAAAAGTCAGAGCTACTCTTAAGGAGAGCTTGTTTAACTAGACTTCTCTACCCCAAATCAGTTACCTCTTCATCGATTTTCTCTTCTAGGGCATCAATATGACGTTCTTTAAGAAATCGTTGTGTTTTTTCCAACTGGTATTTCACTAACTCCTCTATGGCATCTTTTTCTTCCTTGTCTACAAATTCCTGTACTGCTTCACCCATTCCCCTTTCTGTTAGAAGTGAGAGCTGTACATTCTGTAAAAGAGGTACAAATCACAGTGGATATAGAAATGAGTATCTATTCCTTACCAAATAATTCTTTATAAGCCAAGAAAATTACAGTGTAATGTTACCAGGGGAAAAGAGAAAAAAGTTATCTAGCTGCTGAAGGGAAAACAAAAGAAAACAAAACAATGGACAGTAAATAAGCCTACTAATAAATTTTATGGGCCAGAATAAGTAAAAATAAGAAACCGGAGTAGTGTTTAAGACAGGTGGGAATGCAGAGGCGTGAGTGGTTGGGATGTAGGGTCCTGAAATGGTAAATGATGATTTAAGAGATTAGGTTAATCAATGTAGTAGGCAGAATAATGGCCCCCTAAAGATGTACACATCCTAGTCTCTGAGCTATGAATATGTTACATGGCAAAGGAGAATTACAGCTGGTTACAGATGGAATTAAGGTTGCTAACCAGCTGGCTGTAAAATCAGATTGCCAGGGACTAAGCAGGTAGGTGCAGTGTAATCATGAGCATCCTTAAAAGTGGAAGAGGGAGGCAGAAGGAGGGATTAGGAGAAGATCTAACTGGGGGAAAATGGCCAGAGAAATGGAACACAGCTGGCTTTGGAGGTGGAATGAGGAGGCCATCAGCCAAAAAATGTAGACACCTCTAGCAACTGGAAAAGATAAGGGAATGGATTCTTCGCTAGTTTCCAGAAAGGAGCACAACCCTAACACCTCAATTTTAGGCCAGTGAGACTGGTGTCAGATTTCTGACCTACAGAACCAATGCAAATTTGTGTTATTTTCAATTATTAAGAATGTAGAAATTTGTTTCAGCAGCAAAAGGCAATTAATAGAACCAGATCTTAAAGTGGCATAAACTCATGACAATAAAAGTAGCTTCACCATCCTATGGCTGTCTTAATAAAGTAGTTCTGAAATTACACGCAGATGCAAGAGAGGTAAATCCTGGATTCAGAAATATGCAGTAGAGAGAAAAAGAAAAAGGAGAATAACATCAACAATAATAGCCACAATAATAGTAACACGATCAATTAAGCACTAATTTTTCTTGATATAGAGTAACCAGAAGTGAGTGTAATTAACTATTGTCCCACTTAGTTCATGGAAACATCGTGAGGATCCCTTTTGTTTGAAGTGCCAATTATACATATCCTAAATTAAAGTCTGTTATCTTACTGTAGCCATTATTCAACATGTAGGCTATAATTAAAAAATTACCTTTTCTGCAGTTTGAAAATACTGTTTTACAAGGTCTTCTACTCTTAGGGTTGTTCCTTCTGAAGGTTTTGTAATGAGCTTCCCAAAGTTGATCTCTTCTCCTAAAAAAAGAAGTCCGTGGAAAATAGTAGCTTCTGTGACAGTGTTAAAGTGCCCAAACTTAAGGCAGGTTTGGCTCAGTAGAGGAGGTATGGCCAAACTTTATTAATGATCAGCTAGCTTATCATGGTAAATTTTGAGGCAAAAACATGGCATTTTTGCTAATAGCCATAGTCTTTTCCTCAAAATGTATTATTTCTTTTCCTATCTCCAACTCTTATGTCTCCTATAGCTATTCTCACAGGGTGAACTTCAGACCTCTGATCTCCAAGACCATTTCAGGGGCTGTTCAGGGACAAAACTTGTTTCATAACGACACCAAGATGCTATTTATCTGTTCCACTACAGTGCCATTTGCCCTGATAATACAAAAGCAATTGCTGGTAAAATCACCAGTTCTTATTAAGAGTCAAAGCAGTATCTTGGAACTCTACAACACTCACTACACAGTTCAAAACAAAGTAAGCCAATTTCACTTAAGAATGTACTTGATGGGGATCCCTGGGTGGCGCAATGATTTGGCGCCTGCCTTTGGCCCAGGGCGCGATCCTGGAGACCCGGGATCGAATCCCACATCGGGCTCCTGGTGCATGGAGCCTGCTTCTCCCTCTGCCTGTGTCTCTGCCTCTCTCTCTCTGTCTGTGACTATCATAAATATAAATAAATAAAAAAAAAAAAATTAAAAAAAAAAAAAAGAATGTACTTGATGAGGGCAGCCCGGGTGGCTCAGTGGCTTAGCGCCGCCTTCAGCCTAGGGTGTGATCCTGGAGACCTGGGATCAAGTCCCACGTCGGGCTCCCTGCGTGGAGCCTGCTTCTCCCTCTGCCTGTGTCTCTGCCTCTCTCTCTCTCTCTCTCTGTCTGTCTCTCATGAATAAATAAATAAAATCTTTAAAAAAATAAAAAAGAATATACTTGATGAAACTGCAGAAATTATTCACTTAATTAAATCTCAGCCCTTAAGTATGTATCTTTCTAATATTCTGAGACAAATTAATTGGATGTATGCTTACAGCACTTTTGCTGCATTCCTAAGCAGGAGAGCTGTCTCAAAAATAGTAAAGAATACAAAGAATACTGGGTAGGAAGCTAAGAAGCATAGGGTCCAGGACCTACTCTGCTGATAGCCTCTGTCAGGTAAACAAATATTAACTGTCTAGCAAATGTTGGACCTGGCCATGAAAACAAAATGGTGAAAAGACATCCCCGCCCATAAGAACAAATGATTATGATAAAGGTGGGAAGTACTACGAGAGGTAAGAATAGAGTATGACACAGAGAAGAAATACCCTAATTCTTCTCAGAGAAGGTTGAAAATAATGTGCAGATATCAAATGTACCTATCATTTGAATCAGACTTTTAGAATGAATAAGATTACCATCATCTGAACCAAGACTTGGAGAATGAATAAGATTCACTAAGTAACCAGATTCATTAAATAAAATTGGAAAAAGAAAAATAAGTACCACAGCCTGGAGGCTAGAGAGGAACAAAGTTTAGTGTGCCTCTTACAAAGTGCTGAAGGTAAGTGAAAGGAAATCTTTTTTAAATTTTAAGACAGTAGAATTAATACAGCTTCATAAGTATAATCACTACATTTTATATGCTGGATACTATGTTTAGACTATTCACACACATCATATCATCTAATCCTCACTATGATTCTATGAGGCAGGCTCAGTCATTATTCTGATTTCACAGACAAGGAAATCAAACATCAGAGAGCTTATGTTATTTGTACAGTGTCACACATGTAGTTAAGGGTCAGAACTGGCCAAAAAAAAAGTTTTCAATAAAATACACAAAAAGGCTATTATTTCCATTTAGCAATTTATGTTTAGACCAAAAAGGAATCATTAGAATAAAACTGACTATGGATGAAACTCAAGTAACAATGTACTAGTTTTATTTTATGTATTATTATGAATTCTTCACCCATAAAATCTCAAGGGATTGATAAGGATAGATAATTAAAGTAAACCACTATCAATAAGTAACTAGTTAAAATTCACAGGATAAAAAAATAATTATCTGATAAGGATGTTTTCCTAAAACAGTATTTTATGAGTTCCATTTATATATCTGAACGAATAACAACATAACAGCATTTGGTCACAATCTGACATTGAAAATTGAAGCTCACTAAATCTCCGTTAATAAAAACCTAAATAGCTTTACCTATAAATAAGGGCCATATTTTTGTCTTTAAATTCTGACTCAAAAGCTTTAAAGAGACTCTATATTTCACATGATCAATATTTCTTAGGAAGAAGCACTATTTCAGCTGGATGACCTATTTTTATAAAGGCATTAAAATATGGGCAATTAGTTTTTTATGAAATTTAATTAGAAATTAATTATCTGATCATCAGAAACATCAAACTATGAGACACCTCTTATTCTAAAAGACTGGAGTCTTCCTAAACCGTGTATACCTGAAAGTTGAAATACCTGATGCAAAATTCAAGTATATTCTCTGAACATTAATAATGTATAGTCAATAATATATATCTTGAGCAATAAATCTCTTAAGTCTGTGTGCACTGTTACTAAGCAGCACTGTTTTAAAAAACTGCATCTGCAGAGAAAGTATCCCCTTTATTTATTGATATCCACAGGTTTAAAAATGATTACTGATTTTTAGAAGATGAGATTTAATTATTCCACTGCCAGTCTAAGATATTAGAAATAATCATATAAAAATGTTTTCATTATTTGCTACTTTTTACTGAAGACTGATTTTTTTGTAAACCCTGTACAAAGCATTTTTTTAATTTGTGAAAATAATTAGCTTACCCGTCTTCTCCTTTTGTTCTCTATGCCTGAAAAAATGGATAACATCTTTTGGATTAGCTACCCGATCCACAAATTTCTGGCTAAAGCGAAGAACACTGAAAGGCTCAAAACCTCCACTATAGTCCACCTGGAAATACAAAATAAGCTATGAAGGTCTAGAAACAACATTTTACCAATTTTCGTTATTTATGTTTATGCTCAATATTTTTAAATTAAATAAATTAATGTTCTACAATATATGTTTAAGATCATGATGGTGTTATGTTTTATTCTACTGAGAAAATAAAGCTTCAAAGGTTTAAGAGCTTACACAAGACGTTTTGCTTAATGGACCCAAGATACAACAAGAATTAATGGACCCAAGAACAAGTCTGAATGACTACATCTCCCTATGACAGTAACAGCCTAGGCACCAGGAGAGTACCATCTGGAAAGGAGGTGAAATTGCTAAACATAAATATTTAAACTTTTAAAAGAAAGAAAATTCTCCACTGAAACAAAATGCCTTCCCTAGATGCATTAGTTAATGGGTCTATCATTTTAGGGATATACTTTCAAACTAAGAAAGAAATGCTGGGAAAATCCATGCAGGAAAAGAATCCAATATGTCACCTTTGAGAAATGATTACCTTTAAAACACAGAACCTATTTAGAAGTCACAGTCCCTCTCATCAAGGCAGGCTCTAAGTTAAGAAATTTACAGTCACACAAAGACTGTATAAGAAATGCCTACATACAAAGAGAAATGCATACTACATTTTTTCCCCAAGAGATATCATTTCCCTAAACTAGCTGTTCCAAAAACAGGCTCTGGGAACCAGCATTGTACTGCACATCACTGGCCTATCCAAACTATTCCCTAGCCTGTACCCAATTTACAGTATTTATCATACTGAGCACTAGCTGGCATCTTGTTCATTTACTGGCTACCTATTTATGTCTCTCCTCACACCTCCACTCCACATGAGCCCCATAAATTCAAGATCTCCTGTTTTATAATCACTGTGTCCCCCAGGAAGCAGAACAAATATCAAAGTTATTTGTTTACTGAATCATAAAATTAATGAGGATCCCTAGTTGATACAATGTACTTTTGGACAATTACTAATGAAAATATCTGTTCTTTTGATTCATGAATGATTTAATAATTCACTGTGTTTAGGAAAAAAAGAATGACAATTTTCTATTCAACTTTCCTTAGTTCTAATGTTATCAGGCAAACATAGATGAGAAACATGGGCTCTCTACCCAGATAAAGGGAACTATGTGGTTCTCCCAAAGCAACTATGTATGACATCTCTATACTAATCACTTTATAAAACAGAAATGCTAAATGCTCAAGCTACTGGGTCTCCCCAAAACTCTTCAGACATTTTATCAATGATACTCAAGCTTAGCTTGATTTGTGATTTTCTGCTGCTAAGAGTCACAAAACTTGTTCACTAAACAAACTTCATGTAGGACATGTCTACAATGTCCTAGGCATTCTGCTAAGGGCCAGGGATACAGCCATAACAAAGTATAATTTTGGTTGTCAAGAAATTCACAAGCTGACTGGGAGGACAAACATGTAAATAGTAAGTACAAGCAAAATGAGAATGGTGCTTAAGAAGCACATACAAAGCAGATGGAGGGCACAAAGGTAGAAGTGCTGATTCCAAAGGGGAGGGTCATGAAAGGCTCTTGAAGGAGATGCTATAGAAGGAGAGAAGCACATTCCACACAGCAGAATCAGCATGGGCAAACGTATGGAAGAGTAAAATAAACTCCACTGGACCCAGGGAATAGTAACTTTTAGTCTAACATAGCTGGAACTTAGAAGGTTCTGGCAGAGAAAGGAGGCAGAGGCCAAGGAAGTCAGTTTCAGTTTTGACTAGGTCATGTAAACACTCGAATGCTATGCAAGAGTTTAGACTTGTTCCTATTAGCGCTAGGGGATCCTTAAGTCATTTTCAGCAAGAAAGACATACAAGATTGTGTTTTGGCATTAGTGGGAATGGGCTGTGGGGGGCAGTGAGAAACTAAAAGCAGAGGCAGGAAGGAAGATGCATTTACAGGCTAGATAAGAGAAAATCAGAGCTCAACCTCAGCAGTGACAATGGGATTAGGGCCAGACTACTTACAGCGCAACAAGTAGTATTTAATTCATTTTGATCTTGTAAATCTATGAGGTACAAACCAAGGGACCCAAGATCTGGCTACTCAAGTTCATGCAGCCAGTAGTGGCAGAGCCAGAATCAAACCCGGGCATTCGGGCTCTAGAATCTACTTTTTATCTACTCACAGTATATCCCAGTGTTTCTCAAATTTTATTTTATTTTTTTTTTTAAAGGAAAAGCCTTCAGCTTTTTTTATTTATTTATTTATTTTTTTATTTATGATAGTCACAGAGAGAGAGAGAGAGAGAGAGGCAGAGACACAGGCAGAGGGAGAAGCAGGCTCCATGCACCGGGAGCCCGACGTGGGATTCGATCCCGGGTCTCCAGGATCGCGCCCTGGGCCAAAGGCAGGCGCCAAACCGCTGCGCCACCCAGGGATCCCGTTTCTCAAATTTTAATGTGCATACAAATCTCTTTGGGATCCTATTGAATACAATTCTGTGGGTCTGATGTAGGGCCTGAGATTCTGCATTTTTAAAAATTTCCCAGGTGAGGGGCACCTGGGTGACTCAGTTGGTTAAGCTTCTGACTTGTGATTGTGGCTCAGGTCATGATCTCAGGGTTGTGAGATTGAGCCCTGCATTGGGCTCTCCACTAGGCATGGAGCCTGCTTAGGATTCTCCTTTCCCCTCTGCCCTCTGCTTCTCCCTCTCTCTCCCTCTCCTCTAAAAGTAAATACATAAATAAAAATAAAAACACTAATTGTTTAAAAAAAAAAAAAAAGTTTCCCAAGTGATGTCAGTGCTGCTGTTTTGATTATTCCTTAAGTACCAAGAGGCTCTTGGACCTCAACAAAGTCTAAGCCAGAGATAAAGATGTGGGGATCATCACTCTATAGGTGGTTCTCAAAGTCACAAGCCTAGCCTGAAAAGAGGGCTAAAAGAGAGGATGGGTCAAACACAACTTGGAAGAAAACAAGTATCAAAGAGTGATTCAGTCAGATGAAAACAAGCTACTGGCTTTGAAAACTGAGGGTCATCTTTTCCACCTGAGATGGTGGGATCAGAGCTTGATTATAGTGGACTGAGGAACAGAATGTTAAATGAGCAGTAAGGGCTATGTATTTTGAGGGGTTTGGAAGAGGTCTGTTACTTTTTTTTATATGATGATGGAAACAAGTGGTTTGACAGGTATAGGAAACACTTCAATTGTGTTTTTTAATATTCTCAAACACATCATTATTTCAACACATTTATCAAGACTTGCTATATGCCAGATCTGTTCTGAGATCTTTGGATACATTAGTTAACAAAATTCACAAGGTTCCATGCTTTCATGGAGCTTACAGTTTTGTAGTTGACAACACACAATAACCAAAATAAATACACTGTATATAGTAGGTTAGGAGGATGTGTTGGAAAACAAAGAAAAGAACAAGCAGAGGAGGATGAGTGGAATGAGGAATGCTGGTTTCTCACCACCCCAGATATCAGGGTACACCTCATTGCAAGGCTTCTTGCGCCGATGTGAGGTTGGTAAGAGTGGAGAACTGCAGGGAGGCCACAAGGAGTGAGGGGAGAGAGAGGGTAAAAGATGCACTTAGAGATTTTGGCCAACTTCTTAAATAGAACAACAGACTACTTAGAAAATGAAAAACATTAGAAAAAAATCAAAATTTCTCAGAATTAAACTATGATTAAATCAAATCCGGACAGCTTTATTATTTCTGGTGCTAGATGGTGATTGCTCTTATTACTGTATACACTCTAATTAAAGAAAAAAAATTATGTAAACCATATAGTACTATCTTCTGAAAACCCATAATGTTTCATTTATCTAAATCAGACTTACTCGCAGTCGTATAAGAGGCTTCTCTGGCTGTTGAGAATTTCCCAGACGTTCTCGTTCAGCATTTTCAAGCATTTCTTTAATCTCAAAATAAAAATACTGTCATGACTTAGGGGAAAGATACTACTGGCATCTAGCGGGTAGAGGTCAAAGAGATTATTGCTGAAATCCTACAATGCGACCTCCCACAACAAAGAATGAACCAGCCTTAAAACGTCAGTGTGTCAAGGCTGAGAGACCTGACATAGGCCTGACCAATCCATCCATTTTCCACCTCCTGGGGACATATACATGATCTCGGTCCAACAGAACTCAGCATTTCTGTGAGCCACCATGTGGACATACCCTCCTCCAGGGAAGCTGGAGAACGGGTGTCATAGGGGCTAAACAGGAACAGTCAGAAACCGCAGTCTTAATGTGAATTTTTGGATCTAATCCTCTTGAAACCAGCATACTCTTCAACTTGCCAGTTAACTGAGTTACATGTTGTCAGGAAGGCTGTGTTCTTTCTATAAAGTGCAGACAACAGACTCTACCTACCTACCTACCTACCTACCTACCTACAGCACTGTTGAGTGGATTAAATGCAAAATGTGGTCAACAATGCCCAGACTTATATAAGCAATCAATGAATATCAGTGATAACTGTAAGAATTACAGTAATTGTAAGCAACTGTTATTAAGCTGTCAATTTACATATTATTAAGTGCATTCATACACCTTCTGCAGCAGCTCTAGAATTTCTCAGAGGTTCAGAAGTGGCAAATCCGCATGGAAGGTGAGGTCTGGTACTTATGCTGAAGCTACAAGGCACACAGCAAACACATTTACAGAATTCATTTGGGGTAGTTTTCAGGGTGAAAGAGGTGCTTAATGGAGATTATTAGAGATGCTAAGGCTTTCCTCATCCTCCACAGTATCCTCCCATTCCCCAATCAAAGCCACTGCCTGCTTTCATAAATAAAATGAACAAATTATCAAATCAGAACACAAAAAAAAGAATAGATGACTTGTAGGTTTTTGAGGAGGAGGAATGGAAGGGGGGCCTTAATTAAACAAAGTCCCTTCTACACCTCCAAGACTTAAAAAAAAAAAGAAAAAAAAAACGTCTTTGATACAGTTAAATTCATGGAAAAACAGTGCTTCCTTGTGGGCTTCTTGAGACAGTAACAAACACAAAGACTTCTACTCTGTGGAAGTATTTAATTCATTGGCAATCATCTCTCAGCTAAAGCAGATCTCATCAGCTCTTATATAGAGGAATCACCTTCTCCAAACAGAAGCTCTGAATGGCCTGGGTTACTTTGGGATTATCTGGGTTAAAAATCTCTGGATGGTCAGCCAGAACAACATCTTCCATGAAAAACTGCCGAACTGTGTTAAGAGGGATTTTCTGCATATTCATTTTCCTTCCTTTGATACGCAGCAAACCGACGTGTCTGAAATGAGGGGGGAAATGAAAGCCTAGTCACACTGTAAATTCTCTCTGGAAATGTGCACACCAAGACTATCATATTTCTAACTTTCTACAAAATATTTTTTTTAATTTTTTATTTTTATTTTATTTATTTATGATAGTCACACAGAGAGAGAGAGAGAGGCAGAGACACAGGTAGAGGGAGAAGCAGGCTCCATGCACCGGGAGCCCGACGTGGGATTCGATCCAGGGTCTCCTGGATCGCGCCCCGGGCCAAAGGCAGGCGCCAAACCGTTGCGCCACTCAGGGATCCCTACAAAATATTTCTTTACAAAATCATACTCTTAAAAATTTGTTTAACAATTTGATGTTGTATCACATCAAATTGAAAAAATATATTAAACATTCTTCTGCCCCAGAATAAAATTGACTCATTCCTCCCCGTCTGAACTACACACTTCAGTGAGCAAAGACAGGCATACTATAGGCATGATCAATGTTACCAGGGCTATGACAGTAGTATCTATAGTACAGACTATTACACATACACATATTCCCTGTGAGTAGGTAATATACACACATCTGTGAAATGAATAAGCACAACTCTGAAAAATAACATACAGATTTACATCCTACTACCATAGCCTTTAAATCTATTATTATCATCACAAAAGTTAAAATCTGAGTGGATTCAAAAGGTGAAATCCATTATAAAAATTGGGGGCAGCCCGAGAGGCTCAGTGGTTTAGCACTACCTTTGGCCCAGGTCATGGTCCTGGAGACCCGGGATAGAGTCCCATATCAGGCACCCTGCATGGAGCATGCTTCTCCCTCTGCCTGTGTCTCTCATGAATAAATAAATGACATTTGAAAAAAAAAATTGAGCTTGGGGCAGTCCGGGTGGCTCAGCAGTTTAGCGCCGCTTTCAGCCCAGCGCCTGATCCTGGAGACCTGGGCTCAAGTCCCACGTCAGGCTCCCTGCATGGAGCCTGCTTCTCTCTCTGCCTCTCTGTCTCTCATGAATAAATAAAATCTTTAAAAAAAAATTGGGCTTCATCAGCATCAATTACTTTATCATATAATTCCCCTAAAGAATTAAAAGAAAAGAGATATGCTATAATGCATTTATAACCAGAAAAATCTCAACTAGATGGCATTAGATGAATTTGTTTATAAATGGACTTCTGTGAAATTAATCATCATCCATAGCACTCTAACTTGAAATTTAATCAGTAAAAATGTTGGCCCTCAACATGCCATATAAGCAGCAAAATTATTAACACCACTGGAATGCTCTCCTTTGAAAATGGCTTAAGATCTGGGAAAAGAGTTAAAGATTACATCAAATAATCTTCATAAAGTAATCTATCAAATACAAAACCATCAGTATCTTGAACCTGTTGGATGATTAAAGTATTACAGTAAGTAATTTTTTTATTTTAACGGATTTGGAAAATATAACACTTACTTCTTTACAGTTTCTCCTGGGGAAAGAGAAGTAACCACTGAACTTCCAGGTTGGGATACATAAAAGAGTTGTTGTTCATTTTTGGTTGGAGCTATTTTACACTCATGTTCATGGCCCCAGATAACAAGATCAATGAAGTCATCCAAAAATTGTTCTGGAATGAAGTTAGTATTTCCGTGTTTACTCCTGTATCAAGATTTTTAAAAATAAATATAAATATCCAGAGGTATACAAACACTTCATACTAAGTAAAGCAATACAGATCTTTCTTTTTCCATTCTTTAAAGCTTTATGACACCTCTTCCATGTGCCAGAAACTATTCAAGAGATGAGGGATGCAAAGATAATACCTCAAAAAGTGATATAATCCTCCAAAGGTTTATAAACTTGTAGGACACAGATAGGAGCCACAGAAGAGAAAGTGGTCAATTCTACACTGAGAGACAGACCACAAAAGGCTTTACAGAGGGAAAATCAGAAAAGCATAAGCTCCATCAACAGTATGGCTGAGCAGAATGAATGCAGGGAAGAGCTAGAAGCAAAATCAGAGAAGCGGCAGCATGAGCTCTATCAATAGCGAAAACATATAAATTAGTTGGATTCATATATATCTAATCATATATATACAGTCTGATTATATATATATATACATATGTCAGAAAATGAAAGTGAGTTAAGTCCAAACTTTGTAGAATAAAAACAAATCTCTAAAGATGTCCTGTCATTTTTTAGCATGTTTTGTTTACTGATAATAATGGGAGTAAGAATTTCAGTCTTACATAAGAGATGAGTTTTTCAATATTACATAAAATACTGTATGAAGATTTGCAAACTCTGGTTTTATACCTAGATCAGCTGTTATCATTAAAAGATACATGAAAACCCAAAATGAGAAAAGACAAGAAGGAAGTTTTCCCGGATATTCACTTTATCCCTGGGAATTTAAGTAAAAGTGTTCAAATACTTCAACCTAGCATTCGCTTAAGGCAAATCAATATTCATTCATTCAACAAATATTCACCACATGTCTACTATGTGCCAGGTGTCCCAGGCCTCTTCTAGATACCAAAGGCACATTAGGGGATAAAGTCCAGTTGGGGAATAAGCAATTCTACGTTATGCACACATATGTGCACACGTATGCATATATAATCTGTCAAGTAGTGGGAAGTGCTATAAAGAAAAATCAAGGGAAAAGTGATACAGAAATGGGAATGCTACTGTGCTCAGGGTGGCCAGGACAGGCTGCTCTGCTAGGTGACACACGAGCGGAGAACTGCCAGGAGGGATCAAGCCTGCAAGGGAAGAAAGTCCTAGCAGAGGGCTGAGTCCGGCAGTCCTAGAGCAGAGAGATGGCAGAAGTGTTGAAGGGAGAATGTAGTCAGTGAGTTCAAGGACGGCAAGGAGAGGAGCGTGGCTGAGCAGGATGAATGCAGGGAAGAGCTGGAAGTGAAATCAGAGAAGCAGCAGGCTTGTGGATCTAGGGATGTTTTTATGTAAAAAATACCTATCTAGGGTATGACATTATCACAGTTACTGAAGAAACACAGAATAACTCGAAAACTACAGGATGCAATTGTGCTTTCATAGACCACCAACTCTTTCATGGAAGAGGGAAGATTATGCTGGTAGGCTGAACCTCATTTGTGACTCACAAGTTGATCAAAATATCCCTCTGGAAATATTTTTGTATGACAAGGTGCTCTTCTGCTTCAGGGTCTACTTTGTTCTTCAGCCAGGGAAAGAAACTGGCCCATATACAGATACATATGGGAAATAAAATAAAATGTAAAAAGGCTCATGAACTGTCACTCACTGGGACAAACCCTATTTTTTTTATAAGTCCATGAGAGCAATAAAAAAGTATGTAAGAATACAGAGGGTTACAAATGAGCCTAACCATATTACAAAAAAACTGGAAAATCACGTTGAAGGGACCAGAGGAAAAAGGAGCTGGCCTAAGTAATTCTAGAGGTGGTGTTCTGACTTGATACAGCAAGGCTAATGACTAAAATCGCTATATAAACACTATATATTAGCTGGCAAATTTGTTTCTCAAGGGTACAGGTCAGCAATTTTGAAATTACCTAGTATGTCAACCAAGATTGAAAAATATTAAGTAAATATCTTATAGATATTATGATCCAGGTTTTTAACTATTAGAGAAAGAACTCCCAAATACAATGGAAAGACAAAAATGAACCCTGTAGGGCTGGATTAGAATAAAGTATAAACTCATGCTTGCATGTGTTTTTAACAAATACAGATGAATATGCATGGTCTCAGATACATACACTTATTTCCTTAACTCTTATCAGTGAGGGCTACAAGAGTCCTGGTGGCAATTAAACACATCTAATGGGCGTATCTGGGTTTCTAAATACTGTTCTCCAATAAAGGCAATCAGGGCTCCTTGGAAAAAGGTTGATTCCAGGGCAAGGGCAGAAAAAAACAAGATGAGCCTGGAGCATCTTGTGGTACCAGAAAGTGAAGGACATGATCAAAAGTAAATAAATAAGGGGATGCCTGGGTGGCTCAGTGGTTGAGCATCTGCCTTTGGCTCAGGTCGTGATCCCGGAGTCGATCCCAGATTCAGATCGAGCTCCACTGGGCTCCCTGCAGAAAGCCTGCTTCTCCCTCTCTCTGCCTATGTATCTGCCTCCCTCTGTGTATCTCATGAATAAAAAAATAAAATCTTTAAAATAAATAAATAAGAAGAGGGCATGCTGAAAGGACACAGAAGCTAATACGAAAGAACTCTTAATGGTCAAAACTGGAACAATTTGAGCAACAGCAAAAAAACAGCAAAAAACAAAAACTGACAGTACTGGATTATAACTCAAAGGATAAAATATCCTTGAGTCCATAACAACATAAATGAATAAATGAGAGAAGGGACAAATCTTCCTTACAGAAGAATTTCAATTAATAAATGCAGAATGAATGAGGGAAATAAAAAATAATAACTGTAACACCATAGTATTCATTGCTGGAAATAAGATCCACCGAAGGAGGCTAAAATTAGCGGGCAAAATTTTAAGGTGAAACGGTACATTCATTTAGTCTCAGAGTATTTTCCCAAAATAGTAATTACAAAATGGAAAATGGGACCTTGACACTGGAGAAATCTAGCATATACCACCTTAATCAAATGATCAATGTTTAACATCACCAGCAACTAGCCATTATCAACATCATACTACCAGTTTCCATTCCCAATGTTGCCATTCCACCTCTCATTCTGATTTAAGTTCTTGGAATCACTTAGGATTTTTCCTTCTGACTTTTTCCTACTTTGGGAAAGTAGAAAGTGCAGCAGAACTGGGAAGACCTAAACAAGGACAAACTCCAGTGGTGCAAAGTTATAAGGAGACTGCACTTATTAAAACCTGAGTCTGCTCCTCCTCCAAAACTCAGTTTGAGAGTATACATAAGGCAACAGAAGGCTGCCTTGTAAAGCCTTCTTTTCACTCAATGTTTAGTGGGTTGAAGTATCAGCAATTCTGCATTCAATAAGTATCTGTTCAATAAGTAATAAATCATATAATCAGGCCCTTTGGATTCTTCCTTGTAACTTCTTGGGTTTGTCCCTTCCACACCATTTTCATCACCATCGTTTTACACTTTAACTATGGTTATCACATAATACATCTTGCATCAAGTCTACCTTCCTTTCAATCAATCCTGCACCCAACCAATAGACCAAACTTCTTCAAGATACCAACAAAAGACAGCTGATCTAGCTATATCTAATATATTCTAGAAAAACACCTGCACATATGCACCAGGATATTCATAACAAAAACGTTTAAAAAAAGCAAGACACTGAAAATAACACAAAATATTCACCAATACAAGAAAAAGTTTGTACATATCAGTGAAAATTAATTATGCTTTTAAGCATCAAAATGGATGAATCTTAGTAATGTAATGAGGAACATAATAAGCTAGTTGAAAAATATACAACAGAGTTCTAGTTAAACCAAAACTAAATAAAATACTCATGATGGATACGTACATGATTAAACAATAAAGAAAAGCAATTTGATTATATACATATTAAAAATAGTGCTCCCCTCTGGGGTACGTGTAAAGAAATGGGGTCAAGAAAAGACACAGGTAATGTACTGGTAATGTTCTCCTTCTTTGCTGAGTATTCAATTTTATGGTTATTCTTGTATCTTATGCATAGGTCATAAATATACTTTAGAGATATGAATTTATTGGAAACAATTTCAAAATGCAGTCACACAAAGCACATGTAAGTTTTGCATGATCCTGCACTGACAACTTTCAAAGACTAAGGAACATTTATAGAACTATGGAAGCCTGGAAATAGATTTGAGGAACCTCAATACTTGACTCAAAAATTCAAAAAAAAAAAATTTTTTTTTCCCAGAAAGTACTTTTACCTGTTCTGATGAATCACAAATAAGTTAAACCAAGAGTTCTCATCTTCTTTTGGTCTCAACATTGTTACTTTTTTATTGACAAACATTCGATAGAGCCTCTCATCTGGAATGGACCCTGAAACACACATTATTTTAAAACTGGTTTCTTATTTGGTTTAAAAATGAATGTTTTGCTTCTAACTTATGTGCTTCTCTAAGTACTTCACTTTTTTATTAGAGATCTATTTGAAATCTGGAATCATTTTTTCAAATGAATATGTTCCAGGTTCTTACATGACAGCTGCTGAGAAGATACTTGTATTAAAAAATGTTTCTCATGTCAGGCATACATACCTTTGAAATCTGGAAAATGTGGAATAAAAATTTAAATTTTCTATGCTTAAATTCTTATTAAAATTTTCAACCATATGGTTTTTCACTACCCCTTTATTTATTATACATATTTTCGATCTAATATACGTTATGAGATATTAAAAAGGATAAGATAAATAAAATACTTAAAAATATTCTTATATATTGTTTTTAAATAAAGATATTATGCTTTTTAATAATATAATGACGTTTAAGTGATTCTTCCTATACCCCAAAAGATCTTAGTCTAGTGGAGAAGGCCAACAAAAACAACTAAAACTACAAATTATACATTTAAATAGTATAAAAGGGAAAAAGGATGCTAAGACGGCAATATCAGTGGGGGGAAAGTTACTACTTTATGCAGTCATTAGAGAAGGCCTTGGAAGAAAAAACCAACAATGCAAAAGCTAAAAACCAGAAAAAGTCTACTTTCTTAAAGAGAATTTCCAAAGTATAACCAATGGAACAGATGGTGGAATGCAGAACATATACACCAGAAACAAAAAAGTCAAGGCATACAAAGTCCAAGGCAGCAGAAGGCTGATCGACTTTCGTGTTGAAGCCTTAAGAACACTGACAAAATTTGAGGGTAGGCAAGTGAAAAATGTGAGGGGCAGCTTCCAGGGGGCAGGGTGTTTGTAGACTGGAAAGGAAAAAGAAAGCAGGAAAAAGAAGGATCAGTGATTCCTCACCCACACCCCCTGCCCTAAAGTCTGTAAGAAGCCTGAGAAAAGTTCATGGGACACAGAGCCTTAGGGACCAGTCAGTTTCCCTGTAGGTCAGAGAATAGAAACAACATACAGAGAGGAAACACGTTATGAGGGAATTTGCTAACTGTAAAGAGGTTTGGAGTGAGGGTGTAGGGAAGAGTTGGAGTCCAGTTAAGAACAGAAGAGGATGAAATGAGAGTTTGGGAGAAAACAGATGACTGAGTGATGCTCCAGCAGCCACCTGGGATCTTAGTCTGAAAGTGGGAAGATCACCCATTTTCTGCAGATATGATCCCTAATGTTGCAATGACTAAAATACCTGTTACCAACTTTAAAAAGTATATTCCACTTCTTGCTCTATCACTTGAGAAATCAGACATAACACTTTGATCTCATTTTCCTGATCTCTCAAATATAGATAACCATGATGCTTTTCTACTTTTTAGAAATAATGAAAACTGGACAAAGACTAAATTCCCTAGAGAACTATTTAAATAAAACCCATAATTCTTCTTTTAAAAACATATCAGAGAGACATGAATGAAGTAAATAAAGTCTTCTAAGGTTTCTACTATACTAAAAGCTTTCAAAAAATATAAAAACTAGGTTAAGGCTACAGTGTGAAATTTTTTCCTAATTTCTCTCAGGGCACTTTAAGGTTGATTTAATATGGAATATAATTTTTATAATTATACACAATATACATAGTAAGGCTATGAAATTTTTTTAAGGCTATGAAATTCATAAAACAAAGTATCAAGCTGAGCTTAATCAAAGGAAAACTCAACAAATAGTCTGAATGCACTCTAAAAATATTATTTGATTTTTTTTGTTGTTGTTGTTGTTCATACAGAATCAAGCCTAGCAAACAGGTTTTCACCTGTTGGATACCAGATAAATTGAAGATAGACAAGTTGATAAAGCAAATATTCCAAGCATTACAGATGACAGTTCTGGCCTACCACTGTCTAACAAAAATATAACATGAGCCACTAATGCAGGCCAAATTTTAAATTTTCTAGTAACCACAATAAAACAACCAAAAAGAAACAGGTAAAATTAATTTTATTTTATTTAACCAAATATATTAATAAGGTATTTTACATTTTTTCTAAGTCTTTGAAATCTGCTGTGATCTTATATATACAGCATATCTCAATTCCTCATTTCAAGCCACATTTCAAGTGCTCACTATGTACATGAGGCTGGTAATTACTATACTGGACAGTGAAGCTTCAGGTATTTCAAAGACTTTCAAGATACCAAAATGCAGTTTTTCTACTCTATGATTCTAAACATTCAAGATTCTATACCAGAGTCTAAAAGAAAAAAAAAAAAAATCAACAACAGACACTAAAGGAAATTTTTTTTTAACCAAAACTGCCATTAAAGGAAGTATTAAGGGCTAATGGTCCTTATTAAATATTAAAAAGTTTCAACCAAAACCTTCTATCATATTTTACAGTCACTCATCAGGAATAATTAGATTTGCTTCACTTTATTCCAAATAACAAAAAGTTAATTCCAGAATTTGATTTCAGTTGCTCGTAAGCAACTATTTATTAACATAAACAGTATAAAATAAAAAAATCTTACCTAAGCCATATAGAGCAATTTTTGTGCTTCCTTTTTGGAGTAAAACTGGACTGATGTCTATCTTCTCCACAGACATTGAACGTCCAAAGTGATTTACAAATCCAGCACAACTTAAAACATCCAGGGCGCAGAGTGCATCTGCCTATGTAAAATATTTTCAAAGAATATTAATATATATCTAAAAATAAGTAATCCTGTATCATATTATTACCTATTAAAGCATATTCCGGATACTACTTACATAGATTAGGATAGTATCTTCCCAGAACAAAATTACAACAGTAAAAGTATTTGTTACCTTTCTTCAATTACAAATGACCTACAATAATTTGGAACCACATGCTAAATTCAAAGTTAACATTTCATCAAAACTTATGGTGTCTTGGCTACCAAAAATAAAAACCAAGGGTGCCTGGGTGGGTCAGCTGGTTAAGTGTCCCACTCTTGATTTCAGCTCAGGTCTCGATCTCAGAGTCATGAGTTCAAGTCCTGCAATGGGCTCCATGCTGGGCATGGAGCCTACTTAAAAAAAAGACATAAAATAAAAACCAGCCCTGAAATAAGTGCTTTGTAATAGTAAATAGATGTCTTAAACCATGGGGGAAAAAAAACTAGATACTAGTGATTTATGGTATTAATGATCAGATAAAACAAAAAGCTATTTTAAGTGTAGAACCTCAATTATTATTTCCACATCATATAGGCAATACGATGATCTAATTTCTATTTAAAACTGTTGATGAGAAATCATCTCCTACAGGTAAGATTTTGAGATAAGAGACACAAAAGCACCAGGTAAACTATAAAGCTTTATACAAATGTTGGGTATTTATTCTTACTCCTGGTTACTTATTGTCAATCTCAGCACTAATGAAATAAAAGCATACTTCACATACCAATTACTATTCCCAGATTTTTTAAAATTATCTAAAAAGCAGTATAAAAGCTTATATGAATGATTCAAAGACAATTTGACTTTCTGACTCAATTTGACTAAAAATTTCTGGGAAGGACAGGAATGCTTTCCATAAACTAAAGTGACAACAAACTGTAAGAACCCTATAATTACCCCTGTGGGATCATCATGATTGCCATGAATACTAAACACTGGAATCGAAATGTTGAGATTGCCATCTTGGTAGTTCACCCACGGAAACCTTAAAAAAAAAAAAAATTAATGTTTCTATAAAAGACAAAAAAGCTGCTTTCCCCAATACCTTCCTCTAAAAAATTAATGCAATTATGGGCAAACTGAGTAAGTTGGCAGAAGACCACTAGTGTTGAGTGAGCTTTAAAGAAATTAAAGGACAAGGAACAATTCAAATAAATATCACACAGTACTACCCTAAAGAAAACACTGCAATATATGATATTTGTGAATTACATGAGATATATCTGACTAATGGAAAGTAAAGAGTGCTTCAGAATTTTAAAAGCCTTTGTATAAGGTTCTTTGAAGAAGAGGGAGGGAAGGAAACACATCATTTTGGAAACCAAGATTCAAAATTCCAGCTCTATCACTAACTACTTGTGCAATTTACAAGTCTCCCACCGACCCCTGCGCCTAGTCACCTAGCTTCTCTTCTCAGAGGCAAATGCCCATAGCAACTTCTAGTATATCTTTGTAATAATATCTTATACTTTCCTTAGCAAATAAAATGCATCTTTTTTCTTCTTACACAAATGGCAGCATGATATAGATTTCTGCACCCTATTTTTTCATTTAATATGTTTTAGAAATCATTCTCTATCAGTACACAAAGAACTTCCTTGTGCTTTCTTTGGCAAGACAGTACTCCATTGAATGGGCTATTATAAGGTGTTTAAGTAGTTACCTACCAATGGACATTTAGACTATTTCCAGTTTTTTTACTTTACAAATAACACAAATAATGTACAATGAGTAATCTTGTACAAAATTATCCTTGTGCATATATAAGAAAATACTTAGAAGGATACGAGGTCAAAGGATAAGCATGCATTTGTAAATTTGGAAATATCATCAATTTCCCTCAAGAGAATTGGATAAATTTACACATAATACAACAGCAACTCACGAGAGACTACTTTTTCCCTTCATTCTATCAGCATAGTAAGTTACCAAGCTTTTAAATCTATGCCTGGGGTTCTAAACCTTAGTTGCATGTTAGAATTGTCTAGGTATCTTTTAAGATACAACACTGACATATACAAGAGAGTAATTGACCCAGAAACTGTCGTAATTTTTTTTTTTATATTTCTAGGTGACTACAATGTCAACCTAGAATTGAGAATCATTCATCTATGCCAATCTGACAGGAGAAAAATCTCTCAGTAGTGCTTAATTTTGTATCTTTCCTATGAATTCCCTTTTGTATTTTCATATTCTTATGTTTAAATGTCACCTTTTCTGTGAACTATATCTGTACTCTTTACCTACGTTTTTATGAACTCTCAAATTTTAAAAATTGATTTGAAAGAGTTATTTGCCTACTGGGGAAATTAGACCTTACTCTAATTTGCAATGAATTGCCAAATATTCTTCCTAGTTGAACTCTGACTTTTCATTTTGTTTCAGGCAGTTTTTGTCATGCAAATTTACTTTTACAAAGACAATCAATTTTACCTTTATGGCTTCTCAGTTTGTATCATGCACAGAAAAATCTCTCCCACATCTAAGTTTTTTTTTAATGTCTGATATTTCTAGTACATTTATTGAACAATCCATATTTTTCTTGGAGATATGAGACACCACTTTCTCCAAATACTAAATTCCTACATGTGTTAAGGCTATTTCTGGAAGCTCTATAACTTTCACTTACCTATCAATTCATTAGTCATACATATCACATTTTAAGTTATTGGAGCATCCTATTTTTTCAAGCTTTATCATAAAATAATTGATATAACATTGTATAACTTTAAGATGTACAATGTTATTTGGAATACACATATTGCAAAATAACCACTACAGCTTAGCTAAAACACTCGCATCATGTCACATAATTACCTTTTTTTTAATAACAAGAACATTTGAAACCTACTCTCTTAGCAACTTGCAAGTATAAAATAATATTTTATCAACTATAATCACTATGTTGTATATTAGATCCTTGGAATTTACTCATTTTGTAACTGAAAAGTTTATAGTCTTTGATCACATCTCCCTTTCCCCTCAAGCCCTGGTCCTGGTTAACCACCATTCTAGTCTGAATTCAGCTTTGTTAGATTCCATACATTAAGGATGCTACACAGGATTTTTATGTCTGATTTCACAGCATAATGCCCTTGAGGTCCATCCATGTCACAAATGGCTAAATGTCCTTCCTTCTCATAGCTGAGTAATATTTCATGTTCATATGTACATGCCACATCATCCTAACCCATCTTTATCCATTCATCCATTGATAGGCACTTAGATTGCTTCCTATCTTGGCTACTGTGAATAATGCTGCAATGGAACACAGAAATACAGATTATCTCTTCATGATCCTGTTTGCAGTTCTTTTGGATACATATCCAGAAGTAGGATTGCTTGATCACATGGTAGTTTTATTTTTAATTTTTTGAGGATATTCTATAAGGCTTCCCATAGTGGCTTGGTCAATTCGCATTCCCACTAAGAGTGCACCAGGGTTCCCTTTTCTCCATATCCTCAGTATTCGTTCTTATCTTTTCAATGATAGACATTCTAACAGGTGTGAGGTGATGTCTCATTGTGGTTTTGATTTGCATTTCCCTGATTAGTGATTTTGAGTATCTTTTCACATACCTGTTGATCATTTGTGGATCTTTAGAAAAATGTCTATTCAGTTCCTTTGCTCATTTTTAATTGGATTGGATTTGGGGGGAGGGTGTTTTCTTTTTTTGCTATTGAGTTATGTAAGTTCTTTATACATTTTGGATGTTAACCCTTTATCAAATATGACTTTATGATATATTTTTCTCCATTCCATAGGTTCTTTTATTCTGTTGATGGTTTCCTTTACTATGCAGCTTTTTATTTTCATGTAGTCCCACTTATTTTTCCTTTTGTTGTCAAATCCAAAAAAAGTCACTGCCACAAATGATGTGAAGGAACTTACTCCTCATGCTTCCTTCTAGAAGTTTTATGGTTTCAGGCCTCACATTCAAGTCTCTATTCCATTTTGAGTTGATTTCTGTGTACGGTGTAAGATGAGGGGAACCTCATTCTTTCATATGCGTCTGTCTGGTTTTCCCAATACCATTTATTGAAGAGATTGTTCTTCTTGCCCCATTGTATATTCTTGGCTCCTTTGTTTTCAGTTAATTGACCAAATATGCATGGGTTTATCTCTGCATTCTCTAATCTGTTGTAATGACTTGTATGTCTGTTTTTATGCCAATATCACATTGTTTTGATTACTATAGCTTTATAATACAGTTTGAAATCAGCAACGGTGATGTCTCCACTTTTATCTTTCTTTCTTAAGACTGCTTTGGATATTTGGGGTCTTTTGTGGTTCCACACAAATTCTAGGATTGTTTATTCTAGTTCTATGAAAAATACCATTAGAGTTTTGATAGAAATGCACTGAATTTGTAGATCGCTTTGGGTAACATGGACAGCTTAACAATTTTAATTCTTCCAACCCATGAGCACAACGTATCTTTCCATTTTCGTGTCTTCAGTTTCTTTCACCAATGTCACAGTTTTCAGCATTTAGATCTTTCACCTCTTTGATTAAATTTATTCCTAAGTATTCTATTCTTTTTTCTTTTTTTATCCTTTTTTTTTTTTCTTAATTTCTCTTTCTGGTAATTCATTGTTAGCATGTAGAAATGGAATTGATTTTTGTATACTGATTTTGTATCCTACAGCTTTACTGAATTCATTTATTAGTTTTTAACAGTTTTTTTTTAAAGATTTTATTTATTTATTCATGAGAGAGAACAGAGAGAGAGCGAGAGGCAGAGACACAGGCAGAGGGAGAAGCAGGCTCCATGCAGGGAGCCTGATGTGGGACTCGATCCCAGGTCTCCAGGATCACACCTTGGGCCAAAGGCAGCGCTAAACTGCTGAGCCACCCGGGCTGCCCAGTTTTTAACAGTTTTTTCACAAAATCTTCCAGATTTTCTATATATGATATTGTCATCTGCAAATAAAGACAACTTTACTTCTTCCTTTCCAATTAGGATACCTTTTACTAATTTTTCTTGCCTAGCTGCTCTAGGACTTCTAATACGATGCTGAATAGGAGGGGTGAGAGTGGGAATCCTTGTCTTGCTCCTGATCTTAGAAGAAAAGCTTTCAGTTTTTCACCACTGAGTATGTTAGCTGTGGGCTAACATACCATATGACTACATGCAGTGTGGTATGCCATACAGTGTTTAAGAAAAAACATGAGACTATCTTTATGACATGAGGTTCTAGGTGAATATCGTCAGTCAGTCCCCAAAGTACAACCCTTAAGGGGAAAAAATGGTATATACTACATCAAAATTAGATATTTGTCAACAAAAGTCTCCATTAAAAAAGTCAAAAGACAATCCTCTGACTGGAAAAATAAAATACATGCCTAACAAACACTTTTTTTTTCTCCCTAACAAACACTTAATACATAAATAGCCTCTGCAAATTCAATAGGAAAAGAGAAAAATCACAATTTTTAAAATGGGCAAAGAATATGAATAGAAGATACCAAAATGTACAATAAAAACTTGAGAAGATACTCAGTTCCACCATTAATTAGGAAAATACAAATTAATACTATGATATACAGAAAATTCAAAGAATTACATTTACGTTGAAAATAGCTAAAAAAAAAAACCCAGCTTATAGTGAAGTTGAAATAGCTGTTAAGGTGTTTGACTTTTATAGAAAATATACACAAGGAAACATTTACTTAAGCTTTTAAATATACTTACTTACTAAAACCAAAGTTGACTGACTGATCACTGAGAATTTCAAACTGTACAGGACGATCACCCATGCAATATTTTCTCAATAACTCGAGGCAGGTATGTAATGTTTTTCTTGAGGGCTTATTTTCATGAAAAAGATCACCACCTAACAAAATAAAATCCACCTAATCAACAGAAAATAGTGGGAAAATTAGTATGTTTTATGGGTAAAAATGTTAAACTATAGAGCAAAGAGGTAGAAAAAAAGAATCTCATAAAAGATAACATTGTGTATGGAGATTTAAAATCTTATATTTTATTTATTCAATGTGCCTGCCAGTCTAGGGATTAATCTGACTCCAATTTAGGTTCCCAGAACACCTTCAAAAAAGCCATCTTCAAATTATATCAAACCTCTGACTCATGTTAACCAAAGTGTCACTATTTCTTTTTCGTCGTCGTTATTCAAATCAAACATAAATGTGGCACCTTAACAAAACCTATGGCCAAGAGACCCAATTCAATTCAGATTATTCATCCAATTCATTCAGCAATTATTTACGGCTCCTACAGGCACTGGCACATAGGAATTAGCAATTTCCAAAACAGATGATGTCCATGCTCTCATTAAACAATGACAATGTGCAATTCCCTGTACTGCGCTCTGAGAACACAATGATGAATAAAATACAATCTCTTTCCTAAATATGTTCTGAGTCCAATCGAAGAGACAAAGTGTTATGTTTCTGAACAGATGTCAGACTCAGACATGCACTAGAACAGATATGTAAACAAACCAGGAGCAGCAATGACATCACAATCAGTTCCTTTTTTTTTTCTTTTTTAAGATTTTATTTATTTATTCATGAGAGACAGAGAGAGAGAGAGAGAGAGGCAGAGACACAGGCAGAGGGAGAAGCAGGCTCCATGCAGGGAGCCTGATGTGGGACTTGATCCTGGGACTCCAGGATCACACCCTGGGCCAAAGGCAGATGATGCTAAACTGCTGAGCCACCCAGGGATCCCCTACAATCAGTTTTAATGAAGGGAAGAAACTCATCTGAGGACAGGAATCCACAAGAGATATGCCAACGTGGTGGCATGAGTTACACTATGAAGAATAAATGAAACTTTAAGGAAGAGTATTCTAGAAACAAGAGAGAAGCAAAGAATTATACAAAAAAAGAGCCCAAGACTCATACTTTCAAGAAGTGTATAATCTACCTAAAGAAAATCGATTAATTCTTAATAATATGAAAGGAACCTGGCAGTACAGATCACCTGAGCTACAGCAGTGAGGGGGAACGGAATATATCATCCCCAAAAAGTGTCACTTTGGCATGTGGACTATTTTGAGCTAAAGGCAGTTAAGACTCAGCAGACTCAGGAAAAGCTTTTTAAAAAGACCAAACAAAACAAAACAAAAAACCCACCTTAACTACCTAAAAAGAATTTAGACAGTTGGCCTACACCAGGAAGAGAGGAATTATCAGAGATAACTTCCAGGCAGTCTAATACTCTTATAAGGCTTCTGTATATACAAAATTTGTTTTTCACCTATTAATTTGTCTTACGGTGATCTAATTATTAGACCAAAGAACCTAAAAGGAAAGAAGGGAAAAGTTTTCCATCCTACTGTAGTCAGAGAAACTTTATTAAAAGTGTGGCACTTAAGCTAGGTCTTCAAAAATGAACATGACTTAAGAAAGAAAATGATCACAACTAACAGCATAGGAAAAAAAAACGAAGAAAATGAAAACAAAACAAAAAACATTTCAGGAGGGGGGGAGTAGTTAAATGATATATTTTCACTTTTGCAAAATGAAGAGGTCTGGAAATTGGTTACACAGCAATGTAAATGTGCTTAAGCTGATAAAGTGTACACTGAAAAATGGTTAAGATGGTAAATTTTTATGTGTATTTTACCACAATATTTTTTTTAAAGATTTTTATTTATTTACTCATGAAAGACACACACAGAGAGGCAGAGACACAGGCAGATGGAGAAGCATGCTCCATGCAGGGAGCCCAACATAGGTCTCGATCCCAGGTCTCCAGGATCACACCCTGGGCCAAAGGCAGACGCTAAACCGCTAAGCCACCCAGGGATCTCTATTTTTTTTTTTTTTTTTGAAAGCTAGTTTGTGACTCTAAGAACACTAAAAAGGAGGCAGACTGAGGAAATGTCCCAGATTATAAGATACAAAAGAAACATGACAACTAAATGTAATGTAATCCTAGTTTAGGACCTAGACTCTCCCAATCTGCCCCCAAATTGCTTTAATAGACATTACTGAGACAATTCGCAACATCTTAAAATGGTGCAATAGTATTGAATCAACATTAATTTCCCAGTTTTGATAAGTGCACTGTGTTTATACACACAATGTACCCTCAAATGGTTCAGGAAAAAAGTATGTGCGTATGTATCTATAATGAGAGAGAATAAAGCAATTGTGGTAAAATGTAGGAAAATCTGAATGAAGGGTAAGGAATTCTTTATACTATTCTTGCAATATTTCTGTGAGATTGATAATGTTTCAAAGCTATAAATTTTAAAAAATAGATTCCGGGATCCCTGGGAGGCGCAGCGGTTTGGCGCCTGCCTTTGGCCCAGGGCGCGATCCTGGAGACCCGGGATCGAATCCCACGTCGGGCTCCCGGTGCATGGAGCCTGCTTCTCCCTCTGCCTGTGTCTCTGCCTTTCTCTCTCTCTCTCTCTCTCTCTCTCTCTCTCTCTCGCTGGGTGACTATCATAAATAAAAAAAAAAAAAGATTCCAAGGAATTAAGGAGTAGAAATAAGGCTAGCTAGCACAGACACACAAAATAAAGGACTTAAAGTCAGGAAAAAGTTAGATTTCAATCATAAGGGATACTAAATACAAAATCAGGGGTAAAAGTAAATATGCATTGGGGCTGTGGGAGAGGAGAGTGTTAAAATTAAGAGATGTGGAAAGGGAAACAAGGAAAGAGAAGGAAAGCAAAGGACAAAGTAGAAGAAAGCAGCTTATGCTTAGGAAAAGACACATTTTAGTACCTATGAGGAAAGAAAAAACACAAGATTCTTGTGCAGGAAACAGACCTACTTGGGCTCCAAGTTTCTCTGCCCTCAGGGCAAGAGGAAATCACTTTAAGAGGACTATTAGATATTCCCTCATTAAGAGTTATCTACAGCTTGTTAGATCTTTTCTAGATTTTAAGATAACAGCATGCAAAACCAGAAAAGATTTTTCACTCTCATGGAGCTGACCTTCTAGTGGAGAAAATCGTGAGTAAACAAGTAAATTTTCAAAATAATATTTCATATGATGTTATGAAAAAAATAAAGAGTAATTGATAAGAGAGTATTTGGAGATATCTGGAAAGACCTCTCCACAAACGTAAAACATGCTCTAAGCAGAAGTGCAAAGGTCCCAGGGTAGAGCTTGCCAGTGTGGACAGAGCACAGTGAACAATGCAGAAAGTTGTAGAAGTCTCCTGACAGGGGCCAGATCAGTGTGAATCTTATTTAGTGTGAACTTTATTTTAGATTCAATGGAAGGCCACTTGAAGATTTTAAGCAACAGAGTGGTATGATCTGACTTATGATTTTAAAAGTTCACTTTGGCTGCTATGCTGAATAGATTTAGGGGAAAAATGCAAATAGAAAGACCAATGAGAGCTACTACAGTGCAACAAAATATGATGAAAGTTTTGGGCTAAACATAAAGGCACAAAAACAGTTTCTATGTACATTCAGGAGGAAGAACCAAAGGATTTAGAGAAAAACTAAACAAAATTTTGAGGAAAAATCAAGGTTGAAGATAGTAATTTTTAAGTCACAAGCATTTACATTTACTCTCCAGGTCTTTCCTGAAATGTCCAACAGGACCTTTCATGGGCTTGCTGGAATGTTGACCTGAATGTCCTATTGAAATCTCCAACTGAAATGGCCTAAATCAGAATTTACCACCTTCTCACATAAAGAAGTACTCCTTCCTTACTTAGAAGGTATTTTTATTTTAGTACCACCATTGGCTCAAACTTAACATACTCCAGAGGTTGTCCTCTCCCTTTTCCTCAACTCTACCCCTGAAGTATGCAAATCCAACCTTTGAAATATTTCTAGTATTCATTTCCTCTTTTCCATCCCAAGGCCACTACTTTAAAAAGGTAGTCTGGTCTCCAATTCATACTATATATCCTGTTGCCAGAAGATTTTTTCCATTTAATTGGATACAAACTCCTCATTCTGGCATTTGAAGCCCTCCTTAATGCAGCTCAAACGTTTTCAGTCTTTCAGCAGGCTTTCTAACATATGGCCAAACTGACCTGCTGTACCCTTAACATACCTCATACTGTTTCACCCCTGTGCCCTTCTTCCTGTTTCCCGTGAAATGCACATTCTTCATACTCTTCACCCATCAGAAGCCTACCCATCCTTCAAAGCCGAAGTTAAGTGCCACCTTGTTCACTAAACTGATCTTGCTATCTTCTATACGTTATCTCTTCTACCTCTAAACTCCCAGGAAAGGCTGTTTATAATTTTCTTATGGTTCTTACCATGTAAAATCCTGCCTCTGAGCATTATGGACATTTGTCTTATCTTACACACTGGTATATGTTCTTGGAAAGCAGAAATCATGAGTCATCTTTCCATTTCAAATAGAAACTGCCACAAGATCCTGCATACTCACAAACACCCCATAAATATTTGTAAACTTTTACAAACTTCTGACAAAACTAGCTCCTACTTGAATTAAGATCACAAAGTACTCAAAAATCTGCTTTGGGTTTTTTAGTATATTGATGCTTAAGCAGGCAATCTGAGCACCTGAGCCTGTAAAACATATCAACTTTAAGAAAGGAAGAGTCTGTTGACAACAGGAACATACTAAAAACGGAAAAATATAAACCAAACTCACTTCATTTTCTTGGGCAAGTCTTAAAATCTCATCCAGTGTTACATACGTATCATTTCCTCTGACTGCATCTTTCTCCATAAATCCCAGATGAATATCTGTTGCAACTAAGATTTTAAAGGTATTTTCATCATCACTGTATTTAAAAAAAAAAAAAGGGGGGGGGGACATTTCAATATAATTCATTAAAAGGATGCTCAGATTAAAACCTAAATTTAGAAGATAAATAATAGCAGTTATACAGTAAAATCACTTTTCTAGCTTTAAAAGAGGTCTGAAAATTTGAAGTGTTCAACAGATCGTCAACATTAGTTTGTCTATGACTAATTTAAAACAAAAAAACACACTTGAATTTTAAAAAGATTCTGTGACTCCTTCAAAAAAGTATAACCTTATTACTTCAGTCTTACACATTCTTTGGACCCTGGACCTAAAAGCTTGGTTGTTTTCCAATTCTGTCCCACCCCCAAATCCCAAGAATTTGATCCCAGATCTAAACTTGCTATTTATTATTTTGCTCTCTTCCAGGAAAATCAAAGTTGACTAGTTAACTTAAAAAGTCCTTCCTCTTACTTTATAAGCAGATTTTTTAAAAAAAATTCTATTTATTTATTTATGAGAGACACGGAGAAGGAGGCAGAGACACAGGCAGAGGGAGAAGCAGGCTCCATGTCTCCATGCAGGGAGCCCGATGTGGGACTCGATCCCAGGACTCCGGGATCACGACCTGAGCCGAAGGCAGACGCTCAACCAGTGAGCAACCCAGGCATCCCTATACACAGATTTTATCCTAATAAGCTAGTAACTTACATTTAAGCTTCTGAAGACACTTGTTTGATTCTATTCCCTATACAAAGTTAGTGTTTCATTAACAAATTCAGCCAAGTAACAAAACAGAATTATTTACAATTCCATTTGAATTTGGTAGTATTCAAAGGTACTCTCACTGAAGCAGCAAGGTAGTAATTAATCACTTAACTTTTACTTTAAAATATTTATGTATCTATGATCTCATCTCAACTTCCACATGTAAAGAAGTAGGTGTTACTATCTCTGAAAAATGAGAATGTTACAGAAAGAAATTAAATGATTTATCACACAACTAAGTGGAAGAAGGATTTATCCACCCAGTCTATTTTCATTAAACCATAATAAAGTTAAAAAAAATTTCACATAGATCTCCAAAATTGAAATCTCTATATGTGAGATTTTTCCAGAAAAGATTTCTCTTCTGAAACTTCAAAGTTAACACATATGCAGAGTTCTAATTCCTACATACACCCAGGCCAATCAGAATACTTTCAAGTCATATTACCCTATGCTTCCATAGCAATCTATAAAGTATTTTCAAATGAATTCTCTCACTTAAACATCTAAATTAATCTGAGAAAGGCAATTTTGTTCCAATTATACATATAAGATGAAGAAATTGAGGCAAGGTTCAGAGAATTGCTAACCTGCGAAGGTCACACAGTATTAACCAAGGAATTGCAATCAGGATGAAAGACTTCAAGTCTAAAGCTTTTTCCACATAACTTCTGATTCTTTTATTGACTTTCATTTCACTCAAATTCATTTCCAATTTATTCAGCGCTAGAGCAATTCAGTACTCAAAAAATCCACTTAAATAGGCTTGCATTGACCAGTAAGACTCCCTCACAAAGTTAAAGAATATTGATAGCTTCAATATTTTAAGATAAAACCTACTATAAGCTTACATACAGCAGTAATATACTCAGTTACTGCAAGACCTCAATCTACAGCTGTATACTATCTTTTAGTTAACACGTAATATTAACTTTTTAACATTCTAAATATTCTTTTTGATGACAAACATTTCTGTTCATAAGCAAGCTCTTCATTGACTAATTTTTTAAGTAAGTTTTCTTTCATGGTGATCATAGTTGATGGACTTTAGAAATCCGAAGCAACAAAAAAGGATTCCAGAAGGCAAGTTCTTACAGGGTATCTGCAGGACTCATTTTTAGGGTCAGTCCAGCTGGTCTGGAACCAGTTTTCTCTCCAAGTACTCCTGGGTCGTATGATCAAATATGTCAGAGAAATCCACTCGATTCCAAATTCTAAAAGCAAATTACATTATCGTAAAACACACATTCTTTTAAAAACAGACTACCAATTTTAGGAATCTCACGTACATCTAGGCACCTGTTATATTTTTATTTTTTAAGAGCTAACAACAGAAAATAGCACATCTTTAGTGCTACTTTAGTTTCACCATTATGATTAAACCACGGAAAACTAATGTTTATTAAATAAATGTGCAGAAAGGGTCACATATAATACTTCTGGTTTAGCACACCAACAACTCTGTGCAAAAATGTTTAAAGTGCATGCACAGGCTACCGCAGAGCATGGAGAAGCCTCCGTATCTGCCGCTCAAACACGAGATCTTTCAAAGGAATGGTCCTGTTTAGGAAAACGGAAGGGCCCCGCTTTTAAACTACTGTAAATAAACAGGAACACGTGCTCGGCGGAGCTCGCCGGCGCCGTAGGCCCGCGGAACCCGCCAAGCTCCTGGCGACGCCGGGTCCCTCCGAGGTTCCCAGCCTCAGCACCCCCAGCCCAGCCTCCGACCCTCGGAAGCCAACGCCAGAGCCCTCCCGGACCTGGCCGACTCGCCCCACGGTTCCACGGCAGTCCACGGGGCTTCCGCCCCATCCCACAGAAGTAGGAGGCGGTCCGGTTCCTAAACTACCCCACACCTGCGCTCTCCAGAGCTCCTCCACCAGACCTCCAGGCTGTCTTTTTCCCGAGAAGGAGGGGCGGTAGACAGGGGAGAAGAAAAGCAACAGCACCTCCGGAGCCTGCGCGTAAGAACCCGCTGGCCACCCACCCGAATTAGGCGGGAAGGAGGGAAAAAGAGCAGCGGCAGCAGCCGCCGCCGCCGCAGCTCTTTCCCTCGCGAGACCTCAGTGATGACGTCACGCTTCCATTCTTCCTCGGTTCTCATTGGCTGCCGCACGCCGGGAGGGCGCCGGGAAAGTAGCGGCGACGCCCCGCCCTCCAGCGGGAGCCAATCCTGAGAAATCGAGGGACGACCCCGGAAGCGAGGTTCGCGACGCCGGTTCTCCCTTCTTTAAGGTGGGTAGTAGCTCCTGCTGGTTCCGAACCGCGCTCCCCGGTCCCCTCGCGCCACCTAAAGAGTGCTGGGCCCTTGGGGGCGGGTCACCTGGCGACCCTGGCTGAGACCTGCCGCTCGGCCGCGCGTGGGCCGTGGGTCGGGCTGGAGCGGCTTCTGCACCCCGGGCTGGCTGGGAGGCCGCCGGCGCGACTCCGGGCCTGTGAAGTGCCCACGGGGCCGGAGGGCCAGGGCCGGAGGGCCAGGACGGGGCCCTCTCCCTCCCTGTGAAGTGCCCACGGGGCCGGGGGGCCGGGCCGGGGCCTTCCCCCTCCCCGGAAGTGACCAGGGGGCCCGAGGGCCAGGACCAGGCGCCTTCTCTCGCACTCCCACTCCCCAGAGCTAGAGCGTTCGGCCCTTTTATTCCTGTTTTCTCCTCCGGATCCCGGGTCAGCACATCTGGATTGCTTTGTGCTGAGAGTAGTAAAATACAGTGCAGTGACAAAATAATGTGAAACTTCTGAATTAGGAAATCTGACCTTTAGTTCCGTGGATGCGTCCTTAATTTAGGGCAGGTTGTTTTCATCTATCAGAAGCTCCTCGCCTTCACCTGTCAAAGGGGGTTTGTGACCGCGTCTGTTGCTCACTTATTTGTGAGGCGTTGACATAGTTTAGATCTCTGTCGAAATGTGTTCTTTTAAGAAACATACCCTATTTCTTCCTGGTGGAATATTACCAAGTAAGAAAATTAACTCAATTTTTAAAAATCCTGAGTCAAGGAAATGCACCTAGGTTGGACTCTCTGAATTAAATCTACCTAAAATTTAAAAAGAGATTTTATATGTAATTTATTGTACCTGGAGCAGTAAATTCAGAATTTATTTTAAAAAGTGGGGGGGGGGGTGTGTGTGTGTGGATTTTACAGAAAGGAAAGAGTGTGCTTTAAGCAAATAAAATATGTGCTTTATTGTTTCTGTATTTGATATAATTAACTTTATTGGTATCTGTTCAGAGTGTTGGATGAACTGATGTATGATCATTTTTGTATTGCAAGGTTCAGGGAATAGTTTGAGAGTAAAGAAAAAAATGAAAACCCCAATGGGAGTTCTACATACAGATCATAAACACAGGAAACAAACTGACGGTTACCAGGGGGGAGAGGAGTGAGGGGATAGACGAAATAGGTGAAAGGTATAAGAGGTACAAACTTCCAGCTATGAAATAAATAAGTCACAGAGAGGAAAAGTACAGCATGGAGAATATAGTCAATAATACAGTAGGTATGGTCAGTGGTATAGTGTACTGTGCTGAGCAATGAGTAATGTATAGAATTGTCGGATCTCTGTGTTTTACGCCTGGAACTAATAAAACATTGCATATCAACAACACTTCAATAATAAAAAGTGACAATTCCAAGAGAGCTAATAAATCATAAAGCAATCCTGATGGGGTCTCAATAGACTCTGAAAAGCTGGGCAGGACTTGGAAATCCTTTAGTACAGTCATTACATTTTAAAATGACATAATTGTCAGAGACTTTATTAGTCATGAGTGATAAATTTAAGCTTGAGGCTAGTATTTTTGGCACTAATAATAAAATCTAATGCCACATTAGGATTGAATACTATTAAACTTGTGAAATTAGAAAGAAATTGCTATCTTAAGGGTGGACTAACTCTGGAACTTCTTTAAATCCATTCCAAGCAAAATCAAGTGACAGGGCTTTAATTAAATCTAATTCTAGAAATATTTCTTAATGCCCTCTTTTTATATTTATAGCCTATACGTATAGTAGGTTATAAATATAAGTTAAATACAGTCCCCATCCTTAAGTTAATAATCTTCTAAGGAACTAATTAGTGCTGAAATAAGACAATATGTTAAAAAAAAAAAAAAAAAAGACAATATGTAGCACCAAAAAAGCTTCTAGAGAGAAATCTAATTAGGAAGTTCAAGAAAGATTTCATGAAAGAGGTAACATCTGAGAAGAGCCTTGAAAGACTGATAAGATTTCAACAAATATAGTTGGGAGCCTGAGAAATGGTATTTTTAAGATATTATTTATTTGCATTTAAAAAAATTAAGATTTAATAAGCTGTGTAACTCTTTAAACTGATATTGGTTTATAAATTAATGTGGCAGCCTAGCTGAATAAATGTCACTTCCTTCAAGGAGCCTTCTCTAATCCTTTAGGACTGTATTATAATCCTCTTGTATACTCACGATATGTGGATGAAGTCCTGTCATAGCACAGATCATACTCTTCTTGTCAGTCACCTCCCCTAGACAGTAACCTTAATGAGGTTAAGACATGGATCTTTTTCATTTTTAAATCCCAATACCCAAAGACCAGCACATAATCAGGCATTCTATTCATATTTGTCGAATGGAGTGAATGACAGTCACATTCCAGTTCAAAACGAGAAGCCAACTAAATTATAGTTGTGTATCAATGAATGGGACTCCATTTTAAAGCAGTGAATTTCCCAAACCTGATATTATTAAGATAGAAATACGATAATTATTATTTATGTTATAATAAAGATCTGCATTGATGGGAGATTTGGACAGATGTCTTTGGGGCTATTCCATCTCTAAAAATGCCAAATTCTTTGAAGTAGTTTATTAGAAACTAAAAATTTTTGTTTCTGCTTTATGTCATTTGTGTGTCTATTTTATAAAAATTATGAATAGGCCTGTCTTTTTAATTATAATTTCAAAGCTTTAAGCATATGTCACTCTTAGTATAATACAATAGGATATAAGCCAATAGATTCAGAATAATATAACCATTGACTTAGTAGAAGAAAACAAAAAACATAAGGAGTTTTAACCACTAAAGGCATAGATAACTGAAATCTCAGCTCCAGTATTTAGACAATATAAAGAATACTGGTAAAACCAAAATGTTTAGACAGGATTTATTTGTGTGTTGTTTGCAAGGCTTATCTATGTTGTTGATAAACACTTAATTACTGTTTCACTAATAATTTTTGTGTTTGTGCTTCCAGATATTGATGGATAAAATAAAGCAGACGTAATTCATCTCTAGAAAGATTATTTATACCCTGGCATTTGAAATGTTTTGTATTTAGAATCATAGTAAAAATGGAAGGAGGGAAAGTAAGTGATAATGGAAAACCAGACCCAGACAATACTGTGGACTTTTCTGAACACTTTAACCAACTTGAATTGTTGGAAACACATGGACACCTTATTCCCACTGGTACCCAAAGTCTCTGGGTAGGGAATTCTGATGAAGATGAGGAGCAAGATGAAAAAACTGAAGAGTGGTATCAATTACAAGAAAAAAAGATGGAAAAAGATCCAAGCAAATTGCTTCTTTGGGCTGCTGAAAAAAATCGGGTAAAAACAAAAACAGTTAAAAAGGAAACCATACTATAGTAGAAAAAGTATCGGATTCGGAGCCAGAAGACCTGTCCCTGAACCTCTATTTGGTTTGTAATTTTGGGCAGATCCTACCATTCCTGAACCTCTATTTTCTTACCTATAAAAATGGCCATGATAATACCAGTATCTTTTATACAGGATTTGAGGATCAAATGAGGCAATGTCCATGAAGGGACCTAGTAAGTCACAAAGCATCCTATTAGGTATTATTTGGAAGTTTAAGGGATAATTATAAAGTTAACAAGAAATCACCTATATTTTTTAAATCATTTATATTAAGTCATTAAGATCATCCTAGAGACAATTATCATTTAGAAGAGGGAGGATAGAAATTAACATGTTTTGAATACCAAATATACCATGTGCTTTTCTACATTATTTGATTTAATCCTCATATATCTCCACAAAGAATATTCTTCCCTTTTACTAAAAGTTTAAGAAAATGAGATTCAGGAATATTTATTTGCCCTGTATCATCTAAGTAGTATCATCACATCTATTCTTCCCACTTAGCCACTTCTACTTCATTTTACTAAGTTCTTCCACGTCTGTGCAACTAAACTAATTAAAAAGGTCTCGTATTTTTTGATAAGTTTTTAACTTGGGAGCACCAGAGATCCAAAGACCAAATTGAAAATCACTTCCTGAAAACATGTTTTTAAGGTTGTTTTAGTTTGAGCTCCTTAATCTCTAGATTTCCTTGTTACCACTGTATTCTGATAAAGAAGTTTATTTTTCAAAGTTTTATGCACTACATATATTGGTGTCATAATCATGTGGTAGAAAAATCAGTTATTATGTTTCCTTCGCTAACGAAATATAAAATATTAAATACAATTATAGTGTGTATTATTCATCTAGGACTAAAAGTTTTATGTAGTGAGCCTTAATTGGGCCAGGGGTAAATTTATGATATTCATACATTCAATATTGGTGTTTGATATTCAGAGTCCCATTCGCAGAAGCAAGAATGTGGTTAACTTAACACTAGTTTGTTCATTCTTAAATCTGTTGCCTTCTCTGCCCCCAAAAGAAATTTTTTTTTTTTAAGATTTTATTTATTTATTCATGAGAGACAGAGACACAGGCAGAGGGAGAAGCAGGCTGCCTGCGGGGAGCCTGATGTGGGACTTGATCCCAGGACCCTGTGATCACCCCCTGAGCCAAAGGCAGATGCTCGACCACTGAGCCACCCAGGCATCCCCCCAAAAGAAATCTTAAACCATTTTTATTTCTTAAGTCATCTGCTAACAAGTTTTTATTGAACTTAAGTAAATTTGACACCACTAGACAGTTAAATTTTCTTCATTTACTGTTTCGGGTGGAGCTGGGGTTTTAAAAGATGTCTTTTCTGTCTCAGCTTACTACAGTGCGGAGGCTACTGTCTGAAAAGGCTACTCATGTGAACACTAGAGATGAAGATGAGTATACCCCCCTTCATCGAGCAGCCTACAGTGGACACTTAGATGTGGTGCGTGAGCTGATTGCACAAGGAGCAGATGTCCACGCAGTGACAGTGGATGGCTGGACACCCCTGCACAGTGCTTGTAAGTGGAATAATACCAGAGTAGCTTCTTTCTTACTTCAGCACGATGCAGATATTAACGCCCAAACAAAAGGCCTCTTGACCCCCTTACATCTCGCTGCTGGGAACAGGGACAGCAAAGACACTCTGGAACTCCTCCTGATGAACCGCTATATCAAACCGGGTCTGAAAAACAACCTGGAAGAAACTGCATTTGATATTGCCAGGCGGACCAGCATCTATCACTACCTCTTTGAAATCGTGGAAGGCTGCACAAATTCCTCACCTCAGCCATAACCATAAGGGTTCTAGTAATTTTCTTGTTTCCAAGTACCAGTGCCTCCTTTGTGTAAGATAGGAAATATCCCCATGATACAAGGTTGCCATCAAAAGTTTTACTGTAGAAATTCAGTAGTACATATTCTAAAGCCCTTCCAAGCGAATCGCCTAACCTTGATGTCAAAATGTATTTGAAAGTTGTTTGGATATATCTTTACCTATCTATGTGTACTTTGTAATTTTTATCAGACATAATTTTAATGCAAACACTTGTAACGGGTTGTATAGAAAACTAATGATATTTTTGGTGCTGATCCAAGAGAAGTGTATTTTTAAATATCCCCCATCCTGAATCTTTGTGGAGTATTTAGTATATTGACACGTATTTTTATAAGGTGAGGTAACTCAGAACTTAATTTAAAAATCTCAAGTATATTGGTGCAGTTCAGCTGTCTTCTCTACATCACCATTGCCATTTGCTTTCATTTCCAACCATAAGAACTAACTTATTAGTGACTTGAATCATCAGAAGTTTAAAAAAAAAAATTTAAAAAAAAAAAGCTTAGATCTTTGTCTTTTACAGCATAGACCATTTTCAGGAAAGTAGTTAGCTAAAGTGTTTAGTCAGTGAATGTTATATACTGCCTTTGCTACCACAGTTCACACAATCCTGTGGACAGTCCTACCTCACCCTGGTCAACCTACATGATCCTTCTTCCATTGGTGAGTCAGCATGGCCTTTTAGACATGCACACAACTCTACCTTGGTCCAAGAGATCATACTGTATCTGCTCTCCAACTGGTTTTTCCTGCCTAATTGTGTTGTTCGGGGCACTGCTCAGATGGTCTCTCTAGTTCACAGGAAGTATTTATTTTCCAAGATCCTCCTTTTATACAAATCATACTAAGTCAAAGAGACAAGAGAAAAGGAATTCTAAAAGTGAAGAGATGTTGATTATGTTGGGGCTAGAACCACAAAGTGGCTCAGGCTTTCAAAAGCCACAGTGTGGATAGTGACAAAGCATAAATATAAATATCCAGAAAAAAATAAAAGTCTTGAACAACAAAAATGGCACCAATTCTTTTTTTTTTTTTTTTTTTAACAAGCACATATCTTCCTTGGATTCATACTCTATGTATTTATTCAGCATGCATTGAGCAACTACTCTCTCTCCAGCGGAGTTTTCTGCCAACTACCAGCCTCTCTGTGACTATTCCCAAAGGATTTTCTCTTCATCTCTTAACACCAGAACTGACGTGGTATGGGAAGGGAACCAAACCAATGGGCCTTTTCTTCTTATATATTCACCAAGGTTAATCTTTTTGAGCCAGCCCATGTGATCCACTCATTCTAGACTAACAATGTTATTTAATCAAATATGTTTGGTGGTTTGGGGATTAAAAAAACATTGAAACATCTCAGGAAAGTTAACATATGAACTGAATCATGACAAATAGGATTTAAGAATGAGGAGAGCTTTAATTATTCTGTGATCTCTGACTAGGAGATGCCTCAGTTTCAGAGTATCAGTGTCTGTGATGCAAGGGTTTTGGCAGAATGTATTGCCCCCAGGATGCCTGGGTGGTTCATTCAGTTAAGCGTCTGACTTGATTTTGGCTCAGTTCATGATCTCAGGGAGGTGAAATGGAGCCTTGCATCAGGCTCTATGCTGGACATGGAGCCTGCTTAAGATTCTCCCTCTCCCTTTGCCCTCCCTCCCACCCCACGTGTGCATGTGCATATGCGCACATTCTCTTAAAAAAAAATGGCCCTGTTTAGGGATACCAAATGACAGGTACAGCTGACAGTGACAGTAGAATAGGACTCTATCCATCCTAGCAGACTGCTAAATGAGCCACCTGGTTATCTAAAAGTCAGAGTCTGTGGCTCTTCTCTTACTTTGGAATGAGTTGCATCCATGATTTTATGTAAGCTTTTCACTTATGCATGGGCTCAACAAGGCCTTATTTATAAGGAGCTGAGATGTGACTACTCCCTTGGTTTCAGACCTCAACATTCAACCGGAGCTGAGGAGCAAACTCCACATATAAAGAAATCCCTTCCATCTCTGAGGACAGAATTTGTATTGTTTGCTTCCTTTGTACTCTCCTTAGTATTTACTAGTGTTTCCTACTCACAGAAACCCTTCACTAATTGTGCTTTTGACTTTCACTTACTTGTACTTTTAGTTTGCTTTAAGAATGATTAAAAAAAAAAAAAGCTCAGTTTGCAAACAAGATTTTCTCTAATCTGGAAGAGTTTATCCAAAAACTTTTTTAAAAAATCTGTTTTTCCTAACTACACGCTTCATTTTGATTCGCTTATATGCTCAAGGAAAGGTGACTGTCATAGTTCAAAGAGCACACTGTAATTCACAGCCTCACAGTGAAATGAGTTGGGTTTGATTTTTCTAAACCTTAAATATGCTTCTCTGTGGAGCTTTCTGATCCACAACCTACCACAGTGATGAGATTTTGAGTCTTTATTCTATGGATGTATTCATTTATTTCAATTCATTGGCATTTATTATGACAAAAATCCAAACACCTCCATTCCTGGAGACACTGTTTATCCCATTTTCAAAGGTCTCTTTCAGGCATCAGAGATCTCCAATGGAAAAAACCCAAGGAGTAAGAAAAGAAAAGAAAAAATGATTTTAGCAAATAATTACAAAGACTGGGAGGAAATGAGATTCTGAGAGAAAATGTGTTTCCAGAGTGTATCCAGGGCTGAGAAGCTGCAAGTGGCTTTTCATTCTATATACAGCCCCTCAATGCCTACTACATGAGTTCCTCTTTAAATTTGTACCTAACTTTTCCCCCTTTCAGGACAGGTCTTGTTAATGTTGGACAAATGGAATAAAAACACAAAAACACTCATATTTGGTTCATCACCAAGTATGCAGTCAACATTCAGGTACATCTAATAGTCGGCATTATGGATTTAATGACATGGCTGTATTTGCCAATGGATCTCAGAGGAGCAGGCTTTATAGGCTAGAAAATCTGCTTAATGAAGTAAATAAATATATAAAAGCAAACTGCTACCTAATTGGGTTTTTTTCCTCTTTATAATATATGTGTTCAGCCTTTCATCTCTACTGAATTACAGTCTTTGAAAATTAGGCAAACATCACTGGAGAGTTAATGTGTGTTGATAAGGACCACTGTCTCCTGAGCAGTCACTGGATTTCTGTTTTCAGACACAGCTGCCTTAAACAGAAGCAATAGGAATTAAAAATCAAGAAAGGGAACCTACACTTCAAAAAAAAAAAAAAACAAAAACAAAAAAACAGATGCCTATCAGGTGTTTTCAAATCTCAATTTAATGACTCACTGAAGAAAATGAATCCTGATGGACACCAACTCTAGACCAAGACAGCTCTGTTGTGAGAATCATATTAAGACCTGATACAAAAATCAGACCCTTCAGGGCCCACATACCAGAAAAAAGCATTAGAATTCAGATTTGTTTTCACATTGTTTGCATGGTTTTTTTTTTTTTTTTTTTTGAAGATATGCAAAGCTTATAAGAAGAATCAAAAGGAAGAAAAAGGTATTAGGGTCTTCATTCTTTTTATTTTAGTCTGCACCCTTGAACAATGAGGAGGTTTTGGGTTCCATATAGAAAAGGAATTGCATGTCAGCATTCCTCACATTATAGCCAAGTAATTCTTTGTTGTGAGGAGCAGCCTGTGCATTGTAGGTTGTGAGGCGGCATTCTTAGTCTTGACTTAGTTGATGCCAGAGGCACCTCCTGCTTTATCTCCCCAGTTGTGACAACTGGAAATGCATCCAGACATTGCCAAAGGTTAACTGCTGTATGTCATAAGTCAGATTTCATAATTTGGCTAGCTTCAAAATTGTTTCATTAGCATGCAATTAAATTTTATTTGATGTGCATGTTTTCTTTATGTTCCAAATATTCACCAGTATACATTCAAAAACTAGATAATTATTGATTTTTTTTTTAATTTATTTATGATAGTCACACACACACACACACACACACAGAGAGAGGCAGAGACATAGGCAGAGGGAGAAGCAGGCCCCATGCACCGGGCGGGAGCCTGACGTGGGATTCGATCCCGGGTCTCCAGGATCGCGCCCTGGGCCAAAGGCAGGCGCTAAACTGCTGCGCCACCCAGGGATCCCTGATTTTTTTTTTTTAAGATTTCATCTATTTATTCATGAGAGACACAGAGAGAGAGAGGCAGAGACACAGGCAGTGGGAGAAGCAGGCTCTATGCAGGGACCCTGACGGGACTCGATCCCGGGTCTCCAGGATCACGCCCCGAACTGAAGGCGGTGCTAAACTGCTGAGCCACTGGGGCTGCCCTATTGATTCTATTTAAAATTTTTAGTATTAATAAGATTCTTTGAATACATTAAAAAATAGGGATAAAACATAAAGATAATTCTTCAACACTGAGTATCATTGGTAAGAACAGCCCACTTCTAACTCCCAGCTTTGGCTTCTAGGAAACTTACCCCTTAGGTCAGATGAATTTATTTTTAGGGAAATTCTAACTTCTGGGATTATTATATCAATGGGTATAATAAATCAAATCCTGATTTTTAATAGGTTGTACCATTACATCTGTAAATTTTTTATTGTGTTGCATAAGATGCTATTAGGTTGATAACACAGGCTTTTTACTTCTAGAAGGGATAAGAGAAGCCAACATCTGTCAGAGAAGAATGAAATAGGGAGGGGCTAGCAGCTTCCAAGTGTAAACAGCTGGGGAAATAGTAGATAATCTCTTAATGTCATTACAGATCTAAAATTTTAGTTTGGTATTTAAATGTAAAAATAATATGGTATAATTTTTTGGTAATTACTTTAATTAAAAATTCATTCTAAGATGAAATCAAAATCAATGTAAAAAAGATTCACATCTGATCATTAGCCTTCCCTGATTATCTTTTATGTAATGCATGAGTGAAATATCTCATCTGATCTTGTTTATAAAAGTTCTTGCATGTCCAAGATGTTATGCACCAAACCACTGTAATAATATTAATAGCTAACAATTGAGTGCTTGCTGTGTACCAACGGTGATGTAGGAGCTCATTAACATTATCTCACGTGAGCCCCACAATAACCCCTGGAGGGAGCTGCCATTGTATGAGTGAAGAAATTGGGCTTACGGAGGTTAAGTATCACCCACTGCCATGAAAGCTCACATTCAAATACCACTTTTCATCTGTGGTGTCCTTGATTGTTAATATCCACGTATCACAAATTAGTTTATCAAATAATTACAACAAAAATTCCATTTTCTCTCAAATTATTTTATGTAGTGTATTTATGGTAGTGTTTGGGGACATACAAATTACCCTTACTAGGAGCAAATTGCATATTATGGCATAAAACATAAATGAGCAAAAAGTCATGAGTCAAAGCAATTTTTAAGAACAACAAAGCTGAGGGATTTATATCATCTGATTTCACTGATTTCAAAACTTACTGAGAAATAGCAGTATTAAGACAGCATGGGGGATCCCTGGGTAGCTCAGCGGTTTAGCGCCTGCCTTTGGCCCAGGGCGCAATCCTGGAGTCTCCGAATCTAGTCCCGCGTCGGGCTTCCGGCATGGGGCCTGCTTCTCCCTCTGCCTGTGTCTCTGCCTCTCTCTCTCTATGTCTGTCATGAATAAATAAATAAATCTTAAAAAAAAAAAAAAAAGCAAGCATGTTGGGGCAGCCCAGGGGGCTCAGCGGTTTAGTGCCGCCTTCAGCCCAAGGCGTGATGCTAGAGACCCAGGATCGAGGCCCGCATCAGGCTTCCTACATGGAGCCTGTTTCTCCCTCTGCCTGTGTCTCTGCCTCTCTCTCTCTCTCTCTCTCTCTCTCTCTGTGTGTGTGTGTGTCTCGTGAATAAATTTTTAAAAATCTTAAAAAAAAAAAGACAATGTGGTATGCACGTCAGGCTCCCGGTGCATGGAGCCTGCTTCTCCCTCTGCCTGTGTCTCTGCCTCTCTCTCTCTCTCTCTCTGTATGACTATCATAAATAAAAAAAAAAAAAAAAAGAGGTTAGACCCTTCATTTCCCCATTCTGAGTAGCTAAGTGGATGACTCCCACCCCAGTGGATGACTGGAGGTAATTATCTGGAGGAAGCCAAAGAGAGGCCCTCTAGACTGGAAGGTACAAATCACAACTGAGGGCAGGACCACCATTCTGGACAGGGAAATTTCATGAATATTTATATACTTCAGTTGTCTTCTCCCACTCATTTCCCAGGACACACCCTCCAGCAGGGAGACTAGAGGATTTACTCCATGGAGAATCAGAGCAGGTCAAGAGATAAGAACTTATAAACTGACATCAGGGGTTCCATAACTGAACAATTGAGGCTCACCATCCATCAGTGAAACACCCAGTTAATAACCCCTACCATATGCACAGATTTCTATTTTCCATTACCAGATAAGGCAAGAGAGTCAAGGACCACCTGAAGATTGAGGAAAGCTACTGAGACCAAAATAGACAGGACTAGGTAACTTGGAGGAAGCAGCAATTATACAAGAAGAAAAGAACGTTGAAAATGAAGTATATTATTAATATCCCCAGATACATAAGACATTGTACTCATGATAGAAGGCCAAGATGTTTTATAAAAAGGAATACTTGGAGAGCTCTGAGAAATTAAAAACATGATAGCAGAAGTGAAAAATGGAATTCAGAAAATATCGAGGAATTCTAGAAAATAGTGTAAAAATAGACATATAAGATAGGAAAAACAGGTTAGAATATTAGAGGACAAATCAGGAACTCTAACATAAAAATAACAGGAGTTTCAGGAAGAGCAGGGAAAACTAGGATATGGCAATAAAATAATTCAAGAAAAGTACTCTAAAATGAAGGGCATGAATTTCTAAATTGAAATGACCTATTGAGTGCCCTGCAAAATGGATAAAAAAAAATGTGTCCATATCAAGATGTATCCTCATGAAATTTGAGAATAACGAGGACAAAGAGAAGATTCTCCACATTTCTAGAAAGAAAGAAAGAAAGAAAGAAAAGAAAAGAAAGAAAGAAAGAGAGAAAGAAAGAGAGAAAGAAAGAAAGAAAGAAAGAAAGAAGAGAAAAGAAAGAAAGAATGAACCCGGGGCCTAAACCAGGGGCAAGGACTAGAACGGCAGCAAAATTCTCTATGACAACACTGGATGTGCAAAGACAGTGATGGAATGACCTTAAAATTCTGAAGTAAAATAATTTCCAATCTAAAGTTCTTTGCCCAGCCAAACTTCCAATTTAGTAGAGAGTAAAACAAAGATACTTTAAAACTTATAAGGACTTGGACATTTTACCTCCCATATACCATTTCTCAAAAAGCTACTGGGGCTAGACTTCACCCAGTTAGTGAGTATACCAAGAAGCAGAAAGATGGGATACTCAAAACTAGGAATCCATGGCAAGGGAGAGTCATAGGGGCAAAGGGAAATCCTGACAATAGCTGTAAACAAAAACCAAGGCAGTTATTAACTCCAGGAAGTTAAAAGGTTAAGCAGAAAGAAGTGACCACAAGATATTACATAGCTCAGCTGTGACTAGAGTTAACATAGTGGGAGGAATATGAATGTTCTAGCTAGAATTTCAATTTACCTATATTAGGAGTTTGAGAGGGCAGTAAACACATGTGAGTGAGGATAATGAAGGAGAGCTAAATCTTTATCTTTCAAAGTAGGAAATAGATATATGATACCTAAAACTAAAAAACATAAAAGCATCAGAAGAAACATTTGGTCATGGGTTGTAAATACTAATTTGTCAGCCAAGAGGGGTGAAATGGTTGTTTCTGGGATGAAATGGAGGCATATGGGGTCCCCTGTATTTGATTACAAGTCGGTAGAACTATTTGACTCTGTAAAATAATGCACATTTAACCTTCAGAAAAATTTTTTAAAGATTTTATTTATTTATTCATGAAAGACATGGAGAGGCAGAGACACAGGCAGAGGGAGAAGCAGTCTCCCCAGTGCGGGACTCGATCCCAGAACCCCAGGATCACGACCTCAGCCAAAGGCAGGCAGACACTCAGCCACTGAAGTACCCAGGCGCCCCAACGTTTATAAAATCAACACTCTGCCATAATTTACTTTTTAATGACTGCAAAAACAAAACACGAGCAAACTCGTGCTCCAAAACAAGCTCTGGATTTTTCCCCTTGCTACTCAAACTTTCCCGAATTTGATTTTCTCAGCTGTAAAATTAGGTATCATACACAGATTGAAATAGATCCTGGACACAAAGGTGCTTGGAAACAAGAGTCGCTTAAAAACTTAATCCAAAAGTGGAATCTTCAACACTCGTTTCTGTGCTCACGTTGTGTGTCGCAGGGAGTGGGGCTGTGTGGCCCCGGGCGCTCACCCGTCGGGTGCCTGCCGCGTCCCGCCCTGCCCCGGCCGTCGTCTCTCCTCTCGTCTCTTCTCTGGGCCTGCGGCCTCGGACAGTTCCCTCAGCTGTTCTGACTCGGTTTCCCCGCCTGGGAATAGCAGAGCTGCTCCCGCAAAGCTGGAGGGAGAAACGAGCGTTCAGAGTCCCGCAGAGCCCTTAGCGTGGTCGGAGGGGGGAATGGCACGTCCCTAACTCGGGCGCCGCGCGGGGCGCGGGACACCTGCGGCCTGGGAGATGCCCTGGAGAGCGCGGGGGGAGGCCGGGCTCGCAGTCGCTATGGCAACGGGACGCCGGGCGTTCCCAGGCGGACGGCCGGGAGGAGGCTCGGGCTGCGCAGCGGACCCCGCGGCATGAGGCGGGAGGAGGCGGCGGTGGCGCCCGCGGGGGCGGCGCGGGAGGCGGGCGGCGACGGGGGGCAGCCCGGGCAGCCGGGCGGCGGCCCCCAGCAGCCCTGCGGCCAGGGTGAGCGCGGCGGGCGCGGGCGCGGGCGCGGGCGGGAGGGCGCGGGCGGGAGGGCGCGCGGGCCGCGGGGGCCGAGGCTGGGGGCAGGGGCAGGGGCCGGGGCGGGCTCGGGCCCGCTGGGCGGCGGGAAGCCTCGGCCCGTCTCGGAAGGTAGCCTCCAGCCCGATGGGCCGTGGCGCTGCCTGGAAGGTGTGTTCGGACGCCTGGGCGTGTGCCTGTGTCGGTGGGAGACACGGAGACGCAGAAGCAGGCTCCCCGCAGGGAGCCCCACGCAGGACTGGATCCCAGGACCCCGGGATCACGGCCTGGGCCGGAGACAGACGCCCAACCGCCGAGCCCCCCGGCGACCCACTCCATGGACTCCTGTTTCACAGCCCTTGCGCTCTACAGGGTTACAGTAGGTGTTAAGGAATGATGATGGGGAAAATAATAGGCCAGAGAGGAACTGCCCGCAGCTTCTAGCCCTCCTGCCTCGCCTCCTTGATTGCCTCCCCAGGGAGCAGCCTGGCGCTGGAGCGGCTCCCTCTGTGCTCAGCGGGCCCCAGGAGGGAGGGCGGGGGCGGGGCTGAAGCGGCTCAGCTCCCCTGCCTCAGGGGGCCACACGGCCTGCTCCCCGGACACCTCCTTAAGGAGCCGCAGAACCAGTGTCTCCTAGAGAAAGGGCCTCTTCCCTCAGCATCAGCCCCGGTAGGACTAGGATACCTCATTCCGTTCATTGTCATCAAGTATGCGGAGGCCTTACTTAGAGAAACTAAATCCAGGATATTGAAGTATTCGGCATATTTAAGTAAGTCCTTAATCCGACTTAAAATTCTGTCTGGGAATTTTTCCATTAAAGATGTTAAAAAAGAAAGGTTCTTTAGCCCTGTGGAGTCCTGTGGGAGTCAAAGGTGGGATTAATCGTCCACTCATCAAGTCAACAAATACTGAGTCTTTACTACCTGCCAGATATTGGGCAAGTTGCAGAGAAGTGATGAATTAAGGCAGGTGTCCACACTTTCAGGAACTCAGAAAATCAGGTTTGGCACATATAGCATTCTTGCCTGGGTCTCCCAGGGAACCTCCTTTTAGGGCCTCAGCCTGAGTAGAGCCAGGCTATTCACACACACATGAAGTACCTGTTTGATTTTTTAAAAAAAAATTTTTTTCAAAAAGTTTTCAGTCTCTCTGTAGCTTCTATTCCTTAATCACAGATCTGGTCTGAAATACACATAGGTGAAATGTGGTCCTTTCCCAGTAAAACATTCTTAAATTGTATGGAGGTGGCTCTTTGAATAGCCACCAAATCTTTCATAGACTTTAGGATCATCTTTAAAATACTTTGTAGCACTCTCACCAGGCTGGCTAGCCCTTTCCAACATTCTCAAGTTTATTATGTGGCTGAATTCAGTATTCTAGGCATGATCAGGGTAGGATAGTGTGGGAAGGACTATAACCTCCCTCGATCTGAACATTCTACTTCTATTAAATGGACCCAGTATCAATTAGCTGTTTTGGCAGGTACATTATATTAATAACACATATAACAAATGCAGTCTGTGACACCCTTAGTTTCTCTTTCCTCTGCTGTCCAATTGAAAACATTTGATCCAGGCTTTTTCTTTCTTTCTTTTTTTTTTAAGATTTTGTTTTTATTTATTCATGAGAAACAGACAGAGAGAGAGAAAGCCAGAGCAGCAGAGGGAGAAGCCGACTCCATGCAGGAAGCCCGATGCGGGACTCAATCCCGGGTCTCCAGGATCAGGCCCCAGGCCAAAGGTGGCGCTAAACCACTGAGTCACCCGGACTGCCCAATCCAGGCTTTTTCTATCTTTTATTTATGCGGTTAATTTGTTTAATCTTAAATACAAGTCATTATATTTATCCCCGTCAATACCATTCTATGAATTTTAGCACTTCCTTCCAGAAGCAGGCCTTTGCATCCTGAGTTTGCCATTCAGCAAGTTTGTGCCATCCTCACATTTGGTGAGTTTACTGGCAGTCCCTCCCTATATCCAAATTAGCAAATTATATGGTAGTTGCAAGAGTTCCAAGGAGAGTCTCTAGAAGTCCCTGACCTGTCAATCAGCATCTTTGGTGAGGGCATTCTGTCTCCTACAAATACACTTTATCAAATGCCTTGCTGAAATGCAGGTACATTGTGGCTACGACATCTTCCTAATCTAGCTAGTTTAGTATAACTTGGGTTTGGGGGAGTCAGGTAGGCATGGCTTTTAATTTTTATGACTAGTTTTGTGTTTCCTGAGAGTTACTTTCTTAACTATGTGATAGAAATAATTATACCTGCTCATAGAGTGATTTGCAACAGAGAAATAATATATGTAAGATGCTGATTATATATGCATGGTAGCATTCAATAAATTATAACAATTATTTATCATCTCTTAACAAAAGAAAGCAGTTTAGTTTAGAGTAATATTGTCCTTAGTAGTCCTTAACACTTAGTGATCACTGCTCCTTGTCGTCTGTACTCACAAGCCATCTGTTGACTCAAAATGTTGGTGAGAATTAACATCAAGCTGCTATGTTAGAGTTTGTAGAATTTCTTTCTCTCTTTCTTGCTTCCTTCCTTCCTTCCTTCCTTCCCTTCCTTCCCTCCCTCCCTCCCTCTAGGAAGAGTGAGTATTTGCCTATACTAAGCTCTTTACTACTCCAATTTCTCATAGTTCCTCAAAACCTTTAGTGATTTCCTCTGTAAATTCTTGTAGCAGCAGGGCTGAAATTCATCAAGGGACTTGAACTTAGAGCAGGTGATCTCTTCTGGTCTATTCATCTATTACAGGATTTTCTTCCTTCTTAGCCATGTTTCCTAAACCCTTTTCTGCCTTAAGATCATGATTTAGCCAAAAAAAGTTTATCTTTATTTTTAAAAAAGATTTTATTTATTCATGACAGAGAGAGAGAGGCAGAGACACAGGCAGAGGGAGAAGCAGGCTCCATGCAGGGCGCCTGATGTGGGACTCGATCCCGGGCCTCCAGGATTATACCCCGGGCTGAAGGTGGCACTAAAACCGCTGAGCCACCTGGGCTGCCCACCAAAAAAAGTTTAAACCAAAGTTAAGCTTGAGTAATGCTAACCTCCATCCACATTCAAATGACTCCTAACTTTTGCAGGAAAAAATTAGATGCATAAAGTATATCTAATTCTACCTTGTTTGTGTCTGCGGGTGTGTGAGTCTTCATGACTAGGAATGACCCATGGCCATAGCCAGAGGCAGCAGGTCTCTTATCCCATTTGGACCAGTCTGTACATGAGTCAAATATATTCACTTGTGATTCTTTATTGGTTAGTCTGGAAAAGATGAGGTACCTGCCATTGTGAGTTTAAAGTCCTATCTGAAATAGCTAAAGTATTTGGTTGATTAGGTTTCCCATGGTTTCTTGCCTTGAGCTTTTGAGTATTAAGACTATCACTACTCGTTCCCTGACATTCACAAGGCTGCACTGGCATTCATCAAAAGAATAGTCTACTTTAACAACAGGGAGTTCTTCTTGAACACACATTTGGTCTATTACTATGCCAGATTCTCTTCTAGGACTCTGATGAACGGAACAGACAACATCCCTGCCCTATGGTATTTACAGTCTGGTAAGGAAGAAAGGAAGACATATATTCAACTAATAGTTACATAAATGATGTCATATAAAGCAAATGAAGCCATATACAAATTGCAATAAATGAAATGAGAGAAGAGAGGAGAGTACTATAAGAAAAAGTAACAAGGAACATTGCAAGATTGTAGAGTCAGGGAAAGTTTCCCCAAAGAACTGACATGTAAGCCTAGACTTAAATTATGAATAGAAGTTACCTGGGGAAAAATATTAGGGGAAAGGCAGTTCAGGCAGAAAATTGAACATACATAGGCTGTGATGTGGGAAATTGACAGAAGGGCCACGATGGAGCCCAGAGAGCAAGAGAGGGGGCCTGACAGGAGAGGCTAGGAAGAGTGTCACATGGCACAGAGCTTGGAGATGGAGACTGAGCAGATTGTTAAGGTACTTAGAACAAATAAACCAATCCTTCACAAAGCAGTGATGTCCTATAGGGCCAGGTTTAGAGACCAGGAAAAAGTCATTGTCTATAAGTGATTCACTACTGCAATTCAGGTTTATCTCTCAAAATGGTGATTAAATAACGCTGAGGTTGTTCTGTGTTATGTAGCTGGATTGTAGGCCCTGTGTGCACATCTGTCTTATTCATTGCTTGACTTCTGCCCCTAGCCAAATGTCCGGTCCAAGGTAAGTAGATCTTTAATAAGGATGTATTGAATAAATGAGTTTCCTTGAAACTAATTAAGGAAACTCTAAATATTTCTTCATAATACCTAAAAGAGGTATTTAGAATTTATCATGGAAGTTCAGGAATTATGTGAAAGTGTAAAGTCTCAAAAGAACCAAAAATTACAGTGGAAGGGATTTTTCCAAAATAGAGTCGCAGGGTGGATCATCTGCTGTTTGTACTTAAGGATGTGTCTTTTTAAGAAATAGTTACTCATGTAGGCATAATGGCTAGAAAATACAGCATAATTTGTCATAAGTAACCGATTTTATTAATGTCTTTATAGGGAAGAAATTCTTGTATTCTGAGCCACATAAGAGAATTAAGGAAGTACTAGAAGAAGAACTTTATATTAAAAGAGATGAGTGCCACATTAAAAATCCACCTGCAGGTAATCTCAGTGACAAATGAAGTATATGTCTGAAATGAATATGAAATTACCTATTTGATGGTAGTGTGATTATTTTATTTATTACAAAACCATAACTATCAAAAGAAAAATGGACCCTTGGGAAATTCTTGAGCTGATTTTATGATTATTTTGCCTGTGTCCAAATAAGCTTATATTTATAAAACAAAAAACAAGCCAGGTATCAGTATCTACATTGCTATCCCACATTTTTAGTGGAGTTATTTGTATTTAGTGAGAAGTAGAATTTTGTCCAGAAAAGCACAATAACTTCTTCAATCTTTATCAATATAGGGGTGAATAATAGCAGTGGTTCCCAAAGTTTAGATTTCATTAGAATTCCCTCAGAACCTGTTAAAAGCAGATAGCTGGGACCCATCCCCAGAGTAACTGGCTCAGGAGTTCTTGAGTGGGGGGTTGACAATTTGCATTTCTACCAAGTTCCCAGTTGATATTCAGGCTGATGGTCTTGGGACCCAATTTGAAAATCACTGACCCAGAAGAATCAAAGTCATTTACATAGATCAAATCATCCAAGGATTTTATTGCATATACACATAGTTTATGGGTTATATGGCCTAGGCATTGATGTTCATTTGAGGTAAGATTACTCTAGAAGCCCAGAATCCCTGGGATTTTTTTAAGAGTAGGTTCCACAGCCACTGTGGAGCTCAGCTTCAGGCTTGACCTCACAACCCTGAGACCAACACCCAAGCTGAAGTGAAAAGTTGGATGCTTAACCAACTGAGCCACTCAGGCACCCTCCTCACAGATGTTATTTTGCAACTACTAGAGCCCCTTGTTTTCACAATTCCTTCTTAATGATTACAAGGCACACATGCTTTTCAAATCATCAGGTTTTTATTGGAAAGCTCTTGGGCACCAGCATTCCTGAAGAAAGAAAAGAACTGTAACATGTGACTCCTGCATTCCGAGAACTTGACACTTTCTCAGGAGGACTGTTGAATCCCCAGCAGCTAGGACCCAGATTCTCTAGGGATTCCTAAAAGAAGATGCTGCATGCACAGAGGTGCATTTTTTCCGACTCTATGACCTATATGCCCACACTCCATTGCAAAACCAGCCATGCAAATACACGTTAGGCCTTCTGTATTGCCCATTCTTCCAAAAGGAGAGACTGAAAAAATGGCCAATTCTGTTCATACTGTGTCTGGAAGGAATCTATGAAGTTTATTTTGAACTCTATGAGCAGATGCAGAATGACCCACTGAATTGTTTCTCCAAACCCCACCCATATGTATTATTTCCCTAGTGGCTAAAATAATTTTTAAGTCTTATATTATTCTGTTCTGGGGTTGCTTTCATTTATACACTTATGAATTTATAATTTATATACCATTATATGATGTATTATTCTTACTGGATACGTTTGATTGTGAGACAATCTAAGTGATTATAAAAATCCATTTTTCTAAGCAATCCTTTCAACTATCCTTTGTATAAAATGGAAATGCTTGGGCTGCATTTTTATAACATCCACCAGAGGTCGCACAGAGGTGCTCTTTTAGCCTAGAAAATCCTTTAAAACTCAGACTAGTTTCTGTAAGTTTAAGTTTTAAAGGGGCTTTACTTATGGAAAACAAACTACTAATTTTCTTTCTCTTTCCGTTCTTAAAAAAAAAAAAAATTCAAAGGGCCGGAAGCCCTGTGTCCTTGGCCCCAACAGGGCACTAGCACCTAGAGATCCATGCTTCCTGCTTAGTCTCAGGGTGTTGGCAGCTCTGGGCCAGCCACTAAAACCTTCCACATAGGATTTTCAGTGACATACTCCTTGAGATATGTGATGAAAGCTTGGGCTTCTCTTTATGGAGAACACAGCTAGTCACAAACACACAGAATTCTGCATAAAACGTTAAAAGCAGATAGCTGACTTGTATGGCTCTGATGGCAGCTCTTCCTAAATATTAAAAGTACACTAGACCTATTGGCACCATTCCTCCACTTCTTGTTTACTCCTTCCCCCATTGTAAGTAGAGTTTTGTTTCCATGAGTCCAGGGAAACTGTTCTTTTGCAGATGGTAAATGGTGTTCCCCTTAAAGATCAAATCCAATGATCTTGAAAGTCTCATACAATCCAGAAACTCCTCAAACTCAACTGCTCTGCAGCATCTATATAATTGTTTACTCCTTCCTTTTTTTTTTTTTTTAAGATTTTATTTATTTATTCATGAGAGACACACAGAGAGAGACAGAGACACAGGCAGAGGGAGAAGCAGGCTCCCTGCAGGGAGCCTGATGTGGGACTTGATCCCAGGACACCAGGATCATGCTCTGAGCCAAAGGCAGACACTCAACCGCTGAGCCACTCAGGCGTCCCTACTCCTTCTCTTTGAAAACACTTTGTCAGCTTAGCTTCCAGATCATCATGCTCCTGGTTTTGCTGGTACTAGTGTTTGTTGTCTTTGCTAACTCTCCCTCCTTCTCACCTCTAAACTTTGGGGAGCTCAGTCACAGGCCCTCCTCTCCATCTATAGTCACTCCCTGCGTGATCACATGTAGCCCTGTTGTGCTAATGACCCCAAAATCTATACTCTGGCCTCTGCTTTTCCCCTCAAATCCCAAAAGCCTACTTACTGTCTTATCTGGATGTCTGCTTGGCCTCTCAAACTTAACATGTTCAGAACAGAACTCTTATTTTGTACCACTCTTCAACAGCTCTTCCCCATCTCAGGAAATGGCATCACCATTCATTCCGTTGCTTATGCCCAAACACCTTTAAGTCAAATTGCCAAAGTTCACATCTAGTCCCTCAGCTAATCCTGTCAAATCTATATTGGAAATACATCCTAAATCCCCCCAACTGCCACCTTGTCCAAACCCCCATCATCTCTTGCAAGCTCAGAAGTGGCATCCTCTAGCAGCTTCTACTGCCAACCTGATGATCCATTCTCTGCACAGAATCCAAAGGGATCTCTTACAACATAAATCAATGTACACACCTCCATGTTCAAAATCCTCAGATGGCTCTTAATGATTCTTAGTCTAGATTTCAGTCCCATCCTATGGTCTGCTCACCTTTCTGAACTCAGCTCCTATACTTTCCTACCTCACTTTAGCCACACAAGTTTTCTTGATGTTATGGAACATGCCAAATCCATTTTCACCTCAGAACCTTTCTACTTCCCCTAGACCATCACATGTCTTTCTCCTTCTTCCTTCAAGTTTCAGCCCAACGTCACCTTCTCAGAAGGAACATTTCTACCAGGTTAAAGTCGAAACTACCCACTCCCCTAATTCATTCTAATCTTTTATACCACCTTCTTCTATCTGCTTTTTTTAAATCACTCCCTGAAATTATATATTTGTCTGTGTACTTCTTTATTGACTATCTGTCCATGAGAACATAAGCTACATGTGGGCAGGGACTTGATTTTGCTTACTACAAATTCTCATGAAAGCCATGTGATATAGGTATTATGATCCCCATTTTATGGATGAGTAAACTGAAATTTTAAGAGGTTTCTACTGTCCAAGGTTATGCAGTAAGTAAGTGGCAGAACCGGATTCCAAACTCAGGTCTGACCCCAAATCCCATTGGCATTCTACACACTATAGTATTTCCAGTCATGTGTTATAACGAAGTCCTTTAAGTCCTGTTCTGCCCTTGGCTGGCTTGAGATTTCTGTACCACTTGACATAATTGATGATTCTTTCCTTAAACTTTGTTTTTCTCTCAAATTCCTTGACATTAAAATGTCCTTCTTCTCTTCTCTGGATATATCTTCTCATCCACCTTTGAGAACTTCTTTTCACTCACACTCATCCCCAAATATTGATGTTTACCAGGGTATTACCCGCAGGCTTCTAATCTTGTTCCATTGGCTCTCCCTGGATCATATCAGCTATTCACATGGTTTCTGCCACTACCTCATTGTGATGTGTCTGTGTCTGAAGCCTGTGTGTCCAGGCTACATATCTCTTACTGGCTGTCCCGCAAGTACTCAAGATCAACATGTCCAAAATGAAACTTGTACTTTTCTTCAACTTATTCCTTTCTGTATATCACCCTCCAAATGCATGACATGGCATAATATCCAAACCCAAGACCACAGAGCCATCTTCCATACCCACTCCAGATCACCATGTCTTGCATTTAATTAGGTTGTCAGGGGTATCTTAGTTTGGCTCAGGATCCCAAACTATTGTCCCCCATGTCAGGTTCATTTTGCAGACCTATAGACATATTTATTTGTTCTGCACTGTATATTTTAAATATACAAACCAGTTGTCAACATTTAAAAAAATTAGGACTTTTTACATATGAATCTAGATTTCTAGAATATCTTGGGTGAAGGAGGAAGAGAAAGCAAGATGTGACAACCAAGTTGACATTCACACATGGCAGCAGTGACTGGAGTTGGCTTATGCTGCCCTGGCTGGCCTTCTCACTCTGTTACTCATTACACACAAAGTTCCCCAGCCAGGTGGAGCAGATCATTAACTATTTATGTTCACACGTCCACTGCAGACTTCGTCCTCTCATGGTGGAAATAGGAAAAAATGTGTTTCTCTGGTATCCGTGTTTCCAACAAGAGTGGAAAAAACTAAAAGAGTAGGAGAGCCAATTATTTCTTACCCCTGACCTGCTTTACTTCTTATATTACCTGCCTGGCGTCTCTCAGACAGAAAGATATATATATATATATATATACACACACACACATATATACACATATGTATATATGTATATATGTATATGTATACATGTGTATATATGTATGTGTATATATGTATATATATTATATATATAATTTGTGACTATAGATTATATATATTATTTCTTAGCTATACACAAGTCTACCTAAATTCTAGGGCCCCAAGGTATATGCCTGCATCCACGCATATTTGTGTAGCAATGTATGCATTAACTGGATTTGTTTGAATTTTTAAATGATCAAGTCCATATTCTCTCACAGCAATCTGATTGATGAAAGTGAGATTTCAGTAAATGTCCAGACTGGACTTTCTCCCAACCATTGATAAAGCACCAAAACACTGGACCCCATAGCCAAGTATGGGTGAACTTGCCGAAGAGCTGACACCATCTATTAAGAGGGGGATTTGTATGAAATTAAGCAACTTAAATTAAAGCGCATTTTCTTTGTGACTGAACTAATGATGACAATCATGGAAGAGCCCAGAAGCAGTGGACTTCAGTTCTTCCTATGCTTTTCCTGTTTCCTCTGGTTGAATGAAAGTGGCATAAAGATCAAAGTTTTCTTTTCCTTGGGTTTCTTGAAATAAGTAAAAAGTCTAAGATTCATTAGTTAGATTTTCTGGATGTTTAACAGAGCAGACATTACATTTCTTCTGGGATATTTTTGTTTGGGTGGCGATAGGGGGACTCAGGAAAAAGAGTTGTTGATCTTCTGGGACCTTCAGCTAAATGAGCTATCCTACCTGTTCTGGTGGTTGTGTTGTGACAGTGGTTAATTAGAACTATGAAGACACTGACATGGCCAAAATGTTCCAGGTGGTTGGTACCCAATGCTTGGATTTAGAAAATGGCATCAGTGACCACAGGAAAAATGGGCTGTGAGTCCCTAAGTCCATTCTTCTGGATTTGGATTCCTTCCCAGCTCCTAATACAGAGATAGGTGGGCTCAGTGAGACACTGGAGGTCGGCTGAGGGGTAGGGGTGGGTGGAGGGTGTCTACAGTGATGGTGGTAATAATAATAAGTATTATTATTAATTTTTTTTCAGTTTTTACAGATTATCTCTCCCAATCCTTGCAATGACCCTGCACTCTTATTCTTCTTATTTTGCAGATCTGGAAGCTAAGGCTCAGGGAGGTATAGTGATTCCCCTTTGTCACACGGAGCAATAGGCTTCTCAGAAGCTGGTGTCTTTGCTCTTAGCTTATACTGTGTCTTTGAAAACATAAGCTTATGTTTTCTGAGAGGAAAAAAAGATTTGAAGTTGTATTGGTAGCAAATAGTATTCTCTTCAGTAGAAGAAAGGTTGTCACAATCTTTTCCAGGTTCTGCCTCATTTTAGGTTCAAACTGGAGGTAGAACGGGCTTCAGAGGATGACACGTTCCCATCAGATAAGAACAGGGTCTGGGATCTACTCAGAAAGGCTCTCATCATCCTGATGAACAAATGCCTTTTCTGACCAAATCTTCTGTCAGATGAGAATGGGATTTGGGGCAATTTATGGAATTTTTTAGATAAGTAAGAATTTAGCTACCATCATCATTCACATATTCTTAGTGATTCCCTAAAGATTTTCCCCTCCTTATAATTTTTTTAAAAAGAGAGATAAGCTTGTGAGACATGCATTATCAGACTATTGCTTTCTTTTCTTTTTCTTTTTTTTTTTTAAGGATTTTATTACTTATTTGACAGAGAGAGAGAGAGAGAGAGAGAGAGAGAGCGAGCACCAGCAGGGGAAGCGGCAGACAGAGGGAGAAACAGACAGGGAGCCTGATGCAGGACTCGATCCCAGGACCCTGGGATCATGTCCTGAGCCAAAGGCAGATACTTAATGGACTGAGCCACCCAGGTGCCCCAGACTATTGCTTTCATTTTACCATTTATCTTGAAATTATTTCTACATTTCTAAGAACTTCTGTAGATGACTCTGTGGAAATAAATTAATGTTCTTTTTTTTAAGATTTTTATTTTTTTATTCATGAGAGACACACAGAGAGAGGCCGAGACACAGGCAGAGGGAGAGGCAGGCTCCCTGTGGGGAGCCTGATGAGGGACTTGATCCCTGGACCCCGGGATCATGACCTGAGCCAAAGGCAGACACTCAACCACTGAGTCACCCAGGTGCCCCTAAATTCATGTTCTAATTTAATGTTTTCAAATTGCAAGGGCTTTTATACATTTCTGGCTGAAACCTGCAGAGATTCTAGTAATCATGAAAAATTTGATTAGTAAAATGTATTAGTTTTCTCTTATACAACATTTCCTTTTTCAATGAATTTCAAAAGTGTCCTGCCAAATCCATTACATTCTATGTCCTGAATGCATAAAAATTTAATTTTGAATCTGGTTTATTTATTACATTTAGTACCAATTTAGAAAACATCACTCAGCAAGTATGGGTAGGTTTGCTATTCATTAATACATTCAACAAAAATATTTGGTGTACCTACAATAAAAAAGGAATTTACTAGACACCAAAGGCATGTCAAGAAAATTACAGAGCCTAGAAGTCACCAAAGATAAATTTAAATTACTTACATTTTTCTTCCTGTGGTCAAATCTCTGGCCATGTTTACACAAAGGAAGCATGGATGATATAGCTCCAAACTAGCTTTTCAAACTCTAAGGTTCATTTCTCATAGCCAGAGACAGCTGAAGGGAACAAAAATATTTTTGAAGGGTGAGTTTACCTTCCCTGAAAGACCAGGCCAGGTCCCCCTGGCTAAAATTTCTAGCATAAGGTCAGGGTTTTGTAACTTTAACATTCAGGATAAAGACACACCTAGAAAGGCTGCTGAGTAGAAGGGGGTGGAGGCCGAGAAGCAAAGAGAGAAGACTCTCCAGAAGATTCTGAGCTTCCAGAGGGGATTTTGATCCCTCTTGTGCCTGCTGCCCTTTCCTTTCCGGACTATGTGCCAACACTGTGGTTTCCCTGGCTCTCTCCCCTCCTTGTCTTTCTTCCTTCTCCTGGAATGCACATGCCCAGAGCGGAGGGAGTTGGCTTTCTCTTTGAAGAAGGTGCTTCAGAGGCCATTTGTGCTTCTTTCCAGACCTCTTTTTCTCCAGTTGAACATATCACCTTCTGTAACTTCATCACCCAAACATCCTATCAAATCAAAGTAATGCTGGTTTCTTCAGCTGCCTCTATTCTTGAGTAAATACGCATACATACCTATGTTTTGCTTTGATTTTTTTCAAAAAATCTGAGCATCTGCATTTACATTCGAGGTATTTTCCCTATTAAGTTGTAAACTTCTATGATGCATTTGAAAGAGCACAGCTTGATTAGATCAGTGTGATTTTTTCCTTTCTGATTGGATTTGGTTTTTCTACAGAGTTCTGCCTCCTGATTTCAAACTATTTTCCATTTGCCAGAACTTCTCTCAATTTGGAACAAATCCAAACCTGTTTCCTCGGTCTCTTACTTGGTGTTGTACACCAAGAGGCATGCAATAAATACCTGTGGACTCCTAAATCTGAGCGGCTATTATCCAGAGGTTGGAGAGCAGCTGTTTCTGTCTCTAGACAGGATAGAAGAAGAGGAAACTGGCTGGAATGGTGGGGAAAGATTTAGGTTGGATACAAGGAACAGCTTCAACTTTGTCAGGTCTTGGGCAGCCCGGGTGGCTCAGCGGTTAAGCGTCTGCCTTCAGCCCAGGGCCTGATCCTGGAGACACAGGATCAAGTCCCACGTCGGGCTCCCTGCATGGAGCCTGCTTCTCCCTCTGCCTGTGTCTCTGCCTCTCTCTCTATGTCTCTCATGAATAAATAAATTCTTAAAAAAAAAAAAAAAAGCTTTGTCAGGTCTTGACAGGAGATTGTGGAGTCTTCCTTGAAGATAGGTTGTTGGGAAGTGGGGAACTAACCCCGCCAGATAGCTTCAGCTACTCCAGGAGTGGGGAGGGAGAGTTTCCATTCCACTGGTGAGTCAGACCATTGACTATGCCTCCAGAAATGGAATCAGAGTCCATTCCTTGGACAGGAAACCACTGTCCCTGTAAAAATAATAATAGCTACCATTTACTGTGTGCAAAACACTTCATATCCAAATCCTATGATAATTCTTCGAGCTAGATATTATCCCCATTTCAAAGCTGAGGAAACAGACACACAGTGGGTTAAATAACTTGCCCAAAGCCATACAGCTGGCAAGTGGTGAAGCAAAGACCGAACCCCAGATCCCTTTGAACCCAAACACTGCACCCCTATCGCTACATGGTACAGAATCCTTTAGGGAAATATCCGATGTTAGCACGGTAACCAGTAGGCAGTCTCAGATCAGTGGAGAATATTTGGCATTATAATTTGCAGCTTCAGAAATGCTAAAAACGATGTATGGCACTAACCTGAATAATCTTACTTGACTTGGGTCACATTTTCTTTTTTTTAAAAATATTTTTATTCATGAGAGGCACAGAGAGAGAGGCAGAGACACAGAGGGGGAAGCAGGCTCCCTGCAGAGAGCCCGATGGGGAACCCTATCCCAGGACCCCAGGATCTCACTCTGTGCGAAAGGCAGATGCTCAACTTCTGAGCCACCCAGATGCCCCCACAATTTTCTACATGATAGCTTTTCACCAAAAGCTTGTCAGCTGACTCCCAAGAGCTAAGTAAGTACTATTAGGATATGGAGGACAATCCGTACAAATCAAATAACTAAAACAATACTCACTGAATGGCATCAGAATTTAAGACTACAGTTTGCTTTGTATCCATGTGTAGACTTCGCCTTCCGAGTATTTATCTATGTTGTTTTCTAGTGAGCTTGTTGTTTCATTCAAGGAGTGATTAAATAGCATCTAGTTCAATCCAGTTCAGTCTTTTAGAAGATTGTTGAATGTATTTGATGAATTAATTTGGTAACTTTTGGTTATATTGTCTTTGGAAATATTTGTACTTCTAAGGAATTAAATCAGAATCAGATAGGGTTAACTGCATGAAGTGTCCATACTAACTAATTTATTTCTGATCCTTTTGTGCTTTGTTACATATGTTTGTGTCTATGTTGACTTTTCAATCTAGAAAATAGATTGAAAAAAATCTAGACCTCATAGCACTGTAGAGGTTTAACTGCCTATGGAATAACTGAATGAATGGAATTGAACAAATGCCAAAGACCCTGGGTGGTTTGATTAAATCAAACAAAATAAGCCTCCACCCAAATGACTGAAAAGAATAATCACCCAGTAAATACTTTCTAAAACATTTGGTGCTAAATAGGAATTAAGCTAATAATTGTCATCTTGCTTCTAAAAATATTGACAGTGGCCCTGGAAAGGATTTGGAGCATTAAAAGGAATCTCCCTGTGGGCAGCTTGAAGCCAGGACTGCCGAGCAGAAACAGTTTGCTGCCGCAAACCACGTACTATTCGAGGCATGGAGGGCTAAGAAGTAAGATCCTGATGATACTCTTGATTTCTGCTGAAAGCCTTGAGTGTGCCGATTAGCTCCCAGACCAGGGGTACATGCTTTATTTGAAGTGCTTGGTCAAGATGCAATCTTCTTTTGATTTGCTTCTCTGGAGTTACTTTTAGCTTTAGCCACATTACCTCCTTATGGAACTCAAACAGTTAACAGTTCAGCTAAGTAAATTACCCCAAGGATACAATAGAAGTTTATGCTCTTTGAGTTACACTCTGGACTCTACTTTTTATGCAAGGAAGCCTTTCTGGCACACAGCCAGCCTGGGTGGGGAGAGACCTTGCATGGTCCCTCCCCCCCTCATCTTTGCTTACCAATGGAAACGAGGAAAGGAAGATGAGAGAAGTAAGGAAGAATCAGGCAACTACTTTGCCTGGCTCCCTTAGTTTCTCCCTATTTGAGGTAAAAGGCCACCCACCTGGGCCCAGTGCACTGTTCCTCACAGACTTGAAGATGGGAACAAAATATTATTCATTCCTCACTGTCATAACTAGTGTCTGCCAGGAAATTGGTGGCAGGATGTGGAGAAAGTGGGGGTCTTGGCATGGAAGCATAAGCAGTGTCCAGATGCTCTAGGGACCTGACATACGAATCCTTGAAGTAGCTCTACAAGTGGGAGGTTACCCTAGGATGAAAAGCGAGAAGTGGGTAAATATCAAGTGTGGGTAATTTTACCCAAGAAGTGACACATAATAGCAAATGCTTTATTGTACTTATTATTCCAGATTCTTCATGTATAATAATCCCTTTAATCATAACAACAATCACATGAAACAGATACAATTCATTTTATTCTTTTTAATATTTATTTATTTGTTTATTTGTTCATTCATTCATTCATTCATTCATGAGAGACACACAGAGGCAGAGACATAAAAAGAGGGAGAAGCAGGCTCCTCACAGGGAGCCCTATGTGGGACTTGATACCCCAACCGGGGATCACGCCCAGAGCCTAAGGTAGACACTAAACCACTGAGCTACCCAGGCATCCCTATACAGTTCATTTTATAGATCAGGAAACTGAGGTACAGAAAGGCTGAACAATTTACCCAGATGCATGTTCTGAGATTGGGACCCAGACAGCCAGTCTCCAGTGGCTTTTAACCACTAGATATTATTGCCTCTATGAGCCAAACTGTGCCCGAGAGCTGGGGGTGTCTGTTGAGCCTAGAATGAGGTGAGGGCTCCGAAAAAGTGGCACAAAGAAGGGTCTCCTGGCAGGCAGCCTCTAGGATATGAATTTAGTAGGGAGAAAATATAGTCACTAAGAGGCTGAGACACAAAGTCAAAGAAAGAAAAAAAAACAAAACAAAACAAGAACTTATTACTAAAGGGGATTCATGTAGCAAAGAGGAACCAGTATGGAGATTTGGATTCAATAATAAAGTAGTAGCGGCCACCTCTTACCATGTGCCAGGCACAACAGTAAGTGTTCTGTATAGCTCTGTAATCCACATGATCACATAAAATGAGAGTTTTAATCTCCATTTTCCCAGTGAGGAAACTGAGGCATAGAGACACTACATTACTCAAGATCCTGTGCCTAGGAGGCAGTAAGGCCAGAACTACAAACCTGTGTCTGTCTGACTTCTGAGACGATGATTTAACCCCTGGGTCATCATGGCAGAGAATCCAGTCCCTGGACAAAAAGGGTGGAACCAGTGTTTGTGGTCACTTACCTGGCACAAGGTTGAGGGATGAGGGTTTAGAAAGAACTTGGGAGATGACTACACTCAAAATCCACAAAGATAGCAGTGTCCTGAAGTAATGGTTGATTCAACTCAAGTCTGGGCTTCTTGCCCATTGGGGACTGTTTATTTCAACTTTCCACCCAATCTGTCAGGTTCTATTTATAGTGGGTAAATGCATCATTGCAAGAAAACTCACAAAGCAATTCATTTTAAAAATGAATTATTTTTAAATGTTGTATTATAAGACTGGTTTGAAGAACAAATTACTTTTCATTTGAATACATAAAAGTCCAGATGACCAAATTCTTCAGGTGGGGACATATAATCTAAAAAACTTTGACCATAATTGCATTATTTTCATCCATACAATTTAGGAGAGGCTTGTTCATTGCTCCCACTCATTTTCACTCATCCACACTAGCAGCCTCTAGGCCTCTATCTACAGCCCATGTCAAGCACCTTCAGTGATCATGTTATAAACATTTTTTTTTTTTTTTGAGAGAGACAGAGAATGTGCACCCAGCACAGAGTCAATGCAGGGCTCAATCTCACTACCCTGAGATCATGACCTGAGCTGAAATCAAGGGTTGGATGCTCAACTGTTTGAACCATCCAGGTGCTCCAACAGTAATTATGTTACAATATATAACTGCTCTAGTTACATATCTTAGCTTCATTTCTCTTAAGTTATCAGCTGCATTTTGCCATATGCACTCCAACTATCTGCTCACAAATCACAACTGATCAATCTACGTGAATCAGATTGATAATGAAGAATTAGACTTTTCTCATTATCAATAAAAAAGGTAGATGCAAGGCACAGATACATTATAGATGAGCAAGGTCCACAGATAATTTTTAAAAATCGATCAAGAGTAATTCATGCACTATCAGAAAATCCATGGAAGCATGAACCATGTCTTTTTCGCTAACCACCATACACTTAGCATGGTACTCAATCACTTTTTGTCCAGAAAGTATATGTTGGCTGCCTACTACATGTTCAGAATCATCTTGCTGCTAATGCACATAAGTCTCTCCCTCCACAAGAGTATACATTTTCCCTACTTGAATCTGCTAAATAGAATGCAAACAATAGTGGAAAAAAGCAATGGAACCTATTGATTTTAGTGTGTCAATCATGAAAAGTTGCATATATTTCATATACATCTTAGAACTGATGCTTTCAAAGACAGATTTTCCATGGATTAGAATATTTCCAGGAACTTCTCCCGTAAAGTATACTTCCTTTAGATGACTCAGCCAGTCTCAGGGCCATCTTTTTCCTATTAACTTGTGCATTTTTTTTTTCTCTTTCTCATGAACAACACAGTCATTGTAGTTGTGACTCTTCCAACATTTAATACACATTATTTAAAGTTTAAATTTAGAATCATGATCATCCAATTTTAGTTCTAAAACATGTTTCTCTTAGAAACTGTGAAGCATCCATAATCTTCATCATACTAACAAGTTTTATTCCTTTTATCATTTCCTTCTTGTTCTGTGGCATATAACAACAACTGAAGTTGTCTAGCCCAATACTTCTCAAGCTTTAATGTGTCTACAAATGACATGGGTATCTTACTAAAATTTGGATTCTGATATAGTAGGTCTGGGGTGGGGTCTGGAATTCTGTGTTTCTTTTTCTTTTTCTTTTTTTTTTAAACTTTGTTTACTTGAGAAAGAGCATGTGCATGCATGCATGCTTACACAAGTGAGGGAAGGGCAGAGGGCAGAGGGAGAGAGAATCTCAAGAAGGCTCCCCGCTGAGTATAGAACTCCACATAGGGCTTACTCTCACAAACCATGAGATCATGACCTGAGCTGAAATCAAGAGTTGGATGCTCAACCAACTGAGCCACCAGACACCCCTGGTATTCTACTTTTCTAACTAGCTCCCAGGTGATGCCAACGCTACTGGTCAGGACACTACTCTGAGCAACAAGGGTCTGGAAGACTGAGCAGCCAGTCCAGAGTTACCTGGATCACCTGGTGTGGCTTTTATATTTTGCTCTACCAAATGAAGTACTGTTGGGAACATTAAATCAGATTTAGATTAAAATGGGGTTGGGATTAAAGAGCACTTCTTCCCCTGGGGCACCAGGATGGCTCAGTGGTTGAGCATCTGCCTTTGGCTCAGATCCTGATCCCGGGGTCCTGGTATCGAGTCCCGCATTGGATTCCCCACAGGGAGTCTGCTTCTCCCACTGCCTGTGTCTCTGCCTCTCTCTCTGTGTCTCTTATGAATAAATAAATAAAATCTTAAAAAAAAAAAATAAGAGCATTTCCCTAAAGTAAACACTTACTTATTCACTATTTTCTTTAGGATAAGATGAATACATTTTTCCATTGAGAAGAAACCTCATTCTCCTGATGTCTGCAAATCAGAGAACCCAAGCTTGTTTCACAGTTTAAGATGTGTTAAAAAATGTATATTCTTATTATTGGTATTAATTCTTATGTATAAATTAATCCAGGGCAATAAAAGACTTGGTAAAGTTTGCTAAGCACCTGGAAACAATGAAGAAGAATATTATACGTATTTTTAGTTAACACATTTGGAATACATTGGGTTTCTAATTCAGCATATTTTATTAAATATGTGAAACATGATAAAACAAAGGCATGTGTATTGAGTCTTTACTTCAAGGTAAGCATTATAAACCTTAATCCTTCACTATAGTATAGTTATGTTCATCCATTGGAAAAAAACAAAAAACAAAAAACAGTAACAAACAGATGCCTGGCTGGCTCCGTTGGTAGAGCATGCAACTCTTGATCTCAGGGCTAGGAGTTCAAGTCCCATGTTGGGCATGGAGCCTACTTAATTACTACAACAACAACAATTTATTTACAAGTTTATTTATTGACAGTGTTCTTACAAATAAATAAATTACTAAATGAATGATGTAAATGAAAAGTTCCTAACTCAGAGACAACCATTTTAATGATAGTTTTGGTAGAGTTCAACTTTCTTGAGAATTTGTCCAGTAGATAGAAAGTAGCCAGGAAATTAATGGAGATCTAAAAAAGGATTTTTACTAATACTACTGAGTTAAACAGAGGTTAAGAGGAAGGAGAAAAAATTCTCCCCTATCCTTTGTCAAAAGTAATATTTATGTAGTATAGAAAAGCTGGGAAACAGAAATGTAAAGGAAAAAATATCTAGAATTTGAGTCCCCGAAACAACCATTGATAACATGTTGATATGTTTTTATTCTTTTTTCCTTGCATATGTTTTATTTTACATGTTTGAGATCACTCTGTACAGTATATACATTTATTATCCCTTTTAACATAACATCATACAATTTCCCATTCATTAAAATATAACTTTTTTTTTGGTTGAAGTAAAGTTGATACACCATGTTACATTAGTTTCAGTTGTACAATATGAGTGATTGCACAACTCTATACATTATGCTAAGCTCACCACAAATGTAGCTACCATCTGTCACCATGCAACAGTGTTACAATACCATTGGCTATATTTTCTATGCTGTACCTTTCACCCTGTGACTTACTTATTCCATCACTAGAAACCTGTACCTCCCATTCCTCTTCTTCCATTTGCCCATCCTCCCCACTGGCAACCACTAATTTCTTCCTTGTGTTTACACGCTTATTTTTGCTTTATTTGTTTTTTAGATTACATATAAGTGAAATCATACAGTATTCGTCTTTCTCTATTTTACTTAGTATAATGTCCTTTATGTCCATCCATTTTGTCACAATGACAAGATCTCATTCTTTTTTATGACTAGTATTTCATTGTGTGCATATACCACATCTTCTTCATCCGTTCATCTGCCAATGGACACTTAAGTTGCTTTCCTATCTTGGTTATTGTAAATAATGCTGCAATAAACAAGGGGTGTTTCTGAACTCTGAAGAGTTCCATGATACTGATGAGACACCTCTTAATGATGCTCAGATCTTGTCCTACTATCAATTGCTGGAGGTGCTGCTAAGAGGTCAAAGGGAATGAACGCCTCTTAAAGGATTTTACAGCTCATTGCCAAGTTCCTGACCTTTCAAGACCATCAAACCCACTTGCTGCTGGAGGTTGTGAGTGTCCTCTCTGAACCTGGGTACCATGTCTTCTCAAAGGTTTGCCGTGATGCCCCAATACCAAAAATTGGAATAAAGACAGGATCCAGCCCTGCGGGTGACCTTATTCACTCCACCTGACAAAAAAAAAAAAAAGAAAAGAAAAGAAAAAAAACAAAACCCGGTGTTTTTGTTTTGTTTTGTTTTGTTTTGTTTTGTTTTGTTGTGGTCAGCAACAGGGTGCGTTTAATAGAGTCTTCAGGCCGACCTCCCCCCACTTCCTGCCCGCCCCCCTCCCCACCGGGCTCCTCTGAGGTTTCATTCCACAGATCAGCAGCAGATGAGATACTTTACATGAGACACAGCACGGCTGATGTTGAAGACGAAGGGGCCCTACTCTTACTTTAAGAGTGTAAGGCTTTGGACTTCCCCGGCCACATGCAATAAAGCAAGTTTTATATACACTCCCCATAAATCTTTTTCTAACATTTTCTTATATAAATTTAAATATTTTACATAAAAAGGCTTTTCCTCCAAACATAGAAATTTGAGTGAAACATATATTCCCTACCTGTGAACTTGTTTCTTCACTAAAATATAAAGGCTATCTGATATTAAGGGTAAGTGTCTTTTGACTGCTGGAGATGACTGAAGTCTGAATTGCACCGTGGAGAAGGCACTTATGTTTTCCGAGGTCTCCAGTCACATTATCGCATTGGGCACTCACAGAGTTGCTGTCCTCCAGAACCTGTACCAAGGCCTCCGAGTGCCCAGTCACTGAGGCAGCTGGGGAAAAATGGTGAGTAAACTTGATCCTAAAATTATGGCATAAAAAATAAAAACAGCACGGACCAGTTCTCAGTCTAGAATCTAGGGTCTAGTGGACCATCCCCTGCCCGGATCCTCTCTCTCCACAGACTTTGGCAGCTGGCACATGGTAACAGGCTGTGGCAGTATTCAGGAACGGGCTGTCCTGCACACAGACTCCTCTCTCCCTTTCAGCTTCCCGGATGAGCCCCTAACAGTTGTCTGCTTGCAGCCCTAAGTGAGCGGGAGACTCGGCTGCAGGAAGTACGCTCAGCTTTCTTGGCCGCATACAGCAGCACAGTGGGGCTTCGAGCAGCAGCCCCCAGCCCCTCTGGTGCCATTGGAGGCCTACTGGAGCAGTTTGTCCGTGGTGTTGGACTCCGGGCCACCAGCAGCAGCACCTTATGAAGTAGCCAGCCCACAACAATTTCCTGCTCCTCTCACCTGAGCCCTGAGCGGAGTCAAAGCCATGCCTGGACAAGGGGTGCTTCAAGATAGGAGGGAAATCTTCTCACTCCTCCTTCTCCATCATGCACATGGCAGCCCCAAAGCTGAGCAGGGCTAAGGACAGGGTTCTCCAACCCCCAGCTTCCTGACTGGTGACCAACACCCCTCTTGTCATTGCCTTTCACCCACCCTAGTCTTTGTTGGGATTCCCATCAATTCTCAGATCTGTGTGGGATTTCCCTGGGGCCTTTTGGGGGCTGAGACCTCATGAAAGACTCCCCTCTTCCCATTCTTGTTTCCTGGAGAGGAGGGATCACCTGCACTGAGAATGAGACAGTTTGACACAGATCACAAAATAAAAATCTTTTTGAACTAAAAAAAAACAAGGGGGTAATCTTTTCAAATTAGTGTTTTCTAAAATAGAATTTTACATAATTACATTTTAAAATATGTACTAAATTTTTGCATTTATCACTCTACTCTGGACATTTGAGTTTTTCCAGTCTTTCATTTTATACATAACTGTCATAATACTTATTCTTGCCCCCTTAAAAAATTATTTTTTCCAGTATTCTGGTTATATACCTTTTGTTTTCCTTCCTTTTCTAGGCTAAACTCCTTTTAAAACCTTTTTCAGATCGAAAGTTCATTTCTCAGTTTTAATGTAATAAATCAAGTGAAGTCAACAAAGATTTGTTGACTGGGTATGTCCTTTCCCCTACTTAAAAATATTTACACTGTGAAATAGTCAATAATCTCTTAAGTCAAGATCCAAACTTTTCCAGATTTAATATAAAAATTTCCATTCAGCAAATGCACACTAGAAATTCTAGACATAAACCAGTTCCAGCCACCAACATGTTTACGGAACTCTCTCATCACTGGCTACTTCAAAAATGGTGTTATGGGCCAGTGGCTAAAACTGGACAGATTATATTTTAAATTAGTCAAGAAATATAATACTCTAAACCACCTGGAGTCAGGGAAAGCATTCACTTTTCTTATAAATCTAACATCTCAACCTTCTAAAAATTCTTGCCATCATCATTTTTGCATGTTTGCTAAGATGCCACACAAAAAGTGTAGTGGGTGGGGAGTATAACTGTTATTCATCTGTTAGAAACGATGTCCTGTTTGCACTTGAACTCCCAGTGTGGTTTTCAAGTTCGTACACAGGGATTTCCTTCCTCACTTCTACTCTCCTGCTGTCCAATAAACAAACTCCCCCTGGTTTCTTCTAAACCTTGAGGCCTGGGCTGGTGCTCTGCTTGAGCCTCCCACTTCCTGATCAGCTGCTAACACCACCAAGTACTAATCATATGGCTGTTTCCTTACTGGGGTTTCTGCCCTTATTTTACTAGGGGGTCCTGGTTCCTTCTGTGGTTAAATTCTCTTCCTCATTGCCCCCATTGTGCATCTGCCCAAATGGATTCCTGTACAGAGTTTTTCATGCCAGCATTATGTATAAGAGTGAATAAGTGAAACCATCTAAATGCCAAATACAGGAGATGATTTAAAAAATATTATATGAGGGGTTCCTAGGTGGCTCAGTCAGTTAAATGTCTGCCTTCAGCTCAGATCATGGTCTGTGGGTCCTGGGATCAAGCCCCAGTGGTCAGGCTCCCTGTCCTCTGCTTGCTCTCTCTCAAATAAATAAATAAAATATTTTTAAAAAATAAAAAATTATTACATGATACAGCTGTTTTTTTTAATTCAATAAGCATCTTTCTAAATAAAAACTTTTTGAAAACCAAAATTACAAGGAATTTTTTTATATTTTTAAAGATTTTATTTATTCATGAAACAGAGAGAGAGACAGAGGCAGAGACATAGGCAGAGGGAGCCCGATGTAGGACTCAATCCCAGGACCCTGGGATCACACCCTGAGCCAAAGGCAGATGCTCAACCACTGAGCCACCCAGGCTTCCCTACAAGGACACTTTTTTAAAGTGATAGAAATTTATAACCATCTTAAATCAATAGCCATTTTAATACTTTTTAAAAGATTTTATTTTTAAGTGATCTCTACATCCAGTGTGGGGCTTAAAGTCACAACCCTGAGATCAAGAGTTGCATGTTCCACCAACTGAGCCAACCAGGCATCCCCATTTTAATACGTGATGAAATATAAATATACTAAAGTCTAATGTCAGAAATTTTAAAAAAAATTTTTTTCCCAGATACGTTTGCAGCTTGCTCACTTTTAGTTTTCATTTTTTATGCTTCTGGCCCAGAAAGTCCTTTGAATTTTCTAAGTTCAGGCTAAAGAAGTTGCTGTAGGATGATTTGATATCATAGGGCTTGCACCCTACTTCCTAATCTGGCCAAGTAGTCATGGCAAAGTATCTGTAAGTCACACAGCTGATAAGATTAGAAGTAGAAAATAAAAAAGCCAAAATGATTGGAAAAACTATTAGTTGCATGAGATGGGACATTTTTTTGAAAGAACCTTTTAGTGTTACTTTTAAAGAAGTTTATCTCCTGGTTTCTCTTATTAACACATTTGTTTTACAAAAATATTTATAGAGATAAAAATCATACAATAGGAAGATTTGTTTTTGTTTTTTTTTTAAATAACAATTTTAAAGTATTTTGTAGCCTTCTGTTTGGGGGAGGGTAAGGGTCACCAGGCAGATGACCTCACTAGTGCCTATCGATTGATCAGGTAATTCCAGATTGACTGGTTGATTATTCCAGATATGACTGGTCATATTACTGGGAGGGGCAGAAACTGCAATTAAGTTAGAAGTGAAGTCTTGGTTTGCTATCTGGGACTCAAGAAACAAGTGACTCCACATTGGGCTTGTTTTTTGGTTTGTTTGTTTTTTAAAAAAAAAACACCACCACACGAGTGCAATGAAGACCTCGTGTGCCACCTCCTCTGACACAACACGAAGCACACAACTTTCTATGAATATCCTTATCAAAAGAGTTGAATGCATTCAAGCCACAGGCAACTTATCTTTAAACGAAGTACAGAGATGAGGGACAAGTTAATTGACACCACTGGGAGGCAGAAGACAAGTCCAGAATGTGCAGCATGGTACAGAATGGTTGGCCCAGTTTCTGTACAAGTCAATTAAATAAGTTTAAATGTTGTGGGGGACTATTGAGATAAAAAAAGAGATTTATGTTCAGACCTTCTTTACATAACTGATTCAAACAACCCCTGTTTAAAAAGATAATTTTGAGACAATTGAAAAATTTGATTTTAATTAAAAAATTAATTTTAAAAATTGGACTGTGGTTTATTTTCTTATTTTTTTTAAAGATTTTATTCATTTATTCGTGAGACAGAGAGAGAGAGAGAGAGAGAGAGGCAGAGACACAGGCAGAGGGAGAAGCAGGCTCCATGCAGGGAGCCCGATGTGGGACTCGATCCCGGGGCTTCAGGATCAGGCCCCGGGCCAAAGGCCATGCTAAACTGCTGAGCCACACAGGCTGGCCATGGGCTGTGGTTTAGAAAGGCTAGGGACAATTTTGTCGAATTTGTAGTCTGGTAATAGCATTGTGGTTATGTAAGAAAATGTCTGTATTTTTAAGATGAACGCCGAATTATATAGGAGTGAAATGACATACAGGATTTACTTTAAAATGTATTGGAAATAAAAGAAACGGGGTTAAAAGAAGCATATGTGGGCAATCTTAACAATTGTTGAATCTTGAAGGGAATTTGGGGTTCACCCTATTTTTTTCTACTTTTATGTTTAGTTTTTCATAATAAGTTGTTTTCAAGTATTTAGATATTAGGAAACATTTATTTAAGGAGATAGTAGGAAGGCTGAAGAAGTTCTTTCCTTGGTTGTCTTTATTTACTGAAAAACAAAACAAACATGGGAGTTTTGGCAAACCATCTCCAGAACACTCAGCTTATAAAGACATTCCTCCAAGAACTGCCCACCACCCTATCCCTGATTCCCTCCCCCTCCCCACCCCCCAGCCCACTGACCACCACCACTCTGGACTGTTTAAGGCCGTAGCTAATTTCACCAGGGTGGATATAACCCAAGATGGCTCAGTCGATTCTTGCTGCCAAAGATTTAAAATTGAGATTCAAAATCTGCCCATCAGACTCTGCTGTTGGAGAACTCTGGAACTAGAGAATAGTATATCTTGCCAGTGACCTGGAGAAATACAGACAGCTGACCTAGGAGGGTGGTGGCAGGGTAGAAAAAGAAGCAGATGCAGAAGTCTGACTGTGTTCCTTGCCCAGAGGGCCAGCTGCACTCCTCCTCTTGGGCTTTATGAAACCCACTTCTCATGTGATAGCAAATCATGTCCAGGTCTTGATCTTCGGGTTGTGAGTTCAAGGCCCATGTCTGGCTCCACATGCACACCTGCAAGGGCTGACCTTGGGTCAAAACACTGAGGTTTTAGCTGCTAATGAGTGACAGGTAAAAGCCTGGCAAGTGCTGGTGGTAGAGGATGTCACTGGAGACTGTCCCTTAGCAGAGGGGGCCTTTGGCCTCACAGAAGGGTTAAGTCCCTCATGACCATTTCAGGAACTTTCTACCTAATAACTGTTTCACATAAACATATTAGCTCTTTTACTATCTTTAATAAAACTCTTTATAAAACAAAGTGGGTCTCAGAGCACCTGGGTGGCTCAGTTGGTTGTGCGACTGACTCTTGATTTCAGCTCAGGTCTTAATCTCAGGGTTGTGAGTTCGAGGCTTGCATCGGGCTCCACACTGGGCATGGAGAGGAGCCTATTTAAGGATAATAAATAAATAATAAATAAATAAATAAATAAATAAATAAATAAAACTTTAAAGTGGGTCTTTATGAGACTCCATTCTCACATGATAAATTTTGCCCCCTAGTCTGCCTTTTTTCTGGTCTAAAGCTGCCTCTGGTGTGTCACCATAACTGCAACTAAAAGAACCCTTCTGAATACAACTGCTTGTAGTTTTATCTGGCCTAATTACGGTGCCTGCTTGGAGCACATGGGTGGGGGGCTGCTAAACAGCTCCCCTCCGGTTTACAATTCTCCATCTCTGTAACCGAGAGAGACAGTAGAACCTACTGGATGGAGAGACTCATGTCTACCCCCACCCCCAGGGGAAACTTGCCTCCCTTTAACTTGAAAAGCTTCCTTGGCGACCTGACAAGTGTTGCCTAATTAATCAGAAGTGGAGATGAGAGAAGTTCAAAGACAGGTGGCTTCAAAGAAGCTTCTGCTCTGACAATGCCACTTGATCAATGCAGACGTGGCAAAGGACAATGTGACAAGGCAATTGAGGAAATGTTCTAGAGGCCAGTGAGCAGGGTGATTGAAGATCTGACCCATCTCAGGTTCTGATATCAGCTCTTGAATTCTTTGCTCTAAAGCTATAATTCAATGGGGTGGATTGAGTGTGATAGCTAGCATGTCCTCCAAGGGCCGAAATGTTTGTCTGTCTGTCTGATGTGCCTCACCAGCCTGGCACATAATTGGCATTCAGTAAATGTTTTCACCTGAAGTTAAAGCTTTCATAGGTTTGTAAGCCCCAACAAGGTCTGACCATAATGTACCACTGCACATGTCAGTATAAGACAGTTCTGAGTCCCGTATTATTTGGAAATCCCTTTAGAAAAAGAAAGGGGGAAACACCTGGGTGGCTCATAGGTTGAGCATCTGCCTTCTGCTCAGGTTGTGATCCCAGGACCCTGGGATCAAGTCCCACATCAGGCTCCCCGGAGGGAGCCTGCTTTTCCCTCTGCCTGTGTCTCTGCCTCTCTCTGTTTCTCTCATGAAAAAAGTAAATAAACAAAAATTAAAAAAAGAAAAAAACCCAAATGCTCTACAAGCTGATAATGACAAAGGTATCATGCCAAAGTATATCAAAAGAAAGAAAAACTGAAGTATTTCGTCTTTCAAAGGAGTACAGCAAATCCTGGGACCGTCATATCAAAATCTTCTGACAACAATCCTCATCTTTCTCAAACTGTGGCTGGGAAATGGGCCAGCAGAACTTCAAGAGAGCTGAGAGGCAAAACGGCTGTTGAGTGGTGGAAGGAAGGAGCCACCGGTGGGCTCTGTGCACCGTGGCCAGACAGCATCTTCCCCTCTCACTCACATCGAATCTCTCTTCTCTGACCTTAAGAGTCGCTGCTACTCGTTGCTGTCTTAGATGATCCAGGAAATGAAGTCTGCACAGTGAGCTCACTCAAGAAAGGAGCTTCCTTTCTATGCAAAGCCCGGTGGGGCTGCCAGCACAGAAGTAATTCTTGCAGTGCAGTAGGATGGTTGGGGCAGTGTTTATTCACGTGTCTTTCTCTTTCTCCCCAGACCAAATGTTCATGGCATTGCACTAAACATTACTAAGGGTTAAGGACAGACCAACGGTTCTTTTCAGAGGAGCTGAACATATTCCTATCATAACCGGCATGACTGATATGATTTCACCCTTCTGTATTGTGCAGGACTTCTGGGCTGTGATTGATTTGACCACAGTAAACTTGACCTGGAATTATCAAAATTTGGCTGTCTTGATTCTTCAGGAAGTTTTCTTCCCTTGCCATGTGAACAACATACACTTTACTTTCCCTCTTGCACATGTTTCCAAAATCATTTGTACGTCACTAATTTTGTTCACTTGTACCCAACAAGTATTTATTTTTCCCCCCAACAAGTATTTCTTAATATTGCAAATGCCTCAAACCCTTTTTTTTTTTGAGGCAGAATCACAGGAATGAGTGTGATGGAACCCAGTGTGACCACTGTTCTATTTTGGTTGGCTGCTGGAGGGGAATTTACTGGTCAAGGCAGAATTACCTGCCTTCTGGGAAAAAAATGCATCTCCTCTCCATTTTTTTTTTTCATGAGATGTACCCTGGTACTGTGTGTGAAGTATGGTCAGGACAAGTGGAGGGGGGCAGGTAGGCAGGATCCCTTCCTCCATCTGCAGAGAGTTGGGGTGCCTTCCTGAGTCATGGTCTGGTCCTGAGTTAGGGTCTGGCTGCCTTGAGTGTAGCCACATATAAGTACTGATGTGGGGCAGGTACCACAGGAAGCCCAGTTCAGATATGTTTGAGTTTCTGAAGCTGTGTAGGATTTGTCCTAACACACTTGACTAAAACCCAAGTGGACTTGGGATGGAGGTAGAAGGACAGTGCTGAAGAGGCCAGTATGATATTCATAATTTTTACCCTATGCTTGTGCTGTATTAATCTTATTAATATTTTAGAATCCAAAGTCTTTTTTTTTTAAGATTTTTATTCTTGGGGGATCCCTGGATGGCTCAGCAGTTCAGCACCTGCCTTTGGCCCAGGGCGTGATCCTGGAGACTTGGGATCGAGTCCCACGTCAGGCTCCCGACATGAAGCCTGCTTCTCCCTCTGCCTGTCTCTCTATCATGAATAAATAAATAAAATCTTTTTTTTTTTAATAAATAAAATCTTTAAAAAATTTTAAAAAAAGATTTTTATTCTTAAATCATCTCAACACCCTATCTGGGACTCCAACTCACAAACCCAAGATCAAGAATCACATGGTCCACCGACTGAGCCAGCCAGGTGTCCCTAGAGTCCAAAGTCTTTTGCATAATCTTCAAGAGTGCAGAAATGGAATTGTTTCATAAGTGTCTCATGAAATGTAAAATTAAAGGTTGCATTCATGCATTCACTCATTTATCTGTTCATTTGTTTAACAAATATTTATTAAACACCTCATATGTGTCAGGCATTACACATTGTGATATTAACATCCTTGTTTCTATGCCAAAATAATTTTCTTTTGTGTAAAATGTGTACTCTCTTTCACATGTGACTACAAATAATCTCTATTAGAGGAGAAAGTAATTTAACCAGAAAAGTGCAGAGGTAAATCCTCCAAATATTTAAAGAATCATATAAATATTTCTGACTTAAATTATAATTTCACTATTTACATTTTTCTGAAAATCCAAAATCCTTAATATTTCCTTTCAGTCAAGTAAGTGTCCATGGATGTGAGTGCATATAAAGAGTAAAAACCTTAAGCATGTTCTCATATTGACTATTCATAACAGTGTCTTTCGGGTAAGTAAATTCTTGCAGTTAGATAAAAAGGAATGACCTTATAAATTGGTATTAGGTTTATTTTTCTATCAATGATTGAACAGGACAATGAACAACACATTGTGGATTGTTGAATTTATGCAATTCTTATAATTTTTAACTAACAATCATTTCTACACTCAAGTGCCCAGTTATGCACAGTTGAAAAACTGTACCTGACAAAGCAAACAGTCTCCTCCTATTTGCATCCGGGTTAGCCTTTCCAACCACATCTGCTCATGGACTGCTCCCCATTTCCCAATAAGTCCATAATCCAGGGACTGAATTGCCCTTGTCTCCCTTCAAGGAAAAAAAAAAAAAGAAAAGTATACTTAGCAGGTCAATATTCAGTCACAGAAATCTCAGATCCAACCACAAATAGCAACGCAACCCATTTGGAGGCAGCCTCATGGAGCCTAGCTGACAGCCAGGTGCTGGTGGAAAAGCCTAAGGAAAAGGAAAACAAAATGTATTCTGGGGTTTCTAAGGAAATACCAGATTGTTAAAGTACCTTCAGTACCCATGGTTTCTTGGTCACACCACTTCCAAGAATGAAGAGGTACCAGACAGAGTGGTGGGCAGCAAAGCAAGATTTATTGAATGATATAGTACAAGGCTTCCAAAGAGGGAGGGGACCTGAGGGTTGCCTCTGGAGTCTAGGGGTTTTTATAGGCTTGTTGGCAGGCTGTTTTAATCTGATCAAGCCTCCATGCATCTGTCACCCAATCGGATTTTTGTCATCTATCTACCACGTGGGAAACGGTGGACTATATCAAATTTTGGAACTGAATAGATCACCCTGGGACAGGACACATTGTGAGGTCATGACTCACTCAGCTTGAGAAAATGTGCCTTGACTTTCGGAACTGTCTTCTACACTGCTTTAGCAATCCTCAGAGGCCAAAGTCCTTCCTTATAGCTGACCTTGTTATCTTCGTGCTTGCAAGTGAAAGGCAGTTCACCCTGTGCAGTATTCTGTGGAAACGGAGAGGCCTTTAAACACACAAGAAGTATGTTGCTTATTGTTACCAAATTAAGAACAATCCTAGAATTCTTCTCTCTCTCTCTTATTTTTTAGAATTCTTAAAATTCTCAGGTCATTTAGAGTTTATTTACTTAATTTTTTAAAGATTTTTTTTTTTATTAGAGACAGAGTGTGCACATGAACAGTGTTCATTTAGAATAAGAATTTCTGGGGCACCTGGATGGCTTAGTTGGCTAAGCGTCTGCCTTCGGCTTAGGTCATGATCTCGGAGTCCTGGGATCTAGCTCCACATCAGGCTCCTAGCTCAGCTGAGAGTCTGCTTGTCATTCTGCCCCGTCCCCGCTTCTCTTTCTCTCCTGAATAAAAAAATCTTAAAAAAACAACAACAACAACAAAAAAACGAAACAGAATAACAATTCCTTACCTATGGCTAGTAGACATGTTGTTTTGGCCTGCTCACCAACCCTTCCTTCTGCTTCACATAACAGCACTATTTTTTCCTTAGGGGAACTCCCGTCCCTCTACTGTTTGCCCCTGAGGTTTAGATAAGCCTACCTTGTAGCTGCAGAAGAGGGTCTAAAGACACTCTACATCTCTTGACCACAGTGATTGTTTTAAGAATGAGCACTTGGTCCAGGTTGGGCCAATGAGAGTCAGCCAAATTGGATGGAGTTTCTGACGCTTGTCATCAGGGTTCTAATTCCTGTGTAGCATTTACTCCTGAAAGCTTACGCCCGGGGCTTCTTAATGTGTCACGGCAAATGATTCATGTAGCCAATTTTTCCAGATACTTACATATTTTCTAGTGGGGAACACATATACCAACAGATTATTTCAGCAATACTTTAAGAGCCCTCGTTCATTCAACAAGTATTCATTTAGATGATGAATACTAACTACTACGTGCCTGGTTCTATGCTAGGGGATGGAGTTATGAATGAAACATGATCTCTGCCCCCATGATATTTTGAAAAATGTGTATGTGGGAGCACACACAGGAGGGTCATGTAACCTATCCTGGATTTGTGCATATGAGTGTCCCGGAAGGCTTCCTGGAGAAAGGGCCTAGCCTCTTAACTATCTTTGAATCTATTCCCCCTTTAATTTCATCTCATTCTCACATTTACTATTTTAGTTCAGGCATTTTATTTCATATCTGAATTATAGCAATAGCTTAGATACTTCTGCTCTTATTCTGGTCCTTAATAATGAATTCATCCTTTACTGATGAAAGAATGATATTTTTTTCCTTAGAAACATTTTACTGATGTATAATACACATACACAAAAGTACTTATGTCATGAATTTACTCAGTGAAACACACCCATTAACCAGTGCCTATGTCAATAAACATGGCTAGCATACCAAAGCCTGTTTTATGTCAGCTTCCGTGTACTCACCTCCCTTCACAAATGAGCTTTTAAAAGCACTAATCCCATTATATTGCTCCTTTGCTTTGTTAAAACATTGTTGAGGATTGACTCTCTACAGCCTTCAGAATAAAACCCCATCTCCTTAGCCAAACGAAACCCCAGTGATTTCTAACCTACCATCCTTTGCCTCACTGCCTGGCCATTAGTATGCTGCTCCTACTGTTTAGACTAACATCTCAGCCTTCTTCCTGGTTTTAATGGTCCCTAATTATTCCAGGGGCCACCCTCTCAAAGTCTTCTATGATTGCTTCCCTCTGCATTGTTTCAGATTCCTGAAGGTAAAAATAGTGTTTTTCATCCCGGTTTCTCAACAGGTGAAATAAAGAAATGAGAACACTCCTTTTCTTTAAAATAAGAACAAACCATGGGCCCAGGGAATCAATCAAAGAGTGGGACCTTCAGTCAGTTGTTTGTAGAGAAGTCATGATGATTGGTTCCTACTGATCCAAACTAGTCAAGATTAAGAGTAGAGAGTTGTGTCCTTCACTCTACCCAGCTAAGTAGAAACCATGGGAGATTGATATTCATAAGATCTGAGTCATTCTGCCAATAAAAAGTTGGCTTAATTGGAATATTTGAAGGACTTACAGGAAAAATGGGAATGGGGGAAGGAAGCAACAAGCAGGTTAACATTTACCAAATGCCTTTCGACTATGTGCTGGACACAATGTTAAGCCCTTTCTGTGATGTCTTGTTTAACTAAAGTGGGGGAGAAATGTGCATGAACGTATAGGTTTTTGCACTGCATAAAAATAAAAGCCAATATGTCCTTTCCTTCATTTGGTTGAAAAAAGTTATTTGTGTATTTATAGCTTTTTAAAAATGCAAAATAAGAGTGGAACTGAAATTCCTAATTTCAACGACAACTTGCTTAAATTAAGTAGCTTGAAAATGATTCTGTGAAATTTTTAAAAAAGCAAAAAAAAAAAAAAAAAAAAAACCCCACAAAAAAACAAGAACATTTTACAAGGTTTTAATGTGTAGGAGAAAGTGTCACTAGGTTGATGGATAGAGTCAGGGCACCTAATGCTGTCCAGCTCCAAAACTTACTGTGGGCCAGGAGGCAGTGCCACATGAAACCGTGTTTATAAAGCCTTTTACAATCTGTTCTTGATTTTTTTTTAAATTGAAATTATTTATTTATTTGAAAGAGAGAGGGAGCACAAGCAGCAGTGGGGAGAGAGGGGGCAGAGGGAGAGGGAGAAGTGGGCTCCCCCAGAGCAGGGAGCCCAATGTTGGGGAGTCCACCCCAGGACTCTGGGATGATGACCTGAGCTGAAGGCAGCTGCTTAAGTGACTGAGTCACAAAAATCAATCTATACTTGATTTTTTAAAAATATTATTTATTTGAGAGAGGGTGAGAGGCAGAGGAAGAGAGAGAGCAAGTCTTAAGCAGACTCCTCCTGGTTGAGCCTCTGCGGGGCTCCATGCAGGGCTCCATCTCAAGACCCTGAGATCATCACCCAGAGATCAGGACTCTGAGATCACCACTTGGGCCCAAACCAGGAGTCTGACACTTAATCCAGGTGCCCCAACAATTTGTTTTTGATGTTTAATGAAAAAGTTCTAGGGGCCCCTGGGTGGCTCGGTGGTAGGGAGCATCTGCCTTTGGCTCAGGTCCTGATCGCCTGGCCCTGGGATCAAGTCCCGCATCAGGCTCCCAGAAGGGAGCCTTTCTCTCCCTCTGCCAGTGTCTCTGCCTTTCTCTGTGTCTCTCATGAATAAATAAAATCTCTCTCTCTCTTTTTTTTTTTTTTAAAGAAAAAGTTCTTTCCAGGAAATCCTAATGGCAAATCTGAGTTTATTTTCTGTATGCATAACTTCAAAAACACCAGACAGGTTGGCCCCAATCCCAGGAAATCCGTTTCTCCTCTGACATCTGGTAACAGTATGGCACTGGGCTGGGCCACCACCATGGCCAGCTGTGGTCTACTGAAATTCTCTCAAAGCTGCGTCCTCTGCATAGGTGGGTGGCAGCCCAGCTTTGTCCTGTTCGGACTTCGGTAAGGGCCTAGTAACATAAGTGAAGGCCTAGGGTGAGAAGCTCAAGTGCACGCTGGGGGGGGGGGGGGGGGGGGGCTGCCCAAGCGACGCTAGAAGTAGATGCTCCGTTACACCCGCAGGGGCAGGGAGGCCCTTCTCTTTCACACCCTGACCGTGGTCCTCCCGTCGTGGTGCAGGGTGTTGGACGGAGTCTCCGCGCGTGGGGTCCGCTCTTTCTTCCGCGCTTGCTCAAACGAATGGTCAGTCGGTGCGTTCGTCTCGCCGAGCGGGCGAGGCTCCCCCGTTTCTCTCTTTGCTTTCGGAGCCGTCCGCGCCCCACGGGAGGAAGCCGGGCGCCGCCGGGCAGGGGTGTTCAGAGGCCGGGCCAGGGAGGGAGGGCAGGTGTCCACTGCTCGGATGCCCGCCCTGCTGCGGAGCTGGGCAAGGGAGCGGTGTTGGGAGCCTCCGGCCCGGAGACCCGGGCTCACGGAGCGCACGGCGCCTGCGGGTCGCCCCGGGCGGGGCTCGGCGGGTCGCGAGGTCGCGGTCACCGCGGCGGGGCCGCCCCGCTCCCGGGTCCCTCGGGCAGGCCCGGGAGCCCGCAGCGGGGGCGGGGCGCGGCGGGGCGGGGTCCTGCCCGGCGGGGCGGGGCGGGGCGGGGTCCTGCCCGGCGGCCCGGCCCGCTCCCCTGGCCCGGCGGCGCGCCCCGCGGGACCCGGCGCGGAGGAGGGCCGGAGCGGCGGGCCGCGGGCCTCGGGGGCCGCCCCGTGGCGCTGCGGGGCGGGGGCGGGGGCGGGGGCGGGGGCGGGGGCTGCGGCGGGGGGCAACATGCGAGCCGGCGCCCCGGCTCCAGGGCTGCGGACGCGCGCGCCATGCGGGCGCCCGGGGGCCCGGCGGGCGGCGGGCGCTGGCGGCGGCGCCGGGGCGGGGGCGGGGGCGGCGGCGGGGGCCGCGGCCGGGGCCGGGGCCGGGGCTGGGGCCCGGGGTGCGGCGCCCCCGCGCTGGCCGCCGGCCTGCTGTGCACGGCCCTGGCCGCCTACTCGTGCTGGGGGCAGCTGCCGCCGCCGCCCTGGGCGCCGCCCGGCCCGCCGCGGCCCGTGGGGGTGCTGCTGTGGTGGGAGCCGTTCGCGGGGCGCGCGGGCGGCGCCAGGAGGCCCCCGGACTGCTGGCTGCGCTTCCGCATCCGCGGCTGCCGCCTGCTCGCCGACCGCGCGGCCTACGGGGAGGCGCAGGCCGTGCTCTTCCACCACCGCGACCTGGCGCGGGGCGCCCCGGACTGGCCGCCGCCCTGGCGCGGGGACCCGCGGCCGCCGGGCCAGCGCTGGGTGTGGATGAACTTCGAGTCGCCCTCGCACTCCCCGGGCCTGCGCGACCTGGCGGGGAACCTCTTCAACTGGACGCTCTCGTACCGCGCCGACTCGGACGTCTTCGTGCCCTACGGCCGCCTCTACCCGCGCGCCCGCCCCAGCGACCAGCCCGCGGGCCCGGCGCCGCCGCTCGCCCGGAAGCGCGGGCTGGTGGCCTGGGTGGTGAGCAACTGGGACGAGCGCCAGGCCCGGGTGCGCTACTACCGGCAGCTGAGCCGGCACCTGGCGGTGGACGTGTTCGGCCGCGCGGGGCCCGGGCGCCCGGTGCCCGCCAGCGGGCTGCTGCACACCGTGGCGCGCTACAAGTTCTACTTGGCCTTCGAGAACTCGCAGCACCGGGACTACATCACCGAGAAGCTCTGGCGCAACGCGCTGCTGGCCGGGGCCGTGCCGGTGGTGCTGGGCCCCGACCGCGCCAACTACGAGCGCTTCCTGCCCCGCGGCGCCTTCATCCACGTGGACGACTTCCCCAGCGCCGCCGCCCTGGCCGCGCACCTGCTCTTCCTCGACCGGAACCCCGCGGTCTACCGGCGCTACTTCCACTGGCGCAGGAGCTACGCGGTGCACATCACCTCCTTCTGGGACGAGCCCTGGTGCCGCGCCTGCCAGGCCGTGCAGGCCGCCGGGGACCGGCCCAAGAGCGTCCGCAACCTGGCTCGCTGGTTTGAGCGGTGAAGCCGCCCGGGCCGGTGGCACGGGGAGGGCAGATGGCCAGCGCCCGCAGCGCAGCTGCGCACCTCCATGATGCTGAACCAAGGCCGCACGCAGGCTTCCAGACACCCATGTGGCTCTGTGGGAAAACGGTGATCCGGCAAGCAGTCTCCTTCGGCACAAAAACTGGGTGGGCAGGATCCCTGGTTCTCAGGGTTTTTTGTTTTGCACGACTAGCGTTTGGGTGTCACCTGAAGAAGGGAGCCCTTCCTCACCGTGTGGCCAGCGCCGAGGGGAAGAAACACCCTCTCTACCACAGGCCTTTGACTCCGTTGCTCTGACTTTGCTCACTGGTCGCAGGCCCTGTTCGGGGCCTGTGCTGAATCCAGACCCATAGGCACTGCTCCTTGACTTTGGCTTCAGTGAGCCAATGAGCAGCAAGCCCCCCGGTTTTAGAAGGAGGCTTGTTGCGGAATCGCGAAAGGACTAGGGCCACAAGTGGGCCTTTCCGTCTGTGGGTCTGTTGGTCTGTTGGTTGAATTCTGCAAAGCCTCACCTAAGAAGGGAGAGGAGGGTGGTCCAAGAATCTGTTGGCTGTTCCAGAATAAGTACTTTTTGTTCCCCTGCCCTATGAATGCAAAGAAGATGCTAGATTGTCCTCGGAGAAGAGTTCAGATGAATATATATATAAGTGTACCTCACTTTTATACAAATGTGTTTTTGAAAAGCTGCTTTTAAATCAAATCCCAAATTCACTGCTTTAGGAGAGTTCAGGATTTACTGCAACCCTATGGAAAAATCCCTTTACAATGTGAATAATCCTCTCCTAACCTTTTTCCTCTGTGTCTATGTTTTTCTAGGGCCTAAATTTTTTAAAAAGCATAATTACAGATGTGAAAATAAAGCAGAAGCAACCTTCTCCCCTCTTTCCAGAAAACCAGCCTGTGTTTACAGAGAAGGAAGCCACAGTCTCACTTTCTGCAAAATTACTTGTTCTCTTTTTTACCGGACCCGAAATTGAAGCAGGAATGTCAGTCCTCCAGGGGTACTGGCATTATCTGTCAGCAGAACAATGAGAGATTATACCGCATTATGGAATCATGGAAGAGGAAGAAAGTTTCATGGTGTCTGTTAATGCCAGTTTTTGTTTTGGTCAGTTTTTGGTTAACTGTTTAGTTGTTAGGGAATGGAACCAAATTAGTGCCTGTGGTGAGCTTGGGCTTTCTTTAAAATATAAATCTGCAAGGTTCCTTGGGGCCAACAGGTTCCATTCCTGATCTGCCTGGTAACACAGTATAACCTCACATTTCTAGTGACCTTGAGACTGTATCATGGGACCAATTTTGAAAATATGGGCATTAACTCAAAAAGTTGTTGAATGAACAGTATATTCAGTGGGTGTCACAGTGTGCCTACTCCGTGCCAAACTGCACTTTGGATGCCAGGAAAGACGCAAAAATGTGTAAGGCAAGGAAGGTCCTTTCCTTTAAAGGCTCTTCGAATCTGCCATTGCCAACAAATAAAGAATTAACTTTGATAAAATCAATTGGCAGAACTATTTGTTTCAAGTGACATTCTGTAATGTAGTACAGGCTGTAGGTCAATTATTAGAAAGCCAGTTGATTTACAGCCTCAAACAATGGTTTCTTTTTTCTCCTCCATTTATTATAATAAGGACCCTCAGTGGCTGATTATTCTGGGTGTGGTCCAAGATTAATTAGGTTCATATAAACTTCTGCTATAAACTGTAATTGTGCATTTGATTAGGACAGTTAGCTGAATCATAAAGTAAGTTTTGTCTCTTTGCATTTGTTGCAGACTCACTTAAAGAGCTCACTGGAATCCAGGTGCTGCAATTCTTCCTTTTCCTTAAAAGGAAAAATTAGAGCCCACGGATAAAACTTCGTTATTAAAATATTATAGCATGGGTGGAATTACAAAGTATCAGCCAGCCAATAAAGAATAAGGAAAAATTTTATTTTTTAAAAAGATTTTATTTATTTGAAAGAGAGAAAGAGTGTGCACAAGCAGGGGGAGGGTCAGAGGGAGAGGGAGAAGGAGACTCTTATGACCTGAGCTGAAGCCAGATGCTTGACTGACTGGGCCACCTAGGTGCCCTGAAAAATTCTCTTCTTAAAATGAGTATTTATGAGGTGTTGGCCAATGATCTTGGTGTTATTGAGAATCTACATGGGGCAGTGGGAGAGTGGATTTTAGAGGTAATCTGGCTTAGATTTGAATTCCAGCTATGTGACCCCTGCAAATTAGTAATGACCTTAAGCCTTGGATTTCTTACCTGTAAAAAGGAGGAGGAAAATGCTTCACAGCTCTTTGTGAGCATTTGGGGAAGTAAAATAAAGGTGCTTAACACAGCAGTCAATTGGTGAAAGAGAAATTTTTTCCTTTTTTTTACAGTGATTTCAGGTGCCTCCATATCCATTTATATGTCTAACATTAAATCTCAACATATGGATATATCTAAATATATATCTATATATATTTATATATATATTTATATATAAATATAGGATATATCTAAAATAAAAAGGGGCCTCATGTTGTGTATTTCAGATGTATCACTAAAGCTTAACTGTATTATATCAAAAATTGCCATTGCTATTTACAATTGAGCTTGAATTTGCAGAGTAAGAGGAAACACCTATGCTTTCTTTGAAAAAAAATTAAGTTATATAGTTACATGAGTATTTTACTGATGCTTTTCTTAGTGGTGAGTCTATTTAAAGCTAACCACATTTATTAAATATTTAGCATAAGGAGAGTATACTTGCATTTTTATTTATGTGCAAACTTAGGGTATGGAACAATTTTTTTTAGAAATCTGATCTCATCAAAGAGTAAGAGAAATACGGCAGTTGCTCATTTTATGTTATTTTCTATATCATTTTAAGTTGGGTGGGTTAAAATTCATGTCCATTAATATAAAAATTATATTTATACGCATAAAAATGCATATAAATACAACATGTATATTCAGAAATGTCTTTTCTGTGATTGTCATGCCCTCCCTTTATGAGGCATGGACTTTTCTTTCCAATTCATTACAAATTTAATATTTTGGGCACTTGATGACTCCAATGACATGAGTGCTCCCAAAATGATGCTTGGGATCAGGAAGGCAGTCTGACTTGCTATCAGTATTCACACTCTTTCCAGTTTCTAAGTCCTCCCCTGGTGGTCGGTGAGGAGGCGGCTTCACGGAAAGAGTTCGCAGCGTGGAGTCAGAACCTGGGCATGTGGTTCTGCCGCCTTCTGCCCCCCGGTCCTGAGTAGGCAAGTCACTTAGCTCTCCGAGCTCTAGCTTCCTCCCTTAAAATGCACGAATGCCTCTGCAAAATGAGGATTAAATGTGACTGTGTGTACCAAAGTGCTTTGTATACTGTGAAGTGCCATACAGTTACATATACTCTAAATTTTTAAAGTTCTAGAGCAGGATGAGCAGACTTTCTCTGCAAAGGGCCAGAGTAAATATCTCAGGCTTTGCAGGCCATACAGTCTCTGCTGCCACTAAACTACTGATGTAGCTCAAAGGCAGCCATTGACAGTGTTTAAACAGATCAGGTGCCTGGATTTAGCCGCCGTTTGTCAACTCTGTGCTAGGCTTTCAGACATAAAAGGAACTTGACAAGCCACCTGATGATACTGTATTTCTTAGAAGGGATTTAAGAATGGGAATTAAAGAATTCTGGAGGCAGATATTCCTGGGTTCCTAGATCAGCTTTGCAACGTTCCCTGATTGTCTTGTCTTGGATACATCAGCTAAGCCTTCTGGGTTTTGATATCCTCATCTCTAACTGAAGGTAATCATCTATAGTTTATGGAACTGTTGGGAGAATTAGATAAGACACTTAAAGTACTCAGTACAGTGTCTGGCACATAGGAAGTACCTGGAAGATGTTAACTGTGATTATGACCTGTCCATTCTACATAGGAAGGAGTCCAGACCTGCCTGATGTTACAGTAGTAGCGGCAGAACTTGCCCTACTTGTCGCAAGTCACAACACCTTTGAGCCTCTGTCACTTGAACTACAAAATGAGAAGATTGGACAGAGTCTTTTCTTGGGACCTTCTGGTTTCACTTGCCATCATTCTGCCAAGTGACACCCCAGGTCTTAAGAACGAATTCATCTCCCCATGTGCCTTCTTTACAGTCTGAAAATGACTTCCTACCCAGCAGCAGTAAACTGGCAGAAAATCAGGCAGCAGAGAGGGAGACTCTGACTTAGTGTCAAAATATATATGTGGACACATGTGCACATGTATATATTAAAGTGTCACATGCCAGGGAACCTGGGTGGCTCAGTAGGTTAAGCGTCTGTCTTCAGCTCGGGTCGTGATCCCGGGTCCTGGGATGGAGCCCCACATCAGTCTCCCTGCCTGGTGGGTTGCCTGCTTCTCCCTCTGCCACTCCCCTCTGCTTGTGCTCTCTCTTTCAAATAAATAATAAAATATTTTTTTAAAAAGTGTCACATGCCTTAGATATGAGGGAAGGGAGCCAAGATTTTGGTAATTTGGTGAATAATTGCATTGAACACATTTCAAGTCATTTTTGGATGTATCTCAGGGACTTTTATGCTACACATTCTTATAAAAAATCAAGTGTTTATGTATGCATGTTCAGATTATTTTGATGAGATGATTAAAGTACTAAGATGGAAAGCAACTCCTTGCTTATAATGTGTATCCTCCAGACACTAATGTGTGTGACTATGACACATGGGATGTTTCTTGGTTGAGGGATTTCTATAAGTTCATCTGTCCTAGATTGGTGACTAAAATATGATGGTTTGTCTCTTCTGAGTTGCACCAGGTCTCATTCAGCTCGTCCTTTTATCTTTCTTGCCTGGCTTCTTCACTTTAGCCCGGTGACTTGTTTCCAAGGACACAAGTAGTGTTTTCCTTTCTCTCATCCCAATTGATTTAACTAAGTGCTCTAACACACTCCATGTACTGTCCTGATCTCCTGTTTAGTAAACTAAATAATGCCATTTTAAAAGAGTTGGAATAAAGATTGGGAACACAGTGGCAGGCAAAGGCATCCTTCTTGTTAATAGCTGACGCTCAAATTATTGTAAAGGGAAAAATATTGAATATATTCTCTGCATTCCTTTTACACACACGCACTCACACCCACACCCACACCCACGGATGTGTTCCTCTCAGGGCAGATTGTGAAAACCAACAGTGGCCAGCTGAGAGAAGGAACAGGAGTGACAAGAAAGAGGATTCAGTAGTGAGTACTCAATTGCGAATAATGAATGAGTGGAAAGGAGTATGCACCATAAGGTAGGACAGCTGGTGAGCATCCTTGGGGAGTGGAGAGAGAAAAGGAAAAAGCAAAGACGTTGGGGCAAACTAATAAGCAGTGTTTGAAGAGAAATGAGAAGAGCAGTTAGAAAAGGAGGGGGGAGATAAGAGCTGATTGACATGGAAAGAGACCGGACCAAGGAGGAACAGATGCACCGAAAATGAGGGAAGAAAGTAAACCCACCATTTGGTGCACTGCTGAAAAGAAAGCTTTGTTCCAGCTTGAAACACGGCATCTGTTGGCACACGGAAAGGGAAATCAAGAAGTCTGAACTCACTGACAGGGAAAGCCAGGACTTCAACAAGGAGTACACTAACATTTCAGCAGATACGTAAAACTGCCCCCTGATTCATGATGAGAGATGCTTGAACTCTTGTAAATGCTTCTTGGAAAACCTCACATGCATTGCAGGTTTTTTGTTTGTTTTCGTTTTAATTCCCAGTTGGTATATTTCAAGCGTACTCAGTATCTATTTGTAGAGAAATTTATTATTTTTTAATGTAGCCATAATCACCAAATGACTCCTTTGAAGAAGAGTCAGAAGAACATAAGAGACTCAGTACATGGGATCAACTTACTAGTTTCATGGAGAATCTTATGATTAAACAATTTAAGTTATAAAGGACTGAATTTTTGAGATCCTCTAGTTCATGTCTTTTTAAAAGATTTAGTTATTTTAGATAGTGGATGTGCAAGTGGAGGGAGGGGCAGAGAGAGAGAGAGAGAATCCTTAAGCAGAATACTCTCCCCCATGTGGGGCTTGATCCCCAGACCTCAAGATCATCACCTGAACCAAAATCAAGAGTTGGACACTTAATCGATTGAGGCACCTTGGTGCCACATTAACGAGCATGTCTTGTGAGATCACAAACTAAGTCTTTTTGATGTTCTTTTCAAAAAGTACAAGGAGTATAGTCTCTGGTGTCAACACTTGCCTTGCCTACCTGATAGTTTTCACTAATACTATAGTTAAAAATAAATGTCATTAGTAAGTATTACCTTGAAAATGACTAATCTCTATAGGGATTTTGCTATCCTAGCAACTGGAAACACCTGTTCTTTCCTTATGATTTTTCTTGTTCTCCTAGGTTAGGTAGACATTTCAGAAATCTCTTTTACACTACCTGAAACTTACTCTGAGATACAATTAAGCACAATTATCTTAGCAGTCAAGCCTTTAGATAAAAATGGGTCTTATTTAGTGATTTATCAAGGCTCCTTCTTTTGGAGGCACAAATTTGTGACTTTTAAAAAAGAATTGTTTGCCAGAGTTCACTAACATTTATTATTTATTAGACTCCTACAGAATACAGGGTGCTTTCTCTATATTTTCCCCCCTTTACATTGAAGGCATTGTGATAGGCAGCCTCTAAGATCACACGCATTGGTCCTTGTCCCCTGGTATCCATGCCCTTTGTAACTATCTCCCTCTAAGTGTGGTCTGGATTTAGGGACTTGATTCTTTTTTTTTTTTTTTTTTTAAGATTTTATCTATTCATTTATTTGAGAGAAAGAGCACCCATGTGCATATGCCGGAGCAGAGGGAGAGACAGAGAGGGACAAGCAGACTCCCCAAGGGAGTGGGGTGAACCCAGGATCCTGAGATCATGACCTGAGCCAAAATCAAGAGTTGCATGTCCAAAGGACTGAGTCACCCAGGCATCCCTTTTGGGACTCATTTCTAATGAATTGAATATGGCAGAAGAGCAAAGTTGAAACTTTGAGATTGGGTTGTTAAAAGTTTGGTTTTCTGTTTTGGGAGTCCTTTCTTCCTTTCTAGCTTGCTAACTCTGAGAGAAACCAACTGACATGATGTGAGCTGCCTTGTGGCAAGAGACTGAGGAAGACCTTCTGGGCTACTCAGGTGAGTTGCCCCATCCATCAGCTCGAGAGGAACTGAGTCCTGCCAACCAGATGAGTGAGCTTGGAAGCAATTCTCCCCAAATTGAGGCTTCAGATGAGTGCCTAGGCCTGGCTAACATCTTAATGGCAACATTGGGAGAGTCGAGAAATCAGAAGCCCACAGGTGCATCATGCCTGCATTCCTGACCCACAGCATTTGTGAGATGACATGTGCTATTTTAGGGTTTGGAGGTATTCATTGTGCAACAATAGATAACAAATACAGTCATTATCCCTATTTTAGAGATAAGTAAACTGAGAATCAAACAGGTAAATCATGTACAATTATGCATATAATACCCAAGCAGGATTCTAAGACCTGTCCATTTGGTTCCAAATATTTCTTTTCTTATAGTGTTCTGCTTTTCACTAAGTCTAAGTCTTGCAATAACTGTCATGCATGTTCCTCTGTCCTAGTTTACATGAGTTATATCAGCTACTGATACGGGCAATCTTCTCAACTACTCTCAATTTGGATTTGCGCATTTGTAAGATATGGGAGCATATACTTAGCACTGGCTTACCAGGAAGCTTGCTGGGACTTTCCAGTCTGGACATTTGGAAAAAAAGTAGGAGCCAGAACGGGGAAGGTGTTACCCAAAGTTGGCCAACTCATTCACTAGAGGCAATTTCTTTGAATGGTTGCCAGCAACTCTTAACATGATATCTACAAGAGCCTGGAGACCTTGTGGTGAGGGCTGATGTCAAACTAACAGCAGTCATGGTCTTCTGGAGTAAGTACAAGTGTCTCCAAGTAGACAAGGCTAGGGCCAGATGGGTAGCAGCAACCTTGCTGTTTCAGATGGTCAGTCCATGTGGCTTAAAGCAAGATCACAGTCCTATGCTAGGAGGGCAAGAAATGAGGTCCAGTCCCTAGGGGGATGAAGTAGGTTGGTAAAAGCTAGAGAAGATCCCAGGTCTTTTGAGCGGGGCTTGAGTGGTAGATGCTGAAAACACAAGGCCATTCCTTCTGGTGCCAGGTTCCTTATCGTCATGCTAGTTTTTTAGTTCTCTGCATTCTCAGTGATGGAATGACAGCAGATACTGGCCACATGAAGAAATAGTGATGGCTCTTGAGCAATGTGTAGCTGAATATAGCATTGATTTCAGCTCCTGACTTAACTGTAGCCATGGCATTGGATTTTCTCAGATACCCCGATTTGCAATATTTTGTCATATATTCATAGTTATCTCCATTAAAAAAATTGGATTTTAAAACTGTACCATAGCTTTGAAAGACAGCTTCCTTGCTCACAGATTGGTGATTGTAGGTTTATGTCATCTGCAATAGATTCCCCAGTTCAAGCTGGACAAAATCCTTTTGGCTGTGAGTGAGTAGAAAGAAGGGTGTACGTACTGGGGGGCTGGGGAGATGCTGCTGAGCTGCCCACTGGGGGCTTTGATTATTCCTTTGCTTTTAGAGAACCAGAAGTTTAGGGATTGGGGGTTTACTGTATTCAGGAGACGCTTTCTTGGATTGAATCTGAAAATCTTGAATGACACTTAAAAAAAGAAAAGAAAAGCTTTGCAAAGGGACTTGATAGCAACCTACAGAATTTTGATCTCCCAATATCCCTGATGAACACAGATGCAAAAATTCTCACCAAGATACTAGCCAATAGGATCCAAGTACATTAAGAAGATTATTCACCATGACCAAATCGGATTTATCCCTGTGATGCAAGGCTGTTTCAACACTTGTAAAGCAATCAATGTGATAGATCATATCAACAAGAGAAAAAACAAGAACCATATGATCCTCTTAATAGATACAGAGAAAGCATTTGACAAAATACAGCATCCATTCCTTTTTTAAAAATTATTTTATTTTATTTTTTTTACAGCATCCATTCTTGATCAAAACTCTTCAGAGTGTAGAGATACATTCCTCAGCATCTTAAACGCCATATACAAAAAGCCCACAACAAACATCATTCTCAATGGGGAAACACTGGGAGCCTTTCCCTTAAGATCAGGAACATGACAGGGATGTCCACTCTCACCACTGCTATTCAACATAGTACTAGAAGTCCTAGCCTCAGCAATCAGGCAACAAAAAGAAATAAAAGGCATTCAAATAGGCAAAGAAGAAGTCAAACTCTCCCTCTTTGCAGATGGCATGATACATGATACTGTACGTAGAAAACCCAAAAGACTCTACCCCAAGATTGCTAGAACTCATACCGCAATTCGGCAGTGTGGCAGGATACAAAATCAATGACCAGAAATCCGTGGCATTTCTATACACTAACAATGAGACTGAAGAAAGAGAAATTAAGGAGTTAATCCCATTTACAGTTGCACCCAAAAGCATAAGATACCTAAGAATAAACCTAACCAAAGAGGTAAAAAGGATCTATACCCTAAAAACTACAGAGCACTTCTGAAAGAAATTGAGGAAGACACAAAAAGATGGAAAAATATTCCATGCTTATGGATTGGAAGAATTAATGTTGTGAAAATGTCAATGCTACCCAGGGCAATTTACACGTTTAAAGCAATCCCTATCAAAATACCATGGACTTTCTTCAGAGAGTTGGAACAAATCATCTTAAGATTTGTGTGGAATCAGAAAAGACCCTGAATAGCCAGGGGAATATTAAAAAAAGAAAACCAGAGCTGGGGGCATCACAATGCCAGATTTCAGGTTGTACTACAAAGCTGTGGTCATCAAGACAGTGTGGTACTGGCACAAAAACAGACACATAGATCAATGGAACAGAATAGAGAATCCAGAAATGGTCCCTCAACTCTATGGTCAACTAATATTTGACAAAGCAGGAAAGAGTATCCACTGGAAAAAGGACAGTCTCTTCAATCAATGGTGCTGGCAAAATTGGGTAGCCACGTGCGGACAGTCTCTTCAATCAATGGTGCTGGCAAAATTGGGTAGCCACGTGCAGAAGAATGAAACTAGACCATTCTCTTATACCATACACAAAGATAAACTCAAAATGGATGAAAGAGCTAAATGTGAGACAAAAATCCATCCAAATCCTAGAGGAGAACACAAGCAACACCCTTTTTGAACTTGGCCACAGCAACTTCTTGCAACTTCTTCACATCTATGAAGGCAAGGGAAACAAAAGAAAAAATGAATTATTGGAACTAAATCAAGATAAAAAGCTTCTGCACAGCAAAAGAAACAGTCAACAAAACTAAAAGACAACCTACAGAATGGCTTTTCATACCATATTACATGCATATATTATCATTACCATTTTTTTTTTTTTTAATTTATGATAGTCACAGAGAGAGAGAGAGAGAGGCAGAGACACAGGCGGAGGGAGAAGCAGGCTCCATGCACCGGGAGCGTGATATGGGATTCGATCCCGGGTCTCCAGGATCGCACCCTGGGCCAAAGGCAGGCGCCAAACCGCTGCGCCACCCAGGGATCCCATCATTACCATTTCTATTACTTGAATTGTATATTGTGCCAACTTACTAAGTTTAAGAGTATCTGGAAGAAAGCATTGTTATGCCAAAAGTACATTTTAAAAATACATTTTAATTTTTAGATTTTTTTCCTCATACATAATTATTTAATTTATTCATTTTGCTTCATTCAACTAAGCCTAGCTCCCTGTCCCCAGTAACTATCTAAGTAGAGCATAGTGTCCTCTTCTGCCCGTTCCTGCCACGTCTCCTTTTCCTCAATGCAGAGAGGAAGAATCACAGAGTCTAGTTATTTGATGTTATTTTTTAGACTAAATGTGGGCCTATAGAATAATGATCAAATTGGAACAGTATGTAAGAACTGTCTGATTTGCCGTTCATCTTTATACTGTCTAAGCCATGAGACTAGTATTTCCTACATGGTGCCGCCATATAGATGATTCACAGTCAAGCAATGTTAAAATATGTGAGTCCTCTCCAACCTGGTACATACTATTTTCTGTAGCTATTATAACCTAACTTAATTTGTATGTATTTCATATCTGAAAGGAGGAAGTTGTGGTAGGATAACCAGAAATACAAAACCAGTCAATCAGATTATTAATAAACAAGAAATACAGAAACATATGTAACCAGTTGTCATTCATCCATCTACCTCTATCCAACAATCCAGTCACCCATTCATTTATTCAACATATATTTTCACATAATAGGTATCATGCTACACTCTAAAAACAAAGGTGAAAAAACTGGTCCCTGTCCTCAAGGAGATGATAGTTTAGAAGCAGACAAATGAAGATTTTCCAGTGGTTTGGTTAGAGCCAGGGCACAGGAATGTATGAAGCGTAATGGAAACACAGATGAGGGCTGTCTACCTCAGCCTGGGTGGCCAGAGTGAGCAGAGATCAGGGAAGATGTCCCTTGATTTAGAGAAGTTTGAGTGAATTGTTAAGTATGACAAGGAGTTACCAGTACACTTTCTAAGTGAACAGAAGAGGTATGCATTCAGGAGGAACTAGCATAGGCAAAAGCCCACAAGTATGAGAGAATATGATTAGTTAGAGGAACTTTACGTAATTCTGGACAAGAAGACAAGGCAAGGGTGTGCTGGGGTAGGAGTGACGTGAAGGGGACAAGAGATCATTCTAGAGAGCAAATCAGGATCTAATTGTGAAAAGCCTTGTAAATGAAATGAAGAATTTTGGATCGTTTCCAGAAAATGAGGGGAACTGTCAAAGGCTTCAGTTTGGTTTGCCCAGAACAACTGCCAAGAAGACATGGCCTTTGCAGCTACTTCTTCATTTTACAGATTTGTGAGCAGATAGCAGTCTAAGCATTCAGCTCCCCCATGTTTATTTGCATGTCTGAAGCCTAATGAAATGTTAGTTCAAGTAATTCATTCCAGCGATTCTGATGGTGTGAAGATGCCCCTCCAGGATCCAGGAACCAAGTCATGTGGTCAAGTTCTATTATTCCCCAGACTTTCCTCATACATCCTTGGACAGTTTCTCCCACCATCACTTGGTCTTGACAACCACTGATCTGTTCCCTTTTGCTATACTTTGCTTTTTCTAAAATGTCATGAATAAAACTGAGCACTATATAGTCTTTTAATCTGCCTTTTTAAAAAAGATTTTATTTATTTATTCATGAGAGACACACAGAGAGGGGCAGAGATATAGGCAGAGGGAGAAGCAGGCTCCCTTCGGGGAGCTGGGTGGGGGACTCGATCCCCGGACTCCAGGATCACGCCCTGGGCCAAAGGCAGGTGCTAAACCGCTGAGCCATCCAGGGATCCCAGCCTGCACTATTTTCTGAGTTGCACTTTTAAATGAGCTTCTGTTTATTGTGTTCCATACATAACTCAACAAAGAATCCTTAGTAATGCAGAGGCAGCTTTAAAAATTTAAACAAAGAACCCATTTGCTTCTTTCTTTTTATACTTTTCCATATTATACTTATTCTTTCCTCCGGTCTTAACAGATAAATTCCCCTTGAAAAAAAAGGAATGAATGTCTTTACTGATTACATCTGCCTTTTTCTATTTGAAAGCAACTTGCTAGCAGTCATCTAGAATGACTAATAAAGTGCTAAGCTTTTTTCCATTATTTCATAATAAAATCATTGAAAATATTGCAGCAATTGTGGAAATTAGTCATACTCTAGTCCTTCTTTGAAAGTTTACCAAGGTCCTTAATGCCTAGTAATTCTGTAAGCATGTAGCATATACCATAAACCACAAACCACAATTATTTAGACATCAGCTTGGTAACCCTGCCATTCCGCTTGGAATTCCATTTGGATTCTTTTGGAATTATGGACATAATATCTTGCTTTATTTACTAAGTGTACTAGCCCCAGACTAGACTCTAAGCAGTGAGCAAATTGAACTAAGTAAGGAAGTGACAAGTTTCTGTGTATCAAAATACTTGGGAGTAAATGATTTTTCTTACTTTAGTAATCTGCTTTCAGGATTGCCAAAATTGCTGAGTCATTTGGGAAACATGATTAAAGAGTTGGAATACAAGTTCTTTATTAAAAAAAAAAAAGAAGAAGAAGAAGCAATGGAACAATATTTACCAGAGAAGAAAAAGCTATGGGGAGTTTTTTCATGGTCTTCAATCATCCAACAAATAATTTTGTCAGGCACTGGGACCAGATTAGTTGCTGGGGATAAAGTATCAAGCATACAAAGTTCAAGTTCTTCTGGTGGAACCCTGGAGGGAACAGAAAGTATACAAGCAACAAAACATATCAGGAATCATTGTTCAGAAGGATATTCAGCATCTTTTATCTTTGGCTAGAGCCCAAAGTAAAAATAGGTTTGCTCTATAGAGTAGGAAAGAAACTCCTTTCACAAGGAGAGTATGTCAGGGTTACCTAAGGAGGAAAAGAAGCAAAGAGATGAACTTCACTGAAACTGCTATGTGGCCTTCTAAGCTGGTTACTTTCTCACATATCTTATCCCATTTTACAGTCACAGCATGCCCTGTGATCCCCTTTTATGATCCCCACTTTTATGATCCCCACTTTACAAATAACCAAGGGTTAATTACTTGCTTCAGGGCACACATCTCATTACTGTAGAGTTAGGGCTGATTCTCTTGGCCTCCCGGGCCACCTGTTTTCTGGTGCACTGTCTTGACTGTATTGCCATTCTAAATTTTTAAAAGTAGTTCCTTGCTTAAAAGTAAAGAACAAGACTATCTGGATGGCTCTCACATCTTTTTTTTAAGGAGAAAAATCTAGTTTCTTAAACAAAACTTTATGTGGAGCCCCAATATATGAAACAGATTGGAGTAGAGCAGCCCTGTTGGATTTGGGGTGCATTAAGAGGCTCAGCCACCCTTCTGATGAATCCCCCTCAATGACTACGCTCTGCTGTTAACCAGGAACTTTCTCCTTGCCCAGTAATAGACATTTTAAAAACAGTTGTTAAGAAATAAAGTGAATAAAGGGAGTATTTATAGAAGTGAAGAAAAGAGGAAACAGAAAGGGGTAGGTCATGAGATTCGCCTCATCCCTGCAGGGTGGAACTCTTTAGATGTTTATTTTAAAAATGGGATGAATAGGGGTGCAAGGCTGGCTCACTGGGAGGAGCGTGTGACTCTTGATCTCAGGGTCATCAGTATGAGGATCATTTTGGGTGCAGAGATGACTAAAAAAAATTTAAAAAAAACTTTAAAAAATGGGATGAATAAAATGGATATTATGGGGTTAAAACAATTTAATACAGCACTACCTAATGTTAGGTGGGCCAAAGGGACTCCTTACTGCTCTCCCAACATTAAGTGGCCCCAAACAAGTTCACTCTACCCCTGTTTAGAGAAAGTGAGAAGGCAGGGGTTGCAAGGAGAAATCTGGTGGCAACAGTTAGGCCAATTAATCAAGTTAAGGAGTCACCAAATGGCCAGGGCCCCTTGTTCAACTCCTCGCTGGAGACCCAAAGCCTTATTCAGAAGTCCCATAGACTGTAGTCCAAAAACTCACTGGCGATACCGTGACTCAGGCTATGATTAGTTCTGAGAGCACGTAAAAATGTAAGGGTCAATAAGATTATGAAAACTAGAATGTTGAATCAGATTTTGATCAGCTTATTGCTGCTCTTAGGAGGAAACTAACCAGTGTTTTCACCATTAAGTATGATGTTTGCTAGATTTTCATAAATGCTCTTAATCAAATTGAGAAGATTTCCATGTATTGCTGAGTGCTTTTTGTCATAAAGGAGTGTCAGATTTTTTTTTTAAGATTTTATTTATTTATTTACAGATTGAGAGAAACCATAAGCAGGCAGAGGGAGAGGGAGAAGTAGGCTTACCACCAGGCAGGGAGCTGGACGACTTGGGACTCAGTCCCAGGACCCTGGGATTGTGACCTGAGCCAAAGGCAGAGGCTTTTGACCATCCAGTTGCCCGGGATGTCAGATTTTAACAAATGCTATTTCTTCCATCTGTTGAGGTAGACATGGGTTTTTCTTTTTTATTAATATGGTATATTACATTAATTGATTTTGAGGGGATGTTAAACCAACTTTACATTCCTGGAATAAATTCCACTTAGTCATGTGTATATTTCTTTTCATATGTTGCTGGATGTAATTTGCTATATTTTGAAGCAAAATATAGTTAAAGTTGAAGTTGAAGATTTCTTTCTTTTTTTTAAGATATTTTTAATTTTATTTTTTTAAAAGATTTTATTTATTCATGAGACACACACAGAGAGAAGCAGAGACACAGGCAGAGGGAGAAGCAGGCTCCTCATGGATAGCCTGATGCAGGACTCAATCCCCAGACCCCGGGATCACACCCTATGCTGAAGGCAGATGCTCAACTGCGGAGCCACCCAGGCGTCCTTTGTTGAGGATTTCTGTGTCTGTGGTCAGATATTGGCTTTTCCATACTTGTGATCTTTGTTTGGTTTTGGTGTCTGATTAATGCTAACCTCATAGAATGAGTTGGGCAATGTTCCCTCCTCTTCTTTATAGAAGTATCTGTAAATAATCATTATTAATTCTTCTTTAAATATTTGGTAGAATTTACTAGTGAAACCATTTGGTCCCAGGTTTTTGGGGGGAGAAGGGGAGGGTAGTTTTTGATTACTGATTGATTCAATCTTTTAAATTTTACAGATATATTCATATTGCCTATTTCTCCTTGAATCAGCTTTAGTGCTTCATCTTTCTATGAATTTGTCTATTTTATCTAAGTGATCTAATTTCTTTGCATATAATTGTTCATAGTACTCTTTTATAAGTCTCTTTATTTCTGTATGGTCAGTTATAACGTCCTCTTTTATTACTGATTCTTTTTCTTTCCTTCCCTTTTCTTTTCTTTCTTTCTTTTTTCTTTTCTTTTTCTTTTTTTCTTTTTTTTTTTGTGTGTGTGTGAGTCTAGGTGAAGATTTGTTAGTTTTGTTGCTCTTTCAAAGGACTGAATTTGATTTAGTTAATTTCAGGTATTGCTTATATATTATGTTTATTTCCTCTCTAATCTTTACTTTTTCCTTCTTTCTGCTTACTTGAGGTGTAGTTTCTTCTATTTATTTCTTTGACTTAAGGTGGAAGTTTAGGTAATTGTTTTGAGACCCTTCTTTTTTTTAATGTATACATAACAATTATAAATTTCCTTCTCAGCACTGCTTTAATAACATCCCATAAATTTTGACATGTTGTGTTTTCATTTTCATTAATCTCAAAGTATTTTCTATTTCCTTTTGGTATCTTCTTTGATCCTGATTATATAGAAGTGCATTGTTTAATTTCTGCACATTTGTGAGTTTCTAAAATTTCTTTCAATTATTGATAAATTTCTAATTCAGTGCCACTGTGATAAGATAACATATTTTGTATTATTTCTATCTTTTTAAATTTATAGAGGTCTGTGGCCTAGCAGTGGTTTATCCTGAAGAATGTTCCATATGCATTTGAGAAGAATGTATATTCCTGGATGAAGTGTTCTGTAAATGTCTGTAAGTTTATCCTGTTGGTTCATAGCATTGTTCAAGTCTTCTCTTTTGTTATTGTTGATCTTCTGCATAGTTGTCTTATCCATTATTGAAAGTGATATACTGAAGTCTCCAACCATCATTATTGTACTGTCTATTTCTCTATTTCTGTCAGTTTTGTTTTCATGTATTTGGTACTTGTTATTAGGTGTATATATGTTTATAATTGTTTTATTTTTCTGATGGATTAGCCCTTTTATCATTATAGAATATCCCTGTTATCTCTACACATATTTTTTAAAAAGTCTCCTTGGTCCACTCCAGCTTTCTTACAGTTGCTGTTTGCCTGGGATATATTTCCCATCCTTTTAATTTTAATCTATTTTTAATTAAATCTCAAGTGTGTCTGCTATAGATAGCATAGTTGGATCTTGTACGGTTTTCAGTCTAATAATCTGTACTTTGATTGACTTGTTTAATCCATCTACATTTAATGTGAATACTGATACAGTTGGATTTATGAAGCCGTTTTCTTTGTTTCTCATGTACTGTCCTTCCTCTTTTACTGACTCCTTTTCATTAAGTGGGTGGTTTTTTTTTTTAAGATTTTTAATTTACTTATTCATGAGATACACAGAGAGAGGGAGAGAGAGGCAGAGACATAGGCAGAGAGAGAAGCAGGCTCCATGCAGGGAGCCCGACATGGGACTTGATCCCGGGACTCCAGGATCATGCCCTGGACCGAAGGCAGCACTAAACTACTGAGGCACCCAGGGATCCCCAAGTGGGTGTTTTCTACTCTAATTTTTAAGTTATTAAATGATTTTTCACTATGTTTCTGAGTTATTTTCTAAGTAGATTTTTTGTTTTGTTTTGTTTTGTTTTGTTTTCATTCATGAGAGACACACAGAGAGAGAGAGGCAGAGACACAGGCAAAGGGAGAAGCAGGCTCCATGCAGGGAGCCGGTCGTGGGACTCCATCCCAGGTCTCCAGGATCACACCCTGGGCTGAAGGTGGCTCTAAGCGCTGAGCCACCTGGACTGCCCTCTAAGTAGTTCTTTTGTCATTTTTCTGCAGGGGCATTTGTAATTTTAAATTTTTTTCTTTTTTATCATATATAATATTTTGTTTTTGTTTTGTTTTGTTTTATGATAGTCACACACACACACACACACAGAGAGAGAGAGAGAGAGAGAGAGAGAGAGGCAGAGACACAGGCAGAGGGAGAAGCAGGCTCCATGCACCAGGAGCCCGATGTGGGATTTGATCCCGGGTCTCCAGGACCGCGCCCTGGGCCAAAGGCAGGCGCCAAACCGCTGCGCCACCCAGGGATCCCCCAGGACCATTATAAAATGAAATCATGACTTGAGGTTATTTTGGGCCAAAGGGTGAAGCAAATTTAGACTACAAATCACAGAAGGGTTAGCTCATGATTGCAAATTCCACCAAAGAGTTGTTTGCTTCTTTTATTGCTATCCCAAATGCAAATTTCCTTAGAAAACTCTTGTATTGGAGGATAGAGCAGATTTTGTTTTGTTTCACCCTTACTCTGGGGATATGAATCTTGCTTTCTCAGATTTTCAGGGAGAGGATATCTCATATGCTTCCCACATGAGGCTCTAGTCATCATTTCCTGTCTCTTAGAACTCATGAGCCTGAGAAAACGAAAGCTAAGATTTTTATAGATTTGGCAAATGTCCTAAGGATAAAACCAAATTATCTCTCTTGATTAGTGTCCACATTTATATTTTTGGACTAAATGATTATTCTCTTGATTGTTGTACTATACTTTTAGATTTTTTAAAAATATCTTATCAATTGTTTTTAGTGGAGGAGGCAACTTAAAAATCTGGTCTATTATGTTACTGAACATGGAATCCCATTAACTATTTTTTCCACTCCTGCTCTTTGTCTGGCACCAGGACAGGTCCTGGAATAGAAGTCCACCTAAATTGGTGTTATTTTGTATCTTCTGTAAGCCAGTGCTGGTTTGTCAACTATTTGTTTTCAATATATAGACAGGAATTGAAAGTGAGTGTAAATGACTAAACCTCTACCTATCTTGTCCCAGACTAGTAATTAGTCTAGTAACTAGTAAAAAAAAAGTAACTAGTAAAAAAAGATGAGAATTTTTATTATGTCAGTGGATCTTCATGAACCAGAGATTGAGTAGTACAGTCTCTAAACTAGGACGGTTTTTTAGACTTTGGCTGGGCCACATAAAAACTCATGAATGTTATGGATACTCTCCCCAGAAATATGTGCACATAAAAAGAAATATAAAAGTTAACGTAAAATATCAGTGTATAGATAGATCCTCTGAAATCTTATAGATCTTGGTTTTTTTTTTTTTTTTTTTTTAATCCTAGGAACAAACAATGGCAAGGAGATGCTGAATAATCATTTCATCGTTCAACTTATTTGCCACTCCACTTATTTTTGAGTATAAACTGGAGTAGACAAAAGGGGGACCCCATAATAGACTATCAAAGGAATAAGTTGAAAGATGTCATTTATTAGTCACTCATTCATCCAACCAAACCCAAGTGTCTACAATGTACCAGATCAAGTTCAAGATCTCAGATCATTGCTCCAAAAATTAAAATTTACCATTCTTTTTTTTTTCTATCCTTTGCCCCAAGCTCCACCTGTACAATGTTCCCACATTAGAATTTCACACTTACAGAGTCTTGGTAGGAGGCAGACCCCACTCCCCTCTGTAAGAGAAGGAAACTCACTTTGCCAAACATTCCTGCAATCTGACAGAGCATGAGGTTCCAGCACTCAGGTGACCACATGCCAGCCTCTAACTCAGGACGTGGTGACTGGCTGGGACAGTGCAGAATGCATTTGGCACAGATAGTATGAATTGCAAAGTGTCATTCAGTTGCCAGGAGCAGCAGAGACAGCAATCTTTACCCCAAGATCCAGTGTCCTGCGTCATTGGAGTGAGTGTTGTGGACAATGGCATTTGTGCTCAGCTGCTCAGCAGCAGGGGCAGTGGTTTCTATGTGGGACCACACAGGGTGGGATTTTTGGATTCTGTTCCTGGTTGTGTGGCTGCAAGTCTCTTCTATAGTGTTCCCTGAAATAAAACAAGGCATGTGTATGTCTGTATACATGTAATAAATATAAATAAATATCTCTGTATCTATCTGTCTACCTATGTGTTTCAATTGGAACAATTTGGAATTGATTGTTCACACCAAGAAGTGAAAGAGAAATTCAAGTACCAGAATAGTCTCAGCCAGGATTCAGAGATTTTTTTTCAGCTTTATTGAGATATAGTTAACATATAACATTGTACAAGTTTAAGATGTACAACCTAAAAAAAAAAGATGTACAATCTGTTGATTTGATACTTATATATTGCAAAATGATTACCAATCCAGTGTTAGCTAACACCTGCAAGTTACATAATTACCATTTCTTTTTTTTTTTTTTTTTTTTTTTTGTGGCGAGTACATTTAAGATCCACTCTCTTAGCAACTCAGATTTTCTTTAAAGAAAATCAGCTCCAGTTGAGCTGATAATTACTTCCTAAATCTTCTACCTGGCTCTCCTACACAATAGAGAAAACAACGTGCATGTCCCGTAGCATATGTCTTGACTTTTCCTTCACAGGAAGAAAAAAAAAAAAATTTAAACGTGGACTTAAGTCCCTTCCCCACCCTGAGGGTTCTCTGATCACTGACTTTAATGGTTCCTGATCTGGTTGAGTGCCAAAGTTGCTTGTGTGTGTGTGTGTGTGTGTGTGTGTGTGTTTAGATTTTGTTTATTTATTTGAGAGAGCGAGAGAGCACAAGCAGGGGGAGTGGCAGAGAGAGAGGGAGAAGCAGACTCCCTACTGAGCAGGGAGCAAGGGCAGGGCTTGATCCCAGGACCCCCAGATCAAGACCTGAGCTGAAGGCGGGTGGTTAACCGGCTGAGCCACCCAGGTGCCTCATGCTTGTGAGTTTATTACAAAATACTCAGGTCTCTTCCCAAATCTGCTGTCTTAGAACGTTGGGAACAGAGCTCAGGGATCACTTATTCAAGCCCTCCGTGTGCCTTCAGCCCAGGGCGCGATCCTGGAGTCCCGGGATCGAGTCCCGCGTCGGGCTCCCTGCATGGAGCCTGCTTCTCCCTCTACCTGTGTCTCTGCCTCTCTCTCTCTCTCTCTATCATAAATAAATAATAAATCTTAAAAAAAAAAAAAAAAAGCCCTCCGGGTGAGGCTGATGCACAGCCCCGTGGCACCTGGTCTCCCTCCGTTCTTCCCACTAAATGTGTGATCCGAAGACCAGCAGCAGCAGCAGCAGCACCAAGCTCCTCGTAAACTGGCAACGGATGGAAACGGTTCGCAGAACGGAAGGCTCTGCGGCCGGGGACACCGGGAAAGGGCAGCGCGACGCCACCTTCGCACGGAAGACGGGCGGGAGCCAGGGGCGAGGATGCCACATGGGGGCGGGGGGGGAGCTGGGGGGAGCCTGGGCCCCGCCCCGGTCACGTGCCCCGGCCGCCGCGGGTCGGGGGCGGGTTGGGGGCGGTGCGCGCCGCTCCCCCGCGTGGACCGCAGGGTCTGGTCGGCGCGGAGCCCGGAGCCCGGAGCGCGGAGCCCGTCGCCCCTGCGTGCCCGCGGAGCCCCCGCGCCCCCGCGCCCCCGCGCCGACACCCCGCGCCGACACCCCGCGCCGACACCCCGCGCAGCCTCCGCCGTCGGCCCGCGCTCGTCGCCCGCGGGGAACATGAGTGGCCGCGCCCGCGCCAGGGCGAGAGGCAGGGCCCCCGGCCCCAGCGCCACGGAGGTGGGGCGCCCCTCGGCCGCGCCCTCGGTGTGTAGGACTCGCCCCTCCGGGACGCCACCTCCCTCTGCTCCCACCTGCCTCTCGCCTGTCTTCCCGCTCCACTCCGGGGCTTTCCGGGGTTTCTCACATTCCCCTGGGGGGGCTTCTCCGAGCTCGGCTAGAGGCCAGTGCGTCCCCCGCTGCCTGCGGGCTCGGGCGCGCCCTGGCCCAGGGTGCTGGTAAGAATTGCGGTACGTCGATGGTGCCACCGCAGGGCGCGTGACTTGATGCGGTTTGTCGCACTTATACATAAAATAAGTAATCTCACACGCAGATGTGGTTTCGATTCCCTATTTCTTTTGCCTTTTTTTTTTCTTTAAGATTTTATTTATTTATTCATGAGAGACACAGAAAGAGAGAGAGGCAGAGACCCAGGCGGAGGGAGCCGGCGTGGACTGGTGGACTCGGTCCCGAGATCCCGGGATCACACCCTGAGCAGAAGGCAGACGACGGCGGAGCCACCCGGGTGCTCCCAGCCGCTGTTTCTTGACCCACCACTGTGGGCAGGGCCCCTGGCTAGACTTAGGCAACTAGATTAAACTGGCTGGCAAATCTGCAACTTCTGAGCAATGCTACTCCTACCTATCAGTATTTGGAGCTTAGACCAAAAGTTCTCTAGTGAGGAGGCTGTTGTCATTGTGCCTTTAATTTCATGCCGTTGTTTTCTCTTGACTTCATGCATTTTTTAGCAGGCCAATATAAACTGCTTCCTGAACAAGAGGTAGATACTGTGAAAACAAAATATTAATGGTTCATTTGGCCTATTTTGTGATCTAATTTTTGGACTCATTTATTCAGGAGAGTTATTACCTGAGCTGGTGACCCAGGTCCCCTGCGCTCAATGTATTTTTTTGTTACAGATGTGTTCACACTGGAGGCCTCCGTCTGGAGGCGGTGGAAGTATATGAAGGCTGTGTTCATGTGTACGGCTACTGCCTTCCCTCTGAGCTCTCTGGATGTGAGACTCACAGCTCTACCTCTTTACACCTCCAGGTGTAATAACTGTATCTGGTTCATGGTCAGCATTAAAGTTTGAGAAGGGGGAAAAACTATAGCAGGTCCATATCCTTTTTTTCTAGAATGGGCAATCTCTTCTCATCATCTCTTAAGCATTTTGTCTGTTAACATTGTTAGCTCATGGTAATCTGATGACTTAGGACATGCCACAGTTTTTATTTTGTATTATCCTTTTAGGTTATGATTTAACATATTAAATCTGACCAAGGTGTTTTTCTCCCCCTTTTAGCCTACATCTGTTGATACTGGTGACAAGGAAGCATCCTCTTCCAGTGGCTTCGTGGGAACAAGCAGGGTTTCCCAGCAATGTAAGTGCAAGTTGGTCTGCTCCATTCACTTCTGTCCTATCTGAATGGAGCAGGAGTGACTGCTAAGCTTCACAGCAGCTGCTTTATAGCAACAGAGTCACTTCTAGAGCATCCCATATACCTTTTCTCAGAGGATCACCTGTGTTTGTTATGTTTCTTTGGGACTCCCAAACACAGTCTGCCACTGCATTTCCTGCTACTGCCTGGCAGTTGGGCTACAGGCAATAGGAGTACAGTCTTCTGATTTTTTCTGTTCACTGAATAATTTTGAAAAATATTAAAAAATTCTTTATGACATAGGAGTGTCAATGCCACTGCCCTGCAGGGATGGTAGAAACCTGGTACACAACAGCTCCCACTGCTCTCTTCTTTTTCCCTACCCATGGCAGACATCACCTTCTTTTTTTTTTTTTTAAACTTTTTAATTTATTTATGATAGTCACAGAGAGAGAGAGAGAGAGGCAGAGACACAGGCAGAGGGAGAAACAGGCTCCATGCACTGGGAGCCCAACGTGGGATTCGATCCCGGGTCTCCAGGATCACGCCCTGGGCCAAAGGCAGGCGCCAAACCGCTGCGCCACCCAGGGATCCCCAGACATCACCTTCTGATGGTAGCTCTTTTCACTGCAAGTCCACATTTGGACTCAGGATATTTATCAACATGCTACTGCAAGTAGCTGCTATCATGGTGTGGGTTGGCATGCCCCATACCCTAGTTTGCTAGGCTGCCATGACAAAGTATCATAGACTAGGTGGCATAAACAATAGAAATGTGGTGTTTCATCATCCTGAAGGCTGGAGGTCCAAGATCAAGGTGTCAAGAGTTGGTTTCTTCTGAGGCTTCTCTCCATGGCTTGTAGATCACTGCCTTCTTTCCGTGTCTTCCCATGGTCTTCCCTCCGTACTTGTGACGTCATCTCTTCTTATAAGGACACAGTCATATTGGATTAGGGGCTCATGCAAATGACATCATTTTAGCTTAGTTACCTTATTAAAGATCTCATCTCCAAGTAGTTATATTCTGAGATATCAGGGGTTAGATCTTCAATGTAGAGTTTACCCCATAACCACTGCTGAAACCTGTTAGGCATCTCCCTTGCGCTATGATGTTAAATGATTGCTAATAAACATATAACCTCTAAGCACTTAGGTTCTCCCAGACTCTGTGGATCATCACTTTCTCCACCATCAACTGCTTGGCTCTTATTCTCCACTGGGGTTCTTTTAGCTCTACTCAAGTACCCTCTGTGATCTGAGCTCACAGGAGTATATATGGTCCTTCAGAAGACCTGTTCTTAGGGGCCATGCATCAGGTCCAGCACTACTGCTACCATTCAAATCCTGTTCCAGCTTCTCTTGGGACTTTTTTTCTATGTCTGCTGCACATTCTTATAACTAGTGATGGTTGGGGATTGATTTTTTTTAATTGTAGTAAAATATACATAATGTAAAATTTACCATCTTAACCATTTTCAATTGTATACTCTACTGGCATTAAGGACATTCACATTGTTGTTCAACCATCACTACCATCATGTCTAGGACTTTTTTTGTCTTACAAAACTGAAACCCTATACTCAGTAGACAGTAACTCCCCATTTCCTCTTCCCTCTAACCCTTGGCAGTTACCATCTTTTTTAAAAATTTTTTTCTTTTTTAAAGATTTTATTTGAGAGAGAGCCAGTGAGAGAGAGAGAGAGCATGCACGCACACAAGCAGGGGGAAAGGGCAGAAGGAGAGGAAGAAGCAGATTCCCTGCTGATTGGGGAGCCCAACCTGGGGCCTGACACAGGGCTCTATCCCAGGACCAAGAGATCATGACCTGAGTTAAAAGCAGACCCTTAACCAACTGAGCCACCCAGGCACCCCTCGGAACTACCATCTTATGGAAGATTGATTTTTTAGAAACTACCTAACATCTTTTGAAACCTAGAGCAGTGAATGATATGGATAATCTAATAAGAATAATTTTTAAACATTTAAAAAATTAAATAAATGTGATTTCCTGGAAGACTCTGACTCCACAGAAAGGGTATGAGCAGCAGTTTTGAACAAGTGATGGTGTCATTTGAGAGAATTGCAGTGGTTGTTTCAAAAGACAGAGGTCAAGTCAGAGTCCTAGAGATTGGTCATATGATTACTCGTAATAATATTACTACTACACTTGCTTCGCAGTAATATTCTTTACTTTTATTTATTTATTTTCACATTATCTTCAAAGTGCCAAAGTTGTATCCAGAAATCCAACGTCTCTATGCTTGTTTAAGCAGAAAATGTTCATTTGGAAATATATTTTAATTTCATATTTGCCAGAACCTAACAATAAATAACATGCCCCAAGGTGAAATGCTATCTTTCATTGTCAAAGAAATGATCTAGTAAAAAACTGATAGCAGTGTTCTGGGTGTTTTTCTTCTTTTTTTTTTAATTTTTATTTATGATAGTCACAGAGAGAGAGAGAGAGAGAGGCAGAGACACAGGCAGAGGGAGAAGCAGGCTCCATGCAGAGAGCCCGATGTGTGACTCGATCCGGGGTCTCCAGGATCACACCCTGGGCCAAAGGCAGGCGCTAAACTGCTGCACCACCCAGGGATCCCCGTTTTTCTTCTTATGATTGAGAGAGGTAAGAGATTTAGCCCCAATCTGGGAAGAAGTTGATGTGGACAGTCTTAGTTTGTGAGTCTTTAGGGTGTTATGCCAGAGCTGATAGAGGGAGAGCTACCCTCCTTAAATGAGTGTGGAGCGGGGCTTTTTCTCCTTAGCCAAGAGGAGAATCAGACTAGACCTAAATAGTATGAGGTATAATTAACTCATGGTTTGTTATTTCTAATAAAACATACGGTGCTTCCTTTACAATTTTCAGTTGTTAGGCTGAAGACTTCTGTATAGTCACGATTGTTTTCAGCATTGGGGGCCAGTTTTAATTAAACCCACAAAAATCTGAGGTTTGGGAGCACTTGGGTGGCTTAGTGGTTGAGCATCTGCCTCCAGCTCAGGTCGTGATCCTGGGGTCCCGGGATGGAGTCCCACATCAGGCTCTCTGCAGGGAGAGCTTCCGACTCTGCCTATGTTTCTGCCTCTCTCTGTGTGTTTCTCATGGATAGATAATAAATCTTTTTTTTTTTTTTAAATCTGAGCCTTGGATTTAGATGCAGTTCTGATATAGTAGTTGTAAAACAGTATCACTAGAATGAAATATGAGATATTATGGGATTCTCTTCGTATTTTAGGTGAAGATGGTATATCTTCTGGTGATGCTGGATGTACTTTCATTGAAAGAGGTGGGAAAATCAGACGAGACGTCATGGATCTGGGTATCTGTACCAGAGAGAAATTGGCCCATGTGAGAGATTGCAAAAGAGGTACCTCGTTTTCATATTACTTACTCTTTTAGTGTTGACAAATCGTGCTTAAGGAATTCTAATTTCTAGATCTAAAATAAAGTTTATTTATTGACTTAAAAGATATTTATTGAGCATCTGTTATGTTCAGGGCACTATCTGGACACCAATTGTTTTAGCCTTAACTCTCTCTTTTATTAGTAGAAATAATATTTCCCCCAGACATTTCACTTGTTGAAAAGATTTTCTCCTTATCCTTGGGGGTAGGGGTTTAAAGAGATGCCCTCTTTTCTAACACTTTTCCTATATAGGAATAATAATGTTTCTGGACTTAAGCTATAAAAAGGAAGATGTAATCTGTTTTTGGAATTTTTAACATGGTTTCCCGAGTCACCCCTGAAATTGCACCCAGAATTATGGGCATATGCATTTTCATTAGATTCTTGAAAGGCTTTGTGACACCCTCCCAAAAGTCAAGAAAGACTCCCTGATGCAGATCAGTTTTCTTCAAACTTTTTACAACACTAAACAAACAAAAACCAAACCAAACAAACAAACAAAGAAACCCAGATGCATTGTTATCTACCATACACGCATTAACAAAAAATTGAAATAAAGTTTCATGGAACAGTGCTTGCCCTTACTATGTGCCAGGCTCTCTGGTCCATTCTGTTTCATTCTAGTCATTTCATAAAACATGATGGGTTGTCTCATATATTTTCATATCTTCCGCACTAACAGGTCATGATTACAGTTTACAAACACTGGTGTAGATGATTTCCAAGGGTCTTGCCAGCTCTGACATTCTAGGTTGACTCCTCTTTATCCATGAATATGAGCAGCTGAAATGTGTTGCCATTTCCCAGTATACAGGAGAACAAAAGAAAGCTTTCCTTGAATTAAAATAGCACAGGAATTCCTTAGTCCTAACAGATGTCTACCACACGTAGGAACAGAGGAAGTACTAACACACACGATGCTCTTTTTCTTTTGACCACCTTGGAGGATCACGTTTCCACTTCCTCCATGAAAGGAAGCAAAATAGTGCCCATTTAATAGAATTCCTTTTTATAAGACAAACACTGGATGATTCCCTACACGAGGAAGTCAGAAGTAGCTCCTTTGTGCTCTCCTAGATTCTGTCCTGGAGGGAGCTTATGTCATCTTGAGGACTGAATAACTATATTAAGGCCATCTCTGAATTTGTCTGACTTTGAAGAGGTGAATAAAAAATTCTGTAGAGGATGGAGTTTCTGGAAGCATACAGGGCCTCCCTATTATCTGTAGAACACAGAAGCCCAGAGACTTTGTGTTTTCATACATGAAAGGCATATAATTTCTTTCTCTCTCCCTGTTCTCCTATCAATCTCTGAGGGCTTTCCTTGTTCCCTGATTGAACTTTTCAGAATTTTCAGATGTATGGTTAACTTTAGATTATCTGGATTTCCAAGGGGCTGGGGGCTGGTGCTCATAGTAAGAACTGGACAGGGTTTTTGTAATCTAAGAGCAGCATAATTTCAGAGCAGCATGTGAAAATATTAATTGAGCTGATTTTTTTTTAATTTTAAGATTTTATTTATTTATTTGAGAGAGAATGAGCAAGCACAGGAGCAGGGGCAGAGGGAGAGGGAGAAGCAGGCTCCCCACTGATCAGGGAGCCTGAAGCATGACTCAATCCCAGGATTCTGGGATCATGACTTGAGCTGAAGGTGGGTGCTTAACCAACTGAGCCACCCTGGTGCCACTCAGAACTGAAAGGCAGGCTCTGGAAAGAGTCCTATGGTAGTTGAATTCTGATGCTTCTCTTCTCCGAAGGACAAGAATGTCAGTGTCTTCTCTTATGTTCTTCTTTTTTTTTTTTTCTTAATTTTATTTATTCAGGAGAGACACAGGGACATAGGTAGAGGGAGAAGCAGGCTCCTCTCAGGGAGCCCAATGCAGGACTCCATCCCAGGACCCCAGTATCCCGCCCTGTGCTGAAGGCAGACGCTCAACCTCTGAGCTGCCCAGGCATCCCTTCTCTTATGTTCTTATGAGGCCTGCTTTACACATGATCCCTTTTTAATTCCTAAATGTATGTTTGTAGGACTCCATAATGTTATCAGGCTATAGGTTATTAGAGCTTGTTTTGTGTCACTAAACAAGACTCCTTGCTTTACAGCAACAACTATGCATAGGCAAATAAAAATTTTAAATGATATGATTAAGATTAACATGGGGTGATTTTATTTTGGTTAAAAAGTGTATTTTTATTTGTCTTCCTCAGGTTCCAGTGGAGTGCCTGTGAAACTGGTCACAAATCTGTTTAGTTTAGATTTGCCCCAGAACTGGCAGCTATACCAATATCATGTGGCATATGTACCAGAATTAGAATCTAGAAGGCTAAGAATTGCTTTGCTGTATAGTCATGCAGAGTTTTCCAACAAAGCAAAAGCATTTGATGGCACCATCCTTTTTCTTTCACAAAAACTGGAAGACAAGGTACAGTATGGCTAATTTTTATACCTGCACACACATGCATATGCTTATACTCATCCATGTATATTTAAGAGGTTAGGTGATTGTCATAACAATTGGAATGAGTGTCTCACTCATGCCTGTACTCTTTCCTGTTCCCATGCCTGAGAGCAAAAAGACTTCCTAATTAAGACTTCATTAGTAATTGATTTCTTAATTAAAAAGCTGATGATGTGACATTTTAAAAATAAGAACTGTAATACAAACACTGCTTTTTTTTCAACTACTTTTTTTTAGGCAAAGTGTCCTTGAATTAGACATCTTTTTTAAACTTTTTTGAAAATAGGCAAGACTTTAAGAAACACCATTTAGCCTAAGGCTTCAGAGCTTTAAATTTGCTCTACATTTTTTTTTTTTTACTCCTGCACAGTAGCACCTGTCTGTCCAAATAATTTTATATCAATCTCTGATTCAAAACCTGTCACTTCTTTCATCATATTAAATACAAATTATTAATATCAATCTTAAGGATATTTTTTAATGGCATGATCATTGAATATGGCAGTGGCATGATTCATCTTCTTTTATCCATGTTTTTGTATCTTCAACATTTCAGTCCTAAAATAAAGATACTGTTATTGATGTTTTTATGATATGCTTTGTTCTAAGGCAGTATTAAAATTCCTACAGGGAAAAAAGAACCAGTTTCTTTATAAAAAATTAAAATTGAACGTTGAATTAGAACTTCATGCTTCTATCCCCAAGAAAGCTTAATCCTTTAGTTCAACATTTTGGACAGGGTGATACCAAGGCATAAATTTAAATTTCAAACTCCATATAAATCTCTGTGAATTTCCTCAAGAAATGAATTTCTGAGCACTCTTGGGACCTTTATCTTTTTACGAGAGCCTGAGATTTATCGGAGCTGCTTGAGTGATTAGTTTCTCTGGATATGGAATTTAAAAATTATACCATAGACTTAAATTTAGGGGCTTTGAAAATCTGGATCTGTAAATTTATTTATTTATTTATTTATTTTATTTTATTTTATTTTTTGGATCTGTAAATTTAGAAACATTTTAATTCATCATGATTCCTTATTGATCCTTCAGTATTTTGTCCTATGACCAAACATCGATAACATGCTAATATCGTGCCTCTCACACTTAAATGATACATTTCAGATGTATTGCTATCGTTAAAGGTCATCTTGTTTTTTTTTTTTTTTTTTTTTTTTTTTAATTTATTTATGATAGTCACACAGAGAGAGAGAGAGGCAGAGACATAGGCAGAGGGAGAAGCAGGCTCCATGCACCGGGAGCCCGACGTGGGATTCGATCCCAGGTCTCCAGGATCGCGCCCTTGGCCAAAGGCCGGCGCTAAACCGCTGTGCCACCGAGGGATCCCCGTCATCTTGTTTTTATAGACAAATTTGCAGTAACAGTAAATTAAATATGTTAATATTATATACCCCCTTTGAGTGGTCCAGCTTACTTCAATTGTACCTAACCAAAATGGAGAAATTTTACTCTACAGATGCTCAGAATAAGTTAATATTACTTGTTTCTCATTCAAAATGAGCATGTAGTATGCACCTTAGAGATGTAATCTAATGAAGAGGCAGGTGACTAAAGAGATTGTAAACACCTAGTGAGACAAATCAGTCCTGTTGACTTTATTTCCCAGGTGATACTAGGTTTTGACAAAAGAATATTGTCCTTATACTTCATTGACATATGGCCTAGTGACAGTGAAATAGGAATAGTAAAAAGAAATAGTGTCCTATCAAACGTGTTACTATGCTCATCTTTTTATTCTGGTCTTAATATTGACTCAGGCTTAATTCTGCATTCCCATCCATCCTCTACACACTTTGTAAGATACTTATTTTTGTTGAGAAAGCCTCTCCACTAATGCATTCATTGCACTCCTGCATAATGCAGTTCACCCTGTCTGTGTATCTATGGCCACAACCTGCTCTCACTGTTCACATCTAGTTGCCACTCTTACACATTCATTCCGCACTTGTAAAGAGCCTAGTCTGTGACTGCCAGGGGGCTACCATCATAGAGGTAATAAGGACAGATAAAACAAGGTTCCTGGCAAAACATTTCAACTTTAGTACCAAAGTTATTTACAACTAAATATGGTGCAAGTTTCTTTATAAATAAATACAGTACAAGATTACATTTCTTGAGTAATCTGCCAGGCTCTTTGAGTGTGTGATCTCACTTAATCCTCTCATCACCTCTGGAGACTTAGATGTCCAACGGTCTTCATACAGAGTTTGATGAAAGGAAAGATCTTGCCTGGCAGGATACTTCAGTGTGAGCAATACTGGTCCTGTGGGTAGGGTTTGGGTCAATGAGGGGATGTTGGGGGTAAAGGAGATTCCTAGATGGGAGGATGGGAAGAAGCAAAGGCACAGTGATAGAAGGCGAAGGGCATATTTTAGAAACTTCTGATTGTTCATATTTAGCCAGAAAAGAATGGAACTTGTGCCTCCAAAGGTAGGAAGAATCTTAAATGTCCTGCCAAGGAATAGGGACTGTCTTCCACAGGCCAGTGAAGCCTCAAGAGAGTGTTTCCATGAGAGTTGTGTTAGATTAGTTACTCTGATTACATCCTGTTGAATGGTTGACAGGAGACAGTGAGAAGATTAATAAAGCGCCACTGGAATCAGCTGGGCAGGATGTCAAAAGGGCTTGGACCAAGGAACAAAGTGCTATTTATTTAACCTTCCTGGGTGCATGTGCTATGGATAAGGATAAGATCAGTGAATTATCCCATTTAATCTTCACAACACTGCGACTGATCTGAGACTTGCTCCCATTTTAGAGGTGGGGAAAGTTCTTAGGAATTGAAGTGGCTTGCTCTGTATCACATAAGCTGCAAGAGGCAGAGCACCAGGATTTGTCCAATTCTCAGTCATATCCTCGTAGGCTCTGTGGTAATAACTGGAACAGCTGAAATAGATTAAAGGTATTGATGGCGTAGGAGTGCTAAGACTTGCCGACCAAATGATTAGCTGACAGACTGAGAAATGAAAGTGCCCTCTGATGCTAGCAGCCAAGGACTGGAGGTGTGTGTGTGGGGGTGGGGGGGGGATGGGCAACAGACACAAGAACCCAAGAGGAGTTGGCCCTTTGGTGAGGGAGGTGCAGGGAGGTGACTTGGCTTAGATGGCTCTTAGGAATGCAGTTCCTGGATGGCTTTCTGAGGGGGGATCACCTGCTGCCACCTTCATGCCAACCCTTCAGCCCAATGTCCTTTGTTGTCTTAAGCCTTTGTCCTGAAATACTACAATAGTGTAAAAGCATCTCACCTCTTTTGCCTGCTAGACTTCTCCTGGGTGTTGATGAGCTCTTCCTACAGCTATCCAACTCTCCTATCTCACAATTTGAATAAGAAGTCACCTTGGTGAAATATTTCATCCCCTGTGGAAGGACCTGTTTCTTTTTCCATGCAATGAGCCATTCCTGCCCTACATTTTTAGTTCAATCTGAAAGTGACTAAAATTACACTTTACAGAAAGGAGGAATAAAATATATAAATAGTTACTAACGAACTGACCTCTTCTGATTCTTTACTATTTTGAAAAATTCTTGGTCATTGACTTTTTATTGTCTGATTGGATCACTCTTTTATCCCAAAAGCCTGTACCAAGTCCTATCTGGTCTAAGAAGCTTCAAATTTTGTTGGGCAGCTGGCATAGAAACCTATTCATGCATTCATTCTCTTGTTAGAACATTGTTCCAGGTTATAAGAAACACACAAATTTCTCTAGACCTTTCAAAAATTGATAAAAGCAGATTTCCTGTTTTAATGTTTACTGATCCCCACTTTCACCATGTTTACTTCCCCTCTTGCAAGTCTCCTTATCTTTCCTTCTCCCTTCTTCTCTCCTTTTCTGGTTTTACTTTAATTAAAAAAATTTTTTTAAAGATTTTATTTATTCATGAGAGGCAGAGAGAAAGAGAGAGAGAGAGGCAGAGACACAGGCAGAGAGAGAAGCAGCCTCCGTGCAGGGAGCCTGATGTGGGACTCGATCCCGAGACTCCAGGATCATGCCCCGGGCCGAAGGCAGGCTCTAAACCACTGAGCCACCCAGGGTCCCCTCCTTTTCTGTTTTTTAAAAGATTTATCTATTTATTTGAGAGAAAACAAGCCTGCCCTGCCTGTGAGTGGGGGAGGGGCAGAAGGAGAGGGAGAGAATCCTCAAGCAGCACCCCGCTGGGCACATAGTCTGACCCAGGGCCCCATCCCAGGACCCTGGGATCTTGAACTGAGTTGAAATAAAAAAGTCAGATGCTTAACCAACAGAGCTAAACATCCCTCTGCTTTTCTGTTTTATGAATAAACTTTTGAGAGGCTGTCCTCCAGAATCCATGAACCCAGGATGAGCTGGACAGTTCATTAATAGGCTTCTGGGTGTCTATGAACCCCCTGAAAATGGGCACGTCATTGTGGTAAATATGTATGTGAAGTTTTCTTGGGACAATGCCCATAACTTTGATCCGACTCTCAAAGCAATTTGTGACCTGTCCCCCGCACCTCAGCTAAAAAGGTCAAGAAACCCTTTCTTTTTGGATCAAGTCTCTGTACTCCAAGTCTGATTTTGATTTTCTGTTACAAAGTCAGAGAAGAGAGAGAGATGTTGCTTTTCTCGGATTAGCAAGACAGGAAAACCCTCTGAGTGTCGTGTGATTAGATCAGTACATGCTAACACTTGCAGTTTTGTTTGGTGAATGCATATTAAATTGCGATGGCTGTATCATATCTAATTCTTCACATTCGAGGATAATCTAGAGTGCACATTAAGTACATCTCATTCCAGGTCACAGAATTGTCAAGTGAAACTTCAAAAGGTGAGACTGTAAAGATGACCATCACTCTGATAATGGAGCTGCCAGCAAGTTCCCCCATATGCATCCAGGTCCTCAATATCATCTTCAAAAAGTGAGGTGCCTTCCCTGTTGTGTTAATTGGGGCAAGTGATGCCTTTCAGTACAAGGCCTGGGTATGACCACTGTCAACCATCCTGTGGGCCACGTGCCAGCTTTCACGTGGTTGTGGGGTGATGCAGTCCCACAGAGCCTCTCACTGGCTCCCGACTCATCATCCAGTGCTCTTTGGGTTGGGACAAAGAACTCAAGATTTGTAATGTCTCAGCGATAGCAGGGGTTGGGGGACGGGGGTTGGAGTTAGGTGAGGGGCCGGGTCTGTCTTTTCCTGCTCTTCTTTTTTTGTACCCTCTCCCACCATTCCACCCAGACTGAAAAATCAGGTATGTCTGGGTTAGTAAGCCGAAAGATTTGTTATTCTCCTGGCATCATCAGCTGCTCTCTGCTCTGGCCCCACTCTCCGTACCCCGCCACATGAACCCCTGGGTAGAAGTAAGGTGGTGACCACACTTTTCAGAATCCTTCAGACTAACGTGGGGATCACTTGCCTCGGTGTCAGCTCAGGGGCTGTTGGGTAGAACTCCATAAACTACAGATTTCCTAGCTTCTCCGTGGACCTAGTAAAGAGAATTGAAGAGTGGTGCCTGTAATTCACATTTTTTAGCTCTCTTCCCAGGTGACAGGTGGAAATACAAAGGCTTGTAAACCTGTATTTTCCACACCACTGGTGTGGACCAGCAAGATGATATGTTCAAAAACCTTTGACACCAGCCCTTTGCTGAAGAACAGCCTCTGGACAGGAGGAGGACAGAGGAGGTTGGGTTTGCTGGGGAGGGCATATACAAGGAATCTCCTCTCCCCCACAGATAAGTTCTTTAATTCCAGTCAGATGTCTTGCTAAGTAGCTTTAGATCATGTATTCGACATGATCAGATATGGAGGCTCAGTGACATTTGGTAGCCAAAATCATGCAGTTGTAACCTGTGTTTCTTGACTTACAACACTTCCCCCCTGTAATGGGCAGACTCAGAGCAGTGATGTGTGCAGTTCCAGAGGTGGCCAGGGTTAGTTGCTGAAGAGGCAGCCAGGCTACGTGGGGAGCTTGAGTAGCCTCATTAGAAATAGCCTCCCCATGTCAATCTACAACTCCCCATATAGTTTTACGTATTTTTGTAATATGTTCAACATGGGTAAAAATTTAGAATTATACTGTTATTAACTGATGTTGATCAAAGATTTTAAAATATATTTATTTGTAGGATCTTTAAAAAGTTGGCCATGTACCAAATTGGACGGAACTTCTATAAGCCTTCTGAGCCCGTGGAAATTCCCCAGCACAAGTAGGTTTCTTTGTATTTTCTGTTACCCTGAAATTATTATAATGTGAAGAACATAATTTATGATGCAATATTATACCCTTATGCCTCCTACGAGAGACTGTGTTATGAAAAGTAATGGATTTTTTTTAATTTTCAAGTTTTTTATAGAACGGTGAATGCCAGTGTGAAGCTAGCAGCCTGTTTTCTTATATTAGTGTGCTAGATCATTATCATAAATCCTAGAAGGAATTCTGAAACTGAGTTTTCTGTGTATGACGAGTAACAGTGGAAGCAGAGTAAGCGGCATTATGTTATACCACAGAGTTGAAATTCTGTTTTCCTGCTGACAGGGAGTTAGCACAGCCATGATATTGGGTAAGTAAGGGCCAAACAAGTCAGCTAAACTAAACTGGGAAGAATTTCTACTCTAAACTGGGAAGTAGATGCTTCAGGAAAAGTGATCAGTGGTGTCAAAATGGGTTGTTTGTTCTCCATAATACGTGGTCAAGCCAAAGACAGAGAGGCAATTGGCACTCCAAAGACAGATATGTATACAAAGGAAGGAGTGCATAAAAAGTAGAAAATCAGGGGGCAGACTGTTTAGCCTCCTGCCAGGTAGGGGGGAAATGATGGGGTTTCCATATGTTAAGTCATTGGGTCACAGTGGTGCATTTAAAGCATCCATCCATCCTTGTCACTAACCTCCTGACCTGGATGAGAAGTTCTTACAGGTCCAATGTTGTGCTGAGCTGGTTGACACCAGTGTGTATGCTCATCCTAAAGGCTAGCTTAGCATCACCGTGAATGAAGTCCACAAAATAAACTGAAATAATAAAAAGAAAAATTTTCCCTTTCTTTCATGTCATTTCCATAAGTTTTTCTTATTCAAAACTTTAGTCCATGGTATTCCTAAATGTGGAAAGGGACTGTAGCCTCTGCTACAGTTTCCCTTGTGTGTTTGCACATAATATCATTTAGATTATGTCTTACTCTCAGGAAGTCTGTACACTGTCTGAACCATCGAGTGTGTGCTTTTCTGAACCTGGAGGTTTTCATGCTGGGATAGATCACTCTATAAACCTGTCAATCCTACAGCTGTGACTCTCAACCAAGGGCAGTTTTGCCCTCCCCCAGGGCATGTGGCTTTTGGTTATCACAGCCTGGAGACTGCTACTGGCATCTAGCAGGTAGAAGCCAGGAGTGTTGCCAAGCATCCTACCAGGCACAAGATAGCCCCTAACAAAAAATGATCTGGTCCAGAATGTCAGTAGTGCCAAGGTGGAGAAATGCTGCTCTGTGGGAATATATTTATCATAAATATATGTTTAAAGACACTCCAACTAGAAATAAGTAATGTTTTAATCAGCAACTGGAAGAAATCAGAGTAAAGAAAAATTGTTTCATAAAATCTAGAAAATTGGAATGTAGAATCAGCACTTAACAATGATTATTATTTTATGATATGACATTCAAAATATTTACTATTAAATATTTATTTATTTTAGGTTGTCCCTTTGGCCTGGTTTTGCTATTTCTGTGTCACAGTTTGAAAGCAGGCTCCAGTTTACTGCTGATGTGAGTTATAAAGTACTCCGGAATGAGACGGTTCTAGAATTCATGACTGGTATCTGCCAGCAAACTGGCATGTCCTGCTTTGCCCAGATGTGTGAAAAACAGCTGCTTGGGCTTATTGTCCTTACAAGGTAAAGGCCTGCATTTAAAATACTTTTCCTGGGGACTTCTGGGTGGTTCAGCAGTTGAGCGTCTGCCTTTGGCTCAGGGTGTGATCTCCGGTTCAGGATCGAGTCCCACATCAGGCAAGGAGCCTGCTTTCCCCCTGCCTGTGTCTCTGCCTCTCTCTCCGTGTCTCTCATGAATGAATAAATAAAATCTTTAAAAAAAAAATAAAAAACTTTCCCCTAGGGAATGAATTCTTCATGCTCTCTGGGACCAAGAATAGCATCAGAGTGTTGTCCTGAGCATGGTTCAGATCAGTTTACTCACCTGTTTAGACCTGGCCCTTCTCAATTGACTGGGGTTCAGGCTTCCTAGAGAGGTATTGCGGAGGCAGGGGGTTGCGGAGAGGGGGTATACCCTCCACCATCTGACATGGTCCTGCATTATCTCTTGCTGCCCTACCCCCCACGCCCAATAGCTTCAGTGTCTCTGCCTGGATTTTCCACTTCAAATTTTGACTTTTCAATTTCTACTTCCATGAAGTCCAGCTCAAATCTTACTGCTTTTCTGAAGCCTTCACCTGTCTACTCAGTCAGAATTAACTCAGTTACCTCCCCTGTGCTGTTCCAGTAGCACATTGCTCATAGCTGCCTCTTTATAGACATTTTATTTCATTTTATTACATCACAGGAGAGAATATTAGGTCCATGGCTCCTCTTATCTGTAAGAGTATGAGGTCTTTAAGGCTGAGACCTTCCAGTCCCTGGGTTTTTCTAGGTACAATTTGCCTTCATTGCAAATTGAACTGAATTAAACACAGATTACGTTACTTCCTGAGTACCAAAAAGCTCGCCAGGTACTGCTGCTAGTCCACAGACAGTTCCTTGAGGGGACATGCTAGCCTTCTCCTATTCTGTTTTGAAATTTCCACTTAAAGTTGTTTCTCTGGGTTATACAGCAAGGAGGTGGGACTTGTAAATTCTGTACTTCCCGAGATGAGAAGGCCACCCTCTTCCTCCTGTCCTGATTGTCTTGAATTAGCTTATCGCGTTCTTCCAGAGTAACCTTGCGAAGCATCACGAGCCCAGGAGCAATATGACAAGGAGGTTTCTGTCCTGAGGCTGGTAGTGCAAGGGAGGATATTGCAGGTCACACAGTGCTCAGGGGAAACAGAGCTTAGAATGATTTTAGCCAGCCTACTTTGCTGTTTCACTAAGGGCGAGCCCAAGATGGATGGGAGATTACGTGGGGTACTCAGATTGCATGGTTGATCAGCCTTCTTTGGATGCTTTCCTATTTTTTTTTTTTTTTTAAGATTTGTTTGAGAGAGAAAGTGAGAGAGCTGGGGAGGGGCAGAGGGACATGGAGAGAGAGAATCTCCAAGCCGACTTGACTCCCCAGTGAGTGCAGAGGCTGGGGTGGGGCTCTATCCCAGGCCCCTGAGATCATGACCTGAGCGATATCAGAGTTGGACATTTAACTGACTGAACCACACAGGCGCCCCTTCTTTGGGGTGCTTTTTATCAGAAAAACTATCTGGGAGCTCAAAAACTCTGAATGACACCAGAAGCTCATGGGAAAGTTTTGAGCAGTGCTTCAGGCTTTAAACATGTAAGAATAATTTACCTGAAGTTAGAGTGTCCCTCAGTGAGAAAAGATTGTGGTCTAATGACTTTCTTACCGGTTTTGTTGGAATATGGAGGTTTTCCTGTGTACTGAATGTTCTTCTCAGATGAAAGCTGATCATTAAAAAAAAAAAAAAAAAAAAAAAAGACTACTCTTGTATTACTGTTGTCATTGCTGAAATTCTAGAGTCTAATACTTCGAATTATAACTATAGTGAAATAGCCACTTTGTCTTGTATGATTTGGAAGAAGAGTTTAAAGATCCCTTGCATTTCCCAGATACAATAATAAAACCTATCGTATCGATGACATTGACTGGTCGGTGAAGCCCACGCACACCTTTCAGAAGCAGGATGGTACTGAGATCACCTACGTGGATTACTATAAACAGGTTGGACTTTTTCCTTTACTCTCATCTCCCTACCTCTTAGCTTAGAGAGGTCTCTCTGATCCTTTCCAAATCTAACGAGTCCCCCAAGTTGTCAGGCGGAGTCTGTTTCTGACATAATTCTTGGACTTGTCCCTTCTCCTCCCACCTTCCTGGGCTTGGTTCAGACCCTCATCCTGTCTCCTGTGGTCCTTCCTGTCGTCTGAGGCATTTCCCTTTGAAGCATGCTGGATATCGTCACTTCCCTGCTTAAAGTATTTCAGGGACGCTTTCGAAGCCAAATCTGAGCTCCCTGAGCTCCTGGGCAGAGCCCTTTTATGATCTGGCCACTCCCTCCCTCTTGAGCCTCCTCTCTCACCACTTTGGTTTTCTTTGTCTGTTCTGCTGTGCTCTCTGTGGTTCCTTCAGTGAGTTACTCCCCTGTGTGTTCTCGTGCGTGCTACTGCCTCTTCCCGGAAACCCCATCATAGCCAGCCCATCACAGACCACCCTTAAATCCTCAGCTTAGCTGTCAACTCTTAGGGGCACCCCTTGGCTCTCTCCCCAGGGGCCCCTTCCTGCATTCAGCACCATCACATTATCCTTGACAGGATGTGAATGGTCTGATCTCCCTCCAGAACCTGGAGCTCTTCATCTCTGGGTACCCAGGGCTAGCGCAGCACCCTGCATGCAGCAGGTACTTAGACACTTGCTGATGGAATCTCCTGCTGCCTCCAGGAGCTGGGTTCATTCACCATTATCACCATTAGCTCTGCCCCCACCTTCCTTCCAGAGACTCCTTCTCTTTGATGTACAATCATATTTCAGTCCCCCAAATCTCACAGATGTTTTCAAAACCAAAAACAAACACATAGCAAAAACTCTTCCTTTCTATCCCTTCAAGAAAAGCTTTTTTTTTTTTTTCCCTCCTTAGCTGATTTCTCTGGAGGCTTATCTTCATTGGCTCCAAGCACCTCTTCCTCCTCCCTAGTCTGGCACCTGGTCTGCTACTATGGAAATAGCTCTCTAAAGGTCAAATTCAGGGGCGCCTGGGTAGCTCAGTGGTTGAGCATCTGCCTTTGGCTCAGGGTGTGATCCTGGGGTCCTGGGATCCAGTCCCATATCGGGCTCCCCGCAGGGAGCCTGCTTCTCCATCTGCCTGTGTCTCTGCTTTTCTTTGTGTATCTCTCATGAATAATAAATAAAATATTTTTTTAAAAAATAGAGGTCCAATTCAGCTACCATCCTTATCCTGACGGGCTTTTGGTGGCACTGGACACGAGGGATCACTCCCCCCTGCCTGGAGTGGCTCTCTTCCTAGACTCCGAGGTGGAAGGGGGGCATATCCCCGGGGGCCCTCTGCCAGGTTTTATCGTTGGTCTCAGCCTACCTAGATGTTTCCCCCTTCTTTTCCCCCCCACCGCAGATGTTAAATGCATTTCACCATGATTCCCTGGCTAGGATCTTATCTTCTTACCTCGAGACCTTGCAAATGGAATTTTTTTTAGCCTTGCCTTCATTCCTGAGTTACATACTCATCTGTTTTCAGACCACATTTGCATAAATGACCAGCAGGCATCTCAGATTAACATCCTTCCTTGTGAATTCATTGTCTTTCCCACTCCCCTTTCTCCTTGGGAATTTAGCCCCTTGCTTCTGTCCTCTTCTTTACCCTCACCTGCTCATTTGTGGCCAACAGGAGTCCTGCCTCCTTTATCCTTGGCCTCTCCCTGGAACCCAGCCCTATTACAGCTGCATTAATGCAGGGCACTTCATGGATTCCCGTCTGGGGGATTTTGGTTACCTCGTTATGGTGTCCTTGCCTCCCTCAGCTCTCTTCAGTATGACCTGTCATCCTCACTGCCACCAGCGAGATCTTCCTGAAATGCTGCCCAGAAAGATGGTTAAGGGCATTAGCTATGGAATATGGTAGTCCTGGCACTGGTTATGTGACCTTGAATTGTAGCAAGTCACTACACTTGGAGTGTCCTGTGTAGAGGGGAGTCGCTGATCTGCCATTCCAGTGCGGCGCAAGCATTGGATGATGTAACCATGCCCACAGAGCTTTAGCCCGGTACCTGCACATGCGAGCACTGGATAAATAGATGGTGGAGACCCTGCCCTTCTTTCCCCACCTCCTCTTCCTCATCTCTAGCATCACACACTCTGACCTCATCTCATCTTTTAGCCTCATCTGTCACCACCTTGCTGCCAGGTGGCCCATGCTACTGTCACCCCATCCGCTCACTGTCGCCAAATGTTTCTCAGCCTTTGTTCACGTTTGCTAGACATCTGCACAAATCCACACTGCATCTTTTCCCTTCACCACCAGCTACATCTCCAGCTCCAAAGTCAAATGCCACCTTACTTGTGAAATCCTCTCTGACCTTGCTTCATGTCACATGCACAGAAGAGCTGGCTGTTCTATTCTCTGAGTTCCTGTTCTACACATCACACATTGCTTTAGAATGTCTTCCTTGTAGAATAGGAATGGTATTTGGTTAACCCATGATGAAGAGTGCCCACCAAGGCATCTTATGCACAATGCGCTCCATACATGTTTGTTTATTAAACACCAAGTTTGTTGAATATTTGGATTTCTTTCCGGCGTGAGTAAATGTGTTCTTTGAACAGAGGTATTTTTATGACCTGTGACATTCTAAAAGGGGAATCGTGGTAAAATCCCATTCACTTTCTTTGTAATGAATTGAGGTTCACTGCATATTTACTGTAATTAGGGAGAAAAAGAAATTGTGCCAATTCTAGAATGGCTTCCTCTCTGTCCCAGGGAAGGAATGTGAAATTTCTATGTTGTCCACTCTCACAGTGAACATCTTGATATTGACCTTTATATGTCCCTATTTCTTAAATTTTATTTATTTATTCATGAGAGACATAGAGAGAGGCAGAGACACAGGCAGACGGAGAAGCAGGCTCCCTGGGGGGAGCCTGATGCGGGACTCAATCCAAGGATCCCAGGATCACGCCCAGAGCCAAAGGCGGATGCTCAACCACAGAGCCATCCAGGTGTCCCTGTATGTCCCTATTTTATCTTATGAAAAACATTTTCAAATACTAAGAAAATTAGCACAAGGGAGAGAGTAAAGTTTGCCTTATGACACAGCTTAGGGGGCAGAATTCTTGGCCATGTCCCAGGTAAATACAATTCCCTCTTCCTAGAATGTGCCCCAGCTTTACTACCTGGGACTCTTTATACTCCTGTATTTTCTTCAAGGTTGCTGTCTTGGACTCTGCCTCCTTCATGAAGCCTTCCCTGATTTACCAGCCATAAATTGTTTCACTGCCACCACCATACCACCCCCCCCACCTCCCTCTCGTCCACACAGTACTAAATGGTGTAACAAGCAGAGGTTCCCAAGTCTCAAAGGATAAATCCTGGCTGTGCTGATCTTCATTTATGGGACCTTGGGAAAGTCGTTTAGTTCCTCGTGGGTTTCCTCATCTGTGGAGGGGATGATGATAGTATCTGTCCCATAGGTTTGTTGTCAAGATTAAATGAGGAAAAATACCAGTGCTTAGCATATCATTATTGGTGCTTCTTAACTACTTTGCTTTGTAGTAGTGTAGTTACACGTAAGGTAGGGACAGTGCCTCCCATCTTTGCATCCACTGCAGTTTCGGGAACATAACAAGCACGAATTGCTGTACTAAATTAATTGTGTACTGAATTAATGAATCATATATAAAAACTCTCCTTCTATGAAGGCTTCCCCAACCTGGAGTATTAGTTGCAACCAGCACTTCAAATTGCAATTTCCTGAATTGTTTTTTTATTTTAATGACTTGAAGTCCTTATTGAATACAGAAACTCTCGCTTCTCACTTCCTTAATTATAATTATTGATATCAGCATCACACAGTGCTCAGACATTTTGTAAATTTTAATTCCAGTTGTTGTGCCATTAGCATTGAGTAAATTATACTGGAAATGAGTGTTAATTGGAATCTTTGCTGTTGGAAAGTAAATGGACTTTTGGCAAGGTGAGAATGTTGAAATTCAAGTTTAGGAAGGGGACAAGGGGTGGGATAGGAATGAACAGATGTGGAGGACTAGACGCCTTGCTAGTGGTTTATGTCCAATACCTCTGAGCTACTGTTCACCTCATTTCACTTTTCCCCAGTGTCAGAGTCCAATTAAGTAGAAGAGCCAAGGATCGGATTTACATTTGTCAGATTTCAAAGCTGCTTCCCTATAACATCATGCTATCCTGGAAATTAGGGACAGTCATGGTTTTTTGGGAAATCTGGAGTTGACTCGGTATAACTCTTGCATAGATATTTTCAGAATGGGTATAGATGCTCAGAGCCATCAGTTAGTTATACATGGAACAGTTGGCCTTGGTCATCAATAGTGGCACGAATAGCTGGCACAAAGTCAGCTCCAGTGGGGCCATTGCACTGTGTACAAAGCCAGCTGGAGGATATTTGGACTCTGGATAAAGCAAGGAAATAATATATTTTTTTTCCTTTTTAAACAGTGTTACATTGTAAAGGCTAATAATGAAAATCAGTAATTAAAAACTGACCATGAGAAATGAAAGATGAGCCCTGGGAAGGAAGTGGAAATGAGTGGGTAACCATAGGGATTGGTAGGGATTTTTGTTCTTTATTAGGAAGAATTGTTTTTCTATTCATTTTGGGATTAGCTTGTGGCCTATAAACAAGGACGCTCATTTTACAATGTTTCCATATTAACTTTTCCCTCATTGATCTTGCATTCTCTAGCAATATGATATTACTTTATCTGACCTAAACCAGCCAGTGCTTGTTAGTCTGCTGAAAAGTAAGAGAAATGACAATACTGAGGCTCGGATGGCCCACCTGATACCCGAGCTCTGCTTTATAACAGGTAATGTTTATGCTTTCTACTCCGTCAGACCCCAGGCTCCTGCAGTGGGCAGAACCTGCAGCTCACCGAGTGCCAGAGTATTCATTTAACCCATGGAGGGTGCGCCCGTTAAGTGATGTGTTGACAGAGAAGGTGGGAGGATAGAATGCCCTTTGGGAATTGCTTGGCATAGTAAGAGTTACATGTTTTCTTTATCTCATGTATCCCATTGTTACTTCGACATAAAATAGGCCCCCAGATATTTGCCTAAAACCAAGCTTCTTTTTTATGTGCACAATTCACTTTTTTATTTATGTATTTCAGACTACTAAATTGAAGTAATGATTGACATGTCAAAAGCTGTACATATTTAAGGGCACCTGGTGGCTCACTTGGTTAGGGATCCGACTCTTGGTATCGGGTCAGGTCAAGATCTCAGAGTTGTGAGTTGGAGTCCCGTGTTGGGCTCCATGCTGAGTGTGGAGCCTACTTAGTAAAAAAAAAAAAAAAATTAATAATCTAATAAAATCTGTACATATTTAATGAATACAACTGGATGAGTTTGAGGTATTAAGTGTATATTTTGAAAACCATCATCACCATCAAGGTCTTAGACCTATCCTTCACTTCCCAAAATTTCTTACTTCCCCAATTATTATTATTATTATTTTGACATGCACTATTTTATTTAACTTCTATGTAATCTTTGAAAGTCCCTATGATTTAGGTATAATTATTATTCTCTCCATTTTATAGTTGAGGGAACTGAAGTTAGTAGGTTGCTGTAAGTCCTATGCCTTTTAATAGACAGAATCTAGGATTTTTAAAAAAGATTTTATTTATTCATTTGAAAGAGTGAGTGAGAGAGAGAGCAATGAAATGGGGAGGGGCAAAAGGAGAGGGAGAAGCAGACTCCCTGTGGAGCAGGGAGCCTGATGTGGAGCTGGATCCTGGAACTCCAGAATCTTGACCTGAGCTGAAGGGCAGAGGCTTGCCTGACTGAGCCACCCAAGTATCCCAGAGTTTAGGATTTAAATTTTTACCTGTCCAAAATCAGATCTTAATTTCTTTTTTATAGTACCTCTCATCCCAGTATAAGAGAGGGGATTCTAGGGAGTCAGTTAAGCTTGGAACCAGAAACCTTACCAGTGGTATTATCTAACTAGAGAGTGAGCTAAAAGGGGACAGCCAAAGAACCAGTTTGAGTTACTTTATTTGGGAAAGACTCTGGAGGTGCTAGTAATTTAATAAGAGATAAGTTCTCAAAGTTAAGCTTTTCTAATCCAGGAATAGTTTACAAATGGTAACACCATGTGTACTGTTACCTCAGGCCTTTGCATTAGCTATTCCCTGTGTGTCAATGTTATTTTTTAAGATTTATTTATTGTTTTAATTCCAGTATAATTAACATACAATGTTATATTAGTTTCAGGTGCACAATGTAATGATTCCACAATTCTGTACATTACTCAGTGCTCAGCAAGATTAGTGTACTCTTAATCCCCTTCACTTATTTCACCCATTCCTCCACCTACCTCCCCTCTTGCAACCACCAGTTTGTTCTTTATATTTTGGAGTCTATCCTTTGTTTGTTTCTTTTTTTCTTTCTTCATTTTTTTTTTGTTTCTTAAATTCTACATATGAGTGAAATCATATGGTATTTGTTTTTCTCAGTCTGACTTAATTCACTTGGCATTACATTGTCTAGATCCATCCATGTTGTTATAGGTGGAAATATTTCATTCTTTTTATGGCTGAATAATATTCCATTGTGTATATATATATGCATGCATATACATACATATACACATACCATATCCTCTTATCCTTTCATTTATTAATGGACACTGAGTTGCTTCCATATGTTGGCTGTTGTAAAGAATGCTTCAGTAAACAAAAGGTGCATGTATATTTTTGAACTAGTGTTTTCATTTTCTTTGGGTAAATACCTAGTACTGAATTTACTGGATCATATAAAACCAAGCTTTTCCCCAGCATTTTTGAACTCCCTAGTATAGGAATCAATGTGACTTTGATTTTCTTCAGGTACATTGTATAGTGACAAAATGATCTTTGTTTTCTTTTTTATGTGAGTTCTATAAGGTAATTCTCACTACAAAGTAGAATCTGAGTAACTGTCTCCAGCACTTTTTTTCATGTTCATTTGATTAATAGAATGGGACTAAACAAGGAAGACTTTCTACCTTTTACATTTTGTTGTCAGTTACAATGTGTATATATTTATTTCACAATTAGAAAAATCAATAAGATATAATTCTTGAAGGGAGGGATGCTCATTCTTAATGATCTTCTGATAATCTAGATCTGCGCAATCCCATATGGTAGCCACTGGCCATATGCATTTATTGAACCCTCAAAATGTGGCTGGCACAACTGAGGGACCAGCTGGAGACCAGCTGTGAGTGTAAAATACAGACTGGATTTCTAAGACTTAGTATGAAAAAACAATGAAAATAACTCATTAATTTTTTTATATTGATTGCATGCTAAAATGTTAACATTTTGGACATATTGAATTAAGTAGTACATATTATTCAAGTAACTTCATGTTTTTTGGCTTTTAAAAATATACATATTTATTTATTTTAGAGAGAGAGAACATGAGAAGGGGGAGGGAGAGGGAGAGGCAAAAGGAGAGGGAGAGAATCTCAGGCAGACTCTGAAGGGAGCCTGATGTGGGGCTCAATCTCACGACCCTGAGATCATGACCTGAGTCACAATCAAAAGTTGGATGCGGGATCCCTGGGTGGCACAGCCGTTTAGCGCCTGCCTTTGGCCCAGGGCGCGATCCTGGAGATCCGGGATTGAATCCCACGTCGGGCTCCCAGTGCATGGAGCCTGCTTCTCCCTCTGCCTATGTCTCTGCCTTTCTCTCTCTCTCTCTCTCTCTCTCGGTGTGTGACTATCATAAATAAATAAAAAATTTAAAAAAAAAGTTGGATGCTTAACTGACAGAGTCACCCAGGTGCCCTTCTTTTTGGCTTTTTAAAATGTGGTTGCTAGAAAATTTAGAATGACATGAGTGGCTTACATTTTTGGGCCAGGGTGCTGTCCATAGGCTAGATCTGGGTCAATTTAAGTGAAAAGCTTAAATTCTGCATAAGCTGGGCTGGTTTACATTGCATGCTAATCGTTTTTTCCCTTTGTTTTCCTTTACATTAATAGGGCTGACCCGCCAGGCAACCACTGATTTCCAGCTGATGAAGGTCGTGGCTGAAAAAACTCGTCTCAGCCCTTTGGGAAGGCAGCAGTGCCTGGCCAGGCTTGCTGATGACATTCAGAGGTACTGGGTTGCTCTGCTGGGACCAGAGCGTATTCTGCCTAAGGCCTAATTGATGGAGTTGGATGGTCTACAAAATGTTTTATTCCTTGATGGATTATCTCTCTCCTGTTGACTTAGAGCAAGTGCTTTTGAGTTGTGTTGTCCAGAGCCATAGGTTCATCCCCATTGCCTCAGGACTACAGACTGGGGGAAGGTGGTTAGAGTCCACACTGGCAGAAGTACCACCCAGCTTCAACTAGATGACTATCCTATCATCTGTTTAATAAATACATGGAGGTTTTGGATAAAAATTTGAATGAAGGAAAAGGTTGTAATTAAAAAAAAAAAAAACAGCACCATACTAGGCCCCCAATATTCAGGGTTGAGGACATTCAGATCTTAATATAGTGGTCACAGAACGCTGATCATTAGAAAAATTCTCCTGTGTTGTCTTTATTTTATTTTATTTTTTAAAGATTTTATTTATTTATTTATGATAGACACAGAGAGAGGCAGAGATACAGGCAGACGGAGAAACAAGCTCCCTGTGGGAGCCCAATGCAGGACTCAGGCCAGGACCCTGGGATCCTACCCTGAGCTAAAGGCAGAGGCTCAACCACTGAGCCACCCAGGTGCCCTGCTGTGTAGTTTTAAACTTAAGAATACCTTTGAGCCCTTTGGTTTAGCCCATCTACCCTCATACTACATTCTTGTCCTCATTCTGACAGGTTGCTGTCACCTGAGAGGCCAATATTAAACTGCTCCCAGCTTTCCCTTCTGACCTACTAATACTTCACTGTGCAGTTCTCATGTAACCATAGGGCACTTGAAATTGGCTAGTACCACATCTTGAAATGATCACATTTTGAATTTATTGGGTTAAACCATGACATATATTTAAAAAATAATTTTACTGGACATTTTTTAGTTTTTTAGGGCAGGCATTAGAAAATTTAAAATTGCATATGTGGGTTGCTTTATATTTCTGCTGGATAACAGTGTAGAATGGTCTTTTTTTCTTGAAAGATAAAAAATTTGGAGGATGAACTAGAAATTTTGTAAACAGAAATGTGTGTATGTACACTCAGTAAATATTTGTTTAATGCATGAATGAATCATTATTGAATGGTGTGTATTGTCTCAGATGTTTTCAAATGCATATAGTCATATTCTTTTTAGGAAAATGGCATAGTACTGTCCATCATGTTTTGTAAGTTGCTTTTTCTTGAACTTTTCCATATGGTAAATGTGCATCTCAGTTATCCTTGAGGTCTTATAGTTTTCTATGTTATGGCTACACTTTATATCATTTTTCCTGGCCATCCCCCAGACTTACACCTACTTGAGACATTTCCTGGTTCTCTCCCCTTATTCCAGGCTGTGGATTACTCTTCCTGAAATCATTCCTTGCCACCTTTCAGGAATCCCATTTATTTCAACCCAGTCTCTTGACCGGTGATCACTTCACCCATTTCCTCTTGGGCAGATAGTATCTGAAGCAAAATAATTAATTCAAAGTATTAGTGTGACCAGTCCAGACTTAGCATTAATAGGTGGAAATAATGAGCTGTTGCAGAAAGTCCATGTGAAGAGATTTGAGCTACCCTAAAGAGAGAGGGGAGGCTTTAGTAGGTAAAGCATGAGTCTCATCAGTCTTTTTAGTGAGTGCCTGGCTTTTACCATGTGCTGGCTTCCATGATGGAGGCCAGGAGGCAAAGTCTGTATGGTTGCTCTCCTGAAGGAATTTATAGCTTAACAAAAATGAAAATATATCATAATCTAATGAGATTATACTCAACTATGATTAAGGTTTACTAAGTTATAAACTTAAAGGGCTATACAAATATAAAGCAGTTATTTTTTTAAAAGATTTTATTTATTTATTAATGAGAGACAGAGACAGAGAGAGAAAGAGAGAGAGAGAGAGAGAGAGAGAGGCAGAGACACAGGCAGAGGGAGGAGCAGGCTCCATGTAGGAAGCCTGACGTGCGGCTCGATCCCAGGTCTCCAGGATCATGCCCTGGGCTAAAGGCGGCGCTAAACCACTGAGCCACCCGGGCTGCCCTAAAGTAGTTATTATTGCTCATACTAACATTCTCATGATCTTTCTGGTGCCCTGTCTATCCTTACCAACCTTCTGAAGCCTAAGTCAGTATGTTCCCTTCCTTTGTCATCTTTCATCCACTCCTAAGCCAACTAATTCAGATATTCTCAGAAGACATCTCCACAGACAGAAACTCCATAATATCTCTTTATTAACAAGTTTATTTTCAGGAAAAATGTCTCACATTTATTGAGCATTTAGCATTGCCAGGCTCTGTGGTAGCAGTTTGCATGTGTTGTCAGCTTAATCCTTAGGTCAATCCTCTGAAGTAAGTAGGCTTATTATCCCTATATTTTGCCAATAAGGAAACCATAGCTTTAAAAGATTTGAGTCTTAAGGTCACATATTATGAAATGTCAAGACTAGGAGTTAAACCTTGGTCTGGCTTACAGGCCCTTTTTGCTAACCAGTGTGTCACACTGGAAACCTCCTTCATCACTGCCAATCCCAAATGGGTTCAGTTGTCCCATAATTCTTTTGAGCAAGAAAAAAAAATGGTGAGTAGAAACAGAAGTCAGGAACTAAAAAAAATTAGTCTCCGAATAATTTAGTAAGTTATAATTCTATCTCTAATGATTAAAATTCTTTAGAAAATAAGCACTTTAATGATTTAAAACTCAACTCTATCAACAGAAACAAGTATGCTCGTTTTGAGCTGGAGACCTGGGGGCTGCATTTTGGATGCCAGATGTCTCTGACTGGGCGGGTTTTGCCTTCAGAAAAAATATTAATGCAAGACCATGTAGTAAGTGCTGTGATTCTATTTTCATTTAAAAGTATTTGCTTGAGTGTGTGTAAGTTTGATCATATGCATGAGTGACTAGTGGGCTTGTAATATTCATTTGGTTTCTCCATGGCCATGGCCATGTCCTCCCCTTGTCCTAAAACCTTGAGGTCCCTTCTGTTTTCCTTCTCAATCTGAGTGTACTTGCAAAGGCTTAGCAGTCCCCATTGGACATGATTTAGGTCAGTGTGGTGTGGTTTCTCATTTAAAGATGCATTAGAAAAATGGTATTTCAAGCTATGACAATTTTTTTTCAAGATTTTATTTATTTATGAGAGACACACACGGGGGGAGGGGGCGGTGGTCAGAGACACAGGCAGAGGGAGAAGCAGGCTCCATGCAGGGAGCCTGATGTGGTACTTGATCCCAGGACTCCAGGCTCAGGCCCTGGGCCCAAGGCAGACGCTAAACCACTGAGCCACCCAGGCTGCCATTAAGCTATGACAATTAAAACATGCTCACATATTATTAGGTGTTGTAGTACTCTTGTGTCACCAAAAAAGAAAGAAAGAAAGAAAGAAAGAAAGAAAGAAAGAAAGAAAGAAAGAAAGAAAAGAAAGAAAGAAAATTTGTAGCAACTGAGAAAATGTTTTAACTGGTGAGGGTTAATTCCAATAGACTAGGTTTCCTGATACGAGGGTTCTTTCTTTCCTCCCAAATTCCCCCTAAAGTAAAATGCTGCTTGGTTGGCATCAAACATGAATGTGTGCAGAGCCCATCCCCAGCTATAGCATTTAGGGAGAGAGAGCCAGCCTGAAGAGACACATCTCTTGAAGCCATTTTGTATTTTATACAAAAATGGTGCATTATCTTTCTACTTTCCCCTTTGTTTTGCCCATTTTTAAAAAAAGAGTTTATTTATTCATGAGGAGAGGCAGAGACACAGGCAGAAGGAGAAGTGGGATCCTTGCAGGGATCCTGATGCAGGACTTGATCCCAGGACCCTGGGATCATGACCTGAGCCAAAGGCAGATGTTCAACCACTGAGCCAAGCAGGTATCCCTGTTTTGCTGATTTTAAAAGCCAGTTATGTATCATTTCATTTTTAAAGGCCCTCTTCTCACCTTTACCTGGTATAATTAGCTGACATGTGTAACAAATGTAACTGAGCAACAAAAGTTTCATGTTGGTGGCATGGGAATTTTTCATCATTTCTTTTGTATATTCTATCCAAGTTGCCAAAAACCTCATTGGAGAAGCTGAGGAAAAACTACTTTGAAAAACAAAACAGAAACAAAGTTTGTAAAGTACCAAAAAACAAGGCCCCTTTTAATAAAGATTTTGGTCAGGAGTCAATAAAGAGAAGCTCAGTTTCAGTTCTACATATGAAGCGGGGTATAAATATTTGATATAATTTGTCTCATCATCTCTGTAAGCAAAATCCTATTTCTCAGAGCTTCTTTGGTGTATCTTTGAGCATGGAAACAGTTCTTAGGAGAAGGAGCACTAAAATGGGAGAACTCGCACCCTGGCGGTGGTCGTGGCTGGCAAGAGCTGTCTCGAGATGTTTGCTTTTCTGAAATTGGATTCTAGGAACTGAGTAGATTAAAGGGTCTCAGGCCTCAGAGTGCCTTGAACAGTTGTCCTGGGGCTCCCACCAGCGCGTAGCAAGTAGGAATGTCAGGGAGAATGAATGAGAATGAACCATGACTCCAGAGAGAATCATCAAAGGAGGGCTGACCCTTCCTTCTTTACATTTGCTTCCTGGAACTGAGTCCCTGCCTGGCCACCTAGTGAGAGTGCCTGAGGTTGGATTTCAGAGTGCTTGGTGGAAAGTACCCTGATGGCAACCCCAGGAGGATCAATCTAAATCTATCACTGGGCACCAACTGGCTACATAATCTCTCTCAGCCATAGCTTTGGAGTCTATAAAACTACGGGATTATAATACTTCTTACATTCATGTGCTGATGAGTGAATGGGAACATGTTAACATGTAGATTCTGAGTCAGTGGGTCTGGAATGGGGCCCAGGACTCTGCATTTCTAACAAGCTCTCAGGAGATAGCCATGCTGAGTAGCAAGGGATTCCGTTACACTGTGATCCTTTTAGATTCTAACAGGGGCCCTTCCTGGCTCACTAAACCAAAGACATTTCCATTCAATTCTGGTCCGTGGATATAAGCAGAAGGGTACTAACCCACCTAAAGTCTCCCCTCTTCGGTGCAGGGAACTGAGTTTTCCTGGTCACCCTGGCAGGGGCAGGGGAAACCATCCAAGAATGAGAAAGGAATTTGTGCCCTGGCCCCATCTTTGCTCCCAGACATAGCTACCCCTAGCAGAATGTATGTTCTTAACTGCCCTGTAGCGTTGGTTAGTGTAGTTTGATGACCTAGATTATCAACAGTCAGCACTTTCTCTTTGAGGTAGCTTTATGCCTAAAGAGACTGAATTAGGCCACTTGCCTGAGACATTCTTATTAAAGGTCATCGATCTTAGAGCTGGAAGGGAACCTAGAGGTCTTTGAATCGGACATCTTTCTCTGCACACTGTGGAGGCCCACGAGGTAGAGACCTGCCCAACCACCTGCAGCCAGGGAGTGGCTGACCTGTGGTCATGCTCAGATCCAGGAAGCCCATGGATTCTGTCCAAACGTGCAGTGCTTGGATCAGTGTTTTAAGTCTGTGAATAGCCAACTGTACTGCGTAGTTCTCTTAACGACAAATGTGGACCATCTTCATGCTATCTTTATTTAACTGCTCTCTGAGTAAATGTCTTCAACCCTTTCACAATCATTGTTTTTCTCAGTGTCAACCTGTGTCTGCTGCTGAGTGGTCCAAGGACATGCGGAATTGCAAGATTTTAAGTGCACGGCCTTTGAATAAGTGGTTGATTATATGTAGCAACAGAGATAAAAATGTGGCTGAGGACTTTTTGCACTGCCTGAGAAGAGTTGGAAGTTCCATGGGATTTAATGTGGACTACCCCAAAAAGTGAGAATATGCAGGAAATCATCCCAACTATTTTCATATAATAATTTGGTTTAGTTAGAAGATCAGAAATGGTGGCTCATGTAGCTACAAAAGCTTTATCTCAGTAAATTTTCCTAATATAAAGTACAAAGAGAATAGTTATAAGTAGATAGATTTTGCAGTGACTAAATTTTTATACAGTTAAAATATATTTTATGTTGATCTTTGTAAAACTGTTTTCACAGTTCTTTCCGCAATAGTCACATTACCCTAATCTCTTCAGTACTAGTTGGGGCATAAATCCTGAATAAATCCATTAGCTTTTCCCCCTTACTTCTTTCATATCAATTATTTATAAAACTTAACAGCAAACAGGATATTGAAAAATATAAAAGTTGCATTTCCTAACTTACTTGATACATTTTATGCTTTAAAATTTAACATAAAAATAGACTGAAATAAGCTTTTCTGATTCTCTTACTGTAGTATAAGACTATTTAGTTTTCTGATAAAAGCAAGGGCATTTAGTCTTTGAACATTTATTGAGTGTCTACTGTATACTAGAGACTATGCCATTTGCTGGGGATGAGAAAGAAATAAATCTCTCAGTTTAGAACACAATCACTCAAAGTTGGATATTGTTTCCTTTAGAATAGCAATAAGTTTGGTCATGCCTCATCTTATTGAGCTTGATATGCTTAATAAGGAGGAATGCATACTTCTTTTGGTTGCTGTTATAGTGGAGGGGCAAATGTCCTAATTGGCAAGGGGGACATTATTCTTTAAATATGTGGTTACTAATTAATTACATCAGCAGTGCAAGCATTGTTGAAAACCACAGATCCCCCCTAAAGTCTCATTTTACACTGTAGTTTAGAATGCTCCTCTTATCACATCTGTTAACAAATTGCCTGGTTTCAGTTTCACCTGCTCTAATTTCTCTTAACCCAGCAGCTAAAAAAAGCAGGAAAAGATTAATGGAAGAACCTAGAGTCACAGACCCTGGGACAACAGCACAGGCTCTTTCTTACATGAATTCCACGAATGAACCCTATGCTATGTTCTATTCTTAGCCTGTTTTATTTAAAAGCCCATATTTTATTCCATCTTTTTTCTTTCCCATGAAGTATCCATTTACCAGTTTTATTTATTTATTTAAGAGAGAAGAAGAGTGAGAGAGCTGGGTGGGGACGGGCAGAGGGAGAAAGAGAATTTTTTTATAAAGATTTTATTTATTTGAGAGAGTGACTGGGTGAACAAGAGGGAGAAAACACGAGCTGGGGGAGGGGCACAGAGGCAGAGGGAGAAGCAGACCCCCCACTCAGCAGGGAGCCCGACATAGGGCTCGATTCTGGGACTCAGGATCATGACCAGAGCCGAAGGCAGATGCTTAACTGACTGAGCCATACAGGTGCCACCAGAAAGAGGGAATGAGAGAATCTTTTTTTTTTTTTGGAATGAGAGAATCTTAAGCAGACTCCTTGCTCAGCACAGAGACCAATGAGGGGCTTGATCTCATCACCCTGAGATCATGACACGAGCCAAAATCAAGAGCCAGGTGTTTAACCGACTGAGCCACCCAGGTGCCCTTTCCCTCTTAGATTGATGTGCAAAGTTCCTCCCATCTGAAACATTTGCCTGATGAATTTGGAAAGATGGCTGTTGAGTCAGCCTGCAAGGGGTTGAATTGCCAAAGTCAGAAACGTTTAGTTGTTTTAACAGAGCTGTAGGCCATTCCTGGAGCTTAGAATCAGTGAGCAGGAAACAGTGGTCCTGCCACCTGCTGGGCCAGTTTGAAAAGGCCACTGGGCGTTAGGACCATCCAACCCTATAGACCTATCAGAAGCTGATTCTACATAAAGAAACTGTATCTTTGAAGTCCTCTGTGGGAATTATTTCTATAGCATCTGGTCCCTAACATAATGTAATAAGCACATTACAGGCTAAATATCCCACACTCTAAACAAGCGGTCACTAAGGAAAAAAAATCTTTTAGTCTGAACCATTCAGATTAACTGAATAGCTTGGTCCCTTTAGTCTGATGATTTTTGAGACTTTTGAAGTTCTCATGGAGATTCAGTATTAGAGAAATCCTAATCCCAATTTAACTCGAACCAGTTTCAGACGCTTGGTATTGAGACTAGTGATTTTAAAAGCTCATTTGCAACTTCATTTTGAACAACAGAATTATTAATTGTAGGAATTATATATAATTGCAAAAATCACATTTTCCACCAAACTATTTTTAAGCTAATAAAAATGATAATTAAATGTTTTGGTGTTTCTTGTAGGGGAATTATAAAAATCTGTTTGTATGATTTCTAATTCTATGATGATGTGCTACTAAAAAGGGAATTATAGAATTATATATTCTCAAAACTAATCTTTTTATGTAGCATAAAAGTTCAAGAAAATCCAGCTGCATTCCTTAGCGCTCTACAGAAACATGTTGATCCTGATGTTCAGTTGGTAAGTATAGAATATTTTTTTTGATGTATAATTTTTACTTTTTCTCTATGTCTCATAGTCTTCTTTCCCTGGAAGAAGGAAGTGAGCATATTGTCCTATGATATGTTTGCAAATTGCTCTGCATTTCCCCAAGAACCCAAGAAAGTATTAATCTTAGTATTTTAGTCAATATTTTGTTTCATTTTCATATTTCTAATATTAATTTTTAAATACCTGTTTTTGCCCCTGTTGCATCCTCTTAGATGTCTACATATTTTTCACTTGCTGAGGGGTCATCTTTTATTCATGATTTAAGATACAATGACTCCCACTGTATCCCATAAATACTGGGGCCCCCAGTGTTTCAGTGGATTCTTTGAGGGTTTGGGTTTTTCCATGTCACCTGTGGCTGCTTCTTCTGGATTCTCGTTCTCTTTCATGAGTGCCATTCCCCTGCACTGTGTCAGCTCCACAGTTGCCTCATTACAAAGAATTGTGTGTGTGTGCACGAGTGTAGCTGACTTTGCAGAAGTTTTGGGGCCAAGGCATGATTACGGCACACCCCAATATTCTAGCGGAGTTAAAATCGCCATCCTTGTTCTTAAGAATCTCTCAGCCATTCCTCCTTCTTGGAAATGCTTCCTCTTCTCCCAGACCCCAGCCTTTCACTGCACTGTAGTGTCTTACCTCCCTAGCTCATGCATCTGGACTCCCAGCATTCTTCTCTGCATGTCCTGCAGAGCAGCTTAGCCATCTCTTTTAGTTGGACACAAAGAAAGGCCCATAAGGATGTTATACTAAACAAAGGGAACTTTAACCCTAAGAGCATTTTTTTTCTTAAAAATAAACTTAACAGAAAGATCGTAAGAATCTTACGATCTTACGATACATATCCTTCATCCAGATTCTCCAATTGTTGACATTTTATTATATTTGTTTTATTGTTTATTTCCTTCCTATATCTATCTATCTATCTATCTATCTATCTATCTATCTATCTATCAATCATCTTTTTTCTTGAGCCATTTGAGACTGGCTACAGAAATGCCCATTGCCCTTGAATACTTTAGTACATAATCTCTACAGACAAGGTCACTCTCCTACAGAACCATAGGACAACCATCAAAATCCAGAAACAGTAAGACCAGCTAATCCACAGACTCCATTCACATTTCTCCATTTGTCCTCAAAATGTCCTCTCTAGTAAAAAGATCTAATACATTGTAATTAGTTGTCCTGTCTCTTTAGACTCTCCTTCAATCTGGAACAGTTTTATAGTTTTTGATGACCTTCCAATTTTGAAGAGTATAGACCACTTATTGTATATAATGTCCCTCAATCTGGGTTTGTCTGATGTTTCCTTATAATTCAGTCCAGGTTATGCACTTTTGGCAGGAGTATCACAGTAATGATTCTGTGTTCTTAATGTGTCCTACCAGGAGGCACCCCATTAATTAATTAAGGTGGTATCTGCCAAGTCTTTCTGTTGTACATTTACTCTTCTCTTTGCAATTAATCAGATGTTTTTGTTTTTTACAGGGAGATACTTGAGACTGTAAATATCCTGTTTCTCATCAAACTTTTACCTGCTAGTTTTAGGATCCATTGATAATTCTTATCTGAACCCATTATTGCTATGGTGATTGCCAAATGGTGGCTTCCTACTTTCATACATTTAGTATGTAGCATTGTATTTCCTTCTACAATTAGTAGGTAGCATTATGTTATAAGGAATACTTTTCTCTTCTCCCCATTTCTTTATTTATATCGGTATAGATTCATGGTTTTCTATTTTACCAGCTTCTAATCTATTACTACTATTATTTATTTTGATGTCCAAATTGTTCTTGATTTTGTTAATGGGAGACCCATTCAGGTTGGCTTCTGTGTCTTTTTGACATGTCCCCATCTTTTCTGGGGACACTTCCTTACTGTCTGGGACAGTAAGGTATTCCAATTTAATCTTGAAGTTTTATTGCCCAGCTCTGGAATTAGATATTTCTCCAATGAGCTGTGATCCTTTTGGTAGAAAACAAAATCTGGGCAACTGAATGTGCTTATTTGTTGCTGGGGTGTCACTGCTCCTAGGCTTTCTCAATGGGCAAAGCTAGGAATATGTGTAGCATGTGTCTACATACGTACTCATATACAGTTGACCCTTGAACAGTATAGGGTTTAGTTTGGGGGTACAGGCCCTTGCACAGCCAAAAATCTCCATATGACTTTTGACTCCTACAAAATTTAATTCCTATAGCCTAACTGTTGACTGGAAGCCTTATAACGTAGTTGATTAACACATATTTTGTACTTTATATATGCCATATACTGTATTCTTACAATAAAGTAGGCTAGAGAAAAGAAAATGTTAAGAAAACCGTAAGGAAGAGGAGATACGTTTACAGTACTGGACTATATTTATCCAAAAAATCTGCATATAAATAGACTTGCAAAGTTTATTTATTTATTTTTAAAGATTTTATTTATTTATTCATGAGATACACAGAGAGAGGGAGACAGAGGCAGAGACACAGGCAGAGGGAGAAGCAGGCTCCATGCAGGGAGCCTGACGTGGGACTCAATCCCGGGTCTCCAGGATCATGCCCTGGGCCAAAGGCAGGCACTAAACTGCTGAGCCACCCAGGGATCCCCATACTTGCACAGTTTAAACCTGTGTTGTTCAAGGGCCAACTGTTCGTACATATACACTTACATCCATGTTATTACCACGTGTGTCTATGTATTTGTTAAAATCATGTTTGATGGGCAGCCTCGGTGGCTCAGTGGTTTAGCGCCACCCTCAGTCCGGGGCATGATCCTGGAGACGTGGGATGGAGACCCATGTCAGGCTCCCTGCATGGAGCCTGCTTCTCCCTCTGCCTGTGTCTCTGCCTCTGTCTCTGTCTCTGTCTCTGTGTGTGTGTCTCTCATGAATAAAATAAAATCTTTAAAAAACAAAACAAAACAAAAACGTGTTTGCAACTCCAGTTCCAATCCAACACCACATGGAAGTGTTCCCATATCCATATTAGTACATATTGTTCCCCCATCTCTACTGGGGGAAGCATGGCTCCTGTTATTCACATATCACTTACACCTCCATCCCCCTCATAGGCAACCAGTCTCACTTGTCTCCGACCTTCTTTTGACCCTAGTCCCCGTTGGACCACTGCCTTGTTCTGTCACCTGCCTTGCCTGGTCCCAAATTCATTAGGATGGAAGGAAGGAATACTCCTAAGAGGATTTTGCTGACAAATATATTTCCCTATTTTATATGATTAAGGGTAAATGATTTTAGCCCTTGACATTATGGTATTTTGAACAAATCTATAGGTGAAAAATCACTTTGTCTTCTGCTAAATATGACAATGCCTATTTTTTCTATCATTTGGTGGTTTTGAAGGTAAGGAGTAAAATATGGAGAAGAGATGCAGGTAGGTAAGGAGAGGCCTTTTGGAGAGAAACACCCAACAAGAAATAGGGACAAAGGAGCCCCTGGGTAGCTCAGTGGTTGAGCATTATTTGGCTCAGGGCGTGATTCTGTGGTACTGGAATTGAGTCTGGCATTGGCCTCACCACGGGGAGCCTGCTTCTCCCTCTGCCTATGTGGCTGCCTCTCTCTGTGTGTCTGTCATGGATAAATAAAGTCTTAAAAAAGGGAGAGAGAGAGAGAGAGAGAGAGAGAGAGATGAGAGAAAGGGAAAGCCAAGAGGGATGGGTAGCTTTGAGGTGGGACTGCAGGGTGGATGGCTTAAAAGGGGCATTTCAAATGGTATTGGCCAATGGTCAGTGGCTAAGGGCCATTTAAGACAAGTTTAGTCATGTTAATATTTGCTTCTTCAGAAATTAAGGGCAAGAGATATTTGGAGAATCCATGTATTCATTTTTTTTTTTGAGAGAGAGAGAGAGAGAGAGAGAGAGCACCCCCATGTGCAAAGGTGGTGGAGAAGGAGAGAGAATCTTAAGCAAACTCCATGCCCAGCACAGAGCCCAGCCCAGGGCTCCTTCTCAAATCTGTGAGATTGTGACCTGAGCTGAAATCAGGAGTCAGATGCTTAACTGGCTGAGCCACCCGGGTTCCCCTCAGTTTTTATAAAGCTACTTCTAAGCATAAGTAAATTGACTTTTTTCTTCCTTTTTTTTTTTTTTTTTTTTTTGTCTTTTAGGTAATGTGTATCCTGCCTTCTAATCAGAAGAGCTACTATGATTCCATTAAAAAATATCTGAACTCCTTCTGCCCAGTGCCGAGCCAGTGTGCGCTTACACGGACTTTGAATAAAAAGCAGATGATGATGAGCATCGCTACCAGGATTGCCATGCAAATGGCCTGTAAACTCGGAGGCGAACTGTGGGCTGTCGAGATCCCTGTGAGCATTCTGTTACGGTTTTCCTTTTAGGAATCAATCAATCCTTTTATTAATTGAAAAATGACATCAAAGTGGGTGATATTTTCAAATGACCTTGCAAGTATTTGTTTTGTTTGTTGGGTCTGTTGTTTCTCTGTCTGCTCTGGGTTCTGGCAGGACGCAGGACACCACGCAGAAGGTGAGGTGTGGCTCCTGTTCTCCGGGAGCTTCAGGCAAGCTGTTAACAGAACAAATCATGACAGAGAATCTAGGTTGGCACAGACTTGGAGGGACTTGATCTGGAGCCTCCCTGCCACTATAGGAAATCTGTGCTCCATGGTCTCTGCTTTTATCAGCTTTCAGCAGCTGCTGGCTGGCTCTCAGAGGAGCTCTGCATCTTAGAGAGGGCCTCCCCAGAGCTCTAATCTTGAACCATGGTGGGAACTGAGAAATCCTCTTCTCATTCCTCAACTATTGGCCACTGTGGAAGGGAGTGAGGGGATGGGAGGTGAGGGAATGTTGTCCATTCCCTTGCATTTCCGTAACCAGGAGTTTGTGGCAGGCCCCAGTTGCCTCCCTGGAGGGGCATAGATAACGAACGATGAGGGTCCCTTAGACATCTGAAGAGTGAGGAGTGGACGTTTTCAGATCCCTCCAGCCCAAAGGCCCGGGATAAATGACTGACCACTTTCCCAGACCCCTTGAGCCACTGATGGCACCCACCTCCATAAAGGATGGTAGCTATTTTGCACTACCGTGAGTCTCTTTTTTTTTAAAAGATTTTATTTATTTATTCATGAGAGACAGCGAAAAGCAGAAACACAAGCAGAGGGAGAAGCAGGCTCTCTGCGGGGAACCTGATATGGGACTTGATCCCAGGACCCAGGGATCACGACCTGAGCCAAAGGCAGATCCTCAACCACTGAGCCATCCAGGCATCCCTCCATTGAGTCTCTTAAACAAAGTATGTACCATATTTATCCCTCCATCTTTGAATCTCTTTAGTTTCTGTTTTAATAGTCTGCTTCATCTGGACCCTGGTCTCACTGGCATATAGCTTAACTTAAATAATAACTAGGACCAATTTTAAAAAAAAACTTCATATTAAATCATCATTTGGGGAAAAGATGCCCCATTCCATTAAATCATGAAAAATTTACTTTTACAGTTAAAGTCCCTGATGGTGGTCGGGATTGATGTCTGTAAAGATGAATTCAGCAAGGATATGGTGGTGGTTGGATTTGTGGCCAGTATTAACCCCAGAATCACCAGGTACTTTTACAGTTACCCCAACATCTCCTCTAATTATTGTTTGTGATTTAACTAAGAACCCTACAGCAGGAAACAGTTTGTATTCTTCACTTGTTTTAAAAATATGAACACTTTAGACATAAATTATACTTACAGATAAAAATGTGATTGATAATATTAAGATAATATGTAGCCTGGTGAAAAAAGTGTATCTATGCAGACTTAAGGACAAGCTATCACTCGTATATCTGTCAAATTTTCCCCAAACTACAGATGATGGAAATTCTTATGTATTTACTTTCTATGCATCTGCACTGTTTTGGGTCTTGAACCAGGAACTTTACATACATCACGTCAAGCAGCTGAGCTTGGAATCAGATTGCTTGGATTTGTATCCTATTCTGCCACTTGCTTATTCTGTGTCTGACATCTGGCTATTTAAGTTTGCTGTGCCTCACTTGTAGTCACCTGTAAAATGGGGATGACAATGATGCCTATTTCATAGGGCATGTTTGGAAATTACATAAGATCAAAGTGCTTAAAACACAGCCTCCCATAGTAATTGCTCAGTACATGCTTGTAGTTATTGACACTTGTAGACGGTTGATGTAGTTGTTCATACAGCTGTTGAAAACAAGCAGTTTTAGGAATAACTAAACATTAAATATTGACCCCTAGCACTTATTAAATTATGGTTCTTAGACTCGTTTGTCTATTTGCAACTAAGTAATGTGTTTGAGGCTGTAGGAACTCTTTGTGATGTGTTTCATTCCTGGATGTAAGCTGTTTGATTCACTCCATTAAATTTGTGGTCAGGTATACATTCAGGGTGGTGAGAAACAGGGAAAGTAGCTTCATCCATGTTGTGCGAGAACCCATTAAATGTGTCACTCCGTTAATCAGGCAGATAAAGGACTTTCAGTTCGTTCACCACACTCCTAATTGTGTCATTACTGGCATATATAATAATGAATGTTGGTGTGTACTGACCAATAAGTTATGACTTTCTCTCTCCAAGTGCTCTTACTGAATTAATGACTTCAGCAAGAGAACTTCTGAAATTTAAATAAGTTAATCATGTTCAGATCTCAAGTCCAAAAGGCTCATCGATAGGAGTCGAAGTTTATGCTTGAGAATTTTTTTAATGTTTTGAATAATAGATCTGCTAAGCTAATAAATTCCTTTATAATAACATAGTGGCTTCTATTTATTATTGTTTATTTTGTGCCAAGTACAGTGCTAATAAGTACTTTACATATTTTATCTAATTTAATTTTTACAACCTTATGAGGTAGTAACTACTTTACCACCTTGCATATTTCCTTGGTACAGACGAGGAAACCGACGTTTAGGTTCACATAGCAAAGTCACATGGCTGGTGAGTATACCAGCCAGGATTTGAACCCAACTATGTCTGATGTAGTGGTAGGCTTTAGTTTCTCTTACCAATAAATTGCTTTTGGGGAGGGAAGGCTTTTAATATAATTGTGCTCATATAGCATATACAAAATAATGAGCATTAAGTTTTACTCAAAATGTCTATTTCATTTTATTTTGATTGAGGTATAATGACGTACAACATTATATTGGTTTCATTGTTCAACATAATGATTCAGTATTTGTACATATTGCAAAATGGTCACCGCAGTAAGCCTAGTTAATATCATTACATACAAAGTTATAAAATCCATTTTTCTTGTGATGAGGACTTTCAAGATCTACTCTGTTAGCACCTCTCAAATATACAATACAACATTATTAACTATACTCACCATGGTATTCATTACATCCCCAGGACTTATTTATTTTGTATCAGGAAGTTTTTATTCTTTTTCTCCTTCACCTTGCACCCCCATTCCCACCCCCTGCCTCTGGTGACCACAAGTCTGCTCTCTGTTTCTATGAGATTTTTTTTCTTAATTCACATTTAAGTGAGATCATACAATACTTGTTTTTCTGACTTATTTCACTTGGCATAATGTCCTCAAGGTCCATTCATGTCATCACAAATGGCAAGATTTTATTCGTTTGTATGGCTAAATAGTATTCCAGATGTGTGTGCACACACTCGCCAGTGCTTATCACAGCGTCTTTATCCATTCTCCCATCGATGGACACTTAGGTTGTTTTCTGTTTCTTCATTTAATCCTAATGCATGTTTATAGTAGACATTGTGAATTTGAACTTTAATTTTGTTTTTTTTTTTTCTCACTTTAGGTGGTTTTCTCGCTGTATTCTTCAGAGAACAACGACTGACGTTGCAGACTGCTTAAAAGTTTTCATGACTGGTACTAAAAGTGTAGCAGTGGGGCGAGGGGGTGGGCTCCAAGCACTGTTCTTTCAGTGCATGTGCCTGTAGTAGACAAGGTGGTGGAAGCAGACTCCCTAAATCTGCTTGAGTCAACTGTCACCTGGTTGGAGGTTCCCAATGCTGTGCCCTGACCCATGCTCATAGATGCTGTAGAATTTACATTTGTCATCTCTGTGTGATAAACAGATAGCCAAGAGGAGGGGGCTTTGTAGCTTTTGATGACTCTGGCAAGCAGTGCAAAGGCCAAAGGAATCTACCCCAGAGAAAGAAGGATTGTGACAGAGTTGGGGTGAGGTCTAGAATAGGAAGGAGGCCTTTGGGGAGGGGAGAGGAATGCTGGTAGGTGAAGTGTGGCATAGCGGGAGGAGATGGAGAAGGAGGTAGAGGAGGAAGGGTGCCTTCTTCATAGTGGGTTGCAGTGGCAACAGTGTCTGGGGCTCCCATCTCCTCTCCAGCCCTGGTCAGGATCTGGCCTTGCCACTCCCTAGCAGTGTGGTTTATACAATTCACTTCTTCTGATCCAAATTTTCCCATCTATAAACTTTGAGTAGGAGGATAAATATTATTTCCTTAAAAAAGTGAATTTGGTGATATATGTGTTGATTATAGCCTTATGTATACGATCATCCTTCTATTAAACTAAAATGAATTTTCTGGACGATAAACTCTCCTAAAAGTTGCCCAATATGTACCTGAAAATAATTATTTTATATATATAACTTTGCCCTCACTTCAAAGCTGGGTCCTTATTTTAAGTAATTATGAAAAGTTTCTGTTGAGTAGGAGTTACTGTCTGGTCTCTGCTCTTAAGGCAATTTCTAGTTGTAGTGGGTGGACATGTTTTCAAAGTTCATATTGTCAGTGCAACTTAGAATCTAATTGGGTGAGTCCATGGTAAGAGATGCTTTCAGAAGAGCAGCCACGTCCTTTCCTTATGTTTTCATATTTATGCTCATTAGAGAAGAAAATGACATGAAATTATCCAGTCTTTATCTATTGATAGCATTTAAAGGCTTGAAAAAACTAAATTAGTATTAATTTGGCTTGGGGACTTTATTTCTATCCCATGACTTAATTTTTTGCTTAAATATTAAAGTTTTACTAAAAAATATATGCTAAGTTTAAGAATATGTTATGCCATAGAAATCATTATGATTCCTCAAATAGCAGAGATGTGGAATGTTCCCTGAAGCTTTTTTTTTTTTTTAAGATTTTATTTATTTATTCATGAGAGGCACAGAGAGAGAGAGGCAGAGACACAGGCCCAGGGAGAAGCAGGCTCCATGCAGGGAGCCCGATGTGGGACTCGATCCCAGGACTCTAGGATCACGGCCTAGGCTGAAGGCAGGCACTCAACTGCTAAGCCACCCAGGGATCCCCAAAGTTTTCTATTTTTATATTATTGCAGTTATAACTCCAATTAGAAATTACCCTCTTTTGCAGTGATCTGTAAAAAATTGATTTAAAACATTGAACACTAATGGGGATAGCATTGGAGAAGTTATTCTTTTCTTACCAACAATAAATTCTGCAGGAGCACTCAACAAATGGTACAAGCACAACCATGGTTTGCCAGCACGGATAGTTGTGTACCGGGATGGGGTAGGGGACGGTCAGCTAAAAACACTGATTGAATATGAAGTTCCACAGCTGCTGAGCAGTGTGACAGAAGCAAGTTCAAATACCAGGTACTAAATTAGTGTTCTTCCCCCACACTTGCAATTATAGCACATTAATTATAATTATTAAAATTAATATATGCTAGCATCTTTTTTTTTGTCATGCAGTTAAGTTGGGCTCTGTGTCTGCATCATGTAAGTGCAGCCAGATGGATAGAGTGCCCCTAGATTGGAGGGTAGGGGCGGGGCGAGCTAGGAGAGGGCACCTGGAGGAAGGCAGGTGTCCTCCAGAGCAGCTGGCTGGGAGATTCAGCTGGAAGCCTGCAGGGCTGCTGGCGGGTGAAGATGCTTCATACATATTAATATGCCCTGGGTCTAAATAAACTGTGGTTTCAAATTCAAGACCCAAATCACCGCCCAGGGATAAGGCCAAGGTCAGAGGGAGGCGCTGAAAGGAGTGGGTGGAGGGCAGGGCTGGCTGTGCTGCAGATGGAAGTCAGACCACCCTAAACACCTTGCTCCATTGCCGCGCTTCTAGATTCAGTGGTGTAGTACATGTTCTCCAGTGAGTATGTCATGTGGCAGGTCTGAGAAAAATATGAGAACTGACAGAGGAAGCGGATAATCTCAAATTGGCTTCTTAAAATATTCAGAGGGCGTCTCACTCCAAGCAGAGCACCTCATTCGTCTGTGGGGTGACACCACCATCACCACCAGCAACCAAAGTCACAGCCATGAGCCACAGAGGAGCTGAATTCTGACCTCCCCAGGGACTGGCAATGAGGAGGGAGCCCATAATGGCTTGGGGGCAGCATAGCCTGCAGCTGCATCCAGACCCTCTTGGCCAAACGCTCTCCCTCCCTGCTGACCTCCAGTAACTGTGTCTGTTCAGAATCACAAGTATGCGATTTGGGGCTAGCAGGAGCATGTTTTGCTAAACATGACGGTTTAAAGACATGCTGACGGTGCTAAAGACATCTCTTGCAGTACATCAACTTTTAAAAGTTTCAGTATTGAAAACAAGAATACATTTTTTAAATAAAACGTTCAAAGTGAAATTCCACCATATCTTTGCATCCCAGAGGTTCCTTTGGGAATGATGGCCAGTGTTTGGATTTGGCCTTGGCTTTAGCAAATCCTGACCTTAATCCGTAGTCATTCAATATTTGGCTCAAGTGTACATTTGTCCACCCATCCATCCTCCTGGGTGTGTGTCTTGCAGGATTCAGAAGTGATGATTTGAGGAGTAAGAGGGACTGGTGGGTCTCTGCTATTCAGAAATTGAGAAGAAGGGTGAAATGAAATGGGACTGTTGCTAACAAAAAGAGGAAAGCTTGTCTCCGTGGAAAATGTTCCTTTAGCGGCGCTCATTGAAGCTCACTGCCCTCCTAACTGTTCCCTCCTGTCCCCTTCATATGATACAAACCAGCCTAGGGACTGGACATACTGCACTTTTGTGACACGTGAGGACAGTCTCTAGTTTTGAAAACTGTATCTCTCTCAGAGGGGAGTTGAGGTTGGAGGTAATTTTGACTTTCTTCATTTTTGCAGTGTTTGTTTAATGAATGGATTTGTTTATCTAGAAATTACAAAAAAAAAAAAAAAAGATGAATAGAAAGCTGCAAGCTTGGTTTTGTTCTCTGCATCTTACTTTTTGCCTTTCCGGTTCCAAGCCCCAAACTGTCGGTGATTGTGGTCCGGAAGAAGTGCACGCCACGATTCTTCACAGAAACCGACCGATCCGTGCAGAACCCGCCCCTGGGCACCGTGGTGGACTCAGAAGCAACTCGTCCTGAGTGGCAAGTGCTGTTCCAAAGCCAGTTTCTAACGAAACGGTTGCTCTGTGATCTTCAAGTTAGGGCTCATTCCATTTGCCTTCTTGCCCACATTCATTCTGCTTTTCTGCTCAGGTACGATTTCTACTTGATCAGTCGGGCTGCCTGCCGGGGAACCGTCAGTCCCACCCACTATAATGTCATCTACGATGACAATGGCTTGAAGCCCGATCACATGCAGAGACTTACGTTCAAACTGTGCCATCTGTACTACAACTGGCCGGTGAGTGACCACTGGGGACACTCAGGGGTCCCCCCCACCCGGGGACTGCCACTCCATTCACTTCTGTATCCCTACACCCAGCATGATGCCTGACTTCACAAAGGAGGAATGAATGAATGCCATAGCAACAAAGTAGCAATGACTCTTAACATTATGATTATTACTAATTTATAACATTAATATTTATAGTGTCTAGAGGACTTTATTCTGTGCATTATCTTATGCAAATCAGGGTATTGTTATTTCCAAGTTACAGTTGAGGAGGTTGCCGCCAACTCAGACACTGTGTCTGGTGGGGATGTAACCAGACATGTCTGTCCTGTGTTCCTGTGCACAAAGCCAAGGGCTGCTCTCAAGGTCCAAGGCCAAGGTTTGCCCTGAGCCCCTTGGAGCCCCGAGTCACAGGAAACTTAGATCAAGGCCAAGTGTGAAGGCTCCCAGCTCCACAAAGCCAGAGGGCCCTCCACCCTGGCTTGCTCCGTGAGTCTGTGCTCCCCATGAGTGCTGTTGCCCTTTGTTGTGTGAGTTTAGTTATTGTTTACTTACAAATGCATTCTACAGTGTATGGAATTAGCAGAGGATAAAGGAACATAAATTGCTTTGAAGAACAAGTTAACCTCCTTTTTTTATTTTTTTTTTTAAGATTTTGTTTATTTAATCATGCATGACACAGAGAGAGAGAGAAGCAGAGACATAGGCAGAAGGAGAAGCAGGCTCCCCGGAGGGAGCCTGATGTGGGAACTCAGTCCCAGGACCCCAGGATTACACCCTGAGCCTAAGGCACACGCTAAACCACTAGTGCCACGCAAGTGTCCCACAAGTTGATCTCTTAACTGCTATCAATATTTTTTCTCCGCAGGGCCTAATCAGTATCCCAGCCCCCTGTCAGTATGCCCACAAGCTGACCTTTCTGGTGGCCCAGAGCATTCACAAAGAACCAAGTTTGGAATTATCCAACTCTCTCTTCTACCTGTGATGGTGTGAACCATGGGCATCCCTAGATGAGCAGTCTGAGGAGTAGCTGGTATATTTTGTCCAAACCTGCCAGAGGTGTGCAAGTCTGTGATTGGGGAAAGGAGATGGAGCTTAGTTTTAACTTTTGGAAAAACACCCACCACAATTTCATCTGAAATGGTTCAAAAGAAATGTATATTGTTATATTTTAAAGAGTTCCATGCTGGGAGTAAATTCTCATGCTGATAAATGGAATTAAAAGGTACCATCATCTGTAAGTAATTCCACAAAGCTGAATATCCTCTAAGAAAATAAGTGTCTGCATAATGTTTTTGATGTAGGGAAATAGGGTCTCATTCCCACCCAAAACTTTGCAGAGTTTTGTTAAATAATGTCATAGAAAGTTTTGTAGAGTGGTTTAAATAGTTATTAGAAAATAAAGAAAATTCAGAGCATCGCATATTGTGTTTAGCGTTATTTGAATTTCGGTTGAAGTTACATGCAAACCTCCTGCTTGGTTTTTAGCAAAGACTTCCCTGCTGCCCACACCACCACCACTCTGAGTGATATTTCTAAGTCAGAACATACCACTTGCTCTCTTGTTGGTACTTTATTTCACTTCAAAGCAAGTGCTCTCATTAATGACCTTGCTTCCCACTGCACTGAGAAAAGAGGTTTCACAAGAAGAGAGCGAGAGCGTGCACAGGCCCCCGCCCCTCTCCCCGCCCAGGGACGGGGTCTGTGCTCCTTCGGGTACCAAGTCCCATTCCCGCTGACCCAGGAAGGGGGCTGCTCTGTGCATTCTCTCCTCTCCCTCTGGCTGCATACCTTCTTCCCTCACACCGGGTCATTCCCAGCATCGTGATACATAGCCTGTTAGTTCTCCCATCTTAAAAACAGAACTACTTCCTCCTGCAGTGACCACCCCATTTCTTTGCTCCTCTTTATAGAAAAACTCAGAAAACTAGTTTATGCCTGATTTATCAAATTCCTTACTCCAATCAGAATTTCGCCACCAGCCACTATAGCAAAATTGCTTTTGTTGAGGTCACCAATGACCTCTGCTTTGCTAAACTGGATTGTGGGTTCTCGGGCCTTGCCTTCCTGATGGATCCTAGCATTTGACCCAGTTGGCCATTTCCTCCACCCGAGACACTAGAGTGGCCTCTAGGATAACACTCTCTTCAACTGTATCAGTCCCTCATTCCCTGTCTCCTTTGCTGGCTTCCTCTCATCTTCTCGTCCTTTTCATGTAAGAATGCCCCTAGGAATAAGAACATGATTATGTGTAAAAAATATTTTGAAGGGGAAGGATCATCTGGAAGGCCACATGAAGGGGGGTGCAGGGAGCCACAGGTGCTCTCTGGAGGTGTGAGGTCCCATAAGGTGGCCCTAAGAACACTGTTTCTTTGCAAGTTTTTCCCAGGCCTGATAAAAAGACATCTAACGGTTCAGTTTCAGGAATAATGATAATAACCATTTGTGGGGCTCAGGGTTGGAGGTTAGGACAGTGTGGGCACGGAGCCGAGCACTTTACGTAGACTCTTACTCTCCGCAACAATTGTATCAGGTGCCATCATGACCATTTTACAGGCGACGAAACTGAGGATTCAAGATGCCATGTGGCTCACCAAAGTTTTTTATAAGGTCAATAAATTGTAGAGCTAGAATTTGTCCTCAGGTGTGTTTGACTCCAAAATCTGCGAGATGAACTATAAGACACTGCCTTAATTACATGTACTGTAAGATTTTCAAAATTTCTCCCTGAGTTCTTAGGTGAGGAAGTGTCTCATATGACTTAAGGTTGGCATTATATACCAAGGCGTTGTTCCAGTCCAGAGTGGTTATGTGCTTGGTGTTGTTTTCTCCCTTCCAAGTGCGATAATGCTGTAAAGTGCCACCAACCTAGCAGCTGCCTTGTATAAATCAACATGCAGCACTTGAATTAGCAATATAGAGGCCTGCGGAGCTGCTTACTCTTACCTATGAAGTACTGCCCAACACCGTGGCTCCTTACCACTTTAGCCCACCAGGGGGCACACAAGAATTGTCATATGGGCAGAGCCTGTACCCTGGGGAGGGGAGGGGGTGCTGCCACACACACACACACACACACCCTTGCCCACATGGTGCAAGAGATCCTGGAGGGATAGTCAAGTAATCTCCCAGAGGACAATGTGGGATTAGGAAAATCTTCATTTGTGCTCTGGTTCCAACACTTTTAGCTGTGGAAAGTGATAATCTCCCCTCTCTGAAACTCAGTTACCCAATATCTTCTAAGAGAAGGGGTTGGTATAGGTCAGTGGTGCTCAACCTTGGAAACAATAGAACTTTCCACATTTATTTATTTATTTATTTATTTTTTAGGTTTGAGAGTGCTTTAATGGGGAGCGCTTCCGGGCGAGGTTCCATGACTCAAGAGAGGTGGCCCGAGTCAGGGAAGTCGCCGAACTTTCCACATTTAAAAGCTTTTTTAAAAAAAAAATACAAATGTCTAGATCCACCTCCAGAAATAGTGATTTAATCAGTCTGACACAAAACTGGGTCATCTATTTTCAATTTCTGCTGGTGATTCTGCTGGTTAGCCAGGGTTGAAGACTCCTGGTCTGGAGCAGTACTGGGTTGGAATCCCAGAACCACCACTTACTAGCTGTATGATCCTGGTCAAGTTACTTAACCTCTCTGGGCCTCAGTGTATCTACTTGTAAAGACATCTAACAATGTCCACACTGCAGGGTTTTTATAAGGATTAGAAATACCAAATCTAAAGTATCTGGCTTCAATAAAGAACAGCTTTATTATTATATCTCATGAGAGGAAAAGAATCGTAGAAATGTCATTTCTAATTCAACTGTTGAATATCTACCCAGGGAAAATGAAAACAGTAATGCAAAATATTGCACTGCTGTGTTTATTATAGTATTATTTACAATAGCCATGGAAACAGCGTAAGTGTCCATGAGTAGATGAATGGATAAGGAAAATGTGGTATATATACACAATGGAGGGGATCCTTGGGTGGCGCAGCCGTTTAGCGCCTGCCTTTGGCCCAGGGCACGATCCTGGAGACCCGGGATCGAATCCCACGTCGGGCTCCGGTGCATGGAGCCTGCTTCTCCCTCTGCCTGTGTCTCTGCCTCTCTCTCTCTCTCTTTGTGTGACTATCATAAATAAATTAAAATTAAATATATATATATATATATATACACACAATGGAATATCACACAGCAATAAAAAAGGATGAGATCGTGCCATTTGAGACAACGTGGGTGGAGCTAGAGGGTATTATGCTAAGTGAAATAAGTCAGGCTGAGAAAGACAAATACCATATGATTCCACATACAAATGGAATTTTAAAAAAGGAATTAATGAAAAAAGACAATCAGAACTATAAATTCAGAGAATAAAAAGATGGGGAGGAGGGGGTGTGGGCACAATGGGTGAAGGGGAGAGGGAGATACAGTCCTCCAGTAATGGAAAGAGCAAAAGGAAGGCAGTCAGTGACACCGTGATAGTGATGTAACGGGACAGACATGGTGATTACACTTTCGGTGAACATAGCGTAATGGATAAACTTGTCAAATTGCTATGTTGGACACCTGAAAATGACATAACGTTGTATGTCAACTATACTGAAAAAAAAGTAAGAATTTAGTCGACAAATACTAAGGGGCACATATAACTGCTAGGTTCTGAATTCATCTACAATCTTGTTTAAGGAAAAGCCTAATATTTTTTCTAGATATAAGCAAGTCTACCACTTGCTGTTGTATGGAGAAAGTTCTTTGGTTTTGTTTTTATTTTGGAGGTGAGGAGACTTTTGAAGAGAGTATACTTTAAATACATTTACAAGGCACCCAAGAGGTGCACCAACCACTCAGATGTTCCTAGGCTGTCTGACAGGATCCACCACAATTTTCATGTGTGTTTTTTTAAATTAAAAATTTTATTTATTTATTCATGAGAGACACACAGAGAGAGGCAGAGACATAGACAGAGGGAGAAGAAGGCTCCCTGTGGGGAGACTGATGGCAGACCTCGATCCTAGGACCCTGGGACCATGCCTCAAGCCAAAAGCAGCCATTCAAACACTGAGCCATCCAGACGTCCCCACAATTTTCATGTTGAGGCATGATCTCCTGGGCTGCTCCTAGGTGCTGACTCGACTCAACAGAGGTTCTAGATTTGGACCACTTCGGCCCAGCATAAAAATCCACTATTGGGCAGTCTCCACTAGAGTATTCCTCTTAGACCAAACCAGGGCTTTCTGAGGACCACCCATAGTTTGAGGCTTTTCCATCCTTTTAAATATTGGAATTTGAGTTAGCAATTTTCCATATTGGACTTTGAGTTAGCAATTTTCCACATTGGACTTTGAGTTGGCAATTTTCCATGGGACAACTTAGTCTTAAACCTTTCTAACACACTTAAAGGTCCCAGACATGAAATGTCAAGTGCTCTTGAGAACTGTTGTCAAATGTTTGAGTTTTGTTGCTCAGATTAACCTATACTCTTCACTTTCAATTCGATCCAGTGTCCACTGGCCAGGAATAATCTAACAGCACCTCCTAGAAAGATGAGGTAAGGACTTACTTCAAATGGCAAGAGACCAAGCACAATTGAAGAACTTATAGCTGGGTCAAGTTCCTTCCAATTTATTGAAAAAGTTTTCTTAATCTTTGATTTGAAAATCAGAAAAATAATAGATGTACATTTTGGAATATTTGGAAGGTACAAAAAAGTATAATGAAGTGGAAAAACAACCACATTAGTACAACTACTACCCCCAGAAGTATATATCGTCAACCCTGATATGTACTTTTTATTTAGTACCTTAGCTATACCATATTCATAGTTTTCTATGCTTCATTTTTCACATAAGATATGGCATGAGTATTTTCATATTTTATTAAAATATTTTCATAGCATGAGTCTTTTTTTAAAATTTTAATTCAAGTATAGTTAACGTACAGTGTTATATTAATTGCAGGTGTACAATATAGTGATGCAACAGTTATACGCATTACTCAGTGCTCATCATAGGAAGTGCACTCTTAATCCCCTTCTCCTGTTTCACCCATCCCCCCGCCCATCTCTCCCCTGGAAACCATCTGTTGTCTATAATCAAGAGTCCACTTCTTGGTTTGACTTTTCCACCCTTTGTTTGCTGTTTTATTTCTTAAATTTCACATATGAGTGAAATCATGTGGTATTTGTCTTTTCCTACCTGACTTATTTTGCTTAGCATTATACTCTCTAGATCCATCCATGTTGCTGCAAGTGGCAAGATTTCATTCATTCTTTTTATGGCTGAGTAATATTCTGTTGTATAGATATACCACATCTTCTTTATTCATTCATCTACTGATGGACACTTGGGTTGCTTCCACAGGTTGGCTATCTTCATGCTGCAGTGAACGTAGGAATGCATATATCATTTTGAATTAGTGTTTTCATATTCTTTGGGTAAATACCCAGTAGTGCAATTACTGGACCATAGGCTAGTTCTATTTTTAATTTTTTGAGGAACTTCCATATTGCCTTCCCCAGTGGCTGCACCGGTTTGCATTCCTACCAACAATGTACAAGGGTTCCTTTTTCTCCACATCCTTGCCAATTCTTGTTGTTTCTTAAGTTTTTGATTTTAGCCATTCTGACAGATGTGAGGTAATATCTCATGTGGTTTTGATTTTCAAAACTTAGCGATGTTAAGCATCTTTTCATGTGTCTGTTGGCCATCTGGATGTCTTCTTTGCAGAAATGTCTGGCTGTGTCTTTTGCCCAAATTTTAATTGGATTATTTGTTTTTTGGAGGTTGAGTTCTTTATATATTTTGGATACAAACCCTTTATTGAATATATCATTTGCAAATATCTTCTTCTATTCTATAGATTGTCTTTTAGTTTTGTTGTTATTTGCTGTGCAGAAGCTTTTTTTTTAAAGATTTTTATTTATTTAAATATGAGAGACACAGAGAGAGAGCAGAGACACAAGCAGAGGAAGAAGCAGGCTCCCTGTAGAGAGCCCAATACAGGACTTGATCCCAGGACCCAGGAATCACTAGCTGAGCCAAAGTCAGAAGCTCAACCACTGAGCCACCCAGGTGCCCCTGTGCAGAAGCTTTTTATTTTGATGTAGTCCCAGGAGTTTATTTTTGCTTTTGTTTCCCTTGCCTTGGGAAACATATCTAGAAAACTGTTGCAATGGCCAATATGAGAGACATTACTGCCTGTACTCTCTTCTAGGATTTTTATGGTTCCAAATCTTACATGTAGGCCCTTTATCCATTTGAGTTAATTTCATATATGGTGGGAGAAAGTGGTCAAGTTTCATTCTCTTGCATGTAGCTGCTCAGTTTTGCCAGCACAATTTTTGAACAGACTGTCCTTTCCCCAGTGTACATTCTTGCTGCCTTTACCAAAGATTATTTAAACATATAATTGTGGGTTTGTTTCTGGGCTTTCTGTTTTGTTCCACTGACCTATATGTCTATTTTTGTGCCAATACCATATTGTTCTGATTACTACAATGTAAATCTTAAGGATTGAACAGATTTTCTTGTACAGATGTAACAGTTAACTTGGTCCCCTCTTTATTGTACCTCTAGGTTGTTTCTAATTTCTTTTTTAGAAGACAGCATAAAGTTTTTTCTCCCCAGTATTTGAGATTGGTGCCTTGAGTTAGATTCCTTAAAGTGAAATTAGTAATTCAAAAAGTTAGAAAACTTAAAAAGGAGAGAATACTTGTAAGTTGCTTAGTATATTTATTAAATGTCTTTCAAAACTGTCAAATTCTATGCTCTCACAGCGGCACCCTAGTTAGTAAGCTTTGTACATTCTTATTAAAAGAAAACTATTTTAATATGGTAGATGTCAGGGGCGCCTGGGTGGCTCATTTGGTGGAGCATCAAACTCATCAGACTCTTGATTTCAGCTCAGGTCATGATCTCATGGTCCTGAGATCAAGCCCTGCATTGGGCTGTGTGCTCAGTGGAGAGTCTGCTTGAGATGCTCTCTCTCTCCCTCTAAAATAAATAAATAAGTCTTTAAAAAGTTAATATGGTAGTAGTGCCTGGGTGGTTCAGTTGGTTAAGCGACCGACTTTGATTTCAGCTCAGGTCATGATCTCAGGGTCCTGGGATCCCCACATTGGGCTCTGTCCTCAGCATGGAGTCCGCTTGTCCCTCTCCTTCTGCTCCTCCTCCCTCTCTCTCTCTTTCAAATAAATAAATAAATAAGTTAAATAAATGAAATCTTAAAAAAATAATATAGTAGATGTCAGAGGATTTATTTTATTATTATTTATTAATTATTAATAAAAGAAGACAATTTGAAAATGTTTCTTTGCCATTTGTATTTTTGTTTATGTTTTTCTTATCAACTTCTAGGAGTATTTTCTTTTTTTTTTTTTTAAGGATTTTGTTTATTTATTCATGAGAGAGAGAGACAGAGAGAGAGAGAGAGAGAGAGAGAGAAGCAGAGACACAGGCAGAGGGAGAAGCAGGCTCCATGCAAGGAGCCTGACGTGAGACTCAATCTGGGGACTCCAGGATCAGGCCCTGGGCTGAAGATGGCGCTAAACTGCTGAGCCACCTGGGTTGCCCATATTTTATTTTCTAAAGGTAGTAAGTAATACTTTGCCATACTTTGTAGCTATGTTCCCAATTTACTATCTGATTTTAAATTTTGCTTATGCAGCTTCTTTAGCTACAGATACTTAAAGTTTATATATTCAAATTATCACTATTTTTTTTAAGATTATGAAAGCAGATCTGGGATTTGAAACCTAGAGAATCTATCCCCATCTAGAGATTCGAGGATTTTTTTTGTTTTGATTTTCTTTCATTTAACTCTAAAGCCATCCAGATTTTATTGTAGTGTAAAGTAAGTACTAACCCCCCTTTTTTTTCCAAACAATTCTGGAAAATAATTGTTGGATTTGAGAAAGAACCAAGTAGAAATCCTATAAATGAAAAAAAAATAGAATCATTGAAATAAAAATCTCAATAGATTTGTCAAGACTAAAAATACATGAACACAGAATTTAGAAATTGGACATCAGCCTTTGGGAAATCACTTTTTTTTGGGCGAGGGTGGGAATCACTTAGAATGCAATACGTAGAGACAACGTACCATGAAACACTCCACCACACATTTGGTGGAAGGTCCAGACACAGGCAATACAGGGAACGAAGCAGGAGGTAGAGGCAACTTTCAAAGAGCGAATCCCCAAGATTACTCCAAATTGAAACATACATTCTTACAGTGAAATGAAAAACCACAGGTAGGATGAATAAGAAATTTCATACCTAACACGTTGTGATGAAACTGCAGAATATCAACAATAAAAGGAAAATCTTAAAAGATCAGGGAAGAAATGCAGACTTGCAGACTGCCTGCAAAGAAATAAGTACACTGCCTGTAAGCTTCCTATTGTAAGAATTGGTGAGAAAAAATAGAATATCTTTAACATTTTGAGAGAAAAGAATAATGCAGCTAGAACTCTGCACAGCTAAATGGTTTGTTTTTGGAGAATGAGCAATAAATTAAAAACATTTTTAAATTGTATTTAAATTCAATTAATTAACATATATTAACATATATTATGTTATATATAACATATATATTAACATATATATAACATATTATTGGTTTCAGAGGTAGAGATCAGTGATACATCAATCTTATACATCATGTGCCCTCCTTAATGTCCATCATCCAGTTATGCTGTCCCACCATGCCCCTCCCCTCCCTCCACCTTGTTTTTTTTTCCTATGATTAAGAGTCTCTAGGGACGGCTGGGTGGCTCAGCGGTTGAGCATCTGCCTTTGGCTCAGGGCGTGATCCTGGGGTCCAGGAATCGAGTTCCACATCGGGCTCCCTGCATGGAGCCTGTTTCTCCCTCTGCCTGTGTCTCTGCCTCAATCTCCCTCTGTGTCTCTCATAAATAAATAAATAAATCCTTGGGATCCCTGGGTGGCGCAGCGGTTTGGTGCCTGCCTTTGGCCCAGGGCGTGATCCTGGAGACCGGGGATCGAATCCCACGTTGGGCTCCCGGTGCATGGAGCCTGCTTCTCCCTCTGCCTATGTCTCTGCCTGTCTCTCTCTCTCTCTGTGTGTGACTATCATAAAAAAATAAATAAAAATAAATAAATAAATAAATAAATAAATCCTTAAAAAAAAAAGAGTCTTTTATGGTTTGTCTCCATCTCTGATTTCATCTTTATTTTGCCCTCTATGAGTGATAAATTTAAAAATTCAAATATAGTGTTTACTGCCCACAGACCCTTGCTGAAAGAACTACTAAAGAATGTGCTTCAGTAAGACAGAAAACAAACCTGTTGAACAAAGAAAGGAGGACCAAAGAAATCAGCAAAATATGTAGTAAATCTAAATTAGCATTGGCTGTTCTAACAAAGTATGTTTCTTGCTCCTGTTAAGAAAATGTTGGAAGTCAACATAGACAACAAGCAAGATTAGAGCCTTTAGAGGAAGCTAACATGTGCACAGGTCCTTCCTTATCTTGTTAGGGAGGAGGTCAGACATAGTAACTTTGCATTTCATTACAAGATAAGGTTAAAATGTATTTTCTCTGAGTATTTTCTCAAAGGATAAATACTCCATTACTCTGAATTGGTAGAAGGGAAGAAAAGAGCATAAATGATACTATCAACTCAATAAAGGGTAAGTAAAGAGAAGAGGAAGAGTAAAGAAAAAAAGAGCAGGGTAAACAGAAACATCAGCTAAGAATGGTACATATACACTCAAAAATACAATTAATCTTTATATAGTATATGTAAGGATACAGTTTCACTTATTGGAGACCATGTAATAAAATAATATTAGGAATAAAAAATGTACAGTAGAAGCCTGCTTAGGTGGGTCAGTTGGTTAAGCAGCCAACACTTGATTTCAGCTCAGGTCATGATCTCAGCGTGGTGGCATCAAGCCCCTCCTCAGGCTCTGTACTCAGCTGGGGGTCTGCTTGAGAATTTCTCTTCCTCTCCTTCTGCCCCTTCCCCCTGGTGAGCATGCATGTGCACACTCTCTCTTTCAATAAGGAAGTAAATCTTTTAAAAAAGTAGTAGAGATTTAAAAATATCGTGTGAATATTATAACACCTTATGCCAGTAATCATGAAATTTTGAAAGACAGGGAAAATTTTCTAGGAATATGTAAGTTAACACAATTTACCCAAAAAAAGAAACAGAGAAATTTACTCTAGTGGTTACGAGCACAGATTCCACAGCCAGACTGCCTGTGTTTGATTTTGGCTCTGCCATTACTATGTCAGCTTGAGCACGCTACCTAATCCCTTTTTGCTTCAATTTGCTCATAAGTAAAACGGGAATAATAATTGCACCTAGGTTATAAGACTGCTGTGTTGATTAAATAAGAATTAGTTGTTGAAATGCATAGATTAGAACAGGGGCCTGGCACTGTGTGTTACCTACTGCTAATATGGGAATAACAAAATTATAAGATTGCATCTGTAGTAAAAAATATCCTCCCTAAAAAGAAAACAGAGCCAGAGGATTTACAGCTATTACTATAGTCATAAGGAAAAAATAATTCCTATCTTATACAAACTGCTCCAGAGAGAAGACAAAGAGAAAACGCCATTCAATTTATTTTAGGAGACAATGTAATTTGACTCCAAAACTAGTTAAAGACAGTATAAAACAGAAAATTACATGCCAACCTCACTTATAGACATAGATGTAAAATCTCCAAGTAAAAGATTAAGACATCTAGTTTGGGAGCATAAAGGAATATGTTTTCAAAGTAAGACCAAGGTTTATCCAAGGAATGCATAGAAGCTTTAACACAAGACAATTTACCAATGTCATTCACCAAGGAGCAGATTTAAAAAGGCAATTCACACGATCCCTGTAATAGGTTCAGACCAAGCACTCAGTAAAATTTACAACTCATCTGTGATTTACTAAGACAATTCCTAAAGTATAAATAGAAGGGAACTTGAACATACTGGACTTAAAAGCTGCTAACAAAAATCTCTATTGTATCATAATACATTTTATCAAAGATCCCAAAATAAATGTTAGAGGCTTTTCTATAAAAATCAAGAGCAAGACAAAGATAGCCACTACCACCCTGATAATAGTTATTGTCAATACTGTGGTAGAACTTCTAGCGAATAATGCAGTGGAGAAACATGGATCAAGGGATCCCTGGGTGGTGCAGCGGTTTGGCGCCTGCCTTTGGCCCAGGGCGCGATCCTGGAGACCTGGGATCGAATCCCACGTCGGGCTCCCGGTGCATGGAGCCTGCTTCTCCCTCTGCCTGTGTCTCTGCCCCTTCTCTCTCTGTGTGTGACTATAATAAATTAAAAAAAAAAAAAAAAGAAAAAGAAACATGGATCAAAAAAGAAGAGACAAGGGCAGCCTGGGTGGCTCAACAGTTTAGCGCCCCCTTCAGCCCAGCCGGCTTCTCCCTCTGCCTGTGTCTCTGCCTCTCTCTCTCCGTGTCTCTCATGAATAAATAAATAAAATCTAAAAAGAGAAAAAAGAAAAAGAGAGACAAATTATCATTATTTGTTCACGGTATGATTGCTTATTTAGAAAAATCTAAGAAATCCTACAGAAGTAATAAAATTATTCAACAAGATAGATCATATAAACCTGCCTTCAAAAACAAATAGCGTTCCTTTTTTAAACAGATTTTTCTTTGTTTTGACCAGGGAAGTTATTTATTATTATTATTATCATTATTATTTTGAGAGAGAGTGAGTGCAAGTGAGGTGGGAGAGGGAGAAGCAAAGAGGAAGGGTGAGGGAGAGAATCACAAGAAGTCTCTAAGTGCAACATGGCTCCTATCATGACCTGAGTCAAAATCCAGAGTTGGATGCTTAACCAACTAAGCCACCCAGGAACCCCCTAAAGCAAATAGTATTCCTGCAAGATAATATTTACACAAAGAAATTGAAACAAATTTAATCTAGCAATAGAAGTAATTTGATGCCCAAGAGTCAATATAACAGAAAAATTAAAATTTTTACTGAGAAATTTTCAAAAACTATATTGAAGATATACATAAGGTCTTAAAAAATAAACTGTCTCATGAATAGGAAGATTCAGTGTGGTAAAGGTGGTCATCTTCCCCCAGATAAATCTATAATGCTAGTGCAATTCCAATAAAATCCCTAATATGGTTTTCTATAAATTATTATAAAATTATTTTAAAATCCATGTGGCAGAAAAAAGTGCAGAAATATCTAGTGCAATTCTGAAAGAGGGTAACAAGCAGGGAATGCTTATCTTACTAGGCATCAGAGTTTTTTTTTTTTTTAAGATTTTTGTATTTATTCATGAGAGACAGAGAGAGAGGCAGAGATACAGGCAGAGGGAGAAGCAGGCTCCATGCAGGGAGCCTGATGTGGGACTTGATCCCGGGATTCCAGGATCACACCCTGGGCTGAAGGCAGGCACTAAACCGCTGAGCCACCCAGGGATCCCCAGCATCAGAGTTCTATTATGAAATAATAAGTACAACAGTGTGGCTTTGGCTGATCCATAGATAAAAGATCAATTGAACAGATTAGGAATTCCAAAACAGGTAATTGCATATACAGATGCTGTCATTTAATGGAGCTGACATAGATCAGAGATAAAAGGATGAATGACTTCAATAAAAGGTCTTGGGCAGCTGGACTTCCTGCACAGAGAAAATTAAAACTCTATCTTATGCAGAAAAAAAGTGGAGGGGAATTTCATGTAGATTAAAGACCTACACATTAAAAACTATAAAAATTTATAACAACTAGAAGAAAATACAAAGAATATTTTTAGGATAATAGGGTAGGAAAAACTTCTTAAGAATATACAAAACAGTATAAATTATACAAGAAAAGAATGATCGTTTTGACTATGTCAAAATGTCATATTCTGAATGACAAATGAGAATAATCATGCTACAAAAGAAGCAGCAGGCTAGCACAGTGGACTTGTAACAGAAAATAGGAAAGATTATTCTCTAAAATATGTAAACAAAACAAAACATAACAAACCCAAAAAACCGCTATCAGGTTGATTAAAAAACAAAACAAAACCAGAGAAAAAAGAAAAGGAGGCCCAATAGTAAAGTGGGCAAAAAAAGGAACAGGCAATCCAAGCACAGTCAGGGGAACCAAATGCTAATGAATATATGAGCTGATGCTCAAGTTCACCAATAAGGAAATTAAAATGAGATTTAATTTTACATTTGTACATTCAGAAAGAAAAGTGAAAGTCTGCTTTAACTGTTGGTGGGAATGTGGGGAAATAAATGTTGCTGGAGTGTGAACTGGTACGCTCATAATGGAAGGTTCATACTCTACAAATCAGCCGTTGTCCTCCAGGTGTGCACTGTGGAGAGTCTCTGGTGTGTGTGCACAGGAAGGGAACAGGTAAAATATACAGTGGTCACACTATAGGATACCAAGGTAAAAGATGGGGGGCTGCTAGGTAGGTCTTGCAGGTCTCCACGAATCGTTCTCAGAAATGATGTTGAGTGAAACACGAATGAGGTGTGTGCAATGCCATTCATGGAAACATTTTAAAATACATATAACATAGCATATATTTGCCTGTGTGCAAGCATGATGCATCCCCACAGAGTAAAAGGGGAAAGTGGAGATGGAACATTACATGCAGAGTTTAAGACGGTTGCATCTATGAGGTTGGGAGTGTTTTTGAGGCTATAGATACAGATGCTCAATAACAAGGATCTAAACTTCCATTTGGGGACCCTGGGTGGCTCAGGGTTTGACGGTCTGCCTTTGGCTCAGGTCACGATCCTGGGGTCCTGGGATCAAGTCTTGGATTGGGCTCCCCGTGGGGAGCCTGCTTCTCCCTCTGTCTGTGTCTCTGCCTTTCTCTGTGTGTCTCTCATGAATAAATAAATAAAATCTTAAATAACTTCCACTTGTTTTTCAAAAATGGATCAAATAGGGATCCCTGGGTGGCGCAGCGGTTTGGCGCCTGCCTTTGGCCCAGGGCGCGATCCTGGAGACCTGGTATGGAGTCCCACATCGGGCTCCTGGTGCATGGAGCCTGCTTGTCTCTCTGCCTATGTCTCTGCCTCTCTCTCTCTGTCTCTCTGTGACTATCATAAATTAAAAAAAAAAAAAAAAAAGAAGGGTAGTAGGATAGTCTTAAAAAAAAAATGGATCAAATATCACAAAAACTGTAACAAATACCAGATAATAATTAAGTCTGGATGGTGGGACTGTGGGTGGCTTTCACTTTTGCTTTTGTTCTTTTATTTTTCTTTACTTTCCCACTTTTATAATTAGTTCTGATGTTAAAAAACTATATGTCCTTTTTCAAATTCCTGCCATCTACTATATTGCAGTCATGATATATGGACGTGTGTCAGACATTAGGGACATCCTCAAGGCCTGACATCATTCCTATCCGCACTGGGAAATTACTGGACCCATCTTCCTAACACCTGTTCCCTAGATTTGCCTGAGGTGCTTGCTAAAAGTGCAAACTCTAAGCTCTCTTGCAGGAATTTCCGGGGAAGAAGCTTGAGAATTTATTTTTTAACAAGCCTCCAGGTGATTTCATTTGTGGTGGCTGTTCAGATGAGTTTAGGAAACAGACTCTGCTAACTCTCTCTCAAACCATAAGACTCAACACCAGCTCCCCTGACAAACTTTCTTTACCCATCTCAGGCTCTTGCAGGCTCTTCTCTCTCTGCCCTCGCTCTACCACGCACAGAACTCCATCCTTGCTCTCCTTGCAAAGTATTGTGGCTAGTTGGTTACATATTGGTCTCCCTGGCTCTTTTGCATGTATTTTTTTTTTTTTTTAATCTCAGTGAGAGTACTCAGTAGGCTCTCGGTATGTGTTCTTTGGAGAAATACATAGAAGGATAGGTAGATGGATGGGCTGCTGTCAAATTGGGCAGGTCTGAGAATTTACCGGCACCTGCCTTTAGGCCCTGGTATCCCTGTTTGCTTTGCAAGGGGTGGGACCAGCCTCTCCTATCACCCTGGACAGTGAGGCACGGTAATACTCATTTTTATTCCATTCTATACTGCTTCAGACTTGGCTAATGGTCAGATCAACTGGAAGTGTAAATATGTTTCTGCGTATCTGGGAAATGATCCAAACCCACACTGGCTTTCAGTGGGGAGTAGTGCTTCCATGGGTGGGCTAGTCAGTGCTTAGAGCCATCCTACTCAATATGGCAGCCTCCGGCCCTTACAGCCTTCGACATTTAAGTGTAAAAGAATTTAAAACTAAATGGAATTTAAAAAGCCAGTTCCTCGGGCACATATGTCATATGTGGCAGTGGCTACTATGTTGCAAAGGGAGATATAAAACATTTCCACCATCACAGGAGTTCTAGAGGAGAGTGCTGACAGAATATTCTTTTTTGGCCTTCAAAATCCAAATAGGAGGCCTGTCCTCCTCCCTCCAAGCAAAGCTCTGCGTGGTTTACAGTGCCAGGCATGTCCTTGGCACTGGGAATTCAGAGATGAGGAAAACACCGGTGCTGCCCTGGAAGACTTTATAGCAAGGCTTCTCGACTGGGGCACTTTTGCTGTCCAGGGGACATCCGGCAACTTCCAGAGATACTTTTGGGTGTCATAACTGGTGCATGTGCATGTGTGTGTGAGAGATCACAGCATGTAGGCCACAGAGGCCAGGGATGCTGTTAGACATCCTGTGACGTGCAAGACAGTCCTTCTACCATCAAAAAGGCATCTGGTGCAAAATGTCAGTGGTGCTGAAGCAGAGCTTAAAGCGGTATTGGTGGGGAGAGACCCTGGGAGCAGACAATGCCAAGTAATGAGCAAAGGGAAGAGACAGGGGAGGTGCAGAGAAATGGGGTCAGGATGATTCCAGGGCCCAGTCTGGAAGGAGCTAGAAGGTTAGTTGTCTAGTCTATGGAGGTGTACCCACAGCCCCGGTCAGTGACTGGGCCACAGGGTAGGAACACCAGACAGTTTGCACAGGTGAACAACTGGCAGGTGGAGGAGGCCTCCCACCCCTCTCCCCAGATATAAGCCTGTCTTGCTGTGTCCTTGCACAAAACGTGATGCTGCCCGTGAAAACATTTTCTAAAACAAGGAGCAGCACTCTGTTGAGTAAAAGTTGTCATCAGAGCTTATATTTGCAGAAAAAAATCCTGTCCTCAGGCAGTTCCTGAGAGCTGAGTTGGGGGATTTAGTTCACATACTTCAGTGGCTTAAAATGCTCTGCATATCTGCCTCCCTGACAGCGTGGATTCATCATGCAGTGTGCTGTCAAGTCAGAGCAGCCAAAGCCAAAAACAGCGATTCCATCTCATGACACAATCTGTCTGGAGCCATGGGACAGGGGGACAGGAGCTCCAAGGAGAAGAGAAGACAAGCCTTAACTTAATGCAGCCCTTGGCGTTTTATACGCTCTCCTGTTCATCTCCAGCACCTGCGGGGAAAATCCCCTGAGTGAGCAAATACAGGCTTGCCTTTGGTTGGTCTTTTCATTTTCTTTGGGGAGGATTGTACCTGTTAGGCTGATTCAGATATTTATAAAAGCCCATGCTGAGCTGGGAGAGTTAGGTTACAAATCACACTTTACGCAAAAATTCAGCCTTCAGAATAAACATACGGGCTCACACATCATAAAGGAAAAGAAACAATTCAACACAGTGTAGGCAAAGGATATAGATAGGCAATTCACGGAAGGGGAAACCCAAATGGCCAGTAAGTATCTGGAAGAGATGCTTGCCTTCAAGAGTGCTCCGGAAAATGCCAACTAAAACAAGAGTAACAGACTGTTTCAATCTCATTCTGGTGGGAAAAATTAAAATCTGAAACACTGAGAGTTGATGAGGACGAGAAATAGTAACTCTTATATGTTGCTGGAGGAAATATAAATTAGTGCAAGCATCATGGAGAGTAATTTGGCAATTTGAGTAGAGGTGAGAGTGTTCAAATCCTATGAGCCAGGGAGCCTGGTTGCTCACGGCAGCACCGTTTGAATAGTGAGTATGGAAAAGAACGTAAGTATCCATCAGCAGGACAACAGACAGAGTGGGGCGCTATTCAGCAACCAAGATGAACGAAATACATTGACGTATACTACATGCAAATATCCTCAAAACACACCATTGGATGAAAAAAGTGAGGGCACCTGGGCCACTCAGTGGTTGGGCGTCTGCCTTCGGCTCAGGGCATGATCCTGGGGTCCTGGGATCAAGTCCCACATTAGGATCCCTGCGGGGAGCCTGCTTCTCCCTCTACCTGTCTCTGCCTCTCTCTCATGAATAAATAAATTTAAAACATCTTTAAAAAAAGAAAAAAAGTGAATCACAGAATTACATGCATAGCATGAAAGCATTTATACAAACCTTAAAATGCCAAAAGAATGCCAGCTGGATATATATATATATATATATATATATATATATATATATATAATAAAACAAAACCAAAATGTGGACACCTGAGGCATCCACCAAATTCTTGAAATTGGCTATCTCTGATGAGGGCAGGGGGGTGGGATGTGCAGTGAAGCAAGGAGGCTTCTAACTATCTGGAGAGTTCTATTTCTTCATTTTGCAGTGAGAAGTAACACTAACAAGATTTTACCATGTCTTAACTCCTGGGAAGGGTTATGCTGGTCATTTTCTGTTGCCTTCCAGAAGCACACTTCCTCCCCTGCACTGACTGTGGCCTTGGAGGCTGGTCTCTCTACTCTGCTGCCCCTGCTCTGCTGCTCCCACTGAGTTCGCCCAGTTGGGAACTGGGCAGGGATGGGGGGAGGGAGAGAGGAGCCAGACTCCGGGTATTTATTTGCCCAAGCCCCCTCTGGCTCTGTGGAAATGCAGGCTCCTTTCAGGTGAGCCTGACCCTGTCAAGTTCTTGACAGCTCCTAACACTTGCCCCTTACAGATGCTAAGGCTCCTGAGACTTGGGGTACAGCACCATCGCCTGTGGTTTTCCCACACCTTGCTCACTCCTTTGCTATCTATTTCCTATCAGGACCCTTCTTGATAAAAGGTTTAAAGTGTTGGCTAGTTCTTTGCAATTTTTACATTTTCAAAACGACACACAAAAAAAGAAAAGAAGTATAAAGAGGTAAGACATTGAGAGGGAAGAAGCCTAAGAACATGAAAAGCATCCCAAGAAATTGGGATGCCTCGAAAAGTTAAGCATTGGTGAAAATAAAGACCCCCCATGCTTGTGTTTTCTGTGAACTGCGTCCCCTCTCCCCGGCCCCCCTCACCCCCCCCCCCCCCCCCGCCAGATGTGCCACGCCGGCGTCCCTTCCTCTCTCAGAAACACAGCTGGTGACATTTGCCCTACCCCATCATCATCAACTCGACACGTAACAGAGATATTGCAATAAGCCAGCAATTTACTCTCCCGGTTAGGTTTTGTTCAACAGACATGACCGAGCATCTTGGTTCTGTCCACCACAGAGCCAGATGCTGGAGGTGCAGAGTTACCAGAGCTGTCCCTGCCATCCAGAACTGTACAGCCTGGCAGCAGAGCATTTGCCCTGAAGGATGGTCGTTTGCAGTTTAAGGCAGAAACATTTTCTTTTACTTTCGTTGTGGTAAGAATGCTTAAGATGAGCCCTGCTCGCAACAAATCCTTAAGTGTACAATGCACTATTTTTTACTATGGGTGCAATGTACAGCAGCTCCCTAGCTTGCTTAATTGAAACTTCACACCCATTGATTAGAAACTCCCCTTATCCCTCCCCCCCAGGCCCAGCAAACACCATTCCATTCTTTGACTCTGTAAATGGGATTATTTTGATCCCTCATGCAAGCAAAACCATGCTATATTTGTCTTTCTGTGATAATTTTAAATAACATAATTTCCTCAAGGTTCACCCGTATTGGCTTATGTGGCCGAATTTTCTTTCTTAAGAGGACCGAATAGTATTCCACTGTGTGTGTGTATTACATTTTTAAAAGTCTATTCACCTGTTGATGGACATTTAGATTTTTTTTCTATACTGTATTAGTAAATAGGGCTGCACTGAACATAGGAGAGCTAATGATCTCTTCAAGACCCTGATTTCAATTCTTTTTTTTTTTTTAAGATTTTATTTAGTTATTTGAGAGATAGCAAGAGAGATCACAGAGGGAGAGGGAGAGGGAGAAGCAGACTCACCACTGAATGGAGAGTCCAATTCGAGGCTCGATTCCAGGACCCTGGGATCATGGCCTGAGCTGAAAGCAGTCGCTTGACTAATGAACCCACCCAGGCACCCCAACCCTGATTTCAATTCTTTTGGATAAATACCCACAGGTGGGATCAATAGATCATGTGATAGTTCTATTTTTAATTTTATGAGGATCCTCTGTAATGTTTCTCATAGCAGTGAACTATTTTGTAAGGGTTTCAATTTTTCCACATAACTCAGCAGCACTTGTTATATCAGCTTATGTCATAGAAATTACTGCCTGTGCTCCCTCCTAGGATTCTTAAGTTTCCAAGTCTCACATTTAGGTCCTTAGTCCATTTTGAGTCTATTTTTGTGTATGGGGTAAGAAAGTGGTCCAGTTTCATTCTTTTGCCTGTAGCTGTCCAGTTTTGCCAGCACCATTTGTCGGAGGGCTTTTTCTCATTGCATATTCTTGCCTCCTTTGTCAAAGATTAATTGACCATATAATAGTGGGCTTGTTTCTGGGCTTTCTATTCTGTTCTATTGATCCATGGGTCTATTTTTTTTCTGAGCGAACACCATACTGTTTTGATTACTACAGCTTGTAATATAAAGTGAAATATGGAATTGTGATACTTCCAGCTTTGTTCTGTTTCAAGATTGCTTTGGCTGTTCGAGATCTTTTGCAGTTGTACACAAATTTTAGGATTGTTTGTTCTAGTTCTGGGGAAAATGTTATCAGTATTTGATAGGTATTACATTACATCTGTAGATTGCTTTGGGTAGTATGGACATTTTAACAATATTTGTTCTTCCAATCAATGAGCATGGAATATCTTTCCATTTCTTTGTGTCATCTTCAATTTCTTTCATCAATGTTTTGTAGCTTTCAAAGTACAGGTCTTTTACTTACTCAGTTAAGTTTATTCCTAGGTATTTTATTCTTTTTGATACAATTGAAACTGGGATTGTCTTCTTAACTTCTCTTTCTTCTGCTTCATTAATGTATAGAAATGCAGTGAATATCTGTGCACTGATTTTCTATCCTGTAACCTTACTGAATTCATTTATTAATCCTAGTAGATTTTCAGCTGAATCTGTAGGGTTTTCTATAAAGTATCATGTCATCTGCAAATACTGAAAATTTTACTTCTTCCTTACCAATTTGGATACCTTTTATTCCTTTTTCTTATCTAATTGCTGTGGCTAGGACTTCCAGTACTATATTGAATAAAAGTGGTGAGAGTGGACATCCTTGTCTTGTTCCTGACCTTAGGGGAAAGGCTCTGTTTTTCCATTAAGTATTATGTTCATAGATGGCCTTTAGTATGTTGAGGTACATTCTAATTCTACTTTGTTGAGGGTTTTTATTGTGAATGGATGTTGTACTTTTTCAAATGCTTTTCCTCATCTATTGAAAAAATGATCATATGGTTTTTATCTTTTCTCTTATTGATCTGATGTATCATATTGATAGATTTGCAAATACTGAGTCACCTTTGCCTCCTGGGAATAAATCCCACTTGATTGTGTTGAATGATTTTTTTAACTGTATTGTTAGATTCAGTTTACTAATATTTTGTTGAGGATTTTTACATCTATGTCATCAGAGATACTGGCCTGTAGATCTCTCTCTTCTCTCTCTCTCTCTCTCTCTCTTTTTGGTAGTGTCTTTATCTGGTTTTGGTGTCAGGGTAATGCTGGCCTCATAGAATTAATTTGGAAGTTTTCCTTTGTCCTCTATTTTTTGGAATAGTTTGAGAAGAATAAGTATTAACTCATCTTTAAAGCAGTCACCTGTGAAACTGTCTGGTCTGGACTTGTTTGTTGGGAGTTTTTTTATTACTCATTCAATTTTATTGCTATTAATTGGTCTGTTCAAATTTTTTTTCTTGATTCAGTGTTGGGAGGTTATATGTTTCTAGGAATTTATTGATTTCTTCTAGTAATCTAATTTGTTGGCATGTCATTTTTCATAATATTCTTTTAAAATCTTTTGTATTTCTATGATGTCAGTTTTAAAAAATATTTTATTTATTTATTCATGAGATACAGAGAGAGGCAGAGACCTAGGCAGAGGGAGAAACAGTCTTCCTGGGGGAAGCCTGATACAGGACTCGATCCCAGGACCCCAGGATCACACCCCAAGCCAAAGGCAGATGCTCAACCACTAAGCCACAGATGTAAGTTGATGTTGCTCCTCTTTCATTTGTGGTCTTATTTGAGTTCCCTTTCTTGGTGAATCTGGCTAAAGTTTTACCAATTTTGTTAATTTTTTATTTTCTTTATTAAGTAGGCTCCGCACTCAGCATAGAGCCCAACATAGGGCTTGAACTCACCACGCTGAGATCAAGACCTGAGCCCAGATCAAGAGTCAGACACTTAACCAACTAAGCCACACAGATACCCCTTTATTGATCTTTTCAAAGAACCAGATCCTGGTTTCATTGATATGTTCTATTGTATTTTTAGTTTCTATATCATTTATTTATGCTCTAATCTTTGTTATTTCCTTTCTTCTATTGGTTTGGATTATGTTTGCTCTTCTTTTTCTTGCTCCTTTGGGTATAAAGTTAAGTTGTTTATTTGAGATTTTTCTTTTGTCTTGAGGTAGGCCCATGTTGCTATGAACTCCTCTCTTAGAACCACTTTTGCTGTATCCCAAAGATTTTGGACCGTTGCATTTTATTTTAATTTATCTCCACGTGTTTTCTGGGATCCTCTTTGATTCCGTTGTTGACCCATTCATTGTTTAGTAGCATGTTATTTAACTTTCATGTATTTGTGCTCTTTCCAGATTTTTTTTCTTGTGGTTGATTTCTAATTTCATAGTGTTGTGGTCAGAAAAGATGCATGGAATGACTTTCATCATTTTGAATTTGTTAAGACTTGTTTTGCAGGCTAACATGTGATCTATTCTGGAGAACATTCCACATGCACTTGAAAAGAATGTGCATTCACTGCTTTTGGTGGAATGTTATGAATATATCTGTTAAATCCTTCTGGTCTACTATGTCATTCAAAGGCACTGTTTCCTTGTTGATTTTCTGTTTGGATTATCTGTCCATTGATGTCAGTGGGGTGTTAAAGTCCCCGACTATTAATGTATTAATATCAATTGGCTCCTTTATGTTTGTTATTAACTGTTTTATATATTGGGGTGGTCCTATGTTGGATTCATAAATATTTACAATTGTTATATCTTATTTTTTTTTTAGAGACAGAGAGAGCGTGTGAGCAGGTGTGGAGGCGCAGAGAGAGAGGAAGAGAGAGAATCTTAAGCAGGTTCCATGCCCAGCACAGAGCCCAAAACAGAGCTTGATCTCACAACTCTCAGATCATGACCTGAGCCAAAATCAAGAGTCACATGCTTAACTGATTGAGCCACTCAGGTGCCCCAATTTCTGTATCTTCTTGTTGGATTGTTTCTTTTATGATGATATGTATCCTTCTTTGTCTCTTGTTGCAGTCTTTGTTGTAAAGTTTATTTTGTTTGATACAAGTATTCCCACCTTGGTTTTCTTTTCACTCCCTTTCTATGATAGGTACTTCTCCATCCCTTCACTTTCAATCTGTGTGTGTCTTTAGATCTAAAATGAGACTTTTGTAGGCAGATGGACCTTGCTTTTTTTTTTTTCCTCATTCCATCACCCTATGTTGTTTTTTTTTTTAAACACTGAGTAGGTTGTGTTTTTTTTTTAAGATTTTATTTATTTATTCATGAGAGACACACACACACACAGAGAGAGAGAGAGAGAGAGAGAGAGAGGCAGAGACACAGGCAGAGGAAGAAGCAGGCTCCATGCAGGGAGCCTGATGTGGGACTTGATCCCGGGTCTCCAGGATCACGCCCTGGGGCTGAAGGCAGCTCTAAATCACTGAGCCACCAGGGCTGCCCACCCTATGTCTTTCGATTGGAGTGTTTAGTCCCTTTACATTCAAAGTAATTACTGATAGACATGCATATTTATTGCCATTTATTACTTGTTTTATGGTGGTTTTTGTAGATATTCTCTGTTCCTTTCTTCCCTTGCTCTTTTCTGTCATGATTAGTTGGCTTTCTTTAATGATAGGCTCAGATTCCTTGATTTTTTGCATATCCTTTGCTGATTTTTTAATTGTGGTTACCATTTAGTTTGTATGTAACATCTACACATAACAGTCTATGTTAAGTTGATGGTCACTTAAGTTTGAATCCATTCTTTACTCCTTCCTCCTTCACACACATTTTAGGTATATGGCATCATACTTTACGTCATCTTATTTTGTGAGTCTCTTGACTGATTTTTACAGAAACCTTATTTTTACTGCCTACTTTTCTTACTCTTACTTATGTTTTTTCCTTTCCACTCAGAGTCCCCTTGAACATTTGTTGTAGAGCTGCTTTAGTGGTCATGAATTCCTTTAACTTTTGTTTTGCCCGGGAAGAAATAAGTCTTGAACACAATGTTGTATGATCCTAATACAGGTTGAGGGATACTGATTTTCTACTTCCAGAGCAGCACTGTCCCATAGAACTTTCTGTGATGATGGGAAAACTTAATTTGGTATCATTAAGCATTTGAAATGTAGCTATTATGATGAAGGAACCAAATTTTAAATTTTATTTATTTTGAATTAATTTAAATTTAAATTTGAAAAGCTTATGTGGTTAGTGGCAACTATATTGGACAGTGCACTTCTAGAAGGTCACAGTCTACTAGGGCAGGTAGCAAATAATAATTACATTTATTATATGACATGACAATTATAAGTAATCTTTTTTATTTAATAAACATTTTTTGAGAATCTAATATATGCTAGCATCACAATATGGAGACAACTAGGTCTTGACCCTGTCACCAAAATGTGTCCAATCTAGTGGAGCTCTAACACCAGCCAGGTCCAATCCCCACTTTTGAGAATTTTTTTGTAGCCTGTAGAACACGTCACTGAAAGCCTCACTGAAACCAAGGTCTTTTAAGGACATGGGTCTGGGGAGTATTTACTTCCTCTGATTTGGCCTACTCTGAGCATCAGAATCTTGACTATGATCATCAGTAGAGAGCATCTGGTTCAGGTGTACACATTTGCAGAAATCTGACAACATTGAAAATGATCCTTTAACTTTGAACTATAGTGAGACCACAGAAGAATTTGATGGTAACTGACCCATGTCCTACAGTGAAAACCCATACCCAGTTTACACATTACTATATACATTACTAAGGCAGCTATAAGATACACAGGGATTCTGATATCAACTCCTTATAAAAATACAATTTGGTAAGAAGCCTTAAGCATTGTGGCTGAATTTTAACTACTAGCCCTGTCTGGATTATTTTTTGTGTGTTCCACTTTGTTCTTATCAGAACATGAGCAGTACAGTCTGTGCTAGAATATTCCCTCCCACCTTCAGGGTTTTTGGTTACCCAGACCTCTTTTGCTTTATGCACTTACTCAAAGCACTCTCTTCCCAGCCATTTATAGGAAAGGTTTTATAAGATGCTGCTGTAGCTCATATCTAAATTGGGCTCTGTGCTCCTATACCTGCCTTCTCTGCAGCTGCTACATTATTTCTGGGGGGTGACCCTTCTTCTGTGTGCTGTAGTAATGGGAGCATAGTTTTAAACTCATTTTGACAGGACAAGTCACTTCTGGCTGAAAACAGGTCCTTGATCATACAGCATATGGCACCACCTGTGGGACACCACTACCCAGATCTTGTCTGTTCCCTCTACTGCTAACTGAAGGGCTTTGCTAAAATCACATAAAAGATGGTGTGGAGTATGCATGTTCTGGCCACTGGTGACAATGCCTTACACACTCTACAGTGGACATCTCTTAGGACTTCAGCCTGTGATGGGTAATTCCCCAATCTCCCCTTCTACATGGGCATTATGAGTGGTGGTTGTGCTTGTGGCATGTGTCTTCCCCATTCTGCCAGAGATGACTTCACTAGAGATGAGAACCTGGTCCAAGATTCCTTCTCTGAGAGTTTAGAACTATGTGTGGGAGAGAGACAGAGAGACAAAGAAAGGAAGAGAGAGAGAGAGAGAGAGAGAGAGAGAGAGAGACTGATTCTCTTTGGCTAAACCTGCAAAGCATAAGTTGCAGATCAGATAAAGTCAGTCCACAGAAACAATGATAAAGCAAATGCCTTGGTTCCCAGGACATCCTTATTTTTTTTAAAGCAAATTTTCCTATTTGCTTAGGTGAGTTGGAACAAGTTGACTCTGCTCACACACACACACACACACACACACACACACACACACACACACCACACAGAGTAGGGGCTCAGTAAATGCAAAATGTGGCAGGTAGAATTTAAGATGACCTTTGCAATTCCTATCCCTGGTATCCTTATTTTGGTATAAGCCTTTCCCCTGAGGTTGTGGGAGGGAACTTTGCTTCTGATCCACAGAATACAGTAAAATGAAGGGAATTTTCAATGATTAATCATTTGACTTTAAGTTAACCAAACAAGGGATTATCTTGGGCTGATCCAACCTAATCTGATGAGCCCTTGAAAAAGGGTCTAGAGATCAGAGATTCAGTCTTTTCTGCTGGCATTGAAGAAATAATATGCATGAACTCTACACCTGCAAAGAACTGAATTTTGCTAGCAACTGCATTAGCTTGGGGGCACCTGTGTGGCTCACTGGTTGAGCATCTGCCTTTGGCTCAGGTTCTGATCCTGGGGACCTGGGATTGAGTCCTGCATCAGGCTCCTGTAGGGAGCCTGCTTCTCCCTCTGCCTATGTCTCTGTGTCTCTCATGCATAAATAAATAAAATCTTAAAAAAACGAAAACAAGCAAACAAAAAAAGCCCCAAAACAACTGCATTAGCTTGGACAATGACCGGAGCCTCAGACTCGATCCCAGGTGGGTTGACACATTGATTCCATCCTGTGAGACCCTGAGCCATGGACTCAATTACACCATGCTTGGATTTCTGATGCATGGAAACTTTGCAGTTTTAACCTGTTAGTCTTTTTTTTTTTTTTTAAGATTTTATTTATTTATTCATGAAAGACCAGAGAGAGAGAGAGAGAGAGAGAGAGGCAGAGACATAGGCAGAGGGGAGAAGCAGGCTCCATGCAGGGAGCCTGACGTGAGACTCGATCCCGGGTCTCCAGGATCAGGCCCTGGGCTGAAGGCAGCGCTTAACCGCTGAGCCCCCGGACTGCCCTAACCTGTTAGTTTTGTAGTAATTTGGTATACAGCAATAGAAAGCTATACAGAAGGCACAGGGTTAGCTATGTTGTTATTGGAGCCCCCACCACCGCTCTCCTTTAAACAATAACCAGCATTCTCCTTCAGATCTGATCTGTAATGACTCCAGTCCTATCATCTACATGGATGCTAAGATGTCAATTAGCTACATTCCTATGTTTCACTTTTTATCCTTCAGCCTTTCTCCTCCATGAAATCTTGTGAACATTGTCACTCAACTCTGATTTCCATGGAATTACTGACTTGTCATAAAGAATAGCCCAGCCACTGCCACAGTGAGGGCAGAGGTGAGAGAAGCAGATTTTTAGGAATGCCTGGTCCGAAAGACAAAGCACATACGAAACTGCACTGGCTCTGACATGAAATGTGAGCACAAGGCTCACTAGTGGAAGTTTCCTCATCTCTTCATGGACATAAGGCTCTCCAGAGGAAATTAGGCAGAGATTCTGGTTTGGCAGGAAGCACCCAGCTCATTCCACCATTGGCCAGAGTCCACAAGTTATAGGCACCAGCAGGCCTCAACCATTCAGAATTTTTCTGGAAAACTTAAAGGCTAAGATGCTTGATATCTGAGTATTGGGGCTGTTGAATCCTCTAGTAACCAACCCAATTGTAAACGAGTGACAATAAATGACATCCACATAACATTTTATAGATTCCAAATTGCTCTAAGCTCCATTTATCATTTGGTTCTCTCAATAGCCCTGGAAGCAAAACAATTGTCATCATCCCGTTTTATAGTTGTGAAAATTAATACAAGGAAACCTCACTAAGATGGAGTGGAGAGGTTTGGCAGCAGGAGCTCATTCCCTACTACTTGAGGTCACCTGCGAATTCAATAGGAAGAGGCAGACCTTGCGGTGCATACTACTTTGCTATCCCAGCAGGAGGAAGAATGGCTTGCTTCCTCCCCTTGCAATAGCCCAGCCAATGAGAAGCCTCTATACCTCCAACTGGCAGTTTAATCCAATGAACTTTTTGTTTATAACAGCCCTTCCAGGTCCATCCTTTCCTGTGTAAAAGAGTGTTCCTCTGCTTTGCTCTTGGGACTTGAGTTGGATTTTGCTGTTATGTTGCTTGTCCTAGATTGCATTTGTTATATCTTTTTCCCTAATAAACCCATCCTTCCCATCTTTTGCTGGCAAAATAACTGGTACTTTTATTTTTAAAGTTAACACAGAGGAGGAAACAGGCTGAGAGATTAAATGCCCTGTCCAAGATCACACAGCTCAGTGAGTGGCAGAACCAGGCCTGGAAGCAGGCCTTCCTCTCAGGGAGTCCTTGCTCATTCATTCCCAACACAGACATGTGCCCCAGCTCTTCCAGGGGCCAGTGCTGTGCTGTGTCCTGGCAGTGTGGTGGTGAACAGGGTAGGTGGGATCCTGAGCCATCAGAACAACCACGGGAATTAGTTAAAATGTGATAACCAGGGACTTGTGGGTGGCTTGGTAGGTTAAGCCTGGGACTTTGGTTCAGGTCCTGATCTCCAGGTCCTGGGATTGAGACCCACCATGGCCTCCCTCCTCTGTGGGGAGTCGGCTTCTCGCTCTGCCCCTTCCTACTCTCTCCTGCCTCCTGCTCTCTCTTTGTCTCTCTCATTCTCTTTTAAAAAGATTTTATTTATTCATGAGGGACACACAGAGAGAGAGAGAGGCAGAGACATTGGCAGAGAGAGTAGCAGGCTCCCTCTGAGGAGTCTGATGCGAGTCTCAATCCCAGGACCCCACAATCACGACCTGAGCCAAAGGCAGATGCTCAACTGCTGAGCCACCCAGGTGCCCCTCTTTCTCTCTATCAAATAAATTAATCAAATCTTTTAAGAAAATGTGATAATGAAGGAAATATGCAAGTTTCTATGAGAGTTTATTAGAGGTATCTCTAATCTAGCTTGGAGAGTTGGGAACTTTTCTTCCGAGGGAATAACATTTAAGCTAACATCTAAAAGCCAAAAGTTGTTAACCAAGAGAATATTGGCAGTGGGATAGCATTTCAGACAGAGGGAATAGCCTGGCACCTTCTGGGAAGACAAAGATATGTTCATATGGCTGGAGGGTAAGATAAGGAAGGATTAGGGCAAGACGGGGCTGGGTAGGCTGGCGGGGTCCAGACCATGGAGTGCCTTAAGAGTTCTGGCTAAAGGTTTTTGTAGTGATTCAAAGAGCAACAGTGTTTAAGCCTTGACAGCGTTTAACCCAGGGAGTCTCACACATTCAGATTTATATTTTTAAATACATGTAGGAAATGGACTGGAAGTCAAGGAAGGCAAGAGTGGAAACAGAGAAAAAAGGAGCTACTGCCATAGTCCAAGCAAAGGATATGGTGAGTGTCATGGCAGTGGGGTTGCAAGGAAGTGGATGGACTCCATGATTGGTGAAAGAGAACCAAGGATCAAAGATTTCCCCCTTTCCATGGTGTTCATTATCTTGTGGGCTTAGGCTTCTGGTGTTTGCTTCCCTTTTTACAGAACAAAGTCAAAACCAGGCTATTCCACACAGCAGCTGGAACACAAAGGAAGGCCAGCCAGGCCTCAACTTAGTCAAAAGCTCTTAAAAATAACTCAACTTAGAAAAGCTCTTCAAATATCCCTTTGTTAGGGGTTCCCAAAGTATCAGGAAAGCAGGCAAGATATTTCCACTTGATATTCACCTGTTTGATCAGACCCTTTGAAGAAGACATTGAACTTCTTTCCAGGTAGGAAGAATAAATAACTTGTTAGATAATATGTTCAATGAAATCTTCAAAATTCTGTATTGAGGTTAAGCCCACTGGTTTACCATAGTTTCTGAAGCCCAAGACAGCTGCTCTGGATAATGGTAAGAGAATGATTTAGAATTTTAAATTTAGAATTTTAAATATTGTTCTTAAATTTTCTTCTCAAAATCCTGGAGGAGGGATTTCTTTAAAAAAAGAAAAAAAGAAATTGCTGCCAGAGAAACTCAGCCTGAACAGTCCCCACCATGAGAGGTTTGAGGGCTCCAACCAATTTTCAATTCAATTCAATGTCACAAATATTTTCTCAACATCTGCTCTGTGCCAGTCCTGTGGGCCACAATGCTCTGTTGGCCATCTCACGGGCTAGTGGAGGAGACAGGGATGTGAACAAATATATTATGAAGCAGCATCCAGAATATGGCAGTAGAGATGTGCTCTGGGTCCAGAGGTCATCTGGAGGAGGGGCAGCAATGTTTGAGTAGGGGAAGGGGGATATCTGAGCTGGGTTGGAAGGGAGAACAGTAGGATTCAAGGGAAGGGCAAGGGAACATGGAGGTGTGAAATGAGTATAATAAGCAGCTGGGAATCCAAAACAGGTCTCACCTCGGGGTGGACCCGGCTGACATGCGAAGAAAACCTTTCATGTTTTCTGGTATACGGAACACTGAGCCGACTCTGTCCCAGATACCTCTTCACCACTGTTCAGTGCATTTATTTTTAGCTTAAAGTTTTGATCCTTGTTCAAAAAACAGACATTGTTTTGTCATCACAGGATGATTCTGTGTGCTTTATCGAGAGGTGGTTTAAGATATTTAAAAAGCAAGACTGCCTCCGTCTTCAAGTAGAATCCAGCTCCTCCCTCATCCTCACTCCCATTAGCTTCAAAAGCCTTGTTCATAAGGCCAGCTACCGGGGACTTACATATTTGAAAACTTCCGCATATTCTGGCTTTTAATGACGCTAACTTTTCTATGCTTGTTGTCAATTACATCTTATTTTTCTAGGATACATTAGTAAGAACCTCTGGCAAACATCAAGACGAGTTGCCCCACCTTAGTGCTAGCCAGAAGTTGGCCTTGAGCCACAATCTGTTTCTTCCGTTCAGATATAGCATTCAGAGAAAGCTGGGGGGGGGGAGAAAGACTTCCTTCTTGCTTTTTTCCCTTTTAATTAAACCAACGTGGAAGTGCACACGCCGTGCTCCAGTCCCTCCTGCGGCCCAGGCCCTGGTCCTCAAAGAGGACTGTTTGTCTGTCTCTGTCAGTTGCTCGAGTTACTACGTGAGCGCCCAAGCCGTTCTAGCCATGAGAATACACATTTGGCGACTTGCCAGGCATCGTGCCATATTGTTCTTGGCAGACTACTTCGTTCCGTTATTTTCCTGCCCAGAGGCAGGGTGGATGGAGGGCCTCTAGGAGTCAGCCTGTAATTCTGTTACTCCATATGATCGTGGAAGGTTCTGGGAGTAGGAAAAGCGTGTAATCAAAATAAGCCTTCCCCAAGATGTTTGCTAGAAACCAATTATTGAAGTTCTGGGGAGTTAGGAATCTGGGGAAGCCAAAATCTCCACAAGTGTGACCATGTCTAGGACGTGGCTGTTGCCAGTGTGGCCAGTTTCAGACAGGGGCACAGGGAAGGGATTGTAAGCTGGCCTTAGGTGACTCTCACTATGGCCATGCATTTGTCTAATTATGGAAAGAGTCAGAACATACTTGAGATTTGGCAGGAAGAAGAAAGGGTCAAGATGGAAAGGAAGTGACCTTCGGTAGAAGGCCCAGAGGGTCCAAAGCTATTTATTAGGCCAAGGACAGGGCATCTGTATTTTCAGCAGTGGTCTGCTGAGGAAAGGCAGCAGGAGCAGCCTGGGAGAAGCAGCTTTGTCTCTCTCTGGGACTAAGGAAGGTGCCAGAATGACCATAGAAAGGGGCAGGGCCTCTGAGTAGACACACCCTTGATTCCAGAGCTGCTACTCTTTGCATTCCATACAACCTCATTCTGGGAGGAATTATCTCAAGATCATCATACTCTCTGAACCCCAAGGAGAGTCCTTCTGGGGGCTTTGATCCTTACCCAAGGGCCCCTAGTGACAGGTATAGCATGCCTAGAAGATAGGGGGTTGGTAAGGAGATGACAGCCATCATGTCACCTGTTACTCCAGGTGGCATTAATGACTTTGGAGAAACTGCCACCAATGTATGAAATTTGGGGGGAAATCATTGGGATACTATGAACAAGGTCAAGGAGATCTCTCAGGAGAATTCCAGCAGTCTAAGAGTATCTGGGAAGAGCAAGAGCAACAGAGTTGGAAGAGAATAGAGTGATGACATTTGAAACTGGGAGATCTTCTCAAGTATACGATAGAAGAATATTCTTTTTTTTTAAAGAATATTCTTTTTTAAAATTTTTTTAAAAGATTTTATTTATTCATGAGACACACAGAGAGAAAGAGAGAGAGAGAGAGAAAGAGAGAGAGAGAGAGGCAGAGACACAGGCAGAGGGAGAAGCAGGCTCCATGCAGGGAGCCTGATGTGGGACTTGATCCCGGGTCTCCAGGATCACGCCCTGGGCTGAATACAGCGTTAAACTGCTGAGCCACCCGGGCTGCCCAGAAGAATATTCTCATGACATCTATGGAGGTTGAAGAAGAACGGAATATGTCACACAGAGAAATGGAAATGACGTCAGCAGCCTTTGGTCCCACTGTCCTCCACTTTCTAGACATTCTTACACTCTGTCGTCGGAGTCATAGCCCTAACATACAGATCTGGCCATGCCACTTCCTACAGAAAGCTCTTCAGTGGTTCTAGTTATTTCCTTTCAGGAAAGCTCACCCCTTGGCATTGGCAGGCCCTCACTGACATGTCCCCACCTTCTTTTCTTGCTTCAACTCCTTACTTTCCACCCACTGCCCTGTCCAGATCCTGACCCTTTTACCATCTTCTTTGTTCTTATGAAACTATTTACCCACAAAAGCCATGCTCTTTAAAGACTGTTCACTCACACATGCTGTTCCCTTGGCCTGGAATATCTTTTTTTTTTTTTTTTTTAAGCTATCAGTACTACATGCAAGAGTCTTCTGGGAAAACCCACTCAAGGGGAATTATTTACTCCACCCCTCTCCTTACTTGCTCCTTCTTGAGACTGCTGTACCCAGTGTAATTGATCCTTATTAGTAATTGCAAATCTAAATTGCATGGGTTTCAAATGCTGCCAAGCCATTGGAATATCCAATGACATATACGAATTTCCTAATTTCGCTGACACTCCAGTTTGTACGGTGGGAGATATGGTTCTAGAAAGGAAGTTACTAGCTAGTGAAGGAATTTAGTGACCCACTCTGCATTTACCTCTCAAAGTAATTTGTCCTCCCTACCTTTGGTCATGTAGGCAGTAAACTCATGGTGGGATGAGAAACTGCTTAGCTCTACCAGCAATGTTACCTTCTCAGTGCTATACAAACATCTTCTCATTTAACTCTTACAAAGCTTCCCTGAGCTCTTATTAAAGTTCCCGTTTTATAGGTAAAGACATTGAAGTAATTGTCCCATTTTACACAACTAGCAAGTGAAATCAGGAGTTAGTCTCAGGGTCAAAACCAACAGAATGGAACAGAGAGGATGTAGTTAGCTCCATGATTTCTGAAGTTGGTGAAAAGGGATGGGATAGATTCTGGATAAATTTAAGAATGTGATTATTCTTGGCTTTAAAGGAGTTTGAACAAATTAAACAGTGGGGAAAATCATGTCAGAGAAGAATTTGCAACTTCCAGGATTCTTGATGGTATCATGACAAATTTTCTGGACACAAATCTGTAGGCACAAATCTGTAAGCCCTTGGCCTTAAGGATCTACTCCACTATGGCCTCCACATTGCTCAATCCCAAAGTCAAGCCACTGACTTGTACAGCATTTGGCAGAATTGATCACATTTCTTCCTTTCTTGCATGGCTCCTGGGCCGCATGCTCACCTGGTTCTCCTCCCTCGTCACTGGCAACTCCTTCTCAGTTTTCTCTGCTGGTTCCTTCTCATCTCTTCAGGCTCCAAATGCTGGAGTGCCTGGGGGACGCTTGGGTCTAGTCTCCTCTGTACCTATATTGTCCTGATGCTTGTGTCCAGTCTCATGACATGAAATTTCCCCTACATGCTGACAACTTCCCTGGAACTCCAGACATCTCCCCGAGGATGGCTAGTAGACATCTCTAACAAGAAAGGTTACCAAATATTCACCTTTTTCCTCAAACCAGTATTTACATCTTGGTTGATGAGAACTCTATCTTTCTAGTTATTTAGGATGAAATCCTTGGAGTCATTACCGATTCCTTTCTTTTCCTTATGTCTCACATCCCATCTATCAAGAAACTTCCATTCGCTTTAACACAGAGCATGGCCATTTGTCATGGGCCCCATTGTCGCTTCCTTGGCTCAAGTCATCCTTACTTGTCTCTTGGGTATACAAGATCTTGGATTCCTTTTTGTCTACTCTTGCCACACATCGCTAGTCCACACTCCCTGTTCTCAAAACAGCAGCCAGAATGATCCTTTTAAAACATAAATCAGATCTTGTCATTTGTTCAAAACCTCTCTTACAACCTCCTTTATTCAAACACCTCCATATTTCTCAGGGTAGAAGCTGAAGTCCTGAAGCTGAATGCTTATAAAGTCCTTCTTCCACTCACCCCATTGTCCCACTAAGATACTGCATACGACTTCTTCATTTAGTGGGCCTGTCATCTCTCTTCCTTTCCATCAGAGAATGGGGATTTTGCTGTTTTGTTTACTACATATACACTGGGAGATGTTGGGTGCTCAGAAAGTGTTCACAAAATATGTCAATGGGAATTTTGCCTAAGGCCAGTCCTTAGAGAGAGTAGGTGATTCTGGGCCTCTATCCCATGTGTGGTGAATGCCCCCATGGAGAGGAGTAAGACACAAGTTAGTATGGGAGCTAAATTAAGAGTGGTAGAATTGTTTAGGCAGTTGTCTGTGACACTGTTTTCCCAAGTGGAAACTTCATTCTTGGGATGCCTGGGTGGCTCAGGGGTTGAGCGTGTCTGCCTTTGGCTCAGGGCCTGATCCGGGGTCCCAGGATCGAGTCCTGTATCGAGCTCCTTGCAGGGAGACAGCTTCTCTCTCCCTCTGCCTATGTCTCTCCCTCTCTTTCTGTGTCCCTCATGAATGAATAAATAAAATCTAAAAAAAAAAAAAAAAGAAAAGAAAAGGAAACCTCATTCTTAATGAAATATTTTTTTTTTCAAATGAGATTTCTTTTTAAATGCACCGGAGCAAACATAGCAGCCCCATACCAATTTTACTATTAATGTCAATAGAGAATCACCAGTCTGCTGTCTTAAATAGTACAAGGGGTCAGTAGGTGCTTGGGCATGCAAGGGACTGGAGTTAGGTGGTGGTGAGGACAGATCTTGCCCGTCTATCACCAAGAATGGGCAAAATTTACCAAATTCTCCATGAAGTTTTCCAAGCTCTTTTATTTTTCCTCAAGGAAATATGATTCTTCTTCTCAGTGCTTTAGGGTTGACCACAAGCAGAGAGAAGTTTTATTCTACACAGTTTGACACAGGATATTTATGCTCCCACCAAGCTGCAAATCAACATTCCAGAAATTCAGTTATGTAAGATGGGGAGAGCTGTCAAGACCCTGAGAAGGGGTGTTGGGGGTCAAGGAAGAGGAGCCTCGTGTCTGTGGGACCATGAGAAGCCTTGGGTGTCCCACTTCTCAGAGAGCCTCTTCATCCTCTCGGTAAAATGGACTCATAGCCTCTGTGTCACAAGATTGCTGAGAGTATCTGAGAGAGTTAGTATACATGAAAGTGATTTGTAAAGTATAATGTGATGTCTAAACATTGGTCCCTGGCGAAGCAGTAAAGCATTTTCATAAATCAAAATGCTCTTCCCATAATCCTCTCATAATTTTTTTAAAGATTTTATTTATTTATTCATGAGAAACACACAGAGAGAGGAAGAGACACAGGCAGAGGGAGAAGTAGGCTCCTGAGGGGAGCCCGATGCAGGACTCAACCCCAGGACCCTGGGATCACGTCCTGAGCCAGAGGCAGATGCTCAACCACTGAGCCACCCAGGTGCCCCTCTCACAATTTACCTACCTTGTAAATTTGGGTTTCACATGCTAACCTGGGTTATATTTTCTTGTTGCATTTTTATTCTTTTACCACCACTTCAGTTCTGAACACTGCAATTGTGTCTAGTCAGCTCATCATATGGCTTGATCACTTTATTCAAAGAACCAGGTGTTTTAGGTCCAAGGATGAGGTTGTCAGGTGGGCCCTAATCCAGCCTGGGTGCTGTCCTTACAAGAGGAGGAGAGAGACAATCACAGACACACACGGAGGGAAGACCAGGTGGTCACAGAGACTGGTGCTATGTGTTTCCGAGCCAAGGAGTGCCAAGGCTCGCCAGCAACAACAGAAGCTAAGAGAAAGGCACAGGACAGATTGTCTCCTGGAGCCTTCAGAGAAAGCATGGTCCCGCTGACAGATTTGGGACTTCTAACCTCCAGACCTGTGATGGAGCACGTTCCTCTTGTTTCAGAGCCTCCCACTTTATGGTACTTTGCTATGGCAGTGGGTCAGCAGGACAGCCAGTTATCCCACGGGCGCATTGAGGGAGGCTCGGTCACTGTGATGAGGACCGTGACTTCTTTCTCTACATTTGGTGAGTGAACTACCACCCATCTGAAGGCTTGAAGTGAGTGGCCAGGAGTGACGGTTCCATCCACGGCCGTCCCTGAAGGAGCCGGCAGCAGTTAACTGCTGGTGTGGAAACAAACCTCTTGTTTGTTTTTTTCTCCCAAAATTTTCTTTCTGTTCAGTTGTGATTTTTTTTTAAGTCAACTGCTGATTTTCTTTTTAAATTTTTGCATGATATTAGATTTTTATTAGCGAAAACAAAATTAAAGGGAAAGCTACATCAGGCTTATCTCATCCTGTAAGATATACCACTGAGGGAAAACTCAGAAAGCAGCACAGTGACTTCCTGGCCCAGTGGTCCCCAGTCCTGGCTGCACCCCTGCTTAACTGGAGCCTTTGAGAGTAGCATCATTTGAGTTCCATCCCTAGGTCATTCTGATTGAATTGACTGGAGGTGGGGCTTAGGTTTTGGTGCTTTCTTACATGCCCCAGATGATTGTAACCTGTAGCCAGGATTGAGAACAAGAGAGCTGGTCCATTTTACAGAAGAGAGGGTGGAGACCAAGAGAGGTCAGTGACCTGCCCAGGATCAAAGAGCCAAGGGCCTTGCCACTGTGTGTGCCATTTGTGTCCCCAGAGCATCCCATCCTTGCTTCTTCACCTGGATTATTCCTGGTCACTTATCAAGGCTTAGCTCAAGTGTTGGCTTTTCTTGGGGGCCTCTCATCTGTCCCTTAGCTTTCACAGTCCCTGTCCTTATCATACATCCTGATTCATGGGGCCTTCTCCCCAGTACTCAGCTCCTTTCAGGCAGGAAATAGCCAAGTGGGAGAAAAATCCTAAGAACTCATTCTAGGGGTGCCTGGATGGTTCAGTCAGTTAAGTGCCGACTCTGAGTTTCAGCTCAGGTCCTGATCTCAGGGTCATGAGATCAAGCCCCACATCAGGCTCCATACCCAGGGGGGAGTCTGCATAAGATTCTCTCTCTTCTTTTCTTTCTGCCCCTCCTCCCACTCTCTTTCTCTAAAATAAATAAATCGTTAAAAAAAAAATGTTCCAACATTTAATAAACTAGGACTCTTAATCACCTGCAGTTTCCTAATTTGTATATAATTCTTACCTCCAAATTCATCACTGATCATTATTAATTTCCTTCACTCTTTTGCTTGCACTTAGAGTTGACCCTTGACCAGCAGGACTTTGAACTGTACGAGTCCACTTATACGCTGATTATTTTTTTCTATAAATACATCCAGTACTGGAAATGTAATTTCTCTTCTTTGTGATTTTCTTCATAACATTTTCTTTTCTCTAGCTTACCTTATTGTGAGAATACAGTGTATAATACGTATAACTTACAAACTGTATGTTAACTCACTGTTTATGTCATCGGTAAGGCTTCTAGTCAACAGTAGGCTGTTAGGAGTTAAGTTTTGGGGGAGTCCAAAGTTATACGCAGATTTTTAACTGCACGGGGTCAGCGTCCCTTACCTCATTGTTTAAGGGTCACCTGTATTTACAACTGTATTTTTATTATATTTTTTCTGATTCTAAAAGTAATTCATATTGATGGTTAGAAATTTGAGTAGCATTCACAATTACATTGATTAAATAAAATTCCCATAGAACCACCACCTGTCGTTGATCTGATTTCTCAAGCATTTATTGAGTACCTATTATAGGGTATTTGGTGCTAGAACACTTAGGTTCAAGCCAGCCCTCAACCTCTGTGTCATCACTTACTTTTTTTGTAAAATGTGCTTTATTTGTAAAATGTTTATTCTCACAACAGTTCCATATATTAAGTATTATGTTCCCACATGAACAAACTGAGGCCTAAAGAGATTTTCTACATTTCTTAGTTTGTAAGTGCCAGTCCTGGGATTACCACCCAGGTCATGCTGACTGAAAGCCCATGCTTTCTCCTCTATTAGAACTGTTCAATCACTAAGCTCTTAAGGCCTGGTCAGTTCAAGCAAGCAGTGAAATTCTGAGCTCTACTAGTTACTGTAAAAACATATTGTTAAGAATGTGTAAGCTGGGCCATCGTGCACAGCTGCACAGGTTACACACTGTCAACTCAAGAAGTGTCATTCGCCTTCCAGTCTACATGAACAGATGTTCCAGGTGTTGTATGGTGACATGTACTCAGAGGTTAGAGTCTGCACTGCACCAGGCCTGTGGCCCTGGGCCGAGCCTAGAACGTCTGCAGGAGGTAGAGTGGTTGGTCAAGCCACACTGCACACTGAGCCACAGCATTGAAATGCCACATTCACACAAGCCTTCCTAGATGTTCTCTGAAATGCCCTCTGCCAAACAGCGCAAGAAGAGGGCTGGACAGTGGGCTCGGCAGAGCAAGTCAAAGGCTGTGTTTACTTATCTCAGGGAAAAGTGCTCTCTCGGGGAGCAAAGCCGAACTGGTTAGTGGGCCAGCTGCGGGAGGTGGGACTCGGAGGCCGGAGCGGGCAAGCGCAGTTGGGTCTGTTCCCAGGCCAGTCGGCTTGCAGTGGACTCTTCAAGGCCAAGTCCAGGGCTGCTTGAAAAACATCCAAGCTGTTCCCTGGGCATCTGGGGAACTGAACAATGCTGACCTGGCTTTCTGCTCAGCAGAGGAGGGGTGGCTGTGTCCCTGCTGAACCTCAGGACAAGAGACTCAGAACTCACCCACAGCTCAGAAAAACCACAAGGAGGAAAGGTGCGGGTGGAGGGAGCGGACACAAGAACAGAAACCCGTAGGAGAGGCAAGGTGAAGAATGTGAATCAGCAGCGCTGGCAGCCAACCAACCCTGGCATTTCTGAACATTTTCATACGCATTTTCCCATTTGGTCCTCACGGCTGCCCTGGGAGGTCATTGTCATCACCATTTTGACTAAAGAAAAAAACCAGGGCTCAGAGACCTGGGATCCAGCCCGTGTTTATCAAGTGCCATGGGCCAGACTTGACCTCTGTACACAGCCAGGGCTCCTGATGATGAATCTGAGCTCCCTTTGTAGGGAAGAGCTTCAAAACCATGGGAGGATGTCCCCGATTACTGTTGGGAAGAATAGTTAGGAAGACGTCCAGGAAGAGGACAGGTGGCTCTCAGAAGTCTGGTCCATTTTAATCTTACAGGGCATGGTCACGCTCCAGAGTCTTTACTCTCTGTTGCCTCTTATTTCTGGTACCTCTGACTTCCTGAAGCTTAGCCATTAGGAGCTGCTACTCTGCTCTGCTGGTGTGGAAGTAATTCTTCAGCTTTTCCCCTGACTGCTTTTACAGCAGTCGCCTCTTCCAGGGAGCCTGCCCTGATGTGCAAATAGACCACCCTGCTCTGAGTTCTCATAGCTTCCTTTTTCATACTTGTCTCCAGCAAAGATAGATTGGCAATTTTCTTCGCTATCTCAGTAATTCTGTCCATGGCCCTCTACTCCTGCCTGACCTTTGCTGTGACAAAGCCTGGCCCCTGCTGCGTCAAATCCTCTCCACCCTCAGCCACAAGAGCTCATCCTTCTCTTTTCTCCACTGCCCACTGGGCTGGGCAGCAGTGAATTATGCTGCAAGAAACCTTGGAAAAGAACAACACCCACACACACATGCATATTCTAGAAAGAGAGAAGAAAATAGGCCAGGAGCTCACTCCAGGCTCTTGCTCCAAAAGAAGAGTAGTTTCTTTCTCCTTAGCAAAATGTTCTCGCAGAGGCACAAAGCAGAAGGAGCCTGGCAATTCCATTTTAAATAAAATCATGCTCCTAAATTATCATATTTCAGATTGGAATCCCATCCTCCCCACCTCGGCCCCTGGCCCCATTGCTCTTTATTCTTCGTGAAGCCTCAGTGGGGAAATGTGAAAGCCACTGATTAAAAGAAGCCTGTGATGGGCCTGCCACCAGCTGATTCTGATGAGACACATCCAATTAAAACAGACAACATTTTCAAAGACCCCAGGCGGGCATTTCATCTCCTCAGCACTTCCTCCAACATGTCAGCATCACCTGAGGCAGTTCTTCCTTTTTTTTTTTTTTTTTCCTCCCCCAGTATGAAATTTAGGTCAGTAACTGCATAATCCACACAAACAACCCTGGCTGCCTCCCCTCCCTCCTCCTCCTCCTCCCTCTGGAGTTGTCTGTTTGGAAATACATAATTGGGCCCAAATGCTTCCTCCAGCTGACTCCAGTGTTTGGGGTGAGGACCGGGCCGGGGGGTCGAGGGGGCTGGGGACTGCTGCCTCTGCTGCATGCAGGACGTGCAGTGAGCAAAGACTGGAAAGTTGGTCGTGTGATTCAGTAGTGAGATCAAGCCATGCTGCCCACCCAGGGGGCCTGCTGGGCCATCTTGCAGTGATGGTGACGTCAGATTCTGTGCCCTCCCCTGAAAATCAATGATGTGGCCTCAGCAGGGCCACCGGTTCTCAGGGTCCAGCCTTTCACCCATAAAAGGAGATGAGCCAGCTGGATGTCTACACCCCTCGTTGTTGCTCTGGTGCTAATGCACATGGGCTTCCACAGAGCCTTTTGGAGGCAGGCGCTCTGTTAGGGGGTGCAGGGCCAAGCGTGCATCTGTGTCCACTTGTTTCTCTGGATGCCTTTGTGAGAATGTCCAGATCCCAGGGAGATGGGGAGATGGGTGTCTGCAAAGAGAATCCCCACTCAGCCAAACAAGGCCAGGGAACTGGCTTCCTTCCCGTGCTCTAGCTGGGACAAGCATTGTGCTTGCCACAGAGGCAGAACTATTTTCTCAAACAGGAAAACAGATTCTGTGCTTGGAAAAGTGGGAGACAGAGTAGGCTGGCCGCAGCACGCTGGGCGGAAGAGGATGTAGGAGGTGTTTCCTCACCCTCCTGTCTCTGGCTGGCCTGTGTGGTATGAGAAGACTTCTGGCATTGGCCAGGTGAGCTCAGGAAAACTATCCCCCTACATTTTTCCACAGGAGAAAACAGAGAGACAGGCATAGAAACAGCCACCTTGGTTTTGTCTGACAGACTGTACTGCAGCCCTTAAATGGTTCCCAGGGAACTTTGGGTTGAGCTGTGGTCATTCTGCCTCTGTGGGATCATACTCCACTACAAGGACATATGCCTGGAAGGGACCTTAGGTGTTATCTAGTACAGTGTGTCCAATCTGCAGATGAGAAAATAGGCCCAGACAGGGCAGGTGACCTGCCATGTTCACACAGAGAGCTACTGGTGGAACTGGTGGACCAGTGACTCCTGACCTCCAGGCTGAACAAATTTCCATCAGCTTATGGCCTTCTTCCCATCCTAGTTTCCTTCTTTTCTGTTTGAAAATTAATTCAACACAATCCAGCAGGCATTTACGGAACACTTGCCTTGTTGCAGGCACTGCGTTGGGCACCAGAGATAAAGAAGTGAAGTGAGCCACCTGACGATGTTCACTATGTACTAGGAGAGAAATTTCTGCAGGGAAGGAGGTAGGGATAAGCATCCTATTACTTTACCTGAGCTCCAGGTGCACCTGTATCTTACTCAATAGTGTCACTGGCTACATTGAATTATAAGTGATGTTTTAATACTCAATACTGAGGTCTTGAAGGACAAGGACTAGCTGACTAATTTTGTATCCCCAGTGCCCAGGAGAGTGTCTAATACATGGTGACTGCTTAGTAGATTTTTTTTTAAATAAGTAAATATGGGGCACCTAGGTGGCTCAGTAAGTTAAGCATCAGGCTCTTGATTTCAGCTCAGGTCATGATCTCAGGATCGTGAGATTGAGCCCCACATTGGGCTCTGCGCTAGGCAGATTCTCTCTCTCTCTCTCTTCCCCTCTCCATTCATTTGTGCTTTCTCTCTCTAATAAAGTAAAATAAAATAAAATAAATAGATGAGTATTTACTGTTTCACTTAAACGTACTAATCTGACAAGTTATTCTTATGTCTCAGTTTTGTCATGTATAAAATAAGGATAAGTACTTTATTTTCCAACTCTGGCAGACTAGCTTGTATAGTTTTACCCCCTTATCCACTGTTTCACTTTCCATGGTATCAGTTATCCCTAGTCAACCATGGTCCAGAAGCAGATAATCCTCCTCTGACTATCGTCAGGTCAATAGTAGCCTAACAGTAGGTCACAGTTGCATATGTCATTCATCTCACTTCATCTCCTCATGTAGGCATGTTCTCATTTCACATCATCACAGAAGAAAGGTGAGTATAGTAAAATATGTTGAGAAGGACCACATTCACATAACTGTTACTACAGTATATTGTTATAATTATTCTATTTTATTATCAGTTGTCAATATCTTGTGCCTAATTTATAGATTAAATTTTATCATAGTTATGTATGTATAGGAAAAAACATAGTATATATAGGATGCATCCCTATCTGTGGTTTTAGCCATCCTCTAGGGTCTTAGGACACATCTCCTGTAGATAGGAAGGGACTGACTACTATATTGGAATAACCTTTTTGCTAAGAACAACCACAAAAGCAGAACTATAAAACCAGACATACATATATTGAAGGTGTAATACATATGTCTATTTAAGAGTACATATGTGTATATATAGGGATCCCTGGGTGGCGCAGCGGTTTGGCGCCTGCCTTTGGCCCAGGGCACGATCCTGGAGACCCAGGATCGAATCCCACGTCGGGCTCCCGGTGCATGGAGCCTGCTTCTCCCTCTGCCTATGTCTCTGCCTCTCTCTCTCTCTCTCTGTGACTATCATAAATAAATAAAAATTAAAAAAAAAGAGTACATATGTGTATATATACATAAATATGTAAATATATACTTTAGAATTATATATGATATATCTAACATATTTTATAAATATAAAATTATATATAATTATGTATTACAATATATTTTATACTTTCAAAGTATATTTAATTACTTATAATGTGTGTGTATATATACACTTTTTTCAAAGGTATTGATAGGAACAAAGAAGTGAGGACTTGAATGATCAAAGTCCCAAAAAGAAGGAAAAAGAGAAGTTGGTCTGACATTGGAAGTGAATTTTTCCCTCCAGATATTTGCCAGTTTCTGAGTAGCAGTTAAGAGGCCGAGAATCTGAACAGGAAATGGTGCATGGGAGCTGAGCAACTGAGCAGAGCTGCAGTAATCACTTTGATTTGGAAAGTTAAAAGTTGGAATTATGAGCCCATCAGGGTGGAAGGACCCTGAAAAACACACTGAAAAGCAACACACGAGGAGTGAAGATGAATCTGAAATGCCAGTCATCATACACTGAGGCACATTTCAAATCAGCTTGATCTCAAATTGATTAACCTGATCTGCTTCTCCCCTAAATACCCAATAGTGTGGTGATTAATGGATCTTAGGGTAGTTCTATTTTCAACTTTTCGAAAACCTCTGAAAAAGGTTTTCCATAGTGTCCCCACCAGTGCAAGAAGTTCTCACTTTTATCCACATCCTACCAACATCTGTTGTTTCTTGTATTGCCCAATTGCCTTCAGAAGCAAGTCCTCTCCGGAGAAAAAGAATATCATCTAGAACCTTGAAATATCTCTACCATTCTTGGTCCACACACAATTACTAGCATTCATTCTGAAGTCATCAAACAGACCAAGAAAAAATAACATAAAGGTCAAAACCAAGAGAAAAATTGAGCAGAGAAAGAAACCAATAGGAAGCCCAGCTATTGCAGTTATGAGTTTGTACATATTTAATGTTCAGAATAATATCTGGTGCATAGTAAGTTTAATATACATACTTGTTAAAAATATAAAATGTTTTGGAATTATGAGGGTTCTGTTGGGGCGGAAATATCAGTCATTCATTTATTAGACACTTATTAGGTCAGGTAAGCATTGTGCTAGGTCCTGAGAATACAGATTCTGACCTCAAAATGCCCACAGTTAGGTGAAGATAGAAATTTCTCAGTAGTGAAGGATCTTATAAGGTTGTTCTAATGAAAAAGGGGAAAAGAAAAAGCATTGTATCTGGGACTAGGGGATCTAAGTAAACAGAATAGAGAAATAAATAATATGGCAGGCACTGTGGCCAGTGAATTGGCCAGCTGCAGTGTGATGCCTCCCCCAAAGACGCTGGGCATCATCTCACATTCTTGAGGCAGCTATGATGATAAACAGCATCCCCATTTTTTTTTTTTTTTTTTTTTTAGCATCCCCATTTTATATAGTAGAAAACAGAGGCCCAGAGAGGTTAAGGGATTTGTCCTGGGTTAGAGAAAGAGCTGGTATTGGGATCAGGATTGCCTTTTGACACAGGAAACCACCAAAATCCTAGGGAAGAAGACAGGCAGCAACCTCTCAGATCTCAGCCACAGCAACTTCATACTAAATATGTCTCCCGAGGCAAGGGAAACAAAAGCAAAAATGAATTATTGGGACTTCATCAACATCAAAATCTTCTCCACAGTGGAAGAAACAACACAACTAAGAGGCAGCCTAAATGGTAGTATCCAAAGTTTATAAAGAACTTATCAAACTCAACAACCAAAAACCAAATAATCCAGTTAAGAAATGGGAAGAAGGCATGAATAGACACTTTTCCAAAGACATCCAGATGGCTAACAGACACATGAAAAGATGCTCAGCATCACTCATCATCAGGGAAATACAAATCAAAAGCATGATGAGATACCACCTCACCCCTGTCAGAATATCTAAAATTAACAACACAGGAAGCAAAAAGTGTTGGCAAGAATGAGGAGAAAGGGGAACCCTCTTACACTGTTGATGGGAAGGCAAAATGGTGCAGCCACTCTGGAGAACAGTATGGAGGTTCCTCAAAACTTAAAAATAGAGCTATCCTATGACCAAGAAATTGCACTACTAGATATTTACCCAAAGGATACAGTGATTTGAAGGGGCATGTGCACCACAATGTTTATAGCAGCATTATCAACAAGAGCCAAACTGTAGACTATGGAAAGAGCCCAAATGTCCACTGACTGATGAATGGATAAAGAAGTGGTACACACACACACACACACACACACACACACATACACACACACACACACGGAATATTACTCAGCCATCAAAAGAATGAAATTTTGTCATTTGCAACAACATGGATGGAATTCTATGGAGTATATTATGCTAAGTGAAATAAGTCAGAGAAAGACACCCATACGTGGAATTTAGGAAATGAAACAGATAAACATATGGGAGGCAAAAAGAGAGTGAGAGAGTGAGAGAAGCCATAAGAGATTTTTTTATAATAAACTTATTTTTTATTGGTGTTCAATTTACCAACATACAGAAAAACACCCAGTGCTCATCCCGTCAAGTGCCCCCCTCAGTGCCCGTCACCCATTCACCCCCACCCCCCGCCCTCCTCCCCTTCCACCACCCCTAGTTCGTTTCCCAGAGTCAGGAGTCTTTATGTTCTGTCTCCCTTTCTGATATTTCCCACTCATTTCTTCTCCCTTCCCTTATATTCCCTTTCACTATTATTTATATTCCCCAAATGAATGAGAACGTATGTTTGTCCTTCTCCGACTGACTTACTGCACTCAGCATAATACCCTCCAGTTCCATCCACGTTGAAGCAAATGGTGGGTATTTGTCGTTTCTAATGGCTGAGGAATATTCCATTGTATACAGTGACCAAATCATCTTTATCCATTCATCTGTCGATGGACACCGAGGCTCCTTCCACAGTTTGGCTATTGTGGCCATTGCTGCTAGAAACATCGGGGTGCAGGTGTCCCGCCGTTTCACTGCATCTGCATCTTTGGGGTAAATCCCCAACAGTGCAATTGCTGGGTCGTAGGGCAGGTCTATTTTTAACTCTTTGAGGAGCCTCCACCCAGTTTTCCAGAGTGGCTGCACCAGTTCACATTCCCACCAACAGTGTAAGAGGATTCCCCTTTCTCCACATCCTCTCCAACATTTGTGGTTTCCTGCCTTGTTAATGTTCCCCATTCTCACTGGTGTGAGGTGGTATCTCATTGTGGTTTTGATTTGTATTTCCCTGATAAGCCATAAGAGATTTAATGATAGAGAAAAAACTGAGGGTTGTTAGAGGGAGGTAGGTGGGGGGATGGGCTAGATGGGTGAGAGGCATTGAGGAGGGCACTTGTTATGATGAGCACTCTGTGTTGTATGTAAGTGATGAATCACTGAACTCTGCTCCTGAAACCAATATTGCACTGTATGTTAAATAACTAGAATTTAAATTAAATTAAAATTGGGGGAAAAAAAAAGGATAGTCCCCTGAGTGCCACGCAGTGCTCTGTTCCCTTCTCCATTTACCGTACTATTGCAGATATGGGACTCAGGCTAAAGTGAAGGAAAGACAATATAGCAAGAATCTCTCCAATTGTTTCCTCCTTTATCCACCCCCTGCCCCAAGGCCCCAGGCATCCCAGGTGGCGCTCCTAAAAGGCTAGAGACCCAGACTGATTCCCAGCTGAGGGGCTTCAGATGTGAGGAGCCCTGCCTGAACCCCCTTCCAAGCAGGAACCTCTCTCAGACAGGACACATGGCTGTGTTCCAGAAGGCCAGGTGTTAGAGCCATTGACCCTCTGTAGCTTGCTCCAGTTTCACAGAATGTTCCCACAGTTGGATGGCTATTGGAATACAGACCTGGGCCCCTGGATTTTTCCCCACTGGCTTGCTGCTTGGAGGAATGGCCAGATGGTAGCTGCCAATTTATGATTCCTGAGTCCTGGAGGCTATCTTCTTCCTGGCCATGTGACTTTTCTCATATCTGTCTCCACTTGCCCTTGGCTTCTTTACCTGAAAAAAAAAAAAAAAAAAGAGAGAGAGAGAGAGAGAAAAGAAAGGCTATGCCCAGGGAAATGTGTTCCAAAGGAGGACAAGAGAGCTCACCATTGGCACCATAGCTCACCTGGCCAGGGTAAGAACAACAAGCCCTCAAGGGGCATTTGTGGAAAGGGGAGCCTATTTTGAGTAGATGCCTGCTGTATCTATGAGATAATCTTCCCCCATGGGGCCACTGCCAAGCCCTTTCAGGTAGTGAAATGTCAACCAGAGGGCTGAGTTGGAGGAAGCTCTCCTGGGCTGGCAGATGGGGATGGCTTGAGGGTGGGTGGATGGAAAGAAGAGTCATGTCGCCTCTATTTATGATATGACAGTAATATTAGACAGAGGAACAGAAGAAGTGCCATGTGAGGTCACTCACATGACCCACCTATACCAGTCTCTGGCATCTGTTCCTAGGAATTGTTGGCCACGAGCTGTCTCACTAGTCAGTGGTGCTCTTCCACATAACCCAGAGGGCTGAGAGAGGACTCCAGGCTTTGAATCTTGGCCTCACTGCTTACCTGCTGTGTGGCATGAATCCTAACCTCTGTGAGTTACCATTTCCATCTAGTAAAATGAATATTAAGATACTTGCCCTGCTGACTTCATAGGATTTTTCTGAGGGCCAAAAAAACCTTGAGTTTGTGTGAAAACACTTGGTAAACTGCAAAGCAGTGGTGTGATTGGTAGACCAGCCACCTGTCTACAAACAATTTGTTACCGATTCCATGGAGGAGCTTGTGCCAGAATGTAAATCAATGGTCACTAAACACATGGTTTAGGTCAGAGGACAATTTGTTTATAGAAAGACTTCCTCACTGAAGGAGGCAGTGGCTGGGAGAGTTCTTTATCTCATCTGTTCAAGAGTCTCAACAGGCTCCAGATGTGGTGGTTAAGATGCAGTCTTGCCTGGAGGCTGAGAAATGCGTGAGGCAATGACCTTTGAAATGGGAAGATTCTGTGGAACTTGATTCACTCCATATACAACTATTAGTCACCAAACATGTGCCAGGCACGGCATAAGACACTGGGGATACATCTATGAACTAAGTGCAGTATCTGCTCTCTAGAACCTGCAGTACATGCTCTATGTGTATGGGTATGGGCTTGTAGAGTCAGAGTCAGAGTCAGGCCTGTCTTTGATGCCTGGAATTCCATCATTAGTGCCTCTACCCTGGATATTGGGCTTAGCCCACCTTTCTGCAGGCTGAGTGTTAATCATATGGCATTGACCAAAGTCTTGCTTTCTGAAGAATCTCTGAAGAATCGCTCCCCTGCAGGTTAAGAAAGAGGATTGTGATGTAGAAGGGAAGGAAGGAAAGCTAAGGATCAAAGAAGGGCCAAAACAGGAAGGAGGGGAACAGAAGCAGCCTAGCTTTCTCAATCCAGGTCATACTTTCCCTTGACCTACTGGGTATCCCTTGTTCTGTCTCTTGGTCCCTCCCTCCTTTGGGGCACCTTCCTCTGCACACAGTTTACATGACTGTGGCACTTAGCAAGGTCCTTTGTAATGGTTTATTTAGATATCTGCTTCTCCCCCTAGGCTACAAGCAAGTCTCCCTCTTTTTATCTTTTGCCTAGAATCTTCTTTCTTAAGTAAATTAGTAATTTATCTCCATATATACAAATGAAGACCCAGGTTCAGAAATAACTGTGTCCTGCCTACTGTCACAGGCAGGGCCAGGACACAGCCAGACCTTCTGACTCCAGCCCAGGGCTCTGTCCCTGAAGCCCAGCCACACCCAGAGGATAGCCCTGGGAACTATAATTAGAAAACCAGTACTCTAGATCAACTTTCCTGTCCTGAGAAGCAGAAGCAGAGAGCTACAGGGGACAATGACCCTGTGCTCTGAAAGTTTTTAAGTAATGTCAAAGCGTGGGCTGAATTGAGTTTTCTAGCCTCCAGGGCAGCAGAGCTGAAGGCACTCTTGACATCTCCTCCTCCTCCACGAGTCATCCCATAGACGGATTATTACTAAATCCAATGGATACTGCCTCCTTAATACCTGCATTTCTCCCGATTGTCATTGTTACTGAATGAGTTCAGGCCCTCAGCAGCCTTCAAACTACTCATCCTCCCCACTAATGACCCCTGCCATTTATCCCCCCATACTGCAGCCAGACTGCTCTTTCTAGACTGAATACTGGGTCAGGCTCCTTCCTTTACTGAAACCTTCCCATTGTTCGGGTGTCCCAGGATTAAATTTGTGCCTTTCTCATCTGACTCCTCACCTCTCCAGCCCCCTCCCACCACTCACTCCTGCTCTCAGGGAGCTCCCTGGCTACCTTTGCACTCAACTGCAGCCTTGAAAACTCTCTCACTCTGCCCTGGAGTCCCCAGTTTCAGTCCTGTGGCCTTGGAACTAGAGCTTTCTCTGACTAGTCCCTTCTGGTTGATGAACTGGCTGCACACCTGGCTCTGGTTGTTATTTCAGGCTTGCCCCGATGCCTCTAACCACCCCTGTGGGTGGCACAACAGCATTTCCATCCCCACCTTCATCCCCCCCACTCTGTGAGCTAATCTGGCTCGAGGTGCCAGTCTGGGTCTAATCATTTCTGCTGCCACTCAGTGGTCTGGAAGGACTATCAGAATGAATGAATGAATGAATGAATGAATGAACTTCTTCTACTTTCCGCTCAGACACCAAGGACCCTTACTCTATGCTGTATGGTTCTTAGACTTGTCTCCTTTGCCTGAGGCCTTGTCTCCCTGAAGTGGCCCATTCTCCAAAATAATCTCAGCCTTCCTTTCTCTATCCCCAAGTCAAAATTTCCCTCATTTCCATCAGGGTGGCCGACATGGAGAAAGGGTTCATGCTTGAGCCTCAAGAGGTACGGAGTTTGGTCACCTCTTAACCCCACCTCTCTACTCCTCGCAGCTTGCCAGTTCACGGATTCTCCCTTCCAGAGCTGTGTGAGGCTCGGTGAGATCATAAATTTAACAGCCCTTGTGTAAAAGCTGGAGGCCCAGAGGAAAGCTGAAATTGAGGGAGACGGCATTTCTGAGCAAGGCTTTCCTCTCTCCCAATGCCCCAGGCCTGCCTGCCTTCCTGAATTGAAGACCACTGACCCACTGCTTCTTTTCAGCTTTTCTCAATCCCCAGGCTCAAACTGGGATTTATAATGTAGCCTTCCCCATCAGAACTGCTGATAGAGCAGGTGGTGGCAGCAAGGCCATCCTAGGCTTACCCTGAGGACTTTGCCTTGATTTATCTTACGTGATCCTCGAAACATTTTTCTGAGTCAGGCAGAGCAAGTGTTAATATCCCCATTCTCTGGCTAAGGGAAGCCAGCTCAGAATGTGGAGGGATCCCTGGGTGGCGCAGCAGTTTACCGCCTGCCTTTGGCCCAGGGCGTGATCCTGGAGACCCGGGATCGAATCCCCACGTCGGGCTCCCGGTGCATGGAGCCTGCTTCTCCCTCTGCCTGTGTCTCTGCCTCTCTCTCTCTCTCTGTGTGACTATCATAAATAAATAAAAATTTTTTAAAAAAACTTAAAAAAAAAAAAGAATGTGGAAATACTTGTTCATGATCATGGAACTGAGTGGCACAATCAGGATCCAATGGATGCCTGATTTCTTGGGATTACAACCCATCGCTGGCCTTTGTAGTAGGTGATATAACTGACCAGGGGCCCTCGGCTCTTCACCCCTTCGCTTCCCGCCTTCAGTCTATTGGAACGCCAGGAGAACAGGGAGACAGGCTTGGAGGCGAGCTGTGGGACTGCATCCAAGGTGAGGACAGCTGTCATTGATGGAGACGCAGACCCCACAAAGAACTTTCAGGGGCCCAGGGCCAGGAGCTGGCATTTGACCGTGTCTGAAGACAGAAATGTGCATCTTTCAAATGGACACCTAAGTTTTATCCACATAAACAATAAGCGTGCGTGGGGATGGGAGCAATCATCACCTCTAAAGGAGAACCTGCTTCAATTTGCCCGTCTTGCATTAGATGCCATTCAAACTCAATGTGAAAAGCTCCTGGGGTGAGAAAGACAGCAGGTGCCCCTTCCAGTCCTTTCTCTTCAGGCCAGTCAGCACAGCATTGGAGGATGACTGACATCCCTCTTTGAGGTGGAGGGAGGGTGGGAGGGGAGTCTAGACCTGTCCCAATAGCTGTAGATGAAGACTCTTGGCCCTCTTACCTGCAGCAGAGCCTGGGGTAGGCTCGTACAGACACATTCAGGCCGGCTCTAGGCAGCTCCTAAAATGAGTCCTCCAGGTACTGAAGGGAGGGAACAGCCTAGAAGATTTCTTTTCCAAGGAATCACCCCAGCCCCAGCACCATCTCAGTCCTAGCCCCTCCCACACGCCCACCTCCCTACAGCCCTTGAGAGACCCCACACTTAGCTGGCTGGCTGGGAGCCCTTACCCTGTGTGAGCCAGTGTGCCCCGCTTCTGTTTATATTTGGTTCTAAAAAGACCCAGGGAGACCAGCACTAGTCCTGCACTAGCCCTGCACCAGCTTCACTGCACCGCTCTGGCCTCAGTTTCCCCAGCTGTAAACTAATGGGAAGGGTACACCTTACCCTGCCCGTCTCTCAAGCCTGTGACAACGATGAAATGAGATCCCCCAAGTGAAAGTATTTTGCACATTCTGAACTGTGATTATGCTGGTGATCATTATTAGTTAGTATTATGGTCACTCCCTGGTTTGGGCCAGGAGACTCAGGGAATAAATCCAGGTAGAGTCTGGAGACAGTTTGCGGGAAATAAGCCATAGGGTCATCAGGATGCCCTGATTAAAATGTCCCCGGGGGTATCATTTTAGAGAGAGAGAGAAGGGGACTGCTGTATTCTCAGAAAGGTATGCCATAGAGCATTTCCATCTGCTCTTTCTGGTCGGAGAGAGACGTAATAGAAGCTCTGCAGTAATGAGTTCCCTGCCCATCCCCATGCTGCTGAGCGCAGTCCACGTTCCCAGGTACAGCACCTGCACTCCCAGCTGACACTAATTGGTTCTCAGCACAAGTTTGGCAGCTCAGCAGAAGCACTAAATGGCTGGGAAGAGCTCATGTTTCTGACCCTCCCAGAATGGGACCCACAAAGGGGAGGAGGCTAAGAACCATCACATGCCCCTGGATTTCCATTTCCAGGGCTGGGCCCACCTTAACCTCTGGTACCAGTTCCATCTATACAGCATCTAAAGCTCCCAGTGTAAGAGGACCTAGAAATACCAACTAATTCCATAGGTGGCGGGGCCAGCTTTGTGAGTCCCACCAAACTGGAACCAACTCAAAGCAGCCTCATATTTAAATACAAGTATGATCCCCTAGAAAAGCTTAGTATTAAGAGTTTAGGTTCTAGGATAACATACACTTAGACTCAAATTCTAAGTCATCTACTCACAACCTGGGCGATCAAGAGCCATTTTCCTATCTGCCAAATGGTCAACATAATAACACTAACCTCTTTGGGCTGTTGTAAAGAATAAATGAGATGCTGGAGGCACCTGATAAGTAGCTGGTATTCAACAAATTCTTGTGGTGCTGAATTCTTTGATGTTTTCACTCTAGAACAAAGATTAAATCAGGCACAAGACTATAATTTTTTCTCATAAGAAAATCTGTCCCATTGCCCAAGCTAGAATCCTAGATGCCATCCTTGACTCCTTCCTCTCTTCCTCATCCACCAAGGTCACTCAGTTGGGTCTAGCCCCCAAATATCTTTCCTATCTGTTCCCTTTCCAAGACCTCAAGCCAATTCAAGCCAGGACTGTGCCATCTATATTGCAAGATTAGCTTCTTTGTTGATTAGTTTCTTCATCAAAAGCATGTACCTTTGACAACGAGAGCTCAAGGCATGAGATAAGAAGAGTTCCCAGAGGGAACAAAATGATGTGGTCCTGGGCAGCATAGACCTAGGTAAATGTATCACCTCAAGTAGACTTGTTAAAATCACTGAGCATGGCTTGAGGGTCTCCTTCACTTCTTGGTTAAGAGGTCTGGTTATGGTCTGGTTCCTGCCTGTCTCTCCAGCTTTCCCTCTTGATTCTCCCCAACTGATACACAGTCATCAAACTGAATGATATTCTCTCTGCTGGACAAGCCATTCTCTCTTTCTCTTTCTCTCTCTCCGCTCCCTCCCTCTCTCTCTCTCTCTCTCTCCCTTTTTATATCTGTTGCTCCCTCGGCTTTTACTACCTTTCACCTTCTTCACCTGGGAAAATCCTACTGAGTCCTTAAGACTCAGCTGAGGTGTCGCTTCCTCTGGGAAGCCCCCTCTGGGTTCACCTAGCCTCCATCCCCACTTAAAGGGTAGATAGGTGCCCTCTCCTCAGCTACCAGGACATCCTTTTAAATCGTTCATAGCACTTGTCACACTGGGCAGCCATTAACTATTTGCCTATTGGCCTCCTGCTGTAGATGGTGAGTGTCTTGAGGACAGGGATATATCTTGTTAACATCTTTTTGCATCCCGTACCCAGAGTGGTGCCTGATGCAGCCATAGGTGCTGCTACCATGTCTCGTGAGACCACTGAGCTTGGGGAAGAGCACAACAGTTCTGTTCTTTTAGATTTCCGGACAAGGGCTGCCTTCTTGAAGTGCCTTAGAGCCTCTGCTTATTTTTGGAACCAGGGATCAGTGGGCAACGGTGACCTACTGTGAGTTTACAGCCTACATAGCTTCTCCAGAGCAGTCTTGCTTGTCAGGGATCGGACTGACTGAAATGGTTATAAGCCAGCAGATTCCTTGAGGAGAAAGGCATCCCAGAGGGTCAGGCTCCCTTCAAGGAGTTTTCTCTTCCCACAGAGACCTTGGCGCCTCAAGTCCAGCTCCTCAGATAACATCCCAATGCCTTCTACCAGTTTTAAAGTCTAGCTTTTCTGTTATTTGTTTGTTTGTCTGTCACTGGAAGCTTTGGCCTGCTGAAAACTATTCTGCGCATGCGTGCGTGTGCGTGTGCGTGTGCGTGTGTGTGTGTGTGTGTGTGTGTGTGTTTAATTCCACTTAAAGGTGGTTTTCACTTACAGAGAACTTCTTGATAGGTTTCAAGATGATAGAAATGTACCTGAATTGCTATGTAGTAAAGTTTCATTCTGAAGCAAATTCAACCATAATCACTTCAGGCTAAAGAAAGAAAACACCCATTTGAATACATTCTGCTTAATAAAGCTGTGCTCTGGAAGGAATGTGAGATGGGGGGATATGAACCTCATGTTCCCTTTGGTCAGCATCAGTGAGAGCTATTTTCCACTGAATGGGATTCTAGAATAACAACAGACACCGTGTTGTTTTAACAGCCCTAATGCCAGCTGTTTTAACTGAAGAAATGGTGATACAGATGGCAACTGTCAGGTTTGGCTTATCGAAAAATAGTATCTCAGTCTCCAAAATGATATCTTTGTAAGAGGTTTTGCTACACTATTTTGAATTCTGTGCAATTTTCACATTGCATGCTGACTCTCAAGGTCTAGCTCTGTGTCGAATTTAACTCAACCCATGGGGCACCCTTTTTTCTGCTCTAATTGCTTCACGGGCCCTGTGCTGGGGAAAAGAATCATTATGGGAGGAGGGTCAAGTGCCTTTTTAGAAGTCTGTGAGGTGTGAGCCACCCTCAGGAATAAGAAGAAAAGACAAAAATCCAGAGGCACTTTCTGTTCTCATGTCAACATGGAGTCAGGAGCTGGAAAAAAGCCACTGAAAGATACCCTTAATCTTTGTTAATTCCCCACATTTCTCTCTCTCTTTTTTAAATACCTTCAGCCTGTTTTCTTTGTGTGATTAAAATTAAAAGGCCCTCTCCAGACAAAAGGAGAACTTCAAGGTTGGAAGTGGCAGCACGAAGAGCTGGGCATCTGGGGTCCCACTGTGAGACAGAGAGAAAGGTAGGGAGCCTCAGCTGGAAGCCTGGACTTCCTTGAGTTTTTTCCCAAAGATTCATGGACCTCTGTTATAATTCTGTAAAAACGTACTTTAAAAAATCTGATAAGCTGTTTCAGATGGAAGTGAGACCCATAGGTGTCCTACAAGGAGATAAATTTGCTTTGCTCTGAGGGAAGTCGGGGAAGAAGGAGGGAGACGGGGAAGCAGGATGGTGAGGCGGGGGAAGAGCTAGCAATGTGGAGGGAGGCTGGGACCAGGCAGGTGGAAGATTCTGGGCTGCTCCATGCTGAGGATGCTGAAGGAGGCTTGGTAATGTTCCCTTTAAAACCCTTGTATTTGTGTGCTAGGGCTGCCAGAGCAAAGGACCACCAGCTGGGTGGCTTTAATAACGGAAATGTGTCCTATCTCTGTTCTGAAGGCTATAAGTCCCAGACCAAGGTGTTGGTGGGGTTGATTCCTTCTGAGGATTGTGGGGAAGACTGTTCTGTGTTTCTCCTCTAGCTTCTGCGGATTTACCAGGAATCTTTGGCATTCCTCGGCTTCTAGAAGCATCACTCCCATCTCTGCCTTCATCTCCATGTGGCATCCTCCCTGGGTATAGGTTTGCCTCCGAATTTCCCCTTTTTATAAGGACACTAGTCATGCTAGACTAGGGCCCACTCTACTGATCTTATTTTAACATATTACCTCTGTAAAGAACCTATCTCCAAATGATATCACAGCATGAGATAGTAGGCGCTTGGACTTCAGCATAGCTTTTGGTGGACGGAAGTACACATCAACCCATGCGGTCTTCCTCTCACTCCTCACCAAGTAGCAAGGGCTATCGGGACTGGATTTTGGCAGATTTCCTATAGCTAGGGCCATGTGGCTCTGCAGACGACAAGTGCACAAACAGAGGACGGGGACAAGGGAGCTGCAGACAGACCCACAGAGAATGAGGAAGGTTCACATGCCTACTGACCACCCACTCTGTGGGGTTACAGGCAACTTTTTAGAAAATTCAACTGGAGGCACATATCAATGTTGTGTTTTTTTGCTTTTTGGTTTTTTTTAGACAGAGAGAGAGAGCAAGCAGGGGAGGGGCAGAGGGAGAAGAAGAGAGAATCTCCAGCAGACTTCCCATTGAGTGCAGAGCCTGATGCAGGGCTTGATCCCAGGACCTCAGGATCATGGCCTGAGATGAAATCAAGAGTCAGATGCTTCATCGACTGAGTCACCCAGGCACCTCCACATTTCAATGTTTTATTACAATCTTGCTGCAAGTGAACAGGTCTCCAGTAGCCTAAGTCAAAGATTCACTTCTGGTAGGGACATCTGATAGGAAAAGAGATCAGTTAGCTTGGTAGTAGTCTAACACACAAGATGAAAAAAGATGTTTGTTTGAACAATTGACTAAACACTAAGACAATTGACTGTCAGCAGGTATAGGCGTGGGTGATTAGATTCCCAGAACAAAGCTTAATCTCTTTAAAAATGATGAGAAAATGGATTGGTTAATCATTTTATCAGGACTGCTCACTTCTTCCCAGAAGTTGATTTGGAATTACATCAATCAAAAAGGTTCTTCCCTAGACCAGACTTAAAGCATTTTCTCTCTTGCAAGGGCTCCAACCTATCTGGCCCCAGCTGGCATCTGAGCTTAATTCTAAGGATCCATATCCCCAAGGCTCCCGTCTCACCGACACTCACCTCCTCTACCCTCAGTTTGCCCCACATTCACGGCCTCCAAGACAGCAGCTCCTGCCCACTCTGTGCTCAACTCTGAGAGATGAGAACACTCTCCCGCATACTCCCTGGGGCCTTGGGTGTTCCCACCCCCCTCTGCCCCCATCCCCCAGTCCCTCTCCTTGGGGTTCACTGTCCTCGGTCCATGCTGGCCTCCTTTCTGTTCTTTGGTCTGGTCAAGCTCTTTGCTGTTTGGGGTTCTTTGCCCTTGCTGTTCCCTCCGCCTGGAATGTTCTTCAGAACTGGCTCCCTCTCACCATCCAGGGCTTAGTTCCAATGGCACCTCCTCACAGAAGCTTTCCCTATCCAGATTATTCTCTATTACGTTGTCCTGTGGGTGTCCTTTCCAGCCCTAAGCACCATCTGTCTTTATGACTGTCTTTTTCTCTAGTCTGCCTTCACATTAAATTGTTAAAATGGGCAAGAAGCTTGTCTGTTCACTACAGCATCCAAGTGGCTGACATGTGTAGTAGATGCTCAATAAATTGTTGGTGAACGTTGGTTAAACGGGTAGGAAAACTGGCTCAGTAATGAAGTCATTTGCACGAGATCATATGGCATTAAGTGGTGGGATGGTGTTTATCTCTTAATGGGGCAGTGTGTGTGTGTGGCGGGGGGGTGCGGTTTGTGTCAACCTTTCTTCATTGTTAGTCTATAGTCCTCATCACAGAAGAGCTCATTTCCCTCTCACTTTTCCTTGACCCAGAGCATACCAATCCCTCCAGATGCTATGGGACCCCAGATAGCTCTCATACACCCAAAGTTAGTTCCCCTTCCTTCCCATGCACAAAATACTCATGGGGCCTCCTCAGAGCATCTCTTCTTGACTTTAGAAGCCTTTCCTCCCACATTCATGCAACAAGCAGTCATTAAGCATCCACTCTGGGCTAGGCCTGTTCTGGAAGCTTCCATATGCCACCCCTGCTTCTCTCAACCAGACCATCACTGTACAGCTTCATCTCATTTCTCTCTGTTTCTTTAAAATACAAAATACATCAATTACCACTTCTATCTTTTCATGAGCCTCTTTCCTGCAGGGTCTCAGGCCCAGGGCCCTGCTCACTCCTGTGTGATCCTGTCCCTCAGGTAAACTCTAGCTAATAATCCATCCTAGCTCAGTACAAATATTAGCATATCAAAAACCCCGGTATATATTGTGGTTCCTCCCACTCAGCACAGCACCCGAGGCACAAATCCAAATAGATTTTGAGGCAAATGGTTGAATATATTTCCAAATAAGGTGCCTGGCATGACACAGGTACAGAAACCCTGTGGCAAAATCTCCCCAGTCTTTCTCTGTCAACTCCAACCCAGATACTCAGGGGCAGGTTGGACTTGCCTGGCCTTGTCTTTTCTCAGATGTTAAGCCAGGACAAGTCTAAAATTAGCCCCACCCCCTCTTGGTGACAAAACTCAGCTGGAGCAACATGGGGCCAGTTACTTTTAGAAACCATCCCTTTGGGGCTTATTGCTGAGCAACAGAAGCAGGTGATGGAAACTGGGCCTGGAACCTGGCAGGGAAGAAGAGCCGGATCAAGTTCAGAAGCTAGGATCAGAATGCCAGGTTCAGGCACCAGGGCTTCAAATCCAGACAGACATCATGGTCATGGTCAGATCAAGGAGAAATAGCACAAAACCAAGCCAGAACTTGCCCATGGCTCCAATTGCAATGCTAAGGTAGGGTGATGGTTAGGGGTGTGGGGAGGGAAGGTTCTGGATGTTGTGTGCCAATTACTTTATATATGGTGTCTCAGTGAGTCTCACCAGTAGGTTCTATTATTTCACCTCTACCATTTGACTAAATGAAATGTCAGACATACTCAGTAACTTAGTCAGTGTCACATAGCTAGTAAATGGCAAAGCAGGGAGTCAAACCCTAGCCTATTTAATGTGATGTCTGGTGCTTTCCTCTACGCTGCCTCCAGGGTACTAGGAGGGGAGATTTCAAACCCACTCACAATCCAAAAGAATGGACCACCAAGTCGCTTCCTTGATATCTGTCCACTCTGAGTCATATCTAAATTTCCTGGGGAGCCTTGACAAAAATACCAGTGCTAGGGCACCCAGAGATTCTGTTAATTGTTCTTGGGTGGGGCCTAAATAGATATTTCACCATCTCCTGGGAACTTCTGCCTGCTGCCTAGGTCAAAAACTAGGGTCTATGCGTTGTTTCTGATCAGTTCCCCGGGGGCAGCTGGAAAAATAGGGTGGTGATAGATGTCAGTGTCCAACTCACTTGGATTCCACAACAGACAGGCAGGACACCTGGCCAGCAAAGGCACATTTCTATAGAAGATTTTCTAGTTGAAGGTGGTCTTTTCAAATTCTGAAGTCAGGTATGGAATTAAAATAGCATTCCCACAAAGAGAGGGCAGAGACCAGGAGCCTGGGACTTAGGATTCTATAAAGCAGAAATTTTCAAAGAAGGGAGGGGTTTAATCAATATCACCTATCATTCTAACATGTCACTGTGCCCCTTTCTCCAAACCTTTATAGAAGGAGAAGGCTCCCTTAATGTAACTGGCAGAGCTCTGCCAAGGAGCAAGAATACAGGTGAGTCTGCCTCTGGTTGCATTCAGGCTGTGGCTCCTGGCATACTTAACATGAGCTTCTAAGCAACTTGGCTCTTGATTAGGTATGTTTGGTGTCCTTTTGATTTCTAATTGTTTCATGTTTAATGGCTTCAAGTCCTGCCTTCTCTGAACTCTCATGGAAGGCAAGGATTGTGTCATTTAGACCTCTAATAGCACTGGTGGGGACATCTTTAGGTCCTCTGACTGCACATTGGCATCATCTCTAGAATTTAAAAAAAAAAAACAAAACTTTATGCCAAGGTCAACCCCCAAGAATGTGAATAAATTGGTCTGAATATGTGGCATGAACAGACTTTTCAAATCAGTTCAGATAATTCTAATATGCACCCAAGGTTGAGAATAAAAATCTGAAGGGTAACAAAAAGCTATGTGAAAAAAATTGTAATAATGGTTATTTCTTGGAGGAAAATGAGGTGATTTGATTTAATTCTACCAGACTTTATTCTCTATTTGTTTCTTCACATTGATTATATAATTTTGAAAAGTAAAACTAAAACAAACATTAAACTAGATTCTCATTCACTTACTAAATACTTACTGAGAAGCTGCCATCTCACATGATAGACACTGGGCGTAGGAGAATGAATTTCACAAACACAATTCCTGTTCTCATGAAGTTTACATCTAATGAAGAAGATTAACCATCAGACAAACAAATATGATACTCTGACTTCAGGGAGATGTTCCAGTAGACACAAGCTGCTGAGTATCATGCATTGTTTTGTGAATAACTATACCAGAAATTACAAAGATTGGGCTTACACTTCCCCTCCTACGCTGAAGGACGACATTGCTTGTCAATTACATCATGCTTTTCTGCTGAAGCTCAATATCCTTTTCAACATTACCAATCAATCTGAGGTGGTGCTTGAAATGAAACATATTTAGCATCCCAAGAAAGAGCTATGAATTATCATGTTGAGGGTAAACTAGATGACTCAAAAGGTAATTAAAGCCTTCTGGTATGGCCAAGTAGCTCCTGTTGGACCATACTTCTTATAGATAATAACCATAAACTCTGGGCAAGATTTAAGAACAATTAGTCCTTAAATACTAGAGAAAGAACAAAACCCAACAGAAAGCAGAAGAGATTGAACCACTGGAACAAGAGACAGACATGGGATGAGTTTCCTGATTTATAGCTTTTAGCCTAAGAACAGGGCCCTATCTATGAATATGCTGAGCAGAGGGGAAGCCCTATAGCTCTCTGGATAAACTTTACTCAGATATCTGGCTGACCCTTGAACAGCATATGCAAGAGGCAGATTTTTAAAATCCCAGCTCTACTGAAAGAGCTGACCTGAATTTCCAGATGTTATATGGGGAGATAAGGTCTTGCAACTTGAGATCAACCACTTTAAAGGCCTGAATAAAGAAAAGTCAATATGCTTCAGAAGAACAGAATAGAATCCAGATTTTCTGCAACATATCATTCATAATGACCAGGATACACTCCAAAAGTATTCAACATACAACAAAACAGGAAAACATGACTTATTTTAAAGAAAAAAGACAATTGACAGAGACCAACTCTGAGATTAGGCAAGAACTTTAAGGAAGTTACTACAAATATGGTGAAGTATATAAAGGAAAATAAGATCATAATAAATGAAATTATAGAAATTTTAGTAGATAAATAGAAATTATAAAAAGAATCAAATGAAAACATAAGAGCTGAAAAATAAATATCTTTAAAAACTTAATGGATGTTCTTAAAAACACAGGGAAATGAAAGAGGAAAAAGTGAATTAAATAGAAGATAGAGCAATAAAAATGATCCAAACTAGGAAATAGAGATTTAATACAAGTGCAGAGGCTCATAGATCTTTGCAACAATATCAAAAGGTCTAATACACATATAATTGGAGCCCTAGGAGGTAGGGAGAGAGAGAGAGAGAGAGAGAGAGAGAGAATGACCCAGAAAAGTATTTGAATAAATAATGGGTGAAAAGATTATACATTTGATAAAAGACAGATATTTAAAGGCTTTAAAACCCCAATAAACACCAAGAAAGATTTATATAAAAAACCCAACACAACAAAACCAAAATAAAAACACTTAGGCAAGCCACAGTCAAACTGTAAAAATCAATGACAAAGAGAAAATCAACAAAACAATGCTGTGAGAAAATTGAGATGTAAATAAATGGAGATATGCCAAGTTAATGGATTGCAAGACTCAGTGCTATTAAGATGGTATTCACCAAATTTATCTATGGATTCAGCACAATCCTAATCCTAATCCTATGATGCTTTTTAGTCAAAATTGACAAACTGATACTAAAATTTCTGTAGAAATGCACAGAACATAGAATATTCAAAGTCTCAAAAAAAGAAGTCAAAATTACTTTACCACTTGACTTCAAGACTTACCCGAAACAGCGTGGTGCTAAGACAAGGATCAACGGATTGGTAGGACAGAATAAAGACCCCAGACAAAAATAGACCCACACTTATATATTTGTTTTATTTTTGACAAAGTTTTCAGATCAACTCAATTGGAAAAGAAAAGGATTTCAACAAGCGGTGTTGAAATAACTCCATATTCACATGGAAACATATCAACCTTGCCCTAAATCATACTACCCACAAAAATCAATTTGTTATGGACCACAGGTCTACACAAAAGGGCTAAAACTATAAATTTTCTAGAAGAAAATATAGGAGAACATCTTCATGACTTGGAGGAAGGCAAAAACCAAAAAAGAAAAAATAAACTTAGTCAAAATGGAATGACTCATTCATGAGAAGAAACACCATTAAGAAAATTTCCTGCCTATGCAAACCACAAGGCAGGGGAAAATATTAGGGAAATGTCCCTGACAAAGAATTGGTACCCTGGATATATTAAGAACTCCTAAAACCCCATAATAATATGACAAACAACTCAATTTAAAACTGGCTAAAATATTTGAACAGAGACCTCACAAAAGATGGTAAATGGATGGCCCATAAATGTTGAATGAAAACACATACAACAGCCTTAGTTATCAAGGAGATGCAGGTTAGAGCCATAGTGAGATATTGCCCCCATACTCACCAGTGTGGCTGAAGTTATACTGATAGCACCAAATGTTGTCAGAACTTTCGATGAAGTAACTAAAACTCTTATACATTGTTGGTAGGTGAGGAAAATGGTATGAGAATATTGGAAAATATGTAAATTCTTTTTTTTTAAGATTTTTATTTATGTATTCATGAGAGACACAGAAAGAGAGAGAGGCAGAGACACAGGCAGAGGGAGAAGGAGGCTTCATTGCAGGGAGCCCGACGTGGGACTTGATCTGGGGTCTCCAGGATCACACTCTGGGCTGAAGGCGGCACTAAACCGCTGAGCCACCAGGGCATCCCAAAAGGTGTAAATTCTTATAAATTATATAGTTTCTTATAAATTAAATACACTCCTCCCCTAAGACCCACTAATTCCACTCCTAGGTATTTACCCAAAGGATTATGAAAACGTGGCACAAAAGGATGTGTCCAAAAATGTTTATATTAGCTGTATTCATCATAGCCTTAAACTGGAAGATCAGGTGTCCATTAATAGAAGACTGGATAAACAAACTATGGCATATTCATTCAGGAAAATACTACTCATCAATGAAAAGAAACCAACTACTGGTGCAAGCGACAACATGGATGGGTAAATCCTAAAAACCTCCTGAATGAACAAAAATTTCCGGAAAAGATTACACATTTTATTATTCTATTTATATGAAATACTAGAATAAGCAAAACTGATCTATGGTGAAAAAATCAGATGCATTCTCACTAGAAATGCTGAACCAGGAGTTTGCTGGAAAGGGACATGGGGAAACTTTCTAGGGTGATGATTATGTTCTGTACCTTGATAGGGATTTGAATTGCATAGGTGTATGTATTTATAGGAACTCATCAGATGACATGCTGGTGATTTTTGCATTATACTCTATATGAATTTTATGTGAAAAGAAATTGTAAACAAAAATTGGAATTATAAATGAATTTTCAGTTTTTGTTAATAATATTGAAGTATTTGGGGGTACATATCAATATCTACAACTTACTTTGGAACACCATAAAAATAATTAAATGAGTTGCTGGATGGATAGAAAAAATCAATTTTTGATAAAGCAAATATAGTAAAATGTCAACTGAAGAAACTATGTTTGGAAATGTTATGATAGAATGTTGAGAACAAAAGACAATTGAGGCTAATTGGCAGATCACCTGAAAGATAGTCCTGGCCCTAGAAAAAGATGCTAGAATCTAGCTGATGTATAGGGGAACACTATAGACAAAGGAGGCTTCTGAGTCCAGAAATTGGCTTTCTTCACTCTCTTGTAACTTTGGCAATGAACCTAGGGGCTGAGGCATTCCGTAAGACTACGGGCTCATGGTCTCTGCAGTTGGTGACTTTAAGAGTTCTCAACAGATCTGTTCTAGAAATCTGGAACAGAGAGAGGTTGTCTGTTACCATTTATAGTCTCTCCTGAGTACCTACTGTGTGCTATTCTTTGTGCTTGGCTTTGAGGATACTTTGATGAACTGAATAAAAATGGCTCCTGTCCCTTTTTGATCTTACTATTGATCAAAAATCTGCTCCTCTTCTACTTCTGACATCATTTGTACCCCAACCAGAAGACTTGCAAATCCTTTTACAAGCCTTGTTGACATTCCTGAAATCTCTCAGTTCAAAAACCCCTGGCCAATGTTGAACCTGAATACTTCTATCTAAACAGAAAGAGGTTTTTTCTTGTTTTACACTCTTGGGAGTGAAACTTAACACAAGAAGATCCCCATTGCCTCAAAATAGCTCAGCAAGATATTGGACACATGCCTCGTGACCCAAAGTTACTTACACTCTCTTGAAGTAGAGGTATGAGAGAGAAGGGTAGTAGGTTGCTAAACTCGACTCTCTGCCCCACTTCCAACACAGGTCCATTCCTTGCCGTGGTGCCACAGCCAGAAGTCCTCCCCAGAGTTTAGCGTGGGGACATGGCATCAAGGAGAGGTAGTACTGGCCTACTCAGTAGCTTGACATAACCTTGAATCCCATATTACAAATCAGATTGCTCCAGCCACCTTTAGCATACAAAAGAGAAAATTTCTTACTTAAACATCTGTTTTCCCCAACATTCTTGGTGGAATGTGGACATGTTTTGAGTTAACTATTTATGTTACAATTGACTCCAAATCAGTTGAGTGGCACCCTATTCAATAAAAAATAAATAAAAATCTGTTGCCTTCATTAGAAGGGCTGTCCCGCTTTCTTTCTGTATAGTGACTCATCCCTTTGCTCAACTGAATACTCTGCCCTCTGCCCAGTCCAGACTGTCACCTATTTGTCACCTTTATATGCTTACAAATCCACCAGGTCTGAAAAACATTTAGCAAGGCGATCATTGCAGTTCTCACTGCCCGTCCCCCTGACTGAAATATCTTTGTTTCTTCTCTGTCCTTTGTTTTTTCTCCTTCTCCAAGAATTTTTACCTCTTAGAAGTTTAAATATCTGTTTTCCTTCCCTAGAATGCTATTTTTCAGACAACTGGATTCTTGGGAGGTAATGATATAACTTGGGGAAATAAGTGCATGTTTCCCTATCTCTGGTGCCAGTTAAAGTGATTGGTGTTCAAGACTTTCGGAAGCTCTTTGAAAACAACAGGGCTAGTCAGATTCCAGCAATTTACCTTCTGAAGGCTGAGCATGTCTGGGCAGTAGCTGCATAATTTGGATGGAGTCATCACTGATGAGACAGAGTTGGCTCAGCCAGGGAGCACTCATTGCTCTTTTAAACTCTACGGCACCAGGGATGAAGTCACCTTTCTTCTTTTAAAACCAACAGATTTGCCCTGTAAGTCCCTCTCACTTCTGTTAGAACTTGGTGGTTTTTTTCTACTGCCGATCACCGAGACCTTCTCTCAGGTAAGGAAGCTCTGATTTTGTGAGGTTTCTACCCAGAGAAGCTTGATTTGAGGGGGATTTTGGAAGGCATCTCTGGGTAGAGTTGGAGTCAGGTCAAGGGACACACTATGTGGGGAGAACGGTTGGTTCCCGGCCAGCTAGTCTCCACCTGGTGGGCTGGCAGGCTCTGAGCTGGGTGAGCAGAACCCCACGCAGCTCAGAGTTGCAGTAGCAGGTTCTCGAAGTGGGCATGGAAATCTAATCTGGGCTTGGTTTCGGCTGCCTGTTCTGGTAGTTGTATAACAAGCACATTGGTGAAGCAGCTACAAGTGGTCTCCCCTGGGCTGGGGCCGTCCTAACTGCTTTGCCATCCTTACAATTAGCTTTGTGTTTGGGGTAGAACCCTTCTAGGGTCTCATGGTAAAAGCTGATGTGCAGAAAAGCAGCAGCTCTCTGGGGAGCCTTCATTTGCTTGAATGCTTCCCTTCTTCCTTAGAGTACAGCAGGAGACAAAGGGGCCGAGGCTCCCTGTTGTAACATGCAGGGACCTTGTGTAAACAATGGCTGTGCTGCTATGTGGGGTGGAAGTGTATGAACATGTCTGAGTGCCTGTCCATACAAATTCTAAGAAAAGGAGCATGAGTTTTGGGTGTGTGTGTGTGTGTGTGTGCATGTGCGTGTGTGTGTGTGTGTGTGTGTGTGCGTGTGTATGCAGGTAGACCTGCGGTCCTAGGGACTTGCTAAAATCTCCCTGCAACGCTTTTGATGAGTTATATGAGGCCCTGTCACTGATTGAATCATACAGCTCTTATTAGCTCTGGAAGTCTCAATAAAGACATCTTGGTTATGACGGAGGCGCCTGCAGGGTGATAAATGGCTTTCGGAGAGAGACAGACTTGAACCACTGGGGAGGGAAAACGTTGAGAATTACAGAGCCTCTTTATTCCTTGACACAGAACCCTGCCACACATGGTGTTCAGTGTGCTCATCTGTAACCTTTGAAGGGAGCAAAAAATCTCATTTAGATAAGAGACGCTTGTTTTGTTTTCAATGCCATTGCATACTGGCTGCCAGCTCTTGCTTACATGTTCACCTCAAACTTGGCATGCCCATCCTTACCTAAAATCTGCTCTCCTTTCTGTTCCCCCAGCTCAGCAGAAAGCTCCTGGTTTTCCATAACAGATTTCTAGACTTCATCTTTGACCCCTCCATCATCCTCGCACTTCCACGTCCAGTTTGGCAACACATCTGACATTCTGCCTCCATATTCTCTCTCAAAGTCATCCATTCTTCCATTTCTATGGCTCTTTTCATAGTGTAAGCCATGATCACTCCCCTTCCGGGAATATGGGAACCTCTCATCCAGGCTTTTTCTCTCTTCTGATCTTCCCAGTACAGCCAGCATGATTCTGCGATGGTCAATCAGCACCTGCACAATCCAATCAATCACTAATCTGGTGATCCTGCCTTCTTAATATCCCTCCAAAATTTTCACATCTCTCCCTCTCACCACTGTTACCTTGGTCCGACCCACCAACCCCCTTTCCCTGAGTTATTATGATAGCTTTGAAGCTGACCTCCCTGCTACCAGTAGAAGACACTTTAAAGTTCTTACGTTTCCAAGCTTCCAAAGGACATCTTGTACAAGAACTTGAAGCATTTATTACGCTATCTGGGGTTTAGAAGCATCAGCATTTTTATGACTTTTGTAGATGCTTTGAGGAGGGAGGCAGAGAGAATGCGGGAAGGTGGGGGATGGATACTGCAGTGGGAAGATATGGTCTGAGGAATATGTCAAGCTCATGCCTTGGTACCATGCAGGTTTACATTTGAATCCCAGCTCCTTTTCCTGGTGTGGCTGAGACCAAATTGGTAAGCCTTCTTGAGACTCATTTTCCTCCACTGTGAAATGGAATGGAAATAATAATGCCAACATCACTAGGTGAATGTAACAGTTAAATGAGAAGGCTCTGAAACCCAGCAAGCTCTGAAACCTAGCAATTAAGAATTTTTAGTTCTTTTCCTTCTTTCCGTTCCTTTTAAGGCTTATAATCTCTAACTATCATGTATCTTGGATGTATCTGTGTGTGTGTGTGTGTGTGTGTGTGTGTGTGTGTAATTATCTGTTTTTGGCACAGTGGGAAGAAGGAATGGCAAAGAAATACATGAGAACTCTCTTAAAAGAATTTGCAGTTTACTTAGGGAGGCAAAGCAAACCTCAGTAGTATAAAAACATCTATAAAACAAGCTTTCTGCAGTTGTCATGTGTATACTACCAGTTGAGTACATACGCAGGAAGGGCTTGTGCAAACAGGTCTGTGAATACTTGTAGAAAGCGTGTAAGTAGATCCGTATCAAGCAATTTTAGATTGAATTCCAGGTAGCCTTAGGGAATTGTTTGACCAATAAAATAAAATGAAAGTGACATTGGGGATATCCATGGCTAGGTTCTAAGGAGCTTTGCAGCTTCCTTCTGGGGATTCTTGGCTTACTCACTCTGGGGGAGGACAACCATTATGTAAAGTCATGTTGTGGGTAATCTGGGTCTTGGGGAAGGGGTGGAGGGGGGAGCACTGATTCGTAGCATTTGCCAGTTTTCATAGTATGAGTATTCCCTCCCACCATGGCTGATTTCAGGCTATCAAAGTGATAGCACCAAATGCACAGTTGGAAAGAAATACACAGAATTGGCTCTTATAGGCTGGTTCCTACCTATAGGATGTGTGTGGCTGCCAATTCCTCTGAGACGGCCATGATGCGAGAAAGCTAGCTAGGTGGACAGAGTACATGGAGAGAAGCCCAACCAGACCCAGATTTCCAACCATTAGTCTCCAGTAATGAAGACTTCAGATGAGTCCAGATTCGGCTACTAGCTAAGTGCAGCTGGATGGAGGACCCTGTCTGGGAACTGCTCAGCTCAGTTCCAATGACCCACAGAACCCTAAGAGATAACAATTTATATCATCTAAGTTCAGAGGTGGTTGTTCTGTGGCAAAGGATAACTGGAACAAGGTCGTAGTCTTGTTTCTGCAGAAACCAGCCTGGATTATGCCCCCCATGGAATGTGGAGGAGTAGAGGAGTCTATCCAGAGAATTTTTTGCTCATAGTCTCAGGCCTCAGATCACAAAGGAGAAAAAGGCCTGAGGAAGAGACTCAACTACTTTACCAACTAGTTTTACTGTTATCTAAATCAGTGAAAAACAATTCTTTTACACACACACACAGACACACACGTACACTTACCTCTCTCATCTTCTGCTTCCATCACTGCCCAAAGCTTTGCCTGATCACTACTTGCTCTTTGGGCTCCATTTCATCTTCCGTGTGGGATCCGCGGGGAGGGGGAGAAGCAGACAGAACAGACCAATCAGAAGTCAAGGAAATACCCCAGCCCTGAGGGCTGGTGGCAAGCCACTGAGACCTCTAGGTAAGACCCGCAAAAGAGGAATTGAAACAGGAGGCTTGGGGAAGATCCATGGATGAGTGGTTAAAGCATGAATTTTGATATCACATGACATGGATGCCAATCCGCCTTCTGACATTTTCTAACTGGCTGACCTTGGAGAATATGTCTCAATATCTCCATTCTTGGTTTCTTCATCTTTAAAATATGAATATAATGCCATCTCACAGAGTTCTCATGAAGATGACATGAGATGATGTTTGTAGAGTGCTTAGCACCTGAAGATGTCATGTTGAATTAGCAGCAGTTAACAGTAGTAGCAGTAGTGGTAGCGTTGGAGTCACATTGGTGGTACTGTTGACACAAGTTCCAAAGCCACAGGCTCCTTGGTAAGCCCTGAGCTTTAGTCCATCTGTCACACAACAGGTGCCCAAAGCGAGTATTCGATAAATACATCATACTGAATAACTAAATTTGGAATATTCTCCCATCATTTTTAACAAAGATTTTATTTATTTATTTATTTATTTATTTATTTATTTATTTATTTATTTAATTTTATTTTATTTGAGAGAGAGAGAGTAGAGTGAGCGGGGAGGGGTGGAGCGAGAGGGAGAAACAGACTCCCACTGAGCAGGAGGGCTATCATAGGGTTCGACCTCAGGACCCTGGGATCACAACCTGAGCCAAAGACAGACACTCAACCCAATAAGCCACCCAGGCACCCCTATCATTTCTTTCTTATCATCCCCCAAATAAATTTCCAAGGGCTTAAAAAGCCCAAGTATGTATTATTTCTCCTTCAAGTGTGCAGTATGAACCAAGACCATATTTTCTCATTTCTTATGAGTCCTCTTCATACCTTCTACTGTGTAATAGGTAGCTGAGTTGTTCAGTGCTCAATATATTTTAACTATTATTATTTTTAAAATTCTATTTAAGGACAAATTGAAGTTGGGTGACTTATGCTGGGGTCCTGGATCCAGGGTACCCCAGAAATCTTAAGGTTACCCATTTACAGATGCCACCACTTTGGTAGGACAGTCACGGTGAAGGATAACATGATTCTTGAGAGCAAAATCTGAGTGTTAAGTTCTCTTGCTTTATTTATACTTTGTGAACAAGAGTCACTAAAATTTTAATCTACGCACTGACTTTAGGCAGACTTGTCTCATGAAATTTATGGTTAGTCCAGTCATGTGGATTTTTTTAAACAAAGAATGATGCAAATATTCTGTTGAAGAATAGCTGAATTGTGTTTTTTTAAAAACTTGTAATATGAAATATTTATAGATTTGTGAGTGTGTGCCTGCTTTGCTCTGCCTCTGATAATGTTAACACTTTATGTAACTATAGCATAGTATCAAAACTGATTGTGCCAACTGACATTGGCACAATCCAGAGACCTTATCAATTAGAGTTTATCACAGGTTTTATCAGTTATACATGTACTCATTTCTTGCATGTATGTAGTTATGTGTAATTTTTTATCATGTTAACTTTATGTAACCACTACCATAATCAAGATACAAAACTGTATCATCATCACAAGGCTCTCTTCTACAACCTCTTTGAATCTACCACTCATTCTTAACCCTTTGAAACCTTCAATCTGTTGTCCATCTCTGTAAGTTTATTATAGGAGCACTATATAAATAGAATCATGCAGTATTTAAGAATTTATTTATTTATTTATTGAGAGAGCGGGAGAGAGAGAAAGAGCATGAGTTGGGGGCAGTGCAGAGGGAGAGGGAGGAGCAGGCTCCCCTCTGAGCATGGAGCTGGAAGTGGGCAGGGCTCCATCCCAGGACTTGGGATCATGACCTGAGCCAAAGGCAGACACTTAAATGACTGAGCCACCCAGGGGCCCCAGAATCATGCAGTATTTACACCATGCATGAGATTGACTTTTTCCACTCAGCCTAATTTTCCTGAGATCCATCCAGATTGTTGCATGTATTAATAGTTGATTCTTTTTTGTTGCTGAGTAGTATTCCACAGCACAGATGTACCACGGTTTGTTTAATCATTCACCCACTGGAGGACCTTAGGGTAGTTTCCAGCTGGGGGTTTATTCCACATAAAGCTGCTGTGAACATTTGTGTGCAAGTTTCTGCGTGAGTGTAAATTGTCATTTCTCTGGGATAAATGGCTGAGAGTAGAGTATCTGGGTCTTCTGGGTAAGTCCATTTCTAGTTTGAAAATGAATTGCCAAATTATTTTCTAAAGTGGCCATAATCTTTTGCATTGTACGAGTAATGGAGTTTTTCTGCATCGTCATCAGCATTTGGTGTTATCACTATGTTTAAGCCACTCTAATAGGTGGGTAGTGATATCTCATTGAGATTTTTTTTTAATTTTTATTTATTTATTCATAAGAGACACAGAGAGAGAGAGGCAGAGACACAGGCAGAGGGAGAAGCAGGCTCCATGCAAGGAGCCTGACGTGGGACTTGATCCAGGGTCTCCAGGATCACACCCTGGGCTGAAGGAGGCGCTAAACCACTAAGCCACTGGGGCTGCCCCTCTCATTGAGATTTTAATTTGCATTTCTCTAATGGCTAATGGTGTTGAACATCTTTTCATGTGCTTATTTGCCATCTGTGTATCTTCTTCAGTGAAATTTCTATTAATGTTTTTTGCTCATTTTCTAATTGGATTGTTCTTTTACTGTTGGGTTTTGTGAGTTCTTTATATATTCTAGAGACATGTCCTTTCTCATATGTGCAGTTTAAAATATTTCCTCCTTCTCTGTAAATAGGATTTTTCATGGAGTAAAAGTTTTTAATTTTGATGAAGTCCAATTTATCAATTTTTCATTTTATGGAAAAATTTCTTTTTTTTTTTTCTCTTAGTACAAAGTAAAAGAACTTTTGCCTGGTCCTAGTCTTCAAAGATTTTATCCTATCTTTTTCTAGAAGCCTTGCAGTTTTACATTTAAGCCTGTAATCTGTTTTAAAATAATTTTTGTATAAGGAATCAGGTTTGGGTTGAAGCATGGTACCATGCCCAAACACTATACAGAAAAAGATTGGTATATTTAAATACATAAAGTGTGTATAAAACATATAGACAAAAATAGTATAAATGAAATAAAAATACAAATGACAGAAAAGTTATTTGCAGTACCTATATAACATAGCAAAATATATTTTCCTAAATATAAATTTCCTAAAATTTAAGTAGTACATCAAAAAAAAATTGAGTAAACATGGACGAAGCACATGAACAGGCTGCTTGGAAGAAAAGAAGTACAAATGGCCAATAAACTTAAGAAGGGATGATAAGCCCCCAATTTAAGAAGCACAAATTAAAAGTGAGAAAACTTGCCTCTTTTTTATTACAAAAGAATTATAAAATTAACGTGCATCACAAAAAATATAAAAAACATAAAAAGTATATAATGTTAAATGACTGTTTCCTTCAAAGCCTCATCATATCCTCCCAAGACTGAAATCTTTCTTCAGATTATTTCTAATAATCTCTATGAAAAGTTTGCTCTTCCTTCCAGCTCTTTCTCTGGATGATTAGAAGTGTGTCTGTATGTGCCTATGTGTATGTGTTTCCTTCTTAGACATATTAGATTGTATTTGCAAATTATTTTGCACCTGGCTTTCTACAATTCACATCACAATCATAACTTTTCATTTAGACTCTTAAAGTCGCCTAATTTGTTTAAATGGCTGCCTAGGATTTAAAGTATAACTACACTTTATTTTATGTAACTATTTATTGAGAAGCATTCAAGTGTTTCCTTTTTTCTTTCATTACAGGGAATGCTGCGTTGTGTATATATATCTTTGTATTCACTTGGTTTATAGCTGTTCTGTAGAATAGATACTCAGAAGTGAAATTGCTGGATCAAAGGACACATGAATTTTATACTAGAGAATATGCCAAAAAAAAAAAAAAAAAAAGAAGAAGAAGAAGAAGAAGAATATGCCAAATTGCCATTTTAAAAGCTTTCCCGGGCAGCCCCGGTGGTTTAGCGGTTTAGCGCCACCTTCAGCCCCAGGCCTGATCCTGGAGTCCCATGTCAGGCTCCCTGCATGGAGCCTGCTTCTCCCTCTGCCTATGTCTCTGTCTCTGTCTCTGTCTCTGTCTCTGTCTCTCTCTGTGTCTCTCATGAATAAATAAATAAAATCTTTAAAAAAAATCCCTTAACTTTAATAAATAAATAAATAAAATAATAAAAGCTATCTCAATTTATCCTTCTACCAAAATGTGAGAATACCTATTTCTTCAAAAAGTCACCATCTCTTGATATTGACCAATGCTTTAGAACACTTTGACAATGTGATAAGTGAAAAAAGTCAGCATTGTTTTAATCTGCATTCTTGGAGTATTGAAATTGAACGTGTTTTTATACATTTATAGTTCATGTCTGTTACTCTGTTAATTGTCAGTTTATAGCTTTGCTTATCTCTCTGTTGATTGTCATTTTCCTATTGTTATGTGAAACTCTTTTATAGTCTGGACATTAATCTCTTTATACATGTTGTAAATATTGTTTTCCTTCACTTGTTTTTATTTTACTTTTCTTTATTGTGTCTTTTTTGAGAAGTTTTACTTTTATGTAGTACAATCTGTCTATCCTTTATTTTATGACTTCTAGATTTCATATATTAGCAAAGTTTTCCCCACTCAGGATCAAGTTATTTCTTCTGATATGCATAGGGATTTGTTTTTATTGTTTAGATCTTTTGTCTTGAATTTATTTATACTGTGAAATAGGAGTCCACCTTTAAAAATAGCCAATTAACTTAGAACTCTTTATTGAATAGTCTATCCTTTCCCCACTGACTTGAAATGCCAATTTTCCCATATGCCAAATCAATGTCACTGATTATTTTGTAAACTTTTTAGTTTATTGGAATAAATAATTTATCTATTCTGCCAACAAATCATGTTGTTTTAATCACTGTAGCTTTATAACTTGTTATACTATAGAAATATATATATATATTATATATATAAATATATATATATATATTTGAGGTACCCTCCCTCTCAAATCCTGTCATTATTTTTCTTTATCAATAGTTTCTAGATTAATAACCAAGATATATAAGAGAAAAAGCCAGCCATAGGAAGAAGAGATATGTGTGAGTTTGTATATGCATGCATATGTGTGTGTATATATATATATAAAATTCATAAAAATACGTGTATACCCTTGTAAATATATATGAAAAAGTATGTGCATATATATGTATGTGTGTATTATATACCTGTATATATTTGCATAGGCACAGATAATTCTTGGTGGGGCACGCCAGACACTATAATTACCTCCATGGAGTGGGACTGTTGGGGATTCTATTGATGAGTGAGATTTACTCTTCACTTTGCATCATTCCCCACTTCTTATGTATACTTGGAAAAATTTGCACTTCTTTTGTAGTGAAAAACAGTATAGGACTTTCTCTGCCAGAAACCCAACCTGCATATTCTGTATATCAGCATTTCTCAATCACAGCTACACATTAGAATGACTTGGGGAGCTTTTAAAAAGTATAGATGTCAGGGACCAGCCCCCAGAGCTTCTGTCTTCATAGCTTTGGGAGAAATCCTGGGCCTCAGCATATTTTAAAAGGACCCCAGGTGGTGCCAATATGCAGTCACAGTTGAGAACCATTGCTGTAGATGATGTGAGGCTTAAAGGGTCCCCAGAAGGCCACTGCAATGAGGTCTTTTCAGAATATAATTACTTGGAAATGCAACCCAAAGTAATCCATCACTTCTCTGTCAGGCTAAGTGTTGGCATGAGACTGAGTGCAAACAAGTTTGGAGGAGAGTGGTGGAAAAGAATTTTGCCTGAATGTGTGTGAAAGTATCCATCTCTGTGGTAGGCCTTTTTGTTGAAAGGTTTAGACTCATTCAGGCTTCCTCAACACATAAGGGATTCTTTTTTTTTTTTTTTTTTTTCACATAAGGGATTCTTTTAAAATAATCATGACCATAAAAGATACAGGAATCTCATGGAAAACCAGAAACAGCACGATGGCTGTGCCTCAGAAGCCCGGAATGTGGGTTGGTACTGGAAGGTTCCAAGAGACACTCCAGGAGCCAGGGTTACTTGGAGACCCTCCTCTAGGAGACTTTCAAAATTCTTTCATCTGGAGAATTGCTTTGTTAAAATGAAATGGCTTTTGGAAGCCTAATCTGGGAAACAGATCAAAGAGGAAATTAAAGAAGCCTGAGGATTGACTGGAAACCCAATGTTATTGTAGCTCTGCTCCTTGTGTGTGTGTCTTCCTCTGATGCTTCTCCCCAGTGGTTGACTGATTCTGCATCTGTATTCCTGACAGAGGATCTAATTGACCCAGCTAGTCTGCAGTGGTCAGTCCCTGGCTGGGTGGGCTTTTTCACACCAGGTAACTGCAGAGATGGATCGAATTGTTCATGGTGTCCTGTGCTTACCACCCCTGGTCACCCGAGCCAGAGAGGGTACAGGGAGGAAAAGTGAGCGCATGAAACAGCCTTGGGGTTGCGGGGAGAAGGTGTGGGCGAGACAGTTTCCCTTAGAATGAGAGAGTGGGGAGAACATGGATTATTATTAAGATGTACAGGCCAAGGGGATCCCTGGGTGGCACAGCGGTTTGGCGCCTGCCTTTGGCCCACAGGCAATCCTGGAGACCCGGGATCGAGTCCCGAGTCGGGCTCCCTGCATGGAGCCTGCTTCTCCCTCTACCTGTGTCTCTGCCTCTCTCTCTCTATGCCTATCGTGAATAAAAAAAAAAAAAAAAAAAAAAAAAAAAAGCCCTAAATTTGTCCTCAGCGAATGCTACATTGGAGGATAGTTTCTTGTGGGGTTTGAAGCTGCTTCATTTCAAATCAAAGTGTATCAACCCGTCAGGAATGGATAGGTGGCCCTTGCACTCTGAATATCTCTAAAGGTCTTGTTTATTTGGGCTTTTAAAAGGTCTTAACACCCTAGGAATTCAGGAGAATGGAAATCATTTTCCCTTGGGATTAGGTCTGGGCCTTAGGTGGCTGCAGAGCCCTTGAGATGTGGCTCGTGCAAATTGACAGGTGCTGTAAGTGAAAATACACACCTGAGTTTGAAGCCTTGGTATGAAAAAAAAAGAAATCTCATATTGTCATTAGTACTTTTTTATACAGATTATATGTTGAAATACTATTTTGAATATAGTGGATTAAATAAATATATATTATCAAAACTAATTTCACCCGTATTGTTACTTTTAAAAATTTAGAAAAAAAATGTTAATTATACCTGTGGCTCAAATTTTCTTTCTAACCAACAGTCATCTTAGATGGTGACTCTGAGGGGTACCTGGGTGGCTCAGTTGGTGAGCATCTGCCTTCAGCTTAGGTTATGGTCCCAGGGTCCTGGGATAGAGCCCCGCATCAGGCTCCCTGCTCAGTGAGGAGTCTCCCTTTCCCTCTCCCTCTGCTGCTTCCCTTATTTGTGCTCTCTCTCTGTGTCAAATAAATAAATAAAATATTTAAAGAAAAAATATGGTAGCTCTGACATCTTCCCCTGCAGAGGTTTGTAAAGATCTGTATATGAGGGGCACCCAGGTGGCTCAGTCAGTTAAGCATCTGCCTTCAGCTCAGGGTCATGAGATCGAGCTACACATCAGGTTCCCCATGCATCCAGCTGGAGGACTGCTTCTCTCTCTCTCCAAAATCAATAAATAAATCTTAAAAAAAAAATCTGTATATAAATGACAGTCTTTTGCAGCAGGGCCCACTTTAATACCTGGTTCTCAATCAGAGCTGTGCCAGTTTGGTTTATCATCAGAGCTGCAGTAATTTGTATTATTCTGGCTCCTTGTCTCTGTCTCCTAGAATGCAGCCCAATTCCTGTTCTCAAACAGAACCACTTAATCCTCTCCTGTGGTTTCCCAATATCCCACACAGAGGTGGCATTGTTTCTGGCTCTGCCTGAGCAAGTTCTGATGCAACTTTTCTCTGCCTCTTGGCCTCTCTTGCTCCTTCCCGTCTCGTCCCCCTGCCTTCCTAGGACTGGTGCACAGCAGGTGTTTCACATGGGTACTCTCAGGCACTTTTTACACATGTCCTTTCCCTGCAAGTGTGTTCCAGCCAGCAGCCTTGCTTTGGGGACAGATGACTGTTTCCTAATGCCCTGTCACAATTCATCCTGTTTCCCCCAGGAATGAAGTTTGCAGATGGGACTCAGCCACTCCTGGAAGTGTATCTGTTTTAGGAGTTCATTATGATTTTAATAAAACCAACTACTATCACCATTTTTTGGGCCAGAATCTATACTAGGTACATTACAGATATGTTGCATTTAATCCCTATAACAACCCCACAGAGTGTGTGCTGTCATCCCCAATTAGAGATGGGGAAAATGAGGGTCAGCAAAGTTATATACCTTGCTCTAAGATCACTGCTATAAAATGGTGGACCTGGGATTCAAATCTACATCTGTCCCCAAAGTCCTTGCTCTTACCCCAGTTTGGACTATAAAATACCGTCTCCCACATGCTATGCCACCTCCCAAGTTGGGCAACTACAAGTTGGAATTCAATGCTGCATGGCAGGTGATATCTCTAAGCAAATTTGCTGAATGATGACACTGCTATGTGCTTGTATATTGATGATTCTCTAGTTGACATATGATTTTCCCAAAACTCTGAGAAAGCTAGAATAATAGACTTTATAAGCCCTAATTCACACACTAGAAAAACCAAGCTCTAGGGAGATGAGATGATTTGTACAGGGTCACTAGGTTAAGAAACTAACCCGAGCCACATAAGAACCCAATTTTCTTGAAATATTTATTTTCCTTTATTCTACTTCATCACTGTATACTTAGGCATTGTGCTACCTGGCTGGCAGAATGTGGAGACAAATCTTTTGTTGTGATTGCTGATAGAACCTTGGGTTATGTGAAGAGTTTGCATGTACAAACTCATTGGAGTCTCCCAGCTGTAGGTATGCAGGGGCATTCACCTAACAAGCATTGCCTGAAGCCACACGTCTGGCCAGGCATCGGCTACTGGGCGACTGATAACAATGGAAGTGGGGATAAGACATGACTTTGTCCTAAGGAAACCACCTCCTGCTGGGCATAGCAATCATCTTGTAAAGAGAATATTATCACCCAGCTGAAAAGCATTGTCCTGATGGAATATAAAATGTCCTGCAAAGCACAAAGGGAGGTGGAAACAACTCTGCCTGGAAAGGTTTCATGGCAGAAGGGACTTCTGAGTTTGGTCTCAGTGGACTGACTTTAGAGATGAAAAGCCTGAGTCACTGAGAGTTCTGCAAAGAACCTCATTATTTTATAACTTCATTAGGTTTCCTAAAAATATGCTTGTTGGAGTAGCTCCTTAGAGAGTAGTAGCATAAATTATTTATTGGAGTACTTAAAATATTAACATCAATATATTCCACCATACCTTCACAAATACTCTGCTTAGTTAGATGAGCCCATTTGAAATAATGCTTTTTAAGTTACTCAAACTTTCCAATTCTACAAAGCTCTAGTTGACATATGAAACAAATAAGAATCCCAGAAGAATCCTGTCAACTCTCTAAACATCAGCCCCTTCAGACAGAGGAAAACTTTGTGTCTCTAGCATTTCATGTCCTTTTATTCATGTAAAGAGATATTTTCTTATACAGTGGATACTGAAGAGTACTCTTTTTTTCCAAGTATAAGAGTCTTGTATGTGCTGTTGAATAAGTCTAAATGTAGACTCTGATGTGTTTGGTTTATTTGGAGATGGAAAGAAAAGAACCTTCCAAATTTAGAAATTGAAATTCATTAGAGCCAAACTCTTGGGGCTGCCCAAGAGAAGACTGTCCTCTATGCTACTGTGGTCCACAAGGTTGCTTGTGATTGAGTTTTTCTGATAGATGATACTAGTACAATAAACTGAATATTTGTGTCCCTCCAAATTGGCAAGTTGAAGGCCTAATCCTAAATGTCATGATATTAGAAGGTGGAGCCTTTGGGATGTGATTGGGTCATGAGGGTGGAGCCCTCATGCAAGGGATTAATGCCCTTAGAAACAGAACCCCGGCGAGCTCTCTAGCCCCTTCTGCCATGTGAAGGTGCAATGAGAAGTCAGCAGTTTGCAACCAAAAGGGAGTCCTCACCAGAACCTGATCATCCTGGCACCCTAATCTTAGACTTTCAGGCTCAAGAACTATAAGAAATAAATTTCTGGTTTTTATAAGCCACCCAGTCAATGGCACTTTGTTATAGCATCCCAAATTGACCTGATCCTAGATAATGGAGGTGTTAGCTAGAAATTTCTAGTTGAGAAGGAAAATCCCATCATGGAACCTCTTCCCCTTTGTGCTTCAGTTTAGTTGTTTTGCTTGTTTTCTGGGTGTGACAAGATAGACTTATACCTTCTACCCATCACCAAGATGGAAGGCTCCTTCTGATTCCTGAGTTCTTGAAGAAGGCCCAGATATGCAAGACTTAGGAGAGCATCAGGACTAGGGTAAAATCTTGATATTCCTGGAAGAGTATCTTATTTTAAAGACTTTGAAAAACAGAAGAAGGGGTAGGAGTTTCTAAAAACGCTCAGCAGTACTGAGGATTGTTGGTGAATATCAATATTTTAAGAAGTTAAAGATGAAGTGCTTGACAAAAGTGTTCATAAACATAATGGGCTGCCTGGAGAGAAAGGGAGCTCCCTCCCATTGGTACTATTTAATTACAAGCTGGGTAGTCATATACCGGCGAGTCACGCATAAGGAAAGGGTTGAACTGAAGGTCCTAAGATCCCTACCAAATTCTAGATTCTATTATTACCAATCCCTGGTTTACCTTGTGCATGCCTCTATGCTTGCACTTTGTATTATTCTCTAATGATATGTTTAGGTGTCTGTCTTCCCAACAAGGTTGAAAACTCCTTGAAGGAAGAAGGATTTTTACCCTGTGCCATCCCAAGCATTTAGCACAGTAACCAGAACATAGGAGATACCAAGTAAATATGTATCAAGTGAGTAAATGAATGAATTGTATATATTTATATTAGTTTATATATATACATATATATGTGTGTGTATATATATATAGTGTAAGTTATATATATCTTGATTGGTAGAATAAGTCATCAGCAAGTGAACTTGGTTGCTGTAAGGGTGTTCATATTCCTTAGAACCCCTGGTTCCTTGAATACCAAGACGATGCAATATGCCATGTGATTCCCCAAATAGGACACATCTATGTAATCTATTCCTTCTCTACAGCTGGAGCTGTATTATGGCAGTTTAGGAGGCATCAAGGCATGGCCAGGGTTTTTCTGAATTTTTATTTCTAGATCTAGTCCCACTGCCAGCAATGACCCTAGAGATGTTGGCTAGAGGTCTGGGTGTGATTCGGCTGCAGGAAATGGGCAGGCATCTGCTGTGGATAATCAGAAGTGTGGTTTCATCACAAGCGTGGCGGGGGCGGGGGGAGGCAGGTGTATGAAGGGCAGGGGCTCCACTGGCACGCTGGGCAGAGAAGCAGATATGCAAACCAAAGTGGGAGTGTAAATGGGAGAATCTCAGCAAGTTAGACTGGAGCAGAAGGTCAGAATGGGGCCAAGAAGCAGAGGCAGATAAGGTGTGGTTTTTAGGTGGAGAAATTGCCACAGAAGCAGAGGAGGTGGATGAGGTGGCGAAGAGAATACTTTTCCAAAGGAACACATTAAACTGGGATATGTTGGACAAATAGATATGGAGTGTTTACCTTGTGACAGTTGCTGTACAACCGACGACAAATAAGTAGGATCTCTGCTCTCAGGTACATAAACTATGAACTCAACTCTAACGTATTAACAGACACAATACAGTACAGTGTGATACATGCTGCATGGAGGAAGTGCAGGGAAGTGTGTGGGGAACACATAACCACCCCTAAAATGAGATGGAAAGGACAAGTTGTAGTTAGCAAAGTGAGTCAGGAGGAACAACCTTGCTCAAGCTCTAGAATGGCTGGATGAACATACAAAAGATCAAAGCAGGCAGCTCACGCAGAGATTGTAGATACTCTGCTATGGTTGGGCATTCTACCTGAAGCAGTTCAGACTTTTTCCTGGAAATAACGAGTCACTGGAATATATTAATCAAGGAGCAACACGATCAGATGTGTGTTTTAGAAATATCACTACCACAAAGTGTGGACACTAGGTGGGAGGAAAGGCAGGCCAGGGACCCACTGGTGTAACTCAGTGGGAGATGGTAGTGGCCGAACTGAGAGCAGAGAGAAACAAATGTATTCTTGAGACATCTGAGAGTTAGAATGGACGAAGCATGGTGATTGATCAGATGTGTGATGTGATCAAACAATCCAGGATGGCCTGTTTCTGGCTCAGGCAGCTGGGCAGATGGTTTGCTTTAGAGGCAGCTCTGAAAAGACAGGAGGTCATGTCAGTTTAAGGAGACTTCTGGTTGTCGAGGAGCCAAAGAGCAAATGGTCCAAAGGTCCATTGGTTCCCATATCCTTCTTTCAGGGCAGGCAGGTCTCCTTTGCCAGCTTATCAGTATCTGATATCTGATGAGGGTCCTTGCATACTCCGGTGATTATTGTTTGTGCATCCACTCAATGAAGCGATATTTATGAAAGATCATTGTGTATCCACAGTATCTTGGTATTCCATTGACCCTGGTGTCCAACGATGAGGTGGTTTAGTTCTTCTATTTTTTCTATGTAATTTTCAGCTTTATCAAAGTTTAGTTGACAAATAATATTCTAAGAAATTTAATACACAAACCTTGGCGATTTGTGTGTACATTGTAAAATGATTCTTCCCATCTCGTTTGCTTATCCATCACCTCACATATTTACCTTTTTTTCTTATGATGAAAGCATTTAAATTCTACTCTTTCAACAAATTTCACTTACAAAATACAATGTTATCAGGGATCCCTGGGTGGCGCAGCGGTTTGGCGCCTGCCTTTGGCCCAGGGCGCGATCCTGGAGACCCGGGATCGAGTCCCATGTCGGGCTCCCGGTGCAGAGAGCCTGCTTCTCCCTCTGCCTGTGTCTCTGCCTCTCTCTCTCTCTGTGTGTGACTATCATAAGTAAATAAAAATTTAAAAAAAAGTACAATGTTATCAATGAGAGTCACTGTGCTGTGCATTAGACCTGCAGACACTATTCATCTTACAACTGCAAGTTTGTACCCTTTTACCAACCTCTCCCTACTTTCTCTACCTCCACCCTGGAAGCCACTTTTCTATTCTTTTTCGAGTTCTACTTTTTAGATTCTACACCAAGTGATATCATGCAGAATTTGTCTCTCTCTTCAGTTTATTTCACTTAGCAAATCGCCTTCCGGATTTACCATATGTGTGTGTGTGTGTGTGTGTGTGTGTGTGTGTGTGTGTGTAAATAAAACATATTTACCCAGGGGCACCTGGGCAGCACAGTCAGCTAAGTGTCTGACTCTTGGTTTCAGCTCAGGTTGTGCCTTCAGGGTCTCGGGATGCAGCTCCACGTAGGGCTCCGCATTCAGCTCAGAAGTCTGCTGGAGATTCTCTCTCCCACTCTCTCTGCCCTTCCCCCCTGCACATTCTCTCACTCTCTCTTTCAGATAAATAAATAAATCTTAAAAAAAGACATTATTCATCCATCAATAAGACACATTGTTTCCATCTGTTGGCTATTATAAATAATGATTCAGTGAACATGGGAATACAGAAGTTCTTTGAAAAAGTGCTTTTCAAAGTCAAATTTACAACTGTAGGATTTCATCAGGCTTTCCCACTTTATCCTTTAGAGAAAGTATTTCTTCGCACCTCATTCCCAAGGTGGCATAATTTTGACTTTTTAGTTTTTTCTTCATGGACTTAGTCTTTGAGAGAATTTAGCCTTGGATAGAGGTTCAACACTTTATAGAAAACCCTGAATAAGTTATGACCAGAGTTCTGGAAAAGGTTTTCTAGGCTCCACACTTTTGCGAGCAACTCTAAGCCTTCCTATGACCGAAGTGATGGTGTTAGAGTGTCAGTAACAGATGTGATTGCTCGAAATCTTCCTTGAAATACTTAACATTTGATGCCTTTTCATTTCACATTTTGTGTGTGGCTTTCCCAAGTTGGGGTGTGAAATTCAAACACCAGAGGAACTGGCAGGGTTTGTAGGTCGAATAAAACAATGGGAACCTATGTAGTTCAGATTAAGAAAATAAATGCATGGATGTGAGAATCTAGCCTCACACATCGAGAAGAGATCATCTTACAAATCTGGCTACTGGGGGCCAGGGGCTGCCTAAGCCCCTAGGCCAAGAGGGATGGGGAAAAACATTGTCTAATTAATCAGTAAAGCTCTATTTTTGGCCAAAGAAAGATATTAGAATCTCTGACTCACTTCTCAAAGATACTGCAAAGATTAATGAAATGGTTTTGAATAACCATTCTACTGCAAATAAATGTTGCTTTTTAAGGATGTAGTATTATTGTTAACACTAAGATACAAGATCTTGAATACATAGATTGTTGGATTAAATGGTGATGCCAGAGTGATCATGGCTCAGGATTAGATTTCCATTCCAGACATGTTTTTAATTTTGCACAGAGAGCATGTCTTGTTCTGATGGCAGACTATCTGTAGCCTTGATCAGCCACCTCTCACGTGTTCAGGCTGATGTCTCAGTTTGCTAATGGATAAATAATACAGCTTTCTCCACCCACTCATGTGGGTGGATAGGTTGCCTTTGTATGTAAAGCATATTATTATAGGTTGCAAGTCTTGGGAGACTGATCAAGCCTTTGACAACATCTGGTGCTAATTCCTTCATTTACAGTTGAGGAAATTAAGCCAGAGAGAGTAAGTGCTTTGCCCCAAATCACCTACTGGTGCCAGCTCAAGGGCTAAAATCTGGATTTATTGTTAAATCCAATGTTTTCACTATGGCATTGTGCTATATCCCCTCTGGTCTAGGATTCCCTTATAAAACTTTTGGGGGCTTGGATTGAGAACAAATCCTCAGTGAGCCAGTGCCCAATAAAGTATAATACAATCTTTAGTACCTCCTGGTGTTCTATTAGAGATTTTTGGTTATTTGTTGCAATTCCTGAGAGTACCAGACTCCTCTAGTCGGACAGCCAAAAGGCAACAAGTCAATGTGCCATGTCTGAAGTCAGGCAGGCAGTGCAGCAACCTGCAGGGCAACTTTCAAGAGCGTTCTAGAGACCATATCAAGCCAGCTGGTCTGATTACAATTAATGATAATCAGTGCCTATCCTAATTAGGCTTATAGGATTTCTGCCCTGGTAGAGATCCCACTTGCTGTATTCCTAGATTAAGTCCATCAGTCATGTTCAATTATTCAGCCATGTCCATTTGAGAACCTGCTACATGCAGAGCTTTATGCAAATCTCTTTGAAATGTAAGCAAAAGATTGGTGGCAACTTGTAATCTTTCCAGATATAAGGAGAGATTCCCCAGGCTGGACTTCTCAGAGGCAGCCAGTGAGGAGACCTTTTTTTTTTTTTTTTTAAGATTTCATTTATTTATTCGTGAGAGACACACACACACAGAGAGAGAGAGAGAGAGAAAGAGAGAGAGAGAGAGAGGCAGAGACACAGGCAGAGGGAGAAGCAGGCTCCACACAGGGAGCCTGACGTGGGACTCGATCCCAGGTCCCCAGGATCATGCCCCAGGCCGAAGGCAGCACTAAACCGCCGAGCCACCTGGGCTGCCCGTGAGGAGACCTTTTTATGAAAGCCAAGGTCTCATGGCATGTGACTTTCTCTCATGGTTTCCAAAGGGGAAATGGAAAACTAACCTCCATGGTCCTCCTTGGCTCTGGTATTTTTCTTTCAAATAATATTTATTATATACTTTTTTCAGACTATAAGAGTAAAGCATGTTTATTGTAGGAAATGCAGAAAATTACAAAGAAAATAAAAAGCACTCATAATTCCAATACCATTCATAGTTACTTTCATTTTCTTCTTTCTTTTTTTTTTAAGATTTTATTTATTTGTTTGAGAGAGAGAGAGCAGGGGGGAAAGACAGAAGGAAAGAGGGAGAAGATGACTCCCCATTGAGCAGGGAGCCCAACACGGGGCTCGATCCCAGGACCTTGGGATCATGGCCTGAGCCAAAGGCAGACACTTAACTGACTGAGCCACCCAGATGCCCCCACCCCATTTTCTAGTCCAAAATTTTCCAAACTGTGTTTTAGACATATATAGAAGCATATACCTATTCATTTTCATGAACCTAAGATTCTACTGTGTCCTACTCTAAAATTCTAGAAGTCTATAAAACATGCAGAACTCAGCACAGTTCTTTGCTCGAAGCCTGGCATGTGGTAGTTTTGTTAACTGAATGGTGAGGGAAACCATGATGCATGGACTTGACCAGCCTCATTGGAAGATCTCACACTCAGGGCATGCCCAAATCTTGACAACAATCTTTGCAAACCTAAGAAACATAATGAAATGATTACTTCCCTCCCAGAAAGCTTCTCTTTCCCAGAAGAGCATCAATAATAATTCATCTCCCCCTTTTTTGTGCTCATTATTTATTTCAGGAGATTCTGTTTGATCTGAGAGCTGCATGTGCAAGAGAGCTGCTGGAAGCATGGACCTCAGTGAAAAATGGCCCTTGGAAGAAGGAACCTGGTTGTCCCATGCTGGAATTCATCACTTTGCCAACACCAGAGGAGGTATGGCTGCTTTGATGTCCTTGATATACGGGGTACTCTTTAACTCCTGCACTCACTGTGTCAACCTAGCTATACTTAGGACGTGCCCGGTGCTATTTGTCTGTTCAAAAGCAGCCAGGTGGAGAGGGGAGGAAGGCACTTTGGAGTCAGGCAGATCTGGGTTCAGATCCTGGATTTCTTACTTATAAGCTACATGGCCTGAGAAAGTTTGTCATTTTCTCAGCTCTAATGTGAGATAGGAATGCCTACTTCATAGGCGTCCGATAAGGACCGTGAGTAATGCAAGCTGTCATTTACTGGGCCCTTTCCCTATCCAGGTAGGAAATTAGTCATATACCTCCCAGCACCTAACATGTCTAAGGCACTGTATTCCTGCTTATCTTTTTTTTTTTTTTAAGATTTATTTATTTATTTAGAGAGAAGTGTATATGTGTGTATGTGTATGTGTGTGCACACACACACATGAATGAGGGGAGGAGCAAAGAGAGAGGGAGAGAGAGAATCTCAAGCAGACTCCATGCTGAGTGTGGAGCCATATACGGGGCTCAAATTCAGGCCCCTGAGATCATGACCTGAGCTGAAATCGTGAATGGGATGCTTCTAGCTGAGCCACCCCAGCAACCCTGTGTTCCTGCTTGTCTCCTCTCCTTTCAACAGCCCTGCAAAAACTGGCATTGAGATTACAGCTGGTATAAACAGAGTAGGTCAGCTCACCTTCCCTTCTTTTTCCCTGCCTGGCATCTGATTAACAGAGCTCAGCATTAAGCGATAGTGATGTTGTAACTTTCCTGGTGTGGAATACACAAATGTAAGAACCATCACCCTCATACAGAGCTGTGGGCCTCTTTCTGGTCTAAGTGTCCACGGCCACCACCATCCCCCAAATCTAATGGAGATTTACTTTGGCGATAGAAGCCACTCTGTGGCTAGGGCGACAAAGGCCACTGAGGTTAATGCGTTCACATGAGGTTTTTAGTAAGGTTATGCCTCCCCATTGTTGTTCATTCCTTCATTTCTTTGTTCATTCAACCAATATTGCACATCTCACCACATCCCAAGCCCTTGGGAGCACAAGAGAACAAGATAGGCATGGAGCTCACTAGGCCACAATCTGCTGTGCCCCATCTCTAAAGCGGGGTAACTTACGCAGCACTGCACCAGAGTACTCTTCCAGCCAAGGCTATGGCACACAATGGGAGACTGCCCACGGAGAAGGGCAATATTTTGAGAACACTTGGATGAGTTCAGCCAAAAGCCAACAGTTGTTTTCTCCTGTCTCTGGCCACCCTGCCTCCCCTAGCCACTTTTTAGAAGTTCTTATGCCAGTAACTCCTCACAGTCCATCGTATATAGTCGAATCTCCTTAGCACCTTAGCTCAATACACAACCCTTCCTCATCAGACCTCTGCCTGCCTCTCTAGACTTATCTCCTGCTGTTCATGACTAAAAACAAACCCCCTCCACTGCCGTACTGACCAGCCTCCGGATCCTTGGATACATCCTGCTCTCGCACACTGAGAACCTCTGCATAGACAGTTCCTACTATTTGCCTTCTGCTCAACAGGTCCCCACTCATCTCTGAACTTCAGCTGATGTCATCTATTCTGAGGCCTCTTCCTGCCGCCACCCACCCATCTCACCCTTGGTCCAAACGAGGGGCCCAACCTCTGCACTGCATAGATTCCTGTGTCACAGCACCTACTACACTGTGTTGTGACTGTCCCTAACCTGGACAGCCTGTGGGCTTCCGAGGCAGTCTTGTTTTAGTCACCACTGCATCCCTTTCGAAAGCAGCCTAGCAAATAGTTGATGCATGTATATTTACCAGCTGGCTGTCTGGGTGGCTCCATGGGTGAAGCATGGATAGGACCACGCCCTCTGGGTATGTCTGAGAGCCATTGTGGACTATGGCAACCCAACTGGACTGTGTACAAATGCCCCTGGCGCCACTGCGTCACTTCACGGGACTTTCAGCACACCCATAGCATTTCCTTCCCTGCTCCAGGCTTATTTGCCAAAATCTGCAAGCAGAGGAGAGGAAGGAAGTAGGTGTGCTTGGTCTGATGGTGCTTTTGTAACCTAGGCAATAGAATCACCCATCATAGAATTTTAGAAACCTTCAAGATCATTGTGACAGACTGATGTCTAAAAACTGCATGTTGTGACCAACTCCACAAACTACCACATCCCTCCATGAGTTCATTCGGTGGTGTATCTGCAGTCTTTGGGGCATGGCTTGCTAGTAGTAAGGACTTTGCTAAGGACCTGTGTCTTAGACCTGCCTCATGGGGAGTCACTGTTCTCAGGTAAGTGATAAGCTTCAGGGGCTGATAAAGGTGCTTAGCTCTAGTGGGCAACATATACCATGATATGTGGTCTTGGTCCAGACGATCAGATCAGTATGTGATAATGGAGGTGGAGACACAGTATGGTAGTGCTGTGGTATGTGGGTGAAGCCCGGTGATGAAGAATCTAACTTGCTGAAATTTGGAAATCCTTATAGGCAGCCGCTTTTAGAGCCCTGGGCTGGGGTTCAGATAAAGGGATCGGGTCCTAAGAGGAAACTGAACTCAGAAATAAAGTGGAAACCCTGCTGTGCCAACGCTAAGTCAGAATTGGAGTAATCACCAAAACAAAAACCAAACCAAATCAAAACACAAAATCTGTCATTCATTAGGTTTATACGTTGCATCAGACATTATGCTGAGCCTTTTTTTGTATAGATATAGATGATCTCGATTCATTCACAGTCTTTTTTTTTGTAAAGATAATTCTTTATTTTTTTTTAATTTTTATTTATTTATGATAGTCACAGAGAAAGAGAGAGAGAGAGAGAGACAGAGACAGAAGCAGGCAGAGGGAGAAGCAGGCTCCATGCACCGGGAGCCCAACGTGGGATTCGATCCCGGGTCTCCAGGATCGCGCCCTGGGCCAAAGGCAGGCGCCAAACCACTGTGCCACCCAGGGATCCTCCCATTCACACAGTCTTATTCTCATTTTATGAATGAAGAAACAGAGCCTGAAGACTCTGATAAGAGGCTCGCACAAAGCTATTCAGCTGGTAAATGGCAGAGTAGTATTTGAACTTAGACCTGCCTGAACCCAAGCCACTGTAGACTGTTGCCCCTTGCTTTACCCTCCAACATTCCCTACTCTGCCTCCTTGATTTAAGGCTCCAGTGGGCCAGTTACAGATTTTTATTGCTGGTTATTTCATTGTCATGATGGAAAAGAGCACTGGCTCTGAGCAGGGCCAGAAAACCAGCAGCGCTGTTGCCATGTGTGGTTTATGATCCAAGACCCTCCTATGGCCACTTCAGCTAATGCATTGCCAAGGCAATGATCCACCTGCTTCCAAGCATCTTTCCTCTATGCCCTAGACCCTGTCCTACCTCTCCCACCACTGGTTGGTACCAACAGCTCCATTTCTGGGACTGAATGTGGGCTAACAGAGTTTCCATTTTTAGTGAAGTACCAGGGAAAGTCCTGGAAGTGTCCAAGCCTTGGGGTTTTGTTCTTGGCTTCATGGAGTCCTCTGAGAACTGTGTTATCTGCCAGGGAGGCTCAGTCATCCTGGTGAGTCATCGGCCTTGAGGCAGGGCCAGATCCACGCAACATCTGCCTCTGTGTTATCCTCAGAGCATCTCGGGCTGCCATTAGAGTGGGACAGCCTCCAGGAAGCTGGCAAGGAGAACCCAGGATGTCTGGGGGTGAAGTGGAGTTTCTGGAGGAAAGTCCCTCTGCCACTCTGGCTTCCTACACTACTAAAAACACCCTCCGGGACCTGGGCGGGTGATTTTTCAAATTTATTTTAAAGATCTGGAACCCATGTTCCAAATGAAATTGTCTGCAGTGCCTGATACATAAAATAGAAGGGGTCAGTGTTTGGCCAGAGCTCCGTTTCTGACTGTTTCATCACAAACTGATTTGGCTGCTCCTTCGATTTGCCAGCTGGCCGTGTGGGGATTTGGTACAGGAGGGGTGGCCTCCACAGCCTTTCTTAGTGGATCTCTAAAACACTTGTCCCTGTTACAGAAGTGCTCGCTCAGCTCTCTGAGAATCCCTCTCTGTCATCCATTCTTCCCAGGGGGACTCAGCCTGCTTAGGCTCCTCATTCAGAGACAGGCAGGAAGTTCAGGACCTGGCAGGAGAGGCCAGGTGTGTGGGAGAAATGCAGTGGGGCTGCCCCCACTATAGGTATAAAAACAGGAAGGAGCAGATTTCCCTTCCGGTCCCCCTCAAGGTGAGGAAGGAAAGGAGGAACTTCTGGGGGCGGCATGGGTACCGAGGGCTGCTGCCGACATTGTTTGATTTCACATAAATTCTCTCTGAAATTTCATCAAGGCGTTATTATATACCTCCATTTTGCAGCTGAGGAACTGAGTTCTGGGGAGGCGAGCTCATACAGCAAATGCCAGCACAGTTCACATTTGAAATCAGGTCTTTCCATTGCCAGGCTATGCCATGTCCATGTTACTTCTTTGTCTATTGGCCTTTCTTTCTTTCTTTCTTTCTTTCTTTCTTTCTTTCTTTCTTTCTTTCTGATTTATTTATTTGAGAGAGAGAGAGAGACAGTGGAGAGAGGGGCAGAGAGAGAATCTTTAAGCAGATTCCCTGCAGAGCGTGGAGCAGGATCCAGGGGTTGATCCCACAACCCTGAGATCATAACCTGAGCCGAAACCAAGAGTTGGTTGCCTAACCGGCTGAGCCACCCAGGCTCTCCTGTCTGTTGGTTTCAAAGGACAACACATTCTGGGCATCTCCACCTTTTCTGTGAGGCTTGATCCTTTTTTGCCCATTCCTTTTGCATGTGGTATGGTAAAAAGACTAACACAATAGAATCTGTTATCCTCAATCCTCTCTATTGGCATTTGTTTTAACAAGTTCTATAAATGTCTTTTTATTTTACATTTTACAGAGGAGCTCATGGTCTAGGGAGGAGTGGAGACTCACCAAAGACTAGCAGTAAAACGAGGGCTGGCACCCTGGTCTCTGCTGCTCCTTCCAGCACCTATGCTATGTGGACTGCTAGGACCATATCTTCTTGGAAAAATCATTCCAATGTGAAAGAAGAGAGGCCCCGTGCAGCCCAAAAGGATTATTTGCAGTCTCTGAAAGAAGAGAGTTCCTTTCAGGTCTGTCCAGGAACTCAGGTGGAAAATTCTAGGTGGGACAGGTCTCGCATCTCAGCAGAGACTCACATGCATCCAACAAATTTCTTTTTTAATGGTTTGGTCACAGACTTCAATTGCAGCAAACATGGTTTTTTTCTCCCCTTAATCTTAACACAGGATATTTTGTCTGATTTCACTCTATAGATCCAACTGAGTTCGAGTTGGAAGTATACGATTTCCCCCCACAGGGACCTTTTTCTGTGTGTATTTTTGGAATGGTTCTTTATTCTGATTCATGTCCACATACACCTTCCAGTAGCTTCTTGGCTCAGCCTGAGTTTATTTCCTTTGATATGATGTTGAGTGAAGAATCTTTTAAATCTTCATCTCTGTTCCATACTTAGTAATAGGAATCCTGGAGGGGCGGATGGATACAATTTGTTTATGTATTTCCTGAAACACTTCCATCTTGTTAGTAGTGCCTAGTGCATTGGTATTTGGGTTTTTTTCAGAGAACGTAGTTAACATTTTTACCAAAATGAATCCTTGACTTCCTGTAGATTCAGTATCGTATCATCTCTTGGCTTGTGTTGTTTTTGCTAAGGATAATGACTTTTTCTCAGGTGCAAGATAGTTAACTACTCTTTCCATGCAACCCATATATTTTTTTCTTCTGGAAGGTATAAAACAGTTAAAACTCTTAAAACACTTAAAACAGTTGTCTGAGGTTTGGATTCTCATTTAAGGGAACTAAAGCAACTAAGTTTTCTTCTTCTGTCTCATTGAGAATTATAAAGAAGTTGGCTTGTGCTTAAAATATATATGTATTTATACACATACACATGTATTAAAGATATACACATGTATTAAACTCTAGGAGGAGGGAAGATGTCCTTCGGGCCCTGGAGTTCTTTCTGCTCTGGAGCCAATGCTGTGACCAATTAAGTGCAAACTTCCTTCTGACGAAAGCTTATGGGTGGGCATACCTACATTTGTCCTTGGTTGGCCTATCCTAAGAGGATGCAGATAAGAGACTGGATAACAAAAGAGAGTCCTGCTGTGCTCAGGCAGCCTCAGCCCCAGTGTTCCCTCCTAAATCAGTCCTGCCCACACTCCCTAGGGAGCAGCGGGGAGGAAGGGCGGGCATTGCTTCTCTGCTGCTCTGCTGTGAACTAGCTGAGGGCCTCCAGGAGACAGAAGGCTACCTGCCGAGAAGATGAGCAGAGGGCAATGCCAGGGAGGAGAGGAAGGCAGAGAGAGGGCTCAGCCCCCTTCTTCATGTCTTTCATGCTTGAAATCGGTGTCCTTCCAGGGGCCGGGGTTGGGAAGGATGTGCACAAATCCCAGCAGCCTCTGGCTATCATTCAAACTTGTTATAGAATAAAGGGAATTGATAACACACTTTAGCTGTAAATAAGTCTCCCTGTGTGGCATTAGGCCCTAGCCCATTTCTTGGAGGAAGAAGCTATACCTGTATGAGACTCTCATCTCCTCCTCTTCTCCAATGACCAAGGAGTTGTGTAGTGTCTGGGGACCCCAGAGTCAGAGCAGCCTATAAAGGCTGGCTGGAGACAGCCACGGGGGCCCACTCTCTGGCCTTCCCCCCCACCCCCCAAGTAGAGCCTGTGGCCAAGGCGAGCCCTGGCACCTGTGCAGCAGAGTTGGCCAGAGGATGATGGCATTCCCAGAGTGCAGCAGGCATAGCCTGGCCACGCAGGATGCAGCCCCCGCCCACTCAGCAGGGTACTAGTGATGGGCCTTGTGCTCAGAGCACTATTCTAGCCACCCTAAAAGCATCTGCTCTTGGTTCAAGAGATGGAGCTAAGAATTCCTTTGATCCTAGAGTTAGAGCCAATGTTACTATATGATCATACTTCATTCACCAAGGAGTGAGGCTGGAGCTTTCCAGATAACTGAAGTAGGATCCTTCCAAAGTCTACATTTTGTTCAAAATTGTACTGTTTTCTACTAGTAGATAGGACATTTTCTCTCTGTTTTTTTGCCCACTCTCTTGCCCTACTAAAAAGAGAATAGTCATACCCCAGTTTATGATTGGAGTTGGACCAACACTTCATTTAGAAATGTATTGCCTTTAATCTGGAAGCTGTAGTATGATAGTAACTTGTTTAAACAATTCCTATATGCATTTGAATATGCCTAAAAAATTCTCTCCCAGGACACACAGGAAGCTGTGGATGGTATTTCAGTCTGGGGATGGAGACTGGGATAGGAAAGAGGAATTCATTTTTTTAGTTTATACTCACCTGTACTAAATTTTTCCTTTACCTTGAACATATATTATTTGTCTATATAATAACAATTGATTTATATATATGAACATACATACAAACGAATATTAAAGCTAGGGGATGGTTTCCCAGGCTAGCTCCCCACACCTATTCAACTCATGATGTAGCAAGCAATAGTAAGAGTGGACATTAGATCTTAGCCCCTTGTGTAATCTGTTTCAATAGAAAACCTGAGTCCCAGAAATAGTTCACCTTGAGCCCCAGAAAGATTTCCTCCTTGCCACTTTATCCCCACGTGTCCCACTTTCTAATAAATGTTGCCCCAGAAATAGGAGGATGCAGATGCCATGGTGCAGGAAGATTGCTCTCTTCTAGGACAGTCAAAAGAGGGGACTCCGGCATGGTCAGGCCCTCTATGTTGGAGAGAAAGGCACATTCACTAAGCATCCACCACTGTGTCAGGCACAGTGTGTGCTCTGTCTCAGATTTTACTGTCAGGATTCTGACAATCCAGTGAAATAAGTTAGGACTCCAAAGTTCTGAGATGTTTACTAACATCTCTGAGAATGCCTTCTAAAAATCGACAGAGCTGAGCCTCCAACTATAAGCTTGTGCACTGTCCTTTACAGATCAGTGACCCTCCAGCAGAACCATTTCTTTATAAGAGAACTATGAAAGTCAAGCATACATAGGTACTTAGGACACTACCTGAGGTTCAGAAAGATGCTCTGTCATCTTTTTAAAACTCTTATTAGATGGGAAGTGACAGGAAGGCAGGAATCTGCTCTGGTCACCTTTGCATCTGCAGTGCTTAGCCCAGTCCTGGAAGCACGGTAAAACCCATATATGTTTGAATAAGAGGAAATATTGTTTGCTCTGCTCTACTTCCTAAGATAGGAAATTGGAATCATATATATTTAATTTTTTTTCAATGGCAAATATCAAATCAAGAAAAATATTTTCTCACTAATCTTCAGGTGATTAGGAAATTCGGATGTAAGGAAATTTCTTGGCTTATAAGACATCCATTTATAGGAACAAATTGAAGGGGATAGATACCATTGTGAGGTAGAACAGTTTGGCAGGCTCCAGAACCTAATTGCCAAGTAGAACATTTCTTTTGCTTTTCCCCTGGGGAAGCCTTCTCCCGGTTCCATCTAACCCACCTTCAAGCCAACTCTTAGAACACAACTAAAAGTAAGGGCAATGTGGCCTTGCCCTTAATTTGAAGCATACTCTGTGGTTAGGGACTCCTTTCAGCAACTCAAAGTTGTTAAAGGAAAGAAAAGAGCCATTTCCTCAGCTGTAAAGGAGTTTGCCATCCAATGATAACTAATATATTACCTAATTTTCACAATGTGACAGTGTCTTTCCTGGGGGCTCTAAGCGCACTAGTTTATTGCACTCTGACCACATAACCTTATGCATTAGGTGTGATTATTATTTCCATTTTTAGAGGAACTAAAGCTTGCAGAAATTAAATTACTAATTAGTAGCAGAGCTGATGTCAGAACCAAGGTCTAGCTGACCCCAAACAAAGCCCTCCGTAGATCATCTCTCTTAGAATGCAAAGACTAATTGCTTCTCAGTAAGGTGGGGAAATGGAGGAGACTAATCTTGCAGATGGTAACCTGAGTCCATTCACACATAGGATCAGTGGATCAAAAGTTGCTATTGGGACGAAGAACTGACCATTGGGATTCACAATGGCAAAGGCAGTCTTGACCATGGCAAGAGCTACTTTGGAAGAGCGGTGAACTAAAAGCTTGTTTGCCTTTAAGAGCATAAACAAGGGGGGGGGGGCGGAACACAGTGAGTGTAGATGATTCTTCTGATGATTTTTGTTATAGAGAGTAGCTGAGAATTGGGAGCTGTATCTGGGGAGGGAGGCGACCTTCATCAAGGAAGAGTGAACATAATAGGATGTCTGTATACTGATGGGAATGACCTAGGACAGAGGAAAACAGTAATTTAGGTAGGAAGGGGGAAAGCCACATGAGAGGGGACAGGATCTCCACAATGGAGGAAGTGGCCTTAGATAGAGTAGAGATGGTTCACGCATGGTAACAGAAGAGGAGAAGGAGAAGTAGTGTAGGCAAATGGAGAGGGACTGCTGAGCTGTACATAGGTCCACTTGAGGTCAGCGATCATGAACTGAAAATAAAGCATGATGCTATGCTTCTCCAATCATGTTTAGCCAGGTGCTGACAGATAGAAAGTGGAGAATCAGATTTTATCAGGGTTGTGGTTTTTCCAGGTAATTAGTATGGAGAGAAGAGGTGGGGGGAGATGAATCTGAAGATGTAAGTAGTGCGGAGAGAGGGGATGGTAAAAGAGAAAAGAAATAATGAACCCAGAAACTAAGGTGGATAAAGGAGGAAGAGGGGTCATGAGGGGAATAAGGGGCAGAGAAAAGGTCATGGGATAAGCAAATCATAGGTGCTGCTAGGGTCAAAGGGACATTGGAGTAAGATAACAGAGTGGACTGGAAAGGTAGGAAGTGGTGGGTGGAGAGTAAAATGCTTCATGTTGAGATTATGGATGGTGTCACTAGGAGAGCAGAGAGCTGGGATAGCTGGAAGAGGTCAAGGAAAGGAGATAGTGTTGAAGAGGTGAGAGACCAGAGTATGAGAAGAATCCCCTGTGTAGATTCAGAAATAAGAAATATCACAAGAATGGGGATCCCTGGGTGGCTAAGAGGTTTGGCGCCTGCCTTGGGCCCAGGGAGTGATCCTGGAGTTCTGGGATCGAGTCCCACATCAGGCTCCCTGCATGGAGCCTGCTTCTCCTCTGTCTGTGTCTCTGCCTCTCTCTTTCTCTCTGTGTCTCTCATGAGTAAATAAATAAAATCCTTAAAAAAAAAAAAAAGAAGTATCATAAGAATGGAACTGGGGAAAGTGACAGTGATCCAACTGTTACATATCTTCAAGGAATGAGGTGGAATAACCCGAGTCTAGAGATGGCTGCAGTAAGTAGAGGGGGTGGGTAACATGGTCTGTTATATCCAGGGAGAGTCAGGTTACTTTTTCAGAGTAAGAAATTCAAAGAAACAGGGAAAAGGCTGAGGATATGGGGGATTGAGTTGGTGATGAACCATGAATTCCTGAGGGCAAATGGGAAGATTCTAGAGGTGAGAGGAGATGGAGTGACACCTGCAAACAGTCACCCAAGCACATTCACGTCTTGGATTTGGGAGCTCTAAATGTCCGGAGTGGGGAAAAAAGAAGAGCACAGAGATAGGCTAGGCATCTCAGGGCTGAAGCCGCGCCCTGCCTCCCTGGCATTCCTCCAGGAGCAAAGGCTGGCTGGCCGTGGTGGCTTCTTTCTGTCCTCCCAGGTAATTTGCAAACTGGAAGCTGACAGTGGAAAACCCAAAGATGGTCAAGTGTTTACAGAACTGGAGTGCACTGGCACAGATCCCAGGCTGTCAGGCTGCTGCAGCTGGTGATCTGGTCGCTCTGAGACTATAGACGGCTTCCTGGAGGTTGCCGGGACTGTTGACTCCCAGGGTCAGTCTCCAAGGACAAGCATGGAGAAGGGACAACCATTTCCCAAGTTTACTCCTTCCTTCTTCCCTTAACTCTCCCTGGCATCAGAGCACGGTTCTTGGCTCTCTGGAGCACATCCCTACATCCCAGAGCCATCCCAGGCAGAGCAGTCAGTCAGCCCTGGGGGAAAATGCAACATGCATCTGCCCAAGTTATTGAGGCAGGGACCCAGAGAAGGAACTTCCCCAATCTAACAGGAATTACTTCGGGACCTGCAACGGGGACTCTCAGACTGTAACTTCTAGATCTGCATCCTGTATTTGGGACCACTCCACTCTTCATGTAGTAGTAGAAGCGCCGCTCTGCTTCCCTCAGACCGTGCAGACACCGACACATTCCCAGCGCCCTGCGGTCCTGTCCCTACGTCATTTAACTTCAGAGGCTCAGTAGCCCTACCTGTGAAATGGAGACTCGGTACCTCCACTGTGTGAACCAGGAGGTCTCGGGAGGGGAGGAAATATTGCCTGGACTGCGGTTAGAATTCAGGTTCGACATGAAGGAAGGGGTTGGGGCGCCAGAAGCTCCTTCTGCGCTGGGAGCAAGACAGATCCGAGCTCTGAAAATCCTGCATTTCCTCGAGAAGCCCGGAGCAAAGGACTCCCCGAGCACGGGGCAGGGCGGACGTTAACACAGACGGCAGGAATCCTTTGGGAGCTGGTTCCGCTCGGGTTTTCAATAAACGGTCAGCGGGGGCGGGAGCGGGGACGCGGGACGGGGGAGGACCCCCCCCCCCCCCGGGACTGGAGGCCGCTCGCTTGCAGCGAGAGAGCGGGCCGCGGTCGCCTAGCAACGGGCGGCGGGGATGCGCGCGGGGAGCTCGGCGCCGCCCCTGCCGCGCCGCCGGCCCCGGCCCCGGCCCCCGCTCCGGCCCCGGCCCCGGCCCCGGCCCCGGCTCCCGCCCCGCAGCCAAACTTCGCGGGTCGTGGGCGCCGGGGCGTCGGCGCGAGGCCGGGCGGGCGCCGCCCTGCGGTGCGCGGGCTGAGGGCGGAGGATGAGGTCGCGCCCGCGGAAAGTTGGCGCGCACCTGCCGGGGCGGGGGATGCGCGGACCCCGGGCCCAGGTCGCCGCGCCCGCTTCCGCGGCCGTTTCTCACCCGCCCTGGACCGGGGTCCCGAAGCCCGCCCGGCCCCCGGGTTCACGAACTCCGACCTCCGGGAAGGAGAAACCCGCGCTTTTCCCGGGGGCTTGCGCGGTAGCAGGTGCTTGACCGGTTTGCCCCGAACCCCTGCGATTCTGGTTTTGTTTTCTGCTTCTTCCCTTTCTTCCTGCAGACAGTGATTTCGTGGAAGCCTCTCCCGCGCCCTGCAGCCCGGAGGAGTTAGGTAAGTCGCGCCCTCTCGCCCCCGCCGATTCCGCCCGGGAACCCGGGTTTGGGGGCGCCGAGACGCGGTCAGCCGGAGGGGGCGGGGAGGGGGCAGGGACCCCGGTCACGGTCCCCGCGCGGCGGGAGCGGCCTTCTCCCGGCGCGTGTGCCCTGGGGTGGCGGGGAAAGTGCCAGGTGTGGCGTGAGTGTGCGCGTGCGCGCGTGTCCAGGCCGCCGTGCGGCTCCGAGGAGCCGGGAGCAGGAGACTCCCCGACCTGGGCCTCTGGAAGCGCGGGACCCGTCCTGCCTGGAAGGACGCGCCGCGGCTGGCTCTGCCCGGGAAGGACGTCGTGAGGACGGTCCGTAGCCCGAATCTAACCAAGCCGAGGGCCCCACGGGCTGCTCCAGTCCCACCGGGCAGCTGCGTTCCTAACGCCCCGCGTTCTGTTCCTCGTTCAGCCCGTGGGGGTCTGGAATAGGGCATCGCATGCTCTGGTGGTGCCTGTCCCTGTAAGTACAGATTGTGGTGGGTGAACTGCGACACTCTTGTCACAGGCAGACTTCTTGTGCGGAGAGGAGGAAATTTGCATTGTCAGGACCCCTCTAAATATTCCTGCCCCCAGTCTCACTCTGCTGGCTCCGTGCCACCGTGGTTTCTTTCTCTTTTTCTTTCCCCACCTCTCTTTCCCGGGTAGTTGAGCTGCTAACAATCTGGGCTGTCAGATCTGTCCTTGCTGTTCTTTTATCACCAGCTTGAATATCTGGCCTTCCTAGCATGGAATGACAGCTGTTTGAAAATGTTTATCCACAGTAACATTATCCTCAGCCTTGTTTCTGGTCAGCCTCTCCTCCTGGGATCTGCGGCCTCACCACAGCCCACTCCACCTGAAGTAAAATTCCACCTCCGCAACAATGACTTCCGTTCATTTTTGCAAGCCAGGCACCCAAAATAGGTTGGATCAAGGATGTCATTCTGAGGCAGGGGAGAGTACCTTGTTTTGTTCACCAGATGCATTTCTGACCAGTTGGGAGGCAGTCGTGTCTCCATTAATGGCATCATAGATTAAATGCATAAACAAAACTAGCTTTTAAAGGCTCTCACTATGGTGAATCCTTTTATGAACTGAAAATAACATCCAAACTATAGCTTTGCATGAAGTGATTTATTAAGAGGGCAGATTCATGGTGATCTGCTCCACTCATGTGTAATTGTGCATTAATGACACCCCCATTGGCACTCTACAGTGTGACAGAAGCTATTTGGTTCTGTTAAATTATAGATAAGCATAAGCAGTGGCAGGCTTAGCATTCCTCGCTCTGAGAAACCGCCTGGATCACTCCTAAGTTGTTCGCATTCACAAGGTGTTTGACCTTGTTCATTTCCAGATCTACCTACTTCCAGGAGCAACAGACTGGACAGCCCTCAGTGCCTGGGCACTAATAAATGGGGTAGCCCTTCACGTTAGGGGTAGGGAATAGAAGGCAACCTTTTTTCTCTTCGGTTCCCCTGCAGGAAATGCCCAGTTTCTCATTAGGAGATGAGACTGTTAGAGGAACTGTGGAGTTCCCTACTGGGACTCCTGAAATTGCAGGATGACTGAGCATGGGAAACACCAGTCTGAGAACCTGAGGCCCGGGTTCTCACTGCTTCCTTGTCCTTAACAGATATGTCAACTAGTCTGTTTTCTCACCTTTGAAGAGTGGGGGTTGTGCCAGGTGACCTCTCAGGTGTCGTCCACTTCCAGCATCCTGAGATGCTGCGAGGAGCACTAAGCCAGAAGAGGTCCATAGCTCTGGGTACTTATTATTCGTTTTTTTTTTTTTTAATTTTTATTTATTTATGATAGTCACAGAGAGAGAGAGGCAGAGACATAGGCAGAGGGAGAAGCAGGCTCCATGCACCGGGAGCCTGACGTGGGATTCGATCCCGGGTCTCCAGGATCGCGCCCTGGACCAAAGGCAAGCGCCAAACCACTGTGCCACCCAGGGATCCCGGTACTTATTATTCGTATTCGTGTGCCATGCTGTTTGCGTGCATGGTGTCTCCAAAGGGTTATTCTTTCCCTGAGAGAGCAGCTCACTGGATGGGACTGCGTTGTTTCCATGCTGCTCAGATCAAAGAGGAAGCTGGCATTTCTCCCTTGGAAAGAGTCATGACAGTTTTTGGTGCTTTTTTTTCAGAAGCCCAGTGGGAAAAATGCCTCTTATGGCATTTGATGAGCTTGTCAAGCAGCCATTCTTTCTGGCACACAGATGAGCACAGAGTCAGCCCCTGGCCAGAATATTAGAGAACAGGTAGATGGAAGTTATAAAAACTTACTTTGAGGGGCGCCTGGGTGGCTCAGTCAGTTAAGTGTCCGACTCTTGGTTTCAGCTCAGATCATGATCTCAGGGTTATGAGATTGAGTCCCGAGTTGGGCTCCCCGCTGGGTGTGGAGCCTGCTTGGGATTCTGTCTCCCTCTCTCTCTCTGCCCCTTCTCCCCCTCCATTCTCTCTCCCTTTTTAAAAACAAACAAACAAAAACTTAGTTTGAATTCTATCTTTGTACTTACTTGTAACCTTGGGCAGGCGACTAAACTGCTCTGAGCCTCAGTTATCTCCTCCACCCAAGGGGAGACATTGCACAGATGTTGTAGACAGTCTATGTAAAGTCCTTGTACCATGTGTTGTGTGTGTAGGTCCTCAGGAAGTGCTTGCTGCTGTTATTTATTATTCTTATTCATTTGAAAGGCACTTATTTCCTGTGTGTGAAGGGTGGGATGGCTCTTATCAATTGTCCCACCTATTAACCAATACCATTTTTATTTCTAGAAATTTCTCTGCAACTTCCCTGGTCTCCAAAAACAGATGCTCAGGGATGGTGATTAGGTCAATTGAATTATTTAGTGATTTGTCCCTGAAGAGCATGTGGAATGGTTTTTCATCTGAGGCCTTTGGTGACAATCCCACTACTTTCTTGTGTGGCATGATTGGCAGTTGGTATCACCTCCAAATTTTCACTGGCCCCTTAGCAGGTTTATTCTCAGTATTGTAGCAAGATCATGTAATGAAATTGGGTTATGGAAAAAGGGGGTTTTGAAAAGGAAGTAGAAAAAGGAGTCTATCCCTAGATGAGTGGCGTGTAGAAGGCTGCCTATGATGGAGAATCCAGAAAGAAGCCCTCTCTCTGTGATGGTGCCATTTTCTGAGGAGGCAAAGCCTATGCCTCTTCACTGCCTTTCTATGGTCCCATCCATGGACATAAGTGCTGGCCATCTGAGCAGGAAAGAATGCCTGGAGAGTTGAGATGAACCCAGATGTGACCATGTCTGCCCCTGTCTAGTAACTTATATCCACTCCCCACTACCTAGAAGATAGATAGTTGGTTAGGCATGGGAGGACCTCCATGATCTGTGCCACCCCCACCCACTATAACTTTCTAGTTATATTTGAACCACAGGGCAGTACTCTCAATTCAGCTCCATTCCCTGTGCCTGCATGCCCTTCCTCCTTCTTCTCCTTTGCCCCTACCCCTCCTTCAACACTAAGCTCATGTGTCCATGTCCTCAACCCTGTATATTCAAAGTCCCGAGACCAAGAGTTAACCCTGATCAGTTACATCAGCATTCCTGCAGTGTGGCCCTGAGCATCAGGGGGTTTTTTTGGTGTATTGCTTTTTCAAAATCACATTTCAGGGGCACCTCAGTAGCTCAGGTGGTTAAGTGTCCGACTTTTTTTTTTTTAATTTTTAATTTTTATTTTTTTTATTATTTATGATAGTCACAGAGAGAGAGAGAGAGGCAGAGACATAGGCAGAGGGAGAAGCAGGCTCCATGCACCGGGAGCCCGATGTGGGATTCGATCCCGGGTCTCCAGGATCGCGCCCTGGGCCAAAGGCAGGTGCCAAACCGCTGCGCCACCCAGGGATCCCCAAGTGTCCGACTTTGGCTTTCAGCTCAGGTCTTAATCTCAGGGTCATGTTGCTGGACGTGGAGCCTACTTAAAAATAAAATAAAATAGGGATCCCTGGGTGGCGCGGTGGTTTGGCGCCTGCCTTTGGCCCGGGGCGCGATCCTGGAGACCCGGGATCGAGTCCCACATCGGGCTCCCGGTGCATGGAGCCTGCTTCTCCCTCTGCCTGTGTCTCTGCCTCTCTCTCTCTCTCTCTGTGACTATCATAAATAAATAAATAAAAATTAAAAAAAAAATTAAAAAATAAAATAAAATAAAATAAATAAAATAAAAATTTCAAATGATTCTTATGTGTAGGTGAAGTTGTGAGCTTTTGTATTAGACGGTGGCCACCTCATTCTTTGTAAATCTAACGGCCACATATAGTGCCTGGCTTCAGTAAATGCTTGTTGAACAAATGAATGCGGGCCACCGCTGGGATGCTTTGCCTTTTCAGGTACATATCTCTGAGATTGGCCCCTCTGCTTGTTATAAGCAGGCTTTGGGGACTGAATCCATGACCTGTGCCCTGTATCTCTCTCTCTTTTATTCCTTCTTTAGGCTTATCCAGTTTATTTTTTGCCTTTCTTAAAAGTCAAAGTTTTAAAACCATTTTTTAGTGGGGTGCCTGGGTGACTCTGTCAGTTAAGCATCTGCTTTCAGTGTGGGTCATGGTCTGGGGTCCTGGGATCGAGCTCAGCGTCCAGCTCCCTGCTCAGTGGGGAGTGTGCGTCTCCTTCTTCCCATGCCCATCCCCCCCCCTGCTTGTTTGTCTCTCTCTCCCTCTCAGATAAATAAAGATAAAAAAAAAGATAAATAAAATCTTTATAAAAAAACATTTTTTTTTTAGTATAAAAGTTATTTTAGGAAATTTAAACATTGGAAAGAATGGGGGATAGTCCCCTCCCACCATCCAAAAGCAGACAGGGGCCATGTTCCCTTCACTCTTCCTAATCTGTTGCCCTCTGGAGCTGCTTGACCCTCTGGCACACCTCAGTAAGCTCAGTTGCTGCTGCTCAGACCCAGTGAACTTCCCTCTGAGTTCCAAAAGGAGTGCTCTGGAAAGTAGCATTCCTGCGAGCCACCAGGGTAAGTCCACTGAGGGCCGGCTGGTATACTGTGAGAAGGAGTTTGCTTATGCATTTCTGATCTTCCTCATTCAAGCAGGATGTATGGGGTTTATTAGAATAAATGATAACATTTGCATAACTTCTTTAAAATAATAACTTACATGCTTCCCAGCCTACCCCCTTGTCTTCTTTAGATACAAGTTGAGTCTGCAGCACTGGGTGATATAGTATTGATGTCTATCAAAGTGCAGCAGCTCTTTACGTATAAAATTAGTCAGGATAGGCGAACTGCTGTAACAAACAAACCTGAATGTCAGTGGCTTAGCACAATCCAGGCAGTGTTACTTGCTTGTCCTATAGTCTAGAGTTGAGTTGTGTCAATCTGGAAGTCACATACTCATTTTTCATATTCCAGAGGTGAGAACTAGTCCTGAGCCTCACCTAGATGGAGGAGGGTGGGAGACATAGTCTACTAATGTGCCAGGAGGGACAGAACACCCACATTGGTGATTGCCAGCAGTCTCTACCAGTCCTATTGCTCAGACCACAATGACGGAGCCCCATCCTGGCCACAGAAGTGCTCAGTCTCCGTTATTATTTAGGATACTGGTTTGTGGCTCAAACGAAAGCTGAAATGACAGTGACTTAAACAAGAAACAAATTAATTTCTCTTTCACTTAGAGCATGAGCAGTCCAGTGCTGCTGTGGTGGCTTCATTGTGCTCTGATGTCCTGAAATGTGGCTTCCATGCGGTCTAGGGTGGCTGCTTCAGCCCCCACCATCACATTCGCATTCCAGTCCACAGGAAAGACAGAGAAGGAAAACAGAGGGCACAACCCAAAAGCTGGGCGCATCATTTCACTATATTCCTTTGGCCTGAACCTTAGGCAGGTGGCCACACCTAGCTCCACGAGAACTGGGAAATTTGGGTGGGAGTAAGGTGGAGTTAACAGGAGAATGATTGGGAAGGATTCAGGTGGAAAGAGGTGCTGGATAATTAGCTTTTAAAGGAAGCCTGTCTTAGTGGTTATGAACATGGACTTGGAGTTGTACTGTGTGGGCTTTAATTTTATTCTACCTTTTCCTTGCTTCCTGACCTTGCACAAATTACTTAATTTAGATTTCCATTTCCTAATCTCTAAAACCATGTGTCAGCTGTTTTCTGACGCTCTGTTAGGCCCACTCACTCCTTGCCATTCTCCTCTGTGCCCTGGAAAACATACCTTTTGGAATGTGTCATCTGGCTTCCAGTGGGATTGGGCTAGTGAGAGGAACTGGTAGGATATGGGGGCAGAGTGAGGGGAGGCAGTGGAAAGAGAGATGTCAGGGTGCTTTTTCCCTGCCTGGCAGGCTGTGCTGTCCTAGGCCACAGCTCCTCCAGTCACCTTCTCTTACAGCTGGATTCAGATCTTGCTGGATTCTGGAATCTCCTCTCCTGACCTAGGTTGGCAGCAGCTCCCCACTATGGCTGTCCCTAGGGGGCTCCTTCACTGCTTGTTTCCCCTTAAGCCTGCTTGGCACACTCTGGTCAGCAGTGCCTTCATTAGACTCTCTTCAGGCACAGTCTGGGCACACCGTCCATTTCCTGCTAGGGTCCTGGCCGACAGGATGGGGATGGTAATAGTACTGGCCTCAGACCATGGGAATGAGAAATGAATCCATTGTCGGACTAATGCTCAAATGTAGAGACCATTGTGAAACGTTTACTCATTTCATGTCCCTAAGCAAGCGTTCTGATACCTTCAAGCATGGTCAAAACCTTCAGAATGAATTAAATAATATCGTTGCTCATCTGCCCTCCGCCTGCCACGTTAGGAGGATACAGCAATGCTCAAGAGTTGCAAACAAATCTGTTCCAAGACAAGTGTATCCTGCAACCAAAGTTTCTTCCTTTCCACTATATGAAGACAAATAAGGAGAAAGATGATGGGCTTATTATTCACCTATTCTTTACTGGGCACTTTACATATAGAAACCATCTGTCTACCCCAGCTTTCCACTTGGAGTTTGAAGCATGTCACCCACATGGATGCCCTCAAATATATTGACTTCTGAGGATTCGCTGGCTCATATTAATAACAGATCGAGTCTTTCTCTAAGGCTGCCCTCCAATTTTATGTCCAGGAATTCTCAGGAGTACTTATTTGCACCCACCATCAGTTTTGGCTGCTCTAGCCTTTTGTCAGGGGAGTGGGAATTCAGACATACCTCACTGAGGCCAGTGGACACCCTGTTAACTGCTCCATGTCCTCTATTCCTCAGAAACTGGTGGCCACACGATGCCAGCCATTGCTGGCAATGCCCCTGCTCACACCAGAACCTGGAGGCGTGGCATTCACTTGGGAGCTGGGCTGGTTTCCCCCGTCCTACCGTCCTACGTCCTACCGTCTACTGGCTGCAAGGACGAGGATACCACTGTACTTTGTCCTCTTCCAGCCTCAGAGTGGGCCTGAGGCCTTCTCATTACCACACAAGCCCAGACCCACCGAGGGTCTGGGATCAGGTTGGTGATCTGCCCCTCGCTGGCTGGCCTCCCAAACAGCCAGGGCCAAGTCACCCAGCCTGCCATCCACCCCAGATCTCTCCACCCTTGGAAGCCTGTCTGTCCTGCCTTCCTCTCACCCCAACCCCAGACACAGCTTCTGAGAGGGAGGGAGTGTTCACTCCCCTGTAGCTTTCTCTCAGGATGACTGACAGCAGGGACATTCAATTCTTTTACAGGAAACCTCGCCCTGCCTCAGGGTGTGGGCCGGCCTCCTGGCTCTCACAGAACAGCCACAGAAGCATTCCCCAGTGGGGTAGTTGCCTGCATTGGGCAGCTCAGATTCTTCCACGATTGATCTGGCTGGGGAGATCAGCTCATTTCATCCTCAGAACAACGCCAGGGAGCGGAAGGAATTAGTGTCACATTATGGAGGAGGAAACAGCGGCTCACACTGGCTGAATTATCTTCCCCAAGTCACACAGCTAGTTAGAGGCAAACCTTAGATTAAAAGTATAATCTCTGGCTTCAGAGCCAAACTGTTTCCTGGGGAGGAGACTGTACAAGTTGCCCTCCCCCCCAGGGCGATTTGGTTGCAAGTTGAATGTGATAAATCACGTAAAAGGAACTAGCACAGTAGAGTCTATGGCTGTACATATTTGCCAAATAAATGCAGGGATGATAGGTGCTCAAGATATATATATATATATATATACACACACACATTTTTGTTTGTCTTTAGGCCGACAAACAACCATCACTATGCTTCAGAGGAATTTCCCATAATGGCATCTGAAGCAACAATCAGAAAAATTTCTCCTAGCTTCTTCCTTCATTCACGTCCCGCTCTTATAGCCTAGAGTCCCTGTGTCAGGAAACCTCCTATGGTTCCCCTGATGGCACTCCTGCTATTCCTAAAGGAAACTAAACCTTTGCAGCAAGTGATTTGGGGCAGGGCAGTAGGAGCTTGGGGAGGAACCTGAGAACCTAACTGAGGACAAGTGGACTCAGGCTCACGTATAAAATTCATTGCCAGGCTCCTGATGTTTGTTTGTGAAATGCTACTGTGCAAGAGATGAAGCTTTATTTCAGGGCATTCTGGTTGGGAGACAGGAGGGAGCAGGAAAGGGAAATGATAATAAATTCTGGGGGATAAGTGGTTATTTACCTTGGCTAACCAGAAGAGTGAGGAAGCAGATATGGAATAATGGGATAACACACACACACACACACACACGCACACATGCACACAGACACACAGGAAAATGGGAAGGGCATTCTGCTTCCAGAGAGATGTTTTTACTAGGAATATATAGGCCTGTGTTGGTTATTCCTGAATGTTAAACACGGTGTGGCTACCTATAAACAATAATATTTCATCAGGGCAGCCTGGGTGGCTCAGTGGTTTAGTGCCGCCTTCAGCCCAGGGCCGGATCCTGGAAACCCAGGATTGAGTCCCGCATCGGGCTCCCTGCATGGAGCCTGCTTCTCCCTCTGCCTGTGTCTCTGCCTCTCTTTCCCTCTCTGTGTGTCTGTCATGAATAAATAAATAAAATCTTTAAAAAAATAATATTTCATCAATTTTACACACTACTGGAATCTAGAAGGTGTTAGTGACCAGCTCGACCTATTCAGGAGTGCTGTGATTATGGTTTCTGGGTCCCGTTCTTCCTGGATCATTCTGGAATGTGTCCTTTCTGTTTGTGCTTTTCTCACATCAGTTTTGCACATTAAAATGGTTTGGTACCTCTTGTACTCTCTTCCTCCCCCCTCCCCCTTCCCCACTGCCTCTTGCTCTCTGTCTCCCTCCAGGGCCTCATCTATGCCTCTGTTTCTCCATGTCTGTCTCCTCCCCCTTCCTGCCCTCTTTCCCTCCTTTCTTTTCCCATCTGAAGTTGGAATAAGGACAGAAAAAGCAGTGCTTGCCTTCCTAGGGCCCTCTGCCAGAAAATGGAACAGGTCAAATTATAAAAAAGGATAAAAAAAGAACACTCTTTGGCAAAATGGGGGAAACAGATGTTCAGGGGTGGCTTTGTGTGCTGCCTGCTGAAACACTCATTACCGGCTCACTAGTTATGGACATTCATCATCATGGCACACATGTGTGGTTATTTTAATGTCAAATATGTGTATATATTTATCTCTGCTTAATTCGCCTCTCCCCGTGGCCTTTGTACCCCCAAATCCACACTTGGCAAGATTACTGACCACCTGGTAGCAAGATTTATTTTCAAACTCAGAGGTTTGGTGGTTTTTTTTTTTTTTTTTAAACACTGCTGGGAACAGTGGGCATGAGCACCACATATGCTTTCAGGTCACTGTTTAATAGTAAATATTTTATGGAAACTTTGGGTTTTTAAGAGAATAGAGAAGGGACTTGTGGGTGCAGAATCTGGTCTGAAATGAACCCTACAGAAAGTTTGGGACTGAAGAGGAACTAGATGAGGAAGGTCTACCACTGGGATGTGTAACCTGCCAGGGCATTGGTGTTTCTGTCACCCAGAGGTTTGCTATTCACTGGCCGTTAACCAAAAAAGAAGTCCATTATTGTAGCTTTTGTGGTTGTCCAGCCAGAGAACTTAAGACTATCTCCTTAACACAAAATATTTTCTTTTTGGCTTCTAAAACCATCCCCCCCCCCCAAACTCAAACGAGGAATTCCAGATTCTGAACATTTGCTGTGGACTAGAGTATAACAGGAGGTTTTCTGTCCTGTGGGACCCTCATGTGGGTTAGCCTCATGTGACCACCTGCTGCCCTCACCTCCAGTGGCTCCCCTTGTCCTGTAGGATCAAAAGAGTTAGCACATCTAAAGGGCTCAGTACACTGCCTGACAAATGGCCAGCATTTAGTAAATGTTAAACATTTTTGCTGCCTCCTCCGTGCCTGCCCCCCGACTTTCCTTGTCACTTTCAGATATGTCTTCCTTCTCTGAACTCCATCCCATTTCTCCTCTCCTATTCTGCTCATATGGTGACACTGAAAGGAGAGAAAAGGGTAAAAGAATCAACCACAAAAGCTAGAGCCACCACAAGCTGAAACAGTGCATTTGAACAAATTAGAAAAAAAAATCATCCCCTCCAAGTTGATGAAGAGCAGAAGGGTTCCCAGTTTAGAGGGTAAAGTACAAGCTAGATTTCAGCCCCCCACCTCTACCTCATTCATTCCCTCGGCCTGGCACTCTGAACAGTGAACAGCCTATACAACTGAACATGGCAACCTTGATTGCACACGCCCAGTGTGACCTTCTCATGGATATTTCTTTCCTTTTCTGGGAACTCTTTCAGTGTTGTGTACATACTAAAAAAGACCAAATTCTCCTTTGATTAATTCTTTTAAAATAAACTTCCCCTGAATTATTTACGTGATAGGGTTTATTTTCTCCAAGTTCTGATCTTTTGAATAAAAAATATGTTCCAAACATGCAATACATATGCCAGTAGTTAACCAAAATGTGTTTACTCCAGTTGAAATGGGAGTTTTAAATGCACTGTTATAAAAAGAGCTGATACTCATCGAGTGCTTTCCACGTATTGAGTATCTTGCTAAGAAATTTATGTCAGTCGTCTTGAAACAATCCTATGAGGCAGGTACTATTATTTCCCTCATTTTACAGATGGGGAACTAAATCTTGGACAAGTTAAAGAACCTGCCAAGCCACACCTGGTAGGTAGCAGAGCCTGGGCTTGAGCCCAGCTCTGTTCTTCACTGCTAGGGTTTTTAAGCCACCATCCTCAGTTCTGGAGTAAGTTATGAGAACACAAACTCCTGATCCTCAGTGGCAGATTCTTGGCAGAACTGTGACTTGCAACCAGGTCTATCTGACTATAAAAAAATGGGCTGACCTATTTACAACACTTGCCAGAGGACTTGCCATACACCGCAGGCTAAGCTTGGGGGCATGAGGGTGAAAAGACAATCCTTTCTTCAAAGAAACAATGACCTAAGTCAGAGAGAAAGACCAATTAACAGAAAATTTACAAGGTGGAGCTCTGGCTCCTCCAAGCTGATGGGTACTTACTGACTGGGGAGGGTTATCTAAATTCTGTAGGCCTCAGTTTACTCAGCTGTGATATGGGAATGCAAATACCTACTTCATAGGGTAATTGGGAGGGATTAAATAGGATAACATATGCAAAGTGCTTAGCTCATAATTGGCATTCCGTGTGTGTTTGTAAGTATTATTGTGGGAAAGCACAATCAGGGAAGTAGCAAGGAGGGCCCTGGATCCCAGAGAAGAGGAACCTGATTCAATCATGGAGGTCGAGGGGAGGTCAGGCAGGCTTCCTGGAGGAGATCCGTTCTTCCCAGCGTGACCTGCAAGAGCAAGGGTACTGGGCATGAATAGCATCATATCTGTCTCAGAATAGCTGGTGGCAGTCATAGCTCCTCCTCTAGGGATGGAGGAACTGAGTGCTGAATAATGGAGAGCAGGTGAGTGAAGCTGAATCTGCCCCCCCCCCACGCTCCCCCCCCCCCCCCCCCCGACCCCCATACGTCTGGGGTTTGGCATGGAAATTCTACAAATGTAGAATGTAACCCCATTAACTCCTTCCTTAAATGCCAGGCAAGGCCTGATACCTCATGGAGTCTGTCCTGTTCTCAAAAGATCCTTATATTCTGCACAGTGGGTTCAGTGGGACAAAGCTCTAACAACACGTTCTTTAGAATTTCACTCCTTTTTCCATTATTAGCATCATTGTTGCTTTTTAGGACTATCAGCTCCTTGGCACTGACATTCCACACTGTTTACTAATGAGAGACTAGGAATCCTCTAAGTCAGGTTATATAGGGACATAACCCAGCGTAGGCAGGTATTTGTCAGCATTAGCAAACAAAACTATAGGATAGCCAGTTAAATTTAATTTTAGATGAACAGCAAATAATTTTTCTTAAAGTATATGCATGTCCTCTTCAAAATTTGAGACATACCATGTAAAAACAAATTTTGTTGCTTTTCTGAAATTCAAATGCAACTCATGTCACGTGTTTTTTCTGGCAGCCCTAGGTGTGGAAGTAGGATTCTGTTCTTTGCATTGAATTTTAGCTTGCTCTATTAGGGGGCATGATAAAACACAGCTCGGTTCCTATCATCAGGTGTTCAATCCTCATAGGACTCCATTTAGGTGCTTCTATCAATGAGACCTGATTGCTAGTGTTTGAGTTATTGTATAACCTCAATTAGAAAAGGATGTTGGAAATTAATCCTTCCTACTGTAGAAGTCCTAAACAACTTCAGGGATTTGATGCATGCTCTGTTTGTATAACATATAAACACAGAGCAACCCTTCCTGGATAGGCCACGTGACTTCTGGAATCTGGATATTAAGGTTTTGGTTTTCTACATTCTCGCTTGTGACAGAAGCTCAGGTCTGTTCTCTTTTGGAGAGTCAGAACATCCTAGTGTCCTCCTAGGAGTGAACACTCAGTGCCCTCCTCCTGTAATGTATGGTCACTCTGTCTGTGCTAGATCACCACCAGAGCAGTGATGCATGTGGGGGGGGCGGGGGTCCCGCTGCCTGAGGAAACCTGGTATTGCTATGCAGTGATCATCATTACAACAGATTCTTTGCAAGGAACTAAAACCTGACTTTCTCTTTCTTGCACCCAGTTGTCCCTGTTTTGTCTTATAGAGCTTTCAACATTTGTCTCCCTGTGACCCAGCATCAGGATACACTTTACACTGAGACTCACACCATACAAATTTTGATATACATACAACTGAGACAGAAGTTGTATGGGATAGTAATTATCCTTATTAGATTGGCTGTTTCTGGTAGTTTCCATTATGTTCTGTTTTACTTCTTTAAAATGCTGCTTAGCCTGTTCAACTAATTTCTACTAATGAGTTGCCAACTACTGTTTGAAAAACAATGCTCTAGAGTGTTATATGACAAATGGAGAATAAGTCTGTTCTTCCTTTCAGAAAGCTACCAAAATATTTGAAGATTGCAATCAAATTGTATCTTCATCTTCTCCACACAATGTACCTTTCTTAATGCCTCTGCTTTCTCCATTCCATCCTGCTCAGCATCTGCTGAGTGCTCTCCAGGGGAAGATGGTTTCACTCTAACCTGGCATTGAAAACTGAGCAGTGGCCTCACATACAGATTGACCAATACTTGGCACAGTGTATCATTAGACCCTTGATCCCAACCTCCCATCCAAGTTACTATTACTCCGTTAATCAATTCTCTTTGCTATGGTTACTTATTATTTTAAATTTACCTGAAATATCTAATCTAACCTATATTTTTCCTGTTTTGTCTCTAAGGGTATCTGGAAATGTTTTTTTTTTTCCTAGTTGGGGAGAGGAGGTACTCAAATCACAATGCCCATCATTCACATTTCCTGGATCTACCAATGAAATATGCCCAAACTCTAGAAATGTAAACAAAAAGTAACTGTGTCTAGCACAACAGTAATTAAATCTCTTCTTACAATGACCAGATTTTGAAAGAAAATGGATAACAGGTTAGTAATAATAGCTAATAATTATGAAGTGTGTGCTGCTTGCTAAGCACAGTGCTGAGAGCTTTACAATTCACATGCAACTGACTCATGCACTTCTCACAGCACTTTGAGGTGGATGCTACCATAATTGCTACTTAGTGAAAGAAGAAAAACTGAATTTTAATTAAGTCGGGTAACTTAACCAGTGGTGTAACTGATAAGTGGCAGAGGGCAAGTCGCTCCCAGGCCCATCTGACTCCTTAGCCTCTATCTTAGAATACTTAACTTAGTATTGAGTGCCACAGATTTGAAACTACCTCTGGAACATTAGTTATCTAGCATGGTGCTTTTGGGCGGGGGGCTCCATGGATCCTGCTCCCTCCCATAAGGAAAGGGAAGAACTTAGTATGTTACTAAGTTCAGGTCCAGACTGTCTAGATTCATCACTGCGTGCCCTGAGGATCAGGTCCCAGGGAGCTTCCAGTGGGGTGATGCTGCAGCCTGGAGGATGGAGAGGCATCCCTCCTGTCTAGGAGACCTGGGAGGAAGAACTGCTGGCTTGGGAAGCAACACAGTGCAGTGGTTAAGAACAAGAGCTCTACTCTGACAACAGGCTCAAATCCTGACTCTGAGTCAACCATGTATCATGTGATCTCTGGAAACTCACATAATCCCTCCCAGTCTCTTTCACTCACATATAAAACATGGATAATAGCACGATGTGACATATCCATGAAATGAGACAAGGTACCAAACCACCTGCCACAGGAGAGACACTACTTGGTGCATGCTAGTTCAAGACAGAAAGCTGGGTCTTCATCCTTCTTCTACAACAGGCAGAGGCCTGTTCCCTCTTAGGCTGGGATTCAGAGTTCATAGAAACATGGAGGTCCCCAAGTACTACACCAGTGGTTCTCAAAGTGTGGTCCACAGACCAGAAGCATCACTGTCATCTGGGAACTTGTTAGAAATGCAATTCTTGGGCCCCATCCTGACCTACTGAATCAGAAAATCTGGGGGGAAGAGTACTCCCCAGACAGCTGTTTAACAGGCTCTTCAGGTGACTGCGATAAAGGTGAGGTTTCAGAACGACTGCCCTACTGGTACTGAGGAGCCTGGGTCCTTCCCCGTTTTCAGTAGGACTCAGTCGAAGCCTCCGGAGAGGCTACATCTTGAGTGTAGATACTTCGAGCAAACACACAGACTGTGGAATTCACCGGCAGGTGGTTTCCATTTGATCCTCTTGTTATTGTTTATCCCAAGTTATTCATTTGCTGACGTTCCTTATCTCTCTCCCACTTAACTTGCAACTCATCTTGTATATGCCTTAAGTCACAAAGGCTGAGTGGAAAGGAACCGTTCGCAGGCGCTGGGTAGAGGAGAGGGGGAACATTCCTGTGGAACTCTTCCAGGGCCTATCCCTGCAGGCTCTCTCCTCCCTTCATCTCCTGAAGGTCTTCCCTCTTGTTGAGCTCTTCTCTGCTTCAGAGTCTTTGCACACACTGTTTGCCCGAGCCGGAACGCTCTCCCCCTCTTCTGCACCATCTTGGAGATGCCTTCCCTTTCCAGCCACCTTCTCCCTCCTTAGTGCCTGTTCCTGCGCCCTGCCCCTGTTCCTCATCACACAGAGACCAAGGTGTCATTGTAGATTGATCTATATACATGTAAGACAGCCTACATGACGGCATTCACGCACCTAGCAGAGTGTGTGTGGCTTATTACTGTAATCAATTACATGTTTAGAAGGAATGAACGAATGAATGTGCTTTCAGTAAATTATTTTACAGCATAAAATGGATCAGTTAAGATGTGAATTTTAACTCTTCCCCGCCACTCTGACCTTATGCTGTAACATTTTTTTTTTTTCTCCTGAATTGAACCACTCGGAGTGGCTGGAGCCATTAGGAAGAGTGAGAGGTTCCCCACTTCTCTGTCTTGGGCATTTAAAGTAGAAGACATGTCATCTTTAGTGCATATTCTAGAAAGAACCAGAACTGCCATACAGGTTGTGGAGGGACTATCCTTCTCACTGTTGTTTCTAGCTAAGAACAGAAAGGTCATATTTTTGGAATTAAATGACCAAGCATCCTTTCCAGAATGGCAGTTACAGGACTTAAGTATGAACGTTTTGACCTGAGTTATCTTCGGTTACTGTGACAATCCTTGTTTTTAATAGTGATTTTATGTTGCTATTGTTTCAGAAACTCAGTATGATTCCAGCTTTGGGGGTAAAAAACCCAAACGTGTCTATATCATAATTAAAAATAGAAAAAATATAATTAGCTTTTTGTTCATGGAAAGAGGAAAAGCAAGAAATAACCACATCATGATTGATATAATGTAGGATGAACAAAACTGAGGTGGTCTCCTGTTAGTCTGGATTGGATTCACCCAACAACTCAACAGAATGATCAATGTGGTCAGAAGCTTCGGACCCTGTAAATGGGCAACATTAATTACTCCGCTAACTCAGTGATTCTCAGCTGGGCACAATTTTACCCCATAGGAGACATTTGGCACTGTATGGAGACATTATTAGTTGCCATGCTTGGGGTGAGGTTGCTCCTGGCATGTGCTGGATGCTGCTAAAAACACCCTCCAATGCCCAGGACACTCCTCACGACAGAGACTGACTTGGGCCAAAATGTCAGTAATGCTGCTACTAAGAAACCTTGAGAAAACCAATCAACCGAAAAGTATGAGCTTTCAATATTCCCAAAACTTCTGTATTAAGAGTAGCAATTAATAATTAAAATGATCATTATTTATTAAATACCTGCTGCTTGCCTGCTACTTGCCAGTAGTTCCTAGCTACTGAGTCAGGATCTGATCTCAGTCTTGTTCGGGGTCACTGTCTCTACTCTCCCTCCTTAGTATTTGGGCATGTGTGCATTTTCCCTGGACATGATCGTGTCTACCCTCTGCTTGTTGGTTTTCTATAGATCAAATTAGGTGTTGAGCAAACACTAGGTAACCCACTCACAGGAGAAAGCCACTGGCAAGAAGAAAACGGTGTGTCGCTATGGATGGCGAAGCTAAAAACATCCAGACAGACAGGCCTCAGATCTGTAACTTACCAGATGAGCCTAACGCCGGGGTAGGACGGTAGCACCGAGCCTGGCCCTTAGTAGGTACTTCATATATGTTGGGAAATTTTTCTGTAATCAACAGAATCCTTGCATAATATTCAAATGGAGCAGAGTTTCCAAATGCCCTATTCTGTTATGTAACATTGAGTTCTTCCTAGAAGCAGTTTCCTCATCTCTAAGGCACCTGGTATTTCTAGAACTTCAGGGGTGCCTCACCTTGTGTATTTCCATTTGCTCTCTGTTTTTCACTCTTCCATTCTTAGTTAGAAGATGGAGCCCTCCCTAGCTCCTCCCTCTCTGCACACAATATTCCTCCCCTTCCCCATCTATTTTGAGGCCCTCCCAGGATTCCCTGAGTTTTGCTCCTGTCAGCAGCTTGCAAGATGGGGGCAGGGCATGTGTCAGAATCTCCAAAGGAAATATGTGCCATGTGAGAAAACTTATTTGAGAACATGATTTTGTATTTGGAAACAAGCAGGGGAAAAATTGACAACTATCGTCATGGCAAAACGGAGAACTGAAAGAAAAGCTTGGGAGAAATTGTCTTGCTTGGCAATGATATGGCAATGATCAGCTCTGCTGTGGGTGTGACCATTTATGTTTCTGAAAAGAAGAAGGAACTCAAAGGAAAATTCTGAGAAGCATGACGGTGTGTGCTTTCCTTTCCTGTGCCCATGTCTTCTCTGGTAGTACCCTCCTCCTCTGAGCACTTGGATTTCTTGGAACCTGCTCTTGGCCTGCTAGACAGAATCAATTACTCCATTATGCTCCTGTAGTGCTTTATTTTTAACTTCTAATATGTCATCCCTCCTCCTTTACCTTTATCATACTAAGCTCTGATATAGTGAATGCTTCCGAAAGGGAATCACAAGAGCACCATGGCCCCAAGGAGCCATTCGGGGACCTTAGCTCATGACCCTCAAGCTTCAGCATGCCGGGAGTCAGAATGGAATCTAGGATGTCCCCCTTCTGTAGAATTTGGGAGTGGGGACATTAGAAGCTTAACTCTATACATTTCTGGTTTATAAATCACACTTTGGGAAGCACTGCAGAACTTGGGCTTCAAAAAAATCTCCTGACATGTTCTGGAAGCAAAACAAGCATCTTGATAAGGACAGCCTGGCTACATTCAATGTTCATTTGTTTACTCAACAGGCATTGATTGGGAACTCCCAAATGTAGCAGGATCTATTTTGGGTGATGCTGTGTGGTAACTTTCCCTTCTGTGGTCATGATCACTCTCTTTTTGCCCTGTGTGTTTTCAGGCCCATTCTTAGGGCCCATCCTAGTCAATATATAGTAGTTGATAAGGACTTAACGAGGTGTGTTTGGAGGGTGCAGAGAAGAGTGAGGCGAAAGGAGGTTTGCATTTTAATAGAGAATTTCAATTCCTTGGTATTTTAGATCCTTGGAGGAGTAGAGAAGGGTTGCTTTTACTGAATTTCTATTGTGTGTCTAGTGCTTGATATGTATTACCTAATTTAGTCCTCACAATAAACCAGTGAGGTAAGTGTAATTATTCCCATTTTACAGAGGAGGAGGCTGAGGTTCATGTGATGCTATTCATAGCTGGAAGTAGATGGACCCAGGACTTGAAGTCAAAACTGACCCTAAGAGCACGTTCATCCTCCTCTACCTGACAGATGCCTCTGTCACCTGGTCTGGAACACCCTAGTACATGTCCTCTTTGGGGTTAAAGACTCTGAGTTTTCCCTAAGTGCGGGGGAAATCCTCACCTTTATAACTTTCCTAGGAGTGAGTAAAAGACAACTGGGTCACTTTAGAAAGAATGCTGACCTTTTGAGTGAGTATCTAGATCTAAAAAAACCACAGATGCTGATGGCGAACTACCTAATTGTTAGGAAAGCAGTGTTCAGGTTTCGTTGTAACCATTTTCAAAAAGTTTTTTAAAGATTTTATTTATTTATTCATTTAAGAAAGAGAGAGAGAGAGAGAGAGAGAGAGCATGAGCAGGGGGGAGGGGCAGAGGGAGAGGACAAGTAGATTCCCCATTGAGGGGGGAGCCTGATGATGTGGGGCTCCATCTCAGGACCCCCGGATTGAGACCTGAACCAAAGGTAGACGCTTAACTGACTGAGCCACCTACGTGCCCCTGTTGTTGACATACCTTGTTTCTGTTTGGCCCCAACTACAGTTGGAATCTGCAACCAAATATACTGTAAAATGTTATTGATGACCTGCTGCTAGTCAAATGCAAAGTCTTTTTCTCAGGCCCTGGTTCCTGGATCGTAGGTTCAGATATATATTTTTTTCCAGATATATTTGATGTGGAAGATGATTCATTTTTCTATATTTGATGTGGTGATTATTAATAGTTGAGGAAATTAAGGCACATGGAGGGGAAAAATTAGCCACCATGTATTTGACCCTGGTATTGTTACTTAGTATCCAATTTGCAGAGCTCAGACTAGGTCCACCTGCTGGAGCCCATAATCAGGACCTACCACTTCATGGCAAGTTTAGGAATCCGTAGCCCTTGCTGGATGGACTGTCTCAAAACTTCCTCAGGCTTCCAGCCTTTAAACTTTCACACTCTTCTATTTCTCCAACTTTCCCTCTTTTTCCTCCTCCTTTCCCTATTGTTTGTTCTTGTTTTTGTTGTGGTGGTTTTGGTCCTGAGCATTCTCCAAGTAAACCGATCTTCATAGCTTCATTTCTACCTTTCCCTACACCTCTATTCTCCACTTCTCACCCCGGTTCTTGTTCCTTCTTTCCTCTTGCCCAGAGGGCAGTAAAGTCTTTCAACAACTTTCTCAAACCAGTTCCCCCTCTTCACTTGGCTTCTCCCAGCATTGGTCCAATGACCCATGCTTCCAGGAATGGTTGGTCCATTCTTCCTATGATCCAGAGTCAAAAGGTGGCATAACTTGATTACCTTGTTCTTCCTCCTCTCTAGTCACTGGAAAAAGCAAAATCTTGCCTCAAAGACTTGATACCTTCACTGTATGTGGTATCTTCGAAGATTTGGTATCTGCATGGTAGCTCGTTCTTCCTTTCCCATTGCCTTGGCCCCAACCTCACATGTCATTGCTTCCTGAGACAGTTTCCCACACTGGCTCCCTACCTCACAGGGGTATTGAAAGGTTGATTGAAATAATAATAGCAAGTATGCGTTCAGCATTTATAAGCATGGGTGCTAAGTATTTTATTTGTGACTTCATTCCATCCTTCAACCATCACTGTGGGATGGCTATTTCCATCACCTTGCAAATGAAACTGAAGTTTAGAAAAGTCGGGTAACTTGCCCAGGGTCATACAGTGAGTGAGTGGGTGAGTGGTCACTCAACTCCTACCTGTTTTGTTCCAGTGGATGCTTGTAACAATTAAATTGTGCTGCCTCCTAGGATATAGTGTGTTATCTAGTGGGGGCAATTAATAAATGTTAGCTTCCTTCCTTATTTCTCTCCTTTTTTTTTAATCCGTTACTTCTTTCCCACTCTAATTTCCTACAAATGCTACCTGCATCTGAGCCCCACCACCATTCAAGGCTCCCCTTTCTCCTGCCTGTAGTCAGTCCTTTATTCCATATTTTTCAGGCATCTCTAGTGGTTTCCTATTTTCTGGTTGCATAACTTGTCTGGGTTGACAAGTTATATGAACTAATTAAATGAATCCTAGAAAGGCTGGTTAGCTGCTGTTTCCTTTGTTTCTTTTATGTGCTATCAAGTACTGGGGTAGCTGACGTGAAATGGAGTAGGTATTCGGTAAATGATTGTTAAATTACTGCATTTGGGTTTTATCTTGGGAGCAGAGGTTACTGAGCCATCAGAGGAATCAGAATAGACTGGAATCAGGATGCACAATCCACCAGAAGTGACTGGAAGGGTACAACTGCTGGCAGACTAATTGGGTAATTACCACAGTCCAGGCAGGAATCCCAAAAGAAATCCTGGTCTGGTGAGAAGGGAAAGAGAGGCGAGGAGCACAAATAAGTGTGGTATGCACCGACCCTCCTGTGGAGGTCTCTTTGGCAGCAACTGTTCTATTCCTGGGCCTCTCAACCTGGCGTGGCAGAGCAGGTCTCGGAAAGCGAGGGGAGAAACGTCGTGGCTGGGAGGTTCCAGGTCCCCGGACCGAGGCTCCAGGGGCCTGCCCAGGGTCGTTGAGCGAACCAGGATGGGTGAGTAGTGCTTCTTAATAGGGCCAGCGGAATCGGCAACATTTTTCCAGAGTCCCTTTCTGTGCTTCCACCGGGGCAGATAACAGCCTGTGGGTTGTGACCACAGGGTATCCAGTTTTGCGGACACGTTTAGTACCCAAGGCGGTACGGTCTGTTTTGACCCTCCTGCTGTCAGCAGCCAGGCGCCCGCCCCGTGTGTCATAGACGCACCGGGGCCTGGAGGGTGCACAGAAGCGCGGCCACTTTTCACCTGGAAATTCCACTGAAGAAAAAAAAAATCCGGAATATAACCTAACCTGGATTTTGCGGGCAGACCGGGAAACCGGTGGGAAGGAAGAGCAAGTCGAAGGAGGGAGAAGTGTTGAGTCTGACGTTAACTAAGCCGAGGCAGGGACTAACCGGCCCCGCTGCCCCCTCCGGGAGGCTCCGGGAGGCTCCGGAGACACGTCAGCCGGCGACGGCCCGGCCCGGGAGGGGCGGGAGGGGCGGGAGGGGCGGCAGCGGCTGCGGGCGGGCTCTAGGGCCCAGCGGCCGGGCGCCGGGGCGGGGTGGGGTGTAGGGTTACAGGCTCCGGCCCGCGACCCTCCCCGGCGGCCCGGGGGCGCGGGGCGGGGGCGCGCGGGGCGGGGAGCGCGCGGGACGCTCTAGGACCCAGCGGCGGCCGGCGGCTCGGGCTGGAGGTGAAGCCCGGGCGCTTCTCCCCTTCCTGTGTGAACGCGGCTGACTGTCGGGCGCCGTTCCCCGCGCCGCCCCGCGCCATGCCCTGCGCGCTGCCCGGCGGCCGCCTGCCCCAGCAGCGCCCCTGAACGAGCCATGGTCTCCTCATGCGGAGGGCAAAGTTGCGCCGGGGAACTTGGGAGTCTGCGGTGAAAGGTAACCGGTCCCTGCCCCGGGTGCCCCGGGTGCCCCGGGTGCTCCGCGTGCCGCGGGTGCTCTGGGTGCTCCGGGTGCCCCGGGTGCTCCGCGTGCTCCTCGTGCTCCGGGTGCTCCGCGTGCTCCGGGTACCTCGGGTGCCCCGCGTGCTCCGGGTGCTCCGCGCGCGGGGAGGGTGGGTGCCTCCGAGCGCCGCTCCTCCACCCCTGGCCGCTCGGGCGCGGGGCTCCTCCTCGGGGCCCAGCGACTCGGGCAGCCGATTCGGCGCCGGCGGCCGGAGCGTCAGCCACCGCGGTCTTGCTCTTCTTTACCCAGATGGGGTTAAAAAAAAAAAAAAAAGCCGGAGCCTGTTTCCGCGCCGCCTCGCAGCCCCCGGGTGCCGCCCCGCACCGTCCGCGCCCGGGAAGCTGCGCGGCGCCCCCGAGCGGGGCCCTGGGGTGCGCGCGCCCGACGCGGGGCCGGCCTCCCCGAGGGGCGCTGCCCTACGGCCGGCTCTGCGGGCGCGCCCGCGCGGGTCTCCCGGCTGCGGGGGAGGCGGCGGAAGCGGGGCCGGGGGCTGTGCCCTCCGGCGAGACAAAGGCGCGCGCCCGGGCCCGCCCGACGGGATGCGGCGCCCCGGCCGGACCCTTCCTGCCCGCGGGGGCGCCTCGGCTCCGGCGGGGGCGGGGCGGGGGCGGGGGTGGGGGCGCTGGCCGGGGGGTCGCGCTCCAGACCCGGGGCTCGGATCGCGGTAGCTGCTGCGCCTTTGTTCTCTGCAGACAAGTTTCTGGGACAGACACCGGGGAGTTAGACTTCATCTGCTCTCCCTTGATGGCAGCGCTGCCTTTACATAAAGACACTGGTTTCGGGGGGGATATTAAACTTTCCGAGTGGAACTGGTTTTTCTTGGAATGTGACATTTGCGGCGGGAGGGAGGTTGGCACGTCGGCGGGCGGCAGCCCAGCGGAGCCGGGGGCCCTGCGCGGGGGCAGGGGCCGGGACCCTTGGAACCGCCGGCGCCGCGCGCTCCCACCCGCGGGCCTCTGCCCCCTGCCCGCGCTCCCGGCGCGTCCCCGAGTGCCACCCTCCGGAGCCCGGGCTCAGGTCCCGGCTCCCACCCGCGGGCCTCTGCCCCCTGCCCGCGCTCCCGGCGCGTCCCCGAGTGTCACCCTCCGGAGCCCGGGCTCAGGTCCCGGCTCCCACCCGCGGGCCTCTGCCCCCTGCCCGCGCTCCCGGCGCGTCCCCGAGTGCCACCCTCCGGAGCCCGGGCTCAGGTCCCGGCTCCCACCCGCGGGCCCCGCGCCGCGCCCCGCCCTGCTCCACTGGGGCGCCCGGGAGACTTTCCCTGCCCATTTTTGTTGGAGGGTTTTGCTATTTTGGCCTGGGTGTTGCTTTACTGTCTTCGAATGGCAGTGCCCTGGGGAATGCCCGGCTACTCTGTGGATCCCCCCCTGGGCGGGGGCTCGGGCAGAGGGTAGAGGGGCGCCCCGGTCCTGCGGCCTCCTAAGGCTTCGCAGGTGGGACCGAGAGCACTTGGTCCACGGGGTCCCCCAGCAGCTCGGCGGTGGTAACGTGGGGACATGGTTGCCCATTTCCTTCTTCCAAGCACCTTAGGGGACTCGAGTGCTTGTACTGTTTACGAAGCCCTCGAAGCCCTCGGTGGTAGCGTACTTAGGGGGTCCCGAGAGCCACTTACAACGCCTGAAGATGCTTTGGACTGCCCCAGACAGCAACGGTACTTGCCACAAGCGAGTCAAACCAGAATAGAGGGATATTAATAGCTACTATACCAAAAAACTTCCTTCCTTTTCGGGAAGTGGAAAGCCAAGGCTTGAAATGTTGAACAATTATGGCTCTCTGCAGGGCCTGTGGGTCCCTGCCAAACGGATTTGACATTTCCCCTGGCTGCCCACCGCTGCTGGACCCCCACTGCTCCCGGACCCCAGTAGCTCTCTGTTGGTGTCAGACCCAGGACAAGGATTGGTGGGCTCTCTAGATTGCAAGTTCTTGAAGAATCTAGACCAATTTGAAATTTATCTCCCAGGACGGTGTTCTGAGGATTATAGTGCAGCTCGTATGAACATTCTTTATGGGAATTGTGTGGGAACAATACTTGAATACACTTTGAACTGTTTTGCAGAGGAGTAAAGGGTTGGAAACCACTGCTTTGGCCAGAATGAAAAGGAGGAAGATGTAAAGTAGAAGTTTTAGAGATGCCTCTAGTCTCCCTGATGGGGAGGATGTGTGGTTTTTGGATAGGTACAGGTTGACTTTTGTGACATACATTTTTCGAGATTGATAAGGGAACCCTGGTAAACTCTGCAAGTGGGTGGGAGGGAGAAAAGGTGCCGGCACTTAAAATCCACCCTCCCTCTTCTTTTTAAAATTCACAGAAGTCTTGGTCTTTTAGGTTCTGTGTGAATGGTGGAGGGTGAAGAATACTAATGCACTGAAGGGCATGTGGAGATCAAAGCATTTAAAAATACATCTTTTCATGGAAGCTAATGGAGGACTTTCAGTTTAAATGAGATTTAAAAGTGCTGTCCTTAAGAAAAGCACATGAATGCAGAAATGTGAGTAATTTTATGGGAAGGCATTCTGCTGTTTAGACATGAGAGCATCTGCCCTTGGCCAGTGAGCCTGGAGACTTCTGTGGGGTTTGTTTTGTTTTGTTGATGTCTACCCCGGTGGAGAAGAGCAGACCCAGGGCCTGGAGGAAAGATGGCCCAACTAATTGAAATTAGGAAGCAGCCCAGCTGGTGAGCGTTGCGTGGAAAGGTGCAGCCCCTAGGTACCCGTGTTGGTTTTCTTCATAGTCATTTGTGAAACCACTTTGAAAATGATAAAGCACTGTATAACGTGAGGCTCTTTAAAAAAAAAAAAATAATGAATGACTTCCGAAACAAGGGATTGCTAGTGAAAACTGAAAAAATTGTAAAGATTTTCCAGGCCATTAAAATAAAAGGCAGTAACTTTGTAAGACCTGTTGGTAGTTCTGATCTGCAAAATTCTCCCAAAGTAGCATCCCACCCCCATGAAGCTAATCTGCGTTTCAAATGCATATGGAAGCTGCTCTGGTCAGGAAATCCTCTAGTGTTTTGAATAATTTTTCTTCTTCTATTTTTTTCATTAATTTTGGTTGGCTCTCCTATCCCAGAATTCACTAGGCAGTGGAATACTTGAAAAGCCAGGGGTAAGTTGGAGGTCAGCTAAGAGGACATATTTGATTATAAGGTTTGTTGGAAATTGTCTGAGGTTGTTGAGGTTTTTGTTTGTTTGCTTAGCAATTTTTAAAAAATTTTTATTTTGTTGGTTTGACTTTGTTTTGTTTTGGAAGAAAGGCAAAATTTAAATCTTGGCCATTGTGGGTAGGTCAGTACACTACTTTTGCTGAGGGAAGCCACGCCTGGGCTTGTGCGTTGGCACCACGCCGATTCTCTTAAATTGTGAGGCCCTTGGCCTCTGTTCTTGTGAAACAGGGTTTATTCATTCCAGGCACTTAGGATAGGACTCCTGGATTCCCAAAGGGACTCAGACATCAGGCTTTTTTTTTTTTTTTTTTTTTCTTTTTCCATTTTTACGAGGGGGATGGGAAAGTAGCTCGAAGATGTTAGGAAATGTATCCCTGTTCAGACTCTGGAGAATTGGATTTCACGTTTTTAAAATAAAAATGAAGTCACATAGGCCTACTCTGTGCCTTTAAATCTGTGTTTGGGGTCTTACTGACCAGAAGTGCAGCCATATATGCCTCTGCTTTGTTCATTTTGTTTTGCTTTTAAGCAAAATGCCTATAGTTCACTTTTTAAAAAAAACTTTTTATTTTGAAATGATTATATAGCTTTATGGAAAATTGCAAAAATAGTAGAGAGGTCGTGTGTACTCTTCACCCATTTTCCCCCATTGGTAACATCTTACATAACCAAAGTACAGTAGAACCAGGAAATTGACATCGGTGCAGTCCATAGAGCATAGTCAGATTTCACTGGTTTTACATGCTCACTTGTGTTTGTGTATATATACTTCTTTGCAATTTTTTCCACTCTTGAAGATTCTAGTAACCACTATCAAAGTCAAGATACAGAACTATTCCATTAGCTCAAGGATGTCCCTTGTGCACCCGGTCATAGTCAAGCTACTCACCTCTCCTGCACCCAGCTGCAGTTACCCCTAGGAAGCACTAATCCCCACTCCCTCTCTATCATTTTGAGAATGTTACAGAAATCAAATCAGTGGTATGTGACCTTTTGAGATTAGCTTTTTCACTCAGCATGATTCCCTTGAGATCCACCCAGTATTATAGTATCAATAGTCTGGGTTTTTTTAAATTACTGAGTAGTATTCCCTGGTATGGATATACCACAGCTTGTTTAACCATTCACCTACTGAAGAATATTTGGGCTGTTTCCAGTTTTGAGCTCTTAGAATTAAAGTTGCTGTGAACCTTTGTGCACGGGGTTTTGTACAGACATGTTTTCATTTCTCTGGGGTAAATGCCCAGGAGTGGGATTTCTGGATTTTGGATGGTAGGTGTATGTTTTGTTTTTTAAGACATTGCCAAACTGTGTTCGGGAGTGGCTGTACGATTTTACATTCCCACCAGCCATGTATGAGAGAGCTGACTTTTCTCTGCATCCTCACCTGCATTTGTTTATTATTTTAGCTGTCCCAACAATTGTTCTAGTCTTAGCCTTGTTTTAATTTGCATGCCCTAATGTCTAATCATGTTGAGCATCTTTTCATATGTTTGCCATCTGTATGTCTTCTCTGGTGAAATGTCTGCTCATGTCCTGCTCATATTCCAATTGGACTGGGGTGGTTTTTTTTGTTTTGTTTGTTTTGTTTTGTTTACTATTGAGCTTTGAGAATTCTTCACATACTCTCAATGAGTCCTTTGTCAGATATATGGCTTGCATATATTTTCTTCCAGTATGTAGTTTGCCTTTTTATCTTTTTAACCAGATCTTTTTCTGCTTTTTAACCAGATCTTTTAATCTTTTGCAAAATTAAAACGTTCTTAATTTTGATGAAGTCCAGTTTATTGATTTTTTTTTTCCATTTTATGGATTGTTCTTTTGGTGTCATATCTAAGAATGCTTTGCCTGGGCCTATATCCCAAAGATTTTCTCCTGGGTTTCCTTTTAAAAGTTTCATAGTTTTACATTAAAAAAAAAAAAATGATTTCTTTCTTTTAGAGTGAGTGTGGCTGGGAGGGGCAGAAGGAGAGGGAAACTTAAGCAGAATCTGTGCTGATTGAGGAGCCCGATGTGGAGCTCCATCTCATGACCCTGAGATCACCACCTGACCTGAAACCAAGAGTTGGACACTCAATCAGCTGAGCCACCCAAGGCGCCCCATAGTTTCACATTTTATGTGCAAATTGTAGTTCACTTTAATCCTCTTTTAAGAATTTGTATGTCTGGCTTCTGATCTTAAAAACCATCTCTTAGGTGTGTATTATATATTTAGTGCTCTAGAAGCAGCACATAGTTGAATCAGGCATGTTCCCATCCTTGAGAGCTCACCTCTCAGTGCGGTCATTGTGTGGGCATTTCTGTGTTAAGTATGGTAAAAGAGACAAACATGATGCACTGTGGGAGCACTGAGCGGAGAGGGCTTGCTTTGATGAAGGGAGTCAAGGCTTCCCTGGGCATGTTGCCCACGCATGGTGGGAAGAAAAATCAATTCTTGCCTTTGATCCAGTTTTTGGATATCTGTATTGCCATCTTCGATGTGGGTTATCCTGATTCTTTTTTTTTTTTTTTTTAAAGATTTATTTATTTATTTATGATAGACACACACACACACAGAGAGAGAGAGAGAGAGGCAGAGACACAGGTAGAGGGAGAAGCAGGCTCCATGTCAGGAGCCCGACACGGGACTTGATCCCGGGACTCCGGGACCGCACCCTGGGCCAAAGGCAGGCGCCAAACCGCTGAGCCACCCAGGGATCCCCTGGGTTATCCTGATTCTTAAGCATGTGCTGAAAGACTTGGGATAAACTGAGTGTGGTTGAGGGCTTTTTTTGAAGGGGACATGGCATAATAGCTTAAGAAAATATTAAGACTGCAGTCCTTGAAAGTCAATAACATAAAGAGTCTGAACCACATTAGATAGCTTTAAAATAAGAACGGGTGTTAAAGTGAAAAAGGAGGTGATATTCTGTAGACCTGTTTTGCTTCCTGGCCTCAGGGAACCTGACGTGCTGAAGCCTCACGGATGAGATGGAGACAGTAATAGTTCTTACCTCTTGGAGTTGCATGAGGGTGAAAAGGAGCAGTGCATATATGCAGTGCTGGACTCATTGAAAGCACTCAGTGAATACCTACTCCCATTATTATTAGTAGTAATAGTATTATTAGTATTAGTATTATACAGAGAGACCAATGGTTTTAGAATGTTATGTGTAGTCTCACGTATGTCCTCTCTCTGAGAAACTGGAATCCCAGTTCTTACTTCTAGAAACTTCGCTTTTCACAGTTGGGAACACTGTTTTCGTTTACCAAATAGTATTGATGAGGTGAGAAATTAGGAGGCTCCATTCACAAGCTAGCACTGGCTATGAAGTACACCTTTTTCTCACCTATCAACCAAGATTTTCTGAATAAAGAACAGTTTCCTCTCTGCCCCAGCCACAGGAGGTGGCAGGAGGTCAGTGTGCTCTCAGATCTAGTTCAGACTGGGCAGTGCTTGTGACCTCAGGTACAGTAAGTCAGGTCTGATGTCACCAGGATGTGTCCCACACTTCACAGCCGGCAGCTCCCTTTCCTTTGCCTTGATGACCACATTGTTTGTTTCCCAGAGGAAGTAGAATGGACCTTAGATGTACTGCTCCAGAGCAGTGGTTCTCAAATGTGGGTGGGCATTGGAATCACCAAAAGGGTGATTTACCATGTTTTAACAAAGACTGCGAGCCCCATCCCCCCAGGTTTTGTTTCAGTTAGCTTTTAGAGGGGCCTGAGATGTTTTAACAAAGACTGCGAGCCCCATCCCCCCAAGTTTTGTTTCAGTTAGCTTTTAGAGGGGCCTGAGAATTTGCATTTCTAACAAGTTTTCAAATGATGCTGGCTGGCCCTGCTGGTCTGGGGATCGCACTTTGAGAACCACTATTTGAGAGCAAAGTCTGCCTTTAATCGGACCTAGACTGAGGTGCTTAACTCTTTGGAACTGAATGTGTTTATGTTTAAATGAGGGAGATTGAAAAAGATTGATTTCTCAGGTTACTTGTTAATCTGTGTAACTCCGTGCTCTGCTCTGATCATCCTTCTGTGCCTTCCCCCTTGCCAACCTTGACTTTTCCTTCTCACAGTTGTCTTTTGTCATTCCATGGAAGATAGGCCAAGTTAGAGTGTGTGGTTACTATATACAAGCCATGTTGCCTTGGCTAAGTCACTTACCCTCTGTAAAATAAATAGGTTGACTCCATACTTGAGTTGTAAGGTTATTGTTAGGCCTCATTGAGATAATGCACAAGAAGAAACTACATACGAGGTAAAGCATGGTGCAAAATTTATTATTTTGAGCATCCCTGATTACCCTTTAGAATGGTATCCTTGGGCCTGAGGATGGACTTCTCCTGATGTTGAATCGTACAGCTGCTGGGCGCTTAAAAGGATTACATGAAGTTTGCAGGGGAAGGATCCCACATGGGGAAGGACCCCACATGGATGAATGGTCGGGCTAGGGTCTCCGAGGGCCTTCAAAACTGAGATGATTTGAAGGCACATTGATGTGTAAATGTGGTAATGACCAAAGAAGGGTTTGGTGCTGAGAATGAGCTTGAACAGATGCTAGACTGTTAAGAGTCTGCTTCCTCACAGTTGAGAACTATGATTCCATGACATTTTTTTTTCTGACAGATTTGGAAGATGTGATCTGGCCCCCATCTGTTTTTATTTTGAGTTCTTGATCTACACTGGCCACAGTGACCACTAGCCACATGTGGCTATCTAAGTTAACCAAAGGCAAATAAACTGAAAATTCAGGGCCTTGGTCATATGAGCCGCAATTCAAATGCCTAATAACCATTTCCATTAGCGCACCTGCCTTTGTCAACGCAAGGCAGGAGGTAGGCCTTGGGTCCACCGGCCAGTGTCCGGACTTGCTCAGATTCTGGTCCACACTGCATCATCCTGACAGTTGCCCCCTTTGAAAGTGTTCTGAAAGCTGTAAGGTTCTTTACCCTTCTCCCCATCCAGGTCCCTGCATTGACTTCTGAGATACTTCTTGCATACTCTACCTTCCTTTGCATGTGTACACATCAGGTGGTTAGGCGCTCATTACCTGGCCCTGGAACTCACGCTAGCCATACAACAGGTCTTCCCACTTCTGTTCTTTTGCACCTCTTTCTGATCTGCTCTGTCCTTCCTTCTTTTCCTCCGCCCTTCTCAGAAAAGGCAGAGCAAGACAAGGATGATAGATATCTTGTCTTCCAGGCTCTCTTTGCTTTCCTGCGTCAGGTGGGGCTTTGCATGCGCCCTGTGGCCCTGAGCCAGGAAGGAAGGAGGCACCTCACAGCCTGCTGCTTCTCAGCTGTGAGGGCAGCTCTGGTTAGTGTGACCTAGGAATGTGACCCCCGAAGGCAGGTGTGAGGCAGACCTTGTCCTTCCTGACATTAACTGTACTTCTGAAGGACTCTGAGAACCAAATGTCTTAAGAGGAAGCCACTTATGTCTAGGGGGTTGGGGGGAAAGGGGTAAATATGAGATTCTCTGGCAAGGGACAGTTTCCTAAGGAACCAGTCTCTTAAATACCACCGCAGTGAGTTTGATTCCTCATCCTGGTTAAAGCTCATCAATGCAGCAGTGAAATCAGTGGTCACATTGATGACCTTTGTATTAGATTCAGACCTGAGATTCACATCTCCAGAAATGTTCATTATGGAATATTCACTGTGGAAGAAGAAGAGAGGTTTTTTTTTTTCCCCCCCACTTTAAAGTTAAGTGGGAAAGTTTGAAAGATACAAGGGCAGATAAGATGGCCTGTCTGGGATCTTTTTTGAGCAATGGGGGATAAAAGAAGAGGAGAAATAGAAAAAGTGGCTAGGAAGCCTGCTTTTCCAGAATTAGGGAAAGTCAGATACAATACATAGGGGATAGCATTAAATTCACTGCAGAACACATGTAACACCATTTTAGTTCATGTATCTAGAAGAGTGAAAGAAAATGTCTTCTGAAATCAAAATAGCTTAAATGAAGACACGTGGGAAAGTAATCAGCATCACAAAACCATTTACACAAACCTTAAATATAATGGGGCTGTCAGAGGTTTGCAAAATATAATGGGGCTGCTGGAGGTTTGCAAAAGGACATAGTCCTGGCTGACTTACCTTCCTGTGGTTGTGACTCGCCTGATCACAAATGAGTAGTCGTGGTGTGAAAAGTGGGGAGTACGTTGACTTTAGCTGACTTTGAGATTTGATCCTGTAAAATATCCATCCAAAAAAAAAATAAGAATGTAAGATCTAAAAATGTCTACTCTGAGATATGGATTATCTTAGTCCTGAGTTCAGAAATAACATTTCCTGAAATTCTGAAGTTTCTTACCTTCAGCTTTCTCCAAAGTAAATCCTAGGAATTTGGAGAAACAAATTGAAATGAATACAAATACTTCTATTTTAATGGCAGTTATTAAGTGACTAAGATCACTTTATTAGTTTAGGAACATAAAATGTGTTATGTGTAATTAAACTTGCTCATAAAGTGAACAGATTTTGTGGTATTAAATTTAGTAGTTAGTAATCAAAAATATTCTAATTGAAATTTACTTTGAAATATTTTCATCTTCTCTTAAGGAAGGAACATGTTGAACGTTAGGAAGCATGACATTTCTCCTTTTTTGGACAGACTATAAATTAGGCAATAATTGGGATCACTGCTTAGTGAATATCTGTTGAACAAGGAACTCTGGACTGTACAAGTCAATACTAAGGTGGAGGATTTGATGAGGATACAAGAATAGGATACAGTCCTCCATCTGACATTGGAGGCTCTGTCATGTGCCTGGAATTGGATTAGACATGGGATATATGTCCTTCGCTCCATGGAATTTGTATTTTAAAAGGGATGTAATGAGATAAGTCACTAGAAAACAAAAGATAAAAATGAACTGGGTTTATTCTGCTCTGAGAAGAGGATAGGAAACAATTTATAACTGCCTTTCTAGTATTTTATCTTCCCTGTGAACTGATTAAGAGGGAATGGGTTTCAGTTACAGATATCATGACTTCTAGAAGCGGAAGAGTTCCGTGCCAAGGAGCTTGGGAGGAAATGGATGTTGTAGATACAACTGAGGCATTACTAGAAATGGTGGGGGTGTCTCCTTCTAGAAATCTCTTTAAATTGAGTGAGTATGATTAATGTCCTCTGTGAATGTGGGAGGTGGGTGGCTAGTTTTGATGTGTTCATCTGTGGAGCTTTTGAGGAACTTGAGGCTAGTTTTGATGTGTTCATCTGTGGAGCTTTTGAGGAACTTGAGGCTAGTTTTGATGTGTTCATCTGTGGAGCTTTTGAGGAACTTGAGGAAGCTTGTGTGGCTGGAATAGTGAGTGATGTGCACAGATCAGATTCAGTAGGTTCTCTCGGATGAGGGCAGGGAGCCCTTGGAAAGCCACCAGGTGGGGTTGTGTCAGGCACATTCTATGGCAACAGCACAGATTGTGTCTACATTTGCCTTTCAGTTTCCTCTTGGATTGAGTGAGTTGTACAATCTGGGAAGAACAGTGGAAAACTAGCGCTAATTATGCATCATGATTTGTTGTAAAGTCTGCCTTATTTAATCATGAAGAAAAAGCATTTAGGAATCTATGACACGTTGTTTACTCTTTCAGTTTAAGAAGTTAAAAAAAACAAAAACAAAACAGTCCCAGACTCTTAATTCTGTTCATCCTGCAACTTTACTGAATTCACTCACCAGTAATAATAGTTTTTTTGGTACCATCTTTAGGGTTTTCTCTACTTAGTATCATCTGCACACGGTAATAGTTTTACTTCTTACTTACTCATTTGATTGCCTTTTATTTCTTTTTCTTATCTGATTGCTGCAGCTAGGACTTCCAATGCCATATTGAATAAAAGTGGTAAGAGATGACATCCTTGTCTTTTTCCAGATCTTAGAGGGAAAGCTCTGTTTTTTAACATTGAGTATGATGGTGTTTATCAATAACTATACATCTCCAAAAAAATATGTAACTATATCTCTCCATTAAACAAAGCTGAAAGCTCATCAGTGCAGCAGTGAAATCAGTGGTCACATCGATGACCTTTGTATTAGATTCAGACCTGAGATTCACAATCTCCAGAAATGTTCATTATGGAATATTCACTGTGGAAGAAGAAGAGAGAGTTTTTTTTGTTTTGTTTTGTTTTTTTTTTTTTTTTACTTTGTATTTGTAATGCTTAGGGAAGAGGACAAATTCTCCTCCTTCCTCCCACACCTCCCAGTAACTATTCTATTGGCCTTCTGTCTGAAGAGGAGCTTCCAGCTGGGCATGTTTAAGTTAGAGCCTGGTTCCTGATACCTTCTCCAGGTCCACCTAGGTGACAGACAAGGTAGGAATACTGAAGAGCCTTTGGATGACACCATGTATGTATTCTTTTGGTCTCTTGATAGTAGAACTGCACCATTAAGTTTATTTTCAGAGAAATTGTATATTGTAAGACCTCTCCACCCAAGTGCTTGGAAAATTGGAAATGTAATTTTCATCTTGTTTGTCAGTTTCCTGAGCAGTCTGACCTAAACAAAACTTTAAATGTGTTCGTCTTTGATCTGCTCTAGCATCGTGCTGTTTTGAAAAAGCTCCCTCATTTGATCATTTCTTGAAAGCGGATTTTATAGCACTGATTCCTGTTCCATTCCCCATTCTCATACAAAGAATCTAAAATGCACTGAGCACTTACCATGTGCTAGAACACTGTTCATAGCCCTTTACATGCACTGTCTTATTCAATCTTCATGATGGCCCTATGTAGTAGGTCCAATGACTAGTAGGTCCAAATACTGTCTCCATTTCCTGATAAGCTAATGAGCATCAAGAAGTTAACTCATTTGCTCAGCACGGAGGTAATAAATCGTAGCATCTGGATTCTTACACTGCTTAAGAAACAGATTTGCCAAGACAAAATGAGAAAAATTGGTTCCCTTTTTCTTTTCTTTCCATTTGGTGACTGTTTTCTCCTCTGTGTCTGTTATTCTTTAAATCTTTTAATACTCTGGTAATTCTGATTTCTTGGTGTATTGGGTATTTGGTAGTTGTTTTCTTAAAAAGGAAATAAATAAAGGGAGCCTGTCATTTAAAAAAAAAAAAATCAGTGGCCACTATTTGTTGCCAGTGCTAAAACTCAAACTTTCAAGTGAAAACTAGAATTTTGGAGAATTTGGATTTGGCACTCTGAGCTTGATAGCTTCCTAATACGCAGAAGACTTTTCTGATGATCTCAGTCCATGGTATATGATTTTGTTGATGTTACATACTTGAAATATTTCCTTGTATGGAAGATTTGCATGGTTCAGTGAACGATTGTTTTTCCAAGTGACCAATGTATGAAATTATGAAATCATGGGTAAAGAAAGCTCCCTCCAAAGTGAAAGATGGACCAATGGATTTAGAGGATTATCCAAGACAAGGTCACTGGTACAGTTTTATATTTCACATTGCAACCACCTTTAAGAAATTAGCACTTGCTGAGTTTTGGTATTATTTCAAAGAGTAGTCACAGTCATCTAGAAAGGCTATCATAATACTCCTCTTTTTTCCGATTACGTATTTGAATGAGGCCAGATTTCCTTCATCTGCTTCAGCTCAAAATCACACAGCAATAGATTGAAGCAGAAGCAGATATGAGAATCTAGCAGTCTATTAAGCCTGACATTAAAGAAGTTTGCAAAAATTATAACATAATAGTGTTTTGACTGCTTTTTGTTTTAGAAATGACTTGGGTTTTTTTTTATTTATTTTTATTTTTTTATTTTTTATTTTTTATCAGACAAACTAGATTTTATTTATTTTTTTTAAAGATTTTATTTATTTTTTTTTCTTTTTTTTTAATTAATTTTTATTGGTGTTCAATTTACCAACATACAGAAAAACAGCCAGTGCTCATCCCGTCAAGTGTCCGCCTCAGTGCCCGTCACCCATTCCCCTCCAACACCCGCCCTCCTCCCCTTCCACCACCCCTAGTTCATTTCCCAGAGTTAGGAGTCTTTATGTTCTGTCTCCCTTCCTGATATTTCCCAACATTTCTTTTCCCTTCCTTTATATTCCCTTTCACTATTATTCATATTCCCCAAATGAATGAGAACATACACTGTTTGTCCTTCTCCGATTGACTTATTTCACTCAGCATAATACCCTCCAGTTCCATCCACGTTGAAGCAAATGGTGGGTATTTGTCATTTCTAATTGCTGAGTAATATTCCATTGTATACATAGACCACATCTTCTTTATCCATTCATCTTTCGATGGACACCGAGGCTCCTTCCACAGTTTGGCTATTGTGGCCATTGCTGATAGAAACATCGGGGTGCAGGTGTCCCGACGTTTCATTGCATCTGAATCTTTGGGGTAAATCCCCAACAGTGCAATTGCTGGGTCGTAGGGCAGGTCTATTTTTAACTCTTTGAGGAACCTCCACACAGTTTTCCAGAGTGGCTGCACCAGTTCACATTCCCACCAACAGTGTAAGAGGGTTCCCTTTTCTCCGCATCCTCTCCAACATTTGTGGTTTCCTGCCTTGTTAATTTTCCCCATTCTCACTGGTGTGAGGTGGTATCTCATTGTGGTTTTGATTTGTATTTCCCTGATGGCAAGTGATGCAGAGCATTTTCTCATGTGCATGTTGGCCATGTCCATGTCTTCCTCTGTGAGATTCTTCTTCATGTCTTTTGCCCATTTCATGATTGGATTGTTTGTTTCTTTGGTGTTGAGTTTAATAAGTTCTTTATAGATTTTGGAAACTAGCCCTTTATCTGATATGTCATTTGCAAATATCTTCTCCCATTCTGTAGGTTGTCTTTTAGTTTTGTTGACTGTATCCTTTGCTGTGCAAAAGCTTCTTATCTTGATGAAGTCCCAATAGTTCATTTTTTTTTTTTTTTTCCAATAGTTCATTTTTGCTTTTGTTTCTTTTGCCTTTGTGGATGTATCTTGCAAGAAGTTACTGTGGCCAAGTTCAAAGAGGGTGTTGCCTGTGTTCTCTTCTATGATTTTGATGGACTCTTGTCTCACATTTAGATCTCTCATCCATTTTGAGTTTATCTTTGTGTATGGTGAAAGAGAGTGGTCCAGTTTCATTCTTCTGCATGTGGATGTCCAATTTTCCCAGCACCATTTATTGAAGAGACTGTCTTTCTTCCAATGGATAGTCTTTCCTCCTTTATCGAATATTAGATGACCGTACATTTCAGGGTCCACTTCTGGGTTCTCTATTCTGTTCCATTGATCCATGTGTCTGTTTTTGTGCCAGTACCACACTGTCTTGATGACCACAGCTTTGTAGTACAACCTGAAATCTGGCATTGTGATGCCCCCAGATATGGTTTTCTTTTTTAAAATTCCCCTGGCTATTCGGGGTCTTTTCTGATTCCACACAAATCTTAAAATAATTTGTTCTAACTCTCTGAAGAAAGTCCATGGTATTTTGATAGGGATTGCATTAAACGTGTAAATTGCCCTGGGTAACATTGACATTTTTACAATATTAATTCTGCCAATCCATGAGCATGGAATATTTTTCCATCTCTTTGTGTCTTCCTCAATTTCTTTCAGAAGTGTTCTATAGTTTTTAGGGTATAGATCTTTTACCTCTTTGGTTAGGTTTATTCCTAGGTATCTTATGCTTTTGGGTGCAATTGTAAATGGGATTGACTCCTTAATTTCTCTTTCTTCAGTCTCATTGTTAGTGTATAGAAATGCCATTGATTTCTGGGCATTGATTTTGTATCCTGCCACGCTACCAAATTGCTGTATGAGTTCTAGCAATCTTGGGGTGGAGGCTTTTGGGTTTTCTATGTAGAGTATCATGTCATCGGCGAAGAGGGAGAGTTTGACTTCTTCTTTGCCAATTTGAATGCCTTTAATGTCTTTTTGTTGTCTGATTGCTGAGGCGAGGACTTCCAGAACTATGTTGAACAGCAGTGGTGAGAGTGGACATCCCTGTCTTGTTCCTGATCTTAGGGGAAAGGCTCCCAGTGCTTCCCCATTGAGAATGATATTTGTTGTGGGCTTTTCGTAAATGGCTTTTAAGATGTTGAGGAAAGTTCCCTCTATCCCAACACTCTGAAGGGTTTTTGATCAGGAATGGATGCTGTATTTTGTCAAATGCTTTCTCTGCATCTAATGAGAGTATCATATGGTTCTTGGTTTTTCTCTTGCTGATATGATGAATCACATTGATGGTTTTATGAGTGTTGAACCAGCCTTGTGTCCCAGGGATAAATCCTACTTGGTCATGGTGAATATTTTTCTTAATGTGTTGTTGGATCCTATTGGCTAGTATCTTGTTGAGAATTTTTGCATCCATGTTCATCAGGGATATTGGTCTGTAATTCTTTTTGGTGGGGTCTTTGTCTGGTTTCGGAATTAAGGTGATGCTGGCCTCATAGAACGAATTTGGAAGTACTCCATCTCTTTCTATCTTTCCAAACAGCTTTAGTAGAATAGGTATGATTTCTTCCTTAAATGTTTGATAGAATTCCCCTGGGAAGCCATCTGGCCCTGGACTCTTGTGTCTTGGGAGGTTTTTGATGACTGCTTCAATTTCCTCCCTGGTTATTGGCCTGTTCAGGTTTTCTATTTCTTCCTGCTCCAGTTTTGGTAGTTTGTGGCTTTCCAGGAATGCGTCCATTTCTTCTAGATTTCCTAATTTATTTGCGTACAGCTGTTCATAATATGTTTTTAAAATCGTTTGTATTTCCTTGGTGTTGGTAGTGATGTCCCCTTTCTCATTCATGATTTTATTAATTTGAGTCTTCTCTCTCTTCTTTTTAATAAGGTTGGCTAATGGTTTATCTATCTTATTAATTCTTTTAAAGAACCAACTCCTGGTTCTGTTGATCTGTTCCACAGTTCTTTTGGTCTCGATATCATTGAGTTCTGCTCGAATTTTAATTAACTGTCTTCTTCTGCTGGGGGTGGGGTCTATTTGTTGCTTTTTCTCTAGTTCCTTTATGTGTAAGGTGAGCTTTTGAATTTGAGATCTTTCCAGTTTTTGAATGGATGCTTGTATTGCGATGTATTTCCCCCTCAGGACTGCTTTTGCTGCATCCCAAAGATTTTGAACGGTTGTATCTTCATTCTCATTAGTTTCCATGAATCTTTTTAATTCTTCCTTAATTTCCTGGTTGACCTTTTCATCTTTTAGCACGATGGTCCTTAACCTCCACGTGTTTGTGGTCCTTCCAAACTTCTTGTTGTGATTAAGTTCTAATTTCAAGGCATTATGGTCTGAGAATATACAGGGGACTATCCCGATCTTTTGGTATCGGTTCAGACCCGATTTGTGACCCAGTATGTGGTCTATTCTGGAGAAAGTTCCATGTGCACTTGAGAAGAATGTGTATTCAGTTGAGTTTGGATGTAAAGTTCTGTAGATATCTGTGAAATCCATCTGGTCCAGTGTATCATTTAAAGCTCTCGTTTCTTTGGAGATGTTGTGCTTAGAAGACCTATCCAGGGTAGAAAGAGCTAGATTGAAGTCACCAAGTATAAGTGTATTATTATCAAGGTATTTCTTGAGTTTGGTTATTAATTGGTTTAAATATTTGGCAGCTCCCACATTCGGGGCATATATATTGAGGATTGTTAAGTCCTCTTGTTGGATAGATCCTTTGAGTATGAGATAGTGTCCCTCTTCATCTCTCACTATAGTCTTCGGGGTAAATTTTAATTTATCTGATATAAGGATGGCAACCCCTGCTTTCTTTTGAGGACCATTTGAATGGTAAATGGTTCTCCAACCTTTTATTTTCAGGTTGTAGGTATTCTTCTGTCTAAAATGAGTCTCTTGTAGACAGCAAATAGATGGGTCCTGCTTTTTTATCCAGTCTGAAACCCTGCCCCTTTTGATGGGGTCATTAAGCCCGTTCACGTTCAGAGTTACTATTGACAGATATGAGTTTAGTGTCATCATATCTATTCAGTCCTTGTTTTTGTGGATTGTTCCACTGAACTTCTTCTTAAAGGGGAATTTTAAGAGTCCCCCTTAAAATTTCTTGCAGAGCTGGTTTGGAGGTTACATATTCTTTCAGTTCCTGCCTGTCTTGGAAGTTCTTTATCTCTCCTTCCATTTTGAATGAAAGCCTTGCTGGATAAAGTATTCTTGGTTGCATGTTCTTTTCATTTAGGACCCTGAATATATCCTGCCAGCCCTTTCTGGCCTGCCAGGTCTCTGTGGAGAGGTCTGCTGTTACCCTAATATTCCTCCCCATAAAAGTCAGGGACTTTTTTTCTCTTGCTCCTTTAAGGATCTTCTCCTTATCTTTGGAATTTGCAAGCTTCACTATTAAATGTCGAGGTGTTGAACGGTTTTTGTTGATTTTAGGGGGGGATCTCTCTATTTCCTGGATCTGAATGCCTGTTTCCCTTCCCAGATTCGGAAAGTTTTCAGCTAGGATTTGTTCAAATACATATTCTGGCCCTCTGTCCCTTTCGGCGCCCTCGGGAACCCCAATTAAACGTAGGTTTTTCTTCCTCAGGCTGTCATTTATTTCCCTTAATCTATCCTCATGATCTTTTAATTGCTTGTCTCTTTTTTCCTCAGTTTCCCTCTTTGCCATCAACTTGTCTTCTATGTCACTCGTTCTTCCACCTCGTTAACCCTCGTCGTTAGGACTTCTAGCTTGGATTGCATCTCATTTAATTGATTTTTAATTTCTGCCTGATTGGATCTAAATTCTGCAGTCATGAAGTCTCTTGAGTCCTTTATGGTTTTTTCTAAAGCCACCAGTAGCTGTAAAATAGTGCTTCTGAATTGGCTTTCTGACATTGAATTGTAATCCATATTTTGTAACTCTGGGAGAGAGGGCTGTTTCTGTTTCTTTTTTTTGAGGTGAGGTTTTCCTTCTAGTCATTTTGCTCAGTGCAGAGTGGCCAAAAACAAGTTGTATTGGGAAAAGGAGAAAAAGAGAGAGAAGGAAAGAAAAGAGAAAAAGAAAAAAAGAAGAAGAAAAAGGGGGAAAAGAGAAGAAAAAGACAGAAAGGAGAAAAAAGAAAAAAAAAGGGGTGGGGTGGGGTGGGGGAAGCAATCAGAAATCAAAAAGAAAGAAAAAAACACAAAACAAAACAAAAACAAAACAAAAACAAAAACAAAAAAACAAAACAAAAAAAACCACGGGGGAGTATCTTCCGATTCTGTGTACTTTAAGTCCCTTGACTTCCCTTGGAACTGGTCCGTGTCGCTGGTCTTCTGGGGGAGGGGCCTGCTGTGCTGATTCTCAGGTGTTAGCACTTGGGGGAGCTGCTCTGCCCCTGCCTGGTGCAGGGCTCAGTGGGGGGTGTTCGCCCCGTGAGGAAGCCACAGTGGCGGGGGCAGCTCTGGGACCCTGAAGTCAGCCCCCGCAGTAGCTCCGGGGCTCTCCGTCTGCAGGGCCTGGAGGCTCCGGGGCGGGGCCGCTGATCTGCTCAGTTCCAGGCAGGAGCGTCCTCGCTGTCCTGGACCCTCCCGGCCTCTGCCTGTCCCTGGGTAGGCCGGATCCTGGGCTGTGTCCCGGCGCCCTGTGCTCCGTGGCCTGCGCTGTTGGATTCGCGCTCCCGCCCCGCAGCCCCCTCCGCGGAGCCGCAGCCCGAGCCCCTTCGAGCTGTTCCCGGAGCCGTGCCGCCCCCTCCGCGGAGCTTCTTCCTCCGCCCGAGCCGCCGCCGCCGAGCTGTTCCCGGAGCCGCGCCGCCCCCTCCGCGGAGCCGCCGCCCGAGCCGCCGCCGAGCTGTTCCCGGAGCCCGGCAGCCCCCTCCGCGGAGCCGCCGCCCGAGCCCCTCCGAGCTGCTCCGGGTCCCGCCGAGCGCTGCAGCCCTTAGGGAGCTCGGCGCATCTCCCGGGGCGCAGTTCCTCTGTTACTGTCCCAGGGAGCCCGAGGGCATCCCCGCCTTTCTGGGGATCCTGCTCCAATTCCCCGGGAGGCCTTTCCGCGGGGAAGGTTGGTGCAGCTCCTGCTCCTCCGGGGCGGGGCTCTCCTGTCCTGGGGACACTCGCCCCGGCCTCAGCCCGGCTCCTCGCGGGGCCCCTCCCCCTTGGAGGCCTTTTGTGTCTTTATTTCTTTTTCCCCGTCTTCCTACCTGATAGAAGCACGAACTCTTCTCACTGTAGCGTTCCAGCTGGTCTCTCTTTAAATCTCAGGCCGAATTCGTCAATTTTCAGGATGATTTGAATGCTTTCTAGGTAATTTGTTGAGGACAGGTGACTTGGAGACCCTGCTCTGCCGCCATCTTGCCCCTCCCCCCCCGGGTTTTTTTTTAAATGAGTTTTCATAAAAAATATTTCCTGTAACTTAGAATGGGGTTTTTATTATTTTTAAATGAATTAACATATGTTTAAATATTTCTTAGTTTCATTTTCTAACATGGCAAATATGGATAGATATGGCCCACATAAAAAAGTTTATTGAGTCCTCAGTAATTTTTAAGAGTGTAAAAGAGATCCTAAAACCAAAAAGTTTGAGCACTGTTGGTATAGGGATAAACACTGTGTATGCTCTGGAGCTAGACCAGCTGGGCTTGAATCCTGGTTTTGCGGTTTGCTAATTGTGTGACTTAAGGCAAGTTATTCTCACTGCTATAGTCTCCACATCTGAGAAATGAGGATAATCCTCATTTAGGCTTCATAGAGTTGTGAACTGTGTGAAATTAGTGTGTATGCTTTTGTGTAGACCTAGGGAGAAACTGTAACTCTTGACAGATTTAGAGGGGTATCCCTGATCTCGAATCACTAGGCCAATGAGAATAAAGAGGTAAGTGTAGCTCCTAAGCAGTTTCCGGAATCTTTGCCCTGAGATGGACTGCCATGCCTTCTCACCACTCCATGCCACCTTGAGCCTGTGTCTTTGCATTTGTGCACTGTTGGGCAGTTGTCTGTCTTCTATGTCTGCCTCTCTCACTAGCCTGTCACGTTTGGATCTTTTTTTTTTTTTAAAGATTTATTTATTCATGATAGACACAGAGAAAGAGGCAAAGACACAGGCAGAGGGAGAAGCAGGCTCCATGCCCGGAGCCCGACACGGGACTGGATCCCAGGACTCCAGGGTCGTGCCCTGGGCCAAAGGCAGGTGCCAAACTGCTGAGCCACCCAGGGATCCCCACGTTCGGATCCTCATATCAGGCACTGTCTCACCCCTGGCAGATGCTAAATGTCATGGACCTTTGTGGAATGAATGAATGAATGAATGAATGAGTGAGTAATTCTGCATTTTGCTGCTCATAAAGTTCACAGACTGATGATCTTTTGTAATGTATATGAATTATAAGGAAACCAAATACTATCACAGATATCTAAGGTGCTTTAAAATACCACTTAAGTTCTGTGGAATGCTTTGAATAGTCACAGGTGAATTTGCATCTCAGCCCTAGGGCTGTGAGCTGTGTGACCCAGAGCATGTCATTTATGTTTTTGTTTAGGTAAAGAGGAAATAATGAGACCTAATTCTCAAAGATGTGAGAATTACCTGAGATAATGTGTGTATCATGTTCTGCTCCATAATGTTACCTTCTGTGCCTTCCTTCTGTATAAAATTAGGCAGCTGCCTATCTCGCATGACTCTGTAGCATAGTTGGCTGTGTGATTTTTGAGTTTCAGATTTAGCAAGCATTTGTCATAAAATATGGTAGGCATTTTCACAGGCTTCATGACCTCATGGTTGCATTGGATGTATTTTTTGTTACACTTTATTGTATCTTTATAACACTATTTTAGATGTAACTGAAATAGTGCTATCCTTTGACCTCGTCACTCAGGTTAACAGTAATGAAATACAGGGACACTAAAATTATTGACTTTGAATCTGAATTTATTGAAAAGTAACAAAATTACACAAAGAATTCTTTACCAAAAGAGTCAGTGCAGTTTGGTTGGTTGGTTTTAGAAAGAGTCATCTTATTCATTTGGGTTCATCAGATCCATCATGTTTTGGCTATTCAAATGGGGTCAATTTACAAAATTTCAGTTTATCACAACTTTTCCAGAGTGCGTATGTTATATCAGCACTTGTATGGCAGAGAAGTATAAGCTTCCCACACCCGACTCTGCATTCAAATTGACTGTGAAGAATTCATTTCTGGTCTGCACTTGTGGAGATCCTGATTTACAGGTCTGACATGGGGGCTTGGAAGTGACATTTTTAACATGTACCATGGGTGATGCAGACACAGCACAGGTTTGGCATGTGGCATGATGGTGGAGACACCATTGTGAAAACAGTATGTGGCTAAATGAAAGGGATGAGGAGCGGTGGCTTCATCAGTTGCCTTGGTGTTCTGGTAATTGGCAAGGAGTGTGCCATTGCAATAAGCTTTTAAGAAAAATAGCACAAATAAGATAATTCTGGTTCCCTTTCTGCCTCATATATTCAGGGAGAGAAACTTTCCTAGTACCTTTCCCCATTATCCACAAGGAAGAGCATATCATTAAAACCCCTAATTTTGGGGCACCTGGGTGGCTCAGTGTCTGGTTAATTTGGGGCACCTGGGTGGCTCAGTGTCTGGTGGTTAAGTGTCTGTCTGCCTTTGGCTCAGGTCATGATCCCAGGGTCTTAGGATCAAGTCCCACATCACGCTCCCCACAGGAAGCCTGCTTCTCCCTCTGCCCATGTCTCTGCCTCTCTCTGTGTGTTTCTCATGAATAAATAAGTAAAATCTTAAAAAAAAAAAAAACAACCCTAATTTTAATGTAAGAAATTAGGCAGAAATAAAGGACTCAGGATTAAGTGTGCTTTGTTGAGGGATTTTTGGAAGGCAGAATGGTGTTGCAAAAAAGAGCTTTGATTTTGTCTGTGCTGTTTGGCCTGTTCTGTGCCTCTCTGCATTACTTAACCACTGGGAGCCTAGTATTCCTACCTACAAAATGGGAATAGCATGATGATAATTAAACATGATGATTTTTGTACCATCTCTATACTTAATAGGCCCTCCTTAAGTGGTAGCTCCTGCTACTATTGATTATACTCTTAATGCTGAAAGGATGTTTTGTTTCTTGTGGAACATTGGTTGCTTTAAACTATGAAGTCCATTTGTGAGCCAGCGTTGACCTAGAGTAGAAGTCCCAGTCCCCAGGAGAGATGCCCCCCCAACAGACATGCTGTGCCTGCCAGCTGCAGTGGCCTTGCTAACAGGACCCCAAGAGCTGGAGGGACCTGGTGGCCAGCCACAGGTGTCTGAGCCTCTTCTCTCCTCGCTCCATTGAGAAGCACAATTATACATTCATGTTGCCATCTTGTGTCTTGGGGTTTATTTTAAGGCTTTACATCCTGTTTTCCTTTGTTCAGAAAATCTTAAGTACTTACTGTCTACCTGCAGTGGTAGAAATACATTTAGGCAATGGAGCTCACATGCTAGTGATTGTGTTTTTTTTCTCAGTGGGAACATAATGTGTTCCACCCAAAAGAAGACCTTTATTATGGTCCCGAGATTGATTAAAGATTATTTAAATTTCAGTTATTTAAGTAAATATAGGGCCTATTTATTAAAACCTATCATAGTACGTAACTCTAGAGATCTACTCTAGAGCACGATGCCTATAGCTAACAATACTGTAGTTTATATTTATAGCTAAATACTATATTTTATGTTTAATGCTTGCTAAGAGGTAATTCATATGTGAAATGTTCTTACCAGACAAACAAAAATTAAAAAAGGAGCTGGGAGAAGACTTAGGTGATGGATATGTCTGTGGCCTTGATGATGATGTATACTTGTCCCCAAACTTGTATCCCTATTTTGTATACATTATATATGTACATCTTCTTAAATGTCAGTGATACCTTAATAAAATGGTATTTTTTTTTTAAACTTATCTGAAGAAAGGAATTTCTGGAGTCCAGGTACTTTTTTTTTAGAAACATTTTTTTTTGAAGTACAGTTCTTTTTTTTTTTAATATTTTATTTATTTATTCATGAGAGACACACAGAGAGAGACATAGGTAGAGAGAGAACCAGGCTCCATGTAGGGAGCCCAATGTGGGACTCGATCCTAGGACTCCAGGATCACCCCCTGGGCCAAAGGCAGTTGCTTAACTGCTGAGCCACTCAGGTGTCCCGAGTCCAGGTACTTGTAGTTTTAGATAGGTTAAATGCCAAATATATCAACATGAAATATAAATTCTGATATTATGTACAATTTGAGTCAAGATACTTAAGTAGCCTTTGGATTGTCTTTTAAAATCCAACATTAAAATGGGATTTTCTCTTTGTATTTAAGATCTTTTTATTATGGGATACTCTTGTATACTTGTGGTGACTCTGTGTGGTCGGTAGGACTGGGCTGATTCCTTTTTCTTATGGTGAGGGACTGGGCACCCTCAGAGGTCTCCTGACTCTGTTCCAGCCCCCAGATCTGAAGAAGCATGAGCCAAGGGCTGCATTTGGGGCACAGACCCAGGACACAGGGCTCACCGGCAGGGCTTGGGCGGGATGAAAGAACACCTTCCTCTAAGTGCCAGCTTGTGTTTGAGCTGCAGAATCCCATGATGTGATTTCCTTCCAAAATCCTGTACAGAGCCCCTACGCAAACTGGATCATCGTATACTTGTAATTAACCCTCTTTAGCACTAGATGGCTTTCTCTTGTTTTTGTTCCCCAGGAACTTTTACCAAGCTTAGGTCTACCGATTAGTTTGAAAGAGAGAAAATCACTTTGAGCTAAGCTCCATAGAATAAAGAATATGTTTATAACTGGTTATTTAAAAATGTACCCTAATTCTGTTAATATATATTTATTGAGTGCCCATTACGTGCTAGAAACAACCAAGTACCATGAACATATGCAGATGATTCATTGATGCAATAAATGTGTGTTGAGCGTTTACTATGATTTTATTTGTTAGAAACTGGAGATACAAAGGAGATATAAGACACAGTCCTGTTAGTCAACTTATGGGTTAACAGGGGGAGAAAAAATATAAACTAAATATGTAGGTAGTTTAGTAGTGGCATAAATATGTATGGACTGTGGGGCAGCCCAGGTGGCTCAGCGGTTTAGTGCTGCCTTTAGCCCAGGGCATGATCCTGGAGACCTGGGATCAAGTCCCATGTCAGGCTCCCTGCCTGGAGCCTGCTGTCTCTGCCTCTCTCTCTCTCTCTCTCTCTCTCTCTTTCTGTGTCTCTCATGAATAAATAAATAAAATCTTTATAAAGACAAAAATTAAAAAAAATATGTATGGACCATGATGGGAGCCTACAAACATTTGTGGGGTGGGGCAGATGACCTCCCAGAGGAAGTGGCACCTGAGTAGAGCTTCAGATGACTACTGGATAGTCAGCATATACATCTGGGCCTCTAGTTATGTGTCCAGGTGTTTTCTGACTCAGAGAGAAAGGCCCTCCAGATGAAGGAACCTTTGGGGGAACTCAAGTTTTTCTTTAGGGTTTGTACAAAGGGTACTCGGGGCAATAGAGGTGAGTTACTGTAATTCAAGGCAGATTGTGCTAAGTCATATAGTACATAGGATACAGACAATGCTCAGCTTTTATGAGCGGGGTCAGAACAATTTTTTTTTCTAAAAGATTTTATTTGTTTATTCATGAGAGTCACAGAGAGAGAAGAGAGGCAGAAACTCAGGCAGAGGGAGAAGCAGGTTCTCCACAGAGAGCCCCATGCGGGACTTGATCCCAGGACCCCTGGATTGCAGAGCTGAAGGCAGACGCTCAAACACTGAGCCACCCAGGCATCCCAAAACAACTACTTTTTTTAAATGTGAGTCTCTCTCAGAAGTTCTTGATTGTGAGCACAAAGTGACTTTGGCTAACTTAAGCAAAAGAGGAGTTTATTGGAAGTATACTAGGTAGCTCACAAATGGACAGGAAGGCCCAGAAAATGGGCAGGAACCTTGGTGATAATTCACCAGGAGCCCAGCCAGGGATATGGTGTTTGTCTTGTGAGGGTGGGCCACCATAGCCACCACTCTACTGCTGCCCCTGGAATCCTGGTGATAATGTTACCACAGGTAATTTATCAACATGCTTTGTCTTTGTGTCATTTCCTCAAGATTCAAAGTCTTTGGATGGAATATCCCGTTGAGTGAGCCTAGGAGGCTGTCCTAGTTCCTAGAACACAGAGAGAGAGCCTTCCAGCTTCTATAATGGGAGAGAAAACCTACCTCCAAGGTGTACACAGTGAATTCAGGGTTGCCTAACACTGAAAGTATTTAATTAGAGGTGACTGACTCTCAGGAATATGGTAGGAAGCAGTTGGCAGTTGAGTCACCTAATTTCAAAATTATTTTGCATTTCTGTAGTGTTATGAAAATAATATGCTAAAATTTAGGAAGCTTTTCAAAAGGTCTCTTAAATCATGGATTCTGAGTCATCCTCCCTACCTCTACCTGAGTGACACTGAACTCTCCATTCCTTAAAAAGATGAAAGGTTTCATGACTCAGTCCCTGTGCTTGCCCTTTAACAGCGTGTCGATCTCTCTCCTTAGCACCCTCTCCTCACTCCACTGCGGATTAATATCCTCCTCATTTTTCCCCATTCTGCTCACCTGTCTCTCCTTGTCATTTCAGCTCAGTATCACCTCCCTAATCAACAGGTAGTGATGAATTACTTCTGGGCCTCCGAAGTCTTGTGTCCCTTTAATAGAGCACTTACCCTGAAGTGAAATTCAGGTAGTTGTGTGCACATTTGTCTCCAGAGCTAGATCATAATATCCTGAGACCAAGGGTGTTCTTACTCATTTCTTGGTGTTTACAGCTCCTGGCACAGTGGCCTGTTGAACTCAATTGTTACTTTAAAGGTTAACCATACATTTTGCATTTTGGTTCACATTGATAATATCTCAGATATTTCTAAATAAGCTAATTATAAAGTTAAACGTTGCATCACTTTAAATCACAAATTCCATTTTGAGAAAGTCTAAATTAAATAGCTATTAGCACATTCATTATTCTACCTGTTTTCTACAACAGATAGATTGGTCCAGGGATTAGAATTCACATTTGGTGCCGGGAAAGACTATATCATACAAAAGTTGGGAATCTTAGAAAACTTCCTCCCTCCCACCCTTCTTCATCATCATCTTAGGTTGCAAATAATGGTTCCTTGGAGAAAGAGCTAGTCCAGTGCTCGGAGATTCCTGTTTAAAAACCTGTGTGCTGCATGCAGGTGTTCTAGAGCAGGGTGCCATGACCTGTGTTTCGCTCAGGCCTCAGGCTCCTATAGCATGGATGGCCAACCCAGGTGAGGACTTGTGAACAGACTTGCCTTTATTTTTCAGGCACCAGTCATGGATTCTTGAGGCCACTTCTAGACATTGTTCCTAGGGCATCTGTCTCCCTGTGTGGAGTAGTCCAGTCCCCCCGGAAAAATCTCCAGTTCTGCCAGAGTCAGGCTTGGTTGCTTACATTTAACTTTGAGACCATTGGCACACTCAGCAAATTCCTTAGCTCTTTGAAAGGGATGGTAGAAGCCACAGAATTGTTTGTTGCTGTGTTTAAAATCTGTTACAAAGTTATAGGAGTTTATTCTAATCTAGATGGTGAAGTTGTTTTTAAATGCACTAAGAGGTTTTGGGGTACTTGGGGCTGGCAGAGAGTTTTGGGCTTTGGCGGAGTAACGCCTGGGAATTGTCTTGCAGTCAGTGGAGGGTTTGAGGAATGGGCCTCTGGCCTGCCTCTCAAAAAGCACCACTGGCAGCCCGGGAGAGGGGATGGGGGCGGGGGGGGGGGGGGGTGCTGCTCTCTCAGGGAACAGAAAAGTGCAAGGAATCATCGGGAACTCTAGAGACTGGCTTTGGAGGAATCTTTGACCTTTTCTTTCTTTTTAAAGATTTTATTTCTTCATCCATGAGAGACACACAGAGAGGCAGAGACATAGGCAGAGAGAGAAGCAGGCTCCCTGTAGGGAGCCCCCTGTGGGACTCGATGCCAGGATCCAGGGATCATGCCCTGAGCCAAAGGTAGATGCTCAACCACTGAGTCACTCAGGTGCCCTGATCTTTGACCTTTTCTTTAAACTCCTACCTGGTAGTGAGACCATCCTAGAGGACGATGCCATGTTCTGCATCAGTCAGCAAGTAATAGGAGAGCATATCTTTTACATCCTCCCTGCAGAAAGTAGCAGGTATGGGTCTGGCACCTGCCTTCCAGCTTCCCAAGGAGAGCAGCACCAGTCTATATTAAATGACTGCTGTAAAATACCAGGTGGTTTGAGGTTTACATGCTAAGTTGTGTGCTTCTCATTATAATTGCTGCCATAGTTGAGGTAAGGAAGGCCATTGTGTGTGTGTGTACGTGTGTGTGTGTGTGTGTGTGTGTGGTGTTTGACGGGAGGTAGAGTGAGTTTTGTTGGGGTGAACTATAAAGGACTTGGGGAGAGGAGTGTGAAGCTGGGGGATGGCATTCCCAGCTGGAACTTGGAAAATGAAGTGACATGTTCACAGGACTCTGGGATGCCAAGTGGACCGCCAAGGCTGTTGACAGCAGAGTCGGGGGCCTGGTAGCAGGCAGCCTTGAAAACCAAACAAAATTTGGACATGAAGCTTTAGCTAAAACGGTTTTGTGTAAGCAAGTGGTATTGTTAGTCATGGGATTTAAGGATAGGAGATTCCCCAACTCTGTGAGTGTTGGGTGATAGTGGGGTGATAGATTGAAGGTCCTCCAGTGTCTAAACGTTAAGGACACTTCTGAGCCTGTTCTCTTCACCTCTTTACAGACTCAAGATCTGATCTTAGGGAAGTAACTAGTTATGGTGGAAGTGAAGCAGATGAGGTCACTAGGCTCTTGTCCTTCTCGGCTACCCCAGAAAACTCACTTCATTTTACCTTAATTCATTTTTTCTTTCACACTGAGGTCCTTTGTTATGGCCATATTGAGTAAGAAAAAAAAAAAAAGTCTTGTTCAGAGTCACGTTACTTAAAGGCCTCTGGACAGTTACAAAGAAAGTCACAGCATAAAACCATAGTGGGAGGGAAGCTTTCAGTGCTTTAGAAATAAGCCAAAAGCAGTCATGCTCATAGAGAGCAGCAAAGGATTCTTCTTGTTGACACATGCCATGCAGATTTGGTAAAGAAGAAGGGACCATTCTTGGTGAGATGGATCATCGTTAGTATTGGGCAAAAATGTTGATCCATAGGGACGGCACATGCGTGCCCCTCCCCAAAGAAAGACCCTACACAGAACTGACTCCTTTACACCGGCCTTAGCTTGTTCTCCATTGCTTTTCCACTTTCCCCATGTAGAGGAAAGCTGTGTCAGTGGTAATTCTGGGACAAGGACTGGTTTGAAAGAAGCAGGTGATTGTAAATAAGTCAGGAGGACCTTATGTGGAAATAGTCTTTACACCCCTGAGACAACTATGAGTCCACAGAATCCTTGATTGGCTTGTGTACTGCCTAAAACTGGTGCAGTTCCTGAGCCCCTGGGTGAAGGGGCTGGGGCTGGCTTGGTGGGAGTGTTATCTAGGAGTGTCCAGAAAGGTGGCTGCTTCTCTCTCCAGTTTTGCTCTTGGGTATGGATATGGAGAATGCTAACAAAGCCCACAGCATTCCCCTCATCTGTTATTGTATGCCACATGTTTACTTCCAGTTTCTCCGTTAGATAGCCTTGACCCTGTGGGGTAGATCGCGAAATCTGCGATTGCACAAGAAAAGAGACTCAATTTGTGCTATAGGAGTTACTAGAGAAGATTCTGAAGGTGAGTAGGAAGGGGAGGATTATGTACCTGTGGGATTAAGGGTGAGGCCTCATATTTTTGCCATGTAGCCCAGGAATCTCACGCAGCAGACCGAGTGGCACAACATTCTTGTCATTTTACCTGCCTTTCAGGTGATTTCTCACTACAGACAGTGATTCCTGCAGGGTGTGTCAGGGTTGGGAGAGTTCACGTGGTTCTCTGGGCCTAGTGGAACCATGATCCCAGGCCTGCCTATCTGCCAGGTCCATTTGGTCGTCTGCTGGGCTCTTCTTTCTGCCACTCCAAGGAGCGGGGGCAGCAGTGGGAATGCGTGAGACACCGGGTGTACAAAAAAAGAAATCTTAAGTGATTGTTGATAGGCAGTTGGACATCCCGTCCCGCAGTCTGCGGTGTGTGAGAAGTGCTTTCGCTCTTTCATAATATTGAGGCCTTTGGACAAAATGGTGGGAGGCGGCGCATCCCTGGTGCCCTCTGTGCTGACGGGGCCGGCGGCGATTCCGGGCACTGCTCGGTGGCCTGGCGCCCTGGACCCCTGGCCCCTGCTCGCCTATGGCAGGCCCTGGGATAAGGTGTGGAAAGTCCATTTGTGCCAGCGTCGTTGCTCCTGGTTCTTGGGCTGCGCAGGGATAGACAGGAGGCTGGACCCCGAGGTGAAGGGCACAGGCGAGGGGCCGCCGCTCTGGCTGCAGGGAGACCCCGCCCCGGAGAGCGGCCGGGAGAGCAGCCGGACTGGACGGGACCGGGACGGGAAGGGGAACCGCAGGGAGGCCCTGCTGCTGCAAGGTTCCCGCTCAGATTCCCACGCCCGGTTAGTATGCTAATTAGGGGCGGGGCGGGCAAAGGGTTCCATCGTGATTGGTTGGAAGGGCCTCACCCTGATTGGTTGAGGCAGGCGATTCGGGCTTCGATTCGCCCATTGGTGCTTTCTGGAGCCGGTCCTGTGTGTTGGGTGGGGCGTCTTGGTTGTGCTGAGACCAGCGGTTTAACAGGATCTCCGGACAGAAAGCGCCCGGGCACAGGATGTTTTCGCTTGGGGCGGTTCCCATGGTCCCTGTCTCACCGTGAGGATGAGAATGGCTTCGTGCAGAAGTTCTGAACTAGGGTCTATATTGAATGCATATATCTACACACATAGACCCTGCACACTCCTTAAATGCATGTGCACATGTACATATGTACCCTTAATTAGGCCTCAGTTTCATTAGCAGATTGCTCTCCGCTCTCACATTTCTGAGTCGCGTGACAGGTGGTGTTGCCCAAAGGTGTCGTATGCTTGGACATGTCGTTGCTCGGCCAGATCCACTATGAGAAAACACCACACTCTCTTTCTTCAACTGAAGTGTGTGGGCCCTCAGCTCCTCCCTCACGCTGATTTGGTGGGGGTGGGGCTAAGGGTGCAGAAAGGTCTTTATGTTTGCAGTTTTGCCTGTTGCAGTGCATTGTTCTCCCTCCAGCTTTGTGGGGAGTGCCTGGGCCCTGTCCCTGGAGATCCCAATTGTGGAAGTCTGGAGGAAACCTGATCACTGTAAGGTGCGGCCAGCATTGCACCTCCCCCTTCTCTGATTTCCCACCAACATTTCCACTGGCTGAAGTAGAAGCCACATCAGGATTTGCCTTAGGATCCAGGCCATCCACGATTCCTAATTTTAGTCTGTGATAGATGTGAGCACACATGCAAATACTACTTCGTGTTTTGAAGTAAAGAAACTGAGGAGGATGATGAGTAAACCCCATCTATGGCCTAAGAATAACTACTCACTGCTAGCTTTGGCCTTGTGAGAAATTGTGTGTGTGTGTGTGTATAAAACCTAGGAGGAGATTTCAAGTTACTTTCAAATTAGTTTGAAGTTATAGCTGAGAAACATTTTTTATTCTAATGGAATTATCATTTGGTCAAGGATTTTAATTAGAAAAAAAAGCACGATTCTTCCTCTAGAGTAAACTAAGCTCCTTTTGCAAAAACAAACAAACAAAAACAAACGAACAAACAAACAAACAAAACCCTTACATGTGGTGCCTAAGCAGAGAAGTCTGTGCACAGAGGCCAGAGAGCCTGGGTGGGTGCAGCAGAGCGTTCCCACGATGTTGTATGTCCATATCAGTGTTATGGTAGTGGTAACTCGTGTTCGGTGCCTGCAGGGTTGAATACTTTGTCACGTTTAATTAGAACAGGAAGCACACTCCAGTTTGTGTGTGAAGCAGATAAACTGGAGCTGAGAGGCCAGTGCTCGGCAGAGAACCAGAATCCATGACCCTTGCTCACGCGGCCACATGGGACTCGAGAATCCTTGAGTGGGGCTTAGTGCTCTGTCCTGGGCTAGGAAAGGCTCTTGCTCACACATGGTCTGGCAATAGGGCCAGCCCCTCTCTGTGTCTTTTATGTATGTGGTGACACAACTGCTCTTCCCATTTTACCTTCCTTCTCTGGCCTCCCCACCCCCGTCCTTTCTGTTCTGCCCCTTGACCATCCCGAATTTTGAGGATGCATCGTGTTCAGTCAAGGGCTTGATTTTTGTTGGTGTTGCTGCTGGCACCCTTGGTACTGGGTTGTGTGAAAGCAACATGACTTCACTCAGTGTGTCTTAAAGGTTGTTATTGTGACCTCTCGGGTCATTTTGGGGGGTGGCTGAACTTGTGATAATTCTGAATGGTAACTTTGGAATTTTATGAATCAAAAAGACAGCTCTGAGTTGAATGTGGGAGAATGCCTCGTGGGCTTTTATGAGTCACACAGGAAGGAGGAAAAGGAGGACTTTATTGGCACTGACATGCACTTTGCTTCTTCCCCAGGTCCTTCTCCTGTGTGTTACAGCCCTGGTAGTCCCACCCCAATTCTAGAAGATCCCAACTACTTTTTCCCAGACTTTCAGCTCTATTCTGGGAGACGTGAAGCATCTGCTTTGACGGTGGAGGCAACTGGTAGTAGCATCAGGGAAAAAGTTGGTAAGTCCTTTTACTGGCATTTGGGTTGGAAAAACAAGATGATCATATGTTTCTGATTTTTAGCCTTTTTGCATAGTTTTTTCTCTATCCTTGTTTTAAAAATCAGCCAGTTGTATTATCAATTGTCTCTTTATTGGTAGGTGCCTTATTTTTAATGTTTGTGCTATGGTGTCAATAGACTATTTTACAATGATACGTGACTCTCTCAATAGACAGAGTTCTTACGTAGGAACTTGAGAGTTATGCCACTTATTCCTTAATTTTTCTCTAATTCCTCAATACTTTTTTGTATTCTTTTCCAGAATCTCTTTTTCCTTCTCCGCTTTCACTTTTATCTCCTTTTGCAAATAATTGAGAAGTTCGGAAGAAATTCAAAACTATAGTAGGGAGGGAGCTGCTTCCTTTGTGAAAACTTCCTGCCTATTTTTGAGGGCTTTTGAAATTGGTAAAAACTGGGAGGGAATCTTTAAAACCCCTGTAGGGAAGGATCTCCTGGTTCTTGGCAAATGTGCTGATGAAAAGAGAAATCAGTAGTTTTCATGCTTGATGAGACTCTTATTGCTTATTTTTTTGCCCCCCCCCCCCATCATTCTCTTTTGGAAATATATTTTTATTTGAATTTTTATTCAGGTTTTTCACAATGTTTTTATCTTTATTTTTTGAATGTGCTTGTGTCCCAAGCCTTGCAGAGCAATTATCCTGAGGGTAGGGACTTTGTTCTTCTTACCTTCTACCCCCAGCACCTGTCAGAATGCCTGGATGTAATGGGGTGGCAGGAGGGATTTGCACAGTAAGAGGGTGGCCCACTTCAGCCCACATCTATCTCTCTTTCCTTGGGTTCCTCTTTGCTCATTACAGCTTTTTGGCAGTTCATCTTACATGGACTTCCAATAACCTGTTTTTAGGGTTTGAAATTTTTTATTGTTGAGCTTTGGGTTTATATCTTCTTTTTTTTTTTTTTTTTTTTTTTTTCACTGGCAAAAACAGATTTATTTGGGAATAACACAATTGCAATTCAGGGCATGCAAACTATGGCAAAACCGTAAGCAAGCCCAGCAAACAAAGGAAAGAAATTTTATTTCACGGAGAAAGTCGGGAGGGATTTTTCTGAGCGAGAGTTCAGGGTGAGGGCGGCTTTTCACTGGCGGAGTTGCCCAAGGAAGTCGCACATCCTTCCCCATCAGGGTCGGTAACTGACGTTGAGCGGCGGGGCTCCTCCTGGAGGCCGCCCTGCTGTCGCGCGCTGGGGGCGACAACTGTCCAGGGATGAGGGTAAGGGAATGAGGAAAAGAAAAGAGACATAAACAGAGTGGCAGCAGGAGGGACATATGGCTGGATTCAGAAAAATATGGAACGCTTCACGAATTTGCGTGTCATCCTTGCGCAGGGGCCATGCTAATCTCTGTATCGTTCCAATTTTAGTATATGTGCTGCTGAAGCGAGCACTATATCTTCATTACAGTATACATTCTTGAAGGTAGGGAATAAGTTCCAATTTACTGCACATGCAGTCTCATGTTATAGATATGACATCTGCCCATTTTACAGAGAGAGATGTTCAGAGAAACCAGACAACTTGTCCAAGGTGTCAGAGGTATGATTTGGGATGCAGGGGAAAGAGGCAGTGGTATGATTAGAGTTGAGCTTTGGGGAGCCAGTCTAAAAAGTTCTTGACTTGGCTGGACAATTATTTTCTGAATGCCTTCTGTGTATCAGGGTAGTGTTCTAGACACTGGTGATACAGCAAGTGAATATAGCAGATACAACTCTGCCATCCAGTTCTTGAATTCTAGAAGAAGAGGACAGATCATAAATGCCATGTGGACTGGAGACCAGAGGCAGGAGGTGTTATGAGGCTATTCAGGTCCTCTAGGCAAGTGGGAGGGAGAGCTGGGACCTGGGAAGTGGCTGAGGGCATGGAAGTTAGGGTTGCAGTGCTATTGCCAAGACACTAAAAATATCATTTAGTGTCACTTCTACTCATATTTTATTTTATTTATTTTTATTTTTAAAAAGATTTAAAAAATAAAAGATTATTTATTTAATCATGAGAGACACAGAAGGAGAGGCAGAAACACAGACAGAGGGAGAAATAGGCTCCCTGCAGGAGCCAGATGTGGGACTTGATCCCACGACCCCAGGATCATGCCCTGAGTCAAAGACACATGCCCAACCACTGAGCCACCCAGGTGCCCCTTCTCATATTTTAATACCAAAAAGAGTAAGAGGGATGTAACCCTTCATAGCCTTTGCCAAAAAAAGATAGGCATAAACCTAATGACAAGTGTCTGTGTGTATGTACAATATACATATATGTATATATCTTGTAGGCATATCTATTACTTTGTTTTTTTTCTCATTTCACTGTGGACTGAGAAAAACTAGCTTGGCAGTTGATCAAATGTGGGGAGAAAAGGAGACAAAGGATCAAAAGTCTGTCTGAAATTTCTCTCTGGATGGCTCATATGATAAGGATGCCACGTACAGAAAATACAAAACAAACAAACAAAAAGGCAGCCTTGGGATAGAAAGGTGGTTTGAGTGGGGAGATGATGTGTTCTAGGTATGTATAGAAACACAGAGCCATTGTTGCTTGGAATTGTAGAACTGGGCTGCTTGGCTATGACCCAGTTCAGTTTCCTCAATTTATCCATGAAGAGATCGAGCTCAGAAAGATAGGTGATTTGCTCGAGGTCATGCCAGTAGTAAGTGCTGGAATTTCTACTGTCCTCATGCTAATTTCCTCGATACACTACTTCCAGCATTGTTTTGAGATGAATAAGTCTTTTATTTCATGGCACTCTTGTAGGAATTCTTTGACTGGTTAACTGTTGGCTCCCCTATTACATACAGACACTGGCTTGTGTGCTAGGAAGGCCCAGATGAATTGAAGTGATCCTTGCCTTTTAGAAATAAAGAGTCTTGTGTAAATAAATTGTTGCCATCTGCTGCCATAATTGCTCTAATAGGATATGTACAAATGGAGTGGAGACTTAGGAGAAGGAGGGCTCCGGCCTGCTGGGCTGCAGCGGGACAGGCTATACTCAGAGGTAGCTGTGGAGCTTTCACTGAAAGCAGTCTAGGAATTTCCCAGAAAGATGAGCTGAGAGGCATCTTTCTCAGCAAAGGGAGGAATGTGAGCAAAGGCCTAGAGGTGAGAGAACTGGCATGTCTGGGAGCTCTATGGTCTTAGGTATTGCTGGATTTAAGCGCTGAGGGGTTGCCAGGGAAAGGAGGTGGTGGTGATGGCCCGAAATGTTGCTGGACCAGGCGACGTAGTACCTGCTACATCTTAGGGTAGAATGCCCATTTCATCTTGTAATTAATATGGAGGAATTTTGTGCAGAGGAGCGATGCAATTAGGTTTTCCTATTTGAATAATCTTTGTGGAAGATAGATTGAGGTCTAAGGGGTGGGTTTGGAGGTGGGAACGAGACTAGCAAAATAGAAAATAGATAAGGAGGCTGCTGGAATTGTCTGGGTATGAGACACCAAGAGCTTTGCAGTGTTGTGGAATGAACATAGATTGTGTTGTAAAATGAGTCAGACCCTGGCACTGGCTTTTCTGCTCTTCCTACCTCTGCAACCCCTGTCATTTGCCTTCTCTGAACCTTTCTCCTCTTCTGTGAGATAGGGGACATTGACATTTGTCTCATATGATTGTGCCTCATACGATTATACATGGAATAAATGAAATCACGTAAGGAGAGAATTAACACAATACCTGATATGTCATGTGCATTTTTAAAATGGTGCTTGTGGTTCTGTTGTGGTTATCAATAGTAAACTTGGAGATTGGGATGGGAATGAAGAGGGTTGGGAGAGGCATTTAGGAGTAGCGTTGGCAGGCTGAAACCGGATGTTGGGAGTAAGGGAACGGAAGGAACTTTGGAAAACTGCCAGGTTTCTGGCTTGGCGGGGAGTAGATGAGGAAGGGATATGGGGTTTGGTGGGTGGATAAGTGTTGGGGGTGAGGAAGACATCGTGAGTGTGGCGAACCAGCAGGCCATCTGCTGGTGGTTGTAGATGTGGGTCACAAGTCCGTGATTGAAGACTGGTGGCTGGTGTGATGCCCCAGGAGGTTCCATTAATTGAGGGTGGGAGAGCTTTCAGGGCAGAGCTAGGGGAAACACCAGAACTTAAGGGGCAGATGGAGAAAAGAGAGAAAGAAAAGAAGTGCAGAGGGAGGTAGGAGCCCAAACAGGGTGGAGTGTGGGGGTGGGAGACTTGGATACTAAATCAGGAGAGCATTTCAGGAAGTAGGTGATCAACATGCCAGATGCTTCAGAGAGGTGATGTGCGTCATACGGGAGATGGAAACTTCTTATTGGGCTTGGTTGCTAATCAGAGCTGTAGGGAGGGTGGTGAATGGGGCATTTGGAAAGTGGAGACAGGGAGTATAGACTGCTTGCTGAGGACAGTCAGAAGAGAGGGGGAGGACAGACACACAGGGGCAGTTAGAGGTACATGGGTAGGTTCACGGAAAGGGGATTCCTTTTTGTTTGATCTTGTTTTTTTGCTTCCTCTTTTTTTTTTTTTTTTTTTAAAGATGAGGAAGACTTGGCATGTTTATATGAAGAAGGGAAGGAGCTGGTGGGGAGTTTAAAGAAGGGAAGGGAGTCAAAGACACAGCAAGGTCCAGGAGGAAGCAGGCGGTGAGGGAATGGAGAGCAGTAGAGATGCTGTGAATGGGAGAAACACTTCCCTGAGAACCTACAGAGTAAACGGAGGTGCTGTGGTGTATTTAAGATGTTGTCTTTAAAGGCTCCCGTAGTGGCCGCCCCGGTGGCTCTGCTGGCTAAGTGTCTGCTTTCGGCTCAGGTCATGATACCAGGGTTCTGGGACAGAGCCCCATATCGGGCTCCCTGCTCAGTTTCGAGACTGCTTCTCCATCTCCCTCAGCTCCTCCCCTCGCTTGTGCTCTCTTTCTCTCTTTTGCTAAATAAATAATCTTTAAAAAATATAAAAAGAATAAGCTACCCTGCTTATTACAGCTACCCTGTAGCTACCCTACTAATTACTGTCGGTGTAGGTCCAGACCTGCACCCCTGTGGCGCAACCTGATAACCTCTTCCCTCTGTTTGCCTCCTAGTCGAGGACCCCGTGTGTCACTTCCAGCCCCCAAGCCTCCTGAGGACCTCAGAGGTGGAAATGAGAGGTTCCGAGGATGCAGCAGCTGGGACAGTGTTACAGCGGCTGATCCAGGAACAACTGCGGTATGGCACCCCAACCGAGAACATGAACCTGCTGGCCATTCAGCACCAGGCCACAGGGAGCGCCGGACCCGCCCACCCCACAAACAGCTTTTCTTCCACGGAGAACCTCGCTCAAGAAGACCCACCAATGGTCTACCAGTCGGCACGTCAGGAGCCTCAGGGTCAGGAGCACCAGGTGGACAATACGGTGATGGAGAAGCAGGGGCGGTCTGCGCAGCCTCAGCAGAACAGTGAGGAGCTGCCCACTTATGAGGAGGCCAAGGCACAGTCCCAGTTCTTCCGGGGACAGCAGCAGCAGCAGCAGCAACAGCAACAGCCTGGGGCCGTTGGCCACGGTTACTACATGGCCGGGGGCAGCAGTCAGAAGGCCCGGACCGAGGGGAGGCCCACGGTGAACCGTGCCAACAGTGGTCAGGCACACAAGGACGAGGCGCTGAAAGAACTCAAGCAGGGCCATGTTCGCTCCCTCAGTGAGAGGATCATGCAGCTGTCCCTGGAGAGGAATGGTGCCAAGCAACACCTCCCTGGCTCAGGGAATGGGAAGGGGTTCAAGGCAGGCGGGGGCCCCTCCCCAGCCCAGCCTGCAGGCAAAGTGCTGGACCCCCGGGGTCCTCCGCCTGAGTACCCCTACAAGACCAAGCAGATCATGTCCCCCGTCAGCAAGACCCAGGAGCACGGACTCTTCTACAGTGACCAGCACCCTGGGATGCTCCACGAGATGGTCAAGCCTTACCCTGCTCCTCAGCCCGCGAGGACCGAAGTGGCCGTCCTGCGGTACCAACCACCCCCCGAGTATGGAGTAACCAGGTGATTATCTGTCAAGCCCATGGGTTTAACCTGGCTTTGCGAAATTCAGTGGTCATGTTCTTAGCACTTGTTTTCAAGGCACGTAAGGTTTTTGCCATAGGGTGGTTTTTTGTTTTCTTTTTTACATGTGATATTTAATAAGCTACTTCATGGCCCAGATACATAGAGTAAAAGAGAACAGAGATCAATTGAGGATTTTCTCCAAATGTAAGAGAAGGCAGTTGGGGATTTCTGAGTTGAGGGATGTTGGCAGTCCTTGGGAGCCCTGCCTAGTGGCCAGGCAAAGCAGCAATTTTCCTGGCTGGCTCTGTGGAGAGCGTCCAAACTCCTGGAGCATATTATTACCGTGGGGTTTTATGGAGCCTTTCTTCATTGTAGATTTGAAAGGAAAGTGTAGTCTGCATGCTAGAAGAGAGAGGTTAAAGGGGCCATAGAAATCGTATAGTCTCACCTCTGTACTGAACAGTTGAGACACTAAAGCACGGAGAGACTCTACATTTCCACAGCCCATAACTCGGAGGCTGCTGGAGCTAAGGCTCAAGTGTCCTGACCCTCAAAATCTCTCCCCTCTGTTGCCCTAATCCTAATCCCTCTTCCGACGATGGGTGGGTTTAGCAACACTTACTGCGTGTCCACTCTGTGCAGTCTTGTACCAGGTTCAGAGATAAATAAGGGCACCTGGGTGGCTCAGCAAGTTGAGCATCTGCCTTCGGCTCAGGTTGTGATCCTGGGATCCTGGGATCAAGTCCCACACTGGGCTCCCCAGAGGGAGCTTGCTTCTCCCTCTGCCTGTGTCTCTGCCTCTCTCTGTGTCTCTCATGAATAAATAAATAAAATCTTAGGGGAAAAAAAAAAGGCTTCTGCCCTCAAGGACCTTATGGCACGGCACTGCCCTGGGAGAACCAGCACCCAAGCCCATCACTGCTATGTAGTGGGCTCTTTTGAAGACAGGACTCAGAGTCCTCAGAACCCGAGAGATAGTATGACTCACAACTGGAGGCACTGGGGACTGCCCCACAGAGGAAGTGACATCCAAGTTGGGTCTCAAAGGACCAGGAAGAGCAGTGGGGAAGGTGTGCGAAGAGATGGGGTAGCAGGATGTGCTGTGCAGAGGGGGTGCTGCTGGTTTGGTCTGGGATGTGCCATGGTACCACTGGCAGGTTAGGGTGCAGCCAGCAGTGGCAGAGATGGGCTAGAACGGGGAGCTGAGACCAGCCGGTGAGGGTCTTTGAGAGTCCTACTGTGGAGTTTGGAACTTAGCCATAGGCAATTGTGAAAGCCAGTGTTTTCAAGGAGAGTCTCTGTTGATGTTTATTAGGCTGACTTTGGTGGCAGTGAAGGATGAATTGGAAGAAACAGGACTGGAGGCCATGAAGACCTTCAGGGACAGTTTCAGTAGTCCAGCTAAGAATTGGTGAGGATGCCCTATGCTGGAGGCTGGAGGTCTAGGGGAGTGTCATCATATGCTGTGAGAGGCAGAGAAGGAGAATTGACGGGATTTAGTGACTGATTAGACACAGAAGTTGAAGAATAATACGGCAGTTGGAAATCAGGCTCTCTCAAGAGAGAAACTGGGTCTGAAGGTACATTTTGGGAGCTATCAGCATTGAGATGTTGCCGAGCTTCTTGGTGAGAGTGTGGAGCATGAGAAGGCAGGTGACTATGGCCTATTATTGGCTATGTCTTCATTCTCACAAAGGACCTTATTTGTCTGTTTCTAAATCAGATGAGATGAGTTTTCCCTGTGTGACCCCAGCCACTGTGCGCAGGGCATACCTTGGCTGTACATCTTTTGAAAAGGGAGTGATTGGGCCTTGGCAGAGAGAGAGAGAGAGAGAGAGAGAGTGTGTGTGTGTGTGTGTGTGTGTTGGCTGACCTGCCCTTTACTTCCCAGCTGCTGACACATTTCCCTGCATATGAGGCAGGGAATGCCAGCTTGGAAGCAGTAGAGCACCTTTTAGACCTCTGACAGGCTGCAGAACTCATTCTTCCTAAAGGTGGCATAGTCTAACCCACTATATGGGGCCCACGGGGCTCTTGCTTCTTACCTTTTCTAGTTCATTAAGTCACAAGAGACATTTAAACTTCAAAATGATCAGGTTTGAAGAGGACAAGAATGTCTTTCCATCTCTGGTATTGGTGCCACATTGACTCAAGACACTTGTTTACAGTCACCTATGATGTTTATCGCAGAATCTTATCAGAGTAGGGTTTGTGGTATTTCACATCTTTTCCTGAACATTTGACTCAGCCTCTAGAGCTTGAGAGAAGGGGGGGACATCCCCAAAGGAAGTCTACTTTTTCTCTTTGGCTTTATAGTGATGCATTAAGTGGATCCTTTTGCTTTTTATCATCTGGCTATAGGTGTGATACGAGGTGGGAGACAGGGTAGGGCGGGGAGGGAAGCATCAGGAGGAGACCCACCCAGTTACCTGTGGAAAGTGTCCTTTGTCTCAGTTATGATGTCAAAAAGAAGAAGAAATGTATGAGGGATTGGAGCCAATTGCCAGGCTTGGCAGCTGGATTGACATGGCACATCAAAATGGTCCAGAAGACGTAACAGACGGGCCTTTGAGGCTTGGGCCCAGAGCTACAAGGGCCCTTTGTGAGCCTGGCCGTGGCTAGCCAGCGTGGCTCCAACAGCACAGCTCGGGCTGACAGAGTCAACAAAGTTGTATCCACACCAGTCCTGCTTCAGACATGTCCAGTGTGGTCTGGATTCCAAGGGTTGGATCTGGAACTCAGCAATGTGTCATGTTCAAGTTTTCTTTGACCCAGGAGATGAGCAGGGCTCCTTTTAATTTCATGGATACATTTCCCTCTGCCTAAAGTGTTATCTGTTTGTCATTCATGGCGATGGTGTTGGAAGCTGCAGACTGTTGGATCAATACATCATAGACTCTTGGCCTCCAAGGAATGGCTGCTGAGTGAGATCTCACCTGAGTGAGATCATCACGGAGTCATCTCCTGGCCTTGTGATGCAAAAGTGGGCTCAGTATGTGGTGAATATTCAGTGGTTTCTCCAACCCTTAACATTGTTCAGATTTCGCTGCTTTTTGCACACAGATGAGATGGGAAGGTCCAAAAGATAAGACAGAGCATAGAGCTTATGGTATAAAGGGGAAGAACTTGGAGTTCTTGCCTTCCTTACTGACTCACTATAGCTTATTAATTCACCCGCCCTGACCTGCTAAGGATGGAGATGTGTGGTAGTTTATTGCAAAGCACTTTAGTCTCCTTAGGTGAGAAACCCCACGGAGAGGCTATCAGACAAAGCCTTGTTGACTTGCACCACCTTGGCCCTTGTCATGGGGGAGATGGGGAGGCTGGTGGAGATGGGGAGACCAAGGCCCTGCCAATGTGGCCAGTGGGAACCTCCAGGGAACATGAGCCACCCCTGGATGAAGGCTCTGGTTTTATTCCTGCTCCAGCTTCTTTTATCCTCAACCCGAAAGTGGTAATGGATAGAAAGGAGGGCAAGGTGAGAATTGTGGCTGTTGTACTGTCACTGTCCTTCCTATATGATATGGGGATCCATGATGTTTGTGGTAAGCTCTCAGGCTTTAGACGTAAGCATAAGGAGTTAGATTTATGAATTTTCCAGGAGCAGAGACAAGAGGGGTAACTGTTTATTAATATTTTATTCCTCTATGAATGTATTAATTTGATTTTTAATGTGTAAACAGATACTTTATAAAGGCATGGAAGGATGGTGTTTGACCCAGCCCTCTATATGGGACTGGTAAAAACATCTTACAAGGTGACGTCAAGCAGGAGGTGATGTGGACTGCCTTGCTTGGAGAAACTTGTTCATTTCTCCCCTTGGGCCATGCATCTCCACCACCCTCCTTCCCAGCAGGGCAGGGGGAAATGTGTGGAGTAACTAATGTCCTAAATCACCCATCTTTTCTTTTCTTTTCTTTTCTTTTTTTCTTTTCTCTTTCTTTTCTTTCTTTTCTAAGATTATTTATTTATTTATTCGTGAGAAACACAGAGAGAGGCAGAGATGTAGGGAGAGAGAGAGGCAGGCTCCCTGTGAAGAGCTCAATGCGGGACTCAATCCCGGAACCCCAGGATCACCACCTGAGCTAAAGACAGATGCTCAACCACTGAGCCACCCAGGTGTCCTGATCATATTTTTCTTTAAAAATGCACTGAGTGTTTTTCCCCAGAGAAATCTCCAGGGTTGGTTTTCTTTAGGATAGATGACATTATCTGGGAACATGCCAAATGAGGGTACAGTGAAGAGGAAGGGAACAAAAGGGGATCCAGCCAAGGAGTGCATGTGACAAATTAAAGAGAGACAACAACTCTCTTCAAGAAACTCATATCGATCCAACTGTGCAACCAGAGTGCAGTTTAAAACATGAATGAGCCCAAAGATGTGTGTGGGAGAGCAGGGCTTACTTGGTGGGCTTCAGGTTTGGAATGCATCATATTACAAGAAAGAATGCCTAATGGGCCCATCTTCAAATTGGAAATGCCTGGAACAGGAAGGAGAATTGTCAGAGTAAGAGTGTTTCCAAAGTGGTGATTTATACAGTTATGAAAATGAATTGCTGTGTAGGACAAAAGGTAAGCCAAACCCAAGGTTGTTGGATTAAAAACTGTGTGTTGCCCTTAACAAAAATGAGGCTATGGAGCTCTATTTAAATTACACCAGCTAAACATGTGTTTGGAATACCGGCATTAGAACTCAGGAGTTTCTACAGTTTTTAAGCTGGATCATGGCTGGGTGAGCCAAGTAAAATGCTGCTTATTCTGAGAAACAGCTCTGCAGTATGGGAATTTTAAAAGCCAGGATCAAATTCAGGTTACTGTCTCAGGAAACCTAACACAATTGCAGCTATAATGAATTAAATGAGTGACTTCTTCAAACAAGAGGCTTGTCTCTCTATTCATCCTGCATAGAAATAAATCTGATCTTAGTTTACACAAGATTTGAGTCTTCATTTGGACATTTAAGAGTATTACTGGTGTCTGCACAACCACCGGGTCTGGGCGGGGATATGGGTTTGGGAGAAGATTTGAGGGGTTATGAGTTCTGGCTCTTCCATTTTGTAGTAAATTGTGTAAATTCTCTGAGTCCTTTCCTTATCTGCAACTTGTTACAGCTGATTGTTCCTAATACTGATTTTTCTTCCCACAAAAAAAAAAAAAAAAAAAGAAAAGAAAAAGAAGGAAAGTAGAAATTATCAGCAGTCCCATTATCTAGAGATAACCTGGTTTAGGTACTCTGTTCTTTGCGTTTCTTGAAGGGTCAGAAGATCAGAAGAGAATACTCTTAAGTGGGAAAACTGTGGAAATAGGAGGTATTTTTGCTGAAGGACAGGTCTTAACCCTTGAACCTCTTCACCATGGGCCAAGAAGCCCTTTATTATTTCATCTTGTTTTTAAATTCTTTTTATCTCATTTTGTTTACTTCCTCTAATTATCAAAATAGTAATGCAGATTTTTTTTTTTGGCTTGTCTTTAGTTTCTAATTTTCCACAATGTACATGTATCTAAGTAATCTTAGATAATGGATTTTTTTAAAAAAGTAACCAGATGTGTTCATTGTGGAAATCATATAAAGAAAAACAGGACAAGGAAGAAAAATCCACAATCCCATCACCTAGCATTAGCCACTCTGACTTTTTGTTATATTTTCTTCTAGTCACTTTTCTGTGCATTGTGTTTCATGCATACTAGGTGAAGTCCTTATATACAGAGAGATACGATTTTTTAAAAGTCGTTTCTTGGGACTCAGTGAAAACTTACTGAACCGAATTGCTAATGTCAATAAACTGAAAGAAGTTGTTTTGATTTTATATCTCTGTTAATAAGTTTGCTTTGGAAAATGTATTTAGCTGGTGCATTTTCTCTTTTGAAGTCCTTGATCACATCCTCTATTTACCCATTGATGTTTATTTTCCTGCCACATTTAAAATTTTTTTTAAAATTTTTATTTATTTACAATAGTCGCACACAGAGAGAGAGAGAGAGAGAGGCAGAGACATAGGCAGAGGGAGAAGCAGGCTCCATGCACCGGGAGCCCGACGTGGGATTCGATCCCGGGTCTCCAGGATCGCGCCCTGAGCCAAAGGCAGGCGCCCAACCGCTGCGCCACCCAGGGATCCCTAAAATTTTTTTAATTGTTAATCACACAAGCCAAATATATTGAATGTTAGCATGATGGCCTAATTGTAGATGAACAGATAGTTTCATATGTTGAACATACTTGCTGATCACTCTTGACGCTTGAGGATATAGGGATAGCAGAGAGGGAACAGATCACTGGTCTGTTGTCTGTTTGTATGAGTTGCTCTGATGGTTACAGAATTCTGGAATTATCTCCCAAGTGAGGCTTTTTGGTGTACGTGTGGTATGATCTACAGCAGTGCTGTCCAACAGAAGTACAGTTATGAGCCACATATGTACTTAAAAAGCAGCCACATTTTTAAAATCTTTTAAAAGAAAACAAGTGAAATTAATTTTAAAACATAGTTTACTTAACCCTCTAAGATGTTATAAAAATATGCCCTCATATAAAAATATGTTTCTAAAAACATGTTTTAGTTAGCTAATACCATTATTTCAACAGGTAATCAACATAAAAACTATTAATGAGGGCAGCCCCGGTGGCTTAGCGGTTTAACGCCGCCTTCAGCCCAGGGCATGATCCTGGAGACTTGGGATCGAGTCCCACGTCAGGCTCCCTGCATGGAGCCTGCTGGTCCCTCTGCCTGTGTCTCTGCCTCTCTCTCTCTCTCTCTCTCTCTCTCTCTCTCTCTCTCCTCTCTGTGTATTCTCATGAATAAATAAAATCTTAAAACTATTAATGAGGTATTTTACATTTTTTGCACTAAGTATTCAGATTTTGATGTATATTCTGCACTTCCTGGACATTTTAGTTTGGACTAGCCACATTTCAGGTGTTCAGCAAATGTGGCTACTCTTTGGGACTGCACAGATCTCAAAGAAGGTAAGACTTTGTGTCCTAGAGAGAGGGCCCTGACATGTCCAGACATCACCTTGAAACTGCACTTTTATTCTGCATTGCATTGCAAGAAAGCTCTTCAAAAGTCAGAGATTCTGTGGTGCTGGAGTGTGGGATTCCTTATTGAGTTTGAGGATTAGGAACTGTGATTCTCATCACATGGTGTTTGAAGAGAAAGGAACACTCAGGGGTGGCACTTCTTGCCTTTCTCCTAACACCCATCAGCAGTGTCTACTAACAACAGACTAACAAGTATCAAGAACTTCCCTAAAGATAGACACTATGTGGGATGCTTTATATTCCTTATCTCATTTAATTCTTGAAACAATCCTGTGAGGTAGATGTTATCATCATCACTTAAAGGTGAAGTTAAAAACTCGCCCATGAGTCCATGGTTAGAAAAAAGCAAAAGTGGAAAAAAGAACCATCATACTAAGGAAAAGGGCCGCCCTGTACTAACATGGGAGGTAGCCTTGGCATGATGGGTTCTAAACCACCTAGTTCAAAGCCTTTTTTTTTTTTCTTTGTGTAAAGAGTGAGATCTCAGCTTTGTGAATCCTAAAGTTCGTATACTTTAAAAATGGGGTAGTATATGGCATGAGAGCAATGAATGCCCAAGTTTGTGAGAAATCATTGACACAGTGGATATAAAATGCTAATGTGGCACATTTACGTACAGATGTCATGTAAATTCATATAAATTCATTCATTTATAAATGAGCTAGTGTATGAAGGCTTGTGGTGTGTACAGAGGAGCAAGTGGACTGTTGATTAGAGGTCACCAATGACCCTGTTTCCCCAATCCAAATAACATTGTCTTAACTTCTGTCTTAAGTTTCATTTGTGACCCCAAATACATTAAGAAGGGCAATGATGAGGCATCTGGGTGGCTCAGTTGGTTAAACATCTGACTCTTGATTTTGGCTCAGGTCATGATGTCAGGGTCCTGGGATGAGCTCCACATTGGGCTCCCTGCTCAGCAGAGAGTCTGTTTCTCCCTCTGCCCCCTCCCCTTTGCTCATGCTCCTGTGCACTCTCTCTCTCCCTCTCTTTCCCTTTCTCAAAGAAATAAATAAAACCTTTAAAAAAGAGGGACAGTGACATGGAGCTATGTTATTTTATTGGCAACATCATGATTTGAGATTCTAACTAGAACCAATGATCCAGAACCAACCTAAACCCCCTAGATCTCTTCTTTAATGATACAATGTTGACAGTTTAGCCATTGTTTGAAAGCACATCAAGCATAGGTGGCTTCCCAACTTGGTCTTGGGCTTAGGGGCCAAATCAACTGACACAAATGTATTGGGTACCAACCTAGTATAAGTAATAATTTTCTATCCTTAAAAAACATGCATGATAAAAATTTGAGAGAAAAGACACATGTAAAAAAATCAAATAATATTACATTTAAATCAAAATTCAGGGAACAAGAAATGTGATAGAGGCCAGTGGTGGTAGGTTGTCAGGATTGTGATTTCAGCTGATTTTAAGTTTGGAAAAAAGAAATGGATACCAAAAAAAACAACAACAACAACAACAACAAAAAATCCCCAAAAAAACAAAACAACAACAACAAAAAGAAATGGATACCAATTCTGGGGTCAGGCTCTGTGCAGCATGATCCAAGTCATTGACGATCGAGGGCCAGTCTGTAAGACTTCCTCACATGACCCCCATTTTGTCTCTTAGATGTGACTCTTTAACTGCTGGGGGTTTTTGTTGTTGTTTTTTGTTTTTTGTTTTTATTTTTAAATACATCATTGTGGACTTAACTTTGCTCAGACATATTTAAGTAACTGGTCACTTACTGGTCAGTTGGATGGCACATGGAAAAGGTCACTTTCTGCAGTATTTCAAGGCTTATTGAGTTCCTTGAGAAAGGAGCAGGATCTGTTGGTGGTACCTGCCTCAGGTTTTGTGAGCATTAAGTCAGGTGATGATATGTGGTGCCTGACAGATAGCATAGACCCACAATAAGTTTTAGTTGAATGCTCTGCAGACAGGACACTAGCTTATGAAAAATAATAATGTGGACTGTAAGGAATAATCCACAAGAACAACTCAAACGCTGATTTTCAGCCTTCATGCTTCCTCTGAGGCTGCTTGAGCCTGCTGAAGGTGTGACGCTTTTGTGTTAGGGTATAATCCTGGACTCCTTCCTGGGCTGTGGTTGCTCAGACTGGGCCTCAGGAACCCAGGAGTGAAGGACCAAAGGGTGGCTGCCTTCCCTCCCTGCTCTCACCAGGCTAGGGAAATAGTGAACTGAGTGGACTCCTGAATCAGAAAGACCAGGTGTGGATCTCCTTTACGATCCTGTTATTTCTATGACATTTTGTAAAGTTACCATCCTATGCTTTGTTTTTCTCCTCTAAATGGACTGACAATGAGACCTACTTTAAAAGGCAATTATAAAGGTTAAAATGAGTTACTGCCATAAGGGTTAGCATTTATTGGAATTCTCGTGCATGCAACACTCAGTGCTAGGCTTTTTTTTTTTTTTTTTTTTTTTTTAAGGGGCTATGGGATTCAGAGGATAGTAGTAATGGTGATTATAGCTCACATTTGTCCAGTTCTTGCTTTGTGCTGGGCTTTATCCATATTGTTAACCCCTCAAGTCCTGTAGCATTGAGCTAAGTAGTACATAGTCCCAGGAAACCAAGACACATGGTATCAAATAAGCTAGCTCTGTGACTTCACAAACTACAGGGACAGTAGGCTCACAAGTAGATAATGATAGCATAGAATTCTATACGCAGGTGTTTTGCAATACATATTGGCTCCTATTCCATCTTTTTCCCTTTTCTCTGTGTCCCCATTGGTAGGGACATGACCGATCAATAGCAATATCATTGGAATCTGAGGATGGGTTGTTCCTCATATGATCTCATGGGCAATTGTCCTGTCCTGTCCCAACACTCTTCTCTCCCCCTCATTTACACTAAGCTTAAATCCACCTGGTCCAGATCTTTGATTTCACCAAGCCATTGGCTGAGTAGCGGAGCCAAGGAATAGAAGTTTGCTGTCCTGCCTGCGCATCAGCCACTATGTTGTGGGATTTATTGAATGTGTAACTGAGTTATTTATGAGGTCAGTGTTCTCTTTAGTAGAAGAGTTCCCATTTTGAAAAAATAAGTTCTTTTCTGCCCTCTAATCCTGGCAAACACCTGTTTTCCTGCATTGCCACTCATCACCATCTAGTCACCATCGTGGATGGCTTAAACTGGCTTTCAGGAAACACTTCCTTTTTGTTCTAGATCAGAAAAAGATGAGAAGATAAACCCACCATTGACCGTAAGTGAGTCCCAAATCCCAGAGTTTAAGAAATGTTAAAAGATAGGTGCCCCAGCCCAAAGTTGCCTGGCTCAAAGGGAAGGCCCGTGCTTCAGCCTCATCTTTGCCCACCTTGGCTCCAAGGAGACATGCCACATTTGTCCCTTGCCTTGGACAAAGTGTGAAGGGAGTACTTGAGGCTGGGAACAGGCATCTGCCTTTGAATCAAGGCCGTGTAACATGTGGTGTTTGGCTTCTTCCAAGGCAACCCTTTCCATGAAAAATACACCGTAGGATTTAGCCAGCCTGTAGGGGTACACTTCTTCAATAACAGATTTGGGGTTTGGGGAAATCCATACTTGATAAGAGTTCTTGTAATCTAGAGTGAAAACTGGGCCTTATGAATAACACTCAGGAGCATTTCACCCTTGCCATGGAGTTGGACGTCATACACATAGGAAAACACATATTCACATACACCTGTCAGCACAGAAGGGGCACAAATTTATCAAAATGCAGAAACATTTTATTTCTAAAGAGATAGATGGACAGTTATATATAGTACAGAGCGGGAAGGAGGAGGGGTGGTTCACATCTCCCCACTGACAGCATTCTTTCCTGAAATCTGAGGATGCCTGGAAGATGGAGGTCACTTAAGGATTCAAGGATCAAACTGAGCTCCGTGGTTCTCCACCTTGCCTTGGGGAACTTAGATCCAACAGGAAATGGAAGGGGCTTCCTGATTGGAGGCTTAAGGAAATCTAGTTGGGAAATACCTTCTGAGTGAGATTGAGAGCTCTGGTCTTTGTTACCAAAGCAAGGCCTTTGGCAGGTCATGTTGTTAGGATCTGCTGGATTTCTTCTGAGGTCATCTTTATGAATGTCTGCATATCCACTTAGGGAGGGCTAAAGTGACCCTCGCCAAATTTTCTTCTAGAGTGCGATGCAACATTTAGCTGCCAGGAGGAATCCTAGCTACAAGAGATGCTTACAAAATGAGCAATATAGAGGCTGACAGGGTCCAAAAACATTCCTGCAAATCTATTTAGAAGGAAAATAGAAGGCCAGGTCAGCCTCTTGGGGAAAGTGGGGGGGGGGGTACTCTGAGAGCTTTGGCTACAGCTGGCCACGAATCACGAGAGGAGACATAAGTGTGAAGAATTGGAAGCAGGAGCTGGATCTCCAGAGGACTCCACCCTGTGATGCAGAATGTGGGTAGTTTAGGGATGCTGATAATTCTTCACAGTCCAGTTCCCAGACTGAGAGACCTAAAAGGTCAGGGAGGTCACTAAGAAAATGGATTTTCCTGAGTCTGCAGAAGACAGGCAGCTGAGGTTGAAGAACTAGCCACCTAGACCATCATTGCTGCTTCCACCTGCAGAAGTGGTGGTGGGAGCCCTTGGCTTAGGCGAGAGAAAATACGACGATTCTTATGGAACAGGTAACAGAATAGCGATGAGGGGACAACTGGGACAGAGCCAGAGATGGCAGCTCATGGTTTCAGATTGAGGAGCTAGTGCCTGGGCTTTGAACCTTCTTTATAATATGGCTAAGAGCCCCAGACCTCTCAGCCCGGCAAATCAAAACAAAAGACTTGTCTCTTCCCTAAGACTTGTCCATTTCATTGGAAGGTAACCCTCGTCCGTCAATTGGTGTAAAGCCCCAAATCTAGGAGTGATTTTTAAATTTTCCTCACCTCTCTCCCTGTCCGTGATATATCCAGATGTATCCGGAAATCCTCCCTGCTTTCCCTCCTGCTACTGCCCCGTGAGACTCCCTGGGTTCTCCCCTAGGCCACACCTTGGCCTTCCTGCGGGGCGCCCTTCGTCCATTCTAGCCACTGTGCGTCCCATCCCCACACCACTCATTGGCCAACTCCCCCACAGGCCATAGGCTGCACCCTAAGCACAGGGTTGACCTTGGCTTACAAAGGCCCTTGCCCATTGCCCTGGTCTTACCTTGTACCACTTTTGCTGACACTGCTTCATATTGGCGCTCTCTCTCTCTCTCTCTCGTGCTTGGTGCTTGGCTAAGTCCTGATTTAGGCCCCATACACCTGCTAATTCCCCTACCTGGAATACTGTCTTCCTCCCCTTGGCCCCCTTTCCCCAGCCACTAATTCTATCCAGTCTGCCATTCAGACTTCAGCTCAGGCACCCGCGTCTCCTCCCCTGACCTCTCAGTATGAACTAGACACTCAGTCCCTCCTGTCCCATTACTCTGCAGTGACCTGGCTTTGCATGATGACTTGCCTGTTTCTGTCCCCAAGAACGTGAGCTTCGTGAGAGCAGGGCCTGGCCACCAAAACGGTGCTGATCCAGAGGGCGATCACGTTATCTGTCTGTGGGTGAGGGCCCGAACCTGCCAGCACAGGGCACTGATGACCCGTGGAAGCAGGGGCCTGTCGCTAGTCCATGTCTCATTGGGACTTTCTCCTCCCACTGCTTTCCCGGGGTCTCATGCCCAGTCTCCACTTCCCTTGCAGCCGTCCCTGCCAGCTCCCGTTCCCGTCGACAGTACAGCAGCACAGCCCGATGTCTTCCCAGAACCCCCCTGTCAGTGGGCCACTGCACTCCGTGTCCTTGCCACTGCCGCTTCCCATGACCCTGGCTGCTCCGCAGCCTCCACCGGCCGCCTCACCCAGCCAGCAGCTTGGTCCTGATGCCTTTGCCATCGTGGAGCGAGCCCAGCAGATGGTGGAGATCCTCACTGAGGAAAACCGGGTGCTTCACCAGGAACTTCAGGGTTACTACGACAATGCTGACAAGCTCCACAAGGTATGTGACCTTCGTAGGAGGCAGGAGAGGGAGATGGTTCTCTGGAGGGGACAGAATTTTTTTTTACCTGTTTATGGGGTGGGGGATGCACTGACGCAGTGGCCAGCAGCAGCCCCTTTTGATGCCAGGCGCTGTGCAGAGCTTTAGGGAGATAAAGAAATAGGATACAGGGCCTGCCTTAGAAGAACTTATAGTCCCAAAGTGGGCAAGTCACCCAAGCTCCTACCTGCAGTAGAATGTTAGGCGCTTGCAGGAGGTATGGTAGGGGTGTGGCCTTGGGCCTGAGACCCACAGGTAAGTAGTATTTCCCCAGGTGGACGGTTGGAAGAGGGTGCACTGAAGGGAACACAGAGGAGTGAGTTGGGAGAGACAGGTTTGTTTTGACATCCAGGAACCTGAATGATTGCTGTGTTGGTTTCATTAGCTGGTCTCTGCAGGAAGCAGCATGGCCTCAAGACCAAGAACAGGGTCCCAGTTTCTGCCCACCATCCATCCTCTGTTTGGCATTTGTCAGGTGGGGAGATGCCATGCAATTCCAGCCCATGTCGGTGTCATGGGGACACCAGGGTGTGTGGCGGCCTTCGTTCGTAGGGCTTTATGCTGAGAGCCATGTAGGAAAGCCTCCAGCAAGATGAACTGGCATAGGCAGTGATTTCATGATGACCCACGCATCAGCCTCTGAAATTCCTCTGGGAGAACAGAAGAGTGAAGGGGGCAAAGGCAATATAGGGTATTTTGGGGCAGCAGAGCCACAGGGCACTAGAGTTTCCTTTCTGGAAGCCAGGAGGCCTGTGTGTTAGGAGTGGCCTTATAAGAGTCTAAGTACCTGGCTCTGTCCTGGACAATCAGGGGCTTTTATAAAGAGAAAAGGTAGGAATAGAAATGCTGCCTGACTACAGGAGTATTGCCATTTGGTCCCAAATGACAGTTAATGCTCCTGGCTAGCTGGCCGGTGGACTGTTCACCTCTTAGGTTAAGGTGTGGTCTTTTTGCTGGTCAGCATTTCGGAGTGGTCAGGGCCTCTGATTTCCTGGCACTGCATGGCTGGAAGCAATGGGTTTGATGGTACAAATGTTCACAGACAGAATCTGCCCCAGCACGTTCGTGCAGAGCTTCTACCGAAAAGGTCTGCAGCTCTCTGGAGTCAAGACCAGACTTGGCTTAGAGAGCTCTGGATGCCTTCCCTGGAGGGAAAAAAAAGAAATGAAAGCCAGAAACAAATGGGCTGTCCAAAGTTTGTGGCCTCACTCCCACCCTAGTCGTACCCCAGCAGCTGGGAAACCAGCACACTGTCTCGTGGCCTTGGCTGTAAGTCACTGCTCAGGCCCAAGCCTGCCTCGTATACCTCCCGGGGCAGCTTCCTTCTAGGCGCCATCTGAACTTTGGGAACTTTGAGAGGGAACTTTCCCAGTCCCTCCTGGGAAATAAGTAGACCTTTCTTCTCCCTAACGAAGCCCTGTGGCAGACCTGTCTTATGCAGACCCACCTGAGCGCAGTTTGGTTCTGGGTCTTTCCCTGGCTGTCTTTGAATAGTTATGTGGAAGGTGCAGAAATTGGGAGGTCTTGTTTTTCTTCCTTGACTTCTTTATTAACATGTACTTTTCACTGACCTGTTAAAACGTCTCCCTCTCGATTTCGGTGCACATGTCTGTTTTGAAAAACAAAATCAAATCTCCCAGGGACTCAGCTTCCCTGCACAGGGGATAATTCTTAAACATTGTGGCCAAAAGGATTTTGATGATTGAAAGAGGAAAAAATCAAAAGTTATTTCCCTTCTGGAACTCAAAACTCCTTCTGTCCCTTGAATATTATAAATGGTTCTATAATCATCACACCATTAACCAGTCAAACTGGACTTGTTAGTTTGAACACCCAGGTTTTGCTGGACACTGCTGTATTAATCAGTAGTTCCCTGGCTGTTTGTTAACAACTTAGGAGCAAGAGACCCAAGGGCTGCATGGAGTCTGTGACTTAACATTTTGTGGCTTGTCCCTGAGGTGGGCCTTGCCCCAGGTCTTCCCGGCACATGGGCTGCATGGCTTGGCTCATCTGTCAGCAAGTCTGGGGCGGGGACCATCGGATAAGATGATGACCTCACTTCTCGGTGAGGATGATCCTGCTTCAGGTGGAGACACGTACAGTGCCAGAGGATGTGGCCACCGAGTGCCAGCAATAACATCCAGTCTCAGATCCTCACGGTGTTGGGAGCCTTCGTGGAGATTCGTTGTAAGGGCAAAACCAGAAATAGATGAATTTTTAATGACAGGCCCTAACCAGGGCCTTGTTTTTTTTTTTTTTTTTTTTCAATGTTTTATTCAATTTATTAAAGCACAAACTAGCAGAAATACAAAGCCAGTTCCATGAGGATATGAGAAATTTCATTTATATAGTCAGTGGAGAAAATGAATGCTGAAATAAGAGTGCCAGGTCAAATACAATGCTGATTCATGCACCACGAGGCAATAAAACCTTAATATCTGGGTTATATTCTCTACTGAACAAGAAAAAAAGTCTCTTCTTAGTTTAGTACAACTTAATTTATAACTTTTCAAAGCTGTAAAATAAATGGGATCTAGTCAATTTGTGAATAGCAAATCAAATAAAGCTATATTCCCTGAGATTCAGATGACCCTGAAGCAGGCTTAGAAAAAGCTCCTAGTGTGACATTTAAAATATCAGGAAATCATCTTTTTACTTTATTCCCAAGTTTTGGATAATTCTCCTGAACACTGTCTTTTTTCTTATTATCAATCAACAAGTACCTGTTTTTACTCTGATGGCACTGCCAGAAGCAATCCCCATATAAGCACTTGCACACATGCCCGTGACTTTGCCACCCTTACAGCTAGGGCATAGCCATGAGGTTTGTTCTAGCTCTTCTGATGGACCTTACATATCACCTGGGTGGCGATCCCTGGGTGGCACAGCGATTTGGCGCCTGCCTTTGGCCCAGGGCGCGATCCTGGAGACCCGGGATCGAATCCCACATCGGGCTCCCGGTGCATGGAGCCTGCTTCTCCCTCTGCCTGTGTCTCTGCCTCTCTCTCTCTCTCTCTGTGTGTGTGTGACCATCATAAATAATAAATTAAAAAAAAAAAAAAAAGAAAGAGAGAGAGAAAGCACCTGGGTGGCTCAGTCAGTTAAGTGTCTGCCTTCAGCTGAGGTCATGATCCCAGGGTCCTGGAGTCAAGCCCCATGTTGGGCTCTCTGCTCAGCAGGGAGCCTGCTTCTTCCTCTCCCTCTGCCTGCTGCTCCCCCTGCTTGTGTTCTATCAAAAAAAAAAAAAAAAGGCAGGAAGGTATGACTAAACTGAGAGTGTGAGCATGCCAGAGCGCGGCCTAGAGAGGAAGACCCTGTTTCCAGAGAGGTGCAAGGTGGTGATTATCGCTGTTGGTGTTGGAATGACGGCTGAGGAGCCCCAGAAAGAGAAGCTATTTGTAGGTTTTCCTTTTGGTCACTTATTTGCTCCTCTTTCCTCCCAGTTTCCCTGAAACCTAATTAATAGCTAAACCTAATTAGTGGGACCGGACTGTGGGCTGTTGGTAGGGTCAGTCTCAGAAGCCATCAAGGCACACATGGGCATTTGAAGGGATGGAGCCAGTATTGATGGTTCCCTGGGCTTGCTTGCGTCAGGACCCTGGTCTGTGGTCAGTGCAGCAGCGGTGCATCTGTGGGGCCATCTGTGGCCAGTCTTTGTCCTGCAGGTCTCTGGGCTGTGCGCTTGAAGGGGCCCAGGGAAGATATCAGTATCTAGAGCTTGGAACGGCTCAGGCTTTCTCCAGGCTTCCCACTCTGCTCCTAGTTCTGTTTCTGGAACAAGGGAGTGCTTCCCTGTGGGATTCCGTGGCCTATGCCACTTGGCCTGAAAGCCTCCTGACATCGGCTGGAAGGTAGGTGGGTGCCGTGGAGGCAAACCCAGGGCTGTCTTCACTGGGTTGTACTGGGACTCTGAACTGGCCTGGGAGGCTTGAGGGTGGGTGGGTTATATGAAAGCCAGCCTGTCCAGCCTTCCCCTCATCTCTAACGAACATCAGGGGGGTTCACATGTTCCGGACATGAAGATATATGGTTCCTGTTCTGAAGGAGTGTACAATCAAATCATAGAGCTTTAGACTGAACATTCTTAAAATTCTCTGCCAGGTTCCGACCCCTTAGGGATCCTCGCTTCATGTCCTTGAAGGGAGATCATTCATCTTTTTCTTGAATGCCCAGAGGAGAGAAGCTCCCTACTGGGCATACTTCCAGAAAACATAGTTAGGAAAGTCTCCCTTCTGCTGAACCAAAATCTGCACCCCCTTGAACTTCCTACCTTGGCCATAGCTCTGTCTTCTCTAACCACACCAAAGGGGAGTAATGTCTCCATCATGACAGCTGGCACTTCCCACAGGAAGTACCTTGTCTTGAACTGAGACCCTTGGCCTTACTGCGCAGCTACAAGTATATCCCGGGTCCTGATGCTTTGAGTTTTGGAAGAGTAAACCATGCCACGGTAGGGCTCCTACAATTTCCTTAGTGTGCAAAGGGAAATTCTTTGCGGAAGGGAGCGAATGCACGATCGGGTGTAGTTTATTAGTGCCTGAGTCTATCTTTAAGAGTCCTATGTTTGAAGATTCATTCATTGATCTGTGTTTGTCAGGGAAAGGGCACTGTTGTAGGCCCTGAGGGATGTTTCTACACTCAAGGGGTTGACAGATGGGAGATGTGACAGTCACATGCACAACAGAATTCTGGGCAGGTGAACGAAATCAACTCCAGAAAAGTTCCTGTGTCCTGTGGAGTTGAGGGAAGGCTTCCTGGTTGTCCTGGATGGGAAGCAGGAGCATCAGCCTCCTGGGGGACGCCTCAGGGTCTGTGCTGGCTTCCCTAGCACAAGGTGACACCCTTTGGCCCCCGAAGGGAACTGTCCATCCCTGAGGCATGCCCATCTGTCTGAAAACAACGGCCATCTTTTTTAGGTGAAATTTACATAGAAATGGTGGTACATTTTGGAGCTATCTCTTTGGAAAACAAAAATTAAAAGGAAGGAACATAATTTGTGGGAAGGGCTATGAACAGGAGTCAGGACATGTTCTCTCTGCTGCCCCATTACCAATAATTCATGGTATCTTTGGAAGAAACAGAAAGGCCTATTGAAAGGAGGGGTCCCATGAAAGAACCAGCTCTGGTATGAGGAGACCTTTGGGAAGATCCCATGGTAGTTGGTGGCCACTCTGTGGAAGTCCCCATGATATCCAGCCTCCTCACTGGCCTCTTCCCAGATGTGTCTTCCTGGTTCCATTGTAACCTCTGGGGCACTGACCCCATCCTCTCTCCTTAAGTTTATGGCACTGCCGGCTTTCCATCTCGCTCATTGGCTCCTCTGTTGCACCTGCTGAGCAGTGTGGATATTCCACCCCCGCCCTCCATCCCCCCCATGCCCTCCCCAACACCTCCCCCAACTTGCTCCATCCTGGGCTCTCTCTCATCTTTTGCTCATCTCCCTAAGTGGTCTCCGCTTTCTAACTTCAGCTGTCATCTGGACACAGCAACACAGTGACACAACCCCTCTCCCACTTCTGGTGGAACCCTGCTCCCCAGAAATGCTTGCCAGCAGCTCTGCAGGCACCTCAGACAGGGTGCCTCCAAACCTAGCCTGGTTTCCTGGCTCTGTGAAAGCTTCTTGTCACCTGTTTGGGGTGTCTCATCACTTAGTCTTCTAAGCGCCAAATGCTTGTGTGTGTGTTTGTTCATCCTTCTCCTTTACCATCCCGAGCACTCTCTCGAAGATCTGTTGACTCATCAGCATCTTTACAGTTTGTTCTTTCAGTTGTGCTGGTTCCTGCCCTTGTCATCTGTCATCGAGCTATTCATGTGAGCTTCTCACCTGGGCTCATTTCCTCTGGCTTCCTCTCCTACCCCCATGCACAACCTCTTCCTTCAGTGGTATCTCTTTAAAACCTCAGACAGGGTCCTGCTGCCCAGCTGCTTATAACCCTCCACCCTCCATAATCTACCTCCCATGCCCCTGAAGTCCTTCCTTTGGGCCGAGGTGCTTCCTAATGTCCCGCTCTCATCCCTGGACTACCTCTAACATCAGAGACACACACTTTCTTTCATGACCTTGTGCCATGGCTCTTGCCCTTTCTTTTGGCGATGGCACTCTTTGGCCTTTCCTACTTGGCAAAGTCCTGTTCATCCTTCAAGGCTTATTTTAAGTGACATTTTCTCTGAAATCTCTCTCTCTCTTTTTTTTTTTAAAGATTTTATTTATTCATGAGAGAGGCAGAGACATAGGCAGAGGGAGCAGGCTCCCTGCAGAGAGCCTGATACAGGACTCCATCCCAGGACCCTGGGATCATGACCTGAACCAAAGGCAGATGCTTAATCACTGAGCCACCCAGGCATCCCCTGAAATCTTTTTTTTTTTTTTAAAGAAACCTCTTCTTACCCCTGCAAAGTGACTTTATCTCGAGGCTGTGAGAGCATACAGAACTGCCACAGCCCTGACCATGTTGCTTTGGAGAAGTACGTGTGCCTGGGTAGAGGCCAGTGCTAGACCGTGAGCTCCCCAAGACCAGAAATGATGTTACTTGTTTCTGTATCGTTGGCACCCAGGCACATAGAAGACGTGCTGTAGATACCTGCTGTATCAGGATGTGTATTATTTCTAGGTATCTCAGCAGGGACTTTCTGATCTGAGCAGTTGGGGTACAGGCAGTGAGGGAGTCTGGCTCCTGGTGGCATGGCTCTCCTGTGGACCAAGTGAAAACACAGTGCAGGTCTCGGTGTCCAGTGAGGGGTGTTAGTGCTTCAGCCCTCCCCATCTGGCCTCTGGTCCAACTCAGAGCAGCAGCGCATGGAGGTTCCATGCTCCTCTCTCTTACATTTATGCGATGCAGAGTAAAATGAGAGTTGTTGATGTCTACTTCAAAAAATGCACTATTGTAGAAGACTCCTGCTAGAACAATTACAGCTACTTGTTGTAGATTTAAATCTGCCAGAGATTAAAGGCATACAGCTCTTGACTTATTGAAAAACGAAAAAAGAACGATTTTCACTCCATATCTTTCAATTCATTCATATAAAGAGGTTTTCTGTGATGAGTTTGTATGTAATTAGATACAAGTCCTTAGTCCTTATGTAGGTAAGTTCATAGACAAAGGGCTAAAAATGCTGTGTACTGATGCCTCTTCTCGTGTGGGTTTTACATTCCTTGGGGGGTAGGGGGGAGGTCCCTGGAAGAGCAGTGCACTTGGAGTCTGGAAATGCAGGTTCTGCTTGTGGTCTTTTTCATTGTTCTGTACATTAATATTTTCCCCTTTCCTAAAGTGAAAAGAATAATACTAGTTATAAATTGCCATACAAAATACAGGAGGTTGAAGTTAGGTTTAAATTCACCCCTCCCTGGTCCTTGTACTGAGAGACTTCTACCGGTAGCATCAGGTGGTCCAGCCAAACTTGAGAACCTGCTGTTTACAGGATCCTGATGTGGCCCTTAGCGGGCAGAAGGGGTGTGGAATCGACTGTGTGATGTGTAGACATGCAACATGGCCTTCACACCCGGAGTATCAGAGAGGCAGGCTAACAAATGCAATACTGGAGCATGCCAGGAATCTCACTTTCACGTCACTTCTTTCTTTCAGTTTGAAAAAGAACTTCAGAGAATTTCAGAAGCCTATGAGAGCCTGGTCAAGTCCACTACCAAGCGAGAATCACTGGACAAGGCGATGAGAAACAAACTGGAAGGCGAGATCCGGAGGCTTCATGATTTCAACAGAGACCTCCGAGGCACGTCCGGCCCCATCTGCATGCTCCCCACCCCAGACTCCCGTGTAGCTGTAGCCTGGCTTCAGGTTCACAGTGTGTCCAGTAGTCTTGGGAAGTCCAGCCACCTGGGGCAGGGGTGCTCGAAGAACAAGATTGTTCTTTTCTCCTTTGTGGGTTGCGGGTTGTGGGTTGCTGCCCTAGGCCCGAGAGGTGGCAATCTGTGCACGAGTTCCTGAAGGTGAGGGAGTATACGTGTGCAGCTCCTTCTCTGCTTTAAAAATACCTAATGATCTGCTTCAGATTTCCTCAGTAAAATAAAAATAAAAACATAACTTCAAAATCTTAAAAAATAACAAAATAAAAGTACTTAGGCATAACTTTGCAAAGGAGATTGTGTGAAAACACCAATGTTGGATGCCCAACCCTTCCCACACCAGGCTGAGTCATTTGGTAGCACTTTGAAAGCCACCACTCAATACTTGCTGGATGTAGCATAGAAGATAGAGCTAGACAGTATCCCTCTTGGAGGGAAAAAAAAATTCCCAAGTTGTGAAAAGAGTAGACATGTATAAATTCCTTGAAAGCTGGAAGCTACCTGCTATAGGATCTTGGCAGTCTCCAACACACAGAATGATTAACCCATAACATTTTACTTGTCTTCCAGCGAGCCCAGGCACTTTTTTGGTTGCCTTGTCTCAAACCACGTGGTTTGAGCAAAGATAGAACTCAGTAGATAGAATCTTCATCCATTGGGTCCATTTTGCCTTTTTAAAACAATTTTGGTTTTTACATAATTGTTATTTCTATTTTTTGCTTCCCCACTACTGGCTAGACGTAGGACTGGTGGTTGGGGATAGACTAGGGCTGGGTTTGAGGCCAAGGAGATACAGCCCCTTTTCAAGGACTTCCAAACAGTTTTGCTGGCCTTCCAGGCAGAGATGCAGTTGTTAGATCCTGTGCTCAGCTGCCTCTTGCTGCTGACATTAGACTGCATGAAGGCACAGAATGTGCGTCTGAAGACTTTTCTCTGGGTATTTTGGAAAATGTTTTCTCTCCCCATGAGTGATTCAGTTTGGGATTCCTGCCTTAGCATCTGCATACTCAGCTCTTGGCACCTATGTCATTTCTGGTTGGGATGGTGACTTAAATCCATATGCATTTCTTCATGACCATTTCTTTTCTGTTCACAGATCGCCTGGAGACTGCCAATAGGCAGCTGTCTAGCAGAGAATATGATGGGCATGAAGACAGAGCTACAGAGGGGCTTTACGCTTCCCAGAGTGAGTCTCCACATTCTCCAAATTGGTATTCTTAAAAACTGAGGGCCTGAGGAAAGAGTCGTGTTAATTTTAAGTAGGTTTTTAAGTAGGCTGTTTGCTCCTTGTTGGTTCATGTAGCATAGAAGCTGTTGCAGGGGGCCTAGGTCTGCCAGACACAAAGCCAAGGTTGATTTCTATTATTTCAGCAACGTTTATTCTGTCCTTCTGACCTATGGTTCCTCTCTAACATCCTCCAGGAAATAGCAACATCATAGTCTTTCCTGGCACTCACCACTTAAGTAAGGCACCACTCTCCCTCATGGAGAGGGAAGGGGGCCCATGTTGGAATCTGGTCCTCCTGGCCTGTTTTGTGCTCCTCAGGTTGAGCAGTTCCGGACTGGCTGCCCCTAGCAGCATCAAGGTACCGAGAGTCTTATCATGCATCTCCATGTGTGGTGCTTGTTTCCAAAAGTCACTGAGCCCACTGCAGTCCAGAATAAAATGATCATTGGCACCCTGGACCTCTAGATATATTGGGAGAATATTTTATTCATCTAACCAGAGGCACATGATAGAAACAAATAGGTTTTGAGAAGCCATTGATCAGAGATTGAATCTCTGCAAACCCATTATATATCATAAATGTAAAAATCCTACTCTTATCTTTTTTTTGAAGCTGTTTAGAAAATTGAAGTTATTTCTGTATCAGCATTCTTTTTCTTTTTTTAAAGGTTTATTTATGTATTCATGAGAGACACAGAGAGAAAGGCAGAGACACAGGCAGAGGGAGAAGCAGGCTCCTCGCGGGGAGTCCGATGTGGGACTTGATCCCAGGACCCTGGGATCACAACCCGAGCCAAAGGCAGAGGCTCAACCGCTGAGCCACCTAGGTGCCCCTATATCAGCATTCTTAGCAACATTGTGGATCAAGAGCTCACAAACTAAAGATAGTTGGTTCCCACCACAGAAAGTCATGTGTTCAGACACTGGCCATGCCTCTTACAATGGTGGTATTCTGACGCTTGACCCCTGAGTACAGCCATATGTTTTCAAGGCTGGGAAATAATCAGTTAAATTTTCTAATTTCCAATACTGTTTGGTTGGGTTTGAGCTCCTTTGGTTCCCCCAAATTTATTCATGGTAGCACTCTAGTTATTGGTCTCAGTTTCGTGTTTTAAATTCTGTTTTGGCAAATGGACACTGATACTTCAAGGGATTTTGCTGCAGACTCCTTGAGTGTCTTATAGTAGATGACTTGGCCTATGTTCAGATTTACATAAACAGCTGTATCAGTGTCTTGAATTATTCGCTTCCTAACAGAGTTTTTCTCTTCTTGTGGGTGCAGTCGATCTACCATCTCATCTGAGCTTTCATTCAAAAGAAGAGTCATCTGTGCTCTTTGCATTTAGGATTTTAAAATATGGCTTTTGGATGACCATGTGCCTGGGCAGAGGAAGTGTCCTGCTGGTACTCTGCCTTCTTGTCAAGGGATATTATTTTGTCACTTAGTTCAGGTCAAAATGGAAAAGCCAGTTAGTTTCATCTGAGGGGCATTGGCTCCAGCCTCCTAGCCCAGACTCTGCTGATGGAATATTAAGATTTGGTGTTGTGTGAGTTGAGAAATGTTCCTGAAAACTTTAACCTTCTGGCAGAAAGCCAAAACATCAATAATGAAGGCAAAGAGGGCCTTCCAGTTTTACAGGGAATGATTTGTTCTGTGCAAACATGCTTCACTGTTCCAAAGGCATAAACAAGAGAGTCCAGAGGCATTTTTCAACCTCTTAAAGGTATCTCAGTGTCAGTGTGTAATATAGTTGAATCTAGGCAGGGTATTTGAAGCAGGTTTGCTACCAGTGATATCTAACAAACTTTTCAATACCTAGTCTTTACAGGATAGTTGTGCCTTTATCACAACTCTGTAATTATTTGCATAGCTCTTCCTTTCCTGGTGTGGCAAGAGATGGACTTGAGATGTTATTTCTAATTTGCAGATAGGATTTTTTTCTTAGTGAATTGTAAGAACTCTTTTTATATGAAAGAAATTAACATGTTCTCTATTGTATATGTTGCAGATATTTTCTTCAGTTCTCTTTTTAATCTTTGATTATAATGTTCTTTATGTTATAGGAGATATTTTTAAGTAACCATATTTATGCCTCCTAGGCTTTATATCATGCTTAGAAATGCTTATCATTCTCTAGGATTGTAAAAATACCTATGTTTTCTTCAAATGTGTTTATAATTTCACTGTCCACAAGGTGTACATTTTTGAAGCTAATTTGGGAGGCACAGTAGAAGAGAAACTTATGAGGGACTACCTAGAGGTAAGGAGACAAGTTAACAGATATTTTGGTATCTAGACAAGAGGAGTAGAGGTCCTCACCTAAGACAGAAGTAGTGATGGCAAGTAGGGGACAGAGAAGTAAGTGACAAAATTAGCAGGACTCAGTGACCAGTTGAATAATGGCAGTGAGAGAGCCAGAGAAAGGGGTGTGACTGAGCAACTGGATAGATGGTCACCCTTTACCAAAAAACAGGAAGAGAAGCAGGTTGGGATTAGCTAACGAGTAAAGGTTTGGGTGTGTTGAGTCATCTCTCGCTGTAGCCTGTAGCTAAGTGAACAGGTGTAACAGTAGATGCAGACATACCTAGAAGGCTGGTCATGGGCAGTGTCCTCTGTCAGGTTTTGATGTGACAGAAGGGCAGGCTGGAATTACCATCTCTCTTCGTCATTAATGTGTCCCATTTCTGTATTCTTTTAGAAACTCTATTATTAAAAGACTTTTTAAGTGCTTAGTAATAATAGTTATAAACATTGTGCACTCAAAAGGAACCATCCTTTTCAAGTAAATCTTTTGAGATTCTAGCCCTTGGGTAAGAGAAATAAAGACTGCTGACCAAACAGTGGTAAATCCTCTGGATAACACAAGCCAAGGAGCTAAGGCTAAGTTGTGAAGCCCACAACAAACACGTTGGCCAATGGAAAAATTAGAGGGAAGGAGAAAGTAGAGACTGGCTCATTTGGACTTCTTGTTAGGTGTTCATGTTGAATCTAGGAGTCCAGGGCCAAGAAGACCCAAGGAAATCTTGTAGTACAGTTGGCCAGTAGGGCTTTTGTAAAGCTCTCTCAGATAATGAAGGGCCCATCACTAAATATCCCTGTTGCCCAGATTAGTTTGCCTTTGAAGACACTCAATGCTCTTAAGTTGGAGCCCAACAAAGACTTTTGTAGATTGCTGGTGTGCTTACTACTTAGCTCTACAGGTTGAAATGAACACTAAACCGGAGGATTATTCTGACCCCCTTTGGTCATGAAATTTGTCTATATTAATAATCGCACTGAATGAAGTCTTTAGGAGTTTGATGACTGTGAGGAGTTGTTTTTCTCTATCACCTCATGGTGTTGCATCACTTGCTTTGGAGGAATTCAGTTTTATTTGTTTTCTGGATTTGTGTGTTTATTTTTCTGAATATTTTTGTAACTGAACTGCTCCTGAAAAACAGGACATCTAGACAATCCTTATTTTGTCTGTCTGTGTGAAACTGGGCCTTCTTTGTCCTTTAAAGTCTTTTACCTTGCTGAAATCCCTGGTTTTCCCATTTGTTTGTCTTGCACCTATGCACTTGTGCACATTCTCACATGCACACGCACACACACATACACACACACAAAGCAGAGGTGGGCCATTGGCCACCAAAGGCAGTGTCCTGGGAATGTCTGTCGTCATTCTTAGCTCTGTCTTCTCAGTTTCTTTCTGAAAACTGATAACTCTGCAGAATTCCCATGCCCTTCGGCCAGAAAGCCAAAAATAAAATATTAGTTACAGGGAAACTAGACTGGTAGAGATTATCTTATCACGTTCTCGAGTTGAGTGGGAGCTGATTAGCTGTGGCATATGTGTGTGATTCCAGGATAAAACCAGCCATGTTTGGGGCACCTGGGTGGCTCAGTGGTTTAGTGTCTGCTTTTGGCTCAGGTCCTGATCCTGGGGTCCTGGGATCGAGTTCCGCATCAGGCTCCCTGCAGGGAGCCTGCTTTTACCTCTGCCTATGTCTCTGCCTCTCTTTCTGTGTCTCTCATGAAAAGATAAATAAAATCTTTTTAAAAACCCAATCAGCCATGTTCCACAATGTGCAAGAACTTGTCTCCATCTCTTTGGGGTTCTTGAGGCCTCATAGGCTCATCATATTTGGTTAAACCTTAGTCTATGTAAGTTAGATAGTTAGATTCTGGCTGTTAAATGTGTTCCTCTCTTACAAAAAAAAAAAAAAGATGTTTTGGACATTCAGTTATTTGTCTAAGTTTTTGAGTAATGGGTGAATAAGTCAGAACCATATGGATTTGATTTCTCCTGTAATTCTCACAGAGTTGGAAATTAACACCAAAAACTGTCTGTGACCAACTTATTTTAAGAATGACAGTGATTTGCCATGTTCTGTGCATCTTGTAATCATCATCTTTCTCTTGAATCCTGTTTGAGGCACTGATTTTCTGTCCCTTGTAGAATATAAAAGAGACTAATGTAATTTCCTGGAAGAACTCCCATCTAGTGTTGGTGGTTCCCAGAAGGGCTTGTGTGAAACACAAGACAGAAGTTACAATGACATAAACATTGGTTCCATTGACCCACATGGAGCATCGGGAGATTGTTCTGAATCCTCACTGGGTTTCATTATATCCCGTTGTAGGTTTCCATCAGGCTTCATTAGGAAGGACAGGTTAGATGTTGTCACATATGGATGCTTGGTTTTCCCCTCCTCTGGGCCTGCTGGTGCTTATAGCTTCTCCCAACTTGGAGCAGAGCCCACTGCAGTGCTTTTTCCACCTGCATTCCATATGGGTGGGATTTATTTGCACGGATGCCCTCCTCTAGATGGGAGAACTGTAGACATTCTTTACCAGTATCCACAGTACCCATCCCCAACCCTCACTGAAAGCCCTTGAATCTTTCCATGCACCTGCCACTGTGTATTGAGGGAGTGAATGAAAGTGGAAAAATCCTCATAACAATAAGGCTGGAAAATCTCTTTCTACATCATCAGTATCAAAATGTACTCTTTAGCTCAATATCTCCCAGTCATATTTAGAGATAACTGGGTTATCTTCAGTTACTTAAATACATGAGGCAAATTAGTAAAAGAACTGTCAGAATAGAAGCCACTTAAAAATGCTCAGGGGGCACCAGGGAGGCTCAGTCAGTTGGGCATCAGACTCTTGGTTTTGGCCCAGGTCGTAATCTCGGAGTTGTGAGGTTCAGCCCTGTGTTAGGCTCCATGCTCAGTGTGTAATCTGCTTGAGATTCTCTTCCTTTACCTCTCCCTCTGCCCCTCTCCCTGCTCTTGCATGTGCATGTGCTGTCTCTCAACTAAATAAAATCTTTTAAAAAAATGCCCAGATTCCCTTTTTGGCTTCAACCCTCCCTCCTTCCTTTTTTGGTATATAGGAAGCTTCCTTTTTTGGTATATATAGGAAGCTATCCTGGTAAGGGAAACCTTTTACTAGTAAGGACAGAATTTAATAGTATTTTTTAATAGTATTTTTCCTGAAAGTTGGTATTAATACAGTTGACTTTGGTTTCCTTGACTCCTTCTCTTTGACTCCACTGTGGTTGTATTGAGGATGCAAGTTGGCTGTGGTATATGAAGATTTTCATAGCAACCGGCCAGGTGCTCACATTGACCAATCCGTATACCATTCCAGACACCCCATATGAGAGCCTAGGCAAAGGGAAGGGACCATGAAGTCTGCCAAGGCAGTATCATTTAAGTAGAGAAAATTTTCTTGCCCTAAATTAACTGACTTTCTTTATAGACAACCCCTATGTTTAATAGGACTGTGCAGTCCTAAATATCAAAGTTTTGTTAGGCATAGGCTTAAGCAAATAATTTTGGATCAGTTGCTACATCTTCTAAATCTTAGTCTCTCACTAATATACTCAGTGACTTGAAGACAGATGCTTCATGTCCCTATACCTCCATTTTTTCTAAAGAAATAGAACAAACCTGATTCAACCAACAGGGCTCTAAGGGATAAGCAGTGCTGGAAAGGCAAAGACTTTATAAAATGCATTTATTCTGTAAGGCTGCTTCCTACCTCCTTCCATCTACCTCAGCACCCACCTTCTCTGCCATGGCCTGACAGTTTTGGGGGTGGGGAAATGGGCCATGTTCCTGAAGAATGCCTGCATGGCTCACCGAGCCCTGTTGAATTTGGAAAGCAGAGCAGGTGCATGCTGAAACCACTTGATCAACCTTGACAGGCAGTGCTGAGAAACTTCAAACCTCCCAACAATCAGATGCACACTCAGGCTGCAGGGCATCTGTTTATGTTCAATCAAATCTCCCCAAGTGTGAAAATTAACATTATTAAATTTAGGCTGATTTTCTGTGCTTCAAGAACCAGAGCTGATTGAAGAACTGTCTCTTGATTGTGCGTTGACAGTGGTTTCTAACAACTGAACATGAGTTATGATCGTCATATTGTTGGTCTTAAACTTTTTTTGTTGCTTGGCATTCCTCTTAGGGGATTGAAAAATCAAATGCCTTTGACTTTATTAGGGTCCACATTTCTTTAACTAATTCCTGGATGGATGGATGGATGGATGGATGGAGTAAGCCCAAAATGAAAAACATGCTAAAGTCTATTTGCATTTCATGTGAAGTCAGGAAACTCTCATTTTCCCTGACTGTTCAGAACCAAGAAATCCAGGATTCTAGGTCTCAGCTCACATCAAATGGTAATTGCCAGGGAAGTCTTCCTGAGAATAAAGTGAAGTCTTTTATATCCTCCTCCTACTCCTGGTACTCTTCCCCCTTGTAAATGCTCATCACAGTTGTACATAAATAACTGTTTGGACGGTCATGTTCTGTCTTTCCTTCCTAAACCACATGCAGCATGAGGTTTGGGGCCCCATCTCTCTTCCTCACCGTTGCAGTCTCAGATCTTTGTATTTCCAGAACCTGGTACAGCGTTTGGCCCTTAGAGTCATTTAATAAATATTTGTTGGATAGTCAATAAAATAACGATGATTGTTATTTAACCAAAGATATTGGCTGTCCACTCTGAGCTAGCCGTGTTCTAGGCCACAGATGGTAAATAATTTTAGGCTTGGGGGCCATACCTACTCCAGTCTGTCCCTGTGGCCTGGAAGCTGCTGTAGATGCTCTATAAGCAGGTGAGCATGGCTGAGTTCTAGGGAAACTTGATTTACAGAATCAAGAATCAGGCTGTGGGATTTGGTCTGGAGGCCATGGTGTGCTGACCTCTGTGCCAGGTACTAGTCAAGGAAGGAGAGAAAAAACAGGAACCTCAGTAAAAGGAGGGCAGAAAAGAAAGACCTCCTGAAGTAGTCCCTAGATCTCACTCTATGAATTGCCCAAATTTGTAAACCAAGATATAACTGTCAATGTCTTTCCTGGGAGTCATCTTTTACTTGATCCCTAATCTGGTGAGCATGATGATCATCATTTTAGATAAATGGAGACATGTAGGAATGCAGTCACTGGGTTTAGCTACCAGTGAGGATCCAGAATTTGCTAATGATGGGTATACAGCTGGGCAGGATCAGCCTGTGGGTGATGGTGGAGAAGCAACCGCTGGAATACTGAGGTCTTAGTACCAGTACCAGGAGTTTCTTAGTACCAGAAACTCCTGTCATAAGCAGCCTTCTGTGAGATGAAGGCTGCAGATTATGGAGAGGACCTTGAAGGTCACAAATATGGTCACCAGCAGTGCATGTATGCTCTGAACCAGAGCTCATTAAACAGCCATCTGAGGGGCACCTGGGTGGCTCAGTGGTTGAGTGTCTGCTGTTGGCTCAGGTCATGATCCTGGGGTCCTGGGATCAAGTCCTGCATCAGGTTCCTTGCCTGGAGCCTGCTTCTCCCTGTGCCTGTCTTTGCTTCTCTGTGTCTCTCATGAATAAATAAAACCTTTTAAAAAAAAAGCCATCTGATTGCCACTGTGAGCGACAATGTTGTCAGAGGCTGTTGAGCTGATGGTTAAAAGTTTATCCTTAAGTGTAGCTGCGATTTGCTCCCTTGTATCTGTTCTTCAGGTCATGGTTCAGGCCAGCCTGGCTGTGGTCATCAAAGAACAGTAACAGCTGCCAACATTAATTGAACACTTATTGTATACGCCAGGCACTCTGCTAGCCTCTGTAGGTACATGATGTCTTTTAGTCCTTCATCCTGTGAGTTCAGTATTACAGGTATTTTACAGACAAGGACCTAAGGCCCAGGAAGGCTGAGTGGCCATTCCATGGCCATACAAGGTGGTGAGTGGAGCAGACAGGTTTTGAATACAGGTCGTTCTGAGTGTGGAGCCCAAACTTGTATTGAGCAGGTGTGGGGAAGCCCTTCTTGTGTATCAGGAGGCACAAAGAGGTTGTAATGTCAGCCGTGGCAGTGGTGGACTCCCAGTGATTTTAGAACTCGTTTAGTGTAGCCTGCATGTTTAACTAATGAAGAAACTGCAGCAAGAATGATCCAGTAGTTTCCCCAAGGCCCCATAGGTGTTTAATGGCTAAACCACGATGAGAATTGAAACTTCCTTATTTTTTTTCTTCCTCTCTCTAAAGGTAATCTCTTTTGACTCTAGAGGTGATGAAAGATTTCACATTTTTTAAAAAGATTTTATTTATTCATGAGAGACACACAGAGAGAGGCAGAGACACAGGCAGAGGGAGAAGCAGGCTCCCTATGGGGAGCCTGATGCGGGACTCCATCCCAGGACCCCGGAATCATGACCTGAGCTGAAGGCAGATGCTCAACCACTGAGCTACCCAGGTGCCCAAAGATTTCACATTTTTATCTCAAGAAGAATCTGGGTAGTAGGAGGATGTAAATAATTCCTTGCCAGAAGTGTTATTTGGTTGCAAATTACTAAGCCCAGCACTGTGACTTAATAAAAGTAATAATAATAATGATAATAATAATAATAATGTCTTTGGGTCTTCTCAAGTGAGTTCTAACTACTGGAATTAACATTCCGTGCTTCTGACTTATACATCTATCTTTGAACCCTGGCCAATTATAACAGAAGGCTTTGTTGGATAATCCAGTATCTCTCTTCAAATACAAAAACAAAAAATTGTTGAGACCAGAATAGAGCTTAGAGTCTTTAAAAAAAAGTTCTCTCAAAATATCTATGAAATTAAACTTTTTGTTCTTGAGATGATGAAAAATAAAAAATAAGCAGAGTACAATGAGTAATTCTGTGGTGCAGTTCCTTTACAATTCATTTCTGAAACTATTTTTGGTTCACAAATTGTAGTGAGAGCATACAGCTGGATCTTCATGGAATCAGAGAACTTTGAGGGGACAAAGTATTTGTTTTAAATCCAGAAAATTTGGTCTTAGACCATTAAAAATAAGCTTGCATCTGTTACTAATTTTCTTTTTGCTTACAAAGACTGTGGTTTGGTAGAAAGAGGAGAAAGAAAAGGATCAGTTCAAAGCAAGTTACAAAAATGACAATGAGAGGTGTTACCGAAGTCGAAGGAGGCAGAAAATGTAGCTGCAGACAACACATTTCTTTGTCCTCGATCAGCCCTAGAAGGAACCACTTGTTGCCCAGGGTAAAACAGCTTCCCCAGCATAAATGTCTCCTTGGGCCAGGCGCTGGTGTTAAACCTTATCTGCCATCCAAAGGACCCATTTGAAAATCATAGCTTTCTATACATACATATTCTTTTTTTCCTCCTTAAAAAGATTTTATTTATTTGACCGATTGAGAAGAGAGCACAAGCAGGGGGAAGGGCAGGCAGAGGGAGAGGGAGAAGCAGGGAGCCTGACTCAGGGCTTGATCCCGGGACCTGAGATCATGACCTGAGCAGCTGCTTAATCAGCTGAGCCACCCAGGTGCCCCACTATGTATATATATTCTAATAATGCCTTAATGAATGTCTTAATCAAAACAGATAGAAGTATATACTGTGTACCTATATACATAATAAAATTTATACACTTCAGGTATGCAGTATGAGGAAACGTAGCAACCACCACAATCAAGGTAAAGCACAGGTGGATTCTGGGGCCTTTTCCTTGCCTCTGCCCCTGTGTCTGCTTACTCACTCTCCGGGTCTTCACATCACTGCCCCCTGTATCATGTCCAGGTCTTATGGTGGTTTTCTACACAGGGAGCCACACTATCTGGTAGGCCTTTCTTCCTGGTGCCTGGAAGTAAAAGTGTCTGTGGTTCATCTTTATATATTAAGAAAAAATAAAAACAAAAAATAGGCTTCTGTTCTCTGATGGTTATAGAAAGCTTGGTTTATAATGGATTCATAAATATGTGTACAGTCAAAACCAAGTGCCCCGTACCTCCTATATTTATGTGGTGCTATTCATTGCCTAATTCGTTATTTTGCTGTCAGCAGTGACAGGGAAGTAGCAGTACATTTTTATTTCAAGTAAAAAAAATAATAAAAGTTGAAGACTGAACCATACCTTTGGAAGCTGAGTGAATGCATGGGTGTCTACTCAGTCAAGCAAGTTAGTAAGCTGCATAGGTCATAAATTTGAGTAGGTTCCAAAAAACCCCACACCTATCAATTATACCTGAATCACGTAAGTACAGTTTCCAGCACTAAAATGCAACATGAAGACCAAATCAGAGAAAATTGTGTTTTAAAAGATTATGTTGTATTCAAGAGAACTGTATTTATAGAAAATTAAATTGAAGAGAACTACTGGTATTCAAATATTTCTAGCACATCATAGCTAAGGTAGCTTGCTTTTGGTGCTACAAATTCCCTTTGAGGCTTGGACATTAAAGAGCAACAGATAACTTATATAAAATATAAGTTGTATGTTTTATATAACAACCTATATATTCTGTTGTATAACAAAAATAGATGTTAAGACCAAAATGTATTATTTTTGTTCATTAGATGAATAGAAAATTTTCTGGTTAGGTTTTGTCGCTTTCTGGTGATAAGGACCTGAAACTAGCATTTTAAACTTTTATTTTAAAGACTGAGTTAGAATTTGATATGTGTCAGTAACATCTTCTTCCTCAATAACCTGCCACAGCTTCTGACCCGTGAAATACTCCTGTTGTCTTAGATTCTTACCATCCTACAAAGGTAGTGTGAAGTGCTCAGTAGGAAGAGTCAGACAGGTAGGCGTGGGCCACTGTCTGTGAAATACAAGGCAGAAGATGGTAAGGACTCATTGGACAACTCCCTCCACCTGGTGCCCCCTCGACAAAATGTAGGAGTCTGGGCTCTCCTTTGTAGGAGAGATCTGCTTTATGGAAGCAATCAGAAAAGCCTCCCACAGCGAGTAACCTTCAGGGTGGGCCTTGAACACTAATTAGTATTTTAGAGTCATTGTGTTGCCATAGTACTGTCTAAAAGGGACACTCTCTTTTCCTTTTAAACTGAAAGTAAATTCTAATTTTTTAAAAAGATTTTATTTACTCATGAGAGAGAGAGAGAGGCAGAGACACAGGCAGAGGCAGAAACAGGCTTCTCACGGATAGCCCGATGTGAGACTTGATCCCAGGACCCTTGGTAAAGGGCAGTAGCTGGCAGTAGCTGGACTCTCCCAGCCCCCCAGTTACATTGGGCTCAGGGAAAAACTCCTCAAAAACCTGTTATATCAGGAAAGGCCTAGAAATTGATACCTACTTAGGAAGAGCCAGGTCACAGCTTTGTTTGCTCACCAACTCCAGCCGTAAGTTGGAGTGCTGAATTAAAAATGAGCAGGGCAGCACACGGTGCTATGAAACCACACCCCCACACACCCCGCCCCTGCCATGGATTCTATCCTTGGAATTCCTCAACAGAGGTTGCTAGGGCCCACCATGCCATGGTTCAGCCAGCAGTCAAGCTTGGCAGAATAAAGTTCTGTTGTAAAGCTCAAGACACGGTGCCCAAGGCATCGTAAGCCCCCAGTAATATGTCTGCTCTTGCTGTTTTTTATAGAACGTCTGGTACGTGCCAAGTGCCACAGTAGGTATTTCACAGTGAGCCGCTCTAAAGCTCACATCAGTCATGCAGAGGACATCTCACTAGTTCCATCTGAGGAGATGGAGTCCGGCATATCTCATGTGTCCAAGGTGAACCACTGTGCGAAAGTGCCGGAATCAAACCAGGTCGGCCTGGCCACAAAGCTGTGCCACTGCTGTGGTTTCCAGAATAAACAGTATAGGAGCAGACATCCTCTGTGTAAATGGGACGAGAGCCATTGGCTAAACAACCCCCCGCTCCACGCATTTCAGGGTAATTCATATCCACTGAGTAAACAGACCATTCTGGGCAAGAGTTCTCTTGTGTCAACTTGCCTGTTCTAGGAATTCTCAGTATATACATTGGAGCCCAACCAAAAATTCAGTGTGAGGCTGGTCTTTCTTGAGATATCCCAAGGGGATTAGCTAATAATAAGCTGAAGGGACCTTCTTACGCAGTGGTTTTGCCCATGGGACTCTTCCCTTGGCATCTCCTAAGAGATGGCCTTTAATCTAGAATGGCTCTGACATACCTCCGACCTGTGTCTCCAGGGTCACAGGCCCCCCCCCCCCCCATCCACAGGCTCACTGCCTTGACGGCCTCTCCTCCCTCACATGGTAGCTTGAATTAGATGTCCTCTCTGAGCTCTCATGGCACCTGTGTGAGTGTGTTAGAGAAGCTTGTCCCATTGCCTTCGCCTGTGTCATTGTTCTCTTCCTGCTTGATTAAGAGCAGAACACCACGACCGACTCATCATCTTGCAGCTCCAGAATTGATCAGACTTTTAGAAACACCAACGATAACCACAGGATTATCATAGTCGACGTTACCTGGATCCTTAATAACCATTTGCATCTGTCAAGTAGATACTGTTGTGATCCTCCCTGTAAAGGCAAGGAAGCCAAAGGTTCCAGGAAGACGTTCATTTGCTTCAGAGTCACAGAACTGTCCATGGTGGAGCTAAACGTGAAGCGGGCAGTTTGCTTCTAGAACCATGCTTTTCTCAACACTCTCTGATGCCTCCATGTACTAGAGGCCTAATGAATTCATAGTTGTAAATGGATACTCATGTGATTGCTGGGTTTGGAGAAACATGATATGGCCAGTGACATACTTAAATCCCTGCAGTAATGAGCATCAATGAGCTCTCATGCACTTTCTGCTTCTCTTATTTTGCAATTCTGCCCTCTGCCTGCTTGTGCGGGGGAGGCATACAGCCCCGTGCTCTTGAATGTAAGCTAGAGAGACACAGAGGCATGTTTGACTCTGCCATTGATTGAGCACTCCCACTTCTGTGCACAGGTGACTTAACCCAAGGGTCACTTTCCTCATCAGGAAAGTGGCAATAATAGCAGTGCCAGCCTCCCCCAGTAAACTGAGAAGAAATGGAATAGTTAAAAGGAATAAAGTCACCATTCTTGGAATGCAAGCAGGTTTTGTTACTCTAACTACTGTAACAAACGTTGTTTTTAAAACTTTGCCATGGCGAGCTCTACTCCCTATCCGTGGAGGAAGGGAACAGGAACAGGAAGTTCAGAACAGGAAGTTCTGAGCTAGTGTGAGTGATACCAAGTGATATTGCTACAGCCTGAGGTCCATGGTCACCAAACTCATAACAGAAATATTTCCACCCCTGAATTTCAGAGGGCTGGACAGCAGTCCAGAGTTCATGGAGTCTTCGTTCAATACCCACGTCTTTGTCTCATGGTGTACCCTGTGAGGTTTGGGGAGTCTGAGCAGAGTATTGAGCTGAGGGTGTCCATGGTCAGTCCATCAGCCATCTGATGAGTGGTGGCTTCAGTGGTAGAGTATGACAGCTGTATGACAAAGGCTGTCAGGAAATACCTAGTAGCTAACAAGAACTACCATCTTTATACAGCTGGCAATGCACAGTAGAGAATCATCCATTCATTCAACAGTTTTGAGCCAGGTGCTGTTCTAGGCCCAGGAAATCAATAATGACCAAAACAGAGATCTAGGATATTGAGGTCCTTATGCTTTATATGTCTCATTTACAACAACAGAGTCATCAAACAGCACTGTGATGTAGATGTTATCTTTATCATGTGGTAGAGAGATTAGATGAGATTTGATTAGATGAGGTTGCTGAGTCTCAGAGAGGTTAACCATACCTAAGATCTATAGCTGGAAAGTGGTAAGCTTGGGATTTGAATCCAGTTTTTTCTGATGTTGGGGTGCGTGCTTTAGCCACAGTATGATATTAAGGAAATAACAAATATTGGAATCCAGGGTGTGGGGGTGCATGCTTGCAAGTGTGCATGTTGGGGGGAGGGATATTTAATTCAGAAATCTAAATAGCTGTCATGGTGACACAGCAATAATTGTGACCATCAGTTTGCAAAACTCAAGAAGCTCTGATTGTGGCCTCTAGTCTTGAGCTTGGTCTATCATTTTACTGTCTTCTGGTCAAAATTAATGTGTCCTTGGCTGCCCTTAGCAAAGAGAGTAACTTTTACACTTAGGTTGATAAGCACACAGAAGCTCTGAAATCCAGTGGTTCATTCCCCAGCATGCTGAGTAACTCCTGGGTGCCCTCCAGAGTCCGGACAAGGCCACTGGGCACCATGCCTATTGAGATGCTGTCCAAACCCATGCAGCTAGTGTTCAGATGCCATTGACTTTGTGCAGTGAAATGCTCTGGGTCACTAGGGCTATGGATGGTGGGGTGCAGAGGCAGCGAGCTGCTACTGACCCACTTGTTAAGGCCTTTCACATGGCCATTCTCCACGGATTAGGAAAGAAGTTTCAGAGGCAACATTTCAAATGCTATTGAAAAGGAGAACAAGGGAGGGCAGTTGGTTATTGCAGTGAGGCACACAGATAGGCCAGGAGAAATTTCGTGTTCAGGGTCAGGATCTTGGTGGCCTCCTTTTGTTCCCAGGGCAGGCCATTGTTTCTAGGCAGTACATCTACTGCTGAGCTGTACAGGGCTACTCAGTCTGCCAATGTGACACTTTTCCGTTTGCACTCGGATCCCATTGGCGTGACCTCACAATGCAAGGGCAGTACCATCAACGGGGAAGGGCGTTGTACTGGGACATCGGAGACCTGGATTCTGGCCGTGGCTCTGCGCCCGCTGGCAAGGGGACCTGGACAAGTGCCTTTGCTCCTGGGCTTTCCTTTTCTCACTCATCAAAGCAGCAGGACTGGAAGTGGAGGGGGATATTTCCTATGATCCCTTCCGGCTCAAAAATTGTGACTTTGTTAGTAGATATTTGCAGGCTTAAAGTGTCTTTTTGAATTCTCCAGCCCTGTATTCAAAGGCACATTTCCTGCTCCTTAAGCACAGCATTTTTTCCATTGCTTCAGTGCCCACAGGGCTGGTCCTTAATGTTTGATAACTTTTTGTTAAATTAAGGGGTGACTCCACCAGGAAATATGAATGAATGAAACCACTGGCACATGCAGCGGAGCTTCCAGACTGTGGTTCTGTGTGTTTTAATGTGGGTTGCCAAAGGATCCAAGCAACCTGTCTGAAGCCTTTGAGTGGTGTGGGCCTATAGAAACCAACCTCTAACTCTTATTGCTGTTGTTGTAATCATATGCCTTGTTTTCGACAACTGTGGAATAGTATGCACCTGGTTTATGTAACCACTTTTTTTTCAATAATGAAGTTTTTTTTCCATTTCACAAATATTACTTAATAATTATGGATGCAACCTAGTCTCTTGTAGAGTTTACAGTTGTTTATTTAACCAATCCCTTAATCTTACACATTGAGTCATTCAGGTTTTTCCGTGTTATGAACAACATGACTAAATATTCTAATGTATTTTAAAATATTTATGTATTTATTTATTTATGTATTTATTTATTTAGAGGGAGAGAGTGAGCAGTTTAGAGGCAGGGGGGAGGGAAAGCAGACTCCTTGCTGTGTGCAGAGCCTAATGCAGGGCCCTATCCCAAGACCCTGAGATCATGCATGACCTGAGCCAAAATCAAGAGTTAGAGGCTTGAGGGGCCTGGGTGGCTCAGTAGGTTAAGCATCTGCCTTCAGCTCAGGTCATGATCTCAGGGTCCTGGGATTGAGTCCTGTGTCTAGCTCCCCTCCCCGCTCAGCAGGGAGTCTGCTTCTTCCTCTCCTTCTACCGCCTACCCCCTGCTCCTGCTCTAGCACTCTCTCTCTCTTTCAGATAAATAAATAATAAATTTAAAAAAAAAGAGGCCCAACTGACTGAGCTATCCTAGTACCCCTCTAATTTATTTTTACAATAAAATGTATTGCTTTTTTTTTTTTTTTTTTTTTTTTTTTTTTTTGCTTATTTGAGAGAGAAAACACAGGAGCTGAACACTTAACCAATAGAGCCAACCAGGTGCCCCAGTATTGCTTTTGTTAACAGGAAAAATGTCTTCGATAAATAATACTGATCCAGTGACACCATTAGCCATCCCATCTTAAACCAAGATGGGAGTTAGTCTGCAGGAAAGTGGTTTGGATGCTACTGAATGCAGGGCAGCTTAGGCTCTCCATGTGCAAAGGGACTGTGATCACCATCAATTAGTCATCGAATGAGAGGAGAGCCATTTCCTAAATCCAGAGCAATACTCCTTTAGGCAATATTCCTTACCCTTCCTGAACAGAACTAGGAGAAAATGTGGGGGGGCCAGGTCATAGGGGACGAGAATCCAGCCCAGATTTGGAGGACTGGATTGGAGCTCGTTCTGCTGTATGGCCTCAGCAAAGAGCTGAACCCTCTACACCTTGGTTTATTTTTCTATGAATGAGAATATTAGTATTAGTTAGTCCTGCCTGCCCTTTCATCAGGGGCTCGGAAGACAGAAGCAAGGGAGGTTGTGAGCATAAAGTGAAATCGTAGGTAGAAGGTTAATGTGAAGCATGAAAGTAACTGTTGTACAGAAGTGAGTTATGGAGAATATCCGTCATTCCTTATGTACCCTTCATCTCTGGAACTGTGGCCTGGAATGTATCTAGAGTTAACAGTGGTTTTTGAGTAAATCCTTAACTCACACATCACCACTATCAAGAGGGAGCAAAAGCAGTAATTCAACCCTCCACTCTCTGCATGCTCTGTTATTACTAATCCCTGCCAGATGTAGACTGGCTGGGAGCCCAGAGGGTAAGTGCTTTCTGATAGAGGTAGTTTTGTTCTTGTCTCCCTTCTAGACAAAGAATTCTTGAAGGAGAAGGAGAAGTTGGAAATGGAGTTAGCGGCAGTGCGGACTGCGAGTGAGGACCACCGGAGACACATTGAGATCTTGGATCAGGCTCTGAGCAACGCCCAGGCCAGAGTCATCAAGCTAGAGGAGGAGGTGAGACGGGTGGGGGCAGAGCCTCGAGGGCCTCCACTTCCTTTTCCTACCCAGCACCCCGCACTGGAGCCCACTCCAAGTCTTTGAGTCGGGGGAGGGATGTAGGAGGCTTCCCAAAATAAAATTAATACCAACAGAGTTTATCCAACCCAGAGCCAGGCAAAGTAGGAAAGACAGCCATGAAAGAGCTCGCTTTCTGCCTGAAACCTGGTCTGCATCCCGTTGGTTGGCAAGTGGCCAGGGCTGGAAACAAATGGAAGGACTGGAAACCACTGGTGCCTGTAGAGAGAAGAGACTAACAATTTAAAAAAATGGTTTATCTGCTCTTTGGGCTCTTGATTGCATTAAAAAAGGGCAAAAGCCTGATAGGGTGGAATCAGGGTGGCATGCAGCAAACCGATCTCCCATTTCCAAAAGTTGGCTCAGCTGGGCAGTGACTCCCCTAGTCCAGGAAAATTTGATCCGTCTCCAGCATTATGGATTTAGTGGTTCTGATTAAATCAGCCCTTTGGATGAGGTCTCATGAGGTAGGCTTTGCCGTTAGGCCTGACTGGGGACGTGCAAAGACCGTTTCTCAGCTTTAGGCTAGGGGATTCAGGCTACAGACACGGTGGCAGAAGAGGAGCGGCCACCGAGGCGGGTAGACAGGAGCCCACACCTGGCAGCCCCCGGCTGCAGTGCTCCCTACGCCTCCCCCCCCCCCCCCCCCGCCCCCGGTCTGGAGTTTGACCTGCACAGAGCCATCCTGGAAGGTAGAAGCACAAAGTCTGGAAGGGGCGTGAGTGAGATAATCCACACCAAGTGCTGGCCTTGAGGCTTGGCACACAGCAAACAGTGTTGTCATCAATCCAACTGTTGTCGAAAGGAAAAGCTACTCCTTTAGAAGACCTCTCCTGATGCCAGGTCTTCTGGCGTCTCCGCAAACGCAGCATCATGGTTCAAGCAGCCAAAGGGGAGGGTTATGAAGTTCACAAAGATCTTGTCCACTAGGAGCTTCCGAAACCCACAAGTCCTCTGTAGGAACAGCAATTTTAAGACTAGCATGAGGACCCCAGACAGCAGCCCCAGAGCATCTTCCCTGTTACCGATGTGCAACTCATTCACTAGCATGTAGGTTTGGTACAGAAAGCCACCTTAATCCTTACAGGACATGAGGTCTGCTTTGAGGACTGGAGGCCACGACTCCTCATTATGGTTATTACTGAAATTACTTATTCAGGCCCTATCTCCATGGTTGGAGCCAACGGAAGTTAATAATTTTAAAAATTTATTAATTTTAATATTTCTAATCCAAGTTAATTGCGAGCTCCTTAAAGACAGGCTTTTGGTAATCACTACTATGGATCTTCTTGGCATTCTAGAAGATGTTTGCGTGTAGCTTCTCCCAAATCTCTTTTTTTGTGTACCTTTCACTATGACTCCCTGTTCTTGTTAAAGTTTCTTTTGAAGGGTCTTAATTCAGTTCAGAGGGCTCATACTGAGTGCTTACCCTGACTTCCCACAAGAGCTAGGGCTTGGACTGTGGTGAATTAGGATCCTGACCCTGGGGTATGTCAGTGTGTGACCTTAAGCAAGTCTTGTGACCTCTTCCATTCTCAGTCCTCTCTCCTAAATGGAGATAATAGAGTTGTCCCTTTCCTGATATTGGGAGGATTAAATGAAATAGTTAAATATAAAACATGATGCTTGACATGGAAGAGTTTCACAAACATTGGTTGATATTACCTGTTAATCATTCTCATCCTAATAGACTCCTTGCTAAGACTTAAGGCTGAGACAGATTGTTTTTTTAAAGATTTTATTCATTTATTCATGAGAGAACAGAGAGAGAGGTAGAGACATAGGTAGAAGGAGAAGCAGGCTCTCTGCAAGGAGCCTGATGTGGAACTCAATCCCAGGACCCCAGGATCACACCCTGAGCTGAAGGCAGACGCTCAACCACTAAGCTGGTATCCCTAGGCTGAAACAAATTAAATGAGACAGATCCATGCCTTCAAAGATCTTGCAGTTGATTGGGGAAATAATAGTTCTCCATTTAACAAATATTTCTTGCACACCTATTGGATGCCAGAGATTGTTGCAGGGACTGGGGACATACAGTGTACTTTGGCCCAGCAGGAACCAAAATGCACAGATCTCATGGCCCTTCTGTTCTAATGGCCACACACCCAGGAAACTGTATACGGTGTAGGATGGGGTAGGTAGTGTATGAATGGGACTCAGAAAATATTTTCTCAGCTGGATCGGCTTCTAGCACAGGACCCTGCAGTTAGTAGGTCCTCAAATGTCTATCCAACCGAATCAAGTAATCAGAAGCACAGCAAATGAAAGGGCCAGATGAAGATTGATGCCCAAAGCAGATTTAGAGAAGGCTGTGAGGTTGCTGCCCCCCATTGAAAGGTCAGAGGCACCTCCATTTTATTCCAGTGGCTTTGGCCAGAATATAGGCATAGCTCCATACAGTACTGCCTGCTAAGTGAGTAACCACCTTTTGCAGCAAGCTCTTAAGTCACTAGCATGTTCCAGCTTGCCGGTGTGATCAGGGACTGAACTCAGGATCTGAATCACCTGGAAGGCATAAGCACACTCAGGTGCGGGCAGGAACTACTATCTGGTGTCTTCTCACCCATGGCCAGATCAAGACAATGCCCCAGCCTGGTTTTTGGCACGAGCCGATTCCCAGAAAGTTAGAAATGGGCCTGGGGGGCAGCCCAGGGCGTGATCCTGGAGACCTGGGATCGAGTCCCACGTCAGGCTCTTTGCATGGAGCCTGTGTCTCTGCCTCTCTCTCTGTGTCTCTCATGAAATGGGCCTGGGATTTATGGATGTGAGCCGGACTCCTAATTGGGAGAAAACAAAGTCTGAGAGTGGGAGTTGAAATTGTCAATTGTGATTCTAAATCAGTGCCTGATGTGACATTTACATACATCCTTTCTACCTGTATTTCCATCTCCTCAGTTCTGGTGGTGTTTGAGTGTTCATTGAACCCTGCCTGTCTCTCCAGGGCTGTCAACCACTCCACCGTAAAGGGCTCTGAAGTCTTGAGGAGAAAGTTACTCCACAGGATCTATCGTAGGAAATTTTATATTTATTCACACAAATGTGTACATACACCAGTTTCTCTGTGGTAGTAATTTACAGTTATTTTAGAAGATTTGAAAAATTCTGACAAGAGTAAGGAAGAAGAGAAATTATTATGCTGTACTTGGGGGATCCTTTTAAGTATTTCCTTCCAGTCTTTTTTCACACATAGATCATAGGCAGGCAGAGTTGTGAGCATGTATATAATTTTTGATTCTGGATTTTTTAGTTAAACGTTATAGAATAAGCTTTTACTTATGGCACTAAAAACCCTTTGCTAACTTCATTTTCAATGTTGCCAAATGCTGTCATTATTAAGCAGTCACCAAGGATGGAGCTCAGAGCTGGCTACACAAGGCAGGTGCCCTCGTAAGGTCTTTGATTCCAAGCATCCCAGCACGTCAGAGGGATGACAGTAGGGAAGGTCCATGCACTTGTTCAAATGCAATCCCCAGGTAATCTGACCACCCCCACCTCCACCCAGGCTTTGAGAACTGCTGGTCTGAGTTCTCTGCTCTTTCTTCCCTTTCCTCTGCTTAGTTACGAGAGAAGCAAGCCTATGTGGAGAAGGTGGAGAAGCTCCAGCAGGCCCTGAGCCAGCTGCAGTCTGCATGTGAGAAGCGAGAGCAGATGGAGCGGAGACTACGGACATGGCTGGAGAGAGAGTTGGATGCTCTGAGGACCCAGCAGGTGAGGCCGGGCCCACACAGTCATGCAGCACCCATCTGGCAGCACTGCACCTGCCGTGGCTCAGGCTGTGCACTGTGCATTGAGGACTCAGAGGTGAATGGGAACTCCCTGTCCCCAACAAACCAGCATTACTGGCAGTGGAGGAGCCAGGTAGTCCACTTGTTGCAGTGACAAAGTCCTTAAAGAGAGAAAGTGCTGACTGCTGTGGGGCTAGACAGGGGCACGGGGTTATAGGACGTTTGAGGTGGACTTGGAAAGATGAGTTTGTTTGACATTCTGGGGGAAGAACATCAGAGGTAGAAGACGTTTTTGCGTAGGAGAGAGGTACGAAGCAGCATGGCACATTGCAGATGGCTGGGTGCGGCTGGCTGGCAGAGAATGCATAGGCGGTGGCTGCTGAGGAGGCAGAGGCCAGAGGGGAGGCATTTGGTCAGGTGGAGACACTGTACTGCTTCCTGTAGTCAGCAGAGGGCCAATTCCTGGGAGCTTTTCAAGCCAGACAGGAGCATGGCTCAGAGGATCAGAGGAAGAGCCCTCTGGTGGGGTCAGGAGGGTCTGGAGGGGTGGATGAGGACATGGGGGAGGCCAGCCTGAAGGCTGGTGGTGTCGTCTAGGGTGTCATGAAGTGGGATTCCATGCAGGAGCTGGTAAGAGGGTGAACTGAGTCCCACATGATTCTTTACCTCTGAGTTTTCAGAGGTAAAGGAGAGAAAGGAGTTCAGGACTATCCCTGGGACTATCCCCCCGTTATAAGTATCCCGATGTAATATTGGCCATAAGCTCCGAGTTCTTCTGCCTTTCCTTCTTTCTGCCAGTAACAGCTGTCAATATAACTTAGCTGCTAATAAACTTGGGTCCGTGTGTGCCTCAGCAGGGAAGCTCTGCAGCTGGGCCGGGCTCCATTATACACTGGTCAAAGGCTCCTGACTCCAGAGAGAGCCTGAGCTTGTGTGTCATCAGCCAGTGCCGTGGGCAGAGCCCTCTGTGCAGCTGGTGAAGGGTGTGCTCTAAGTTGGGAACCAGGGAAAAGCAAGGCAGGGTTCCATGGAATTATCTACTGGATTGAGCATAGTGGTTGTGGTTGGAATACTTGAAAACACTTGAAAGCATCTGTTCAGGCCAGCTCAGCTCTTTCTCATGGCAGGCGCACACATTTCACTCTGGGTGTGGGCTTGGCTAGGGAAGGAGGTGTTAGTGAGATTGCCCAGAAAATTAAGGAACCCACCCAGTCTCCCACCATCTTGGCTTAGTTGACAGCTTGTAGGAAGGGTGAGTCTGCCTCTAGACTCCATCTAACCTGTGCCTTATGCCCTAGTACTTAAGGCCCACCCTTAAGTATTTCTCAGTACTGAGATCTTACCCTCCCCAACTTGAGGATGGGCTTCTCGGATGCCTGGTACCGTGCTGGTATCTGATAGATACTTAGGAGTCTCTGGCCAACAGAAAGAGTGCATCTCAATACTTAGAGCAAAAGAGAATGTTCTTTTCCAGTTAATGTGCCACCCACACCCTTCAGTTAGATTACTTATCCTTGGATCTCCTACTCTGAATGCTATGAAACCAGACTCAACTGCATTATCTTTGTTATTATATGTAATCTCCCTCCACCATGGGAAGGGAAAGAGTACTTAGCATCATTAGAAGCTGAGAGGAGGTAAAGGAGAAATGAAGATAAGAAGAAGGGAAATGAACATGTTTAGGAATTCACCATCTTCTCTTTCTTGCAAAGAGCTCAAACTAATTTTCACATCTTACTACCACAGGAGTCCCTTGGGGTAAAAGAGAGAAGGGGGAATGTTCTTGAGGAAATGAGGCACAGGGCACTTGAGAGATGAGCCGAAGGTGAAAACATGAAGGACAAAGATCCTATCTGTATTGTTCACTGTCATAACCCCAGCACATGATAGGTGTTCAGTAAATATTTGTGAACTAGTTGAATGGGCAGCAGACACTGGCCTGCCTGACCCTCAACTCATTTTTCTGGTCTGCATACGGATCCATTAAATCATGCTGTCTTTGTGTTCTTGACCATTGAAATCCATGCTTTCATTTAAATAACTCTTAATGACCTGAATCAGAGGTCCTGTAAAGAGGTACCATGACATGAGGTGAGGTCAAGAGGATTTTGCAGAAATAAGCCAGCTGAGATGCCATTACAGGGGATTGAGACAGAAAATGACAAGCATAGATGGCGACTTAGCCAGGCTGTGGGATCTTTTCTTGGAATGTTTCTAACAGCAGGGAAGCAGCTCATCTCCATGGATTGGTTCATTTGTCCCCCTGCATGAGGTCAGTGCCTGGCCAGAGGAGGCCTGTGGCTTTCTGTGCAGGTTGATGAGGACAGTTACATACTTTCTGCCCCATTCTTGCTTAAATGTTGGTTACTGGCAAACAACTGCCAGATTGGAGAATATTTGTAATTCTAGCTTTAAAAAATTGAATAGAAGCATACGGATTACAGAAAGCCCCTGGGCCCATTTGCTCTGGTCTCTCTGGTAGGATTAGATCCTCTGAGTGCAGCTCATGTGCCAAGCTGTTGCTCTGGGTTGTGGATGTGGGTCCGGGTAAAGTGTTCAGGCTCCCCCCTCCCCCCACCTTGCAAGCAGCTCTGCATCTACCGTTTGTGATCACAGGGACACATGAGGGCAGTGTGCATCCCAGGACATGGAATGATGAGGAAATCATGCTCTTCTGAAGGCAGAACCTCCTCAAACTCACCCACTATCCTGCAAGTCCTGCTGTTTAGAGGAAATAGTATACCTGAGTTGAAAGGGAAGAATTCTGAAATGTCAGTATCCCCAGCTTGCGAGCAGTCCAGAAACCACAGCCACTTTATTTCCTATCTTCCAGACACAGATGAAAAGAAAGGGCTGAAAAATGAGCTTGACTTGCATTCACGGGTTTCCGGTAGCACTTTACTCTGGTTAGCCCCTTTAAGTTGATGAAATGCCTTCATGTGGTTGCTTCTGAGGCCCCTCAGTGGGACAGACACTCATTCCTCTGTGTCCCCGATGAGAGCCTTACACTCAGGGGAACATGCACTTGGGGACATCTCGCTCCCCTTTCTTTGCCTTTCCATTTTAACCTTCCATCCTCAGGGACAACCAAACAGTGGGAATTGCTTCCTTGAACTCCGGAGAAAATGCTCTTGTCCCAAAGGCTAAGACTTAGTTGCTGTTTTAGCTTTTGGTATAAATTAATGGCAGGACTTGCAACAAGCTGCTTGTCCTGCAGGACTGTGTGGCCATTCGGGCCCTGGTCTGATCCTATTTCTGAGTAGCTGAGAGAGACTGAACAATTCATTTCACCTCCCAGAAGCTTCGTTTTCTCCCCTCTAACATTAGGATAAGGTTGTCTTACGGAATTCCACAAGAATTAGGGGTGGAGGAATTTAGAAGGTGAGGTGGAGGCATTTGGAAGGTGACCCTACTTAGCAATAGGATCTGTAGGATTTGTGTCTTCCCTGTAGGAGAGGAAGCAGGAGCAGGGGGACATTGTGGGTTTGTGCTGCGGGATCTGTGAACCCCATGTGCCCCTTCCCTGCATCATGCTGCATATTTCTCTTGCTTCTCTAGAAACATGGAAACAGCCAGCCAGCCGGCATGTCAGAATATAATGCCCCGGCCCTCCTGGAACTTGTGAGGGAGAAGGAGGAGCGGATCCTGGCCCTGGAGGCCGACATGACCAAGTGGGAGCAGAAGTACCTGGAGGAGAGTACTATCCGACACTTCGCCTTGAACGCCGCAGCCACTGCGGCCGCTGAGAGGTGAGGCCTGCCTGCGGTGCCTCCAGAGCATTCGCTCAGTTGTGAGGACCTCCACACAGTGGGATACTAGGTGGTCTTCAAGAGCGATGTTGCACAAGTACATGTTACACTCTCTTTTAACAGCGCGTGTCATGGGCCAGATGAGATTAAGTCCTCATTAAACGTGGGCCTGACTAGATGATGGGGCTGCATCCCCTCCTCACCTGGTTCAGGGGCCGCCTTGCCAGAGGGTCCAACAGGAACTGTTAATAGCTGGAGAAACGGGATCCCTGGGTGGCGCAGTGGTTTGGCGCTTGCCTTTGGCCCAGGGCACGATCCTGGAGACCCGGGATCGAATCCCACATCAGGCTCCCACTGCATGGAGCCTGTTTCTCCCTCTGCCTGTGTCTCTGCCTCTCTCTCTGTCTGTGACTATCATAAATAAATAAAAAATTTTAAAAAAAATTAAAAAAAAAAAATAGCTGGAGAAACGTGGCTCAGAGAGGTACCCTGGTATATTCCCAGTCATGCTGGCAGTGAGCGTTGGGGCCGTGTGTCCCATGGAGCTGTGTGTGACCCGAAGCCTGGTTTCTTTTGGTTGGAAATTGTTGCTTTTGTCAGCTATTACCTCTGCTGCTTTATGTCCTTTTTGTGAGCACACAGCCTTATTCTTCCTTTGAAAATGAGCTTAGAATGCTCAATAATTGACACAGGAATTCTGTTACGTCATCCTCTTGTCTGAATGAGGAGGTGGTTTCCCCCGACTGCTGGGGCTCACCTGTGTGTGCCCCCCCCACTTGAGTGGTGGTGCATCCCACCAGTTAGGGCTTCTGTTGCCTCCCTACCCCCCACCAGTTTGCTGTCGGCTCATAGATGCCGTGAGCATTGCATTCACAGCTGTTTGGGATTTATTGAAGTTTAAGGTCACTATCTGCAGAGGAGATCCTCAAATCTCAGAGGCTCATCCGTGAAACTGGACTTAATATGGGCTGTTGTTGGAGCCTGTGGGGGAGCGTCAGACCTGAACCAGGTGAGGAGCAAACACCGAGGATGCAGCCCCATCTTGTAATCAGTTCCATGTTTTGGGGGTTGTGTTCTTTCTTTAACGAGTAAGAGAAGGCTTGTTGGGGTGGAGGAGACTCTGTAAGGTCTTGTGAGCTCTCTCATTCATTAATTACTCATGTAGAGAAGAGTCCCCAGGAACTTGGAGAAGGAGCAGGGCCAGCCCTACGGGCACAGGTGCCTCCACTGGGCAGCACAGTGCATTCATACCTGGAGAGACAGACCTTGCAGGCTCGTGTGGGAAATGACCCTTAGGGGTCAAATTCTAGTGCTTACATGTTGTTTATGTATGTCTCTGTGAGGGAAAACAGCCCCAGTAGCCCCTCCAAGTGACACCCAGGAGCAGGAATAGACATTTAGAGGTATGAGGTGTGGCGGGGCCCCAGAGGCAAGGCAGGAACGCTGGAGGAAGCTGCAGTGTCTGGTTCGGCCCTCCTGCCTATGGGTGACAACAGCAGAGCCTGGATTTCTGCATAGTTGAGAGGTTTTTCTTTTCAGCTTTTTGTTGTCTAAGGCAATACTTCACCTCTATCTTGAGGAAGAGCCCAGACCATCATAAAGTTATGGAGAAATTCAGCCTTCTTTGCCAGATTTGGTCTGAGGCACAGCATGATTGCCCTGGGAGCTGTCTCACTCCATGGGGTTTTTAACGGAAGGAACAGTCCCCAGTCAGGTGGGGCATCGGTGTTCAGGGCTTCTTCCTCTGCTGCCGACTATGGGTGCGTGATTCTGCATAGGCTTTTCTGAGTGTCATTGACTTCCTTCAAGATTGACCTCATCTCTGGGGCACCTGGGTGGCTCAGTGGTTGAGCGTCTGCCTTCGGCTCAAGTGATCCCAGGGTCCTGGGACTGAGTCCCGCATCGGGCTCCCCATGGGGAGGGAGCTTCTCCCTCTGTCTATGTCTTTGCCTCTCTCTGTGTCTCTTGTGAATAAATAAATAAAATCTTAAAAAAAAAATTGACCTCATTTCTGAAATGGAAATTGTCATTCTTGGCTGGTTATGAGCAAAGAACCACACCATAGTCCACCAGCTGAGGACAGTAAAGCCCTGATAGTATAAATGTGGTACCTTGGAAGCATGACACGGAGGCCTTTGTGGGTCATCTTTGTCTCTGCTCCTAGTGCTTTTATCAGGACAGGTGCATGTTTGGGATCTTAGGCCCTGAGGGGACAAATAGGAGTGGGTTGTCAGATCAGGAGTCGGGGAATGAATGGCTCCTGGGAGAGGGAAACAGGGACAGGCCAGGGGTGGGGGTGCCACCTTCAGCCACTCACCTGTGCTAGGACCTGCCTTGTTCGTCATCCTCCAGGCAAGGGACACTGGTCTGTTGCCTACAAAGAGTGGGAGTCCTATGGGATTTACCCAGCCCTGCTGCTTACTCTGCCCAGTTAGAAGTCTCAGATGCACAGGTAAATCAAGGCCCTTCCCCTACCCACCCCCACTCCCTTCGTTGCTTTCTGTGTATTTATTGGGCATCTGATTATTCTGTAGGAAATTACCTTCCCTTCCTGGCCACTCTTTCCCACAGTCTTGGGGAAAGTCAGCTCAGAGGAGGTCGGGTGTTTAGCTACAATCTTAATGCTCTATAATTTTGCACTGCTTTTCTTTTGATAGAAAGGGAGAAAGGAAAAATGAAAAATGAATTTTTGAGAAACGTCAAAATTCTGAGCTCTTGTCTGGATGCTTATGTGGCTGCCAGTGAACTGGTAAAAACGACTAACTGTTCATTTTGTGACTTTCCAGCCAGTGATGCATACTTCACCTTTATAAGCAATGATTTTTGTTTACCAAGTGCTTTACCCATCTTGGTGCATTTTGGCACCATTGGTCAGAATTTTGAGGGGTTAGGCCTTTTTTATGGCTTTGAAAATTTTACAGATTTTAATGCAATGTAGTTAATTTTTTTGTCTTTTTTTTAATTTTTTTAAAATTTTTTTGTCTTATGTTCATTTACCTTCTGAGTTGTTTTGATCTGATTCTTCCTGCTATCTTTACTTAACAGCGTAAACATGAGTTGTTTTTTTTTTTTTTAAGATTTTATTTATTCATGAGAGACACACACACACACACACACAGAGAGGCACAGACACAGGCGGAGGGAGAAGCAGGCTCCATTCCATGCAGGGAGCCTGACATGGGACTTGATCCCTGGTCTCCAGGACCACACCTGCAGGCTGAAGGTGGCGCTAAACCACTGAGCCACCCTGGCTGCCCAAACATGAGTTTTTTTTTAATTGGTGTCTGGCTCTGTGTGAATTTTCCAAAAGTAAATTGGTTGAAAATGTTTTCTCTAGGGACTATTTCTGCATTGATTTTTGTGCACTGTAGGATGAATTCATTATCTACAGAATTCACCTCAAAATTTTGCCTGCACAACAAAAGTACAGCAGTACAGCTCTGTGATCCTCGAGAGCATTTCTTCCAAAGTGCCTTTTTGGCTATCCATATGTTAACAGCTTTTGCTTGTTTTCTGTGTTAGTTGGTCTTGTGGTTTATTTTCAGCTGCATTTCCCACAAATGCCACACTCTCATGTGCACCCACTTTGTTGGTTTATCTTCATTCCTTTTACTGAAGCCTTCTTCATAAAGACACAGGAAGTGGGCTGCCTGGGTGGCTCAGTTGGTTGGGCGTCTGCCTTCAGCTTAGGTCATGGTCCTGGGGTTCTGGGATCGAGTCCCAGGATGTTGTCGGGCTCCCTGCTCAGCAGGCAGTCTGCTTCTCCTTCTCCCTTTGTTTTGCCCCCTGCTCGTGCTCGAGCTTGCTCGCTCTCCAATAAATAAAATCTAAAAAAAAAAAAAAAAAAAGAGTCAGTATAGAATGATGGCTCAGGGCATGGACAGAAATATCTGGATTTGCATCTGTCTCTACCTTCACTAACTAGGCGTTTTTACAAAGTCGCCTAGCCTATTTGTTCATCTGTAAAATGAGGATGATGATGCCAACTACCCAGGTTACTGTGAGGACTGCATGAGAGGCTGTGTGTAGTATGCTTTACTACTAGTATGCCATCCTTGGCATAAAGGAAATGCTATTCATTGATAGCTGTCATTAGATGAAAGGAGTTCTCTTTGCTCTTCCTATTTTAGAAAAAAAGCTAAGATTTTAAATATGATTGCAGCATTGGAATAAGAAGTTAAAGAGATGCAAAATCTTTGCCTGGATCATTTGTCAATTTGGCATTCACTAGCCCAAGACACTAGTGTGCCTTGCAGTGAGATATACCTAGATCACCTAATTGGCTCAGTTATCTTCTTTTTACCAATCATCCTTAATTAGGAGTAATTAAATCACCAAAACCAGTGGAGGCATAGTTAACTTTGACCAGTTATTTTCCGTCAGATACCTGCTTCCAGCTACCCTGAATCTTAACCTACTTTGTCGCTCCCCTTGCTTCACTTCCTTGGTTAGACTTTCCAATGACAGGTATATGTCTTTGTCTTTTTGCTTTGCCACCCGGTGTGGCTGTCACATGGGGGCTTGTAAAGCCAGAAGTGAGCTAGGACGCAGGCCTGAGGGAAGATTTCAGCTGAACCGCCATCCGAGAGGACCAACATGTGTTTCCAAGTATTTGCTGAGTCTCCTTTTTACTGTAAACTACTGAAATAGCTTCTAGGTGGGTGAGAAATGGAAATAAAACTTTGACTATGACTGAAAAAGGATAAGTACAAAGGGGTATGAGCATGGAAACACAAATACAATGACAATGGCCCCCCTCTCTTAGGGTGCAGTGTCCACACCAGGCCTTGTAGCTTAATACACAAGGTCATTAGTCGTAGGAACAGGGAATTTTCATCTTTGGATTTTATTTTGTCTTCCCTAGATGCTTTCTTAATTCTGTCAAGTTTAAGGTAACAATTGGCCAGGATGTAGGAGAGGGAGAGTGAGTAAAGGAGCTGGTGGAAAGATATGCCTCAGCAGGAGCATCCACATCATTGTCTGTGTGTCCTGTGTTCTCAGGGACACCACGATCATCAACCACTCAAGGAATGGCAGCTACGGTGAGAGCTCGCTGGAGGCCCACATCTGGCAGGAGGAGGAGGAGGTGGTGCAGGCCACCCGGAGGTGTCAGGACATGGAGTACACGTAAGGGACAGCCGTGTGCATGGCTGCGCCACCAGGCTCCACTGTGGCTGTGCTCAAGACCCCCATGGGACGCGCTAGTCCCTCCCTGCTCTGAACAGTGGAAGGTCTCAGCCATTTATACCCAAGCAACGAAAAGAAACCAAATGCTTTCTGATTTGCGTTTTGGGCCATCAGGGATAAAATCATCTTTTTCCAGAAAACCTGTCTGTCTTTCGTTTTTTTCTTTTCTCAGAAAATGGGGTGAGGCGCCTGGGTGGCTCAGTGGTTGAACTTCTGCCTTTGGCTCAGGTCGTGATCTTGGGGACTTGGGATCAAGTCCTTCGGCTCCCTGCGTGGAGTCTGCTTCTCCCTCTGCCTGTGTCTCTGCCTCTCTCTCTGTCTCTCATGAATAAGTAAATAAAATATTAAAAAAAAAAAAAGAAAGAAAAGAAAGAAAGAAAGAAAGAAAGAAAGAAAGAAAGGAAAGAAAGAAAGAAAAAAGAAAAAAGAAAGAAAGAAAAGAAAAGAAATTGGGGAAATTGACTTTAATGGAAAACCAACGCTGTGTAAGACTTCAGCGTTTTTGAGTTTCCCTCCTGAGCACACCTTGGTCCAGGAGGTCCCTGCTGCGAGGCCACAGCCATTCTGCCTGTGTGTCCTTGGGGTCCCAGGAGGTCCCAGATTCTCCAGAGGCCAGAGAAGGTGTGCCCCTCTGATCTACTACAAAAGTTTCATTTTATACAATTTGCAGATTAGAAATGTGTAAAGACTTAAGCTGCACTTAACTCCTTTTTTCTTTTAAGATTTTATTTATTTATTCATGAGAGACACACAGAGAGAGGCAGAGACATAGGCAGAGGGAGAAGCAGGCTTCTCGCCTAATGTGCGACTTGATCTTGGGGCCCTGGGATCACACCCTGAGCCAAAGCAGACACTCAACCACTGAGCCACCCAGGCACCCCTACACTTAATTCTTCATCCCTTAGTTACAATTCAAGTCCCTGGGACACCCCAAGAGCATTGTTTGGAGTTTTTCTAGCCAAATCGTTTTTGATTATGAACGTTTGGTTTTGTTCTGTTACATAGTATTAAGAATCTCCATGCCAAAATCATAGAGAAGGATGCCATGATTAAAGTCCTGCAGCAGCGATCCCGGAAAGACGCTGGGAAGTCAGACTCCTCGAGCCTGCGTCCTGCCCGCTCCGTCCCGTCCATTGCCGCGGCCACCGGGACGCACTCCCGCCAGACCTCACTGACCAGCAGCCAGTTAGCTGAAGAGAAGAAAGAGGAGAAGACCTGGAAGGGGAGCATAGGTGAGCCCCATGCCTCCTTCGGTTCAGGACCTTGAAAAGCAAGAATGACACAAACTCAGAGAGGTGACCTCATCTGGTGGAATGGGTTCTGACCTTCTTGTGGCACGCTGGCTCCACCGCTCGTGGAATGCTGAAATGTCCCTGACTATCTCCACATATGTATATTCGTCTGTAAAATGGGGAGGATCATCAGTGATACTTGAGTTGTGGAAATTCAATGAGATACGTGGAAGCAAAGCCACACAATGAGAGCAGCCATCAGCCGCGGGTTGATGCGCATCATAATTGGTATCAGTATTGCACAAAGTTGTAGTGACCCTTACAACACATGGTGTTCTAATGGGAACAGCCCAGAGCCCCGAGGCTTCTGAGCTTGGCTCCAGTCCTGCCTCTGTGTCTGGAAAAGCCAAGCTGTGTCTGCCCTGCTTTATGCCATGTGCCTGAGGGGAGGGCAGAGTGACAGTGGGGAGAAGGTTCTTTGGAAGAAGCACTCATGAGCCTGAAGGCGTTGGGTGGTGGGTGGTGGTTTTTGCTGTGTTGTAGTTACACAGGCAGACCTTCGAGCGGATTCCACAGATGTGATCGCAGCCTTGGTAGGCCTCCCAGGGCGAGGGCAGCCGTTGACGGGGCTGGCTGAGTCAGGGAAGCAGGCAGCACCCCAGAGGCCCTCATCCTCGCGCTTCCCCTGCACTCTGTGGGCTCCAAGGGTTTGGCCCCGCACTGAGGCCTTTCCTCGGCTCAGAGTGTGTTCTGTCTATCTCAGAGCCAGTCTTCCTCAGTACAGGACCCCAGGGAAGCCTGGCTGCTCTGTGCCAAAGGGGATAAGAGCTTCCAGAGCGGACCTGACAGTCGGGGGACCAAAGGCGCCTAGCCGGAGTCTCTGAAGTCCCTCCACAGGTCACTTCAGCAGGGCCTGACCCCCGGGGAAATGTACTTGAAAGAGGAAGTCTGTGGACAGCAGCTGGGATCAGCAGAGACCCTCCCGAGGACACGTAGCTCCATCCCCCGCTCAGAGAGCCGAGGGCGGGTCTGGTAAAGGAGTCTGAAACGTGCTGGAGCCCTCCCTGGCAGAGGTGGTTTGTGACGTCCAGCTGGGCAGGCATTCCCCTCCAGTCTGTGCCTGTAACCACTAGCGTTGGGCACGTCTGAGCCAGGCCCGGGAGCCTGAGGACCTCAAAATTCTGTCTGTGCAGCCACAACACAACACACTCAGAAATCCTCAAACGTTCCCATCATCTCTTACTTCATGGGCTCTAGAAAGAGGTAGAGGTGACAGTGGGTGCATTGCGGATGGCTCAGGGCTCCCCAGTGGGATGACTGGCTAGTGACTTGCTTGCACCAGGGTATCCTTGTAGGACTGTGGAGGTTAGACAGGCAGAGCAATGAGGTGGAAGGGACATGGGTTGGACTTGGAGTCAAGGATAGCTGCATTCGAATCCCGTTTCTGTTGCTGCTTAGCTGCGAGCTGTTTATATCTCTGAGTTCCCATGTCCTTTTCTATAAAACGGAAGGTAACAACAGGACCTGTGTCACAGGAGTGTTGTAAGATAGAAGGAGGGCTGATGTGCAAGAGGCAGCGAGCTGAAGACCCTTGTTCCTCACAGTGAGGTCCGTGGGGGCCCCTTCAAGCAGCAGAACCCTAGTCCCCACCCACTGAGTCAAACCTTTGTTCTGAGGATACATCCAAGTACTTGATCTGCATGTTCCATTTCGAGCAGCACTGCTGGGCACCTTGAAAAGCCCTGGCAAGGATACTGTATGAATTGCTGGCTCATCAAGTGAACAGAGACCTGATCGTGCTTACCACCCTTTCTCTGGGCTAGTGTTCTGGAGTGCTGGCGCTTTGCTGCACGTGCACCCTATTTCACCACTTAGAAATACAAAAGTTGTTCTGGCCAGCACGTCCCCTTTCCACCCGAGCTCTACTGCCCGGAAGCCCAGCTGGCTCCCTGCTTCCTGCGGGCCACAACTCTCTGCTGCAAGGGCTCTCCTTTGGAATAACAACCCAGTGTGGCCCAGGCCTGGGAGCACGTTAGTTTTTGAACATGGGCCTACCTACGGAAGACCATCCATTACCAAGAGGGGGGCAGTCCTGTGGGCTGCTGGGACCATGTCTCAGATCTAGGAAGGCTTCAGGTTTCTTAAGTGCACCCCTGCTGCTTAAGGCTCACCACCCCCCACCCTCCCACCCCACCCCCGGGCCATATTACAGCATGGTCTCTAGAAACCCTTGCAGGAACACCTCCTCCTCTCTGTGCTGGCTGTTAGGCATCTCTTACTACCCTGGGCATAATTTTATCCCACTGTTCTTCACAATTCATCATAACCAGTTAACTTCTGTTAACTGTCCTCCAAAAAAAAAAAAAATCAAAACCCATATAGTTTTAGAAAATGGGACTAGGTCTTTTTTTTTTTTTTTTTTTTTTAGTCCCCTCAGTGCTTGCCGTCTTCCCAGGCACATGGTAAGTGCTTATAAATGCACGTGGTCAGTGAACCAGTGAATGAAGGAAGCAGTGCTCAGTCAAGAAGGAAATGGTCTCCAAGACTGGGGCAGCAGGGTGTGTGGGGGGGTTGGTTGGTTTTTGTTTAAAGAGCAGCATTGTAAAAGCTGTCCCTGTGCCCTCAGGGTTGCTGCTGGGGAAGGAGCACCACGAACACGCTTCCATGCCCCCGGCCGCAGCGCTGTCCCCCAGCGCCCTCACCAACTCGGCCGGCAGCGCCCACGCCAAAACAGGCAGCAAGGACAGCAGCACCCAGACGGACAGGAGTGCTGAACTCTGGTGGCCCAGCACAGCCTCGCTGCCCAGCCGCGGCAGGCTGAGCGTGACCCCCTCCAACAGCCCCATCCTAAAACACCCGCTGGCCAAGGGGACTGCGGAGAAATCGGGTATGAGGCTTTTCCTTCCCTTTACCCTTGGAAAAACCATACAACACTGGCCCAAGAGGGCACCTTCAGTGGGGACCTGGCCGGGGGGTGGTAGTGGGGGTGGGAACAGGAGCACCACACAGCTTGCACTTTATGGGGTTTTGGGTTTGTTTGTTTGTTTTTTTTAGGTTTATGCTTACCCTAATGCACTTCTTATGGGAATGAAATGTGTGTAGACCCTGCTAACTTGCTACCATGTATATGAATATGCAGCTTGAATACCCCTTTAATGTGTGTTTTGTAATCAGCCTTTTCCCAGAGTGTGGGAATAGACCCCCTTGGAGACATTAGAGAATCGTCTCCCCCGCAAGGTGTTTGGGATCTCGTACCAGGCACCACAATAGAGGCACCGAGTACATAGGTGTTGCCTTCGAGGGGCTTACCCTTCTGGGATTCAAGGGTGCAGGTATCCTCTTGACTGAAGGCAGGTAGACTTCTGGCACACATCTCAGGCCAGACCAATGAGGTGCTTTAAATATTTAGGAGGAGAAGACAGCCTGGGTTGAGGTGAACTTGCCATGAGTCCAGAAGCATCCAGGGAAAGACCAGACGTGCCTTTGGAGCAATCCGAGTCATAGGGAGAGCCCTCTTGAGTTCTTTTGCGGAGGTGGAGCCCTCGGGGGCATGAATTAACCATGTCCTCCAAGGGCTGCTTTACTTTCATTCTCCAAAATACACAAGGCAACAGAGCATTGTCATTTATTGAGCATTGAATTCTTGAGATGCACTTGCCTAAAACAGGGAAGAGCTGAAAAGCATCTGGCTTGTAGGTGCTTCAATTGTGCCCAGAGGGGGAGTGGCCTCGAGGGCCTCCCGCACACATCTCCAGGGTCACCCTTGCCATCCCCACCCTGGTTCTGTCATTTGTGTCTGAATCCCACGGCCCATCACTTCCCTTGTCCACGCTGTGGGCCTTCCCTGCAGACGCTGGTGCTGAGCGCCAGTGTTGGGAATGGTTCTGCTTTAGACAGAGCTGGCCAGGCCCACACCCCACTGTGGGGCCAGGCTGCTGACATCCCGTTCTGTTTGGCAGAGAACCCTCTGGGCCACGGGAAGTCCCCTGAGCACAAAAGCCGCGTGAGCAGCGTGCTCCACAAACCTGAGTTCCCTGACGGAGAGATGATGGAAGTTCTCATCTAGTGCTGGCGTCCCTGCTGCATTCTGTAAGGGGACTTGACCAACCTGGAACATGGCCGAGACGGAGAAGAGAGATCAAGAAAGTTGTGGATGAGAAATCAGGAGTGCTTTGAACTGACAAAGACCTTAGATTAGTAAGAACACTTTTGTAAACATTTAAAAACCTACATGACTGAAGATGAGGGGAATGCTGTGGATTCCTATCGCGTATGTTGAGAAGAGAGAAGCCGCATGTAGGTTTGGAAACCAAGAAGTCACCGGAAGTGGGATTTTTACTGTATAGAAAATATATCTCTTGGGGAGGGAGGGTCTATGTACAGTGGCTTTCTAGTTATAAACACATAAACCTGAACATGGATCTTCCTTGAAATACCCCCATTCTCCTTGCCTCTTAGCATGTTGTTGTCGTCGTTTTTTAGAAGAATCTTCCAGAAATCTCCAAGAGCCCATCTTGGCACCAACGTAAATGTCACCCGTGCCATTGGAGTTTCCTGTGAACATGGCGGGGGGTGGGGGTGGCAGTGAGAACACGTGTCTGTAGGTGATGGGAATTTAGAAGACGGTTCGTACGCAATTCCCTGCTTGGTTTGGATTTTCAGGAAATGATGAGGCTTCTTAACTTCTTTGGCTGTGGCAGTAAATATGGAAGAGGATGGGAGCATTATGATCTTGGTGCTCAAACTCCCTAACTGCTCTGGGTTTCATCACTTCCTATGCTTCATTCTCTTTAATTTCACTCCTTTTCTTTCACTTCTCCTTGTTCATGCAACACAGTGGAATTCCTTAGGTCTGGGATTTATGAGAGCAGAGTCTGATCTCTGTTTAATAGTGACCAGTGGGACAGAGCTGTGTGCTGGCTGCCTGGCCGCTTCCTCCCCCTTGGAGTCACTGGGCTGCAGCTGCTAATCTCCTGGCTGGGGACTAGGTAAGTTTGGATGAGGCGGAAGATTCCGTGGTCACTGCGACATCCTGCATTCAGATGGGGGCTCTGGCTCTTCTCTCTCATATCTGCTCTCTCACGCAGAGCTTGGCAGCTCCACCTCAGTGCTCTGTTGGGCTGAGACTTTCAGGATTGCCCTCCAGGCAATGAATGACACTTGACTTGGTGGCCTCCAGAGAGTCACCAGACAGCTTGTACGACGTTTTCGAATCTGTGGCTCATGACCATCATCACCACTCTCCCCAGCCCCTCGCACTGTGGACGAGCACGTAGGTCTCTGTGTTAACACATCAGTGTTTTTCCGTCGTGAACTTGCTTTGTGACTTAGCAGGCCAGGATTTGTACAGTGAAGTCACGTTTTTCGAGGTTTCGGTTTGGGCCAAGTTGACCGGAGTCAGACAGAAGGACCACGTTGAAGATCCAAGAGTGAGTCGGAATAGTGGGCCTCTTACCCCTGTGCGTGACGGCATGTCTAACTCCTCAGACGTGGGCTTGCTTTACAGATCTAAGAGGGGCTAGATCAGGAAAGAAAAGCTAATCGGGCTGCCACATGTTCTTGTAGGCTCCTGCGGTTTTCCTCCCTCCAGGTCAACTGGATCCTCTTATCCCAGGTCCCCTTCCCTGGGCTTCGTTAAGGTAACAAAGAAAAGGGGCCTGGGTCAGAGACTTTCTCCTGTGACATTTAAGAGCATTGAGCACAACGCTCTGCAGGGAATTTTGCTTGGGTGACTTACCTTAGAGTTGGCCTGTGAGATGTGAGGCAGGTGGAGTTGTAGCCTCCCCAGATTGTCGTGGTGGGAGAAGGACTGAGGTGTAGACTGGAGAGGGGGAGGGAGGAAATCCGTGGCCTTGGCCAGAGGGGGCACAGTGAGTGGGACATAGCAGGAGCCACCTCTTCCCGAGCTCCTCTGCAGTGGGCAAAGCTTTGTGCTTTGTGCCTTTAGCCTCCTCTAGTCCTGTCAGGCCAGGAAGCCAGAGCAGTTCTGCAGGCATCAGCAGCCTGCCTAATGCCTGGGGCTGTGTGCATGTGGATGCAGAGGGTGGGGATAGGGCACAGGAGGCCCCATCCCAGTCCCTGTTCCCATCACTTTGGTGAGGTGTAGATGACGGCAGCTCTTTCTCTTAAGGGTATTTTGACCTCTTAATTAATGTTGGAAATGGACCAGGAATGAAAGCAAGGTGTGGACATAGGAGGGCAAGTCTCCTCTGCCTGTCCCTGCAACCCACACCTGGGCCACGGCAAACTGAGCTGTCTCCCCTAGGAATGGATAATGGGGGCAGCCCCCGTGGCGCAGCGGTTTAGTGCCGCCTGCAGCCCAAGGCATGATCCTGGAGTCCCGGGATCGAGTCCCACGTCAGGTTCTCTGCATGGAGCCTGCTTCTCCCTCTGTCTGTGTCTCTGCCTCTCTCTCTCTCTCTGCATCTCTATGAATAAATAAATAAAATCTAAAAAAAAAAAAAAAAGGAATGGGTAATGGTGAGAGCCACAGCCCCCTGTCCCCCGAGCCTCGTCTTTCTGCTCCAGCACACCTTTGGCACCAGGTTCCAGGCTCGTATACGGCCCTCGTTTGCCCCCATCGCCAAGTGTATTGTCAGAGTGCAAACACAGACGTCACCAGTTTTTGGTTGTGCTGTGCTCTTTGGCAGTCTTCTTTCTTCTAACTTGCTTAGACTCTCCCATAAGAAAAGGGACCTCTAGCTTTTAGGTGTGTTCTTTTCTGGGAGATTTCCTGCCACGCCAGGGCCCCCTGATGCTTTTCATGTTCATAGCTTTCTCGAAGCCTTGCTGGCTGACACGTAGGAGCAAGGGATTGCAAATACCGAGCATCTGCTCTGCAGTTCTAGGCAATTTACAATCATTTATCTGATTTGATTTTCAGAAAAATAAATCCCAGCTCTTTTTTCGTGCTGGCTGTAGGCAAGCAAGGTGGTAAGCATCTTTTAATGAGTCCTTGAGCCATCTGCAGAGCAAGGCCTAGTTCAGCCTTCTTTCATAGTGGAAGAAATGGGCTCAAGGAGTTTCGGTCCCTCCCCAAAGCCTCACAGCAGTGGCATCTGGACGAGGGTCCAGCGAGGGGAGCTGTGCGCCTGTCACAGGCTGCAGCACCACCAACATGGGTCAGAACCATGTTTGAGGCCATGTCTTGGCCCACGTTGGCCTCGTCTATGGTGTGTGCACAGGCACACGCACACACACAAACACAAAGGTACACACACATAGCTGCCACACCTCTCGGGAACTGAGGAAGAGGACCACAGCCCCAGACTCTTAGAATTGCCCATAAACACGAGGAACGGACGGACGTCTTAGTGTTCCATCATCGCAGGGCCACAAAATCCATCTCAAAAACACTTGTGTGTTATCCAGAGACCTGGACTTCAGGACTTGCCCGTGGAGTCTGATTATGGACCTCACAAGCCCCGTCTCGGAGTGAAGGGTAAAGGCTTTGGCTTTGTGTGAACACCTGCCAGGGTAATCGGGCTTCTCCCGGGATGGGCCTTCTGGTGGTTTCTGTGTGCTGACCAGGGTATCTTATGGAATAGATGCCACTGGATTCTAGCCACTCGTTGCAGAACCTTTTCTTAGCACTTTCTTCTCTTGGCTTATCTTCTGCCTACCGGAGCTCGGCGGCCAGTAAGGGTGTGGAATCCAGCCCATTCCAGGCAGGCCTGTGGATAGAGAGTGGTGGGGCCCTGTTCTGTCCTGTTCTGCAGGGCTGGCTCTTGGATGTGGCTGCACCAGCCTGGGGTCCAGTCGCGAGAGAGTTGCTCTGTGGGAATCCTGGTCTCGGAACAGAGACTGCAGTGATGTGTTGCTCGGGGGACAGGCTGTGGGATTGGCCACTGCAGAGGAGCTGGCCATCACTCCCTCTCTCCCCCGGGGTCACCCTCAGGCCCCTGTGTCCTCCTGATGGGAAGACAGACCTGCTCCCGGGCAGCCTTCTGACTAGCAGAGACTGCTGCGAGCACAGATGTCAGGTGAGGCTGAATGCCTGGGATGCAGTGAAGAGTAGATCGGGGCTTTAAAAGGTCTCGAAGCAGGGAGCTCATGCATGATGCTCGGAGCTGATTTTCCAGAACCAAAGTCGTGTTCCAGCCTGTGCTTGAGTCAAAGGGTATGCTTCTGTGTGCTGAGAATGAACTTGCACCCCTGAGCAGAGCAGTCCCGTGGCTGTGGGGAGTGGGAGCCCATGGATACTCTCGAACAGTAAAGCCGTCACGTAGCCACAGAGAACCTAGCCTACAGTCGTCTCCTTCCCACCCCTGAGCCTGGGGCAGCCGTGGTAGAAGCTTTAGAAATGTGGTTTTGCTTTTCTTCTTTTTTGCTAATTAACTGATGTGTTTAAAATGTCTTCCTTCAACGTGAGGACTGTTTAATCAGCTTGCCTCTGATGTGTGGCTTGGTGGGAGATGGGCAGAGTAATTAAGAAGCTTCCAGAAAAAAAAGAAAAAAAAAGAAGCTTCCAGAAGCTGACCAACTTGGGAGCATTTAAGGTCAGCATTTCAGTAAAGCATTTCTTCTGGAACTAATGAGCAGATTTTTCTCTCTTCCTTTTAAGTAGTATATCCTTTTCTTGTTTAATAATGATATATAAAGACGTGCGCATGTCCGTGCATACGTATGGATATGACTCCAAGGTTGCGTGTCAGGTTTTCTTTCTTAATATGCAGAAGATCCAAGCATTTCATCTCACCTCTTCCTCAAGCGCTGACCCTTTGGGAGACTGTATGCTGATTGCTGCTCCACTGCCCCAGGAGAAACAGTTTGCGAACACCTCTGTTAGAATGGCCTTTGGCACCTGGGACATTCGTTTGATTATCCTTACAGATGAGAAATCTTCATCCTTTGAGGGTGGATTTAAGTTTGGAAATCATCCCAGTTGAACAAATAAAGATGGGTGATGAAAGTCACACCATTTTAGCTTTAAAAAAAGAAAATCCCAAAAATGTTCCTTGGAATGAGTCTTTGGACTCCTAGAGTTTCTTGAAGTGACCACTTCCAAAGACTGTGGTCATCAGTACATGTAACTTCAGGTGGGTTCGCTTTTAAAAATCTCCTCTCTTGCCATGCCTTGTATGTGTTCACCTCTGTGCGTACACACAGACGGAATGTGTAATCCTTAGTATAGACCTCCAGTGGGTGCTCTGTAAAGCCCTGTAATACTTAAGTGCATGTAATTGCCATGTAACGCGATGACCAAGGTGTTTCTTTGTCATAAAAGCTTGCTTCTTCACAGAATTAAAATACTCTTCTCAAAGTAATGGGGTACATACACAGCATTTTCTCGTATCAGCTCCCTAAACGTCAATGCCCAGTTGTGTGTTTACATGTGATTTTACCTAGGATTCCGGTCCCCTGTAGACACCTGCAAGTATTTATTACAAAACAGAATGTAAGCAAGTGTATCTGCTGTGGTTTTCTTTGCATTAAGGTGTTTTCCCTGGAGGGACCCTGGAACCGCCTCCTCCACAGGGCACTGACAGAGTCTGTGTGAAATTCTATGAACCCAGGGCAGGGGCGGGCACCGACCTCAGCCAAAACTCGGATGGCCCTCGGGCCACCACTCACTCCACTGGCCATGTGAGTCATTGCTGTGCATGGTGGCAGCGTGCGGTGTTCCCTCCAGCAGCCTCTGGTGTGACATTCTGGCATCTTCGTCTGCTGGTGTGTATTGAAGGGGGGCGGGCTGCAGAGCTGCACAGCCCAGGTGCGTATGTGTACAGGGGCAGGGGGTGTCCAGGAATGCAGCGGGTCCCCCACGGCAGATGTTAATACTGTTGGTCAGCCAAAGATTTTCCTATTTGCTGCTTAAACTTGTGCCTTAATATTGTATATAATAAAGGGATAAAATGGCCCTTCTTTCTCTCATGGTTGTTCTTTTCTTTCCCAAAAAATGTGTATATGTGATAAGTTTAATGTCACCTTGGGCAGCCAGCGTGGCTCAGTGGTTTAGTGCCGCCTTCAGCCCAGGGCCTGATCCTGGAGTCCCGGGATCGAGTCCCATGTTGGGCTCCTTGCATGGAGCCTGCTTCTCCCTCTGCCTGTGTCTCTGCCTCTCTCTCTCTGAGTGTCTCTCATGAATAAATAAATTCTTTAAAAAAAAAATGTCATCTCGCTGCCTGGAGGCAGTCTCCCTTGCTGTTTTGCTTCCAGAAGCATCTAGTACCCCTGACCCCCCACCCCCGGTGGGCCTCCTGGTGCTTCCACCAACACCCGTTCTTGATTCTCAGAAGGAAGTGAGTCATCCAGAGCCCTGGAGCTGGTCATCCACCCACTCCCAGCTCCTCTAGACAAATAAGGAAAGGGGAAATGCAGGGAGGCTGGGCTGGGGAGATGGTGTTCCTTTAATCACACAGAGTGTCCTCTTCTGGGGTTCCTGCTTCAGAGCCTGCCAGGGACCACTGTGATTCCGGGAATGGACTCACACGGCTCAGCCTGGGCTGGAGTCAGGTGTGTCTCTGCACCGCATGATGGACAAGGGAGGTAGATCTGCCCGGTTCGTGTCTTGGGGTCACAGGAAGAGGGAGGAGTTGTGGGAGAAAGGAGTCATGTGGTCAACTGGTGAACCCTTGGCAGGAGCCCGGGCAGCTACAGCAGGAGAACAGGATATAAATATGAGAGGCCCCAAGGACCCTGTGAGGGGAGGAGACGATGCCCTTTGCTCATCCTCTGCTCATGCCTCTCTCAGGGGTGCCTCTCTTCTCATGCACCCCCTGCCCTAGCATGGGAGGAACTGCCTAGAAGCAAGCCCAGAGACGGCAGGGGATGAGCCTCTAGTCCCCCAGTAATGGCTGGGGTGCCTTACACACATCACCTCCTCGGTCCTCACAACCTTATCATCCCCACTTTAAAGACAAGGGTTTAAAGACACCCCTGGGTGGCTCAGTGGTTGAGCATCTGCCTTTGGCTCAGGGTGTGATCCCGGGATCCTGGGATCAAGTCCCGCATCAGGCTCCCTGCAAGGAGCCTGTTCTCCCTCTGCTTGTGTCTCTGCCTTTCTGTGTCTCTCTCGAATAAATAAGTCTTAAAAAATAAAGAAACTGAGACAGAAACAACTTTAAGTAATGTGCAGAAGATGGCAGAGCAGGATTTGAACGCAGGTCCACCTGACCCAGAGCCCGCAGTAAAAGGAGGTAGGTGCTGGGACGCGGGAGAGCTCAAGCTCCCACCTGCTTGGGTTCTACCCTGCCCTGGCTTCTACTCAGAGGGGTTCTCTACAGGAACCCCGGATCTCTGCACCGTGGGGGTGTAAACCGTGCAGCCTATAGGACGAACTATGCAGCTCCCCAGCCTCCACCTGTCAGGACCACTCTGGGAAGACGGCCTGAGGATGGCTCAGATGGGGCCCCTTCCGAGCCATCCCCTCACCCTGACCTGGTGCTTGCAGCTCGTGTGAGGGTGAGGCACCTCCTGACCTCTGACCTCTCTCAGCCCCTTATGCACCACAAGGGAGAAGCCCCTTCAACCCCAGTCTTGTGTGGCTGCTCCCTGAATTGTACCCTGAAGGATGCCATCTCTGTCCTGAGATCCTGGGCTGGGGCCTCCGCACGACACAGGTAACAGTGCCTTTTAGATTTCTAGGCTCATCATAATCAGGAGTTAGGTCCAAATGAGAGATGAATCAGGAGCCGTGAAATCCCCTTCTTAAAAAAAAAAAAAAAAATGTGATGATGGAATAAAAGGAGCTGTCATCAAACCATGTTGCTGTTTGATTGTTTCTGTCATCCTTTTATCCAGCAAGGAGGGGACATCCGGTACCATGTCCAGGTGGCCTGAGCTCTGTTGACCAGATGACATTTCGCCTTCCAGACTCTTCCCTTATGGCGCCCAGATGAGGCCCTCCCCATCTGGTGTGGATTTCTGTCCAGGTCTCCATGTGCAGACAGAGCATCAGGCTCACAGACTGGGGGGTCAGGTAACTTGGAGGAAAAGAATGTGCACCCCCAAGAACACAGCTTCCCATCCTGCTTGGCCTCAGCCCTCTGACTGTGGAGTGAAAGCGGACCTAACAGCCACCCAGCTGGCTCTTGAATGTCATGGCTGCCACAGCACCAGGCTGGGTGTGACCGTGCTGTCACCTAAGTTTCAGATGAGGAAACAGGCCTGTTCCACCCACCGCCACCACCACCACCACCACCCCCCCACCCCCCGTTCTCTCCATGTACCATACTGCAGCCTTTGGCTTTCGGGAGTTTTTATTTTTAATTGGTTTATTTTTGTTTGTTTGTTTGTTTATAATAGTTCTAGAGAGAACTGGTAGGCAAATGGCTCATTAAAAAAAAAAACACTTTTGAGGCTCTTTCTGGAAACCTGGCATTTCCCGCAGAAGGCCTACACCGGATGAGAGGCTGGATCCAAGCCTCTGGTCTGTTTGTGAGACACAGACTCACACTAGAGTGACATGACTGTTCACACAGGGTGAGCCTGCTGGGCAGCACGGGGAGAGGGGACCCTGCCTTACACACCACCACGCCGCCTGCTCTCGGGTCTTGTTTCTCCTTAGCCATGTCCCGAGACCTCAGAGTTCATGGTCCAGAGATGTTGAGTGTAAACAAGCAGAGGGCTTCGGTGTTGCCGTCAAATGAAATCCTCGATTGTGCTGAGTGATCTGTGCGCGTGGCCTCCCCAGCGCCCAGCCGCTCGCGGTCAGCTCCGCCCGGAGCCCTAGTTCTCCTGGGCTCCTCCCCCTTCCCCCTGTTGGCCAGTCATTCCTGTCCTGTTCACTTGCCCCATCTTGTTTCCGCACTTTGACCCTCCATCCTCACAGGCTTCCTTCGAGACCTCATCCCTCCTGCCGCTCGTCAGCCACTCCGTCCTGGACATGGACACCCACACTTCTCCTCCCCTTGACCCCGCCCTCCTGCGAACCTCACCTCTGTATCAGGACATTGAGTTCTTCCAGTTGCTCTGAGGCCCGAACTCTTGACAGGTCCCCATGTCACACTGGGAGAACCCAAGAGGCAGGGAAGTGAAGTCTCTTGCCCCAAATTCTAGAGCTTGTGAGTGGTCGGGCTGGGAACCAGGGCCACGCGGGCTGGCTCCGGAGAGAGACTCGGCAAGGGCAGGGCTGTTCCCTTCCAGCTTTCTGAAGCTCCGCTGATCACTCACCACCCCCCTGAGGGAAACAGCAACAAAATTCTTAGTTCCCTGGGGCCCCAGGATCAAGCTGCTGAGAAGGCTTTCAGGCCCTACACAATGCCCGCAGCCCCCCTCCCCAGGCTGGCTTCTCTCCACTTCCCCTCCCACCCCGCCCTCAGGTCCCTCTGGAATCCCCCCACCTGGCCCCAAACTGCTCTCTGCGTTTCCCCGCCCCTGCCCCCCAGGTCCTTTGGCGGGGAGTAGCTTGTTGTCTGCCCAAGTCTTACTCATTCTTTCAGGTGAGGCTGGATGCTGTGTCCCTCAGGGAGCCGGTCCAGATCACCAGAGTCCGAAACAGTTGCCCCTCTTCCCTCACAAGCCGAGTGGCCTTAGGAAAGTTCTCCAAACTTCTCATCCGTAGGGTGACTTGGAGCAGGTACCATGTCTGTTTCTTCACTGCTGGGAATCAGGGTCTGGCCCGTGTCGTGACACCTAGTAGGTGCTCGAGTATCTGCTGACTCAGGCCTAAGGATTTGGTGAGAGAAGGGTTGAGCCCGCGAGCAGGAGGCCAGAGGGCAGATGACGCGCTCGCCTGCGGCCTGGGCGTCCGTCGGCGACTCTGGCTGGTCTCCACAGTAGATGCTCAGTAAAATTTGAGCCAAATGTGAATTTTCCCAAGCTGTTTATTGCCTGTGTTCAAGGGTTGTTTTCAGGGAACCTGGAAGAGGAAACTAAAGGGAAACCTTACTTAAAAATGATGCAAGTAATGCATGTTTGTTACAAAAACAAATGCTACAGCAGTGTACAGGATGAAGCCACTCCCTCTCTAACCCCCGAAACCGTTAACAGCTGTATACTACCATATAGAGAGGTTTTTTTTTTTTTTAAGGTTTTATTTATTTACTCATGAGATACACGGAGGGAGAGGCAGAGACATAGGCAAGGGAAAAGCAGGCTCGCTGTGGGGAGCCCGATGCGGGACTCGATCCCGGGACCCCAGGATCACGCCCTGGCTGAAAGCAGATACTCAACTGCTGAGCCACCCAGGTGCCCCATATAGAGAAGTTTATAGCTCTGTATGAATGGATATTAATTTTCAAAAGAAGGTCGTGCTGATTCGTCCCACTTTGTGCTTTCATTCAACAAGAGATCGTAGGCAGATTTCTCTACGGACTTACATAGGTCTGTCTTATTATCTTTGGTGGCTGGGTAGTGTTCCTTTGTATGGAAGAGGGGGGATTTATTGAAATCTGGGGTGTGCCCCTTTGCTGCCACCCAGCTTCCCCACGCCATTCCCCCAGCAGTTGAGGGAGAGCTGAGCATGGGGACGATGGAGAGAGGTCCATTTGCTCTTCTAAGAGGCCAGAACTTGCACTATATGTCAGGCTTGACCAAGTGTGGCCTCTCGTTCCTCAGAGGAGGCTTCCATCAGAGCCTTTCCACTTGCCTATCCAAGCACAAATTGGTGAGTAATGTCATGATGACATCGGAGTCCCAGGGACTTGACCGTGCCATGGCCCCAGCTTCATGGCTCAGGCTCAGCCTGGCCTGGCCTGTTTTCTATCCAGAAAACCTCAGACTCTGACTGAGGGGCTGATTTTCCATCCAATGTTCTACCTTCTGATCGGGAGAAGAACACATTTTCCTGGCATAATCAAGTCAGAGCTAGCCGCAGTCTGACTTTGTTCAGGGACGTTGATGGCATCGATCCCTCCCTTGTCCCTGGCACTTTCATTTTGCAGAGCGTCGATCAGACTTTTACAAATATTTAGCTTTTAGGAGAGCCGGTAAACAGAACCCCAATGCATGATTCACTTGTCAGTGTACTACGGAAAGTTAATAACGGACCCAGCACATTGCAGATCCTGGGGAGGGGAAGCCAGAGGGTACAAGTTGCTCTGGAGAGCCCTGCCCTGAGAACTGGCCACCTACTGTGTGCCAAGCATTTTACGGTCATCGCTGTGCTCCTCAGCACAGTTGGTGCTGGGAGATCAGGGCAAGGAAGCAAATGACTCACAGTCCAGACTTAACCCATGTGAGTGCCACCCTTAGTCGGGTGATGAAAAGTCACGATTTTCCCACTGTCTCCTGCATGTCTAAGTCTAAGGTCACGAGATAAGTACAGAAAAACAATTTGCCCCTTGTCCATGCTTGTGGGGGTGTATACACCAGGCTCCCTGAACACACCCTTTAAGACCCTGCCACCCTTGGTCCATGGAGACAATTTGGCTGGTGATGCCCAGCCATGCTCATAGTCCCAGCCCCAAGGTGGGAGCAGACCGAGGTACCACCAGAGTTGGCATGTGGCAGCCTGTCAGGTGGGACACATTTAGAGAGCCCAGACCAAATCTTGTCCCCGTCGTGTGAGCTCTGAGGGTGCCACCACCACCAGCAGGGGCCATCTGCTGTCCTGTCCTGCTGAGACCCCCTGAAAGGGGTCTGGCCAGAGCCAATGGTAGTTTCTGCCCTCCTTTCTCTCCCATCTATTTGTCTTCTCCATCTCATTTTACTTGGAAGGGAAGTAGTCGCGGGCAGTAGCCATAAGTATCTTTACTTATTTTTTGAAAGTTGTGTTCTTTAGATGTCAACAGTTTATATCCTGACAAATAAAACCCCCTTCCCTGTTTCTTCCCTCTCACTGCTACTCTGCGCATGTTACACCTTCCCAGGCATGTGCCACTGATGCTGCCAAACAGAAGTAACACACAGAAATGCAAAGCCAGCCCCTTCTCCAGTTGTCTGTGTGTCTGTGCCCCTCAGTCTTCCCTTGCCCTCCCAACACTGTACTGGTCCTGACCGAGGGGCACAGTGTTGGGAGGGCAAGAGGAAAGCCCATGGTGTCAGGACTTCTGGAAATGACCAAACCAAAAACACCACCGCCCACGTCTGTTTTCTGTCCAGCAATGTTGGGCATCCAATGAGTGGCCGATCAATGCGAAGTGTCTACATCACATTGCGTCTACATTGTCACCAGTGCCTACAAGTGTAGCATCCCTCCTCCTGTGCATAAGGCCTTGCTTCTAAAGAGCCTATGGATGTCTTTTTTGGCCGGTAGCACTGTCTAGAGACAGCTATCAGGATTTCTTTTTATCCGGCTGGGAGAAACCAGGCAGGAAAGTGGGGGCACCTTCCCAAGGTCGTGGTGAAATGCCAACAGAGCCAGCTTAGAGCCAGGCTCTCCTGCAGCCCGCTTAGCACATGTTGGGCAGAGCAGCCCATCTGTGCTTATGCCGTGTGAGCATCAGTCTCTCCAGAGATCTGCACCCTTCCCCACCTGGGGATCAGGGAACTGAGAAGTGATGGGCTTGGTGTGGGTTGATCAGGCAATCACCTAAGGAGGGCTTTGTGTCCAACTTGTACGTCTAGAGCCAAGCAATCTCACAAAGGCGTCACTCCAAACTCGGGAGCTGGAATGTCTCCTGGTGGCAGAGCCAGGAGGGCTAGAGCCAGTGCTGTGAGATTCCCAACAGTGGGAAATGCTTGGGGACTCATCTGCCAGCCTCCAAACCCATGGCCTTACAGCAGGGTTGAGAGGAGGACAGCTGTGGCCTGCAGCATGGCAGGTGGCCATCCCCAGGGATAATGGAGCTGATGGCAAATTCGAGTAACTCACACTGAGAAACATGCTTGAATGTGACACATGTCCACACAGCGGTTCGGTACACCTTCATCACATTAAATGAAGGCAGCAAAGGCGAATAAGACGTACACCTGCCACCCCCACCCCCAGTTCACAGTCTAGGTGAGAAGACCAGGGGGGACCACAATACAGTGTCAACCACCAGCAGGTTGGACAGGCTGCTCGTGGTCTGGAGGAGAGGGCAATGGGGAAGCAGATGAGTTGTGAGTTGAACTTGGATGGGGGAGAGGAGACAGGCCCGAGGCTGGGGGCAACAGGAGCAGCAGGTGCAGAGGCTGGGCATGCTCACGACACAGGGCTCTGCTCTGCAGGAATGGGATCCAGTCAGTGCTATGTTACAGAAGGAGAAAGGACTGCAGAGTCCACACTAGTAGGAAGGGACATATGGGCACCGGGTGTTTAGTCTTTATGGCCGTAACAGTTACCCCAAAACTTAGCAGCTTAAGAAAACCGTTTATTATGCTCAAAACTGCAATTTGGGCAGGGCTTGGTGGGGCTGGTTCATCTCTGCTTGGCCTGTTCGGGGCTCAAAGGAGGGGTGATGACAGTGGGAAGTCCTGGGGCATCTCCCTTCCCATGGTGTCTGCACAGGGTCTCTCTGGAGGGCAGCTGCAGGGTGGCTGGACTTCCGACACCGTGGCCCAGGGCATCAAAGGCACAAGTGGGGGGAGCCAGGCAGAAGATGGATTGCCCTTTCTGCGCCGGCCTCAGAAGCCTCACAGAACCTCTGCCACCATAGCTCTTCATCGAGGCGGTTTCCAGGACCTGCGGGGCCTCCGGCGGGAGCGGGAAGGGCAGGGTGCCTTTAGTCTCTTCTGGTGGAAACGGCAGCGTTCTGGAAGAGCATGAAGGATCAGAAGTCTTGCTATTGTGTGATCACTTTGGAAAATAAAGAAAGTCTGCCGTGCTGATACAGGCCAGGCCCAGCACCCAAAGTTTAAACACATTTTTCTCATTTTATTCTCCCCTCTACACAAGAGGCAGGTATTATCCTACACACGTCCTATACAGGGAATCACAGGAGGCTGCGAGAGGTTAAGTGGTCTGCCTGAAGTCACACACCAAGAAGAGATGGGGGATTCCGTGTGCAAGCCTGGTGGCCCCGTGCCCCATCCCTGTCCCCGCTCCTGGCTCCCCCATGGGAAGGAAAGCAAGGATGAATTCAAAGGTCATTGTTCTGCCCCAGAATGTTGTCACCACTAAAAAAGGGGGGGGGGGGTGATTTCTGAGCTGAATAGGAGGCTGAATCAACAGATCTTGAAGACCAGTTGAATTCTTGCTGTATCTTCTCACAGGTGACCTGTGACAAGCATTTCCTGTGGCAGTTGAGGCAAATACCAGGGAGTCAGAGCTAACAGTTGCCACTTCCTGAGTGCCAGGCTCTGTGTGAAGCACTTTATGCACATTAATTTCACAATAACTCTATGGGACAGGTATTATTATTATTATTATTATTATTATTATTATTATTTATTGCTGTCAGACCTCAAGGAATGAAATAATGTCACAGAGAGGACGTCACCCCATGGCCCCCACCTCTCTGCCATGCATCTGTTCCTCATCTACCATGATAACAGGAATTGATGAATTGATGGCCCCACTCTCGGGGTGGGGGGCAACACTGGCTTCAGAAGGCCCCCTTGAGTTGCACTGGCCAAGCTGGGAGCCAGCCCCACATTTACCAGCTGTGTGGGCTTGAGCCAGTCACTGAAGCTCGCAGGGCCTCTGTGTCCTCATCGGTGACACAAGTGCCCAGCAGGAGTGGGAGACTGGCCTGGGCGGTTTCAGGGCAGACCTTGGCACAGAAGCAGCGCCCGATGGAGGCATGTCAGCTACTGTTATTGGCAGAAGCTGGTGCTGGCGGCTCTTGGGAGTTGACTCGGGCATCGAGGCTTCTCCTGGTCCTGGGATTGGCATTGCTTTCTGCAGAGGGCCAAGAAACAGCTTGTTGCTACTTGTCTTGGAAGGGGGTGGTGGTGGGTTAATCTGCCCAGCCACTTGCAAGGGAAAAATGAACCAATGACCAAACAAACCAGTGAAATGAGGAGTGAGGTGAGGGTGTGGAGGGAGGAACTTGCAGACACTGTGCAGCATCATGGACACTGGCCCCAAACCCAGGAGCTCCTTCGATGCCCAGAGTCAGGGCCCACACAGCTGTGTCCCCATGAGGCTGGGAGTCTCTGCATTTAGGTTAGCCAAGAAGCTACAAACAAGGAAGCAGCCTTGTCAGCATCTTACCATCTTACCACCTAAGACCTTCATTCTTAGTCAAACCCACTTCTGCTTCAAGGAGAAAGGGAGCTCGTACACAGGGAGGGACCTACCTCAGACTTGGAATTAAGCCCATTTTTTGCCAGCTGGGCCCCTGTCCAGAGTCTCTCATCACCTGAGAGGAGTGTCCTGTGTGGGGTATCATTCTGCTGCTGACAAAGCTACGTGGACAAGCTTCTCCCCAGACCATGGGGGAAGTGACAGTGAGGAATCGGCAGCACAACCAGAATGAAGGGAGACCTGGAGCCCCCGAGGGCTTGGCAGGCTTCAGAAAAGCTTCCACAGGTACTTTTGGAAGACTGCAGAGGGAGCCAAGACCCCAGAGCTCCAGGGTGACCCTTCCCTTTGGCTCATACCCTGTGGAGGACATCCACTGTTCCGCTGCCTGGAGGGCCCAGCTCCCTGCCCCCTCTCTGGGACTCTAGTCTCAGGGTCTCAGGCCATCCCTCCTTCTGGGGCAGAGCCACCCAGGCAGGCCCCCCTCTGCAGCTCCTCCTCCTCCCCTCAGATGACAGAGGCTTCTGGGCAGGACCGTTCAGTGACGAGGTCCCCTTGGCATCCTGCATCCCCTCCGTGCAGACCTGTCGGCTCCCACCAGGCTGTGGCCCTTCTCTGGCCCTGGAGCCCGGCTCTGGAGGACAGCTGCCCAGAACTGAGGAGCAGGGGCTGGGGGAGAATGGAGAGGGATGAGCCACTGGGAGCACCCCGCTGAGTCAATGCTCACAGTCCCCTGCCCAGGCACACTCCAGTCCTCCTGGTATTTTGGTGATTTGACTGTAAGTCAAAACATCTCTCCTCCTGCTCAAGACCTGAGCTGGTCTGGCCACCAGAGGAACCCACCACTCAGAGTCCTCGGTGATACATGCACGGGAAAGTTCTGGCCCAGCCTCAGCAGCTCGCCTCCTGTGCCCACAATAAGGATGGTTAGAGAACGCAATTATGGCCTCGCCCCTCTTCCATAAAACCTTCCAAATGCTTCAAAACCAGACAACTATGTTGGTCCCATTTCCCCATCCTTTGAACTCCTCAGCATCACTCAGGAGATCCAAATGCGGATTTTGTGTCTTTCTGACATTTATTGGTCAGCTTGTTTTTTATCTTTCATCTTTCCCCAGGATTCCAGGTGGCTAACAGCAAAGTGCACCTACCCACAGGACGATTAAAAGAAAAACAGGAGACCTTGGATGTTTGTGGTTTCAAAGCCCTATTCTTCTTCTTTAATAATGCTGAAGATTCATGACAGGATACTTTTCAAATCCCTTGAAATTCAAGCCACTTGGCCTCAGCCCCTTTCCTGGGAGGCAGGAGAGGCTGCACACAGCCTCTAGGTAGAGGTTGCATCCTTCCCTGCTGCCTCCTCGAGGCCAGGCTGTCCTCTAGGGTTCACAGACCCAGGTGTGGCCAGGGTTGCCTGACCTCATCAGGGAACGCACCCACCCGCCTGCCTCAGAAAGCCCTGGCTGGGGGCACCTGGGTGGCCCAGTGGTTGAGTGTCCGCCTGAGGCTCAGAGCGGGACCCCGGGGTCCTGGGATCCAGTCCCCCATCGAGTCCCTGCAAGAAGCCTGCCTCTCCCTCTGCCTGTGTCTCTCCCTCTCTCTGTGTGTCTCTCATGAATAAATAAATAAAATCTTAAGAAAACAAAGAAAAGAGAAAGAAAGAAAGAAAGAAAGAAAGAAAGAAAGAAAGAAGAAAGAAAGAAAGAAAAAAGAAAGAAAGAAAAGAAAGAAAGAAAGAAGAAAGAAAGAAAGAAAGAAAGAAAAGAAAGAAAGAAAGAAGAAAGAAAAGAAAAGAAAGAAGAAAGAAAGAAAAGAAAGAAAAGAAAAGAAAGAAAGAAAAGAAAAGAAAGAAAGAAAGAAAGAAAAAAGAAAGAAAAGAAAGAAAGAAAGAAGAAAGAAGAAAAAAGAAAGAAAAGAAAGAAAGAAAGAAAGAGAGAGAGAGAAAGGAGAAAGAAAGAAGAAAGAAAGAAAGAAGGAAAGAAAGAAAGGAAGGAAGGAAGGAAGGAAGGAAGGAAGGAAGGAAGAAAGAAAGAAAGAAAGAAAGAAAGAAAGAAAGAAAAGCCCCGGCCAAGGCGTGCTGGTGCCAGCGGGGACTTGTGTCGGGCGGGAAGATGCGGGGATGAATTTCAACGTGTCCCTGTCCTCTGACCCTGCCCTGGGTGTGTCTGGGCAGCTTCAGAAATAAAAGCAGCGTCTACATGATACCCCCCCCCCCCCCAGTCCCTCCTCGCAACCAGAAGGCTCCCAAAGCCCCTGTGGGTCTGGGATTCCCCCCTGCCTCCGAGGTAACGAGCTAGCCTGGGCCTGTTTCACGGACACCGGACACTTGACCCGCGGTCAGAGGCAGAGAACGTGGTTCTCCGTGGCCGGAAAACGGCGTGAGCCTCGCGGGCGTGGGGGCCGCACACCGCAGGTCGATGCTGTTCTCCGAGCGGGCTTGGGCCAGGGCCGAGGACCCCTAAGCTCCAGGGGCCGCTGCTTTTCTGGAGAGCGGTAAGCCGCCTGCCCTTGTCCGGAGCGCGACGTCACCCCCTGCCTCTGGGGTGGCTGCTTGCGGCAACGGCGCCTGGACCGTGGTCTGGGCGAGCCGTGGGCCCTGCGCCCGCAGCACCCTCCGGGCGGCGGGCGGGGCGGGGCGGAGGGGCCGGGCGGGGCGGAGGGGGCGGGGCGGGGCGGGGGCGGGGGGTAGAGGGGGCGGGGCGGGGGCGTGGAGGGGGCGGGGCGGGGGTGGCTCTCCGCCTTGTCCAACCTCCAGCACTTTGTAGTCAGAGTAACCAGGAGAGACATCATTTAGGCTGTGCTGTCCTCTGATATCTGGAGGGAAAGTGGAGGGAGGGAGGTGGAAGGGGCGGGACGGGGGCGGGGCGGGGTTGGGGGGCGGGGCGGGGCGGGGCGGGGCTCCGGGCTCCCGCGGGTGCGCGCGTCGCCCGCCGCTCGCCTGCCCGCTCCGCGCCGCGCCTCCACGTGCTTCTTCCCGCGCGCCCCGCGATCTCTGACAGAGGCGCCCCCTCTTCAGCCACTGTCTGCAGATGAGGAAACTGCGGCTCGGCCGGCCGGTAAGCGGCAGAGCCCCGGTGCGGGCCGTAGTCCGGCTGCAGAGTCCGTGTCCTCGTGAGCCCACGGGGCCTCTGCTCCTCTCCGTTCACTAGACAGCGGACCGCGTGCTTTCTATTATTGTTTTTGTTATTACTATTGTTAGCAAATTCTCCTTCATGAAGGGCATTTCCTCTGACCTCCTGCGTCTATCTCGACCCCGCGTCCTGACCGGGGTTCAGAAGGTTCTCAGCAGACTTTGGAATTAGCCTGAGCAAAAGTGCATGGGGAGGGGCGCCCAGACGCTGCGTGGTCGTCGTCGGTTAAGCATCTGCCTTGGGCCCAGGTCAGGAGCCCACAGGGAGAGCGGTCTGCTTCTCCCTCTGTCCCTCTTCTGCGCCCCCTGCTAGTGCGCTCTCTCCTCTCTCTCTCTCTCTCCCTCTCTCTAATAAATAAATATATTTTTAAAAAAGTGCACGAGGAGGCCAGCCGAGCAGGGCAGCCCTCGAGGAGACCTTCAGACTTCTCAAACAGCCCACTGCCTCTGCTTCTGTGTAGAGGAGTGACTGAAGCCACGCTGGGGCTGCTGAGGGCTCAAATGGCACCTTTTATGAATTAGAAAAAGGGCACCTTCCCTCAAGACACTTGATTGCCATTTTCTGGAAAATTATGACTATACATATACACACCTAAGGAGCCGCCTGAGTGCATGTCCCTTCCTGCAATGGGATAGTGCGTAACCTGTGCAACCATACCACTCAGGCTGAGTCACACAAACCTGGGTCTATACCGATTCTGTTATTTACTAGCTGAGTGATCTTGAGAAGGTCACTGGGCTCTCTGAAGCTCAGTTTCTGATAGAATGGAGGCAGTGTCCTCTCCCTGTTCAACTTGCTCATAGTTTGCAACAGAGAAATAGGAAAGAGCTATTACTTAAGATCCAAGGGGAGGGCTTTTCTTTTGGGGATAAGATGGAGATATTAAAACTCAGAGACTGAGCCCCTGTCCTGGAAGGACCCGCCCTGCCCAACCACGGGTAGGATAATGGGAATCCTAAGTCCTCTGTTTTTCTCATCACAGTGGAGGAAGAGTCGGACTAGTACTGAGGCTTGTCTTCAATGCCCTCTGCTCCTCCCTTTCCAGTGACCTATTCCTTCTGTGAATCTTACGCTCTCCCACCCTGCCCCTCTTCCCATCACTCTCCTAGTCCTTCCTCCTCTCAGTCAAGCTACTTTCAGGGAATGATGGGTACGCCTAAATGATACTTTGGAAATTTGCCTCTAAAGAACTAGGTCAGAAAGTGCATCCAGACCTCAGGGAAAGATATTTTGGAACGACATTCCGCCTGTGCATGACATGGAAATAGCACCAAGAAGGTGGCCATCTCTCCTACCTTTAAAAGGCACATAATTGAGGGACGCCTGCATGGCTCAGTGGTTGAGTGTCTGTCTTTGGCTCAGGTCATGATCCCAGGGTCTCGGGATCAAGTCCCACATCAGGCTCCCTGCATGGAGCCCACTTCTTCCTCCGCCTGTGTCTCTATATCTCTCATGAATAAATAAATAAAAACTTTTAAAAAATAAATTAAATTAAAAGCACATAACTGAGGGAACTGACCGGCGACAGGGCCGGCTGCTCTGACAGCTGCGCCCTCTCGTGGCCCAGCACCCTTCTCCCCAGGATCCTGGCTTGGAGATTCTGGGAGCCCATGCTGGCTCTCCGCACCTGTCCAACCTCCAACACTTTGTACTCAGAGTAACCAGGAGAGACATTATTTAGGCTGTGCTGTCCTCCTCTGATATCTGGAGGGAAAGTGGAGGTGAAGCTAGTAGTACCTCTCCTAGAGGCCCTGAAGTTCGTTCAGGTCTTTATCGGTAACTCGCTGTGACTTTTCCCTGGGGCTGGGGAGAAAGCATATGCTGATGAGAAGGGAACAGACATTTAAGGTGCACTTCACATGCATTAGTAATTAAATTAAACCTCTCAGTCCTGTGTGTTAGGTAAAAAAACCACCCTCCTCTGCAGATGAGGAAATGATGAGGTGAGCCAGGGTGTTTGGGTCACTTGCCCAAGGGCACACAACCAGGAACTAGCTGCCCCGGGATTTGAACCAGGTGTAATGAGTCCATGCTGTCTTGCATTGCATTGTGCCAGCTCCCTGCTGCTGTCCCTCAACTGCTCTAACTCCCAGAAAATGCATGGGATTTTGCGATTTATAGAAAATATGTATTTGGTCCCACAAATGATCAAAATATATTTCTCATATGATTTGGTCCTTATCCACTGTTCTCGGCTCCCAGCTCCCCAAATCCTTGGAATTTCCTGAGCAATAAGAGCAATGGAAGCATCTTTGGTTTCAACGTTTGAGCTCTTGTCCTTGGTTCCTGAAAACAGTCATAAAGGCAAAATGGGTATCAGGGCACTTGGGTGGCTCAGTCGGTTAAGCCTCTGCCTTTGGCTCAGGTCATGATCTCCGGGTCCTGAGATAGAGCCCACATAGCTCCCTGCTGGGGGCAGGGAGGGGGTGTCTGCTTCTCCCTCTCTCTCTGCCCCTTCCCCTTCATGCTCCCTCTCTCTCTCAAATAAATAAAATCATAAATAAATAGATAAATAAATAAATAAAATCTTAAACAACAACAACAAAAGAGGCAAAATGGGTATCTTGTTATTCATAACAAGCTCCTTTTCACCACAACTGGGTTTAGGTTAACAAGGTGACTTTCAGAAAGCACAGAAGGATAGGGGCTGGTCACCAGGAGAACCAGCCAGGAATAGAGTTGAGACTTTCAGCCCCACTCCTTTGGCCTCTGGGGAGGGACGAGGGGCTGGAGATTAATTGGTTTATGATTTAATCAAGTCTCTATAAAAACCCCAAAGGAGGAGACTCAGAATGCTTCCGGATTGGGAACCAGAACATCTCCATGTGCTCCCGTGCTGGATCCCAAACTCCATGAGGACAGAGCTCCTTTGTTCAGGACCTCACCCTAAGTATCTCTTCATCTGGCTATTGATTAGAAATCCCCAATATCCTCTGTAGTGAATCAGTAATCTGGTGAGTAAAAGGTTCCCTGAGTTCTGTGAGCTGTTCTAGCAAATTACTCGACCCCCGGGAAAGGACAAAGTCACGAGAACCTCTGATTTATAGCCTGTTGGTCAAAAGCACAGATAGCCACCAGGCCTTGTGACTGGTATCTGAAGCCTGCTCTAGAAAATAGAACAGACCCTAGGTGGGGCGTTCACCAGAAGCACAGGTGATAAGCTGGATTTGTGATTGGTATCTGAAGTGTGGGACTGGGGGCAGCCCTGTAGGATGGAGCTCTCAAACTGGAATCTGATGCTATATCTGGGTGGAGAACGTCAAAATTGAGCTACATTGTAGGATACCCAGCTGGTGTCCTGAGAATGGAAACCACACCCACACACACTGGAATGGGTCCCAGAACTTTTCGTGCATTTAGCATATTTCAGAAAAATCACAGGAGCCAGGCATCCAGGACCTCTATTCACGGGGTCTCTGCTGACCCAGCAGAGCACAGGCCCGGGGCAGCGACTGCCTCAAGGTCCCCAGGGAGCACCCTTAGTCAAGAAAACAGGCACCGTCTCTGCAAGGTGATTTTATCTGTGTCTCCAGAGGACGGGCTCTGGGGTCACAGACACCTGTATTCAAACCTGGAATTTGATGTTCCTACAAGCTTTGGGCAACTCAATCTCCTGAGTTTCAGCTTCCATGTCTGTTTGGGGATGACATCTCTTGGCATTGCTGGCGGCACCTGCAACCTGTTCCCCAGATGACCCACCAGAAGTTCCCAGTACAGGCCTGAGAGCCACTGAGCACCAAATAAATGTCAGGTATTATCATAACTAATTCTGTGCTGTAGAGATTTGGAGGATCTGCATGTGGGGAAGGCGGCATCGGAAAGAGAGGAGAGCAGACAGTCATAAAAGAGGAGCCCTTTCTCTCTCTGCCTTGAGTCTCCTGCAGCTACCAAGGGAGACAAGCCAGGCAACCTCTTTCTGGCTACAGATTACTTAGGGAAAATGGGCCCAAAATGGCCCCAGAGAGTCCCTTGGCTATTAAAGAAGAAAGTGCTGGAAGGCTTACTATATATAATATATAATATATATAATATTTATTTATTTATTTATTTATTTATTTATTTATTTATTTATTCATACTGCTCCCCAGGCCTTCCATTCCCTGGGGAGTACCTGTTTCCAGACAGCGATCAGCTTGTACGAGGATTTAAAAACTTTTTTTTGAGCATATCTGTAGGATGATGTCCCTAGGTGTCTTGTCCAAGTGACGAACTTATTTATCAATAGACCCGAAGGATGGCGACACCCACGGTAGACCTCATTTTAGCAAAGTCTCTTAATGATTGTACCTATTAGGAGGCAGGGGATGGTGCTTCCTCTCCAGAGTCTCTTGGGGGTCTGAAATGTTAATGCTTTCAGGGGTTCCTGGGGGGCTCAGTGGGTTGAGCATTCAACTCTTGATTTTGGCTCACATCATGATCTCAAGGTGCTGAGATGGAGCCTCACATCCAGCTCCACACTTTTCATGGAGCCTGCTTGAGATTCTCTCTCTCCCCACCCCCTTTCTCTCTCAAAATAAATTTTTTAAAATTTTAAAGAAAACAAGAAATGTTGATGCCTTCATTTCATTAATGACAACCTCATAGGCCAGCAATTGGAAGATCTCAAAAGCATTTATGAGTACCAGAAACAGTGGGCTTCTGATACCAATTTTCCACTCCCTGCCCACTGGGAACAGTGCAGGGTCTGGAGCAGGTCATGGGGAGCCGTGGGCTGCAGGCTCTTACACCCACAGTCATGATGCAGGGGCGGGGGTGGGGACAGAAGAGAAGAAGAATTTTCTTCATCACAAGGAAGGGGCACTGACTCCCCGGTGGGGTGGGGGAAAGGGGAGCAGAGAGAGGGGTGGGCTCCAGGCTCTGACGCAGACTGGCCCAGGGCTTGGTAGGGGGACGGGGCCAGAGGCCTCCTGAGCCTTGGGAGGAAGGCCTGGCGGCTTCCACCCTCACACTCTTGGGCCAAGCCCAGCTACTCCGCATTCATCAACTCACACCCACTGCACTTCATCCACACCCTCATCAAGCTCCCCCTCCTCCTATCATTTTGAAGCAACTCCCAGACATTATGTCATTTAATCCATAAATATTTCACTATGTCTTCCTAAAAGATAGAGGCATTTTTTAAAAAATAAAACCACAATACGAATATCACTTAAAGAAACTTCATGGTTTCTTGATACCAAAACGGGCAATGTTAAAACTGCCACTGGTCTCAGAAATGTAATAAATGTTTATTTTTCACAGTTGGGTTTGAACTGGGATCCAAACAAGGTGCACTCAACTGTGATCTGGCTGATGCTCAGCACAGAGCCTGATGTGGGGCTCGATCCCACAACCCTGAGATCATGACTGGAGCCTTGATCCCATGACCCTGAGATGATGACCTGAACTGCAATCAAGACTTGGAGGCTTAACCAACTGAGCCACCCAGGCAACCCCAGCTGATGTGTTTTTTAAGTCTCTTAATCTACATGTTTCCGCCCCATCACTTCTCCCCCCACCTGCCAGCCACTCTATTCCTGCAACTTATGTTTTTGAGAAATAGGGTCATTCATTCTATAAGAGGCTTCTCAGCCACGGGAGCACCCAGGGCCTGGTGCCGGACCAGCAGGAGGGAGTGAGAACGGGCAGGATTCTGCTTTCCGGGAGCCTACAGTCTAGTGCAGGGCAGCTTCTAGACAGATCAACCCACAAAGGATTGTAAAACTCCCACCAGGAAGGGCACCAGAAAGAGGGGGCCTTTCAGGGGCCCTGGAATCCTTCTCTGGGGAAGTGACAGCAAGCTGAGGTGAAGGGTAAGGAGGGAGTGACTGGGCAAAGCCACAGGGGGTGACTCCGAAGAGAAGAAGAGAAGGTGGGAGGTGGGGAGCATAGTCAAACGGTTAAAATTTGGAACACAGGGCAGCCCGGGTGGCTCAGCGGTTTAGCACTGCCTTGGGCCCAGGGTGTGATCCTGGAGACCCGGGATCGAGTCCCATGTTGGGCTCCCTGCATGGAGCCTGCTCCTCCCTCTGCCTGTGTCTCTGCCTCTCTCTCTCTCTCTCTCTCTCTCTCTCTCTCTCTGTGTGTGTGTGTCTCATAAGTAAATAAATAAAATCTTTAAAAAAATAAAATAAAATAAAATTTGGAAAACAATACTGAATTTAGTTTTTGCTCAAACAAGAACAAACTGAAAGCATTAAAGCAATCTCTCTCTCTCACAAAAAAAAAAAAAAAGCAAATGCTCTTGGTTTGATAGAAGTGTGATGTTCAGGCTAAATTTAAATAAAGCAGCATTTTGAATGGCACAAAGTGAATTGGCTTTAAGAGAATGATTGACAAGAAAATGACTTTGGGGTTCTGTTTTCTGGGAAAAGACAAAGTTAAGGTAAATGTAGTATGTATTTATTGGTTGTCAGTGAAACCCTTTCTATGGCCCTCTGATAGGGAGCTTATAGGGCTTAGGGGCACCTGATCTGATAAAGAACTGGGCAGTGCTATGACCTGAATGTTTGTGTTTCCCTAAAGATCATTGAAACCTCATGCTCAGTGTGATGGTATTAGGAGGTGGAGCCTTTGGGAGGTGATTAGGTCATGAAGATGGAGGGGATTAGCGCCTCCCTTTTAGGGATCCTAGACAGTGTCTTTGCCCGTGCCACCATGTGAGGACAGTAAGAAGGTGCCATCTGGGGACCAGAAATCTGGGCCCTACCAGACACCGAATCTTCTAGCCGCAGGGTCTTGGATTTTCCAGCTTCCAGAATTGTGAGAAATAAATTTCTGTTGTTTATAAATCACCCAGGCCATAGTATTTTGTTATAGCCGCCCAAACAGCTTCGCAAGAAATCTAAGCTGTGGCTTTCCTGTGTCAGAGCTCAGACTTTTCAAGCAGGAGTAAAAAATATCCCATGCTCAATGGCCATGGGGTACAACACAACATGTTGCATTTAATGAATGAAAGAAGACAAGTAAGGCTAGAGCTCAGGGGAAAAGCTTGTGCAGAGGGAGGTGAGACCCGAAAGGCAAGCAGGACACAGGACTGTGGATATGCTGCATGTCATGTGGGGGATTTTAGAGCTTTAAACTTGCCTGATAATGAGAATTACTGGGGTGCTTAATTAGTAAACAGATTGCTAGGCATCCATCCTGAAATTCTCATTCCATAGATCTGTATTGGGCCCGTAGAAACTGTTTTTAAAAAATTTCCAGGTGACCTTTATCTTCAGGAGGGTTTGGGAATCCTAGGGAGAGCTCTTGATTTTTTAAAAAGTTTTTGGGAGTGGGTGACCCAATCAGATCTGCAATTCAGAGGGGAAAATGGATTTGGTAGAAAATCCAAACGGTTCATGGAAATCTGCTGAAAGGCTGTTGTAATACGCCAAGTGACAGATGGTGGACATTTGCTCCAGAGTAGTAGTGATGGAGATGGAGACTTGGTGATCAGCAGACAAGGGGCTGAAGAGGACTGTGGTGAGATGACAGTTGGGTCTGCCTCGCACAGCTGAATAGTTGGCAGGGTCATTGGCTAAAATAGGTAATACTGCAAAAATTTTGAATAAGTGGAGCTTGAGACACCACCAAAATATCTCTTTAAAGATTTTATTTATTTATTTATTTATTTATTTATTTAAAGAGAGCATGAGAGGGAGTGGCAAAGGAAGAAAGAACCTCAAGCAGACTCTGCACTGAGCCTGGAGCTCCATTTGGGGCTCGATGTTTGCGTGGGCGAGGAGAGCTACTTGAGACTTCTGACCATGGGGGACATTCTAGAAAACCTGAGGATCCCCTTCCCTCTCTGGCCTCCCTGCTGCCATTCTGTGGAAAGGAGGGAGGGCTCCGTGTGGCCGTGCTCCTGGACGCTGTGTGCTTGGCCTGAAGGCCATAGCCATGAGCCTTTCCCTGGGCCGACAAGGCCTTGCTTGTTCCCAGGCGCCCATCTTGCTTTAGGATGCCAGGCACAGAAGTTCAGAAAGTCTGATCATTCCCTGATGGGCCCTTGGGTCCTGGTCTCTTTGCTTCTGCCATGATGGCTTGTGCCATTACTGAAAATTAGTCCTTTCTGAGAGTCCTCTAATGCTGCAATAGCAAACCACCAGCATCGTGGCGGCTTAAAACATCACATTTATCCTCTGACAGTCCTGGGGGTCAGAAACCTAAAATCAAGGTATCCACAGGGCTACATTCCTTCTGTGGGTTCTGGGGAAAAATTTGTTTTCTTGCCTTTTCCAACTCCCTGAGGTTGCTTGCCTCGCTGGGCATGTGGCCCCTGCTTCCATTGTCACTTCTTTATTTCCCTCTGCTTCTGTTGTCACATAACCCTGATCCTCCCCTGCCTGCCTTAGAAAGACTCTTGTGATTACACTGTGCCTCCAGGATGATCTAGGATCACTCTCCCCATCTTAAGATCCTAATCCCAATTATAAAATGCCTTTTGCCAAGGTAAGGTATTCATAAATTCAGGGTTTAGGGACATCTTCGGGGTGTCATTACTCAGTCTACCACAGGTCCACACAGCTGCTGCACCTTGGCATCCTTGTTCACTGCTGTGAGGAACAGCCCCTCACCTCATTATTGGTGGGTGAGCCCTGCTGGTTCTTCTGGAAAGGCCAGTTCCACCCTCCACCAGTCATACTGTGGAGGGGCTTCTGAGGTATGGCTCTTTCAGTTCCCACCAACGTACTCAAACTATTTTCAAAAGTATGTTCTGAGTCACAGGAGTAAATGAGGGGCTTCCAGGCTCAGATACAGATTTGTCCTCGAGACTCTGCCTGGCTGTGGAGCTGGGGTACAGACTCACCCTTCCATTCAATTATTCCTAAATTCCACCTATGGAAGAGGCTGGAATCCAGTATGTGTTCATATTTATTTAAAAAAAAACCAACAACCATACCAACAAAAATGCTTGGACTTAAAATGCTCAGTTATGCTTCTTTTAAGATGACATTGTTGCCATGGTGACCAGAGGCTAGTGAAAGAAACTCCTTTTCCCATTTCCTGCCCCTCGTACATTTCCTCAGCAAATCTCCCTTGTGTTCGTTTATGGATATCTCAGGGGAACTCTCCTACCTAAAGAGACTCCTCTTTCTGCTTCCTGCAGGTGAGCATGTCTGTGGCCCGTGAATCAGCCCCCAGGCCGACCGGGCGGAGGTTGGCACATCTTGACCTGCCTCTTCCAGGCAGATGGAGAAGAGGGAATCTGCTGATGTGCACTCAGTGCATAAACAATACGTATCCCGCCGCCGGGCCTCTGCGTGCTGGGAGTGTTAAGGCCTGCCACAGGGCGTCCTGGGGAGAACAGCGCTGATCCAGAGCCCAGAGACAACGGGAACCATGGAATCCAGCTGTTAGACGCTGGATTCTGCCTCCTCTCCAGGATGACACAGCAGGTTCTGTGGCCACATACCCCCGCACCCCCCTCCATTGTCTGCAGCCCAGTCAAGGCCTCCGGGGCTGCACAGGAGGCAGCGAGGTGTCATATAAGATCTGGGATGGAAAGAGGTGATTTTGCCACCTGCTATGGGACAGTAGGCCAGGGCAGCCTCCCAGTCACAACTTCCCATTTGAAGGGGGATCAAGACCTCTGCCCTGCCGGATTTGTGGAATTCTTTTGAGGATCAGATCAGATCACTGCTGCGATGGTTCCTTCTGAACTCCGTATGGGACTGCAGAATGGTGATGACGATGACGGCAATGCCATAAAATTGGAACTGTACAGTGTGCAGCCTTTTCAGATTGGTTTCTATCACTTAGCACTCAAGGTTCCTCCATGTCTTTTCTTTTTTTGAAGATTTTATTTATTTATTAGAGAGAGAGAGGGGGCACGGGCAGGGGGAGGGGCAGAGGGAGAAACAGACTCCACGCTGAGCAGGGAGCCCGATATGGTCCCAATCCCAGGACCCCAGGATCATGACATGAGTCAAAGGCAGCTGCTTAACCAACCCAAGTGCCCCTCTTCCACGTCTTTTCATTGCTTGATAGCTCATTTCTCTTTGTGGCTGAGTTATATTCCGTTGGGTAGATTTCATTTACTCATTCACCTATTGAAGGACATCTTTGTGGCTTCCAAGTTTAAAGTGGCTATAAATATTCATGTGCAGGTTTTGCATGGACATAAGTTTTCAAGTCCTTTGGGTAAATATCTAGAAGCAGGATGATTGCTGGATCATATGGCAAGCTTATTTTGTGCTTTGCAACTGCCAAATTGTCTTTTAGAGTGGCTGTACATACCATTTTGCATTCCCAACCGCAATAAATGAGAGTTTCTGTTGTGCCACATCCTCGCAGGCATCTGCTGCTGTCAGTGTTTTGGATTTCAGCCATCCTAATAGGTCTGTAGTGCTCTCCTGTTTTGATTTGCGGCTCCCTAATGACATATGATGTCGGGTGTGTTTTCATCTGTTTATTCCCCATCTGTATGTCTTCAATAGTGAAGTGTCTGTGTAGATTTTTGGCCACTTAAATATTAGATTACTTTCTCATTGTTGAGCTTTAAGAGTTCTTTGTGTATTTCAGGTAATGGATAGAAGTTTTGCAGAGATTTTTCTCCCAATCTGTGCTTTTCTTTTCATTCTCTTGACAGTATCTCTCACGGAGCAGAAGTTTTTTATTTTACTGACACCCAGCTTGTCAATCTTTTCTTTCAGGAATTGTGCTTTTGGTGTTGTATCTACAAAGCCAAGCCCAAGCTCACCTGGATTTTTTCCTATGCAACCTTCTAGAAGTTTTATAGTTTAGCATTTTACATTTAGGTCTATGACCTATTTTTGAGTCAATTTTTATGAACGATATAAGGTCTATGTTTGGATTCTTTTTTTTTTTTTTTTTGCATGTGGATGTCCTGTCGTCTAGCACCATTTGTTCAGAAGACTCTCTTCTCCACTGAATTGCCTTGCTCCTTTGTCAAAGATCAGTGGAGAGTATTTGCATGGATCTATTTTTGGCCTCTTTATTCTGTCCCATTGATCTATTTATCTCTTCCTTTACCAAAACCACACTGTCTTGATTGCTGTAGATTTGGAGTAAGGCTTAAAGTTGGGTAGAGTTAGTTCACTAACTTTGTTCTGCCTTAGTATTGTGTTGGTTATTCTGTGTTTTAGAATCAATTTGTAGAAAACGCACAAATAAGCTGCTGGGATTTTGGTTGAGACTGCATCGAATCTATAGATCAAGCTGGAAAAAACTGATATCTTAACATTATTGAGGCTTCTTACCCATAAACATAGGGTATTTCTCCATTTATTTAGTCTTACATCTTTGTTATCAACATTTGGTGGTTTTCCTCCTACAGACCTTTTACAAATTTTGTTAGATTTACAACTAAGTACTTCCTTTTCTTTTTTCTCCGCCCGCCCCCCCCCTCCCCCCGCCACACATTTTTTTTCTGGTGCTAATGTAAATGGTGTTCACTTTTAATTTTAAATTCCAATTGTTTATTGCTGGAATATATGGAAACAGTTGACTTTGCATCCCACAAGCTTACTACAGTCATTTATTAGTTTAAGGAGATTTTGGGGATTCCTTGGGATTTTCTACACATCAAGTCATCTGCAAACAAGGAAAGTTTTATTTCTTTCTTCCCAATCTGTATTCCTTTTATTTTCTTTTCCTGTTTTATGACATTAGCTCAGACTTGCAGTGCGATGTTGAAAGGAGTGGTGATTGGGACATCCTGGTCTGTTCCTGATCATAGGGGGATAGCATCTAGTTTCTCACTGTTAAGTATGATATTATCTGCAGGTTTTTGTAGACATTTTTATCAAGCTAAGGAAGCTTCTGTCTGTATTTTTATGAGAATCTTTATCATGAATGGGTATTGGATTTTGTCAAACCCTTTTCTGCATCTATTGATATGATCCTATGATTTTTTCCTCTTTAGCTTGTTGATGTGATGGGTTGTACTAATTGATTTGGAATGTGGAACCAGCTTTGCACCCACTTGGTTGTGTTATATAATTCTTTTTATACATTATTGATTTGATTTGTTAATACTCTGCTGAGGATTTTTGCATGTATGTTCATTTTTTAAAGGCTCCCCCTAGGGACTCCTGGGTGGCTCAGAAGTTGAGCATCTGGGTGTGATCCCAGGCTCTGGGAATCAAGTCTCACATTGGGCTCCCCACAGGGGAGTCTGCTTCTCCCTCTGCCTATGTCTCTGCCTCTCTCTGTGTATCTCTTATGAATAAATAAATAAAAGCTTTTTTTAAAAAAAAAAACCTCCCTCTGTGAGTCCAATATACAGTTTGGTTGAAAGACACTGACATAGAGAAATAGCCATGTATTCTGAGGGGCATGTCCTGGGATACTCATTGCAGTATTGTTTATAATAGCAAAATGTTGGAAGCCACATAAATGTCCATTAATAGAGAACTAGTTAAATCAATTATGGTCTCTTCACACTGTGGAATACTGGCATTTAGGACAGAGGCACCTGGCTGGCTTAGTCAGTAAAGCACGTGACTCTTGACCTCAGGGTTGTGAATTCAAGCCCCGTGTTGGAGCTTGAATTAACAATTAAAAGAAAAATTAAAATGGATTGGGTAGACTTAAACATATTGAGTTGTTAAGATGTCTGGAATATATTTTTAGTGAAAAAGGGCATGTTGTAAAGCAATTAATAGTATAATTCTATTTTTACTTACTACCTCAAAATTATACATTTCTCTGTGTTTGTAAGTGAGGTATGTAAAGGCATAGAGAAAGGTCTGGAAGGGTGTATAAATATTGATTACTCTGTAAAAGATAATGAGATTGAATTGGAGTCAAGAAGAATTTCTTATTATCTTTATTGTTTGAAATTTTTACAGTGAAAATGTGTTAATACAGTATATGCACTAACATACGTTTTAAAATTACAATGGCACTTAGTAAGTCCCCTGTGAAAAGTTGTGAAAATTCAAAAATCTATAATATATAGTTCCTGTCCTAAAAGGTTTATAATCTGATGTGAGAGATAGACTTGTAAATAAAAGAACAGTAAGATATTATACATATATTTTTTAAAGATTTTATTTATTTATTTATTTATTTATTTATTTATTTATTTGAGACACACACAGAGAGAGGCAGAGACATAGGCAGAGGGAGAAGCAGGCTTCATGCAAGGAGCCTGATGTGGGACTTGATCCCAGGACTCTGGGATCACTCCCTGAGCCAAAGCCAGATGCTCAACCACTGAGCCACCCAGGCACCCCAAAATAGTATACATATTATTGTGGAAAGCTGTACAGGTCGCAGTGGGAGCTCAAAGGAGGAAAGAATCAGTTCTACCTTTGAGTGGATGATGGGATAAGGAAAGGCATTATAGAGGTAACAGCCCTTAAGCTGAGTCTTGAAAGATGAGTAGTGTTAAATTAATTAAATCAAGAGGCCATTAGACTGGTGTGGCTCTAATGCTGTGGCACCTGCATATGCAAACCAAAATCTAAGCCTGTTAGGGCCTCAAGGTTACAAAATCAAAATCTAAGGGCAAGCAGTCACAACTAGCCAGCTGGGCTTTAAGTTAGAGCCAATCAATAATCTTGCTTTGCTTCTGACTTTTCTCTTTAAAAGTTCTTCCCTGAGCCCCTATCGTTGGAGCACTCCTAACCATGTCTAGTTTGGCACTGCCCTACTCAAATCGATAACTGTTTAAATAAACTCAAAAATTTTTAATACACCTTGGTTTATTATTTATCAGTAGATAGTTGCCAGCCCACTGGGGCATGGGGTTGGGCAGTGTGGTGAACACTGGGAGAGAGGCTGGGTGGGAACCAGGGCCGGGAGACACGTTTGGCATGTTTGGGAATTGTGTAACTATGCCAAATGTTCAAGAAGAGCAAGACAAGGGACCAGAGGGAAGAGGCCGACCCAGAGCTTGGGGCGTGGAGCAGGGGAGGGGCGTCGAGCACTGCGCACAGTGTGGGGTTGGCCTGTCCTCCAGCGAGCGAGCCTGCAGAGCGACCCTCAGGAGAAAGAGGTTTGCTGCGAGCACAGAGTCGACTGGACACATTCTGAATCCAGTGCCACCACTTCGTAGCTGTGCTTCTCCGTGACACCCTGCACAGCCCTGCGCCAGGGTCCTCGTTCTGAGACAGACACAGGTACTGCTCCCTCACAGCCCCTGCACGACACGGCAATGGGACACGCTCGGCCGCGGCCGCAGCCCGCGACAGCAGAGGAGCCCTGAAAGAGTTCCCCACGGCCTTCTCCCACACCCCCTCCGGCTCCCCAGAAGCAGAGCATTTCCGCACACAGACCCTCCTCCCTCTTCCTCCCACCCCCAGTTCAAGTGCTCCCTCAGGAGGAAGTGGAAAGTCAGTGTGGGAAAGGGCCCGGAGGGGCAAGGACTTCCTGACTCTGGGGATGAGAAGCTGGTGGTGGCAGCAGAGATCTGGGCCAGCTTCCTGACCCCGGCCCTGCTCCCCGTGGGAGCTCTGGTTTCTCCTCTGGCTGTTTCTGGGAACGGTGCCTGCAAATATTTCTCTGGATTCATCTGTGCTTTCAAAACCTCTGCATTAAAACGTTCTAAACTACTGTGACCTAAGAACCCAGCTGGCTCCTTGTTTAAAAGGTCACCTTAAAATCCTTACAAGCAAAGACATTCAGCTTCCTCTGAACACTATGCCCCTAATGATGACATTCGGGGGCACCTGTCTCCAGGTTATACTTTTCAAAATGTCTCCACTGACCTAATCTGATTGTCATAAACTCCACAAGGCAGCTGGGGCTGATATTGCCAGCCTCCCGCCCCGGATTACAGATGAAGAAACCACAGCCCAGAGAGTTTGTGTCTTAGAGATGAGATCATTTTGGGATTCTTGCCCTCCATGTGGGCAGGACCTGGTCCTCACAGCCATGGGGCAGTGGGGACCAAACAACCTCTGGACACCTTTGGTGCAAAGGGAGCCCTGACCCGGGAGGCACGCAGTGCAGGCAGGCCCACGTCCGCCTCCATCACCCGTGCGGTCCCAGACCGATGCTCCCTGCTGCTTTCTCTTTGTAGAATGGGAGCGATGTCCCGTGCCTCGCTCATGGACTTCTATAAAGACCAAAGATGATGCTGAGGAGAGTGCCTGTCACTCTCCACGACCGAGCAGCTGTACGGAGGGACGAGGGTACTCTTGGTGTCTTGGGTGCTATTATCATCAATAAGAAGCTGCTTTGCTTCTGGTTGGAGAATTGAGGTTCTGCAGAGAGCCTGGGTCAGTGCCTGGCACATTGTAGGTACTCACCGGGTGGCAGTTACTTTCATTCTGCGCTGTGGCTTCATCACTTTCCAGTTGGTCTCCTGTTTTTTGGCCCCCAGAACTGATCCTGGCGTCAGCTGGAGACAGCCTGGTCTCTATCTCACGGCTGAGCTCCACAGAAAAATTGGCAATTTAACAAAGCCAGAGGAGCAGTCATCCACACCCCAGACCTTATAGAGAAACCAGATGACCTGAGACCAGGTCACCCGGACTTAGCAGAAATTCTCCTCACGAATTCATATGGTGGCATAATGCCAGTCAGTGCCTTGGGATTGATGAAGAATCTCTGTGCTCAGTGCTTCATCTTCTTTCTACAGGTCTTATTGTGGCTCTTTGACCTCTGTGACTTGGGGGACAAGAACAGGGTGAGCATCGGAAACACAAATCCATCCCTCTGGCATGAACAGCTTTTACTATTTGGGGAGGCTCTCAAATTCTGGGCTTAAATGAGGCTTGGGAACTCTCTAGACTTTTCTCTATTCATGCCCCAATTGTCAGGGACAATAAAGAGTTGTTTCCATGTGCTCCTCCTCAGAGCCAAGCTGGAGGCATCCATTAACCAGTGCCAGTGATGGGATTTTGCTTCTGGGAACCCGCCTGTTCTCTTGACATTAGTATTACAGGACTGGAATACAGTTATTCAACACTGACTTATTGGGCCCTATTTTGAGCTAGACATGAGGCTGGATTCTGGTAATACATCAGTAGATAAGGGGTCCCTGACTTTAGGGAATCCATACTTTAGTACAGACTGCCAATAATTAGTGAGCCAAGTGTAATTCAATGGGCTAGGGGTTCTAGAAACATGAAAAGAGGTAGTTTCATCAATTTGCTGGTGGGTGGGGGTGTGGTGTGTCAGGAAATGCTCAGGTGAAGAGTGGGAGGAAAGAAGGTGAAGATATGAGACAATACAACATCTAAGGGACAAACGGAGCTCAGAGGAGCCTGAGTGGTAGCAGTAAAACCAGGAGAAACTGGGACATATAAGCAGGGAAGGAGAGACAATGGAAGGGGGAAGTGGCCAGTAGGGAGCTACAAACTGAAATGTGTTTGCTGGATTTGGCTCTCAGATCCATGAAGACACATAAGGGAGCAGTTTCTCTGGAATAGTGAGGGGGCCCCCAGACCTCCAGGGTTGTGGGTGGTGGGGGAGGAAAGGATCACTCACTCCTCCCAGAAATCTGGCTGGTGATAAAACAGCACACAAGCTATTCTATCCTTGTTTGAAAATATTTCTAATACTAAGTTTGTTGTATTGGCCAAAGGAAAGAAGAGCAGTAGAGCAGAGGCTGGGGTACACGTAAGGTTAGGCAGAAGGCTTGTTTTAATGGGAGAGGCTTGAACAAATTTAAACCCTCGTGAGGTGGTGGGATGGGATGGGAAGAGAAAGGACTGGGAGGATGATTAAGGGAAGAGGATGGGGGTGGGGGGAAGGGAATCACAAACACAGGATCTGTCTTAATGAGCAGGAGGGACACTTCTTTTGAAGATGGAAGACAAAGAGGAGAAGGATGAACGTTTGTTAAGAATGGGGAAGGAAACTTTATGGAGCCTCCCCTCAGTAGTCTCTACCCCCCCCCCCCCCCCCCCCGTCAAGTAAAGGCAAGGCTGTCAGTGGAAACGGCAGCCAGAAGGAGGTTCTCAAACAGTGACTGGAGGGGGCAGAAAAGGCAGAGCAAGTGCACTTGTGTAGTTTGGGATTTTGCAAAGACACTCTTCCAAAGTGATCCCAGGCCCGCCCCCGGCCCTGTGGTCTGCATAGTCCAGAGGAAGGGACAACCTATCATTTGCACAGACAAGCCTTCTGTCTGTGACAGCCATGGCCTGGGCCTGAGCTGTCACTAGGGGCCTGTAAAAGGCTTGCCGGCTAGCACTGTGGCCCTCCCGAACCGGGAGACCTTGGATTCATTTAGCAATGACCTCAATCTGCACTTGAGTCTGACGGTCTCTTGCTGTGTTTTGAAGTCCAAGAGTAAGAAGGGGGAAATCAGGTGGACCCAAATCATCCAGAGTCAGGGTTGTGCCAGGCGAGTGCCAAAATAATGGCAACCGGGTAAGAGAGTCGGAAGTGTAACCAGAAAGCTAGCGAAGGTCCACGGGACCCGCCCCGCAGCGTGGAGGACAGACGTAAAGGCAAGCTGCGAGATGGGGGTGGGGAGGACACAGGGAGTGGGCAGGGAGCCTTTGAGGAGGCGCAGAACGGGTGAGGCGCACGCAGGGAAGTGAGAGTTCGAGGAGGAAGATCGAGATACAACGTTAATTGTGTGGTAAGTACAAGCTGGGGGGCTGTGGTCCTTCTGTACAGGAAGGAGTTCCAGGTCGTGACAAGATCTAGGTGTGGCCGTGGAGGAAAGGGCTGCCATGGGGTGGAGGTGAACAGAGATGACACTATTAGGGGTACGAGTGGGGGTCGCCCCCACCCCCTGCAGTGATACTGAGCCTCCTTGGTGGTGGCCTGGTGGGAGTGATGAGGTCACATGGGCTCAGATGCCTAGTCCTCAATGTCTCTGTCTGTCTGTCTGTCTGAAGTCCATTAAAATATTGAAGCTGTTTCTTGTCTTTCTCATGACAAATTTTGTTACTTGATGTCAGCTGGTATTTCAGAAAAGTGCCAAGTAGGGAAAGCTTGTCTTTGGAACGCTCTGCTGTTTTCTCTGCAGAGCAGGTTTTGACTATAGTCCTGTATCTAAGACCTTCACGCAGAAGTTAGAATGTGGACATTTCTTTTAATTCTCTACATTTCACCCACTACAGGAGGCTAAGATGGAAATTCAAGTATTTGCCAGTAGGGAGGGATGAACTTGAAGTGAACAGCCAGAGAGCAGCCAGCTAGTCTACAAAACAAGGTGGGGACAGAGCCTCTAAACACCCTTCAGCCAGGCTTACAAGACTGTCTCCTACCATGGGACGCACACCTTGCCCCGGTAATCACTGACAGCCTACCGTGCAGGCTCTGGTGACTCCCCAGAGAGGATGCAGCAGGAGAGCCCCTGAGGTCCCTTCCAATTCCAAGCTTCAAGCATCCTTCCAGATTCTGGAACTTCTAAGGCTAATGACCCAACAAATCATGCATGGGTTGAGTGGGGAGCTGAGAGACAGCTGGCAAACTAATCTCCAGAAAGATGACCATCCCTATGCTCGCCGTGTCTAGCTTAGGTGAGGCTTCTGCATGAGGAAATTCACTAGGTTCCTAAAAGGACGTTGAGGACAGGTGGGCCTTTCAGAGCTGGTGGGCTTCCTCTGCTGGCCAGCACGGCCCTGCCACGGGGCTCCGTGGTGCTCTCCAGCGCTGGCAGCGGCACCCAGGAACCTGTGGCAGATACAGCTTCTCAGGGCCTCCCCAGGCCTCCTGAATCAGCCTCTGGAAGCACAGGGCCCAGAAGTCCTTGTCTCAAGAAGTCCTTGCAGGTGAATCTGATGCCAGCTGCAGAGTGGAACTCACTGCCACAGCGATTTAGGGCTCGGTCTCACGTAGCACATATACCTTGATTCGAATTCCAGCTCTCTCCCCTGTGTAACTCTGGACACGTTCCCTAAACTCTGAGCTCTGGCTTTCTCATAGGTTGAATGGCAATAGCTTCTTTGTAGGTTTAAGAGAACTGAACAAGGAAATATTTGTGAGGAACTTGGGACAGCACCTGGCACATAATGGACACGCAAGAAATAATAACAACACCCAGCTATTATTATTGGGCCAGTGGTGGCCAGTGGGCTCTTCCACACTGGGTGCTTTGAGTCGCCACCCTTGAACCTGTGGCTTCTGCCTCCAGCTTCTGGGCCCTTCCAGAACCCTGGGGCTGTGGCAGACCAGGCTTCCCGGCTGATGCTGGCCTCGCAACTCGATTCTGCCCCCTACACAGCTTGCCTGATTCCCTCCGCAGAATGGAGAGCTGTCGGCCCCACCTGGTGCAATAAATTCGGTCAGTTGAGGAGACGGAGCAGCCTTCTCTGCAGAGTTGCTAGACAGCGGTGTGACTCCAGAAATGGACATGAAAGCTTCTCCAAACCGGGTGGCCTGGACTCCAGAAAGTCTGCATCTTTGTCTGAAATTCCCTTGTCTCTACTGGAAATCTTGTCTCTTGCTGCTCTGTGACCTAATTTTCTCTGGCGCAGGCCTCAGTGGAGGAGAAGAAGCTTTCGGGACAACAAAATAAGAAATTCCTTCCCTGCACCTCAAGTCTGGGTCACCATCTGTTCCCCTGACCCCATGACCCTTGGCTCCCTGGAGAGCCTAGCATGGGTCGGGTCGGGCCTGCTGCACCACGGGAGGTGGGGCAGACCTGGAAGCTTCGGGCTGTTTTGCGAGGGTCTCCCTCTCTGATGTTTCTGTGAGAACTCAACACCTACTATGGATAGGAACCTGTTTTTACTGGGCTTATACAATCATTTCCTCTATAAATATGGTAACAACCTTTCTGGCCTGCCCTCATCCGTGCCTTGATGTGGGGATCTGGCTGGGTGGCAGGGCCGAGGGGTGGGGTTTGGCCCTGTGGTGACAGAGAGGGACACTGTCTTTCCTTTGGAACAGATGTTGGCATCCAGCAACATGCCAAAGCCACATTCAAGGTTCCCAGCCTCCTTACAACCCACTGGTCAGACTGTGGGAAGGAAAGGTGGGGGCTAAGAGTTGCTGATGACATGTGTGACCTCTTCTGTCTCCTGCTTCTCCCCAGACTCAGAATATCAAACTTCTCTCACTCTTTTTAAAAGATTTTATTTATTTATTCATGAGAGACACACAGAGAGAGGCAGAGACACAGGCAGAGAGAGAAGCAGCCTCTGTGCAGGGAACCTGATTCAGGACTCGATTCCAGGACTCCAGAGATCTCCAGGATGCGTGCACACACACACACACACACACACACACACACACACACACACAAAACACTATTTGCTTTCCAGCTCATAAAGTCCAAGAGAGCCGGGCTTCAGGTTGTTCTGTAAGGAGTGTCTGACGTAGGTTGGTGGCAGCCGAGGGGACACCTGAGATGGGTTGCAGGCCTAAATGCCCTGGTCTGGCTGCTGCGTGACACTCCTGGTTAGCAGGCGGTCCTGTGGCAGGGATGGGGTAGTCTGTGCCCAGGCCTCAGCCCCGGCCTGCATGGCCACTGCCACAGCCACTAGGCGTATGGCTGCTAAGGAAACCCAGGCCTGCTTCTGCACAGACCAGAAAGAAGGCAGCTTCAGGGCTGGGCCCTGGCTCCAGCCTTCTCTGTTTCCCTCCCAACTTTATCCCTGACCAGTCAGCTCAGGCTGCTAACAAGTCTGGAGGGCTTCACCAGAAATTTCTTTCCCCATAGTTCCGGAGGCTGAGAAGACCACGGTGCTGGACAATTCATCCCTGGTGAGGACCATCGTCCTGGCTTGTAAAAGGCCTCCCTGTGTCCTCACATGGGCTTTCCTCAGTGAGTGCACTCGGGAAGACAGAGAAAGAAATTCCGCATATGAATTTTGGGGACACAACATTCAGTCCAGAAGAGTCCTTGATTGCCCTAAGTGCTTCCAGGGCAGGGAGCGAAATGTGGGTGGGGGACTGTTCTTCCATCATCCCAGCTTTGCAATCACTTGGACTTCACTGAGAACGTTTAGTAAATGTTACAAAAGCCAACTTTAAAAATAAAACCTGATCACAGTCATTTATTCATTTTTAAATGCAGAGCAAAGCCCTTAATATGCATCAGGATGAAAGAGCAAGTGTTCCGTCTTAGGGCAGCTCCGTGGGGAGGGGAGCTCTCACACGGGATATGAGGGAAGTGGGAAGCAGCCCCCCTGGTCAGATGAACTGAACACAGCTGATTTTCACCTCGACCTCCTTCCTTCTGAGTCCTGGTAGGGGGAGCCAGCTTAAATTAGCCATCGGTAGAAAAAAAAAAAAAAGCAACTGGGCAGAGGGCAGAAAACTCCAGGATCAGTGGCAAACTTTTAGCCAAAGAAATATAAGATTCTGGGGCCCCTGGGTGGCTCAGTGGTTGAGCGCCTGCCTTTGGCTCAGGACGTGATCCCGGGGTCCCAGGATCGAGTCCCACATCGGGCTCCCTGCATGAAGCCTGCTTCTCCTTCTGCCTGTGTCTCTGCCTCTCTCTGTGTGTCTCTCATGAATAAATAAAATCTTTAAAAAGGAGAGAGAGAGGTTTGATATTCTGAGTCTGGGGGCCAGCAAGACCTACATCCCTCCCATTCTGCAGGGGGATGTTAGCAGTGAGGTTCATTACCCGCAGGAGGGTACACCTACCTCTGCGATCTGTACCCCCCAACCGCTGCTCTTTCAGAACAGGAGGGGAGGAGAACCAGGAGCTCCCCTGGACTGTGGAGGGTGCCCCGCCGCCAGCAGGTGTGATGGCCAAATGAGCAGCCACGCGGAGCCCAAGTAACTGAACTGACGCCCCCTGTCATCTGGGCTCGCCCAGGTGAGATGCCCCTCCTGCCACCACAATCAATCGATGTGGTCCTTCTATAAGGATTTCTTGAACATCTGAGATGTGGGGGGCACTGGGCTGGCATTAGCTGAATGAGCAGAGCCTATCATCAGGGGCTCGTAGTCTAGAGAGGCCAGCACGTCCATAAGCAATTTAACACAGTGCAGAGAGAGATGGAGCAGGAGCAAAGAGAAGGAAGAGGCACCCTGCCTAAGGCTACCTGGGGGAGGCAACACCTGATGGTTGTCTTCAGGGAGGGAAAGGCTTTCTAGAAAGAGCGATGAGAGAGGGGTAAATAACATCATGGTGCATAACTGTGGTGCATCTTTTTGAAGTGCAACAAAATGACTTGTTGAGAGCAATAGAGTTCTGAGTGATACGAACCACAACTACTTATCTGTACACTGTGTGTGCTCATAGCCACACACTGTGCGGTGCTCCCCCAGCGCCCTTCCCACGGAAGGCTGTCCAGGAGCAATCGTCCGAGTTCATGAGTGCCCATGGTGGTTCTGCTGGCGTTCTGGTCAGCTCTGGCCTCCTGGGGGGCTGGATGCCCCCCCAGGCTGCATTTCCACTTACCTCGCTGGCCTGGGTGGCACAGTCAGATGGGGTCAGCCTGGAATCCGGTCGGGGCGCTGGCTTCTCAGCTGGACTGGCCGCCCTGCGCCCTGTGTGATGGTGCCCCCTGCAGGCACACAGGGCAGGGAGGACACCCCACACCTCCCCAGTGTCACTGAGGACCCATGGCTTTGTTAGTGGCTTTAGAGAGTCACAGCTACCAGGAAGCCAAGTATGTGGTTTCTCCAAGTAACTGCGGCTCTGAGCAGGAGGCCCTGGGCACCCCCAGCCCCCTCGGCCACAACTGCTCTGTCTTTTCAGTGGTATATGATTCCACGGTCAGTGTCATAGGGAAGTCACAGTTCTGCTATGGAGCTGGAAGGATTTTGCAAACCTCCCTGAGGCTAGCCAGGAGAACAAACACTTCTGAGCTGACGGCTGCCTGCACTATTCACTCCCCTCTCTACCCCTGTCCTTTTGGTCCTTTCCTGTTCACCCCCCTGCCTGGGCTACCCTCACCCTTGCCAATTCCTTATTATCTGCAAACACATTGATTTAGGAATACTACAGAGCCTCTCAGCCTCACTGCAGTGGGCTGTTAAAACACAGATTTCTGGGCCCTTCCTCATTCACGAGGTCCGCCGAGGTGGTGGGGGCTCGAGAATTTTCATTTCCATCACATTTCCAGCTGATTCTGCTGCTGCTGGTCCAGGGAGCCACACGTGGAGAACCACTAGCTTATAGGGATACAATCTAAAATTAGCACAAATTGTTCCCTGAGCTGTCAGGAACACATGAACTTGACACAAGGAGGGAGTGACACTGAGTGGTGGATGGTAACTTTGCTCAGTTGGAGGCAGGCCTAAAGAAGTGGGTGGGCGAGTAAGAAGAGGGGGGTCAGTAGAGGTAGGGACTGCAGGAGGAGGCAAGGTTAAAGATCATATGTGTCGTCACGTAGAGTGTCTGCTCAGCACCTTTCAGACAGTAGGAACTCATTATGTTACGTCTCACATCACATCATAAAGCTATTTAGCACTAAAGGTGGCTTTAAAATATTATCATGCACATTCATTCATTCATTCCATAAAATATTTGTGCCTACCAGGGCATCTGGATGGCTCAGTTGGTTGAGTGTCCAACTCTTGATTTTGGCTCAGGTCATGATCTCAGGGTTGTGGATCAAGCCCCACCACATAGGGCTCTGCACTCAGTGTGAAGTAGGCTCATCCCTCTCCCTCTGCTCGCAATTGTTCTCTCTCTCTCTTTTCAGCAAATACAGAAAGAAAATCTTTAAAAAATCTATTTGTGTCTACTCTTTTCAGAACACCTGGTGGAGACACTGGACACAAAGACACAGACTTCCCTTCCCCATCTTTGAGTTGTGCTTCCTGTAGAGGCGAATGAACTTACATGATGCGGTGTGGCGGAGGAGGCAGTGGTGGTGAGGCGTGCGGTACAAGCGGTATAGTTTTTGGTGGTGGTAGTGGCGTCATAACTCTCTCTACCAGGCTCAACCTATGTTCCAGACATAGGTGTAAGCATTTCCAAACATTCTCTTATTTACTCCCCAACAACACTAGGAGACAGGTATTATGCCTATTTTATAGGTGGAGAGCCCAACTCATCCAAAAAATTAAGTGGCAAAGCAAAATTAACAACCTGGTCTGTCTGACTACAACTCCCTCACCCTCCTGCCTCTGCCACAGTTTTCTTGCTGCACCAGATGTTTGCAATGGGAAGGGTCTCAGATTTTGTCTAGGGGAGACTTTGTGGTCATGTCCCATCTCCCAGAAGATGTACTCCTGCTTGAGCCACCGCCATGATGGACACAGTTGAGGAAGGGCCTCCAACAAAAAAGCAGCATTTACAATTTGAGACTTGAGTCTACATAATGAACACTGCTCTTTTTAGAGAGCAAAAAGGTTAAGGGATGCAAAGGCAACTTGTCTACCTAGGACAGACTGATTTCTGGAGCCAGTCGGAAGTCTGCTTCAGTGCATGATGAGTGAGTTCCTGGGGAAGTGGCGAGGGGCATGAAGTTGTCCAAGGGCCAGCTGTGCTCACATAAAGAACAACCAGAGCATCCATCAATGCAAAGGCTGCAATCTTGGAAAAGTCTGGAATTCAGAGTCATAGGAGAGTTGGTGGGGCATTTGCCAAAGAAAATCATGATTTGAGAAAACTCCAGGGAGAGAAGCTGTTTCTAAAAGGTGGATTCCACAGAGGGATTGACTGAAGCACTTTCATATTTGCAAATGGAAATTCTGTTACTATGGCCACCTAAGAAGTTGCTCCAACCTGGTGACATCAAACAGCTATTTATTATGCTCACCGTGTCTGCAGGCCAGGGATTTGGACAAGTCACGGCAGAGACAGCTTGTCTGTGCTTCCTGATGGCCTCAACTAGATGACTCCAAGGCTTGGGGCTTAATAGCACCTGAAGGTTCTTGCTTGTTCATGTCGGGTTGTGGATACCGGCTTGGGGGCCTCAGCCCCTCTCCCTCTGAGGCTGTCTGCACAGGGACCCCTGCTGCACTAGTTTGGGCTTCCTCACAGCTAGCTAGGGGTTGGGTTCCGAGGGTGAAAGTTCTAAGAGAGAGCACCAAGTGGAAACATATTGCGGGACACATGGGTGGCTCAGCAGTTGAACGTCTATCTGACTTTGGCTCAGGGTGTGATCTCGGAGTCCCAGGATCAAGTCCCACATCGGGCTTCCTGCATGGAGCCTGCTTCTTCCTCTGCCTGTGTCTCTGCCTCTCTCTCTGTGTCTCTCATGAATATATAAAATCTTAAAAAAAAAAAAAAAAAAAGAAACCATACTGTTTTGTATGATTTGGTCTTAGAAGTCACACAGCATCATGTTTGTCAAGCACAAAGGCCAGCCTGGGTTCCAAGTTTACTTGGTACAAATGGTAAGATTCCAGAAAATACATGGGGCTGGAAATATTGCTTTGGTGACTTTTGGAAAATGCAATCTGTCACAATGAACAAAAGGAGATTCCACAGCAAAATTAATCTAAGCATAATTTAGTCTTCCCTTTGAATTAGCCTAGCTGTGGGGACATGACTTGCTATTTTATTTATATATATACTTATATTAATATAATAATAATTTATATAATAATTAATTATTATTAAATAATAATTTATATATAAATATAAGTAGATATATTTATTTATATATAAGTATATATTATATATACTTATACGTGTATATATATATATTTATTTATATATAAATATAAGTATATGTAAGTATACTTAGTATAATAATTTATATAATAATGATTAATTATTATTAAATAATAATTCATATATATATATACAATCTTGATTCTGCAATCTTGATTCTCACACAGCCTAAACAAAATATGTAAGCAGGAATATTTTGTTTAGGCTGTGTGAGAATCAACATTGCAGATCATCTTTAAAAATTAGCAGTTCTAGCAATATGAGCTGAAATTCTTGCATGTCAACATTTGCCAGAGCAAATGAGCTGCTCTTTCTAAACCGGGTATGTACTCTCCACTTGACCTGTTCACTCGAACTCTATCACTTGGGTGTTTTCCATGCATTTCAACCTATTTTGTTATATCCCTGGCCCCCACAGATACTGAGTTTCTGATCCTTGGCATAGAGAATCTGGCTGCCCCTCATCTAACCACTTAATGGTAACTAACAGAAGATATCAGATCTCCACTTGAGCTACAAAGATAGATATAAGTGAAATCATTCCATTCAGTACACATTTGAATTGGTGACTATGTCTGCTTGTGTTTGTCCTAAGTTTGCCTCTTCAAGAGCTTGTAATACAAACATTATTTGTTCTTACTCTACTTTTCTTTGATTTGAATAAACATCTGAGGAGGGTTTGGGTCTGGGATAAACAACTGGGGTATCAGGACCTCTGTGTTATAAGAGATGAAGGAAACTCATTAGATGAGCCTTGAGTAAGGCTTTATCCACCTGGGACCACGGCTGAGGGGGCCTGTGAACCCCTGACATTATAACCCATAACTTTGTGTGCAGGTGTTGTGCACGTGGAGAATCAAATATTTATACAGGCTTCTCCAAGAGTCCTTGACACCAGAAGGTTGAGAATTTCTGTAATTTCTTCCAAAACTTCCAGAGAGAAAATCCGGATGGTAACAAAGAGATTTCAAGGACATTTGTTGCAAGAGAAAGCTGAGTATGATGCTCAGGAAGAGAGCAGAGGCCAGAGTTGGCAAGGGGCTGACACAGAGCCAGAATCCAGAGCAAACTCCCCTGAAAGTGCTCTTGTCAAGTTCACCAATAGTTTCCATGTCGCTGAATCCAATGGTCATTTTTCGGTCCCCGCCTCACTTGACCTACAAGCCACTTACCCCTAAATGAACATTCCTCCTCTTTGAAACGCTTCCTTCCTTTGGCCTCCAAAACTCCAATTTTCCCTAGATTTTCCCTGCCTCATTGACTACTCCCCCTTAATCCTCTTTGCTGGAACCTCCTCTTCACCCTGACTTCTAAACTTCGGAAGGTCTGGGATTCTTCTCTCTCTCTCTTTCTTTTAAGATTTCATTTATTTATTTGACAGAGAAGGAGAGCACAAACAGGGAGAGTGGCAGGCAGAGGGAGAGGGAGAAGAAGACTCCCTGCTGAGCAGCGAGCCCAATGTGGGACTCCATCTCAGGACCCTGAGATCATGACCTTGGCCAAAGGCAGTCGCTTAACTGAGCCACCCACGTGCCCAGGACTCCTCTTCTCTATAGACATTTACTTCCTTGGTGATATTGTCCAGTCCCGGGGGTTTAAATAACTTCTATATCCTGAAGGTTTCCTAATTTATCTCTCTTTATAGTACACTTGACCTTAACCTTTTTTTCAGAACTCCATACTTGGATATTTAACTATGTTTCCACTTAGATGATTTAAAAGGAGTCTTAGACTTTCCAAAACCCAAGTCTAGTTTCTTTCCCTGACCTCCCCCTTCCCCAACCAATTCCTCCCTCAGGCTTCCCCATCTCAGTGAAGGGGACCTCTAGGAAGCCCTGGAGGAGAGCCCTCTTTTGCCTCACCTGGCACCACATGCTGCCCTGAAGTTTTCCTACTTGAGAATCAGGACAGCCATGATCAAATCAGGAAGCCTAAATGAGATTGCCCAGCCAGTCCAGCACCTCCTGTGAGTATTAAAGGTAGACGGAAACTCCCCCAGAGTTTCCTGCTCTTCCACAAAATGGATCCCAATTGACACATGGCCGAGGACCAGCACATCTTACTGGAAACTTCACTCATGGCAGCCTCCCAGCGGGGCTTTGAGGAACAGAAACACAAAAACACAACGATGTGAGCCTTCAGTTTGCTTTTTTTTTTTCTGAGAAGCCTAGTGGGAGGGCATACATGAAGTGCAGGTTGTGAAGGTAGAATGTGAGCAAATCAAAAGAGCAACACAATTTGAAGCAAATTCAGGCTGAATGGGAGACAGGAGGTAAGTCCCCCGAGGATGGAGTCAGCTCTTTGATGGGGCCCTGGCATCTCATGTAATTTCTCTGTTAATGAACAGCAGTGGGGGAAGGAGAAGCCCTGACACGCTTCTCCATGGGTCCTAGAAAAACACTGAGATGAGCATTGTTTATAAAATGCTTGAAAGAACCAGATGACAGGCTAGAAGCTATTGTTGTTTCGGATTTGCTCTGTTGCTCTGCCATGTCTATTTATAATACAATCTGAGAGGCAGCTGGTTCCTGAAAACACCACCCCCCAGAAGACACACATAAATTCCCCAAGCTGGGCTGTGGCAGATGATCAACATGATGCCCTATGTCCTTCCCTTTCCAAAGAGCTGTTTCAGCACATCCGCAGGCCTGGTGGCCCTAGATCTCAGCATTTGGGATCTAGGTGAAGGTTCTGTTTTTCCTGAATGTTCTCTCTCACACCCGGCTGGAAGCCGGTTCTCGCTCTTCTCTGCTCTCTTTGCACTTTATCCAGCAAATGCAATTCTCTACTACAATTCTTGTGATTGGGGCACCTGAGTGGCTCAGTCGATTAGGGATCTGACTCTTGATCTTGGCTTAGGTCTTGATGTCACGGTCGTGAGTTCGGGCCCCAAATTGGGTTCCACGGTGTGGAGCCTACTTAAAAACAATTCTCATGATTTTCTGCTCTTCATGGTAGTTACTTTGTGTAGAGTTTGGTCTTATGGAGGATAAGAGCTAAGGCTGATTAATCTTTGATTCTCTGGCGTTCTAGCCTACTTAAAAACAATTCTCATGATTTTCTGCTCTTCATGGTAGTTACTTTGTGTAGAGTTTGGTCTTATGGAGGATAAGAGCTAAGGCTGATTAATCTTTGATTCTCTGGCGTTCTCCAGTGTCTGACACCCACAGATGCTGAATGAAGGTTGAGTAAATGAAAGAATAAAAAGGAACAGTTGAGGAAGAGACTGCCTTTCATGGTGCTCATGGTAAAAATGTAGGTACCATTTGGGGTGTTTGTGACATGTTAGGCTTTAAGCTTACAATTTCATGTCTGATTCCAAAGCCAGAATAGATGCCAGCCTACAGGAAACAGTATGAAGCATTCCCTGAAACCTCCTGCAGTCTGAAATGCCTACTAGACACCTTCAAATAGGATACATTGAAAGGCAGAATTTCCAAGGCGAAGTGATAAGAGGATGCGTGGCATATTAATATGTTAACTTTGAGAACTTACGAATTTTTAATTAGTTAATTATTGTCTTAGTTCATTTGGGCTGCTAGAACAAAATACCATAGGTTGAGCAGCTTATAAATGACAGACGTTTATTTCTCAACACTCCTAGAGCAGAAAAGTCCAAGATCAGGTGCCAGCGTGGTCAGGTGAGGTGTTCTGAAGGGTTGCAGACTTGTCCTTGTGGAACAAGGCAGAGGGAGCCAAGGAGCTCTCTGGGGTCTCTTGCATAAGGCCTCTACCTTCACGACCTAATCACATCCCAAAGGCCCTATGTCCTAATACCATCACCTTGAAAGGCAGGTTTCAACACATGAGCTCTGGAGGGAACACATTGAGACCATAGCAATTGCTAATGAACATTGCCTAAGAAAACTCAGTACTGCCAAAGCTCTGTTCTCAGTGCCTTACATGTACCATTTTTACGACAACCCCATGAGCTAGGTCTTATGGCCATATTTTTATCAATGAAGAAACTGAGTTACAAAGTTCACTTTGTTTCCCAGTTCCCACAGCTAGCAGGCAGTGGATTCGCAATCTGAAACTAGCCTGGTCTGACCTCTGAAACTTGAGCTCCTAAACAATCTCCCATTGCCATCATTTCTCGGATCAAGGATCAAGGTTCTAAGAAAATGGGACACAATATCTTAAGAAACAGAAGGCATAACAGGTAAGTTTGGGTGAGGAAAAAAAACTAGAAGGTGTGAGACATGCACAGAAGTCTCTTTAGAGACTTCTGAATTGCAGTGTATTGAGTACCTGGTGTATGGTTAGCTGGTGGTGTGGGTGCTGCCTGAGGTGTGCCATCACATCTCTCTCCAAGAGAGCCTGCAGTGAGGAGGGTAGCCGGTGAACCGCCTCCAGCTACTACATATTTGGATATCCTCATGCATTCGTGTGAAGGCCATGCCCTCCCAGGGCTCTTCCCAGCCTGAGACAAGGCATGGCAGGAGCAGAACAGCCTGGCTGGCTCTGTCCAGTGCAGGCTCCTCTGGTGGAGAATATTTGCCCTGGGGCTTCCCGTTGGCCTGGTTGAGACTTCCTCAGAGCTCAAGTGGTTGGAGGCTCCTCCTACCCAGTGTCTTTCCTTCCCTCTCTCCTTTCATAGGTGTCAGACCTGCATCAGGGAGTAGAGCCCTCCCTACTCCCGACTCTTCCTTGCCCCTTTATCCTTCACAGGTTCTCCCCTAATAAGACTCTAATAAGAGTCTTTCATGTCTAATGCTGTCTTGGCCTTTGCTTCTCAGAGGACCCAAACTGACTCACTGAGAGATACAAAAGAAGTGAGAAAAGAATTATCCTTCGTCTACCTGGCTGCTATAACAAAATACCATACACCGGCTTCCATGACACCTTTGTTTCTCACAGTTCTGGCAACTGGGAACACCAAGATCAAGGTGCTAGCAGATCTGGTAAATGGGAAACCCCTTTCCTGGTTGAAATGGCTACCTTATGCTGTGTCCTCACATGGTCTAGAGATGATCTCTTGTGTCTCCTATAAAGGCACTTACCCATTCATGATGGCTCCACTGCCACGACCTAATCACCTCCCTAAAGTCTTGCCTTCAAATACCATCACACTGGGGATTAGAGCACATATGACTTTTGGAGCCACACCACTCACCTCCTGTTTTGACTATAATCTACTTAAGAAGATTAAATATGCAGACAAGAAGTGGTTGGGAGACCATTCAAGGCATCTTATAATTTCTGAAATGTTTCAAATTTATAATTTCCTCTTTTTTTCTAGAAAGGTCATAGAGTGCTCACAAAAATACATAGGACCCAAAAGCTAAAAATAAAGAGTGGAGGGGATCCAAGTGAAAGGAAAATAGGTCTGGAGAGTGACTAGTGAAGGAAATGTGAAGATGAGGACATGCAAGGCGTATGTGAAGATCTGCCTCAAAACTCCCCAGTGACCCAGCACAGAGGAGCTCCTGGTCTTCATAGGACTCACGGAGACTGAGGTAATGGTGAATTCCTCCAGACAATGCCATGCTCTAGATGATGCTCTGCTTTTCTGGTTGCCAAGATCTGGTGCCATGAGGAATGCTCCCAAGGATCCTCCTCAGAGAGGCTCATTATGATGACACTCAGTTAACACTCTGTAAAAGCTACAATCAGATGTTGCCCAGGGATGCTTCTCCTGGCAGCTCTATCTGGGGAATGGCCCATTCAGAGCAACTGTTTGGTGAGAGTGCATTTCAAGGGGGTCAAACTCACTGGTCCAAGAGCACAGCTCTTGCACGATCTGCCTCATCCAATGATAAAACTCATAACATGTAGATGATGGGAGGAACTAAGTGCTCTTCGTTCATCCATTCATTATCACAATCTCTCATAAATCAGGCTCCTATAAAATGACTGGAATCAAGAGTTTGTGGTTGTAGCTTTTGGGAGGACCTTGAGACAGGGTTCAACTTCTTGGCAAAATTAATGGACTAAATCAAGACAGGTGGTGCAAGGAGAGATGATCTCCAAATAAGTGCTACATTTATGATTATGGGGAATGTGAAGAAAAGAAATGGGAAGAAAGAAAGCCTGAACCTCCCCCCCAACTGGTTCTGACAGGTTTGATCTCATACTTGCCCTACTGTTGTCAGGATGGCACAGCAGCAGTGCCCTGCCTGGGGTCACCCAGACACAAGAGAGCCAGTGTGTTCCCATGGTGTCAATCTGAATAATAAGCTCAGGCACCGACCACTTTGGGTTATGCGGTGGGCTCACATCTCAAGACCAGCTCAAGTCACTACTGACAATTGGGCTGGACTTGAGAAAAGCAAACGGAGTTTAGTGGAGAGCTCAGGTCAGGAAAGCAGCAGCATCCCAGGGCAACTGAGTTATTTCTGTATCTCCCAAAGCCAATGACTCATAATCAGATCAGTTCTACTGCCTCTGAGGCCACTTTTTTCTGAAAGGTATTTCTCATGGAACATTACCTCCACATGGGCTATTATTGTCATTAATCTCTTTTCATGTTTTAGCAATGGAAAACTGACAGCTCCTTCTCCTCTAGAAAAATGAAAGTAGATGAAAGGGGAGTTTAAATGGTGCCTTGGCTTTGCAGGATTCAAGCTTTTCTCTTTTTCAGAGCCAGAAATCTTAGGAGAGGAAGTGTGCTTTGCAGGGATGGCAGGCACGGGGGTGGAGTGGGCCAGCTCCCTCAGGGTCCTTTCTGAGTCCCCATCTGGGTGGACCAGAGGCAGCGGGCGAGGCAGACTCCTGCCCTTCTCAGGGCGCATGCTTGGCCCTCAGTGCTTCACAGGGAAGATACTATAGCACCAATGCCGGTATTGACCACCAACACTTGTATGGTCCTTTGCATCTTAGTGGATTTGCACACCATCCTGAGAGCGAACTTGTCATCCACCTCGTGTCATGGCTAAGGAGAATGAGCCCGGTCCCCATGGCCTGTTACTTTGTGGAAGGATGCCCTGTTAGTGTGTGTGTGTTGGGGCTAGAACTTGAACCCAAATAGGCAAAATGGTGCTCCTCACTACTGCAGATGTTTTGGGGGCATAGTTAACAAATGAGCAAGAGAGAGATTTGGGGAGCTCAAACCGTGCTTAAGCGTTGGCCCACAATCAGTCATTACACAGTAATAGTTGCAGAGCTCTTTCCTCTTGGACCCAGAATATGGAGAAGCCATGGGAGACGGACAGAAATGGATACAAGTTGGACTTGGATTTTGCTTGCTTGATTTTGCTCTGTTTTAATTTGTCTGTTTTTGTCGGGGAGAGGATAGTAGGTAGTAACTTGCCCTCTTTAAGCAGTTAAAAATCAAATATTAGGCACCCATTGTTTTTTCTGAGGATGGGAGGCCAGAAGCTCCTGTCTCTTGCAAGACAGTTATTCCTGTGAGATCTCTTGTACACCTAGAAAGAAGACCTGGTGAGAAGATAAAGAGGAGGGGCCCATTGCACCTCCAGGGACCTGGGAAGGCTCCTGACAGGCTGAAGCCAGAGTCATCACGTGGAAGGGCAGTGGGGGAGGGCAGATGGCACTGGAGGGAGAAGGGACTGGCGGAGTGAGGGAGAAGCAGGGAGAGCACTGGGGCATTTGAGAAACTACAGGCAGACCACGCAGAGGGGCCAAGGTTGGGGGTGTTTATTCTCATCTTGCGCAACTAGGTTTGCACCATTACTTACGGAGTGGAAGACTGCCAGAGAGGTTTGGAATGGCCCCAAGTGACAGCCACAGACCTTAGGTGAGTGTTTCCCTAGAGTAGAGTTCTCAGAATCAGAGCCTTCAGGTCCAAAGCAGGGAGAAGCCCCCTTCCGGGAACTCCGTTTGCAGCCACTGGGCTCTGCCCTGCCTCTGCCTGCCCCACCCCGGACAGCTCCGCCAGCAGAAGACACTTCCTCCCACCCAGCTGGCATCTGTCTGGGTCCAGGCTCACCGAGGCTCATCCACACCAGTGAATACAGGCTTCCCACCCTTCCCAGCCAAACACCAAGTCTTCTCTTATCTGGACAAAATGGGGGGTGGGGTGCTTTCGACAGTGCCCCTTCATCATTCTTGGGTTTCCTTGCTCTGCCCTGAACACGTGCACTTATTTCTCCTCAAGTGGGTCTGTGTACCCTGACATCCTGCCAGCCCCCACCGCCGCCCCCTCCTCAGCCCCACCGTGTGCCAGCGTGCACTTCTCCAGGCTCTGGGAGTAGAGCAGGGAAGAAAACAGCTTGTTGATACGGGAGGTGGGAGAAGGTGGGCTGGGCGCAGGGGAGAACTCAGGTTCTTGATTGTTTACTATGTACCAGGCATTATGCAAAGAGCTTTACACATGGTACTATGTCTTATTCTTACAAATATTCTTGTTCTTACAAAAATGGGATCATTATCCGCATTTTGCAGATGAACAAACTGAGGCTCAGGAAGTTGAAATGAGTCAAGCGAAGTTAAGTGAATGGTGGAGCTGTGATTTGCCCCCCTCTGCGTCAGACCCTAGACACGCCAACTGATACGTTGGAAGACCAGCCCTGTGTCTTGAGCATCTTTGAACTCTACATTTAAAGATCTTATTTATTTAAGAGAGAGCAAGAGAGATCACAGAGGAAGAGGGAGAAGCAGGCTCCCCGCTGAGAAGGGAGCACGACACCGGCTCGACCCCAGGACCCTGAGATCATGACCCCAGCCGAAAGCAGACGCTTCACCCATGAGCCTCCCAGGTGCCCTGAGCCTCCACATTTAGAACCGTGTCTTGACACAGTAGGTGCTCAGCGCTAAGCTCTGAAAGCACTGACTCACTATTATGAGCAAAACACATTCTAGCTGTATTTCCTCTAGTTTCTCTTCTGGCTTCAAAACCACAAGCTTTTCCACATGAGCAATCTCTCATTTTCCCTGGTGTGCTGCCAGGCCGTGGTGCTCCGGCTTCTGACAGCCTATTAAATAATTACGTTCTGTCTTCACATGTTTCATGAGCTTTTTCCAATGACCCAGCTCCGGAGATAACGGGAGGATGGACGCAACTGTGTTGGGCCAGGGCTGATGGATGGTTTGCCTTTGGCAATTTTCAAGTGGAAGAGAAACAAACTCAGAGGCAATATGTTTTTCCTCTGACTTGGATGCCTTCCGCTGTATCACACCGGGCCAGGGTCCTAAGGTGCCTAAGCAGCTCTGATGCTCTGGACTGGAGCCCCTTTGCGGCTGGTGCCAGGAAAGCCAGGGTGAGCCCGGGCTGCCCCTTGCTCAGCACCCACCCCATCTCCCTTCCCACTTACATTTTGGTCAATAAAAAAGTGGTAAACCATCTCAAGTCTGAGTGTCCTTTCCTCTGGCAGCTCTCTCGCTTGGCTTCTCTATCTAGAGAATGTTTTCTACCTTTGAGTGCGAGCACATTCTCTTTGGCCACCTTCTGAACCTTCCTTTTTCACGGAGTTGAGACTGCTCTTCCTCCAGAAAAGCGAGAAGAGAGGAGGGGAGGGGAGGGAGGCGAAGGAAGGAAAGGCGCTGACATTTGCTGGACCCATAGTCTTCTCACAGGCATGTTGTTTAAACGCCACAGAGATTGCTGGTTCTGGAGTGCACACAAATGAAGAAAGGCAGTCGCCCCAAGTCGTGGTGCAGGCAAAGGCAGAGAGGGAAGAGAAAGGGCTCCACTGTGGAGATGTTTGCTGAATGTGAGGCGCCGGTGGAGATGCTCAGCATCCAGGGAGACAGGAGCCAGGAGCTCAGGCAGGACACACAGGCCAGAGATCAAGTTACTGCAGTCAGCAACGTAAGCGACCCCTGCTTTCTGAAAGGGCTTGAAACCACGTGAAACCAGCAGCTTCCTTTCTCTACCCAGTCCCCACACCAATCACAGTCCACAAATTGGCACATTTTCAAAACCCAAGGGACTGTGCCTTGGTCCTTCTATGTGGGTTTCCCTCAGAGTATAGGGGGTAGAGGAGGCAGCTAAGGACAAGGGCAGGAAGGGCTCGAGTGGGGGAGACGAGGACATGGAAGGAAGGACGAGAAATCAACACCATGGAAGACCCTCATAAGAAGTGTCTACAAAGAACATTCTCGAAAACCAAGGCAGGAGGGGAACAGTAAGGAGGCTGCCGTCAGGGTCTGAGGCCCAGCACTCCCCTATGCTCCTGCCCAGCTTGGACTCAGAATGACTGTGGGGTGGCTGCCCACCCCTGTTCAGAGCTGCTCAAGTCCTCTGAGTTTATTATAGCATTGCTCATAGTGGGGGGAAAACAGAAAATAAACAGAAGAGGAAAATAGAATGAATAGCCAGGGACACCTGGGTGGCTCGGTTGGTTAAGCATCTGCCTTTGGCTTGGGTCATGGTCTCAGTGTCCTGGGATCGAGCCCCACGTGGGGCTCCCTGCTCAGTGGGGAGCAGCTTCTCCCTCTCCTTCTGCCCCTTTCCCTGCTTGTGCTCTCTCTCTCTCTCTCTCTCAAATAAATAAATAAAATCTTTTAAAAAATTAAATAAATAAAATGAACAGACAGTCAAAAGGTGATTACTTGAATAAACTACTCTGAGCTTTCACCAGAAGCCCCCATCTACAATGTTCACCAGTTTCCATTGTGTAAATTCTCCTACCGTGGATTATTTGAAGATACTTATGATTATAACTAGCTTACAAAATTCTTGAATATTGAATGACTCGCTCTTGCAAGAGGAGAGTGCTAAATACTAGATGGTTCCAGAACACCACTGAACCTTCCACACTGTTACTAAGAAGAATGAGTTAGAGGTGCCTGGGTGGCTCAGTCAGGTAAGCGTCTGCCTTCGGCTCAGGTCATGATACTGGGGTCCTGGGATGGAGCCCCCCAGGGAGCCTGTTTCTGCCTCTCCCTCTGCCTGCCACTCCCCCTGCTTGTGCGCTCTCAATCTCTCTCTCTCTAATAAATAAGTAAAATCTCACAAAAAAAAAAAAGAAGAATGAATGAATTAGTCATCCGTGGAATATAAGAAACAGTGCAGAGGATCATAGGGGAAGGGAGGGAAACCTGAATGGGAAAAAATCAGAGGGTTTGTCAACCATGAGAGTCTCCTAACTCTGGGTAGCAAACTGAGGGTCACTGGAGGAGAGATGGATAGGGGGATGGGGTAACTGGGTGACGGGCATTAAGGAGGGCACGTGATGGAATGAGCTCTGGGTGTTATATGCAACTGATGAATTACTGAACTCTATATCTGAAACTAATGATGTTCTATATGTTGGCTAATTAGATTTAAATTAAAAACCAAGAAGAATGAGTTAGAATCATACTAGTTATCTTGGAAATATTTCTATTAAATTTTGTTGAGTAAGAATAACAAAGGCAGGGAATTATGTCATGTGATCCCATGTATGTAAAACAAGTAAATATGTGGGTGCAAGCATATGGGTGATCATATGAATGAGGAGAAAAATGCGGATGATACACATTAGGCTGCTGGCATGGGTTATCTCATGGGTGCTAACATGGAAGGAGAGGGAAAAGAGAGAAAAGGGAAAGCAAGAAACAAAGTAGAAAAATACTGGGTCTTTCTATCTTAGTTTTTAAAAAGCACACATAATATATGAAACACAATTAAATTCATTTTACATGAAAGTGCATATGTGTAACAAAAATTTTTACAAACCGAGGCAAAGTAAGGCAAAAGCAACATAGATGTGCTCAGTGGTGAACAGTATGTATTAACTGACATATGCTGAAACTTTTACATGATAATTATTAAAAAGGAAGAATAAATAAATAAAGCATTAATAAAATAGTACATTAAATTAAAATTTTTTTCTCCTTAGGCAAAGATGTGTATTCTGTTTGGGAAATAAAGGGAAGGTGAGCAGGGAAATATGGAGGGGTAACCCTTCATCTCATGGATGTTGACTTTGTGCCCACAGTGGACCACCAGGCAGAAGGGGATGCTGTCCTGGAGAAACAGTAAGAGGAACGCTGACTTACTCTGCCCTGAAGGTAGCCAGTCAACCCTGGGACAGAGAGGAGGAGTCCTATTACCCAGGCTAGTCAACTGATCAGGAAATAACTTTTACAACACTTTTAAATGGACTATAACATGATTTTTTAAAAAAGATTTATTTATTTATGATAGACACACACACACACACACACACACACACACACACACACACACACAGAGGCAGAGACACAGGCAGAGGGAGAAGCAGGCTCCATGTCGGGAGCCCGATGCAGGACTCGATCCCGGGACTCCAGGATTGCACCCTGGGCCAAAGGCAGGCGCCAAACCGCTGAGCCACCCAGGGATCCCCTATAACATGATTTAAATATATATTTGTGGATATGAAAAATCAAGCCACATAGTCACAGAAGTTCAAGAGCTGAACCTCTTGGAATTTAAATCTCTTAGATACAGTCTGAGTGACAGAACATGGCAGCAATAATTTTCCCCTGATATTAGAACATTCTCCCAAGATCAGAAGCACAGAATTCCCAATACTTTGGGCTTCTCTGTGTATCTAGAATTCTCACACCAGATGTAGTTAGTCGAGCTCTGGCCAGGCTACACTGGGGTGTAGCCCATAAATCAGCTTGAAGACTGCCTCGGTGTGGGTTAGAAATACCTTCAGAACCTACAGTTTCCTAACGTGATAGGGCATCTTATCCTCCCTGTTCTGAAAATGGGCTACAAGTACCAGAGCCACCTAAATTGTAGGAAGGAAGAGCCAAGAGCTGAGTTTGGTTTCAGCTCAGTCCAGTGCGACCTCATCATCGGCCCTGGATCTGGGAGGTCATTTCTCACTGTCCTGTCTTATGGAGCAGTTAGTGCAGCCAGGACACATGCCAGCCCCTAGATCACAAGGAAGCAGCCAGGCTGGTAAAAGCTTCACGCACAGTGGCAGTATGGAATAGGTTAAAGAAAAAGGATGATGTGTACCTGTGTGCATGGATGCGCACCTGTGGGTGTGTGTGAGGGAAAGCACGTGTGTGTGTGCTTGACTGTAAAACATTTTATTATAACCACTCTGCGCATTAACACTTGCCCTGATATATAGACAAAAACAGAATTCAGTTTAGAAAAAAAAATGACTATGTAATGTACCATGCTGGGAACTTGAAATGAGTAGCATACAGTTCTTTCTAGAAGGAAAAATACAGTCTATGGGAGGGATAAGACAAAGGCACAAATACATTTTTATAAAAGACAGAATACATGTGTTAATATATGTGTTGTATCTGAACCAGTGATATCTCATTTCTAAGAATAAAGAAAGCTAAGAGGAAAAACGAAAATGGTGATGGCCCCATTTCGTTCTGACACCCAATAATTTATCCAAAGGTGCCTCAGTTTAAAAATAATGACCAAGTGCATTTCTCTCCTCTCCATAATAAGTAGCGTAAGAGAGATTCGAAAGATATTGCATATAGAAGCTCAGAAATGAAATAAAAATTGCGTGGACTAAGATTAAGTTTCTTCTGTCTGAGAATAGGGGCTGGAAATAGAAATAAAATTGCATTATGGTAAAACAAACAAACAAATATATATATTTCTGCATATCTGAATCTGTAGCCCGCGAATTATACCTTCTAAATATAGGCCAGAAACTGAGTTTTTTTCTTTAAAGATTTTATTTATTTATTCACAAGAGACACACAGAGAGAGGCAGAGACACAGGCAGAGGGAGAAGCAGGCTCTGGCGGGGAGCCCGATGTGGGACTCGATCTTGGGACTCCAGGATCGTGCCCTGAGCAAAGACAGATGCTTAACCACTGAGCCACCCAGGTGCCCTCAGGAATGAGTTTAAGTAGATAGTCTATCTACCTATCTCTCTAGGTAGTGTGTATATTTGTGTGTGTGTGTGTGTGTGTGATAGACATGTTAGATATTAATATAATTTTGAAGAATATTCAATACTCATATAATATTGAAGGAAAAGATACTGTGGGGTCTGAGACAGAGACAGGATAATGTAGTGGTCCTCAAACTAGGATAAAGATTGGTATCAATCAGCTTGAGAAAATATGGATGTCCCAAAGATTTTGATTTAATTGGTTGCATGAGCATCAAGGTTTTTACCAAGTTCCAGGTAGTTCTAATGTGCAGTCAAGGTTGAAAATCACTGAGAGCAGGAGAGAGGTTACAAGAGTAAAACAGAAATTTTGAAAATTTTAAACATGATTGCTAAAATTAAACAAAAAAATCAGCAAAATAAATGAAATGAACTGCGGTAAAAATGCCCTAGGAAATAGAGCAAAAAGAGACCAAGACATAAAGAAAAAAAATAAAAGAGAGAAGGATGATCTACCAACTAGTTAGAGTTCTGAACACAGAGAACAGGAGGAAATACAGGGGAGAAATTTTTACCAGACCTGAAGGTGGTGAATCACTAAAGACTCACTGATAAACCAAATAAAATGGTCATAGACTAGTATATCATTATGAAAATCATTATGAAACAGCCAGAGTGAGAGAGAACATCCCAAAGGACCGCACACTTTAAAGACAAAATACTACGATGCATATAAAGGAATATAAAGGAGATTGACATCAGTTTTCAAGAGCAATACTGAATTTAGAAAAAAATGGACCAAAGCTTTCAAATTCTAAGAGAAATTTACTTTAAACCCATATTCTGGAAGATCATCAATGATGTGGGAAAGGCGGTAGGAGCAAGGCGTGTGTGGGGGCAGGTAGGGGTGCAAGTGGGTGGGGCTGGGGTGGGCGGGGTCGGGGGGCGATGACTAAAGCTAGAGGTAGACACACAAGGAGTCACCTGTGTTACCTCTCATTCACCCTTCCCTAGGAAGTTCCTGCATGTTGTAATCCCTGAGAACAAATCAAGGAGAAAGACACAGGACATTAAAAACGTGAGATTCTACATGGGAGAGCGTTAACGGCGGTCCTATAGTTACACTCAGGCGGTGACCACTATTCCATCTGGAAGGGTACAGAAAAGAGAACTTGACAGCTAATCTCATATAATGAAATAATTTTTTATTTTTAAAAAAATTTTTGTTTATTATTTATGATAGTCACACAGAGAGAGAGAGAGGCAGAGACACAGGCAGAGGGAGAAGCAGGCTCCATGCAGGGAGCCCGACGTGGGACTCGATCCCGGGTCTCCAGGATCGCGCCCTGGACCAAAGGCAGGCGCTAAACCGTTGCGCCACCCAGGGATCCCCAATGAAATAATTTTTTAAATAAAGATTCATGAAGATATTGATGAAGAAGAGAAAGGTAATCAGAAACTAAGAAAATAGAAAAGCGTCTAAGCAAGGAATTTAATTCTAATACATTTTAAATTCTTTGATCTATGAAATCTTCTTATATCATCAGTTTACCTCTTTTATTTTTCTTTTGTACTTTCTGCTTTTGATTATCATTCTCAGAAAGGCCAGGGTGGCTCAGCTGGTGAAGTGTGGGACTCTTGATTTTGTTCAGGTCATGATCTCAGGGTTGTGAGATCTGCAGGATCAGAGCGCAGCACCGAGTCAGTCTCAGTCTCCGTGCTCAGCCCAGGTGGCTCCTGAGCCTGCTTGATTCTCCCTCCCCTGCTCCCTCTGCCTGCCGCCCCAGCCCGCCCCTGCTCACGCGCTCTCTCTAACTCTGGCAAAGGAACAAGGGGTAGTAGAAGGGGAGGCAGGCACGGGGATGGGGGGACTGGGTGACGGGCACTGAGGGGGCCACGGGACGGAATGAGCACTGGGTGTTATATCATATGTTGGCAAATCGAACTTCAATTAAAAATATATTTAAAAAAAGAAAGGAACTATTTTTCTCTATTGTATCTGCAGTGGCTAGTGTAAATAAGTACTGATAAATATTTTTGGATATATTAATATTTTATAGATGGTGCTGATGAAGGGATTAAATTTTTATATACAGCAATGATTTTTCTTTAGGGCTACCAACAGGCTTTTCCTGGCTAATAACTTTTGAGCAGCACTGGCTTACATCAATGGCTTTTAAATTTTTCTGACTGTAACTCACAGAATGAATTACTTTGTATGTAATGATCAAGTTCACACAATCATGCATACACATAAAAATTTTAAAAGTTCTACAAAGGACTGTAGTTAATACTGTATTGTATATTTAAAAGTTTTTAAGATAAAGATATTAAAAGTTCTTTTTTCTTAAAGATTTTATTTATTCATGAGAGACACACAGAGAGAGAGGCAGAGACACAGGCAGAGACAGAAGCAGGCTCCATGCAGGGAGCCTGATATGGGACTCGATCCCAGGTCTCCAGGATTAGGCCCTGGGCTTCAGGCAGGCGCTAAACTGGCGAGCCACCCAGGGATCCCTAAAATTTCCTGTCATAAACAAAAGTGTGTAACTATGTGTGGTGGCGGATATTAACTGAACTTACTGTAGTGATAACTTTGCAATATGTATAGACATTGAATAATTATGTTATACACTTAAAACGAATACAACGTTCTATGTCGATCATATCTCAATACAAAAAAAAATAAACATTTCATGAAATAACTCACATACTTACAAAAAAAAAAGAAAAGAGAGAGAGAGAGAGGCCATCTCACCTCAAGATCAAACACACATTTATCTATGTTTTTCCCTTGTACGTTTATCTGTTCATTTCCTTTAAATCTTTAAACTACCGGGAATTTCCGGCGGAGGACTCGTGAGGAGCTGTGGGGGACCGGCTCTGTGCAGGCACCCAGGACCTCTCATGCACCTGCACAGGCCCCTGGGCAGGACTTGAACACAGCTGATGTGAGGCTTGGCAGCAGGCTTTGGCATCTTTCCAGAATGTGGGAAAATGGGAGACTTCAGAGAAGCTGCTCCTGGCTTCACTGTGTCCCAGGGATTTGGTCAGAGACAGCTTCCCACGGCCTCCTGGTTCTGATGGGGTTTGAGGCTTTCTGCCTCACCTCCTTAGGGTACAAGCAGGAAGCTGTGAAACTTAGCTGCAGCCTGACGCCTGCTCTTCCAGTCATTCATGCCGCGGTCACCTGGTCCACTTTGTAGTCAGGGTCGCTCTGTTTAAGGGCCACAGGGACCGAGCACCCTTGGTTACTTCCTTTCTCTGTCTAAATACTGAATTTTCAGGATCTAAAAAGGGCGTCCTGTTCCCTGACCAGCTAAATCTATGAGCCTTACCCTGCCTTCATGCTAGATGGTAGTAATTTACTTTCTACCAAATAGTTACTAAACTATCTTGGCACCATTCACTGAACAGTTCATTCTCTCCCTCACAGAATTTCTTCTTCGTTATTTCGTTACCTTTGAAAGATCTTCTTATATGTGAGATTATTTTATGTACTTGGCATCTGTTTCTGAACTTTTCGTTACATTCCATTTTTTCCCAGCTATCTTTTCTGGTGCCAGAACCACATTAATTTGTGTACATTTATAACCTTGTTTAAAATGGGTGAAGAAAAGAAAGAAAACAGGTGAAGAAAACCCTCTTGCTATTCTTTGACAGACTTTTTTTCAGGATGTTCTTACAAATTTATTTTAATAGAAAAAGTTCAGAAAAGTAAAAAATTCGGTCAGATCAGCCATTTAAAAAAATCCCAACTCTTATGTCAACTGTATTTCACTTAAGAATAATAATAAAATAAATGCTAAAATCCTGACCTGGAATTTTATAAATTATAAAAGTAATAATAAATGTTAAAATCCTGACCTCCTGGAATTTTATGAGAGTTTTTTTCATGTGGAGACCTGACAGCTTTAGATTACTGCATCTTCCCATCTGGGAATAGATATTTCTCCATGTTATTGACACTGTCTAATGCCCCACAGTAGAGTATGAGAGTTTTCTTCAAAGAGGCCCTGCACCTTTCTTGTTTCTGGATACGTGTTTTACAGTATGTGGCTGTCAGGAACGGGATTGTTTCCCATTGCATATCCTAAATGGTGATTGTTGGGGGTTTAAGCAGGGAGGTGACTTGTAATTCTGGGCTGGGGCAGGAGTAGGGGGGCAGCGAGGCACTGCATATCTGTAGGGCCCCTGCCCTAGCATGGCCACTGGTCTTACCCTCTTTCTCCGAATCACCAGCTTCTTCTCCCCAGGTGGCTCCTTCGGAGTCAAATCTTCAGGAGAGTGACTAAGTCCCAGGAGTTATTTAGCCCACCCCCTGGAAATAGCCCCGTGGGGATCAGGAGTTAGACTTTCAAGGCATTGAGGAAATCTCAGGATGACATTCTGAAGCCAGCAAATATTGAAGGTCCCACTTCTTCCTCCTCCTTCCTTCCTCAGACTCTGGCACAGGAGAGATGGCCCAGCTCCCAGGAAGCTGCTTCTAATTAGTCTGGGGCCTCAAGGACCATTTCTCTGCCTCTTTCTCAAAAGGCAGGCCGCTTGAAAATGTGCTGAGATGACAAGGTCTCCCTGGAGAGAGGGAACCTGGCAGATGCCTCTTTAGGGTGTGAACATCACGGATTTCTCACTACCCCCGTGCCCCTCCTATGGTGCTTGACAGCGAGGCCAGCGCCTAGCAGGACATTTTCAAACAGGAAAATGGAAAAACACCTAAAAACTTCAATATAAAAATATTCCAATCGCTTGGAGGTAGTAGGGGCCTGTGCAGGAATGTGATTTAGAGAAAGGTGTGGGAACCACATCCCCACAATACCACAGACACAAGGGCACCCAGTGTCTGTTGAAGGACGATCCCAAGGCTGGTCCTGTGTCTTCCATGTGCCGCAGACCTTGCCCCCAGAAGAGGGATTGGCTTCACAGGCAGCCCGCAGGAGCCCCGCTGAGCTCCTCTCCCTTTGAGTCCCTCCATCTTTGCTCCTCAGAGTGGTTGGATGGAAGTGGTCCCCCAGAGCAGGTGTCTCAGACAGGCCAAGGGGCCCCCTGCTCCCTGGTGCTTCTGGTATCCAGTTCCAGACCCAGCAGGGAAGCACACTGATCCAGGGAAGCGAAAGGCGCGAAAGAATGACCTCTTAGTACTCGGGTGCAGACATCTAGTTTTGCAGAGGAAGTGGCTGCACAGATGAATTGACAGAAGCAGAATTAGAGCAGGGCAGAGGAGGTGCCTTTTTAAGTATTCTTAAGAGAAACCTCTATTTCACTAGTTTCTGTTACTGGGTTTCTAATCCTAGCCACCAAGCATAAACAATTACTGTTATCTATTGCCCAACCCAAGCTCTGAGGGGTTAGGGAATCTTTTTTTTTAAGATTTTAATTTATTTATGAGAGACAGACAGATAGACAGGCAGAGGGAAATGCAGGCTCCATGCAGGGAGCCTCACATGGGACTCCATCCTGGGACCCCAGGATCACACCCTGGGCCAAAGGCAGGCGCTAAACCGCTGAGTCACCCAGCGATCCCTGGGAATCTCTTGATTAAAAACTAGACAATTAGGACAGAACGACAGACCGGGAACAACAGACTTTGTTAAATATTAGCCGGCTCCTGCTATATGCCAGTATAAGGAACGCATAGGAAATCCCTACTACGTGCCTGCCAGATACGCACACCTTATGGTATTAGTTCCTACCAACTCCACTGTGATTGTCTCATTGCTGTCGCTTTGTAGGTGAGGAAAGAAGGGACAAATGAACACAAAGAGACTATAAAGCCTAGCAATTGGGAGGATGGGTTTTAGAATGAAGGGAGTGGTGAACAGGGAGTGGTGTTGCTGGAGCTGGGCTTCACATCCAGATCTGTGTGGCTTCAAAGCCCTGGCTCCTTGCACTCAGCATGGGCCCTTAGAGAGAGAGATAAAAGTTCTCAGTAAGATGTTTTTCAAGATTGCAAGGCGTTTTAGCTAAGAAGGCTGTTCCCTGCTGTGAGAGCTGAGAGCTGACACTGGATCCTTATGGGTCTCAAATCTGACTCAGGCCACACAACTTGTTTTATACGGGAAAACCATAGGCAAAGAGAGAATGAAATCACTGTAATGACCTTTACTGCAATTCTCCCTGAACCAAATAGGGAACCTGAAGTTAAGTGCACCTGCACTAGGCCCCTGGGTATGTGGTGGGCCTTTCAGATCCCAAAAAGGAAAAAATTCTGATTAAGTGCTGCTGCCTCTTTTCCTCAACACCTTACCCAGACTCTCAAGCACTAGTTTTGGAAATATAATGTCACATCTGGAAGCACCTTTTCATGTAGTTTAAAGGCACTTGTACATGTCCCATCATGTATTAACTGTGACCTAGTGATTTGGCCTGTTTCATTGTCCTTCACTTGGAAGGCCCCAGGTCTTCATCCTATGGAACAGTGGTACTATTTAGAAAATTGAAAATGAACGTGGAAGCATCTTATTAATTGTAAAGCTGAAGGTCATTTAATCAATCAACTTAGTGCCCAGCATGGGCCCAATGCAAGGCTTCAATTCACCACCCTGAGATCAAACCCTGAGCTGAGATCAAGAGTCAGACACTTAACTGACTGAGCCACCCAGGTTCCCTAAGGAGATATTTTAAAGATTAGGTTTAAATATTATTAAAGGCTTTTAAGAAACACTAATTGAAGGATTCAAAATTTTGTGTAAATGGATCAACTGGAAAAAATAGATAATGTGAATGCGGAGTCAAGACTTGGGCACCACGTCCAGCTTTACTCCTGACTCAGGCTACGTATGTCCTGTGCCCCAGCTTCCACTGGGAAATGATGGAGCAGTGAATGAGCTCTTAGAGAGAAGGGCTTAAAGAGCCACTGATAACAGCATGTTATTGCTTTAAAACTTTTATCTGTAACCATTACAACTGAGGGATCCTATGATCAAGTCTCTGTAAGTGGCTCAATTCCTGGTCCCAATTTCCCTACCAAAGTGGCATCCTCCAATCCCAGTCCGGGCTCAGAAAAGCTTCATTTCCCAGCTGTATAGAGACAGCCCCACTTCCCACACATATATCCTCCAAGATAACAAACGAACAAACAAAATCCTATTTCCCAAAGTTTTATTTTGGTTTGAGGTTAAACTTCCCTAGGCTCTGCATCTCAAGTGTGCCAGTGGCAAACTACCTCATTCAAGGCACATGGCCGTTGAGTATCCAGGAGAACGCAGGAGAGCCACATGTTCCCTGGGCATGCTTACGGAGCAGTTTTGGGCCAAGAGGAAAAAAAGGAGCGCTTGCGGAAGGGAAAGATGCTCCATGCACTCAGGATGCTGAGAGCTCGATGATCCTCTTCCATACCAACATGTAGGCCAAAATAGAATGTCTTTCATCCTCCATCACACTCTTAAAAACACCATCGGCAAAAACACAGAGAAGGTATCACAAATTAACTGACCTTAAATCAATGCCAAAGAAACAAGAAGTCGATGCATAAAGAAATACAATTCACAAAAGAAAATGTGCAACGTTTTGTAAGCTGTATACATTTCAACAAAAAAAGTTGGGGGCACAGATTTAGATATTTCGAGTTTTGAAAATATTTATTACAAGAAGATTCCCTTTCCCATATTAAAAGGAAAGCATATTACTGGAAATACTCAGAGGATGGAAACTAGGTTAAACCAATTCCCAAGTCCTCATCAAATAAAGTTATCAATAAAGGAAAAGATAGTTTGGAACTTAAAATTAGGGAGGCCTATACACAATTTAGATGGGGAAAGAGAAAAACAGAACAAAGTGAGAATGATCGTTTACACCTTACAGTCTTTAAGCACATAAAACTGTACTATTTAATATATTTCTCCATGAACTTTTTGTGAAATTCAGATCGCAGTGTGTCATTTACAAATCTTTTGTCTTTCTTCTGATCATCTACACCTTTTGCACAGTTCTTGAAAACAACATCATCATCCCACCTAAAGAGGAAAAAGAAAACAGAATGTCTTCTATGTCTGTATCAGGAGACAAGAACAAGTGAACTGCAAAGCTTGGTCATTACCCAGAAAGATGCTGAACATGTACATCACCTAATACAGCAATTACACCCAAAAGAATAAAGTAATTCTTACTAGGTTGTAACCCTGCTTTATTACAGCAGGAAGGGTAATTCCTATCTAACACAAACATTCTCATTACTTCCCTTGTATAGGAACTTTGAGTTAAAAAGCAGGAATACATTGGCTTAATTACATAAATATTTAACGTTTTCAGGTCTAAAACAAAGAGGCAGCACCCTGATTAGCATAGATACTTCTAAATAATAACTGACCAATTTAGTATAGTTTACACAGTTTTATGGATTTTATGCTCTTTCATCAGTAACCACTAGTAATCATCCACTGTAGTATTTGCATTTATGGCAACAAAAAGGAGAAGAAACAACTGGGGTATAGCCAGGAAGGCTCCCAGACTTGCCCCAATCTACAATTCAGTCCTAAGGGAAAGAATGTGCTGGGCAACCGCTCATAGGAGGGACAGAGCATAAGGAAGTGTGCAAATGGATTCCTCCAGTAGCTTTCTCCCTTACGTGGATCTTTGTATCTTTACTACGTTAGTCACAAGTACAACTCTACACGGAGTCCTCTGCGTCCTGCTAGTCTCTGAATATGATCCTGGGGGCTCTTCACACATACATCTACAACGTAAGCTCTGTAGGGCCAAGAGCTCAAGGTACTATTCCATCCCTAGTGCTTAGGACAGTATCTGCCACAGAGCTGGTTATCATAAATATCTACTGAAAGTAAGTACATTTTCTTTCATTCTGCTTCTTCCATTATTCTTGTATCTGCTGGAGAAGAATTATCAGTAAAAAGGGGGTTTTTAGAGGCTTTACATAATAGTTTGGCATAAAATGCACAATTTGCAATATACATCCAACTGGGTTGTGTAAAGTACCTTCTTTTAACTTTGAAGTTGGCCTGAGGCTGGGATGGACCAGTGAGATTAAGGAGAGGGTTTCCACTCAAAATGTTTTCCATACGTATTCTTTCTTCCTCAGCTTTCTGTTCTTGTTCCTGTCAATGACAGAGGAGGACTCATTTACTTACATTAGTTCTGGGGTCAATCTTCTTTCATAACTCAAATTTTAAAAGACTGTTAGGATTTTATGATGGAGAAGGAATAAGCATCAAGGTAGGTTGTTTATTGTTTTGTTTTTTAAGATATAAGAAATACCAGAAAAGTTTCACTTACCAAAATAATTTGGCCTTATAATAAATAGTTCATGCTTGTTTACATTCATTAGTCTGACTCTGAAATTCTATGAATGCCTATTTAAATGTTTTCTTTCTTGAAGTACACAAAATTAATTGCTTATTTTAAGAGCCCATCAATAATACATTCTAGTCATAAGGATATGTTAAACATCAAAGAAACACATTTAGCAAAGCTATTTGATTTTTAAAGATGGGCTATATAGAACTATGATTAAAAATAATTTTATTTTGAATTATTAACAGTGTAAATTTGCACTTCCAGGACTAGTGATAAGTTATTATTAGCCCATAAGTAGCTAAAACTATCATGTTAAATATTATATTCAGTTAACATGCATTTCTACTAATCTACCCCATGTTTATCCATTTTGTTCTTATGATTTGTTACTAACTTTCCATTTTCATACCTCTCATCCTTCATCAGTTATGAGCTTGTCTTTCTTTACTTTTAATTTACCATTAATTTCTTTAAACTCAAATCAGCCTCAGATTCATTCTTAGAATTAGAAATATAAAATGCCTACAATTCTTAGCCATAACAACTGCTAGATCTACCTGTTCATGCTCTCTTAAACCAAAAATAAATCCCACTTTATTGTATTTTAGGAAGGGGAAAACTGATGACTTAATAGATCAAGGAAAAAGAAACCTTCACTTTATGTTTTTTAAAGATTTTATTTATTTGAGAGAGAGAGCGCATGTGCGCAAAGCAGCAGGGAGAGCGAGAAGCAGGCTTCCCACTGAGCCAGGAGCCTGACATGGGGCTTGATCCCAGGACCCTAGCCTCATGACCGGAGTTGAAGGTAGATGCTTACCTGACTGAGACACCCATGCACCTCCCCCCACCCAGGGACTTCCAATTTAAAACGAACCTAACAGGGGCATCTGCGTAGCTAAGTTGGTTAAGCATCTGACTCTTGATTTCAGCTCAGGTCATGATCTCAGGGCAGTGAAATCTAGCCCTGCATCAGGCCCCACCCTCAGAGGGAAATCTGCTTGGGATTCTCTCCATCCCCTGCTCACAGACAGACTCTCTCAAATAAGTAAATCTCAAAGAAAAAAAAAAACAGAGCCTAAGAAAGTTTAAAATTTTCCATACAGGTTAATGATGTTTCATTTTAATATCCAAATGTGAACAACAGATTTCATTTTTAAGAGGCCAAATGACTGGAAAGTGAGAAGATGCAATGATCAGGGAAATAAACAGGTAAATTCCTTTAGGTCACTACTCAGACCTTAAGCAAACAAAATCAGGCACATGTGTTCCATCACAGATTAAGAACAGATAGCTTTCTAAAAACAATGTATTTTTTTGCAAATTATATTGATATTGAAAGTGAAAAGACATTTCTCTGAGATTCTAAAAAAAATAAGAGCTCAGGGATCCCTGGGTGGCGCAGCGGTTTGGCGCCGGCCTTTGGCCCAGGGCGGGATCCTGGAGACCCCGGATCGAATCCCACATCAGGTTCCCGGTGCATGGAGCCTGCCTTCTCCCTCTGCCTGTGTCTCTGCCTCTCTCTCTCTCTCTCTCTCTCTGTGACTATCATAAATAAAAAAAAAAAAAAAAAAAAAGAGCTCAAACATACAACGTATCCATCTTATAATAATGTATGTGATATAATAAAGTTCTGGCCATTTTATATTTGGAATATTACTTCCTTTAGAGTCTTGGCTAGCTGCCACGTAAACCACTGGAAAAAAAAGGTGCCAACTCTTTCCATATTCAAGTCCCAGAAACATTATGGTTCACAAACACAAGCTATAATCAGCCTGCAGATGAAATCCAAACCACCCCATTGTTGTTAACAAAATTTTACTGGAACACAGTAAACTCATTCATTTCTGCATTGTCTATAGCTGCTTCCACACTTCAGTGAGCAGAACTAAAGAGCCACACTAGAGACTGCACGGCCTGCAAGCTAGGAATATCCTGAAATATTTACCATCTGGCCCTTTACAGAAAGCTTCCTAGCCCCTGACACAGGCTAACTGGTTTGAAAATGTTATTTTGGGACACTTCAAAAATCAGCCGCTAGAAAACCAGCCAGGGAAATAGGAACAAAAGTAGAACTGTCCTTCAACCCCTACGAACACCAATATATTTTTGTACAAAGAGAGTAGAGGAATCTTACAAAATTCCAAGACCTTCTGTCTAAAATATTTATCCTTTTTAAGGGTTAACCAAATGCATCTATATTTCTTGTCTCTATGTATCCAGAGCTGTTAGGCAAGTCAAAAGAATATGGAATACAACTGCCCTCTAGTGGTGGGCAAGTAATATCTACTATCAGGAAAGTTCTTATAATTCTTTGATTTTTAAAAATTAAATGACAATTATAAGCTATTATGGGAATTACGCTATCCAATGCCAAACTTTGATGGAAATTGTATTTAAAATATTCTTCTTGGGCAGCCTGGGTGGCTCAGCGGTTTGGCGCCACGTCAGCCCAGGGTGTGATCCTGGAGACCCAGGATGGAGTCCTACATCGGGCTCCCTGCGTGGAGCCTGCTTCTCCCTCTGCCTGTGTTTCTGCCTCTCTCTCTGTTTCTCTCATGAATGGATAAATAAATTCTTTGAAAAATAAATAAATAAAATATTCTTCCAATTTGAATTCCAGCAATCTTCTACTCTGGATTCCTCACATGAACCCAATGTCAGTCTTTCCCCCCTCTTTAAACAGAGTAATTCTTGGTTCAAATGAAAATTTACACAGAAGCTCATAAAAAAAAGCTGAGCTGTTCTGTTTGAATTTCTGTTTGAATTGTCCAATTTCAATTTCACTCCAATTGAAAGTGGAGACAGACATCTCCATCTAAGTATCTCATAATGTGTCAAATTCAACACGTTCCAAACAGAGCTCATCATCTCTTTTCTCTCCACCTAAATATGTGCATCCTTCTGCCATCCCCTGTATTAGTTAATGTCAACAACATCTACCCAGGAACCGAGGGTCATCTTTGCTGCCATAGCTAACCAGTCACTTTATCTGGTCAATTTTACCTCCTTGACAACTCTCTCAGCATCTATTTACTTCTCTCAATTCCAATTCTATTATGCAAAATTATCTTAATTGCATGTGAGGATTATTGGAACAGCTTCCTCAATTTTCCCAATCCTCTATACTTCTGCCAGGGTTATCCTTCTAAAATGCATATCCAAGTAGATGACTATTAAATTTATTATTTATATTTTTCCGTTACTGAAATATTTCATAATAAAAAAGTAAAATGCATATAGAATCTTGTCTCCTGCTAAAATCAACTAGCTCTTCATGGCCTTCAAGACAGAGTCCAGGGGCACCTCAGTGGCTCAGGGGCTGTCTACCTTCCACTCGGTCATGATCTTGGGGTCCTGGGATCAAGTCCTGTATCAGGCTTCCTGCAGGGAGCCTGCTTCTCCCTCTACCTGTCTCTGCCTCTCTCATGAATAAATAAAAATCTTAAAAAGAAAAAGAAAAAAAGAATAAGACAAAGTCCAAACTCCTTTAGCATTGGCTAATGAACCTCTACTTTTCTGACCTGCTCTTGCTCACCTGTTTCATCTCTTATTGTTACTACTATGGCAAATTCATCTGAAGTTTAAAGGTATACTGTGGATTCTATGTAATCCTTGTAACTCTTTATGAGACAGACATTTTTTTCTTCCATTATATACATGGAGAGACTATGGAGACCCAGAGAAGTTAGGTAAATTGCCCTAGGTTATATAAAATCTATTGACAGACTGCATCAACAAATGCCTGGAAAGAAGGCTGGAAGCAGGAGACAAAGAGATAAAGATGGCTTCATTCTATCCATGGGTTCTTTGTAGACCATGATTGTATCGTATTCATCTTTAATTCTTCTGCCACTTAGTGGACAATGACTAAATGTCTGTTGAAAAAATGAACAAGTGAATGAAAAAAAAATTGATGAGTATCATGAGGCATGCCTGAACTATTTGGAGAGAATTTCTAACATAACAAGGAAAGTTAGGATGTTGCAAAAATAATCGGGTTTCTAGATCTATAGGTGCTTTAATATTTACACATGGCAAGGATGACTTCTAACATAAGATGGTATTACTTAAAGAATATTCCTAGTTTAGTATAGATGAGAAGATGAAAATTTTAATATTTTGCTTTTACCTTCCTGGCCTGCTCTTCAGCTCTTTCTTTTTTAATTTTTTCTAGTTCTGCAAGAAGAGCTGCAGTGTCATCATCATCACTCTCCTCTTCAAAATCTTCATCCTCGTCTTCCTCCTAAAAAAGAATGACAGTCCATGAGAAACTGTACGTTATTCATTATTTTTCCCATAAAAATTACTTATCAAATCTTTGGGGCAGGATTAATTTTCCTATTGAGAAAGATAAGTGCACCTAAATATGATTAAAATCAACAATCAACCAAAACATAAAATGAAACCCCACAAACAAGCTTACATAACACTTACTAAAATGTCCCTGATATGCTTGAGAGATTGTAACAGCAAAAAGTGTAACAAAGTATCCTTCAAATTTACATGGTCAAAAGGGAATTTACATATGAAAATATTTGTAAAATCAGACAAGGAATACTTTACACTGATACACACAATACATATGTACACAGTGTCACCCCAAGAGTCAAATAGTTTTACTAGCTTAAAACAACTTTTAAGCTAGAAGGATAATCAAAAGTACAAAAAATTGTGCTACACTCTCAGAATAATTTCAAACAAATGATTATTAAATCCCATTTAAAATTAGGTTCTCTTTATTTAATTACCGAGTTCATTATTTAACTCAATCTGTCAACTATGGAATTAATTGCTGATATGTGTATTTAATTAGATGTGACCATGCTCCACATCACTTGCCATCAGGGAAATACGAATCAAAACCACAATGAGATACCACCTCACACCAGTGAGAATGGGGAAAATTAACAAGGCAGGAAACCACAAATGTTGGAGAGGATGTAGAGAAAGGGGAACCCTCTTGCACTGTTGGTGGGAATGTGAACTGGTGCAGCCACTCTGGAAAACTGTGTGGAGGTTCCTCAAAGAGTTAAAAATAGATCTGCCCTACGACCCAGCAATTGCACTGCTGAGGATTTACCCCAAAGATACAGATGCAGTGAAAGGCCGGGACACCTGCACCCCGATGTTTCTAGCAGCAATGTCCACAATAGCCAAACTGTGGAAGGAGCCTCGGTGTCCATCGAAAGATGAATGGATAAAGAAGATGTGGTCTATGTATACAATGGAATATTCCTCAGCCATTAGAAACGACAAATACCCACCATTTGCTTTGATGTGGATGGAACTGGAGGGTATTATGCTGAGTGAAATAAGTCAATCGGAGGACAAACATTATATGGTCTCATTCATTTGGGGAATATAAAAAATAGTGAAAGAGAATAAAGGGGAGGGGAGAGGAAATGGGTGGGAAACATCAGAAAGGGAGACAGAACATGAGGGACTCCTAACTCTGGGAAACGAACAAGGGGTGGTGGAAAGGGAGGTGGGCGGGGGGTGGGGGTGACTGGGTGACGGGCACTGAGGGGGGCACTAAATGGGATGAGCACAGGGTGTTATTCTGTATGTTGGCAAATTGAACACCAATAAAAAATAAATTAAAAAAAATTAGATGTGACCCATGAAAGGCCACTCATGTTTTTCGACTGTACAAAACTGCAAGTTGATTACAGACTTAGGGCCACTGAATTTTAATTGAATGTTAACTGAAACACTAATCCTAAAAACGCTTTCACCTAGATCACGTCCCTTTATAAAAAAAGCCAAAGCCATTAAGTTGAATAGCACATCTAGAGGGGACACCTTTGGTACCTACTGTGGAAAGGCCTCTGAGTTCAATTCTTGGGGTTCTAATACTGATAGAGACCCTAGAATGAAGAATGCCCTATGGAGGTATAGAACATGGTCAAACTCCAGGGTTTAGTATGGAGAATTATTTTTGGGGGAAGCTTATCCTTTTAATAGACTACTTTCTTTTTTGGTTTTCCAAAAATCAAACTTGCTCTGAAAGTTTAATTACTATTGTGAGTAATACTACTTTTTTTGTTTAAAAATCAACCATAAGGCTTTACATTGAAGTCAGGACTACATTTGAGTAACAGTATGTAAAAACAAATATAGGCCACTTCTTAAAGCCAAAAAGTAAAACAAGCATTTCAGAAAACATAATAAATGAATTACTATGTGGAAATCAATGGAGGAAATAAAACATACATCTGTTAGAGGATCATCTGCATCAAGGTTGGCAGCAGGAATCTGGTCTAACCGAGGCTTCTTTGACACCGACGAGGAGGTTGTATGTTCTGGGAAAAACAAACATCATTTAGCTTACTAAAATAAACACTCTGTTTCTTTTAACACTTTACGGATCTGTGGGCATAAAGAGCTTAGATTATAAGTATCAAGATAGCATGGACAGGGACCACAGTGCCTGGCATGTGCTCTTGGTCACATGCCATTTGTTGAATGAATTAATGAAAGTATTGATTTTAATATGGGAACTGTAGTCTCTCTCAGGGAATTTAGGGAATAGTTTACATATGTTGAAAATACAAAAAAGACATTATAACTTATGCCCCTAGATGCTTTCCAAAAGCCAGTGACAAAAACAGGAGACCCTCACATAGAGAAAACACGAAGCCTTAAAAAGTCTGGTTGCTGTAAACAGTCAAAACCTTTAGGAGTGCCTACGTGGCTCAGTCTGTAGAGCATCTGACTGTTGATTTTGGCTCAGATCATGATCTTGGGGTCCTGGGATTGAGGCCCACCTGCTTGAGGTTATCTCTCCCTCTGCCCTTCCCACCTGCTCATGCACATGTGCTCTCTCTCAAATAAATCTTAAGACAAAAACCTTTATGTAAACTGAAACAAGAACTGCCAGATATCCCCAGATCATCCTGTTCCTTCTGCTATGGAAGCACAAAGACATGGAACTGGAGTCAACTCTAATCTAATCACTTAAGAAATTGTTACCAATCTTAAAGCAAACAATACTTTATATTGTTTACGCCAACATTTTAAAGCAAACAAAAAATATTAATTAGTTCCAATTAGCCATGAAAGAAAAACCATTGTCAACATAATTTCATGATGACAAATGTCTGGGGGCAGTGTTGGTACCTCTTGTTGGACGGTCTCTGTTTTTTTCTCTTGCAGCAGCTCTCTCTCTCTCTTCCAGCTCCCTCCTGAAGTCACGGTTGCGAACCTCTTCAGGGGCATCCTGAGTAGTTTGTCTAAAGCAGAAACAAATTGGTGAAAATATTACTAAAAAGATACATGGCTGTAGCAGGGGAAGACAGTTCGCAAAAAGCCACTTTGTCCTCAAGTTCAAGGAACTAAATGAGATCATTACCCTAATCTGAGGTTACTAACAGGCATTCTTGTAATGTTTCCAATGTTTAAGAAAGCCCAAACTGAGTCACATATTTTCCCATAAGGCTGGGGAGTAATTAAAATGTCTTTACTTTTTGTTAGTACATCAACTAAGGGTTCATTAGTCTGACACTTTTCACCTCACTTTGAGTAGTGCTGATAGTGTATGGGCCCTGAGGTCACTGCTATTGAGCCATCTACATATGGAAATTCCCAATTAATAGGGATTTCTGCATAAGTAGTACATGGTAGTGTTTTAATAATCAGAGCACAGTTTTAATGTTAAACACCCTATTGCATTCTATCCCTATGAAAATAGATTTAGTGATATACCCCAAACACGCTAGAATCTCACGAGCATGCCATTCAACAGATTTAGTCTTGTTTTCTGAACAAGAAAATAAAAAGTCTTCATTACCTATATTTTATCTTTGTATGAGAAGGTAGGTCTCTACTTGAATACTGCTTTGAGAGTTGGCTCAAATCACCTTCTCCTTTTCCTCTCCCACCTCTTGCAGGTTCAAAAGTTGGCCTAGCTGCTGTCGTCATCTTTTATGCTTTAAAGAAAAACTGTATCAAGTTATTTCTAATATGATATATTCTCATTTCATAAGATATTAATAATATTCATCCTTGTGAAATAATTTCCAGAATTCATTCTCCAAAATCAATAATCTCAAACAAAAGTTCTCAAGAAAACACATACTGAAGGTCAGGATATATAAGGAATACCCTGAGAGGTATTAGAGTCTTAGGCAACTCTTATTTAGGGCAAAAAATTCTCTCATGAAGATGTGAGTTGGTGTTCCTGTTCTCCTTCTGTATCTGTGGCCCTGGGCAAGTCATCCAGCTCCAAGTTCTGAGGAATGGGCAATGTCCCCCACAGGATTATTATTAGAATTGAAATGTCAAAAAAAAAAAAAAAAAAAGAATTGAAATGTCAAAGCTTTGCAAAATTTAGTACTGTCAACACGTAGTTTTAAGAATTCTCAGCTTATGGGCAGCCCAGGTGGCTCAGCGGTTTAGCGCCTGCCTTTGGCCCAGGGCGTGATCCTGGAGACCCGGGATCGAGTCCCGCGTCGGGCTCCCTGCATGGAGCCTGCTTCTCCCTCTGCCTGTGTCTCTGCCTCTCCCTCTCTCTCTCTATCATGAATAAATAAATAAGATCTTTTAAAAAAAAAATCTCAGCTTAACCCTGGTCCACCAGATGCCCTAAGGTTTGCACTTAACCTCATACAACAGAAAATAGGCTACTAACTACCAAACCAGGTTGCTTTAAGATCACCGACAAGGTTACGGAGTGTCCCGGAGTAAAGTATGCTAGACTTTAAGGACAGTTACACGGGCAGGATTCTCCAACCACCTTCTGTCGGTCCAACTTTCTTCTATAGCGACGATTAGAATACAAAGCAGACTTTTGTAGGTGACGATGCTCACGAAAGTCATCACCAAGGATTCCGACAAACAAAACTCAGGGACCCCTTCCGTTACTTTTGGTTTGGGGCTGCCAAGAGGGGAGCCTAGCAGACGTGGCTACTCAAGTCCCGTTAAGCGTCCGAAAAGCCAGGTGCGGGGACCCGGGGGCGGGCACTGGGTGTACGTCCCTCGATTTTTTAAATCTACGCCGAGAGAACCCGGGTTTCCTGCCGCTGGGGGCGCCGCCGCCTCCCGCACACTCCCGCCTCCCGGGGGCTCGCCTTCGGGCTGTTACCAGAGGCTCGCTGGCTCTTCACCCGAGGCCCGGCTCGCAGGGGGCTCGGGGGAGGGAGGGGTGTGGACCCCGCTACCGCCGCCCGCCTACTGCCTTCACGCTGCGCGCTCCGCGGCCGGCCGGGGACTCGCTGGGCGCTACCGCCGCCGCCCGCCGCCGCCCGCCGCCGCCCGCCGCGGCCCCTGCGCCCACGCCCGGCTCGCTACCACCGACTCCGGCCGCAGCCGGCCTTCCCCGCCCCACCCGCACGGGAGAGACAACCTGCTACCCTCCGGCGGCACACGTCGACCAAGGTCTAACGCGACAGCCTCCGCAGGTCACACAGATACCATGACGACTCCCACCTCCCAGCAGCCTCCGCGCCCAGGACCGGGCCCGAGCCGCACGACCCGGAAGCAAACCCCGGGCTCTTCAGCCGCACTTCCGAGGCCGAGGCGGAGACCAATCGGCAGCTGGCGGGGTGGAGGTCGGCGTGACGACGGCGGGGGGCGGGGCCGAAGCGGCCCAGGGGGCGGGCGTTTGAAATCCGTGCTTTCGAGTAGACCCGAAACATCATTTTATACCTTCAAGAGCCAATTACTTAATGTCTCTCCCGTCCTTCCCTTCCCCGACCCCCTCCCAGCCTCCTTCGTTCCGCCGCTGCGTGGACGGAAAGCCCCGGGTAGCGGACCGCGAGTCCCCGGCTAGCGGGAGGGAGCGTAGAGAAGGATTACACCCAAGTGTTTAAAGCCAACGGCTCCGGCTTCCTCTCTCCTGAGCTAGACCCAGCCAGCCCAGAGTGGGCTGCGGAAAAGCTAGTGTTTTCATTTAATTGGATATGAAGAAAGAACAAATATGTACGGGGGCAACCACGATCTTTATAAAGGTACCATTCCTGCAAAAATACTAGTCTTCAAAGCAAAGGTTGTATTCGTATTGTTTGTTAACATTTCCATTTTTTTTTTAAAGCCTGAGTTCTAGTGGGAGGGGAGATGTCACTCTTAGAGATTCATTTATTAGCCCGATGATGAGCGTTTGGAACGCTGGGCCCAACTGCCAGGAGCGCGAGATGCACTTCCTGGAAGATGGCTACTCAGGCGTTGGGGGAACTTTCAGTGAGACAAGGAACGCCAGTCGTCCGTTCTCCCTTTTCCAAAAAGCACTGGGAGCAGGGAGTTCGTTTGTTTAGTCCATCTTGGTATCTCATCACATGGTCTTTGGCCACAGTAGATGCTCAATAAATATTAAACAGATGAAAATTCAGCATCTCCAACTTGGTGTCAAATATAAACAGCTCATAAAATCGAGCATTAAAAAGCTTTATTTCCAGAACTCTTCCTTTCAAACCTGTAAATTCTTTTAAAAAGTGGAAGAAGCCCCTTCCTTTCTGAAGGTCAAGATAAAAAAATCTTTCTTAGGGATGGTGTTTCTCCCCTAGTTTTGTACATCTCAGTAAAGGACACTGCCAGGTACCACTTATTAAACCAAAACCTCAAGGCTCCTGATTAAATCCCTTTTACTTTACTCCTCACATATAGTTTATTTCCAAGACTTGTCCATTTTACTTTTAAAGTATGATACCCAAAATTTCGTTCCCCTGCCACTACCCTAGTTCAAGCCACTGGGATTTTTCACCTGCATTATAATTGCTCCCTAATGGGCCTTCCTGCTTCCACTCTGGCCCTACATACGGTTAATTTTGCAGATAGCAGTGAGAGTGATCTTTGAAAGTTATGGATCAGGTAGTGTTACTCTTCTGCCTAAAAACCCCACTGCACTTAGAATAAAGGTCAAATTCTTTAATGTGACCTGAGAACCCAAGGGGTCTGGTTCCCGGCTATCTGCCTGACTTCACTTTTAATCAGACGTTCTTTTACATATTGAACTCCAGCCACAGCCAACAGGGCATTTCTGTTTCACAAAGGATAAGATTTCCTTTGCACTGGGTTTTCTCTTGCCTGTGCCTCAAGATAACGGTGTTAACCTCCTTCAAGCCTCAGCTCAAATGTCACTGCATCAGTGAGGCTTTCCCTGACATCTTCATTTTCTTCCCCACACCCCCAACATTCAAATACCATCGTGTCGCCCTCCTTTATTTATTTTTTTTGTAGTCCCGAATACTACCAAAGTTATTCTATTTATTGTTTCTCTCCTTGTTTCTTGTCTGAGAAGGAGCACAGCAAAGTCATTAAGGGAAAGAGATCTGTAGCTTTTCTTGGTGCTAAATTCCAGGTGTCCCTTTTCTTAGTTATTTAACCTTTGCTCTAAAAGGAGTTATTTTCCCTTTTTTATGTTGTCAGTGTCCACTACATAAAATGGGGATAATTCTAGTCTTTACCTCTTATTGTTCTGATAAGGATTAAATGAATGAATACTTGTAAAGTACTTAAAACAATCTCAGCAAACAGTACTTGCTAAATTAATGTTAGCTATTATTATTATTATTATTAATATTATTTTTATTATTATTGTCTATCTTCCTGTATTAGAATATAAGTTCCAGGAAAGCAGGAACCTTGTCTCTCTTGTTCACTGGTGTATCCTCTGCATATAGAACAGTGCCTGGCACATAATAGGTGCTGAGTAAGTATTTGTTGAATGAATGAATGATTGATGTCCTATGGAGTGGAGGAATGAAGTAACAAAGTGGGAAACACAATTATAGAACATACCCCTGGTTTTTATGTTCCATCTGCCCTTATCAGCCCTGAGTCAGTCACCCTGATTCATTTATCTCTTAGCCCATCACCTAATCTTTGGATCACTGTGATTAAGTAATCATCCCTGTAATTTTATTGACACCACCATACAACACAATCAGCCTACAAAATTATAAGCTTTGACTTAAATGGTCTGAAACTATTTATTAAAAAGTGGAACTAAAAAGTTTTTCCTTAGGTGATTTTAAGGTACTAATATAAGAAACTAAAAGCTTTTGACTTAAATGATTTGAAGGTATTAGTAAAAGAAACTAAAAGTTTACTAAAAACTTAAAAATTCACCTCATCAGCTATCTTTACTGGCAAAAATCTTATATAATCTCCCAGGAATTCTCATTTGATATCCATTACCACAGAAATCCAGCTACGCTCTAAATTCTGCCTACCAAAGCTCTTAGACTCTTCTGATTGTTTATTTTCTCACTCTGCAATGATAGGATTTCCCACATTTCCCCTCTTTCTTCAAATCTACACACCTTCAAATCTTCCAACCTCTTTTCTCTTCTCATACTCTTTCCCAGGAGTGAGTGATATGACTTTTCTCAGAAAATTAAAGTTCTTAAATAAGGATTTCTCATGTGCCTTCCACCAGTTCTAGCAAGCTGCCTATGACTATACCCAGACCCTCAGCTTTCAATGGTTTAGTAGAGCTGAGGTAATCTCAGCCCTCTCCTTTGTGGTCTGAGTCTCAATCCCTTCAGCCTTCATAGTAACTGGCATCCTGCTATATTTCCTCTCTCTCATAATCTATGAATCTGTCCCTTTTAGATCATTCTTACCAGGTTTTGGATATGATCTAATATATCATAACTTTTAAAATGCTCCTTCATTTTCATATGACAAAGGTAGGATTTTAATTCAATGTGAAAAGGATGTTTTATAAAATAACTATGATTTCAAAACTGACTATTCTTGTGGCACCATGCAATGCAGGAGTTCTAGCTTCAAAGCTTGCCACAGGCACTGCATCCTGTTGAATATCCAAAAGGAAAAAAGAAACCATAAAAATCTAAGAAAACTTCAGAGGCTATTTGTATAACCTAGGAACTTTATCCTTTGAGCAAGACACAACACCTAAGACCTGTAAAAGAAGCAATTGTAAAAATTTATCTATATAAAATTTTAATTTTGTTGCAGAATATGCTGAAAACAAACTCAAAAGATAAATGCTAGATGAACAGGTAAATTTTGTAATACCTAGGACATATAAAATGTTTCTACTACTACTACTACTACTACTACTACTACTACTACTACTACACATAACAAAATACAAACAACCCGGTAAAAAAATGAGCAAAGAACATAAACGGGCCATCCAGAAAAAGCACTTCCAAAGAAACAGTAAATATAAAAGACACAAAACCTCCCTATTAGGAAAATGAAAGTAAACCAATGATGAGTTATATTGTAGTATTAGACTGGCATTAATTTTTAAAAATTAGCAATACAATTGGATAGGATTGGAGAAAAGGAGATCTAGTTAGACAATAGGCATTGGTTCCCTGACTGTCTCATGGAAAACTAAAGGTGCTCCCAATGACCTACAAGGCTCTTCCCTACCTAATCCATTTCCTGTCTTGCTTCTGCTTCTCTAGGCTACATGCCTTCCTGGTGTTATCTGATCATAGCTCCTGCCATAGCTATTTCCTTGTTCAGAACACTCTTACTTGTCTTATGCAGGTCTGTGTTTAAATGAGGTCACCCAACGATGACAGCCCTATTTAAAGTTGTACCATCTTCCACGTGGGTCCTGCAACATTGTGTACTCCTTATCTCGCTTATCCTGTTATCCTTTTCTTTTTTACATAGCATTTATCATCTTCCATAAGCCTATATAATTTAGTTACGTTTAGTATTTCTTTTTTCTACCTAACCCAAAGAGCAGCATCTTTGTTTATCCCAGTAATGTAGTCCAAGCACTGAAAACAGTGCCTGGTGCCAAGAGGTGCCCACCCATTTTTTTCCAAATGAGTGAATGAGTGAATGAATGGCCGAATGAATGAGTGAGTGAATGAATTTAACAGGAAAAAAGTCACATTTTGATGGAAAAAGTCATTGCTTTAATCTCTTTTATATTTTAAAGGAGAAAAAAAAATAACTTTCATTCTACTAGTCTGAAATCCAGGTTTGACATGAAGATACGCCAAGACCCAGAAACATGATTTCTTTTCAGGAAAGAATCACTAAATGAAAAGTCATGTGACTATCAGGTTCTACATGTATCATCAAAATTCTAATTCAATCAGCCCCACCCCCAATCCAATCACAATTCTAATTTAACCCAACCTGCCTCATTTTTCAATTGAATCATTTTCCCCAATTCTTGTAAACCTCCTTTACAAAGCTACCAACCCACAAAATGTGAAAATTTTGCTTGAAAATGTTTCTTTGAGGCTTTTAACAAGAAAATTGAGAGAAAACTCCCAATGATCACAAGTCAGAAATCACATTTAAAAATAAACATAAATAAAAAAAAAACATAAATAATGACGTCCATTTAAAATTTTTAACCTGAAAATGACAAATTTTCTAAGGGAAAAAAAAAACTGGTCCTTTGCTTTGATAAGAATAGTACCCTGCCTTAGACCAACAAAATCCTGATTTTAAATGATGATGCTCTGAGGCCCAGAAAGAGGATTTTTCTGGAGACAGCTTCAAAATGAAATTTGCTGATGGTCCAGGCTAGATTAATGGATAATAGTATAATTTAACCACCTCTTACATAATCTGAGTACATGGCTACCTCATTAGCTGGCCAGCCCATAATTACTAAGACAGTTAAAAACAAACATCTTAAAAAACAGTTAAAACTAAACAACTAAAATGGGGAAAATAAAGAGATAGGCATACCAGGCAATTCTAAGCAATGTCAACAAAAAAACTGTGTAGCAACACGAATTATCAAAAGTTTTCTTTAAATAGAATAACATTAACAAGGACATGAATAGGACCATCTTACTGATTCATAAAGAAAATCTAGGAAAATACTACAATCCTAAAAATGTATGCAACTAAATACATAGTTTGGTGGAAAAATATAAAGCAAAAATAAAGAATTAAAAGGTAAAACTGACATCCACAATCAATGGGCATTTTTTTTTAACATTTTCTCTCAGATTGCTCAGGCAGACAAATTAACAGCAGTGATGCATTGTGTGCATAGATACATATGCTTATTGCACTTATATATGCATATGTATTTGTATATTGCATTTATATGTATATAAAATCCTTTTAAGAGAATACACTTCATTTTTTTAAACATTGAAGATTTACAAAATTTAATCAAATATAAAGCTCCCAAATTAGTTTCAATAAATGCTATGTATTTATTTCTAAATGATATTTAGTCTTGCCAATTTTTAAACTTTATTTAGATGTCCAAAATGTTTATATAAATGAATCATATGTGTTGATTTTGTTTGTTTTTCCCTTTCTACTTAATGTGTATATTGTGTAGCTGTAGTATATTATGTAGAATTTCATTGTGTAAACATATACAATATATGTTGTTTATTCTAATAATTATGTTTTCTGGTATGGGTATTACAAATGATGCCAGGATAAACATTCTTATAAATGTGCAGCGATGGAGGTATGTATGTTTCATTTATATATATCCTTATCAGCAGGATGAGAGCTTTTGTTCCATAGTCTCACCACATTTGATATTGTCCAGCTTTTCAATTTTAGGTCACCTGGTGGCTGATAGTAATATTTTATTGAGGTCTGAATTTGCATTTTCTTGATTGCTAATCACCTCACATATGTTTTATGTCCATTTGGATTTCTTCTTTTGTGAGGTATCAAGTCTTTTTTCCTATTGATTCTTATGAGTTCTTAATACTTTAGGCACCATTTCTGTCACTTACTTGTGCTACATGTGGATTTTCCATTTCTTGGCTCCTCCTCTTGGTATATTTTGATATACAAAAAGTTTTAGTATTTTGGGTAGTTCGGTTGATGAATCTTTTCCTTTTTTGCTTAGTATATGGTATTTATTAAGAGGGTCTTCCTTCTTTGAAGTTATATATATAGATACTCTTGGATATTATTTTCTGAAAGTTTTGTAGTTCTATGTTTCACAGTTCTACCAGTAATTCCTTTTTATGCATAGTGTGTAGAGGGGTCTTGAAGTCTGGTAAAGCAAGTCTTCTATTGTTCCTCTTTTATGAGTACTTTATTATTCTTGGCCCTTCATGCCTCAATATAAAATGTAAAATTTTCTACAAAAATACTTTTAAGATTTTGATTAGAATAACATCAAATCTATTGTTTACCATAAGAATTGGCAATTCTACAATATTGAATCTTTAAACCTACTAACAGGTTATATCTTTCCTTTTTTTTTTTTTTTTGTCTACTTTAATTGCTTCTAAGTAAATTTATATTATTGTCTTTATAGAAGACTTGCAAGATTTTGTTAGTGTAAGCGTTAGGGTGCCACTTAATTTTTAATACTATTGTAAATGGTCTCTTAAATTTTTATTGTTTAATTGTTGCTGGTATATATAAATTGTTTTTTATATATTGCTATTTTAAATTCAGAGACCCATTTTATTAGTTAAAATAGCTTATTTGTATATCTTTTAGGTTTTTCACATATACAGTGATACCTGTGAATAATGACAGCTTTTTCTCTTCCTTTCCAATTTATCCCCTCCTCTCTTTTTTTCCTTGCGGCTTTATGTTGGATAGGACATCCAGCACAATGTTGATTAAAGAAATCACAGGCATCTTGTCTTTTTCTTGATCAGAAAGGGAAAGCTTTTAACTTTTCACTATTCAGTATTATGTGGCCTGAAGCTTTGGGGTAGATGCACTTTATTTGATAAAATTTCCATAAAATTTTTAGTTTACTAAACGGATGGTAAATTTTATCAAACACTTTTCTACATCTAGTGAGGTTCTTTTAGTCTATTAGTGTGTTATGTATTAATTAATTTAACTACCAGTCTTTCATTCTTGAAATAAACCCATCTTGATCATGATGAGTCTATTGCTGGAATCAGTTTACTCAGATTCTATTTAGGACTTTCACATCTATGTTCATAAGTGAGATTAGCCCATTATGTTCCTTTCTCATAGTGTCCTCATCGGAGACTTGTATCATAACATTTATATCGTAAAATGTGTTGGAAAATATTCTTTTTCTGCTCTCTGGGGAAATTTGTCTAAGGTTGGCATTATTCTTTGAATGTTTGGTAAAATTTGCAGGTTAGGTCATCTGGGCTTAGAATTTTCTTTGTGAAGAGAGTTTTGGTTACTGTTTCACTTTTCTTGATGGTTATAGATATATGCTGTTCTATTTCTTCTGTCCATTTTGCTATTATGTTTTTCTAAGAATGTGTTTCATCTGAATTTTAAAATATATTGGCTTAAAATGGTTTATACTATCATGTCTTCTTTAATGTTTATAGCAGTTATTGTAATGATCTTTTTGTCTTTCCTGACGTTGGTTATTTGTGCCTTCTATTTTTGGTCTTTACTATTTTCAACAGAGGTTTTTCAATGTTATTTGACTTCAAAAAATGAACTTCTGGTTTTGTTTGTCCTCCCTAATTTATATTGGTTTAATATTTCATCAATTTCTGTTTGTATTTTTATTATTATTCTCTTTTTTCTACTTTCTTTGCTTTTTTTCTAACTTTCTGAGATGGAATTTTTCAAACTTCTTTTATTTCCTTTCTTAGATATTTACTTAAGTCTATAGATCTTCCTTTTAATACCTTTTACCAGCATCCCACAAGATTTGAAATATAGAATACCCACTCTAATTAAAAGTATTTCCTAATTTCCATTTCTGTTTCTTTCTGATTAAAGGTTTGTATAGAAATTTATTTTCAATTTTATAAAATTGAAGGTTTTCTAGGTGTTTTTTTAAAATATTAATTTCTAACTTTATTGTTTCTAATTATGTCCTGCCTGCTTTTAACCCTATGACATTTGTGAAGATTTGGTTTATGGCCACAGTTTTATGGTCAATTTTGTAAAGTTTGCATAATACTTGAAAAAAATTACATTCTGTGGTTTGGGAGTACAAACTTCATTGAACATATGCCCATTAGGTCAATTTTTAGGTTACATTGTTCAAATATTCTAATACTTGGTCAATTTAGTAGAGTCCTGGTTTATGTCTATCTATCTTGGGTCCCTGTCACTCAAAAATGTGTCATATTAGGTGATAAATGATATGATGTAACTTAAAGTTTAGAATCACTCTTAATAAAATCTGAAATGAGTGTAGAATTTCTACTAAATCAGTCAACATTTGATATTTTACTAGAGATGATATCTAATTATATAAGACATCCATTCTTGCCCAGCTCAAAAAAAAAAAAAAAAAAGAAAAGAAAAGAAAAAAGAAAGAAAGAAAAAAAACTATGACTATTGGAGAAGATGAAATATAATTTTTGCTTTTTTTTTCAGAAAATATGATCATCTATTTGGAAAACTCTAGAATCAATGGTCAGGCTACTATAATAGGATAAAGAGGTACAACATTTGAAAAGATATTTAGAGCAATACATAATGAAAATTAATAGAAAAAATGTCATCACAATACACTCAAAAAATTAAGAAGATCCTAAGAATATATCTAAGGCAATAGATGCATTATCTTTATTGATAAAATTCTGAAAATTTTTGAAATGCATACAAGATCTGAATAAATGGAGGAATACCAATTAGGAAATGGGAATGCCCAATATGGGAACTATGTCTATCTCAAATTTTTTCTACCTCATATAATTTCAATTCAAATCAACGGGACTTTTGTGGAAGTTGAAAAATGTGTCCTAAAGTTAATACTGAAGTTTAACTCTACCAATCTACCCAAATTAATTCTGGACAAGATGAATAAGCACATAGGAACTTGCCTTATCAATTATCAATACTAAGTATGAAGCTATTATAATTATTATTATTATTATTTTGAAGCTATTGTAATTAAAACGGTATAGACTCGGCACAGAAATAGGCAAATCAGTGGACTTGAATTGAGAATTTACTTTTTAAAAAATTTATTTATTTATTTATGATAGTCACACAGAGAGAGAGAGAGGGGGGGGGGGAGGGAGGGAGGGAGGGAGGGAGGCAGAGACATAGGCAGAGGGAGAAGCAGGCTCCATGCACCGGGAGCCTGACGTGGGATTCTTTCCCAGGTCTCCAGGATCGCGCCCTGGGCCAAAGGCAGGCGCTAAACCGCTGCGCCACCCAGGGATCCCTGAATTGAGAATTTAGAAAGAAATCCATACTTATGTTGGAACTTGGTATATGAGAGTGGAGGATTCCAACTCAGTGGGAAAATGGTGGTAGACAATTAGATTTCTGCAACAAACAAACCTGAAACAACAATATAGATCCCTACCCCCCAACAACAGTGAGATGATGTTCTAAATGGATGAAACAGATAAAGACAAAACACAAAGGAAACAAAAGAAAATTAAATCTTTGTGACTTTGAGAACAGTGGGTTACTAAAACAGGAGATAAGGAAACAAATCATAATAGAAAAGATTAGTGAGTTTGATTACATTTAATTTTTCAAAACAACTAAAATATGTGATAAGCAAATTTAGATGGAGGTGGTGGGATGAGGTAAGATACTTATTACAATAGACACAATTAGTATCACAAACATTTAAAGAACTCCTACAAATCAGTAGAAAAAGAAAACTAACTGAAAAAGTGAGCAAAGGATGTAACTGCTAACTCCTAAAACTGAAACCCACAGAAGGTCAGTAATCAATGAAAAATCATGTCACCTCATCAGGAAACAAGCCACACAATAATATAAAAGGAAATAAATTATTTTGCCAATCAGATAATTAAAAATTGGACATCACCAAGTGCATTTGAGTGTGTGGAGAAAGAAACTCCTACTCTGCTAGTGCATATGTTAATTAGGAGCTTGACCTTGCTAATAAAATACAAAATGTAGTTTCTGTATCTCCTAAAAAATATCTACCCTAGGTAAATTCTCACATATAATTACAAAAACACATGTACAAGGTTTTTAGTGCAGTGTTGTTTGTAATAAAAAACACTGGAAGTAATCTAAATACTAATAGAGAAATGGATTAAATATATTCTTATGACAAACTATGTATTTTTGTATATATGAATTGAGACATAAAAATTGAAAAAAGCATATTTGTTACTAAATCATTTTATATAAGATAAAATAGATACATAAAACAATACTCCATATTATTAGTGGATCCACAATACATACACACATACAAATGAAAAGACATCTACCAATCAAAAATTCACCAAATTCATAATAGTTGTTTATGGGGCTTTGGAGGAAAAGGAGATTAGGATTTGGGGTTTACATCATCTGAAACATTTATTTCTTCTATTTAAAAGAATTCAAAGTAGGAATGAGACCCTTTATGATGTCTATTCTTACTACTTCTTTTCAACATTACACCAAAGATTCTAATCAGGGCAGCTAGGCAAGAAAAAGAAAGAGGCATCTAAATTGGAAAGAAAGAAATAACACTATCTTTATTGACATATGGTGTGATTTAATATGGAGAAAATCTTAACAAATCACTAAAGGACTACTAGAACTAGTAAGTTCAGCAAGATTTCAGGATACAAGACCAGATTTCTGTACATTAGCAGTGAGCAATCTGAATTGAAAATGAAATTAAGAAAATAATTCAATTTGCAATAGCATCAAAAAGAATAAAATGCTTAGGAATAAATTTAACAAAAGAAATGCTAGACCTCCACACTGGAAACTACACAACATTGTTAAAGAAGAGCTAAATAAATGAAAAGTCATTCCATATTCATGGTCACAAGACCTAATTTTGTTAAGATGGCAATACTCCCCAAATTGATCTATGGTTTCTGTGCAATCCTATTGTAATTGCTCCTGGCTTTTTTTCCCTCCAGAAGTTAAAAGTTCATCCTAAAGTTGATATTTAAACACAAAGGACCTGGAATCACCAAAACTACCTTGAAAAAGAAGAAAAAATTTGGAGGACTACCTGACCTTGAAACTTAATACAAAGTTATAAGAAGACATTGGTTTGCTTACATATACTCATTATCAATATATATGTATGTGTGTATGTGTGTGTATATATATATGTGTATATATATATATATATATATATATATATATATATATATATATATTTAATAAGAATTGAGAGCCTGAAATAAACCCAGTTTATTTTGATAAAGTTTTCAAGACAATTCAACAGTGGAAGAATAGTTTTTTCAATAAATGTTCCTGGAACAATGGATATCCACATACTTTTAAAGAATGAGTTTGGATCCCATATACAAAAATTAAGTCAAAATTGATCTAGACCTAAATGTAAGCAAAAACTATAAAAGTCCCAGGGGATCCCTGGGTGGCGCAGCGGTTTAGCGCCTGCCTTTGGCCCAGGGCACGATCCAGGAGACCCCGGATCGAATCCCACGTCGGGCTCCTGGTGCATGGAGCCTGCTTCTCCCTCTGCCTGTGTCTCTGCCTCTCTCTGTGACTATCATAAATAAATAAAAATTAAAAAAAAAAGTCTTAGAAGAAGAAAACAGGACTATATCTGCATGACCTTGGGTTAGGCAATGATTTCTTAACAACAGCAAAAGCACAAGCAATAGAGAATTGATGACTTGCACTTCATCAAAATTCAAAACTTGTCCACTTCAAAAGATAAAATCAAGAAAGTGGAATGATAATCCACAGACTGGGAGAAAATATTTGCAAATGATATACTCAACAAGGGACTTAAAACCAGGACATGTAAAGACCTCTTGCAATTCCATAATAAGACAACTGGAAAAATGAGCAAAGAATTTGAATAGAAATTTCTTCAGGAAAGACATATGAATGGGCAAGGAATATAGGAACAAATGTTCAGTGTCAAATAAGTTGTTAAGGAAAGACAAAACCACAAGATACTTCACACCAACTAGAAGTACCATTAAAAAAAAAAAAGGCCAAAAGTTTTGGTGAGAATGTTGAGACTTAAGAATGCTTCTATGTTGCTGGTGGAAATTAAAATGTTGCAGGCTTCAGAAAAACAATGTAGCAGCAGCTCAAAACATTAAACACAGGAGTTACCATATGATCCAGCAATCCCACTCCTAGGTATCTACGCAAGAAAAATAAAAACACATGTCCACACAGACTTGTACTTGAATATGCATAACAGTGTTATTCATAATAGCAAAAAACGAAGACAACCTAAATGTTATCAACGGATGAATGGATAAAAAAACTGCTATGAACAATTCATTCGTAACAATGGAATATTATTCAACCATAAGAAGAAACAAAATACTGATACATATTACAACAGGGATGAACCTCAAAAACGTGGAGTGCAACAAGCCAGACACATAAAACCTCATATGATATGATCCTATTTATATGAAATGTCCAGAATAGGCAAATCTATAGACAGATTAGTGGTTGCCTAGAGCTGAGGGTGGAAATGGGTTGTGACTGAAAATGGGCATGATATTTCTTTTTCAAGTGATGGAAATGTTCTAAAACTAGATTATGGTGATGGTTGCACAGCTTTGTAAATATACCAAAAATTATTGAATTGTACACTTGACATGGGTGAAATTTTTGTTCTGTAAATTATATCTCAATAAAGCTGTTTTTAAAAAAGCCACTTGAAGCAAATATGACACAATATTAAGAATATCAATTCTGACTGGAATGCAGGCTTTGTTATTTGTGCAATTTTCCCTATTATTTAATGTTTCTCAAAAACAGTAAATTAAAACACTATAAATTCCCGGTCCCTAATTTCAAATGAATAAGATACATAAATTTAAAGTTTTTTCATTATTCTCTTAACTTTGGGTACTGACAGTTGCCCCATTCCTCAAAGGAAATGACTAGATCTTTGTCAGAGCACTCTCAGTGAAGCTTACAATCATACATAGCAAATGCAAGTCTTCAGTGCTTGGCTCTTAAACATAAGCCAAGAATAACTATGAGGAAAGCACTTAACATGAAAGACCAAAACCAAAACATCCTGGAAGGGTGAATTAGGGGGAAACAGACACAATATAGAATGCAAATGAAACTTTAAAAAAAATCACTAGAATTAATACTTCTAGAGAGAGAAGAGAAAATCCTCAGCCATGGAAAATATCAAAAATCTATAATAAAAGGAATATTCAGAGAGCAAAAAAAAATTTTCTGGAAATTAAAAATAACTACTAAAAGATTTTGAAAATAAAATACAAGAACAAAAAGATGGAAAATAGGAGAACAAAGATAAGAAAATTAGAGGATCAGACCAAGAGGTTTAATAACCAACTAATTGTATTTCCAGAGAGAAAGAACTGAAAATATAGTGGGAAGGAATATATTAAAAAAAAAAAAAAACGGTTATCAGAAAGTTTCACAGCAATGAAGCACATGAGTTTCTATGTGAGAGAGTCTAGCTCAATAGTTAACAAAATCATATCTTAATGAAATCTCTGAAAATAATGAGAAAAGGAATATCCTAAAAATGGCAAGAGAGTAAAAGCAGGTTGCACAAAAAGGATCAGAAAACACATTGGTTTTTGGATTTCTAGAAGCTAAAATTCAATGGAACAATTTCTTCAGAATCCTGTAAGAAAAGCATAAAGGTAGAAATAAAAGGCATTTCAGGCAGGCAAACTTTAGTAGACAGTTGTTATATTTGTGACCAACTTTGAATTCCCTTTTTATATTTGGGGAAGTTCCCATATTAGGACCCCCGCCTTTCCAAAATTGAAGCCAGAACTCAATTATCCAGCATCTGTTTCAGCAAAGATGTAAGGCATATGACCTAGCCTTTTCCCATCAGAAACTTCCATGAAAGACCTCACTTTGAAGAACTGTGAGAAGGTCAGTTTTGCATAGGATCTGTTCCTGGAGGAGGTGGTGAGAGACAGTGAGCTTTTAGAGGCAGCAGTGGCGTAAGCTCTAGTTAGTAAGGTCCATTGGTCATGGTCTTTAGTACCTTGGACCAAAGAAGTTATAGAAATACCTTAATATAGATTGTTGGATACTTTGGGTATCGTTCCTAGATGCATAGTCTCCAAAACCTATTCTCTGGTCCTTCTGGAGGTTCTGTGAGCTACTTAATAATCTCTAATATAACCTCCAAGGATGCTCCTAATGAATATGCTCCATCAACATGAGGGAGTAAACCAGGAAAGAAGACTGAGATGGGAAGAATCAGGGATCTAACATAGAAGGGAAGGAGAATCCCCAGGATTATGATAAACAGAAACCCCAGGCTGCAGACTATGCAGTGGCCTAAAGACTAAGCAGTCAGATTCAAGTAAGCATATGGAGGGCTCCAGGAAGAATATTTCTGAAGAGAGAAATCTGACTTTGTACCTGATGTGTTTTATGTATTTACACTACTGGAAATGAATTTGGGAATGAATGAATATTTATAAAACCAGGCAAATGAAACAATGAGGCAATTATTAACTCCCCAATAAATACAATTTTGTGTGTGGAAATTCAATCATCAGCTGTAACTAGTTTTGCATGGTAAAAATATAGACTTGACGTAACCAAAAAAATTGATATAGCTATATGAGATGATGGGGTAGGGAAGGTCTGTTTTGGGATGGCACATAAGAGAATTAAACTTACATCTTTTATAGTATGACTGTCCACAATATCTAAAACTGAAAAGCCTAGAAATATTGGAAAAAGAAAACACAAGAAACAGCTAAAAAAAAAGAGTGATTGTTTTTGAGGAGTGAAAATAGGAAGCATACCTGTCAGGGTTCTTTAGGTGCATACTATAGAAATTTAAGGGAAAAGGTTTTTTTGGTTTTTGTTTTGTTTTGTTTTGTTTTTGCAATTTTTCCCCCAAGCATTAAGTAGTTTAGAATCTCTGGGGAAGTCCAAGAACCAGACTTCCATGCTACTCAAGAAGTGTATTTGGGGGAGCCTGGGTTGCTCAGTTGGTTAAGCTTCTGATTCTTGGTTTCACCTCAGGTCATAATCTCAAGGTCATGAGATAGAGCCCTGCATCAGGCTCTATGCTCAGTGCAGAGTCTGCTTGAGATTCTCTCCTCAACCTCTGCCCCTCCTCAGCCCCCACTCACGGCACGTGCATGTGCAGACTCTCTCTCTCTCAAAAAAAAAGTATTTAAAATGTATTGATAGTTTAAAGAAGCCTGTTAGAAGTTGCCTCAAAGCTCCATAGAGTGGCTATGTCTTGGAGATAATGGGGTTCAAAAAAGACATGGCTCCTTCCTCTCTCTATTATTAGATACCACTGTGACTGCCCCAGTATCCATGTAACAAGAGGAAAGTAAACAGAAAAGATTCTAATGAGATTAGTATTTTCATGCTCAATTTATTATGTCACAAAGAAATCATAATGTGACTTTTTTTTCCCCCACAATGTGACATTTAAATTGATTTAAAGGCCAAGTCCTCCCCACCAAATGAAGTCCAAGTCCCAATCTGTCACAACTTAATCTTTCCTGTTCATGCCTGACACTTCCCTACCATCTGTCTTCTCTATATCCAAACTCCTGGATGTTCCTAAATAGGAGATAGATGTCAGATATTGGCGTTTGAGGCACAAAGTGTACAGGAAAAATCACCTTCTTATCTTCTCTTTTCCATGCAGTTTATCAAGAAGAGAATTTTGAAATTTGTGGGTCATAAACATACAGATATATTGGAAATAGAAGCAAGCACATCTCACAGAAAGGATTTATTACTTTAGACAAGTATCTATTAGAGGTGAAAGCTGTCAAGTAGAGCATTCTGGAGAGCTCCCACTTCAACAGTTTGTATTAAGCACCAAATGAATGGCCCAGACAAATAATTGGTGGGGAGGCCTAGGGTTGGTGGGGGTCTCTCAAGGAAGAGGTTTGTCTGGAAGGCGGGGGTTATAGTTTAGCAAAGTGAGGGATGGAGAGCATAGAGGGACAGTGACAAAGAATTTGAGCCCAGGGTTAGGTACTTTTGAGAAGTATATTTGGGGAAACAAAAAGATATATAAAGATAGTGGTTTAAGTACAGTCATTTACTTTGCTCCCTCTAAAACTCCCCTGAAGTAACAGTAACAAGATTTTTGGTTTACGGAATAATTTACAAAGTGGGAAAATGGTGAAGGAGATAAGATAGTAGCAAAATTTAAAGACAGACAAATAGAAACTGATTTACCAAACCCTGTAAAGCTGAATCCTAAATTGGCAGTGAGAAAAGCCAAGGAGCAATACAATTCTCTCTACAGAACCCAAAGGCTTAGGATTTCTTGAAAGTGTGTCTAAGAAGCAGTGAGAGCCTCAGATCCCCTCCCTTCCTAAACTGCTCCATTCTCACCCTGATGAAGACCAAGCTTCATTTTCTAGAGTAGGTAAAAAAGATGGTCTCTGGACTGGAAATTTCCAGTTGAGTGCGGTTGTCACAAGGAAAACAAGCTGACTTAGTGAAATTTACAAGTTGGATATTAGAAATTTCAGGACCCTTTTTCCATGTGGTAGGGAAGCCAGGCCTGACCCTTCTAAGAGGAAGATTGGAAGATTCATCACTGTTGAATATGACCAGCCTCACAGATACCAGCATCAGAGACTTTCCCAAGAAACAGCCTAGACAGATGGCCATAAAGGGAAACATAATCACCATGCACCCTGAGCTTCTAAACAGTTTTTTGTGTTATTCTCCTATGTGAGCCAACTAAGGATCACCAGACATTTGAGGAAAGTCTTAAACTGAAAGATAGAAACTGAAACAAAAATATTAATTAAAGGAAATTTCGAAGAAGCATACCATGCAGGGGGAGAAAAACCTTCAAAAGCCATTGATGTTTTAATATTTTCAGGAAGATAGAAGAACTGTACCTATGAAATAAGAACAGGGCAATAAGACATGAAGGGAGGGGGGACAAAAGGAAGCTCCATATACACACAAGAAAGGGATAAAAATAATGACCTATTGGAGATTAAAATTTTGAGAGAGATGGAAAAGACCACAGAAAGAGTTTGGGAAGGTAAAGATGAGGATGTTCTTCAGAAGAGAGAGCATAGGGATAAAAGGATAGAAAACTGGGAGAGAAAGGTGACAAAAATTAAAGGTCCAGTCCATGAGATCTGATATCCAAATAACAGCAGTTCGTGTTACAGAGGAAGAAAGTAGAGGAAGTCATCAAAGAAATAACTTAAAAACTTTCCTTAAACTAAAGAATCTAAATTTTGAGATTGGAATGAAATTAAGACCACTGGGATAAAGAAAAGCCCTTAAAAATTTGAGAGAAAGAGGGAAAACACACAACAAACAGAACATATTTAAAGGACCAGGCATCAGATTTACATCTCTTCCTTACTCATCCCCACAAAAGAATAACACAATGTAACAACAACAAAAACAAAAACAAAGGTAGAATTAGAATTAGAGGGAAAATTAAAATTTATAAAAAGGAAAAAAGTAAGGTAAGATAATACTTATCTCCCTCTGAATGGGGAAGTAGCTTTCTAAAGAGATGTAAGGGACATTACAAAGCAAAAGAGACTTGACAGCATAAAACACTGAAATATATGTCAAAAGCATTTTAGGTTAAGTAAAATTAAAGAGAGATGAAGAAATGGGAAACTGGGAAAAACCTATGAATGTATCTAACAAGGTTTAATATGTAAAATTTTCATATGAGCAATAGGTAAAGTGTTCATAATAGGCAGATGAGATAAAAACACTAGGGCCCTATTAGAGAAAGATGGAAAAGAATATGAACCAATGAATGTGATGAAATGAAAATGGCTCATAGGAAAGAAAAAAAATAAAAATTAAAAAAGAAATAAACCTTCATGGTACTCCAAGAAATGTAAATGAAAACTTGAGCTACACTTTTTCACTTACCAAATTCATCATTTCTTTTTCCTTCCCCCACCCCCAAAGTTGCTCAGTGGTGAGGATGTGAAAAGATGCATTCCTTCTGAAGAGTTTTGGAAATACTTGTTGAAGACCTTAAGATATTTAAGATATTTAAATCCTACAATGCAGTAATTCTATTGCCACATACCTAAGGAATTTCATTAATTTCAACAGTATTTTACCATATATACTGTTTGAGGTACTGAAATATAGGATATATATTTATAAGTAATGATTGTTAGGAAAATGAAAATTAAGTAACTTCAATAATAGGGAGAAGTTTGAGTGGATTATAGAATAGAGTTTATTCAGCCACTAAATCCCATGGTTATAATTTTCAATGAATGGTAAATAGATGTTCTACCTCAAGAAGGAACTTTTTTCATTTAACACAGAACTTCAATATTATCAGCAGAAACAGTGGTTAATATCTGAGGCAGATAGTGACTAGGATAACTATTAACTGCAGAAATAAAGACATCTAGGAAAGGGCACCTGGATGGTTCAGTCGGTGAAGGGTTGGACTCTTGATCTCAGCTTAAGTCTTGATCTCAGGGTTGTGAGTTCAAACCCAGCATGGAGCCTACTTTAAAAATAAATAAATAAAAATAAAGACATCTAAAGGATGTCTTTTTAAAGGATATCTTTAAAAGAGTGTCTAATTAAAAATTAGTTTTAGGAGAAAGATGACCAGTTTGTACTAAAGAAGCTGATTAACTGGGGCTCAATGAGCTGACCCAAGATAAGGAAGAAAAGTAAAGTTAGGGGTAGGTCGGTATTATAGAAAATTATGCCAAGATATCTTTGAAGAGAGAGAGCGCATAAATGGGAAATGTAAAGAGAGAAGGAAATACAGAGTTAAGAGACTTGAGCTTCAAAGTAAGTTTGCACTGGTGTGTAGGAAGAGGAAGTGGAAGCAGGGATTAAGAGAAGAACCAGCGTGAGGAAGAAGAAGAACAGCACCCAGAGGTCAGAGTTTTAGGAGGAAGGTGGAGGGGATCTCCTGGCACTGCCTTTGGGAGGAGGCAATCTGATGATTGACAGGTCAATTTCAGTGGAGGAGTGAGAGCAGAACCAGAGGGTGAGAGAGAGAGATCAGGAAATGGGTGGCGAACAAAGACTATTTTCAGTTCAGCTTTTGAGAGATTAAGCACTGAAAGGAAAGGGAGAGAAAGGACAGTAACTTAAATTAGGGAAAAGGCGGATGACTTATAATTTAAGAAAGACAAGGAGGATAGTGATTATTTAATTGACTGTCCTGGAACAAGTGACAGGTGATGGTTGGAGGAGTTTAAATGAGATTAGCCATGAAGAGTATATCCTCTTCAGAAAGGAGGGCATGAAGAAGGAAGATGGCATGGCATGTGACCAGGAAGAGAGAGGCTGCCGAGTATATACCAAATGGCCTCACTTAATTATTTCTTCAGTAAGTTTTTGGAGTGCAAAAAGTTTTTTTTGGAGTGCACACTGTATAAAGTACCAAGATCACTTGGAAAATACACTAATGAACAGGACATAGATCATGCTTCCAAAATGTGTTTATATGGAAGGTAAGACAAATACAGAAATCACTCTAGAGACTGGGACCACAAGCTATTGAGTTAAGTATAAATTTTTCTATACCTTGGTTTCTCCTCCATAAGATGAGGATAATGATACCAACTTCATAGACTAGTCGTAAGGCTTGAAAGAGACATTAGGAAATGCTTAATAAAAGGCCTGGCAAAATGAGATGGTAACTCTAATTTTGAGATGCCATCTCAAAGGTAACTCTTGCTGCTCACATTATATAAAGTTTGAGGGATACATGCTAAGAAAGAACTGTAGGAGGTGAGAGAACAGATGGTGTTTTGTTGGGGCAGTAAAGGAAGAAAAAGGGTCATGTTTATGCACTTAAAAAGGGATAGAATTTAATGATTGAGAGAATGTGAGTAGAGGCAGACAGTTTGAGGTTTAATAGTGTAAAATAAAAAGGAAGTTTTCGAGACATCAAAGGATGGACATTCAGTTAAAAAATGCCCAACCTAAAAAAAATTGTTTCACCCATTCTCTTCTTAGCTGCCATTTCCTAGTGCTCTAACAAGATTATTTGAGAAACTCAGCCCACAAATCAAATACTGTTTCATTCTCCATCACCACCCACATGTTCTCATTTCTTTTCTTAACCCAGGATAGATTTAACAGCCTGTGATTACCATCACTTTCTTGTACCTCCACCTAATGCATCAGTGTCCCTCTTTGCTTGAGATATACTTGCCTGGGAAAACATTAACCCTGATGACACCTTACTGTTTGCTTTCTCCCTATCTTTTGAAATTTTCTCCTTCTTTATGGGAAAAAATTTTGTCATGCTAGATAGGTCTTTGTGGGGTGGCCACCAGTTGTACAAGGCTTGGGACAAGACTTCAAAGTTATACAGCATGAGTTAAGGAAACACATAAAGACCAAGGCACACACAGTCTCCCTATTTCTTTAGCATCTCTCCAGAGAGGCGTCTCATGTTCAGGAGGCAGGCTGGATACAACTTTGGTTTTGTTCTTGTGGAAGGGCTCCTTCGCCCACTGCTCTTGCTTCATATAGGTCTTCAATGACAGCAATTTTTTCAGGAGAGATACGTAGAGACTGCTTGGTGAATCAAGCTGTCTAGATTATACCAGCCAATTATCCTATTTTCTGGGCCCTGCACTTAGGGAGACATCTGGGGACATTGAGTCCTTTTGGATGGTATTTTTCTCTAGCCATGGGAAGCAAGCCATTATCCCCATAGGAAGCTGACCATGAGCACTTCTTATTCAGCTAAGGGAAGGGATCTGGCCTAAGCCTATGGTTCAGGCATTCTAGGGTGATCATCTGGGGTCATTTTTGGACATTGCTTCTCCTTCATAACCATCCATCCCCAAGACTCTTGAGTGCTCATCAGTTATATCTGGAATAGGAAGAGGGAGATATTATTTGACTTCCACTCAATCTTTGTCATGCTCCCTCAAGGATGAGCCAGATTGTCATCTACTCCCCTCACCCAATAAGTTCTATAGAGCCCTAAAGATTGTTTTGGCAGCTGTAACTCTCCTTTTGTCATTAGACACCAGAGTTGGAAAAGGAGATCCTCCTTATGCCACCTCTGCAGATTCTTTAGTGCCTTAGGGTCCATCTAAAGCAGAAGTGCTGAGAGCTACCACCGCTAACCCAAAGTGCCCCTACCATTGGCATTTGAATCAGCAGCAAATATTTGTTTGGTACACTTTTACAAAAGCCATCAGGTCACAGAGAACAAGCCCTTCCTTGGCTTTTTTTTTTTTTTTTTTTGCCTCAGACCCCAGACCCAAAGGAAAAAGGATTTGTGTTTCATAAGAAAGAAACGCAGGAAAATGGCAATGGGAGAGGATGGGGCCCTAGCCCCAGCTTCTTCTTGTCTGAATATACCTCAAATAAGGTGGAGGGACTTCTGGTGCCAAGACTCTTGGGAACCATAGAAGATGTGGGTGGTTTCTATTATTTTTGAGCAGTGGCAGGTAAGGTGATCCCTAGTAGTCTTACTGGGAAGACTGTAGGGTAAGATTAAATGCCTTGATCTCTAGCCATAATGTGGTTAACTCCTCCCCAGGAACTCCTCCTCACCCCATTTCTTTCGCAAGGTTTTCTATTCTTCCCCATGGTTCTTATGCAGATCCAAATACTAATGGTGTTTTATGCCTTAACAACTGTGCTAGCTTTCCTATAATACTACTACTTCTCCCATCCTGACAGTGTTCCCAGGGAAATCTTTCTGTTCCTGGGAGGGCCCTAACATTTGTATAACCTCCAGACCCCACAGAATGTGCATGTGCTCTTGGTTTCTGCAATCTTCCAGGGATTTTGTCCAGAAACAGCCACTCACAAGTTTCCAATAATTTTGTAACGTGACTCCAAGTGGATTGAGAATCTCTAGTAGGTCTGCTCTGATTTCACACACCAACTTAAGATAGGAGTAGGCTTATTTGTTCCCCTTGATAGGTAAGACTAGGTAATCTATCTTGTAGTAGAGGGGCAGCATTAACCCCTCCATATCGTCTCCCAGCCATTCCTCCTTACTCAGTTACATGTTGTCTTCTTATCAGTTTCTCCAGCCACAGCAACTCTGTTTGAGCTTACAAATTGTTTTAATTTTATTTATTTAAAAGATTTTATTTATTTATTTACTTGAGAGAGAGAGAGAAAGAGAGCATGAGAGAGAGAGCAGAGAGAGAGAGAGAGAGAGAGAGAGAATGAACAAGGGTCAGACGGAGAGGGAGAAGCAGACTCCCTGCTTAGCTGGGAGCCTGCAGCTGGGCTTGATCCCAGGACCCTGTGATCAAGATCCTCCAAATTGAAGGCAGAGGCTTCCCCAACTCAGCAGGGAGTCTGCTTGTCCCTCTTCCTTTGCCCCTCCTTCTGCCCCTCCCTCCGCTCATTCCCTCTTTCTCTCTCAAATAAATAAATTAATTAATTAAATCTTAAAAAAAGAAAAAGAAAAAAGAAATCTCCAAGAAAAAAAATTCAGGAAAAACACCTGTGCTTTGTGGGCTGGTAACATTGAAAATGATAATAAATGTTCTATTTATTAGAACAAAGAATAGTGGTTCAATTGGAAGAGATGGTTGGATAGCAAATTGGATTAAATTGTGATTGGACTAGGGATGAAGAAGTTGGGGTGGGGCCAATTAGAATTTTGAAGAGATGTGTAAGTACTGATCATTATCAGTTGATGTTTCATTTGGAGTTGAGTTGCTTTCTTGAGAGAGTATATGTTTTCATGAGAGAAAACCATCTCAAATTTTATCCAAAACAGAACTATCAAGAGAAGGTGATATTTGAGCTGAGACTGAGAAAGGTAAGAAAGTTGCCGGTGTGCAAGATAATCAGGCAGGAGTACTCCAGGCTTTTTTGAGACACAGGAATGTGGTTGGAACTGAGGGAGCAAGGGGTAGAGTAGAAAGTGGTGATGTTGAGCATCAAGGGTAATGGTGGGGGACACTTGGGTGGCTCAGCAAGTTAAGTGGCTGCCTTCGGCTCAGGGCTCAGGTCCTGATCCCAGGGTCCTGGGATGGAGCCTGACACATCAGGCTCCCTGCTCATCAAAGAATCTGCTTGTCCATCTCCCTCTGCCCGTCCTTCTGCACCCCCCTCATTGCTCCCTCCCTCCCTCTCTCTCTCAGATAAATAAAATCTTAAAAGAGAGAAGAAAAAAAAAAAGAGGTAATGGTGGGCCAGATCATGTAGGTACAGACTTTTAGTACATTTGAAGGATTCTAAGTGAGATGGAGTAGGCATGCCCAAATGGGATTGAATCCGCATCAAGCTCCCTGCAGGGAGCCTGCCTCTCCCTCTGCCTGTGTCTCTGCCTCTCTCTGTCTCTCATGAATAAATAAATAAAATTTTTAAAGAAAAAGGTAGTATAAAAGGATTAGCAAGCAGTATTAATGGACCTCTGTGATTACGTTAATGAAGTAGCTGATGCATCTTTTTTTCTTGTTAAAGAATGTTTCTTTTGTTTCACTGTAAATAATGATATTTGCTATTTATTTTTTACATTGAAATCTTTTTTAAAAAGATTTTTATTTAAATCCCAGGACCCCGGGATCATGACATGAGCCAAAGGCAGACGCTTAACGCTGAGCCACCTAGGTGCCCCCTACATTGAAATCCTTTTATCTTACTATAGAAATATTTCTTAGTTCTTTACAAGTAAGGAATTTTATTTTATTTTATTTTTTTTATTTTATTTTTTTTTTCAAGTAAGGAATTTTAAAGTCATGACTGTTAAATTTCATCAAATGGTGTTTTGGTACCTACAAGATGATATTTTTCATTTTCTTTGTCAATATTCTGAATTATATCATTAGATTTTCAGATGTTGAAACATCCTTGCATTCTGGGATACGTTCCATTTGGTCATAAGGTATTATTCTTTTAATATATTGCTTTATTTGGTTAGATAACATCCTATGTAGCTTTCATCTATGTTTATAACTAAAGATGACCTATAGCTTAATTTTCTGTTGTCCTCTTCTGATTTTGTTACCAGACGTAATAACTGCATCTGAGTAGCATTCTAACTTTTTCTATACTCTGAGAGAATTTGCATTACTAAGAGTTAACTTTTTCTTAGAAAAATTTGCCAGATTTGCCTATAATATAATGTATCTTTTGGGCCTTTAGGGGTCATACTTTGAACTGGATTTTTATATTTTTGTGTTTATGCTTTCTAGGTTTTTTGGGTCCATTTTGGATATATTTCCTCTGTAGAAAATTGTTCCCTTTTGAAAATATTGGTGTCAAGATGCTGATAAGCTTTTCTTTAGAAATTTATGGTTTTTTTCTATCATATTATTAGATTTGTGTACTGTTTAGTTCCTAGTATTGCTTTTTATCTTCTCTCTTATGATCAGTTGTACACTGGTGTGTTGCTTTTATTAGTCTCTTCACAGAACATTTTTGGTCTTCATCCCTGTTTTGCATATATTTCATTAATGTCATCTTTATTCCTCCTCCTTCTGCCAATTCTCTAGTTCCTTCAATTCAATGCTTAGTTCATTTGTTTTCAACCACTCTTTTATGTATGTATGCATTTATTTATTTATTTTCACTCTCCTTTTAATACAATGAAATGTCTCTTAGTCTTCTTTAGTGCTAGCTTAATACCTAAACTCTATTTTTCTTTTCTTTTATTATTTTTCTTTTTTTATTGGGGTAAAATTAACAGGCAATGTTACATTAGATTCAGGTATGTAATGATTCAGCAATTCTATATATTACCCAGTACTAAACATGATAATGTGTCTAGTTGTTGAAACACTATACCTGTATACTAATACAAAACTGTATGTTAAGTATATTGGAACTAAAATTTTAAAAGTTAAAAAAAATTTTTAATGTTTTTTGTTTCTTTTTATTGGTTCATTTGTTTTTTAAATTCCACATATGAGTGGAATCATTTGTCTTTCTTTGTCTGATTTATTTTATTTAGCATTATAAGTCTAGGTCCATCCATGTTGTTACATGTGGCAAAGTCTTATTCTTTCTTATGGCTGAGTAATAACTCCATTTCTTCTTTATCCATTCATCTATTGCTGGAACTTGAGTTACTTCCATATCTTGGCTGTTGTAAATAATGCTTCAGTCAACATAGGAGTGCATATATCTTTGAAAATAAGTGTTTTCATATTCTTTGGGTAAGTACCCAGTAGTGGAATTAGTGGATCATATAATTCTATTTTTAATTTCTTGAGGAAACTCTATACTGTTTTCTACAGTGGTTGCACCAATATGCATACCTACCAAAAAACAGTATGCGAGGGTTCCTTTTGCTCCACATCTTGCCAATACTTGTTATTTCTTTTTATTTTAGCCATTCTGACGTATTTAAAATGATATTTCATTGTGGTTTTAATTTGCATTTCCCTGATGATTAGTGATGTTGAGTATCTTTTCATGTGTCTTTTGGTCATCTGTATGCTGGTATTTGGAAAAATGTCTATTCAGGTCCTTTGCCCATTTTTAAATCAGATTGGTGTGTGGTTTTGTCTGTTTGTATTTGGTGTTGAGTTGTGTAAGCCTCTTATATATTTTGGATATAACTCCTTATCAGATATATCATTTGCAAATATCTTCTCCCATTTATAGGTTGCTTTTTTGTTTTGTTGATGATTTCCTTGGCTGTGCAAAAATGTTTTATTTTGATCTACTCCCAATCATTTATTTTTGCTTTTGTTTCCCTTACCTGCGGAGACGTATCTAGAAAAATATTTCTAGGACTGATGTCAGAGAAATTACTGCCTATGTTTTCTTCTAGGAATTTTAAGATTTCAGGTCTCCTCATTTAGGTCCTTAATATTTTGAATTTATTTTGTGTATGGCATAAGAAAGTGGTTTGGAAAAAAAAAAGAAAGTGGTTTGGTTTCATTCTTTTTTATGTAGCTGTCCAGTTTTCCCAGCACTATCTGTTGAAGAGATTGTCTTTTTCCCATTGCATATTCTTGCCTCTTTTGTCATAGATTAATTGACCGTAGAAGCATGGTTTTACTAACGGGCTCTCTTTACTGTTCAAATGACCTATGCGCCTATTTTTGTGCCTGTACCATACTATTTTGATTACTACAGCTTTGTACTATATCTTGAAATCTGATATTGTGATACCTCCAACTTTGTTTTTCAAGATTGCTTTGGATATTCAGTCTTTTGTGATTCCATACAAATTTTAGGATTATTTGTTCTAGTTCTGTGAAAAATGTTGATATTTTGATAGGGATTGCATTAAATCTCCAGATTGCTGTGAATAGTATGAGATTTTAACAATGTCGGTTCTTTCTGTCCATGAGCATGAACTATCTTTTCATTTGTTTGTGACTTCTTCAGTTTCTTTTATCAGTGTTTATAGTTTTTCAGAGTATAGGTCTTTCACCTCCTTGGTTAAGTTTATTCCTAGGTATTTTATAACTTTTAGTGCAATTGTACATGGGATTGTTATCTTGAACTTCTCTTTCTGCTGCTTCATTATTTGTGTATAGAAATGTAATGGATTGTACGTTGATTTTGTATCCTAAGACCTTACTGAATTCATTTATTAGTTCCTGTGATTTTTTGGTGGAGTCTTTAGGATTTTGTTAATATAGTTTCATGTTATATGCAAATAGTGTTTTACTTCTCCCTTGCCAATTTGAATGTCGTTTATTTCTTTTTCTTATCTGATGCTGTGGCTAGGACTTCCAGTACTGTGTTGAATAAAAGTGATGAGAACGGATGTCCCTATCTTGTTCCTAATCTTAGAGGAAAAGCTCTCAATTTTTCACCATTGAGTATGTTAGTTACAAATTTTTCATATATGGCCTTTATTATGGCCAAAATAAACCTATTTTGAATCTATCATGAATGGATGTTGCACTTTGTCAGATGCTTTTTCTGCATCTATTGAGATGATCATATGGTTTTTATCTTTTCTCTTATTGATGTGATGTATCATGTTGCTTCATTTGTGAATTTTTAATTACCCTTACATCCCAGGAATAAATTCCACTTGATGGTGAATGATTTTTTAAATAATATTGTTGGATTCAGTTTGCTAATATTTTATTGATGATTTTTGCATATATGTTCATTAGAGATATTGGCTTCTAGTTCTCTTTTTTGTGGTATTTTTATATGGTTTTGATATCAGGGTAATGCTGGCCTCATAGAATGAATTTAGAAATTTTCCTTCCTCTTCTATTTTTTTGGAATAGTTTGGCAAAACTAGGTATTAACTCAGGCACCTGGGTTGCTTAGTGGTTAAGTATCTGCCTTTGGCTCAGTTCGTGGTCCCATAGTACTGGGATCAAGTCCAGCATCGGGCTACTTGCAGGCAGCCTGCTTCTCCCTTTGCCTTATGTCTCTGCCTCTCTCTGTGTGTCTCATGAATAAATAAATAAAATCTTTTAAAAAAATAATACATATTAACTCTTCTTTAAATGCTTGGTAGAATACACCTGTAAAGCCATATGGTTCTGGACGTTTGTGTTTTGGAAGCTTTTTGATTATGGGTTTAATTCCATTGCTATTAATTGGTCTGTTCAAATTTTCTGTTTCTTTCTGATTCAGTTTTGGAAGATTATATATTTCTAAGAATTTATTTCTTCTAGGTTGTCTAATTTGTTGGCATATAATTTTTCATAATATTATCTTATAATCCTTTTTATTTCTGGGGTGTCAGTTATTTATTCTCCTTTGTTTCTGATTTTACTTATTGGGATATTGGGAATCCTCTCTCTCTTTTCTTGATAAGTCTGGCTAAAGGTTTATCAATTTTGTTTATCTTATCCTCATTTCACTGGGCTGTTCTATTGGTTTTTCTAGTTTCTATTTCATTGATTTCTGTTCTAATCCTTTTTATTTCTTTTCTTTTTTTTTACTAGCTTTGAGTTTTGTTTGTTCTTTTTCTATTTCCTTTAGGTGAAAGCCTGGGTTGTTTATGTAAGATATTTCTTGTTTCTTGAGGTAGATCTGTATTGCTATAAACTTCCCTCTTAGGACAGCTTTTGCTGCATCCCAAAGATCTTGCACAGTTGTTGTTTCTTTTTTTCATTTTTATTTTTCTCCGTGTATTTTTGTATGTCCTCTTTGATTTCTTGGTTAACCCAATTTATTGTTTAATAATATATTATTTAGTATCTATATTTTAGTTCTTTCCAGATTTTTTCTTGATTTCTAGTTTCATACTGTTGTGGTCAGAAAAGATACATGGTATGATTTCAGTCTTTTTGAACTTACGGAGACTTGTTTTGTGGCCTAATGTGATCTATTTTGGAGAACGGTCCTTGTGCCCTTGAAAAGAAAGTGTATTCCACTCTTTGGGAATGGAATATTTTCAATATCTGTTAGGTCTATCTGGTCCAATGTGTCATCTAAGGCCACTGTTTCCTTATGATTTTCCAACTGCATGATCTATCCAGTGATGTAAATGGGAGTTAAAGTCCCCTACTATTATTGTATTACTATCAATTTCTTCCTTTATGTCAGTCAATAGTTGCTTTATGTATTTATGTGCTCCCATATTTGGTGCATATATGCAATTGTTATATCCTCTTGTTGGATTGTTCCCTTTATCATTATGTAGTATCCTTCTCTGTCTCTTATCATAGCCTTTGTTTTAAAGTCTATTTTGTCTAATGTAAGTATTGCTACCACAGCTTTCTTTCAAATTCTATCTGCATGGTAAATGTTTTTCCATCCTTTTCAATCTGCATGTGTCTAGATCTGAAATGAGTCTCTTACAGGCAGCATATAGATAAGTCTTGCTTTTTTAGTCATCCTATGTCTTTTGATTAGAGCATTTAGTCCATGGACATTTAAAGTAATTATTGGGGAAAAAAAGGTCATTATTGATAGGTATGTACTTATTGCCATTTTGCTACTTGTTTCACATCTACATTTGTTTTTGTTTTTTCTTCCTTTACTCTGTTCCCTTGTGGTTTGATGGCTTTTTATAGTGGTATGTTTGGATTCTTTTCTCTTTATTTTTTATGTATATGTATTATAGGTTTTTGATTTTTGGTTACAATTAGGTTTATATATAATATATTCTACATATAGCAGTCTATATTAAGTTGATGGTTACTTAAGTTTGAACACATTCTAAAAGCACTAAATTTTTACTTCTCCTTCCCATGTTTTATGTATATGATGCCTTACTTTATATACTTTTATTTTATGAGTCCCTTGACTGATTTTTTTTAGATTTAGTTGATTTTCCCACTTTTGTGATTTAACTTCCATACTGATTTTATGTGATTAATCTACATTTGCATTTGCCTGTGAAATTTTTTCCTTTCATAATTTTCTTATAGCCTTTTTCCTATACTCAAATAATTCCCTATAGTGTTTCTCATAAGCCTGTTTTAGGGGTGATGAACTCATTTAACTTTTGTTTGGGAAACTCTTTGTCTCTTCTTTTATTCTGAATGATAGTGGTGCTAGTTAGAGTATTTTTGGTTGCAGGTTTCTTTCTTTCATTACTTTGAATATATCATGCCACTCCTTCTGGCCTGAAAGTTTCGATTGAAAAATTAGCTGATAGCTTTATGAGGTTTTCTTCATATGTAACTATTTTATCTTTCTGCTTTTAAAATTTTCTCTTTATTATTAATTTTTGCCACCTTAATTAATACATTCTTGGTGTGGACCTTTTGGGTTAATCTTTAGGGGGACTCTCTGTGCTTCCTGAATCCTAGATGTCTGTTTCCTTTCCCAGATTAGGGACGTTTTGAGTTATTTCCTCAAATAAATTTTCTACCCACTTCTCTCTTCTTCTGGGGCCCCTATAATGCAATGTTATTACTCTTGATGATGTCATGGAGTTCCTTTAGCTTATTCTCATTTTCTTTCTCTTTTTTCTTTTTGCTGTGCAGCTTTGTTGCTTTCCATTACCCTGTCTTCCAGATTGCTGATCTGCTCTTCTGCCTCCTATAATCTGCTACTGATTCCCTCCAGTGTATTATTTTTTTATTTCAGTTGAATTATTTTTTCTCTGATTGGTTCCTTTTTATATTTTCTATCTCTTTGTTGAATGTCTTACTGAGATCATTCACTCTCTTCTCAAGTCTTTATGTATTTTTATGGTCACTACTTTGAATTCTCTATCAGGCATATTGCTTATCTCCATTTCATTTAGCTCTTGCTTAGTTTCGTCCTGTTCTTTCATTTGGGACATATTTCTCTGTCTCCTCATTTTTTCAAACTCTGTGTCTGTTTCTATGTATTAGGAAAGTCAGCTATGTCTCCTTTCTTGGCAAGTGGTGGCCCTATAAGGAAGAAGTCCTGTGGCACCCTTAAGCATAATGCCCCCTCTTTACCAGAACCAGGCACTACAGAAATGTCTACTATGTGTGCTGTGTGCACCCTACTGTTGTGGCTGAGCTGCACCTTAACTCTACTTTTAGATAAATATATGGAAATTTGTAAAAATCATCATATCTTGATGAATTATCACATTAGCTCTACTTATGGCTGTGTAACTAGCATCTCGGTTTAGAACTAGAATATTAACATTGCTCCAGAGGCTCCCTTATGCCCCCACTGACAATCTTTCTCTTTCCCAAAGGTAACCACTACTCTGACTTCTAGTATAGATTACTTTGCCTCATTTTTATCTTTATAAAAATGGAATCATGGAATAGATCTTTTGAGTCTGGATGATTTTGCTCAGTATAATGTTTATACAATTATTTTTATATTTCTGTGTGTTTTTGTTTATTCTCATTGCTGCATTATATACCATTGTATGAATAGACCAGAATGTATTTGTCCATTGATGGGCATTTAGGTTGTTTCCAGTATTTGGCTACTAGAAATAATGTTATGAACATTCTTGGATGTTCGTGGCTTTCAGTGCAGTGCTTTCAGTGCAGAGCCATGTATGTTACCTAGGCATGTGGTAACAGTTCAATCATAGCACATGCATATGTTAGCTTTACATGTACAGATGCTCAATGTTAGTATATACTATCCAATAAATTCTCCAAGGTACATGTAATGATTTGCAGTCTCTTTACCAGAGTATGACAATTCCCATTGTTCCACATCCTTACCACCTCTTGTTTTGTCAATCTTATAACATTTTAGCCTTTCTTTGAACATGCAATAATATTCCATGGTGGTATTTTATTTTTAAGTTTTAATAACTTTTCCAACATTGATTGTCAACCTTTTTGTATTCTTTTTAGGCTTTCTTTAAACACTGCCCCGAAGACATATCCTTAAGGATACCCACTCAAGACTGAGTGATTCAACAGACCTCAGAGAACAGAGCTGGATCTGACTGAGGAGCATCACAGGCTTAGCCACCATTAATTCTGGGCAACTCTTCTGTTGAGAGTGTTGTTCCTTGATGAATCAGCAAGCCTAATAAATGTTATCATTTCTTTGGCATAAAAGTCCACTGGTGGTTCCTGCTGACTCAGACACTCAAATCCATTTTTGCAAAAGGAGCATTTTCCAGCATCATCAACTATCCAGAACATACCTGAAAACCTTGGAGTTTGGTGCTTATAATGGAAGATATGAAGTCCAAGGCCAACTGTGCTCAGAATGCAAGTTGTACCATAATGATTTTTCATCCAACCAAAGAAGAGTTTAATGATTTTGATAAGTATATTGCTTACATGGAGTCCCAAGGTGCACACCGAGCAGGCCTCGCCAAGGTGATTCCACCCAAGGAATGGAAAGCCAGACAGACCTACGATGATATCAGTGACATCTTAATAGCAACTCCCCTCCAGCAGGTGGTCTCTGGGCAGGCAGGTGTGTTTACTCAATACCATAAGAAGAAGAGAGCCACCACAGTGGGGGAGTATCGCCAACTGGCAAACAGCATAAAATACCGGACTCCACCACACCTGGATTTTGAGGATTTGGAGCGAAAATACTGGAAAACCCGCCTCTATGATTCCCCGATCTATGGTGCTGACATCAGCGGCTCCTTGTTTGATGAAAACACGAAGGAGTGGAACCTTGGGCACCTGGGAACCATTCAAGACCTGCTGGAGCAGGAGTGCGGCGTGGTCATCGAGGGCGTCAACACCCCCTACCTGTACTTCGGCATGTGGAAAACCACCTTCGCCTGGCACACGGAGGACATGGACCTGTACAGCATCAACTACCTGCACTTCGGGCAGCCCAAGACTTGGTACGCGGTGCCCCCCGAGCACGGCCGGCGCCTGGAACGCCTGGCCAGGGAGCTCTTCCCGGGCAGTGCCCGCACCTGCGAGGCCTTCCTGAGGCACAAGGTGGCTCTCATCTCGCCCACGGTCCTCAGGGACAACGGGATCCCCGTCAATCGGATCACCCAGGAGGCCGGCGAGTTCATGGTGACGTTTCCTTATGGCTACCACTCTGGCTTCAACCACGGCTTCAACTGCGCAGAGGCCATCAACTTCGCCACCCCGCGCTGGATCGACTACGGCAAAGTGGCCTCTCAGTGCAGCTGCGGGGAGGCCAGGGTCACCTTCTCCATGGACGCCTTCGTGCGCATCCTGCAACCTGAGCGCTATGAGCTGTGGAAGCGCGGGCAGGACCGGGCTGCTGTGGACCACACGGAGCCCACGGCCCCGGACAGCCGGGAGCTGAGCGCCTGGAGGGGGGTGCGAGCCCCCGGGAGGGCCGCGCTGGGCCTGAGGCACCTCCCACCGCGCCGCGCCCCGCGTGCCCCCCGACCCGTGGCGGCAGGTCAGGGCACCCGCCGCCGCACACCTCTGCGCCCGGCCTCTCCGCGCCCCTCGCCCACCCAGAGCTGCTCCTCTGATGGCCGGGCTGGCGCTGTTGCCGGCCGCAGCTCCCGGGGGCCCGGCCCCACCCGGCCACCGACCCTCACTCCCTCTGCCCCAGATCTGCAGCCCTCGACTGGTAGGTGTGGTCCTGGTCGTCGTCCCCGGGAGCAGGGGGCTCAGGGATCTGGCACCCAGGCCCAGGCCAAGAGGCGCCTCTCGGTGGGAACCGGGCATGCAGCTCGGCCCTCGGAGGCTCAGCCCCCGCCTGTGGGTGGAGGCTGGATGGACAGCCCTGCACCGCTGAGTCCTGGGCTCCAGCAACCCGCTGAGGCTTCCTGGTCTGGCTGTGCCCCTGTTCCTTAAACCCAGGGGGCACCTTTGTAACCCACTGCTCTTGTGTGTGGAGGCTGCTGGAGACTGGCCACATTAACAACAGATCTTTGGGCGAGCTTGCAAGTCACAGGTCTTGCTTGAGAGTCCTTTGATGTTGCCACTGAGGCGTTGAGTCCATGTTCTTTACCAAGTTTGCCATAGTTGTTCTTCCTGCCAGACCCTAGGATGTCTTTGGACATGCTGATTTCCCATGTTGCCAGCAGGTTTCATCCACTAGGCACTCTTGTGTCTCTGTGAACTGGGTCCTGCCAAGGTCACCAGAGCCTCATCTCCTATCCTCTGGGCCAACTATAAATGCTGCTGGGTTTGGTTCTCCTCAATCTCCTTCCCTGTCCACTCCCCCCTCCCCTTTCCCGTTTTCTTGAAAAAAACTAGGGCCTTTTGACCAAATGGGTCAGTAGAGACTCGGAAAATAATTCATCATCTTTCTGAGTCTTTGATGTTATTCAAACTGTGTTCTCATCAGTATTTGTTCACAAACATATTAAAGGTAACCAAAATGTTCAAATCTGACTGTTTCTAATAAATATTGTCCATTCAACCAATTGAGGGATGAAGGTTGTTCTTTTCTGTACTTTTTTTGGATAATTGTATCAAAACATTTCTGATTCATCAAAACAAGACTGATTTTTATTGGCTGGCTGCACTGTGTATGCAATCATCTCTGCATTCATTCATTGATGAATGAGTTTGGTGGATGGTTATTGGGTACTAGCTGCCTGGTGGGGTGAGGGGGTTTGATTTGCAACTCTACCTTAAGGATGCCTTGGCGAGAATCCCCTGGTACTTTGCTGGGCAGAAGCACCGAAGCTGCTGGGGGGTGAGCGTGCAGAAGGCTAACGTACCATCATCTGAATATTATCTCCCCGAGTGTGCACTGCCTTTTCAATGCTGTCTGCATATTTCACGTAGCAAGTTCATCAATTCATCCCAGTAAACATGTGCACAAGTAAATGAACAACATAACTTCACCTGATAATATGTGCTGTGAAGAAACTAAAAGGGGATGGGATGCTAGAGCAGAGTGGGCAGAGGCTGGTCAGGGTTCCAGTAGTCAGGAGAAGTTTCATTGAGCAGGAGACCCTTTCCAAGACCTAACAGGAAGGTCTACAGCTGATTTCCCCTTAGAGGAAACAAGCATTGTAATAGACTGAACATGGAACTTATGTTTTCTCAGGAAGAAATAGAAAGCTCATTTGAGGCATAGAGAGGGGAGAGAGACAGGGTACAGGGAGCAGGCTCTTGTGGCTCATGTAAAGTATTTGAACTCTTTTCACCTTGAAATGAGAAGGCATGGAAATTTGAAGCAGCCCTCGACATGCTGTGATTTACATTTTTAAACAAGCAGTTTTTCTGTGACAATTGGAAGACAGAAGAAGTACTTAGAAGGTCTAAGTAACACTAGGGAGAATTGATGGTTATTTCAATGTTAGTATTGAAAATGCACAGAAGTGGAAAAACTCAAAATAAACCTTGGAAATTGAAAATGATGGTTTGGCTACAGAAGGAAACATTTCAGAGAAGCAAACCACCCCTCTCCTCCCTCCAGCTCTCCCCCACAGAAATTCAGCAAAGCTCTGGAATTGGAAGCCCCATATAAACCTGAAGGCAAGAGTAATGAAAGGTAGTGCTGGTCTGAAGTGCTAATTGTGGGGCAGCAAAAACCTGTGTCTCATTTCTACACTACGCAGCTAGGCAGCTTTTTGTCTTTCCTAATGGGAGGTGGAAGTCTACTCAGTAGCAGACATATTCCTATTTTCCATTTTAGAAATTGAAATTCTCATTATATGTCAGTAATATCACAATCTCTTCTTCCCTGGCAGATAGATGCCCTGGAAAGTCTGGCATTAAAAGAGGGCCGAGGGAGGGATTAAAGGGGGAAAAACAATTTTCAGAAAATATTTTTCTCATTGCACTCCTATGTGTTTTTTTTTTTTAAGATTTTATTTATTCATGAGAGACACAAAGAGGGAGGCAGAGACAAAGGCAGAGGGAGAAGCAGACTCCATGCAGGGAGCCCGATGTGGGACTCGATCCTGGAACTTAAGGATCACGCCCTGAGCCGAAGGCAGACCCTCAACCACTGAGCCACCCAGGTGTCCCCTCCTCTATGTATTGAATGTGATTTTCTATTTCTTTGGCTCAGTAGGGACAAGCAATATTAAGAATATAGTTTAGCTGTATCGATACACTGTTTTCTAAACTAGTATTCTTGAAACAACTGGAGGTGGGGTGATATTGAAGGGGCTTCTTCAAGTAATTTTATTCAAAATCCTATTTTACTTTGTGTCGACACACTCAATTTGGAACTTCAGTTTGGACTTCTCAGTAAGACACTCATCTCTTGCTGTTTCTCTTTGTCCAATAAGTTTTTCCTATACTCAATCTTGGAAAAGCAAGAGGTATAACAGTTGTACAAAGGCCAGGAGAGTGCCACCTTTGTTTTCATGCCATGCTCTCTCCTAGGCCTATCTTCAGTTCTGAGAAATATTCAGTGTATATTCAAGTTTACAGACAAAAATATATGCAGCCAAAGGTAATATGGCATGTGTGGTTTTATCACTTGTATCCCATTACCTTTTTAAAAAATATGACATTCGCAAGCTCTAAAGCCATTGCTATATATAGATCTTAATCCAAAAAGGAAATGATCTGGTGTCAATTTTTATGTTATTTATCTTCTGCTGATGAACAACAAGATTATTTCCAAATATTTCATAATTCAAACAATGCTTTACTGAACAGCTTTGTACAAAGACATAGGATTACTGAGTTGTATTTATGTTCACTTTCAACTTTCTTAGAACAGTCATATCGGCCTCCAATTTGTATCTCCACTGGCAGTGTGGGAGAGTTCTGGTTTCTCCATATCTTGGCCCATTTAAAAAATTATCACATACTTTTATTATTCCTAATATAAATGAATAAAAACTAGTATTTCATTGTATTTGTCTCATTGTTATTGATCCTGCAACATCTTTTAATATTTATTGGCTGTTTGGATTTTTTTTTCTTTTGTATATTGCCTATTCTCAGGCTTTGCCTACTTTTTGGGAGTTGACTTTTTTATTTTTTAATCTGTAGAAGTTTTGTGATATTCAGGATACTAATTCATTGTTTTTTATATGATGAAAAACTTCTAGACTGTAATATCTTTTAATTTTTTTATGTAATTGAATTAGGGTTCTGTAGAGAAACAGAACCAATAGGGTATCTAGATACACATTAGAGGAGCTTTTGTTATAGGAATTGATTCACAGAGGCCAAGAAATCCCATCTGCGGGACTGATGTTCTGCAAGTTGGAGAACCAGAAATGTGAAATTCAGCATAAGTCCATAGACCTGAGAATGTGGGAGCCAGTGGTCTAAGTCTGGGTCTGGGTCCCATCAACCTTAAAAACAAAAACCAGTTATTTTACTAGCAAAAGATAGGTTGATTTAGGAATGAAAGAGGACTGCAGTCTGGGACAAGCAAGCCAAGGCAAAACTGTAGGCAAGTCCAGGGAACAAAGGAGACCTGCTTTTTAAGAAGAAAGGTAAGTTGGGAAAGATGTTATAAATTAAGTCCACTGGAGTAAACTGAAAGTTTCAAGTGTGGTGGATTTTCATTGGCTGGGTTTGGCCTGAGATGAGGAAAGCGTCTCTTCCTCCAGCTAGAGTACAGTAGTATTCACCTGCAAGACAGACTATAAGGTCAAGTCTGTTTCTTCCTGTTGAATCTGCCATTAACTATGAGTGGTAGGGCATGAGAGCTCCCCCTGCCAAAACTTACCAACTCCATTTTACTGAGGTTTCCCACTGTTAATTTTCACAGTCCAATAGCCTGGGAACGAGAGGGACCTATGTCTGATGCTCCAGGACCAGCAAAGACAATGTGTCAGCTCAAGCAGAGAGACTGAATTTACCTTTTCTCTGCTCTTTTTTTCTATTCTGGCTCTTGATGGCTTGGATCATCCCACCCATGTTGGTAAAGGTGGTCTTTATGCAGTTTGCTGACCACAAATGCTAATCTCTTCCTGAGACACCTATGCAGACACACCATCAGAGTCATGACATTGGAATCAGCTGAATATACCAGATATTTCTGTCATAGTGCTGTTGGTTCTTTAAGATATTTTTTTTCACCCTGAGGTCAAAAAGACTTTCTTGAATATTTTCTCTATTAGTCTTAAAGCTCTGTTGTGAATCTTAGTCTGAAATCCACCTCAAATCTTTGGAAGTGGTGTAAGGTAGAGCTCTATTTTTTCCCTCTTAAAAATAGTCCATTTCCCCCCAACCAGTTTGGTGCACCACCTCCATTATATATAGATTTCCACTTACAAGGTATCTGTGTCTGGTCTCTCTGTCTTGTACATAGATGTATTTGTCCATTGCAACTCAACTATCACAGTCTGATAGTGGAGAAGTAACCCTTCTCTGTCCTCCTTATAAAGAATAATCTTGGAGATTCTTGTCTGGATATCTGACTCCACCACTTACTAGATATGTCACCTTGAGCAAATTGCTTAGTGTCACCTTGACTCAATTTCCTTACATGAGAAAGCTGATGATTAATAGGATTTTCTCGACAGGGTCATTATGAAGATTCAATGAATTATCTATGCAGCCTATTTTGAACAGTGTCTAGCATTTGATAGTCAACATATGTATTAGCTACTTTTAATAATATATGTACTATTAGAGGTAAAGAGAGACTTCTGTTCATCAAAAGATATGGAAAAGAGGGGCACCTGGGTAGCCCAGTCTGTCAAGCTGCTGACTTGATTTTGGCTCAGGTCATGATCTCAAGGACGTAAGATGGGGCCCTGTGCAGGCGTGGAGACTGCTTAAGATTCTCTCTCTCCATCTTCCTCTGCCCCTACCCCCAGCACTCTCTCTTTCTCTTTCTCTCTCTCTCTTTCTCAAAAAAAATATGAAGAAGAAAGTGAAAGACAAATCATGGAGAGGAAACAGACATTGCATTGCCCATATACAATAAAGAGCTAGTATCTAGAATAAAGAACAGCACAGAAAGATGGGCAACCCAGCAGAAACATGGATAAAATACTTGGTTAAGCCCTTAACAAAGGGGCAAACCCAAGTGACTTACAAACATATGAAAAAAATCGCTCACCCTCATTAATGGTCAGGGAAATACAGAGCATAATAGGATACTCCTACACCATTATCCAATTGGCTAAAACTTAAAAGGCTGATAAATCATCAAAGGTTTGCATGAGTGAAGAACAGCTAGCATCCTCATACGCTGCTAGTGAGTGTATACATTGGTAAAAAACGACCAAAAAACAGTTGGACATGATAAAGTGTGAATTCACATTCTATGATCAAGAAATCCATTTTTAGGTATGAATGCATGTGTATGCTCCAACAGACTTGTTGGAGGATTTTCAGTGCAACGATGTTTGTAAGAGACCAGAAGTGGAGGCAACTTGCAGGAACGTCAACAGCATAAATGTTTATATGGCTGAACACTTGACAGCCCTGAAGCAGAACAAAATCCAGCTACATGCAGTAACAAAAAATGACCCCTAAAGTAGAAGAGTACATTTAGGTACACAAAGTGGGATTCTATTGATATGTTTATATAAAGTTTTCAAAAATGGACAGAATTTTAATTGTATGTGCTTACCAAAATCAATATGCCTATTGTTAGGATAAGATTAGTCTAGAAGGCAGTGGGGGGCCGTAATCCCAGAGGAGAAACACAAGTCAGGTTCCGAGGTACCTGGTGACGTTTTCTTTTCTTGACCTGGTCGGTAGTTCTATTTTTGTTTACTCTATAGTTGTTTGTTAAACAGTATACTTTATCAATTTCTGTTAGCACTCTATATTTCATAATTTTAAAGTGTTTAACAAAATCTACTCTAAAAATATTAAGTCATTCAGTGGCTCATAAAATCATTTGATTTATATTGTTTTGTATTCTTTTGTAGACTGTTAAAAAATCTAGATTATATTTTTAATATTTTTCATTCGAATATCATTTATGGATGGTTTCTCTTATTTGTGGTTTATTATATTTAGTAATACTTTATTTTTAGAACAGTTTTAGATTTATGAAAAATTAAGAAGATAATTCAAAGAGTTCCCGTATCCCCCAACCCCTCCCACACACCGTTTTCCCTAGTATTTTTTTTTTTTTAATTTTTTTCATTCGTGAGAGAGAGAGAGAGTACAAGTGAGAGCAGGAGCAGTGAGGGGAGGATCAGAGGGAAAGGGAGAAGCAGACTCCTGCTGAGCAGGGAGCCTGATGTGGGGCTCAATTCCAGGACTCCGGGATCATGACCTCTTTCTCCCTAACATCTTAATTTTTATGATCCATTTGTTACAATTAATGAATGAACATCAATGTTATTATTATTTACTGAAGGCCATGGTGTATTTGGATTTCCTCAGGTTTTACCCAATGTTCTTTTTCTGTTCCAAGATCCCATCCAAGCTACCACATTACATTTAGTTTTTAAATATCTCCTTAGGTTTCTCTTGGCTGTAACCAATTCTCAGTCTTTATTTTTCACAAAATGCTTATATAGAAACTTGACAACATGGGGGAATACTGCTCAGCTATACTATAGGATGTCCTCTGTAAAAATTTGTTTTTCTTATGATTACCCTCTGGTTTATGTGTTCTTTGGAGGAAGATTACAGAGGTACAGTGCCATTTTTATCACATCTTTTTTTTTTCATTTTTATCACATCTTATCAGGCCATATACTCTCAGCATAATTTATGACTCTTGAGGTTGACTTGACTGAAATAGTTTGTCAAGGCTCTCCATTGTCCAGTTACTGCCCCCACCCCCACTGGCCATTCTGTACTCCTGAGGGCAGCCAGTATTCACAGCCCACACTCAGGGATCAGGGTGTCATACTCTCTTCCTTTAGGGCGAGGTATGTGCAATTTATCTGGAATCTTCTGCAGGACAGATTTATTTCCATCAATTTGTTAATCATTTATATTAGTGTGACTCAGATTTTCATCTTATAATTTGAGTTATAATTCAATAGTACTTTAACTATTCTGCTGCCCATATTGTTTGAGTTCTGGCCAATAGAAGTTGTCTCTTCTGGCTCCTCTGCTCCTTTGTGATGCCCCCATCAATGTTTAGTGTGTCCTTAATTTCAAGCATGGCAAGAAGCCCCAGGGTCATGTTGTCTATTTCCTGCCCCAGTCCTAGAAACTTCCTTTCCTTCATTGGTTGTGCCAGTTCTTTATTTTATTTTTCTTTAAAAGTATCAGTTTTCTTTTTTATTAATCAATGCTACTTTTGCAATGTTTGTTTTCCCTTCTGTTTCTTTGTCACATTATCATTATTTTGATTTTTTCCTTTTCTTTTGCATAATACTGTTTTTTTTTTTTTACCAACTGATGCAGTTGAACACAAAAATCAATAGATTTTTATATGGATATTATTGTAGATATTATGTGGATATTAACTTTCAAATAAATACAGTTGTGTGCAGTCTTTTTTTTTTTTATTGTTGACTTGCAATTTTATTTCATTGTGGCCCAGATGTTGCTCAATGGGTTGATTCTATGGAATTTTCATTGTTATTTATTTTGTGGTCTTTTTTTAAAATAAGATTTTATTTTTTTATTCATGAGAGACACAGAGATAGGCAGAGACAGGGGCAGAAGGAGAAACAGGCTCCCTGTGGGGACCCCGATGTGGGACTCGATCCCAGAATCCCAGATCACAACCTGAGCCGAAAGAAGATGCTCAACCCCTGAGCCGCCCAGGGGTCCCTATTTTGTGGTCTTATATCAGTAAATTTTATAAATATTTTATATGTATTGAATATCATTTCCCATAGAATTCTCTCATCTTTGCCTTCTATGTCTCAGTGCTATGTGGTTAGGTACATGAAGTGCATCACTGTAATAATTCCTAGTGAGCTTTCCGACTTGATAACGATAAAATGCCTTTCTTTTATCCTATACATACATTTAATGTTAATCACTATCTTTTGTTTACTATTTGCAGGGTTTGACTTTCCCACTCCTTTATTTTTAATCTCTTAGTTTGTTTTGTTTAAAGATTAATTTGCAAAAATGAAAGAGCTTAGAGGAAGTAGGATGACTACTCAAGACCCTAGCCCCATGAGTACATTATATGGGCAGTGATTGAATCAAACTAGGTTGCAGCTCAGGTATAAAACCAGAGCCATAAGGACTTGGCGGCTACATTTGGAGTCAGGCTACCAAGAGGACACTGCCTCTCTGGGTCCTGGAGTACCTTCAACTGGAATCAGGATTTTGTTGGTGGAAGGTAGGTCACTTTCTTTTATTTGTACTTGCTTGCAAAAGAGTTATTTTTCTGTTACAAGTTTCAGTAAGTGACTAGTTTTATAACTATATTTACAATTGAGAAATATGCATTGGGATTATCATTTCCTTGAGTTAAAAGAGTTTTTTAAGGGATCCCTGGGTGGCGCAGCGATTTAGCGCCTGCCTTTGGCCCAGGGCGTGATCCTGGAGACCCAGGATCGAATTCCACGTGGGGCTCCCGGTGCATGGAGCCTGCCTTTCCCTCTGCCTATGTCTCTGCCTCTCTCTCTCTCTGTCTGTGTGTGTGACTATCATAAATTTAAAAAAAAAAAAGGAGTTTTTTAATTTTTAAACTTGTTTTCAGACTTGCAGAGTTAGCTTTTTTCTTAATATCTTCTTGGTAAAAACCACAGATTTTCAGGAGAAAGCACTGCATGTAGCAGGCTGGTATCCAACAGAATCAAGAGAGGTTTCTAGAACCGGCCAAGGAGTGAGCCAATTGAAAGGGAACTGGGAAATTTGTGAGACTAAATTAGAGACCTGGATTGGAGATGGGAGTAGCAGAATTGGGTGGTGCTAATTGGATTAGAATTAGAGTGGGACATACTGAGCTGGAGCTTAGTGAATCATCATTTGGAATCAAGATCTTAAGTAGTAAGCAAGCATTTGTTTTGGTTTTGCTTTGGGTTTTTCTTTTAAAGCATAAAACAGATGAAACGATGACATTTTATATCAGGGAGCAACTTATTCCTGGTAAATTCCTATTTTTTTTTTTAAGATTTATTTATTTATTTATTCAGAGAGAGTAAAAGAGAGGCAGAGACACAGGCAGAGAGAGAAGCAGGCTCCATGCTGGGAGCCCGACCTGTGACTCGATCCCCGGTCTCCAGGACCACACCCCGGGCTGCAGGCGGCGCTAAACCGCTGCGCCACCGGGGCTGCCCTAAAATTCCTATTTTTAAAAAAGATTTTATTCATTTATTTGGGAAGGGAGGGAGAGAGAACACGAGCAGGGTGAGGAGCAGAGGGAGAAGCAGACTCCCTGCTGAGCAGGGAGCCTGATGCAGGCCTCTATCCTGGGACTCCAGGATCATGGCCTGAGCTGAAGGCAGATACTTAACCGACTGAGCCACCCAGGTGCCCCAAAATTCTTCTTTATTTGTGCCTTCAAAGTACAAATATTATGTGCATATCATTCTTAGATTTCTTCCCTGAAATCTTGTATTTCTGCTGCTGAAAGGGATTGAAATCTTTTTGCTATCTCACATTATAGTAGTCTTTTTTTTTTATTTTTTTATTTTTTTATGATAGTCACAGAGAGAGAGAGAGAGAGAGAGGCAGAGACACAGGCGGAGGGAGAAGCGGGCTCCATGCACCGGGAGCCCGATGTGGGATTCGATCCCGGGTCTCCAGGATCGCGCCCTGGGCCAAAGGCAGGCGCCAAACCGCTGCGCCACCCAGGGATCCCCCATTATAGTAGTCTTAATCCACAGTGTCGCTTTCCTCAGCTCCAGGGACTTGTGGTCACCAAGGTCCAGAAGCAGAGGGTCCTCCTTCTGATGCTTGGTCAGAAAGTCAATAGTAGCCTAATGCTACATCCTAGTGCATTGTCACTCCCCTCACTTCACTGGTCACATAGGCGTTTTATCATCTCATAAGAAAGATGTGTACAAACAATAAGATCTTTTGGGAGAGAAGAAGAGATAACATTCACATAAATTCTATTTCACTGTATTGTTATACTTGTTCTATTTTATAATTACAGTTGTTTATCTCTTACTGTGCCTAATTTTTACATGAAACGTTAGCAGAGATACACATGCATAGGAAAAACACAGTACATATAGGGTTCAGTACCATCCTTAGTTTCAGACATCCGTGGGAGGTCTTGGAATGTATCCCCGGAAGATCAGTGGAGACTACTGTCCAAGTGGTTATTAACTGGATTCAAACAGAATGCTACAGATTTCTGGATGCTAATCTGTGTCCAGAAACTTTGCTGAACACTATTATTTCTAATAACTTGTCTTTTAATGTGATATGGTTAGGTTTTAAATAGATTGCTTCAAGTGTTTACCCATTAAGAATAATGGGTGTGTACATTAAGTGCATAATTAATATGGACATTTATGTTCTGTATTTTTGCCTCCTTTTTGTTTACATAACACTTTTTTCTGAGACTTCTTTCCTCTTTTTTAAAAAACATGTATTAAAATAATTAAATAGATGTTGAGTTATTTCAAGTATTTTTCTGCATAGCATAAGATGATGAATTTTCCATTTCATTTGTTATGGTAGTAATACCTCTGGAAGTTTTTTTTTTTTAAGATTTTATTTTATTTATTTGAGAGAGAGAGAGAGAGAGAGCACAATCCAGGGAGGGAGAAGGATTACCAGACTCTGCAACTGAGCAAGGAGTGAGACTGAAGCAGGGTTCAATCCCAGGACCCTGAGATCATGACCTGAGCAGAAATCAAGAGTCTGTTGCTTAACCAACTGAGCCACTCAGGTGTCCCAACAATGCTAGTTTTCAAACCGTCCTTGCAATAATTTATCATGACATGTCATTCTTTCAATGCCCTGTTGTGGTAAAAATTTGATAAAATTTTATCTTAGGTTTGTGCAACTTTTCCCGTAGCTAACGCTGACCCTATAGAGTTTTTATCCAGTACTGGCCCTTCTGGGTTTAGTTTCAAGGTTATGCTTGTAGCCTCAGTAAACAGACTGCGGGGCACCTGGGTGGCTCAGTCAGTTAAGTGTCTGGCTTCAGCTTGGGTCATGATCCCAGGGTCCTGGGATCGAGCCCCGACTTGGGGTCCCTGCTGGGTGGGGGGCCTGCTTCTCCTCCCTCTGCTGCTCCCCTTGCTTGTGCTCTCTCTCTGTCAAATAAATAAGTGAAAAAAAATCTTAAAGAAAAGAAACTGAATATCATACCCTAGAAAAGTTTGTATAGAGAGTCCACTTATAAAATGATATTTTAGGTTTTTATGGGTCATACTTAAACAGATATTATATTCTATTAAGTTTATTAGTATATATAAGTATTCTCCTTTTTTCCTTGGACCACTTAGGGATATTTGTACTTTGAGAAAATTGTCCACTTTAGTTTTCAAAATTAGTAACACCAAGTTATTTATAAAATTCAATTATAATTTAAAAAATTCTCTGCTAGATGTTTAGCTATATCTCCTATTTGATCATAATGTGGTCTATTTGTGTTTTTCATGCCTAAGTCTTCTCATTTTTTTTTAAAGATTTTATTTCTATATTTTTTGGGGAGAGAGACTAAGTGTGGGGTTGGGAAGGGTGGAAGGGGAGGGAGAGAGAATCTTAATCAGACTTGGTGCTGAGTGGGAAGCTGATGCTGAGTGAGAGGTGGGAGGCAGGGCTCAATTTCTGAATCTTGAGATCATGACCTGAGCTGAAACCAAGAGTCTGACACTTAACTGACTGTGCCACCCAGGCACCCCTGTCTTTTCACTTCTAATGGTCTTTTATAAGAATCAGGTTTTGCAGGGCACCTGGGTGGCCTGTCAGTTGGGTGTCTTCCGCCTTTGGCTCAGATCAGTGATTCCAGAGTCCTGGGATCAAGCCCTGCCTTGGGTTCCCTACTCAGCGGGAAGCCTGCTTCTCCCTCTACCTCCATGTGCTCTCTCTCTGTCAAATAAATAAATCAAATCTTTTTAAAAAAGGGATTAAGTTTTGGTTTCAGTAATCATTTCTGTTGGGTGTTATATTTCGTTTGCAATTATTTTAGTTTATATCTTTGTTTTCCTTTCCTTAATTTACCTTTGAGGTTAATTCATCCAGTTTGAGTTAAGTGCTTCACTCAATGATTTACAAACTTGCTTAATTTTTCTCTTAGTTCAGTTAGATGTTGTTCCTTTTCTGTCTTATGATTTGCCCTAAATTCTTTTTTTTTTTTTATTTTAACTTTACTAAGGTATCACTGACATTAAAGAATTGTAAAATTTTGAAAGTGAACATTGTGGTGATTTGTTGGATGTACACATTGTAAAATGATTCCCCCATCTAGGTAATTAATACAACAATCATCTCATGTATTAACTTTTTATTTTTTATATTTCAGTGAGAACATTTAAGTTCTACTCCCATAAAACTTCAATTAGCACAGTTTTATCAAGGATAGTCACCATGTTTTACCATAGATCCTCTCAGAACTTATTCATCTTATAGCTGAAATTTTGTAGCCTTTTACCAACCTTTCCCTATGACCCTCAGTCCCCAGGCCATCCCAACCACTTTCCCCACTGTTTCTGTAAGTCTCGACTTAAAAAAAAAAAAAAAATTAAGATTAATATATAAGTGATACCATGCAGTATTTGTCTTTCTCAATCTGGCTTATCTCACTTATCATGATGTTCTCAAGGTCTCTGTGGTCCCAAATAATAGGATTTCCATAGATTTTCATCTTTCTCATGAGTAAATGATATTCCCTTGTGTGTGTGTGTGTGTGTGTGTGTGTGTATCACTCTTTTTTTTTTTTTTTTTTTTTTGGAAGTGGGGAAGGGGGATGATAGTAAATCCAGTTTTATTTATTTGTTTTTTAAGATTTTATTTATTTACTTGAGAGAAAGAGAGAGAACATGAGTAGGAGGTAGAGGGGCACAGGCAGAGGGAGAAGCAGGCTTCCCCCCTGAGCAGGGAGCTGGACACAGGGCTCCATCTCAGGACCATGGGATCATGATCTGAGCCAAAGGTAGACACTTAACCAGCTGAGCCATCCAGGCACTCTTTCTTTCTTTCTTTCTTTCTTTCTTTCTTTCTTTCTTTCTTTCTTTCTTTCTTCTTTCTTCATTCTTTTTCTTTCTTTTTTCTTTCTTTCTTAAAAGAGAAGTTGAGAAATATTATTTTTTTAAATTGAAGTTTAATTAACAGTCAGTGTTATATTGGTTTCAGGTATTCTTGTGCTTTTCATGCTTATTCTGCAGACATGAAGTCCAAGCACTATGGTACTCAGAACCCAGGCTTTACAGTTATGACCTTCCACCCAACCATGCAAGAATTTAAAGACTTCAACAAATATATTGCTTACATGGAGTCCCAAGGTGCACACCGAGCAGGCCTCGCCAAGGTGATTCCACCCAAGGAATGGAAAGCCAGACAGACCTACGATGATATCAGTGACATCTTAATAGCAACTCCCCTCCAGCAGGTGGTCTCCGGGCAGGCAGGTGTGTTTACTCAATACCATAAGAAGAAGAGAGCCACCACAGTGGGGGAGTATCGCCAACTGGCAAACAGCATAAAATATTGGACTCCACCACACCTGGATTTTGAGGATTTGGAGCGAAAATACTGGAAAACCCGCCTCTATGATTCCCCGATCTATGGTGCTGACATCAGCGGCTCCTTGTTTGATGAAAACACGAAGGAGTGGAACCTTGGGCACCTGGGAACCATTCAAGACCTGCTGGAGCAGGAGTGCGGCGTGGTCATCGAGGGCGTCAACACCCCCTACCTGTACTTCGGCATGTGGAAAACCACCTTCGCCTGGCACACGGAGGACATGGACCTGTACAGCATCAACTACCTGCACTTCGGGCAGCCCAAGACTTGGTACGCGGTGCCCCCCGAGCACGGCCGGCGCCTGGAACGCCTGGCCAGGGAGCTCTTCCCGGGCAGTGCCCGCACCTGCGAGGCCTTCCTGAGGCACAAGGTGGCTCTCATCTCGCCCACGGTCCTCAGGGACAACGGGATCCCCGTCAATCGGATCACCCAGGAGGCCGGCGAGTTCATGGTGACGTTTCCTTATGGCTACCACTCTGGCTTCAACCACGGCTTCAACTGCGCAGAGGCCATCAACTTCGCCACCCCGCGCTGGATCGACTACGGCAAAGTGGCCTCTCAGTGCAGCTGCGGGGAGGCCAGGGTCACCTTCTCCATGGACGCCTTCGTGCGCATCCTGCAACCTGAGCGCTATGAGCTGTGGAAGCGCGGGCAGGACCGGGCTGCTGTGGACCACACGGAGCCCACGGCCCCGGACAGCCGGGAGCTGAGCGCCTGGAGGGGGGTGCGAGCCCCCGGGAGGGCCGCGCTGGGCCTGAGGCACCTCCCACCGCGCCGCGCCCCGCGTGCCCCCCGACCCGTGGCGGCAGGTCAGGGCACCCGCCGCCGCACCCCTCTGCGCCCGGCCTCTCCGCGCCCCTCGCCCACCCAGAGCTGCTCCTCTGATGGCCGGGCTGGCGCTGTTGCCGGCCGCAGCTCCCGGGGGCCCGGCCCCACCCGGCCACCGACCCTCACTCCCTCTGCCCCAGATCTGCAGCCCTCGACTGGTAGGTGTGGTCCTGGTCGTCGTCCCCGGGAGCAGGGGGCTCAGGGATCTGGCACCCAGGCCCAGGCCAAGAGGCGCCTCTCGGTGGGAACCGGGCATGCAGCTCGGCCCTCGGAGGCTCAGCCCCCGCCTGTGGGTGGAGGCTGGATGGACAGCCCTGCACCACTGAGTCCGGGATTCCCGGTTTATGCTGAGGCTTCTGGGTGCTGTTGTGCCCCTGATCTTCAGCCTTTAGGGCCCCCGTTGGATCCTGATAATCCGATGCACCCTGGCCCGTGCCTGCTATCCCTGGACAGAATTACAGTTAACTTCTCCGACAGTGTTCCACTGGCTCCTCCTGCAGTTGCTGGGATGCTGAGATTCCCCAGGCATGCTGGGGGCTACGGCAGGGCCCCTGTGAACCTCTCTGAGATTGTCATGATGGACCACAATTATGCCTCTATGGATCTGACCCCAGCTCCAGTCGCCAGCAGCCCTTGCATCCCTGATTGTGATCCTCTGGAATTAAAGCCCCAGGCAGTTTCCATCTTTGAACCCTATGATGTGTTCAGCCCTGATAGAAGAGCTTTAGCCTTTGAGCTCATGGCTATTGAAGATCTTGCCCATGATCCTTATTAAAGTTGTTGCCTATAGTGTGTACCTGCAAGGCAAAAAGAAAGGTTAAAATCTTTCAAATATGTTTTTTAAATCAGGATTTTATATGAGATACCTTGTTAAAAACAAGACACAGTTTAAAACAGTTCCAAAATAGTGTCTTAAGCTAAGCCCCATGTCACGAAGCAGAGACTAAGTAGAGTTTCAACTTTCTCAGAAATAGAGGCTTAAACCAGATAATCGGGAATCGCCTGACCAGTACTCGTTAGGTTATCCACCTGCTAGACTTCTCCCATCCTCTAAAGGACAGGGTTCCTGTCCCAACCCAATTTTTTGCCTAGTATAACTTTCTTGTTCCTGTCCCCTTCTGCCTATGAAAATCTTTCATTTTGGAGCTCTTTTCTATCTGCTTGTTTGGATGCTGCCTGATTTGAATTGATTTTTGCTCAAATAAACCCTTAAAAATTTTACTATGTCTCAGTTTTTCTTTTGAAAGTCTGAAACGGAGATTAAGTATAGTTAAAAGAATAAGCAGAACTATGCAAAACAAAATACAAACAGAAAGCAGCAGTCATGGGTTTTAATATCAGACAATCTAGAATCAAGGCTAAAAGACACATGGAAAGGCTTTTTATAATGTCAGTGGCTAAATTTCACCATGAAAATATAGCAGTCAGGGTGCCTGGGTGGCTCAGTCAGTTAAGCATCTGCCTTTGGCCCGGGTCATGATCCAAGGTCCTGGGATTCAGGCCTGAATTGAACTCCTGGCTCAGCAGGGAGTCTACTTGACCCTCGCCCTAGCCCCTCCCCCCGCTCATGTGTACTCTCTCTCTCACATAAATACATAGCATCTTTAAAAAAAAAAAGGTAAGAAAATACAGCAGTTATGAATATCTATGCAACTTTGACAAAGTATAAATTACTTTTTGGATGAAAAGCAGATTTAAAACACTAGATGAAACAAGTTGAAAGAACACATCAAAATAGGAGAATCTGTCACCTTATATGATACTGTTTATTTATTTATTTATTTATATTTTATTTATGTATTTGAGAGAGAGAGAGAGAGCACAAGCAGGGGACTGGCAGAGGGAGAGGGAGAAGGACAACCTGCTGAGCAGGGAGCCTAACTTTGGGACTTGATCCCAGGACCCCAGGGATTATGACCTGAGCCGAAGGCAGATGCTTAACTGACTGGGCCACTCAGGCGCCCTTGTGATACTCTGATTTATAATATGAAATACACATTTGGTCTTCATCCCTGTTTTGGGCATCAGGCTCTAAAGCCCTTGGGATCGCCTAAGAAATACGAATGATAAAGGTGTCTTATGTTAATGCTGTGGTTTTTGGAATGCCCTAGTCACCTAAATGTGACTAACCAGAGAAACCAACCACGTGATTAGAGGGTTGGAACTTCCAATCCCAACTCCTTGACCTCCAGGCAGGCATGAGAGGCCAGAGGTTGGATAAATAGCCAATGGCCAATGATTGAAACAATCAGGCCTAGGTAATGAAGCCTCCTTAAAAGCCCCAAAGGACTGGGTTTGGAGAGCTTCCGAGTTGGTGAATACATTGGGGTTCTGGGAGAGTGGTGCCCCTGGAGAAAAAGCTCTGCACCCCTTCCTTATACCTTGCCCTCTGCATCTTTCCCACGCAGCTGTTCCTGAGTCATATTGTTTTATAAAAAAAACTGGTGACCTAGTAAGTGAAAGGTTGCTGAGTTCTGTGAGCCTTTCTAGCAAAGTAATCAAATCAAAAGGAGTGGAGGGAACCTCATTTATAGCTAGTTGGTCAGAAGCACAGGAATGTTCGAAGGGGCGGAGGAGGGGAGACAGTGGCAGGATGGGGGGAGGAGATGCAGCAGTCTTGACCCTTTAACTTATGGGACCTGATGCTATCATCAGGTAGAGTTTCAGAACTGAGTTGGTTTTCAGACAGCCTGCTGTTGGGAAACGGGAACACACACCGGAACTGGGTTTTTGGAAACCCTTTTACCTTACTTGGTGCAAGACAGAAAAAAAATGGACAAACTTAAGAGTGTCAAAAACTCAAACAGCATTAAAATAGGCAGAACTTATGTATCTGGTGATAGAGAACACTCACTTTCATCGAGTACCAGTGGATCAATCACAAAAATTGACAATATATTAGGGTAAAAAAAAAGCCTTCAATAAAGCATCAAAAAACAAAGAAAAAAACCCTTAGTGATTATCATGCAATAATACTAGAAATTGGGGGTACCTGGGTGGCTCAGTTAACTGGTTGTCTGACTCTTGGTTTCCTCCCAGGTGATGATCTCTGGGTCCTGGGATTGGGCAGCTTCCAGCTCTGCTCTAGGTATGGGGAGTCTGCTTGACTGTTCTTTCCCATTCCCTCTGCACTCCTTTTGTGTGCTCTCTCTCTCTCTCTGAAATAGAAAACAAAACCAAAAAAACTAGAAATTAATTTTTTAAATCAGAAAATATAGAGGTCATTTTCCTGAAAAGCTAAAAATTCTCAGTTGAATGACTTGATCTGAGCCACATTTCCAGGAAACAAGGAAACAGAGTAAATAATTTTTTTAAAGATTTTATTTATGGATTTGAGAGAGAGAGAGAGAGACAAAGACAGAGATAGTGACAGAGAGCATAAGCTGGAAGGAGAGGCAGAAGCAAGTTCCCTACTGTCGTGGGGCTCCATCTCAGGACCCTGGGATCAGGACCTGAACTAAAAAGGGAGACACTTAACCCACTAAGACACCCAGGTGCTCCCAGAATAAATAATTTTTAGTTACATGACCTTTGGAGCCAGACTGCCTGATTTTGAAACCTAGCTTAACTCTTACCACTTTGTGTGACCTTGACAAATTACTAGTGATGACTCAGTTTCCCCAATTGTAAAATGGGGAGAGCAATAGCACCTACCTCCTATGATTGGTATGTTGGTTCTATGACTTAATACTTGTAAAGCACTAAGATTATGCCTGGAACCCAAGAATATTGGAGTGTTTTCAGATTTAAAAATGAATGAAATATACATAGGAATATGTGAGACTCAGTTAAAATAGTATTAAGGAAAATTTATAGCATTAAGTATTTTTATCAGTAAAATTGAAAGAATAAAATTAACTGGATTAAGCTTCTATCTCATAACATTAGGGAAAAAACAAAGTAGTAGGAAGGAATTTATAACATTAATTGATGAGTTAGAAAAAATATAATAAATCAACAAAAAGATCAGAGAGTATAGATAATTTTCTAGGAAAAATTAACTGAAACTGACTTAAAAAAAGAAAGAACATCTAAAACATAAATTTGTCTGTAGGAAATACAGAAACATAAAAAAATCTGCTTCTTCAAAAATCACTAGTACCAGATAATTTTTCACAGCATAATGGTAAGACCTTTATAAAGTAGATATTCAAAAAGAAGAAAAAATTCAAAGTTTTAAAGCAAGCACAACATTGATAGAAAAACTTCATAAGTTGTATAATGAGAGCAAGTAATAGACAAATGTTATTTCTGAGCATACTAGCAAAAGTTTTAAATTAAAATTAGCTAAGAACGGGAACTACTTTATAAACATAACATAATGACTAATTAGGATTTATTGCAGGAAGGCAATGATGATTTAAAACATGAAAATGTGATAATATAACTTACCTTATTAATAGTTCCAAGAAAAAAAGCTATATGACCTTTTATGTGGATGCTGTTACTCATTTGACAAAACTCAACACTTCGTCTTGTTTCAAACACACTCCCACACAAGAATCAATGAATAAACACTTCCTTGAAATGAAAGCATTTTCTCCATCTAGTTAGTTATTTTAACTCCAAAGCCAGCATTTCACTGAACATAGAAAAATTTGAGACATTTATACCAGCAAGTAAAATAGAATTGGACGTATCAGCCAATGCAAAATATTAGAACTTTAAGTGTTGGAAGGGAAGTGATGAAATTAGTCTTTTTTTTTTTTTTTTTAAAAGTAGGTATGAGTAAGTATCTGGAAAACCCAAGGAGGAAGCTAATTATATCTTTTTTTTCCTCTCTCTCTCTCTCTCTCTTACTCTACCATAGCATGGCTCTGTGCTGCCCAGATTTGACTTCTGGGGAAAAAAATCTATCAAAACTTCATTTTTCATCTAAAATGAGTAGAAAGAAGGAGAGAACTGAGAGAACCAGACATTTGGCGATTCTCATTTATGTAAAAAAAAAAATTGGGTATATTTCATGCAAACTGAAAGGGTAGTCAATTAAGGATTCTTAAACCAAGATTTCAGAAAAGGTGAGGATGATCATAGGATGACTAAGGTGGGGTGAGGATAAAGATCATTTAAGAAAGGAGTGGAGGTGAATGAACTGAGAGGTCAGCTTGCTGAATGATATTAAGAAAACATTTGCAACCTTCTAGGTCTTTTTAAAAATTATTATTCTGTGTCTTTCTTGTTTATGTCAGTGGTCACTCATACCCAGTCACTACAGTTGACCCTGAACAACATGAGTTTGAACTTCGAGAGTCTATGTGTATGTGGATTTGTTCCAATAAATATAGTAGAATACTGGAAATGTATTTTCTCTTTCTTTTGATTCTTTCTTTCTTTCTTTCTCTTTTTCTTATTAGAGAGAGAGTGCTAGCAGGGGACAGGTAGGGGGAGGGGCAGAGAGAGAGAACCTTAGGCAGGCTCCTCACCCACCCCAGCCTGACGCAGGGCTCCATCTCTTGACCCTGCAATCATGACCTGAGACCAAATCCAATTTGTCAATTAGTATTAATTCTGCATTTGTCTTATCTTTCCCATGGAAAGAAACATCTTTTGATTCATTTTTCTATTCTCCGTTGGACCTCTCTTGTTACCTAAGCATTGTCGCCACTCAATTCATACTAATTTGAGTCCATGATTTACTGATGTCAGCTAGCTAGGGTTTTTCATCTCTCCTGATTAAAAATTTCTCTGGATCCTTACCTTTTTGTGGCTTTTAATTTTAATTCTCTCTTGAATTACAGTGAGGAGCCTTGGGATTGGATTAAGATACAAATGATTGAATTAAAATATTGTGGCAGTGTCCCTGGCTGGCTCAGTCAGTAGAAGTAGAGTTTATGACTCTTTATCCTGATCAGGGTCCTGAGTTTAAGCACCTCTGTGGGCATACAGCTTATTTAAAAAATAAAAATAAAATAAAATGTTATTGGCTTATCACTCCATTCCTTTTCATTTTTTGAAGATGATTCCAGTGAGAAAGCACTTTATGGGGCTGGGAATGTCTTATTTGAAATCAGGATTTCAGATCAGTGGAAGATAGGCTATGTATTATTCTGTTCTTTTTTTCTTATTAAATGTGTGAAATTGATAGAAAGGGAGAACTTCCTTTGTTAAAAGTTTAAAGCTTTTGTTTTCCAGTTATAGGAACATATTTTAATTTTTGCTTTGGAAATCATGATAGATGGAGTTTCCATTTATCCTGGATTAAAAATGCATGTGTGTGTGTGTATGCACATTTAGTTATAGATATATGTACATACATTTAGTTATTGTCTCATGGGTGGTAACTAGTTTTGCTATGTTGTCATGTTAAAAAAAAATTTTTTTTTGAACTTTTAAAGACAGAGCATCTGGATGGCTCAGTGAGTTAAGCATCCGACTCTTGGTTTCAGCCCAGATCCTGATCTCAGAGTTATGAGATTGAGCCCAGAGTCAGGCTTTGTGCTGGGTATGGAGCCTGCTTAAGATTCTCTCTCCCTCTGCTCCCCGCTCCCCCCGCCCCGGCTCTCTCTCTCTCTCTCTCAAATAAAATAAATAAAATCTTAAAAAAAATTTGGGGGTGCCTGGCTGGGGGGGTGCCTGCTTAATCTCCGTTAAGCAGATGCCTTTGACTCAGATCACATGATCCCACAGCCTTGTGATCAAGCCCCATGTTAGGCTCCCTGCTCAGTGGGGAGTCTCCCTCTGCCACTTTCCCAGCTTATGTTCTCTTTCTCTCTCAAAGAAATTAATTAATTTTTTAAAAAGTTTTAAAGACAGACTTTATCAGGCAGTCTTTATTTTATGGGAACTTGAAGGAGTAGACCAGAGTTTGACATGAATGATTTTGGAGGATATTGAGGGATTGGATAAGAATAGTTTGAGTGAATTTAATTTTTGATGGAACGCATAGAGCCATCAATTCATGCTGCTTCATTTTGAGGTTGCGTTCAAAGGGGAAAGCATATTTCCAGATCTTGGAAAATGCTTGTGTCAAATCAGGATTGCGTATTATTGGACAATTTCCTGTTTAACCCTTCACCCTTGTTCTTTAAAAAGAACAAACAAACATGTAAAAGAGATTAAGGCAAGAACTATTTACATTTGAAATGGTGTTTAAAAATTTTAAATGATTTCTTTTTTTTTTTTTTAATTTTTTTATTTATTTATGATAGTCACAGAGAGAGGCAGAGACACAGGCAGAAGGAGAAGCAGGCTCCATGCACCGGGAGCCCGACGCGGGACTCGATCCCGGGTCTACCAGGATCGCGCCCTGGGCCAAAGGCAGGCGCCAAACCGCTGCGCCACCCAGGGATCCCGGTGTTTAAAAATTTTAAATCTTACTTTTTATTTTGGTGATTAAGAATGTTTTTAAAATTTTTATCAAGTCTTCACACTCTTAAGACATGTGAGTTTTTGTACCTTTCTATCTTCAGGTTTGAAAGAAATATTTTTACCCCAAATAGTTTTTTTTAGTAAAATGATAAGAAACTGAGATTTACTAGCACTGAACAAGAATTTTGGGAATCTGATTGGTCTGCTGACAACAGAAGTATATTGGAGCTGATTGAATAAAATTATTCCCTCAATTATGTCTATCTTCAATAATATGTTTTGATTGAAATGCCAGTCAAAAAATATCCTGTTTCCAGGATGCCTTGGTGGCTCAGTCAGTTAAGTTGCTGTCTTGGCTCAGGTCATCATCCCAGGGTCCTGTTGGGCTCTGTGCTCAGTGGGAGACTGCTTCTGCCTCTTCTCTGCCTGCTGCTCTCCTTACTTGTGCTCTCCCTCCCTCTCTGTCACATAAATAAATAAAATCTTAAAAAAAAAAAATCCATTTCCTCTGTGCAAGAAACTTCCGAAAATAAGATTTAGTTCCTGAATGAATGAGAGATGTTCTTATAATTTCAGTTGCTTAAAAAGTTCAAGTTGGAATTGGTGGTGGTTCGTGACATATGTGAGAGGTTTTATCATTGTAGTAATTAATACTTAGGTTTATATGATTGTGGTTTCTGGCAACCTTACTGTATGGAGAACAGGCCTTGGGATTTGGAACTGTGATGCTTATTCATTTGAAACCATAGCATCTCAGGAACATGGCATCTAGAATCTAAGTCTTACAAAAATGACATTTCATCCAGTAGTGCAAAACAGTTAAATATTTCAGAATTACGTTGCCGACTGGAGTCGAATCACAGGGGCAGCAGTGGCCTGGCTAATAAACGGGACCGGCTCGTCCAGGGCCGCTGCAATAGCCGCTCCTGTGCAGCAGGGGGCGGGGGGGAGCGCAGTCCGTCACCAAATAACACCAAGGAGAAGGGCGGGCGGTGGGAAAACTCACCAGCTTGGGGGGGGGGGGGGGGGGGGCTATTGCATCACATCCAGGCACAGGTGCATTGAGAGGATCTGCAGCGAAAATATTTGAAGAAACGCTTATACATCAGGCCAAATTACTCCGTTAAAAGTCAATGGCTCTTTATATGATCCAAACTCTGAAACCCGGGCCTGGGAACCCCTCAGGCCCCGCTGGAGCAGGAGTGCGGCGTGGTCATCGAGGGCGTCAACACCCCCTACCTGTACTTCGGCATGTGGAAGACCACCTTCGCCTGGCACACGGAGGACATGGACCTGTACAGCATCAACTACCTGCACTTCGGGCAGCCCAAGACTTGGTACGCGGTGCCCCCCGAGCACGGCCGGCGCCTGGAACGCCTGGCCAGGGAGCTCTTCCCGGGCAGTGCCCGCACCTGCGAGGCCTTCCTGAGGCACAAGGTGGCTCTCATCTCGCCCACGGTCCTCAGGGACAACGGGATCCCCGTCAATCGGATCACCCAGGAGGCCGGCGAGTTCATGGTGACGTTTCCTTATGGCTACCACTCTGGCTTCAACCACGGCTTCAACTGCGCAGAGGCCATCAACTTCGCCACCCCGCGCTGGATCGACTACGGCAAAGTGGCCTCTCAGTGCAGCTGCGGGGAGGCCAGGGTCACCTTCTCCATGGACGCCTTCGTGCGCATCCTGCAACCTGAGCGCTATGAGCTGTGGAAGCGCGGGCAGGACCGGGCTGCTGTGGACCACACGGAGCCCACGGCCCCGGACAGCCGGGAGCTGAGCGCCTGCAGGGGGTTCTGCCCGGAGTCCCCAGCCAGCGGGCAGACGGGGTCCCCGTCAGCGTCTTCAGACCGGGAGGCTCTGCTCTTGGGGAGTCTGCTTCCAGGAGCCGACCGCCCACGCCGGGGCCAAGATGCGCCTCTCCGTGGGCGCAAGGGGCCCAGCTCCGGCCCTGGGCTCGGCCGGCCCCGACAGTGCTGGGGACCGGAGCCCTGACACCTGTCGTTGCGCTAAAGCTTCCACAGCCCCGAGTCCTTGAATGGCGCCTGGACCTTGTTTCCGCCCATCCCTCCCAGACTTTCCTGGTTTCCTCCTGGTGTCACCACTTGACGCTGGTAACAATCATTTGTGTTCTAGGCCAAAGCTGAATTTGCAAAGCACTATTATGTTTTGGACAGAGTTCTCCAAAAACGCCACTGAACTCTGCTGAATTCTGGACCCCTGGCCATTAGTAGCCTAAGGTCCTGATTTCCTTTGCACCTCTGAGCTTGTTGTGGTTAGAAAGTCTAGGTTTGGCATCAACCAGGTTCGAATCCTAGCCCTGTCACTCACTGCAGCTTATGGGCCCTTGAGCAATTCACCCTCTCAGAGCTGCAGTGTCCTGCCTGTAATATGGGATACTATGCCCACTTCACAGATTGCTGTGAGGATCTTCTTAGCTAATGCTTTAAGCCATCTTTTAACAGCGCCTGCCGAGTACTCTCATAGGCCCAACTAACAGTAATTAACATTTTATCTTGACTGCTTCCGTAGGGGCCACCTGGGAATATGGGCTCTGCATAATCTTTGGAAAAGTCTAGGTCAGAATGAGAAAGATTTTAGATGAGCTCTTAGAATAAAAATGGAAGAGAAAGTCCAAAGGACACCTATCATTACTATCTGGGAAGGGGGCTGAAAGTCATACTCATGATATTAAGACAAGAGCTTTGTCAGGCACCGGAAGTGTGTCAGTGTGTGTGTTGCCTCCTTCCGCTCTCCTGCAACTGTAAAGAGTGAAGCCTTTGTTTTTCTGGAACAACAAGGAAATGGGGAGGTAGATGATTTTCTCTGTCTCCACCCAGGCTTGGAGACAGAAGAAGGAGATGGTGTGTCCACGAAGAGGCAGGAAGATGGCGCTCGGTCCCTGGGAATGCACAGTGGGCAAGAAAGGAGACTTGGCGAAGCCTGCCTGGGCCTAGAGGGGTCGGATCTGGAAACTAACTACAGCAGAGACTCTGTGCCTTTCCTCATCAAATGCTGGTGAGGCTGTTCCGAGAGGGACTTGTTTCCCTGAACAGACAACCAGAACTGTGGAGGGAGGCTCTGGTGTCTGGCAATGCCCAGCGTAGGGGCTGTGTGGGTTCTGCCTGCCTCCTGTTTGGGCTTTCGGTGTCAGACAGGCCTTGGGATGGTGGGTGACACAGCATCTTTGGGGTTGTGAGACTTGCCATTGGCCAAGGAAGACAGTCAGTCCTGTGGGTGGAGAAAACTCTGTGGTAATTGGAGTTACAGGGGACATCTTGCAGCACATAAGATGCGACTTTAAAAGATTTAAGCCAGTGCAGTGAAGACACCAGGAAGGGAGTTCGAGCACTGCAGTTAGGGACTAGTCCTGGAGAGCATGAAGCTTTCTGCTTCAGCCTCTACCACTACCTGCCTCCCCACCTCTCTGCATTTCTGCACCTTCTGGCTACTTCAGCCCTCCCATTAGGCCTGCTTCAGGCTGCTGGCTATGACAGTTGAGCCAGGTGGCCTGGCCCTGGGCCACCCCCATGGTGTCGCTGAGCTGCGAGGCAGTCTCCTTTGGTCTAACTCCAGAGCTGCAAAGGCTTGCCGACCTCGCCATCACACAGACAGTGACTCCCCAGGATGACTCCTGGGAAGGTTGGGTCTCTGCTTGTCCAGTACAGATGGCCTCTGTCCTCGGTATGGGAAATTCCAGGAAGGCTGTCACTCTGGATAGTTATCATGACTCTCTATTGATTCCTCTTCCCTACTTTCTCCCCTGTAGCTTCTGACTTTTCTTTTCTTTTGTAAGGTTTTATTTATTTATTCATGAGAGACACAGAGAGGTAGAGGTAGAGGCAGAGGGAGAAACAGGCTCCCTAAGGGGAACCTGATATGGGACTCAATCTTGGACCCTGGGATCATGACATGAGCTGAAGGCAGATGCTCAACCACTGAGCCACTCAGGTGCCCCCTGACTTTTCTTTTAATGGTAAAGGAAATAAATGATCTTGCTGTTGAGGTGGCTTCATACTTTCTCTCGGTCTACAAACTCAGTTCATCCGTATACCTGCTCTGGATGCATATGTGCAAAGTTGACTCTGAAGCATAATATATTTAGTAAAGCAAACCTTTCCCTAGTCACTGTTTTTCCCTTGCTAGCAGTGACTTAATGCGGAGAACCGGACCTAGAGTCAGGGAATGTCATTTAGATCTCTGCAGTGCCACCTCCTAGTCTGTGACCTGCAGCAAGAGCTCACTGATTTCCTGTGAGCCAAAATTATAGTGCAAGAGTTCTGTACAATGCTGTGGGATGTCCTTGTGAGGGACACTTAGGAGGCACTCAGTTCATTTGGATGTGCATCAAGCACCCTCACTGCCTCTAGGGCAAGCACAAGGTCAGGGACGCACTCTCAGATTCTCTCTTTCCAAGCTGCTCTGTTCTACTGTGGTCCTCACAGGCTTACCGGTGACTTTTTTTTTTTCCTTTTTTCTTTTTTTTAAATGGACTTTATTATTAATTTTTTTGGAGTAGTTCACAGCAAAGTGAAACAGAAAGTACAGAGACCCCCACATACCTCTTCCCAGCCCCCTCCACCAGCACCACACCAATGGGGTACCGTTGGTAGAATTGATGAATCTAGAGGCACCTGTGTGGCTCAGTTGATGAAGTATCTGCCTTAGGCCCAGGTCATGATCCTAGGTCATGATTCCCTGGTCAGCAGGGAGCCTGCTTCTCCCTCTCCCTCTGCCCTTCCTCCCATTCATGCCCTCTCTCTCAAATAAGTAAATAAAATCTTAAAAAAAAGATTGATGAATCTGCACTGACATATCAAACCATAGCTCCATTAAGGTTCACTCTTGGAGATGTTCATTCCGTGGGCTTGACAAACGTCTGATGACACGTAGAGTTTTACTGCCTAAAAATCCTCTGTGCTCTGCCTTTTCTGCGCTTCCTCCTCCCAAACCCCTGGCAACCACGGATCTTTGTATTACCCTCATAGTTTTGCCTTTTCCAGAATGCCACATAGTTGACATCATACAATATGTAACCTTTTTAGATTGACTTCTTTCACTTAGTCATATACATTTAGGCTTCCTCTGTGTCTGGTGGCTTCCTAGCTCATTTCTTTTTATTGCCAAATGATATCTATTGTATGAATATACTATTGTTTGTGTATCTACTCTCCTACTGAAGGTCATCTTCTAAGTCTTGGCAATTATGAATAAAACTACTGTAAAGATTCGTGTGCCAGTTTTTGTGTAGATGGACGTTTTCAGCTCATTGGGGTGAATATCAAGGAGTGCAGTTGCTGTATCACATGGTAAGAGTATATTTAGCTTTTAAAGAAAATGCTCAACTGTCCTCCACCTGTTATTTTTACTGGTAGAAAACGTACTATTTTTTTTTTCTCATGATCTACCACATACTTTACAAAAGGTCACATATGCTTGTTTGCAATTTCCACCCCTTCTCATGTTTGGCCTTGTAATGTTACCAAGGCAAGGTCAAGATTTCATAAAGACTCAAGAACCAGAAGACCCAACCTTTATTCATGCTCCTATCCTTACTTGTTGAGCAATCTTTCAATAAATTGGCTCTTTCCTCTGGCTCTCCACTTCGCTATTTAGGCAAAGGGAGTGCTTAACACATCACACCTGCACTAGAGGTTGCACACAAGTTCAGACCAGTGCAAACATGACTTGTGCTAAAGAAGTATTAGCTGTTATTGTTATTACTCAAAAGCCAAAACTTGTGAGACCAACATAAGAAACGGTACTTGACCACCACTTGTAGAGATTGGTGTTTGGGTCATGGGACTCCTGCAAGATTTATTAAAATGTTTCAGTTATGGATTTGTCTATCTGGACACTGAATTATTCAGGATTAACCATGGCACCATTTCAGTTTCCGTGTATGAAAGGAGGCCTTTCTAGATGCTTAGAAATATCTTCAGCATGGTATTTATTTCACTGGATGGTGGCTATATATGGATTTGAAGTTGTTTTCCCCCCTCCCTCCCAGTGCTTGTATTACCTTTCATCCCTTGAAGTAGGAAACCACCAACAGTTGCTAGGAACTGGCCACAGAGATAAACCAAAAGGAAACTGATCTGAGTTGAACAGAACCGTGGTGAGGAACTGCTCCTCATCCAGCTGCCTGGCTGTCCTGCCCTGCACGCCAGCCTCTCACCCTGAAATTCCTCACCTGTTCTTGTCTCTCACGGCTCCTCACTGTGGTGTGAGAGTGACACCCTTCTTACTACCTCAACAAGTGTTGGATATTAGAGAGATAAGCAATTTCAGGGAGGACGGGCAGGAGCAGAACTGATGGGGTGGAAGGGTGTGTTGTTGCAGGGGCCACCCTACAAAAACCTAATGCTTGTGTTGTTGGGTTTCTACATTTTCTTTCCTCGACTCTGGTATGCTGGCATCCAGTATCTCTGTGCCCTAACTGTTCGGGGTCTCTCTCCACTGTCACCTCTCTCCCCCCCATGCCAGACAAGCTCTACATCCAGGCCTGTAGACCTCAGAGAGCATGTTGTCTCTGTCCCATCTCTCAGAGCCTCTTCTCAAAAGATTCACATCCTGTGTGAATGGCCCTTTCCGGGCCCATTCATTTGTTCCATCATTCATTCAGAATGGTTACTGGGCACTTACTGTGTACCAGACACAGTTCTTGGAATCAGGGACACAACAGTAAAAAGGCAAACTTTCAACCCCCCTGGAGCTTAGATTCTCATTATGTAAAGTGACATGTAGAAACATATCACGTAGTCCTAAGGACTATGAGGAAAAGGAAAGCAGAGGGAGGGGTTAGGGGGTGACAGGGCTGCTATATTTGATAGGACGGCCTTTTTAGGGATGTGGGAAGAGATCTTGAGAAGGTCTCTTGGGGATGTGGTCTTCCAGTGTGCCCTGAGGACCTGGGAGTCAGGACATCATTATAGGCAGAGGGACGACCTCTGTAAATGCCCTGAGGTGGGAGCATCCTTAATGTGCTTACAAATTAGCAAAGGAGCTGAAGAGCAGAAGTGTGGACTGGGAGCCTAGCCAGGGGTCTATACTGGGGGATAGGCACAGAACATCCTTACGCAGTTAATGCATTCCACTCTAGAAGACTACCGAGTGATTGTGATGGTTGGTATTTCAGGTAAGCAGGGGTTAGAAGAATTTGGGGACCAGAGAAACATTGAAATCACTCATAACTCACAGCCAACCCTGGAAATGGCTCTGTCTGTCCTACCAAATGCAAATCCTGAGAGCAGGAGTTTCATATGCTTTGATTTCCTGCTGTATCAGGTAATGTGGAATGTGTCAGACTCTCAGTCAGAACTTTAGACTTGCGCTGTAATTGGGTGTCACTCCAGCAGAAACGGCAGGTCCCTAGCATTCACTAAGTTAACAGCCGAATGGTGTGCAGTCTATATTCTGGAATTTTGCTGAGGCCCATATTTGAATAATGCAAGGGGCTCTGAAGCTAGTGTGAAGGAAGGAGACCCCTCGCTCTTGGGGCGCCTGCAGCAGGAGTTTTCTAGCAAAACGGCTACCAAGTGGATGGTCAGGCATGAGAGTTGAACAGCGGTTGATTTAGAGTGAGGCTATGCACAGGAAAATCCCAGATCCAGATAAGTTTAATATTCAAGAAAGTGCCAGCATTAGGAATTGGTGAAGATGTCAGGATCCATTCCCTGTGAATGTCAAAGGTCTACTGAGTAAGTTTCTCCTTCCTGAGAAACTCCTTAGGAACAAGTTGTCCTAACCTTACTTCTCTTGTGGTGATATCATTTTGACTGTACTTACCCATGACCCCCTAGGACCCTAAGAACTTTATTTTACCTCTGGTTTATCTTGCGATTGCAGCAGATTAATACAGTTGGTTATTACCTCTCTTGGTTTTCTCTGTATGGTGACAACTCAATGAGTATTGTTGGTTGAATGGACACACCACCAATAGAATTGAGAAAAGGATTAACATCATAAGAAACAGCTAAAATGAATGAACAGTCTCTATGATGGCATTATCGCTTTCACATTAATTATGTTTTAAAATGAGACATCCAGTTCTAAGCTAGAGGATTGAAATAACTTGCAGAGTCAGAGATAAACTCTGTCTCATATTCCAAAGACAATTCATTCGTTCATTCACTCAACAAACATTGTTAAGCACCATCCCTGCCTGGCACTGTACTAGGCGCTCAGAATACAACATAATATGGAGTTTATGATCTGCTTGGAGACACAGACAAGCAGTAGGCAGTTTCTCCATGCCACAGCTTCTTCTCAGCAACCATAACGATATCCAGGCTCTCCCCCAAGCCACTGGTTTTATTTATTCATATTTTTAAAAGATTTTATCTATTTATTTGAGAGAGAGAGAGAGAAAGAGAAAGAGTGCACAAGCAAGGGTAGTGGCAGGTACCTATCACAGGTAGAGGGAGAGGGAGAAGCAGGCTCCTCTCTGAATAGGGAGCCCAATGCTATGCTGGGCTCAATCATTTAAATTCCATTTCCTGTGTTCCATTCTGTCTCACTATTTCCCCCACCGTCACCCAGCTGTGGACTGAATGTGCCCCTCAAAATACACATACTGAAACCCTCATCCCCAGTATGATGGTATTTGCAGATGGGACCTTGGGAAGTGATTAGGTCATGAGGGTGGAACCCTCATGAATGGATTAATGCGCATCTAAGAAGAGACCCAAGAGAGATGATTTTGCTCTCCACCATCTGAAGATACAGCAAGAAGCTGGCAGTCTGTAAATCAGGAAGTGGGTCCTCATCGAGAATACGGCCATGTTGGCACCCTGATCTCAGACTTCCAGCCTCTAGAACTGTGAGAAATAAATGTCAAGACACCCAGTTTATAGTATTTTGTTACAACAGCCCGAATGGACAAAGGCGCTCCTAATCTGCTTCTGTAGTTCACACTGGTTACCTAGGAGAAAGGTAAGAGAAGGAGCTAAAGAGACAGGGAACACAACTACAATATTGAACGTGTGCTGTGTGCCAGGAACACTGACTTGCAGCGTATATACATCATTCATTTTTCCTTCCAAGAGGTCAGTCTGTGGAGTCAAGCTGATGGAGATGTGAAGCCCAGCTCTGCCATGGGCAGGTGACTCACAACTCTGAGGCCCTGGCTCCCTGGAGAGATGGTGTAGCAGAGTGGTACCCAGCACACACCCAGCACTGTGCTTATGAATGGTGACCTTGGTGAGCTGCTTCATCTCTGTTTCAGCTTCCTCTTCCTGAGGATGGAAATGATAATAGCCTTACAAGAGGGGTCGTGAAAATCAAATAAGTCAATATAAGTAAAACTGTAGTAACCAACTCAAAGTTAAGAACAAGCTATTCAATCACAACTTCTTGTTGAATTTTTTCTTTTTCAAAAAAACTGTAACAACAACACAGCATTTGGCAAAAAGCACACAATAGGGGTGCCTGGGTGGCTCAGTCGGTTGAGTGTTCGACTCTTGGTTTTGGCTCAGGTCATGATCTCATGAGTTTGTGGGATCAAGCCCCATGAAGGCAAAGGGCTCCACACTCAGTGGGGAGTCTGCTTGAGGATTCTCTCCCTCTGCCCCCTCCCCCTACTGGCTTGCATGCTCTCTGTCTTAAAGAAATACATACATTTTTTTAAAGGCACACAGCAACGTCTAGCTATTACTGATGTTCCTATTATTTTATATTACTTCAATGACATTATTGTTACCTTTATTTTTTTGTGATTACTATTATTTCAGACTTCGAGTGACAGGCCTTTGGTCTCAGACCCTTGCTAAAATACTTGAAAACAATGACAAAGGAAAAGGGCTATCGCTTCCTGTCACTCACAGTATGGTCTAGATCCACAGTGTGGACATGGCCTTTGAGCCTGGTAGACTCCAGCCCAGACCTATGACTCAGGATCTGCATTTTTAACTGGATCCCGGATGAGTCACAGGCAAGCTTATGGTTGAAAGCGTTGCTCCAGCGTCCTGGTTCTCAACACATTGGAGTGTATATCTGAAACATACTGATGTCTGGATGCCCTCTCCCCACCCCCATCTTCACCCCCTAAGTTCATTTTAATGGCCAGAGTACAAAATTTTGAAAGTTCCCTGGGAGACGCCCATGTGCATCCAAGATGAGGACCACCCATCTAGCATTTGGTCTCCAGAGAAGTAGGCTGCAAGGGGTGGATGGAAGTTCAGTTTCTTCAGCAGGTGCCAGTGAGAGTTCTGGTTTGTTTTCTTTCTCTTCAGGCCCAGGGGAAGAATGAAGGGACACAGAGAGGACAGATTCTTCTCTCCCTGCCCCCGCCATTCCCATCTTCATTCCAGGGCACGTGACAAGGCTCTGTGCAGGCTTCTTGGCTAACGTTTCTGTTTCTCTTTATTGCAAGTCATGGTGTCCAGGCTGTGTTGGCTCCCACTGTCCCCTTCATTCAAGTCATGGGGCCTGGCTTTTCAACTGTGGGAGCTTGTATTTCTTTGAGGTGGGGTCCTTCTCTTTCCATCCATTCCTGCCCACTGCTCATGGCACCCAGAGGCTGCCTGGTTGGAGAAAACCCAGTCAGAGATCTCCTGACCTTTCCCATGAGACCCTTGACCCCTGGTGGAAAATTCACACTCTCCCTGGGCATGGGACTCATCTAAGTGAGTATTACTATCCAGGTGTTGGTTTTTGCCCCACAGTAAGACCCCCCTGGCGCCAGCCTACTATCATTTTTGGGGAATGAGGATCATGGGGCTGTCATTTGCTGAATTTTCCAGAGTAGCTGGCAACTTGTAATTTTAGGAAAAAGTTTTAGGGGTAAAAAGTCTTCAAGTCTTTAAATTTTGGCAACTGATTTAAAAACTTATAAGCCCTGAAGGCCAAATTAAACATTTTTGGAGGCCAGAGTTGGCCCATGTGGTCTCTGAAACACGCCCCCTCTTCTAAACAGGCATTTTGGGCTGCAGAGATTCCATAATCGTGGCGACTCCCCTAAGTGATGTCACCCTTCCTTTGGAGCTGGTAAAAAAGAGTCCTTGAAGTCATGTGACCGAATTTGTAATTCAGATGACTTGTTAGTTCAGTAGACCCTCTGCACACCTTCCATTTGCCTATACCTAAGCATGGCTGTCTCTGACTCCCACCATCTAAGACATTTGTCTGTCCTAGGATCTCAGGGCACCTCTCTGCCTGACTTGGGGCCAGACGGTGCAGGGGTTACGCAGAGTATGTGCATTTCCCTGGGACAGCAGGACAGAAGGGAAGCGGAGAAAATTTATCCCCCTGACTCCTCTCTCTTCCTTCATCTCTCTCCCCTGGATCACACACCACCCAGCAGTTGACAGAGCTCCTTGTTTTATGCTGCCACATCTCTGCTATGCCTGAATGTTTCTCCCTCAATATTCTCTTTATACAAGATGATGTGACTTGTGTTTGTTGCTAATATTAGAATTGCAACAGATGCCCTCATTGTTGGGCTCTGGGTACATGTGGAGCAAATTAATAAAGCCAAGGCACAGGCCTCAAATGCCCAGGGACTTTATTAGCAGAACCAGTTGTAAGAGCAGGGGGCTCACATAGCGTTGGGCAAGGTGAAGGGGGCAGGCCTATGGGAGACCCAGGACCCCAGTCCACAGTCTAAATGCATTTGGAAGTGTAGGCAGAGCTCTTGGGGGAAGTGGGCGGGGGCACAAAACATCAAGAAGAGTCATCTTCACATGGAGACAAGCAGTAATACTTACTGTCCAGCAAAAATGTTGCCACCTAATCACCACTGATGGCCAAAATTAGGACCTAGGGAAGCTAGCTAACTAACCAAGGGAGACAGTTCGATGAATATGGCCAATGTTATGCTTCTTACTGCTCCTTTCCATTTTTCTCAATAAAGCCTTTTTTAGACAGATCCAAGGAGGGTGGTTACATACCATGAACCTCTTGGGTTTTAGCATGAATGTGGAATAGTTTAATTGCCTTAGCGTATGTAAATTAGTGGTGCATGGTAATCAGTGGTGTCTTAGGATGACATTTACTCACTGAATCCGTCGGCACCTTGACCTTGGACTTCCTAGCCTCTGAAACTGTGAGAAATAAATGTTTATTGTTTACAAGTCACCTAGTATGTGATATTTTGTTACAGCAGCCGGAACAGACTACTGCAAATGCTAGATAATACTAACATTAATAACATTAATATTAATTTAGTGATAATATTAGCTTGTCTTAGGCGAGACAACCAAGACAAGCAGTTTATCTGTATCTAGAGAGTGTGGATTTGAGTCTTCTTGCTTCATCATAGCCTCTGGGTCATGTTTGTATTATAAAGAATGGCCAAGTGCCTTGGTGACTTATGAACAACTAGCAGAAAGGAAATCTTCCCGAGAGTTTTTCTAAAATTTATACTTACTAATTTAGTGGTTTCTAAATTTAGTATTATTTGCTTCATTTATCTATTTATTTATTTTTTGATAGTGTGTCTGGGCACGGGAGCCTTTGAGCAGTGGGGGTGGGGAGGGGCAGAAGGAGAGAATCTTAAGCAGACTCCATGCTGACCACAGAGCCCTTGGGGCCTCAACCTCACCACCCTGAAATCATGACGCGAATGGAAATCAAGAGTCAGACACAATAAATTGAGCCATTCCCGTACCCCCAATATTATTTGTTTTAAAAATGTGTTTTCTGGGATCCCTGGTGGCGCAGCGGTTTGGCGCCTGCCTTTGGCCCAGGGCGCGATCCTGGAGACCCGGGATCGAATCCCACATCGGGCTCCCGGTGCATGGAGCCTGCTTCTCTGCCTCTCTGCCTGTGTCTCTGCCTCTCTCTCTCTCTCTGTGACTATCATAAATAAATAAAAATTAAAAAAAATGTGTTTTCTTGGGATGCTTGGATGGCTTAGTTGGTTAAGCGTCAGATTCTTGATTTAGCTCAGGTCATGTTTTCAAGGTTGTGAGTTTGAGCCCCTAATGGGCTCCCTGCTCAGCATAGAGTCTGCTTAAGATCCTCTCTTTCTCTCTCTCCCTCTGGCCCTCCCCACCCCTTCATGCGCTCTCTCTCTCTCTCTCTAAAAACAAAGTGTTTTCTCTTGTAAGGTATTTTCTCTATTTAAAATCTAAAATATGCAAAAATAGAATAACATAATTTTACTCATCCTATCATGCAGAGACAATTCCTGAATTATCAGTCTTTCATTTTTTGCATATGTTCACACAGTGTGATCATGCCATGTATTCAGTTGTTTATTCTTTTTCTAATGTTTCTTTCTATTATAAACATTTTAATAGAACTTGTTACTTTTTTTCCTGGAAAGTTTTTTTTTTTTATTCCAGTGTAGTTAATATATAGTATTATATTGGTTTCGGGTGTACAATATAGTGATTTAAAACTTCCATACATCCCCTGGTGCTCATCACAAGTGTATCCTTAATCCCCATCACCTATTTCACCCATCCCTCCTCCCCTCTAGGAACCACTAGTTTGTTCTCTGTAGTTTAGAGTGTGTTTTTGGTTTGTCTTTTTTTTTTCCCTTTGTTTTGTTTTTTAAATTCCATATATGAGTGAAATCATACGGTATTTGCCTTTTTCTAACTGACTTACTTCGCTTGGCATTCTACTCTCTAGATATATCCTTGTTGTTGCAAATGGCAAGATTCTTTTTTTTTTGTGGCTGAATAATATTCCATTGTATGTATCTCCAGATCTTCTTTATCCACTCATCTATTGATGGATACTTGGGCTGCTTCCGTTATTTGGCTGTTGTAAATAATGCTGCAATAAACATAGGAGGGCATATATTCCTTCACATTAGTGTTTTTGTATTTTTTTGGGGGGATAAATACCTAGTAGTCTGATTACTGGGTCATATGGTAGTTCTATTTCTAATTACTGTCTTCCACAGTGGCTACATCAGTTTGCATTCCCATCAACAGTGCATCAGGGTTCCTTTTTCTGCACATCTTTGTCAACACTTGTTGTTTTTTGTATTTTGCATTTTGCATTTTAGCCATTCTGACAGGTGTGAGGTAATATCTCATTGTGGTTTGATTTGTAATGATGAGTGATGTTGGGCATCTTTTTATGTCTGTTGACCATCTCTGGAGAAATGTCTATTCATGTCTTCTGCCCATCATTTAGTTGGATTAGTTGGTTTCCTTGGTGGTGAGTTGTATAAGTTCTTTATATATTTTGGATATAACCCTCTATCGGATATGTCATTTGCAAATATTTTTTACCATTCAATAGGTTGGCTTTTAGCTTTGTTGGTAATTTACTTTGATGTGCATAAACCTTTTATTTTGATGTAGTCCCAATAATTTAGTTTTGCTTTTATTTCTCAGGGGACATATCTAGAAAGATGCTGTTACAACCAATGTCAGAGAAATTATTGCCTGTGCTGTCTTCTATGATTTTTATAGTTTTAGGTTTCACATTTAGGCCCTTAATGCATTTTGAGTTTATTTTTGTGTATAGTGTAAGAAACTGGTCCAGTTTCATTCTTTTCCATGTGGCTATCCAGTGTTCCCAATACCATTTGTTGAAGAGATTGTCTTTTCTCCATTTTATATTCTTGCCTCCTTTGTTGAAGATTAATTGACTGTATAATTGTAGCTTTATCTGAGCTCTCTACTCTGTCCCATTGATATATGTCTATTTTTGTGTTAGTACCATACTGCTTTGATTAACACAGCTTTGTTATATAATTTAACACCTGCAATTGTGTTAGCTCCAGCTTTGTTTTCCTTTTTCAAGATTGCTTTTGTTTTTGTTGTTCCATATGTATTTTAAGATTGTTTGTTTTAATTCTGTGAAAAATGCTGTTCGTATTTTGATAAGGATTGCATTAAATCTGTAGGTTGCTTTGGGTAGTATGGACATTTGAACAATATTGCTTCTCCCAGTCCATGAGCATGGAATATCTTTCCATTTGTTTGTGTCATCTTGAATTTCTTTCATCAATGCTTTATAGTTTTCAGAGTACAGGTCTTTCACTTCTGTCCTTAAATTTATTTCTGGCTATTTTATTATTTTCAGTGCAGTTGGAACACAGAATTGTTTTCTTAGTTTCTCTTTCTATTGCTTCATTTTTAGTATATAGAAATACAACGGATCTCTGTACATTGACTTTGTATTCTGAGACTTTACTGCACTCATTTATCAGTTCTAGTAGTTTTTTTGGATGAGTCTTTAGGGTTTTCTATATATAGTAACATGTCATCTACAAATAGTGTGAGTTTTACTTCTTCCTGAACAATTTGGATGCCTTTTATTTCCTTTTCCTGTCTGACAGCTGTTGGAAAGGTTATTTTTTTTAACTTTCTTAATACAAAGGACATATACATTTGTTCTAGATAAATAGAAATATACAAATTAGTCACAATGAAGAAAATTAAAAATATGAAAGTTTAATATAGAATGTTCTGCATTCTCATATTGAGAGTTGAATATATTTTAAAATGCATGACTTACACTCAATGAAGCATGGTGTATTTAATGCATTTTACACTTAACACTAGGAGGTACATGCTACCATTGTCCTCATTTATAGATGAGAAACTTGAGGCACGGAGAAGTTCAACAATTTGCCCAAGATCACAAAGCCAGTGAGAGGATCCAGCATTTGAACTCAGACAGTCTCACTCCAGAGTTCAAGCTCATAACCACTACACTTTTCTCCCTATAGGTACGGAAAGCCAAAAAAAAGCTTCAGAAAAATCTATTTTTATTTTTATCTATTAATTCTTTTTATTGAGGTGTATCAGATAAAATTTTAAAAAGATTTTTATTTATTTATTTTAGCGCATGCGTTGGAAGCACACATGCACAGGGGAGGGGGAGAGAAAACAAGAGTGGGGGAAGGGGCAGAGGGAGAAGCAGACTCCCCACTGAGCAGGGAGCCTGATTCGGGCTCCATCCTATGACCCTGGGATCATGACCTGAGCCAAAGGCAGACGCTTAACCAACTGAGCCAGCCAGGCACCCTTGAGGTGTATCAGATAAATTATTTCTCCACTTATGGTGTTCAAAGTTATTCCTGCCTGAAGTAATCCTTTAACATCTGAACAAATATCCAGAAAGCAGTTGAACAACCCAGAAATGCCCAGCAGTTCCCTGGGCTGGGTGAATTTTTTTGGAGGGGGTGAATTTTTTTAATTCAGGCCCATGGGGAGCCAGTATGTATGTGCACACATGGATGCTGCTTCCAGTGAGAAGAGAATTGTCTAATTATTACTTTTAGACATCATCTAAAGTTTAGCTTTGCTAGAAAGAAGACAGTTCTGCCCCAAGTTTAGGTGAACATCAGCTTTCTGCTTGTTTGGGTGTCAACAGCCCTTGGACTCTGAAGCTTTCTGCCGCTCACTGGAGTGATGAGCCAGGCCTGCTTTCTTGATTTAGTCATTAATAGGCAAAGAAATCAGGCATTCTAATCCAAACAGGAGCTACTTTTCAGCCTCCTCATCTCTCCTAGAGATCTAAATGAGGTTAACTTCCTCATTATTTGTTGATTTTGTACAAGTGCTAGATGATCCAGAGAGGAGAGCCAAAGAAATTGGCTAAGAATTAATTATAATTCTAGTTTGTGAGCCATTGTTTCAACAGGTCTCCTCATTAAGTGTGATTTTCCAGTGTACGCATTGTCTTTCTAGAGCTTCTTCTCCCCTGGTTAGCCTTCTGGGCCCTCATAGCATGTAGCACTTCCTCTACTGTCTTGTAATTGCTTATGTGTCTTCCCTGCCTATTTCTGTTCTGTGGTGCATCAATGCATGCCAATCTTGCATTGGAAAGCAGTCGATGTTACAGAAAGTTCCCAGCATTGCCTTCTCTGCTCTGAGGCACAGCAGGTGCCCAGGATCCATTACCTTCTGCTTTCTGTCCTGATGACCTGTGTAATCAGGTGGTAGCTCGAGTGCCACACCAGGAGAGCAGGCATCCCATCTGACTTTGCTCCCCATGAATCCTCAACATCTAGCACAAAGGCTGCTCACAGTAGTTTTTTTTTTTTTTTAAAGATTTTATTTATTTATTTATTCATGAGAGACACAGGGAGAGAGGCAGAGACACAGGCAGAGGGAGAAGCAGGCTCCCTGTGGGGACCCCGATGCGGGACTCGATCCCAGGGTCCTGGGACAGGGCAGGCAGACACTGAACCACTGAGCCACCCAGGCATCCCCATAATAGATGTTTTAAAAATATTTTAAAATGAATGAAGGAGCTAGAGCAATGAGAATTCACATAAAGTTGGGTGGAAGCAGGGTTTTTTCTTTCATTCATTCATTTCCTGACTCATGACCCTGTAACAGGCACTATGTGAATTTCTGAGGGGGAGGGTAACAGTTTGATAGAAGCTGATATAGTGGGCTGGGCGGGCACAATTGAATGGGGCCCTTAACCTCATGTGGGGCAGTGGCAGGGGCAGGGGAGGGCAAGCTTGTCAGGAAGGTGAGTGATTTGTGGAACTAATGTTTAACCAGATCATTAGTTGGGGGGTGTAAATGAAAGGGGTGAAGGGACAGGAATGTGGGAGTGGTGGGAAGTCCAGCCCAGCAGAAGCAGTTTATGAGGCCCAAGAATGAGCGTTGCCATTTGAGGAACGGCAAAGAATCCAATACTGCTTAGTACTGCTTAGCGTTTAGGGGGTCGGTGGGAGGCTGGAGCTGAGGGGTGGGGTGGGGGTGTGCAGATCTGAGTGGTCACAGGGTCAGGTAGGGGGAGACGGGCGGCAACCTTGGGCAAGTGGAGAGCAGCTGAACAGCTGTAAGAGTTGAGTGACATCAGATTTATTTTAGGAAGTCACTGAAGCTGGAGAATGAATTGGAGGGATGAAGGGATATGAATTGGGGGAGTTTAGGCTGGCTTGGTTTAAGGTGGTGATGGGGGTGGCCAGGGAGGAACTGTCAGCAGAGCACAGAGGTGGGAACGGGGGTGTCAAGCATCTAGTTTGCCTCCTGTTTTCAAACTGGAAAGAGCCCCAGCCAGCTGGGTTGTAAATACAGTGTCATTTTATTCCACCTCCGCCAGAGCAAAGAGGAAAAGTGATGTTCTTTGCTGAAGCCTGCGCGCTCATGTTCCACCGAGGGTGAGTGCAGGAGTCCAGCAGGGTCCGGTTTGAAGATCCGTCCTCCGCGAGGAGAGAGTCGGTAGCAGGGCGGGAGCGGAGGCGGTCGCCGGGAGAGGGCAGGGACCCGGCTGCCGCGCTCCAGCCCCGCCGAGGCTGCGAGCCTCCGCCGCGGCCCGGCCCTGAGAGCTCGGCCGGGGCCAGCCGCCTGCCCCCTGTGGCCCGGGGCCGGGGGTGAGGGCCGGGTCATCTAGGAAAGCGAGCTCGACCTGGTCACGACACGTTACCTTTGGAAGGAAGCAGACAGCTGGAAGGGGTCCGGCTTCTCGTGCTCCGTGCTCCGTGTTTAATCTTCCAATGACCCGCTTCTGTGCTCGAGGGCCGGCTCCCCAGGAGGCTGCGGGCTCCGCGCCGCGGGGGGCAGGGCCCGGTGCCGGCCGTGCCCCCCCCCGGGCCCCCCGGGCCCCCCCGGGCCGGTGACAGGGCGCTGCCTGCTCGCCGACCTCGGCCTGGAGCGGGGCTGCCCTGCCCGCCCGGGGAGCGACTCGGACCGCACGACCGCTCAGGTGGAGCCTCGCGGCGGGCGGCGCTGGGGCGCCTCGGAGGTGCCCGCGCCCCGCCCCGCCCTCGTCTGCGCTCGCGGGTCCGTGCGCGCTCGCCCCAGCACCCTGGGCCCGGGCCGCCCGCCGCCCTCAGCACCCTGGGCCCGGGCCGCCCGCCGCCTCGGAGGTGCCCCCGGCTCGGGCGCAGGGAGGGGGCGGCGGGGCGGGGCGGGGCGGGGACCCGGGACGCCGCCGCCGCCATCTTCGGCGCGGGCGGGAGGGAGGCGGGAGGGAGGCGCGGCCTCGGCCTCGGGCCCGCCCCGCCCCGCCCCGCCCCGCCCCGCCCGGCTCAGCACTTGCCCCGCCGCGCCGCGCCTGGGCTCCCGCTTCCCGCTGCGGCCCGGACCGCAGAGCCCCGCGCCGGGTCCCCCGCGCCCGCGCCCGCGCCCCGCCCCGGCCCGGCCCGGCCCCCGCCCCCCGCCCCGAGGCCGCCATGCGGGCTGCGCGCTGGCTGGCGCTGGGCGGCCTCCTCGCCCTGGCGGGGCCGCTGCAGGGCCGGCTCGTGGGCCCCGAGGAAGCCGGCTTCGGCGAGTGCGACCGCTTCTTCTACGCCGGGACCCCGCCCGCGGGGCTGGAGGCCGCCGCCCACCTCAAGGTCTGTCAGCGCTTCGGGGGCGCCGAGCGCTTCGCCACCCTGTACAGCGGCCGGGCCCGCGCCCCCGTCTTCTCGGCGTTCCGCGCCCCCGCGCGCCCCCCGGCCGCCCGCGCCGAGCCCCGCTGGCTGGTGGAGCCGCAGGTGAGCCCTGGGCGACCCTCCCCTCGGGCCCGGGGCAGACGACTCGGCGTCTCCTCCGTTTCCCGACCGCGCGGGCCTGGGGAGGCGGGCGGGCGGGCAGTTCGTGCCCATTTTGCGGAAGAGGAGGTGGAGGCCCCCGGGAGCGACGAGACCTGCGGCGGCCTCCCCCTCCCCCCGCCCCCGCCCGGTGAGATGGGCCAGGCGCGGAGGCCAGGGCGTGCCCTCTCCGCTGTGGAAAACCTCTTCTGTGGAGGCCGCCTGGGCCTGAACACCCGTGATGCGCGGGACACCGAATAGATTCCGTATGAGGCCGTGTTCAGTTAGGACAATGGAGGCACATTTTTTTTTTTTTTTAGAGGAACGTATTTTTAGAAATGCTATGGGATAGTAGCAAATGGCAGGGGACTACCTCCACCTGCTGGGAAGGGCAGACTAGTTTTACCTGACTCCTCGTACCTGTATGACTCCTGTACCTGTATCATCAGACCCCTTGGAACCGTGTCGGGAGTGTTCCGCACCGGCCGCTGAGGGTGACCAAACACCGCAGGAGGTCCCCAGGGGCCCTGCTCGACCTGCCTCAGCACATCCCGCCCCACCTCTGCTCCGCTGGCCTCCTTCTCACAGACCCAGCCAGGCTCCCCTTTGGCGGGTCCTTCCCCTCTCACCAGCCGCCCACTGGGTCCTGCACCTGCCCCAGCCTCAGTGGCCACCCTAGCAGGGGGCAGAGCTACTCACTCAGCCCACCCGCTCCTGACGGCCACGGCTGGCCAATACCACACGGGTGAACAGACTATGGCTTTCAGGTGCTTCATTCAGAGCCCCGGGTTATCGTTTCTGTAATGTCATTCAGATATTTCCAGCTTGGAGAGCTTAGCTGGGTCTCACCCCATCTTGTACCTTAATCTTCTTACCTTCCTGTCTGCCTCCAATCCATAGCCTTCATCTTGGTGTCAGGACCTAGGAGATCAGACATGTGTGAACAAGGCTTTGTAAATTGTACAAACATCAGACATACATTAACCTAAAATTAGTGTGCCCCCAGCACCCCTCAAGCTCCCTGCATATCCCCCAGTTCATTATGCATCACAATTGCGGACCTGTCAAGAAATGGACAATCTCATGGACAGCTCAAGGAGACAGAACATGCATGTGAAGAAGACACAGGAATGCATGCTAGACATATTGCAGTTGAATTCAGAGCCCATCTAGAAATCACCTGCTGGGTGCCAGACACCGAGGGTGCCAGGATACAAGAGAGTAGCTCTCGGGTTCTATGGCTTCCTGGTGTGCAGGTGAAGCGTGCTGGGCGGAGGGGTGGCAAAACAGCTGATTAGAGCCATGCCGTGTGTGTGTGTGTGTGTGTGTGTGTGTGTGTGTGTGTGTGTGTATGAGTTCCTTTATTGACTAGCTGTAAACCTGGGCAGGTTATCTTGGAGCTAATCACAGGGCAGCCTTGAGGATGAGATGAGTTACTATATAAAGTTCTCTGAAGATGCCTGGCACATAAGCACTAGCTGCTATCAGGACACAAGCAAAACCTATACTTTAATAAAGGTAAACAGAGTTCTATGAGACTGAATCCATCTTGGAGGTGATAGGAGAGAGCCTTAGGGTCAGGATGACATTTGTGCTGTGACTGGAGGATGAGGCAGGGCTCAGAAGAGAGACAAAGAGGAGGAAGCTGTTCCAAGCAGAGGGATCACCAAGAGTGAGAAATGCATGTTCAGGGATTAGTGTGCAGGGAGTGGCTAGAGCTGCTAAACCAGTGGAAGTATGTAGGCTACGGTAAGCTCAAGGGTTCAGAATAAAAGGGAATAAGGGAAGGGAGAGGGCGGGTGTGAAGGATGATTAAGGAAGACTTAGGGAGGCAGAGCCATCATGCAGTTACAGAAGGAGTTCCAAAGGATCGAGTTTCGAGTTTCGGTGGAAGGAGGAATGGCACTAGGGAGGTGAAGGAGGATGGGGAAGGAGGGGGGAAATTGTTCCAAGTGGCAGCTCAAGAGATCAGAAAAATGGTGGTTTGGAAAAGGGCAGGAGGCCAGAGTTCCTGGCTGGGGAGGTCAGGGTGGTGGTGGCAGCTGATGCTTTTCCCTGCAAGATGGGCTGGTGTCCTGCTCCTTCCATCCTCAGCCTCAGGGGGGTCAGCGGGGAGCCAGAGGGTATCAGGAGGGAGGGAGGGAAGGAAGAAGGCAGGGAGGGAAGGAAGAAGGCAGGGAGGAGGAAAAGCTGCAAGATGAGATGCAGGAGGGCTCTGGAGCACACTGCATCAGAGTTGACCCTCCTGCTGCCCGCTTCCCGACCAAGGTTCCCACTGCAGAAAGATGCTCAGGGCTCACAAGGGCTCACCGTGGACTTCTGGCTGCTTCAGAGCACCTTGTGATGCTTGCCTTGTGCCCAGATCATCTTTTTACCCAGTCAGCTTTGTAAGAGGCCCAGCAGACAGGGGAGGAAGAGGCAGGAGGCCAAAGGAGCTTGGTGTTTGCCTTGAATGATGAGTCAGGCAGGGCTGCACTGGCCCCAGGGGTTCCCAAAGCCCAATTCAGCAGCTTTCACAGCTATCCTGCAGTTTCCCTTGGGAACTCTTGGATTAAGGATCATGGAAACTCTTGTCACTCTCGTGCTTAAAACCTCTGAGGTGCTGGCTGCCTAACATGTACAGGACACAGTTCATCTCTGCATCGTGGCTCCAACTCCAGCCCTGGTTCTCACCCTACCCCACCCCACCCCACCCCACCCTCACAGTCTATGTTCCAGCATCATCCAGCTGCCTGGCATGCCCCTTAGAAACAATACTGTTTGTCACTTCTGCCCTTATGCTCATTCCTTTTGCCCCGAATCCCTTTTGTGTGCTGCCCCAACTTGTCCCTCTCTGCTTCTCCTCCTCCATCCTTTAGGACTGCCGAGGTGTCATCTCTTCTAGAAAGAATAGCCCTCTGATTTAGGTCCAGTGCTCAGGGCTCTGATAATGTCTCACTTTTTTTTGCACTCCTCACATTTTTTTATAATTACCTGCTTGTGTGTTGGCCTTCTCAGCATGAGCCCTTGTGAGATGAATGTTGCCCCTTGCTCGTCATGCTGACGTTCCTGGTGCCCGGGACACAGGGCGTCTCAACCATTAGGCTTAATCAGGCAGCAGTGGGCGAGATGCTGTGCTTGAGCTTTCCTGGCGGGACATGTACTACTTCACAGGCTTGCCCCATAGCTGGTCAGCAGCTGCTAATGCAAACACGTTCCATATGCAAAGCTGGAACCTTCCATTCCCAGCTCTGGCCTTTGGAACAACGCCAAATGATTTGGTTCTCTTCTCTGGACAATAGCTCTTTGGTGTCAGATACAGGATCCCATGTCCACCCACACTGGAAGAATATAAATGGGATCTTTTGAGGGACAGAATGAGAACTTGAAAAGAAAGCAGAGAAATCAGTGGGCTGTTGTAGGTTTTATATGGAATGTGGTCCCCTTTAAATTGAGAATGGGGAAAAGGCAAAAAAGATGAGAAAATGTTCCCCCTTGGGCATGGTGGAGATGCTTTAGAAGGTTTCCAGTCAAGACTTTGGACACTTGAGAACTGTGTTCTGGTTTAGTACAGGGAGCCTCAAACCTTTTCGTCTTTTAATACCTTTCCATTGAATGGAAGAATTTTTGGATAAGAGATCAGTGATGCCTTACCAATGTACATTGTCAGTTTGTGCTGGAGACCATCATCTAAGACTCTTCCATTTTATAAAGATGAATACTGACCAGATCTGGCGTCCTATTCAGCTTATACTTATTTAATCTTACAAAAATACTCCAAGGTAGATATCATTGTCTTCCATTGTAGAGATGAGCAAATGGGCTCAGAGGGGTTAAGTGATGTGCTCAGTGTCACACAACTTGAATTTGAACTCATGACTATTTTCTCTTAGTCAAGTGCTTTTTAAATACATCATGGAGATTCTTTGACCTCAGTAGATCCATTGCATTGTTGGTCATAGGGCTTTAATTCTTCTTATCTTTTATATGGGGATCATAATTTCCACTCCATTTCTCTTTCTGTAGGATAAGTGGGAACACATACTTGGCCATGTCAATGTTGCTTAGGGGTCTGTGGCTCGGGAGCGAAGGGTAGATTTTGGTTAACTACAAAATCATTGTCCTAAGGGGCCTAGTGAGGCCGTATTTCAAATCTTAGTAAATGCATTTGAACAGTGATCGCAAGTTAGATCCTCATTTAGGTTCTGGGTCTTTAATTCCTGTCAGTGGCTTCTTGCCTACACACACTGGGAAACTGTGAAGCCTTTATTCTAACATCAGTCCCTTTTTCATTTTATCAGAGAACAGATGCATAGAAGGTATCATACACTTAAGTCTCTGTGCAGCAAACAGGACAATTCTGATACATACTTTCTGGTTGGGGGACTTGAATTCAGACCTCCTGCTCTGCCACTTACAGGCTGTGTGACCTTAAATTCTTCCAGTTCCATTTTTCCAATCTGGTTATTAGAGGCGACAACAGTGTTTAACTTCACATAGTGGTTGTGACAAACGTCGAAAGTGACACACACAAACATATAGCACAGTACCTGGAATATGGCAAGGTCTTAGGAAATGTTAATGTGTATATTTTGTTAAAGACTTACTCCGATAGGTGTTATTACATTCTTTTTTTAAGAGGGAATGTGAAGGGAGTGGGGAGCAGAGGGAGAGAGGGAATCCCAAGCAGGCCCCACACCCAGCACAGAGCCTGACTTGGGGCTCGATATCATGACCTGAGGAGAAATCAAGAGTGGGACATTTAACCGACTGAGCCACCCGAGCACCCCAGTGTTATTATGTTCAAAATATTTACATAGGCTGTACACCTAACATGGAGCTTATACTCACAACCCTGACATCAAGAGTTGCATGCTCTGCTGACTCAGCTCCCTCCCTTTTTTTTTTATTACTTTAAAATCTTTTTTATATTTTTTAAGTAAGCTCTACACCCAGTGTGGAGCTTGAACCCACAACTCTGAGATCAAGAGTCACATCCTATAATAGGTGTAAGATATACACAAATACACACACACACACACACACACACGGAATGTTGGATTAGACAGGTGACTCTTGAAATTCTACAACTACAACTCTCTTAAAATGTAAAACATCCATGTGTGTATCTTCTCAAACACTAGGCAGGCATATGTTTCACATTTGTACAACAGGTGCTTAGAAAGAGCTTTGGTGACAGATTGGGTGGATGAAAGGATGGATTTAGGTGACTAAAAAAACAAAAATAAAATCAGTGTCAGAGATACCTCCACCCTCCCTGCCCTGAGTCACCAAGAGGTATGTTGTCACAAAACAAGCAGTGAGCAATTGCATCGCAATCTATTGTGCTGAGTCTGGGTAAGTCTGGGAAGCCGCTGACTCAAAGGGATGAATCCAAAGTTAGTCACTCTCAATTTCTTCCTTACTGAGGTGCAAATAGCAAAAACAGGAGTCACAAAGGCCATCTTTCCTTGCATTTTTCTCCTTTCCTGGCTTTTTCTTCAGCTTTAAATTCAACGTTTCTGTTTCATTTGTGGTTGTTCTCAGGAGCAAGTAAAGGTACTTGCCCTACATTGGCAGAACATTTTAGGGATATTTTGTTCTGAAACAGTTCAGTGGTGACAGATCTGTACACCATTCTTTCAGTTCAGACTTAAATTTGGATGGCCCAGGAAAGGAGCTATCATTTATTGATTCCCTTACTGTGTATGAGGGTCTTCACAAATTAACTCATTCATATAAGTAGGTGTTATGGACCATGTTTTATGGTCTAGGAAACTGAGCTTCCAAGTGGTTAAATCGCTTCCCCACGGTAATACAACTGCTAGATGCAGAGCCTGAATTGGAGGTTATGGCTGCCCGGTTCCAAAGTCCTAAGTGTACTTTCTCCTCAATTGTGCCATTTTCCAACAACTGCGTTCCTATTATTTTCTCTCCAGATTCCAAATTGATTGACTAGGGTTGTCATTTTATTTTACTGAATTCATCTAGTTCTTTGGATGATTTGCGGTCTTGCTTTGAATGGACCATTCTGAAAATCCCCACTTCAGATGGTCATTAGCTCAGTTATGAGCTCATGGTGGTTCAACCTTGCTTTCCTTGAGTAAAGATTTTGTTCTTGGGTATCAGATTTCTCTTCCTTTTAAATTGTCAGTGAAACTCTTAAAGTACAAGCAAGAATGTGAGAAAATAAATCCTCCTACTTGCCAGTAGCTTTTCCTTCCTGTGATCTGCTCTTTCTCCTAGAATTACTATTATTTAAAAAATGTGTTCCCCCTTCAAGCTGTGTATCATGTCTCCAGGAGTGGCCATGTAACCTATCACCCCACAGAACTTGGCATCTACACCAGCAATAATTTGTTGCCTGCTAATCTATTTGGCCACTGACAAGAGGGAGAAACTGAGTCATGGCACGAACTAAAAAGAGAAGCACCATTAGTATTCCCGGCACACTTTCTCTTGATGCAATGTCAGACAGAAGTGTGGTTCAATCCCTAGAGGTCAGGCTGAGGATGTCCTACACTTGGCATCAAAATGAAAAATATGGGTATGTTTCCCTAGGTTGCAGAGTAAACAGATGGATGAAACAGCATTTGAAAATCAAAGCTAAATTACATGTTCTAGGCAACTTGTACCTTAATCTTAGGGATGATTGGTTTTGAGTTTTGATTGAGTTTCAGTTGGCAGGAACACCCAAAGCCCTGGGCCCTCTGTCAGCTAATTCACTAAATCAACAAATAGTTATTTGAACATCTGCTATGTGCCAGGCACTGTGCTAGGCCCTGGGAATAGCGCAATGAATCAGACAAAAATACCCTCTCTCTTGGAGCTTACTTACTATCCAGTAGAGGACACAGGTGATAAAATAAATAAATAAAACACATAGCATGTTAAATAGAGTGCTAAGAAGAAAAATAAAGCGAGGCAAGAGGATATGAGGTATCAGGGGAAAGGTGACCTTTTCAAAGGGTATTCAGGGAAGGATCACTGTGGAGGCGACTTTGTGTACAAACCCTAAGGAAGTGACAAAACCAGTCCTGCAGGTGTCTGGGGGAAGGATGTTCCAGGCAGTGAGAACAGTAAGTGCAAAGGCCCTGAGGCAGGCATGTTCCTCATATTTGAGGAATAGGCCAGTGTAACAGGAGAAGGATTAATGAGGGAGTAGTGGGACGTGAGGTCAGAAAGATGGAGTGGGAGATGGCAGACCATGCAGGGCCTTCTGGGCTGTTGGTAAGAAACTTGGCTTTTACTCTATGTGAGACCCAATGCCACTGTGCCGTCTTTGAATAGGGGGTTTTTGACACACTCTTACATTTTTTAGTAGAATCGTTTCAGCTGCTACATTGAGAACAGACTCTGTAGGCTCAAAGGCAGAAACAGAGAGGCCAGATAATCTGGCAAGAAACGGTGGTGGCTTGGACCACTGGCGGTGGCAGTCTAGCTCTCGGTATGTTTTGAAGGAAGAGCGAAGAGTAAGAGAAAGGGAGGAGTCACAGATGACTCCAAGGACTGCGGCCAGAACAACTGGAAGAATGGAGTTACCATGAATAAGATGAAGATCCTGAAGAGCAGCAGGTGTATTAGACGTGCTCAGTGCTCAGCACGAGATGCCTTTCTGCCTTTCGGTGTTCAGCGGAGCTTCAGGCGGGGGCCGCGAACTCTCTGGGTCCTACCTTATAGCCCTGGGCATGTTTTCACCTGTGATCTCATGTAATTCCCATGACAGACATAGGAAATAGGCGCTGTGGCTATGCTCCTTGGACAGAGGAGGCTGCTGAATTTCCATGTCCACACAGCTAGGAAGGGTGGGAGCTGGGGCTGTCTGACAGCAGAGAGCACAGGGAACCTCCTCTGTTAGCCAACCTGTTAGTGGATGGGAGAGCTCCTATTTACCTCTCCTTGGTGAAGCTCCTCTTGCCAAAGTTTGCACGTTCATTTATCAGGATTCTATAGAACAGAGCGTGTTCCCAGCCCCACAGCCAGTGACCGTCAAAGCTCATGGCCTTTGGGTGCACCCTCGTGCTGTAGCTAGAGCAGGTTACGGGAGCCTTAAGCACTGTAATGGGCTGAGGGTGCTGTTCCCTCCCTTTTGCTCAAGATCCATGCGAACAGTTCTGATGGTCATTATGCAAACAGACATTCTGCATAAGGTGGGGCAGGGTGTGGGGGTGGGGATGGATTATCTAAAAACTCTGTCAAGCAACAAGGATGGTTCCCTGAGTCTTGGTGAGCATGGCCAGGATAAGGGAAGGCTCTTTTATCTGTGGGGGTGTGGGGCCGCTGTGGCTGCAGGTAGGCCGGTGCCATGCAGGAATATGAGGACAGCTCGGCTCTGGACCAGGTGGCAATTGTCCGAGGGGAGTGGATGCAAGCAAACCACACCCTCCAGAGCCCCACCTCTGGAACAGAGATAGAGGACCAACTCATCCATCCTTCTGCCCTAGGATGCTCAAGAGTCCCTCGATGCACCCAGCCTGGTTCCCCAGAGAAGGAAAGGCAGCTGAATTTAGCACATTCTGACACTTCCTACTCTACCAATGTAGTACACCCCAATTTGGGACTAGGGGAGGGCCTTCGCTCACCCCATGTCCTTGAAATCCTTTTTATTTATGACTGTTAGTAAACTGAAGTCCTCCCCCTGTGTAGGTTCTTGCCTTGCCCTTCTGTCCTAGGTAACCTGGCATCAACCCAGCTTGGAGAATGAGCCTGCCCAGTGTCTCTGGGAGATGGTAGCATTGGTTTCAGGAAGTCCCCCTTCCATTATTTTAATATGTCTAACTGAGAGAAGAAGCTGACCCATATCAATCACATCAGTGTTTTGAGTGAATTGACCAGGATGTATGACTGAAGAGGGTCATGTAATTTATGTTTCTGAAAGACCAGTCATCTACTGCAATCTCAGAATGCACAGAAGCCTAGGGAAGGGAAAGCTGAGTTTATGAACCATCATAGGTCTTTTCTCATTCTGGAGTATTTCTACTGTATCTGGAGCCATGGTATCCATGATGACAGATGCCTCCTCATGGCCAAGTGCACTGTTCGGGGTGGGTGGTGGCTTTGCTCTTGCACCTTAACTGGAAAGACCACCTCCCTGTGATCCCTGCCATCTACACTTGGAAGTACAAGCTCCCCTCATCTTCCTCTAGGCCTCTGCAAAACAGCTTCCCCAGTAGTTAATCCCTCCTACTCACATCTCTAAACTTACTCCCCTTGGAAGCGAGAAATTGTCTCAGATCATCAATCCCGTCATGCCTCCAACAGCCTCACTGGAAAGCCTCCAGGGCTCCCCATTCTCCTCATATAAAGATAAGTCCTTATCGTGGTCTCCAGAGTCCTGCACATGTGTCTCCCATTCCTCACCCAGCTTTATCTGGTGCTGCCCACATTGCTAGGCCTTTACCTCTGGCAAAGAGGCTTATTTCTGTGAGAGTGAAGCTGCTGTTGTTTTAATTACCATCAAAGGGCCTATGTACCTGCTATTTCGTTTTGCTTTTTTGTCTTCCATGACATTCCCAAATAGGTCAGCTGCTCAGAATACTCTCTAGTAGTGCCAAACATAACCTTCCTCTGCTAGTATGTTACAATTATACATTTATTTGTTTATTTGTGTGACTGACTGAGGGCCACCCAGCTAGACGCTAAGTTCCATGAGGGCAGCAGGGTGCCGGGCGCTAGTTCCTCACGGTCAGATCCTCATTATCTAACACAGGGACCAGCACACTTTTTTATACAAATAGCCAAATAGTATTTTAGGCTTTGTTGGCCATACAGTCTCTCTCTCTCTCTCTCTCTCTCTTTTAAAGATTTTTTACTTATTTACTCACAAGAGACAGAGAGAGAGGCAGAGATAGAGGCAGAGGGAGAATCAGGCTCCCTGCAGGGAGCCTGATGTGGGACTCAATCCTGGGACTCCAGGATCATGCCCTGAGCCGAGGGCAAACACTCAACTGCTGAGCCACCCAGGCGTCCTGGCCATACTGTCTCTGATGCAACTATTCAGCTAGGCCATTTTTGCAGGAAAACAGCCCTGTACAATACATAAATGAATGAGTGTGGCCGTGTTCCTAGGGAACTCTATTTATGAAAACTGGTGGTAGGCTGGCTTTGGCTTCACAGGCTGTAGCTGGCCAGCCCCTGGGCTAGCATCATGCCAGCACTTTGTAAGTAATTAGGAAATGTTGCTGGATGTTGAGCACTTAAAAAATACGGATTGAATGGCAACAGTGAAATTTGAAAGGTGAGCAATCCCAGTCCTTTTGCCAGCCTACCAGCCCTAGATCTAGATCTGCAGACAATTTTCAACTAACCCTTTTAATGTATGGTAATGGCCATCTTTTATAATATTAAGGGTTTTTAGGATTATAAAAGTAATATGTGCTTATGGTAAAAATATTTTTTGAGCATTTTAGAAGTGTATAAAGAAAAAGATCTCATTTCTCACAGACAACTAACCTTTACAGTGTGTGTGTGTGTGTGTGCGCGCACGCACACTAACATTCCAGAAATTTCTTTTACACATTGAGATGCATATAGGCTCTCAGACCCTTTATTCTGGTCAACAGGGTTCAACACCCCTTTGGACTCTGAAGCCACAGCTGACAAGCCCCTCAAAGGACCATCATAGCCCTGGAGTGGGAAAGTGAAAAAGCTCTCCAATGAGTGAATTTGCACATGTATAGAAATAATTTATTTCATTTAGAAATAGAAGGCCTGGGGCCTTCAAATGCAAAGTCTACTTCATAATATTTTTTCAAGTCGGTGTCTACGCAACTCACAGGTGGCCTGAAAGAACCTGCCCCCTTCCTGTGCTCCTCAGTGGTGGTGATCATTGTCTTCTTCCAGGGACTCACTGGCCTGCCCAAAGTCAGGAGGCCAGTCAGTGGCAGAGCTGTGACAGGTCTCCTCATTTCTAATCTGGTGTTCTGTTCCCAAGCTCCACTGCCCCATACTCTCATATTTAAAGGAGCTTGAAGAGGAGTGATACTCATAAAACCCAGGAGAAAAGGTTGAACAAATGGAAATGATTTTGCCCGAGGGCAGATTTACTAGCCTCAGATCGTATTTATTGCACAGCATTGAGAAGCATAAGCTATCTCTTTTGTGCCAAATACAGGAGGGGAAGATTGAATAGTTCCAGGAGAGTTTGGGTTGGAAACAAGCCATTTCCTGACAGAGTTCCTCTGCTGTGGGAAAGGACCTAAGGGCTGTCAAGTCCCCTTCTCTAATGATGTTTACAATGAAGGATCAATTTTGTCAGCTTGAGAAAGGCTATTTCTGATAACTATCGTCTTGTGTGGAGATAGGCTCTGAGCCTTTCCTAGCACCAGAGTATTTCCTCTCATTCAGGTATGTAATGAAATGTGGTCACAGCTAGTCAGAGACGATCTTATCATAAATTTGTTCTCTGTCAGTGAATTGGGATTTAAGAGGGAGGCATAGGATGGCAGGTGTTTGCAAACCCATCCTGTTTATTATCTGCCCTTTCACTTATCCGTTCCTGGTCAGCGGGTCTAGAATCTTAGCACTGCCAAGAATGCATTGTCAGACACCCAGTTGCCGATTGACACTTTGATTGGTGTTGTCATTCTCATCCACATTCAAACCATTTGTTGAGTTCTCAGTGCCAAGCCAAGAAATAGGAGTCTAAGACATGGTCCTGGAACAAGACCCAGTCCCCTCATGCACATGTCTTGTTACCTTAAGTCAGGAAGGCAGATCATGACCAACTTAATTATTTCCTACTAGACTGTTAGCCCCAAAGGGGCAAAGATAGAGTGAGCACACAGAGTGGTTAAGAGAGTGGGTCTTGGGGAAGCCTGGGTAGCTCAGTGGTTGAGCATCTTCCTTCAGCTCAGGGCGTGATCGTGGGGTCCTGGGATCGAGTCCTGCATCAGGCTCCCTGCATGGAGCCTGCTTCTCTCTCTGCCTGTATCTCTGCCTCTGTGTGTGTCTCTCATGAATAAATTTTAAAGATCTTAAAAAAAAAAAAGTGGGATAAAAGAGATAAAATTGGATTGAGTCCTGTCATTTACCAGCTATGTGACCTTGGAAATGTTACTGAATCTCATGGAGTTCAGTCCCCTACCTATGGCATGGGGCTAATAAATTCTCCCTATGCCACAGAGGAGTTGGGAAGACTTGGTGTGACAGCATATGCAAAAGGCACCCTGCATTGTGTCTAAGCACTCAGTAGATATACAATAAGCATGTTGAACCAACAAGTAATCTTTACTTCCAAGACCTGCCTGCCTTGGAGATGGCCAGGCTTAGGGTCATCATGGTCCTATGTTTGACTCAGTATCATTGCTCAAATGGTTTCCTGGCCTGTTCCAGGGAAGTGAGAGGGGAAGTAAGGGGGTTCCGGGGAAGTAAGAGACCACTCTTAAGGTGGGCAATGGGAGAAGACCGGTCAGGCCAAGCAGATGCAATAAAACCAGGGCTTTGTCAGTGTTGTACTGACAAAAAAAGGATCCCAATGTTAACTCTAAAGTACTTTGTAATCTGGGATTTCTCTAATAAAACTGTTGAGCTAGTCAAAAACAAAAATTTATACTCCTGCTCCATTACTACCTTACTTGTGACTGGTCCCTGCTTTTTCTCTGAGTTCAGTGGCTTGTACACTATCTTCCATGTTACTTTGCCCATTGATACATTCTTTGTTGAGGAACTCAGTAGAAGTTCATTCTTTCTGCTCCAAGGGGTGTGCCTCTCGTCTGTTCCCAGACATCTGGAACCAAGATGGCCTTGTCTCTTCATTTGCTCCTAAAATTTAACCCAGATGCCTAGAAGCTTCCATGCCTATAAGGTTCCTGCTCCAACTCCCACAGGAGACTTGCTGGGTTCTCCTGATGCTTCAGGCCAGTTGATGCATGAATCATAAGCTTACCTGAACTCATTCAGGTGAAGGGCAGGTCTGTTGTAACAGATCACTGGTAGATTCACAGACATAGGAACAGAAGTACACACAGGCCTCAAAGGAACCAGAGTTGGGAAATTTCTAGAAGCCAAATGGTCTCACAGTCTTCAGAGTCTTTATCCTCCTGGTCTTTTAAGGGTTTTCCAGCTTTCCCACGGGCCAGCCTGGCTACCACCCCTAAACTGCATGTAGCAGCCTTCACACTCTGCTTGTTGTCAGTCTCTGAGTGTCTTGGATTGAAAACCCAAGAGAACCAGCTGACTGGTTGCTGGCCAGATTGGCCATCCCTTGGTTGTGACTGGCAAGGAGGTGGGTAGGAGGGGGTCAGGTGGCAAGCAGTGCTACTCTTTCAGAGATAGTATTTGAAAAAGTCAATTTAGAAATAGAAGTTAACTATAGCACACTAACAAGGGCTGATGTGCTGATGGCTGTCTGGGAGACCCCAGTCTGGGCAGGCATATTGGACAATGACTCAAGTGACCTTCACTGCTCAACAGAACTGGTCTGTGTACCAGCTCTGTGTGTAAGGCATGCCACAGAGGCCCCAAGGTGGAATCAGTCTCCCAGGACTGGGCCAGTTGTGGTCTCAGGAAAACAGTCATTGAGTTGTATCGAGGGTCCTGGCAGGAAACAAATGGAATTTTCAAAGTAGTTTAACCAACAGAATTGAATGAACTTATTTACGGAGAATTAAGGGAGTCAACACAATCTGGTAAAGCTCCTAGGGCCTAGCCATTTATAGGAAGCTGTCACCATCCCAAGCCTGTGGGGTCAGGCGGGAGCCTGGTGAGAGCCATGACTGTAGAGAGACTCAGCCAGAGCCAGAACCCCAGCAGCTAGGGGGATGGGAAGCAAAGGAATAAGTACTCTGGTTTCTCTCCACACCCGCCAACCCCCCGCCCCCGCAACTGGCTGCTCCAGTCAGAAGCCAGAGGGCAAGAGAGCTCAGATGATGTGGGTCCTAAAAGTCAGCCTCCTGTGGCACAGAGTGGGGCAGAGAAGAGTGGAGAATGGATCTGTGAGGCCAAAGGAGACCTCCTCCCTTTCCCCCCACCCCCAGCATGGGAGGCTGTGAGGCTGGGCCTGAGCAACAGTCCCATGGGTGCTACTGAGCACCCACGCAAGTAGCAGAGAGGAATGGTGGAGGCACCCCTACCACTGGGCTCCTGGAGGGAGTGCAGAGGGAAGCATGTATATTACATCCATGTAACTGATGTGGTTGAGAAGGGGTGGACCTATTGTGGTTGAATGTAAGGGAAGATTTGAGAGAAGAGATGGGAGGACTTTTGTGGGTAAGGGGCCTTACAAATATGCCTGTTTGTCATTTAACCAGGAAATATAGGGTGCTGTTGAAGATGTTAGAGTAGTAATATATGCTCAAAAGAGTATAAATTACTGAGGGGGGCAGAAAAAAATGAAAAAAAAAGAGTGTAAATTAGCAAAAATGGACTTCTCATTTCATATGTGAATAAGACAAGAAATCCATGTTTACAAATCATAAAAATGATCAGAATATTAACTGGTCTGATAGGTGGAGGGACTTAAATGGCCCTTTAATACTTTGTTCTCTCCCTTGGTATTATCTTCACAGCTCTTGGAATTTGTGGATAATACTCTCACATAGCACAAATATCATGTGAATCAGTTAAGCCCAGCTGGGGCACTACCCAAAGGTGATTTAAACATTTGCTTTTAGGTGTGGGGTTCATGGAGCCTCTGCATCTGCGTCACCTGGGGTAGTGGTGAAATGCACTTTTGGGTCCCACTCCAGACCAACTGAATATATCTCTGGTGTGAAGCCCAGGAATATGCATTCTTAACAAGGACCAAGGTGCTTCTGATAGAAACTAAATTTTGAAAACTACTGATTTAAGGAGATATCACTAATTTCTTGTAGTAGCCATCTGAGCAAGAGTTAATTCCACCAGAGCCTGATATGATAAATGAAAATCTGATCGAGATCTAGCCCAGCAGGTTCTCAATTTAGAATCATCTGGAGAACTTTAAAGACATCCTGATTCCCAGCCTTCTCCTGATGCCAGAACTCCTATTTAATTGGTCTGGGGTGAGGCCTGGACATATTTTATTTAAAGCTTCCAGGTGATTCTGACATGCAGCCAGACCTAAGAACCTCTAATCTTGTCTGAACCCAGAAGGTGGAAAAAATTAGAAATGGAAATATCTTAGCTTAATGGACTTTGAGGAATTCTGTACAACACAGTCACATGCTAAGAATAATTGCTCTGGAAAAGAAAGCGGAGTACAGAGTAGAAAACAAGCTTCAGTGAGTAATGAGGAAGGAAACCCAAGAAGAACAAGGACAATGTAACCTGAGAAGGTGCTGCACTTCTGGAAGGACTTAAAGGAGTCCTCGGCACACTTTCACAGGCTCCCAGAAGGAGCTTGAAACTTAGAGCTTTGTGTGAGAAGGAGCAGCTGGAGGAGCCCGTGGGGAGTTTGTCTGTCCCCGGGGCCACCCACTGGCCTCTCCCAGGAGTCCCTTGACAGCAGGTGTGGCCAGTTTCGGGTTGGTCCTTTTTTTAATCTCTTTTCTTTTCTTTTCTTTTCTTTTCTTTTCTTTTCTTTTCTTTTCTTTTCTTTTCTTTCCTTCCTTCCTTCCTTCCTTCCTTCCTTCTTTCTTTTCTTTTCTTTTCTTTTCTTTTCTTTTCTTTTCTTTTCTTTTCTTTTCTTTTCTTTCTTTTCTTTTCTTTTCTTTTCTTTTTTTAATTTCCAATAAAAAGAAAAGTCTGAAATGGAAGAGGAACATCCTTTGATTATTTCTTCTGTTCTGTCATCCTCTGACCATAGGAGGAGAGAACACTTCCCCCAGTTGCCTTTGCACCTCCTCAGGCTCGCTTTGCACACACTGAGCACGGACAGTGTGCCCAGGGTGCCCAGCAGCAGGAGGGAGAGCTGAAAATGAGGCTCCTCCCTGGGGCAGGAAGGTGTGTGAGTGGCCCAGGGGGGCCCAGAGGAAGGGTGATTCATGGGGAGGAGGGCCCAGAGGACAGGGAAGCCCACCTGAGTGCTGAAGTTCAGGGCATTGAAAGCCCTGCATTTCTCTTTAAAAAAGAAGAAGAAGAAATTAAAATAATAATAATAAAAAATCCTACTAAGTCTTCTAAAGCTGTTTCTATTCCCAAGAGGATAAAGAATATTTTGGATGCCAAACAGTGAGGATTTTATTTTTCTTAAATGGGTGGGGTCAGAGCTCGGTTTATCCCTTTCCTGAGAGCTGAAAGGTCTTAGGATTTAGTCTTCCTCAAATGCTCCCTCATCTGCTCTCCTGGTCCTGCTACGTTTATGAAAGGCAGCCCTTTTCCTCAAGCTGGGTATTTTCCATGGTGAGTACATTCTCTCAGCATTCAGCCAAGGCCTCAGATCTCGTTTATTCTAGTGTGTGCGAGTGTGTTGAGGGCCTGTGTGCACCAGCCAGCTCCAGGTCTGATAAGATTATCTGATGTTCCGACTGTCGGCTGCTCTCATATGCCCTGTAAGGAGAGGCCCTCTTACCGCTTCATGATGGGTAGCAGGACGACAGCATGTTTTCAGTGTCCCTGTGTGCGCATCATAGTTCAGGGCAGAAACAGAATTAGAACACCAACTCTTCAGCCCATTCGATTACTTAGTTCTCGTTGGAAATAAAACAACTCCCCAAACGATTATAGCCTCTTTATTGCCACAGAGTTGGGGGGAGCCTGCTGGGTCTCTCCTGATCATGGGGTCTCATCTGAATCAGCCCCGCGAGTGCATCTCTAGCCTCAGCCTGAGATTCTCCAGGGGGGGGAACTCCACCCTTCCTGAATCACTGAGAAGTTTTATAACTGCTCTGATGATCCTTCTAGATGGCCACCTTTCCATGTGGCAGATCCTGGAGCAGCACCAAAGGACAAACTGTTCTCTCTGGGGCCTCTCTTTCTCAGTTGCAAACTGGAGGAAATTATATGCATCAGGAGATTGTTGTAGAGGTCAGATGGGCTCATTCTTTCCACAACTACCAATGGATTCCTGGTGCGAAGGGCCTCTGTGCGAGGTGCAGGAACACAGGCATCGTTGGCCACCGGCTCAGACTCTAGTTCAGTGGCACAGACAGATGGATAAGCATAGTTTCAGGGCCTGGACCACTTCTCCCCACTTTGTCTTTGGTGGCCAGCTTGCCTAACTCCACTGTCCACTTGTGTCCCCCTCCTCGTGTGGGTGCCCCCCCCCTCCTCCAGCATCCCTGGTCCACGTCCCCTGAGCCTGTCTTGCTCCTTACCTGCACCCACTGTCTCTTCAGGAGCAGTGCCAGGAGGTGTCACCTGCCAACCTCAGCCCCTGCCCACCTGGCCTCAGAGGTGCTTCAATTCTGTTTGCAATGCCAAGCCTCCCTGCCCCTGCCCCCTTCATCCTCACCAGTTCTTTCTCTGCACCTGTCCCTGGACTATGTATGGGTAATGGCTGTGGGTAAAATAGTATAAAAACTACAACCCTGGACTAAACAGATCTGGCCTGTCCCATTAACCCTGGCTGGCTTCCACAAGGCTTCATTTCTTCCCAGCATCTTTCCTCTCTCCTAAATTTCCTGGCACTGTGACCTCTGGAGGCTTGCACACTGTGTTCTCCTTATGGTCCTGCTGCCACGTCCCCCACATATGGCAGAGAACTCACTAATACCAATGCCCCATGTACCCTTCCATCGTCCCCTGTGTTCTCAGCAGAGGTCCCCTCATTCCAGGCTGACTCTTCTCCACGTGCTACCACTGTCATTCTCTTTGCTGTCCCGCTCCTCTGTGCCATTGGTGCCATCATGATCACCAGCATACTAATTGGCCACCACTTACCAGAAACCTATCATATGCAGAGTCTTCATTAGGTTTGTAGCAGACAAAAGTATGAGAGATGATCCTGGTGTTTGTGGAACTTGCAGCCTGTAAAAATGCAAGAAGCAAATGCACAGGAGCCTGATCTCCGGCACACGCAGACACCTCCCTCCTGCAAGATCTCTTTCTGGTGGATCCATTGTGTGTGCTCTTTAAAACTAACCTTGGTGGCATCTCCACATTCCCGTCCTTCTCACCTGGTTGGTCATCCCAATCCCACTGCAAAGCCTCTGTGCAGCTGTGCATTCTGGAACATTCTGTGTTTCTGCACACTCTCAGGGCACAGACACACTCTCCCTCTGCTGCCATTCTCCTGGCCATGGTGCAGTACCCCACCTGGTCTTGGGGGTCTTGGCTGGGACCTCCTGGTCTTCTGGCCCTGTGGAGTTGTCTTGTCAAAATCCTTGTGCAGTCTTCATACTGGGAAGGGGGTTAATGGGCCCCCTGTACCTGCCAGGCCTCTGAACTGCTTCTGAGAAGGTGCTTGTGGACTCCTACAGGAGTTGGGAAGACAGCGAGAGGAAGGAGGGAAGAAGGGGGCAGAGTACTGCTGATGAGCGCCGAAGCTTCTGTTCATGTTCAGCAGACCATCATCATGGTCGGCACATAGCTCCTCCTCCCCGCTTAGTGACAAATCAGCACCAGGTGACTCAGGCCCCTGAGGTCTGTAGGGATTTCGCAGCCCAGAAGCCCTCAGGGATTGGGCTGGTGCTCGGTGGCACTGTGCCCCTGAGATGCCTCTGGGCCTCAGAATGTTCACTCGCACGCACAGAGACCTAGAACCCCTCCCCACCCTGCCCCTTTCCCTAGGTTGTGTGTGGGGGGCAGCAGGACCACCTTTGCTGATTCCTGTGAGCCCTGCTTCCCAACGAAGAGCCTCCTTACCTCCTGCCTTTACCTACAGACTTCTCCAACAAGCCTGTGTCTGTCTCAGCTCCCTCTTGCTTGTATCCAGTCAGTCTTGTCACCTGCCTCCCTTGCCAAACCCTCAGTGGAAATCGCCCTTTGAAGCCTCACTAAGGATTCTCAAATCCTCAGAGGTTTTGGTCTTTATTGTCATCCTTAACCTTCCCTCTCTGTGGCGGGTGCCACACTGTCAATCCTCTCTCACCAAAGCTTTCTCCTCCCCTGACTTTTGATGTGACCCTAGATGACTGATTGTCCAACGGCTCCATCTGTGTTTCCCAGTTGTGTCTTGTCCTTCTTGTGTCCTCCAGTGTGGCTAGCCTGTGGCTCGCATGCTGCCTTCCTCATCCAAGGGTGTGGGCTGCTGCTGGCGGGGGGCTGGGGCTTTGGAGCCTGAGAAGCTGGGTATAAACCTTGGCCCTGCCACTTAGATATTGGGTGACCTTGTACCCATTGCTTATGTGAGTTTTCATTTTCCTGTGTGTCAAATGGAGACAGTGCCTCTCCCATTGGGTTATGTGGAGAGTAAATGGGATGCAGCAGGGCAGTGCTTTCTGAATCATAGTCATTTGCAAACGTGCTTTACAATTTTTGCTGTATCTGAGGTGATGGGGATCCCATTAGGATTAAAAAGGATGCTTTATATATAGACCATTTTCTGTGGTGCTTGGTGCATCACGAGTGCTCGGTAAGTGGAAGTAATAATTATCCCAAGATGAGTTATCTGTACATCAGATCGTTTATACTCTGCTTCCTGCTTATCCTTTCCAATTCAGCTTTTCACTTTTCCTTACCTAGAATCCTATTTTTGGGGTGCCTGGGCGGCTCATTTGGTTGAGTGTCCAACTCTTGAGTTTAGTTCAGGTCCTGATCTCAGGGTTGTGCTCAACACTGCTAGAGACTCTCTCTCTGCCCCTCAATGCCTCAAATAAGTTAATTAATCCTTAAAAAAAAAAAAAAAAGGAGAGAGAAAGAATTCTATTTTCACAGGCTGGTGTGGTCTCTACCCCCATGCCTTGATGCCAAAGTCTTTTTAAGCCTTAACTAACCTTTCGGCTTCTCTGTGTTCATCGAAGTCATGCACATCCTTCTAATCCCACCTCAGCTCTGTCTTCTCCAAGAAGTAAGAAGTCCTCTCTGACTGCATTCGTTGTGTCCTTCCTTCCTTTGAAATTCATTTGCTCTTTTTCTTTATTTCATTTATTTTTTAAAAGATTTTATTTATTCATGAGAGGCAGAGATGCAGGCAGAGGGAGAAGCAGGCTCCCTGCAGGGAGCCCTATGCAGGACTTGATCCCAGGACCCTGGGACCATGACCTGAGCCAAAGGCAAGATGCTCAACAACTGAGTTACCCAGGTGCCCCTCTTTATATCATTTATTTAGCATCTATGGTAACCTGCATGGCACTATTGTCTTTTTCTTGGTTTCCTATTTAACTTTGTATCTCATTTTCCCAAATAGATGGTGAGTTTCTTAATGTGAAGGCCTGTCTTGAGGCATAGAAAACAGTAAGGACACCAGCCATGGGGCTGGACTTTCTGTGTTCATGTGGTGATGCCACCACTCACTGTGTGACCTCGAGTAGGCTTCTTAATCTTGATGTGCCTCAGTTTCTTCATCTGTCAAAAGGTGAGACTAATACCATAGTACCTTATTTTTTTGGTAAGTTTAAATGAGTGAAGACTTAGCATAACCACTTAATGATTTAATACATGTAAAGTTCGTAGAATGGAACCTGGCATATAGTGTTCAATAAATGTTGATGGTGGTGGTGGTGATGGTTGTTCCCAGTGCTAATGCGTCCTTCTGTGGTACCAGTCACATGCAATATATGCTTAATAAATATTGTTGAATGGATGAATATTTCCCCTCCGGTCCTCTTTTGCAATTTTCTATCCATCTATTTTTCTTACATATATGTTGGCAGGAAAACTGAAAGTCTCCTTTCATTTAATTCCAAAACAAAAAGAAACCCCATGGGTTTAAATAGCTTTTATTGTCTGGTATAGAGACCAACTCATTGAGAGAGACTATTTTTTTCTTGGTACTAAGTTCGAAAAGGAATTCATTACAAGATTATTTATGGGACAGGATGCTGGTGTAGGGGGAGAGTTCATTTTTCTAAAACCTACTTAGCATGTTGTGATTAGGAAAAAAAAAAACTTTCCATGAAACACAGGAACTGTATCCAATGACGTGGGCAACCCAGTGGGACAAGGTCAGCAGGGAGGTGGAGTCCACAGAGAGAGCTTTGTGCCTGTTCCTCCATCCTGAGATTCTGATGGGAAACCAAAGAGCGAGATTAGCAGTGCATGCAAGAAGCCAAGTGTAAACCAGAAGTGTAGTCTGAAATTACCTCTTATGTCATAGGCATATTTTTGTCCTCAGGGAGTGGTGTTGTCAGTAATTTACTATAATGGCAATAACCAGATCATTAAACTGTGTCTGCAGAGAGCATGGAAAAATACATCTGCCCTTTAGGTGACACTGTCTCAAAGAATATGTTAGACTTTTTTTTTTTTTAAGATTTTATGTATTTATTCATGAGAGACACAGAGGCAGAGACACAGGCAGAGGGTGAAGCAGGCTCCATGCAGGGAGCCTGATGCGGGACTGGATACCAGGACCCTGGGAAGACGACCCGAGTCCAAGGCAGACACTAGACCACTGAGCCACCCAGGTGCCCCTATGTTAGACTTTCTAAACCAAATATTCTTTTTAGTCCAGTTTCCCATTGGTGAGTTAGGTATTTTAGTTACATACGCACCGACATTCCTTCAGAAATTGAAGCCTTCCAAGACAGATTCAGCTGTTCTGTAGAGCTAAGTAAGCATGGTGATGACGGGGAGCTGTTCTACTGATCTTATTTAGTTATTCAGATGATTCTATAGCAAATGACACTAAAACACTAGTCAGCCTGGGATCAGAAGAAAGTTTTGTCAGAGGTTTAAAAAACTGGTCTTGAGACAGGAAGCACGAATCATAATGGGCTTTTCTGTCAGTAGAGGTCAGGGCTTGAACCATTATAAGACCCTGGGATTTTGAGGCACCTGGGGGGCTTAGTGGTTGAACATCTACCTTCAGCTCAGGTTGTGATCCTGGGGTCCTGGGATCGAGTCCCACATCGGGCTCCCTGCATGGAATCTGCTTTACCTTCTGCCTGTGTCTCTGCCTCTCTCTCTCTCTCTCTCTCTCTCTGTGTGTGTCTCTCGTGAATGAATAAATAAAATCTTACAAAAGAAAAAAAGCCCTGGGATTTCATGTTTTATAAATGATGTGATAGAGTGACTTCATCGTGTAATGCCCGGTGTGTGTGTGTGTGTGTGAGAGAGAGAGAGAGAGAGAGAGAGAGAGAGAGAGACAGGATGTTACCACCTATCTCTTAAGAGATCTCTTTACTTACCAGGCAGTAAATCAGGAAACAACCTATTCGGAAGCTGCTTCCAAACACAGGGTGGTGGGATAGCAGAATGAAGTGTATGCACCCCAGAGAACCAAGCCCTTCCAAACCCGGGCACTGGGAGGGCGGGTGCCCTGGGGACTTCTCTAGAGCCGCGGCTCCAAGAGCAGGTGATTTGCGTGCACCCTCTCCCCTGTGAACAGGATGCATCTCAATACCTGCCCTCTTCTTTCAGATTGACGACCCCACCAGCACCCTCAGGGAACTGACTGATGAGGCCGATGCCATCTCCTCTGTGAACAGCCTGGGAAGCAAGCAGGCCCTGAGTACAGATTATGTGGACCCTGATTACCAAAGGGGACAGCTGTACCCATTCTCCCTTAGCAATGATTTCCGAGAGGCCACCTTCGCTCTCACGAATGCTGTACCGATGAGCCCGTCCTTCCAGGAGCGGTGGTACACGAATCTCCGCAGCCTGATGGAGCGGGCCCTGATCCCGCAGTGTGGCAATGGGGAAGACCTGTACCTCATCGCAGGCGCCGTGCCCTCAGATCGCAGACTTCAGGACAGAGTGACCATCCCTGCGTTTGTCTGGCTGGCAGCCTGTTGTGCCATGCCCGGGGGTGGCTGGGCCATGGGCTTTGTCCAGCACACCCGGGATGGTGACATCATAGAAGACGTGATGGTGAAGGAGCTTGAGAAACTGCTTCCGTCTAACCCCCAGCTGTTCCAGGACAATTGTGGCGAAACTGAGCAAGACACGGAAAGAATGAAGAAAATCCTGGAGGTGGTCAATCAAGTCCAGGATGAGGAGCGGACGGTACAGTCCAAGGAGGACACTCGTCCCCTCTCCAGCATGACCAGTGAAGGATCAGCTCTGCTGCTTCCGGAGGAGAGGAGGAGCTTCTTGGGCAGGTTGATGGGCTTCATCACTACCCCGGTCATCAGGCTTTTCCAGTTACTTTATTACGTTGCAATAGGCATCCTGAAGAACATTATCTATTTCCTGTGGTTTGTTACCAAGCAAGTAATTAACGGCATCGAGAGTTGCCTTTACCGCCTGGGTTCAGCCACCATCTCCTACTTCTTGGCCATCGGGGAAGAGTTGGCAAGCATTCCCTGGAAGGTACTCAAAGTCATGGTCAAAATCATCAGGGCCGTGCTCCGGATCCTTTGTTGTCTGCTGAAGGCCGTTTGCCGCATTCTGGGCATTCCAGTCCGAGTCCTTGTGGACGTGGCCACTTTCCCTATGCACACCATAGGTGCAGTTCCAATCGTGTGCAAGGACATCGCAGTGGGCCTTGGAGGCACCATCTCTCTGCTCTTTGACACTGCTTTTGGTACTATGGGTGGCCTATTTCAGGTTATTTTTAGTATCTGCAAGAAGATTGGTTACAGGGTTACCTTTGACAATTCTGGGGAGTTATAGAATTCCAAAAAAACTAGTAGTGTCCAGTTACAGTGAATTTGATTTTTTTTTTTTTTTAAAGAGAAAGCTGGAATACTTTGTCTTTACAATGGGTTTCTGTTCACTGTCAATTACCATTACATTTTGGCCTTTGGTAGGGGTATTTGCATGCTTTTGCAAAGGAAGATGGTATAATTAGGACTTGGCCAAAGATAGATGTGGGGAGTGAGATTATGTATGTGTAGGTCATCTGTGGGATATAGGCAAACTTCCAAATCATTAGAATCTTTATTCACTCTGCTACTGGATGGACCTCCTGAGATACTCTGGTGTTCATTTGTGGTAACTAGGAATTACAGAGAAGGGAAGAGTTAGCAAGAGTACAACCTTAATCCAAAGAGTTTCTAAGAAAATGGAAAAGAAATCTTGTTTCTGTTATGAAACTTAAGGCAAAACCTATACAAATGTTGTTGGTCGATTTGTTTTCATTGCTTCTCTTTCTCTCCAACTCAGCTGATCTTGGTGAAGTACAGACATGCTTCCCTGTTGAAATAACTTTCTTAGGGATAAGGAAGCTTTCCATGGCTTCCAAGGACCTGTAATGTTGTTTGGGTTTTTTTTTCTTCCAAAGATGAATTTTGCTGCATTTTTCTTTTAGGTAATGATAAGGATTTTGTGTTAAATGTGGCATAACAAAGTTTGAATGCACGGGCAAAAAACTGTATAGTACAGTCCTCTCGGGTATAAAGAAGAGAGTGCAAGGGTCAGAGCCCTGTTTGAATGGTGCTGTAGGTCTGAGAACATCCTTAGGTAAGCTTAGATTAACTTGATGTATATTAAATCTCTGGCTAAGAATGAGCTCAAAGACTGACATGTTGGCTACCATGAAAATTTGTACTCTCTAACATTCTAGATCCACCTTTGTTATGGATCAGATAAGTACCCATTACAGCAAAATACTCTGACCCCCACCTTAAATGATTGTTTTGGTTTAAATATATACAGAAGAACCACGAAAGAAAAACTATTCTATCCATCTCAGAAAAAAAAATCCATATCCATATATATCTAAGTTTATGTAGGCATAAACTTGATTAAGAATCACTGTGTGTTAGGAAATTATTTTTATAGCATGTTTGAGGTTAGAAAACTCTCCTGTTAATGCAAGTTTGATTTAAGAGCTAATCCCTACTTCTTTGAAAAAGCACTTATCATTTTAAATCTTTTCCTGAAAGAGAAAGCAGAATCTTCCAAACCTTGCTCTGCCTTCCACAGCTGAGATGGAATCATCTGGATTTTTCTAAAGAGCTGCCTGCCGTGAGGTAGAAATGGGGCAAGTATAAAATACTGAACTTGGGGGTACAGGGTAACCATCCATCTGAAAGTTGGTTGTAAACAGCTGGGATCCAGAAAGGCAAAAGGAGAGAATAATGGAGAGAAATAATATTTGCTGTGGGTAGGTAGACAGGAAATTTGAGTGCCGTGAGCTACATGTCGCAGAAAAATAATTTAATTGCACCCAAAGTGGAAGAGTGGCCATCCTGATCAATTGGTGATACAATGTTGGGGATTATGAACACCAGACTGGTCCATGATAGGGGATGTACACTAGATTTATCTAAGAATCTTAAGCAGTATTTTAGCAACACTTCTGTTTGTGAGTGTGAAGGTATGTGGCAGGGTGAGGGTTTGCCTTGGTACTGATGGATCAAGAATCCTGCTGGCTGAAAGGAAGGGAATCTTAGAAGCAACCAGAGAGATGGTCTGGCCAAGCCCTCAACTGATGAAGAAACTGAGACATAAGGGGGCAGCAGGCTTGCCTTTCGTTTCTTTGCTGGCTGCTGGCAGATCAGGAGCCAAGCTCTTTTGTGCCTGTCCTATCACACCTCAGATGTCACATACTGTTGTGTGTGCATTACTACTCAGCTGCCTCCCTGGAGCAAGGCAGGGTTTCTTGGTCCATCAAACAGTCTAGCCCCTGACTCACCCATCGGATTCAGCTTATGTGATGAAATGATTAGCCATCACACACAGCATCATGCTGACTGCCTCCTGCAGAATCTGTATTTCCTCAGAATAATTTGCATACTGATAGGCCCAAAGAGGGCGCCCATGGCAGCTTGAACCCCTTGGCACCATGCAAGGAACAAGGCATCCAAACCGCTTCTTGAGAGCCATTTGGAAATGCCTTCTTTTTCACTTATAGTTGTGTAGTGTCTTATTTATTTATTCTTGTGTGGCCTTTTGTGAAATATTGGAAAGGATAATAAAGCAAAATATATCCTTAAGGCTCGGTGGCTGAGCCCATCCTCTCTGGACCACTAGGTTGGCTGAAGCTCTGGTATTTACTGGAACTGGCTCCAGCAGGTGGCTGGACTGTTCCCATCAACCTACTTTGGGCTTCGAGGTGAGAATTTAGACTAATGAGCCCTGTGTCTAGCTTGAAGATTTTTCTGTGGCTCTTTTATGTTCTCAGGCCCTGGGGAGGTCAGCCAACTCTTCTTTATCATGGAGCTAATTTCTAGTCTGTGGTTGAGCCACGCCTTGGGACACTCCTCTTTTCCATTGTGCCTTTTGAATGTTGGCTTCTCTCTCACCATTAGCACTTCCACCTAGATGCAAGCTAGGGAGTTGGGAGAAGGTACTAGAATGAAGCGCTCATCATTCAGTCATTCATCTGTAACACGTGTATTTGAACATCGAGTTTGCAGAGATCAGGAATATGTGGATCCCATCTTGGAGGAGTTCAGAAATCTAGTGGAGAGAACGCATGGTGCAGGTGACAGCTGTAACACATCATGCTGAGCGCTGCAAGAGCGGTACTAGCAGTGTGCACCCCGGAGCACGGGAAGAAAGCCCACAGAACCATGGAAATGAGGGGAGCCTTTGCAGAGGGTGTGACAAAAGTCAGCTTGACATTTTCAGGCTATGTATAATGCTGCACACCTTGTAATGCTCAATAAAGTAATCATTGACAACTCCTTGGCTGTTCTATCTATCCATCTATATCATCCTGTCTATATTACTAACCATAAAATATCTAAAGGAGGAGAATCCTAATGGTTGAAATGAGCTTGGGCGAGTATCTGTGATTTTTATTTTTTCCCATTTTCTTCTTTATCCACATTAGTTGAAGCGGTTTTCTTCTTACATCTAGGTTTGTTAAAAAAAAAAAAAAAAAAAGTGCCTGGGTGGCTCAGTCAGCTAAGCATCTGCTGTCAGCTCATGATCTCAGGGTCCTGGGATTGAGTCCCACACCTGGCTCCCTGCTCAGCAGGGAATCTGCCTCTCCACGTGCCCCTGCCCACTTTGCTTTTGTGTGCACACACATGCTCTCTCTCTCTCTCTCTCTCTCAATTAATTAAATATTTTAAAAATGTTTTTGGAATCATATGAGAAGGTTAGATTAGTGAATGTGGCCTGAGAACTACTGTTCAGTGTTCTTTCCTCTCAAAAGCCATTTGAGACACCAGGTATTTGTGATACCTCCTTCATAAATAAGCACCAAACGCTTATTCCTTCACTGATTCTGAATCACAGAACATTATAAAGACACTTACTTATTTGCTTATTCGTTAGGAAATGCCCACAACGTGAGAAGTAAGTAGTGGTCTCTGAGGAGAACCAGTCTTCTCTGTGGCCTTCGGTAGGGCGGCCCATCTGAGGTGTAGGTAATTCTTGACAGTCTTCCCATGTGGGCAGGGTCTTAGGTGTGATTTTGTGTCTTTTTCAGCATTTTACCTAAGCTCACTACATAACACGTGTGTTTTCAAGACATTACACCAGGAGCCGTGGGGACTGCTTGACTTTGATGAGTTCTCAGACTTCCCTTGTCTCTTTCTGTAGGTATTTCCCTCCAGATTGTGACTTGCTTTCTAATAATTACACTTCAAACCAACTATTGTTAAGCTTAAATTTCAACAAAGAAAGCCTTCATGACCACTTGTCATCATTGGCTGTGTTCGGTGTATAGGAGTCCACAGCAAGACGCTCTGGGGAGGTGGGTCAAGGTCACTTCTGGAGGGAACATTGCCTAATGGTTGAGCCCAGGCTCTGGAGTCAAAATTACTAAGGCTGAAATCCTGTAATTTTCTACGTGATTCGGAATCCATGAAGGAATTCTAAATGGTCTCACTGTTTAACAACTGTGCGATATTAGACAAGTTACCACCCAAATCCTTGGCTTCCTCATCTGTAAGATGGGGCTAATTATTAGTACCAACCTCAAAGGGTTATGGGAATTCAATTAGTTAATGAAGATTAGTGAATCCAATGAAGTTAATGAAGATAATGAAGGTTTGTTACATGGCTGCCATGTGGTTAGTGCTCTGTAAATGTTAATTCTTGTTCACAGAAGTTGTTGGTAGTAATATTCATAATAATTCATAATAATAATAATATTCATGCATCTTGGATGGAACTGGCTGAAGTTGCCTTAGAGTTCAAGATAGTTCAAGGGGCAGCCTGAGTGGCTCAGCAGTTTAGCGCCGCCTTCAGCCCAGGGTGTGATCTTGGAGACCCAGGATCGAGTCCCACATCAGGCTCCCCGCATGGAGCCTGCTTCTCCCACTGCCTGTGTCTCTGCCTCTCTCTCTCTCTCTCTCTGCCTCTCTCTCTCTCTCTCACGAATAAATAAATCTTTTTTTTTTTTTAAAGATGGCTTTAGTTCAGAGAGAGAAAGGCTAGGGTTAAAGTAGAGTCTGGGAGTTGAAGCCATGAATGAAAGTGAAGGAGCTCCGAGCCTCTGTCTGAAGAAAGAGGTGAGGGATGGACCAGGAACTGGCTTGTTTCCAGCACTACTCAGGAAGGGAGGCATGAGCATTTCTGGTTGCTAGAAGAGAGTTTTCCATCCAAGCCCCTTCCTTGATGAGTCCAAGGTTTTATAACAGATTCAGCTTCCCAAGAACCTGTTATTGAAAGAGAGGTAACTCGACAGAGAGTATGTACATGTTAGTGGCCTGGAAAGGATGTTGGCTCTTACTGTAAATAGTCATTCCTCTTCATTCTTCAGCCTCTCATGAGTTAAGACATCATGAAGTAGTAGTGCCCAAAGACTAACTGATCTTTAATACCTACCTCCAAAGCAGATGCTGACAACAAGTTTGGACTCTGGAGGCTGGAGTATGATATAAAACTGCACATTATCTCTGAAGATCACATAACTTTCAGGATAAGAGATTATTTTTTATAAAGAAGAATCTGTACTAGTCAAATGAACCAAAAGATAATTTTTGATGATTAAGAAATTATAAGAGGTCAACTGATTTTTGTGTCCTGAGTTGGCCCACTTAATGGATCACTCTGGTTCAAACACTCTATCATGCTGGCAGATGCTCAGAGCTTGTGGACTTGGGTCCTGAACCACCCTTTTCACTGGTAAATTTCATCCCTCTTGACCACCTAGCTGGGCATCTCTCCAACCTTCTCTGCCTCCTATTCCAACTGATGCATATATTAAGTGCTTTCTGGGTTTTTGAGGCTTGACCCTGCAGGACCAGTCTTGCTTCTTTTTATCTTGACATAGTTATGTCTCCTGAAAGATCACTTTTCCAACCCAGAGCCCCTTCTCTCTGGAGAGCTGCTCAGACAGCCCCAGCCAGGAGGAGCCCTACTTCATGAGCACGCCAGAAGGTTCCTCTCCTGAGTAGTGGGGGAGAAGTTTATGAGGGTAACGGGGGGATTTTGGCTCATGCAACCAACCAGAGTTAAATTTATGTGACTTTAAAAGTATAGAAAAATGTAATTCATGCTTCCTAATATATGTGTTATTTTCCTAAATATATGTGTTATTTTGCATACTCCCTGCCCATCTGAAAAAGTTTACTGGCTTCTTTTTCAACTGAAAATGGTAGATTCACCTACCAGAACTCTAGAGTTTGCAGAAGTACTTTCACCAAGAGGGATTCATCCAACCCTCCTCAGCACTGTGTAAACTAGAGTATTGGCAGGTACACCCACAGTTAACTAGACTTCCAAGGGAGAAGCCTAGAGCTGCTGTCCTCTTAGGGAGTATCTGATTCCTTTTTGGGTAAAAAAAGGGTACACTCACAAGATGGCCCAATATTTCATTAAAAAAAAAACTTTTTTTTTTTTTTACTTTATAGTATAGAGAGAAGTTGCATGCAGAACTGTATTGAATAATACTACTATGATTTGGAACATCACTACCTAAAGACTCAGTGTTATAGGAAAGGCCATGTCCTAACAAGAGCTCCCAGAATCTGGGGCATTTTGGGGAGGGAAAAAGAGCTCATGATCAAATTTGCCATGAGTTCCGCACAAAAGTGCTTCTATAAAGAGCTTTGGCACAAGTTGGTGTTTTTTTTTTTTTTTTTGAGTTTGGTTTTTAAATATTGTATCATTTTGTTTGTTTGTTTTTTTAGCCTGCACTCTGGATTCTATAGACCTGGGTTCAAGCCTCTGTGCTCCTATGACATTTTTGGGGAAATCTCCAAATAAAAATATCAACCTCATAGGGTTTCTGTAAGGATCAAGTGAGATAATAAGCTTTGTAAACTATAAGTTATCATATAAATATAAGGATTTATTATTATAGGAGTCTCTAGGGTTGGTTCCATTTCCTCAAAAATTGATGCATGTTTCCTTTTTTAAAATGTGAGTAGACAGAGGTGCTGGTGGTTTAATCATTTAAGCATCTGCCTTTGGCTCAGCTCATTAATTCCGGGGTCCTCTGATCGAGCCCCACATGGGGCTCCCTGCTTAGCTGGAAGGCTGCTTCTCTCTCTCTCTGCCTGCCCCTCCCCCTGCCGGTGGGCTCTCTGTCTCTCAAATAAATAAATAAAATCTTTTTAAAAATAAATAAAGTGTGATTAGATATAAATGAAAATTAAGAGCAGTTATCTAGAAAGTATGTGGTTTAGCCAAAGACTGGGTTTGGCAGAACATGTTGAAATAATGCCCTGGGAAGCCTCTGGATTAAAGATCCTCATTATTCTGCCTTTTATCCTTCCCCAAGTCTATTTTTTCAAAATCAATAAATCCCATCTTCAGTAGACTGCTCTGTACGTACCTCATGCCTATCCCTCATGTATGAGTCAGCTGAGTTCCTGGAATATTAGGTCTTGAAAAGAAGACACTATATGAGTCATATAACCATAGAGCTGAACAAGAAGCATGCCAGAGAGTGAAAAGCCATAGGAGAGCCTCTGAAAACTGACAGAAGCTGCCCAGACCAGTCTATGAACTGAGGGCCAGCCCGGGCCTGCCACTGAGTCATCTATCCCCAAGAACACCAGACAGCAGCTTCTAGGATTGTGTGTTTGGAGGTTCTCTCAAGTGTGTATTTCCCTAAGATATTTGTTGATTAGGCATATCCAGGTGTAGCCTGTTCACTGCATCCAGAAGAACATTCAGGGAAGTGGAAGTTCTAGAAATGAGGAAGAAGCAAGCTAGTCAATGGGAGGGTGCTCCTGGGACACAGGAGACCTGAATTTACTTCCTCTGAGTTACTGTACTTTTTCTGGATGTCACTGCAAAATAAGAAGGGATGGACAGGCCCATCCTTAGGGACTCACCAAATTGTGGGGAATAAATCTTTGCTTTTCAACAGGGAATTTTCTGTCACTGAGTCACAGAGATCCCAATCAAGTTTTATAAGTTTATCACTTCTATTTGACGATTACCGAAAGTCAGAGAAATTCCCTGGGACATTACTGGGAAGGATAATGAAGCATTATCTCATCATCATTGCTATTATTATTATTATTATTTCTTCTTCCCAGACTCACAAAATTAATTAGCGGGGTTACTCTTAGGTTATAGCCAACCTGAGAGCATTTAAGAACTGTCATAAAGCAACTCGATCACAAGTAACTCCCCAGCAGCCTGCAGTGCTGCCAGGGATCTCGCCCCTTGGTTCTCTTCCCTTGGGCTGTCTCTGTTGCCTATAAAAATACATAGAGTCTAAGGAGAGTTACACACTGTGTCAATACTAGCTAGTTAGAATAAATGATCTCATGAAACCCCACTAGCTGGAACAAAGCCTACACATGAATTATTTTGCTAGGTGAGGGGTGTCATGGGAAGCATTCTGCTGAGGGTCAGGAGGAGCCTTAGACCAGCTTTCCATGGGGCCAGAACCTTGCCCTGGTGAACCCTTTAACATGAGGGTTGGGGACAACATAATATACCCTCTAAGATCTTAGAAATAATGCCAGCACATTGCTCTCTACATGTCAAGTAGAAGATCGGCCCATAATAGGTCAAATTAGAAATACACACGTGGAAGAGGTAACAAGGCTACAAACTCTATAGCACGCATGACCAGCGGTGTGCTAGTTAGTGTTCAGCAACCAGTTTTCTGGGGGTGAGAGGGATAAACTCAATTTGTAATGTTTGCCAATTTCTCTAGTATAAATACTTGGACCGTGGCTAATTTCAAGGTTCCAGTATGACACCACTGAATGCAGAACGGGGAAGAGATGCACATGATCAGCACTCCTGAGCTGGTGCAAGTCACTGGGAGCCACTCCACCACCCTGCAACTTTATAACCCAGTTGGGTGCATTAAGACATATAGAGAAAAGGTGTTTCCAGCAGACAGGGAGTTGATCAGCCATGGCATGGTAGAGAAAGAAAGGTCACTATGACAGACACCGACTATGCCCATATGAGTATTATCCACAGGAGAGAAAGTCATAGCAACTTGAACTTCGAATAGTTGCAAATCCAAATCAATCACCTGCCCTGTGAAGTGAATGCATCAGGTTATTTTAGCACAATGCCATTAAGCCTCAACCTACCTAACACCTTTTTCAATCCCATTCTGACCATACAACCTTTGAATCATGACCTGGCTTCCTAGGTTGGCTTGTCTCCATGGCAAGAGGAGGGGGCAAGATAAATATCTACCCTACTTGCTCACAGACTGGCCCACAGCTTGAGTTAAGCTACATAATGATGCCCTATAAATACATAAAGTGACTTCTAGTTCATAAAGCCTTTTCACATTCATCAGTGGACTATGTTGACCACAAATATTTTGTTTTTTGACTTCTTTAAAAAAACAGAAGCTCTGGTCACTGTATGCCAGCCTTTTTATAGGCTATAATCAGCTAGAGCTGAGTAGACAATTTGTCATGAGCCCCGTCATTTCTTTATCACCTCTCTGACCTGACCCACTTCACTCATTTAAGTTACTGCTTAGCTCCCATAGGCACTTGGGTTTGCTAATCCCTAACATGACCTCATTTCTTTTTTCTTTTTTATTAAATTTATTTTTTTATTGGTGTTCAATTTGCCAACATATAGAATAACACCCAGTGCTCATCCCATCAAGTGCCTCCCTCAGTGCCTGTCACCCAGTCACCCCCACCCCCTGCCCACCTCCCCTTCTACCACCCCTAGTTCGTTTCCCAGTTAGGAGTCTCTCATGTTCTGTCTCCCTTTCTGATATTTCCCACTCATTTTTTCTCCTTTCCCCTTTATTCCCCTTCACTATTTTTTTATATTCCCCAAATGAATGAGACCATATAATGTTTGTCCTTCTCCGATTGACTTATTTCACTCAGCATAATACCCTCCAGTTCCATCCATGCATGACTTCATTTCATTCATATCTATCCTGTGAGCATTAATTATCCCAATTTTATAGATTTTAAACCAAAATTCAGAGATTCAACTGACCTTCCTGACCTTCCTATGATTTCACAGTTAGAAGGTGAGACCCAAATATTAGAGTTTCAGGTTATTCAGGGTAACTATATAGGGTTGCATAGATTGTGCACTGCGCAACTCTAGGAATGCCTTTCACATCATAGTACATGTGAATGGAGCCCCCTAGAGTTGTATAGTCCACACTATATGTGAAATCCTGAGACTATTTTCCCTTCCATGTCACCATAGTTATAATACTGTTGCAAATTCAAAATTAGTCATTTCCTTCAAATGTGTATTATAGAACAAATACTCAGATAAGTAAGCGAAATGGTGAATGATCAGGTTGAAACATAGACCAGTAAGTCTGAACACAGTAAGTCTTACCACAGATAGACACATTGTCCCACTGATGGAATCAAGGTAGTTAGGTGAAGAATTGCTCCCTAGTGGCCACAATCATTTTAAGGGTGATTTCATTGTTTTGCTCTACAAGCAACCCAATCTCTTTCTAGATTTCAGGTTCCACATGATTAAAGGAGAGGTTTGCACTCAGTTTTCCAGTATGACAGTAGTGCTTAATCCTGGCTAAACATTTAGAATCACCAGGGAGATTTTATTTTTATTTTTAATTGATGCTTATGTCTCATCCCTAAAGATCTGGACTGAAACTTCACCAAAAAAGATATACATAATGTCAAAGAAGGGGGGGAAATGCACATGAAAAGAAAAGATGCTCAATACCATCAGTCATTAGGGAAATGCAAGTTAAATGTATGGTGAGATGTACTGCGTACCCACTCTCCGCAAGATTGGAGAGGATGTGGAACCACTGGAACGCTCCTGTACTGTTGGTGAAAATGTAAAATGGTGCAACCACTTTGCAAAAACTGTTTGGTACCTTCTTAAAATTGAGCTGCCACTTGATTCAGTCATCCCACTGTGAGCTGTTTACCCACGAAAAAAGAAAGCATAGATCTAGACAAAAATCTACACATATGTGTTCAGAGTAGCTTTCTTTGTAATGGTCCCAAACTGGAAACAACTCAAATGTTTGATGACAGGTGAAGAGATCAACAAGTTGTGGGATATCCCACAGTGGAATTGTCACATAATCACATAGGGAAATCTCAAAAGAATTTTGAGTTGATGAAGCCAGATGAAAGAAAATGTATGCACTATATGATTCCATTTATATACAATTCTAGAAAATATAAATTAATCTATAGCAACAGAAAGCAGATCAATGTTTGTGGGGATGGAGAAGGTAGGGAAGGATTACAAAAGATGTGAAGAAACCTTAGGAGGTGATGTCTATGTTCATCATCTTAATTGCAGGGATGGATCAGAATATGTATTTATGTCACAACTTATCAAACTGTTTAACTATGTGCTGTTTATTGTATCTTAATTATATAGTGTATATAGTACAATGCATACCATTACAGCTATATTAAAAAATTTATGCTTGGATCTCAGGCTCAAAGATTCTGATTTAAAAATTTCATCTATAGGGCGCCTGGGTGACTCAGTCAGTTGGGAGTCTGACTCTTGGTGTTGGCTCGGGTCATGGTCTCAGGGTTGTGGGATTAAGCCCGTGTGGGGCTCCACACTCAGAGGAGTCTGCCTGGGATTCTTTCCTTTAGCTCCTCCCCCTGCTTGCTTGCATGCATGCTCTCTCTCTTTCATAAATAAATAAAATCTTATAAAAAATCATATATGATTCTGTTGTACAGGCAAGGTTGGTTCTATAATTTTAGGTCATTTCAGTTGCACAGGCCAGGTATTTTGGGAGAGCCCTCCCCACTTTGTGGACTAGAGCAAAAGAGGATGGTCTCACAACAGCTCATGCAAAAGGATGCAAAGTACTTAATTCCATCACCTGAGTGCCCAGGGTCCTGCTTGGCTGCCTGGAAGCTGGAGCTATTGTAGCCTTTCACCGAATGGAAGCACTCTTCTCCCTCCAATATTTATTCATCTATTCTAGCCTGATGCCTTCTTGTGACCTTTTTTTTTTTCAAAGATGGATTTGGCGAGCTAGTTGATATTTAGAGTAGATAAAAAAAGATGTTATTTAGGAGGGTTTGTATGTGTAGAAACAGTGTGACTTGCCCCAACCAGATGCCCCTAGTAACACCCGCTGGTACAACCCTGGACATGCTAAGAGGCTGATACCAGATGCTCAAGTGTCAGAGCTAAGGCAGTAGACTGGGAATCCAGTGGAGGAGAGATACTCCCTATCCCAATACTCCCAGTGATGGCAGCATAACTTGGCCACTGACCTAGACCAGGGAACATGGTGACCAGGAGCTAGAACTAGGGGGATGACCCTTCATGCCAAGACCCCTTCTACTCATCCCAAACAGTGAGAAATATATTGCTTTGAGTCCTGTTCTACTTTTTATCAGTTTGGGCAAGGCACCTGACCTCTCTTTGCCTTCAGTCCCTAACCTATAAAATGGAGATAATGAGGCCTTCTCAATTGCTTTGACAGAGTAATTTTGAAGATCAAATGAGAAAATGAGCATGATTAGGCTTTAGAAACACAAGGGCATTTTATTTACCATGATTATCCCAGTGTTTTATAGAAAGGAGAAGCAAAAGAGTAGAGTTAATTGGTAGGAAACTGGATGAGCCTGAGGAATAACATCATCACACAGCCTCTGAAACTCAACTTGCCATTTACACGACCTGGGGGGTGTCATAATCATCGTGATAATAATAACAGCTAGATTTTATTGAGCACTTACATTCTCAACACTCTACTAAAGTGCATCTATATTTTACAAAGGAATTTTACAAAGGAAGGCACCGACGGCTTAGTTAGGGAGGCTAACAACTTGTCCAAGATCACACAGTCAGCAAGTGGACTTGGGTCTTGATATGCACGGTCCAGCTCCCAAGAACATAGTTATAACCAGCTGAGCTTTCTCCTACACAGGTCTATCTCAGCTCAAAATCTTAATAAATGACTTTAATAAATAAATAAGTGCTCTTTGTAGAGAAACATTCCCTGTCAATCCCAAAGCAGGTAGTGCTTTGTTAAGAATCAGGGAACGTGAATCTTTGTTCTAGAATTTTTTGTGTCACCTGAAAATGAGGGTGGATGTTTATGATTGGGCTTCCAACCCAAATATTTTTCCTTAGCTTCTGAAAATAAACCTATTGAGATAAGATTAGAGTTATTAGGCTGCAGAATGTGAGATGATCTGCCCTTAGAGTTTCTACTTTTTATTCATTTGTTGGACGTTTCATGTCCACTATGCACAAAGAGTAGACCAAAAATACAGCTGTGTGCTTGTACTGTACACCTTACAGACTATGGCTGGAGAGAGGGGGAGAAACGCCGATGGACAGCACACATCCTGAATATGTACAGGTCTCACGAAAGTGCCTAAGAAGGACATTCTCACCAATTGTTGTTGTTGTCATATCAAGTCAGAGTTTATCTTTTTGAAAGGATCATGAATGCAATCTTTCCCACATGACATTTTATGTTTTTTACTGTCAAAACAATTTTAAATGGGCAAAGGGTTTCAAAAGAAGTCTCCATTTTGAGAAGGGAAATTGCAAACTCATTACCAAAAGAAAAAAAAAAACTTAACTAAGAAGGGACTCAGATTTACAAATATACTCAGCCACTCTGACTAGAGGTGAGGTTGTGAAACAGGGGTCTACCTGCCAAACCCCCTAAGGAGAAACCCCCATCATTGTGGACAGGTGCTTAACTCCTGGCTTCCTGCTATATTTCCAGCCTACTTTGGGTCATTTGATTTCAAAGCACTGGAGGACTTATCTCCAGAAAAATGAATGAGCAGCATTGATTCTAAACACTGTGTGGTCCCTGAAAATGTGGGGAGCCGGGCTCCATCAGAGAAAGAATGAGCTCGGGTCATCTTGCAGAGTCTCATGGCCCTGGCTGGTTGACAGCAAAAACGGTCCAGATGGAACACTTGTATTGTCCCTTGCTCAGACCCATCTCTGAGAAAGTCCATCTTCCTTTGGGAAGGACCCAGGACTTTGGCTCCGCTGGCAGCCTGAGCTGCATCTTGCTCGCTTCGGCCTCGAGGTCTGTGTAACCACTGCCCAGAAGCTGCCGGTGAGAGTCTCAGTGTCTCGGTCGGCAGAGATAAAACGGAGATGAGGATGCGGAAACCAACCTCCGGGAACTCACGGTCGAGTTGACCCTCTGATTAGCAGTTCGTCAAGTGTCCTGGCCTGCTAGCTTGTTTGCTTACACGTTCCCAGAACAACATGACCTGGAGAATTATCCATTCGTTACCAGCTCGTATCACGGCTGAGAGCAAGAAGGTGGACTTAGGCCCTTGCTGGGCACAAGGAAAGCGCTTCCTAGCTAGCTCCTGTCTGTCTGCCGCGGGTGAGCAATGCGCCCTCTTCCGACTCCACTGGCAGCCCGTTGAGGCTGGGCGTGAAGTCCAGGGACAGATTTCTGCCTTGGTCACCAGTGCCCACGGGCGACTTGTCCTCGGAGCCGCGCTCTTCCCTGGAGAAGCATTTCACGCTGCGCCAGCAGGTCTCCGGCTCCAAGCTGCCGGGTGGGAGAAAGAAAATAAGGACAGCGATCGGCGATTGGATCATGAACTCACTTCTCTCTTCAGTGTGCTTATATGGGGATTGAGGCTTAGAGTTGCTCATTTTGGGGAATTAGAGACTGTGTAGGCATTTCTCCAAATGTTAACATTGCACAGGGACATGACGTTTCTTTCTTCACAAGGCAAAGCGAAGACAATTTTAGTGGGTTGGCTGAGACGGAGTCGGTGAAAAAGAGCAAAGAAGAAATGAACTGTTCACTAATGAGAAACAGAGTCTGTTCCCACTGAGGGAGATCGTGTTTTGAATAGAATGAAAATGCAACTGATCAGAAAAGAAACTGGAGATCTATTTAGTTTTCTTTTTTTAATTACTGAAAAATGTAAGCAGATCGTATTGCTGAGAAGTATTTTGTTCCCAAGGTTCAGCACACAAATATTCTTTCCTTTGAATGAATATCCTAATCAATCCCTTGGATGAGGTCCTAATATCTAGGCAGGCTTAGCGGGCTGCAGGTAAACATCCTATTACTGCATTGCTTAAACCAATGGACTGAATGAGGAATTTCCTGAAGCCATGAAGCCCCCACTGGGGGCTGCATTCCCCTCAGACTCTCTAATGGCACCATCTGGCCCTGGGACCTGAGAACCTGGGTGGCACCCTCTGCTGTGGTTTCTTCTCCCTGCCCTTTAAAGTGCAGAAGCCTGGCATGCTGCTGCTCCCCTGGAAGTGGCCCTACCTCTCTCAGTGGTCATGTGTGTGATGTGTCACTTGCCACTGGTGACCTTGTGAGCTTTAGACTCAGTAGCAAGTGTTGCAAAAAGCAGCTGTAGTCTGCCAGGGCCAGTTTCAGGAAGATGGAGGCTGTGGACCAGAATGTGAGCTATCTTCACCCCTGAGCAGGAAAAGAGGAAGTGGAAGATGCTGGAGATTTGCTTGTGGGGTGTGGCACAGATGGGAAAGCAGATGCAGGCCTTTGGGACCATTGCTGAATGGAAGCAAGAATAAAGGTTTGTCTTTCCAAAGGCATTCTCACTATGACTCCACAGAATCATCTCTCTCTAGGAGAGATGTCATTATTTCCTTCTCATCCTAGGACACAGCTCAGCAGAACACCTCAGAACCATCACCCCAGAGGAGGGTCCAACATGACTTCTAGACACATCTCAATCCAGGACAGTTCTTGACTGCTCAAACACCACGCAAACTAGGAGAACTTACCAGCATTTTCCAGGAGCACCTCTTCCCAGGAGCGCTAATCACGGCTTCCCAGATCTGTCTCCTACTCAGGAGGACCTACAATAACTGTGAAGACAAATCTCAATCCAGGAGGCTCTTGACTCCCTAGACACTTCCTTACAATCCAGGTGGGCCTATCATGATGCCCTAGTATTGGCTTTTAAGGTCCCATCACTTCCTGTCCAGAGCCCAAAGCCATAAGATGCCTTAAAAGTCCTCTAGCAAGTCTTCTCCACATTGGAAGGATTAAGGACCCCATATCAGTTATTCCCAAAGGAGATCAAATATAAATACATGAGGGGAGGTGGGGAAGCAAGCAAAAATTCTATTCTGGAAATAAGAAGTAGCATGACTTAAAAAGCTCTTTTCCCAGTCTGTAGGCCAGCCAGGGATGAAGAGGGTCAAGGTGGAGATGAAGACGTTGATGAGAGCCAGCACTTTGGGCTGTAATATATCAAGCAGAGAATTAAGCAGTGGGCTGCAAAACTGCCTTCTCTTCTAGATCAATTATCTAGGGGCCCCTAGGTGGCTCAGCGGTTGAGCATCTGCCTTCTGCCCAGGGTGTGATCCCGGAGTCCCAGGATGGAGTCCCATATTGGGCTCCCCACAGGGAGCCTGCTTCTCCCTCTGCCTATGTCTCTGCCTCTCTGTGTGTGTGTCTCTCATGAATAAATAAAAAAAAAACCTTAAAAAATAGATTATCTAGAGATTGCCAAGAGCACCAGGCCCTGCCATTGGCTTATTTCTGCAATAGGAACAGAGGATTGAACTCCTAGACAGGTGCTCAAAGTCCCAACTGACAGCCACCGAGTTCCCCAAGACCATCAGGTATCAAGCAGAGAGGTTGACCAGGCAAGTATTGGACACGCTGGAGCCGTTTTCCCCCATTTCTGTTTTAAGAGGGAGAAGCCACCACCGGGCCTCCTGGAGTGAGGGCTCCACTCCTACTGATAAATAACTCCCCCCTTGGCCGTCACTGCCCTATATTTTCCCCCCACGCTCACAGGTGGTCCCACCCCCTCAGAGCCACCTCTGTCCCTTCTGCAGCTCTCCAAGTCCAATCCTGGCACCAGAAATTCACCACCAGGGTGTGAATACATTGTTGCAACAAAAAATAGAGTAAATCGCTAAACAAGGGATCCCTATGTTGTGTTGTATATAAACTACCTTTACAGATGTGCAGAGAAACATTAGCACAAACAAGCGGTAGTATTTTCAAAGGAGGAGGAAGAGGATGATGATGAGAAGGGATCTGATTGATGATGAAGGGGGTGAAATTGCTCTGTCCCAATACCTGTGAGGTGGGGGCAGTGCTCTCAGCAGGTGAGTCAAGTGAGGAGGAAGGTAGGCTTCCGAGGGCTGTGAGCTCTGCTCTGGTGGATTCTCTTGTCTCTCTGTTTCTCAAGAGAAGACAAGGGCTTTCCTAGCTGTGACACAGAACTTATGGTTATCATTCAAAATAAAAATTCTGGGCGCCTGGGTGGGTCAGTCGGTCAAGCATCTGCCTTCAGCTCAGGTCACGATCCCAGGGTCCTGGAATCGAGTCCCACATCGGGCTCCCTGCTTAGCTGGGGTTTGGGGGTCTGATTCTCCCTCTGTCCCTTCCCTTGCTCGTGCTCTCTTGCTCTCTCTCAAATAAATACATAAAACCTTTTAAAAATTTTTAAAAATTCTAATATTTGTGTGAAGCTCATGGTGTGTGAAACATTTTTATAGATGATTTTAAGAAGCCATAAAACGGCTGTGTGTGGGAAACAGTGAGGACTCATAAATCGTAGCAACTTTTAACTACTTGGCTGTAATGAATGCAAAGTGAACCCTTCCAGGATTTAAAAAAAACAAAACAAAACTGGTTTCACCTGTCTCTTAAAAAGCCAGCCTATTGAAAACTTTGAAGCTTGAGAAAGCAGCTCAAACTCTTCGTTTGAAATGAACATGGATGGCGCTCCCTTTGGTAGCACATATAACTGAAATGAATGTGAATGAAGGAAATCTCGTGCTTTTCTGGACCCAAACATAATGGGACACATTTAATTCTTCTCTTTTCTTTTTTCTCTTCTTTTCATTTTTCTTGTTTGGTTTTTGTTCATTTGGGGTTTTGTTTGCTCTAGGAGTTGGAGCCCCAGTGGCGAACAGACCCAGGTCTGGCTTCAAAGAATCTGCTTTCAAGTGCTAGGCCAGCTACCTTCCTTGATAAGGGTGATAATGGGCTGAGAGGGGTAAGTGGATGTGTAAACAGTCGACTTCAGGATATGGAGCAAGAAGACAAAGAGCCCGGGAACTGCCACTCAAAATACAATTGGTACACAGAAAAATATAGCAGCAGGAGCCAGAGCGCAGGGAAGGTGTGCAACCAGAGCTGCACGACAATGAGCCGGCTCACACATTCCATGCTGGGGAAGTACGGATATGATACTGGGCCACCATTGCCCCCATGCTTGCCCTTGGCTCTGGCCTTGGTCTTAGTCATCTTCATAGTTCTGCTTCGCATCACCACCATTGCACAGAGGAGGGGTTAATAAGTAACTGTTGGATTAAAGCAAACATGAAGAAGCATCCTCCCTGGGGAGGCTCCCCAGAAGAGTTCTGAGATTCCTTTCTACTCAGAGTTTTATGATTATACAGAGGCTGGCATGTGACAGGTGCTCACTAAATCTTGAATCAGACGATGTCTGCTTAGTATTTTTTTTTTTGAGGTTTTATTTATTTATAAGAGACAGAGAGAGGGGGGGGCAGAGATATAGGCAGAGAGAGAAGCAGGCTCCCCGTAGGGAGTCAATGCAAGACTCCATCCCAGGACCCTGGAATCAAGACCTGAGTCGAAGACAGACGCCCAACCACTGAGCTACCCAGTGCCCTGATGCCTGCTTAGTATTGAGCTTATGTGTCCTCCATCTTCTATCTCTCCATATAAATCAGCTTACCTTTCCCCCCAAGTGTATTAATCATTGACCAAGCACAACGAGCATCAATTTTTCTGCGTTGTCTCATGCATGTCTCAATTGTCTCTCCTCCAAGAGCCCTAGGAGGGTAGAGTTTGGGTTTCTACTGCTGTAGAGCAAACCAGCCTGTAACTTAATGATTTAAAACAATACTTTATAATTACCTATCATGATTTGCTGTTTGATTGGGCTCATGAGGCCATCTCTTTTGGGGCCTGATGAGGTGACAGTCAGCTGTTAGCTGGGGCTTGTGGGCATCTGAAGGCCCAGTGGACTGGGACATTCAGGAAGGCTTACTATCTTGGCTGGCAGTTGATGCTGGCTCTTGGCTGCGACTGTTAAGCAGAAACCTACACCACAACTTCTTCAGGTGCTTGGGCTTCTCACAGCATGGTGGCTGGGGTCCAGCAAGGATGTACAAGAAATCCAGAGAAAATGACCTGGTCTCATGTAATCTAGCCTCGGAGGTCCAGAACATTGTTTCTGCAACATTCAACAATCACAAGAATCACTGGAGGTCATCTGTTGATGGAGGAATGGCAAGGTCATATTAGAAGAGCAGCTGGGATGAGAGATATTATTATATGCATTCAAGGAAAATACCATCTGTCCTAAGTATATACTGTTAATATCCCATTCTCCGGGGGAGGGCATTTTGCAGTGATTCGCTAGATCATACAGTTATCTTGCTCATATAATGGCAATCAAATGCGCACTCCCTCTGATTTCTTAACAGCTGCGCTTCACTTAAGACAGTATTCTAAAACGTTGATAGTGACAGAGTCACCCCTTTCAAAGATGCAGTTTTATTTTCAAGAACATAAAAACATAAGTTCTGAAAAAAGGTATAAACTTGGAATGTAAGTTCTAGTAGGATTTGGCATGTCCTGTATGAGAAATAGTATTAAAGAAAGAACTGCTTTCTTTAATTGAGCTGCTTCAGTGATCCAGATACTTCATGCTCTGTATGAACTCATTTAATCTTTACTATAATCTTTTATCCGCAGATGAAGAATGACATTTTTAGAGGTTAAATAACTTGCCCAAAGTCACGTAGCCACTTTAAGTGAGAGAGCCAGGATTTAAACCCAGGTCTGTCCCAGTTCACCTTCCAGGCAGCTCCACATTGCAGGTTGGGCTCCCAGGAATCAGACTCTGAGATAAGATCGGCAGAAAGGAAGGTCACTCTGTGAGCTCAGCGACATCACCTGAAAGAGGTTGTAAGGACACAGGGTCAAGCAAAGGAAAAGGTGGGCTGTTGCAGACACAGCAAAGGACTCAACAGGCCCTTGGGATGCTCTGAAGCCAGGATAGTCCTTTGGGGTTGTCCTGAGCAAGGCACCTGGGCTTTATTACCACCCCATCCTTACCACCTCCTGTCCTGGCATCCCAGTAAACAGATGGTTGCTGAATAAACCAATGCATCAAGCAATCGATCCAGGTTGAACTCTAATGGGAAACAGCATCACGGAGCAGAGGGACTGCCGATGTGTCAGGAGAGCCAAACCCTAGCCCTGGACCAGGACGGTCTTTGCTGTTAGGACACTACAACATTCAGGCCCTAACTTCAGGCCCTAACTTCTTCAAAAGGAGAAGCCAGTGCTCTAAGCCCAAACAAAGCACTAAAACGAACACTGCAAGTCCCTTTATCTAACTTGCCCAGAAGTCCTCAGCACAGGCAGGTACATTTTTAATGCTGTTGAGTTTAGGCACGGCCCCAGATTGAATCAACTAACAGTACAGCATTTACTTACCCTAGGATTCCACGCTGTGACCACACACCCAATGAAAAGTTCCTATAAATAAGTAATTCAGGAGCTGTTTACTCCCAGATGCTGGTGGTAGGCGCTTGTTAGGTGATAAGGTATTAACAGCCAATCACTATGACAGTCATCATTCAAACAGGGTGGAATGATATAAATGAACCGCACATTTCCCAGAGCTACCCTTCCAACAATGTAATGAACACTGAGTGCTTACTGTACATTAAAACTTTCAAATATGTTATTTCATTAACTCTTCACAACAATCCTGCTGAGATATTCATTGTCTTTTTGAGGTTGAGGAATTTGAAGCTCAGAGAGGTTGAATAACTGGCCCAAGATTACACAGCGAGTGTCAGAACCAGGATTCTAAGCCAGGTTGGGGCCTGCACACTTCTCCCTTAATTTTCCTGCCTCAAAATTACTGAGGTCCATGAGCTCCACATGGATTATGCTGGTCTTGCTTTTGGGTGATGCAAATATTCAGCATCCATCAAGGATTGCAAATCTCAGAGGGACAAGTTCCTAAGTACTGAGCATTTTATTTATTTAATTCAGTCTTTGGAGGTTATTTATTTATTTATTTATTTGTGGCTCTTGGTACCTGTAGCGTATACAGATACAGGCCTCTCTCAAGTAAGCGAAACTTCCCACTATACTGAGTCATTTGGCAAGAAGAAGTGATCCAGAGCCAATGCAAGCAGAGGAGTGCAGGTGGAGAAAGGGAGGGGTAGGAAGAGACTTCGGTAATGTATGGAGCTGTGAGTTCAAGCACCTCATTCTTGCCTCCCGCAAAATAACTCCCCTCTGTGAATATTCTTCCAAGGAGTCACCCAGTCTATACTTCTGGTCTGTGGTTCCTTAGCGGCCCCACAGCCAGCATCCACTGTCCTGTGCTTTGGCACTCATCCTTGGTCTGGGACTGGCTCTAGCTTACATGAATGCCTGTGGATGCTGCCAACAGTTCCCCAAGGTGGAGGGGGTCACCATTATTCACAGCACCCCTGAGGCTCTGCCCTTTAGCAGAGCGGATGGGAGGGACCAGGTCCTCCGGGTAGGCAGTGTAGTGAGCCACTGGCAGGAGTCCTGAGGGGTGGCTGGCCAACCGGAGCCTGAAGGGAGGGGACCATTCTGGAGGCACACCCAAGTGGCCGGCCTGCCTCTCAGATCTAAATGAGGAGGCAGGGGGCCCCTGAGACGGGACCCCCAAAACAGCGACACTGCGACCCTAAGTGCTACTAAGCAGCCAAGGAGATGGGGCAGATAAAAGAGGGACTTGGTGGAAGGAGGGAGTAGGAGGGTGTATTGATGGGGGCATGTGGAAGAGATGGTGGGGAGCGAATGCCAGCCGCAGTCCTGGGGGCTCCGGGCGGGGAGGAGGCAGCAGCTCTCGGCCGTGGGTGGTGGAGCGGACACAACGTGCGAGGATGAGTTCACAGATGTACGAACTTACGTGTGAGGGGGTTCACGATGGGCACGTGCGCACCATGTGCCATTTCTCCAACCCAGTGCCGGGGCGGGACCCTGAGGAGGAACCCCCGGCGGCCGCGGGGGCGGGAGGGGCCGCTGCGGGCCACACTCGGCGCAGGAAACGTTCAGGTCCTCGCAGTAGGGCCCGTCCGCAGGGTCGCGGGTGCTCCTCCCAGGCGGGGCCGTTAGGACGGAGGGGCCGGCCCGGGGCGCGGGGGCGCGGGGCGCGGGGGGCGCGGGGGCGGGGGGCGCTGCTGGGGAGGGCGCTGCTGGGGGGGGCTGCTGCGGGGGGCGCTGCTGCGGGGGGCGCTGCTGGGGAGGGCGCTGCTGGGGGGGCGCTGCTGCGGGGGGCGCTGCTGCGGGGGGCGCTGCTGGGGGGGGCTGCTGCGGGGGGCGCTGCTGCGGGGGGCGCTGCTGGCGGGGGGGGCTGCTGGGGGGGGCTGCTGGAGGGGGCGCTGCTGCGGGGGGCGCTGCTGGGGGCGGGGCTGCTGCGGGGGGCGCTGCTGCGGGGGGCGCTGCTGGGGGGGGCTGCTGCGGGGGGCGCTGATGCGGGGGGCGCTGCTGGCGGGGGGGGCTGCTGGGGGGGGCGCTGCTGCGGGGGGCGCTGCTGGGGGGGGCTGCTGCGGGGGGCGCTGATGCGGGGGGCGCTGCTGGCGGGGGGGGCTGCTGGGGGGGGCGCTGCTGCGGGGGGCGCTGCTGGGGGCGGGGCTGCTGCGGGGGGCGCTGCTGGGGGGGCGCTGCTGCGGGGGGCGCTGCTGGGGGGGCGCTGCTGGGGGGGCTGCTGGGGGGGGCGCTGCTGCGGGGGGCGCTGCTGGGGGCGGGGCTGCTGCGGGGGGCGCTGCTGGGGGGGCGCTGCTGGGGGGGGGCTGCTGGGGGGGGCGCTGCTGCGGGGGGCGCTGCTGGGGGCGGGGCTGCTGCGGGGGGCGCTGCTGGGGGGGGTGCGCTGCTGCGGGGGGCGCTGCTGCGGGGGGGCGCTGCTGTTGCGGGGGCGCTGCTGCTGTGGCGCGGGTCCCCGCCCTCCCCCGCGAGCGCCCGTTTCGCAGGCCCGCCGGCAGAGGGCAACCTTGTTCCAAGTTCTCTCCCGCCTGGGCTCGGCTCCCGGAGGCCCTCACCTGCCCGAAGCTGGGGAGCTGGGGAGCTGGGGAGCTGGGGAGCTGGGGAGCTGGGGAGGGGCCGAGCGCCTCCGGCCCGCAGCGGAGCTGCCCTGTCACTCCTCCCCTTGAGAGCTGTTTACATCTCAAGGAGCCACAAAGTCTCCACACAGCAAGGAAGTCGGCCAGGGACGGCCGGGGTGTCCCCAGCTGCCCACCTGGGACGGGCTGAGGGAAGACCTCCCTGTTTCCAGGAATCACCTGATGCCAATTCGGGAAGCCTTTGAAAGCGCCCGCTCCGTGCCAGGCACGCCCCTGCGCACTGCCCTGGCCCGGGAGGCCGTGGGTCTGGAGCTATAAAATCCAGCGGGGACTCTGGCTCTCTCCCCATGAATTCCTCGGATCATAGCGCATCTTCTTTCTAGCACTTAGCACTCTGCGATTCAGCACTTGCATGGTCATTTCATCCATTCACCACATATTTATAGAGCGCTCGCCGTGTGCCAGTAAATGATCACTTGCTGAGTGTGTAGTCAGACAGTAGGTAATACGTATGAAGATGAAATCCCACCTGCTAGAAGGGGGCCAATTATACAGGGCTTGGCAGCCATTCTTTAAAAAGATTTTGTTTCTTTATTCATGAGACAGGCAGAGACACAGGCAGAGGGAGAAGCAGGCTTCCTGCGGGGAGCCCAACGTGGGACTCGATCCGGGGATCACAAAGGCAGACACTCAACCAGTGAGCCACCCAGTGCCCCTTAGCAGCCATTTTAATGGACTTTGGCTCTCATGTGGAAGGAATCGGGAGCCATTCGTGGGTTTGAAGCAGGGATGGACATTAGCTTTTCACAAGGATCACATGGGTTGCTGTGGTGAGAACAGACAGGAGGTCACTGAGCCAAATGGGGGCCACAGTAGTGATTTCGATGAGAAGGGTGTCGCTTCAGGCCAGTGGAGAGGGCTGGAGGTGGAGAGGAGTGGTCACCCAGCGGGTATGCATTTCAAACTAGAACAAAAAAAGGTTCCTGTCTGCTTGTGGGGTGTTATAGATAGAGATGGATGGTGGCTCCAAGCAGCTGGAAGGACAGAGCTGCCGTTGGCCGAGACCGGAAGACTGTGGCAAAGGCACAGAAAAGCTGAGTTGGGATGTACTAAGTCTGAGGTGTCTCACACAAGACCTGGTGAGGTTGTCTAGGGAGGGCTGGGATGGAGATAGAAATGCGGGGCTGCAGTGGCTCAGCGGTTTAGCGCTGCCTTAGGCCCAGGGTGTGGTCCTGGAGACCCGGGATCAAGTCCCACCTCGGGCTCCCTGCTTCTCCCTCTGCCTGTGTCTCTGCCTCTCTCTGTGTGTGTCTCTCATGAATAAATAAATAAAATCTTAAAAAAAAGAAATGTGGAGCTGTCAGGATACAGAGAGGCGGCATGAGGCTTTTTTCTTTTTTTTGCCTGTATGACTTTGTGGTATTCTCACAATTAATTCCGGATGCATGAGAGCAGACACTGTTATTCTCACCTACATGAGGAAAGTACACTGGGTGAGGTAAAAGAACTTCCTGAGGCCAACATCTCATAGTAATACCAGCCGCTAAGATATTGGAGCACATCTGTGTCGGGCACCGTGTTAACACTTTTGCTTCTATCTTGCAACAACACTCTGAGCACAGAAAGGAAGGTTAACTTAGCCACGGTCACACTCTGTGGATCAGACCACCTCCTGATCCTGCCCTGAATGTTCTGTTCCCAACCTTGCAACTCCTCTTCCTCCTCCACATGCTAGGCTCCCCCCAGGGCTGGGCCCAACCATAGGCAAAGTGAGCAGCTACCTCCTTTCTTTGAAGGTAGCAAAAGTCTCCCTCCTTTCACTTCTCTCCTACTAAGTTGGCTGCAGGATCTGAAAGTTCAGTCACTCCCTGGGAACTTCCTAGAACAAGTGAGGTCAAAGTAGTTTGGTTCCTTACTCCCTCTCTATGGAATGGCCTTTCTCTTGTTCTCTATATTGTGAACAACTCCTATATGTTCTTCCAAATTCTGGTAGATTCCTATGTGTTTTTCCAAACCCAACTCCTATGTCCCTTCCACTGTGGGCCTTTCCTGTTCCCACCAAACAGAGTTAGTTGCTCCCTAATTGACATGACACTTTGTTCATGCCTCTGTTGTTGTAAGTGTCACAGTAAATGGACAGTTTCCTGTGGGTTTGATTGATGCCACTATAAGATGAAGATTTCCTCTGGGAAAGCTTTTTTTTTCTTTTTTTTTTTACTCCATGTTCTTTGCTTCATGGCTAGATAAATGGATGAATGGCCCATCAGTAATCACTATCAAAGCAATTTTATAGGTGTCAAATACTGTTTTAGAGATGAGGAAATAGGCTGAAAAAAGTGACTTGCCCAGAGTCATCCAGCTCATTAAATCCTAGAGACTGAGCTCCAGAGAGATGATGAGGTTAGGTTGTGCCCCATGAGGTCTCTGACAGCTGGGGAAGCCCAAGGACCTCATACCGCTGCTACCTTCTTTTTCCAGGGCCCACGCAGGGTCACTGAACTCACCCCCAAATGATCCTGCAGATGGCAACAGAGGCCCAGGAAACATGCCTCATCCTGGAGGGAGCCCGGATCTCAGGGTGTGTGAGGAAGGCTGAGCCCCCTCCCCGCCCCAAAGCAAAGCAAGGTGATTTGAAGAAATCCAAGCAAGGGAGAGCATCTTTCGCTTCCATCCTCCATCGTTTGTAACTCAGAAAGAAATTATTTTGAATCCTAAAATTGACATGAAGAAAGAAAAAAACAATTAAAATAAAAAGGACATCAAAAGGCAAAACTAAACTTTACCTCTGGATGGAAAAGCCACATGGTCTGTCCCAAGTCACAGGAGTAGAAAAGGGCAGAGGGGCGTCCCTGGGTGGCTCAGTGGTTGAGGGTCTGCCTTCAGCTCAGGGCATGATCCTGGGGTCCCGGGATCGAGTCCCCCGTCAGGCTCCCGGCAGGGAGCTGCTTCTCCCTCTGCCTGTGTCTCTGCCTCTTTCTGTGTGTCTCTCATGAATAAATACATAAATCTTAAATATATATATGTATGTATGTATTTGTTTTTTACCTGAAAGTCCAACCTCATCAGGCATCTGGATTTGATATGCCAGGCATACCTGTAAGTGTGAGTTCTGGCATGGCATCTCCATCATTCTGACAGTGTTCGGTTTTCCTGTGACCTACCCATAACCACCAACTTAATTCCTGACGGGGCCCTGGGCAGCTAACATCAATGTATGAATGAGGTGATCAACAGGAGAAATTGGGCCTGGAGCTGAATGCAAAATGAAGAGTGACTGCCAACCCAGACATTCAAATTCAGATGTTGAAAATATGTCCTACATCCCCATTGAAGCATAAAGCAAACAAATACACGCATCCACACCTGGAACCTGGGTGAAGCTGGACCCCCTGGCCTGGCGTTGGGCGCCGCTGAGTGAGCATGCGGCCCTCCTCCCCCTGCCCCCTCGTCCACCAGCCAGTGCCCGCTCACCATGGCCACCACACCCCTGGCCGTCTTGCACCTGCTGGCCACTCAGGCTCCCAGTGATTCTTCGCACTCCGGGGTCAGGGCACTCCTCTGCCCACGGACACTGAGAGTGGTTACATCGCTTCCTCTCCAACAGCCCGAAGAGAAGACAGGCAGTGACTCTGAGAGGGCCCTACCATGTGCCAAGTCCTTTGTCTCTAGACATTTGCTTATTTTTGGCTCCCCCTCTTCGGTGAGGTGATGAACCACTCAAAGGGTGGCACCTGATGCTGGACACCCTCAAATTCCAGCCTGAGTTTTAGTGTGAAGATGTGCTCAGTATCCACTTCCCAACAGGGCCAAGGGTCACTGCAGACTGGGAGCCCCAGCCTCCCCCAGGGTCCCCCCTGCCCGACATTTCCTTACCACCTCCCAGGTCCCCTCCCCATTCTCGCTGCAAACATTTTTCAAATCTGAGGCTTCCGCGTGAGTTTGAGCCTTGGGCTCAAAAATCCACTTTCAGCAGAGCTGCTTTAGGACCTGAATTTGAAAGATGTCTGTTCTTTTTTTGGCTTCCGATCTGCCGGATAGTTCTGCTTTATTAGAAAATTAGCCATAGCACCTTCAAAGGCCTCCTCTTACGCATGTTGAGCTGAACCAGATTTGGGGTTTTGAAAGGAATGCCATCGAATCTTGGCAAAGCCGTACCTTTTGTTTCTAAGTGTGTGTGTTGGGGGGCGGGGAGCAGGGGGTGGTGAGGAACAGGGAGGACTTGGGTCAAGGACCAGTTGGCCCCAGACCTGATCCACGTCTGATAGGAAAGGAAAGAATCCCGGAAATAACTGAATTAGGTGCTAAACAGGGGGGCAAAGGAAGTGGCAAGCGCCAGCCAGGCAACATTTCTGTCCTGCTAACTCCAAAGGCTTTTCCAGTACCGTCCGTGGCTCGGGATTGCTTGGATCCCCAGCTCCTTTCAGGCTGAGAGGTGTGAGCCAGGGGCTCTGCTCCTCGCCAGGGCTGCTCTGCAGCCAGCTTGCCCTCACACAGCTCCCTCTGGCTGACTTCCTCTCCTTCCACAGTTGCCTCCTGGAGCTGCCTGGCCAAGGAGGGACCCTTCTGGAAACCCCATTGCCTTTTGAATTCTGCTGTTACTCTTTTCTTCAAAAACAGGACCCCTTCCTCTCAGCAGGAAAAGGTGTCACAACAAATGCTATGTCTCTGTTTAGAATTAGGCTCCAGACTTCTCCAAGGGCGGGGGGGGGGGGGGGGGGGGGGGAGAAAACTGGCTTTAAAAAAAAAAACAACTGGATGAACTAGAAGTTCTTTATTATACATCAACTTCAAAGAGACTGTACTTGGCCCCTTGGACAGGACTCAGAGCAGAATTTCCCAATCAGAAATCAGGGGCAGAAAAAGGAGACCAGGACCCATGGGTGAATTTTCCTGGATTAGTGGTTTTCCTTTAATAATCTATTTAGTGTCTTGGGGGAAGGAGGTTGCATGTGCTGTATGCCAGGTACAGCGCTGGGGCCAGGTGGACACAAAAGTGAATGAAACACAGTCCCCCTGGCTCTCCCCACCTGACACGGAGGAACTGGGCTTGGACACCCTGCATCTGGGAGAAGGGGTGCAGTGTGGTGTCTATGGCACCAGCTCTGCAGTCAGAAGGCCAGGGTTTTTGTGCTCTGGCTCTGCTGCTTGTGGGCTCTGTGGCATCGGGCAAGCTACTTGTCTTCTCTGTGCCTCACATTGTGTATCAGCAGAGTTAAATACAAAACCTGCCTTATGGGGTTCCTGTGGTGATTTGATGAGTTTAAAAAGTGAAGGTACTTCAGCACAGTGCTTGGCACTTGTGCTTACTGCTCTCATCCAGGCATGGAGGAAGCGCACGAGAGGGCAGAGGAGTGCGCAGCTGAGGGCCTGCGGGCAGCCGGGGAGCTTCAAAGAGCCCCGGATATTTGATTTGCACCTGAGAGGTGAGTGGGGTTGGGTAGACAGAGGTGATGGGAGGGAACCGACCCAGTTGGAGCGAGTGGGTGGGAGGCAGGAGAGAAGGCAGGGTCTGCGAAGAAGGAGCAGAGGCCAGTGTGGCTGGAGTCAAGGACTCAAGTCTGGCCTGGGGAGGTAGTGAGGGCGTAGGGAGGGGTGTGGAGAGGTGGGGCCGGAAAGGCCTTGAGTTCTGCATCCTAGGTCATTCATTCATTTGTTGTGTCAGCCACTTTGTGCGTGGGGTACTGGAAATGATCAGTCAGTTCTAGTGTCATGATTGTGACTATTAACTTCGAGTGCTTTGCAGGCACGATGTCACTGAATTCTCAGAGCATCCCCGGCCAGTAAGTTCTAGTATGCCGTTCTGGAAGACAAGAAGGAAGGTGGACCTTGTGTGATTTGCCCGAGGGCACTGGATCAGTAGGGGTGGCCCCCAGAGATGGCACAGCTGGACTTTGAATCTGGATCTGAGTCCAGAGCCTAAGTGCTTTCCTGGCCGTGACTTGGTGCTTTCTCCCAGTGTTTGAGGCTGCTGCCTTCACACAGTGCTTCCCATTTGCCTTGTTAAATGGGGTTACACATGAATCATAACCATGCTGTTGACGCTGAGAAGGATGAAATTAAAGGCATCCAATAAAGCTGTCTGATGGGGTCCTGGGGTGGAAAAGCTTACTTTTAGTCCGGGGTGTATTTCAGGCAGCCTGGACGGGGTAGCTCTTGGGCTGTACCCCCAGGACCACCTGACTCCCTGGTGCCCTGACCACAGGAATCACCATGACAATCCCAGTTAGCATTTCTTCGCAGACAGTTTGGCAGCTGGCAGCGTTGAGTGGTACCTGACACCTTCTGGGCCCCTTCACTTTGAACAAGGGCTTGACACCCTTGGGGGTGAGTGAGTGCAGGTGGGCTGGACCTGTCCTCAGGCTGTGGCCCAGAGCCCTGATACCTGATCAGACCAGGGCCTGCGGTACCTTCTCCTCCGCCCATTCGCTGCCAGCCAGGGATTTGGGTCCCAGTCCTCTCCCTTTCTTGTGGGAGACATTCACTGGCCGAAGACACTTAGTCAGTGCGGCCCCAGGGGTCCTCAGCTCCTCCAGGTAAGTGGCTGGGGAGGGAAGATCGGCTCCGGTGGGGAAGCAGACAGTGGGCACCAGGGAGCATGGCTCTCCGAGCACTTCTCTGTTCACCCTGCACTGGCATCTTTGATCCAGGAGTTAAGAGATTGTTTTGGACCCTGTGGCCTTGGAACAGCTGCCTCTCATTAGCATCCCAGTGCAGTTGCCAATCTGCAGAAGTGTTGCCTCCTCTGACAACCCTTCCCTGACTACCCTCCCATTGCCCTTATTCCCTGCCTTTCCCTTTATAACACTTCCTCAAATTTGTGGTTCAGTCATTTTGTGGACTGAAAACTCCATGTGGGCCAGGCACATGTCTCTTTATTCCTATTGGGTAGCCAGCCCTGAGGACTTAAGGGGCACATGGCCTCTCTGCCTGCATCTCTGGGCGTTCCTTTGCTAGCTCCTTCCCTGGCCAAGTGCCTTCTCCTGCCCCGGCCTTCATGTTGGGTCCTTCGAGGCTGGCTCGGTCATCTTCATCCCTCACTCTTATTCCTAAGCCATCGCACCTGTGTCCAAAGCTTCCGGTCACCCACATGACATCTTTGTATGTCTTAAAGGCACCCCAAATTCCCAGTGACCAAGGCACAGACACATGACCTCTTCCCTATGACCTGGCCCCTTCCCAGTGTTCTTCGAGTAAGGGGCTCCAGCAGGCAGCAACCTGGGGCAGGTGGGGAGCTGGGGGTCATCCTGACTCCTTCTTGTCTGCCCCAACCTTGTCTGATCACTGCTGCTTCTCGCATGTCCCCGAATCCATCTCCTTCTTACCACCTCTATTGCCACTTGTTTACCCCCACTCCCAAGTCTGTGCTCCCTGCTCCTCTTACTCCTCTGACCGCCTTCTGAGCCAGTCTTCACACTTCTATTCTGGACCCCTCCATTCTCCATGCTCCCTTCAGAATGTTCTTGAGATGAAGATCTGATCAGGTTACTATCATTCCTCCCTCCTCCATATACACAATTTAAAATTCTGCTGTCACTTTTGTTGCTCTTACAATAAAAGCCAACAGCCCGGACCACAGCAGGTGGACTCAGAAGATATATTCTGTGAGTGGTCTCTTGCAGGCACCCCAGTCTGGCCTTTGTGCTGGCGGGATGGGACGCCTCGCTCTGGCAAGTCCCCCTCTTAGTGTGCCTTCCAGATGCTTCGGCCTGGTTACCCATCAGTCTTCTCTGGGCCTGCAAGGAGATCAGACCTGCTTGCCATGCCAGATGCTGGAGGGGCAGTTGTGCTTGCTCAAGGGAAGCTCGGGCCGCCGTTTAGCTGTGGGCTTTCTTTTAGATTGGAGCTGCATAGCAGTCTGCAAGCTTCCCTAAACTCTACAAGCTATGTATAAATTCTTCAGAGTGGTCTCTGCAAAGGGAGCTGGACTCAAGCCTGGTTCTTTCTAAAGAAATCTTCTCTTCCTGCCTCCCCTCTCTGGGCTCTTCTGTAGCCAAGAGTGGGGCTGGAGGAAGGCTCACAAAGAGGATTGGGGTCAGCTCTGTGGCCAGTCCTTTCATTTTGGAATATGGGGGCACTTTACCTTCTCCTGAATCCCTTTGGGGTCCACAGGTGGAATTGAGTAGAAAGAGTTCTAGTTACAGAATCCTGTTAATAAAAAGTGCTCAGTGGAAAGAGTTGGTTAGAATCTACTGTCATGGGTTGAGAAGGGACTTGTTGCTTTTGGAAAAGTCAGGTGGATACAGCCCTGAGTAGCCAGAGGCCCCATCAGAGTACAGGAAGCAGAGAGGGCTGTAGGAGCTAACTTGCCTCCATCACCACCACCCCTGGTGCCTGGAGTCATGGTGCAGGGTCTTTGAAACCCTCAACCATCCCCTCCCCTGCTCACCTCCCGGTGTCTCAGTAAGCCCTTGGATGCCATCTGGTGTCCAAGTCATATACTGAACACAGAGAGGGTGTAGGTAGTCAATTTGGACTTGAGGCCACGTAACCATTTGAGTGGATTTGAGGCCATGTAACTGTGGATAATGTTTTCCAAGGGCATCCCCAAACATACCATGCTCCCATGCTCCCAAAACATACCTGGTTCTCAAAAAGGAGACTTTTGAAGTATGATGCCGAGTACATTTTAAAAAGTGTATGTGTGGAGCTTATCCACAGGGAAACCATATGAGCCCTTACCTTTCAATCTAATCCAGTAAGTCTGGGTATTTCTGGGAATACTTATTTTAAAGGCATTTCCTTGAGGCACGCAGGTGACCCAGTGGTTGAGCATCTCCCTTTGGCTCAGGTCGTGACCCCGGGTCTTGGGATCGAGTCCTGCGTCAGGCTCCCCACAGGGAGCCTGCTTCTCCCTCTGCCTGTGTCTCTGCCTCTCTCTCTGTGTCTCTCATGAATAAATAAATTAAATCTTTAAAAAAAAATGAAGACAATTCCCTATAGATTCTGATGCTCAGAAAGAGGGTCTGAGAACCTCAGTTTAGACTGAAATCTAGCATGGTCCATTTAATTTTTAAAGATTCCCCCATGTCTTATCTTCATGGACATATTTCATGCTTACCACAGAGTTATAAGGAGAAGAACAATGACAAAGGCACAAGTAGCTCGTGGACCGTACTTGTAAGTGCACATACAGACATTTAGGTCCATAGAAATACAGATATAAAAGCGTAGAGAAATCGACAATAACTTCAATCTGCCAGTGTTCCGTTCACAGGCAAGAATGGACACTTGCCTCCTGTTCCTCCGGGTCCCGAGAAACGGGTGTGTTTCTGCGTTCACCTTCCCAGCACTTCTGAGATCCCACTGCAAGGAGCAGCTGGGCTTCCTTTGCATCTCTGCCGCATCTGTCTTCTCCCCAGTCTGTCTGCAGGTCAGTGCGGTCAATCCAGGCTGCCACTGTCTCCACGGTTAGCAAGGTATCCGCTCAGTGGGACGTGTTTCGAATTCTTGCCTACTGGTTCTCAAAGTGTGCTGGATGTTGGAATCCCCAGGAGAGGTTTCAAGATCAAATGTCCTGGGTGCAACTCGTACTAATTCCATCAGAATCTCAGGGTGGGCGATTGGTTCTCAGACATCGGTGTTTTTAAAGTCTCCAGGTGATTCTGGGTGCGTCGTGGTGGAGAACTATCAATTTACTCCACCCGTGGGAGTAAAGCATAGCAGAAACCTTCACTGACAAGCCAGCAGAAAATACTCCTTTTCCTTGTATCCTGCCCCCATTAGTGATTTTATGATTACTTTCTGTATCCACTTGTCTTTCTGCAGTTTACTTTGCTTTTTTTCTTTTTCTTTTCACAGACTTCAAATATTACCCTGTGGCATGCACTTGTGTTTTTAATGCATTCAGAACTGGAAAGTTCTTATGCCCCAGCCATTCTCCTTCAAGGTCTGACCAGTGGCCACCAGTTACCTGGGAGCTTTTTAAAAATGGAGGTCCCTGGCCTCTGGCCCATACGCACTAAATCAGAACTGTTGGGGGGTGATTCTATGAATCTAGATCTTTAACAGGTTCCTCAGGGATTCTTATGCTCTGAAGTTTGGATATTTCTGCCCCGAACTCACCAGTCTAATTATGGGTACAGTCATGTTTAAGGTCCCAGATATTGAGGATGAAGACCTAAGAAAGATTAATAGGAATGTGATATATTTTAACCCCAGAAAGATGGACGTTCTGAGGACAGGGATGAACAGAGGGCTGATTATGAAGTAGCTAACTATATTCACTCTAAAGATGTAAATGAAAATCCTTGTATTCCTGAGGCCATACTTAATAAACAGAGACAGGAGAAAGAAATTCCCAACCCAAGTTCTTTCTGGGATGTAGTATTGACCACCCCCAGCATTTACATCTTATCAGTTACCTATTGCCACAATCATGCTGTATAACACACAGCCACAGAACCTCTATAGTGCTCAATAAGAGATCATGAGTTTTGGGGCACCCAGGTGGCTTGGTTGGTCAAACATCTGACTTCGGCTTGGATCATGATCTTGGGGTCCTGGGATCAAGCCCTGTGTGGGACTTCATACTCAGCGAGGAGTCTGCTTCTCCCTCTCCCTCTTCCCCTTCCCCTGCTCATGCACACACCCCCCCCCAATATATATATATATATTTAATCTTAAAAGGAATGAATGAGTTTTGCTCGTGCATCTGGGTTGTCTGGGAGAGTCTGCTGATCTAAACTGGGCTCAGTGAGTCAACAGTCAGCTGTAGGTAAGCTAATGACTTACTGATCTTGGGTGGGTTTCTCCACCCAGGGCCTTGGCCAGAGCGATTGAAACAACTCAGCTTGCTGCAGGCCTCTCATCCTCTGCCAGGCTGGGCCCAGACATGGCAGGACCCTGAGACAGAGCAGAGGCAAGCAAGATCTCTTAGAACCCAGGTCTGCAGTTTGTACCATGTCACTTCTGCCACAATTGGCTAAGTAAAGCCACCAGATGAACCCAGATTCAAGAGAAATAGACTCTGCAAACAAGTCTAGACTGCCTAGCTAGAAGGCATAAAGTTCTAACAACTGTCAGATTGGGCCTGGGTATCAGGAGAGCCTTGCATGGGAAGGGAAGGCCTCGCATGGCCACGGTGCACTCCCAGGATCTTATACTTTACCCACAAAAGCCTGGTGTACACCCCCAGTGGGGATGTGCCAAAATACTCTGGAGATTATTCCAGATAGGCAGAGAACCCCCCAAAGATGGCATTCCCCTTACTTTGCACATCCTGTTTCCACGAGGTCCTGAAATTCTAATCAGGTTCTGGTTGTCAAGGAGATGCCGTGGTTTCAAAGTGGGGCACATCCACGCCTGTGCTCAAGACCTATTGAAAATGGCTTTCAGCTCCCTTTCCAAATAAATAAATGCAAGTATTTTAGTCTAACCTCGACGACCCTGCGTGGTCTGAGCAAATGGCCCTTTCCAAATTCATCTTCTAACACACAGCCCTCCGCTCATGGCCTGGAGATTTCACGCTGCATTTTTGCTTCCTCTGTCCTCTCTGCCTGAATGTGTTGTTCTTCAACCTCTGCAAATCCAAATCTTAGCAACTCCAGGAGTGCCAAACCTTCCCCGAGAACACCAAACACAATGAAATACCGCTTTACTTGGCATAGAAGAAACAGAATAGCAACTAAAGTTAGACTGGCCTGAGAACCGATCTACCAGCCACTTGTTTGGCCTTAGACAAGTTACTTAATTTTGTTCCACCTACTTTTTTTTTTTTTAACTCTTTAAACAGAGGGCCATTCCCATTTGTAGGGTGATTATAATAAAATGATGTTTTCAAAGTTCCCAACATTTAGAAGATTCTTGATAAATAATGGCTAGTTTTATGACTCCATAAAACTATCAAACCATCCCCTTATTTTTGTCTCTGTTGCCTGATGTGCCACTGCTACCCTCTTCCACCCATACTTCCCCTTTCTTAAGGACAGGGGGCTCTGTCCGCCTTCATCCTGTTATCTGCATTTTCCAGATGAGGAATCAGAGAAACCACAGGATTAGGTAACTTGTTCAAGGACAGATGGCTGGCAATGCTGGCGTTGAGATTTGAATTTATTCCAGGATGGGTTTTCAAAATTCCTATCTTATACTGTCTTATCTTGGCCTGGGGTATCCTGGAAGCAGAGCCAGAGACCCTGGTTTAGGAGATCTGGAGAAAGTGGAGGACGGAGAGGGAGAAGGAAAAGAGGGAAAGGTGATAGAGTTGGACTAGTACTTGATTCTGGGGTCTCTGAGTCTCCAGGCCATGGCCTGGCAGACTGAAAGAAGGAAGCATCCATCCTGTCGTTAGTCACTGGCCATGGGTTGGCTGGCAACTTGCAGCACTGCACATGCCCAGTGCAAGGGCAGGGCAAGTCCCTCTGGCATCCTTACTACAAGCACTCGGGGCAGCCCCGGGGCTGTAGGCCAGATGTCAGCTGTCTAGGGCCACCAGATGTGCTTCCCCAGGGAACCTGGCCAGTGCCAGCATGAAACTGGCTGCAGCAGCAGGGCAGGAGGGAGTCAGCAGGGGGCTACCGTGATTGTGCAGTGGTGTAGAAGAGGGGTTCACTACTGTCTCTGAGCAAGCAAACAAGCGAGTCAGTGGGTGGTGGAAAGTTCTGTGACCAGGCTCCTCTTCCTAAATTTCACCTTGATATGAAGACGAAGCATGTGTTAACATTCATTTGAGGAGCAGGCTGGTGCAAGAGGGGATATGAAGTCTTCTCTCAGCTGTCTTTCAAAGAGTTCTATGGAAAAGTTTGGCTCACTTGTGCTTTGAAACATGTTAAGGATGTGAGATTGGGGAGAGGAGACATTCTTTGGCACTAGCTGTACTCAACCCAGAGTGAGAGAGTTATTTATGTGCATTAGAAACTATGACTTTGAACAAACAAACAAAAGCAAAAAGAAAGGAACTATGGCTTTGAATTGGTAACTACCACCATAGAATAGAATGGTACTAAAAACAGAAATGCAATACAGTTTTAAGCTTTCCGGAGTCGTCTTTATAATCATGTTTGTTCTCTTGAGAGAAATTCTTAGCCTTTACATTTACAGGTACTGGTTGGATATAATTGTCTGGGAACCTTCCCCTCCAGGACCATCTTTTAAATCAAAGCACCTCTTCCTGACTGGAGGGAAAAAAAAAAAAAAAAAACTCGATTTTTTAAAATTAAAAAAGTTGCAAGTTAGCCAGAGAGGAAGGTTATCTAACCTCCTGTTTGGAGCAGGGACTGTCCTTTCACTTTAAGTAAAATGTCATGTTGATAGCATTTACATCATCACTCAAGAGACAGGCTGAATAAAGGTAGGGAAGTTCAGTAGAGGAAGTGGTATTAGACAGACTGGAGTTCAAACCCTCACTGTGCCGATTCCAGGTGCCAACACTTGGGCAAGAAAAGCTCTCTTGAGACTCAACTTACTCATCTGTAAAATGGGGCAACGATTCTTTCCAAAGTTATCCTGAGGAGTACATGAGATCATGCATGTGGAAGGACCAAGCAGACACATAAACATGGCCTTTTATTTCCCTTTTAAAAATGGTTCAACATCGTTAATGAATTCCCAGGGAACCAGCATCAAAAAGGAGGATTCTGAATTGGGGAACGTCTTGAGGAAGGGCCAGGCTGCTGAGTTGGCAGGATGTGTCTCCTTTTTCTCCCCCAGACATTGCACATTATCGAGTCAGACTCTAATCAGGAAGGAGCTGGTTTCTGCCCACCCTGTGGGACAGCTGGACATGCAGCATGAAGGGAGAGGCTCTTGCCTTTTTTTTTTTTAAGATTTTTAAAATTTATTTGTTCATGAGAGACAGAGAAAGAGAGAGAGAGGCAGAGACACAGGCAAAGGGAGAAGCAGGCTCCATGCAGGGAGCCTGATGTGGGACTTGATCCTGGGACTCCAGGATCATGCCCTGGGCCAAAGGCAGGTGCTAAACCGCTGAGCCACCCAGGGATTCCCCAGGCTCTTGCCTTTGATATGCATTTTCAGGTCACCAGCATGAACCGAAATGAGAACTTCCCTTGGAAAACCTTGCATGAGAGGCTTTATACATCCTCTGCAGCTTTCCAGAAGCTGCTCTGATGTATCTACTCGCACCTTACTATCACTGCCCATTCCACGTGTGTATCCTGCCCTTCCCCATCTGTTCTCCTTCCCACCTCTTTATTTCAATTAGCAACAATGCTGTTGTTGGGCTTTCTCATTCAGCCATTCGAATCCACCACTTTTCTGTATATTTCAAATGTAACATGATGACATTTCACCTCATTCTCAAACAGACATGTCAAGAAGGTATTCTCCTCCGATTGTGGGGCGGAAACCAAGGTTCACAGAGATGAAGTTACTTCCAAGTTTTTGAAGCTGGGCTCCGACCCCAGGGTCAATGCCCCTTTCCCGTTCCCTGCCTTGGCTAACAAGAGACAATCATGAAAGGCACATGCCTCTTGCGGCGATCACGATGGCCATTTAAAAAGGTAACAATAATTATATATTTGGCACCACTTACATTATTGCAATATTCCACTAATGCGGTTATCAAGTGATTGTGAGAAATGTCACCAAAAAACCGTGGGTCGGGAATAAAGGGGGAAAAAAAAAGACTTACAATTCTGATGTCTTTCCAAAAGCACATCTCAATCATGGTGCAGAAACAAACTTAGGCAAGAATGCTACTCCAACGTAAATATACACACATATAAAAGCAAATAATCGGGGTTCAGTTTTGCCAATTTTATTGAACCAATAAAATTCCTACTAATAACAATGAAATAAATTTCTGCAAGTATAAATGTGATACAGTTTAACAAAACCCATTGTTCTGTACCTATAAATAGATTTTCAAAATGTCATAAAAAGTGCAGTTATGAATTGTTAACATGTTTAATACACAGTTCCTTTATTTCAAATGTGTTTGTCTTGACCCACTAACAGTTCCTTCTGCATCTCTTCAAATAATATTACCCATCCCTCAAAAAAAAAAAAAAAGCCATTAAAGCACTAGAATATTACACATAAACTGATCCATTCAGGTCAGCTTTAGTCAGAATTGTAAAATCGGCAACATAAGAAAAAAATAAAACCTACTTATACATACAAAAAAGCTTTCATGGGTTCTATAATCTCCTTAACTGCTGACTCCCGTGGAGGGCATAATAGTTGAAAAGGCTTATATGGTTAACTACCTTAGACTACTACATCTAGAGCAGGGTCCGGTTTGCCAGCACAAGTTTAAAGTGGCTGTTTATCAAGTCTGCTATTTTCAGAATTGAAACTATAAATATAGGACTGCCATTTGACGCCGAAAACTGTGTGAATCCTAAATTGCATCAATGATCTATTTGATAAAAGCTTATTCTAATTGAAAACCTTATATAGTAAGAGACTGATATATATAGCAGTCTTAAAGATCATGTCATCTGCCTCACATTAGTCCAAAGTCACGTGCTTCGTAAAAAAAAATTACAGTAACAAAACACAGGACTACAAAGGCAAAACATCACAGCTTCTGATTACATTGAATAAAAAGTACCAAGGAACGCAAAAGATAAATCTGTATTAATACTGATGAATTAAAGAACTATAATAGACATTTCACAGCATGCTACATATATCGCTCACAACTGAAGGATAAAATGATGTCTAAAATTGAAAGTAACAAGTTGGCAATCTGATTTCATGTGCAATTCAGCTACAAAGTCTTAATATATACATTCATTATGTAGCTGCCCTGCAAAAATCAGGATTTTTTTTTTTTAAAAAGAGATTTCAAGTTCAAATCCTATTTCATAAGCTAAAGGATACATCCAGTTCTTCCATGACCAGGAAAGTTTTCAGGTTTGAAGGAGCTAATCCAAGGAGCAAGGCCATGTTCCGAGTTGACCTGATGGGGTTCTTTTTTACCTCACTCAGATTGTGCATGTGGATGTGACTATTCTATTAGCATGGAGAAGATGCCAGATGGGCTTGGTTTGCTTCCTGTGTCTACCTTGAGTTGAAAAGAGTAGATATGAAGAGAAAGAGGAAGGGAAAAATCGTATTTTCTTTCAGAGAAGATCTGTGGATGCAAAGACAATGCATACTAGATAGAGAGTTTGGATCACTTTCCGTGATGAGCAAGGGTACCACTGAACTCCTGCTTTTTATTTTAGAGAACTAGTGAAATTCAGAAAGGAGAAAACAGTCTCTCAACATGACAAAGGAAACATCTTCCTATCCAACCAATAGGTTTCCTTTATCCCTCCTTTTGAACCTTATGAGATTTGGAAGTCCGTGGAAAATCTGTAAAGATGGATTAATTTAAGAAAGAGATGGATAGCCACTTTCATTTGCTAAGTGTCATAATGCACACACTCAGCTAATCAGAATTCATGAACAACACTTTAGCATTAAAGACCAGAGTTTCTCTCTCCCTTTGATAATCTTTCTGTGGAAATGATACATTCATTTTTAAGAGGTTCAACTGAGAGGTACAAGAAAAATAGACTGTTTTAGCAAAATTCATATACCAAAAATTATATTTATTATACTTACTAATGTTTGATGTGGTCCTATCAGCTATAAGTCAAACGGGGTATTTGTTCTAAAGGCTATTTTATAGTATGCCTTTCATTATCTCAAAGATTTCCACAAGCATTGGAAAAAAATCAGATATTCCTTCTCCCCACCCCACCCCCTTATTTTTCCTTTTTCAATTCTCTGCTTCATAGTGATAAATCAGAATGAATTTAAAGCTAGAACGAACACTTTGGGACATACGATTTAATAAAAACCATCCCTTCAACATCTTTTATGAAGTCTCATTTCTTAAATGAGACATCGATCCATTCCTGGGCCCCTGAAGCCATTTGACTAGACTCTGCTGTCAGGTTGGGTTGTTCATGAACAGAACGTGAAGCGTTCAGATACCATCACAGGTTGTCATAATCTGTACTTCCACACAGAGTGGTTCATCATCAGGTGGGACAGCCATCGGTAGAGCAACATGCCCCATGTTAGAAATCTGACTAGGGCTGTCATCCCTGAACCACAGAGAGTGCACATCGGCCAGAGTGGAGGGACTACAGTGGTTTCCTCCTTTAGGCACGTGTTCCTTAATGACGCAGTCTGGATATGCCTGGAATGCAGCCAGGGGAAGACAAGACTACAAAGTCAATGCATTCCCTTTCCATCCCATAAATACTTTTCTCCCCGCTTGAGAACACAGTAGGAATGGGGGGTAGAAGCTTAATCTGACCCAGGAAAACTTGTCCAAACTCTCATGCGCCCAATTGTGTGGTACTTTATCTATGTTCTGTATCGAGTGGGCTCGTGTGATCTGATGGGACCACAGCAACATCCTTTATACTATGTCCTTATATTAGAAATGTGTTTCAAGGCCCAAGCAATAACAAACAATGAAACACCACCCATTTACACGCCAGAAATGTCCTGATCCACTGAAGGGTTACAGATCACTCTGGATTGCTAGAGAATCTTAAATTTACATTCAGATAACTTGGACTAACACCAGTATTTATTTCCTAATATAGATCCAGGTTAGGATGGTAAACTCAATCATGTTAAAGTCCCACTAAATGCTAAGTTCTGCATGGTAGAAATAGTTCCATTTCTGTATCATGTATAAATATAAAGACTTCTACTCTGATAGAAGGCAAAAATCTCCTACAATTTATTAAAATATGGAAGTAGCATTATTGGACAACAGAGAGTAAATCCATGAAAAGGTTGGATACTCTGAATTTATAGGCTCTTTGGGGATGAGGTAGAGGACAGCATGATATTTTGGCAGCCAGGAAAGAGTTAGAACGGTATGGGATGGACAGGCTTATGCTCAGTGCCGCATAGTATCTGGTAGGGTGTCCAGGGCAAAGCTTAGCCAAAATGTAGCTGGATGGTTGAAGGACTTAGGCGGGGCTGGGATGAAGTCATATTCTTAATGAGTGGAGGAAAAGTAACTCAGAAAAGAGAATGCTGGTGACACTCAGCAGGTGGCTGGTGATGTTTGGTTTGGATTGTGAAAAGGCCTGCAGACCAAGACAGGCTGAGGGAAGTGGGGGGACAGTGAGCATGTAGAAGGTTGAGGCACTTGGGGGAAAGAAAGCAGGCAGGAGAGGGTGGATTGAATGCAGGTAGGAACTCCCAGAGGGGAATGTTCCTTTACAACAGGTGTACGATGCTGAGGACTGCCACACTCAGTGTGATGTTCCACGTGTTCTTTGAAAAACTTTTCCTTTCACAGGGCTCTGCCTCTGCCTCTAGGATCCATTTAACCCCAGCTGTTTTTGTTCTAGGTCTCACCTGAGCGGACACTGCTAACTGGGCCCAATTAGCATGGAAAGAAGCTCCACACATGGGGGCATTTAAGTTCTGTTGACTGAGAAGAATACATTCATGTTACAGTACTGTTCTGAGGAAAGACTCCGTAATTTAATTCTCAGTCTCCAGAGGGATACAGTAGGGAAACACAGATGAAGATGATGGCCACCAAGAATAGATTCTGGTGAGGACAAATTAAGTAACTTTGCACTTGATCTGAACTGAGGGGCCACCTGTCTTTCAGGGTGCTGTGGAATTATACTACCCAGAAAATTTCAGATACTGTTCATATAACGTTACTGTTGCATACTTTTTACTCCATGCAAGACCGCCTATTTGCATAAAAGAAGAAAAAGTCTGTTAGATAAAGAGAAGAGTTTAAGGTCTTGCTTTCCAGAGGAATGGTTTTGAATTGTCTTCAAAACACAACACAAAACAAAAACCTCATTTTACTGTCACAGTACAAATCATTTTTAGAACATGCACTGAAATTTATTTTTTCCCCCTGATGAACTGTCTTTAAGAGTTTAAAAGAATCTTACTGTTATCTATGTATGCACTCTGCACTAAAGTGGTGAGCTATTTTTAAGTATAGATCTGTAATTGTTTGCTGATCATTTTATTTTGCGTGGGCATAAAAATCTTGTATTTTGGATTAAAAAACTCTATAAGGTGGAAAAAGGAAAAAAGCTGCTCTGGAATAATGTTATTTAATCTTCAGAAGAATTTAAGAACTTTAGGAGACTTTATAACACAATTAAAATAGGGGCTCTGGTTCAAACATGGTTTCAATATAAAGCTTCCACTGAGTTTTCTGTTCTAAAACAGCCCTGTGTTGCTCTGCCATAATTAAAGGCCAAGGCCGTGGCCCAGATTCCACATTAGCCATCTTTTATTGTAAAAGTACCCCAGATGGGATAAGATTCTTCCTGAGACTGAGACAACATGCTTGGTTCAAAAAAGTAAAGAAGGTAATGAGTGGTCTCATCTCAGAAAGCCTCTTTTCTGCTAACTATCACAAGCCCATCTGAGGAGGTCTAATTTGAAGGGCTGAATGGGGCAGCTGCTGGGCCACTCCCACAGTCAAGCGATCAGCTTACAGAACAGATTCACTTTCTGATAAGAGAGTATTCAGGTATTTCCTAAGGTGATCTGGGAAATTATGAATTACAACCAAAGCTGGTAAGTAAACAGATATCAATCAAGCATATACATCAGTGGGTTATTAGATTAATTTTAACATGATAAGCAATGAAGTTAGAGAATTCACATTCACATGTGCTTTTTTTCCCAAGTACACTTGCACATTTAAAGTTTGGCACAATGTGAGCTCCAAGGTGTAGGTCAGCATATTGTATAATCATGTCGTTACACCAATTGAACCAGATATCTCTTTTAAAAATATCACATTTTAATATAAAAAGCTATACTATAAATTACTACATAGTAAATTCAATACTCTGAAAAAATACCACCCTGGAAAACCACATCAGAATTTCAAGTTTGCATTAGAGAACGTTCCCAGCAAACTTGCTGCAAAATGATATTCACACCCTGGAATGCTGTGCATGCTGTAGCTCAGGTGCTCTAGCACCTCCGCAAGTCAATTTTTCTTAGCTGGTTCACTGAGGTTCATAAATATATATTGTTTTGTCTTTGTTTAAAGTTCCAAGTCGACTTATGTTCCTGATTACTGATGAGACAGATCAATGCTGAGCTAAAAAGAAACTTTGATAGAAAAGAGATCTAGGAAAGGCACTAATCATTTCCAAAACCCAAACTCAAACTACTTACATTTCTGGGGTAAAAAAAAAATAAAAGACAAAAACTAAGTGGCCATTTTAGTTACTTACACCTTATTTCCCCTTTTGGTCTAAAGCTCATATGGTGTTCTATGAGAATTTCTCCTCCTTTTCCATTTATAAAGATTCCATTCATTTTTAATCTTGTAATACAGGTCACCTGCACAACAATATAGGGCTAGTAACTGAAAGGGTTGTAGGAAATAACATGCCCCCCCCCCCCAATATCAAGAATAAAAGATAACCTCAACTTGAAAGTTCTAAATTAACATTTAGGCTATCATCCATGTTTTGTCATTTTCCTACTTTCCTTGCAGTTAATACCATCCATATAATGGGATGCCAAATAAAATCAACATATGGTATATGCAATTAAACAGAAGAGATCTGGCAAGAATTCTCTGAATAGTATCTTTAAATAAACCACCCTGTCTTAAAAAATATTAGTAATTTTTTCCTCGCATGGAAGATTTCAAACAAGATTCTGGTCTCTAAAAATGCAGAACCACCTCATGTTAGTAGGTTTACAGTCATCTTTCTGTTTTCTTATCTGAAATCAAATCTAAAAGAAAGCAACCTAACATGTTGTACCAGAAAAGAATGATGAATGCAAGGGCAAAATGATCTAACAAAACACTCATCCACGATTCTTTCATGGGAGAAAATTCCTATATAACAAGTAAGGAAGTAAGTCTAAGATGAAATCTTTGTGGGAACTCTAATGGAGAATTTTGATGATATTATTTACTATGAAAAAAATGGAGCGGTTTTTAAAAAATTAGCATGTTTGTGTACAAGTCACCCTTAATTAACCAAAAAAGTGTTTAAGCAGTGCAGTCGTGTCCTACTGGATAGCTGTAAGCATCTCTTAGGCACTTCACTGGTTCATTAACACAATACAAATTAAAGCTATAAACACATAATGTTGTGCTCTGTGAAGATAGTCTAATCAAGCAACATAAACCAATGCGAAAATGTGACTTTTTGGATGCTTATTCCTCCCCTAAGACTTGATATCTTTTTAAACCAGTTGTCCAAAGAGATTTTTTTTTTCCTGGGGAAGGGGGTGCTTTGGCATTAGGAAAATAATATTGTTCAACCCCAGTAAGGCAAAAGCCTTGAGTGCGATAAAGAAATTGGAACCAAATTTCTTTATGGCTCTGTTCAAAAGGACACTTCTGCAATGACATAATGGGGGGAATGTTCAGCAGAGTATTTTTTCCCAACATATTGCACTTTTTTTGTTGTTGTTGCTATTCGATCACATTAATGCATAGAAACACAATTTTTTACCTTTGAGTATTCAACTGTTCAACCTATTTTAAGAAAAACCACAGGAAAGGAGTTCTAAAAGCCTATCAGGAAAAAATACAAGTCTATTAACCTTCCTCTGCTTACTGCAATATAGAAAACACTATGAGAAAAGAAAAATGTGCAAAGAAACTTTTTGGTCAATCTTGTGTGGGGACAAGTTTGTATGTGCCAACTGAATGAACTGTGAGCAGCTCTGTGAGCACTGATTATTTCGGTGACTGAGGATGGCTGTCGGTGATAGAAAGGATTGTGCATAATTCCACTTTTCATATATACATCTGATATGGAAAACGGAAACTTCCTTTTTCAGAAGAGAAAGAAAACAGCTGAATTTGGCATTTCAGTAGCATGCTATAGAATTCATCATGATTAATTTCACATTAAATTATGGACAATGGCTGTATCACATTTCACGTTATCGCCAATAGCAGTTAAAAACAAAAACAAAAACAAACAAACAAGAAAAACCACAAACAGTGCCTGACAAATTATCTCCTGGGGACACAGATAATGTGTCCTGTGAGCAGCTTAGTTCAAAAGCGCATGCTTTTCCTCCACCAGATTTAGGACACAACATTAAAAGTTTAGAATGGCCAGAGGAGGCCATTCTGTGCTGAATTCCAATATCTGAAGAACAATTGCTTGAGCAGATTGTAAGCGCTTTTCCTTATTTAAAAAAAAAAAAAAAAAAAGGAAAGAATACAACATACATACAAACCCAAAAGCGCTGAAGTTAAGCATTAATAAACCAGGTTCATGATTTATGATCAGTATCCCAAAATCCAACTATAAAACAATGCAAAGTAGTGCTCCTCAGTATTATTTTTGCTTTTGTTAGTAATGTTAAGCATCAAGAAAAAGAAAACACATCATTGCACATGACAGCCGCCGAAAAGAACGGCTAAACTTTGACATTAGAGAATTGAATAATGTTTGATGCTACATCACAAACAGCTTCTGATGTATATCTTGTGTGAAAAAAGGCTTTACACACATATGACATTTTCGCTGGCTGACGATGCTTCAGGTCAAATGCCGAGTTATGGCACGAAGGGCATAAAGGAGTTCAGCTTGCATCCGTGCTTCCATTAAAAGTAGATTTACATGAACCTAGAAATAAAAATGTTCATCTCCTTAGTGACCACTGTAAACAGCTGCCAAAACTTTTTTTTTTTTTTTTACATATGGGACACTCACACAGGTTCATCAGGTTTATACAGACACAAGTACAGACATGGACATGTCTGCGCAGACATGCCTAGGCATATTGATGCAGGTAAATGATGTAAGGGCTCATTTGCAAAACTGTTTGTAAACAAGAAATGTCTCTCATGAGCAGGAAAAATGACCTCCAAAAGCCTTGTGAGATACCAACCATTATGTCAAGATGTACATTATGTAATCAAGCTTCTGGATTATGATATAACTGTTTTAAAATATTTTTATAAATGACAACTTGCCTGCAAGTTATACTTGCTTCCAGTTGTAAAATCTTACATGGCTAAAAATCAGCTCGACATTTCTTAGTGTCTATGTTCATTCCTTGGGAAGCTTTTAAAAACGTTTCTTACTGTGGACTTGAAAGATACTCAGGTGAAAACCTGAAGCTGAAAGCAGTCTGTAATCAGTGTCTGGTCCTTATTATTTCTGCACAGCTTCCCTGGAATCTTTCAGAAATAACTGAACAGCTTCTGAGTTTTGAGGGAGATAGACCCCAGCTGATGGGTTAAAATTAATACCTACATATTTTTGAAATTCACTACAAAGAAATGTATTTTGAAATTATATGTATTTTGAAAACATTCTACAGGTTATATATACTGTTAGATATATTCCCCAGATGAGTAAAGAAAATTTCTAGATACAACCCATTAAAGGAAGAAAATCTAATGTAAACATATAAACAGGGCATAAAGATCCATTGAGAAGAGATGCTGGCAGTAAAATGGGTTATTTATCTAATGTGTGACTGGCTCTAAGACTTCAAGAAATCTGTTAGGTTTAGGCCATAACATTCTCTGCCAAGGTCATAGAATTAATTAGTGATTATTAGGACCCTAAAGAGATTTTTTTACTCTCAAAAGCTTGTAAAGTGGTAAAAAATGGAAGATTCTTGGACTTACTTGTCAAAAAGACCTAGGATTTATGGGTAGTTCTTACATTATAATGTTGGTAAAGATCCTTAACATTTATTAGGTCTTAAATGATTCCTATATATTTCATCCAAAGAAATATTCTTTTATAATGGTATATACACACTTGGCTCAAACATCACGCATTGTATTGTCAAAATAGTCAATTACCAAATTGGAATGAGAAACTGTTGTTCTAGTAGGTTAACTCTAATGGCTAGTTACTCCCTAAATGGAGATACCTTCTAGGCCTGGGACAATCACACCTAATACATCTTGGTAGGTTTGATTTTTATTATCATTAGAACATTAGACATTTTCCTAAAGGTACTTTAAAAATATCAATATCCAGATCCAGCCTTTCAAAGGCTGACGCTACATATTTACTATACACACCACGTTGGCCAAAACATATAACCAAAATTTATAGTTAATACTCAATAGACTGGAATTTTAACATCTTTTTAAAAGATGGCCAGATGATACCACTTCCTTTTCTTTAATGGCACTCATTTATTAGTATTTCCTGTGTAATTTGCAGGATCGTTACTAATTACATTGGAATGTACCTAAGGTGTCTGTAACATCATCATGAAACACACCTTTTCTGAGTGCTTGAACTGACGCCAGTAACTATCATACATGCGCTTGGTGGTTCTTTCAGGATAGCAGGTCACTGTCTTAATGTAAACCTTCAGGCTTCGTTCAAGTAATTGATTAACTTCTCCGTAATCATAGTCATCATACCTATGAGCAAAATGACAACAGTTTTAAAATGACAAAGTCAAAATTTCTGATTTTTTAAATCTTATTTGAGAAAGAAAGAGAGAGCACAAGAGGGGGAAGGGGCAGAGGGAGAGGGAGAAGCAGACTCCCTTCTGAGCAGGGAGTCCAACGCAGGGCTCGATCCCAGGACCCCAGAATTATGACCAGAGCTGAAGGCAGATGCTTAATTGACTGAGCCACCCAGGTGCCCCCCAAATTTCTGATTTCTCAGTTTATATCAAGAGATGTTTATTGTATAGCAATTAAATACCAAAAACTCATTAACTAAATGTTGTAACAAATATTTACTGAATGCCTATCATATGCCATGTACTTTCCATGTACCTTTCTAGGCACTGGTGATACATGGATGAACAGAATAAACAAAAATCCCTAGTCTCATGGAATTTCTATCCTACTGGAGAAGAAAGGAAAAAACCACAAAAAATCTAGCATGTGAGGTGTCAGGGGCTGTTTACTGCTGTGGAGGGAAAGGGAAATGAGGCTGTGAGAAGAGGAACTGTAGTTTTAGGGAGGGGGGTGAGGCTGCCATTTGAGCCTATGCCAGGAGAAGTACCAGCAGGAGCCCAGAGGCTGGACTCAATGTGTATGGAGGCAGAGGGAGTGATGGACTGTGGCCCATGCTACTGACCAATCAAATGTGATGGGAACTGAGCCGTGGAAGCAGCCATACAGGGGCCAAAGGCAACCTCACTGGGAGTGGTCTGGTTAGTATGGTACCCTAGTGTGTTCAAGAGCAAATGGAGGATAAAATGGTGACAGTAAGTATATACAACGCTTCTTCAAAGAGATGTGCTGTGCATGGGAGCAGAAAGATGAGGCAAGGGCCAGAATGAAAAGAAGGATGAAGAAAGGATTTTTTTTTAAGATGAGAGAATTCACAGCATTGTGTATATACTGATGAGAAAGTAAAGAGGTAAAGTTGATTCTGCAGGAGAAGGAAGAATTTTGTTTTATTGTTTTATTTTCTTAAGTAAGGGCCTGAACTCACAACCCTGAGATTGAGACTAGAGTTGAGATCAAGATTTGGATGCTTAATAGACTGAGCCGCCCAGGCACCCCCAGAAGCAGGAATTTTTATTTATTTAATTTTTTAAAAGATTTATTTATTTATTCATAAGAGACACACAGAAAGAGAGGCAGAGGGAGAAGCAGGCTCCATGCAGGGAGCCTGATGTGGGACTCGATCCTAGGACTCCAGGATCATGCCCTGGGCTAAAAGCAGGCGCTAAACCGCTGAGCCACCCAGGCATCCTGGAATTTTTATTTTTAATTATAGTTGGCATACAATATGATATTAGTTATAGGTGCATGATACAGTGATTCAACATTAATATACTTCACAAAATGCTCACCATAAATGTAGTTACCATCTGTCACCATACAAAGTTATTACAATCTTATTGACTAGATTCCTGGGGTGAACATTACATCACCGTGACTTATCTCTTTTATAACTGGAACACTACCTCTTGATACCCTTCCCCTCCCCCTCTCCCAAGAGCCCTCAGTTTGTTCTCTGTATCAGTCTGCTTGTTTCTTTGTTTTGTGTTTTAGATTCCACATGAGTGAAATTATAAGGTGTTTGTCATTCTCTGATTTATTTCACTTAGCATTATACTCTCTAGGTCCATCCATGTTGTCACAAATGCCAAGATGTCATTCTTTTTAATGGCTGAGTAATATTCCATTGTGTGTGTGCATGTGTATACACACATACATATACGCAATATATATATGCGTATATACAATATGCTACACATATATATACACACACCACATCATCTTTACTCTAGAATAGGGATCTTTAAATGGAAGGAGATGGGAGTTTGTATACAGGTACACAGGGCTACAGAGTTTATCTGTAATAAAAGAGGAGACAGGGTAGAGTCAATGGGCACAGAGACTACTGGGAGCTCATGGGATTTCTCTTCTGTATTTTCAGTTAATTTTTAACTGAAACATATGCTTAGTTAAAAGTAAGTATTCAAAGATTTTATACGAGTTTTATTTGGTGGCATCTAACAGATAAATATAATCACCCATAACATTTGTCCTTTATTGTCTTGAACATAATTTATCACAATTGAATTATATTGTTAGTATTTATTCTTCCTAGATTAGGTAGGTATATTAAATGTGTTTTAAAATGTGATGATTGTATGTTAACTTACTGTCCGGAATGGTAAGTGAGCAAATAGCATAGTTAACTACCATTATAACAGTATCTTCTAGGTAGAATGGTTGACTATTAGTTGATATTTCAGGAAAATTTTTTTAAATGAAAATTATAGAAAATACTTTGCTTAACAAACTGAATTCTAATTCCATTCCGTAAAGGCTTTCTGATACTATATTAGAAAGAACATAGTAGAGTCAAACTGAATGTATTCTTAACTGGGAATTTATTCTTTTTCCATAACTGCCTTCAAAACCGAGCTCAAAAAGGCACATTCTCCCCAAAAAGCTTTCCTGATTAGACCAATCTATCTCATTCACTCATTTACTCACTGCCCTCTCAATGCCAATTTTCTAAATTTAGAGGCCATTAATTTATATTGACTGAGAGTTTCATTTCAATATTCTTATGTGAGCTTTATGAGGACACAATCTAACTTAGTTTCATTTATATCCTAATTACCATTCCTTTAAAAATAAACAAACAAACCAGCATTTATTACAGGGAACTAATGGGGCACAATGAAAGGTTTTTAGCTGCTTAATTCTTCCAGGAAGGATTCTTAAATTGAGTCTGATGCTATCCTATCCCTCAATGATTACTGATTTTTTTTTTCCCTCAGTAAAGTCTTAGTACTGTATTTCCAGGTGCCTGCTAAGATTCCCAACAGTCAAACAAAGAAAAAAGGTTTTTCTATAAAATGGAAGTCATTTTTCCAAATCAGAAGTCCACATGTAATATTTTCTCCCTAGTACTATATAGCACTAAATAGGACTCATGTCAGAATTTTCATTTAGAAATGTTTAAAACTGTCTCAGCAATGAACATACCTGATTCCAAACATACAGTGAACATAGTTAAATAAAGCTCTGCGCAGCGTGGTTGTGTCAACATCCTCATGGGCGGCCATAGTGTTATAGGTGAGATTGTAGACCATGCGAAACTTCTCATCAAGAAGATGTCCAATGTCAGAATAAAGTCTGTTCACCAGGGAGAACCCGTGATTTTCCCAGGTATAGTCCTAAAAGAATAAATTGTATCCAGTTACAAAATGGGCATTTTCCAGTTAAATTCCATGTTTGTAGTAAATGTAACTACTGAAGCAAGTACATGAAGATATTTCATATTTAATTCTAAGCTGATAGCTTTACTAGGAACCCTTCACATCAGTTCATAGATCAAAATGCCATGTAAGTTCCCTCAGTGGGGTCCATGGTTTGACATGCTGGTGATGAACTCTGGCCACCTCCTGTTGTCGTGTACTATGCAAACTATACCCTTATCTGGAAGAACCCCAGAAGACCTGAGAATATTCTTATGTGACCAAACCTACTCAGTGACACAGCAGATCATATGAAACAAGTGCAAAGGAGTCTGTCTTAATTCAAACTTCTACTTTCTTTAGGAGCCACATCACTACTGTCGTTCTGTTTTCTAGGGGTGGGGGTGTGGTAGCACTTAAGCCCATAACTACTGGTCTATGGTTTTATTACAAAATGCCATTTTATTATAAATGTAACTTTATCACTTGATTTCCTCCCTGCTCCTCTAAAAAAATTTTTGGTATGAATTTTATACAAAATTGGTATACAATTTTATACATGTAATAATGCAAGTAACTGAGTAAGACATTTCCTTTTGCCTTCTTAGAGAGGAAACATTGAAATAAAAATTCATCTCCTGGGAGATCAAATTAGACTAGGCCAAAAACTAGGTTACATCAAAAGATTCACAGACTATCAAAATGACCATTAATTTCTTTAGAAATCAATGTACTTACATCTCAACATTTCACAGTTAAAATGACAGTATTTATTCTCTAATTTCTCTGAATTAAGGCATCTTATACCTGAGCTCGGAATGTTGGCAAATGTTCTTCTCCTCGTCTGGCAAAGTCCTCATACCCAAAACCAGGGTCTTCGATATATCGAGAGACGTCAGATGTTATAATCATGTCATCTTCAAAATCTAAGGACAATAATGAACAATCCAGAATAAAGGAAATTGTGCAGAGAACAATGAAACTGCTCCATTGCCCTCAACTTTTTAGCTTTTCCATGGATTTCTGAAGTGACAATTTTGACTTCATGGCTTAAGTTTCTAATTTAATTTCATTACCAAATACTGACAATCGTAACATTTACCAGTAGTTGTCTGGGCAAAAACATGACTACATTGAAATATCTAATCAGTAATAGCAAAAAATCAATACACTAGCTTTACTTATTTAGAAAATGAAAATAGCACAGAGCTTTGAATATGTATTTCTATGTATATATATAAGTATAAAGCTTAAACTTTTTTTAAACTCTTGTGGGATGAAGTGGGCTGTAGGGAAAGAGAAGAGATGAAGGTGAAAGACCATCTGAAGTCTAACATTAAGACAGATTTTTGTTAAAATTCAATGGTGTTTCATCTGGATGTGTTCATGGTGAAAACAAGTGCAATTTAGTTTTTTTTTTTTTTTTCAATTTAGTTCATTTTTTAGCTCATGAAGAGGCATTGTGGGAGAAGGCCTGGGAAGGGAACTGGGACAGGGAAGAAAGTGGCCTTCTGGTACCACCATTATTCTGAGTTGACTTGGGCGCTAGAATAGAAAGGGTCAGTTTGAGAAAAGTCATTGAGTTTTACACCTAACGTATGTGTGCTTTTCTGTGGACATGGAAATAAAAAGGGCATACAATGTATGAGGTAAACAATGTGTTGAGATTGTGATTAGACTATTATAAAAGTGACATTCAGGAAGACAGGAAGACTACAACAATATTTTAAGACAGCTGACTTCTGTATACTTGATAATATTAAAAATTTACCACTGAACAATGTTAAGTGCCCAATGTATGTTAAATTGTTTGAAGATTATTCGAACTCACTTTTTTTTTTATGGATAGTCTGACTTTATAATTACTTTTTTCTGATCTCAACTACTGAAAGGGAATGAACAACCTTTATTTACTACTTGCTACCTAGAAAATGAACATACTGTTTTCAAAATAAAAAGAAGCTCCTTCCATGCAAAGAACAGTATTTTCTTAAGTATTTTAATCAATATCAAATAAATACAACTTAATAAATAACTAATAAAGAAATATTAGTTTCTAAAACAATTTTTTAAAAGATTTTATTTATTTGAAAGAGAGAGTGCAAGCAGGAGCGGGGGTGGGGCAGAGGGAGAGATAGAAGCAGATTGCTTTCTGAGCAGGGCTCCATCCCATGACTCTGAGATCATGACCTGAGCCGAAAGCAGACGCTTAACCCACTGAGGCACCCAGGTGACCCAGTTAAGCAACTTGATGGCATAAAATACTAATTCTTAACTGGACAGTGTTGAGAGGCTTAAAAAAATAATGCAATTATAGTAATTCATCCAAAAGACACAGTAAATTAATTTGCCTTCATTCTCCTTAATCTTTGCTATTTCATGAAAATCCTAGCAAGAATTATTCTCTTCACAAGGGGTTAGCCTTGCTTTAGGTCACTGCCATGGACTATAATAGAGTGCTTGATAATGGCAGGAAAGGTCAAGTACCCAGGATACCTAAACTTTGGAAATATTAAAATTCTTACCTAACTTCTTTACTATCCATAATGAGAAGAGACTGACATTTGCTGGGTACTTACTATATACCAGTTACTATGTTTTGTACTTAATATCTATTTTTTGTTTCAGTAATGCAAAAAGAAATATCTTCTTAAGAACTAAATTACTAATACCCTGTCAGTCCTGAGTGTCAGTAAGAAATACAATGTGGATCAGTTTAGGATGGTGTGGAAAACATGTAAACACTGAACTACTTAATTTGATCTGAAGCTTTTAAGTAACTCAGTTTTCTAAAGGGAAATCTTGGGCCTATCTCTAGCTAACCCATAACTACCACGTGTCTCCTCAGGCTGCAGAAGTCCTTTTGAGTAAATGGAAACACTTGGAAAATGGCATTTTCAATTCTTTGTCTCTTCACATTTATGAATGAGGTTATGCTTTCCTTAATTCAATCCATCGCATACTCGACAGAAATGAAGGAAAAAAATTGAAAATGTAGTTAGTGCTCACTGAGGCTGCTAGGAAAACTAGGAGTTTTGTGGGCTGTGAAGTAAAATCAAACCAAGAACAGTGAGTGATAACTGAAGTCTGCAAAACAGTTTCTCCCCTGATGTGTTCTCACTGCCCACACTGCACAACCAGTTGGTTATACTGGGCAAACATAGACTCTGGGGTTGATGATTACCCAGCTAGTTCATTTGATTTTGATGTTAGTTTTTGATTTGTCCATAAACATTTTCAAGTTGTCATATGACTTTTAAACATTTAAAAATAAACAATAATGAGTAACTAACCAAATGAGACAATTTATCCCATGAATAATAACCATTTATTCATTTTAAAATTAGGAGTCAATCAAGACCTGTCTTCTAGGCAATTTTGTTCACTTAAAGAAATGTACAAAAGTCTCTCAAAGTACAATATTTTTTAAAATTTTATTTATCCATTTGACAGAGAGAGAGGGCCAGAGAGCACAAGCAGGGGTAGGGGTAGAGGGAGAAGGAGAAGCAGGCTCCCTGCCGAGCCTGACGTGGGGCTCAATCCCAGGACACCAGGATTGTGACCAGAGCTGAAGGCAGACACCCAACCGACTGAGCCACCTAGGTGCCCCTACAAATACTTTTTTTCAAATTTATTTTAAGAAGTTAAAATTAGCACTCTGATTAACAAATCTAAAATTCCAATTTTAATTATATCTAAAGAAATATTTCAAAGTCTAGACTACAAGGAAATAGTATTTTGCACATTGGCTGCATTCTGCTGCCCCTAACATAATACAGAAAAAAAAAAAAAACCCTCTATTACAGTGAAGAAATAGTTTTCTAACTTCAAAACAAAAACAAAAAAAGAATAAAACCTGGTAAACTCTGTTACCAAGCTATAGAATACTACCTCTGTAGAACATTTTAAACATTTATTTTCTTCAAAAGGCTTGAAAAGCTATTTTTAGAATCTCTACATGGAATCTGGAATGCTTTATCACACAGGTCAAACCAAGAAATTCATTATGGAAAAAAAATACATTTCTATTTCCATTTCAAAACATGGTAAGGTTATAAAAAGGACCCAATTAGCTACTGTATGGAGTCATTTTTCTGTTACTTTTGTGGGACTGGCAAATACTGGGAATGGTTAAGAGTAAACAATGAAATGATTTATTTCCTTGACTGATTTACAAATGATACAGCCTCTTCTGTCAAAATTAGAACATAAATTTTTGGCTAGGACCTAAGACTTGCTAGTCAAAATCCACTACTGTAGAAGGCAGGATTCCCTGCTTAAGAGCCCAAGAAAGTACAGACTGGGGTCCAACATATATTTTTAAGGGGCACCTGGGTGGTTGAGTCAGTTAAGTGTCTGACTCTTGATCTCAGCTCAGGTCTTGATCTCAAGTTGTGAGTTCAAGCCCCACATGGGGCTCCATGCTGGGTGTGGAGTCTACTTAATAAAAAAACAAAACAAAAGCAGCTCTCAGAAGAGCTTTAATAAAGGAAACACACACACACACACACATACACACACACACACAGTGTTTTTTAAGTATTAAAAAATGACTAAGAGAAATAAAAATATTTATACCCTTCCAGCTCTAGTGATGTTAGAGAAGCTCTTAAAAATTAATGTCTGAAAGCAAATAGATATTACCAACCTTAATAAAAATGTTTACATTTTACAATCTTGGTTTACCTTGAAGGTTCACCTTAGGCTTATGATTTCCCTTTGTCCCATGCGTTCCCTCTGGATGGTTTTTATAAACATCTCTTCTGATTTTAACTCCCAATCATATGCCAATCATTTCCAAATTTTCCTCTTGAGTTTAAAAGCCTCTCCTGACCCTTCAGATCATCTGCTGGGCCCTGGCTACTGTGGTTTGTATCCTGGCAGCACTGACATCACTTGGGGGAATGACAGTAATGTGGTCTCTCAGGTCCTAGACCAGACTGAGTAAATCGGAATCTGCATTTTGATAAGATTCCCTAGTGACTGACATGCAATGAAAGTTTAAGGAGCAGTGTACTAGACATCTCCAGGCTGGAGGTTTTACAGACCTCTTAGCTTGAAATGTCCAAAATATGGCAGGATGCATGCTCCTTAAGCTTAGGAAGGTTATCACGGTAAGGCCTCTCTGTTTACCTAACCAGCTTATGTGGTAGCATTACATGCCTCATGGTTTATGCCCCCTTGTGTCTCTGTCCAGCATCATGTTTCCTTATCATGGTGCCATGGCTCTGCTGGTTGTTTACCATCGACTCTCCTGTCCCGCAGCCACTGACCGACTCCCTTGCACTCCAGTCTCTAAGACATAGAGTCCAATGGCTGGAGGAAGTCTTCCTCTATGGTCCCTCCTCTGCACACTCTTCCTCTACCCAGACTTGATTCAGGATCCTCTTCTAGGTTCATATACTGCTCACACTCTGCTATGTACAGTGCTGAGACTATAAAAGGTACTCAATAAAATGTTTGTAGGATGGATACTAAGCCAATGAGTAAAACATCAAGTTTCTTTATTTGGGATTTCCTGCTGCTTAGAAGCTCTGAGAAACTAGAACTTAATATAGTCAATGAAGTGGATAAAATCTTTCATAAAATAGACCACAGGGGAGATGATAAAAGGGGTTTTTGTTCTTCCTGGTGAAACTTCTGAGAACTACTGGTCAATGCTATGTTTAAAATTAACAAACAAGTTATGGCCTAATCAGTTACCTTTGGAATTTATGAGACTGTCTGGTCTTAAGACTAAACATTTTTTAAACCAATGAAACTCTATTTTTAAAATGTTATGTAGATTGATGACTTTGGAGGGTTTCAGCCTTCTATTGAGTCAATGCTATTTTTTTAAAGATTTATCTGAGAGAAAGAAAGACAGAGGAGTGAGGTACACAGGGAGTGGAAGAGAGAATCTCATGCAGACTCCCTGCTAGGTGCAGAGCCCGATGAGGGGCTTGATCTCATGACCCTGAGATCATGACTTGAGCCGAAACCAAGAATTAGCCGTTCAACTGACAGTGCCACCCAGGTGCTCTGATGCTATTTTAATAAAATTTACTCTGTGGTGTTCGAGATCTTTTTTAGTCATAACTGCAAAGTTGCCTAACTCAAAGTCTCTTAGAGTATTAGAGGGGGAAAAAGTGCATTTTAAGACAAGAGCAAAGATGTCTAGCTTTTAATACAGAATGAATTCCTCCAAATTCAACAGAAGAAAATGACCTAAATAATGCAGTTTTATAAAATGCTGAAGATGTCTCCAAAGAAATGCAAATGCAAGTACAATGTAATTTTAGAAGTAATCTGGAAAAGTAGCAGTGCGAGAACAATCCTCCCACATACTCCCCACATGCAAAAAATGGCAGAGATATGTTTTTTTTTTTTAATTTATCTATTGAAACAAGATTTCACTCATCATTTCAAAACATCGCAAAAGTAGAACGAACTAGGTATCCCTATCTAACATTGTAGGCAACTGTTCTGGCTTTGAATCACATTTTACCCAGGATGAGGGTGGACTACAAAGCTGGAAGTCCCTCGCCAATGGACCTGGAGTGTATTCAAGGATGCATCAATAGCATTAGGGGGAGCTGTAGGAGGAGTAAATAGGAGGAACATGGTAGTAGACTTGCTTTTATGGATCTGTATGGAAAATATGGATCGTGGTTAATCAGGGATGTAATAACTCAAAGGTAAAGACAGTGGCGGCAGGAGGAGTGGGGGAGCTCACCTGAATGAGGAAATGAATGAAAAGTGTCTCCAGAGACCACAAAAAGACTTTCTTTCTTCTCCTTCTCAAAGCGAGTGGTCATTTCTTCCTGAGATGCCTCTTCATCTTCCCTCTCTCCCTGAAGCCTCTTCATTCTGTCCATTAAGGCCTCTAGCTCACTTAGAGAATCGACAATCTAGGGCCAGGTAAGATAATGTTGGGTGTCAGTTATATTAAGAATTATTCTAGTAAGTGTCCCTACTTTTCCAGTGCCACCTTATTATGTACAGTGGGCATAGTTATTTAGTTCCCAGGTGGGTTTTCTGTGAACTCCAAACAAAATCATATGACATATTCAAATGTTTTCAGAAGTATGAGTTTTTTTGTTGTAGTTATAAATATATTTAACCTAGAATTCTAGCATTTGGTGTATATTAAATTATAGTTTATTTTATTTTTTTAAAGATTTTATTTATTTACTCTTGAGAAAGAAAGAGAGAGAGAGAGAGAGAGAGAGAGAGAGAGAGGCAGAGACACACAGGCAGAGGGAGAAGCAGGCTCCATGCAGGGGGCCTGACGTGGGACTCGATCCTGGGTCTCCAGGATCACGCCCTGGGCCAAAGGTGTCACTAAACCGCTGAGGCAGCCGAGCTGCCCCTATAGTTTATTTTAAACAGTGAGGCAGCCTTATAATTTGTAATAATATCAATTTGCTTTAAAAGCCTCTTTAAGATAATTCAAAACTTCATATACAAGTTAAATTTTTATAGTAGTAAAAGTTGTGCAGAAATATTTCAAGTATATGATATCTTGTTTAGTCAAATTCTTTCTAGATATTTTTCATGTTGGGAAGTTTAAAGGCAAAATAGTAAAGAAAAACAAAGTCCAGAAAACTAACCCCAAAGTTGCTGCCTGTAAGGGATGCATTCTCTATATTGTTATCATTAGCGAGATCACAAACACAGAAATTGTTGACTGATATTAGCCTGAATCCATTGGAGATTTCTGGATCCCTCTCTGGATTGATGCCACTACCAAAAACAAAGCTTGCCAAAGCATGATAATGTGCCAGTAGGACCACAGCATGTACCAGTTCGGGCAGAGACCAATTATTTTCTCCAGTTTTGACAAGTTTCTGAAACAAGAAAGCAAATCAGAGTGAGAATGAAAATCACAGAATGCTACACAGCAATTTTAGAAAGCATGGAAAATCTACCAACTTTTTATGTCCATTTATAGCAATTAAACTTAAAACTCCCTTTTAAAAATGCTTTGTATAACAAAGATACGGCTTTGGTCAAACAATAATTACATTCAACTGTCAAACCTAACAGCGTAGTTATGTTGTAGATTCTAAATCTCTTATATGTACAATGAAATTTCTGCTTTCAAAGCACTTTTTACATATGTTATTTTAATAAGATATTTCAGAATATCAAGGAACACAGAAGCTAGAAGAGACTTTAAAGATTACCTAGAAAAGCTGCTCATTTTAAGGTTTTTAGGTAGACTATCTTAAAAGTCACATAAAAATCCAATTCAGTAAGTCAACGTTTAGACAGCTTCCTGATGGAGAAAGAGCCTGTAGCTGATGATAGAAACCGTAGAATACTAAGAACTTCAAAAGTTTCAAAGCACTTTTTTATATGCTATTTTACTTGAACCTCCTGCTGAATGATGGAATCACAAGGGAAGCCATTAAAAACAGTGATGTCTGCATCCTCACTTTCTCCAAGAGCCAATTCCATCTGTCGAATCCATCAGAGATTGTTTCCCATCAGTGTCCTATCTTGCTGGTGTACATGTGCGTGTGTGCACATCCTGCTGCTCCTCACAAATCGACACTTTAATTTGACTCACTTCACAGCCAAACCCCCATGATAAACCTCTTATGCTTTACTCTCCATTAATCACACACACACACACACACACACACACACACACACACACACGAAATTTAATATATCACCAAAAGCTCAGGAAAAAGAAAAGGAAAAATTAATCATATTCTATCACCTTCATATAACTTATACATATTTTATTTTTATAAGCATAATTATATCATCAGAGTAACACATCTATTTTTTCTCTGCTTTTCAAACCTGACATTTTGACATGTTCATTTTTCATGAGGCTACACTGTCTTATATTAAGCATGGACTGTATATTCCATAGCAATGGATGTTACTACTTCTGCAAGCTTTCCTTTACAGTTAGATATTCAAATTGACTCTAAAGTTTTTTTTGTTTGCTATTATGAATAGCATCTTCATGCTATAGCTTTGAATAATTCCTAATAGGATTTTTAGGGCAACTACACTTTAAGACTTTTGATAAAACTGCCAAAAAGCCTTCCAAAACAACTGGTAGCATTTACAATGCCTCTGTCAGGCTTTCCAAGAGTATTAAACCTGAAAGAATAGACAGTCGATACTCATCTTGAATTTCTCATCTTACCTTCATTTCTGTTTTTTTTTTTTTTAATTCATTGTAATTTGTTTTCTTTTTTAAAGCAAGCTCCTGAAGCAACTTTCACTAAGGTTACAAAGGACCTCCGAAAGGCCAAATCGAATTATTTCTGTATGCTCCCACTTCTTCCTATCTCCTACCCCCACCTCACATAACCTTCCCTACATTCTGTAACCTGAAGCTGTTAGCTACTTTTCCAACATATAATGTTTCACACTCTATTATTTGTCTGGGATACCCTCCTCTACTTGAAAATTCCCACTTACTCTTCAAGACCTATCTCAGATGTTACCTCTTTCACGCAACTTCCTTATCCCATTCTTTTTACCCATATCTCCATAAACCATTGTGCTGTGCTTATTGGTCATTACCTCTCTTTCTTTCTTCCCCTAGAATCCAAGCCTGTTCAAGGGCAGGGTCTATCTTTTTAGAGCCACCACAGAAGTAATTAACATACGACATAAAAATAATGATTAATTCTTCATCTAAGTAACACACTGTCAAATCAGAATGTAAACCTCAGGGCAGCATTACGTTTCACAGATTCCCAGGTACTCAATCTCTGAGAGTACAAAGACTTAAAAAAGCTCAGTTTGGTTTAATTGAGCAAATAACGAACAAAAATGTAGCCTAAGAAGAGGATCAACAAAACCAATGACATTTCTGCTCATCAGAAGCAGGGAATTTAAATACCTCAGGCTTCTCTGATAATAATTTAGTGACAGCTGTTATGTATTGAGTAGTTACCAAGCCCAAGCACCATGCCAAGGATATCCTACAAAGGGCCCCACCCTTTCCACCTGCAAGTGTTCTAGTCACTAGCAACTCTGTTTCTCCTGAGTTGGAAGAGTTCATTTTTCTTTCTTTTGGAAAGAATGGAAAGAAGCTCCTTTCCACCTGCAAGTGTTCTAGTCACCAGCAACTCTGTTTCTCATCTAAGCTCCAGCTTCCAGAGGCACTTAAGTGTTCACTCCAGTTGGCAAGTCACTTTTTATTTGCAAAATTGTAATTTCCAAATCTTAAAATTATGAAATGTTAGAACTACAAAAGAGTCTGGAACTCATTTAATCAAGGCCCCTCATTTCATAGAGGGGGGACCTCCCGAGGCTGGGAGAAGTTAATTCACTCAAGGTCACAAGTGCGAGAACCCAGGTAGCCTATCGTACCAGTTTTCCTTTGTTCTACCTCTTGCTTGAAAACAGAAATCAACATTTCTCATGAAAGCAGTTAATTATTGATTACCTGAAGAGGAATATTCTATTTGTACCTAGATTAAACCACAGACTTTCTATATTTCTCTCTTCTACATGTTGATATCTTATTTTTTGTTTCTAACATGCAAGTATTTAAAATTAAGTCTTAAGCAAAAAAAAAAAAAAAAAAGAAAGAAAAAGAAAAATGAACTCTTAGCTAGAATCAATAATAAATTTCTTTTTTATTTTAAAACAGCTCTCAGTACCTGAATGTGCTCTTTCGTGATCAGCCAGGGTCGGTGAGCTAGCAGCTTGTTTATTTCATTAAGATTTTTCAGTCTTTGTGGTACATATTCCAAACCATTCAACCACTCAGCAATACCTCCTGTCTTCAAAAATTCATCCACATGCATGTTTATTAGGTAGGAACACTGATGTCTAGCCGCAGCCTAAAACACAAGAAGAGTCAGTTGATACAATAATCGTGGTTGTTAAAATAATAATAATAATAATAATAATCGTGGTTGTTACTCTACTATTTCTAAACAAACAGGAATTCATTTGGAGTTTAATAGTTTTAATAACCAATAATTCTTTTCTTACAGATTCCTTCTCCTGCTAAAACTTCTATCACAATATGTCACAGATTCTTTTTTTTTTTTTTAAGACTTTATTTATTCATGAGAGACACAGAGAGAGAGGTGCAGAGACCCAGTCAGAGGGAGAAGCAGGCTCCATGCAGGGAACCCGATGCAGGACTTGATCCCAGATCCCAGGGTCGCACCCTAAGCTGAAGGCAGACACTCAACTCCTGAGCCACCCAGGTGTCCCTATGCCACAGATTCTTGAATCAATACTTGTAGCTGATAGTTGTATTAAGCGAACAGCTGTCACATGTAGATAGTTACGTCCTTAGCCAGAAGAGGGAATGGATTAACCTAGAATCTACTTTCTAGTTGTGAAGAACAAGAACATACATGTCCATTTCATGATGGTAAATGATATAAACTATGTTCTATTTAAAACACAATAAAATCTCACTAATTTATATTCTACTGATTCATAATGCATGCTAATTTGGGTGCTCCTCTTACCCCCTTTAAAATAACAGTGATTTTGGTCTTACTGGAAACATCGCCCTACTAGGACAGGCTCCATGACACCTTTCTTCCTGTGCAGTCAAAACCAGCCTTAACACCAATGGTTTCGGGAAATCCGTTCAAAGCAGGCTTTTCACCGCTCCTTTCCCTAGCACTGCTTCTCAGGAAAATAATACCATCTACTGATTCTGTTTTCTGTATCTTGCTTATCTTCTTAGTTTGCGATCATTACAAGTCTGCCTTCGGCCTTACTGTCGTCAAAATTGTAAGCTGGAATACACTCTTGGTCATGTTTGTCGGCTGATAGGACATAGGGTGCTGCCCTTTTCTTGTTGTTGTTAAAACTTTGGTTAAGAGTATAAACAAGATCATCAAATTAAACCTGGGAAAAACTAATCTGCTAACTGCAGGCTAGCTCTACCAGTCCAGCTTTTCTCCTAAACTTTCCCAACAACAGGGCACTTGGGCCAGATCCTTCTTTTTCTCTGGAAATGATCCACCCCTGAAACTGCTCCTTTCTAACCTTCTCATCCCAATTTATAATTCTCTCCCCACCCCCACCAAGACATTAACTAGTTAACTAGTTTGCACCAAGTACTATATACTTTGCAGGGTTAGAACTCATTGGAGAAATTTTTTCCATTGGTGCTGATGGATACTTTTATCTGGCCAGATTAGTGATATTCTTCATGTGTAAAATGAGTAAATCAGATGTCACCGCCAGACCATTTTATGTTAACTATACAAAACAAAGTATCAAGAGCAAAAATAAAACTTGTGGGATGCTAGGGATATTCCTTAGGACATTACAAACATCATTAATCGTAAGAGAGTAAGTTGAAAATTCAAGGGGAAACATTCAGTGCATTGAGATGCCTAGAACATTCGACGTGTATCCAAGACCCATGATATCCAAAAGGTTACAGGCTTCCTCAGTTCTTACTTCTAGAAAATTCTACCTCGCTCTACACACCAACACACACAGACTGGTAGGAGAAAGGAGGAGTAAGGGCGACATCAGGCGAAGTGGGGCAAGCGGGAAGCAGGCGCACCATTATTGCAATGTAGTGCCTGTGTGGTAGAGGAAGGGGGCCGTCCATGCGCAGCATGTAGAACTGGCTCCGCAGGAACGACTCCAGGTACTGAGTGTGGAGACTCATGACCTGGGTGATGTTGTCCAGCCGACCGGATGTAGAGTATTCTTCCACAAGAAAGTTAGTACGTTCATCCACTGTGTTTGCTTGGACAACCTTACAAGTGAAGACACACAAAATGATCATTGAGAAGTCATGGCTTTTTTGTTTACATACATTATGCCACTCTTGAGGCAAATGAATGTTCTTTTGATACGAACAGACACTGAGATTAGGCAGTTGCTCATACCAGAAATAAAAAAGAAAGCACCACTCATTTTTGGCTCTGGGACCACAATTTATTAAACAACAAATGTCAAATCATCAAACATGCAACTATGAAATTGGAGAAAAGCAGCTTCCATCTGCTGCGCCAGGCACATAAGGCAAAATTTTCAGGGCCCACTTGCCTGGCCTATTATTATACCAATTTGTGCAGCGGCAAAAGCGGTGGCATTTGATTCCTATAGTTAGGATTGTATCTCAACTGCCTGTGATGATACTTAATCACCTTCTTTTAAGACAGATATTTTCAGCCTGATCTTTTGCTTATTTTATTTCAACATAAAATGAAAAGCTCCCTGAAGTCTTTTGAGGGACAAAAAAAAGAAAATATGATAATATGTAGGAAAATTTAATTGAAAAATTAATAATGGCACTAGAATATTGTCATTCCTATTTTTAGTCTATTGTATTAATTACTAAAAACAAGGTTAGTGATTAAAATGGACATCCTCCATCTTAGGGAATCAAAAGTGCTTCCTCAAAAATAGATTCTTATATATAGCCTTATACACAATGACAGCTTGGGCATCACACCAAGAATTGGCTCTGAAGGTGTTAAGAGCTTATTAGCACCTTGTAAAAGGACCCGGCTCTGTGGAAATTAATGGACATGAGATGAATATTTCTAGGATTGGTTCATTATTTATTGATAGTTTAGAATTAGAATTCTGGACTTAAGAATACATTCCTTATTTCAGATTCAAAATTAAATTCGAGCTCATGCTCTGAGTTGATGGCAGAGCCTGGTCCAGAATCCAGATTTTCTAAAGTCCAGACTAATGGTCTTTCCAAAGATCCATACTGCTATTAGAAACTCTGTTTACTCTTTAAGGCTGGCTTCACAGTCTCTTCTGAAAAATAAGTACAAATTACACAAAGGCACTATTGACTGAGGAAAATCTAATCCCAAAGGAAATAGAATGTTTGGAAAGTGTGAACTGTGAGGAAATGTTAATTACAATGGCGTCAAAAAGCAATTTCAGTTCAGCTGGTTATAAAGCCAAGTACACTTTCATTTGCCCATTTCCCCCCATTTTGTCAACTACAGGGACCAAGTGATGGTAAAAACAATAAGATACAGATCAACCACATGTAATTAAATGTAGAATATTTGTTGGTTTTGTTTTGTTTTCCCCAGCAGAGTTTCTTTTGTTTAACTGATGCCAGAGATTGTTAACGGATGCAAGAGGTCCTGAAAACAGTGGTGGCTCCTGCAAACCAGCTTACCTTCAAATATATACTGTGAAAATGACTGTGTTTTAGGAAGTCTTTATGTATCTGAGGTAATCTCTCGGCCAACAGTGGCCCCAATGCTGTAGGGAGAAATGGGCACAAATGCAACCATGTCTCTAATGACTGGTGGCCACCTAGATCAGCTAGAGATACTGAGTTCCCAAAACATTACTGTTAACCTTCCTTCCACCTTTCCATCCAGATGGTAAGGTCACTCATAAAGTGAAATAAAGATGAACTACTGACTCTGCCCATGACCTGGCATGTATCTTTGAATTCTCTTCATCCCTTCTTTTAAGACAATGCCTGGCAGGTGCTCTGTACATTTATTGACTACTTTCAGAACAATACAGGAATAATGCTGGTGCTTTAAGATAAATGTCTTCACAGTAAATAGTGAAATCAGTATATACCATTGTATTCAGTAAGTTAATAACTCCTCCTAGCAGAGAAAAATTCAATTTAGTGGTTCTTAAGCTTCTCTTAACCTAAGCATATACCTGAGAGGCATCGAGGAATCAAGGAAATCCCGCACATTGCTGTCACCTTTCATAAAGATTTACACCCACAAAATGGGCACAACTCTTCTACTAATTAGAATTTCTTTTGCATTGTATTTTATGACCTCTCTTTCTTGCAGTTACTGTTTTGACTTCCCACTCTCACCAAAGGTACAGATTATACAGATTGCATTGACATTCTGCCCAAGAGACTAAGAACCAATCAACCAAACAACTACTAACGATGTCATGGCATGTTTTGCTTAGGTTTAGTTGGGAAACTCCCTTTCTCATTTCAAAATATAGTTTCTTAATATACTAAATCACCATGAAACAGTGGCCATTTGAAAACCTAAAACCTTCAGGTTGATATTAAACTTTATTTAAAAGAACTTTATTACTATTAGCAGCTTTGTTCAGAAAAGTTGTGTTTGAAATCAAAAATGGTAAAATTTACATTTTTCTAGCCTTATAGTACAACTAACTCTAAAATAAGAAGGCAGATTATTAAATACACAAACTTTTAAGTGAAGTTCAAAAGAAAATATCTCTATGTTCTGACATATAAATAAGGAACAAGAGCAAAACATAGGTTTACTTCCATATTAAAAATGGAGATATTCTTTGATACAATTAAGTCACTTTTTTGTAAACACGTAATATATTTTAACACAGATAAACTTACTTCCTTCTCTGGAATAAAGGCACTTGGTCCTCTTGTCAAAGGTTGAGATACTAGGATTCTTTTATCCTATTTTTAAAAGAAAGGTTTTGTGTTAATGGTGACTTTCTAAGAAAAGTTAAATTGGTACAAATTTATTGCTGAGGTACTAAGACAAACTGAATAAACAGAATTATGTAAAATCAAAATAAGGGACGGTTCTCAGATCACAAAAATCCATACGGCTAATGAGGTAATGGGGCAAGTTCCTCAAAAAGTTAAAAACAGAACTATCTTATGATCCAGCAATTGCACTAGTGGGTATTTACCCAAAGAATACAAGAACACTAATCCAAAGGGGTACACGCACTCCTATTTTTATAGCAGCATTATTCACAATAGCCAAGATACAGAAGCAGCCCAAGTGTCCATCAATTGATAAGTGGATCAAGATAATGTGGTATGTACATACAATGGAATATTAGCCACAAAAAAATAATGAAAATCTTGCCATTTGCCATAACATGGATGGAGCTAGATAGTAAAATGCTAAGCAAATTAGGTCACTCAGAGAAGACAGATACCCTACAATTTTACTTCTACGTCGAATTTAAGAAACAAATCAAACATGCAAAGGAAAAAAAAATGGGAGAGACAGAGAGAGAAATAAAGAAACAGACTCTTAACTAGAGAGAACAAACTGATGACTACCAGTGGGGAGGTGGGCAGAGGGATGGGTGACATAGGTGATGGATAAGGAGTGCACTTGTGATGAACATCATGTGACGTACGAAGTGCTGCATCACTATATTGTATGCTTGAAACTAATATAACACTTGTATGTGTATGTGTGTGTGTATACACACTAAATAATCAGCACATTAACTGAAATTAAAATAAAAACTTAAAAAAAAAGATAATGGGGTAATAACCTCCTCCTCCAGTGCTGGATACACAATGCACTTCCAAATTTCATTTCCCTCAGTCATATTCTACAGCACCAGAGATTTTTAGCTCATTTTGACAAGACTAAAAACTTTCGATCTCCATAATAAAATCATATCTAATAGTACACTAGTGCACTAACAGTGCTCAATCTGAAAGCTCCAGGAAAGGTTGAATTCAGAGGATTACACACAACTCCCTAAAGTGATGACTTGACCTGTGGGGTTTTTTCCTGAACAAAATAGGAATAAACATATCTAATATAAAGTTTTGAAGCTTTAAGTAAGAAAACTGTACAAGCTGGAGAAATAGAGGTTAACTTAATGTAAGAAATGGAGAATATAGCAATGTTTATTGTTCTACTTGCTACTCTATTTAAGTGGTAGATCACTAATGGCATGTTTGTTAGATTTTTTTTTTGAAGTTTTTAATTTTTTTGTTAAATTTTTTTAATTAAAAAATATTTTGGTTATCCCCATTTAAGTGTAATATCTATAATGTCGCATCAGTAGAGAAGATATTTGCAAATCAGATACCTGATAAGGGGTTAATATCCAAAATATATAAAGAACTCATATAACTCAAAAGAAAAAAAAAACTCAATTTAAAAAAATGGGCAGAGGATCTGAATAGACTTTTTTTCAGAGAAGACGTTCAGATGGCCAAGAGACACATGACAAGATACTCAACATCCCTCATCATCAGGGAAATGCAAATCAAAACCACAATGAGGTAACACCTCACACCTGTCAGAATGGCTAAACTCAAGAACACAAGAAACAAGTGTTAACAAGGATGTAGAGAGAAAGGAATTCTCATGCCTTGTTAGAGGGATGCAAACTGGCGTAGACACTGTGAAAGACGGTATGGAGGGTCCGCAAAAAATTAAAATTAGAATTACTCTATGATCTAACCATTCTACTTCTGGGTATTTTTCTGAAGAAAAGGAAAACATTACTTTGAAAAAACACATACACTCCTATGTTTATTGCAGCATTATTTATAATAATCAAGATATGGAAATAGATTCTAAGTGTTCATGAATAGATGAATGGCTAAAGAAAACATGGTATACTATATACATAAAATGGATTACTTCTCAGCCATAAGAAAGATAGAAATCTTTCCATTTGTGACAACATGGACAGACCTTGAGGATATTATGCTAAGTGACCTAAGTTAGAAAAAGATAAACACTGTAGATTTCACTTACATGTGGAATCCAAATGATAAAACAAATGAACACACAAAACCAAACCAAACTCCTAGATAGTGAAAATAGACTGGTGTTTGCTAGAGGCAGAAGGGTGGAGAGGTGGGCAAGCTAGTGAAGGGGATTAAAGAGGTACTAACTTTCAGTTATAAGTCACAGGATTATGATGTACAGCATGGTGACTACAGTCAATAATATTGTATAGCAAATTTCAAAGTTGCTAAGAAAATAAATCTTAAAAGTTCTCATCACAAGACCAAAACAATGTGTGAGTGTACATAGTGACAGATGGTAACTAGACTTATGATGGTAATAATTCTGCAATGTATACAAATGTTGAATCATTGTGTTGTACACCCGAAACTAACATAATGTATGGCAATTATACTTCAATAAAAACAAAACAGAGACTATGCCATGGTTTACAAAGATTATAAAGAATGCTTGGAAGACTGAAGAGCATGAGAACAGAGGTCTATTGGGAAAGTAGTATGTTAAGCTTTAGGTGTCACCAAGCCCTCCTCAGGAAACTTCTAAAGCGAGGAAGTGACTCTAAAATGGTTCCTTATCCAAAATGGGCAACATCTACTTCACATGACCTTGTTTCCGGCCATAGCAGACTAGACCAGCACAGAAGCTTATCTGCAACCTATGGGTGCCCTGATGCAAAAGTTCTGCCCAAACACAACTGAGGGTAATTCACTGGACCATTTAAGATTCTAGAGTTAGGGACATCTGGGTGGCTCAGTAGTTGAGCGTCTGCCTTTGGCTCAGGTTGTGATCCCAGGGTCCTGGGATTGAGTACGGCGTTAGGCTCCCCTGTGGGAGCCTGCTTCTCCCTCTGCTTATTTCTCTGCCTCTCTCTCTCTATGTCTCTTGTGAATAAATAAAATCTTTAAAAAAGGAAAAGATTCTAGAGTTACTACAGGTGTATGAAACCAATGCATTCTGATAAAGAGAAGAGCAACAACATAGCACTCAGAAGGCAGAGGTAGAGAACACAGTAAAGCAGCATTAGAAAAGGCAACAATAGATAACTGCTTCTAAGGGCAAAAGCACCAGTGTTTCTAGGGAGTCCCTAGAGGAAATCAAGTCTAATCATGGGCTCTCCTATGTCTTTTCCTCTTTTCCATCCTTCACTCCACTCTCTAGAAGGTAACCAGAATCCTTTTTGTTCCTTAAAATTAAAGAGCCTGCCAAACACAAAACAGTTATTCCAATCCCTTATTTCAACAAGCAGCAGTTACAAAACAAACTGACAAAAGTAGGCAGGCAGCTAAGGCACACTCAATGATTTTTTTTTTTTTTTTTTTTTTTTAGAACCTGATCACCTCTGATAGACTCAGGGGGTACAGGGCAAGCAAAACAGAAAGGGTCCCTGCCCTCATGACCATGGCACATAATCTCCATCAATGTTCAGAATTCTATCAGAACAAATATATTGAATAATGATCATCTAAACCTGCTCAAGTGTCAGAAAGAACTAGGCATTTAGGTTGTATTTATAAAGGGATGACACATACATCTTTAGCCTACTGGTCAAATATACTAGAAGACTCTATGTAAAAAGGAGTAATTTAGAATTTCTAATATCGGCATTTCCTGTCTACATCAACCACAATCTAGTTTAACCCAGAAAAAAAATTTAGAAGAAAATAATAGATTTCTTCCTCTGCTACCTCTGTGAGTTATAGAAAACAAAATTTTAAATACTCTCTATATGATATAGCCTAACACAGTCATATGTGAAAAGCAATTTCCTTGATGATGAATCGTTTCGAATGAATAAAGTAGTTAAGAGAAACTGACTGTGAGGACCTATCACAGGTTTGAGGAGGAAAATGCCAATAGGAAGATAAGTGAAGGTTTTTATTTATATTTATAAAAATATATGTAAAACGGAGAGAAAATACAGGGAGCAAAAAACTGAAGGTGTACAAAGGGACTTTGGGAGGAGACAAAGAATGATGCATTAGTAATATGATTTGTTTATAAAAATCACTATTTGATGCATTTATCAATTGAATACATCTTTATATGCTTGAAATTATTATTTTACCTACAAAAATATTTTCTGGAACAGATGTTTAAATCTGAAATACGTCTTCATTACAAATGGAACTGTGTGCTGCTGTACTTCAAAGAACATAATATCTCTCTTCGTTTTGACCAATTGATAAGAAGCAACAAAAACTCAATTTCATTTGTGTCGACATTCATTTGGTCATTTAGTCAGCAATAATTCATGGGGTATTTACAACACGCTGGATACAAATAAGGACTAGCCTGGCAGAAATGCATGCAACCAACCAACCATTCGGCCTCTGACATACTTCAGAGCAGATACATACACTAGGTGATGTGGGAAGACATCATTTTAACCATTGCCACTTAGTCATTCCTCTTTCATTGAACATTAAAGTTATGTCCAGTTTTTATTATTATAAATAATGCTGAGTATCTTTGTACAAAGAGATTTTGTACAAATGACAGGTTTTACAGTATTTAGGATAGATTCTTTAGGAAGAATCCTAGATGTGGATATCCTTTTAGGTCATAAGTGCTAACAAAAATGTTTTACCAATTTTATTTTCATCAGCTGAGAAAATGCCCACTTAACCCATTCACTTTTAAAAGTGAAAAAAAAAAAGCATCCAAAAATGTGATGGGAACTTTTCATGATACATATTTGAGGTAAAACTTCTTATGTAGAGATGTGTCATATAGTCAATAATAATAATACAGTTTTTTATAGAAAACAATTTTTTAAATAATATAATTCTGGGAGTGACATAGCCCCTGGGCCGAAGACTAACACAAACCAACCAACCAACAAAAACATCTCCGGTGGGGAGTTACTGCAATAGCCTGGGGGGGGAGGGGATGATGTGGCCTGACTTAAGAGAGCTGCTTAAACACTAAAAGGAAGGGAAAAGTTAACAGCATTGCTTTTTAAAGATTTTAAGGTATTTGAGAGAGAGACAGAGATAGCACATAAGTGTGTGTGGGGGGCAGGGGGAGATGTCATGACCCTGAGATCATGACCTGAGTTGAAACCAAGAGTCAGACACTTAACCAATGGAGCCAACCCTGAAAACTAACATCATTTTTAAGTTTTGCCATGATGTACCCTTCTTCGCTTAGGTTTTTAAAATGGTGCCACTCCTGAAATAGTCAGCCTACTTCCTGCTTCTGTAAAAGGAGCACCTTTTTGGTGAGGATTCTACTATTGTCTCAGCTGCTTCATATAGTTATAAGAATATAAACAAATATATTTGAAAAATAAAATTTAAAAAGTGATCAAGGCAGCTCACAAATTCTACTATGAATTCATCTTTCTAAGTTCTTTTTTTCCCCCAACTACGTTGTTGGTGTATGTTTTGAAAGTTTAGGTCAAACCCAAAAGAAAGAGGACGGCACCATATCCCAAAGATTCATCTTAAAACCATAAGCTGAACTTCCGTTCTCCTGTAATACCCTGTAACACCTTTCCTCAGCTTTCATTTCAAATCCAAAATGTCCAGGAATGAGTTCCTACTTCATTCATACCCTTGATTAACAATCTGAATCTCTAGACCTGTGTTGCCTTGTACGGTAGCTATCAATCACATGTGACTTACATTTAAATTAATTAAAATTGAATAAAGTTAAAAGTACAGTTCCTCAATCACTAGTCACCGTTCCTGTGCTCAGCAGTCACATGTACCCATGGCTACTATAAAGGACAGTGTAGACTTTCCCTTGTGCTAACACAGAAGGTTCTACCAAATGGCACTGTTCTAGACTCTTCAATTTTTTTAAAAAAAATCATATCTTAGGCATTTTAGTGTTTTTTTGGAAATGATAAATGATTTCTCCACAGAATTATCAGTTTGATGATCACACATACTAATCCCATAACCAAGCATTTTAGCGTCATTGCGGAAACGCTCTCAACGAAATTAAGAGTGAGTCCGGATAAGGGCAATTCAGGAAAAACAAACCAACAAAATCAGCCAGTTCCAAGAATCCTTGTCTCAATGTCTGCTCATGTAACAGTTTCCCGAAAAATAACAACTTTTTTTTTCCTTTGAAAAATTTATGGTAAAAAACCCATAACATGAGATCTACCCTCTTAACAAATCAAGCGTACAGTACAGAATTGCTAACTGTAAGTACATTGTACAACAGATGTCTAGGACTTTTTTTTATCTTGCATAACTGAAACTTTATACCCATTGAACAACAACTCTGCATTCCCCTCAACCCCCAGCCCTTGGCAACCACTACTTTGTGCTTTTTATGTAAGCACACTTCAGATCCCAGCTGAGATGCTCCTTACGTAATCACCAGCTTTCTTGCCTCCTAGCAGGATTCACGATGCAGATCTGTCTTCTGTACAAGTCCACTCTTGGTTGCTTCTATAACATTGGACCACCCATCCTACTTAGTCTTTGACCACTTTTACATTTTTCCTGGACATCCCCTGCATTTCTTTCATTAATATTCATTCTAAGGGCAACCTGGTGGCTCAGTGGTTGAGCGTCAGCCTTTGGCTCAGGGTGTGATCCTGGAGTCCTGGGATCAAGTCCCGCATGGGGCTTCTTGCGGGGAACAGGCTTCTCCCTCTGTTTATCTCTGACTCTCTCTGTGTCTCTCATGAATAGATAAATAAGATCTTAAAAAAATATATTCATCCTCTCAAGTGAGTATTCTCTTCCAGGGATTACACCTTCTTTCCACAAAACCAAATTGGCTGAATTGTGTGATAGTCCCTGTACTGGGGGGGGTGGGGGGGGGTGGAGAAAAAAGAACATGTGAACTGAAAATGAGCAAGGCAGGCAACTGACTCCTGAATCTTATATCTAGCTTGGAGATCTTGTTGGCCCTTGGGTCTGGATTTGGGGCATTCTGAGCTGCCTGTGAAGTCATCTGTTTATAATATTTACACCTTAAAATCAACACGTTTAAAACCAATGTTCTGGGGCATCTGCCTTTGGTTCAGGTCATGATCTCAGGGCCCTGGGATGGGGCCTGGCATGGGGCTCCCTGCTCAGCAAGTGGGTTGGGGGTGGGAGGGTAGAGGGATGGGGAGGTGGTTGTCCTGCTTCTTCCTCTCCCTCTGCCCCTCCCCCTGCTTATGTGCCTCTCTCTCAAATAAATAAAATCTTTTTTAAAAAAAATGTTCCACATCAAACCCACTGTCCCTTTTCACTTTCCTGTCTGAATAAAATCACTGCATGCACCAGTGGCCCTGGCTCTAACGCCAAGTTATCTTGGACTCTTCATCCTAGGAGCCTGCATTCAACAGTTGCCAAATCCTGTAACTGCCTTTTCCCAACTAAATCTTTAAGTCATCCTCTCCACACACCCTCCTCAGCCATAAGAATTGAGAAATAGTTTCCCCTCCTAACTAGGAATAATGTCAATTCAACGTCTTAGCTTTCCTACGGGTGGGGAGGCTTTGAGAAGATAACACATAAAAAAATGCAAAGCATAATACATACTAAGGTCTTAGTTTTATTTTTCTTCTGCCAATTGTCCCTACTGTAAAACAAAACAAAATATCCCAAACTAGAATAGCTATATTTTCTAAACAAAGAGAACTCAAGGGTTGTTCTAGAAGTGAAAGTCACCTGCAGCCACAGTAATTTTGAGGAATAATACTGCCATATTTTCCTGTTTTTAAGTATAAAGCTGATACTTACTCTACAGAAACAAATGGCTTTGATCATACTAGCAAATCTTGTACAATGGCCTTGTTCTGCTTCTATGAAAATCTAAAATCCTGGGGTGCCTGGCTGGCTCAGTTGGTGGAGCATATGACTCTTGATCTTGGGGTTGTGAGTTCAAGGCCCATGTTGGGCATAGAGATTACTTTAAAAAATGAAAAAAAAAATTAGAGAAAATCTAAAATCCCAAAACTAGCCCTTGAGGGTTTTTTTTAGCTGCACTGTCCATTACAGTAGTCACATATGGTTATTTCAACTTAGGCTAACCTTAAATAAAATTAAAAATTTAGTGCCCTAATGCACTTGTTACATTTGAAAGTGCAATAGTCACATGTGGCTAGTGAGTGTCATGCTGCACAATGCAAAGCTAGGATATTTCTAGTCATCACCGAAGTATCTATGGTACAGCATTGTTCCACAGCCTCACTTAATCCTGATTTTAGCAACTGGAATGATGCAAAAATACAAAATGGTTAAAATTTCAGAAATGAACATGCGCATAATAAACACGCATTAAAGTAACTTTAAGGGCATCTCAGTGGCTCAGTCGGTCAAAGCAGCTGACTTTTGATTTCAGCCTCAGGTCATGATCTCAGAGTCCTGGAATTAAGCACCATGTCCGTCTCCATACTCTGAGGGGAGTCTGCTTGAGGATTCTCTCTCTGTCTCCCTCTGCCCTCACCTCAAATCAGTAAATAAACCTTCAAAAAAAAAAGGTACCTATAAAAATAAAATAAAAATGGATTTGCATATTAAAACTAGAAAACCAACAAGTTAACTATAATGACAATGATGTTGGAAGATACCATTCTTCGGAATCTTTGATATCAATGTTCAAATCACTATCTAAATAGAACAAAATTTCTAAAATGTTGACTTTAATGTTAAAAAATAAAAGGTTATAGAAAATTTTAAGAAACGATTTTTTTTTAAGTTTTTATTTATTCAAGTCAGAGCATGAGAGAGAAAGAGAGACTGAGAGAGCACGCAAGCAGGGGCAGAGGGAGAGGGTGAATCAGACTCTCCTGAGCAGGGGCCCCAAAGTGACTTGGGGGCTCTATCCCAGGATTCTCAGATCATGACCTGAGCCAAAGGCAGATGCTTAACCAACTGAGCCACCTGGGTGTCTCAATCTTAAGAAACTTTAGACAATAGTAAATTTAATTGGGCTTTGTTTTCAAATGTCTTAGACAGTAGTCACAGGATTTGTTGAATTTTTTTCCATAAAATTCCATAATTTCAATCAAGAAAAGAAACTAGCTATAAAATAGGAACTAAGACTCTGTCAGTTATGTGTTCTAAGATTGTTTTACAAGGGTTGGAAGGTCAAGAATGCTACCATGAGAAAAGTTTCTTTTTTCAGATGTGTTATTATAGCTGAAAGAAATTATGCTTGAAATTCATCAGTGGAGATTATGCCTGTTAAATCATTATCTGCTAGAAAACAAAACACTGAAAGGATAAAGATTAATTATCTTTAGAAAACTGCTTCTTTTGACATGTAACAGCTAGGCAATTTACCAGATAACTTTATATAAATTAATCTCTAGCAAGTTAAGGATACTTGGAAGTCAGGAATTCTTAAAATTGTGAGTTTTTAGAGGTGATCAACAAATCACTTGGCCCTAAAAAGCTGACTACCCTGGAGAATTAGGTGCTGCACTTCCTGCTCCTAAATACTTTTAAATTATTAAATTTCATTTTTCCTTATCTCGCCAGTATCATGGGAAAGCAAAACACATGCACCTTCTATTTATTAAGATATAAAAACTGCTTATGAATTTCTCTCTTTCAGGAGAGAAAAATATTAAATAATATGTACCATTAACTTTACAGAGAGATATTTAGAGGTTTTTAAAATCTTCAACATATAAAAATTATGGCAAAACAGAAATTTGACTCCACTGTGCACAATGATCCTTTAGCTTTTTAGAATATCCTGAGGGGGCAGCTGGCTGGCTCAGGTGGTAGACCATGTGCCTCTTAATCTTAGGGTCATGAGTTCAAGCCCCATATTGGGTATGGAGCCTATTTAAAACAAAACAAACAAATAAATCCAAGAAGGTAGTTTAATATCTTTGACATGGGTTTTTATTAAACATACAACAGTGGCAAAACATCTTACATAATGAAACACATTCCCCAAACAAAATTTTTAAGTGTGACGATAAGGAAGCCAACTCCAATGATCAATACAAATAGTATATTTCAGTTGTTGAGTCTCCTATTCTTCACAGGTGTCTCACACTTGGCACAAACCACTGCAGAAAGGCACAGATGGACAGGTGGCTCTATGCTATGAGATAATGGTGATGCCAACTTTTTGTTCCTTGACAGACAATTTCAGGGATAATAACTGGGTTTAGAGAAATTGGTGATATGACATATTTCAGAGAAAAAGGGCAAATGGAAAGGAACACAGAGATAAAAACTCTACCATTATCTCCATGAGAAAAGAACAGGCTTTAAGATTAATTATAATAGACTGGTAATTTTATGGTAAACTCAAATTTAAGTTTCTGTAATGATATGGAATATACATTATGGTCCCACCACCCCCAAATGGCCTAAAAGATAATTTAACAAAGTTGTGACCTCTCCTACACTAGATTAAAGTATGTATTGGCTTGCAGGATACTGGTAAAGTATGTATTGGCTTGCAGGATAACTGAGATCTAACTAAGGCCATTTCATGAGAAAAGATCTGGTAGCAGAGAATGGTAACCGCACCAAGGATGAGAATCTTTCAAATCACTCCCAAATCTCTCTTGTTACTTGGACCTACGGTACGCAAAGAACCACTAAGCATCAGGAGCCCAACCAGGCACTGCAGGGTATGGCAGAAATGCACTGATGCTCCCCAGGGCACTCAAAATTTCCCTTCACAGGTGAGAGATCCTTTTCAGAGCCCTAGACCAGGAGGGGACTCCTTTTAACTAACCAAGTGAAATGCAGCCTATCAAATACTTGCAGCAACAACAGCTCCAACCATGGCTGGAGCCACTAGAAGAACAATGCAAAGACCTTGTTAACGGAATTTCAGCGATTCGTTACCAACACACATTGACTAAAATTTTACCTACCTTGAAATCTCAGAACACTTCCACCAAAAGCAAAGCACTTATCCAGTGTATTTTTTGTAAAGGTTTTATTTTTTTTTATTTGAGGGGGGAGTAGAGGGAGAGGGAGAAGCAGACTCCTCCCTGAGTGGGGAGGCCAATGCAGGCTTGATCCTAAGACCCTGAGATCACGACGGGAGCCAAAGGCAGCCACTTAACCGCATGAGCCACCCAGGCACCTCCTGCCCAGTGTATTATAGTAATTTCTTTACCTCTCATTCCCCTGCTAAGCTGTCAGCTCCAGGTAGGCCTGGATAGTGCCTTGTTCACCTTTGAGTATTTTAACTTGATATAGTCTACATTGTGAGGCAAACATCTGGTCCAATTCTGAAAGTTTTATGTAATGATCATTTGAATAACAATATCTTTTTTGTTTATTTTTCAAAAAATGAGTTCCAAGAAATGAGACATCATGACTAAGTAACTCTCATTAAATAAACAAAAAACCTCAGTGTGCCGAGGTTTGCCATTTGCCTCGGTGTGCTGTTTGGTAGAACTGTTCGGTAAATTTGTTTTACCAGTAGTGGGCCTAAAGACAGACAAACTCACCTACTGAATATGACTATCATTTAGCAGATATCAGTAATAATAGTGGCTATAGTAGATGCACTTAAGTATGTGAATATGAATGAGCCTCATCCCATCAATAAAATAATTAAATAGGTATATCTATATAATAAAGGGTAGCTAATGAATTAAATTTGCACCATAGTATAGCTGAATTTCTAAATGAGCTTTCCCATGATTAGTAACAAAAATCTCTTAAATGTATTCACTAGAACACATGATGAATTCTGTGCAAAATGCAGGCAAGTTTTTCTATTTACATACTGACCATGAATAGCAAACTTGTAAAAACAAAAGGACCACTAGCACTCTGTACAATCACAGAGTGACACAAACTTATATAAGTAGAAGTATTAAAAACAAATATGGGAGGAATGCCTGAATGTCTTGGTCAGTAAGAATCCAACTCTTGATTTCAAATCAGGTCATGATCTCAGAATCCTGAGATAGAGCCCCATGTTGGGCCCCACACTGGGTATGGAGCCTGGTTAGGATTCTCTTTCCCTCTGCCCCTCTTCTCTGCTCATGATCTCTCTCTCTCTCAAAATGAAATGAAATGAAATGAAATGAAATGAAATGAAATGAAATGAAATGAAATGAAATGAAATGAAAGATGGGGCTAGGCTAGTCTTTAAACTACATGAGTAGCATCATACTACTAGCTAATCCTTTAAACTGGAAATAAATCTAAAATCCTGTTCATGTCCAAGGCCATCCAGAGGCAAGCAGCAAAGAACACAACCCTCTTTTTCACTTTCTTCCTAATGCCACAGAGTAGTATAAATCTATCAAGTTAGATTCACCTATATATTAAAAATCAGTGGTTCTAATTTGACAGGTCTTTTCCATATTCTGTGGAATTTAGATATGTTTGAACCAGCACTTCCTGACTCTCTGCCTTCCCTTTTTTGTGTCTATTGAAATTCTACCCATTCCTCCTCTAAGACCCAGCTCAAATACCATCTCCTTTGGTCTTTCCTCCACTCCTACCAATTCCCAAGTTCTGCTATGAATGTAAACCTATTCTTCTAGGGGTGCCCAGGTAGCTCAGTCGGTTAAGCATCCACCTTCAGCTCAGGTCACGGTCTCAGGGTTCTGGACTGAGCTCCAAGTCAGGCTCCCTGCTCAGAGGGAAATCTGCTTTTCCCTCTCCCTCTGCTCCCTGATCATCCTTTCTCTCACTCTATCTCAAATGAATAAAATCTTTTAAAAAACAAAACAAAACAAAACAAAACAAAAAAACCCAAAACCTGTTCTTAAGGTTCACAATTGTGTTTCTCTTTCTTGTAACTATTAACATAGGGTATTATCTTATCACTCCTTACAAATAAGAAGCTCCTTAAAGAGAAGGATCAATTTCTGATACAATATCTGTAGTATTACAGCACAGCAACATGAAAATAATAGGGTACTCATATATACTTGTTGAACTGAACTAAGGAGACAAGAGTCTGGTACAGGCTCTTCTATCCTTTTTCCCTTCCTTCAACAGGGCAAAAGCATCCTGTTGACTTGAGGCCATTCTCTGTATTCTTATTGAGAAACAACAGTAAGTTAAACTAACAAACACAGTGCTGGATATCAATCCATTCCTTCCTTGTACCCCCTGGTTCCCTATGGGACACCTTTTCCTATTTATTTTCTTATATTTATAAAACAAGTAATATCTGCAAATTCCTATAATTTGTAATATTTTCTAGAAATTAGTAATAATGCTATTACATGCTGTGACACTAATCCTGAACAACAAAGGCTCCTATATAAGCTTTTCAGTGTTGAGCACTTCTTTTTTAGAGATGCAGAACTAAGAAATACACTTGCTGAAAATGCTATTAAAATTTTGGGCTCAAGCCCAAGACGATGAGGAGAGAACTATTACTCTTTGTATCTGAGATAATGCAAGTCTATAATAACTACCTAAACTCAATACGTCTCTATTAACATATAGACAATATACTTCTACCACCAATTATAGGATCTCTCCCCAAGCCCCAAAAAAGTATTAAGAAGGGCTTTACTTCTCTACAGTGTTTAAAGTTTTGTATTATGTAATAATAAAAACTCTCCTTGATTTTGAAAGTTTTATTATTAAAGTTAGGTCTTAATTAGATTATAAGAAATTAAAATCGGGAGTTTTAGAAAGTAAGACTTCCATTAGAGACAATTACAGTTACATAATATTCTCATAATAGTACATGGTCGATACTACTAGTCTTTTGGAGAAACAAAAAAAATGCTATAAATGTAGTTCCCTTGTATATGAGGGAAACACGGTTTTGTTTTTTAAGGCTGTACTTATTTTAGAGAAAGAGTATAAGGGGAAGGGGAAGAGGAAGAGGGAGAGGGAGGGAGAGAGTGAATTCTGAGAGCGGGAGAGGGAAAGAGTCTGTACATTGAGCCTGTTGGGAGGCTTGATCTCAAGACCCTGAGTTCACGATTCTAGCAAAAAAACCAAGAACCAGACACTTAACCAACTGTGCCACTAGGCACCCCAGGGAAACATACTTTTAACTCAAATTTCTATACTCAGCATCTACCACCTAGGTTGTAACAAAATCAAAAGGCCTTTAGGTTACTCTAATGGAACACAGATTGCCAGGACAGTTTCCAGATCTTTCAAAACACAATGATTAACAAAATGCAGATCACTTGCTTAGCTTAGAGGAATCAGGAAAAAAACATTAAATACAATTGATTTCTGGAGATTGACAAAATGTAAGCATTTTAACCACTTTACACACTGAGTAGTAAAAATAACAAGAAACTCATGCTAATTTACGTTGAGAAAGTGCCTTTCACACAGTCTTGCAGGAACACAACAGCTGAGCAAATTAAAGTGTGTTTGATTTTACATTGAATTATATTTAACTTCAGTTGTAATGAAATTTAAAAGAAAAACAAGTTTTTGTTTAGTTTTGAAAAGGACTGGTATGTTTTAATTTTTGCCTGGAATAGAAAATCTGATCTGAATAATAAAATGATAATGAATTCTCATTAACTTCATTTCTATGAAGTTAGATGGTATCAACCTCTAAATCTATAAAGAAGAACTACCAAATTGGCTTTAATGTACACAGGTAAATTTAAAATCTATTGTAATCAGAATTAAAATCATGAGTTATGATGTTCATTTTTTTTTATTAAAGATTTATTTATTTGAAAGAGAGAGAGCATGCACGAGTTGGGCGGGGTGGCAGGGGGAGGCAGAGGCAGGGGAGAACCTCAAGCAGACTCCCTAACCCTGAGAGATCAGGACCTGAGCTGAAACCAAGAGTCGGATGCTCAGCTGACTGAGCCACCCAGGTGCCCCTGTTATGCTCATTTAAATGGATGGTTTACAAACTTTTTGGTATCAGGACCTCTATATTAAAAATTATTGACCCCAAAAGCTTTTATGTAAATAATATCAATAATTATCGTTTAAGAAATTAAACCAAAGAACATTTTGAAGTATTATTCATTTAAAAGTAAAAACAGGGGCACCTGAGTGGCTCAGTCGGTTAAACATCTGCCTTCAGCTCAGATCATGATTTCAGGGTCCTGGGATCAAGCCCTAGGTCCTGCTTCCTGCTCAGCAGGGAGCCTGCTTCTCCCTCTCTCCCATGCTTGTCCTTTCTCACTAATAAATAAGTATTTTTTTTAAGTAAAAGCAGAAGTAATAACCCATTACATGTTAACACAAATGAATTTTTTGAGACTATATACAGCAGCAAAAAAATCACTGAGAAGGGGAGCGTTATTTTACATTGGTACAATATCTGGCTTAATTAAAAGGAACTGGAGTCTTATATTTGCTTCTGCATTCAAACTATTGCTGTTGTGGTGATTGTACAAATGAACAAAATCTGGCCTCAAAAATTGAAAAGGAAGGTGTATTTTAATAGCCTTTTCACATAATTTTGCACATTCTTTGGTACTACAACTGGGCGGATGGTAGCTTTTAAAAGTTTGTTGCAATGTGGAATCTGAAACCTTATCAATAAACTTCTTTCTCTGCTACATTAAAACCCATTGGATTAGCTTTTACTTTGAATTGATCATCTACCCACATATGATTTTATAAAGTTAATCACTGGCTTAGGGGCGCCTGGGTGGCTCAGTGGTTGAGTGTCTGCCTTTGGCTCAGGGCATGATCCTGGAATCCCAGGATCAAGTCCCATGTTGGGGTCACTGCATGGGGCCTGCTTTTCCCTCTGCCTGTGTCTTTGCCCCTTTCTCTCTCTGTGCGTGTCTCTCATGAATAAATAAATAAAATCTAAGAAAGAAAGAAAGAAGAAAGAAAGAAAGAAAGAAAGAAAGAAAGAAAGAAAGAAAGAAAGAAAGAAAAAAAGAAAAGAAAAGAAAGAAAAGAAAAGAAAAGAAAAGAAAAGAAAAGAAAAGAAAAGAAAAGAAAAGAAAAGAAAAGAAAAGAAAGAAAAGAAAGAAAATATTGGCTTCCGGGCAGCCCCAGTGGCCCAGCGGTTTAGCACTGCCTTCCGCCCGGGGTCTGATCCTGGAGACCCGGGATTGAGTCCCATGTCAGGCTCCCTGCATGGAGCCTGCTTCGCCCTCTGCCTCTCCCTCTCTGTGTGTGTGTCTCTCATGAATAAATAAATAAAATCTTAAAAAAAAAAAAAAAAGAAAGTATTGGCTTCCTGAGCTTTGCAGGGTTTTAAAATACTGACACATTTAATATAATATTGAAAATAAAATTTAATACCACCACGGATCCCATTAGAGACATCTGTAAGTACTGAGAAGTGGTCAAGCTCATGATAAAGGATACCAGTTTTCCAAAATTCTTTTCTCAGGAAAGCTCGAATTTTATCATTGGCAATAAGTTCTGTCAGTTGTTTTCCTTAAAGTGGCAGGCTCATTTGGTTAATTTCTGTGAAAATGTCTGCCAGATGCCCAAGTCTGAATAACCACCAGTCATTCTCTCATGTAAAAATGTGTGCAAAAAAATGATGAGTTTGGCTCACAACTCAGTGACATGTCTGCTTTGCCTGGATATAACCACCATATACCTTGACATGCAGAAGAGCTTTGTGCATATTCTCTATTTTGAAAGAGAGACTTAAAAGATAATTAAGTATTCAATGGTTGAGATGTAATAAAATATATAATCTCTAGTGTCCCATCAAGAATATTCTTGAGTGAAACTGACTTTTTTACTGTGAATACAGCGTGATGAGGAAAGCAGTGGTTACCATTATAGTGTGATGCCACTGCTCTGATTTGTGCTAAGGCCTAAAGGTCCACAGACCACGCTTTGGGAACCACTGATTGACATAAATGTTTCCAATACACTCTGGTCTCTCTTTTAATTGTGTATCCTTATAAATGGTTTCAGTCATTTGCAAAAAGATTGCCACATTTTACCTACATATTAAGACAAGTATTAAGAAGCTCTTAAGAACAATTATGATGTTTTGTTTTTCTCATTACTACATGGTCACAGAACTTTCATGGAAGTGTTCATTTTCTTATTTGTAAAATAAATAAATCTTCAGTCAATAAAGTACATAAAAATTACCAAGAAAATCCTGTAGGAGAAGCATAATTTAGGAGGGGTGCTACCCCTACCATATAGTAAAATACATTTCTATAAGTAAGAGTTGTGTTGACACATGAACAGATTCACAAACCAATGGGACATTCATAATTATGACTCAATATCCAGAAGCAAAAAAAAAACAAAACTGGTAATTAAACCACACACACACACACCCCTTTTACATGTTACAAAAACATAAGCAAAATCAGATGACAAATACTTGAAATTTAACACCAACAACAGTTAATTCTCTAATTGTTTAAGGAGCTCCCAAAAATCAAGAGGAAAAAAACAAAGCCGAATTTTAAAAAGGACAAAGAACAGGCATTAAAAGAAGAAATTACTCATAAAAAGAGAAAAGCAAACATTTTATTTCATATATCAGACTGGCAAAAAGCCAAGTTAGGCAACATATTATTTACTGACAAGACGATAAGGGAACAGACACTTCCCAAAATTGTGGGAATGCAAAAATCCAACAACTCTCAGGGACAGGAATTTGACAATGTCTAGAAAAATTACATTTGCACTTATCCTTTGACCCAGCAATCTCAATTCTAATAATCTAACCATCGATCGAGTCATAGAAAAGGATGAGAAAAATATCAATGTGTCAAAAATAACTTGAACCCGAATCTAATCAAGCTTTTAGTCCACACTTCAAATTAACAGGAAACAGAGGGTTAGACGCACAAATTAAAAGACAACATGAGAAAACATAGAAAACTATCCAGATGATGAAATATTCTATAGACAACTGACCCAACTGGCTTAAGGCATGAAAAAACATCATGAACAACAAAAGAAGAGAGACTAATCTGAAGAGAGACTTCAAAAACAGCTTTAGTGGACCGAAGTCAGAAATAGTCAAGTCTAAAAAGATGAAATGTTACGTGGTATCAGGCAATTATTGCCACTTTTGTTAGGTGTGATAGTCCCATCGTAGCTTTACAAGAATGCATTCATATATTTTAGAAATGCATGCCAATGTAGCAGGGGTAAGAGAAAATGGCTTTGAGATTTAACTGAAGTTACCTCAGCAACAATAACATCAGATTGATGAAGTAAAGTGGCAAAATCTTGCCGATATTGAATTTGGTGATGGCTTTCAGAGATTTGATGTACTACTTTTTCCACTTTTGTTATATAGCTTGATGTATTTTTTATGAAAATTTTCTTAATGGTGCCTAGCAATGCACCTGATGTGTAACAGACATTTAGTAAATGGCAATTATTAAAATAAAGTTTTGATAACTTCTAATACAATTTAAAGAAGAAAAACATGTCATGTATATTTAAACCTTACTAAGATTCAAATTAAACACTGATTTTTATAAAGAACTATTAATTCTTTCAAGAGATATTATCTTTTTAAAAGGTTGTTATTGGGGCACCTGGGTGGTACAGTCAGTTCAGCGTCTGCCTTCAGCTCAGGTCATGATCCCAGGGCCCAGAAGTCATGCCCTGTGTTGGGGAGTCTGCTTCTCCCTCTCCCTCTGCCTCTCCCCCTGCTTGTGCACTTTTTCTCTCTGTATCAAATAAATAAACAAAAATCTTTCAAAAATAAAATAAAATAAAAGGTTATTTGGAAGGTCTTGGGCCTCATACTGGGAGTACAAAGACAAAGCAGAAGTGCTGACCTCAAGGACACATCAGGTAAATAAATATAGATGTACAATTACATTTCAACTTTTGGAAAAATGTTATGAAAACAACATTAGAAAATAAGTCATATTACAGATGTATTATGTAATTTATAATATTTTTATAACAGAATGGTATTCATCTTAAATTGATCTGAAAACTTTTTCAATGTTCTACATTTTATATTTTGTATCAATGATCCAGTTGAGAAGACATACTATATTCTAAAAACTTTTTTAAATTAAAAAATCAATTTTTATAAGGATCTATATCACTTTATAAGATTAAAAACTTTTATAATCTATTATTGTAAATGATTTTTCAAAGTCCTCCCAAAATGATGTATGGACTTGTTGTTCTCAGATATTTCTATAAGAAAAGTATTGTAGAGTTTTAGCTTCACCATTAAGGATTACTAGGCCTATATATATTTGTGAGACTTCATTTTCCATAATTTATTTTTTTAGGGAGTTCATACAATCTTAACAGGTCTTCAAATACAGCTATTTCTTCACTAGAATGCTCTCCCCAAAAATACATTTTTCTCTTCTAAAAGAAAAGTCATAGATCACCACTATGCCAAACATATGTACAACTATCCGAGTTTATGGGTTGACTACTAGGTCAGGATGCTTCACTCAAATGGCTGGTTGGCGCTGGCTAGTGGCAGGGGTGCCATGCCTCTCACCCACATGGGCTGCTTTTGCTTCCTCCAACTATGGCAACCAGGTTCTTAAAAAACCCACAACCAACTGGGAAAGGTTGAAGCCACAGATACTCCCCATGAGTTTTTACTGATAGCTCTTCAAAGCCTAATTTTACTTCTGAAAGCAAAGATTTGTAGTTTTCTTAGTTGCACCCCAGACCATCTTTGCTCCAAGATGAGTGTATTGGAGTGGGAACAATCCCATTCTTCTGGCACAATGAGCAGTGGTACCAACACCTAAAGACTAAGTTCACACAGACAAAGCACATTTCCAAACCAACAGAACTTGTCCAGTCACAGGTTTTAGAGGATTTAAAGACTAATCAAATGGTGATTTTATATTATGATCAAGAGCAGAAATGAACTTGGCAAAGTTAAGTCATTCTTACCCATCATGTAAATAAAGCTATTATTTTTAATCAGTTTGACTAGATGTGTGATTATTTAAGCAGCAGAATTTGGTTGGCAGATATTTGTAAATACTTTTAACATACCAAGCAGACTTCTGCATTTCAGACGTCAATAATTTTTTTTGTATTTTTTAATGCTATTATTTGACTTCTTAGAGAAATAAACCAAAGTTTCAAATAAGGATGCTATATGGAACAGAGGCTATAGTTTAATTTCACTGATAAGCACTAAAATAATGCGTATTTCTATAGTGGCAAAACACAGAATACAGATTCGTAAGCCTTGAATGGCAATATTCTACAATGTTATAAGGCTATGGTATCCTTCTCCACAAAAGCTAACAAAAATTTTTCCTCAGAAAGTGTTTTTTCTAATTTAGAGAACAAGATGATTGTGTTTTTCTTATTACGAAAAGATAAACAAGTGTTTCAAAAATACACATTTCCCCAGAGAAAAAGAAAATAATACATTATAACAGTAATACTGTAGCCATCCAAGCAGCAGGTATAATTTAATCTCTACAAGCCTCAATTTATTCTTTCATAGAGTGGAGATGGTATCTCTACTTTGTAAGATTATTAGGAGAATCGAATGAGATAAGGTACAAAGAAAAAGCCTACTACTGGGTCAGGAATATAGTGGGCACAGAATGAAAAGCAGTCCTATATTAAAATTTTAGACAGAATTTCTGACAAGGGGACACCTGGGTGGCTCAGTGGTGGAACATCTGCCTTCGGCTCAGGTTGTGATCCCAGGGTCCTGGGAGGGAGCCTGCTTCTCCCTCTGCCTATGTCTCTGACTCTTTCTCTGTGTCTCTTCATGAATAAATAAATAAAATCTTTAAAAAAAATTCTGACAAGATTTATTAATTTCCCTTCTGTCTGGATTATGTTTCCCTGAGACCTTCATGAAGAAATGAATTAATTTATTGTTAGTATATCCCCCCACACCCACTTTTTGAGTTACAAAGCAGTGGAAATATGATGTGAAACTGGATGGAAAGCTTCACACCAAGTGAGGAGAGATGGAACTAGAACACTGGCACACTGAGGTACACAGCAGCTGTTGGAGGTACATGGGTATGTTAGGTCATACCCATGACCTAGGTAGCTTAGCTCAGACAGGTGCACTTTCTGAATTTACCTCAGATGAAATTGCACAAAGTAAATGCAAAATCCACCATTATGCTCAAGTCATTCCCTTACACAACAATTGGAACAAATTTGCCTAAGTGCTATAGCAGAACCGACAGCATGTTGCATTCTAATACTACATCACTTCACAGCTCTTATTAAGACAGAAAGTAAGACTAAATATTTACCATTATCCTATTATATCAGACTCAAGATTCTTTAATCCATACAAGTTAAATTGTTTTATGTAAAAAATTTTAATTTGACAAAGTTCACAGGCAAGGTGGAGAGAAATTTAAACATGGATAATCTGCTTTTAATTATGTCATATAGTTTACTACAAATAATACTCTATACATAAATACTTGTCTTCTCATATCAAAGATTTGGCCCTATTTAAAAAAGAAAAGAACAAAAACAGAGTTTAGGCAATTTGTAATTAGATTTGCATTATTTGTAAACCAGATTCATAGAAAAAGATAATTTTATCAAGAAAATTGAGATGCCTTGATTATCATTAGTGTAAAAACATAGGATCTGTATCTCAGATAATAATAACTTCTTGAGTAATACTTCTAAAGTATGTTTGTGAAACAGTAGTGACAAATTAAGCCTGCAAATTCTAAAGTTGTAATCAAGTAAAGCAGCAAAATTTCTGTCAGCCAAAAGACATCCTATATTAACTTACTTGGACCGCCTGGGTGGCTCAGCGGTTGAACAACTGCCTTCAGCCCAGGGCATGATCCCGGAGTCCTGGGATCGAGTCCCACTTCGGGCTCCCTGCATGGAGCCTGCTTCTCCCTCTACCTGCGTCTCTACCTCTCTTTCTGTGTCTCTTGTGAATGGATAAATAAAATATTTTAAAAATATATATAACTTATTCACAGAAACACTAGTCTTTAGAAATGAAGACCAGTGGACCGTTCCCTCTAGTCTAGGTGGAATAAAATCCAGGGTATCCATATTCTGTTTCAAAGACTCTTAAAAGAGGAAAACCAAAACTATCGCTTTTCTTGGTAGGAACTATGTCTAGCAAACCTCAGTCAAGAAATGCAAACGTATTTAACTACACTGGAATTTACAGACTTAGAAAGGAAATGAAACAAAGCCATCAGGGCACTTAGATGAAAACTTGGCAATTAGTAACAAAAACACTGAGTTGGTTCATTTCTATATGCTTTTCTGTTATCTTTGAATACCGAGAATCTCTATCTAGGATGAGGGAAAGTAAATATAGGAAGATCGTTGAGGGTATGGTTGATACAGTTTTAAGCATGCTACCTGGGGTATCTGATAACCTCATCCATGAAATGCGGATAACACCTACATCAAAGGTTGTATGGTGCAAAGCCTAAAACTGAGGCTCCATATTATAGGCTGCCTTGACATTTGATAAAATAAGGAGGATTTCAATTAGCCTAACTACAAATTCCCATCCTCCTATTGTTCATGTAGATAAGGTCCCCAGGCCAAACAACCCTCCTTACCATATGTATCAGGTACATTCCTGCTTGTCCCTGAGAAGGTGGTTTCAGTTTCTCACTGAGTGATTCCTTGGAATTATTCAAACAAGCCAATCATAGATTCCCACAGGCACCCCGGGGCATCTCAACCTCTTCATGTGACAAAGCCTCCCTCCCACAGCCATTGTTGCTCACTCATGAATGCAACCTCCATGTGGCCCTGAGTGGTGTGCAGTGTTTTCTTGCCCTGGGCTGTGAGTATATATAACAAGTTGCTGATCTCATCTGTCCAATGCTGGGTGTTGTGTGTCTGGCCATCCCCATGACCCAGAGTTGAGGATCAGTTCCTCACCATGGGGTAAATAAGAAGCTATTAAAACAGGTAGTGAGAATAATTATATGAGTAAATACCTGTAAACTTCATAAAACAGTGCCATATTATCGACTACATATTTGCTATTATTAGAATTAGCTAATAGTGAGTTCACCGATCACAATGTAACAAGTCAAAATGTTTAAATGTTATCTAACAAGTTAAAGGAAAGATTTATACAGTAGACTGGATTTACAAAGCTACTAATTGGCTCACAGTGGTCCCTTAATTAAATATCTTGCTCAACAAATGACCCAGACAATTAAAAATGGAAAACAGAATTGGAAAATATAGCCACTTAACTGAGAAACACTCATCATCACAGTAATTGGTTATAGATACTCTTTAATGAGTAGATCATTTTTAAGAATTAAAATTTAGATTGAAAAAATTATTTAAAATAGTCACCAAGACCACATCATTCTGCCTTGAAAATAACAAAGCCATTTAATACTTAGTCTTTTCCACACACTGTATTTAGATGATCAACACTGTATTCATGCCTTCACAACTGTTAAAGTAACAATTGATAAGTATCTATAAAAAGCCAAAATAATATGTTTTTCATTTTTATCTCCTTTCACATTTATTTTAAAAATACATTTCTCTCCAACCACACAGTAAGCTCTTTAAAACCTAGGGCGTATTATATGTGTGTGTGTGTGTGTGTGTGTGTGTGTGTGTGTGTATTCATTCTTACAAAAATGCTGGAATGTAAATATTAAGTACTTGCAAATTAAATTATTTCAGAGGTGCCTGAGTGGCTCAGTTGGTTAAGTGTCTGGCTCTTGACTTCAGCTCGGGTCAGGATCTCATGGTCCTGAGAGGGAGCCCTGAGTCAGGCTCCTGCTCAGCAGGGAGTGTGCTTGAGAGTCTCTCTCTCTCCCTCTGCCCTTGCCCCTGCTGGCACGCATGCACACATTTTCTCTCTCAAATAAATACATAAATCTTTAAAAAATAAATTATTTCATAAAATAACCATCTTTCCCTATCTTCAGATCCTAATAAGTAACAATTCTAGATTAATATATAGTGTTCAAATTAAATATTTGATAAATTCTTGGAATTTATACAAGTCTATCTACCATGTGGTATTAAGATAGAATACAATGGCAGCTATCTTTTGAATTCAAAATCAAAGAGAAAAAAACCAATTTTCTGTTTAAATATTAGCAAGTATATCAGGTTCCTAAAGAGAAATCCTGGCATGATGGATATGATAACAGAGAGGAAATTGCTATCCAAACAGCTACAATACCTCCATTCATTTCCAGATTGCATTCATCGATGTCTACACATTTGAATCCTTATTAACCACCTACACACCCATTATTATTCCCTTGGCAATTTACCCACAGCTACTATGGATATCTATTAAATCTATGACCTTTTGTTTTTGTCTCAATTGGGCCTTTAATTTACCATCTCATTTTGGATTTGCTCTCTACACTTAAATTATTTGTTCTACTTATTATTTCAAAACAGTACTAGCTCTTCAAATTTTTATGAAACACACATTTATTGTGAAAATAAACAACAGACAATGAAGGAAAGTAAATAATAAAAATAATTTCCAGTAATCCCATCACCCCGGAACTGATATTACTAATTTTGGAGTCCATGCTTCTTCTTCTTCTTTTTAATGAATTAATTTATTTGAGAGAGAGAGAGAGAGCATGCAGGTATAGGGGGAGAAGAGGGACAGAGAGAGAGGGAGAGAATCTGAAGAAGACTCCCCACTCAGTTCAGAGCCCAACCTGGGGCTCAAACCTAGGACCCTGAGATCATGCCCTGAATTGAAATCAAGAGTCAGACACCCAACCAACTGAGCCACCCAAGTGCCCCTGAAGTCCACCCTTCTATATCTCTTTACCTTTTTAAAAATGAAAATGAAAACTTCATATCCTCTGGGGGAAAAAAACAAACAAACCTAGGCTTTCCACTCAATAACCTATTATAGACATGAGTTTACTTCACTACATAGATCTAATCCCAAGAGCTGTCCAATATTCCACTGCATTTATGCCACATACTTGTTTAATCAATTCCCTCATTAAGAGTAACCTCAGACTATTACCCATTTGCTGATGATACATTAAGGTAAGAGATGATTCAACTGGAAATAAACCCTATACTGAGATAAGGCTTAGTCGAGAAGGAAATAAATATAGAAAAGACAAAAGATTACAAATGATAATGTGGTCTTGTTCTTTAGCCCTGGCTCAACAGCACTCTCGCTGACCTTTACTGATAGCTTGGTGGCCCAACACTGAGAACCTCTTCAGTGGGTGTGGATACAAGGAGAAACAAGGCAGGCAGGCAGGTTGCCAGTAGAGTCTTTTTAAAAGAAATTATCTGTAGACTCAAAATTATAGGAAGCAGTTGGGGGAAAAAATAGGCATGAAGTGTTGCTTTTATTTTTAATCTTGTCATTGCTTCCAGTGTTCCCCCAGAGAATTCTATTTAAATATAATCAAGAATGACCCATAATTTAGTATTTTTATTCTTTATGAGAATAAAATTACAACTAGAGCCAGGCAACCCATTTTTTTTTCCTCAGGCAGAGGCCCCAATCCTAAACTTACATCTGAGCTGCTCAGGTTTTCCATTAATGTGAAGATGATAATTATCACTCATTAACTAAAGGAAAGAACTGTTGTATAGTAGCATTGTGAAGTGTTCGGAAAAAGTGCTATGTAAAAAAAAAAAAAGTATGTTATGCTAGCTTAATCAGACATGCAATAACTGACAGGAAATATTCTCATACCTTACTTTTGCTGCACTGCTATTTTAGACCATGAAAATGCCTTTCTAAATTTCCTTTTTTATGAGTCTCAAAGTCAAAAGCTGACTGCCCATTGCCATGGAGACAGTTCTATTTAAGGTACTATATTAGTCCTTTCCTCACAGAAGGATAGAAAAGTGGTCAATAGAAAAGCATCACTCTCCATGGGTTAGAATTAAGTAATTTACATATGTTTCTAGAGCAGCAAACACATAAATGGGAATTTGGGAGTGAGGGCAATTGAATGCAGTTCGTTATTTTTCCTGAGAAAGATCAACATGGATTAGATTTTACCACCAACCTAGAGACAATAAGAGAAAAATTCCCTTTTCCTCAAAATTATATGCAACCAAATAAGAAAATAAAATTATTTCTATTTACTATCCTAGAAGAACTGCCACTAGCCGAGACAATCTTGTCTTTCAAAGAGCAACCATTTTATCCTTTGGATTTATAAAGAGCCCACATATCACAGACATCCCTTAAGTTTCCTTTGTGTTAATTTTCAGATCTCCTGATTTGGCTTTCTGACATCCCATTTGTACCTGAAGAGTAAGCTACTAGTTTACAGGTAAAAGGGAATATCCATAATTTACACACATGTTTAAATTTGTCTAAGAAACTGGAAACAAAACACCCAATCTTTCAATCCTAAACCTGTAATTAGGACAAATATTACCACTTCTCCTTCTGTTTAAGAAAAAAAAAATGTCCAAGGTAATCTTCTCCTTGAAACCTTAAAATATCAATCTTCTGTGAAATAAAAATAATATAAGATGGTGAGGCCCACCAAAGTCTATCAATGTTGGTGCTGAAACACTATTTTTATGTAAACAAGCAATTCCCAAAGATATTTTCATTTAATTTCAGTCATAAGGGGGCATCTGGGTGGCTCAGCAGTTGAGCATCTGCTTTTGACTCAGGTCGTGATCCCAGGGTCCTAGGATCGAGTCCCACATAGGGCTCCCCACATGGAGCCTGCTTCTCCCTCTGCCCATGTCTCTGCCTCTCTGTCTCTCATGAATAAATAAATAAAATTAAAAAGAAAATTTTCAATCATAAAATAGCTTCTAAAACTCAACTCTTTTTTTTCCCCCTTAAGCTGAAGTTCAGAATCCAGCAGCAATAAAATAAGACATTATATTTCTTAAGGTGAGAGCATCTTGTACTAGATGGTCTCAAATCTCTATCTTTTTAAACAGGCAAAGAAATATTTCTGATTCTAGAGCTGGTACTACCTTTATTATCTATAAAAAATAGGGATTTTGTATTGATTCAATTTGAAACAATTTCCTCTTTTTACCATATTTCTCAAACAATTGATAATGCATACTGGAAATAAAATGGACACACATTATTTTGATTTGTAGAAACATCTGGTTAATAACTGTAGACCTGTGGTACTAGATCCTTAGGAGTGCATCAGGATCACCTGGAGGGGTTGTTAAAATACAGATGAGCAGGCCTCACCTCCAAAATTTCTGATTCAGCAGTGCTGGGTTGGGGCCCCAAACAGCGCATTTTTAACAAACTCCCAGGCGATGCTAATGTTGCTGGTTCCAGGATCACACTTCAAGAACCACTGCCCTAGGCATTAAACAAACTTATTAACTTATAGAATTGTTATTCTTTTAATATATCATTTTAATCTTTCCCAAAGGAACCATTTTAAATAAAACAATAGCTTCAGTCTCGGGGGTGGGGCTGGGGGAGGACAGTCAATCTTAGCAATTTGAAAAGGATATTGATTCTATCATAACCAAGTTAATTCCTAAAACTTGCTATCCAGTGGTTAGGGAGCTGTTTGGGTTACACTGACACTCAGGAAAACAAACCATGACCAAGAAAAAATGGCTGTGTCTCCTGTGGATTCAACTGGCCTTGAAGAGCAACTATCCACTACAAACTTGTGCAGATGAACTTAGTATTTGAATGTAAATTTTTCTTAGAAATGACTATAAACCAATTATGCATTACCTATGTTCCAGAAAAGGTATGTATCAAGTTTCTGAGTCCAATCTAGCTTCCCATTGACTTACATTTTCATTTTAGAAATCCTTTATCTTGAATTGATTGATCTACAGCTGACAGCACATTGCATTTTAGTTTTCAAGTGCTCTACAGCTCTGTCAAATAGTTAATTATCCATAAACACTAAAATGCATGAAAATGACTATAAGGATAGAATAAAAGGAAACAGCCTTTTAAAATAACAATATACTCCTGTATTTTATGGTCATGAAATGCATACCTGTCACCGACAAAGTGATGGGCAAGTTAGAAGTGCCAGTGGACAAACTACTTCATTCTCATGACATCGGAGTACCTTGCATAAATGGTAACACTGTGGTTTATTAAAAGCTAAATTGCTAAATGCCCAGTCATGACAGGTTCAAATTTTAGTGACACTAAAACAAAAGACATAACACCTGGTAGCACATTGACAGTAGGATTCTGAGTTTCTTACTCAGTTTTTTAAAAATTCCACTGTTTCTATAAATAACTGAAGTTAAATGGAGTTATCATCAAGGTACTCATTAATGATCAATTCTTTCCATTTGCCATTTTGACAAACATGTTCTCTGCAATAGCTTAATAAAGACCATTAGTAAATGAAACAAATGAAAAACACATAGATGTACTTACCTTTGAAAGCTTACCATCAATTAAAAGTATTTTCCATTAATAGCTGCTTTTACATAATAGGATTTGTTTTTTAAAACCAAGTGCATCAACCCTAAAATTTATGTGAAACCACAAAAGATCCTGAACAGCCAAAGCAATCTTGAGGAAAAGAGCAAAGATCACACTCCCTGATTTCATATATTACAAAGCTATAGTAATCAAAATAATATAGTATTGGCATAAAAACAGATACATAGATCAATGGAACAGAATAGAGAGCCCAGAAATAAACCCAAGAATATATGGTCAACTAATTTATGACAAAGGAGGCCGGAGCATACAATGGGGAAGAACAAGCCCTTCATGAATCGGTGCCGGGAAAACTGGAAAGCCATATACAAAAGGATGAGATTGTACCACTATCTTAACCCATACACTAAAATTGACTCAAAAGGGATTAAAGACTTGAATGTAAAACCAGAAGCCATGAAACTCCTAGAAGAAAACAATGGTTGGTAAGCTCCTTGACATCATTCTTAGTGGGGTTTTGTTTTTTGTTTTGATCTGACTCCAAAAGCAAAGGCAACAAGAACAAAAATAAACAAGTGGGACCAAATCAAACTAAATAGCTTCTGCCCAGCAAAGGAAACCATCAACAAAATAAAAAGGCAACCTTCTGAATGGTAGAAAATATTTGCAAACCATATATATGAGAAGGGGTTAATATTGAAATATGTAAAGAACTCATACAATAACAAAAACCCTAAACAATCCAATTTAAAAGAATGAGCAGAGGATCTAAATAGACATTTTCCCAAAGACATCCAGATGGCCATGAAAAGATGGCACATGAAAAGATGCTCAACATCACTCATCATCAGGGAAATGCAAATCAAAACCACAATCGGATATCACCTTGCACCTGTCAGAATGGCTATATCAAAAGGACAAGTAATAACAAGTGTCATTGAGGATATGAAGAAAAGGGAACCCTTGTATATGCTGGTGGGAATGTAAATTGATACAGCTACTATGGAGGACAGTATGGAAACTGCTCAAAAAATTAAAAGTAGAACTACCATATGATCCAGCAATCCCACTTCTGGGTATTTCTCATCAGAGACCAAAAAGACTGATATAAAAAGATATATGCACCTCTATGTTCACTGCAGCATTATTTACAACAGCCAAGAGAAGGGCACAACCTAAATGCCCATTGATGGATGAACGTACAAAGAAGATGTGGTATATATACACAATAGGATACCACTCAGCCATGAAAAAGAATGAAAACTTGTCATTTGCAACAAGGACAGCCCTTGAGGGTATTACGCTATGTGAAATACATCAGATAGAGAAAAACAAATACTGGATGGTTTCACTTACCTCTGGAAATTTAAAAAAATAAACACACAAAACAAAATCAAACTCACAGATACAGGAATAGATTGGTGGAGAGGGAAGATACTGAGGGGAAGAAGGTGGAAGGGTGGGCAAAACTGGTGAAGTGGATCAAGAGGTCCAAATTTTCAGCTTTCAAATAAACTAGTGGGGATGTAATATAAAGCATGGTGACTATAGTGAATAATATAGCAAAATTGAAAGTTGCTAAGAAAATAAATCTTAAAAGTGCTCATCACAAGAAAAAAATGTCATAACCTTGTATGACAGGTTATTAGACTTGTTGTGGTTATTGTTTTGCAATGTATATAACTGTCTAATCATTATGCTGTACACCTGAAACTAATATAATGTATGTTGATTATACTTAAAAAACAAAACAAAACCAAGAGCATCAGATTTTATATTTACTTCATAAATATAAGAGTAAGATAAGCCTAATCATCCATATATATCATTATTTGTGTTATGTACATTTAATTCCCCCATATATAATCATAACAATATGCAATCATAACAAGAGTTGGTCAAAAGAACTCCCTACCAGATCTAGTATGAAGCACAGGATATTAAAATGCATAGCTGTCAGTCTTCACTTCAATGTAAACTCTGATTGAATGAATAGGGTCTGAATCTTGCACTTTGTATGGGCTGTGTCATTGCTCTGGATATCATTAGATCTCAACCATGGAGGACATCATATACTGATACTTGTACAAATGTGCTAACATGGTAAATGGTGCTATTTTACATTCACTGACTAAATACTTGGTGTGAAATGTTTAAATCTCATCATCTTAAAAAGTATCCTGAATAATTAATGATTTTCCATTTTTAAATCATTGACAGACATCACTTCCGCTCACCAGAGGAGGAGTTTGCTTCCACTGAATTACCCTCCCCTTACACACACTGCCCATACCAACGTTCATACATTTCCGCATTTGGGTACCACCCTTGTCAGCTCTGGAGTATGTGTTTGTTTTCCTTACCATATGACACAGTTCTTGAGTGTCACTATGTTAATGTTAAATGAAGGAAAGTAGTTAGGACTTTAATAGAATATGACAATGAGTTCAACACTTTAAAATTTACTATAGAAAAAGTACTATGCTTGTTGCATTGCCTATCTGTAGTCAAATGAAATGTCTATAGAACTATCATATAGTCTCCTCACTCAAGACCTCAAAGATAATATGAATGACAGAGCTCTGAAATCCTAACATGAGGACTCTAATCAGCACACAAAATACATTCAGACTCTTGAGTAACTAGTTTTGCATTATGGTGTATCAATCCAAACCATTTATATAAATTAGGTTTTGCAAAATTCTCAAAATGTAAATGTAAGGCTATGTGATACATAATGTTTCTAAAATCAAACAAGGTGTGACAAGGTATTACTTCAAAAGAAGTAAAAAAAGCACTCTGTGTTTATAAGTGTTTAATGACCTGACTAATGCACTTTCAAGTATATTTAGTATCTACAAAGTTTTTAAAAAGTTTTACTTTAGATCCATCCAAATTATGTTATCTATCCAGGGACTAAATAGGTCATTCTAATTAGATGTTTTTACAAATGCATTATTAGTAGTCGGCTTTTGATTAATTTTGTACACCAATGAAAGTATAGTTAGCATGATATAGAAATGTATTTTTTAATGGGTACTGTTACTATCTATGTTAGTAATGAGCAGATACAATTCAGAAAGATCACCTAATCTAGGCCTCTGATGCCAAATTCCTTGTACTATCATCTACATCAGATCAGCATTTGAGGTTTCCTGAATGAATAAATGAATGAATGACAGATATTCATATGGTATGTGAGTGGCTTACAAATGTTAACAGCCTTTATATTTCTTGTCTGTTTAAGAGTATGAAGGCCGGGGCACTTGGTGGCTCAGTTGGGTAAGTGTCTGCCTTCAGCTCAGGTCATGATCCCAGGGTCCTGGGACAGAGCCCCACATCAGGCTTCCTGCTCAGTGGGGAGCCTGCTTCTTCCTCTGCCTGTCACTCTGCCTACTTGTGCTTGTGCCCTCTCTCTGTCAAATAAATAAAATCTTTAAAAAAAAAAAAAAAAGAGTATGAAGACCACGAAAGGGTAGTAACGTTGAGATAAAGAATAAGCATAAAATGGCAATGTATATATTTTTAGCAAACGAGAATTGTTTCTACATTGTTTGTCTAAACATATATTTTTCCTCATTTTTTTTAAAGATTTTTATTTATTTATTCATGAGAGAAAGAGAGAGAGGCAGAGACACAGGCAGAGGGAGAAGCAGGCTCCATGCAGGAAGCCCAACGTGGGACTTGATCGCGGGTCTCCAGGATCACACCCTGGGCTGAAGGCGGCGCTAAACCACTGGGCCACCCGGGTTGCCCATTTTTCCTCATTTTTAAGGGCACTAAATACGAAGTAGGTCTCTTGCATAAATGAACACCTACGAATTCATGCTAATCTCAGGTGTTCAACAATGTGTGTTGCCTAAATAATATTAAAACCTAGGCCTTGTGGTTATCTTAATAGCTACCTGATATAAAACAATAGCTTACAAGATTATTAACTATATAGGTAATATTCCATTAAAAAATAAAACTAACACAGACAGATATTCTGCACCCTACCTGGGAAGTCACCAATTTCAATTAATATATTATACAAAAAGGTTTATATAAAAGAATCTTAATATTAAGGGTTTAGGGCTGAGGTGCCTTTAGTGAACCACATCTTCCCACAAACTCCTCTCCTCAACATAAACCCTTTGTAAACTGGAAACTCCTCTGTAAACCTTCTGTAGACACAGCATACAAAATGTAGATGGGGGAGGCCAGTTGCAGGACACCATTCCCAGGGGATTTGTGCTTCCCTTTAGTATCATTGTCACCTTACTGTAGAGAGCCAAAATGAATGGTGGAAATGAGCATTCATGTTATTTCTTATCTTCACGAATAACTCTTTCCTACTGCAAAATATTACTAAAAACTGAGAACATTTCTTAGAAGTCCTTATTCAAGAAACAAAACACTTAAATTCAAAATGTTACCAGACAATGTCTTCTGTCAGATATGTTGGCAGTATTGAATAAATCAACATTACTGAACTAATGAATGACTGGTTGGCAAAAAGAAATAGGATAAAGTGCTGGAAAAATAGGGGAAAAAAACACATCCTGGGATTAGGAAGAATGATTGTATAATTAACAACAGACATAGATAAAAGAGCTAATTAGATAGGTCAAAACTGTCAATGAGAACCTCAATTTGTTTCTCAATTGATTTAATCATTTAAAGAAATTTGCATTTCTAATGTAAAAATAAAGTAGTAGAAAATATCTGAATTTGAAATCTCTTATTAATCTCTTGAGTAATCAAGTCCTATTAAGTTTCATTAATTTCATATTTTGTAAAAGTTGTTCTCATATAGAAAACACGGAATGTTAGAAAATGCAGTGTTTATATCTGTATAAGGAGCCAGGCTTTGGAGTTAGACCTGGTTTCAAATCCTGAATCTGCCACCTCTTGGTACTATGACCTTAATCAAGTAACTAAAGCTCTCTGAACTCTAATTGCTTCATCCATAAAATGTGAGTAACAATCCTTTATAGGTTCACTGTGATGATTAAATATGATACATATGCAGGGTTTAAATATTTAGCAGTCTATGGTACATAGGTGGTATTCAAAAGAAACTAGTATCATTACTGACGTTATAAAATGCACTTCCAAACCAAGAGTTATGATCTCAGATAATTACAATAATCTTCCATGAAATCCAGCTTTAGTTAGCCTTGAGGTTAATTTCAGCCTTCTCAATATTCAATCTATAACTGGTAAGAGAGATTTCATTTCTTCAAGTGACTAGTTTCATCTTTGCAATAGAAGATGTAAAGATAAAATGTTTTAGAAATGAGAATATGTACCTCCATTACAAGCAGCTGTTAATTAATAGAAAAAAATAAGTCTCACTCCAATGTATATACTTTAAGAAATCTCTGGTGCAAGAAATAATACGGCCCTAAATCAGCCATTTTTATACTTGGTCATACTTACTCATATATGCTATGTTCAGTACATTCTTCACGAAATGAAAGGCAAAATGCCTGTTACTAGTTATTAGAAGCTTTGAGCAAGAAAAGGCAAACTTATTCCAACCCACCATTAAATATCCCATAATACTCATGTGTCCCTCAGGGGGGCAATCAATATCTTAACCCATGGACCATTAAGTGACTCACTTCTGGGTGGATCTAAAAAAGTAAAAGCTAACTAAGGGGCAGTCTAGGCCCAGGAATAATTCTCTGGTTCAGTTACCAAGGGAGTGCCTGCTGGCCACCAGGATCACAGCTGGCTTGGGAGATTTCCAAAATAAAGGACTTGGGGGAAGTAGAAGAAGGAAAGCCTTAGCCAAAATAATATGTGAAAGAACTTTAGGAGGTGGCCTACAGAGAATCTTCGAAGTTTGAAGGTCTGTCCTTAGTACTCCCAAACTGCCATCCCTTACAGAACATTAGCACATTCCAGAAGGTACAACATGCATCCATAGCAAAGCAGTGGCCATTTTGCATTTCAGAGAAGGACCAATAGCTAAGGCCTGTGTCTTGACCCTCTTAATGAACTGACATTCTTCCTCCCTACTAGAACTTCCTCCAAAAAGTAGGATTTTTCACTGAAACATTCCCATGGCCACAAAGATGATAAAAATCATCTTTGCCACTGAACTTCTCAAAGTGGTTGTTCTAGAGAACAAAATATGACCGTAAAGGCATATCAGACAAATATCAAACATGTTTTGGAAAATGAGAGTAGTTCTCATTATATCAGATTACATTCTACCCAATATAAGTATATTGCCAATATCTATGAGTGATAGATTTTTAAATCAGAATTCTAATTTTGCTAAAAATAAACTATTAACCAGATCCCAAATAAGAGAAAACCTAGTAGGGGAAAGACAGATGTAAATAATTGTTAATTATAATTTAACCTGCTAAGTGTGAAAACTGCAGTATATTTTTGGGCAGAACAGAAGTCCTGAGAAGACAAAAAGGACAACAGTTTAAAGATTAGGAAGTGCTTTTGAGATGTCACAAGTCTTGAAGAAGATTTTTGAAAGACAAATAGGATTTCTACATGTTAACTGTAAGTTTAGATGGTATAGGATATATACTTTTAAATAGTTTATACCACACATACTTACACATTTAAGGCTGTGTGGGATGCATCACTAAACATTTTGACTTTGCCATATATTTACCTTTATATGGTGAATCCCACCTCCTCCCCCATCCCTGCCCTGACCACAGTGATATCTTAGGGACAGTCTAGAAACTGGTAGTCATTTATAGGTCTCACTAGATCTAATCAAATAAATAGATCCTTATCCCCATGACTTCAGGAACTGCAGGTAGTTGTTGTGTGTCATAGCTTGTATGGACAGGGTAACTACATCCCCTCCACATAAAATATAAAAAACCCTGTCTTTGAGGATTGCAGAATCTAGGGACTCCCACATTCAGAGCGGTCCTAATTCCTCTCTACAGTGGTGCTTTTCTTTATTCTAACAATGCTTGTTATCAGCAATCTACATTGACACTTCTCTGATTCTTTCTGGTCTCTTCTTCTTCTGTTGCTTCTCCCACATGTCTCAGCTTTCAAGAAAAAAGGCTCACCTGGCTACTTTTTTGTGTGATCCTCACACAAAATAGAGTTGTCTGGCTTGGCCTTATCTACATTTTCTGTCAGTGGTATTTAGCCTTTTATTTTCCACATGGACTCCTGGGAATTATATTTACATGTACCGTACATTTACATGAACTCTGGCTTAGCTATTTTCAACGGTCTTAGAACTCCCTCAAGCTCTTAAATTAAAAATTATGGAGGAACCAGAAGACCTTTTGTTTACATACAGGCTATAACTCAATATTTACTGTATTAGGAATTAAAACTGAGAAAATGTTAAATTACTTAAAATAATAAATCCATTCCATGTTAACAGAAGGCACATATTTTTATGAAAATAACTTTATTTTCCAAAACAAAAAAAAAGTGAGCAGTGACATTTAGGTTTTTGCAAATCTCTTTAGTGTCTGTTTAACAGAAGACAGCTGAATTTCATATCTGATTCTGTATTCAATCTGTTATGATGTTTTGACTGAATTATGTAAGGAAAATCTGGCCTCATACACATAAGAAGTTGGGAAATGAAAGAGTTAATTGTGAATATTTTTTTTTAATTTTTTTTTATTTGTTTATGATAGTCAGAGAGAGGGAGAGGCAGAGACACAGGCAGAGGGAGAAGCAGGCTCCATGCACCAGGAGCCCAACGTGGGATTCGATCCCGGGTCTCCAGGATCGCGCCCTGGGCCAAAGGCAGACGCCAAACCGCTGCGCCACCCAGGGATCCCCAATTGTGAATATTCTTTGATAGCACACCAAAAGTCCACAAGTAGAGCTTCCTAATGGTTAGTTACAATGTGAATCTGAAACCCTATCAGGAAACTTAACTTTCTATACCCTATTATATTAAAATCTATTATCTAGCATGCACTTTCAATGGATCTTTTATTGAGGTCTGATTTTGATAAACGTTTGCTAAAAAATGAGACAAGAAACCCTGAAAATTGAGGAACCACTGACAACTATCGTTGCTAGTAAGAGAAAGAATGGTCAGATGGAGAGTTTTGGGAATCTAAAGCTGGATGTGAGGCTATTTCCTGGCAGCTTCAGTACTGCAGGGGACCCTTAGAATATCATTTTATTATAAAGGCAATTCTAAGAATTAAATGAACTTTTTTACTAGTTGTATAACAGAGATCAAGGCGCTTAAAATTTTGTTTGTAAGAATCAACTGAGACAATGTGAAGGCACTCTAAAAATTGTAAAAGTCTAGACAAACTTAAGTCATAACCCAAAACTTTCAAAAAGGATAGAAGGGATAGAGATAGGGAGAAAAGATTAAGACACTTTTACTCCTAAAACTTTTCTCCTAAATTACAATTATTAATTCTTTGCCCAACTTCTATTAAGTATAATCAATTCTGACTCTTAGTCTTTTCAAACTAAATACTAATTTCCTTCATCTGCTAAAGTGTCAATAAGACAGTTTCATTTTATTTAATTATTGGGAAAAAATGAAAACAATGTACTAGATTACTATGTAAGAGGGGGAGGAATAGGTATAAGTAGAAATATGCAAATCAAAAATCAGTATGTTTATTCTAACCAAAGCATAATATCTTTACCTCTCATTTACAGCCAATAACTAAAAAGGGCAGGAGACTAACCAAATTACTCAATATGTATTAGAATATATTGCTACAGGGATCCCTGGGTGGCGCAGCGGTTTGGCGCCTGCCTTTGGCCCAGGGCGCGATCCTGGAGACCCGGGATCGAATCCCACGTCAGGCTCCCGGTGCATGGAGCCTGCTTCTCCCTCTGCCTGTGTCTCTGCCTCTCTCCCTCTCTCTCTCTCTCTCTCTGTGTGACTACCATAAATAAATAAAAATTAAAAAAAAAAAAAGAATATATTGCTACAACTCACAAAGAACTAAGGTATTCTGGGAAAATAAACAGGCTTACGTTTTCTTTACATTTGTAGTTATACTTTATGGTTTACAAAGGAGTTTAACTCACATTACCTCTCTAGATGTATGCAGCAACCTCTAAGTCAAATAGAATTTATCTACATTTTACAGAGAAAACTAGGCTTCAAAGAAAGTAACTAATTTGCTCCAAATTAAAAGACCTACTAGAGACCTGTAAAAGACCTATCAGAGACCATGGGCACACCTGGTGGCTTCCAGCATCACTACATTAGCAGTTATGTTTTAGCAGTTTACTTATTTGGTGGTAGGAAAGTGGGAGTCACAGCAGAATCTTTTTGACAAATGAAATTTTAATTGCACCCAAATTATGCAACATATAAATATACAAAACAATGATTTCTAATGTGTTTTAGCTACAAAGTAACAATTACTGTTAATAAGCTTGTCAACAAGTAAAAATATAACAGTAGAAATGTAACTTGAGTAGATATGTGGGGGAAGGATTTTTTTTTGAAGGTCAAAGCCTTCATAATCAAAATCAATGACTATCTCTCTTATCATTATCATATTAATCAAAAAGTTCAAATACATATACAAAGGTAGCAGAACAAGTTTTTAATTCAAGACCTGCGCTATTCATAATCTTATAATAAAAGATAAGTTTTAAAACAATTTGTTAAAATTTGGCAAAACATTTTTAGGTAGCTGTATTTTTAAGTTATAACTTAAGAACAATTTTAAATGTACTTAAAAATACAATCCAACTCTTGCATTTTGAACACTGAAACATTTTAGGGCTCCCTCTGCATAATGGTTTGCTATCATAAATTCATTGCTTGGTCTCTGCCTAGTTCACTTAAATAAGTGAAAAACTGGCTTTGACAATCAAAAAGATATATATAAGAAACCTGATTAACCAAGCATATAGCTACAATATCAGTCAAAGCCACCACCTTCCATTGGTCGAAACTTATAAAATTGCAACTGACAATTTCAATTATAAAAATGAGGCTCATTTAATATTTCCCATTTTATACTCGCAGTCTTTTCACTTAAAAACCCATCAGAAGTTGCCAAAATAAGTGATTATATACACAAAGTGGAAAGATGCAATAACCAACAAAGATCTATCACTAGAACTACCTAAACACATTAAGAATTTTTAAGTGTTAAATGTCCTAACTTACAGTGCAGTTTTATTCACTTCAGTAGCACTGGCTTCTCCATATTCAAAGAACATTGCAATATGCCCCCTTTTATTCATCAGGAGATGAGCACTGACAGTTACCTACCTTTCTTAATGCAGTTTGGTACTCCACTTTGAAATTTACCTAGTTGTCCCTGGAATTTCTTCAAGTAAAATGTATCTTAATTCAAAACTCACTCACTTTTCCAAAGTAAGTGGAAACATTTCCTCTTTTATTAAAAACTTTATTGACTTACTTCATTGATAACAGAACAAGTTAGACCTAACAGGAGTTATATATGTGAGGATAGTTTTTGTTTGCTTGTTCATTTGTTTCCCCATATGGGAAATATTCCTTTTCTAACCTAGGATACCAAACTAGGGATATTCAATATTTTAGGAAATCTTTCTATTTTAGAAGACGCTGCATCAAAGTTGCAAAGGCCCTTCTAATAATAAATGTGACTCTCATATAATATATAACTCAATTTTCAGACATTGGGCTAAACCAAGCTATTCCATTTGGAGATGAAGCCAGTTCCTTTTGAAGTTCCCCCCAAATTCAACACACTGCAACAAATTAAGCTACTTAAAGAAAAAGGTTCCCTGCCCCATAAAAGGTGATTCTTTCCCCCATCATTAATGAGGATTGTTACAGCGAGAGTAATTCACACTGAGTGTGCATGAGTTTCATTCTTCCTTATGAACTACATTGAACTAAAATTCAAAATGCTATGACTCACTTGGTTATTACTGAACACTTTATTAAGAAGAAAATATAAGATAAATTCAAAGAATCACATTTTCAGAGTTGGAGATGAATTTCCAAGTTCTATACTTTCTATCAAAAATAAACCACCTTTATTAGAAATAAATTCTTACATGCTATTTTTAGAATGATGAATTTAAAATGCTAAACACTTGATATCTTTTAAGAGAACTTAAGAAGAGCACCCTTTAAAAGCTACAGATGTGACCAAGTCATGTCAGAACTGGCTCAAACAATCCCATTTCCATCTAAAGTTATTTCATGCTACTGCATGAATCAATATTAAACATCTTGGAGTTACTAAAAACTGGTATATTGGCAAAGGTACATAGCAATCACAAAATATGAAAATGGTGAATGTCCATTTCCCATACACCTTTTTCTTTTAAGAATGACTAGAAGTGAGGATGTTCTTTCTAGGTAAATAGAAATAGTTTCCCAAGAGCTAAGAGAAAGCTACAAAGAACGCCAGCAAAATGTGATGGATCCATAGCCATGATTCTCTTTAAAGAAAAACTAGATTTTGTGAAGCCTAATATCACCTCCAAACATTTCATTAGCTTACCAAATTGACAGTCTTTAAAAAAAAGAAGCCAAAGTCAATAGTTCTTTTGTTTCTTATTCAGTAAACCAAAACAACCCCTCCCCCCGCCAAAAAAAACCTCCCTAGCTGTTATTTTAACCAGGCTTGAGTTTAATCAAACGTGTCTCAAGCAACATCTTTTTTTCATCTTAAAGACATAACTTACCACATTTGAAGTTAGGAAATAATAATTATTGTGTGTGTGTGTGTGTGTGTGTATATATATATATATATATATATATATATATATATATATATATATATTTAAAGCTCGGTTTGGATGACATCTGACCCTGAAGTGAAAGAGTTAACATTCAACTAAGCAGATCTGTGTTTCTGATCCATTACATTTCTCACAAACTGCCCTACAATGAGCTGAGCAAGTATCAACTGTAATTTGATCCGAGTTTATGGAAAAAAATAACTGCACATACTCAACATGCACATTTAATAAAAATCGGTTTCAAGAGAAACATGTCCAATAAACACAATTTAAGGCATATTTAACTGTTCGATTAACTTCAAATCTGCAATTCCTTTGCTTTCTTCACGCTCTCAAATAAAATAGTGGGGGGGAAAAGCAGCAGCCCTACTGCAGGGAAAAAGAGGCTTGAAAAACAACTTTGATTGGCACTTGGCCTGACCCACAGAGGAAGAAAAACAGTTTTTGGACAAAGAGCGCAAATATTTGAGCTTGCTTACTTACATGATTTCTTTCTACTTTTAATATATAAAGAACAATTCCAATAGAACTGTATTTAGAGAAATTGACTAAAAACGGTACCGTATTCATCTCAGTCTTTCAGTCCCGATGCATTTGCACAGCTCAGCAATTTTAATTCATTGGTACTGGACAAACAGGGGCATCTCAACGACTGCTTCCACTTAATGAAATGTAAAAATCGAGTTTGGGGGAAAAAAAAACTGATCATAGCATTACCAAGCGGAGGCTGTTCAAGTCTGATGAAAAAGCTTCCCTCTGTCTAAAGCGACCTCTTTTCCTTCCCCTCCCCCACCCCTTAACGGAGTGATTAAGCCAAGTAAGCTGAAGAATCCTGGAGTAAACTTTCCATCAGTCAGTCTGGGAAGCAGTACGCTGACTGCACCTCTGAGTTCTCCGGGTCTACACGGGCGGGGGAGGGGGAGCACTAAGGAGTGATAACCCTCGACCACCTCGAGTCTCCAGGTCCCCCGAGCCCCAGCAGCATGTAAGGTCCATCAGCACTTCCCACGGGCATAAAGTTCAAGCTGCTTCCCCAGCTCCGTCCAAGACTGCACTACAGACACAGGACTACCGTCAGAGGAAGGCAAACGGCGTTAAGGGCGAGCGCGGGGAAGGCAGAAGCGACCGAACGACCCCCCCGCCCCCGACAGTTAGCCGCCTCCGAGAGGGAGCCAGGTTCCTGCAGATCCGAGCAGAGCAGGCTGTTCGGGCTGCACACCGACCTCCATCCGCGGCTCCGGGAGGAGGATCGCGCCGGTGCCGGCCGCCCGCCCGCCCTCCGCCCGGGGGCCAGGCCGGCGCAGGGCACGGAGGGGAGCCCAGAAACAGACTCCTGGCTGCAAAAAAGAAATGCGGAAAAAAAAAAATCCCCAAGCCCTCGGGACCAGCATCTGTCCCCGCGGAGACAGAAAGGCAGCAGTGCCCACCTCCACCCCCGCCCACGCCCCCCTTCCCGGGGTCCCCCTCCAGCCTCGCCCCACGCGCGCCCGGGGGCCGAGCCGCCCGAGCCCCGCCGGCCGGCAGCGCCCCCCGGGCTGCACCCCCGGCCGAGCGCGTACCTTCCGCAGCACTTTCCGGCAGTTGGTACAGAGCAGGTAGTTGGCGGCGGCCGACGGGCTGCTGCCGCCCCGGTGCATGGTGGCTGCGGGCGCCGAGGGCCGAGGCGGACGGCGGGGCCGGGGCCGGGGCCGCGCTCGCTGCGGCCGCCCGCGCCGCTGCGGGTCCGGACGGTCCCCTGCCGCCTGCCGCCCGCCGCGCTTCAGCCTCCGCCTCCCCCGGGCGGGATGGCGGGCTGCGGGAGGCGACGGCCGGAGCGTGCGCGGCGCTGCCTCAGGCGACCACCGCGGCGGCGGCTGCTCCTCACCGGCCCGTTGTTCCTCCCGCCCCCATCCTCAGACCCCCGCCCCCGCCAGCCTAGGCCGAGCAGCCGCCACCGCTGCCGCCGCCGCCTCCGCCGCCGCCGCAGCGCCTCAGTGCGGCCCCGCCCCCGCCTCCCCGCCACCTTCACCACCTCCACGCTCCGGGACCGCCCCCTCCCGCCGGCGGACGGCCCCGGCCACGCCCCCGCGCCGCCCGCCCGCAGCCAATGAGCAGCCAGAGCCCGCTGGGAGCGGCGCCGGCCAATCACAGAGGCCGAGGACGCCTTGAATCTCTGGGCAAGTTAAGTTTGTCTCCGAGGCTCGGCACTGGAGCGAGATGGCGGGTGAGTTAGGTAGCGGGGTGGAAGGGATTACAGTTGGAGCGGCTCCGCCAATGGGACGGAGAGGGTGTGTCGTATGCAAATAGCCGCCGGAAGCCCCGCCCCGCCCCGGAGACGAGCCACGCCCCCTTCCCTAGGTCCCTGCAAAAAAATGGTAAGGACAGTGAGAGATAAAAAGCTGGGCGCTCGAGCCTGGCTAGAGAGTCTAAAACTGAGCTAAATATTTCCTGGTTTCTTGAGAAGGGTTGGGGACGTCCACAGTGTCAGGGCAGTGATTAAGCTTCCTCTCGGCCAGAATCTTAGCTTAGCTGTACAGAAGACTGCAATCACGTAGCCCTTGGCACCCAGGGATCTCAAAGAACTTTATGCATCGTTTATCTTGAGCCTTGTTTTGCAAAAGACCAGTTACCTGAGACACGGGCGGGAGGCAGGGGTAGATGTTGGAGATGTATTTACACCATTAATCGAGTTGGGGTGGGGGGGGGAGACACGAAACCTCTCTAGTGTAGCGGTTTCCTCCGCCATCTGAAGCACCTTCTCGCAGTCCTTTCAGCAAGGAAAGTTCCTTTATTTGTCCAGCAGGAGATGGCCACAGAGACAGGTTGATCCTCCCACCCCATGGTCCTCTCTGAGGCAGTTGATCCGAAGCACGGATAGCTCAGAGGCTGGCTCAGGAAGGAGGGTTCAGAGAACAATTCGTCTGTAAACTATGGGGCTGGACTTGCCTCCTTCAAAGCTAAAAATGGTGAGTCAGGATTTTGGCGTGCACGCTCTAGGGAGAGAGGGCACATGGACGTGGGGGAAGCTCTGGCTGGCAGAGTGTGGGGCGCAGGAGAGGGCAGGTCTCCCGAGGAAGCCAGCAGCGCTCGTGCGGGTCCAGTGCGGGTCCAGTGCGGGTCCCGACGCGAGACACCCGGAACGGAAACCTGCTCCCCGGTGAGAACAAAGGCAGGCGCCGAGCAGGAGCCTGATTGGTGCCGGGTCCCCCCGGTGTCCTCCCGGCCGCGGAGATAACTGGCTTGGCCCTCGGGCGCGGAGCTCCGTGCTCGCGGGAGCCCCAGATCCCCACAGGCCTTGGCGGTGACCGCACAGGACTGTGCCTTATGACATCACCTGTTTTCGATCTTTAGGACACGATCTGTATTCTCAGCTTCTCCTTTCATACAGGTCTCTAGCGGACCGGAGTTTGTGAAGGCCTGCAGTCCGCAGAATGAATCTGGAGAGAATGTAAAAGAACGGTTTCGCTGGTTTGCATTTCTTTCTTTTCTTTTTAATTAAAACACACACACACACACACACACACACACACACACACACACACACACAAAAAACCTCCCCGGTTTCCTTAGGGATTCAGTGTGGCGTTGTAATGCAAAATCAGGAAGGTACACTTGGAGGAGCTAGCAAGTTTAGCATATCAAAGCTATTAGACCAAATTGTGTGGTTAAAACTGTCAATCTCATTTTCAACAGCTGCCTCCTCTGTCCCTTTTAGAGACCAACACACATAAACCCAGTCTACACAAGGAACAAAGGAAGTGGAAATCTGCCAGTGTCAGGTTTAAATAAATTAAAATTGACTGGAAAACCCCTGAAGGGTCTGAGTTATGTGGTTGGGTAAATGTGTTGATCCATTTAGCCAGAGATAGCTAAAGGTCACTTGATGCTGTTGTAGACATATATAGCCTAGAATAGTAGTGTGGGGAAAGTGCTTAACAGAAACTGTAAAAAGCGAGAAAATTAGGTAAGGAGAGAAATCACCACCTGCTCTTCAGTGTAGACAACCAAGAAATCCAGGGAGAAAGTTAACAAGGCACAGTTTTCCTAAGAACTGAAACACATATGTGTCCCCATTTAGTGGTAAATTTCTTGGGCTATATTCCTGGCTGGTTCTCTCTTGTAAAGCAGATTTTATGTGGATACATTTTAAAGGATAGGAGATATTGAAGGATGGAGTGAATTTTTGTGCAGAGATTGAATTTTCTCAAATAGTGTTTTAGAGTCAGACTGTTTTCTATCATATTCTTCATATAACCTTTCCTCTTAGTAGTTAAAATCCTTTCACAGTGAAGTTCTTTAAGCTCTTCAGTAACTAAATTCCCCAGAAAGGATGGCCAAGATAGTGTAATCTCTACCATTACCCCCTCTGACAAAGATTGCTAAATGGAGATTTTAGAGGAATAGCTTCACTGATACATGGTCAGATACATGTATGTGACCAAAGGATGGATCTCTCCACCAGACTCCTCCAGACTTCTATTGTTTGTTCAGAGGGCCATTTATTTTTTTTGACATTTGACTATGTACTACATTGTGACATTCTTATATTGAACCCTTATATATGTGTCTATATTTTCAACCCTGAAATCTTCAAGCCAATAACTCATTTTCAGTACACAACCACCACCCTTTCTTCTGGTCCTCACAACCTTCACTCCTATCATCCTTGTTCTCTACTCACCTGAGTACTCTAACATTCACCTTCTGGATCCTTCCTTTCTCTTCCACTCATTACCTGGCCTCCCTTCCTTTTCTACTCATCCTGGATATCATAAAGAGAATGTGACCTAAGAGAGTAAGTGACTTGTGAATCCTGCATCACACTCAAGACAGAAGAAAACAAAAAGCCATTCTTTTGATTTCACACAGGACAGGGAGAAATTCCCTCCCTTTTGTTGTCTAGTATGTATAAAACAAGAAAGAACTTCAGAAAAGTAAGATATGGGTGAAAATTACAATCAACATTGAGAATTACTTTTTAACTTATTACAAAATTAGGATGATACTTTATTAACTGTTTTTACATTGTTTTTTAAATAATTTTCACTTGTTTTGAAATATTCTTTTAAAATGTGATTTTTCCCCCCACATAGTGCATAAAATCATATGGCTCAGATGTTCCATAACTGATTTAGCCATTACTCCATTATTGAACATGGAGACTGTTTCCAGTTTTTCATGGTTATAAATAATGCTGTGTGATAAGCTTCCTCATACATAAGTTTCTGGCAGCACCTCTGATTCCTAGATATGGAATTTCTAACTGAAAGGATGTGAATATGTTTTAAGGCTCTTGTTACAATTTGCTAAAATATTTTGTGGAAAGGCTTAACCAATTTGTACTCATCCCACAGTGAATGAGAACACAGGGGAGAGAATCGTTTGGAAAGCACAAATCTGAACTGTCATTCTCCTACATCAAGCCCATAAATAGTCCACTCACCTCTACCTCCAATGCTTCCCTCTCCCTTCTGCCTGGTGATTTTCATCTCCTGTTGAAAGATCTCCTGGTGCAGTCAAGCACTTGTCATAGTTGTCTATGGTGTCACCCTCTTATCTCTTCTTTAGCATCAATCTCAGTATTGAAATGATTGGCTTAAATTCTCCTTTCTCATTAGACTGTGAACACCTTGAGGGTGGTGATGAACTTACATTTGCTTTGGATTCTTAATTCCTAGCTGAACCAGAAGAGAAGTGCTTTAAAAATCTTGGGGGGAAAAAAGTTTTCACTCTTACTTTCCTAAATACACCATGCATTCTTCCAAGGCATCTTTTGAATCTTGAATAACAGTGATAACATCTTATAAAAGGGCCCCAGTAAATATTTATGAATTGAGCAGTTCCCAAAACCTTTGCTGCAGAGCAGATCGGCTGGATTCTTGTCCTTATCTGTCACCAATTATTTCTCTGACATTGAACATAATGGTCATTATGGCTATTGCTACAAACTCATGGTGTAGAGAGGATTGGGGGCAACTTTTCCTGTTCAGTAATTTTGAAAGAAGGTACCCTGTTAATAACCTGCTGTGACTTTTGGACGTGAAATTGTTTACTTCTCTAGATATTCTCCTACTGACCTAAGGACTGGGCCCCTTTAGAGTTCCTAAATAAGGATTCAGTTGAAAAAAATCAGTTACTAAAGATGTTTTTTTAAACTCCATTTCTTGAGACAATAGGTCATTTTCTAACATTTTGCCTTCTCAGACTTCTTTCTCCTTCTCCCTGGGGGGACCCAAAGCATTTGGATAGCAGAAAGTGCTGCATTATTTACAAATTTGTGAATACTGTAATTTGTTTCATGCACAAAGGAATTTGCACTTCACACAATTGTAAATTGATTGCTCCCTTTGAGCTGTTAATTAGATTCCTGCTATTTTTTTTTCAAGGCCCCAAACCAATACTACTCCAAAGGAGAAATTAAAAGGATCTGATCCAAAAGGACTACTGCTTTAGTGCCCATTTCCATCCCACACCCTGAGTCACCCACTCCCACCAAGAAAATTCTTACCAAAGCTCATTTTTCAAAGAACAAATATTCCACCAAGATCCAAATTTCTCTCGGCTATCTCTTGTAATTTCCCATTTCAGAGGTCCCTGCATTTAACCCCATACAAAACAGACTTGCAGGGAGAAGCCTACAGATGTGGGGTTCTTGTTGGTTGTTTGGTCTACACAATGTCAGCCAGCACAGTGCTTTAAAAAAAAAAACAAAACTGAATTACTTTAAAATTTTTATAAGTTGGGAGATTTTACACCCCAAATCCAGATTTCCAGTTTATCTTGAAAAATTGTCAGATCACAGAAAAATTGTCACACCGAGCTCATATTGCTTCATGACAACCTTTTGCTGGAGCCCAGTACCTGCTCTCCTGGCTCTGGACAAGTACTCTCTACTATACGGCGGTCTCTGTCACTCCCTAGGGGTTACTTTTGCCACTTTCTTTACATTCTCTTCTTGCCATCTGTAGGGATTTGCCACCTCTATAAACTTTCTAAATCATTGGGCTGCTGATTGTCATTCTTTATCACAGAATATGAATCAAAAATAAATTTGCCATCTCTAAGGGACAGCAAAAGTTGAGGACAGGCATCAGATGCAAGGAATATCATGATAGTTACATGCCCTGACACACACACACCCTCATCTCCACCAAGAAAATTCTTACCAAAGCTCATTTTCCAAAGAACAAATATTCCACTAAGATCCAAATGTGTCTGTGTGTATGTGTATGTGTACAATGGGATTACACAAGGCTGAGGATAGTTGTCTAAGGGGGGAGAGGATGCAATGTCCTTTATGCTGCTAACCCCGCTTCTTAATTGAATTGGCCCACATACCCATTCTAATTGAAACTTTGGGGACTATAGGGAATGTGACAATAATAAAAGGACATTGAGGATGTCTTCTTTGATGGGCATTATCATGTACAGACGAAGAGCCCTAGCCCTGGAGTCAGGCTTGGATTTGAGTACTGACTTTGCCCCTTACTACACATATGACCTTGGGCAAGTTGTTTAATTTCTCTGCACTTCTGTTTCTCGTGTCTAAAATGGAGTAATAATGCTGCATATCTTAGCTGGTGAATGTAAAGATTGAGTGAAATAATGCACACTAGAATATTTGTAAGGCCATAAAAAATGTTTGCTGCTAGCTCCACAATACGAAGGATGTCATGCTTTCAGCAAACTATGACCTTGCTCTATTCACTTAACCAATCTATGTATAAATTTTTGCTCTGAAAATGAGGATACTAATATTAGCTTAGTCACAGAGTTGTTTTGAAGATTAAATGAGCTATATGTAAGACACTTTCAAACAATGCCTAACATGTAAGAAATGCTATATTATGTGTTTACTATTATTATATACTGTGGTCAGGGGATTTTTTAATTTGATTTATTTATTTATTTATTTATTTATTTATTTATTTATTTATTTTGGTAGAGATCATTAATTGTTGGGTTACTTCTCAAAAGTAAGATAATGTGGGTTAAAATGGCAATGGACAGAAAGTCAGGAGACCTAAAGTTTAGTTCAGTACTACTGTGAACCATGTGATATGGTAGGGCCTCATCTGTTAAATGTGGAGTGGTGATTAAGTAGGGCCAAGGCCAAATCCATGTTTTAGGAAGACTTAAGCTTATATAATGAGTTTTAAAGAAAAGAATGTAAAATTATAGACGCAAATTAGTTGTGAAATGAACACTGACTTAAAATCAGTAACAAAATCACAACAAATTTTAAAAGGGTAAAAATATCATAAACATCACAAAATCCAAATAAATGTTTATTAATTAACTATCTGATACTACCCTTTATTGCATTTTTCCTACATTTTTTGGCTCACTTCCTCTTCATATGACAATTATTTTTGCAATATTATCTTCTCTAGAGAGAATAGAAAGATAATTTTATCTTTTCCCTACCATACATTTCCAGTGCTAAATGCCTTAAGATATATATGCATCATGAAACAGCCTCTAGTCCTACATCTTTGTGACATGATGCCAGTAAATGGGCCTAATGGGCAGTGGAACTGTCTAGAATCTGTCCTTATACTGGAACAACTCAAAGGAACAACCACACACTGAAATGGCTGTGATCCACATATGTGTGGATATAATTCAGTAAACCCAGGCCAATGGTTTCTCCGTCTCAACTACTCCTTAGCCAGATCAACAAAAATACCCACAGCTTTCCCAGTTCCTTTAGCATGAGGGGGAGTTTTAAGGAGGTATGTTGGGCTGCAGAGCCAATAATGATTAAAATAGCTTACTTTTGATATTTAGTTACAAATATGAACATGTGAACACATTGCTTGGACCTCTCCCAGGGCCAATGCTAACAATGAACCCTGAGGCTTAAACTTCATTATATTTGTGGTTAATTCACGTTGAAGTAGAGAGTTGCAAAGACTTTTCCATACTCTAAAATTCCGTGGGTCTGTTTTGTCTTAGTACTTCCATGAGAATCTAGTGCAAGTAGGATATAAGAGAAGTGGGAGAATTTCTTCAAGAAGGCAAGGAGAAAATACAAGTAGTTTTCTCAAAATTGTCAGAGTTGTGTTGGGTTTTCCTTTGTTCACTCAGGGATTATTTCTCCTTGTTAGCCTATTTGTCTATTTGGTATGCCAAATTCATTGTCCCAAATTCTCAATATCCTTCTGTTAGAGATGAGGAAACTCAGAGAAATATGTTCCACATTTCAAGAAAGATTGTTGTGAAATAGGTTGTCTAGGTGTTAAAAAGGAACATGGATGAATAAAATAGAAAAAATCCACATGACAGTAAGGAAGTTTGGGAGTAGGATCTAATTGATGGGAGTACAGAAGAGTTATTTGTGGACTCAGAAGTCTTCAATGCAGTTGTAGTTTATTGTGAGGGATTTGCAGGAGTCAACATTCAACTTTCAGACTCTCTGAATATGACTATGGTACATGAAGACTGAGCATTTTCAGGGATGAATCTTATTCATTGGAGTAATTCAAATACTTAGAAACTAAGAGGTGCTCAGAAAAGCTTGTTAGATGAAATGATCAGATATATTAGAGTCTAGAAAACAACTAGAAAGCAAGAGAACATGTTATTTTTACCAAGAAAAGTTCTCAAGTTATCCTAAATTGTAAAAAAGCTTTTATGCAGGGGCGCCTGGGTGGCTCAGAGTTGAGCGTCCAGCTTTTGGTTTTGGCTCAGGTCATGACATCAGAGTCCTGGGATTGAGCCCCACACTGGGCTCCACACTCAACAGGGAGTCTGCTGGAGATTCTCTCTCTCCCTCTGCCCCTTCCTCCTCTCATGCATGCATGTGTGTATGCACACACACACACACACTCTCTCTCTCTCTCTCAAATAAGTAAACCTTTAAAAAAATATTTCTGTGCAAAGGGAAAATTTGCCTCATTAGCAAGAAGAAACTTTCAACATTGGTGTGAATGGTAACAACAAAGACAGCAATTTCAAAGATAAAATGTTAGCTTGAGGTAACTATTTCTACATGAACTGCAAGTTTGGAATCACAACAACAATTTGTGAGGTTCTAGAAGGCTACAAGTTTGGATAGTATGCTTTGAAATATATAGTGATTAGATGTTCCCTTATTCACTTATTTATGTACGGGACCTTTACCATGTAGTAAGTCCTGGTAATAAAAATAACAAAAGACCTGCTTAAAATCTAACAGTGAGACTGAGGTATCATCTCTGCATTGGTATAGAAAATAGAATACGGAGAGTAGTAAAAAGGATTATTAGCAAAGAGCTCAGAAAGACCTTCTGAGGATTTATGCCTGTAATTGGATGTTTTTTGTGGTAGAGGCATATGATACAGAATCCTTGCTGTGTCTCAGTGCAATTTATAATGTCAACAGGAAGTCAGGACTAACCCTTATAAATTTTAGAGAACAGTGCAGAAGAGTATATGATGAAATCACCTTTGAATTCCACATTCATTACTTAGTTCATTCTTGTATTCATTCACTCAGCATATGTTTGTGAAGTACCTACCACCTACCAGGAACTTGGCTAGTCGCGGAAATAAGTGATGAATAGTAAGTCAGGGTCTTACAGAACTTAGAGCCTAGCTCAGAAGATGGACTTTAAAGAAGTAATGTATGTAAATACTCACATGTAGTGAGTATTTTCGTAGGTAAAACACAGGAAGAGAATATACAGCAGGAGACTCTAACCTGGCTTAGGCTTCCCCAGGGAAGTGAAATGTACACTCAAGCAGTGGGCTGTCCCCTAGTTTCTGACAGAGACTTCCATGTGTTCCATCCAGTAGGTCCTTTCCATTTGCAATTCTCAATGCTTTGAATAGAGTTCACCTTCCAGTTATGAAAATCCTAGGCATCCTGGCTTTTTACATTACAATAGATAAACGTTTACACTGGAGCAATCCCTCCTTTCTTTTTGAAGAGGTGTTATCCTTATTGAAAATTCACCAGAATTTGAACCTCCTTTTCCTGATTAAAGACCATCACTAAACATCATTATTTCACACATAACAATTCCCACTTAGTCCACCATTCTGCTGACTTCCACTTGTATAATGTGCAAATTCTACATAATGCCCCACTTCTAATATGTACATCTTTATCATCTCACTTAAGACTCTAGTTTTTGAAGATAATCCTCATATCTCTTATCTACATTCTGCAATCTCCACAACACCCATGGTAATGATATTATAATCAAAATAGTGATAGTAATAGAAACCATTACTACCACTTATTGAGTGCTTACTATGTGCCAGTCATTTTGCAATAACTGATGCCTAAATTATCTTATCTAAATATTTATTGATTATAAGTAATACTATAAACATGATCTTGCCTAAATATTTACAGAACCCCTATGGAGTGGTTATTATTATATCCAAATAGGGACTAGCAGTTTTGTCAAAGTCACACAGTTATTATAAGACAGCTGTGATTTGAATTCATATTTGCTTGATGCCACGGTTTATAGTCTTAGGCAACCCTGCCTTGGCATTATATAATCAGTCATTATTGTAAATGTTCTTTGAACTAATTCTCTATATTAGGTTACCAAACGGTGAGGTCAGCTGAGTTAGATCTTCTAACATTCACCAAATGTAGTTTGGGCATCTGTATTAATTGGATCCTAATAAAATAAATGCCATGGGAGCTGGCAGAGACGTATGTGTTTTCCCTATTCTAATATTTGTTTAAAGATTTTATTTATTTATTCATGAGAGACAGAGAGAGAGGCAGAGACATAGGCAGAGGGAGATGCAGACTTCCTGCAGGGAGCCCGTTGTGGGACTCCATCCCAGGACCCCGGGATCACGACCTGAGCCAAAGGCAGACGTTCAACCCCTGAGCCACCCAGGTGCCCCTCCCTATTCTAATATTTTATTGCCCACTGACATGTTACTCTAAAATATAATAATTGAGTGGTTCTAGAATATGAAAAATACTGTTGGCACCCTAAGTTGAAATTCCTCATGTTTTGATAATAAGTCTGAAGATTCCTAGGCATTTGGTCAGTTGTGGCGTTAGAGTGCTGGATGTAGGTAGTGGCGTTAAAGGTGATAAAATTGAGGGAAAGAGGAGAGGAAAGAAGGCGGTGCTGCCACTCTCAGGTGCCTTGTCACAAATAGTCCGGGTCTATTGTGATTAGTTGAGATTAGCTCCTTTCAGAAGGAAGATGAATAAACTGGTTTCCACATAATCTGCCAGCAAACTAGAGATATTCATCTCACCCTGTCCCATCCAAATCCTCCTCTAAGGAAATCTTTCTGCTTGTGGCCTATTTCCAAATAGTCATGCTCTATGCTATGTCTGCCCCTTGTTCTCCGATGAGTGGACCAAAAGGTAGACACTTGATTTGAAGACAGCCATTCTGTAACCCAGCCAGCCATCTGTGACTAGCTTAAAATGATAATTGGGGCCAATGAGATGCCTCTCTTGGGGATTTGGCAATGGGAAGCTAAGACACTCAGCCAGTTGGCAGCAAAGTCGGATTGTGGGAGGATGCCGTGAACCATATGCAGGCTCAAACTTTGAAGGATCAGAACAGATAAAGAGTGAAGGTTGAGGGAGCCAGAGTAATGCAAAGAAAGAAAGAAAATGAAGGCACTAAAACACTAGTACTTAGAGATGCCTCCAGTCCTGGTGTGTTTCTGGTCCAGCCCTTGTTGCCTGTTCTTGTAAGGATTCCCTTCCCCTGTGTCATCTCCTTCCCGCTGCGAACTTTGGGAAGTAACTTGAGTGTACCTCTGTTTCTTTCAACCAAACAAGACTCACTGAGACAGTCTTCCTTCATTTCCATGTCAAGCATATGCAAATGTGAAATATTACTTTTAGTTCTCATTAGTAAATGGATGTGAAAGTCAGACATTCCCAAAGAAAGAACTAGAACTCACTGGGCCAGAAAACCCCATTTTAGTTTTTGCACATAAAAAATTCTTACAGCCTGCATTTCATTCAGAAAGACTGCTTTGCATAAACCTCAAACTTTTTAGAAACTTTTTGCGCTCTTGGTTGGAGAGTAGAGATCAGTCATCTTTTACCCAAACTGCTTCTCCCCTTCACGTTCAATGCCAAAGTGATTCTCATGTGTCTGTGTGAAGAAAACTTTGCAAAAGGGATTCCGCCCTTCCCATTCTTTATCCTTCATTCAGACTTTAATGCCTGCTGGCCCCATGTAATGACAGTCTAGGGTTTTTGAACCAAAAAGATTATTTAAAAAGTAAAAAGAAACAGAAGTCAAAGTTCAATTTCCTCAAAAGTTTCCCAGGACAAAGTAGCCAAGAAAAAGATAAAGTGAATGAGGGTGGCTTTGTGTCAGTTTGCAGGTTAAAGGTCACTGCGGTGGTCTTCATGGGGCATAAAGGAGACCAGGCCAGGCATATACTAGAAGGTCATTTTGTTTTGGAAATATAAATACATATAAATTTTTTTTAAATTTTATTTATTTGGGAGTGAGAGAGTGAGCATGAGTGCGGGGGAGGGGCTCACATGAGGCTCAATCCCAGGACCCCGGGATCATAAACTGAGCCAAAGGCAGATGCTTAAGGGACTGAGCTACCCAGGTATCCCCACATATAAGTGTTTTAATTTGCTTCAACTTGCCAGATGTGGAAGGTGCCTAAATGCCTGACCTGTTTCTGTAGAGCCCATCCCTAGCCTTCAGAGATCTGGGCTTTTCTTGGTTTTCATTCCTGTGCCTCATATGCCTTGTCTGTGCAGGAGTCCCTGCTTCTTTTCCTTCCTAAGATCAGTCTTAATCTGTCTCCTTTCTCCTCCCTCTTCTCTCTTTCTCTCCTTTACATTGGGCTCATTCTCAGCTTAGCAACCCTTGACCCTTTCTCTATCTCCTAGGTAAATAGTTCTCAGGCTATGTTAAGCCCTTGGAAAATGAAGGAGGTACTTCACCTTATCAATGAGGATCATCTTTGCAGGTGTGCCTTGCCACAACTTTGGAAACTTTGCGGATGGGGGACCAAAGGAAATGGGGCTTCTCTCTGGGCAATACTGGAAGGCTTTGGTTATGTTGGACTTGCTGTAGATGAGGCAGCTCTACTGTTATTCTGTACAAACAAGACCTGTCACTCTGCATTTTCTATTTCTCCAAGAAAGCATGAACATCCAGAGATGCACATGTCTATTGGGACCTAGAATGCTGAGGAATGGAAACACATGGAAACATTCACATATTATACAAAGATAATTTTAGCTGTGACCTGGAATATATTGTCTAAGAGCTCTGTAAGAGTGAAATTGAAAATATTTTTCTTTTATCACAATGTTGTGTAATCTAGTCACTTCAAAAATTCTTCAAATTTCATTTTTAGTACTTAACTTTATAGCGTATTTTGAGGATTAAGTGAAAGAATATATGTAAAGTGCATAGAACAATGACCCTCCGATTATGAGTACTCAGAAAATGTTAGCTATCATTATTTTTAAAAAGTTCCATACAACAATCATACTCCTTCCCAAGAGGATTGAAATTTACTTGAATTTTAATACTCTGGTTTCCTGTTATCATTTACCACTGCTTGTTTTGATTTAAAAGGGCCTCGAGTACTTGATAACATGCAAGGTTTATCATTAAGCATCTTTTTTTTTTATCATCAAGCATCTTTATTGCACTTGTGTTTGCAAAGAACGTTTTTGTTTTCTATTCGCCTATCCAATCCACATTCCAAGATAGAGAACTCCATGTCAGAGATAATGTCGAATAATGAAGAAGCTAAGTGCTTGGAGAAATGAGATGACAGCAATGTATTCCTCATTCTAATCTCTAGGTGAAGAAAGATGATCTTCTCTGGAACGTAGGCTTGTACATGTATATAGGCGAGTGTATGCACACACACATACATACGTATATCCGTTTATGTGTCTTGTGCTGAATAAATTCTTTTTTCTAAGCTAGAGATAGCCAGTCATCATTATTATTTAAAGTTTTAACTGAAAAATTGCAGTTTGGCAGCTCATATTATTTACATTGAAGAGCTGGAAATCTCAGAGCACCTCAAAATATTTTAAGAGTTTTGCCTACTAACACAGCTTTAGTCTGTGGGAGGCAACTACCTTTTGTATTGTGAACAAAATCATGAAAGATAATATGCCTGGTGTATTGTATATGACTCAAGCAAGAGCCTAGCTATATTAATGGGTCTGGTTTTTTAAAATATAGATTTGGGCTGAGAGGGTCCTCTGGGTGGTGTAATGGGCAAGATATATAAAGCATGGACCAAGCCATTGGTTCTGTCATCTTTGCCTTTTACAATTGCCCTCTGTGTATAGAAGCCCACTTGGGAATCTGCCTTGGTCACCAGGCAAAATGCCTTATTTATTTCCTGATTATTTACAAGGACCCGGGATACAGGATATATATATTGTTGTCTATCAAAGCATTCACTGGGACAAGAGATAAGCAAATCATCTGCCAAAAATACTGTGGCTTGCAAATGATGGGTGCATGTAAGAAAGGCCACTGTATTACCAAGTCATAGGTAAGTGATTGAGCAAATGATGCAACTCATTGAGGTTGATTTCACTTTCCTCAGATGTCATGAACATATTTTGCTTTCTCAATGTCATTCTTGGCCCATTGTGCAGTGACATCTCAGGTAAAAAAGGGATGAGGCAAAGTCTGATAATGCCAAGAGCACTGTCTCCTATTTCCCAAATAACTAAGGAATACACTTAGCCAGGCAAGGGTAAGGTTCTAGATGTGGAGGTTAACAAAAATGGGTAAGATTTTTCTAGGTAGAAAAAGCAGAGAAGGGAAGGCAGATATGTCGGTTTGTTGGTGCCATAGTTTCTGGAGCACCCTGGTGCCATCCAAAGTAGCTTCAGAATGAAGACCAGTTGTCTGTCCCCCTAAACAAGACAAGAAGCTGAGGTGAATGGAGGCTCTAGCCCCAACCTGCCAGCACCACCTCAACTCTGTTGTCTTTGTCTTTTGCCTTCTGGAATGCAACAACATCATCCTATCCCTATTCTAAGTGACATCAGGTGAATCGCCCAGAGCCCCTGGATCCCAGCGACACATTAGCTACACTGACTGTGTCACACTGTTTCTGGGGCTCCGGAAACAACTTGAACAAGATTACAGGATTTCAAAGCCTTTTAATGTCTCTTGCCTTTTGCCCTGTCACTTATCTGAGCTACTTCTAGGTTTTCATTTTCAGGCTCCTATCCCTTGAATTAATCCGTCTCTTCTCCATATTGTCAGCCACATCCCCTGCTCTGTTCTCACTACAGCAAACTGCTAAACCCGAGGATCTTTGCTCTGTTGTTCACATTTTCCTCAAAAGTCACCCAAAGTATCCTGGAAGCAAAATAGAAGTGCTTAAAAACATTTTGCAGTGAAAAACCAAGGGATGACCTCCCTAATATGGCCTATTTACTGCTCTAGTTCTTGCTCTTGCCAGGCAAAGTTATGGGTGGGATTTTGCCCAGACACACATGGCTATTCTGTGTTTAGTGCTGCCCGTACTGCTGACTGTTGTCTAAGTATATGAAGGCAGGTGTCCTTGAGGTATGGTAATGGAGGCCTTGGTGACATTCACTTGGCTAAAAACTGGCAGGTTACCTCTGTTCCTGCCCATGAATAGAATCTCAACCCCAGTCATATCCATCCAAAAGAAAAGATCATTTTGCCCATTAGACTAGAACCTGCATGAGGGCACATGTCTCTGTCTGGCCTCTATTCAATCACGGATCCTAGGAGGAAGGAACAGAGCCTGTTCCATCATAGGAGCTTGGTAACTCTGATAATACAAATTCCTACCTGATAAAATTATATTCAAGCAGTATAGTCCAACAAATAGCACAATATCAAATGGGTACAGCAGCCTAGGTTTTGATATTAAAATACCCAGAGAAAATGGTCATTGCATCCATCATGGGGCTTTGAATGAACGTTAGCTTCTGAGGGCTATAAATGTATCTCAGAGCACAGGGTTAGGAACAGAAGGGAAATACAATACATCTTAAGGAGTATCTCAAAATGAAGGTGATAAAAAGAAAACTTATTTTTTAAATTATAGAAATGTGAAATTGATAGAGTTCCCTGTTTATCTGAAACACTAAGTGTTTTCTTAGGATTTTAAAGCTGTTGTTCTAAAAAATGGGGGAGGGGTCTTAGATGAGCTAAAATCCCTTCCTCATCTAAAAAGTTAGGGAACTATGATTATAAATCATCAAAAATTGGGGATCCCTGGGTGGCGCAGCGGTTTGGCGCCTGCCTTTGGCCCAGGGCGCGATCCTGGAGACCCGGGATCGAGTCCCACGTCGGGCTCCCGGTGCATGGAGCCCGCTTCTCCCTCCGCCTGTGTCTCTGCTTCTCTCTCTGTGCCTCTTATGAATAAATAAATGACATATTTAAAAATAAAATAAGATTATAAAAAAAAATAAATCATCAAAAATTATAAAAAATAAATAAAATGGAGGAATTTCTCCCTCTTTTTGGAATGGACCTAGCCCTAGAACAAAGGATCTTAACCTAAAATCTATGGTTGTACAGCCTTGTGACTTTGAATTCTCTAAAACTGCATGAAAACTTTGTAAATGTGCATTTTCCCCCTGAGGGACAAGGACCCATAGTTTTCATCAAGTTCCCAGGGAGCTTTGAGACACCAAAAGCCTTATAAGCCACTGGATTTAGATAACATTTTAGATTGCCTCCTTATAAGGCTCCCAGAACACTTTGTAGCATCAGGCATTATGCTAACCATTTTGTATGTATTACCTAATTTAACCCTAACTTCAAGATGCTGCTGCTTTTCTGAGAAGAAGTGAACGTTTTGAGAGTCTTACAGCCAACAAGTGGTGAAGCTGGGTTACCAGCCCAGGCTGAACCAGAATGCCTGCTTTTGTTTATCACACTGATCTACCTTCACTTTCAGTAGACAGCACATTTGCCAAAACCCAGAGCCTTTCCAGCCTCAGCCATCATTTGCCCTTTAAATCATCTTTTATATTTATATAGTAACTGCTTTCTAAGCATCTGCAAGCTTCACCCCATGCATGCAGCATTCCTCTGTGGAACCTTCTAAAGTCTTCTAAAACACAGAAGCCACCCTCTTCAGACCGCTCACCTCAGTTTTTTTCCATTGTGCCACTAGGCTGCAGTAAACATAATTTCATCTTAATTGTCTCCTCTAGACTCAAGTCTGGCCACATGGCACAAATGGACAACCCATACATTTGGAGAGTCTCCAAGAAATCCATCCCAAGCACTGAATGGTACTGGCACTGTTCCAGAATTTTACTAACTTTCCACAAATTGTGATTCCAGACACGTTCATACCTTGGTCCCCAGGATAATGGAAGCCACAAAAGAGACAAATTAAAATGTCAGCCCGGCCGGGTCCACAATGTGGGCAATTACAATGCAACCACTCACCTCTTAGATCACCTGAGTGTAGCACATCTGTGCTTCCTATAAAAGGGATAACAAAATAATCCAGAGCAGTTTCCTAGATGTTCCTTGACTCTGTGTAAGTGCAGTGTGTGTCTTCATAGCACCTAAGATTTCAATATGCAACAGGAAAGATTTTAAAAATCAGGTGAAAAGCAGAGAACAGAATTCTGGTAAGCTTTGTAACCCAACTACCACTGGCATCATTCGGGACCTGACTAACTTGACGTATAGGATCAAGGCTGGAGAGATAAGCAAGATAGAGTGTTGGTATTCTCTGCCGGAGAGAGGAGTATCACCCACACCTCGTCACTTACGGCGGATTCTGAAGGACAGTATGCCATGTCACTGCAGATGGAGAAGAATGTGTCACAGCAAAGGTGACATCTGAGAGGCTGTACGCCTTGAGGGATCACGGTAGAAACTAAACATCAACCCAAGACCATCGTCGGAAGTCTGGGTGACATAAGGAATTAAATGGTGTGGGAATCGAGATACTGCTTTTCTCCTCACTTTCTCCTTCTTTATTCTTTATAGATCCAGCTCCTATCAGGAGTTGCTCACCTCATCTGAAAACATCTGTTGTTTTCCATGCTCTGAAGGCGGTGACCACTGTTTCCACGATGTGACGTCCATGAGTATCTGCTAGGTTTGCAGCTGAGGGCTCCAAGCCAGTGGATAGGGTCACTTCCTCTGCGGGCCAAGGAAACACTGAGATTACTTCAGCAAAAAGTAGTTTTTCTGCCCCTCTGTATCATCACTCAGAGAGGCAGCCGGTTGAGTTAAAAAAGAAAACTGATATGTTGTGAAGAAGCTTGATGAAACTTTCGCTTGATCTTTTTATATCTGGATGCGGTAATATGGAGTTAGGTTATTTCCTCACATGCTTGTCACCTGCTTTGCAATTGCTTTCTTACTTATTTGCCTGCTCCATGAGATTGTAAGCTTCATGAGGACAGTTTTTCTGATTGTTATATCCTCAATACAATAAATTTTTTTTTTGAAGAACGAATAAAGAAGGTCAATGTACAAAAGTCCTCTGGTTGAGTGAATTCTTACTAGGTTAGTAAAATGTGGGTTGAATGGCTTGGGAGCTTTGGTGTTGTTGTGTTGTTTTTTTTTAAGATTTTATTTATTCATGAGAGACACAAAGAGAGAGGAGAGACACAGGCAGAGGGAGAAGCAGGCTCCCTGTGGGGAGCCTAATGCAGGACTCGATCCCAGGATCCTGGGATCATGCCCTGAGCCAAAGGCAGACACTCAACCACCGAGCCATCCAGGCGCCTCTGCTTGGGAGTTTTTAATAACCAATGGTTGTCAACCAACTTAAATTACGTGCAAAAAATGGACAATTGAATGCAGTTACACATTTTATTATAGGAGCACTGGGCACTGATGTTTGAGAAACACTGGTCTGGGTACTTGGGATACAGTGGTGAAGACATAGGATGGCCAACACCCCGGCTCTCACAGGGAGCACACTGGAGCGAGGGAGGCGGATGGCACACAGTTGTGCCAGGGCTAACTGACTGCAGTAAATGCTAGAAAGTTCCCACATGGTCGGAACCAGCAGTGTGTGATAGAGGGCTCTGGTCTGGGCTGAGGTTCAGGGGATGGTTCCCTGAGCAAGTTAAAGCAACATGGAGAGGATTTTGCTTTTGATTCTCAGCTTCAGGAGACAGGAGGAGAAAGCCCAGAGCAGCATCAGGAAGGTTGTGCAGAAGAAGAGAGCCGACAGCCTTTTCTGGTGGCCTCAACCACAACCCACTCCTTTGTGAAGCCCTATTGCTTTAGGCTTTTTCCCTTTTGACCCTTTTTAAAGAAAGTTCTATAGAGCTGGTACTCTGTATTTGACCCTATGGTGGGCGAAGGAGGGATTAAAATACTTAAGATGTGATCCCTGTCCTTAACGATTGAGTAATGACATTTGGTTTAGCTAAAGAAACTTATAGTCAAAGGAAGAGCTTCCAGTTCATCGTTCCCTATGTCTTTTCACACAGGTTGCTTCCAAGTCAGTTCTCTCTCCTCCTGTTTTTATATATTTGGTTTTTTAATACAAATTTTTACATTTTTATTGGTTTCAGGCCATCCTCCCAGCCTGCTAGATCTTTCTGAATCTTGCTGTAGTCGTCAGTTCACTAGCATTCTCCCAACTTGATGCAATATGCAGATCTGATAAACATGTCTTCTCTTTGCTAATTTAAGACTCTACGTTTAAAATGGATGACAGGTCTCTGAGGAACTTTGAGTCCCCTTGGCATGGCTGTATTAGAGATTCCCTTCTAGGTGATTACTGTTTGATTAATCAATGCGTGTTGATACCAGGAGGTATTTTTTCCTGGGAAGCACCTCCATAGCTTGTAACCAGAGAGGAGTACACTACTGCTAGGAACCCATGGCACCTGTGGATCACAGTACTCGTGACATTGTACTTGTGACATTGTGCCTTACCCTTGTCGGGTACCCAACAAGGTAAAAGAGCTCTTTTACTCTTCACTGGATTTCCCATATGGAGCACAGTGTGTTGTGTGTGGTGCTCACTCAGTACACGTTCGTTCAGGAACTTAACCTGTATCATTTTTTATGGACTTGCAGAAACTATCCAAGACAGCCAGGTCATTTGATAAGTTTCCAGGATTTAAATATGAAGTTTAGCCCTTCAGACGTTTCCCAGGTCTACCCGAGCTAGTAATGCCGGCTCCTGCTCATTCCCCAGAGTCAGTGCCACCGTATCACAAGCTTCACTCTAAGGAAACATTTTCTGATATCCTGTGAAAGATTTTTGTCTCTCTAGTTTATCCTAGAGGTTCTGGAAGTGATGCAGTGAAGTCAGGAGAAAAGAGATTCTATATATCACTGATCCCCAATTTCATCTCTAGAGTATATCAAAAGGGCTGGATTTTGCCAAAAGGACTCTAATTAACCGGCTTACCAAATTAATAAAAGCCACAGTTTTATTTGGCAAAGCTCATTAACAACAGCAACAAAAATCCTTCTTTTTGATGTTAATCATCTAATCTTTCATACTATCTCAGCATATTTCACTTTTTTTTTCTTTAACAGAGCCATGACAGATACTCACTTATTATTGAAATTTGCTTTCATTTTATTCCTCGTTACCTTGATTTTTTTCCCTTCCGGCCTCTGAGCTTTTGTCCATTTGGTGAAAATACTCAGTAACACTTATTGGGATTCTTCTACATCCCACTTCTCAGTTCTGTGATATGGACTTCACCCTCTTTAATCCTCATCTATATAAGAAGTGCGTCTGTGACTACTCTTGATTTGTAAATAAAAGTATAAAACAGATGGGGGGAGGTAAAATGATCTGCACGTTTATATTGGGGTCTGTCCCTCTTCTCAGCATGCTCCTATATTGCAGAGCTGAGGTTTGAATGACACCTGATTCCAGAGCCTGAGTATAGTTTTGCAAGGCCCAGGGACTCAGGGGGCCATGCTGGAAGTGCCTTTGGAGATCATCTAGCTCAGAACATGATGGATGCTCGTTGACTTGATTTTATCTGTCACTTTCTAGGCAAAATGAATCTCCTAGGGGAGATCAAAAGGCAGGGAGAGGGAGTTGGGTGGATTAAGAGAAAGGGATGATCCAGCTCCTGGAATCCTAGGAGAGAGTTTTCAGGCCTGGAGCTTTAGAATGGGCTAGATACTGTACAAATGTCTTAACCTACGTTAATGTGTTTCTTTATCAAAAAAAATATTTGTTTAAGTGAGGTTGGGATCTAATTTTAGTTTTAATCACCACCAACCAGCTATGTGGCCATAGGATTTTTTTTTCTTCAACATTTACTGAGTGCTAACTCTGTGCCTTTTTTAAGACAAACGTTCCTTGCAAAGGGACAGCAGGAGCAAAGGTGTGGTGCATTCACTTGAGGGAGTGGGAAGCATTGGATGTGGAGACTGCCCAGGTTCACTCCAGAGAGTTCATTAGACCAAGATTTTATTGTTCAATATGAAAAATTGTGTTACCTTAAAATAACACAGAAAGACCAGCATCAGTAAGTTTGTACTTCCACAGGTAGTGAAAACCTGAACATCGGAGCAGTGTAAAATGAAGCAATTTCAGAGACTGACCCATGTATACGGAAGTTGCACACAGGAGTCAGGATACATGAGTATTAAGTGGGACACATAGTCCCATAATGTACCCAAAGGGAGGAAAGGTAACTATTGGGAGGATAGATGGAAGCATTCACAGTACCTGGAGATCAGCTAAATTGTAGAACAGAAGTCACAGTACTATGTTTTTGTGCTTGCAGTCACAAAAGATCAAGATAGAAAATAAACGCCTACAGTTTCAGGTCTGAGTCATCTGTACCCTCGCTTCTCATCCCCTCCTCCAACATTTAAGTCTCTGAAGTCCTTGTGGAAGGAGTCTGTCTCCTTAAAATTCAGGATGGCTGAGGGAGTATTGTTTTTGCCTAAGCAAACCAGATGTGATGGGCTCCAAGGAGTAACTCGGTGGTTTCTTTCTCTGCCTATGTAAAATAACTTAGGGAAGCTGAAATATTTCAAATGTGCATAAAAGGTGGAAGAGAGGGGGCGCCCAGGTGGCTAACTGGGTTAAGTGTCTGAATTTGGCTCAGGTCATGATCTCAGGGTCCTGGGATCCAGCCCCAAGTCAGGATCCACGCTCAGTGGGGAGTCTGCCTCAACCCCCTGCCTTGTGCTCGAACTCTCTCTCTTTCAGAAAGATAAATAAAATCTTAAAAAAAAAAAAAGTTGAAGAGAGCAAGGGTTTGGAGCAATGAATGAGATGAAAGCAAAGCCCTGGCCAGGCAAGATGAAAGCCAGGCAAATGGTGGTTAATCATCCCAGCTGGAGATCAACAAGAGAAATCCAGTGTTTCCTCCCGAGATGAGATGAGGAGGAGCCCCACTTTCCACGGCAGAAATGCCTCTGCCACCTAAGTTACTTGAGCTGGTATGAAGCCTGCTATTTCTACTCTGTCAAAATCATTCCATTAAAACTTAAAATAAACCTTGCAACTAGAAAAGCTTACCCCTTATAGAAGTCTTATGTAATGTATGCAAATGTGCATCTGAAATATTAGCCTGCTATTTTTTCCCCTTAAAGCTTCACTTAATAAGTGAAAGCCTAGGGATTTTTAAAATAAATGTGTATCTAAGAGCATCCCTAAAGAAAACCTGAATAATGGTGTCTTGAGAGCTCACAAGAGGTTTAGAAGAAAGGGTCTTGCGCAGAGAATGAGGTTTGCTGGGTCAGTTCTGACACTGGGTTAGCCACTTTGGACTGACCTTTGCAAGCCACTAAAGTCTCCCTGGGCTGAAAGATGCTATGTCTGAGTGGACAAAGTTCAGAAATGAGAGTCAGAAAGCCTGGGTTAGAGTCCCAGCTTTGTCATTTTTGACTATGTGGCTGGCAAAGAATTTAATGTTGGGGGGCTTGGTTCCTTATCTATAAAAGGGAGGAAGCCATATACTTAGTCATAGGATTGTTGTGAGGGACAAATGAGGATGAATGTAAAAAGCACTTTGCAAACTGTAAAGGGAAATACCCCAGTTGGCCTTTGCCATCCCTTCCCCCTTTATCAATGGCTCACAGAACACTAGGAGAATGACAGTTGGGGAAGCATTTATTACAGAAAGTCCGAAGTACTGCTCACTATCCACAGTAGCAGTTAAGAACAGACTTCAATTCTGTTGATAAAAGTAAACATACACCGATCAGAAAGCCAGCCTCATTGGGAGATGTAGACAACATCGACCATCTACCCTCAAAGAAGGAAGGTATTCTAGAAGGGGGTTGGGTTGGGTAGCTTGGAGGAGAGAGTGCCATGCAAAAGCTTTTGCAACGTTATGGGGTGGGGGTGGGGGTTGCAGGCGTGCTCTCATTTAAGAGGCCTAAGGTGATGGAAAGGATCGCAGAAGGAGAGCGTTCCATTTGAGCTACAATGTGATTTCGCTGTTGAGTACAAGGTCGCCTTCTCGAGAATCTGCAGGCAGGATGGACGGCGGTGCAGCAGTTTCCACCCAGCAACAGGATGATGTCAGCGGCCAGGAGAGCGGCCAATCAGCAGCCTGAGTGAATCAGAGCGTGCTGGGATTTTGCTCAACGGTTTCCTAGCAAAGCAAACTCCACTCTGAAGTGCAGAGGCTATTTGCACTTCCCCTGCACTTGAAGCTGAGGCTGAAAGGCTCCTTAGGTGAAGGGTACCAATGGGTGTGCAAGCAGTTAAGATTATTTGCATCCAAACAGTCCTATGGGGGTAATAAGAGCCCCAGGATGCAAGTTTTTTTGTTTTTGTTTTTGTTTTTTTTTTGCCTCAAACATTTCTGGATCAATAAATATTTTAAATGCTTGATTTATATGTTGCGCCTTATAATTGTTTGAAACTTGTTTTGTCTCATGCACTATGTGCTGCTGGGCAGCTCCTGGCACATCTAAAGAGTGATACTGCACATTATAGGGTTTGAACTTGCTTCTGGTGTTTCAAGTCTTCTGTCTCATGACGAGCAGTCTGGAAGCCAAGGGCTGTTTCATTTCTGGGTCAAAGGCTCCAGTTCTCCAATTTCACTAAAATGTGTTTGGTGTATGGTTTAAAAATAAGTCTAAGTGGGAAGTTTAAGGATATGACTTGTAGATATTGCCTCATGGTGGGGGAGGGTAGACCTCCGTAGCAGTTTTAAAACCATGCTGTAATCTTCTGACTGTTGTCGGGTTTTCTGACCTCATAGACAGTGCCAGCAGTACTGGAAAGGTCACAAAGGGTTAAACCTCCCTACCTGGCATTGGCATTGGCATCGCACTTTATTATGTTCCCAGGCAGGATCCTCGCCTGCCTGGCCTGCACCATGAAGCCACAGGCAGTCTGTCTTTCCTGTGAGTGCTGAAAACACATCTTCCCCAAAGAAAAAAAAAGATATAACAAAGAGGGAGTGATTTTCCATTGCATCTTCTTGCAGAGTGGTTGGTAGAGCTCAGGAAGCACCACAGGCTAGGATGTGTTGGCCCAGACCTGCAATCTCCCTCTCCTCTGACAGCTTGCTTCTTGGCTGAATGCCTCCTTCTCCTTGTTACTGAAATGAAAGCTGAGTTTACAAGAGCTAGCTAATTTGGGCTAGAGGCAGACCATTCTGAAATACTAAGAACACTGAATTTGGGAATATACTTTAGAAAGAAGCAGACTTTTTTTTTTGCATTTTTTAATTTAAATTCAATTTGCCAACATATAGTAGTATAACACCCAGTGCTCATCCCATCAAGTGTCCTCCTCAGTGCCCATCACCCAGTCAACATCCCCCCCAGCCACCTCCCCTTCCACAACCCTTTGTTTGTTTCCCCAGAGTTAAGAGTCTCTTATGGTTTGTCTCCCTCTCTAATTTTTCCCACTCAATTCCCCTCCTTTCCCTATAATCTCTTTCACCATTTCTTATATTCCATGTATGAGTGAAACCATATGATGATTGTCCTTCTCCGAAGAAGCAGACTTATGTTTGAAGGTTGATAACATGCAGAAGATGGGCCCACAGGTTCTGGCGTCCAGGCTTGCCCGGGTTTGAAATCCAGCTCCAGGACCTGCCAGCTCTGCACCCTGGGTCACATCTCCATTCCCCAGGTGCGGACCGGGGCAATGCTAGGTCCAAGGATGGCCTCTAAAACCAAGAGAAGCAATCTCTCATCCAGTACAGGCAAAACACAGGGTCGCTGCTCAATAATTCATAGACCCTTCCCTTCCTTTAAACTGGAAATAAACAACTTGTTGGCAAATAGAAATCCCAGAGGAACTGGCTTTCACAAACACCGAAGGGTTTGTAATTAGCATGTAAAAGGATTGCTTCCAAGCTTTGAAAGCAGGTTGTCCTTTACAGTCTCTTAGGCTGACTCAAGACGCCTTGTTTACACTCCAGCATTAATTTGCTCCGCAAATCCTTACCGCCAGAGCAAAATTAAATTTTGTTCAGGCTCTGTTTGAATGACCCCAAGCTCAGATGAAGGTGCTTTGGTGTGATCTAAGTTCCACTTTTCTGGGAGCCTTGAGAGGAACACAGTGGGCCTCCAAATACTTCTATAAATGCCCTGGCACTCTTTACAAGAAAGATGTAACTGAGAAGTATCTGAACTCATCCTATTTTCATTCTTCCCCTTCAGCATCTGAACACCCTTCAAGGGGACACGCTCCTGGTGCCCAGAGGAGTTGAGAAAGGTCTTCTGCAGACTGGGCAGGCTGGGATTGGGTGGGGATGTGAAAGCCCCAGGGCAGGTTAGAGGTCAGAGCAGCTGTGGTGCCCAGAGGAGGAGGGAGGCGGGAGGAAGTGGGGGAGTGCATTTCCTGCTCACGGCCAAATCAGCTATTTTAGACTCTTGTTCCTCAGTAGTCAGCAGTCAAGAAGACTACAGAAGGGTAAGATTTGATTCTTTTCACTGGGCCTTACTCCTGAAAAATGCTTTTGCCATGGAAGATAAAATGTCACGGATTCTCTGTTCACCCAAGGCTTGTTGCACCATGGAGAAAGAATTGAGAAGCTACCTTCTCCCCACTTTACAGACAGATAAACTAATAGCTTGTGACCAGGCGCGGGGACCTGTGAGAGATCCCTCGGTGCTAGGACAGCAGGGTGCGAATGCTGAGGGGGAAACCCTGAAGCAGAGTCTGAGATTACCTCAGTCTTCCTCTGTTATTCCAATCTCTTTGAATCCAAGTGGATTTACCTTTACTAGAGTCAAGACCTGCCTATTTTTGAAGCACTAGACCTCCATGTATAGGTGTATAGGTCCTAAGAGATCTTTACCTGTATTGAGGCAAGGAGAGCCAATTTATTCTAAGAGAATGCCCTTTTGCAGCAGACAACCTGATACGGTGTTACAGGTTGAATTGAATTGTGTTCTCCCCACCCTACCCACTAAGGGAGGAGTGGGGAGATTGAATGGAACCCTAGGTACCCCAGGACCCCCAAGCCTCTCCGAATGTGAACCTCTTTGAGGACAGATTTGTGGTAGGTGTAATTAGATGACATGAGATCCCACCAGAAAAGTGTGGGTCCTCCACCAAATAGAAGTGGTAGCCTTATAAGAAGAGGACAGTGCAAAGACAGAGGCAGATTGGGAGAATATAATGTGAAGAGGATCCATAAGCCAAGAAATGCCAAAGATTGACAGCAAAGCACCAGAAACTAGGAGGAGGCAAGGAAGGGTGCCCCATGAGGTTTTAGAGGAAGTGTGGTCCTACTGACGCCCTGATCCTGGACGTTAGCCTCTTGTTTTCAGCAGCCACCTAATTTGTGGTATTTTGTTTTAGTGGCCCCGAGAAATTAACCCGTATGGCAATTATCCAAATTACTGGTGTTACTTCAGAGCAGGTAAAGCTGGCAGTTGTGTGATCTTGGACTAGTTACTTGAACTCTCTAGTAGAAAGTTTTCTTACCTGTGAAATAGGGGTAGAGCAGGTGACTCAGAAGAGTCTACATATGCTTTGGGACTATGCAGGCATCCCTGTTATTTTATAGTGCTTCTTCCTCCCATCTAGTTCTTAAATCCTTCCCCATCTTCTCACTGTTCTTGCCCTTGAGATTCAGGACTCTGTTATTTCTTGCCTAAAGAATTGCCACATGGTGCTCTTCTTCAACCTATATGTACAACCCAAGTGCCCGAGGGATCTTTGTAGACACAGATCTGATAACATCAACCCTCTACATACCACCTCGACAGCTTGATGCTGCCCACAGAATCCTGAGGAAACATTTCAGCTTGGCACGTGGGGCTCTTCACATCAGGACCCAGCCTGTTCCCTCTGGCCTACTTCCCCTCACCCCTGCCAAGGTCCCCTCATCCCTGCACTTTATATATTCTAGCCACGCTACTAGCTCCTAACCAAGCCTTGAACTTCCCTCTTCTGAAATCCACACCCATCTATTCGCCCTACCCTGTTATTTCCCATGAGACCACCTGGCTTTTCAGTTTTTTTCTCCACCGCTTGCCTAGCACTTTCCTTAGCATGGAGTAAGAGCTTGAGGAGTGTGAACTGTGGGAAGGAATCTTTTATTCTTTGTGACCCATTTCAAAGAGTTTTTTACCTAAGCAGAGTGCCTGAATTAAGGAGCTTCCTCAGAGTCCCCATTGTGTTGCCACAGGTTTGTTATAGTTGTCCCCTCTTATCTGCAGTTTCTCCCACAGCTTAAGTTACCAGGGATCACACAGCCCCCCAGAAGCAGATGATCTTTCTGACCTTTCGCCAATGGTAGTCTAATGCTCTGCCTCAGTGCCTGTGTCACTCACCTCCACTCCTCATGCAGGCATCTTTGCATCTCACAGTATCTCAAGAAGAAGGTGGAGTACAGCATGGTAGGATATTTTGGGAAGGCACATTCACATAACATTTATTACAGTATATTGTTATAGGTGTCCTATTTTATTATTAATTTTTTAAAAGATTTTATTTATCCATGAGAGACACAGAGAGAAAGAGGCAGAGACACAGGCAGAGGGAGAAGCAGGCTCCCTGTGGGGAGCCCGATATGGGAATCAATCCCAGGACCCCGGGATCACAACCTGAACCGAAGGCAGATGCTCAACCACTGAGCAACCCAGGTGTCCCAAGAATTATTTTTTGAATTGTGGTGATAGACAGATAGATAGATAGAGATGATATGAAGTGAATCTGTATGATATGTATACCTCTGTGTATATATGACCCATATGAAATGGGTCACAAAGAATAAAAGATTCCTTCCTACAGTTCACACTCATCAAGCTCTTACTCCATGCTAAGGAAAGTGCTAGGCAAGCGGTGGAGAAAAAAACTGAAAAGCCAGGTAGATAGATAGAGATGATATGAAGTGAATCTGTATGATATGTATACCTCTGTGTATATATGATCAAAGTGAATTGTAAAAGATTCTGCAAGGGAGTTATTACCCTCACTTTCTAGTTATGGACATTGAGGGGATATGTTCAGATTACATGGCTACTGAGTGGCAAAAATGAGAATTTAAGTCAGGTCTGTTTGACTTCACAGACTTTGCTTTTTTCCAGTCTATTGTAATCTATCAGATTAATATGTTAATTAGCTAAACAATATTTATTTAATGCCTACTGTATGCCAGTTCAAGTTGAGGTGCTAGGGGTGATGTCGCAAACAAGACAGACAAAGTCCCTTATAAGACCGTGAAGGCTAAAGTGTAATTTGCAGCCTCTGAGACAGTTTCTAACGACCTCTACCTCCTGGCATTCATGTCCTCCTGGGATCACAGGACCCAGCCACTCACTTCTAACTAATAGAATATGGTGGAGGTGAAGGGATGTCATTTCTGAGAATAGGTTACAAAAATGCTTTTTAAAGTACCTTGAAGTACTTTATGCATATGGGATTCAGTAAGACACACGTATTACTTAAGTAACATTACTACATTAATTAAGTTATGTCAACTTGCAGTTAGCCCTAGAGACAAACCTGGGATTTTAAAAATATTTTGTAAAAAGAAGAACTCCAACTGTTGATACAGCATGTGTTTAACTTCCCAGAGACCAACAGATTTTATACCTTTGGCCCAATTTTGTTTAATGCCCCTGTCCATGTCATTCTGAGCCCCTCAACTCTAGAGTGGGTCTGTTTCAATGTTTTCCAATAGCCCAGACTCCTGAGAGCTAGATGTATTAAAAGCCTGACCTTGATTTTTATGGGTACTAAAAGGCAACATTAAGGCTTTCAGGGAGTATTTTTGCATTTTCTCCAGCTATAAAGAAATATGAGATGAGAAATTTCTTCAATTAGACCAAGTCTGAAAAAGAGTTTAAAAATTAAACATCTATGAATAATACATATACAAAAGAGGTATAACCTTACTAGAAATAAAAAAAGTACAAAGGCGATGATGAAATATAATTTTTCACCTTTCAAATTGGAAAATATGATCCTTAATCCATATAGGATTCAGTAAAATGCAGTCTCCAGCAGTTTATGTAGGATAAATTACCAGAACAATTTTCAAGTGAAGCAGTTGCCCACACGTATAAGATTTGTAACCATATTCCACCCTTTTGAGCCAGTAACACCATAGTACAGTAGCCCCTTGACTGCAGGTTGGCTTATCATGGGTATTTAGTATTTGCAGAATTAATTACTTAAGTAAGTAAGTAAATAGGATACAATCCTAATAGAGCCTAAAAAAAGTCATGCTGTTAACAAAATGTACAAAGATGTTTATGGAAGCATTTATTTTAACAAGGGAAATAGAGATAGCCTGAGTGCCTAACACAGAAGTTTGATTAAATAAATTAGAATATCCGCTTGGTGGAATATTTTTTCTACTATTAAGATGAGACCTTAGGGTCAGTCAGTTAAATGGCTGCCTTCATCTCAGATCATGATCCCAGGACCATGAGATTGAGCCCTGCATATGGCTTCCTGCTCAGTGGGGAGTTGGCTTCTCCTCTCTGTCTCTGCAGCTCGCCCCTTCTTGTGGTCTCTCATTCTCTTCTCATTCTCTTTCTGATAAACAAATAAAATCTTAAAAAGAAAAAGAGATGAGTCTTTAGAAAAAAATTTTAGTAACAAAACACAACATGGACAAAACTTGAGGTGCTGAGCTGAAGATACCATGATCTTCAATCTGTGTATTCAGAAGGCAAAGACCTAGATATACACAGGAAAAAATAATTGACAAGAATGTAAATTCTCCAAAATGTAAATATGGTTATCTCATAAGTGACTTGTTTCCCTCTTTATCTAGTCTATATTTAAAATTTTTTTTTCTATAATGACCTTCATTTACATTTACAGTTAGGAAAAGAACAATATAAATACTTTAACAATAATTTTCAAATGTCAGCCTACAAAATTTAGACCACTAAACTGACTATTTGGGAAGCCAAAAGTTTATAGTAAAACAAGCAAACTAACAACACTTTTGGTTTTCCCCAAATATTTAGAATCATGCTAATTTTTCTCCTTTTATTGCTTAAAAGCAATAAACCAGGTAAATCCATTTGGGTAAGCCTATCATGTGGAATAATGGTGAGGAGCACATTCTCTAGAACCAGCCTTTGCTAGTTTACACCCGGGCTCTGACACTTGATAGCTGAGTGATCTTTGGTAAATTATTTAACTCATGGAGTCTCAGTTTCTTCATCTGTAAAATGTAAATATTAATAGTATCTATCTCATAGGATGATAGTATGTATTAAATGAGAATAATATATGTAAAGCACTTAGAACCACACCCGGCACACGGTGAGTGGTACTCTTGTTTGCTAATTTTGTATGCTTTCTAACCAAGTAGAGTTCTGTTAATTGACAAAGGTTTGAAATCTAAACTCTCTCCCTTTGCTTCACAAACTGAGAGGAACGTCTTGACAGTAAGCTCAGTATTACTTGAATATTGATGTATGTGTAATTTATAGAAGAAATGAGAAAAATGATGAATTGAAAGAATTGAGATGAATTGAACCTTAAATGTTGTGGCCTTTAAAATCAAGACTTGGAAATCACTTTATTATGGGTACTTGGAGTTCTCTTGCCTTTGAATTGTCCAAAATAATATTAAGCTCTCCATTCACAGAGGAATTTTCTTAACCTTAATGGAGAAATGGAAAAAGCTTGGGAGCTTCGGCCCCTGGGAAATAGAAGGATCTCTTGCTTTGAACACTCAGCAGACATTTGAGGTCTAGATCCTGTTGTTCCGCCACCAGGAAGTCTCTCTTGGTCTGCTCAGCAAGACCAATTTCTCTGTACAGAAGTTAGTGACTGTTCCTGCTTCCGTCCTGCATTATGATTATTGTGTGTGTGTATGTGTCAACATAGATCTTAAATTTCATGTTGATTCTTCAGCTACAGCTGGCATAGTAGAGCATCTATTTTTTAAATGAATTAAGTAATAAACCATGTAGATATTTAGAGCTGGGACAAGATCTTAAAGATGCCACTTTCAGAGCCAAGATCAGGAGGTATAGAGAGAAGAACCATAACCTGTAGTTAAAGAGACCTTGGATTTTAATCAAGCTTTTGCACTCATAAACTGTAGATCTCGGGAACTTTCTAACTTTCCTGATAATCATTGTCCTTATTTGTAACTGTGAGGATAACAAGCCCCATCTCACAGAACTGATAAACGGATATAGAGAGATAATTAACTTGCAAGTGGTTGTCACTCAATAACTCAAGTGAAAAACATCCAAAGCCACATAGCTTGACAGCTGCTAAAGCCACTGCACTGTACTTTCTTGTTTCTCTTTCTTTGATCAACTTTTAGGTTTGCCCAAATACTGTTGGTGTGTATGAGGATCTCTTATAGGAGGAGAGTGAGGAGAGGAAGTAAGATTTAGTGAGAGCCAGCTATGTACCGGACAACTCCACCCAGAGCTTTACCTACAGCCTTTCAAGGTACTCTTGATGGCAAAGCCCACGGAAATGGGTGGAAAAGCCAAATGAACTGACTTTGTATTCTTATGTTTCAGGCACTCCAGAGTGTTTTCTTGGTATCTTGCTTCTTTATTCCCCTTTATTCAGACCCCAAGATATCTGGAAATAACAGATCAGATCACTGGATGAAAAGCTATGGGAAGTGAGAATAACACTCACCTCTGTGGGATGATTGGAACTTCTGGTTACTTGAAACTCCCTCCATTATGAAATTTTCAGAGCTAAAGGGCCAAACTGACTTACACCCAGTCCTACTGTGAGTCCTGCAGATGTTTCAAGCAGCATAAGAACCTATACTGCTAGATAATGTACCATGGCCAACTACCTGGCAAGCACTTATCACTGGTCCATCAAAGACTTAAAAAATTACAGATAACCCTTTGCCTCCAAAAGGCAAAAATTTTCAAGCAAGAATAATAACAATGCATCCCCGATGTAATCTAACTCTTTTGATCTATGTTTTATATATAAAAAAAAAATGCAATCCAACAAGTGGATTTTCCTTTTTGGAGGAAAGAAACATAATGGGGACCTACTATGTACAACACTGTGTTGGGTGCTCCACCAGGTTACCCTATTTTTTTCTTCACAGAGTCAAACCAAATAGCATCATTCCTCTTATTCAGTAACTGTAAAGGGTTTATTCATGGGCAAGATGCCCCATGCAACACAGGTCTTAAGTAGGAAGGAATAAAACTTTTTTTTTTTAAACCTGCAGGGTAAATGTTCTTTTGGGCACACTGTATATCTCATATTCAATTATTTTCAGAGCGACTTAAAAAGGTAAATAATTTATTTATCCAGTTTATTTAATAGACATTTGTTGACCAAGGAGTGTGTTCTAGACATGTTCTAGACATAGAGTAGTCAGTAAAGATACACATTTGAAAGAGTCTTTTTACTCAGGAGGTTCACTGTCCAGTACCTTGTTTTAAGGACTGTTTGAATCTGTCTCTAAGATCAACTGATTCTCCCTGGTCTGGTTAGCAAAGGGATGATGCAAAATAAATCAGTCGTGACATCTATGTTGAAATAGTGAGAATTTTTAGAATGTAATTTACAAGTTAATCATTGACTCAGTGTGTGGAGAATGGAAACACTTTAAGTAGTTTGCACTGTTTGGTATGTGGGGTGTGGCAATCTCGCCAAGAGGTTAAGCAGTCCCTCCGTGTGACATAGTGAACCCCAAGTTAACGATTGCCACTCCCCTAATTACATGACCTTTGGAGAAGGGAACTGCTGGAATCATGTTTTTCTAAATATGATTTCAAGTAGCAATGGAACTTGTTGACCTTCATGGAGGAAATGTTGACAACGTATATCAAAAGAAGTGTGCAAAGTTTTGGCAATGAAGCCTGGTTTCAGGGAGCCTGTACCTGGTAGAAGACCAGCAAATGCAAACTGTGGGTTACATGGTTTACTCTGCTGGCATTGAAATTCTTGTGCCAAAGTTTATAGTGGTATAACACAGTGGTTGGTAGCTAGCACACCTTGGAGACAGGTAGAGTGCAGTTCAAATTACAGCTTCCTCAGTAACTTATGCTCTTGTTGTGCCTATGTAGGTTACTTCGTCTTCGTGAGTCATGGTTTCTTCTAATGTAATGATAGTTCCTACTTCCTAGCATTGTTGTGAGGCTAAACTGAAATGTTTTCTGTTAAACACTTAGCAGAGTTTCCAACAAATAGTAAATAGTAAATGGTAAGTCGTCTAAGCTAAGTATTAGTTAATGGAAAAGTTGGTATAGGAATAATGAAAAGGTGCAATACTTTATTGTCTTGTGCAAACAATGGATTAAAATAGATTAATCTATTTTATTATAGATTAAAATAGATTATTTTATTATAGATTAAAATAGATTAATCTATTTTATTATAGATTAAAATAGATGTATATATCCTATGTCTTTCCTTTTAAACAATTTTGGAAATCATTCATGTAGAATGTGAACACAAGGACAAGGACTTTGTCTAATCACCTCTATATCCCCTGTACCTAGAGCAGTATCTGGTCCACAGTGGGCAGTGAATAAATATTTGTTGAATGAATGAATTCACTCAGTCACTCACCCTTCAGTGTCTATTGTTAAGTTGTGTAGGCATTGTGAGAGACACAAGGATGGATCGATGGATACTCTTCCTAGTGCATTGTACTGAATTAGAGCAGAGAAGTGTATACACAGAAAATGGTACTGCAAGTATTTCTCTGAAGGAGGTAAGGACTCTAAGCTGAGAATTCAGAGGAGGAAGAGGGATATGGGAGGATAAGGGAAATTCTACTAGGAGGAATGGCATTTGAATTGAGCTTAAATCCATATGGGGAATCTTGACAAGGAGAAATAATGGGCAGTGGGAGAGAGAGTAGGAGATGGGAATGGTATTCCTGGGAGCTGGGAGGGAAACATCACAAGCAAAGGTCTGGAGGCAGGGAAGAACCAGGTATGTTTGGGGACAGGGGGAAGTAAAATTTTACTAACAAAAAGATTTGAAGGGAACTTAAGGACAGGCATTGTGTTTCTGGAACACTTTCCACAGAGCCCAGAAGCCCATCCAATGTTCAGTAAACAAGCTGTGAGTCACTGCAATGGAGGGTGAGAAATGAGCATCCAGAAGGCCCAGTGAGAAGATTTTTAGCCACAGGAAGGAGAGGACTCGGCTGTGGAATTAGCTACAGACAAGGATGGAGCATGGGATTGATTAGAGTGTTGTTTCCAAACCTACCCACCAGCAGTGTCTGGGAGGATTTCACCAGATTCTAGGAAATTAGAAATTTGGAACCCTGGGTTTACTGGCTTGTGACTAGCCTTACCCTGCATTTTGACTCTAAATAAAGGATATTGGTGTTTCCATTACATGAATCCATTTATTTGGAAGAGTGCACAGTCCTGATAAACATCTGCATAACACAGAGTAGGATCTAGCAGGTGGCATTCAGCCCTATCCATACCTCCTAATTTTGCCTGTTAGAACTGATAAAAACCCTGTCTCAGTTCTGCACTACCAACAAATATACAGAACTGAGCTGCAGTGTACAAACTTTGGATCTTTTTCAAGTGTTTGTCCCTTTTTTAATATATATATTTATTTATTTGGGAGAGAGGGTGAGAGAGCGAGTAGGGGGAGGGCCAGAAGGAGAGAGAGAGAGAGAGAGAGAGAGAGAGAGAATCCTCCAGCAGAAGATCTGCGGAGAGCAGAACTGATGCGGGGCTTGATTCCTGGATCCTGAGATCATGACCTGAGACAAAATCAAGAGTCTCAACTGACTGAGCCACCCAGGTGCCCCAAGTGTCTGAGATTTCTATAGAAGATTGACCTCCAGATAATTCCCTCCTGCATAGATTAGTGGAGGGCAATAATAACAGTTAATCTTTAGTGAGTACACATGATGTGCCAGACATTGCATTATCTCATTTTTCCTTTTATTTTGGTTAAGATTTTATTTTTTTTAAGTAATCTCTACAACCGAACTTACCACCCAAAGCTCAAGAGTCACATGCTCTACCGCTTAAGCCAGCCAGGCACCCTGCATTATCTCACTTAATTGAATCCTCAGAACATCCCAGTGAGGTGACTTCTATTATTGCCACCATTATACAATTGAGAAAATAAAGTTCTATGAGGTTTAGATTTCCAAAGCCATAAAACACAGAGCTTGGACTCAGAGCCAGGTCCATTTGCTAGGTTTAATTGCATTTTGATACAATCACAGAAATTTTTTTTTTTAAAGATTAAAGAACATTTGGTTTGATAGGTACAAAGGATTGAGGGAAAATGCAAAACTTCCTAGAATTTAGGGATAGTCTCAGAATGTATAAGAGGCAGAGATCAAAAGTTAGCAAGTGCGGGGGCACCTGCATGGCACAGTTGGTTAAGTGTCTGGCTCTTGGTTTCAGCTCAGGTCATGATCTCAGGGTCATGGGATCGGGTCCCAAGTCAAGCCCTGTGCTGGGCTCTGTGCTCAGTGGAGTCTGCTTGGGATTCTCTCTCTCCCTCTCCCTCTGCCCGTTTTGCTTCTGTTGTTTCTCTAAAATAAATAAATAAATCTTAAAAAAAAAAGAAAAGTTAGCAAGTGGAGTGGAGTTAATTACAAAAGTAACAGCCCTGCTTTTTCTCCTAAGGTGACAATAGCTTCCTTCCTCCACAGGCAGGTGGGCTCCCCCGAGTTCAAGCAGTGCTAGAATACTGACAACCACCTTGAGCAGGACTCTGTTCTCATTCTAATTAATCATTAAGCCTGGGGATTTGCAGTTACCAGACACAAGCCCTGTGCAGGATGCAGGGGCTTGCATTTCTCTTGCCACACGCAGCCTAGTACGCTTCCCAGGGCCCTTCTGCATACCAGCCTAGAGCTGCAGGCACCTCTGGAGCTGAGGGAAGGGAAGCGAGCCCCTCCTGTGGATTCTGAGGCTCCCAGGCAACAGGAAATCAGAAGGAAACTGAGAAGGCAACATGCAGTTAGTTCCAAGATTTTGCCTCTGGAATTCAGTCAGCATTGTGGAGTGGCGTGGAGGCAAAACCCCTCCACTCTGACAAAGGGAAATGTATCCATACCATTTTATGTTGTGCTGCTGAAATTTAAGCTGGCCTCTAAAAACTCTTCTGGAGTGCTCAGTGGTATCTGCTCTGTAAACTCCAGGCTCTAAGTGATGTAAATTCCCCCCCAGAGACTCTGAAAGTTGGAGTGGGTAGAAGCAGAAAGGGCCCCAGGCAGCTAAAGTGAAATGTGAGGGTGGAAGGGAAGTGGCTCAAAATGCCACCCTGCTCAGCAACACTTGCATTTGGGGCAAAAGCAAAACAAAGCAAAGCGGAAACCAGATCTCGGACTAATCTGCCAGCTGAGATGCCTCACTAGGATAAACAATTGGATAAGCACTCAGACTCTGAGGTGCATCCAGGAATGGCAATCTGTTCATCATTCTCCTGTCTAAAATGGCTTCCCTTTGCTCTTAGGAGAGAGATGAATATCTTTGATGTGTCTATAAGGCCCGCAATCTGGGCCTGTCCTCTCCGTCACTGGGCTGTAGCCACATTGGCTTTGTCTCAGTTCCGGGAACATGCCAGCACCAAGCTCCGTGTTGTACCCAGTTTTAAGATTGCACAGGCTGTTCTCTCCTCCTGTACCTTTATTGTCCACCCCACCCTGACCCCACCCCACCAAAAAACAAAACAACGCGAAGCAAAGCAAAATAGAACACATCTCTCCTCTCTGGAAGAAAATGTTAGCTCCTTGAGTGCAGGGACCATGTCGTTCTTTTTCCACACACCATCCCCATGCCTAGAATAGTGCCTGGCACGTAGTCAGTGCTCAATAAATATTTGAATGAATGAATGGAGCCAGATTGTTTCAAACAGTCACAGTTTCATCGCAAAGTATTGTTCTGTTGGACAAACAGTATAAACACAGAGGCTGGTTATATAGCATACTTCCACAATATATTGCAAACTAGATGCCAATCAATAAACAATTTGCACCTACAGGGTGCCAAGTGCCATGTTTAGTGCTGTCAACTTGACAGTTGAACAATTCTCTGAGTGCAAAAGCTTCTGAGAACAGCCTTAATGGTGGTGCTGGTAGGGAGGAGAAGCTGAAGAAAGTGCCCTGTATCTTTTCTGCACACGAGACAGGAATTGAAATGGCCAATGTGACATTTTTAACTCAGGCAGTGAACCAGCTCGTCTAAATAGAGTATTTTTGAGCCAACATTCAATCAGTAACAATTTGTTGAGAATTTGCTAGATTCTCTTGTGAAAGAGTAGTAAGTGAGACAAGTCGGTGGAATTGAGAGTCCGATCAGTAGAACCACCAAAGCTCATTGACGCAGAAAATGCTCGGTTTCTGGCTTCAATGATCCCCCAGTGCTGCTGGGCTGCCTTTCCCTTCTGTTGGCAGAGCATCCCCCTTTATTCTCCTTGGTGACTTCTCTAAATCTTCTTTCTTCTCCTTAAACCTCCTACCACCCCTGGTATAACCCTCCACTCCCTGACTTCATTCTCCCCATTTTCAACAGACCACCTCAGCTCCTACTTGAAGAAATATGAAGCCTTAAGACCTGAAAGGCCTCACCGACCTCTGTGTGACTATAGGTTTATCTTCATTTCTTTCCAAGGTTATCTTCTTCTAATTTGGGGGAGATTTAGAGATTTAGAGATTGACGTGTTAGAGATGGAAAGCTATTTCTCTCATTCTGGTGTCCTTTCAAATGTTAGGCCCTGATCAGTTAGTAGGGCATGACTCAACTTGGTGGGTTGTGACCAGCAACTGTTAATGAAGTAAACTAAAGCAGAAAAGAAAATTTCAGGGTATGTAGCATGTAGTAAGGACAAATATTGCCTCCTAAACTTTTACATCTATGATTGTGTGTGTGTACTGGGTCTTGGGTGAGATGCATTTCTTACAGTGCATCATTCTTATTCAGAGAATCATCATATTTGAGGCCATGCTCTCACCCTTTCACATTTCTAGAAGTGTTCCCACTCCTTCCACCATCTGCTGTCTTCTCTACATACTCAACCTCTTACTTTCTAGTGATTCTTAAGCTTTATCTTGTAATATCCTCTAAGTTCTCCAGCCTAAAATCATATCCTGCTTTGACCTAGTGTTCCTTTATCTCGTTTCTCTCCTTAGTTGAGAAACACAATCCAAATTCACTCCTCTTCTTTTTCTTCCAAACCCCACACCACTGAAATTCCTTTCTAAGAGATTGTAAATGATCTTTATATTGCTAACAGAATGAGCATTATTTTAGGCTGAAACTAGTTGATACTTTCAACGGGGTAGATTTCTTTCCTGCCATTCTTCTGTCATTCGGATCATTTCTCTGCTGCCCATTTGAGAATTCTTCCTCCTTTTCCTGCCCCTGAAGCTTGGGTATTCCTCAGGTTGCTAATCTTTTCCTTTCACGTGTCTTTCTGGCTTCCTTTCCTCCTCAGCAGTTCATGATCCCCAAATCTATATGCCTGGCCCATAACTCTCCCCTGAAATTTGTTTTTGTTTTTTACATCAATATGTCTGCTAGGTTCACTTCATTCTCCCACAACTCATCCAAAGTTGAGCTCTTCATTGCCTTCAAGTTTGTGGCTCTTACTTTTCTTCTCATCAGGCTGTTCCCCGTGTCTGAAATGTTCTTCCCTTCTTTATTCACCTGGCTAATTCTCATGTCTTGGAAAATCAGCTCAGGTGGCATCTCTTTGAGGAAGCCAAGATGTGTTGAAAGTTGTGTGTCACCTGTAGATCTCTAAACACTTGCTACATTGTGTCAATATGGTGTTTGTGTCTGTCTTTCTCATTAGACTCTAAGTACTTTAACGGCAGTGAAGTTTATTTTATTTTATTTTTTAAAGGATTTTATTTATTTATTCATGAGAGACACAGAGAGAGGCAGAGACACAGGCAGAGGGAGAAGCAGGCTCCTGAGGGGAGCCCAATGCGGGACCTGATCCCAGGACTCCAGGATCATGCCCTGAGCCACAGGCAGATGCTCAACCACTGAGCCACCTGGGCATCCCAAAGAAGGGAAATTTAAATCATTTTTGCATTCCTAGTATCTAACACAAGAGTTTCGTACATTATAAGTGCCCAATAAGTATTTCTTGAAACCATTGTCATAATGGAGAACCAGAAACTGTCACGTGAATTCGTACTACAACAGGCCCTCAGATAATTTTCAGTGAAGTAGATCTGAGTTTGATGTGCCCTATCTGTTAACTTTCCCATATCAGCTATATAATTGTTCTGCTTTTTAAATTGCTTTATGCTGTGTAGACCTGGAGATAGATGCAAAGAGGAAATGTGATATTAAAAAAAAACAGGACTCAATTAGCTGTTAATTAAAACAAATGACTTCAATAATTAGACATTACACATCTTCTCTAAGTTATTGAATATCCTAAAGAGAAGGAAGTCAAGATGTGGTCATATTTGTTCAGAACCTAATTAGAGAAACTCTTTCAAATTGTATCACACCCATTATTGGATTTAAACATGTTCCTAAATGGTTACCCTCACCAGTTTATACTATTTTTCATGGCAGCCTTGTGACAGAGCTGTAGCACGTCTTATATAACTTTGTGACTCAGTTGCTGTTGTGTACTTGGGTTAATCTGAAAAGTCACTCAGAGATTCTTTATGGTGAGTTTCTCTTCTTCGTTTAACACCTTTGTATCTTAGGTGTTCAGCTGTCATTCATTGTTAAAATCTAGAAAATTGAGAAATTGGTGTTGGAGTGAGTTTGGGAACCAAGTTCAGATATATTTCTTCTCTCAGCCTCTTGGAAGTAGGGCTTTTTGGGGGTGGGGTGAATGCAGCTAAGATTAGTCTATGTGATTATTACTACAAACTGCTTAACAAATACTTGAATTAATGAGAGCATGCTCTACTGATTTCGTTAGTTCTGATAATGTGCAGAGTGAATAGTGATTTAATTTCTCCCACATGAGTTGCTATGTGGGATCAGAGGGCTTGTGATATATTGGAAATGCCTTTGTTCATGATTTGAGAATTGATGGTGTTTCCTCTGTAGTTTCATCATGATTATATGAGGGCTCAGAAATAAGAGAAGGAAAACCCCTCTGCAGTCTACTCTTTAAAAATATTAATAATTTTGCATATTAGATTCACAATATAGAGTTTCCAAAGAGTTTTATACACATTATTTAATTTAAATCTCAAAACAACCCTCAGTATTACTCTTGGTTTATAAATGACTAAATTAAAACTCAGAGAGGTTAGAGTGACTTGTCCAAAGTCACACAATTTGTATCAGAGCCATAGTCCTGTTTGAAAACAAGAGTTTTCAGCAAAGGACTTTGGAAATTCCCTTTTAAATCTAGTCCAATCAAACACTGGTTTGGGGGTAAAGTATTTTGAGCACCTAAATCTACCAACAGCTATTATGCAAGAAGAGTTAGATCTTTCTTTCTGATTTCTGGTTATCATTAAATATTTATTGAGGTAGTTTTCTTTTAATGCTTTGGTTATTTCCTGACTTTCTTAGTGATGGTATAGAAATGTCCTCAGTTTTACCCTTTGGAGAGGTTGAAGTGACCTTGGTTGTGTTTGCTTTGTCCCAACCCAATGATAAAACATTTCTAATCATCTGTCTCTAAGTCCCTCATAGAGTAGAAAACCGTTAGAGCTAGAAGGTGCAAGAGACCATGAAATTCCAGCTATAGCAAGCTATGTCATCCATCTCTTCTTACTCTAGTACATTTCTATGGCATTATGTTCACAGGGATTGTGAGACTGTGCTGAGTTGAGTGGGAATGGAGCTATAATTGATTCACGATGCCAGCTATGGGCTCATGAGTGTGCTGTGCTCATCCTTAATTTTTCTTCCTTTGGCCCCTTATCTCTAATCTGCCAGAAAGTCCCATCTGTCAAACCTCTGGATGCTATCCCAAATCTGATTCCATTTCCACGATTTCTACTGTTAGTATCTGTAGTGATAAGGATATGTTACATTATGCTACGGGGGTGACAACCCCCAGATCTCCGTGGTTTGAAAAACCAATGTCTACTTCTCACTTGGGTGCATGTCCATTGCATTTCAGCAGAGAGATCTGCTCCACTTCTTCCTCACTGCAGGCTCCTCACTGAAAAGGATGCACAATCTAGAATGTTACCAGCCACAGTTACAGAGGATAAGAGTCACAGGAAGGTCTCACCCAGCAATCAACTGTTCTGATCTTGAAGTGATGCACACCATTTCTGCCACAAATCCATTGACCAGAACTAGTCAGGTGGTACCATCCAAGTGCAAAGAGGATAAGGAAGTATCATTCTTTCGTGTGTGGATGGTAAGGAAAACAGATATAGGTGAACATTAGAATTCTAAGTCATTACTTTCCCTCACTTAAATTCCTGAAAAAGCACCCTAACTAGTTTCTCTGCTTCCATTCTTACCTCCTGAAGTAGACTCTCCACAGGGCAATTAGAAGATTTATTTAAAATATAAATGAGAATATCCCTCTCCAAATAGCCAATTGATGCAGCAGAATTCTCTTTCAGAAAAAGGAACTTCAGTTGCATCCTCTGTGCCTTCTATGTTGCCAAGTACTTCTTATAACAACTATTCTCTTAAGCCTTTCTTTTTGAATTAGGGATGGGCCAGAGCATTTGCACACAGAGCCAGATGGAGATGGTAAGAGAGAATTCTTATCTGGATGGCCTTCTATGCTACTCTGGTGGACAGTCTAAGAGGGTCTGTGAAAGAGGTGAAGAAGGTGCCAGCTACTCTGTGGAGTCCTCAAATAAGCACAGGGATTGTGGCCTAGCCTTCATTACCCAGATCATGTTCCCTGGTGCTAGCTCAACTGGTTCACTTTGTTTGAGAGTGAAGGGAAGTAGGGAGTGGCTTGTTTTCCATACAGGACTAGGACAAAATAAGTGTCTAAGAAAGACATATTGCTTTTTCCTTTCTTTTTCATTTTTATTTATTTATTTATTTATTTTTTTGCTTTTTCCTTTCTTATCTCATCTCTTCTCCTACCTCCAGTATCTCTAAATCAGCTTACTCTTCTGATGCTCTTTGATGGAAATCAATCCTTCAAAATCTTTGTCAGTATTTTACTTGAGGGAGTGTCTTACTTCATCAGTGTACTTTTCACATTATTCTGACTACAATGAGTACCATGGGGACGTAGCTACCTATAAATATAAACAGCCTAGAGAGGAAATAAACTATAAATTAAAAAGCCCTAAAATCTGACTTCTCCTTCATGTTTTCTGTTTTTCAGTGCTATTAATATCCATTCTCTGATCTCAGACTCTGGACTCTGTCTACTCTGACCACGAGCTCTTGATCTAACCTTCCTGCATTGGCTGATTGGTTTGGACCTGACTTCTGACTTCTCCAGATTTATGTCATCTGTGCATCTTTTTAGTCTCGAGTAATTCTCCAGAGTTGCTACCCAGATCTTTGCTCTTGTATAATTTCCTTTCACTCTGTCCATAATATTTTTATCGTTCACATATCTGGCCTCAACATACTTTCAATAACAATACCAATATATTTCCTATGAGCAGACCTTAGCATGACATATGTTTCTGGGGGGAAAAGTTATGCTTTATCATATTGCCACAGCCTAAAAAGAAATGCTCTGAGAAATACAAACCACTTTATTTGGAAAAATTATTACAGAGGTTATGATATGTTTCTCCAATGTACTTAAACTAATGTTATACATGTGAGTTCAAATAAAGATAGAGTTGGAAGAGACCCTAGGGATTGTCTGGCTCAGTCCTCTCAAAATGCAATTGTAGAAACTGAAACCAAGAAAGAATAAGTAAAATGCCAAGTATCACAAAATTAGTTTGTCTTGAGCTGGAAGCCACATCCCCCAGGTCAGGGGCACTGAGCCCTTCACTCTATAACACTGTCTTTTGAGTTTCACATTACAATCATTATTTGAGGTATTACTAGCCAAATGTCCTTCATTAAAACAAAAAATATGTGCTTGAGAATCTTTGTTTTGGGAGATTCAGGTTTAGAGAATGGAATTGTTCAAAACAAGGAAAAACACCCATATCTATTAATAGGACATAGTTACGAATTTTGTTTTTTATATACCAGGATCACATTGCAATTTTCCTTTTTTATACTAGAGACATATTTGAAATCTTCTTTTTGTATTCTCTTCTTTGATATGAAGTCTACTGTTGCCAAGTGCAAATCAAGTCTCAATAGGGTCTGAAAATCTAGAGTATTGTTTTGGTAGAAACAAAGAATACCACTGATAGAAAGTGTACAGAAATCCATAATTGAACTTACATTCCTTTTTATTATTTCCATGGAAAGGATCAGAAATATCTTTGAGCCATAATATTAATATAATTTCCCATTCTATGGGTATTATGTTTATATTTTATCATTCTACCCCACATTTGGACTGTAATATATCTACCTACTATTTATTCCTTATTTCTTAACTAGCAAAAAATTTTAAAAGTGCTTAGAAGTTCAAAATATCCTTTATAAAAATAAAGTACACCTCCAAAAGAAATGGGCTCCATAAGTAAAGCAGTCCAAGTATCTCAGGTAGAAAATAGATGTCCAAATGGCCCACTTCTCCCAATTTTAAATACTTTAGTGATTTTAATTCTACATATTATCTACCCCAAATTCCATTTTTTAAAAAAGATTTATTTACTTATTTGAGAGAAAGAATGAGTGGGGGGAGGAACAGAAAAAGAGAATCTTTGAGCAGGCTGTGTTGAGTGTGGAGCCCCACACAGGGCTCAATCTCACCACTCATGAGATCATGACCCATGGGATCATGACCTGAGCCCAAACCAAGAGTCTAACATTCAACCAACTGAGCCACCCAGGCACCCCAACTCCAAATTCCATTTTTAACATGGTCTATGAGGCTGCAAACAAAGATGCTCACTCTTCACATACACATATTTTTGCCTCATTCTGGGTCAGTAGAATCAGACAGGAGTCAAAACAAGGTTTCTATCAGAGATTCATCTCTCCCAGTAAGGACAAAAGCTGTGGATCCATGCAAGATAACAGTTTGAAAGTCTGAGGCATAGGTAAAGAATTTGAAATGCTTCCTTCTGGTGAAGATGTATTATGTGGCCTTAATCAACGGATAACTGCTTTCCCAAGGTGTTGGGAATTTACTTAAAAGTCTGATGCAATAAAATACTGAAGAACTTCTTAATGTGTCAACTCCTAAGTCTGATTCAATAGAATGTGAAGGTGGAGCCAGTTTGGGAAAAGAGAGATGACCTGGTTATCTTGAATTCTAAAGATTGGGCAGTTGTGATTATTTGCCTATCTTGGCCAACAGAGAGTCAGCCACAAAATCTCACTTATTTCTCTTTTTGTCATTAAAAATATTTTTGAAACATGGGAATGAACTCCTGAACTCATGGAGTATAATATGAGGCACAGAAATTCTGGAGTTAGGTAGATTAGGATTCAAATCCACCTTAACCACATAGAATGTATGTAAGCAAATTATTTAGCCTCTATCAGCTTGAGCAATTTACAGATGATAGTAACTGTCATAAAAATTGGTTGTGAAGTAAGATTAAATCAATTTAAATTTCAATATGGATATAACATCTCAAAAAACGGTACATGATACATAGTAGATAGAAGATAATCCCTACCTCAGGCTCTGCATTAGTTCTTGAGATGCAGAGCCCAAGATAGGAATTTTTGTGGTGGGCATTCATTGAGGGAATGCTCTCAGGTAATGGCTGTGAGGAGTGAGTAAGAGAGGCAGGATGAAGAAGAACAGATAAGATATGTATTCAGCTGAAGGCTAATTTTCACTTGATCCCATGAGAAAGTCTAGATGGTAAATGACACCACAGAACTTTCCCCATGCTGAGGCAAGGGGAGATACTTTTTTTGGTTTCCTTTATCAGTCAGTCATTGACTACAGGCCACCTCTGGAGTTAGTGTGCATCCTCCTAGGGCTTTCTGGAGAGGTATTCCCATCCACTAAGGGCAATTCTCAGAAGAAGAAGGCAGCTGCCAGCTGTACCATTGGTAAAGGAGATCTGGGCAGGGCATGAAAGAGTCTTCTGCACCAAAGACATCTGGATGCTTATTGAGGGCAGAGGCTACATCTTCTCTGTTTTTATATATCTTACTCATTCATCATTCAATCATCCATTCAAGAATTATTTATTGTATGTCACCTCTATGTCAAACGTAGGTACATGGGATACACTAGTGATTGAAAGAAAGATTATTCCCTGGTGGATCCCCGATTGCAGTGGGAGAGAGATAATAAGCAAATAGACATAAGAAATAATGATATACCAAGTCATTTGGTGATAAGTACTCTGCTGAATGGATAAGAAGATTGTCTTATTTTTTTTTCTTGGTCAAGCAAAATTTAATTCTTTGATTCCAGTATTTCTTAACTGGATTGTCTTTTAGTCACTTAAAATATATGGCATCTCAGGGCTTGATACCTTGCCGCAGGTCTTTCTGTGGACTACTGTAGGTTATATAATATAAAATCATCTAGGTACAGATTTTTTTTTTTTTTTGTGGTGGTGGAAGAGACTTTAGAGATTATGTTCAAGATTTGATTGAATTTGTACTGATCTCTGACATACTGTAACTGTATTTTGATTATATGATTGATGTAATCTTTGTCTTTTTTTTTCCCTGCAGAATTGGAACATTGACACTTTTTAGTTGACTATGCTTTTGGGTTCATATCTGGTAAATTGAGTTTGTTCCTTTATTTACTAATTCTATTGTATTATTCACTAATTCACTATTCAACACACTCCAGCATTTGAGCATCTACTGTGTGCTAAATCTTGATGAAGTGTGGGAAAGATTAAGATGATAGTCTCCGCCCCTAGCAGCTTACAATCTACTAGGAAAGATAAACTGGGTTCACTAATACCTCTATGCCAGGGAAGAAAGCATGCATACAAGGCCCACTGAAGAAGGGTCCAGGAAACATGCATACAAGGCCCACTGAAGAAGTGAGAGATCACTTGTGAGCCAGGAGGGTTCTAAGGAGCCATATAGAGGAAATTTCTAGCTGGGGCTGAAAGCTGGCTGGGATGTGGACACCTGGACATGCAGCTGTTGAGAGTTCTGAGTGGAGATAATCTATCAACCAAGATGAAGAGGCAGCAAAAGGCTAAATGCGTTTGTGGGGGTAACGAATAGCTCTGGTTGGGTCTGGTTTCTCAGGCAAAATAGGGAATTAAAGAGGGACTTGAAGGTATTCTTGTCAAGGATTTTGTGGTAGGAAGAAAAGGAAACCCACTCCAGCTAAAACACATGGAAGGATTGGTTAACCTAAAAGAGGGGAACTACAGAGAATTCCAGAAGTTTCATTGGGTCTCACTGAAACTTGTTGTGTCACTGGGTCCCACTGAACCTTGTTGTAGGAAATCAGGATATTTTGGGGGTTCCTACTTCATCTTCCAGGGGCAGTGAGATACCAGCTCTACTTCTATTGTCTGCTTTACCTTCTTTTTCCCTGACTGGTTTCCTCTATTTGTTTATTGTTCTCAGGGCCCAGTCCAGTGTAGCCACTTGTCTCTCAAATCTGATGATGAGCAAAGATGCGCATCCCTGGGTCTCAGAGGATGAAGTGTTGAGGGAGAGGCTCTCAATGGCTGTCTTTAGTCTCCTTATCCACCATAGTCAAATCACCTGGGGCTGGAAGGGAGGCATTACAACATTATCGCCTACTCAGCAAACTGTGCAGGTGTCCTTGAAAGGGAATCCAGGGGCCGGCAGAGTGGGGTCTTGTGACACAGATGGCCTGGCTGAGTAGCTAGCTCCATTCTGCAGGAACAGAGGGGCCTGGGAAACTTTCTGAGTAGGAAGGTCCAGTTCATTCACTCATTCATTCATTTATTTCTATAGTTGTTCTGTTTCTCAGTTTCATGAGGTGCCAAAAACATTGTTACCCTCTGAAATTGTGTTAACTGTGCAAAACTTGAGCATTTGAAATCAATGAGAATGTGGTACCAGGGCATCCCGAATCCTCAATTGCATTACATGCCCCGTGTCTGGGAAAGTGCTCTGTAGCCCCACACTAAACTCACTACTAATTCTGTTGGAAGTGTCTGTCCTGGAGTCAGTCTCTCCATGATACTCTGGGTTCCTTTGAATGTTCATATTCCTAGAACCCAGCATTTTGCCTGGCCTACAGCACAAGTTCAGTAAACGCTTGTTTCTCATTTTCTGAAGCATTTATCTTTCCAAATTTCCTGATGCTGTGTGTCAGATGCATGAATCTGTATATATATTAGAAATGAGGTACTGGCACGCACAGTGATAAGTTGGAAAATCATCAAGCAACTATGCTCCTCTTGGTCTCTTACCCTAAGAAAACAAGAAAGCATGGAACAGGCTCTGGGAAGTCGTAGGACTTCAGAATCAGCTGATTTGGGTTTGCATTCCAATTTGCCACTTACTGGTTGTGTTACCTAGGGTAAGTTCCTTACTCATAATATCTTACCTCTGTTCATTCATCAGTAAAGTAGGAATAATGTGTATTATTTTTTACATACATGCACGTTTCTATGAGCATTAAGTGAGATACTGAGTATAAAGCTCCAAGTGTTGTGTTTGATGCATCAAGGTACCAATCAGCATAGCTATTATCATTACCATTGTTCTCAGGAGTTATTACCATGCAAAAGCAATGACAGTTATCTTCTTAAAAAACAGCATTCTGGGGCGTTTGGGTGGCTCCATTGGTTGAGCATCCAATACTTGGTTTCATTCAGATGATGATCTCAGGGTCATGAGATTGAGCCCCATGTTGGGCTCTATGCTCAGTGGGGAGTCTGCTTGAAATTCTCTCTCCATCTCCCTCTGCCCCTCCCTCTCAACACCTCCTCCCCACTCACATACACCTGCACCCTTTCTTTCTCTAAGAAAACTAAAAAAAAAAAAAAAAAAACTAACAAAGCAGAATTCTGAGAAAATGAGAAGAGAGTGTATGCTATTGATCAGCATTAGAACACTATGACCAGGGGATCCCTGGGTGGCGCAGCGGTTTTGCGCCTGCCTTTGGCCCAGAGCGCGGTCCTGGAGACCTGGGATCGAATCCCACGTCAGGCTCCCGGCATGGAGCCTGCTTCTCCCTCTGCCTGTGTCTCTGCCTCTCTCTCTCTCTGTGTGACTATCATAAATAAATAAAAATTAAAAAAAAAAAGATTTTTATATCTCCTTTAAAAAAAAAAAAAAAAAAAAAAAGAACACTATGACCAGGCATAATTTTTGTGTCAGAAAAATCTGGCTTGGATCTGGGTTCACATCTAGAGTAAGTTAGGCCTCAATTTGCTCATCTGTAAAATGAGGATAGCAAGGTTTGGAAGCAAATGAAAGAACTCAGGTAAAGTACTTAGCAGTGCATCTAATGTGTACACATTTCTCAAGAAATGACAGCTATTAGTCTCTCTGTCTCTCTCTCTCTCTCACACACACAAACACACACACACACACACACACACACGCACACATGCACCACCACCACCATCACCAAGTATTTTGTCCTTGCTCCAGCTGATCTTTTTTCCATATGGGCCAATATAGTTCTACAATCATTGCTGAACATTACTTGGAAGGGGGTGAGTGTGCATGCGTGTGCACACACACCACGGTGCACTGTTTGCATATACATACAGAGTATGCAACATTTAAGATTATCCTAAGATTTGAAAAATTGTTCCAGAGACCCTGGATAAAGACAGCAAGGAACCCACAGCAGCTAAATCCCCCCTCAATCCCAAGCCAAGTGTTTACCTCCCCAGCAAAACAAAGCCACTGAAAGAGAATCAGCAGAACAAAAGCAGAGACTTTTGAAAGTAACTTGGAGAGACATTGGAAGGAATTGTAAAGAACCTGTGCCTTCTAATGCAGAGAGTTGCTGAAACCACAGAAAAGCTGGTGGAAATTAACCGTTTGTGTCACAGGCAGCACACCATATGCTGCCTGCCTTCCCTGGAGAAAGAACAACCAGCAATTGCTTCCCACTCCCCAGCGGGCTGCTGAGCTCAGCCTGCACTCACTTGTGCTCTCAAATAAAATGCAATTCAACCAGCCAAGCCCCAGCATGCTTAACCTTTGGACCACGAATGCCAACGTTTCTCTGGAGAAAGAGTCAGTTGTGTTCGTCTTGGTGACTATGATGTAACCACTGGAGGGAAAAAAAAAAGGCTTATAGCCACTCTGATTTTGCAACGGCTCCAACAAAAGGCTTAAAGGATTTCAGATGCATTTGGAAATTAAACTCTGCTGGCCCTCCTGAGCCAGCATCTCTTCTGAATACCAGAGGGACTGACAATGACAAAACCCAGACCTAATTGCTGATGCAGGCTTGATGGTATTTGGGGTGTCTAGTCATGACAAGGCATAAACAAATCCCTCTGCCACTGTTCGCATGTGAAAAAGTGGCATTTCATCTGTCTACTTTCTACCCGACTCCATTGGCAGGTTGTCCCAATGCCCCCCTCCAGCTCCTCTAGTAGATCTTTGGGAAACTGACCTTGAACACAGAACATGGAATTTTTTAAAAGAGATAAATGCTCTCTTTCCCTCTTTGCTTATAGAGGTATTTCTGGTCAAAGGCGAACTGACAGGAGGGATCCAGGATAGCTCGACAAGAGGTCAGTTCTTGCTGACATCAATGAAAAGGGGCAGATCTCAGAGGTGGTGTCTGACATAGAAGGAAATGAAAAAGGAGAGGTTGCTTCAAAGACAGGATTTTTTTTTTTTGAAGTATGGTTCTTAACATAGCAATTTCTTTTGGCGTGTGCTCTGTAGATTATACGAAAGGGACTGGATGTCTGTAAACTAGATAGGTGAGAGGAAGGGGTGGGCTGCAGTGGGGGCTGGGTTGGAGCGGTGGTGGAGTTTCGTCACCATGTGTCGGGGCACAGGGAATTACACTTGGAGGACACTGGCCTCTACTTTAATTTGTTTTACTCTGAGTCCTGGGGTCCGGGTTCTCTGCATGACCAAATATGTCTGCGATCATCCTCCAATGAGTCTAAGTAGGCAGAGTAAGGAAGTATTGCTCAAGAAGCATTTGCTGGATGGTCATGGGTCCATATTCATATTTTTGTGACTGTGGCTTTACAATGTGAAATAGTGTCTCATTGCAACTTGGCTCACTAAGAGGAAGATGTTATGCTGCTGCAGCCCCCTCCCCCATTCCAAGGCAATACTGCCCAGGCCTCTGAGGAAGGGGGGTCCAGGCTGCCTCCACATGCCACCTGTGCAGAGACCTCCTCCACACCCAGTGGGGGCAGAAGCCAGCCAAGTTGTGGTTGCCGTCCTCGGGAACCTAGGTAGCAGCCCTTAGCGAAAGCAAAATAATCGGAAGGTGCTAGCAAATCACCCTGCAAAATGATGGATCATCTTTACTCTTGCTTTCTTGTCTTTAACAAAAATTTACTTGTCATCTCTATGAAAATCTGGCTCAGTTAGAATTTTACCTCAGAAAATGAATATGGATTGTTTGTGATGTGAGTAAAAGGGAAAGACATGAAGGGCAAAAGGGAATGGAGTGAGGAGGAGGAAATGAAAGAAGAAGGCAAACAGCCTTAAGGAAGTCGGAGCTCCTGTGCAACCAGGTGCTCACACACCACAGCCAGATTCTGGCCATGTGAGAACCGGCAGGGGACTCTGTAGGGCGGTGTGTGCTTGTAGGTACGTGTTGGCGACGGACACGGTCACGTCAGGCAGCCCCGACACAGGCCAGCCCTGTCACCCATGAGGGGGCTCCAGCCGTCTCCGAGGAGCCTCCACGACCAGACGGACCAACCTGAAGAGACCGAACTCGGAACGCACAGGGCGCGGGCTGAGGGTCCGGTTCAATCCGCTGGCGCTGCTCCTCGACGCTTCTCTGGAAGGGGTTCGACCTGGTGCAGAGGGTCATCTGCGAGGTGGGAGAGCCTCAAGCCCAACGACGAAGGCGTCCGCCCCCGCACAACGCCGTCTGCGCCGGCCGCCACCACGCCGGGAAGTTCCTGCTGGACTCTGGGGTCCACGTGGAGGCTGCGGACAGCGACGAGCGACGAGCGACGAGCGACGAGCGACGAGCGACGGCTGGACCCGCTGCGCCGCGCCGCGTCTGGCAACGGCGTCACCTCCGCAAACAGCTGGTGGCGAGCGCCGCCGCCATTTTTGCGTCCACCATCAGCGACCTCGAGGCTGCCGCGGACGAGTGTGAAGAGGAGGAGGAAGGCTGCTCCAGGGCTCCCAGTCCCTGTGTGGGCGCGGGAGGAGCTGGGCGTGATGAACAAAGGGGCGGCGTGCGCTGTGGGGCCACGAGGCCCAGAACAGCGATGGGCTGCCGCTCCGCGGGGGGCGCCCTCACCATCCTGGGGCGCCAGGCGAGAGGCGGCGGGCTGGCCCGGCGGACCCGGGGGGCTACGTGCGGCCCTACCCACGGATCGAAGCGCGGCAGCGGCAGCGGCAGCGCCCGCCCGCCCCGCCTTGGGAGCGCCGCACGGCCTGGCCTGGCCTGCCCGCCGGGAGCCGCCCGGGCCGGGACGAGACCGCTCTGCAGTTCTCCAGGAAAGCCGAAGCTACGCGTGGTCATAACGGAGCTCGCTGAGCGGACCACATCCGCGCTGTGACATTCCCGCAGTTTCTAGGTGAGGCCCTCTCCAGCCTGCGCCCTTCAGCCGTCTCGCTCCCTTCCCGGAGCTCCATGTTGCTCGAGCTGTCAGGTTCGGCAACTACCTGCCTTAGCCTGGGTCTCACCGAACACGACGCCAGAGGCAAGGCCAACGTGCAGCGGTGTACTTGGGAGTGACCCAAGGGGCAGTGTGGGGCATGGGGGAGTGAGTGGGAAGAGCAGGAGCCAACTCAGGCCTGTATTACTGGGTTGGCCACTGCCTCGAATCCCTGATCCGGCAGGATCTTTTGAGGAGCCTCATGAAGTCAGAACTGTCCTTGAGGGAGACTCCTGTCCACCATCATTCAAACAGGGCTTCATGGGCATTAATGTTCTCCTATTTCTGGGGTGTGCACGGAAGACCACAGAGTACTCTCTTGGGGGCTTTACCCAGCGGCGTTGAGGAAGACTCTGGTTGGGAAGCATGGGGGTACCAGGCCTGTGGCCAGGGGACATACACTCTCAGCTGGCACTTGCCTGGGCCTGGCTGAAGTCTGTGTAGAAATGGTGACCGCAGCAGTGGTAAGAGTAAAGGACCGGGTAAGAGAGATGCGAAGTAGTGTTCGAGAAGTGACCTTTCCCCACTGTCATTGCCTTAGTGTAGGGCACCTCTTGTCTGAATAATACAGTAGCCTCCTAACTGCGCTCCCCATCTGCAAATCTCTCTTCAGATTCACTATTCAGATACTGCCAGAATCATCTTTCCAAGACCCAGATCTGATTATATCACTCCCTTCCTTAGAAACCTTCTTTTCCCTTACTCTTTTCTTCTTTTACATCTCTTGGCCCTCCCTGAATTTTTGGTATGGCACAAGAAGTATCTTGCAAAATCTGCCTCCCTGGCCCCATTTCTCACTCCCCCACCCCCAACAAGCACCCTTTATACTAGCCCCAGTGTTTCCAACTTGTGTACTCCTGGGTCCTATGGAATTATTTCAGAAGATCAGAAAAACCATATGTACATCCAGAAATCTATAGCCTGAATAACTAATGTGCCTTAAGCATATGTTGTAAGTTCACAAAACTTAACTCACTCTTCTCTCTGGGTTTTCAGAGAAAAATGGAATTTCTTAATTTTGCCTATATCGAATCTAGTTTCTTGTATGACCATCCCCTCTACTCCCTTCCCATCTGCTGGTAGGAGGTATAAACATTACCTTATGGAGGAGGTGCCCTTCTTTTGTGGTCATCTTGTAAATGGAGAAGGATAGGTCTCAGGAGACCCAGCGATGGAAAGATCAGGGAACTGTCCTGTCAGTGATGTGCTCTCAAGCTTGGGGTATTGGTCTTCTCTCTGTTAACCTACAAAGTAGCCTCTGGTTCAGAGATCATACTTGTGTCTGAGGGTCCTCATGTCAGTCTTCTCTGGAAATAAACCTCAGCAAACTCTGAGGGAGGGACACACATTTCTTTTACTCAACATTCCATTGAGCATCCCTGAGAAGCATGGATGTTGGGGCTAACTTGTTCTCAAGCATCATACTGAGCTACTTTGCTTTCCCTCATTCTCTGACTTGACCTCCCTCATCTTGTCCTCTTCCCAAAGCTCTCCTCTTGAAATTCTTCACATCTGGTGGCCCATCTCACCCTCTCTTGAGAAGATCTCTTTTTGGAGTAGAATTGGGGCATGGGGGGGAGGTGCAGTGGGTGCCACTTGAATTTACCTAATGGTAAATGCACCTCATGCTTGTGAAGTGTTTGGTTTTTTGTTTGTTTTATTCTGAAGATAACATAGCCTGTTCTCATCTCAGAAACACTTTCTTCTGTTAAAATGACATTGAACTTATTAATTTTACAATAATAACCCTGGCATTATTGCGCTAAGGGAAGAATGTAAGTGCTGGGAGGGCAAAAATTTTTCTTGCTTATTCCCTGCTTTGTCTGGAGACCCAGAACAGCCCCTGAAAAATAGCAGGCATTCACTTCATGTGTGTTGAATGATCAAATGAGTAAATAAATGGAATATACTATTCCTTCTGGGGCTACCTTTTGTTTCAAAGGACCTCCACGTTGGCAGAGAATATACTTAGAGGAGATGGGAGTGCTATCCCAGTTTAGCCAACGGATTCTTGTTTTTAAGGATACTTTTGTGAAAAATAGTAGAAGTAATATAGCCCTAGGTAGTAATTTTTTCTTTTTACAAAGATAACGGGAGTTCACAAAAGGAATTCTTCTGTCTCATGTGCTAGAGGCAATTGTGATCAATAGGCTGTATTTTTTTTTAAGATTTTATTTATTTATTCATGAGAGACAAAAAGAGAGAGAGAGAGAGAGAGGCAGAGACCCAGGCAGAGGGAGAAGCAAGCTCCCTGCAGGGAGCCCGATGTGGAACTTGATCCCAGGACCCCAGGATCACAACCCGAGTCAGATGCTTAACTGCTGAGCCACCCAGGCATCCTGGCAGGCTGTACTTTTAGTTTAAGGTCATATGGTTATATGACCTTAAATCATTTATTTAAGCCTCTTGTTCTTATTATTATCAGCAGTAGGGAATTATTGACTTTTTTATTTTTTATTTTTTTTATTCATTCATGATAGACACACACACACACACACACACAGAGAAGGGGGGGCGGGCAGAGACACAGGCAGAGGGAGAAGCAGGCTCCATGCCTGGAGCCTGATGTGGGACTCGATCCCGGGTCTCCAGGATCACGCCCTGGGCCAAAGGCAGGTGCTAAACCGCTGAGCCACCCAGGGATCCCCAATTATTGACTCTTTATTATGAAAGATTAGGAAATGAACATCACCTCAGTGCTTGCTCATATTCCCCTCTCTCCTCATTTCTGATTTTTTCCCTTATTTTGCATATTTTTTATTTCATCGATACACATTTTGAGAACCCTCTTTGTCTTTGTTTTCTGAGTAACCAGTTTCTCGCATGCTGTATTTAGTATATTATTCCAGGCCACTTATTAAATTTCTTGTCATTTTTAATTTCTAAGAACTATTCTCTGGTTTTGGCAGATTACTCCTTTTTATATAGCACCTTGCTCTTGTTTAATATATGTAAAACCTTGACTTTTGAGGATTCTTGTTAAAAAAAATTTTTTTTTTTAAGAAGCTCTTTTCTATTCTCTGGATTACTTCTGTTTTCTCTGGGGTTAGTGGGTTTTCTTCCAATGTCTGTTGAGAATTCCCAGGTTATCTTTGTGGGAGAGGGTTAGGCTGATGAATATGATTTTTATGCAGCTATGGAGATCTTTGGATTAAAGGACTGCCTCTGGGCTCTTTGTAAGCAGGATTCCTTCCAGAAGGCAGCTGAGGGACCCCTGCATTTGCAAAGGAGGATGACTTTACTTTGGCAATAGAGCACTTGGGAAGACTATATTTCCCTCCTGGACAGAGTTGCCATTCCTTCTTTACTTCTGTCCCCCTTCCACAGCTCTGCTGCCTATCCCCCACCCCACCCGGCCCTCACCCTGCATTACTACTTGTGTGTAGGGGTTGTCAAATAGCTACCGAAAACTCTGGTCTTCTCTTAAGCTCTGAAAATCACAGCAGGAGGTTTTTCTAGTAAGGTCACATATTCTGCTGTGGCAACAGTCCTCCATCATAGTTTCAGTGGGACTGCCAGAGGAAGAGAAAGTAGATGTGAGGTCTAGGTCTGCCATCACGTGCTACTTTTTTATTTTATTTTATTTTATTTTATTTTTATTTTTTTTTTAATTTTTTTTTTATGATAGTCACAGAGAGAGAGAGAGGCAGAGACATAGGCAGAGGGAGAAGCAGGCTCCATGCACCGGGAGCCCGATGTGGGATTCGATCCCGGGTCTCCAAGATCGCGCCCTGGGCCAAAGGCAGGCGCCAAACTGCTGCACCACCCAGGGATCCCACGTGCTACTTTTTTATGACTGCATATAGATGCTGTCGTGATTGATAAAACACACACTTGTTCAAGAGCTTTACTAAACGTGTAGTAGATTTTGCTGTGATGTGCTTTCTCAATCGATGAATGCTAAAGCTACAACCATTTTCATTAGGGGCGAATGAAACCCTTTGGTGCTAAAATTGTCGGAAAGCTGTCTTAGCCAAGCTGCCTTAATCATGAACACACTGCATGCTCGATGCCTTCATGCTGTTCTCTGCACTTGGAACGCTCATCTCATTTCTTTTACCTGCAAAATTCTGCCATCCTAAAGGACGAGTTCCATGACCACTTCCTCTGTGGAGTTTCCCTCTGTGCCCTGAGACAGAATTCATTGCTCCATCTTCATTATTCCCTGACGGCTCTGTCCATCCCTCTGACATAGCAATTACCATGTGGTTTGAGAGTTGTTGACATTCTCTCTCTCTCTTTTTTTTTTTTTTAACTTTTTAAAAAAATTTTTTTATTTATTTATGATAGTCACACAGAGAGAGAGAGATTGAGAGAGGCAGAGACACAGGCAGAGGGAGAAGCAGGCTCCATGCACCGGGAGCCCGACGTGGGATTCGATCCCGGGTCTCCAGGATCGCGCCCTGGGCCAAAGGCAGGTGCCAAATCGCTGCGCCACCCAGGGATCCCATCTCTCTCAATTCCAGTCTTGTTCATTGTTACTTTTTATCTCAAATACTCAACACAGAATGAACTATGGCTGGCTTATGTTTAAATTGCAGATTTTGCTCTTATGATTTGTAATGCTTGTCATTGGTTGTATGTCATGAAAAAAGGCCATATGCTGAAAGGATGTTTGTTTCTTTAAAAATTATTTTATTTTAGAGACACAGAGAGAAAGGGCATGAGCTTGTGGGGGAGTGGCAAAGAGTGAGGGAGACTGAGGGAAGCAGACCCCCTGTTGAGTGCAGGGCTCAATCCCAGGACCCCAAGATTGTGACCTGAGCTAAACCAAGAGTCAGACACTCAACCAACTGAGCCACCCAGGTGCCCCTGAAAAGATTTTTTTTTTTTAACTCTACCTCTGTGAAGCCTGGTGGAGTAAATTAGTCATCTCACTCATCATTGAGTGGTGTTTTCTGAAGCTGTTCAAAGGAAGATTCCTGTTTATGTGTTTTTGCTAAGATTATCCTTTTTCCTTACAAGCCATCCCAGAAAACAGTGACAACTCCATTTCAAGATATCTCTAAGAGGAAATCAGGAAAGAAGCATATAATGTTCAGTGAAGACAAGGGTTGGGGAGAAGAGAGGAGAATATAAGTGTAAGTCTCTTCTCACTGTCTAGAAGTTCTCTCTGGACAAGACCTGTGTTCACTATCACCTTTATATCATCATTCATTCACACATTTACTCTATAAATATTTGAATGCTCATGGTGTGTCAGGCATTATGTCGGGACTTGGCAAAATGCTGATAATGATAGCCAAAGTCTCTCTCCTTTATGCAGTTTACAATCTTGTGGGCATTTCACCATGTTGCTAAATGATTCATGTGGGAGTCATTCCAAGGGTATGTCAATAGGTAATTAATTTATGATATTTATTGGGTATTTCTTATATATTTACTCCAGTTCTAGGCTTTGTAGCAGTTTAAAAGTAAAATAGACCTTGTGCATGAGGAATTTAGAATTTAAAATTATTAAGGTTTTGTATAAAATGGCAAAGGGAGGATATTAGCAGTTTGGAGTCTGGGGGATCAGTTTGTTTGGAAGTGCCATAGATGGGGATATTGGAGATCTTTGGATGATCCCTTAAAGCCCACTTCCACTTTTCCCCATCCCCCAGGGCCCAGGATACTCTTGCCTGAAGAAAGAGTTAAAATCTATACAACTGTATGTAGATCCAGGTCCACAGCCAAGTTTCGCAGGAAGTGACAATTAACTTGAGACCTGAGGAATAAGGAATAAATAGTTGGGTGATAAGGTAGAAGAAGATGCCAGGTAGAGTGAAAGTATGTGTGAAGGTCTGGAAGAGGCAAGGGACATGAATTTCAAGGCATTGATTATGCTAATATGGCTGGAGCACAGAGAATTCAGCAAGGGAGTGGTGTCAGAGGAGACTGGAAAGACAGGAATGAAATCAATGCAGGATTTTGTTAACCTTCTTACCACAATGGCCTTGTATAATGAGAAGTGGGTCAAAGGTCCTCTGTCAGAAATAATGCCCAGGCAGGGTGTGACTCTCTGACTCTGATGTGTTATAAACTCTTTTTTGATTTTAGGTTTTGGTAACCTACACATTTGCACATGCCCACGGAAATACACAAGTAGTTATAGAAAAGAGCATTTGACATAATTACTTTTGTAGAGTATGAAGGCATCTAATGGCAAAAAGTTGGCAATTCAGGGGTGAGTGGTTATTTTTTGTTTTGGCCTTGCAGTGTGGACAAAAGGGTAAGGCAAACTGGTCTCGAGACAAAATGAATCTGCTGAGGGAGAGGGCAGATAACTAAGCATGAGGATAAAGCTTGAGAAAAGATTATTATGGAAAATAGGAAATAGTACCCAGTATAAAAAATACCCTTCCCCTTGGTGTGTGACTCAGCTCCAGTGTATAGTGAGTTCTATTCTTGCATCTGTCACAGGAAGAATCTAGAAAGAACCTCCTCCTCCTCCTCTATTAAGTTTGCAAAAGAGAGGTGAACTATCCTGTTTCTATTCTTGCAAAACAACCAAGTTTGCCTGGGAAAGTATATTAACAGGCCAATTTCAGCAGCCTACTTAAATATACAGATAGCTTTCAATTACTGGACTGGGGAGTGATGAGGATGTAAAAAGAAACCCAACAACAGATAATGCAAAAGTCATTGAATCTTGGCTTTCGAATGAATTGTATTGTTTTCTTGCAGCAGATTTGCGTTCCTAATTATGCCTTGCTGAGACTAATATTAAAATGAGTTTGCATTCCCAAAGAAGGCACATACCAGCTGGGCAGAGAAAGGAGTGGACTCAAAAACTTGCTAAGCGATGGGGGAAGGATAGTCATAAAAGAAGTGGCAAGGACTAAATATTTGCTATAATCTCCAAGAATAGTCCTCCTAGCTCCTCCCAACCTTTATAAGTAGGCTGTAGGGACACAACATGCATGTGAAATGTATTGTCACTAAATCAAGGAACCAAATGAAAGCAGGTAGAATGGGTGCAAAATAACTTCTTGTTTAGTATCATCCTGTATTTCAAAGGCCAAATTACCTTTGCTACAATATGGGATGGGAGAGGGAGAAGATCTATTTAAAAGTTGCCTGACCCCAGTGGAATTTAAATCTTAATTATCACTTAACCCGTGAAAGCTCTGCCAGTATTATAACAGCAAGTCAGAATCATAATTAAATTTCTGCCCGTGGGTTATGTGGGTAAATCCTGTAAGAGGGGCGAATCACTTACGCAAACATTTAAATGAGTTATAAAACCCAGGAAGACAAGAATTCCTAAGTGTTACTGGAGAATTCTAGGATCATGTCAGACGAAGAATTTTACCACTTACTCTAGAAATGACCAAGACTGATGTTTGTGCCTGGGCAGGGAGGGATTTGAGAAAGTTCAGGTCAGAGTTCCGGAATTTATGCTGAGTCATAAAATATTAAAGCTCAAAGAGGCAGATAGACGCAACAGCTAAGACTTACTAGGCACTTACTGTGGGTTCTAAGTGGCTCTGTTTTACATGGGATAACTCGTGAAACACATAGTCTAACTCTCCCTTTTAGAGGTGAGGTCTGTGGTTAAAAGGCAGCCATGCCATCTGACTAGGAATGGGCTGCACAGAACTGAACCCAAGATTTCTGTCTCCTAAACCAGGGCTTTCCTTCTAATATCAGACTTCCTTTCTGTCAACTGAAAGTTCCTATCACTTGATCATACCTGCAGGCTTTTTAAATTTTTTTTTTAAATAAAAAAAATGTGCTGGGGACAAAGGAAAAAACACGGACTTTAGAGCTGAACTTGCACTTCAACTCTTGCTTGCTACTTACTTCTAAGAATTTGATCTTCTGCAGGAATACCATATCTCTCCTTGGCTTGCATTGTCTGTGACTTCCTGGAATAAAGTCCAACATCTTTGCTTGGCTTCTGAGGAGGGCCTGGTGGCTCTAGACTGTACTAATCTTGCCAGCTTCACCTTGTGGTAGTCTCCGCTCCTCACTCTCTGCCCTGGCTGCCCAGCGTGTATTCAGTTCTTGGAATGGCCATGGGGCTCCATGTGCTAGCAGTGCTCACTTGCCCCTCTCCTTTTTTTTAAAAAAAAAAGTTTTATTTTATTTAAATTCAATTAATTAGCAGATAAGTATTATTAGTTTCAGAGGTAGAGTTCAGTGATTCATCATTGCATATAACACCCAGTGCTCATTAGATGTAATGGAATGAATGCCCTCCTTAATGCCCCTCACCCAGTTACCCCAGCCCCCTATCCATCTCTCCTCCAGCGACCCACGTTTTGTTTCCTAGAGTTAAGAGTCTCTTATGGTTAGTATCCTCTGATTTTATCTTATTTTATTTTCCTCTCCCTTCCTCTATGGTCCTCTGTTTTTTTTTTCTTAAATTCCACATAGGAGTGAAATCATAGAATTGTCTTTTTCTGATCGACTTATTTTGCTTGGCATAATATCCTCTAGTTCCATCCACATTGTTGCAAATGTAAGGTTTCATCTTTTGATGGCTGAGTAATATTTCATTGTATCTCTCCCCTGATCAATGCCTTGGATCTCAGCTTCAATTTTACTTCCTTAGGGAAGTCTTAGATCCTCAGACAGTGTCAGCTCCCTCTGTGATAAGTTTCCAGAGTATCCTCACCTGTTCTCTGTGGCTCATGGCCCCACCATCATTGATTAATTGCTTGCGGTTGTTCAGTTGAGGCTCCCTTATGAGAATAGAAGCTTTGTGAGGGCAGGGACAGCTAGTCCCAGTGCTGAGGTCAAAAGAAGGCATTTAAATAGTATATGAATGAGTGAACCCACCTCAAGCCTCAATGTTTTTCTTCTGCAAAGTGGAGATAAACATTGGGCAACCATCAGGATTAAATGGCATATTTATTTAAGGCATTCAGCTCACTGTTAGTAGCATAGAACTCAATAAATGTGGATTTCATTTCCTGTACACTCTTCTTTCTTTGACAATGTCCCCAAGGCACCATGCCTGCTGAAACATCTACGGAAGATGGAACGATGTTCTGGATAGTTTTAGTACAAAGTGTATTTTATGCGTTCTGAGCCTTTGAATAGCGTCGCCTGCTGATGGCATACACGGCAGCTAACTCTCCATGAACCAGCACATTTGACAAAGAAGGACACCTCGCTCCCCAGCTGGACAGGATAACAGAGCGCTTACTGTAGGCATGATTCTCTCAGGGTCAGAACCTTAAACTAATCCCCCTGCTGAATATGGAATAGATGAAACAGGAGCAGCTGCTCTTCTCAGCTGGTGAGCTGCTGGAGCTTGGAGCAGTGTGGTTTCTAGGTGTCTTTCCCCCCGAAACCCAGACAGAGTGACAACAAGGCTGTTCAGATTTGTGCTTATGTGGAAACCTCTGGTTTTCCTTTGGAAGGAAACCCTAGTTGTCTACACCACCCCCACAAGCTGGAATCCAGACTCCCTGAGGACAAGAAATTGCGTCTTTCTTTTTCTTTCTTTCTTTCTTTCTTTCTTTCTTTCTTTCTTTCTTTCTTTCTTTCTTTCTCTTTCTTTTTCTTTCTTTCTTTCTTTCTTTCTTTCTTTCTTTCTTTCTTTCTTTCTTTCTTTCTTTCTTTCTTTCTTCTTTCTTTCTTTTTTTCTTTCTTTCCTCTTTCTTTCTTTCTTTCTTTCTTTCTTTCTTTCTTTCTTTCTTTCTTTCTTTCTCTTCAGGCTCTCCCATGGAGAACTGTAACTCTGCTCACAGTCCTTGGCCCTTTGGCAACCCTGTGGGGAGTATGAGAGAGAGGAAACTGATACAAGTTTCAGCCCCTTAAAAGGCAAAAAACACAAGAAAAGGCAAGATGGAGCATGTTCAGGGATGTAGGCAACTGAGAAGGCATATCAGAGATCCTTGAGGAAAAGCTATGGATGGGTCAAGTTCATGTTTAGGTTAAAGGGAACGACTATGTTTTTAAAATTTAGTTTAAATCAATAAAGCTGGTTTTAAGACCTGCAATAGAATTAGACCTGGACCAAGACTTGCCACTTACTACTATCTGTGTGATCTTGGGTAATTACTTCATTTGGTTTGCTCATCTATAAAGTGGCCATAGTGATGGTACCTATCTTATAGGCCAGGGATGGGCGAACTTGTTCTCTAAAGGACCAGATAGTAAATATTTTAGACTTTACAGCACATGTAGTCTTTTTTTTTTTTTCACATGTAGTCTTTGTTGCTTATTCTTTCCTTCCTGGGTCTTTTTTTTTTTTTTTACAAACTTTTGAAAATGTACAAACTATTCTCAGCTGCCAGATTCTCAGCTGCCAGGCAACCCCTGTTTAGGCTTATTGCAAAGATGGAAATGAAATGAAATGAGATAACATATAGAAAAAGCTTTGTATTGGACCTAAAACATTGTCAGTTCTCAAAAACAGTAGGTATGATGATTCCCACCTAGCTAACTAAAGGTAATAAATAGCAGAAGTTTCAGACTTCTCTGTGCCAGCTGCCCTGCCCCCACCACATATCCAATAGAATGGATATTTGGAAGGACAACATAATTCATACAAATTTGAACCATTAATGTGATCCTCATTATTTGATTTGAAGCACTGGAAAACTAAATGTGGTCAAGGGAATTGGGGCCAGTGGACATTTCTGAGTGCCACCAGGTCTTTGCATGCACTGCTTATGTGTTATTTCACAACACTCCTGCTAGGTGGCTTTTATTGTTCCCATTGAGCAAGACAAGTGGAGGCTAGGGGAGGGAAACTACCCCTGGAAAGTAGTTCTGTCTGCCCCAGCCTCCATGCTGTACAGACATCATGGCTATACTCATGGCCCTCTAGCTCTGACATCCATTCTCTTTCTCTTTCCCTCCCTCCCTCCCTCCCTCCCTTCCTTCCTTCCTTCCTTCCTTCCTTCCTTCCTTCCTTCCCCTTTTTCTTTATCTCTCTCTTTTTTGTTTTAAAGATTTTATGTATTTATTTGAGACAGAATGAGAGAATACTGAGTCGGGGTATGGGCAGAGAGAGAAGCAGATTCCTTTCTGAGTGGGGAAACCCTACCGGGGGCTCCATCTCAGGACCCAGAGATCATGACCTGAGCTGAAGGCAGATGCTCAACCAACTGAGCCACCCAGGTACCCCTCTCTTTCCCTTTCTAATGTGCACCTATTCACACCATTTTTTGTCCCTTGACCCTGGAGTCAATGGTTGCATGTAGAATGGCTTTTAAATGATTCAAAGGTGGTTTCTAATTGTACACCTCCTGTGTGCTAAGCTCTGTGCTAGACACTGGAATTAGCAAAAACAACAACAACAACAACAACAACAACAACAACAACAACAAAGGAGTGTGACATAACTCCTCTTATTGAAGAGCCAAAAAACCCTTCAACAGAAGGAAAAACACTACCTATGTAGCTAATGATACATCACAAAAGTATTTTATTAGTAGTGCTCAGTAGAAAATTTGAGTCAAGGCTTTGGTTTTAGGAGGTCAGTGTAAAAATGCCTAGATTTGTATTTAAGACATGGCTCCCTACGCCTCTCCACTCCAGTATAAAATCTTCATCATCTTCCCATTAGCCATAGAGTAAAGTTTAAACTTCTTGGGTCATATCAAGGCCTTATCCCAAAGCTTCCCAGTGGATGTGCCAAATACGTTGAGTTGGTGCTATGGACTGAGGATTGTGTCCCACCAACATTCATGTGTTGGAACCTGTTTCCTAGTGTCATGGTATTTGGAGGTGGGGCCTGTAAGAAATGATTAGGTCATGAGGGTAGAGCCCTCATGAATGGGATTAGTGCCCCTACAAAAGAGGCACTAGAGAGATCTCAGGCTCCTTCAGCCATGTGAGGTTACAGTGAGAAAATGGCCATTTATGAGGAAACAGGATCTCACCGGAGCCCTGATCTTGGACTTCCCAGCCTCTAGAACTGTGAGAAACCAATTTCTGTTGTCTATTAGCCACCAGTCTGTGGTATTTTGTTATAGCAGTGAAAACACACTAAGACTGATGCTGACAGCCTCATCATTGACTCTGGTATATGTTACATACACGATCAGTATTCCACATGTGCCTCAACCTGAAATGGTTTGGGAAGCATTGTCCTTCACAACCTGTCCCTGACTTATCTTTCCTGCCTAATTTCCCTCAACTTGTCAGCGCACAGTGTCTGTTCCTTGTTCCTTATACAGTCACCATATTTTCTAACCTACGCACTTTTGCTCACATGGTTCTTTCTGCTTGGAAGTCCTGCCTTACCCTTTGGATCATTTCTGCGTAGTCTGCAAATTCTTTAAAAGAATAACCCATAAGTTACCTCTCTCATGAAGAATTCCCTGCATCCATTGTTCTCCGAACTGTAATAGTGCTTTATCTTTTTTATGGCATATGCCACCATCTGTTGTATCCTTGGTAGTGAAAGGGATTAGTGTTTATTCCAGCACATAGTAGGGCTCCAGTGGCCAGCTGGCCAGCCTGCCTGCTTTCCCTGCTCGTCCTGTGGAATATTAGGAAATTTACTTAAATCAGTGGTTCTCAAACATAGCTGCACATTATAATTGCCTCAAGTGGTTTTCATTTTGTTTTCTTTAATATCCTAATGCTTGTTGGGTCATACCCCAAAGCAGGGAAACCTAAAACTGTAGAGGGTGGGACCCAGCAACCACATGGAGTCAATGTGTAGCCAGGTTGTTTCAAACAACCTGAGTGTTGTTTGCAGGTTGTTCTGAAAATTCATTGTGATGTTTGCAAAAGTTTGGCACAGAGCCTGGTGCATAGTGAGTGTGCACTAACTGTTAATTATTATATTATACTTTACCCCAGCTTTTCACTTCATTGCCAACAATGACTTGCACAAAAATAGGTACTAAATAAAATGATGGTTGAATGAACAAATGCTCCTTGGGGAGGCCTAAGGGGACCCCCTCCCCCACTAAGTTGTTGCTGAGAGCTGGTTTCAGTGTGGAACTGAAGGTTGTGCCGGGAACAGAGGCAGGGGAAATAGTCTGTCCTGGGTATAGGCAGTGGGGAGGGTGATATTGGCTTTATGGAATTTAAAAACAATAAGAAAATCGACAAGTCCTCCTCTTCCTTCTCCTCTTCCTCCTCCTTCTTCTTCTATCACCACACATTGAAAACTCTTAACAACACTGGTGAAAAAAATGCTTCTTGTAGGGCCAGAATTCTCTCACCATCCCTGCCCCCTCCCCCTCATCTCGGAACACCACTGGCCTGGAGCCCAGCAAGATAGGACTGAAGAGCTCTTATAGTCAGCACTATTAATGAGCTAAATGGCTTGAGAAAGAAACGAGGGAACTGTAAATTATATTTATAAATTAAGTCATACAAAGCCGGACTAAGTAATTAAACTGTGTGCCCATAATTAAATACTTGTATAGCATTTGGGCCTTGAGAGTTCTTTCTGCAATAGTGATTAGTGGTCTGTGTGGTGGGCTGACGACTCACAGAGGTCCTGGGGCAAGCGGGCGACTAAGGTCGCTGTATAAACAGAAGAATCCTTGAGAGGTAACCATGGCTGTGGTCATGGGAATGGACAAGTGATATACAGGGTAAGAGGTGATGGGGGAGAGCCCCAGAGCCCCAGGCATACGGGATGTAGTAACAGCAGCCCGCATTAGTGAAGGGAAGCTGAGAAGCAGTGCTGTCAAGCTCAGCAGAAAGGGAAGGCCTTCATGCTTTGGCCCTTGCCAACCTTCCTTTCCTATCCTTTCCTTCACATGCCCCACCTAGAGTCACAGAAGTCAATATGCATTCTTCAAACACAGCCTGCTTTCATGTCTCTCTACCTTTACCCTGTCCTTCCCTGCATGCTCTTCCCTTCTCCATTTGTAACCTAGCAGTTGAATCCTTCGGGAGCCAGCTCCAAGGTCCTCAGGGGGTCTTATCGAGACTCATGTGGGCAGGTGGTAAATCTTCCAGTAGTTTCCACAGCTACATTGTGGGATAAGCCTCTGCTGAACCGCCCCCCCCCCCCCCCACCGGTCTCTCTTTCATCCTGGATAACCAAGCCCCTATTCTTAGTTCCTAAAAGTTCCCTGGCAGAATGGCAGGTACTTGATATGTATCTGCAGAGTGAGTAAATGAATGAAGGACAGACTTGGGAAGAAGGGGAGGTGGTATTCTCCTCCTCCTCTAGATGGGATCTAGACTGTAAGCTTTTGAGGTCAGGGGCTGCGTCTCATTCAGCTCCGTGTTGGCAGCACCCGGCATGGCGCTCGGCAGACAGAAGTTGCTTCAGGAGTCTGCTAGGTGCATAGGAGACGAGCAGAAGGAGATATACTCTGGTACGCATTCCCCTCAGCTGAACACCCCCCCCCCCAATAAATAAACTAGGTAAGAATACTGTCAGAATGAGTGTCCGTATACACTGGTGTTTACATAGGAGACCCAAGATCAAAGTGCAGTTGTTTGAGGGTGGGTGGAGGAGAGGGAGAGAGGGATGTGGAAGTCTGGGAGGCCCAGGTGTGGGAATTCAGGCAAAGGAGGAGCAGACAGTAATGAAAGGCTCTCTAGAGCAGCCTTTCAAGGAAGACACCAAGAGTCCAGAGGGCACGTCCTGGGAGGAACATCACCCAATAGATAAGCTACATGAAGGGCAAGGGAATGCTTTCAGGGTGAGAAATGGGAGAAAACTGGAGGACTAGACCAAGCGGTGCTGCAGGGAATCCAGGGGTGAGGCCCAGCTGTTTGCATTACTCACCCGCACCGCAGATGGTGCAGAGACACACCAAGTGTTGAAATCCAATGGTAACAGATTCAAGACCTGGGACTGTGCACTCACGTAGTGCTGCCTGGGTGGGTGACCTTGACATAGCTCTGAATCTTCATTTCCTCTTCTGAATAATGGAGATGATAAGTGGATGTAAGTAGGGGCTGGCACACAGTAAACACTCAGTGAATCTCAGCAGGAATAATTATAAATGACACACAGTTTGACATTCTAGCTGATGCCATGTTTTTCTGCATCCTTCCACCCCAGGGAGGGAAATGCTAAAAGGACCTCGACATTCCTTACTTCATCAGTAGCAGAAGCAGGAAGCTGGATGGGAGAGAACTAGACTCTCTTTCTTTCTTTCTTTCTTTCTTTCTTTCTTTCTTTCTTTCTTTCTTTCTTTCTTTCCTTTCTTTCTTTCTTCTTTCTTTCTCTCTCTTTCTTTCTTTCTCTCTTTCTTTCTTTCTTTCTTCTTTTTCTTTCTTTCTTTCTTTCTTTCTTTCTTTCTTTCTTTCTTCTCTTTCTTTCTTTCTTTCTTTCTTTCTTTCTTTCTTTTCTTTCTTCTTTCTTTTGATTTTATTTATTTATTTGGGAGACAGAGGGAGCAAGAAAGGGGGGGAAGGGAAGAAGGAGAAACAATTAGGGGTGAGGTCGTGGTCCTCAGAGTCCCCAAGGGCTGTGTGCCCTGCACTGGGAGAAGGGCAGGGAGGCAGTGGACACAGAGCGGAGGGGAATGGCTCTGGGCCTTGCAGCAGCCACGAGACATCTATCAGGGCCCAAGGCAAGGGAGAAAAAAAAAACTGCAACAGGACCTCCATGCAGCATGGAGCCATTTGTCTCCCTGTAGCCCTGTATCACACACATGAATTGCATTTGGTGCTGTAATATTTTATCAGAGCAGATGTCCTACGTGTAAATCCCCGCAGGATCAACCCTTACAGCCTTGATGAAATTGCAGGAAAAGCCCTGCACTCTCTGCCTGAGCCCTCATACTCACTTAGGTCATCTGTAATTTGAGGAAATATGTTTTTCAATACCCCGAAGCTCTTTTCTATGTTTCGATCTCTGTCTCTCTGTCTCTGTCTCTCTCTATTCCCCCAAAGACATGTTTTTCTGTAAATACTGCAGCTCGGCTGGCTCTGAATCACAGATCAAAGCATTTCTTCTTCATTCATCTTTTGAGGCTAAATTGCAATTTCTAACATCTGTGGTTTTCACTAATCTGGTTCTGTGGCATCTAGCTTGAAATCAACAGAAAGCAGCTCACAATAACCCACTGAAGCTGCCCCGATGCAAGCGGGGAGCGTAATCTGAGCACAGCATTGTGGCGTGTCGGGAGCCACAGGTAGAACTATCCGGGGCCTTTATTATACCCAACATTAATCTTGGTAAACAACTTGTTTTGATGAAAGTTGAAAGCCAGATGAAACAAGGAAAATTCACGGTTATCAGACAACAAAACATGATCCCTCCCTCCTCCCACCCCTTCCTGCACTTTCCAGCGACATCTGAGGCTTGGTCTATTTGGACCAAATAAAGGGAGGGCAGAAGTCGGGCTGCTTCCCTCAGAGAACGTGCCCAGAGATGGTTCCGGAACTTGCTGGGACTCAGACATTTGCAGAGCCGGGTCAGAGTCTGGGACCTGGGAGGAGTCCTGGGGAGTTACAAGGAGCTTTTTTGTTTTTTGTTTTTCTGTTCAGAAGAAAACATTCCTGAAGGCAGTTGTTACGCCTTATTTTTGAACCTGGTTGCTTGTCTCCTGGGGATGGGGCCGACTCTGATTGTGCTCACCCTTAGCTTTCTGGGTGAAACGCTGTATCTTAGCAGCTCCAGGGCCTGGGGGGAGGGGGAGGTGACAGACCAACACACCTGTGTTGATGAAGACCCCGGGTGGTTAAACACATCATTGAGGTAAAAAAAAAAAAAAAGAAGAAGAAGAAGTTTTAAGTCAATGATTAATTTTCCTTTTTATATTTGCGTTACTTTAGTTTACATTATGTTTATACTGCATTATATTGCATTATTTCTATTTTTACAACAGTTTGCTACAAATGCTGGATAAAACAGTATGGTATGAATTATCTTTACCCTCGGTAAATTTCTCTGGGAGACTTTAAGGAGCTCAGTTGTCACTTAGGCCCAAGCCATGGAAGGCTGATGATCTGGCATCTTTAAGTTCTGAGAGTGCTTCCGGGTTTAATTTCAGGCCCAACTGCCTTCAGGCTGCTAGAATCTTGTCCTACTTTCCCAGTGGCAGGAGCCAGTAGAGATCTTGTTTGATCTTCTGCAGTGGGAGGGTGGGGGGGAGGAATATAGTAACCAAAGAAAGCTGGGGGGGCTGGTGGCAGATGGGAGAATCTGTACAATTCCCCAACTCAATCTGCCCTGAGAAGGAGACACATCACTCTAACACTGTGCGGTGTGCCTCAGTTTACAAAGCAATTTCAGATCAAAATGTCCTACATAAGGTAAGCAGGGTAGGTGACATTATTTTCATTTCAGAGGTTAAGAAATCCCTGAGAGATGAAGGTAATTACTGGCTTATGATTACTCAGCTACTCTGTGGCAAAGGGAAATCTCCAGATTTAGAGCTGTTCCTCGTTTGAGTTTGCCCGTGGAGAGCCATGGGGCTAATCATGGATTAAGCCTAGGGCCAGGTCCTCATGGGTAATGCAAGTCACCCCCAGATCCCCGTTAAGTGAACAAGGTAGGTGTTTTCTTCCCCTTTCGCACATGGGTAAACTGAGCTATAGAAGATATGAGCGTCTTTCCCAATGTCACACAGCTGGTAAGTGGCACAGCTTGCATCCAACACAAGCCTTATGGTTCTAAGTCCAGTGCCTTTTCTATGCCACCTTTCTGGATACTGGAAAATAAATCTGGAAATGAAAAAAAATTCTTTTGCTCTCCCGAAATATCTGGGTTGATTGCCTACAATAAGAAACTGATGTAAAGTTAAGAGTCCACTTTTCTATAGAGATGGAAGATTACAACGAATAGACTTGCCCCAATTATGTACAGTGTAATCGTTTCCCTTCCTGTTCAAGACAAAGGTTACTTTGTGGATGTGCTATGGAAATGTGGTGTGGGAGATGATTTTGTAATGAACTGGAAGAGGGTTGCCAAGGTGAGACAATTGATGGACTAGGAGAGGGCAGGGCGAGGTGAGGAGGAATGCGGTGGACTCAGAAGTCTGATAAAGAAAAAAAGTTTGGGGAAAAGCAGGCTGATTAAAAGCAAGGATTGGAATCACACCGAATGATAAAAAGCATAGCAATTGATAGATGCCGGGAGACGGTTGAGCCCAGAGCAGAGTGGTTTTTAGGCTCTGACACAAGCAAGAGACTCTCTCTCTAAGGTTGTATGGACACACCTTCATTCTCTTAACCTGAAGCCTAGTTTAAGTGCCCTGGGCCTAGAGAGAAGGCAAACGGATGACTTACAGCATCATTCATTAAGCTCAGCCTGTCAGCAAGGCAGAGAGAATTGGGGCTTGTTTGGGGGCAAATAGAATGGAATCCAGGAGAGCAAGGAATTGTCATTTTGGGGTCTCCAATTTGGGTCTGGAAGGAGGTTTTGTTTGGAACCCAGGGAGAAAGCCTGGGTTGAAGCCTAAAAAGCCAAGGCCTAGACAGCCAGGTCAGGAGCAAGCAGCCTGGGCCAGGATCTCTCCTGCTGGGTGGGCCCATGCAGGGTGAGGACTGGCGAGTAACCTGCGGACACTACAGTTGGCCCTTGAACAATGTAGGCGATAGGGGGTCAATCTCTGCACTGTCAGATTCTGTATACACCTTAAAAAAATCTGCATATACCTTCTGACTCCCCTAAAACTTAACTACTGATAACTTACTGGTGATGGGAAGCCTCACCGAAAACCTAACCAGTTGACTAGCATGTATTTTGTATCTTGTGTGTATTATATACTGTAATCTGAGCTAGAGAAGAGAAAATGTTATTAAGAAAATCATAAGGAAGAGAAGATACATTTACAGTACTGGACTGGACTGTGAGAAATCCGTGTATAAGCAGACCTGTGCAGTTGAAACCTGTATTCTTCAATGGTCAATGGTATTTATAATTTGCTTATCAGTAAATATCATGTACTCTGAAAAGCCTGTTTTGTAGTCAAGTAAATTGTCTCTTAATGGCTTCCTGAGAGCATTCTGCTCCCTGATTTGTAGCAGAAGGAGGAATGGGGGCAAGGGAGGATGCCAAACTATCATGCCAACACCAACATGACAACTCCAAGGAGAGAAGCAGATTGTACCTGCCATCGAGAAGGGAGCGGAGGCTGAGGGCATGCCCAGGGATTAGAGTTCCAAAGTCTAAAGCCACCTTACTGAGGATGATCCTATTTATTGTCATCTAGAGGAAATTATTGGAATGTCTTATTTCAACTTCATATTTTTTGGCGAGACTTTACGGGTTATGACTTGGCATCAATTTAAAAATAAGTGGGCTCTTTTAGAAACACTCTGTTCTTTAACTTTTTGGGTGTTTCTCAAAGATATCCTGTCCATCTGGTCCTGCAAAGTTAGGGAGTCAGGGAAGTGGATGTGTTAACTCTGAAGTTGGCCTTACCTTGGAAATAGGAGTGGAACTGGCTGTCCTACATTCTCTTCTTTAAAATAAGAAAAGGCACCTGAGAAATTATTCATTTTTCCCCATATAATATCCTGGGGCGGATAACTGACAGGTTGATTTAGACGAAGAAAAGATAAAAACGAAGCCACTCAGGAAGAATCTTTTCTTTTCTCTTTCTCTCTCTCTCTTTTTAAGATTTTATTTATTTATTCATGAGAGACAGAGAGAGAGAGAGAGAGAGAGGCAGAGACACAGGCAGAGGGAGAAGCAGCCTCCATGCAGGAAGCCAATGCGGGACTGGATCCCAGAACTCCGGGATCATGCCCCAAGCCAAAGGCAGATGCTCAACCGCTGAGCTACTCAGGCGTCCCAACGAAGAACCTTTTCTGCAGAAGCTAGAAACAGACCATACAGTCAAGATTTGTTGAATGACATTTAACATTCACTAAACACCTATCAAAACCCTGCTTTGCAGGGTGCCTGGGTGACTCAATTTATTAAATGTCTGCTTTGGTTCAGGTCATAATCTTAGGGTCCTGGGATTGAGTTCTGTGTCAGTCTCTCCACTTAGCAGGAATCTGCTTCTCCCTCTCCCTCTGTACTCACTCCATCTCTCACTCTGCCTCAAATAAATAAATAAAATCTTAAAACAAACAAACAAACAAACCCTGCTTTGATCAGGAGTTATGTTTGCCCCATGGGCTGAGGGATGGACAGTTGCTTCCTTGTATAAAGACAAACTTGTGAACCATGAACATGAAGCAGAATCAAATAGTAAGTGGAAATACTGGCTTTGGGAGGTAAAACTGGAGTTTCAATGAATTTTGACCCATGTCAGTCTATCTTTTCTGGCTATGATTTTTAAAAAACTGTTAACAGAGCTTTATACTTATATCCTCATAATCTCACAAAACATTGAACAAGTACAAATACTGTAGGCACCTCTTTTTTTTTTTTTTTTTTTACTGAGGCATGATTGACATAAAAGATTATATTGGTTGCTGGTGTACAACATAATGATTCCATATTTGTATATATTGCTAATTCATCCCCATAATTAATCTAGTCAACATCTGTCACCATACATCATTACAAAATACTTTTTCTTGTAAGGAGAACTTTTAAGAGCTACTCTCTTTAGAGTAGGTGCCTGGGTGGCTCAGTTTGTTAAGCATCTGACTCTTGATCTCAGCTCTGGTTGTGAGTTCAAGCCCTGTGTTGGGCTCAGTGCTGTGCATAGAGCCTACTTAAAAAGTGATCCATTCTCTTTAGCCACCTTCAAGTGTGCAAAACGGTATTATTAACTATACTCACTATGCTGTATATTACATCCCTATGGCTTATTTATTTTGTAAGTGGAAGCTTGTACCTCTTGATCCTCTTCACCATCTCACTCCCCATCCCCACCTTTGGAAACCACCAATCTGTTCCCTATATCTAGGAGCTAGATTTTTGTTTGTTTGTATTGTTTTATTTAGATTTCATATATAGGTGATTTGTCTTTCTCTGTCTGACTTATTTCAATTAGCATAATGCCCTCAAGGTCCATCTATGTTAAAAATGGCAAGACTCCATTCTTTTCTATGACTGAATTATACCTATCTATCTCACATTTTTAAATTTCTTTTATTGGTCGTTGGACTATTAGAGTTGTGTCCATGACTTGGCTATTGTGAATAATACTGCGTGAACATGGAGGTGCAGGTATATTTTCAAGTTAGTGTTTTCATTTTCTTTGGATAAGTACCCAGAAATTAAATTGCTGGATCTTATGGTAGATTTTTTTTTTAAGATTTTATTTTTTTTTTTATTTTAGAGGAAAGAGAGAGCATGAGCTGGCAGATGGGGTTGGGGAGCAGACTCCATGCTGAGCACAGAGCCCAATGTGGTACTCAATCCCATGACCCTGAGATCATGACCTGAGTTGAAATCAAGTCAGATGCTTAACCGACTGAGCCACTCAGGTGCCATGATAGTTCTATTTTTAATTTTGTGGGGAACCTCTATACCATTTTCCGTAGTGGATCCTGTCTGGCTGTGATTTGACATAAGTACATTTGGGACATTTCCTCTAGGCCAGAAGAGAAACTGAAAACTGGTGAATGGGCCTTTGGTTTTGGAAAGGTGAGAGAGCACTGATGGTGTTGCCAAAGGTCCAATGAAGTTAGAGGGGAGGGCTTCATGTTTTCATTTTAGACCCTCACAGGGAAGCTTCATGACAATTGGTTAGGTCCTGAAGCATGGGCAGCATCTGCATGACCAAGATCTCTCCACACTATTGACTTTGAGGTCGGTTAATTCTTTGTTGTGAGAGGCTGTCTTGGGCATTATAGGATGTTCAGCAGTATCCCTGGCTTCTACCCACTTGGTGCCAGAATATCCTCTACCCCAATGTGACAACCAAAAGTGTCTCTAGAGACTGCCAAATGTTCCAAATGGGGGCAAACTTGCTTCCAGTTGAGTATCAATAACATAGTCAAAGGTGAAGGAAAAGGATGTTTCAGACAAAAGGATCCCTTTGAAGGAATGTAGAGAAGTGTGACTCTGTGAATGTTGGAGGATGGTGGCCATGGGGTATGGTAAAGAGAGGAATATGGCAAGAGAAGAGGCTAGAAAAATACTTTTGGGCCAAGTTGAAAGCCTCACTAATAACATTGCTAATCAATGGGACTTGATTTTGCAGGGAATCAGAGAGCATGCAGTTTGGGAGAAGAGTGGTTGGAAGAGGAATCTGCTAGAAGTACAGACATGGGAATGGCAGAGGGGGAGTGAGGCAGGAGATGGGCTCCAGCCTAGTGTGGGTACAGCGGGTCTGCTCAGTGAGGGTGGTTGGGGGAGACACCCCCAGAGAGATCAGAAACTTGGTGATGACTAGCAAGTGGAGGGTAGGAGAGAGGAATCACATGTGTGAGAAAAAGATTATTGGACAAAAAGCATAACATTGACTGAGGTAAGGAGATTTAGAAGAAGAGGAGGAGATCTGAAGTTTAAAAATGAATTCTTAGGGCAGCCTGGTGGCTCAGCGGTTTAGCACCGCCTTGGGCCCAGGGCCTAATCCTGGAGACCCGGGATCGAGTCCCACGTCGGGCTCCTTCCGTGGAGCCTGCTTTTCCCTCTGCCTGTGTCTCTGCCGCTCTCTCTCTCTTTCTCTCATTAATAGATAAATAAAATCTTAAAAAAAATAAAAAATAGAAATGAATTCTTAAACACTACTTCTATCTGTGTCTCCATGGGGGGCACACAGGAGTGACTCAGATGCTTCCCCTATGGACTTTGAACTACCAGTTACTGGGTCAGGTGGACCAATGCACCTGTTTGGTAGAGCAAAGACAAGGTTTGAATAATAATAATAATAATAATAATAATAATAATAATAAAAACGACCATTTATTTAGCACTTACTAGGTTCCAGGCACTGAGCCAATGTTTTGCACACTATCTCATTCAATATTTTAACAACCCTGTGAGATAGATTCTCTTACTTCCACCTTAAAGGTTATTTTATTCATCACATATTTATTAAGTGACTGCTATGTGCTGTGCCCTGTTTTAGGCACCCAGGGCATATCAGTGAATAAAACAGTAAAACACCATGCCATTGTGGAGCTCACATTTTATGGAGAAACCAACATGGGGAAACCGGATCTTAGTGAGTTGAGGTAACCTATGAGTCTAGACAGCTGGTGAGTGCTGGAGCAAGAGGTAGGCAGCAATGCACCCGCTGTGCTGGCTGTGGTTGGAGACCCCTCAGTAGACATCCCCAGAAAACTCCTTTGCAAGGCAGGCACAGAAGAGGAAAGATTGCCTGGTGCTGTCACATAAGATTTTTGAAGTCCAGAATCCAGATATGAGGACAGAGTGGGTGGCTTCCCAGTGACAGAGTTCTTGAATTATCTGGAGTGCATATCCTTTTTGGGGGCTTCCAGGCCTGGGATGTACCAGCAGTGTACTCACAGCTTTATGCAGCTCTGAGCAGCAGGTGTCTCACTCCTGTTAGGTTGCCATGACCCCAAATTTTAGTCAAGAGACCATAAAAAATAAGGGAGACAGTAGAGAGCCGTGTCCATCCACCTTACATGTTACTTCACATACTTAACACTTTATACTTTCACACTACTTACTAGCTGCCTTGGGAATTAACCAAATGATGTTCAGTGTAAACTAAGTCCAGATGCATCATTCTTGTACATCCTTGAGCCCAGAGCAGACTCTGTGCTCTGGTGTAGCTCATTTGCTTAAGTTTCTCTGACCACACCCCTCCTCCAAGTCAGTTGAAAAGGACAGACATTGGGTAGAAGCTTTGTTTTCTCAAGCAGAACAGGGCAGGAGAAACAACCACTTTGTACTGTGCAGGCCTCAGGGACCTGTGGTCTTAGGGTTTTATCTGTGATATAATATATCTCAACTGGATTTTTCTAGAGCTATGGCCTCGGTTCACACTGTTGGTGGTGTTCACTGCCCAGAACTGGGGACAAAGCCAAAATGATTGGACACAGAATACGTAAAACCTGGCCTTGGGGCCCCGTAAATTGAACTTGGGAAGATTTTGGCCATAGTATGTATAAGACACAATGAAACAATGATTAAATGTTTGTTCACGCACTAAGTCTGGAGTGGACTACATTTACAGTATGACCCCGGCCTAACAACATCATGAGAAACCTAGGATGCTTCATTCTTTCCATCCTGCCACCTTGATATCATCTTCATTCTCAGGCATGTGAGCAAAATGGCTCCTGCCATTAATTCTCGTCAGCAATGACCAGGGAAAGAGGAAAGATTTCTCTTTTTTCCCCTTTCTTTGTTTTAGAAATAAGAAAACTTTCCCAGAAGTCTGTAGCAGATTTCACTCTCACATTTAATTGGTTAGAATTGGGTCACAATCTCATTCCTGAACAAAGCCTTGCCAGGAGGAATGGGGCCATCATGATTGGCTTATAGACCAACCAGAGAACCAGAGTCGCCATGTGAAGATGGGCTTGGCAACAGCTTCCCCTGAAGCACATGGCTGTGTGAAAGATGGTGGATGCTGGAACCCAAACTCATTTCTATGTGAAGGACGAAGCGAGGTGGGCTATAGTCTAGGATAGGTAAGCAAGAGTGTTCTCAATAGCTCATGATCTAGCTCCCACAAGTTCAGTGTTCTCGGTACTTCTAGAGATGGGAAACAATCAGTCTTGTATCTTCCCTTACTCAGCCTTACCCTGAGGCCTCCACATCTGATGTACTTGGACTTTGCCAGCTGGAGGCCTTTTTTTTCTTTTTCTTTTTAAGCTAGTCCTATAACCTACTCTGTACTTAGGAAAGGCCTTTCTTCCAACATGCTCCAGGCATTTTACAGACTCGATGACCTCTGCCCAGAGGATCACTATCTTCCATTTAAGGAGATGGTGTGAGGGTCATGAGGCAGCCCCAAAGGCCCAATCTGGACCTTCCACCTCCTGGCTTCTCCAACAGGAGTGATAGGTCTGAAAGGGCCCAGGCTCTCTGTGGAGGCCTCTGGATGCAGAGGTGTGGTCTATTAACAAAAGCTTCCTTTGTGCTGACTGGAGTTTCTGGAAAAAGTTGGCTCCCCAGAAATCTTGGAGAGGTACTCAAGCAGAGTACCTAGATTGCCTAGAGGTGGAGTAGATTAGAATGGCTGAAATCAGTATTTGTTTTTCTCGGCTCCATTCTAGTTTCTGCTCTTACCTTTGGGCAACACACTGGTGGGCCATTGGATTCTCTCAAGAAATGTTGAGTCTCTTCTCTAGCTGGTCAACATGCTGGGTGTAGGGCATAGAGCCATGAGCAAGACACAGCTCCTGGCCTTGAAGAGCTCACAGATTGGGGAGGAGAAAGACTCGAGGAACAGGCAATTGCCACATAGCAGGATAAATGTGTCAGACCTCCTCTGCTGGGTGCTGCTCCCAGGGAGAGGTGTTGTTTAAGCCAAGTCAGAAGGAACAAGGGGAACTAAATATTGCCTATCTCCAAGAAAGACCATGTCTCCACTGAGATTTCTTAAAGTTTGTGGAGTATTAATTCCATAGGATGGTAGTTAGAAAATCACCCGGGGGAAAATGAGCTGGGATAAATTTGGGAACCAACAGAGTAAGAAGTCTGGAGGACCCCACAGGTCTTTTAATAAATGTTCCAGTGAGAACCATGAATCTCTCAGAGGGATGTGTAGCATACATTTCCCAATCACACTTGACCACAACATCCTTTCCCCCCCCATCCCTCTCAGAGGAGTGATTCCAAGTTTGAGAACTTAGAGCATTGTAACAAAATTGAGGTGGAGGGTGGGTGACAGTAGGTCAGAGAGGGGGTCATAGTTCTGCTCAAAAAGCTCCTGGGGCAAGCTTTTGATACAATAGCTGTGGTAATTTTCTGGTCTGTTTACATTGTGAGTGGACACTGTGGTCTCCTTAAATGATTAAACTCGGACAATTAGAGTAAAAATATTCCTCTTGCTGTGGATAGTTTAGCAGTGGGCATGTGGCTCCATTTTTTGGCCAGTGGGATGAGAGGAGAAGTGTGCTTAGGGTTTAAAGGGAAGGTTTTCTCCTTTAGGAAAGAGAAAATGGGAAGAGACAGCTGCTCTTCTTCCTCTGGGCATGTTCTCTCTGCATATGATGGCTAGAGCTGTGAGGACAACTTGCCACCAGCCAGAGGACAAAGCCAATACCTAGATGGCAGAGTAGAAACTGAAGCAATCCAGGTCTTTGATGACAAGATTGAGCTTCTGATTAACCACCACTGGAGCCTATTCTGTCTATTGACTTAACTTGGACTTCTTATTACATAACAATACATTTCCTTGTCTTTTGACTAGCTTGAGTCCAGACCTTTCTGTTTTTTGTAATCAGAAGCCTCCCGGGTAGGGACGCCTAGGTGGGTCAGTTCTTTAAGCGTCTGCCTTTGGCTTAGGTCATGATCGCAGGGTTCTGGGATAGAGCTCCCTGCTCAGCAGGAAGCCTGCTTTTCCCTACCCCTGCTCATGCTCTTTCTCTCTCTCTCTCACTCACTCTCTCTCAAATAAATAAAATCTAAAAAAAAAAAAAAAAAAAAAAAAAAAAAAAAAGAAGCAGCCTCTTGGCTGATGAACTTTCTTTTTAAAATTTTCTCATGAAAATTTTCCGCTGCCATATTTAGTTGTTTTCTTGATCAAGGTTCATAATTTGGATTATCAGAGTATAGGTAGAGCTGCCCTGGACTCAAGTGTCTGAGGCAGCAGGTGGCATATTAGTGATGGACAAAAGCAGGACCAAGCCTCAGCTGGTGTTGGCAAGCAGGAGATGGTTGTGGGCTGACATTCCAGTGGGGCTGGTAAACGTGTGATTGAAGAGCTGCAGGTGGGCTGCAGACACCTACGAGAGGCAGCTGGAGCTGAGAGAGTCAAGGCAGGAAAAGGAGAAGGAGCTTGCTTCACTGGCTGGCCTGCACCTCATCCAAGGTTGGCATGCCTCCCGCACCCACACATGCTCACTCAGGCCGTCACCTGAGTGACATGGGCAGGCCTTTGGCTGCTTCCACAGCTCTTTCCCCAGTTCTCCTGCCTTTGACTTCAGTAACATCTTTGGTCCGTTACTGGCCTTGTTCCTATGGTATCACATTTTGTTTTATGAGTGGCTCAAATTCATTTTTATACATATTCAAGGAGCCTGTTTTTCAAAGGTCTATTGACACGATTTATTGCCAATTGTAATTATTACCATACTCACCATTTTTAAGTGTACAACTCAGTGGTGTTAAGTATGTTCCCATTGTTGCAAAATAGACCTCTAGAACCTTTTTATCTTGTGCGGTGGCTAATTCTGTGTCATCTTCATTGGGCTGCAGGGTCCCCTGATTACACGTGACTTCTGGATATGTCTGTGAGAGTGTTGCTGGATGACATTAACATTTGGATTGGAAAACTTGTAGAGTAGATTGCCCTCCCAATGTGGGTGGGCATCACCTAATCGCGTGAGGGCCTGAATAGAAAAAAAAAAAAAACAGGGAAAGGAGGATTTGTCCCATTCTTGCCTGCCTGCTTGAGCTGGGACATTGGCCTTCTGTCACCTTTGGACTGTGTTTACCCCATTGACTTTCCTGGGTCTGCAGCTTACAGATAGCAGATCATGAGGTTTTTCAGTTTGTACGATCAAATGAGCCAATCCCTCCTAATAAATGTCTCTTTCTCTCTCCTCTCTTCTCCCTTCCCCGCTTCTCTCTGGAGAGCCTTACAAAATTGATACCTATTAAATAACTGCCCTTTGCCCCCTTCCCCCTAGCCTCTGGTAGCCACCATTCTACTCCCCATTTCTATGGATTTGACTACTTTGGATACCTCATATAAGTCGAATCAATTAGGTGTTTGTCTTTTTGGACTGGCTTATTTCACTAAACATGATGTCCTCAAGGTTCATCCACACTGTAACATGTGAAAGAATTTTCTTCCTTTCTAAAGCTGAATAATAGTCCATTGTATGTAAAGACCATATTTTGTTTATCCATCCATCTGTTGATGGACATCTGAGTTGTTCCCACCTCTTGGCCATTGTGCCTTGGTGTCACTTTTACCTACTGTTGTGACTGATGTGTGGGTTTCTAGTTGTGTTGCCCAGGGCTCATTTTAACCAGATTTCTCTGGTTTGGCCGGTGGAAGGGAATGTTCAAGAGATACCGCAGTCTCCTAAGGATGGTCTTGATAATGGAGTTTTCAAGAGAATCGTTTATTTGGGGGGGGGAATGAAAAACCAGAGAACCCACATGTGCTCAACCTATAGCCAATCCAAAATGTATCAAGTAAAAGATGAATATCTTTCCTTCAATGTAATGATTCAGCTCAATTCTACTCTGTAGGCATAACTGCAGCTGAAATGTAAGACATTTAAAAATTCATTTTCTTACCAATAAAAGGTAATACAAGCTCAGTAAAAAATTTTTGAAGAAAAGCAATAATGGCTACCATTTAATGAGGTCATATTTTGTGCAGGGCCTTCGACCAGAGACTCTAACGATATTCTTTTTTTTTTTTTTAAGATTTTATTTATTTATTCATGAGAGACACACAGAGAGAGAGAGATGCAGAGACACAGGCAGAGAGAGAAGCAGGCTCCATGCAGGGAGCATGATGTGGGACTCGATTCTAGGACCCCAGGATCACACCCTGGGCCTAAGGCAGACACTCAACCGCTGAGCCACCAGGTGTCCCACGACATTCTTTTTCACCTACACAACTCCATGAAGTAGGCATTTGTAATATTTCAGGCGAGTTACAGAGTGGTGGGAAGGCACATCCTCAGCACTGCCATTGTGCACACACCTCAACGCAGGACCCAATTTGTTCCCCCTGGATGTGAGAGTGATCGAAGGCTCAGAAGCAGCTCCAGCCCACCCTGACAAAGCTTGCCCTTTGTCCTGAAGTTCCTACAGGCCATGCAGTTGCCACTGAAGATCTCTGCACTAGCAGGGGCCTGTCAGAGTTGGAAAAAAAACAGAGCTAGATCTTGCCCCACTGCTGCCCTTTTACACTGCGGCTTACAACATCATCCTAGAAAAACCTAAACTAACAACCTTTGTATTTCTAGTAAAGACAATGTTTACAAACACTGGGTTTTCTCCAGTTCTTGAGCCAAATAGGTGGTGTAACCAGGGCCATGGAGCAAGGCTTCTCCTTTTCTCTGGAAAGCCTATTTCCCTCCATCCAAGCCCAGAAGCTGGTTTCATCCCCTTCACCTTGATGGCTGGGATACAGATTTTCGTCAAATTCATTTTCGTGTGTGTGTGTGTGTGTGTGTGTGTGTGTTTGCAGGTGAAGCAACTGAGCCTCAGAGAAGTTTAATATTTTGCCTAAAGTCAGACATCTAGCACAAAAAAGTTAGAGATCAAAATTGAAGTGGTGGTAAGTTAAGGTACATGAACTGCAAATGTGTTTTGGACTTTGAAAAGTCCCTTCTCGTTTTTGAGTTTCATTTTTCACATCTGAGCTGGGGATAATAGTAAGTGCAAGGATTGTTGCAGGAATTAGAAGTAATATATGTAAAGCACCAAGCACAATGCCTAGCTCTTGGTAGGTGGTTCATAACTGCTGGTGATTATAACTGTGCTGCCTGACTCCCAAATCTTTGAGCTTTTCTTGGAACAACAATATCTCTCTCACAGAAATGTGAAAATATAGGGGGAGGAAAAAAAGACAAAGAGAAAGAAAGTTTTCTGGTTGCACCCTGCTACTCCCAGTGCCAGGATGAAAAGCATTGGCTTTTGGTGATTTTCCTCATTCTGCCATTTCTTTCTAGGAAGCATCCCCCGTAGTTTCCTAGATTGTTGTTTATTATTTCCTTTTCACTTTTCATCACATGCTGGTGCCAACTTTAATGTCTACTTCTTACCATTGAGGGTTTTGGGAGAAGGAGCAGCCCTGGTGACGAGAAGCCTCTGTGGCCAACAGCCCTTTGGGAAGTGTGGGCCTCTCCAGAGTGGCAAGTGAGAGTTCACTAACTAGAGCGATTTCATTCCTTCATGCTTTGAACTGGTTCTTTTTCAGAGCTGGAGCCGCTCCCTGGCATACTAGCATCTTTACCTCCACCATGACTTTGTACTCTTGTGTTTGATGGCAGATACTTCCTCCTCTGAGATAGCTCCCCATCCGTCTGTCTGCCCCCGACCCCACTCAGCAATGCCCCTGCTCCTCCAGCCAGGACCCTCACCTGACACCGACCCGCAGCTAAGCTCTTTCAGCACAGCTTTTTGCTACCACATTGGGATCTCTCACCCCACCCACCCTTCAACTTAGCTCTTCTCTAGCTCAAATTTTCCAGGGGTCTCCAGGCTCTTTTTCTTCTCCTTGGTCTCTGAGAAGAATTCTCTCACATCTCCAAAGTTTCTCTCACCTCTTCTCACCTCCTTTAACACAGATCTATTCAGGGCCCCTGGGGGCTTAGCGGTTGAGCTTCTTCCTTCATCTCAGGGCATGATCCCAGGGTCATGGGATCGAGTCCTGCATCAGAGTCCCTGCAGGAAGCCTGCTTCTACCTCTGCCTGTGTCTCTGCCTCCATCTCCGTGTCTCTCATGAATAAATAAATAAAATCTTTAAAAAAGAAAGATCTGTTAACTGCTTAGCTCTTGAATATGGGTTCAGAGCATGTATCTTGACTATTTTTTTCCCAATTATAAAGTATATTTGCTTCTAAAAACAGAGGGCAACAACAATAATAGTAAAGATAACAAACCATTCCTCTAACCTTCCTTCTTCTTCAAGTCATTTCTCCTATCACCAAAATTACTAAATGATTAGGGAATCTCCTCCACTCCTTCCTTTTATCCTGACTTTTGCCTTGACACTGTAATGGAATTCCTTTCTTGAGAGGCACTAAGGACCACATTCTTGCTAAATCTGCTGGCTTTTCTCTTTGTTCCTCACCTTTAATCAATTCAACAGATACTATTAAGGCCCTTGGCCTGCTAGGTATTGAGGCCACTCCTAGAGCCAGATCCAGCCCTTGGGCCCCAGTAATGCAGTTTCATGGCAGGTGGTCTTGTGGATCAGCTCTTCTTCCCTTCCCTTTCTGACACCATGACTCTAGATTTTCCTCTTTCCTTTCTTATACTTTCCATTGGATCCTTTTCTGTGTTTTTTTTTACTGGTATTCTGGACTGACATTCCTGCCCTGTCCCTGAAATGGAAGCATTCACGAGGTTAACTTTTTGGCTCCTTCCTCTCCATTCCCTTTTGGCATTTGCCTTCAAGAGTCACCTCAATTTCACTGCCCCTGACTCTCCTCCTGCCAATTTTCTCTCTCATTGAAATCTTTATAGCTTGCTAGATAGTCCAACTCAGATGCTCTGCATGTAACTCCTACTTGAAATGTCCAACACTGAGCTCATCCTTCCCTCACCTCTTAGGCATTCCCCCCAGCATGTGGACCTCCTCTGAGAACTTCCTCCACTCCAGGTTGGGCTTGAAGGACACCATCCTACACTCTGGGCCATACCTGGTTGGAATGATAGTGGGTGTCCTGCTGCCCTGGATGAACTGGGACATGCTGCAAAGGCAGAGATGAAGCTGCCATCTTCAATTGTGTGTGTGTGTGTGTGTGTGTGTGTAGAAGAAAGGAAATCTGGTTTGTGAAAAGAGGCACAAATGGAGTGAAGAGAGGCAGCAAAGAGATACCCTGCAGACTCTGGATGACTCAGCATCGCCAAGGAACAACATGGCCCTAGAAGTATTGCCCATTCCCAATTCCAGACCCTTGTAAGGTTCAGCTATACTATCTGCCCTTACATTTTGAGATATAATCCTATATTTTTAGAATAAATTCTCCCTTTTCTACTTGAGTCAGCATAAGTGAGCTTCAAATGAAAGAGGCTTGACTGTAACACCCTCCAGCCCAGACCTTCATTGGATTAAGATTTCCCTTACTGGTTGGAACTATCTTCCCTCAGTATTCAGGCTGAAAACCCTCATGTTATCTTTGGCACTTGCCTTACCTCATCCCAACTCCCATCATCTCCCATTACCTGACTCCTTCTTTCCACTCCTCCCATCACACCTAGGTTATTACCTCTTAATCAGACAACCAGGAGTGCCATCACTTCTTATTTGTCTCCTGCACTGTGGATTAACTAGATGCCATACTTTCTATCAGTATGCCCCTGTACTTTCTCACCACCATGCCTTATTGGGGCTGCCAGGAGACCACCCTCCCTTCTTTTCTTATTCATCCATCATACTCCAAACTAAACATCTTCTTCACTGATGGGCTTCTTCCCCAACCAGTTAACACTGTGTCTGCCTCCAAGTACCCATTACCCTTCCTACACTTTTCTCTAGGCACTTCTTACATTCTGCTTCTTCTGAGATTTATGGGTGTCTCTCTGTATCATTTCTCCCATTACACCACTAGCTCCTTGAAGGTCGAGATTTGATCCTGTTTATTTGTTCTTTCTTAATACTTTGCCTCTCATCAATCAAAGAAAACTTGGTACTAGCTTCCTATAATCCACAGAAGCCAGAATGACTTTTCAAAAACATGATCGAGATCATGCTGCTCCTCTTCTTGAATCCTCCAGTGACTTTTTCTACACTTGGTGTTGCCAGCCTTATCCATCCATCTAGGATCCTTGGACACACTAGGCTTGTTTCTGCTTTAGGGCTGTTGACTCCCAGTCCTCTCTGCCTGGAATGATTCTCCATCAGCTCTCTGCAGGACTGACTTTTACTATTACTCAGACCTCAGCTTTCATGTCACCTCTCAAGAGAGGTCTTGGGACATCTCCATCAATTCTGAAGTAAGTTACCACTCATTTCACATCCTATATATATTTTCTACATGGCTCTTCTGTTTGCTTTTCTTAAAACAGCTTTATTGAGCTATACCTTATATACCATAAGAGGCATTTGTTTAAAGTACATCATTTAATTGATTTTAGTATATTTACAGCACTATATAACCATCATGATAGTCTAATTTTAGGACATTTTTGGCACCCCAAAAAGAAACTTTCTATCCATTGGCAGTGCAGTAGCACCCCTCTCCCAACCACTTCACTGTTTGGCTTCTGGAAACTGCTAATCTGCTTTCTGTCTCTGTAGATGGGCCTGTTCTGGATCCTTCTTAGACATAGAATCATATAATATGTGGTCTTTGTGACTGGCTTCTTTTACATTTTGTATTGTTTCTGAGGCTCATCCATGTTGTTTCATGAATCAATACTTCATTCTTTTTTTGGTGCCCAATTCTCCTTCATTGTGTGGATATACTATGTTTTACTTGCTATTTCATTAGTTGGTTGGACATTGGGTTGTTTCTGGTTTGTGCTTATTTTTCCTTCCCTCTCTGTGAAAGAAGAGAAGGACCTGCGTCTATGTCATTCTCCATGATAAACCCACAAGCACATTCGTGGTGTAGTGACCAGATCCTCATGCAATGCCTCTGGGACACGAGTAAATGCACAGAATTGCTGGTACAGTGGAGCACACTTGCATTCCTAGGGTCTTGGACAGTGTCTAGCACAGAGGAGGTCTGCAAACCGCATTCTCTGAGCAGGTGGGTTGTTAGGTTGCAGAAGACAGTGGGCAGCAGCAGCTCTGCTGTCCATCTGTCTCCTTTCCCACCTCCCTCTGGTAATATACAGTTCTCCTACCCCTCAGCCACTCTCGCCAGGCCTGAGCTGCAAGTGCCCATGTTCCTTGCCATAAAGAGAAAGCAGGTGCCAGGCAGAAGAGGAGGCCACTGTGTAAGGGGAAGCAGGAACAGGCAGACACTCGGGTTGTCAAGGAGAGTGCCAGACCTCTGGTTCCCTGAGGCCTTAGATCCCACAGCTCTTCCTTTGACTCTGAGCTTCAGCAGGATCTTCCCAGGTAAACGAGTCAATAAACCCCTTTGTTGCTTTGGCGAGCTTGGCTTGGCTTCCTGTGACTTGCCATAGAGTCTGATGAATACACTGAGGATCCTACTCACCTAACTGGTCTGGTCACAGCAACAAATAAGAATTGTCTAGGGTTTCTCAGATGAGAAAATATTTTCACGGTCATTATTTTATTCTACCCTCTTAACAGAGGGGGAAGAAAATCACAAACCTAATTTTAAACATGTGGAAACTGAAGATCAGAGGCATCAAGTGACATATCTCAGGTCACCCAGCTGAAAAGCTGCACAGCCAGGCCTCTGGATCCCAGTTATGCGCTGTTTGCCTACTGGCCCCAACACTCACAACTGGCTTTGGGAGGAAAGGGTGACATTTGCTCCTGGACAGTTTGGTGGTAAGTCTGGGACCTCCCGTAAAGCCTCAGGTGTTTGCTAAGTAAACAAGTGGACAGATTGAAACAGGAAGACTCCCACAGCTGCCCAGGAGCTGAGCACAGGGGTCTCCGGTTATCTGCAAACTAGACGCAGAGATGAAGGGTAAGTGTTGGAGTAAGTCACAAAGTGAAAACCAGGCACTTAGCAGTGGCCAGATGCAGAGGGTGATACACAGCTTTGCCCCCCCTTCTTCTACCTCTTTTCTATTTCCTCCCAGTTCTCTGCCCCCTTTCTTTATAGATGAGACCAAATGGAAGACGACGAAGATCCTTTCCCTGTGAGCTGACTGACACCCCAGGCAGGCTTCCTAGAGCCACACAGCAACATCAGAACACACAGAAGATCAAGAAGACAGATTCTGACATTTGAGTTGTCCCCAACTCCTCCTTACTCCTCCTGCCACATGTACTCCCTCGGGCCTGTAATATTCTCTTCAGTGACTACTGTACTACAGCCACACTAATTTATTCAGTGTACTCCAACTGTCCATGTTTTCCCTCCCACCTCCCTCTTTCTCTGCCTAGCAAACTCTTATTCATCCTTCAAAGCCCAACTTGAATGTTATGTCTTTAAAACTGTCCTCCAGGGATTCTCTGGACTCTGAGCTTCCATGGTACTGGATAAACATCCCTCTGTAACACTTCTCACACTGTGCCATCTCCGGGGCTTTTGCTGCATTTGTGTTCTCACCAGACGATGGTTCCTGGAAAGCCTGTCTGTCCAAGGAAGCTTTGTCTCCCAGCCCTGGCCCAGCATCTGTACAATAGTAAGCGCTCAACAAGCGCTTGCTGAAATTTTGCAAACGAAGGCTGACCTCTCCTAGAACGAAGGCCTGAGACTCCAAGAGTGGCTGAGCACATTCAAGAAAAATTTATCGAAACTTTCTCTCATGTGATGACTGATGACTTGAAGGAAATCATTCGTAATACGATCAGGCTAATAAAAGAGGCCCTTTTGGTAGAAGTGCTTAGAGAACCTCTAGTTATGAGTTCCTTTTGATAAATAGTGCAGAAAAAAGCCTTTTTCTATTTCTGTTCTGGTTGCTCCCTTGCAGTGCAGATGATGAAGAGCATTATTTTGATCTTTATTTCGTGGCAAATAGTGTAGAGGGAGATGGCCCCGAGTTCGCCTGTATTAGCTTAAGAGGGCTGCTACAGCAGGGGACCACAGGCTGAGAGGCTTAAACAAAACAAATTTATAGTCTCACAGTTCTAGAGGCTACAAGTTCAAGATCAAGGTGTGGGCAGGGTCAGTTCTTCTGAGGGCTATGAGGGCATCTGTTCTCTGCCTCTCCCCTGGCTTCTGGTGTTCCTTGGCCTATAGGATCATCACCCTAATCTCTGCTTTCATGTTCACATGGTGTTTTCTCTATGTGTGTGTTGGCCTTCAATTTCCTCCTTTTTGTGAGGACCCCAGTCGTGTAAGATGGGGGCCTATCCTACTGACCTCATTTTCACTTGATTGCCTCTGTCAAGGCTCTTTTTTCAAGTAAGACCACTTTCTGAGGTACAGGGGATTAATACTTCAGCATATGAATTTTGGAGGAATGTAATTCAACACATAACAGTGACTCTGAATTGACAGCTAAAATGAGTTCAGAACTTAGAATCCTGAAGCCAGGTAGACAGGAATAACAGAAGTAGAGATTTTCAGGGAAGTTCACTTCTCTTCCCTGAGTCCATCTCTCAGTGCCAATAAAGGCTTCATTGTACTACTGGAGAGATTCAGAGGGAGAGATGCCAAGAACATTCCAGAAACCACAGGTGAATATTCACCTAACCTGCCTTGTTTTGGCTACTACCAGGGAAAATGCACCTGCAAGTGGTGGAGACAGACAGAAATAAAGTGAAAGAGAGACAGAATGACAGAAAATACATGTACTTCTAAGTAGAGGCAGATTTTCCATGATGCTAATAAAACTCAAGCTTCATGGCTTGTTAAAAAGGATCCTGTACTTAATTTCATGTTCTTTTTTAAAAGATGAACTCTCCCTCCAATGATATGAAATCTAGGCTCCTCAAAACCTAGATCTATTCTGCCTCTAACAAAAATACCTGGACTGTCTTTGGGGTTCAGAATGGGATGTAAGAAGTTCCCCTTCTCCTTCATATAGTTTGGAAGACAAAACTCACATGGGGTTGCCTCCCCAAAGTCCTGCCTAAGTAAAATGCATTGGCCACCGGACCCCCCCAGAAAGCCAGTCATTCCTCCTGCCCCATTCACATGGAATGGACTTCATTCCTCTTCCCAGAGTGACTGGCAGCTTTAAAATCTTAGCAGAACTTACTGGTCCCTAGAAATTTCTAGTCCTGAAACGGGGAGAGCCTAGGACAGATGCCCATTGGAGTGAGGGGGGCCAAGGGAAGTTCCAGAGAAACCACTCTACCAGCCATCTGAGGGATGGGCTGACCTGGGCTTGGTGGTAAGAGAGCAGGTGACCAGTTCATTTGACAACTCTCCACCCCCCCCCCCCCCCCCCCCACCGCAACCTCCTGCAGCAGGGGAGTGGAACTGCTAAGGGAGAGCATACTTAGCAATTTTCATTTCTTTGCGCTTTGCCCTGCTCTCCCTTAGTTTCTGGGTTTTTCCTTTCCATAATGTTATTGCAGAGCTGGATGCTGGTGACACTGCTCTTGGCCAGGGCTGGCTCTTTATTTGCAGGTAATTAACTTGGCAGAGATGGTGGTATTTAATAGCTAAGGTTGACTGATCAAAATGTCAATGATCTCATTTCTCAAAAATGCTTTATGTGTGTGTGTGTGTTTTTTTTTTCTCTTAGGCCCACAGTGTCTATTTGAATTTCCCCTCTCTCTAAGACGAGATTTATTTGTACCATTCAGGCAGTAACTGGTATCTTCTATAATCTAATCTCTCTCACAAATGCAATCCCAAGATTTGAAGAAACTGGGATTATGGGACCATCAGGATTAGTATATTTACTGGTCTGCCACTTGGGGATTGGTCAGAACTTCTGTGTGGCAAAGCCAACATTATCTCATTCTTAAGAGGGCCATGTGACAGGCTTGAAAAGGCCAGTCGTAACTTCAGATTTCTAAATAATCAAATCAAGTAGACATTCAATGATTGCTTAGTGATTGGATGTTATAATGGCTAGAAAAACCTCACTTCAAATCAACCAGATATTTATGAAGTCCAATCAACTCTATAGGCATGGCCTAAGAAATAATTACCCCTGTTTTGCTGATGAAAGCTTTGAAGTATAAAAAGCAAGTGGCTTGCTCAACTTTATATTGACTTAGGCATATAAGCCACAGAACTTAAATAAAATCCTTGGTTGTGTATTTCTGATCTCAGGCTAAGAATGGGGACATGTTATAAAGAGGAACAGTAAAGGAGCTAGGGATGTTTAAAGAATGTGACCATGGCATGGCCTAGACTCACAGACACCAGAACTTCAAGGTTGTTCAGAATCCATAGCAGTTCCAAAGACTCCGTGAAACTGTTACTCACATAGTAGCTGAAGTTCTAGATTCTTTAGTTCTCTGCTGTTGATCTGATTCACTACTCATCCAGTGTCTTTTTTAGGTAAGCCCACCCACTTCTCTTTGTTTGAGCCCCTAATAGAAGCTCACCATCCCTAACCTCTTTCTTCCCCCACAGTTAAATTCCTTGCTTGTTTTATTTTACCTTTTTAAAAAAAGATTTATTTATTTATTTGAGAGAGAGAGAAAGAGAGCACGAGCAGGGGGAGAGGGAGAGGGAGAGGGAGAAGCAGACTCCCCACTTCTAATTCCCGGGCTTGATCCTGGGACCCTTGGGATCATGACCTGCCAAAGGCAGATGCTTAACCCACTGAGCCACCCAGGTACCCCTAAATTCTCCGTTTGAATTGACAGTCATAGACAAGTCATAGACAAGGCTCTGGAATACTTGGGTTCCTGGTTCAATCAGGTATGGCTTTGGTATGAGTACAGTCATGTGTAACAGAAATTGACCAGCCCACTTAAGTAATAGTTAGAGATCAGAGGTGGCAAGTCCCCTAGAAGGGGATGGCAGGGAGCAGGGATGCTGTGATTGACTGTCAGCTCTAAATAACACACTAACATAACCCAAACCATTTCCCTATTTCCTTATTTCATCTATGCCAAGCACATAGCAAAGGAACTGATTTAATATCTCCTCTGGCTTCTTTAAGGGAAGGGCAACTGAAGATGGTTGGTGGTTGTGTCAGTTTGTGGGATTTATCTACAAAGCCATGGAAGAGCTCAGACTCCAAAGGAGGAAAGAAAGAAGAAAGTGAAGGAAAAAATAGTTATCAATTAGAGGGCTGATACTTATTTTGGCAGTGACATTATATAGTTAATGACTAGCTATAGGTCCCCAGGACACCTGATTATTCACCATGAGGCCTCCAACAAGATGGTTCATGGCTCGGAGCCTGGCTGGCTTCTATAAAGCAGGAGATGATAATAGCATATGCCACCTCCCTGCCTCTCCTGAGGTGTCTGAGGACAAGTTAACATTTGCACTGAGCTTTGAAACTCTGGGATGAAAGGTGTGAACAGACTACAAAGAGGCATTGTATTGGTGATTTACATTTGGTCCTCAGACATTTCAGGCCCTTGTCTGAGGCTGGGTCTGGCAGCGAAGGGGAGGGAGGAGGAGGCAGGGGCAGGGGAAGGGACAGAGGCGCTAAATGTCACACCCCTGGAACTAGGATCTGTGGGCTGCCACCTTGGGGGAAATCCAACAGAAGAGAAGGTGCCTCCACCAGGGGATTTACTCTAATACACTGAAGGGTGTGGGAACTGTGGTTTGTCTGGTTTCGGTAAAAAAAGTTCTCAAAGCAGAAAGACTGGACCTAGTACAGCATCTCCCTGGAGTCCTGGTAGAGATGGCAGCCCCAGTCCTGCCATGCAACTCCTAACTTCTGCTAATCCTGCTCCTACTTGCGGCGACTGTCCCTAGGCAGAGGCTGGGTGACATAGGCTCCAGCCAGCTGGTTTCATAAGGCTTCAGCCCTGAAACAATCACCGAGTGCCTCCTGCACCACCTCCTTCCCTAGGTCCCTTTGATATTTAATTTCCTCTTTGAGGCTGTCCTCAATGGCCATTTTTGTTTATTCCACCTACCATGAAATGGTACTCTGTGTGATAGGCTGTTAGGAGGTGGTAGCCCAGTGTGTGGTTTGCTCTTGGCTCTGGAACCTGCCTGGGCACGTCCCTAGGAGCTGGCTATTCCCAGGCCCGCAAATAACCCTGCTTTCTTCATTTCACCCTAACCTGGCTCTGAATGGGGACCCCATGACCTTTGTTTACTCAACTTCCTCACACCCATCCATCAAACCTTGATCACTTAGAATGCCTGGTGAATTCACTGGTTATGAGGGACATTAAGAGTTAAGAAGGGATAGGTTTTCATCTAGATGTCCCCTTCCCTTACACCTGCTATGCTAAAGAAGTGTGTTCTCCACCTCTGAGACTGAGTTTTCTTACTTGTTAAAATGAGATAATGACATCTATCCTACCTATTCACAGGAGCATTTTGAGAATCAGGTGGTTTAAAGTATACGAAAGCATGTGATAAATTAAAGAGAAGGGAAATTAGCTCACTATATTGGAGTTTTACAATGCTTCTACCTAAGCCACTGAGCAGCAGCCAGGCCCAAATGCTCTACTCTGAACTCTTTGCATATGGAGAGGCATGTGGGAAGGGCATTTGGCTCTGTTGACATCAAGGACTCTTAAGCTCATGAGCCTGACTTTGATGTGGATTACATTTGATTCCCCAGTGACAGTTCTGGGGTCTTCCACCAGGGTATGTAGTAGGGGGGCAAGTGATTGAGGCTGTCTTCTAAGGGCAATGGGAAACCATTGGAAGGATTAAAATGGAAGAGTAGCCTGATGGATTTTAATATTAAAACCATTCTCGGGCTGTTATGTGGAAAATGGAATGTAGGTATTTGTAGTGCAGCTGTTATTGTTCAGCTGACAAGCCTCTGAGTCCCCATTTTATTTGGGGGAATTCCACCACTAACTGGTCTTGATGGGAGACTTCCCCCACCCCCGACCCCTCTAGATGTTGAACATGCCAGGTACTCCCTCTGCGAGTTCTGAACGCTAAGGAATGGGCATGGGTGCTCCACCAAGGACTCCAAATCTAGTTCCAGGCAAAGATCTGGGACAAGACAGATTTATTCCAGCAGTGGCAGAGATGGCCAGCCCAGGGGCCAGTGGAATCCCTAGTGCCAAAGGGGGCCCATGCTGGAGAAGGTGGAGATCCTGCAGGGAGAGCATAACATTCTGACCAAGCCCATCCTGTACCAGGATGTTACTGCAGTGCTTTCTCAGCCTCTCTGGGCTCCTGCTGGTTTCTCAGGTGCATTCTACTGCCTTCTCATGGATTCTGTGAACTTCCCGAGAGATTGCCAACAATCCACTTCCTGCTTAACTAGAGTAAGTATGTGTTGTTTTCGTTCAATCCAGAGCAGCTACATGTTTAGAGGGAAGGGGAGAATGAAGAGGCTTATCCAGTCAACCAGCAAGAAATGACAGTGGCATGAACTGAGCGTGGTGGTGCAGGTGGGAAAAACTGAGTGCAATGGATTTTGGGTGCTATTGAAGGAAGAGTCATCAGAATTTCCTAGTAGTTTGTGTCTAGGGAGGAGCAAAGCAGAATTAAGGAAAGCTTGATGTTTGCCTTGGAAATGTTTAAGCATGTTTGTATAAGCCCAGAAAAAGTCTGGAAGGAAAGGCACTAAACCTTTATCAGGGCTTGTGTCTGGGAGGTCCCTGGACCTATAGTAGGAGCAGAGGCTTTACCTCGTATTTTACACATAAAAACATGATTTATTTTATACTTAACTTCATATTTTACATTAACAAATGATAGCACTTGGGTGCTTTTTTTTATTTGTTCCATAGTTTGTAAGTAAGACATAAAAAATATTTTTGAGAGAAATCTTAGGAAAATTTAGGCAGTGTTAAAGGCAAAATTAGATTAATGGAGAATGTTTAGGTCTCTTAAAAAGCTGAGGGGGAAAAAAAAACTTTTCTTGGCTAACTAAAAGAAATGCTACTATTTGAAAGGGAAAGCAAGAGATGAGGACCAGAGGAAGATTTTCGTAGGAAGTCATCAATCATTTTATCCCAGAGCAGAAGGTTTCACAACCAAGGGGCAGAGTACCATGTTTCCTTAAATAGCATTAATTATGTATTTAGGAAGTGAAGCTGTGCTGAATCCAAAGCTATCTAGATTTGAGACCAGATAGTTAGCAGTTAGTAGGAGTTTACCTACATCAGAGATGAGACATTCCTGAGAGAGTTTGTCAGAAAGCTGTCTAATCTTATCTACCCTCCCACTCCCCCAAGTCAGGGCTTGGGAAGGGGCGGTGAGGGATTGAGGGCTGGGCTGTGGCCAGCAAGGTGGGAGCACGACTTACCAAAAGTCAGAAAAGCCAGGCCAGGTTGTTTGTCACTCAAGGCTGAGTTGAAATCATGTATCAGTCTGTAGGCCAATTTGTTCATTTCAAATCCTGAAGAGTGAACCCAAAGCAGAGCCCAATCCAAATGGGGAACCGGCCAAATAGCTAAGATAGGCACAAGTGGTAAGGCGGGAGAGCCACTGCTTCGAGGCCCCTGGCGCAAGCCTGGAGTTATGGCATTCAATCATGGGTAGAAGTGTGTCTTGGATGGTGAAGAGTTCCTGAGAGGAATTGATGTGCTTTCAAGGTCCCAGGGAGTCGCCTGAAACTCAGAGGCCTGTATCTGAGGGAAACGGGGACATAAATCAGATTTTATTTCAGATTCATCATTTATTTTAGATTCATTGATCCATCTATCCACTCATCTGTTTAGCAGTTTCAGATTATAAATAAACTCTAACATATTATTAATTCAAATGAACTTTGGGGGAAATATATGCAAAGAAAAGCATTTTTATGAATTTCAAATTGGGTATAGGGACTGAAAATGAGGTTAAGCAAAGTATTATCAACTACAGTTTCTTTGAGGATCAACTTTGAAGAAAAAGATATTAATTTTGTAAGTAGTATAAAAAATGTTTACATATAAATGGGTACTGCTGTGGTTCTTCAAATATGTGTCTCTTCACTTAGGCTACACAAAATTGGACTGAAATTTTGTTTATCATCTTTATTACTTGGCAAACCTTTTCTTCACAGATATCCTAAAGCTAACCTTCATCCCAATGTCTATTAGCATATAAAGAAAAGATTTCCTTTTCACGAGACTTGTTTGTTAAGTCGATCCTTTTAATAAAAAAGGTATCACATCTGCAAGAAAAATATATTTATACCAGTACATAAAAACTCATAATTTAAGTTATCTGAAGTTTTGAGTTATTTCAATTTGCTTCCACCAGGATGGGTACATCAGAGTTAACAAGTTCTAGAAGTCTCGAGAATAAAACTATAAAGTTGAAAACATGACAATACAGTCACTAGGCCTGACTCCAGAAGTTTCATTTGTGTTAGGGAGGGCAGCGGTGATGGGAATCCTGTTCAGAAGAGCATCTAAGTTTCAGAGTTTCCCCGAAATAAAGATACCATTATTCAGTTGGAGGCTTATCCCCAGGGGCTCAAGTTCACCCCCAATGATTAATTACAATCCCATTTGTCTGGTGGTAACGCCTCTCCAAGGAGTCCGACTCCTCTCGGCTCTGAAGACATTCTTCATATTCAAGCACAGGACTGTGATTATCGACCACAAAAATAATAGTGGCTCAGGAGGCCTGCCAGAGGCAGCTCTCTACTCCTTGCTTGGCATCATTTCTCTGACCGCTTTATCTCTCACACACTTCCCCATGTGCTGTTTCTCTGTAGGCTGTAAACACACACACACACACACACACACACACACACACACACACACACATACACACACACACACAGGCAGATTCACCTAAACCCGAGAGCTTAGCAGAAAACAAGTCCCTGCTTGCTTGCTGGGAGTTAGGAAGGCCAGCCCAGGGAAGAGGGCAGGAGAGAAGCCTCCAGTGGCTGCTCGCCACACTTTCTGTTTCCTCCCCTGCCAGATGGTTTCCAACCCCCTTTTAGTTCCAGAACAGCCTAAAGCCCAGAGCGGGCAGCCTGCCTACCCGGAGTGACATCTGTGTTTCTAGGAAGGCCCTCTTCAGCTCCCAGACACACCCTACCCTTCTAGCTCAGGTCTAAAAGCCTGGGCTGGGGAGCAGTGCCTTTAGCAGAGGTGATAAGCCTCTGGCAAAAGCAAATCAGTCCCCCACCCCTGGGTGGGGGAGAAGAGGAGGGAGACACTGCAACTCACCTAGCCTTGGCGCTTGGTGGGGAGTGAGTGTCTGAACCTGGGAGAGTACCAGCTCCCTTGGATTCTATGGAAGGAAGAAGTTCTGCTCAGTACAGGGTCACTAGGAATTCCTGTGGTGACTGCTGAAATGAATTGAGGTCCTCAGGAGATGGCCGATGTGGGAGACATCCGAGCCGGGTCTCCTCCCAAGCCTCCCATGGCGGCTCTGATCTGGCTTCCTGGCATAGGGATTCTTTCTAGAGGGTCTTCTCACAGAATAGTGGGTAGACACTGCCTGTCATCCCTGTATTCTCAGGCTCAGTAGGCCCAATGGACTGTTTGCAGAATGAATGAAGGAAGGAATGAAGAAATGACTGGCGTGTTGGGTGAGACCTCCCCATAGCGAGCACCACTTTCTACAAGTTCCCAGTGTGCTTCTCGAGCCTGGCCACCTGGAACAGTGACCAGGGGCTTCTGAATGTGCTTTGGCACAATAGGCCCCGGGGCTCCTCACATCCCTCTGGGGGCTGTGCCAGGGCAGCTGCTTTCCCACCCTGCTCACTCCCGGGTTGAGGCTCTGCTTTTTTTTTTTTTCCAAACCTTTCCACCTGGCCCAGAGCCAGGGAGGCTTCGAAGTCACACTCAGAATTTCCATGACAGTAAAGAGACCAAATGCAACCCTTCGCAGCCCCTGAAAGAACTCTCCTCCAGTCCCGCCGTGTCTGGCAGCATTTTGTTCGCCCCATTTTGATACAGGCCTGTGGAAGGTCAATGACTCCTTTAAAAAGAAGGGAAACATGGACAAGTGCCCAGTTCTAACCTGCTGACAGTGCAGTTCTGTGCGGCAGCCCACAGTTCCCTGCTGAAGCCTTCACAGTGATTTCTCACAAAGGTCTGCAATCTATTATGCTACAGTTGACTGCTGCATTCAAATGTAAAAACAGATCCTTGGATCAACACCCTCTAAAAAGCCAAGAAAAATGTGGTAGTGTTCTTTCCTGGCTCTAGCCGAGAGCTCTCTGAGGGAGGAATCCTGGAGAGCCCAGAGCAGCAGCCGCAGCCGCAGCCGGGTACCTGTGTGGCTATCCCGGTAACCCCATCGGTTCCGAATCCCAGCGAGACGTGGGGGCTCCAGGTATTGGGGGGGGGAGGGCAGAGATGCCCAAGGGACCTGTAGTCACCAGATTCTTTTCACAGATTCAGATTGTGGGGGAGATGGGGCTGGGTTTTTCATGTCATCCAGCTCCCCGCTTTCACTCTGGACTAAACCATTCTGGAAGATGGCACTTTAAAACCTCTGTGCAAAACATCCTCCCCCGCCCCCCGCCCCTGGGCTAAAATACAGCTGCTTTCTTAAAATAAAACAACAAGCTGGCTGCCCAGAGGTCCTGGCCAAGCCCAAACAAAAACAAAATTTCCTTCTTAAGACATTGCTTGCCATCGGTGCATAAAATCCACACTGGAGAAAATGTGAAGTAGGATCAGTGGGGATACCTGAAGGTGTGGATGAAAAGACACCCTTGTCTTCCTGCCTGCCAGCTTGTCATCCTTCTCCCTTCTCCCCCACCCACCCCACCCATACCCTCCAGCAGCTGGGGGCAGCCAGGAGTGCGAAGTGTCAGGAATAGTTGGAGCACCAGTTTTCTTCTGTTTTGCCGGGCTCTCCCCACTGCTGGTTGCACTGGCTTCAGCCGAGCGGGCTCATCCCACCCCCAGAAGGTGACCAGATCGCTTGTTCACACTCTGTCTGCTTCGTTTGTTCACCTATTGCCAATTACCTTGCTGAGATCATTGTTTTTCTCTTCTGTATTTTTAGCTCAGAAGGAACCTCCTCGCGAGATGACTATCTCAGACCCCGTCTTTGCTCCCAGACTGTGGTGAGCCTTGTTTTGGCGGAGTGAGTGGAAGTGACTTTCCCTGTGCAAAGAGGAGCTTTACTGTGCCCGCTCTGGCCCGCGCATGTGGAGACCTTGCTTTGGGGGTGGGAACGACGTGTCTATGTGGATAAGCACACGTAGCATATACACCCATGCACACCCATGCACAGCCATGCACACCCTTCTCCTTGGTTTTGTTCGGATCTCAGCGGAGTCCACATTCAGTATCGAATCCCGTTCTTGGTCTGAAATTTGGATTCCTTCACCGACTTGTCCGTGGACGGTGGTCACGTGTCGGTGCCTGGTGCAGTACCTGGCACGTGGCAGGCATGCAGTGTGCACAGAATGGATGAAGAGACCAATGGCGTGTGGGTTCCAGATTGCTATTCAGGCTGGGAGAAAATCAGACAGGGGAAGAAATGCCACTGACATGCTGCTTTCTGCTCCGCCAGCTGACATTGACTTTGGGGAACTCAGGGCACCGGCAGCTTCTGCCTCCGGTGGGCTGTGCCTCCTCCAGGGCTGCATCAGGCTGCGTCCTTCTGGCCATTCAGGTTAAACTCAACGGTCTCCTTTGAGACTGCCTTCCTGACTACCATGTCCAAAGAAGCCGTCCTTGCATCATTCCATCACTTTCCCCCACCTTCCCCTGTTCAGTTGTTTTTATAGTGTGCTCCCCCATCTGAAATGTTTTTCCCTTTCGGTTTGCCTGTTTATTGTCTGCATTTCCTTTTTAAAAATAAGCTATAAAAAGACAGACCACTGAAGGTCTGTGGTCTATCTTTTTATTGTGGTCTCCATAGCAATTAGATGGGTGTCCAGCACAGGGTGGTTATCCAATAAATGGCTAAGTGAATGAATCCTCCTTTACATGGTCACAGAACCCTGCAGGGAGCAATTAATGGGAGGCGGGTCAGAAATGAATAGCTCAGCTTCTCTCCCCAATCCCTCCTTTCCCTTCATCTGCTTCCCTGGCTGGGCCCCCGAGTGCCTCACACCATCCATCCTCAAGTGTCCGGTTTTCCTGTCTGAGCACCTGGCACGCATCACCGATGCCCTTGCTTCCTGGCGCCCACGGCTCATTCCTGATGATGTGGGCTTCGAGCTGTGTGGCTCTGACACGTGGACACCACGGCCCCCACCAGTGCTGCTACCAGCAGACTCTTCCCCCGCCCTGTCCTGCCGGCCGCCTTGAAGCTGTCCGTCCTTGCCGCCCTGCACAGCGGGCATCCGTGGAGATGGAGCCCTCACACATCCACGGGGGCCGCAGCCTCTGGGTTGAATAGTTTACAGCGAACCACCCCCTGCCCATCTGCCTCTGATGCTGCTCTCTGGCTCATGCCTCCTCTTCCTGCCATCTGTCTCCTTGTCCTGTTTTCTCACTGCAGGTCCTACAAAGGCCTTCAGCTTTGACCTTTCACTTCTCTCCTGGATCACAGTTAGGACTCTCTCCCTCTGGCCACCGTGCGGTGACCTGGCCCAGGCTAAATGGCTAGAGCCTTCCAGTCTGGACCCAGTGTAGGAGTTTGCTTGGGCTGCCATAACAAGATACCACTGGGCGGCTTCAACAACAGCAAGGTATTTCTCACAGTGCTGGAGGCTGGAAAGTCCAAGATCATGGTGCTACCCAGGCAGGTTTTGTTTTGAGCCTTCTTCTCCTGGCTTGTAGGGGACTGCTGTCTCACTGTGTTTTCACACACAATGGGAGAAGAGAGGGACAAAGACAGAGACAGAGAGAATGTGTATGTGTTGTGTGTGTGTGATAGAGACGGAGACAGAGACTGAGCTCTCTGATGTCTCTTCACACTAATCCTAGCAGATCAGGGCCCCACCCTTTCAACGTCATTTGACCTTAATTACTTCCTCTCTCCAAACACAGAGCTACTGGTGATTTGGGCTGCAAGAGAAGAATTTGGAGGGGACACATACATTCAGTCCCTGATAGTCAATAAGCTGATTTTAGGAGTGAAGGTACTAAGGTTTAGAGGCATTAAATTATACAACTAGTAAATGGTAGACTGGGGATTTAAACTCAGGCCTGTCTGACTCCAGAGCTAGCCTAATCATTATCCTAACCATACTGTCTTTCTATGCTATGCCTTTACTTCTGTGTCTTCTTTGCTTGGTAGTTCCTCTACTTGCTCTGCAGTCAGTCCTGAATTCAAATCTCCACTATGGAACTCTGGCTGTATAATCTTGGGTGGATAATTCCCTCCTAGTCCAGGAGGTAGCATGGTAAATTGAAGGGTGAATTTGGCCTTTCCCTCTGCCCAGGCCTGGTCTCCCCTACAAGGCTCCCAGTAATGACAATTGCCATTATTCCTTTTACTCTAAAAATGTGAGGACTTCTTGCTGTATGTCAGACACCATGATAATATATGTAAAGTTATATATTGTTTCTACTTAGCTTTGACAACCTTGTAAGGTAGATGTTGATAACAGAGCTACATAGAAGTGAAACAAACTGGTGAAGGTCATCAGCTAGAAAGTGGCCTCATTAGAGATAAATGCACATCTGCCTAATTCTAAAGTCTGCTCTCTTTCCCCAACATACTTTAAGTTTTGGGGTGAACTGATAGAATTGTGTCCCACCATTCTTCTCTACAACTGACTTCCCAGCTAGCACACAGTCAGTACAGTGGCAAAGGCAACCTGAAATGTATTTAAGGATTTAAAGGAAAATTAAATTTTATTCTTCCTAAGAAATAGGAAGACCCCCAGTGGTCTAGCTTTGAGTGGTAAGACCCTGGCATAGGCAAGTCCTGTTTTATCATGTCATTGTGCATGAGGTCAGATGCCAGAAGAGGTCGATGAATGAGATTGTGTTTTATCCTTTCTTGTGGTGTGGCTTTCTGTGTAATCACTCAGGTTAAGCCCACTGTTCGTCTGATGCTGGTGCCATGTCATCACCATTCTTTCTGATTGCACTTCATGAGTTTTACGTTGTGGGATGAGAAGGTGAAATTTTTTTAAAATATTTATTTATTTACTTAGAGAGTGCACATGAACAGGGGGCACAGAAGGAGAGAGAGAGAATCTCAAGCAGACTCCCCATTGAGTGCAGAGTTCTCTGTGGGGCTCAATCTCACAACCCTGAGATCATGACCAGAGCCAAAATCAAGAGTCAGACATTTAACCGTCTGAGTCACCCAGGTGCCCCAAGGTGAAATTCTATTCCTGGTGAACCACACCAAATCCTGTAGATCTCTATTGGATCATCTCAGAGTACAGGGAACTAATGGCCACTGCCAGCCTCCTGGGAACACTGAGAGTCATCTTAAATGATGTGTGGGCAGGAGAGGCAATTTGTGGCACTGCATGTCCTTCTCTTGCTCTTTCGGCATTTCTCTCTACAAGGACCTTGATGTGCTACATGCACAACAGAGGGCTGGACTTGGGTGCTCGCATAAGCTTCTGGAATCCCTGCTTCACCAAAAAGAGGCTGAATGTTCCTAAGTATTTTTCCAAAGAGAACGACAGCAAGGAAGAACTGTGTGATGTTGACCATGCCCCAATTCTCATTTGTTTTGCATTATTTTTCATTTATGAATGGAGAGCTTCATGCCTCTCATTGCAAATGGTCTTTTGACTTTGGGAAATATGATTTTTCATATTCTGAGGGTGAAAGGAGACTTTTCAGCCAGAGGAGGGGCATCCCTTCCTATTAGAATTGTCTAGAAAGCATCTTCAAATTAGTGTGTATCTTCCCCTTTCTTTTAGAGGGAGCACTTATTCAGCTGAGAATCACTGCATCCACAACAAACCAATATTGCATGTAGGAATATATGGGACAGCCACTAGATGCACTGAGGTGGGAAGAAAATTGAAATATAGCAGAAGGGAGAGAAAACTGAAAATGAAGTAATCAGAGAGGGAGACAAACTATGAGAGATTCTTAACTTTAGGGAACAAGCTGAGGGTTATTGGAGGGGAGGCGGGTGGGGGTGATCGGCATTAAGGAGGGCACGTAATGTGATGAGCACTGGGTGTTTTATGCTACCATGAATTATTGAGTTCTAAGTCTGAAACTAATGCTTATCTCAGCTAATTGAATATAAATTTTAAAAATTGAAATATGTCCATCTAAGTTTTGATTCCTTGGGGATAACATGGCCCCTAAGGCTGCAATTCAGTTGTTACTAAATAAATACTTGTTACAGGGTGCCTGGGTGGCTCACTCGGTTAAGTTTCTGCCTTCAGCTCAGGTTATGATCTCGGGGTCTTGGGGTTGAACCCTACATGGGGCTCCCTGCTCAACGGGGAGTCTGCTTCTCTCTCTCTCTTTCTTTCTCTCTGCCTCTGCCCCCCACTTATGCTCTCTTTCTTTCTCTCTCTCTCCCAGATAAATAAAATCTTCAATAAATAAAGAAATGAATATTTGTTAAATATGTGGAGACTAAGAAATGTTTTCTTCTGGGTAAGTCTCCTACATCTCATTGCATTCTCCAGTAGGTCCCTATGGACTGAGTTTTGGTACTATGGTTGGCAGGTGGACATAAAAGCCAATAAATGTTATTCAAGACAGACTTGACAAGACTCCAATCCAAAGAGCTTTCCTCTGGGGCTTGGGTGACAAAGTATAGCCCAATGCTGGTCATGGAACTCCGTGTGACACCTGGCACAGTGGTGGCTGTGGGAGCCTCCAGACACGACACCTTGGCATGGACCTGGGATGCTCAAGATGGGCAGGAGTAGGGGTAAGCTTCCCTGAGTCTTTGTGGATAGTCGCATGGACAAGAGGGAACATCGGCAAGAGAGGAGGAGTACTGTGGGCATGGAGACTGGCAGGCTGGTTGCGGGCATATGAGGTATCTTAGTGGAGAAGCTCCGAAATCAGGAGGGCAAGCGGGGTGGGTTGTCACTGTCATGCAGGTGAATGTTATCAAAGCAGCAGATACTTTGGTTATATACATATGTCACACCGAGTGACATTTAATGGCTAGGGTTCCAATCCAGAAATGTTTGAGATAAGTGTCTTATACTTTGAACCCTACCAACCCTTGTACCAACAGGGGCCAGCGTTGCTAATGACCTCACTTCACACTTTGACGTCTGAGTAGTTAGCCAAGGCACTGAGCTACTTCTGCCATGATGCTTCCAGATTATTTCTTCCAGCCAGCTTTATCAAAAGGCTCATCTTGGTTCCCCCTCTTAGACATTTCCTTTCAAGAATCACCCGGCCCTTTGTGAGATGTCTTCTGTGCTCAGTGGCTTCACTTCGCCTTTGCTTTGCTTTGCTTTTCCTTTGTTCAGCCTTCCCACCCAAGCCACATTTCCATCCCAGGGTTGGGCATATTTCAACCTGTTGAGACAGGAAGGAGGGGAGGGAGAAGGAGCTTTGCCACCAGCTCACATTCTGACAAAAAAGGCAAGTCATAACCTCTCTAGGCTTCCTTCCATGTTCTAATCTGTACCTTGAGGATCTGAATGCTGAGGTACTACACGGAGGTTTCATGAGGAAATGCCATTAAAATGCCAGTAAAACCATTTTGAGATGTGGGGTGCTGTGCCCAGACCCCACACTCCAGGTCACCTCTCTGTCATGCAGATCACATCCTCCAGTTGGGTGGTTGGGTGCGCAGAGCTGGAGCGCCCAGAGGAGGGGGAAGGAGGCTCCACCACAGATGGCAGCAGGCAGCAGGTTTAGAAAGGATGCAGATTTCATGAAGGTCACTGTGATGTTCTGACTGGCAAGACAAATGTTAAGGATCAAGCATCTAAATCAAGCACCACGTGTAGAGTTCCAAAGGAGAAAGAATGTGGGCTTTCCATACAGCAAGAGCGAGGTTTAAGCTGCGGTTCAAACGCTAGCTTTGGGCAGGTGAACTTGTCTGAGTCTCAGTCTCCTCGCTGGTGAAGCAGGGAGAGGCAGACTCCATCCCAAAGTGCTATCACGTCTAAAACAATAGGTACATAGTTGCAAATCAATTGCTTTTTGTTCTGTGGGCCTTGTCCCTTGTTCTCTTTGTGGTTTATTCTGAATTTTTTTGAAATAATCAAAGAATGAAACATCACATAAAGAAATTGAACCTTGACAATATGCAGACCACTGTGTTTGAGTGAGTGGAGAAGCAATGGGGAAAAAACATCGTGCCTGACCTTAAGCAACCTCGGTGCTAGCGTTCTGGGATACCACCGGAGAACCTGGAAGCATGCTCTACTGCTTACACCATCGCCATCCACATAGGGAGGGAGGTCTACTCTTCTGAAGCAAAGGTTATGAGAAATTAGAAACCCAGAATGATGGAGTTGGAAATGGCATGGCAGTTTTAAAGATGGAAGAAAATTGAATCCCAGGTGAAGGGACCTGTCCAGAATCACCCACCTGAAAGTTGTAGGGCCTGAAAACAAGTTTCTGGACCTTCAGTTTATCCCAAGGCTCATATTTGACATGGAGGTTGCACATGTGGCTATGGAATTGTGGCATTTCTGCTGTCTTGGATCTTACAATCTCAACACAAAATTGTCATTTGTTAAAGTAATAGCTGGGCTGATGGCATAAGGACATTTGTGTTCCTAAAAGTTTACATTGTCCAATCCCCAATTGAAATGTACCAAATTTCCCTTTGTGGCCTAGGTTAGTAGCACTGGATCAGCGACCTGGCTGTGCTGAGTTGGAACATCTATAATTTAAGACGTGTGGAGAGGGCCTATGTGTGCCTCCAGATCCAATCCCCAGCCTACTCCATTTGGCCTTGGGAAACAGACCTGTGTGGTCTTTTTCGGGCTTTGTCTTCTGGCCTGATGTGGTCACTGGTATATTTTGGCAGGTGATTAGATAGAAGGAGGAGGATAAGGTTGGGGTATGTGTTCTTCTGGCTTCTTCTCTGTTGGGTCACCCAGAGCTGGCCTTGCCCTCTGCAAGCTCCTTTGAGGTGGCTTTCCCCATCCAGCTGCCTTCCATGGGTCTTCACCTTCCAGGCCCCTTCCCTGGGTTCTGGGACCAGCTCCCTCCCCTATGCCTTCAGGCTGTAGGGTGATAGAGGTTCCCGACTAAGGCGAGCCTTGGGATGCTGCTATTCCTCTGTGGTTTCCTTAAATTCTGTCTAGAGTTTTATGATTAGTCCTTTATTAAAGTCTCAAATTACCCAGTTTGAATGTGTCTTTTTTTTTTTTTTTCCTCCAGTCACTACTCTGGCTGATATAGGGTATCTTCAATTTCATGGAAAATAACCATAATATGTTTAAGTTGAGCTCAAGAGAGAGAGTTGAAAAAGTAAGAAGTTTATCTTGGAAAAGAGGAAGCGAATAAGCTGACAAGTAAAATAAGAACTATAAGTGTTTAACAGAGGAGAAAACATCTTTTCCTCTGAGAAATTATTTATTTATTCATTTATCACTAATTAAATATTTTCACTGAATTTTGTGTGTATTCTGGGGTCTGCAGAAATATGGAGAAATAAAGCACGTGTGCAGGAAAAAGAAGAGAGGTGGAATGGAGAGAGTCTAAGTAGCTCTCAGTCCTGGAAGCAGAACCTTCTATAAACTTGACTGACTCCTGCCCTTGGGTGCTTAGAGAAATGTCCCTTTTATTTACTTATGTTAGTTTGAGTTCCTTGAGTTATTTTAAAGCAAAGAATCTTGATTAAAACATTGGTGAAAGGGAACAGTAGATTTAAGGTTGGAAACAGTATGTTGGGTCAGATATGAATGAATGGTTAAAAGGAATGACACCTGGAAGTAAGACAATACTGGGTTGAAATAGCACCCAAAAAGACTGAGGTTCTTATGAAAAAACCTGTTCATCACAAAGGCTTTTACTCCTTGGAGTGGGCTATCAACAAATGCAATGGAAGTCTTCCATGTGAGATACCAAGAATGGGGCCCAGCGAGTGCAATGCTGGTAGCACAACAGTCATGTCCAGAGCAGGGTTGGGGGCATGAAGGAACAAGGAGGGCTGATTAAAATCTAAGACCACTTGAGGCTACACTCTGGATTTATAATATAGGGTGGGAAAAGGAACAGAGATTCTGAGATCAGATAGGCATGGATTTGAGAGTTTGTTTTAGTTTTACTTTCCCCAAATTTAAAAAAGGGTTGAAAACATGGTTCTTGTGGCTATTAAGTAGCTTAACATAGTGAGAGCAATTATCACAAGATTGAGCATGTAACTAGATGTTCAAAAAATGCTAGCTCTTACCCTTTTTTAAAAACAATGTTTGAAAGCCATAATAAAATATTTGCTTTTTAAAAAAAGAATCTCTCTTTTATGAACCCCAAGCTCAGGGGCTTTTTTCTTCCTTCTTCTTTCCTTCTTTGTTGACATCTAATAAATATTTGTTTTATTTAGAAGTTACATACAACTTTAATGTACTATATTACAATGGATCTTTTGAAAATACATTTCATGCCTGTGTCCTTAGGTTGTGAAAACCTATTTCATTTTGTAATAACATTTTTTATGTAAGTGAGACCAGTAATTTAGCTATGTGAATCTTTACTCTTATGCCAAATGCCTGTGAAGATTCAGCATTTGAGCTTCCTTGCATTTTGTTATTAAGAGAAAGGGCTCGTGTCACCTGGGCTGTTTCTTCCCACATATAGGAGATTCCTCACCATATGGAATTCCTTCTTCTCTTCTTCCTCCTCTGAACTGCAAACAAATTCATTGTATTGAATGTTGATCTGAACAGTCCTGGAAGGAGTAAGGTTCTTGGTGGAGTAGTAACTGTGTGCAGAGTTTAATGGTGTTAGGCAATCACAACCTCAGAGGCCCTAGTGTGCTGGGAAAAAAGGGGATTAAATAAAATAAATAAAATATCAAATAAAAAGAAAAGGCCAAAGTGGGGAAATATTTTAGGAATGAGTGGCCAAGAGGAGTCTATGCCAAGCCTCATGTGAGTTTATAATAGAATGGAAGTAAACTGTATGTAGCCTTTTCAAATTTTTTCTTAGGTTATTAGAATTTAGAGCTGAGAAAATAGAGCCCAGAGAGGTTAAGTGATTTGCCTAAGGTTATCTAGCTGTTTAATGCAGGGCCCTGAGCTAGAAACCAAGTCTTCTATATCCCAGTTCAGATTACTCTGCTCTGCACCCAAGGATATTTGGGAATTTGGAGATATTGTAAAGAAAAATGCTATATCCAGGGAGAATGAGGCAAAGCCAGCTTTTCCCTCTCTCGTGTTAGTGCAAGCTACTAGTTTTCCCTGTGTAGATTTCAAGATTATGATGGTTTCAGTGTCTCACCTTGTGTTTCTTCCTGGACTCTATTGTTGATGGCATTTTTTTCAGCAAAGCATGCCATAAAATCTCTTCTGACAGTTCTGTTCCTGGTCAGAATGCCTGAAAGCTGCACTGCTTACAAAGTCCTGGTGTGGCCAACAGCACTGATGTGACCATCTTGAAAATATTGTATCTACTGCATGTAAGCAGAGCCAATGCCTCAGCAACTCTTCATTCTATAAAACTGGAGGCATATCTGCATGGCCAACAGTTCACCCTAAGACTGTAACAGATTCCCAACACCCTCAGTTCTCTGTTATCTGGGGCTGGCTGATTAGCTCCTATAGCTCCTTCTCAAGTCTTTATTCTCCCCATAGGACCAGAGAACTGAGAAAGAAAGAAGGAATTTGTATTCTAGGAGGAAAGGTGTGCTGTAGCATGATCTCCTTATTTCACAGAACTCTCCAATTTCATAGAACTAAGCATCTATCCTGGGCCATATATTAAAGGGGCTAAACATTTAGATAAGACATGGATTCTGTTCTACACAGATTACAATAAAATAGGCAGAACGAGAAATATTATGTAACAAGGCAAAATGCCATGGGGAGTGTGGTGCGACAAAGAATGTAGAAATCCAAATGATTCTGTGAAGGCTAGCATTGAGATGGCCTTTGAAGGACAGACAGGATATTACAGGTTCAGTGACCAGAAATGTGAAGGAAAGGTGCTCCAGAGGGAGGAGCAGGAAGAAGGATCAGAAACAGTAAACTTGGGGCTATGGTTGTGAAACACTGAATAGTTTAGCTAGACCAAATATCATATTACTATGGGAAAGTGTGGGATGAGAAAATTGGTTGGATCATTGGAGGATTTGGACTCTGAAGGTCTTTGACTGGAGCAGCTCTTGAGAAAGATAGTCAAACATCTGAAGTGACCCTTAGCATGGGGACTATAAGACTTAGGGTGTTCATTCAGGTTCCTGGAAGAGTGGCCATAAAGAATGATCTGAGCTGGAGCAGTGAGGAGGCCATCTGTTCATACTCAGAGAGTGCTGGAGCTCCAGCACAAGTAGCAGCCCCTAGAGGAAAGGCTGGGGGATACTTGACTGCTTTGGCATGATTACCTAGCTCTGTAATGCATTATTTTGTTAATTCTTTTCTTCCTCCTCCTTCTTGGTTTATTTAGAAGGTCAGTGACTATGTATGGTACAAGATGTGTTCTCAAGTGAACAAATCTCACTGCTGTTAAAAACACAGCACGCCACTCCTGAAAGTTTTATCCTGTAGAGTTTGAACTTCATGAGTACTTAGAAGGCCTTTTTGTGCTGAAAGCCTCTAACTGAATTTTGAGTTTGCTTTATTGCATTTATCCAAAGAAGTGGAAGGATATAAGAACAAAGTTACCTCCTGATGGAATGTACTTTGCTAAATTGTTTTGACCAGTGTGATTTCATTGTATGCATTTACGTTAATACTAAGGATGTTCTACCTCTCACTATACTCTGGGGGGGAACCCCAGAATCTGAGAGTTTGCTAGTGTTTTCTTCGTTGAGTGAAGTAGGAAAAGAGATGCTGTCTTTGAAACGGGTTTCACTCAGACTTTGAGAAAATTGAGAATGATGATGACTAATGAAAGGCCAGACAAAATAATCAAGTCAATCCAGATATTAAATGTGCAAAGCCATGGAAAGAATTGTTTATGCTTTTGCAAAGAGTTGACTCAGAAGAGCTGAGACAGAGCTGTACTTTGTGCTCTATCACTTGTTAAAATGTAAGTCTGGTGGTTTTTAAAGTGTCAGTGTGCCATTCCTTCTTTTCTAAATTGCTCAGGCACACAGTTGTGTTCAATAGATATTTTGTTGAAGGGCTGAGTTGATTCCTGATGCACTGATTGGTTGATTGATTGATTTGACAGAGAGAGAGAGAGGGAGAGCATGGGAGCTGGGGGTGAGGACAGGAGAGGAGCAGAGGGAGAGGGAGAGAGAGAATCCCAAGCGATCTCTACGCCCAGGACAGAGCCCGACACAGTGTTGTGACTTTGAGATCACAACCCCAGCCAGTATCAAGAGACTGACACTTAACCGACTGAGCCACCCAGGTGCCCCAATGCACTGACTAATTTAAAAGAGATCAGGATGCTTTGGTTGATTTGTAGAGAGAATAAGTGGATATGGGAATCAGAGAAGTTCTATAAGTGGGTTCTAAGGAACTGGGTGTCTAAGCCGCTGTGGAGGAGTGTGGCCAGGACAGCCGTCTTGTATTCTCAGGGGAAGAAGAAAGGCTTCTCCCTCATACGGCATTCAGCACTTGTCCCAGGAATCCCTGGGTCCTGGGGCTTAGCAGCTTCTTTTGGTCACTGAAAGGACCCATTGGCCCTTAGGACCCAAGGTAGTTTGAAGAGACCTCTGACTGATGCATCCAATTCATTCGAGTTTCATTCAATGCTCCCATCTCCCAAGGGCAATCATTTCTGCAGATTTCCATCCTTTCCCCTGTGTTCTTTGCCTGTGGGCAGTAGCTCACTTTTCTCTGGGAACCTCCATGCCCGAGTAGAGTTTTAGAGTGTGCATACAATGTGTACACACATTATTTTATTTAACCCACTTCACCACCCTAGTTCTCTCATTTTACAGATGATGAGTCAAAGAGGTTACCTGATTCGACCAAGGTCATACAGCTAGAAGATGGCATTACCCACACTTCTCTCTAGGGCTTTTGATTTCCATGGATTTCCATCCCTTGTTCTATAGTGACCTCTCTCTTTATGCTACCTTTGCTACATATTTCTGCTTCTGCACTTTGATGTCAGACCCACCAGGGGTGGATGATATCCTAGGTTCACTACTTCCAGCTCTATGACCTGAGGTGACTTGCTGAGCTTTTCCCAGCCTCCATTCCCCTCCTCTGTGGATAAGAATTGTAATTCCCTTCTACAGGATTGTCCTCTCCCTTAGATCACCATAGACAGATAATGTCCTTCTGTGGGGAAAAAGCAGACCGAGTTAAGATGTGATTTGTAAGTCGACACATGGCTACTTCACCTCAAATGTGGCAGGGATGGTTTTGTGGATGGACTTCATTGGTTACTTTTTAGCAGTGGGGCCAAGTCTCCCTGAGCCCCCATTTCTTGTCTTGGAAAAGACCACCCCAACACCACCTCTCCAGGGGTGCTTTGAGGATTCACTGAGATTATGTATACAAAAGCCCTCTCTGTGAATTTTTATCACCGCATGAATGTTAGTTCGCATTATTAGAATCTATCTCTTTACTTTCAAATCTGGCTTCTCAACTTAGACTTTTCCAGTTCAGCATGAGGTTTCTATTTTCTCCCCTCCTAGGAGCAGAAGAGGAGGCACAGTTTGAGATGTTTGCATGCTTCCACCTGGGTCTCCCTCCCTTCTTCCTACCCTGGCGTATTTGGGGCCTTTTTCATTGTGGGGCCTTCAGGACAATCATCCTCTTCAAACTAGGCAAGTCTGCTATAGTCTCCCTTTTGCTCAAGCAGGAAGTCCTGGAGGAGCAGGCTGTTCCCAAGAGTTCATTTTGGGGGATGTGGGAAGAAGGATGGGGAGAGTAGAGTAGGACCATGGAGGTTCTATTTCATCGTGTCCTGAGTCCTTAGTAGCGCCCTCGGTGTCCTGAGAGGTGCTTTGTAAATACTCATTAGTGGTTGCGGGGAACTGCTGGCAGGGACGAGGGCCAGATATGGAGAGCTGATGGAAAGGCAGGAAATATGACCAAGGAATTCTGCTATTCTCCTTCCTGCTTTCAGACTAGTTAATGGTAGACTGCTCTGGAAGCTGTAATGGGGAGGCCAGGGCTCCCCCCCACCCCCACAACAAACAAAATTCCCTGTTGTTTTCATTTCTTTGTCTTACAGACAGATGCATCAGCTCTTTGAAAAAGCAACTCCCGAAAAACACTGACAAACCAAACAGATCCAGAAGCTCAGCACACACGTTCTTTTCTTCTAGACCCTCCAAAGTGCTAATACACTGTTTACATCTAAATGTGGCAACAAACAAAGTCAATGTAAGTGGGTTACATTGGAGGCCTCCTCTTCTACAATGCTCCTCAGAGTCGTGGCATTAGCAATTTCACGTGGGAAGTTGTGAACAATCTCTTTCAAAGCTCTTCTTCCTGTGGGGGCCCAGTGTACTTCTACCTACCTACTCTCTCTTGAACCCGGCTCTCACCCATCGAGGCTGTTCATAATCAGTCTCTTTTATTTTACATATCTGGGATTCATATCTTTCCAACTTCCAAAAGGATTTAAGGGCCCTTTAACATTTCAAAATAAAATAAGGAAATGATGGATAAAAATAGAACAGAGACCTTATAAAATGAGTAAGGCAGCTGATGTTACAAGGCACCTGAGATGACCTAATTCTTGTAGTTGGTCAGTAAACTGAACCCTGACTCTATGGTTAGACCAAAAGGGAGCACACGTTGCTTACCTAGCTCTCATTACCTGTCTGAAATGGGACGGGGGAGGAAGTAATATACAAAACTATTTGTAGAACTAAATTAGTTTCTAAAACTATACATTAAAAAGATGCCATTCATACAGTTATTCTGTTAACAGCCTCAAGAGAAGTCTGTACACATAATATGCACTGCCAGTAACCTCTTAGCCCTGGAGCCATGCTGACCTTTCACCTAACATAAGCCTTAGCATAGGCTATGGCCTTTGCCTTGAATGGTCCTCCCGGCAGTCCATGCGCCATCCAGTTATCCCTACTCATCCTGCCAGTTTCCATCAGGGAAGGCTTCGATTCTCATTCAGGCCAGGAGAGGACCCCTGGTTACAGGGTTTCCGAGTACTCTGTACTTTATCTTCAGACTACTTACCATAGTTTATGTTTACTCACTAGTTGGTGTCATTATTTAGTGACTATTTTCTCCCCTAGACATAAGCTCCTTGAGCTCAGGAACTGTATGTGCTTTGCTCATTCCCATATCCTCAGCATCTCACACAGTGCCTGACTTATTGCAATAATCACAATAATAAGATGATAATAGTAATAGCTAACTATTGACTATTAAAACACTTTCTCTGAGCTCTCAAACTGATGACGTGGTGGAGCATTAGGCCAAGGCAGAGCCACAGGCAATTAAAATGATTGAATGATCTGAGAAAGGACCACTGTGACTATGGGGCAGATGGGCCAGTTGCCTGGCATCAAAATCCCATATCTAAGGGTGCCTGGGTATTCAGTCTGTTAAGCATCTGACTCTTGATTTCTGTTCAGGTCACAATCTCAGGATCATGAGATCAAGTCTTACGTTGGGCTCCACACTCAGCTTAAGATTCTCTTTCCCTCTCCCTCTACCACTCCTCCTTCCCCTGCTCAGACATTCTCTCCATAAAAAAATAAAAAAGAAGAAAAATCCCATATCTAAAGTCTATACAAATATACGGGAGCTAAGCTGTCATTTCATTTAAAAATTATAAGAATTGGACTTATATTTTTTTTTCCAGAGAGAAAGAAGGGGAAGCTAGATAAATGTCTGCTTAACTGACAACAAACTGTGTGTAGAACCTGACATGTGGAGCCATTAGAGAAATTCACAGGTAGGGTTAGAGCCAATATTTTCTTCAAAAGAGAACATAGACTCTTGTCAAGCTCTCCCAAATGTGCTTGGGAAAGACCCCTGAGTTCTATGCAAGGCAACTGAGAGAGATTACGTTAGTATGAGAAATTATTAAGGCAGGTGCTACCTAACACTGTTTGTTCTTGGTCAGAGTCCTGTAAGGCCTCTGGGATATCTGATCTGAAGGAGAGCCATATCCTAACAAGCATGTCAGGATTTGATACCTGAAAAATGTATTCAGAAGGAGGCTAAATGGCTTGTCTCTTGGATAAGGTTGTTTATGATTATGCATTTTAATGCTACTGGTGGTGGTGGTGGGGGAATGATTTCCTTCTGATGTATTCCATACAGAGTTGCCCCTTGTGTAGTTGCAATCAATTAGCAGGTCCACTTGTTTCTAGCAAGCACAGGATAATTATATACGTTTTGAAACATGGAATCTATTTATTCCACATTTTGCACCATCTCATCCAAATATTTATGGAGATAAGGAGGTACATATCTTGAGCTAGCCCCAAGGACAAGTGCAGATTAAAAGTATGGTCCTGTTCTCAAAGGCACTTAAGATCAGCAGGCCTTTCATCCATTTGTATGACATTTATTGAGTACCAAATATGCATCTGAAAATACAAAGAAACAAAAGAGGCAGTGTGGTGTCATGGCTGGAGTCTTGACTTTGGAATTGTATCTATTACTGCCAGTCAGCCATGTGACCTCAGGGAATTTATCTGAACACCCAGAGCATCAGTTTTCCCATCTGTAAACTGAGGATCTTGTGCCTGGTATGCAGGACTGTTGTACAGAATAGAAATAATATAGGTATTATTGTCTAGCACATAGGCAGTACCCATTAAGTTGTTTGTCTTAACATATAATTGCTATCCTTGAAAAGCCACATCCTAATGGGGGATGGACCCTTATAAACAAAGAATTACAACATAACTTGGTATTGATTTTGATATTGTACAAAAATTATATTGTGCAAGGGAGCAGAGGCATAGAGAAGAGCAAGGAACAAATTCCTTCTGCCTGAGGAATCAGAGAAGGCTCTCCAAAGGAAGCTGCGTTCTTTGGAGGTGGGTCTGGAAGGATGAGTAAGCTTTTGTTGGGCCGGAAAGGGGGAAAGTTATTCAAGCACAGAAACATAAAACAGCTAGTGCTGCTTGTTCTGGGGAAGGTGAGAAGGTCAGTGCATTCAGACTGTAGGGTGTCTGTGATGGGAGGGGCACGCAGTGGGGGATGAGGCAGGAGAGCTAGATTGGGCCAGCTACAGGCTGTACACAGAGACAGAAAAGGCAAATCCTGGATAAAATGGGTCCCCTTCATTTCATTACAGAATGTTCTATTTTTAGTGACCAGATTCCATGATTTCCTCTTGCAAAATGTTTTCTTTTGTTTCCCTGAGCAATCCCCCATTACCTGTTCTTTGAACACACAGTTCCTATGTTCTTAGAACCAGACAGTAGCCCAATGTTTCTGAGAATTCCTGGTTAGCTGCTTTGACAATTTGATATAATTCTCTGTTGCATCCGTCTATTTTCCTGCCTTTCCAGCCTGCATTGTCCAGGCTCCTGTGCCTTCCATGTGGGCTGGGGCACCTCTCAATTGGTTCCTTTGTGCTGAGTAGAAAGGCAGGTGTGAGCTGTGATTGATGGCTGGTTTACATGGTGACAGGGGAAACCTGCTGGCTGTGCATTTTTTTTTTTTCCGCTGGAGGCCCAATCCATTCCTTCTACCAGGACTTCCTTGTTACAGCACTCCTTTGAGCTGTTTCCCTTGGAATTTTTTATTATTTTTCAACTGTCAAATAGGAACATATTGGAAAAAATATATTAATTTGATTCAGATCCCGAGGGGAGAAACAATGACTGAAGGCTTGAGTAAATTTTTTTTCTTTCTGTATTAAGTTACACATTAAATTACGTATAGACTATTAGTTTTGAGGCAAGGTCATCACGATGACCAGGGGAGCTGGGACATGGGGCCTGAGGGGGACATGGAAATTCAAGGCAACTCTGTGACTGTCTTAGCAACTGAAATGGAGAAAAGAGGAGGCTGAGCAAATTTGCAAATGAAAATGACATAGTATACAAGCTCATGCGGACACCTGTGTTTGTAGTTGGCCTGCCTTCCCTGCTAGACATTAAACTTTCTGTCTAGGCCTCATCTGCCTCGTGCACTGCAGTATCCACAGGGATCACATGGTGCCTGGCACCTGGCACACGCTCGCTTGCTGAATGAACAGAAGAAAAGTGTCCACCAGATACCCCAAGTGCTCACAACAGTTAGGTCATGGGAAAGTCAGAAGAGAGGTCTGGTTTCACTCTTGCCCTGGGACGTGTACTGTATCTTTTGCTCCTCCTGGAGAAAGCATCTCCAAGTATAAAGGCAATGCATGGAAGGAAGCAGAGCTAAACACAAAGCAAGACAGGCCCTCAGGACATTGTTTGAGTTCCTGGATTTAGTCACACATGAGCCCAGCTTTACCCTGGACTTTGCAATCCTAGGAGTCAATATATTTCCTGATTGGAATCCTAGTGTTGCCACTTAATGCTCTGTGACTTTGCACAAATCATGTAACCTTCCTGTATTTCAGTTTCCTCATCTCTATAATGGACAGAATGATAATACCTAGTTCATAGTGTTATCATGAGATTTAAATAAATTAATGTACACAGATATATAGACCATTGCCTGAGATACAGTTAAAGTGCTTGGTATGTGTAAACTATTAGTGTTGACGTTATTATTATTATTTGACCTATTATAATTATTTGACCTAATTTGTCCCAGGTTTTTGTAACTTGCCTTTGGAAGAGTCCTGAAGAGTACCAAGTCCAAATGCTGTCACCAGTTCACAAGGCTGATTTCCCGCCTCCTCCCCAATGGCTCCCTTACCCCCTGTGTACATTTGGCATGTTTGAATTAAACTTTCAAAGCTCCCCAAACATTTATGCTGCTTTGGGCCTATGTTTGCATGTGTATTATGTTCTCTCTGCTCAAAATGTACTTCCCTATTCCCCTGGCAGAGTCAGATAAGAGGATTCTAAGTGGCAAGGAGCAGCTAATTCAAGACACATTTAGGATTCTGGGTCTCATTATGCCACTGATGATTGGTGATCTCTAGCTAAGACTCAAAGATTTGATCCCTGCATTTTAAACACGATTCCCTCTTCCTTGATGCTCCAATATATTTTTCTGTGAAACGAATTCTGTAGATTCATTGATAAGAAAGTATTCCTTACTAGCTCACGTCCAAGACGAGACAACAAGGTGGCAGTTAACCCTCCTGACCTTTCACTGTCAGAACGGAGAAGACATTTAAATCACTGCGGGAACACTTGGAGGCATGCTCAGCCTTCTGACCAGCTGGGCAGAGACACTAAGAAATGGGATATTAAGAAGGATGAGCTTCCTTTCTTGGATCTTAAGAGGGGAGAAGCCAGATCTCTTCCTTGTCCGGCTCCCTGACTCCCACACATACCTTTCTGAAACTCAAGAATTTAAACCCTGACAGCAGCCAAATTAACTTAACTACATCTTTTAACAGCAAGACTGTTTCTGCTTTCTGCTCTGTCTCTGAGGCCCCAGCTAGGTTTCTAGAACACTTGGGAACAGTAATAAAATCAAGATAATTCTTCTGTATTTCAATGGCAAGATGCTGTCTCTGGGTCTGTGCCCCTAAGGCTTTGTTTTACTGTTGGAGATAAAGTAAATAATTTAAAGCATCACCCCAAAAGCATTTTCCTCATTTAAACTTTATTCTATGTAAATTTACCTCAGGCCTAGAAAGGTTTCGCTGTGGCAGAGGAGACATGGCTGTGTTCTTGCCAGAGTCCAGCCTGGCCAAGTTCCCCAGACACTGGCTGGCTCCTGGGTGGGAGAGTTTGGATGAAAGACACTGATGCAAACATAGTCACTTTTCCTTTTGCCCAGACTCTACTATTCGGATGAAGACTATGACGGAGTCTAAATGCGAAAACGTTGTGTTCTAGCATCAGACACATCCCCGGGTGTGTGCATATGGCCTAAATTAGACCACCTAAGTAGGCGGTGTGCAAAACCTAGAAATTACAAGAGAAGAGCTGGATAATGAGAGGCAGCAGCTCATGAAGCAGCCCACCGGCAGAGAGCACAGCATCCCCAGGAGTGCGTCCTAGGGGAGAGGCGCAAGGAGAAGTGGACCTCTGATCCCTTCCCCTTCTCTCCCCTCCAGTCTCTTCCCAACTGCCTTATAAGAACAATAGTACCTGGCTCACAGCCCAAGGCCCCAGCAGCCTACAAGGCCAGATTCTCTTTGAAAACATTGCCTTTTTTATTAATATGCTTAAATAAAGAAGTACTACAGAACCCTTCTCCCCAATAAAACAAGACAAAAATACCTAATGGATGTTAACAGTTTCTGTTCCCAATGCTGTCTTCGTTTCCCACCCTGAAAGGTTAACCTCCCACACTTGTTTTTTCTTAAAGGACTTCTCTCTTTCTCTCTTTTTTAAGAGCAGTTCTAAGTTCACAGCAAAATTAAGAGGAAAGTACAGAGATTTCCCAGATGCCCTGCCCCCACACGGGCATAACCTCCCCAAGACCAACATCCCCCACTGGAGTGGTACCTTTGTGAGCATTGATAAACCTGCATTGACATATTGTCACCCAAAGTCTGGAGATTATATTGAGGTTCACTCTGGGTATCATACATTCTGTGGGTTTGGACAAATGTCCAAATGGACAAATGTAGAATGACACGTTTCCGCCTGTATAGTATCCTAGAGAGTAGTTTCAATGCCTTAAAAATCCTCTGTGCTCTGTCCACTCATCCACATCCCCCTCAACCCTATAAACCACTAATTCTTTTTTTACTATCTTCACCTTCCACGTCTTTCTGTTGATACAAACATGCGTACGCATATGTGACGAGGGAGACATTTGGTGTTGTTTTTATAAAAGTGGAACCATACTACCCTTATTACTCTATTTACTTTTCTTACTTAATAAGACAAAATAGACTTCTCTCAAGGTTAATAGATATGGACCATTCCATTTCTCAATAGCTGCATGATATTTCATATTTTTTAAAAGATTTTATTTATTCATGACAGAGTCTCTAGTCTGAGCCAATACCATTATATTTTTAATATAATAGCTTCGTAAAATATCTGATATCTGGTAAGGTGAGTTTAACTTCCTGATTTTTTTTTCATATATATGAAATCTACATATATTTTTTGCTGCCTCAGACATTTTTTCTCCCATTAGAAATTTAAGCTTTATTTTATGCAGTTGCCAAAAATTAAATTCTGACTGGATTTGCATTACTTTTGGAATGATGGCTATGGTAAAAATAAATATGTATTTGCATTGAGAACATGGTATATCTTTTCATTTGTTTAGCAGACTCCAATAAGATTTCACAGTATTCTTTAGTATTGGTCCTGTATCTTTATTGTTAAGCTGATTTGTGGATTATTTGTCTTTTATTAATATTGTGAATGAGTTAGTTTCAAGTTGACTTCAAATGCCTAAATTATAATGGCTGACCTCTCACCCACATAACACCAGAACTCCAAACCTTCTCCAGGCTTCCTCGCAGACACTCATGTGGGCTCTCTGCCTGGTCTGTCCTTTCAGTTGCCAGAAGGCATCTGCCTTTCTTCCTCAAAGCTCCATCTCTCCTTTTTTCTTCTCCACCAGGTGGGAAGCCTCCCTGTTGCCAAGACAAAGGTACCATCATAAGTACGATGTTGCCTTTACCAGACAAGGCTCTCCAGGGGCCTCCAAAGCTCTCCATTTTCAGGGGACCCATGTGGTACTGGGTTCCACAAGGAGTAGGGCAAACGGTCTTTCCCCTAATTCCATGCCACATCTCATCACCTGGTTCCAGAGGACTCTGCTTGATCCCAGAGTCTCCCACAGCCACACCCAACAGGTCCATCAGCTTCTGATCCTCAGCCCTCCCTCCTAGCCTCCCCGGACCTGCTGGCTGGTTGGGATGCAGTGTCTGAAGAGCTTTGTCTCCTCTCAGCTAAAACCCTGCTCTTCCTGAATTTCAAGTAGCAGAGTTTCTCCAAGCTGTATCTTCCTGTCCCACATCAGTGTTGTTAACTCTTGGAATCCTCAGTAACTCTAAACAGTTCCATTTCAACAGAAAGTCATTTTGCTTCTTCCTAAAACACTAACAGCCTCTTTGAGTGGGTTTCCCCAGATCAGAGGAAGAATTGCCCCCACAGAGGCTTAATGTCCACGTATCACAACAGCAAAAACAGAATATTTAAAAGCACAGTTTTTTTTCCCCTGGTTCTATGGTCCTCAGCAAAATTCTGGAATTCATAGAGCCACATTTAATCCGACAGCTCATATTCATGGCACTGTAAGCTTCCCCTACCCCAGCAACCCCTGCCAGGAGGAAGTTTGTCCCCAGCCTGCAGCCTATGGGGACAGCCTGGTGGCAGAGGGCAATCTACTTCTTTTCCATGCCTGACCACTGAACCTTTCCCAGTTTTACATGATAATAGTACAACTTATTGAGGATCTCATGTACATTATGAATCAGTCCTCATAATGATCCTATGTGATAGAACTTATTTTCCTTCATTCTTTTGATAGAGAAACTGAGGCTGAGAAGGGGTCAGTGGATTGAGCAGTGAGTAGTGACAATGACAGAATTTGAACCCATTTAAGTCCAAGACTTAAATGTCACAACATAATTTCTAGGGGGAAAATCCTACCAAAAACCTTAGTGAATCTGAGTGCCCAGTCTATGCATTTCCCCTGGAGTCCTGATCTGAGGCCTTGAACAATCCCTTGTGGTATAAAGTATGTTTTCTTTCATTTCCCCTTTTTGTCAGACTTCTGAATCTTTGTTACATGGTATTATTCCCAGTCCCTGATTATCTCTAGTTGACAGCTGAATCCATGCAAACTCAGAGAGCTTGCAAAAGGAAGGGAGCAGGATTATAATATTTACGTTAAGATTGAAGGTACAGAATTCGTATGCAACATCAACGATCACATGAAATTATGTTCAATCACTTTATTGGTTTTAGTTTGTAGTTTGACTCACAATGTGTAAATTTGTCTGTATTTAATTTCTTTGGCTTGGATTTCATTTATAAAGCTATTTTGTTTCTAATTTTCTAAGCTTCAGGAATTTGTACCCAACACTTTTTTTGTTTTTTGTTTTTTTTTTTATTTTTTATTTTTTATTTTTTTCACTTTTTTTGTTTATATTAAGCAACACTATCATAAAACCGGTTTACATTAGTACTGCAAGCTCCACGAAAATGTTCCCCTTCATAAAGCATTACTTAATGAAATACTGGTACACAGCTTCTCATTGTATCCTCCCCACAGCCCTGTGAGATGGGTATTCTCACGCTAGGGTATAGACCAAGCAACAGGGGCTTGACCAAATACACATACCACCCATGTGAGCCCATCTAGGAAGTGATAGGGCCAGATGCAAACCAGGGTTTCAGTCAAAGTCTAGGGCTGTTTCCTGGAAACTTCTCCTTCTTAGCAACAGGATTTTATTTCACATGTTCAGCAGAAGTGTTATTTGTTAGATGCTAGATGTCTCATCTTAGGACAATGGTACTCAGCCTTAAGAATTTAGCAAATAATGCCTCCTCTGAGAAACCTGTTTTGATAAGCCTGGCAAGGCAGTGAGCATCCAAATTAGATTTACAGTAAAGGTTTCAAACATTAAGAAAAAAATTACTTGAATCCTATTGTGCCCCATGTGCTTTTCTGATGAAACACAGATCTCAGGGTGGAGAGTGGGGGGCAGGGAGCAGAAGGCAGAGGGGGTTGGGGAGGGGACAGGGAGAAGAGGAAGGGGAGGTTTAGGGTTGGAACCCAAGTATTCTCATCAGGGGAGAAACAAAAGAAGGAGCTGGACTAGGGTAGGTTAAGTGTGCAATAATCCTGGAAGTATGAGAGCCACTTTCATTATTTAAAATAGTTTAACATAAGGAAAGAAATACAGGATAATTTAAACATTAGGCTTCTTTGTTTGGGCTGCAATTATACTAACTCAGTGAGGGTATCACTGATTTGCTCATGCTGAGCCAAAATCCAGATGATAAATTATAAATGATTTGGGTTGGTAAAGTTCAGAAAAGAAATGAACTAGTTACTAAGTTTCATGTGTTAAATAAATAAAATCTTCAAAAACCTTTGTTCAACGAGTCATTGTAAGTTGACTATATGGCAGGCAGTGGACATACAGAGATGAATAATGAGCTGTCTCAGTCCTCAAGGGTGTGTGTGTGTGTGTGTGTATGTGTGTGTGTGTGTATGGGGGTGGGGGTTAATGACATGTGCACCAGCATTTATAATTCAATGTGAAAACACAACAATGGAATAATGCAGAGGGGATTAGTGGGCCAGGAGGACCCAGGGAGAAAGAACCCTAACTTGGCCTTAAGGTTGGGGTGAAGTCTTTGGGTCAGAGAAGGCTTTCTGTGGCAGTTAGGAAATGAGCTGAATCTTATAGGATGAGTCAGAGAGGAAGGGAGTGAATTCTGGCCAGAGGAAATTGGGCCAGCAAACTCTGGAGGTGAGAAACCTCACAGAGTCTTATAAGCAATTTGGTGTTGCCGATGCATAAATTGTAAAGCTTCAGGAGATTCGGGTAGTCAGTAAGGGCCGGGCCAGATACTGGATTTTAATTATATGGGGTGACCATAAATATTATCATCCAAACTGGGACAACTTTGAGATAGAAAGGAGGACACTTTTAATAATCAGACTAGACCAACACACACAAACAGGTAAAGTTGGATATCCTGTTAACAGGCGGTGTCTCACAGCTCAAACTTTCTCATTGAGTGATGGGGGATCATTGAGGGTTTTTTGTCAAAGAAGTGATGAGAAGGGGGATCCCTGGGTGGCGCAGCAGTTTGGCGCCTGCCTTTGGCCCAGGGTGCGATCCTGGAGACCCGGGATCGAATCCCACGTGGGGCTCCCGGTGCATGGAGCCTGCTTCTCCCTCTGCCTATGTCTCTGCCTCTCTCTCTCTCTGTGTGACTATCATAAATAAATAAAAATTAAAAAAAAGAAAACAGGAGAATATTAAAAAAAAAGAAGTGATGAGATTTGACTTTTAAATAGATCTTTATGTCTAATGAATTCACAAAAGGAGAAGATTCACAGAAGGCTCTATCTTCCAAATGTATTTGTTCAAGAAATCTTACTTGAGAGCTGCCATGTGTTGGCACTATACCAGGGCTAGGCACGTGATATGAACAAAACCATAATTGATTCCTGCCTTTAAGAAATTTGCAGTTTAGTGAGGAAGACTGTCAATAATCAAATACCACATAGGTAATTGTAAAACTACAAATGTGACAATGCTATGACGGGGGTACCTGATGCTATAAGAACATTTCATAGGGAATGGAGAGGTCAGAAGTGAAAGGTAGGCTTTCTGGGTGGCTCAGTCGGTTAAGTGTCTGCCTTTGGCTCAGGTCATGATTTCAGGGTCTGGGATCAAGTCCTACATTGGACTCCTTGCTCAGTGGGGAGTCTGCTTCTCCCTTTTCCTCTGCCCCTCTTCCCGTTCATGTTCTCTCTCAAATAAATAAATAAATAAATAAATAAATAAATAAATAAATAAAATCTTTAAAAAAAATGAGTAGTAGAATCTGATTAGAGATAAGAGGAAGGAATATTCTGGAAAGAAATAAGAAGGTATACAAAGATCTTCCGGTGAAAGGTGTGGAATGCCTGACAATAAAGAAAAGAATAAAATATGAATGCATGTAATTGATGTAAGGCAAAAAGTGTGTTGTGTGATAGCAGAACAGTGTGTGCTAATGTGGTACTATTTCCCCAGCCAAATGGTAAATATAATATGGATTGAGCCTCAGCTCTGAGCAACACTGACCTAGCATGTTCTTCACTGTGAGTGACTAAATTGACAATTGCTCTGCCCCTATGAGGAATTAGAAGGCACCGTGTAGCAATGTCTATTCTCTTCTACCTTGATCTTGTGTATATCCTTCATGTTGCCATTTTTTCAACCAGGAGTAAACCGATATTAAACCAGCCAGAAGAATCAGGACTGATTCATCATTTTTTTTCAGTCTTTGGACCCAGATCTGCTTTTATTGACTGACCTGGCATAAGAGGAAGCACAGCCATTTGGAGGAACTAGAGGGCAGTGTGGCTATAATGGGGAAAGAATAGGGTATGTAGGGCAGTGCTAGTTAGCTATGATCTTAGGTATTACACTTCCTTTGGCTTGGTTTTGATTACTTATGTATACAAAGGGATAGGATTCTGTGTCTACTTTAGGGATTATTAATTTGAAGATCAAATAAATAATATCTGGTTATAGGATTGGGAATATTTGTTGGGACCAGGCACCTTCTGGAATATGCCTGACTTAACCTATTGTCAAGAATTCTTAGAAAGGAGAGTTTTGTTGAATGGTTAACTCAGTGTAATGATCAGTTTTTATTCTTAGCCCAGATTTCTCCCAATTTGAGTAATATACTAGCTATCAATTGCTGCATAACAAATTGTCCCCCACATCAGCAGCTTAAAAGAACAAGCATATTGCCCAACAATTTCTGTGGGTCAGGCATCCAGTTGTGGTTTAACTGGGTACCTCTGGCTCAAGGTCTGTCGTGGGTCTGTAGTTAAACTGTTGTCTGAGACTATGAGCTCAGTGGGGGAAGCATCTGCTTCCAAGCTTATTCATCTGGTTGTTGGAATGCTTCAGAAGATCTATTTCCAAGTTCACTCACATAGGCTTCTCCAAAGGGCTGCCTCACAATATGGCAGCTGGCTTCCCCCAGAGTGAGCAAAGAGGAAGTGAGAGGGAGAGTGGGAAGTACCCAAGACAGAAACCACAGTATTTGTGTAAACTAATCTTGGAGGTGACATCTCATTACTCCTGTCTTATTCTAGTCACTAAAAGCAAATCAATAAATCCAAGGAGAGGAGCTCATAAAAGGACCCGAATACCAGAAGGTAGGGATCACTGGGGACAATCTTAGAAGCCACCTACTACTCCAGTGACTTGATTTATTAAAGGAAAAGGACTCATGGACAGATCTGGCTGGGAGGCAGTGCTGTTGTTTCCCTTTCATCAATGGAAACTCTTTAGGAGCCATCAAAATCATAGCAAATTATATAAATTTTGGAAATCTCAGGTGAGTTGTGTAAATTTTGGCTCATTGATATTTTGTCCAGTTTATCTTGGGCTGAGCTCTCCAGAGATTGGACAGCTTGAATTTTCCTAACAAAATTTAGGGGCCTACAGGCCATGATTTGCAGTGTTATATCATGATATCACAAGTGTAGGTCAAAAGGCTTCCCTCCTAATTGGTGAATCCTTGTGTTGACAACTGGCTGAAACAGGGACAAAAGAGTCTTTTGCTTTCTTCCTTAAAAAAAACTACACTGTGACCCATCTTTGGCTCCGCCCCCGCCTTCTTACAATGCAATATAGCAAGTGGTTCTAAGTATTTGGATTCTAGAGAGTACCAACCCCAAGGAGAGTCCCAGTCCTGCCTCTTCCTAGCTGTGCAATCTTAGCTCAAGCTTTCTGTGGCAGTTTCCTTATTTATACAAGGAGAACACCACCAGTGTTTACCACACAGGGTTGTTATGAGGACTAAGTCAATGCACGGATAGTACTTGGAGTACCTGGTGCAGGAGAGGCATTCAAAGAATGTTCAGTATTATTATTATTCTAGCTCTTGTCCCCAAAGCGCTGGCTCTGTCTGAGATGCCATAGGCACTGGAAGCAAAGCTCTGACAGAACAGAACAGAAGCCATGTTTCTCCTTTCCTCTTTGTATACTTCCCCAACTTCTCCCTCTCTTCCCCTCCTCCTCCCCCTCCTCCTTCTTTCTCTTCTTCTTTCCTTTTTTGAACTGTAGTTCTCTTTGGGTATATGACACAGAATTAGAATTTGAATAATTATCCCTGGTGAATGCACAAAAGGATACACAAGCATTTATATGTGAGAGAACCTATATGGGAAGAGGTAAGTTATCATCTTCTCATCTCTACCTGATAAAATGCTCTCTCTCTCTCTTTTTTAAATTTATTTATTCATGAGAGACACACAGAGACAGGCAGAGACTTAGGCAGAGGGAGAAGCAGGCTCCCTGCAGGAGCCCGATATGGGACTTGATTCCAGGACCCCAGGATCACGACCTGAGCCAAAAGCAGATGCTCAACCACTGAGCCACCCAGGTGCCCCTAAAATGCTCTCTTTTTAAAGACCCATTTAAAATAGCACCATTTCTTAAAAAAAAAAAAAAAAAGTTTTCCTAAGTCCCTAGCACATGTGATCACTAACCTCTCACTTTCTATCAACAACCTAATCGTATTTCCCTTGTGGAATTTGACATAATGTATTTAAGTCATAGAGCCGGTGGAAAGCAGTTCGTGTTTTCAGGATAGCCAAAGACCCCTTACTCTCAATGTTCCAAATGCTATTTAGAAAAAGAAGTACTCATGGTAAAACTTGCTTTCCTAATAAATTGATGATTCATCAGCCACTTTGATGAGCCAAATGGAAAATCCCCTAAATGTTATTACTCCACTGAGAAATGTGATCCCTTCTGGGGCCATGTGGTGACACCTCAAATTGAGGCCAGGACAAATTTCCTACTCAAAACTCAGCCTCCTGAAATTCTTGAACATGTCTATTTCCAAAATTAGAGAGAACACCTAGCAGAACAGCTTGGCAATTTATAAAGAAAGGGATGAATACTTCCCAAGGAGGAATTTCTAGGACACCAAGCAACAGAACAGGAGAAAATAGGACACACAAAACAGTCCAATCAAAAAAATTCAGTTCCCTCTAGCCTGAAAGCACCTTGTGTAGAAATGTTATTTATAAGAACATGTAAAACAATCAGTAAATAAAATCAGTGACTTTAACATATGGAAGAAAGAGACTCTGATCCTCACCATAAGGAATTTGCAAATATGATTAATAAACATTTATCATGATTTTTAAAAAGTCGGCTCCACACCCAGTGTGGAGCCCAATGCAGGGCTTAAACTAATGATCCAGAGACCAAGACCTGAGCTGAGATCATGAGTCAGATGCCTAACCGACTGAGCCACCCAGGCACCATGGTGATTTTTATAGCATAAAATTTAATGTTCCTTCCTCATCAGGTTTCTGCCAAACTCCACGGTAGTGGCTGCTGTGATGTGCAGCTCAGATTGCAATTCAGCCTCCCTCTCTACCTGTTCCTGTGGCACTCCTGCCCTCAGGGGTGTTATGGAAGCTCCTGTGTTCAGTGGTATTATTATAGATCTCTGTCTCATGATCTCTTTCCCAGAAAACACAGCCTACACCCCCTTCATTCCATCCTATTTAATAGTTAATGAATGGGGAAATTTACAATGTGTCCGGAACCTGTGCTGAAAACATTCATTCATTATTTCATTTAATACTCACATCGACCCTATGAAGTAGTATTTTTATACCCATTTTACAGCTGAGGACATTGAAGATCAGAGAAGTTTAATAAATTGCCCAAGGTGGCATGGCCATGACACCGTAGAATCAGTCAAAGGAGGTCACATCTTCAAAGTCCTTCCCCGGTGTTTGACATGGAGTGTTTGGTAAATGGTAACAATCATTATTATTATCAGGCAATCCTAACCAGAGACCTTAGCAAGCTGGACGATTTACCAAGACTGAGAACACTTAACCACACTTCAACAGAGCAGGCCACATAACTAAACCCTAGAGGATATCCTAAAATATTATGAGAAATGAGGAGGCAATGTCCAAGTACAGTGATTGCATTATGAGTAATAACAGAGCCAGCTGTTTATCTTGTCACAGAGGCATGCGGGTTGCTTAGGGAATAAACAGGTTGCTGCTGGAAATGTAATATCTTGAAAAGCAGCTAGACTTTAAAATACAACCTGATTCAATTGAGTGGCATTCTCCCCAGCCCCTAGCACCACATTTTCCATTGGGTATGTGCTTCAGTCAATATTTATTAACTGCTTGCATCTGGTTGCTGGCAAAATTCAACTTACTCAGTTCAGAAGCAAATAATGAATATTTCTGGTAATTATAATAATGAATATTTTCTAAGCACCAATATAATGCACAGTGCTTCCTTTATTTCATGCAAAATTGGGGGTTATGCTACATTCAGAGCTCAATTTGAGCTCTTCTTATCGAATTTTAGCAAAATAAATCAAACTGATGCTGCCAATGTGAGAAAGATGTGTTTTATACCTGATTTAGGGAAGTGACCAAGGGATTCCCTGTGGCTAGGAGTCCACGCTTTCATGGGTTTGATGAGTATGGCCATCCGTACACACTTGAAATGACTGCCAGGTCCCGAGTGGAGGTCCAGAGCTAGGCTTCCTGACACGTTTCCCCACATGATTAGGTTAAACTCGAATAACTTTCACTACTTCTATTGATGTTTTCTGGTTGGAGTTAGTCAATGCAAATCAAGCAGCTTTTTGGGTTTCTACCTGTGCTAGTGAAGTCCTATTGTGAAGGAGAAAATCAAGAAGAAGCCATGACCCTAGTGTTCTAAGAGCTTAGTAGGTAATTTATCAGGAGAACGATAAGAAAATACATATGGGTATGGATCATGCATAGATTTTGTGATATAGATTGTGGGGGCTTATTGTAGTTTAGAGATGAGAGAGAGCAATTTGGGATAGAGGCATCTGGAAGAGGAGGCTTTGTGATGCCTTTACCAACCAAAGGCTTAATTTATTTATTTAACAAAGCTCTATTAAACTTTTGTTTTCCAGGATCTGTGCTAATTAATGGGATTCAGAGTCATCATGGTCTCTGCTTTCCAGTGGCTCACAGGTTAGGGTGGAAAGATAGGTTAAGAGGAAATTACAACTACAAGTAGGGCTTTCTCAGTTTTGGCACTGTTGACATCTTGAGCTGGATCCTTTTTTTGTTGGGGTGGGGGAGATCTTGTGAATTGCAGGACATTTAGCAGTATGCTTGATTGCCACCTACTAGATGCCAGCGGCATCTTCCCCCACCCCTGCGTTTTGACAACCAGAAATTTCTCGAGATAATTGTCTGGAGGGAAAAACTGGCCCCAGTTGAGAACCACTAGAGAAAGACACAAGGAGATGGGAGGGAGAGATAACACAATGGAACTTGTGGACCATGCTTAAGAGTTTCAGTCTCTATGTAGTTATCTGATCATTTATTTATTCAATGAGCATGGAGTGCTAAATATGTGTCAGCCACTGTTCTAGGTGTCCTGGATGTGGTAATGGACAAAACAAAATATCTGGCCTTGCACTGCTTACATTCTGGTAAGAAGGGATAAACACTAAACTCAATAAATGAGTTGATAGTAAGTTTGAAGGTGATAAGCTATGGGAAAAAAATAGAAGAAAAATGGGGATAGGGAGTTTAGTATGAGACATCGATTTTAAATAGGATAATTACTGTTGAGACTGACACTATTTTTTCACTAAAGGGAATTTCTAGCATATGTGGTCTACAGGTGGGCATATTACAGACTCACACACTATTAGAAAATCCAGCCTTTTGTGTTTAATCTGGATTGGGCTTTTCAATTCCTCTCTACCCTATGAGATGAGATCATATGTTTCCCATATTTTATGATTCACAAGAGAGCAAATTTTGAATGGCTCATTCATTCATTCATGCATTTATTCATTAGTTCAACACTTATGGAAAAGCCAGCAGGCCTGGTGCCAAACACTGAGGATAGATAAAAAAGATATCACACAAGTTCTGCTTCTGAGACTTTCTCAGGGATGCTCTCGTGTAAACTCTAATTACAATAATGTATGATAAAGAATATAATAGCTATGTGTATAAATGTTCAGGGAGCCCGGAAGAGGAGTGACCAATATGGGGAGGTGTAGAAAGCTGCACAGAAGAGCTGGCATTTGAGATGGGTCTGGAAAGATGAAGAAGAGCTTGCCAGGAAGAGAACTATGAGGAAAGGACTTCAGGCCAAGGTATGAAGACATGAAAATGATATTCATAGGTATAAAAAAGCCCAAATCAGCTTAAAACTGATCTTTCTTTAGTCTCTGGATATCTGAGCTGTTTCCTTTATCCTTCTTGGTTCCCAGACCGAATTTCTTGGGTCCAGTTCTACAAGTTTCCTACCTGTAAATGACGTGTCGGATGAGATGGTTTCTACAGCTCCTTCCATCTGGAATATCTTTTCATCCTATAATTCTGTGATTTTATTCCAGGTCCCATTCCTCCAGAGAATGAATTCTTTCTGCTTCCAATTCATCATTTCTTCTCTTTTCCTTTCTTTTTCTCTAAGATTCTGTTGTTTACATGCCATTTCCACATCTAAACAGGATCAACCTGTTTACTGCCTCTTGTTTTCTTCCTACTGTGCCAATATCTCAAGATTACTTGCCCAATGCAAATGGACATTTTTAGAGCACTGATGTTGAGATAAATCTTTGTAAAGGTCAAGAGGGGACAACAGTAAATACACTTCTGCCAGGGATTTTTGGCAGAGTCAAGGAATCAATTAATTTGATATTTGTATATTTGTTTAGTTTTCCCATGAGCCAGCAGTATGCTACTCACAGCTGGGTTTATAGGGAAGGTAAGAAACAACACCTTCCATGAAGTGCTTACAGTTTGGTAGGGGAAGAGGGTAAGTATATGATGAATATCACACAAAAAGGATTCATCAGAATTTATTTAATGTAAGAACAACTTGAATAGTAGAAAAGTGCACATTTCTGTGCATAAAGTAAATGATTTGAAGTGTGACATAAAGGCATGTTAACTTTTTTTTTTTTTTTTTGCTTGGATGACTGGCAATTATGGATACTTTGATGGGTGAAAGATAAGGTACAGTTCTCTCAAAGACTACTTTTCTGCTCAAAGTAAAGAAAGAGAAATAGGAAAAAAAAAAAAAAAGCCACGAGGAGTAGCAACCATTTGTACCTTTAGAGAAAGGTCCTGGGAAGGAGATGAGCATCTGGATAAGAGTGTCAATAGCCTGTTACATGCATATCACGTTGAGATTTAATCACATGTTTTAACATGGGTTGTTTCATTTGTTCTACACCTTAGTCAGTGATGTCACCACCTCTAGGCCATAGTCTGCTGAATTGTGTTGATCAATATCTCTTGAACTGTTTCCTCCTTTCCATTTCCATTTCCATTTCCCTGTCTGAGTTTAGATGTTCTCTCTCCTCTGGATTTTTGCAAAAATCAGGCTGTTCTGCCTGTCTCTGCTCCATCACCCATTCTGCTCCAGAGAGAACATCCTTGAGTGCTTTAACTGACTCTACATCTCATCTCCAATATTTATGGCCTCCTCATACCTACAGATGGAACATTTATATTCCTTAGCCTAGCAACCGAGTTTCTATAGTTTGGCTTTTACCTTCTCATTTTTTGCTAAACTCCCTCATTTGCCTTGTGTTTAAACCATATGATTGATGCAGTTTCTGGAACATGATTTCCTCCTTGTACCTCTAGATCTTTGTTAACTCAGTTTCTTTATTGGACCACCCTACTCGCCAAGGTCTTACTGTACTAATTATAAGGATCTAGGAGCAAGAGAGCTTCTAGGAGGAGAGCAACTGGAACCAGAAGGTGGAAAGCCAAGGGGTTCCCTGAGTCCCTGTGAACCTCTCAAATTAGGCTATTAGGTACAAAGCCCAGTCTTTTAACAAACGTACTCTAATATATTTATAAGCATATGAGAAATTCACTTGACTTGATGGCGCTCTGTTTTTGGCATAAAGAGCGATATAAAAACACTTCCTATTACATGCATTATGAGCTAAAGGGTCAGCGTAGCATTCAGGAACATGGTTCTACCCAATCTAATCCAAAGCCACACTCTTCCCCTTGTGTAAGTTGAGGGACTGTAGTCCCTAGCAGTAATTAACTCAAGCCCAGACCTGTCATGAAACTACGAATCTTGGATGATTGGATGTTGATAAATAACTCAGCTGGTTTTTAAACGCCTTGGGTAGCCTTTAAAGAGAGGGAAACGTATAGTTCTTGAAGCATTCACTCATTCATTCAATCAGTGTTTATTGATCACCTGTATGCCAAGTTTTTCATATAAGATGCACTAGCTATCCTCCAAGAATAGATTTACTGTGAACTTAAGGAATAGTTGACCTCAATACAGAGTCATCCCATCTGGCCAGTGGTTCTGATACTGCTTTGGAGAAGAACCATGAATTGCTCCTCCCTTTCCAATCTTCTTTTTTCACAATCTCTGCACATTTTATCCCTTATGTTGTAATTGGATGACATGGGTTTCATATGTATTCCTCCTTTTCCCCATTACATAATCATCCCTTTCTCCTCCAGCAAACCAGGGTCAATTAACCCTGCTAATCTGGAGACTTGTCTCCTGTTGGTACATGGACACAAGCAGTCCAGAAGTACTCTGGAAGTATACCTCCTTTGGGAACCAAGGCTTCTGATTCTGTAGAACCTAAAGGTGTGGGAATGGGAAGAACAAAATCCCCAAGTGGATTATTGGAAGCAATGTTAAGTAGGTCACTCTTATTTTCATCCCTTGGTTCCTAGGCCTGTGATCAGGATCACAGCATCACAGAGAGTTCCTGACTCAATCCCTGAAGGATAACATCCCACTCCTCCTGCCACTTGGGTTCTTCCCAGGTCTTCCTTGAAGCAGATGCCACACCAGGATTAAACATTAGGAGAAGAAGGAGGAAAGAAGGTCTTAGACTGTAAGGCATTCCTAAGGAGATTTTGGCAAGGTCAACTGGAGGTTCTGCATCTCAGAAATGCGCTACCTTAATATCCCTGCTGCATGTAGGCATAAGTGGCAGCAGCCTGGGGAGACCATAGTTATAGGGTGGTAGATTTGACCCAGGGGACATCTGTTAATTACATTACCGAAGCTGGATAGCTGAGAGGAGCATGGGACATTTTCCTGGCAACACCACATTGTTCCAAGCACTGGGGCACAGGAGTGAGCAGGATGGATGTGGTGTCTGCCTCATGGATCATACAGTCTCGTGTAGGACAGTTAAGCAATCACAGCTTAGTGTGACAAGTGTCTTGAAACACAGAGGCAGGGGCTCCCAGCTCAGTGGAAGGAAGGGGACTCAGGGGGAGCTTCTGGGGGGCTGTTTAAGTAGGGCAGTAAGGAGCCAAGATTCTATATGAATTTGAATCCAACCTTCTCTACTTTCTGGTTCCCTGTCCTTGGGCAAACTTGTAAACTTTCTGTGCCTAGTTTCCTATGTACATAGTGGGGAGAATGTAGCACCTACCTCTAGAGGGGTGTGGTGATGAAATCCCACAATATACCTGTAGGCCACTTAGAAGAGTGCCTGGCACATAGTGTCCCAGTGTTTCACTGCCACAGTGCTGCAGCTGCAGATGCGGGCTGGCCAGTTCATAGGGAGCCTGGCCTGGAGTGCTAAACTTACGTCAGTTCATCTTCCAAGAGTCACAAAAGCAGCAATGTCTACAGGGAACCTGCCACAGTGGCTTTACAGACTGCAGGGTTGGTGCCTCCCAACTACTATGAGCGGTGAGGGTAAATAGAAAAGCTATGTGGTTCTTGCTGAGATTCCCTGTTGTATCTGGCCATTATCAATGCCCTCCCTTCTCACTCAGCAAGATTTCTGTCCATTCATGGCAGTGACCACTCTACCCCCTCACAGCCAGTGCTGGGATGATAAGGCCACAGAATGTTGTCCTCCCCTCAACCAGGTGGGTTCTGCCTCCCTCCTGCACCGAGTCTCTTCCATGCAAGGAGTACCTGGGCAGCTGTCATGCTCACCACTCTGTTAGAACAGGAAAGTGGTGACAAAGCTGCCTTAGGCCTGTGCTCAGCCCAGGCTCCCATGACCTGGGTCAGCCTGTCCTTCCAGGAACGAGGGTCAGGTGGTCCTCACCTGCACATGTGGTCCTCACTTGCGCACGTGGTCCCTGGAGGCTGGGTCCCTCAGTTTTATCTTTTCCTTCTCTTGCTGGTTGAAGTTTGCCTTGCCCACACCTGCCTGACAGCTCCCATGTATGCTTTGGATTTCAAGTCCAGATTTGTCTATCCACCTTCATGGTCTGTGAGGTCCAGAAGACTTGCAACATTACTTTTTTCTTTTTTCTTTAAGATTTTACTGACAAATCTGGAGGATTTTTCTTTCTGTTAGCTTCTGCTATTATACAGTCCTATGTCTATTAGCCCAAAATTTCTGGCCTCCTGTTGGTCTAAGCTCCTTGGAAGAAATATGTGTAGCTGGATTTTTCAGTCAAGGACCAATTTATAACAAAGGATAGGTGAACAAGATATCGTTTTATTTAACTCTGATCCAAAAGATGAATGATAGTTTCTCCACTTGTCTGGTTCATTCTACAGAGTTCAAGTCACTGGAACTGCTCGGCTCTCTTCAATTGCTTAGAACCCTCTAGGAGCTGGGAGAAGTTACAGATGAGGATATGACACCTGCTACTTCTTGGGGCTGGTGGAGGGGAAAGAAGGCAGTGGGAATACTTAGGGAGCATCTACGATGGACCAACCCACTCTGCCAGATAGTTTATATTTATTCTCTCACTAAATCCTCATACCATCCCTTTGAGGTATGTGTACTTTGACACTGTTTTATATAAAAGCAAATAGTCAAAAAATAAAAAAAATAAAAAAAATAAATAAAAAAAAAATAAAAGCAAATAGTCAGGAAGAGTACGTGCGTGTTCCATTATCCCACAAGTAGGAAGAGGCAAATCCGGTATTTGAGCTCCAGAGCCCCTACAGCCTCTTTTCCCTGGTTCACCCAGTTGATTTTACTACTTCTTCCCAATCATCTCTGTTCGACTTCTGGTCATCCAATTCTAAAACTTGCTGCCTCCTCCTCTGCTCTTATCCTTGTGCCTAATTGCGAAGTCCTGGCATTTCTTCTTTCACTTTATTTTTTGTATCCAACCTATCCTTTCTGGCACCATGTTGGTTCAGGCTATTGTCTTAAAATAACTGCAGTGATGGCTTATACAGTCTCCCTTTCTTCAGACTGAAGCATCATCTTCCTAAATTTGTGTTCTGAACTTACTATCTTCCACCCCTGCCCCTTTGGCGCTCTTTCTTGCCAATGGCATACAATCCCAAATCCTTAGTTTGACATTTCAGGTCTCCCACCACCTTTTCCCAAATCTCGTAAGTTTTTTCAACATGAAACTTCCACTCCATGCAAACCGGTCTACCCAGTATCTCCAGAGCACACCTAGAGCATTTCTGTCTCATGGCCTCTGATGTGCCATCTTCTCTTCTAGGATACCTTTCTCTGTCCTCTCCTTCCAGAAGTCACCCCCAAGTCATCAGCAGGAAGCCTCTCTGTATGTAAATATCTGCATTAGGCAAAGACTACTGATAAGATGGGCCACCTTTTCCCAGCTAAGGATACTTCCTCTGGGACATTTTAAGTGTCTGAAGGTGAGGACTTGAATTTTTCCCTTACTGTTTTCCTCCAACTGTGCCTATAAAAAAAAAAACCAGGTGAGTACAAATCAAAATAAATTAGCTACTTATGAGAACCAACAAGTAGTAATTGCAAAGACAATGTCACCATACAACCTTCCAGTTAATGCTGGAGGCTGGCGTCAGTAGAAAATGACAGTCCTCTTCTCCACCTTGAAGCCAAAAGTGGCTCCCTGACTTGGTACAGTAACACTTAAGCAGTCTCCCTCCTTCCAGCCTCTACCCATCAAGCTGTTCCAGTGTGACTGAATAACTTCTGAATATGCCAGCCTGACTTTCCTGATCTTTGCTTCTGCTGTTCGTCTCATCCTCTTTGCTGATTGTTCTTGTTTACTGCTTTTCTTCTACTCCTCTTGTGCCTTCTCAAGGGCTACTTTGGGCAAAAGACAAGAGCCAGCATGATCTGATCTTTGAGAAATCACATTCCAGGTCCTTTTAATCAGGAAAGCTGTCCTGACATATCTCAAAGAGTTGGTGTAGTTCCCAGACCCCAACATTATTGGATGAGGAGTGTCTGCTTCACAGACTCAGAGGACTGACAGTGTTTGGTTTTAAGCATGCTCCTCTCCTTTCTGACTCTATCAGCCTGCAAAGATCTGTGGCTTCTCACAAACATTTCTCATAATGAGACAATGCATGAAGATCTAGGGCAGGGAGGATGCGGCCAAATGCTGTGGGTTGTATTTAAATATCTATTAATTTTGTTTTCTGGTTCCCAGACCTATTTCTTTCTTCAGCTTCAGCCCTAAGCCTGGGCTAATTCTCTCCAGGATATGACTATTTATCATTATAATTCATCAGGTGCTCTGCAAAGCCTGTGCAAATAAATATATAAACATGGGCAAGGCCCATCACTGTAACATCAATTCACATTTGAAAAGAATGCCCCAGATTACAAATTACTTTCATGCATGTTGTTACACCCAATTCTTGCATAAGCTCTGTGTGGTAGGATTTACTAGACTTAGTTGACAGATTTGGAACTCAGCAGTAATGCTTCCTATGCACCAGGGACTACAAGGTGCTTTTATATTTCATATCACTAAATCCTCACAACCCCCTTAAGAAGTAAGGATTGATATCCACATATGTGTATGCATCACTGGAGAAAGTGTAATCAACTGTTGAGTGTTTCTCATGTCTCGTGTGAAACACCATGCTAGGTGTGTTATTGAGATTTTCCCATTTGCTCCTACTTGGCTTTCACTATATTTCTATGTTAGAGATGACATAACAGCCACTGAGATGTTTGATAACTTGTTTAAGGTTACTCAGCTACAAGTAACATAGTTGGGATTTCTAGGTCTATGGACATCAAAGCTCAGCCTTTTCCACTACTCCACTGATGTCATATGCTGAGGTCACCCACTTGGCAGATAGGGGATGTAGGATTTGAACCCACAATTTTGGATTCCAAAACTATGCCAGCTCTTCTCCACTGTACTACTGCTTCCAAGTCAAGTGGGATGACAGTGACATTGATTCCTATATACTGTGCTGCTGGCAGGTATGAGTGGGTAATGCAACTTTCACAGGTCCAAGAAGAATTGAGAAAAATGAAAACAATATGGTGAGCTTTTCAAGAAATTAAATTTATCTGATGTGAAAGATTTATCTTTATTCTGCGATTAGTCCTTTAACATTTTAGGTGTTAAGTGTACCTTCTTTTGTGAAATGCTAATAATGTAAGGTAAGAGGAGTTTTCTTGGCCTTTAAAGAAAACTGAACTCAGGGCACCTGGGTGGTGCAGTCAGTTGGGCATCTGACTCTTGGTTTTAGCTCCGGTCATGATCCCCTGGTCTTGAGATTGAGCCCCATATCAGGCTCCACACTGAGCACAAGGTCCACTTCATGTTTTCTTTCCCTCTCCCTCCCTCTCTGCTCCTGAGAGGCCTCAATCTGAAATAGTCAACAGGCATAGTAAAAAAATGCAAAATAAAACAAAACAAAAAATGTCTGTTCTTTTGGGCCAAAGGACCAGGAAAGGGGAAGTTCATCAGGGAGATGTAGCAGTGAGATCCATATTCAGTGATGGTAGGGATAGGGTTTGGGGACTCTTTCATGACTCACACCAGGCACAGCTCTGCCTGCACCAGTAGGCCTGGAGTGCCCTAGCCTTCCTAGTAGTAGAGAGCCATTCAGATCTAATGGCTCCTTGTGGCTCCTGGCCCACTACCCAGTGATAGAAAATCTAGATAAGTGCTTCCGTCCCCTGCAGGCACCAGCAGAGCACCTGCACTATGAGGCTGGAGAATGAGCCAGAGAAAATGTTCTCCATTCCATAGGTCTAGTATTCCCTACCCTCTATCCAATGCCATCAGGTGGTCTAGGAAAGCACTTGTTGGTCTACAGGTGGCATCAGCAGGAATTCAGTGGAAGCTCAAGCTGAGTCGGGGAATGAAGTGGTCCAGGACAGCATTGCAAAAGCTCAGAAAACTAAATTGTCATTAGAACTATAGTTTACAAAAGTAAGACATAGCCTAATGCTAAATACAAACAAAGTGACTACCTACTAAAATGGAATACTGAAATAGAATCTAGAATCCTCTAACACAATATCTGAAATGTCCAGACTACAACTACTTTGTATACAACTGAAACTTGTTTGTCATACCAAAAAAGAGGAAAATCATAGCCTGAATAAGAAAAGATGATCAACTAATGTCAACACAGAGATGAATCAGATGCTGCAACTATCAGACAAAGATTTTAAAGCAGTCAACATTAAAGTACCTCAAAAAGTAATTACAAATTCTCTTGGAAAAAAAGAAAAGAAAATAGAAAGCCTCAGTAAAGAAATAGAAGTTATATTTTTTAAAAAGAAATAGAAGTTATAAAAATGTCAAATGGAAATTATAGAATGAAAATAACCAAAATAAAAAACTCACTTGATGAACTTAATAGTAGTGTGGAGAAGACAAAATCTGTGAATTTGAGAACAAATCAATGGAATTTGGATAACAGATAGAATAACAGTTTGAATAACAGATAGAAAATAGACTAAAGGGGAGGTGGGCGGGGGGTGGGGGTGACTGGGTGACGGGCACTGAAGGGGGCACTTGATGGGATGAGCACTGGGTGTTATCTATATGTTGGCAAATTGAACACCAATAAAAAATAAATTTATAAAAAAATAGACTAAGATAAATAACAGAGCCTTAGGGTGCTATGGGACAAAAAACTATCTAACATTCATTTCATCAGCATCTCAGAATGAGAGAGCAAAAATATGGGCTGAAAAAGTATTCAGAGAAATAATGGCTGAAAACTTCTCAAATTTGAAAAAAAAAGGGGGGGGGGCCTAAGTTATAGACTTAAGAAACTGAGAGATCCCCAAATAAAATAAACCCAAAGAACTCCAAGGCACATGATAAAAGTTTTGAAAAGTAAAGACAAAGAAAAATCATTAAAGAACCAAAGAGTGATCTGTTATCTACACAAGAATGCCAAGCTGAATGATAGGGGATTTCTCATTCAAAAAAAGGCAACACAACATTTTTCAATTACTGAAAGAAAAGAACTGCCAATTGCAAACTCTATCTGGTGAAACTATCCTTTAGGCATGAAAGGGAAATAAAGGCAATCTCACACGAAGAGAAACAAAGAGAATTCATCACTAGCAGCTCTTCACTTAAAAAATGATGGAAGGAAGTTCTTCTAACAGAAAGGAAATGATAACAGAAGAAGGCTTGGAACTTTAGAAAGGAAAAAAGAACAGATGGGAAAAGTAGGGGTAAATATTAATCCTCCTTGTGAGTTTCTTAAATTATATTTGATGGTTGAAACAAAAGTTATAACAGCATCTCTTGTGTTCAATATATGTTGAGGAAATAGTTGAGAATGTGAGTTTAAAACATGAGGAGGGGGGGATCCCTGGGTAGCTCAGCAGTTTAGCGCCTGCCTTCGGCCCAGGATGTGATCCTGGAGTCCCAGGATCAAGTCCCACATCAGGCTCCCTGCATGGAGCCTGCTTCTCCCTCTGTCTGTGTCTCTGCTTCTCTCTCTCTCTGTATCTCTCATGAATAAATAAATAAATATCTTTAAAAAAAATGTGAAGAGGGTAGAGACCTATGTGGAAGTCAAGTTTCAATATTTTATTGGAAATAGTAAAACATAAATAATAATAAACTGTGGTAAGTTATATGTGTATGTAGTAATACCTAAAATAACCACCAAGAAAAATTATTTGAAGCAATGTAGTAAAAAATAATATAAATAAAACACTATAGAATCCTAATAAATGTACAAGTAACCCATAGGAAGGCAAGAAAAGGGAGTGAAAAGGAAGGGACCCAGAAAATGAATGCTAAAATGGCAGATTTAAACCCCAACACATCAATAGTCAAATAATTGTTTTAAATGTAAATAATCACACTACATCAATTAAAATGCAAATATTGGCAGAGGAAAATTTTTTAAAAAATATCATGTAACTATATGCTATTTACAAAGAATTTGCTTCAGATGTAGTAACATAAGCTGGTTGAAAGTAAAAGAAGAGAAAAAGATGCATCATGATAACATTAATAAAAAATCAGGAGGGCTATAATATCAGATTAAGTAGACTTCAGAGCTAAGGAAATTGTTAGTAACAAAAAGCGACATGAAATAATGGTGAAGAGTGAATTGCTATAATAATAATAAATTGATATAATAATTGTAAATGTGTATGTACCAAATAACAGAGCTTCAAAATACATGAAACAAAAATTAATACAACTAAAAAGCAAATCCATAATTACAGTAGGGAAATTCAACACTCTATTCTTACAACTAATAGCACAATTAATAAAGATATAGAAGAACTGAACACTATCAACCAATAGGATCTAGTTGGCATTTATAGAACACTACATCAAAAAATACACATTCTTTTCAAGTGGCTATGGAACATTCACTGAGATAGACCACATTCTGGATCATAAAACAAAACTGATAACTTCAAACTGAAACCATATAGAATTTCTTCTGCCACTATAATGGAATTAAACTAGAAATCAACAACAGAAAGAAAACAGGAAAATCTTCAAACACCTGGAATGTCACAACATACTTCTAAACAATGTGGGTCAAAGAGAAAATTCCGAAGAAAATAAAAGCATACAGCTGAATGAAAATGAAAATGCAACATATCAGAATTGTGGGATGCAGCTAAAGCAGTGATGAGAGGGACATTTATAGCATTAAAATGCAAAACATGAAACGTGTCAATCAATAATCAAAATTCCTACTTTATAAAACTAAAAAGAGAAGAGCAAAATAAATTCAAAGCAAGCAGAAGGAAAAATCTGTTTTAAATAAAGAGCAAAAATCAACAAAACAAAAACCAGAAAAAATCATTGAAAACAAAATTTGGTTCTTCAAAAGTACCAATAAAACTAACAAATGGATAAACTTCTAAAAAGAGAGAGAACGTGGGATCCCTGGGTGGCTCAGCGGTTTGGCGCCTGCCTTTGGCCCAGGGCAGATCCTGGAGTCCCGGGATCGAGTCCCACGTCGGGCTCCCGGCATGGAGCCTGCTTCTCCCTCCTCCTGTGTCTCTGCCTCATGTCTCTTTCTCTATCATAAATAAATAAATCTTTAAAAAAAAAAAGAGAGAGAGAACGTCAATTATTATTTTCAGAAATGAAACAGGAGTTATCACTACATATCCTATAGCCACTGAGTTCAAAGAAATTCTATGAACAAATTTGTGCTCATAAGTTCAACAACTCAACAACCTAGACGAAATGATCAATTCACTAGTAACCACAAATTTGTAAAATGCAATCAAGTTGAAATACATTACCTGATAAGTCTTATAAGGAGACTAATTGATTGAATTCAATTCAATCAAGAGATTGAAAGAGATTCAAGAGATTGAATTTATAACTAAAATCTCCATGAAAAACAAATTCTCAGACCAGATGGCATCACTGGAGAATTTTGCTGAACGTTTATAAGAGGATTTAACCCCATTTTTAGTAACTTTTTCTAGAAAACAGGAGTAAGGCGTATTTCTCAACCAATTTTACGAGATCAGTATTACCTTGATACCATGGTCAAAGACAGCATAAATAACATAAACCATATAGCAGTATCTCTCTGGACTTGAATGCAAAGTTCCACAAGAAAATATTAGCAAATTGAATCTAACAATGCATAAAAAGAATTATACACATTGACTAAATGAAATGTATTCCAGGCATGTGAGATTGGTTTAGTATTAGAAAATCAATCAGTAGAATCAACCATATTAATAGGTTAAAGAAGAAGGATCATATGATTATATAAATGTCAATTTACATAGGAGTAGCATTTGGCAAAATCCAATATCCATTCATGATAAAAACTCTGAACAAGTTATGAACAGAGAACTACCTCAACTTAAGGAAAAACACCTACAAAAACATCTAGAGTTAGCATCATACATAATGGTGAAAGGCTGAAAGCTTTCTCTCTAAGATCAGGAATAAAGAAATGTTGCCTGTCATCCCTGTTATTCAGCATAATAATGGAAGTTCTAGCCAGAGCAATAAGGCAATATACATACATGCATTTTTTTTAATTTTTTATTTATTTATGATAGTCACACACACAGAGAGAAGGAGAGAGAGAGGCAGAGACACAGGCAGAGGGAGAAGCAGGCTCCATGCACCGGGAGCCTGACGTGGGATTCGATCCCGGGTCTCCAGGATCACGCCCTGGGCCAAAGGCAGGCGCCAAACCGCTGCGCCACTCAGGGATCCCTACATACATGCATTTAAAAAATAAAGAAAAAATTTAAAAAGGAAAGAAAGAAAGGGCATTCAGATTGGAAAAAAAAGAAATAAAACTGTCCTTATTTACAAATGACACAAGAAAATTACAAATGACTATGTAAAAAAAAAAAAATCCTAGGAACCCTGGAACTAATAAGTGAGCTCAGCAAGGTCATAGGATACAAGATCAGCAAGCAAAAATCCATTACATTTCTATGTAATAATGGACAAGATGAAATTTATATTAAAAAACAATACCATTTACAATTCCTCCAAAGAAAATTAAATACTTTAGGTAAAAATGTAAAAATTGTATAGGATCTGTATGCTGAGAATTACAAAATGCTGATTAAAGACATCAAAGACCTAAAAAAAATCGAAAGACAGGGTATTGATGAATTAGAAGACTCAACATGGTAAAAATGTCAATTTTTTGGAGTCTTAAAATTGACAGAGATGTAGAGATGAAGATGGACACTATATCATACTTAAAGGGTCTATCCAACAAGAGAACCTAACAGTCATGAATATTTATGCCCCTAATGTGGGTGCTGCCAAGTGTATCAATCAATTAATAACCAAAGACATACTTAGATAATAATACACTTATACTGGGAGACTTCAACACAGCACTTTCTGTAATTGACAGATATTCTAAGCACAACATCTCCAAAGAAACAAGAGCTTTAAATGATACCCTGGACCAGATGGATTTCACAGATATTAACAGAACTTTACATCCAAATGCAACTGAATACGCATTCTTCTCAAGTGCACATGGAACTTTCTCCAGAATAGACCACATACTGGGTCACAAATCAGGTTTTAGCTAATACCAAAAGATTGGGATTGTCCCCTGCATATTTTCAGACCATAATGCTTTGAAACTAGAACTCAATCACAAGAAGAAATTTGGAAGAAATTCAAACATGTGGAGGTTAAACATCATCCTGCTAAAAGATGAAAGGGTCAACCAGGAAATTAGAGAAGAATTAAAAAGATTCATGCACACTAATGAGAATGAAGATATAACCGTTCAAAATTTTGGGATACAGTGATACAGCAAAAGCAGTCCTGAGAGGGAAATACATCGCAATACAAGCATCCCTCAAAAAACTGGAAAAAAACTCAAATACACAAGCTAACCTTGCACCTAAAGGAACTGGAGAAAGAACAGCAAATAAAACCTATACCCAGCAGAAGAAGAGAGTTAATAAAGATTCGAGCAGAACTCAATGAAATAGAGACCAGAAGAACTGTAGAACAGATCAACAAAACCAGGAGTTGGTTCCTTGAAAGAATTAATAAGATAGATAAACCATTAGCCATCCTTATTAAAAATAAAAGAGAAAAGACTCTAATTAATAAAATCACGAATGAAAAAGGAGAGATCACCACCAACACCAAGAAAATACAAATGATTTTAAAAACATATTATGAGCAGCTATACGCCAATAAGTTAGGCAATCTAGAAGAAATGGACATATTTCTGGAAAACCACAAACTACCAAAACTGGAAAAGGAAGAAACAGAAAACCTGAATGGGCCAATAACCAGGGAGGAAATTGAAGCAGTCATCAAAAATCTCCCGAGACACAAAGTCCAGGGCCAGATGGCTTTCCAGGGGAATTCTATTAAATGTTTTTTTTTTTTTTTTAAATTTTTATTTATTTATGATAGTCACACAGAGAGAGAGAGAGAGAGAGGCAGAGGCACAGGCAGAGGGAGAAGCAGGCTCCATGCACCGGGAGCCCAACGTGGGACTCAACCCGGGGTCTCCAGGATCGCGCCCTGGGCCAAAGGCAGGCACTAAACCGCTGTGCCACGCAGGGATCCCTCTATTAAATGTTTAAAGAAGAAAAAATACCTATTCTATTAAAGCTGTTTGGAAAGATAGAAAGAGATGGAATCTACTTCCAAACTCGTTCTATGAGGCCAGCATCACCTTAATTCCAAAACCAAAGACCCCACCAAAAAGGAGAATTATAGACCAATATCCCTGATGAACATGGATGCAAAAATTTTCAACAAGATACTAGCCAATAGGATCCAACAATACATTAAGAAGATTATTCACCATGACCAAGTGGGATTTATCGCCAGGATGCAAGGCTGGTTCAACACTCGTAAAGCAATCAACGAGATAGATCATATCAATAAGAGAAAAAACAAGAACCATATGATCCTTTCAATAGATGCAGAGAAAGCATTTGACAAAGTACAGCATCCATTCCTGATCAAAACTCTTCAGAGTGTAGGGATAGAGGGAACATTCCTCAGCATCTTAAAACCATCTACGAAAAGCCCACAGCAAATATCATCCTCAATAGGGAAGCACTGGGAGCCTTTCCCCTAAAATCAGGAACATGACAAGGTTGTCCACTCTCACCACTGCTATTCAACATAGTACTAGAAGTCCTAGCCTCAGCAATCAGGCAACAAAAAGAAATAAAAGGCATTCAAAGAAGAAGAAGTCAAACTCTCCCTCTTTGCAGATGACATGATACTGTACATAGAAAACCCAAAAGACTCCAAGATTGCTAGAACTCATATAGCAATTAGGCAGTGTGGCAGAATACAAAATCAATGCCCAGAAATCAGTGGCATTTCTATACACCAACAAGGAGACTGAAGAAAGAGAATTCAAGGAGTCACTTCCATTTACAAATGCACCCAAAAGCATAAGATACCTCAGAATAAACCTAAACAAAGAACTAAAGGATCTATACGCTAAAAATTACAGAACACTTCTGAAAGAAATTGAGGAAGACACAAAGAGATGGAAAAATATTCCATGCTCATGGATTGGAAGAATAAATATTGTGAAAATGTCAATGCTACTCAGGGCAATTTGCACATTTAATGCAATCCCTATCAAAATACCATGGACTTTCTTCAGAGAGTTGGAACAAATCATCTTAAGATTTGTGTGGAATCAGAAAAGACCCCGAATAGCCAGGGGAATTTTAAAAAAGAAAACCATAGCTGGGGGCATCACAATGCCAGATTTCAGGTTGTACTACAAAGCTGTGGTCATCAAGACAGTGTGGTACTGGCACAAAAACAGACACATAGATCAATGGAACAGAATAGAGAATCCGGAAATGGGCCCTCAACTCTATGGTCAACTAATATTCGACAAAGCAGGAAAGACTATCCACTGGAAAAAGGACAGTCTCTTCAATAAATGATGCTGGGAAAATTGGACAGCCACATGCAGAGGAATGAAACTAGACCATTCTCTTTCACCTTACACAAAGATAAACTCAAAATGGATGAAAGATCTTAATGTGAGACAAGATTCCATCAAAACCCTAGAGGAGAACACAGGCAATAGCCTTTTTGAACTTGGCCACAGTAACTTCTTGCAAGATACATCCATGAAGGCAAGGGAAACAAAAGAAAAAATGAATTATTGGGACTTCATCAAGATAAAAAGCTTCTGCGCAGCAAAAGAAACAGTCAACAAAACTAAAAGACAACCGACAGAATGGGAGAAGATATTTGCAAATGACGTATCAGATAAAGAGCTAGTATCCAAGATCTATAAAGAACTTATTAAACTCAACAGCAAAGAAACAATCTAATCATGAAATGGGCAAAAGACATGAACAGAAATCTCACAGACGAAGACATAGACATGGCCAACAAGCACATGAGAAAATGCTCCACATCACTTGCCATCGGGGAAATACAAATCAAAACCACAATGAGAAACCACCTCACACCAGTCGAGAATGGGGAAAATTAATAAAGCAGGAAACAACAAATGTTGGAGAAGATGTGGAGAAAGGAGAACCCTCTTGCACTGTTGGTGGGAATGTGAACTGGTGCAGCCACTCTGGAAAACTGTGTGGAGGCTCCTCAAAGAGTTAAAAATAGACCTGCCCTACGACCCAGCTATTGCAGTGCTGGGGATTTACCCAAAGATACAGATGCTCCAAAACGCCGGGAAACCTGCACCCCAATGTTTATAGCATCAATGTCCACAATAGCCAAACTGTGGAAGGAGCCTTGGTGTCCATCGAAAGATGAACGGATAAAGAAGATGTGGTCTATGTATACAATGGAATATTCCTCAGCCATTAGAAACAACAAATACCCACCATTTGTTTTGACGTGGATGGAACTGGAGGGTATTATGCTGAGTGAAGTAAGTCAATCAGAGAAGGACAAACATTATATGGTCTTATTCATTTGGGGAATATAAAAAATAGTGAAAGGGAATAAAGGGGAAAGGAGAGAAAATGAGTGAGAAATATCAGAGAGGGGGACAGAACGGGAGGGACACCTAACTCTGGGAAAGGAACAAGGGGTGATGGAAAGGGAGGTAGGTGGGGGGTTGGGTGACTGGGTGACAGGCACTGAGCGGGGCACTTGACGGGATGAGCACTGGGTGATATGCTATATGTTGGCAAATTGAACTCCAATAAAACATTTTTTTAATTAAAAAAAAGTCAATTTTTCCTAAGTTGATTTATAGGTTTAATGTAATTCCTATAAAAATTATGGCAAAAATTTTGTAGATACAGACATACTTAATTCTAAAATTCACGTGGAAAGGCACACACCCTGGAATAGCTAAAATAATTTTGGAAAAGAATATATATAGAGAAATCACCCTACCTGATATTAAGACTTCATGTATAGCTATATAATCAGAACAGTAGGGTATTGATGGGTGGATAAACACACAGATCAATGGAACAGAATAGAGAACCTAGAATGATACACAAATTTTAACTGGTTTTTGACAAGGTGCAAAAGAAATTCAATGGAGGAAAGATAGACTCTCCACAAATGGTGCTAGAGTGATGGACATCCACAGGGGAAAAATGAACTTTGATCTAAATCTCACGCCTTACTAAAAAAATTAATTCAAAGTGGATCACAGACAGTGTAAAAAGTACTATAATTTTCAAGACGTTGTCATCAAAAGAAAATGAAGAGTATACAGACTCTCTATTGTATCTTATAATTGCATGTGAATCTACAATTATCTCAAAGTAGAAAGTCTAATTAAAATAATAAAATGTTTTTTTAAATTAACTTTTATTGGTGTTCAATTTACCAACATACAGAAAAACACCCAGTGCTCATCCCCTCAAGTGTCCACCTCAGTGCCCGTCACCCATTCCCCTCCAACACCCGCCCTCCTCCCCTTCCACCACCCCTAGTTCATTTCCCCGAGTTAGGAGTCTTTATGTTCTGTCTCCCTTCCTGATATTTCCCAACATTTCTTTTCCCTTCCTTTATATTCCCTTTCACTATTATTCATATTCCCCAAATGAATGAGAACATACACTGTTTTTCCTTCTCCGATTGACTTATTTCACTCAGCATAATACCCTCCAGTTCCATCCACGTTGAAGCAAATGGTGGGTATTTGTCGTTTCTAATTGCTGAGTAATATTCCATTGTATACATAGACCACATCTTCTTTACCCATTCATCTTTCGATGGACACCGAGGCTCCTTCCACAGTTTGGCTACTGTGGCCATTGCTGATAGAAACATTGGGGTGCAGGTGTCCCGATGTTTCATTGCATCTGAATCTTTGGGGTAAATCCCCAACAGTGCAATTGCTGGGTCTTAGGGCAGGTCTATTTTTAACTCTTTGAGGAACCTCCACACAGTTTTCCAGAGTGGCTGCACCAGTTCACATTCCCACCAACAGTGTAAGAGGGTTCCCTTTTCTCCACATCCTCTCCAACATTTGTTGTTTCCTGCCTTGTTAATTTTCCCCATTCTTACTGGTGTGAGGTGGGATCTCATTGTGGTTTTGATTTGTATTTCCCTGATGGCAAGTGATGCAGAGCATTTTCTCATGTGCTTGTTGGCCATGTCCATGTCTTCCTCTGTGAGATTTCTCTTCATGTCTTTTGCCCATTTCATGATTGGATTGTTTGTTTCTTTGGTGTTGAGTTGAATAAGTTCTTTATAGATTTTGGAAACTAGCCCTTTATCTGATATGTCATTTGCAAATATCTTCTCCCATTCTGTAGGTTGTCTTTTAGTTTTGTTGACTGTATCCTTTGCTGTGCAAAAGCTTCTTATCTTGATGAAGTCCCAATAGTTCATTTTTGCTTTTGTTTCTTTTGCCTTTGTGGATGTATCTTGCAAGAAGTTACTGTGGCCGAGTTCAAAAAGGGTGTTGCCTGTGTTCTCCTCTAGGATTTTGATGGAATCTTGTCTCACATTTAGATCTCTCATCCATTTTGAGTTTATCTTTGTGTATGGTGAAAGAGAGTGGTCCAGTTTCATTCTTCTGCATGTGGCTGTCCAATTTTCCCAGCACCATTTATTGAAGAGACTGTCTTTCTTCCAATGGATAGTCTTTCCTCCTTTATCAAATATTAGATGACCGTACATTTCAGGGTCCACTTCTGGGTTCTCTATTCTGTTCCATTGATCTATGTGTCTGTTTTTGTGCCAGTACCACACTGTCTTGATGACCACAGCTTTGTAGTACAACCTGAATTCTGGCATTGTGATGCCCCCAGATATGGTTTTCTTTTTAAAAATTCCCCTGGCTATTCGGGGTCTTTTCTGATTCCACACAAATCTTAAAATAATTTGTTCTAACTCTCTGAAGAAAGTCCATGGTATTTTGATAGGGATTGCATTAAACGTGTAAATTGCCCTGGGTAACATTGACAGTTTTACAATATTAATTCTGCCAATCCATGAGCATGGAATATTTTTCCATCTCTTTGTGTCTTCCTCAATTTCTTTCAGAAGTGTTCTATAGTTTTTAGGGTATAGATCTTTTACCTCTTTGGTTAGGTTTATTCCTAGGTATCTTATGCTTTTGGGTGCAATTGTCAATGGGATTGACTCCTTAATATCTCTTTCTTCAGTCTCATTGTTAGTGTATAGAAATGCCATTGATTTCTGGGCACTGATTTTGTATCCTGCCACGCTACCAAATTGCTGTATGAGTTCTAGCAATCTTGGGGTGGAGGCTTTTGGGTTTTCTATGTAGAGTATCATGTCATCGGCGAAGAGGGAGAGTTTGACTTCTTCTTTGCCAATTTGAATGCCTTTAATGTCTTTTTGTGGTCTGATTGCTGAGGCGAGGACTTCCAGAACTATGTTGAACAGCAGTGGTGAGAGTGGACATCCCTGTCTTGTTCCTGATCTTAGGGGAAAGGCTCCCAGTGCTTCCCCATTGAGAATGATATTTGCTGTGGGCTTTTCGTAAATGGCTTTTAAGATGTCGAGGAAAGTTCCCTCTATCCCAACACTCTGAAGGGTTTTGATCAGGAATGGATGCTGTATTTTGTCAAATGCTTTCTCTGCATCTAATGAGAGTATCATATGGTTCTTGGTTTTTCTCTTGCTGATATGATGAATCACATTGATGGTTTTACGAGTGTTGAACCAGCTTTGTGTCCCGGGGATAAATCCTACTTGGTCATGGTGAATAATTTTCTTAATGTGTTGTTGGATCCTATTGGCTAGTATCTTGTTGAGAATTTTTGCATCCATGTTCATCAGGGATATTGGTCTGTAATTCTCCTTTTTGGTGGGGTCTTTGTCTGGTTTTGGAATTAAGGTGATGCTGGCCTCATAGAACGAATTTGGAAGTACTCCATCTCTTTCTATCTTTCCAAACAGCTTTAGTAGAATAGGTATGATTTCTTCTTTAAACGTTTGATAGAATTCCCCTGGGAAGCCATCTGGCCCTGGACTCTTGTGTCTTGGGAGGTTTTTGATGACTGCTTCAATTTCCTCCCTGGTTATTGGCCTGTTCAGGTTTTCTATTTCTTCCTGCTCCAGTTTTGGTAGTTTGTGGCTTTCCAGGAATGCGTCCATTTCTTCTAGATTGCCTAATTTATTGGCGTACAGCTGTTCATAATATGTTTTTAAAATCGTTTGTATTTCCTTGGTGTTGGTAGTGATGTCCCCTTTCTCATTCATGATTTTATTAATTTGAGTCTTCTCTCTCTTCTTTTTAATAAGGTTGGCTAATGGTTTATCTATCTTATTAATTCTTTCAAAGAACCAACTCCTGGTTCTGTTGATCTGTTCCACAGTTCTTTTGGTCTCGATATCATTGAGTTCTGCTCGAATTTTAATTAACTGTCTTCTTCTCCTGGGGGTGGGGTCTATTTGTTGCTTTTTCTCTAGTTCCTTTATGTGTAAGGTGAGCTTTTGAATTTCAGATCTTTCCAGTTTTTGAATGGATGCTTGTATTGCGATGTATTTCCCCCTCAGGACTGCTTTTGCTGCATCCCAAAGATTTTGAACTGTTGTATCTTCATTCTCATTAGTTTCCATGAATCTTTTTAATTCTTCCTTAATTTCCTGGTTGACCTTTTCATCTTTTAGCAGGATGGTCCTTAACCTCCACGTGTTTGTGGTCCTTCCATACTTCTTGTTGTGATTAAGTTCTAATTTCAAGGCATTATGGTCTGAGAATATACAGGGGACTATCCCGATCTTTTGGTATCGGTTCAGACCCGATTTGTGACCCAGTATGTGGTCTATTCTGGAGAAAGTTCCATGTGCACTTGAGAAGAATGTGTATTCAGTTGAGTTTGGATGTAAAGTTCTGTAGATATCTGTGAAATCCATCTGGTCCAGTGTATCATTTAAAGCTCTCGTTTCTTTGGAGATGTTGTGCTTAGAAGACCTATCCAGGGTAGAAAGAGCTAGATTGAAGTCACCAAGTATAAGTGTATTATTATCAAGGTATTTCTTGAGTTTGGATATTAATTGGTTTAAATATTTGGCAGCTCCCACATTCGGGGCATATATATTGAGGATTGTTAAGTCCTCTTGTTGGATAGATCCTTTGAGTATGAGATAGTGTCCCTCTTCATCTCTCACTATAGTCTTTGGGGTAAATTTTAATTTATCTGATATAAGGATGCCAACCCCTGCTTTCTTTTGAGGACCATTTGAATGGTAAATGGTTCTCCAACCTTTTATTTTCAGGTTGTAGGTATTCTTCTGTCTAAAATGAGTCTCTTGTAGACAGCAAATAGATGGGTCCTGCTTTTTTATCCAGTCTGAAACCCTGCGCCTTTTGATGGGGTCATTAAGCCCGTTCACGTTCAGAGTTACTATTGATAGATATGAGTTTAGTGTCATCATATCTATTCAGTCCTTGTTTTTGTGGATTGTTCCACTGAACTTCTTCTTAAAGGGGAATTTTAAGAGTCCCCCTTAAAATTTCTTGCAGAGCTGGTTTGGAGGTTACATATTCTTTCAGTTCCTGCCTGTCTTGGAAGCTCTTTATCTCTCCTTCCATTTTGAATGAAAGCCTTGCTGGGTAAAGTATTCTTGGTTGCATGTTCTTTTCATTTAGGACCCTGAATATATCCTGCCAGCCCTTTCTGGCCTGCCAGGTCTCTGTGGAGAGGTCTGCTGTTACCCTAATATTCCTCCCCATAAAAGTCAGGGACTTTTTTTCTCTTGCTGCTTTAAGGATCTTCTCCTTATCTTTGGAATTTGCAAGCTTCACTATTAAATGTCGAGGTGTTGAACGGTTTTTGTTGATTTTAGGGGGGGATCTCTCTATTTCCTGGATCTGAATGCCTGTTTCCCTTCCCAGATTCAGAAAGTTTTCAGCTAGGATTTGTTCAAATACATATTCTGGCCCGCTGTCCCTTTCGGCGCCCTCAGGAACCCCAATTAAACGTAGGTTTTTCTTCCTCAGGCTGTCATTTATTTCCCTTAATCTATCCTCATGATCTTTTAATTGCTTGTCTCTTTTTTCCTCAGTTTCCCTCTTTGCCATCAACTTGTCTTCTATGTCACTCACTCGTTCTTCCACCTCGTTAACCCTTGTCGTTAGGACTTCTAGCTTGGATTGCATCTCATTTAATTGATTTTTAATTTCTGCCTGATTGGATCTAAATTCTGCAGTCATGAAGTCTCTTGAGTCCTTTATGGTTTTTTCTAGAGCCACCAGTAGCTGTAAAATAGTGCTTCTGAATTGGCTTTCTGACATTGAATTGTAATCCATATTTTGTAACTCTGTGGGAGAGTGGGCTGTTTCTGATTCTTTTTTTTTGAGGTGAGGTTTTCCTTCTAGTCATTTTGCTCAGTGCAGAGTGGCCAAAAACAAGTTGTATTGGGAAAAGGAGAAAAAGAGAGAGAAGGAAAGAAAAGAGAAAAAGAAAAAAGAGAAAGAAGAAAAAAAAAGGGGGAAAAGAGAAGAAAAAGAAAGAAAAAGAAAGGAGAAAAAAGAAAAAAAAAAGGGGGTGGGTGGGGGAGGCAATCAGAAATCAAGAAGAAAGAGAGAAAAAAAAAGCACAAAACAAAACAAAAAAACAAAAAACAAAAACAAAAAAAAAACACGGGGGAGTATCTTCCGATTCTGTGTACTTTAAGTCCCTTGACTTCCCTTGGAACTGGTCCGTGTCGCTGGTCTTCTGGGGGAGGGGCCTGCTGTGCTGATTCTCAGGTGTTAGCACTTGGGGGAGCTGCTCTGCCCCTGCCTGGTGCAGGGCTCAGTGGGGGGTGTTCACCCCGTGAGGCCCCGGGAGGAAGCCACAGTGGCGGGGGCAGCTCTGGGACCCTGGATTCAGCTCCCGCAGTAGCTCCGGGGCTCTCCGTCTGCAGGGTCTGGAGGCTCCCGGGCGGGGCCGCTGATCTGCTCAGTTCCAGGCAGGAGCGTCCTCGCTGTCCTGGGCCCTCCCGGCCTCTGCCTGTCCCTGGGTAGGCCGGATCCTGGGCTGTGTCCCGGCGCCCTGTGCTCCGTGGCCTGCGCTGTTGGATTCGCGCTCCCGCCCCGCAGCCCCCTCCGCGGAGCCGCCGCCTGAGCCCCTCCGAGCTGTTCCCGGAGCCGCGCAGCCCCCTCCGCGGAGCTTCTTCCTCCGCCCGAGCCGCCGCCGCCGAGCTGTTCCCGGAGACGCGCCGCCCCCTCCGCGGAGCCGCCGCCCGAGCCCCTCCGAGCTGTTCCCGGAGCCGCGCAGCCCCCTCCGCGGAGCCGCAGCCCGAGCCCCTCCGAGCTGCTCCGGGTCCCGCCGAGCGCTGCAGCCCTTAGGGAGCTCGGCGCATCTCCCGGGGCGCAGTTCCTCTGTTACTGTCCCCGGGAGCCCGAGGGCATCCCCGCCTTTCTGGGGATCCTGCTCCAATTCCCCGGGAGGCCTTTCCGCGGGGAAGGTTGGTGCAGCTCCTGCTCCTCCGGGACGGGGCTCTCCTGTCCTGGGGACACTCGCCCCGGCCTCAGCCCGGCTCCTCGCGGGGCCCCTCCCCCTTGGAGGCCTTTTGTGTCTTTATTTCTTTTTCCCCGTCTTCCTACCTTGATAGAAGCGCGAACTCTTCTCACTGTAGCGTTCCAGCTGGTCTCTCTTTAAATCTCAGGCCGAATTCGTAGATTTTCAGGATGATTGGATGGTTTTCTAGGTAATTTGTTGAGGACAGGTGACTTGGAGACCCTGCTCTTCCGCCATCTTGCCCCTCCCCCCAAATAATAAAATGTTGACAATATTTTTAGTCCTCCAAATCATCTTTTACCCTTTATTGATCCACAAAATCCTAGAATCCAGAAGTCTTAACATTTCTAGCCCGGAGTGTATAAAGTAATGAGGTGATCTTGGTAAAAGAGGCCTGCTTTAAAGTACAGTGGATATCTTTTGTCCATCTGCTGTCCTGGCTCCTCAGCTCCCATTATCTTTCCGGTGATCTCACGATAGAAGGACCCAGCAAGAGTATGGATGAGTCAACATAATCCCCACGCTTTCAGGACATACAGATTGAAGACCTTACTTTATGATCTTACTAAGTGCCATGTACATCACATGTACCATCTTACTTTAGCCTCAAAATAACCCAGTTATTTAGGTAAGGAGCGACAGAGCTGAGATTGTAGCTGGATCTGTCTGATTTTAGAGCCTGCCTTCTTTCCTACTACATGCTACCTCTCCGGGACATGTGCCTGACTCCTCTGTACAACGTTTGAAATGAAATCCACCCAAAGAAGACAATGTCTAACTGTTGTACTCATATTGCAGTGGGAGCAGTTCTCTCTACATGTTACTATCCCGGAACCATAACCCCAAGAACATCAAGGTCCTACCACGTTTTAGCATTTTGACATCATTCCATCTGCTTGTATGGGAGAAGCAAGCATCTTCTGCAGCTACTGACTTCGTTCCTGGCTTCACAGTGGTTGGTTTTTGTTTTTAACTCTTTTATCAAGGTATAACTTATATCCTTTTAGTTATATCCAAGGTATAACTAAAATCCAGCCATGGTGAGTCTATAATTCAATGATTTTCATACATTTGTAGAGTTGTGCAGTTATCAGTTTTAGAATATACCCATCATCTCCCAAAATTCCTATTGTGTCTTTTTATAGTTAGTCCTTGCTCCTACCTTCTGTCTTAGGCAACTACTAATATGCGTTCTGTCTATAAATTTGCCTCTTTTCAAATTTCACATAAGTGGAATCACACAACATAGAGTCTTTTGCTTCCATTTTTTTAACACCATGTTTTTGAGGTTCATCCATGTTGTACTATGTATTAGTAGTTGCTCCTTTTAATTAAAAAATAGTATTCCATTGCATGAATATGCCATATTTTGTCTATCCATTTACCAGCTGATGGAGATTTTTCAGTATAATGAATAGTTCTGCCATGAAAATTCACAGGCATACTTTTGTGTGGACATATGTTTTAATGTCTCTTGGATAGATTCATAGGAGCAAAACTGATGAATATTATTGTAAGTATATATTTAACTTTTTAAGAAATCACCATACTGCTTTTCAGAATCTGTACCTCTATTTTTTCAAAAATAAATATTTCAATACAGAAAGATAAAATTTCTCTCCTACCTTACAGATTAGGTAATGTTAGGTAACATTAACTTTAAATAAAATATACACATACTATAAAGCAAATAGTTCAAAAAGGCTTAAAAAAACTTTTTATCCCTATCATCTCCCTAAGATAATGGCTCTTAGCAATTTATTGTTCATCTACCAGAAACATTTTATATATATGTTATTATATATATGTACATATATATATAATTTAAATTCAATTTACCAACACATAGTATAACACCCAGTGCTCATCTCATCATGTTCATTATATTTTTAGATATGGGTCTAACTACCCAAAGGAAACCCATAATACACATTGCTTTGCATTTTTTCAGTTAATAATCTATTTTGGAGGTCTTTCCATAACAACACTTTTGGTCCCAAGTATTTTTTAACAGCTTTATTAAGATATGATTAATATATAATAAACTGTACATAAAGTATACAATTTGATAAGTTTTAAAGTATGTATATACCTATGAGACTATCACTACCATCAAATTAATGAACTGAGTTCCAAATAAAGTTGCTATGCACATTTGTGTACAAACCTTTCCATGGACATATGTCTTGGGCACGTACTGAGGAGAAGAATAGCTAGCATATATGGCAAGCATATGTTTAACTTTTTAAAAAATTGCCATACTGCTTTCCGGAGTTGTGCTCCATTTTACATTTCCACTGGTGGCAGATGAGAGTTCCAGTTGCTCTACATTCTGTGTGTCTCCAGAAGTTTGATTGGGTTCTGTTTTATACTTTCGATGCCCTTAACATTTTGAACATATGAAAGGCAATTATAACAACTTTTGAAGTTCTTGCCTGCTATTGTCACATCTGCATTAATCCTGGACCTATTGCAATTAATTGATCTTTCTTATTATAGAGCATATTTTCTGTTGTCTTTGCAAGCCCGGTAGGTAATCTTTGATTAAATAGCAGACACTATAAGTTTTACCTTGAAGGGTGCTGCCTATTTTGTATTTTTTATAAAGATTTTTGAGCTTTGTTCTGGGACATAGCTGAATTACTTGGAGACCTTTGATCCATCTGGGTCTTGCTTTTAAGATTGGTAAGTGGGACCAGAACCATGTTTAGTCTGGGGCTAAATACTCCGGACTATTGCAAGCCCCTTCGTGAATCCTCTACCCCATGTCCTGTGAGTTATGAATTTTCCCAGTCTAGTTGGTGGGAACGGGCACCCTTCCCAGCCCTGTGTGAGTGCTGTATATCTTCCAATCCTTTTGGATGGTTCTATACCCAGCCTTGAGTAGTTTCTTCACCTGCATGTGCTGATCAGAGCTCTGCTAAATATTTGAGGAAAAACTTCTGATGACTTCCAGGGTTTTCTCTCTGCATCACTCTCTCCTCTCTTGTTCCCTGTGCTATGAAATCTGTCTGCTGTGGTCTCCCCTGAGTCTCAGCTCCATCTTTGTCCCCAGAATCCAATATTAGGAGTGTACCACAATTGATTTAACCAGTTTCCTATTGTCAGATGTTTCAGTTGATTCTATTGTTATTCTCTTATGAACTACAGCCAAGATTATCCTCATGAACATATATACCTACAGATTCCTGTAAATACTACTGTACCATAGGGTCACTCCTGACAGGCAAGTTATTAGCTGCCTGTTTAACTGTGATAGATAAAACCAAATCATCTTCCAGGAAGTTGCATCAACCTACACTTCATGGAAAGTATATGAAAATGACTTTTGGCCCACATCCTTGCCTGCAGGGGTTATTATCAAACTTAATTTTTGCCAATCTGATAGGTGAAAAAAATGGCATCTCATTGTTGTTTTAATTTGTATTTTTTTAGTCATGAATGAAGCTTAGCATCTCTTTACATGTTTGTTGGCTGGTTTCCCTATTTCCACCTAGGTAATGCTGTGGATAGACAACTCAGAGGCTCAGACCTCCTTTGTAATAACTTGCAGTTTTTCTCCAACTGATGGCTAATTTCCCTCAGCCACACACCTAGTGGATGTCCTAATTTCTAGGGATCCCTAGATCTTAAGTTCTGTGCCCTCACAGTGTCACTGTCCTTCTAAACTAATCTGTGCATCACTATCACTGTACGAATTACCGCAATGACCAGCCTCAGGTGTTACAAGGAAGCAAAATTTGCCTTTGGTTTTCTGAAGAGATAGGCCTCTCCAGTTTCTAGAAGTCAGCAGTGTAGCTGATCTCCAGGTTTCTGCATCAATAAAGGTCGCAATAGTGATGACCACAACTACTGCATTACTGAAAATCCAATTCAAGATTAAGACCTGTCCTGTCAAATCATTTAGAACTTTGGTAGTTTTCTGGCCCAGAGGCTGAAGAGATTGGCAAGAAAGGGCCTGGTGTCTTCATCCATCCTGGATACATGACAGTATGATTTCAGCCTCTATGAAATTTCTAGGGTCAGGATCTGCTTGACTTTGAATGCTATAGCTACACTCACTAGGATGGAAGGAGGTATGGAAGGAGGATGGAAGGAGGTCCAGGAAGCAAGGAAGGGAGGCTGGATGAGATGACTTTTTACATTCTTTCTGACTTAACATTAGAAAACTCTGCTATGTCATTAGCTTTCATAAGTACCACGGTCCCCCCATCATCCTCTAGATCTGCAACAAACTCACAGGATTAAAGAACTTCTACCATTTAGAATGCACCAGTTTGAGGCTATCCTTCCTCCTTAGGGTATATCTCAGCCATGACCTCTTTCTTTTATTTTTTATTATTATTTTAAATATTTCAAGTTCTTTTTAAAATTTTAGTTAACATATAGTTTAATATTAGTTTCAGGAGTAGAATTCAGTGATTCATCACTTATATACCCAGTGCTCATCACAGTTTAAGTGTCCTCCTTAATCCTCATCACCCATTTAGCTCGTCCCCCTTCCCACCTCCCCTCCAGCAACCTTCTGTTTCTTCTCTATAGTTTAGAGTTTCTTACAGTTTGCCTTGCCCTGTTTCTTTTAAACAAGCTTTCAGAGTAGATTCCTTTTCCAGCCCTAATTTATAGCTTTCCAGGTTCTTTGGACTAACCACATTATGTCCTTCTTACCTTTTGTGACATACCTGGACGCTTACTTTTTACAAGGAGAAAAACATTCATTTCAGGGAAACCAGCCACAAACCTCAAATCCTGCTCAGTCATTTTCCTACGAGTCCACACAGCCTTGCTTACATATCCCTATCAAAATGCGTTGACTCAAGGCACTGTCCAGTCCCTTTATGTGCATCTTTTACTTCCACATGACTCCTGTAAAGTAGGTATTAATACCTAATTTTTAAGGTGAGGCAGGAAAGCATAATTTAAATGAAGTCAGGGCAGCCCTGGTGGCTCAGGGGTGTAGCGCCGCCTTCAGCCCAGGGCATGATCCTGGAGTCCCTGGATGGAGTCCCGTGTGAGGCTCCCTGCATGGAGCCTGCTTCTCCCTCTGCCTGTGTCTCTGCCTCTCTTTCTCTCTCTCTCTCATAAATAAATAAATAAATAAATAAATAAATAAATAAATAAAATCTTTAAAAAAATAAAATAAATGAAGTCAAAGTCATGTAGCCAGGAAATGGCAGGGCCAGGTCTGTTGGATAGACTGCTGTGTACATTATACTGTTTACTCTGTGCACAGCCTTGTGGGATGTAGAGAAACATGATTTTTTCCTGATTCCATGAAGGTTTCATTCTGCTGGGGACATGAGGCTGACTCCAAAGGAAAATTAAACAACACTGCAAGATTACATTGCTGGAGAGATTAGGCATGCAATGATTAGTGGCTGCTGGGTTCACAGGAGAGAGCAGAATGTCTTCCTATGGGATTTAAGCTGCTCTGCAAGGATGCATTTTGGGGAACTTGTTAGATATTTGGAGAGAATTACAAGTAGAAGAGAGATGATTGAGGAGAGTGCTATGGGATACAACATACACTCTGTCTACATAACAAACACACACATGCACACACATATATTCAACGAAGTCACTTTGCATAGTAATGCTTCTCCTCACTGCTCACAAAGAATGAGCCCATTTGCCTAATTCATTGCAATTTATTCATTCTCTCTAAGATACTCATAGGGCAGGCCCCAATTGATGGCAGTAGGCATCCTGAGTGAGAAACAAACTATGCTCAGTGTATTATTTGTGTGATGGGTCTGCAGGGCAGTACTGGAATGACCTATTCCAGTATTGGAGACAGGCTTTTCCTAGGGCCCTTTCCCCACCTACTTCTGTGCCACAGTAGTTTCTATGCTGGATCAAGGCTAGGAGTCTAGTCTTTTCTGCTTTATACAGCACCTTTATACAACACCTCCTCAAGGAGTTGTGAGAACTTAGATGTGGATCATCATAGAATATTAATATTAATAGGGTCATTCTAAATCCTTACAGGTGGAAGTCTTCAGACTTCAAGTCATTCTAAAAGTATTTTCCCCTTTCCTTTACCCCACTGCTCCTACCTCTTGCCCCACAGCTGTCTAATCAATACACAGGATGGCATTAAGAGGGCCTTGGGAATTCAGAATTTGAGTGTATTGGTTGGTGGCAAGATGATAAGCTTGATTCCTCCCAAGAAGCTGGATCTTCTCAACATTCCAGCAGCTTTGGCAGCAACTCTCCTTCCTCCTTGCACCTCCTGCCTTGCCAGGCACTCCTCTTACCACTTGAATCAGTAATGAAGCCCCTGCAGCCAGAAAGTCAAAATGTCTGAAAATTGTGGAGTCTATAGTGCTAGACAGATGGCAAGTTCAAAGCCTTCCTACCTGTTGAGGCCTGAGCCCCAGTTCTCAGTAGCTGATTCAGTCAGCAATGCTTAATGTTATTAATGGCAAATGTAGCAAGTAAAACAATAGCCTCCAGGTTAGAACACAGGCCTTGGCAAGCACGTGACAGAGAAGGTTTATAATATGCCCAAGGATGTGTTGAAAGCTCCATTAATTGCGTGACTTGCTAACGATTGGCACCCTCCTCATTAGTGATGATGTGGGTTAAGCAGAACTTGTACTCCTTTTTACTGAGTTTAATCACTGAAGGTGTTCCAGCATGTGACCCCTGGATCGCCTTTGCAGAGGGACTGTATCATTAAACATTGGGGTTCCAACTCCATTCAGAAACCTTTAATTAAATAAAAATTTCCTGAATACCTATGTGTATGCAACACTCTTTTGAACATACCAGATTATATAAGTCAGGGATTCAGTGTCCTAGTATTTTTCCTTTGGTTGAAGAAACAAGCCTAACACACTTGAAATAATTACAACCCAATTTATGTTATTTTGGAAGCTACTGGCTTTATGATTGCAATTTGCTACCTATTCACAAAACTGCTCTCATTTTCTATTTAATTTAACAAGAGTTCATTGCTTATCTATTTTGTGCTAAATACTGTGCAGTATACCATAATTTTATGAATGTAAGCTTAGAGTTAGAAAGACCTGATTTCAAAATCTGGTCCTGATATTTCCTAGTTGCATGACTTTAAGAATATTCTAGTGTCTCAATTTCCCTACCTGAGAAAGGGGCAAAATAATCTTCACTTTTTAAAGTTTTGTGAAAATTATGTCTTAATGTATGAAAGGCATGTAGTAGAGTGAGTGCTTAGTAGGCATTCAATAAATGATGCTATCATTAGCCTAGGCATTGTGAGGATTATAGAAATAAGCAAGACACAAATCTTGTCCTCAAAGAGTTTATAACATAAATTATATACACACACATATTTTTTAAAATACTGAATCCTACTATTAATTATAAGCAAGAGTGCCAGAGCCGAATAAAGGTAACCTGGGATATTTTACCAGTTAAATTTAAGTATGGTTCTCTATTTGCTTTGAAGGCTAGTAAGTTTTGTCTTCTGTTTTTTTTTGTTTGTTTGTTTGTTTTGTTTTTTGTTTTTTGTTTTTGTTTTTGTTTTTGTTTTTGTTTTTGTTTTAGGAATGAGGTGGTGAACCTGCAGAAGCAAGGCTGAAATCAGAGAGCAAGGTGGGCCACAGGTGGGGACACTGAAAGTAGGGTCAATAGCTAAAGTGAGCAGGAACAAGTGCACTAGAGTGCCTAGGAACAAATGCGCTCTGAAACTAGAGGGGCAATTAGGCCTTGGATGGATCACTACAGAGTAGCATCAACCCCAGAAACTCTGTTTCTGGGCACATTTGCAAAAGGATTTCTTCTGTGTGGTCCTGGGCCTCTACCCAAGGCTACACCAATTACCAAGGCAGGAACTCCAACGTTCAACAGCTTTATCTTTACCATTGCTAGGCCTAACATATATGGAGACCACAAAAGAAGTTATGACTCAAACAAAATGGAAATAAAGTTCAGCTGAACTTTGGTCATTTTCTGTATTTTAGACTAGGAAAATACTATATATTTTCAGAAATCTTAGTGAAACTGACTGGAACCAACTCAACTAACTTAAGTATTTCATTTAGTTGAGTATTTCATTTACTTGAATAAAAAGCTTCAGGATTTGTCTGGCATGGATCATATGCCAGTCATTGAGCCAATTCTTCTAGCCAACGGGATGATAGGTGTCTGATGGGCCAGGTCTAAGTCAAGCACTTCCTCTTTGGCTCTTGCTGGATGGCCAAAAACAATAGCCATTTCACTGAATCAGTTCTGCCTGGCAATCTACATGTTCTCTTAGTGAAACACCTAGAGGGGAACCTGGCTTCTTGAGGCCCTGCAAAGCCTCACTGAGGTTTCAAATTTAAGTGAAGCCACTGGACTTAAGGCTATTTTGTTGCAGGAACCCTGGAGAAGGCTGAAGACTTGAGTAGCCCATCCAAATCTACTACAGGAGGATTTTGGTGGGATGTAATTTAATTGACGGCTTACTCTGGAAAGATTAGCTGTATTCCCTTGAGCCAAAAGCCAAATGTACCAGCATTAACACCAGACAGAAGAGAAATGTAAAAAGCCAAACATCTCCATACTTCTGCACAGACCAGTGAATCATGGGCATGGTAAACTTCTAGAGATTTCTTGCAAGTCTGGGCTAGATCAGATATGCCTTTCAGCTCACCACCACCATACCAGATTAGTCCCCTCCTTTCCCTAAAGTGTCCAAGCTACCCTATATATTGTCTGAAAGTCATAGCCTGAGTGTCTTCATTAAGGCTGACAAGAAAATAAAATGTTTCTGGTATTGGCTTTGACACCAACAAACTGTGCAACAAAATGTTGAACCACCCTTCCACTTTGGAGAATCTCAGTTTTCTCAACTATAAAACCAGGGGATCAGATGAAGCATGTAAAATCCCTTTGGGGTAAGTTGATAAAGTGTATGGCACATTGGAGGTAACACAAATCCCTCAAGAATTGGCAAAAATAATTTTAATAAAAGGCTTTGAAATTCCATAAGACATAGAATTGCCATTCCAACTGATTTTTATCTAGGTCCAAAGTGGCTAGATGACCCCAGCTGACATTTGGGTTACACATGTTAGGCACTCTACATAGAAAATTTGACAGCTATGCCTAGAAGGTGGCCTAGCTTCTGTGCTGCTTAGGTGCGTGGTGTACCCAAAGAATGGCTGCAGATTCCGGTCCAACCCAGATCCCACTAGGCCAGTTAGTCCTCTTCCTACTTCCAAGCCTTCTCTAAGTTGCCTAATGTGGTCAATTTTCCCTTTCTCTACTCCCACACAGGAACTTTAGATTCTAGAACAGTACTATTAATCTAATTCCAATTGTCTTTTTGCAGCTGCTTATGGTATACAAAGATGGAGTCCTAGGTAGGTAAGAAGGGAATTAGTGTAGTGTGATCACCCGCCTAGGATTGCACCTGGTACCATAGAGTAAGCTAATTAATGTAATTGATGCGACTGTGTTGTCATTAGTATTGTTGTCTATGAACGAGGAGTGCCTGCTGGCTGCATCACCAGGTTAGTGCTGGAGCTTGGGCTGGAGCTACAATTTTCCCGCAGGACTCAGGCTCAAGTGGTGACTCTCCTTCCCTGCATTTCCATATTCCCACACTCACTGACATTTGTCCAGGTCAACCAGTTCCCAGGCTGGACTCTTTCCACTACGGCTGGCTACATTCTGAACTACAATGGTTTACCGTAAGCAATTAACATAAATCAGATAGTGTAAGGAAGATAAAAACTGAGCTGGAAATTTGAATCAGTGACAAAGAAATCATTCTCTTGAGGAAGGCAGAAATGAAGGCAAAAAAGAAGATAAGTGAATGGACAAACTTAAATGGCTCCTTTGCCTCATCTGCTTTATTAAAGAGCTCCTATGTCCCAGAACAATATTGCCAGGTGTCCCTTTGGCTGTACAATTATTTCCTTACCTTTCTACCCTTGGTCCCCAGTCTTGCCGGGGCTCCTGTAGTTGACCATGGCATAATACCCTCCCTGCTCCCTTTAGGCATTTTAAAACTACTCATCTTCAAAGCAGTGGTGCTTTCCTGACCTGCCTTATTTGTGGCATATCCCGGTGCCTGGCACAGGCTCTCCATAGGAAGAAGGAAGGAAGGAAGGAAGGAAGGAAGGAAGGAAGGAAGGAAGGAAGGAAGGAAGAAGGAAGGGAGGAAGGAAGGAAGGAAGGAAGGAAGGAAGGAAGGAAGGAAGGAAGGGAGGGAGGGAGGAAGGAAGGAAGAAGGAGGAAGGAAGGAAAGGAGGGAGGAAGGAAAGGTGGAAAGGTGACTTTTCCTACCTGAGTGACACTATACCTAAAACTTCAGATTTAATATTGATGTTTTCATGTGTTTTTTTTTTTTTTTCAAGTAAAATCAAACAGAAACAAAGACTTTTGAGTTCAGGGGCAGACATTGCCTTATCAATTAGGAGTAATCAAACTGCAGGTACTGGTTAAGGGCTGTCCAACTTCTCTTCACAACCCCAGTGATCTGGAGATTACATAAACTCTAAACTTGGTTCCTTATCTCCAAAGCAGATCGTGGAGACAGTGGGGAAAATTATCTATCCCTTGGCCTTTTCAGCACAGCAGACTGTTGTGCACTTAGAACAACCAGACTTGTTACAGCCCCTGGATACACCACACTTCCTACCTACCCAGGTAATTCAAGTAAGTTCCCAGTACCATACTCTGCTATTCACTCCTCCTTTGAGCCTCTGCTCACAGGTTTATAATATTTGCTTCTGGGCTCCTTGGTTTGGAGACCTGCCCAGACTCCATTCTCAGGACCCTGTTTGCCTTTGGGATTTCCAAGCTGCCTCACCCCACCTTTTCCCAGCTTCAGGAAACTGTGTGAAACTTCATTCAGGGCTCCAACAGCCCAGGGGAGGAGGATATAGACACATGTTATTAAAATATAAAGTTTTGCCTATCAGGATTGAAGACATAGTTTGGCAGAGGTGAGTTGGTTCTGTATTACCTGGTTCCTTGAAATGGACGAATGCATCCCACAGAGGACCTGTATCTGTCCATTTGCCACCCCTGATTCTTTGTGCCTTCCACATGTGCCAGCTCACCATGTTCTCATTCTCACAATTCAGGTTTCCTTCAATATTTAGATTGGGCCCCTGACTCTATTTTGGCTATAACCTTGGCTCCTCTCAACAAAGAATCTGGTCTTACAGTCGGCCTTCTGACTCAGGCTGTCATCTGCTCCCCGGGACCCTGGCCTCTTGTTCCCCATCAGTTGTCCTTATAGCCACTCTCTGCTAGGTCCTCTCTCAGAGCTGGAAGGGCCTTTTTCTGCTGCTGAGCTGGGGGATCCAGTCAGAATGAGAAATTTTTTCGATAAAAGATTCTGAGGTTATCTGAAGCCCAGGTTCAGATGCAGGAAGGAAAGTGTAATTTTGATAAACAGACTCCTATCAATTTAGTGGGAGATTGGACATAAGAGGAGAAAGCCTAGAGGAGGAGAGAACAGGATGGTGGAGAACACCTGAGAAGTGAGAGAAGAAGAAAGAACAGGATTACTGCTCTTTTTAGAGTATGCTTCTGTATTTTTTTCAACCCTGATAACTGACAAAGGTGATTTGGGGCAGAATTTCTTGGTTATCACATTATAGAAAGAATGGGTTTGTTAGCCCCAAACTAACAAGAGTTGTAGAAACTTCAGCCTGAGCTTAAAAAGTAGAGTGGGGACAATTCTGTGGCCTTTCTATTCCCTTCTGTCTCCATTCTTCCTTCTGTGGCCTGTCAGCAATGAAGGCTGGGGAGAGTGGGAGGCTATTTTGGGGGAACTGCCCCTACTTTATCAAATTGTTTAAAAGTCCCAGAGGAACTGTCACTCAGTATCAAATAGTAGGATACTGTGAAATTATGATTTGTTCTTTTTTCAAAGAGCCAGAGAGGGCCATCCTAGGTTTGTGGGCAACTAGACCCTTTTTCTGAATCAGAATGGAGGTAACAGGTTTCCAGAGTCAATACCTAAGATGAAGTCAACCCCCTGTGCTTGCCATTAAGGACTCATCTCTTATGCTGGTGTTGAATAGGACTTTGTCCACAAGGAGACTGCCTGGATTATCTGCATGGACAACGGAGTACTGTGCTTCCAACTATGTGTGTGTGTGTGTGTGTGTGTGTGTGTGTGTGTGTGTGTGTAAGCGGGCATGGAAACTGTTGCTGTACTATACAGTTAGTCATCAGGACAAATATGGCATTGCAGGAATAATACACTCCACTGGTCTAATTATCCCTAAACAGACTATTTCTTTAGGAGGCTGAAGTTAGTTAAAAAGATGCCGTGTGATGTGGTAGGCATACTGCCGGGGAAAGGTTGACTGACTCGTTGACCGCCAGGACCTAGCAGGAAAGGGAATTCGTAATGGACCACAGTTCTGGTTCTTGGCCTTGATCAGAAGAGCAACTATTCATTCAGTACCTCTTACCCCACGCCATCAGCTGAGCCAGACATTTTCATATGCGACTTTATTTAAAGCCCACAGCAAGCCTGCAAAGCAGGTATTATTAGCTTCATCTCACATGAGACTCAGGTTAGGCAACTTGCTTCAAGATCCATGGCTCATACCAGGCAGAGCTGGGATCCAGACATCGTTGTCCTGACTGCAAAACTGGTGTGCTTCATTACAATGCAATATTACCTCTCCTTGCAGCAACCAAAATTGGAAAGATTAATATGCTCAGACAATTTGACTTTTACAGAAGGACAAGAATTACAGAACTCACAAGAGATGGCTGAGTAAGGCACATGGCTAATTTGTTTAACTCTCCAGTGACCAGAACACCAGCAGCCCCTGGCAGTGTGGAGGTATCCCAGGAGCTGAGTCAGAGATCAGGAACTTATTTGGTGAGCAGGAATGAGAAGGTAATGAGGTGGGCATTTCTGAGAGTGCTCAGGTCCACAGGGAGGCCTGGCTTCCTCAGGACCAGATTCAGAGACTCTCCTCAGGCAGCTAGACTCACACCTCCTTTTAACCCTTGCACTGCTGGCCACTCTCTCCTCTGAGGACACATCCTATTTTCCATATGCTCACATTTTGAATCTACAGCTAATAATAAATTCATATTTGGCCAGAGATACTCTATCTCTTTTGTCATAAGTTAACAGCACTAATTTAAAGGACCAGAGGACATTCCTGCAGGGAAGATGAACTCACTATGGCCCATAAGACATTGGTGGACATTGTTGGCTGCCTCCCCAGCAGCTTATTCCATCTTTGCCTTTCCTGAGCATTTGCTAACTCTGGGCTTCCAGTCACGTGAGGAAAAAGATTGTACTGTTTAAGCTATTTTGAATTGGGTTTTCTATCATTTACAGCCCAAATTCTATCAATTAGAAATACCTTCTAACTGACAGAGGTATGATTTCAAGAATGGATTTACATGAGGCTCACTCCAACACTAATTCTTTCAATAAGTAATTTTTGAGCACCTGCTTTGTACCAGGGGATCTAGGTAATTGAAATACACCAGTGAACAAAATGGACAGAGGTCTCTGTCTTCATGTGGCTTATATTTCAGCAGGGAGAGACAGACAATAAAAAAAGGACATGTAGGTACGTAAAGGGCATAGTATGTTTGGGGTTAAATGCCATGAACAGGTCCAGGAACATAGTAGGCCACAGACAATGTTGTAAAGACGTTGGCTTTCACTCTAAATGAAATGGGAAGGCACTGGAGGATTAGAGCCCAGAGCCATAATTCTCTGACAGTTGAAAAATTGTGAAGGAGGAAAGTCACACTTTTTTGGGAGCTGACTTGCATTGTCAGGGTCAGGAGTCAGACCACCATGAAACAAATGAGATGCCTGATAGCCCTTTCAGGTAGCCCAGCCTGGGTATGTGGAATAAAAGCAGACATTGCCTTTTCTCACTTAAGAACACTAGTGAGTTCTATCAATTGGCAACTTGGCCTTTAAATTCACTACCTTTGAGAGCTTTTTATATTGGGCATTTACCAATTTAGGGAGTTGAACACTGGGCTTGTGGGAGAAGTCCCTGATATAGAAGACAAAAAAGAATTTCATCTTGGGCATTGCTGTCTACATTGTTCTTCGACTTTATATTTCTAGTATTAGACCTATTTACTCCTCTTCCTTACAGTGCCTAGTGAGGAAGGCCTACTTTCATAGTCTCAATTCACAGATAAGAAACTCTATCATCTATCTATCATCTATCTATCATCTATTTATTTATTTTAAAATTTATTTATTTGAGAGAGATGGGGGTGGGGCAGAGAGAAGGGGAGAGAGTCCCAGGCAGACCCTCTGCTGAGCATGAAGTCTGATGTGGGGCTCGAACCCATGATCTTGAGATCATGACTTGAACCAAAACCAAGAGTTGGCGGCTCAACCGACTATGTCATCCAGGTGCCCCCAGGTAAGGAGCTTTAAACATAGTAAAGATCACTTTCAATTACCAAGTGGCATCAGAAGTTCTCTAGATCCCAGTTATTATCTTTCTTTATAGGTTATATGGACTCCTGACCCATGCAGGGTGTCCTGTCATAGTATGAGGCACCCTGGTCCCCCTTCTCTATGTCGGGGTTGTGGCATGTTTTAGCGATTGATCAAACTCTACTGTGGGAAATAGAGGAATGGTGACATGTTAGGTCAAATAGGCAAAGTCAGAGTGAATGCCCAGCATTAAAAATACAGATTTTCAGGACTTTTCACTGTCAAGTAGGGTTCAGCAGCTCCTCCCCTGCCTCTTACCAACGATTTTTATGTCTACCTGTTAGGACTCAGATTTTAGCCTCAAATACAGTTTTCTACTAAAAGGAACCAGGGCAGTTTGGAGAGTGGTGATGGCAGAGACTGCTAGTTCCCACTATAACTGGTGTGTCCTTTAACAGGTTTGGAGCTGGGGTCATGACCCCGCTATGTTCTCCAGACTCCCCTGCAGTTGGATGGAGCCACGTGACTCATTCTTACTGCAGGACATGGCACACATGGCTCCTCAAGGCATGAGGTGGGTACATTTCCTCCACACTCTGTCCCTTCTGTCAGTTGGATGAAAATGACAATGGGACTGAAGCCTAGAGGATGGCAGAGCCCCAGAGTGGAAGCCCTAAGTGTTCAGTCACCACGTGGAAGAGATTGACTCCCTCTGAAATCACTGCCTCACCCCACTTTTATATTTATAATAGAAATAAACTTCTAGAGTGTTTCAACCATCCCATATTTTTTTTGTCTATATAGTATCACAACTAAGTCTATTCTTATTAAATATAGTGGTTTATTCCCTTTCTTGAGGCAAGAAAAACTCAGGGAGGTTCTGGAATATCTCTTATTTACAAAACTAAATAGAATATATGACAAAGGTGATGACTTACAAGTAAATAGAATAGAATAAAATAAAAAACATATATTCTATCTTCTGCTAAGTATATGACTGTTCCTAAAGTATAGGTATACAGTTGTTCCTATTTGTGAAAACAAGAAGCGGTTACTTGTGAACACACCAAGAAAAGGTAAGTACTACATCAAGAAAGGACTGACCAGCATTTGTGATCATACCTACTAATCAAGTAGAAAGAGGACTGAACAAATAAATAAACCCAGTAACCACAAACCATAACCAAACAGAGTAGGTTTGACATTGTGTCCCAAGAAGATAAATTAACCAAATGTCCTCAGGAGCAAAGACAAGTGTGCAGACTTCACTTCTCATAAGAGATAAAACCTCTATTAAATGCTATTAAATGATAATAAAATATTAATAAAGAGTATAAATGTTTTTAAAATGCTAACAAATCAGAGTGATGCATTGCAAAGATGGAACAATGGATTTTATAACACCAGCCAAGCAAGGTTTAAATAATGTATCATTTTGCAGGGAGATACAAAGCCAAGAGAACCTATGGTGAAGCACAGGCCTAAAGTCTCATTGGCGTAACAAGTTAAATGTAACTAGAAAAAAAAAAAAAAAAGGAAGCCTTTTTTGATGAGTAGTGTGGCTTGGGTTTGAATCCCTTTGGGAGAAACAATAAAGTCCTGAGTCTTAGGAGACAAGTCAGATTCAGTAAGCCTGTTTTCTTTTTCCTTGTATCTGGGGTGATTCCTGCAGCCCTGGGAAGGTGTGAAAGTATATTACTGAAATGCTAGGAAAGTACCCAAATATAATCATAACCTAGAGAGGTAGAAAGATAAAGATAGAAATAATGAAGAAATTAATGAAACCCTTATGTAGATTTTTTAAGAACAGGATTAAATGTTAGTGTGATATTTATTATGTGATAATTGTGTTTTTTTATGGTTTATTGTGGGACTTATGGGGTTTAAAATATTCAAAAACTCATTCATTGAATTTGCATCTGTTGAAATACTTTAAAAGAATTAAATTATTTGTGATCATTGTTAATGTATTAAATTGTATATATTTAATAAATTGACCATTAAGGATGGTACTCTTCACCAATGGAAATTTTTCAGTCCTTTTAAAAAAATTTTTTTAAATTTAAATTCAATTTGCCAACATATAGTATAACACCCAGTGCTCATCCCATCAAGTGCCCTCCTTAATGGGAAGTGTTTCAGGCTTAAAAGAACCTAATCATCACTAAGCCTTCCTAGGAATAGTTGGCACAGTGGACAAATATACCTATGATGAATTACATTAAGAAATTTATTAATATCTAATAGTAAATGGGGACAGTTTGTTTTATAGAATGAACATTTATTTCTAGGAGACCTTTGTTAGTAGAGACCATTGTGCTGGTGATTCTGCCTGCAACTACTGTTTCTTTAATTGCTTTAAGCAAATGCATGCAGTTGAGGTCTTGGAGGACACTTCTTTCGAGGGTGAGTCTTCTAGAAAGCTGAAAATCTAAGTTATGAGTTGACTCGCAGCATTCTCTTTCTACCAGTCTTCAACAGAACCATCTTCTCTCCTCTTCTCTGATGCTGCATCTGGTCCGCAGGTGCACTAAACTGAGATCTTTCCAATTTGCATCTTGTAAAGGCATTAGCTGAACTTGCAGCCTGCTTCTTAGCTGCTACCTATACGGCAGAGGAATAATAGCTTGTGGGCATGGAAGAGAATGTGGGCTGGGGAAACAGATACGATATTTACTCCTTTTTGTTAGTAGTTGTCATTTTTTATTTCTCTTTTGATCACTTTTCATGGCTTGTCCAGATGGATTCTCTGGCCACCCAAGTCTCTGACCTTTCTTGATGAAAATTCTCATTTTTATAAGTTACCAAAGAGATTTCATATCCCAGAGTATTCGTGGCAACATTCGCTCTGACTAGTCCCAGTGACTTTGCTGAGCTTCTATAGCACACTTGAATCATAGCTGGATCTTCCTGTGCATCACCCTTCAAGCCCATTAATATTGTCAATTATAATTTTTGCTTGTAAGTGGTGACTAAAAGCTATTTTCTACTTTCCTCCCAGACAACATACCAAAATAACAAAGACAATAAAAAATAATAATGAAAACTTCATCTTCAGTGAAATAAGGAGAATTGTGTAATATAACTACATAATACCTAAAAATGGTAAGAAGTTTGCAGAGTGGAGAAAGCCATGACTGCAAAGAGAAACATTAAACATAAGCAAGCACTGTGGTCCTTAAGATCTCTGGAAAGGCTGAAGAGTTCAGTGTGGATAACAATGTGGACTAAAAACAGGTTAGAGGAACACGTGAGTGGCTCAGCAGTTGAACATCTGCCTTTGGCCCAGGGTGTGATCCTGGGGTCCCGGCATCGAGTCCCACATTGGACTCCCTGTGTGGAGCCTGCTTCTCCCTCTGCCTGTGTCTCTGCCTCTCTGTGTCTGTTTGTGTCTCTCATTAATAAATAAATAAAATCTTAAAACAAATTTAAAAAAATAAAAACAAGTTAGAAATCTGTCAAAGAACAGTAAGAACAGTATTTGCCACCTCATATTTGGATGTTGATTACCTCTCCCACTTCAAGAAGATTTATTCATTTGTAAAATTAAACCAAAGAAGAGATACTGAAAACTGAAAAGAGAGATCATATCTTTAAAAATATTTTATTTATTTATTTATTTAGACAGAGAGAGAGAGCACAAGCGCACAAGTAGGGGGAGGGGCAGAGGCAGAGGGAGAAGCAGGCTCCTCACTGATCAGGGATCCTGATGAGCGGCTTGATCCCAGGACTCTGGGATCATGATCTGAGCTAAAAACAGATGCTTAATTAACTGAGCCAATCAGGTGCCTCAAGAGATCATATTAAACAGTGAAAACCCCCAATATTCCTTCTCCCACCTAGCTACTAGAATGCTGAAACCTGCCTCTTAGTCTGTCAGGCAAAAGGATGGGTCTTTCTCTAAAGAAATTCGAAGACTCCAGAATTAAGACCTACAGATTAAACATTTAGGACAATCACCAATTATAAGTGGATTTAATATTCAATATTCTACAGCGAAGTCTATTGGTCAAAAAACCACGCCAATGCAGAGGAAACTCAATGTCCACTCTTTTAGTATTTCAGTTAAACAGGCGTGGCAAGGATGCCAAGACAATTCACTGCGGGGAAAGGAAGACCTTTTTAGAGAAAATACTCCTACAACAACTGGGTATCTATATGGAATGAAAAGCTTCACCACCACCACCTTCTATTCACAAAAATAATGTGAGATGGATTGTGGGTCTAAATTTAAAAGAAAACCATAAAGTTTCTAGGAGAATTTCTTTACAACCTTTGAATAGTTACAGATTTATTAAAAAGAACACACAAACACAATTCATAAACTTTTAAAACTTTTAGATGTATACCTTTCTAACGTATATTGCTATTTCTTTTTCAAACAGAATCTAGATTATATTTTACTCCTTGGGATGGCTCAGGATCCTCCTTGGAGACCTTAGAGTACTGGTCTCCAATACAGCACTGCCTTTGGAACCACTTGGTATTACTAGACTATTTCCTAAAAGTAACTTGAGACTAAAGTGTTCTCTTTTGCCTGTTTTGTTTTACTTTCTATATTTGGTTTTTAAAAACCCTCCCTACCTTGATGATGCCAGCTGTCACTTTTTATAGTTTTTGTCCTGGGTTCAGAATTCTACCTTGGAAGGCAGGAGCTGTACAGATTATAAACTTTGTGTATCTTTTTGGTTTTTAACATCTTATAATAAGCATATATTTTTTATAATGAAAAGCCTGTAATAAAAAAATATCAGTACAATTTCTATCGTTTTTTTTTTCTGTTATGGCATTTATATTACTTTGTAATTACATATTGGTTTACATGTTTTAAAATATTTATGTCTGCCTTCCCCCCCCCCAGATTACATCTTTTATGAGGACATAGACTGCTATTCTCTTCATTATTGGATTTCTACTTAGTGCCTAACACAAGTCCTTAGTAAATAAAAACTACCAAAAATGTACTTGCTGAATTAATGAAGGGATAGTATCAGGCAGACCTAGAGACCAAGTATACTGCTTAGACTTTCCATAAAGGAATTAGCAGAGGGTTCTGTGTAAAGAGTTTTGATCTTTGTAACTTGCATGTGTTTTAGAACATGGAATTTGTAACATCTCTTTTGAGTTTTCTGGGCTGTTTGTCTACTTCTTGGTAGCAACTCTGATCCTGGCTATGTAACTACTAAAGATAATTGCCAGGTATATAGTTCCAAATAGGTCAAGTGTAACAGCATTACCTTGCATTGTTCAGTAATTATTTCAGGCTGCATAATCAACACATTATATGCTGAGTACCACCTGTAAGCTTAATAGCATGGTAGGTGTCATGTGAAATAAGAAATAAAAATCAGGGTCTTTGCTTTTAGGAAGCCTGTAATAGTGGTTAAGAAGACTATAGGATATTAGAGGTAAGTTTGAGATAAAAGTTAAGCTTCTAAAAAGGGTCACTTTTAATATTCTCTTCACACAATATCTAATCACAGTACAATATAGTCACCATGTTCATTCAGTTGGTGTACACCTAGTGATAGGGCATATTAAGTGCTAGGCACAGTTCAAAAGAAGCCCCTGCACTCCTAATGCTTTACTTTCTAGTAGGAGGAGACAGACAATACAGAAACAAATAAAATTACAAGGAAAATATCAGAGCAGTGAGTGCTACTCAAAAAAGTAGAGGCATAATGCAGCCTCTGATTGGAGTGGTTAGGGGAGGCTTTTCTACCAAGTTGGCATTCAAGCCATGAAAAATAAATGGGAGTAGTCATGCAAATAGGAGACTGTAGAGGGGAGACACAGTCCAGGCAGAGGAACTAGCTAGTGCAAAGGTCCTGAGGCAGGATCAAACTTGGTCTTTCAAAGGAACTGAAAGGTCAAGCAGTATAAGATTAGTGAATGAGTGTAGAGGAAGGAATAAAATGAAGTCAGAGATATAGGCAGGTCCAATCATCCAGGACTCTGGAAGCCATAGTGAACAGCTTGGTGTTAGTTTCTTGTGTAACGGAAAGTCACTGAAGAGCTTTAAGCAAGGAGACACATGATATGACCTTTTACTACAAAATATTGTTCTGACTAATGTGTGCAGAATGGAAAGGAGGAAAAGCAGAGGCAGAGAAATTCCTCCCAAGCTTCCCAGGGAGAGACATAGGGAGCTTATGGTCATGGATGGAGTCAAGATGTGCTTTGAAGGTAGAGTAAATAGGATTTGCTGATGATCTTGAGATAGCGAGTGAGGAAATTTAAAGAATCAAGGATAGCACCTAGGTTATGAGTTGGAGCTACCGTGGTGCTCTTTTGTAAGGATAGAGTCACAGTAGCCAAGAAAAGATGTTTCGAGGAGAAGATAGTGGCCAATAGGTCAAATATTCTGATTTGGAGAGGTAAGATAATAGGCAAGTTATCTTAGGGTTCAATAACATGGAGTCATTGTTGACCTCAATAAGAGCAGGCTTAAGATGGAAACCCTAGTGCAGTGGAAAGGAGGAGACAATGTAAAGAGAGGCATAGAAGCAGTGACTATAATCAACTCTCAAGAAGTTTGCTATGCAAGGAAGCAGGGGGTTGAGGCATGAAGAAACACAGGACTGAGCTTTTTTTTTTTAATTTACGAGAGAAATGCTGGAGCATGCTTGTGTGCTGATTGAGATGAATTGGTAGAGAGAGAGACAGACCCATAGTGCAGAGGAGAGAAGGGATAATTATAGGAGCAGATTGTAGGGAAGGTGAGAAGGTTGAGATCCAGGGCAAAAGCAGAGCTATCACCTTTGCCAGGAGCAGGGAGCCTTTATCCAAACTAACATGAGGAAAAACAGAATCCCCAGGGCAGGCAGTTTGGAAATTGAGGTATAGGAAGAAAAGGGAGTTCTTTGTTTAGTGTCTGCTTCTCTTTTCTTGGTGAAATATAAGACAAGGTCAAGGGTGGAAGACCACAGGTGCATGAAATTTGAGGAGAGAAGAAAAAATGAGGAACAGTTTTAAAGAATGAAAAATAGCAGATTGTCTACTTCAGTGCCTATTTGAGATTTGTGATCATACAGTATGTGTTTTTGAAAAATCTAGAAACACTCAGAGTAAGTGACAACATGGTTTAATCAGGTTGGGACTTAGGCTGGTTATTGCTACAGAAGGAAGGAGGGCTGGCTGATTGAATAGTGTTTACAAGGGAATGATTATAATAATAGACCATGAACTTTTCATTAGTTACGGAGGGAGGAAGGATGTCACTAGGTTGACTGATTACAGCACCTGTGGATTGGTCATCTTGATGGAGTTAAATAATTTTTGGAGTATTTAGAGGAAGTGAACTATAAATACAAGAGCTGGTAATTAGAAAACAAGGCACTTGAAACTGAGATATCCAAGAACATCACAAGGTTAAGGTCACAATTACGGGTTTGGATAAATGAGGTGGATGAAGGAATAGATCATTGAAGTGAGAAAGCTGAGGGACTGGTTGACCACTGTGATGGATGGACTATGCACGTGGATAATGAAGTTGCAAAAATATGGTGGGATTGGTAGCAAAATAAGAGACAGTCTGCTGTACAGTCATCACAAAGATGGTTATGAATAACAAGGAGGAGCAGTGGGGTGCTCACAGGACCTGGGGATTTTGAAGGTGGGAGAAAATAATCTTGAAGTAACAATGGGAAGAAAGGATTCCATGTGAGAGAGAGAACAATAGCCTATGCTTACGAGAGCCAGGATTCAAGAAAGCCCCAGATGGAGGCATAGCTGCTGGCACTGTCCAACTTCAGAGGCACCATTCACAGAGGAGAGAGTGTGAACAGTACCTTTCTGTGTTGTACGACATGGCCATAGTGCAAAGGGAAAATTTAGAGAAGGTGAAGATGCAGGGGCATTTTCCATTGACAGAGCATGAGTGCCCGAGGACCCAGGGGATGGGGTGAGAGTCAGATCCATGGATAGGCGGAGATGTCAGGGAATGGGGGCCCAGCAGGTTACAGATGCCCTGAAAGGCTTGCACTTCCTATGCTTTGTAAATAGCTCAACCGCAGATGACCTAGTTCCTAAACCATTTATGCTGTTTAATGCAATTTCCCTGGGCCTCTTTTTTGATAGGATTTTAAATCATGGGACTGGAGACACCTTATCTCCAGAACTGTATTTTCAGCCAGCAACAGCCTGAAATAATTTGTGTGCAGGTGTTTTGGAGGCAGACAATCTCCCCAGAACAGGCAAGGTCAGGCAAATTTGTGTGATTTCTGGCCAATGCATCTCTTCCGCTTGCCTCCAGAAGCATGTAAGAGAGGATCCTATTACTTGGGTATATGCCCAGCTGCCTGTGGGGGCACAGTTGTCCCCAACATTGTTTTCTTGAGTATTTCTCCTATCATGTTCCCTAGGTTTTTCCATGTGAGCTCACCCTGAGCCTACATCCATGAGAAGAGCTTACCCAGTCTGTAACCAAATATATAGAGTGATTTTCCTTTCTTTTCAGACATAGTGACTGGTTTAGTCTCTTAGAGGTTTTTGAATCACCAAAGAGTCCCAGTAAATGATATTTTCTTGCTTTGGAAACCTTTGAAAATGAGGTAGGAGTTGTTGAATTGCTAAGCTATGGAGCCCAGAATCCAACGTTCTTCACAATGTGGATGTCATGATACCATATTCCTCCCCCTTTGAAGTACTCAGTAATCACAGCTGCGATACACAGTTGTTTGCAGGATTCTATAAATAATGCGTGTCTCCAAGCACTTGAATGTAAGCTCCATGAGGGTAGAGACCATGTCTTCCCCTCCCGATCACTACTGTTCCCAGCATCTGGGATATTTGTGGATAATATTTGTGGAATTACGGCAATAATGAATGCCTATGCCTCCCGTTCCCACACCACTGCCTTGCCTAGTAGCTTCTTACACTCTCCTTGGGCTCGGGGCTCTCAGCTTATTTCCTAGCAGCCATCTAGATCTGCCTCACTCAAGGGTATCCTGGGCCCTGAAACACTCACTCTCCACTGCCTTCTTCTGAAATCACATCAAGCTAACAAGTTCCCCATGCACATTCTGTCGATTCAAAGAAGACCCATCAGTGATAGCATTGAGGCACTAGCTGGTGAAAGAAATCCTATCCTGGGTTCGAATCCTCATTCTAGCATTTAACTAGCTGTGAACTTGGGCAGGTGACTCAGTCACTCTGAGTTTTGTTGATTACAAAATGCTGATAATATTGCCTACTTCATACAGCTATTGGGATGACTAAATGAGAGGAGTGTATTATGCCGGGGGGAGGCATACTCCCAATGGCTGACTGTTCTGATTATTAGAACTGTGATATCTGGCAGTGAATAGCATTTCTGGTAGGATGAGGCTTCTGGGAAAGGTACTCATAGTCCCAGACAGAGTTCTGCATATCACCGTGCACTATCCTCCTTTCCACTCCTGCCCTTAACTTGATACATTGTTCATGCAACTCCCATCAGGCTCCTCTTAGGTGCCAGGGGTGTCAGGCTTGGTGTGTAAATAAGATGAACCAAATGAGGGCTACTCCTGATCTATGTGCGAGATGGAGTCAGGGATCCATGAGCCTCACGGTGAAAGACTAGATGGGTCCTGAACCAAGAGGGGAGGTGAAGGGGGAAAGGGAGGGAGGAAATGTGTAATGAGCACCTACTGTGTGTCAGGCACTGTGCATTGAAATCAATGCTGGATCATTTGATTTTCATGAACACCATACAAGGTAGGCAATACTATTCTGATCTTACAAACATGTAAGACAAATGGCACTTAGTACCAGCACTCTGACAACAATGAAGATGTTATAACAAGTCTTCATGGTATATTTTTCTGAATACTGTCCCTGTCTTAACTTCAACTTATTTTCCTACTATGGTAATAATAACAAAACATACACATCTGTCTTTTATGATATGCCAGGTACTATTCTAAGTCTTAGACACAGACATTCATCTAATCTAGCTGAGGTAGGTATTATAATTCCCATTCCACAGGTAGGTAAAGAAAGCATAGAAACCTCAAATCACTTGCCAAAATGTGCAGCTAATAAGGAAAGGGAGCAGGGTTGAACTTAATTAAGCCTTGCAATCCAGGCTCTTTTTTTTTTTTTTTTAAGATTTTATTTATTTATTCATGAAAGACACAGAGAGAGAGAGAGGCAGAGACACAGGCAGAGGGAGAAGCAGGCTCCATGCAGGGAGCCCAATGTGGGACTCGATCCCAGGTATCCAGGATCACACCCTGGGCTGAAGGTGGCACTAAACCGCTGAGCCACCCTGGCTGCCCGCAATCCAGGCTTTTAATCACTTTATGTTGCCTTTGTTTTCTTTTTGGATGGTTTACTTTTCACTCTTACTTCCTAATTTTTAAAACTCGTTTTTATGTCTCTCTGTGTGTGGTTCTCAAATCTTTTTGTTTAAAGAAAGACACAGGAGTAATAATGCTTACATATATACAGATATAATGGCATTGAAATGTGTTTTTTTTTTCCTTAGTTCCACATAACTAGAGCATGGAGGAAAAGAACAGAAAGAAATTGGGAAAGAATTTCTCATTTTACTTTCCGTCCACTTCCATCTTTACCAAAAGGGTGAGCACAATCACAAACATGCATGCAAATAATGCTCACACAAATTCTCAACCAAACCAGGAGAAACCAAGCACGGAGCTTAGACATGGTATGCTCTGGAGCACTGGCACCATGAATTAACATACATTGTGTTTCCATGGCTCTTTGTTTTCACTTCTTAAATTCATTTGTTTCACCTCTTATGAGCTTGCTGCACATAAGAGTGTGCATGTGTATGTGTGTGTGTGTGTGTGTGTGTGTGTGTGTGTGTGTGTATTTGGGTATGAGTTTTGTTGACTAGACTCCACATTCTCTGAGTTAGGGAATGTCCTAATCCCTTTCTTATTTTGAAACATGCTCTCACTTCAAACACATACCCCTCACACACACCCACACCCACACACACACCCTTCCCACACACGTCCTCTCCCCCCACAGAGAAATTTGAACAACGGAAGCATTTACAGACACTACTGTTTATCCACCCAATAATCCGTTTTACTCCTTGGTTAGTGAGTAATCCCAGACTTTATATTTTGGGTGGCAATGAGCTCAGTTTCAGGGTGGCATTTCCCAGCCTCCCTCACAGCCTTGGTCAATGAGACCAAGTTTGGGAGAGAATTCTAGGAAATCTCAAAAAAAGTGCTGATAAAGTTCTTTCCTTTTTCCCCCTTGCTACCAGTAATGTGAATGTGGCAAATAAGCTTTGGTGATCATCTTGGCCGTGCAAGAATTTTGAGGATGAATGCCCTGAGTTATGGTTAAATGAAAACAAAAATAGAAAGAGCTATCACCCCAGTCCTAGACTGCCTAACTAGCCTGAGATATCTTTAGACTGTCATCTTCTTACCTGACAGTGAAATAAAGTTTTATCTGCCTGAAAGCACTCTCTTCTCTGGTCTCTGGTAGCTAGAAGGCAAACACAAGTCCTCGGTGATAGGGGAGTCAATAGTTAAAATGAATGAAAACAAATCAAATAAAACAAACGATTTCCTAAAAAGAATTTAAATCTTGTACCTTCATCTTCCGGATCAAATAATGAACCCCAAAGATGGTAAGTCGAAAAAAAAAAAAAGAAAAATATCTTATTATACACACATACACGAAGATAATTAGAACTTCAATGCCCTGCCAGTAGGAAGAAGAAAATCTCCCAGGATGTTCCCAGTCTGAAAGTCCATTTGGCTTTGCTAAGCATTTCCCTCTCCCCAATTCTTCCTTCCTCTTGGGTTTATTAACAGACGCTGTCAGTTTTATATGGCATCTTCGGAAACTCTACTTGCTTTCATCTGGCTGGAGGCCTCCTGGGCTCCCAGCATTTTGGTAAATCACAGAGCAATCCACTCCTCCATCAGCACATACAGGAGAGCTTCGATTTCCCTCATGAAAACCAAATGCTTTTCAACATAACTGTTATTCATTGAGTGTACCCAGTGCGGAGCCTGAAAACACAACAGTGGCTCAGTGGATGTGCGCATTGTGAAGACATTGGTGTTGAGATTTTCCTGGGAGAGTGTGTTTTCCTCTCTCAGGATTCTGCCTGGTGCATCCTTAATTCCTTGCAGTGTGCACCTGGGAACAGGGAAAGTCAAGGATGCAACAGGAGTGAAGGAATAAAGACACCAATAGTGCAGTGGTGTGCTGACAAGCTTCACAATGACCAGGGGGGTGGGGAAGCATGATCAGTAGTGTTTGCGGGTTTGTGTAGAATCAGTGCATGCAGGGAGCTGACTTAAGCTACCAGTGGTTAAGGAGCTGGCTTGCAAATTTCCTGAGAATTCAACCATTGGGAGCCTTTAGGGGGGACTCCAGCAACCTAGAGCATGGCCATCCTCTCTCTTAACCTTCTCAGCAGCCCTAGCAGGAGGTTTTCACAGAGTCATGTTAAAGGTACTGGAACTCAGTCTCAGAAACACTGAATTAACTGGCTCAACAGTTGCTAACCCAGTTGGTAGTGTGGCTGGGATTTGTACCCAGGTCTGTCTGATTGCACACACTTGGATTCTTAATTCCTACACTGAAAAGCCGTGGATAAAATGAAAGGAAATTAAAAGGAAAAAAAAACAAAAGAAGGAAGGGAATAGTAAGGGGCAGTGTCAAGCTAAGGCCAAGCAAGTTTCTGTGACTTCTCAAGCAGTGTCCTAGAGGGAGGACTGCCAAATGGCACCACCCACAGTGGGTCAAACGTAGGCCCAGTTTTTCAACTATCGAATGTTTTTTACATTTTAAAAGAGTTTTATTTAAAAAAATACATAAAACAAAAAGAATGCATAAAAGAGACCAAATATGGCCCACAAAACTTAAAATATTTACTATCTGGCCTTTTACCCCTGCACTAGGCTGACATTGACTTCTGGGCCTCACCAGCCCAAGGTCAGCTATCGGAGACAAGGAAAGAGAAATGAGACCAGCTTTTGATAAAAACCTCCTACAGCCAGCACTTGATATGGATTATCTAATTTAATTCTTAAAATGACTCTAAGACATGGTTTTCGCTAGCTGTCCCCATTTTCACAAGAGGGAAAACTAAGGCTCAAAGATGAATCTGCCTTTCTAAATTCACAGCTAGGAAGTGGCAGAGCTTAGACTGGGACTTAGGTGTCTTGGGCTCTAGACCCTCACTTTGCACTGCATAGTGCCTATTCCTCCAGGCTTCAGCCTCCAGATTCTGGGTTCTGAGCCACCAACCAGGAGCTCCTGGCTATAGTAATCTTAGGAACCAAGGGGACAGTAGGGACGTAGAAAAGGAAGTGATTCATTCTGCTAGTGATCCGAGCTCAGGGCTTCAAAGAGGAGGTGACAATGAGCATGAAATGAAGGGACAGTATGAACAATCCCAGGGAAGCATGACAGAACGGGCACTCTGGGGACTGGTAAGTAGTCCTCTGTGCTTAAAACATGGGTTCACCATGGACAGATGGCAGAGCTTTCCCCTGGACAGGCTAGGTTGGAGCCAGATGAGGAAGGGCCAAGTTCTGAACTCTGTATCCTGGTACCCCTCCGGTGCTAGAAGCAAAGGCCCACTAGAGGCAAATAGGAAGGAAAATGGAAAAGAGCCGAGTTATTTGGAATTAAATGAGATTATGTGAAATGTATATTAGACATCTGAAGACACACAGGATATCTAATATATTGAGTAAGATCTGCCACTAACTGAACCACGTTATAACTATGCATTACGTTAGTTATTTTGTATAAAAGACTCAATGAAATAACCAGGCTCTGGTTAATCATATGGCTCTGCCATATGATTAATATTAACCTTCAGTTAATTAACATTAATCCCAGAGAAGAACTTGCTCTCCGTTTCTCCCTCTGTCTCTCACTCTTCTCTCTTTCCTCGCCATGTGAGCACATAGCAAGAAGGCAGCCATTTACAAATCAGGAAGAGAGCTCTCACCAGAACTAGACCATGCTGGCACCCTCATCTTGGACTTCCAGTGATTAGCCCTACAAGAACATACATTTCTATTGTTTGAGCCACATGGTCAAAGTTATTTGTTAGAGCAGCCCAAGCAGACTAAGATAACTTGCTAGAATACAATAACAGAAGGATGGCAATCACTCTGAATATTGAAATCAGAGAGACTTCAACCAAGAAATTAATTGCACAAGTGTTAGAAAAGATGAGAAGCCAGCAGGGGACAGTGAGACAAAGCAGAGACAGTGGAAGTACCTGCTACCCCAGGATTGCAAGGACAAAGGATAGAAGCCAGCTATGAGAGCCTAGGGGCTTAGTCACCCACTAAGGGCACTAATCCCTTAGTGAAGTCCCCACCCTATGACCACATCTAATCCAAATCAACCCCCAAAGGCCTCAGTTCCAAATACCATCACTTTGATACCATCAATTCAATGCATGAATTTCAGAGGATACCCTATTCAGTCCTTAACATAGGTGTTAAGGTGTTTTTCATATTTAATGCTGCTTTGCAGATTAGGCGACTGAGACTAGGAGAGGTCAAGTATCTTTCTCAAAATCCTAGCTAGTAAATTACAAAAGTGTGATTCAAATCCAGGTCTAGCTGACTTTAATGGGGCACTATTAACTATTATAGCAGATTGCTTCACAGTATGTCTGCATAAGGACCCAGTAATCAGATATGTATTTGATGTGCTAACACAATTCAACCAAATTCCTATGACCTGTACTAGCTTGTGGGAAATGGTCTATGCTAATTAAATCATAACATGATTGATGGGATGCTTTAAAATATAGAACGAACATCCATATATCCTTTTACAGTTCACAAAGAGCTTGCCTACCCATTACCTCATTTCCTCATTTGATCTTCATAGTATGGTTGTCAGGATGGAAGGACAGATCTAGACGGAAACTGAAGGTCAGAGGGAACAGGTGAATTGCTGCAAGTCACACAGCTAAGAAGTGAGAGAAGAAGGGAATACTTAAACCCACACCTGTTGGCTCTTTATCCTGAGACAGGTAGACCTGGAGTGTTCTTGGGGTCAACCAAAATGATGAAGGCCCATTGAATGGGAGCTGTTCCTACTATTATTTTAGACTTTCTGAGTGTCATCCGATTCATTTGCTGGTTTTACCAATGAGCAATCTAAGGACTTGTCAACGCATTGTGCTGCCTCTTTGAAGTTGCCTACTTCAAGGGAAGCTCCGTTTGCCAGAGAAGGGGATATGTATTGTGAGTAAGAAGAGTTTGCAATGAGGACAACCATTGAAGCACTTGCGTGGTGGCAGCTGGCTCCACTGATATTTCAATGATCCTAGTTGTTTAAAAATAGCTCTAAAGTACTTGAAAGCATTTTGTTCTCTTAAAATAGGTTTAAAAAATTCCTCCCTTTTGTTTGCACTCCTAATTTGTTTAGCAAGGCCTCTTTCTTAGAATCAAGGTTTTAGCAGAAAGCGAATTGGAAGACTGAAGGACTGTAAAGTTTAAATGTCTTACCAGGACATAGATTACTTAATTAACTGTTACATTTATTATTTGTACAATCAAAAGAGAGAGAGAGAGAGAGAGATTTCTTTCTGTGCATTTTACTCTGTTGGGCAGTTTGGGACAGAGATGGGTTAATAAGAAAGGGAGTCCTGACTTGAAGAAGTATATCATTCAGCATAGAAGTTTTGACATGTACATCAATCCCTGTATATCAAAATTAATAATGATAATGTAATAAAAGACATAAAAGTGATGATAGTGGTAATTCAAGGTTTGCCGTTGGCAATGGTCATTGATCTTGACTTAATACTAAAAGAGTGAGGTTTTTAAATATAAAAAAGTATCCAGGATGAATTAAGATTTTGGTGAGGCAGCTCTAATCCAGGCTATATCTAGCCTTTGGCTGTATCCATCTGGCTTGTGGCAAGTTTCCTAAATTAAGTATCTGGAGGCCTCCTCCCATAAGAACAACAAACAGAACTTCCCTGGTCTGAAGGAGAATTCTGGGCCTCCTCCTGCTGGACGTCCTGTTTTTCTGTTTAACTCAGAGATTCATTCTCTTGAGGCCACAGCAGGTGGTTTTAAAGGAGGGTGTAGCCCAGCCTTCTCAGCCCATGTTACCAACTATTTGTGGTTCCTCTTCCACCACCCCATTCCTGTGTTGAAACCCTAACTGCCAGTGTGGCCATGTTTGGAGATGGGGCCTCTAAGGAAGTAATTAAGTAAATGAGGTCATAAGGATGGGGCTCTGATCCCATAGGATTAGTGTCCTTATAAGAAGAGACCCAGGGAGCTCCCTCTCTTTCTCTCCCTGCACAGAGAGGTGGAGCCATGTGAGAAGGTAGCCATATACAAATCAGGAAGGGAGATCTCAGCAGATACAAATGTGCCCACACCCTGATCTTGGACTGTTCTAGCCCTCAGAAATATGGGAAAATAAATTTTTGATGTTTAAACCATCTCATCTATGCTATTTTATTGTGGCAGCCAGAGTGGACAGTCAGGCAGGAAAGACCTCCTGTGGTGTATAAGGTATGTGTTGTGGGAATGAAAGCCTAGGCCTGAGTGGGCTACATGGGCCTGGTGATTTGACCTGGTTGTGTCAAGGTGGGGATGGGGCTTTATGGAGACCAGGAAGATGGGGCAGTAACAGGGAGTGCAAACCAGGCTGGATGGATTTTTTTTTTTTTTTAGGGTCAGCTTGGCAGAGACATGAATTTTAATGTTCTTTGTGGATGGGGGTAGTGTCAGAACTGAGGGGTGGATGATACCCTGAGCAGCACCAGGGGTATTGTGGGATAGGAGCCTGACTCTGGGAAGAGTGCCGTCTTGGCTTCTCTCTACTGGGAACTACCTCTTCCTTTCTCCTACCAGCAGGGGCTCTCTCCCTCTCCAAGCAATCTCTGGATCCTTTCTTCCTTTCTATTTCAAGTAAATGACTCTCCTCTCACTTGCATTCTTATTAGCCTCCTCAAAATCCAAACACATATAAATGCAAACATATGTATCTCTAATTCTTCTTACCTCATTAACATAAACTCAGGTGTGGTTGAAAGGGGCTTGTTATGAATAGCAAAAGATACTTTTATCACTTATTAGAAAATTCCAAAGATTTTAGGGGCTTTTTCAGAAACAAGGACAAAGGCCAAATACATATTTCTTCTCACAAATTAAAATATCACATTTCCCCAGTCAAACTTCTGATGGAAACCTAGCCCTGGCCAACACCTTCATCAAAGCCTTGGGATACCCTAATTAGGCAGAAGACCCAGCGAAGTTGTACCTGGATTCCTGGCTCACTGAAACTGTGAGTTAACAAATACGTATTGTTTTAGGCTGCTAAGTTTGTGATAATTCATTACATGGCGATAGAAAACTAACACAGATTTTGGTACCCAGAAGTGGAATGCTGCTTTACAAATATCCACAAATGTGGGAGTAGCCTTGGAACCAGGTAGTAGATGGAGGCCGGATGGATTTAGAGGAGCAGGATAAAGGAAACCATCTATTGCTCTGAACTGACTCAAGAGAAAGTGAAGAACAGATTATTAGAAATGGAAGGAAGCGGGATCCTTGCTTTGTGGTAAGCAGAAAACTTAGGAACATTGTCTCCTGCAGTTATGTGGAAAGCACAGCTCATAAGTGATGAACTAGGTTATTTAGCTAAGGAGTTTCCAAGCAAAGTGTTGAAGATGCTGCCTGGTTTCTTCTCACTGCTTATAGTAAAATGTGAGAGAAGGGATAAATTGAGGAAAGAACTGTTAAACAAAATGGAGCCAGAACTTGACAATTTTGAAAATTTCCAGTCTCTCCAGATGGTAAAAGATGCTGAAAGTCAGAAATGGCTGCCAAAAGTGTGGCATAGAGAAAAAGCTGAGTGTGCAACTGTACAATCTTTTGCTAAAACTGAAGGTCAGATTATTCAGTCATCTTAACTTCAAGATACTAAGGGTGCGTGTGCCTCGTAGATCTTGAACCATAGGCCTTCTGGAAAGCATGAGAGTGGTGGTGTGCCTCCGCCACCTCTAGTAAAGAAAAAGGACTATCTTAAAAAGACCTGGGGGCATGGCTTTTGTCTACTGGAGTGAACTCCACTGAAATCTGTGGGAGATCCACAGTTCTTGAGAAAATGATTTCAGTAGAAATGCCACCAGCATGAAGGGAAAGGGGCAGAGACAGAGCAAAATGAAAAAGGGTTGCTGAATCCCTCCAATTCTACTGGCTAGGCTGATAAACTATTTAGCTTCAAATATGTGCTTCCTTTTCTGAAAAAGGAAGGATGGCATAGAAAATGGGTTCAAGAGCTCAGAAGTCAGACCCAAGAGCCACAGAGGATTATTCCCATACCTTGAAATGTTACAAGGATCTAGCTCTTGACCATCTGGATTTCAAAATTGCTGTGAACCTTTTTAGTCCTTCATTTTAGCCTTGCACTGGAATATCTATACAGTTTTGTTGTGCCTGTCCCACCATTGTATGTTGGTTATTTAAAAATAGATAATTTATCTCTTTAGGTTCATAGTCTCACAGATAGAAAGGATGTGTTGCAGGAGCTGTACTTAGCAGACTATACCTGGCAGCCTCATCCTCAGTTGGGTCTGATTTGAGTAAAGAAATTGTGGAGCTAATGCTGTAATAGGATGAGACTCTTGGGAATCTTAGGGTAGGGTCAATGTATGTTGAATATAGAAGGGATGGGAATCATTGGAGGCCAGACTTCAGACTGTGTTAGACAAACTGTAGGGTGACCCCCTAGTTCCTGCCTTCGGGAATTCATACCTTTGTTTATGAATTGCCTCCTTGGTGATGGCAGGGCCCTGTGACTTGCTTCCAACCTACAGAATGTGGCAAAGGTGATGGGATAAATGTGATTACATGTATGTAATTAAATAAGTATATACCACTTGCTAGAGCCTCTTTCTCATGCTATTGCTGGCTTTGAAGAAGCAAGCTGCCATAAATCCTATAGTCACAAGGAAAAAATTTCTGCGACAACCTGAGGGATCTTGGGGGCTTAGAAACAAATCCTTCTCCAGTTGAGCCTCTGATGAGAACCATGCTCTGACCATCACCAGAATTATGGATTTAGGAGACTCCAGCTAGAGAATAAAAGTAAACTGTGCCTGTACAGGACTCCTGGTCCCGAGTAACTGTGGTAATAAATATGTACTGTTTTAAATCACTGTATTTTTTGATCATTTGTTCTTTGGCGTAGAAAGCTAACACAGCAGCTCCTAGAAAGAAGGAGAAACAAAAACACAGAGGTGACAAAGAGAAATAACAGATAGCTTTATACTTCCATACTGGCAATGTTTTATATCTGTTGGCGAGAGCCACTAACACCTCACTCTCACCCCTTAAGTTTTTATAAAGGCATTATCGACATCCATCCATCTGCTCATTCATTCGATAAACAATTCTTTACATATCCATCACTCTAGGGGTTTATACCACAATTCGATTTATACTCCTATCAGGTGCTTTCATGTATATGCAAATGATTACATGATAAGGCATATCAGCTAAATATCCTGAGAGCAGTATTTAGAATGTGTGTGTAAATGGCATCATTCCATTCTGGTCACTTGCTCATGAAGCTTACTTATGGTCTATTGGAGGACATAAACTAAACTAAACTAAACTAAATTAAACTAAACTAAAATAAATAAAATAAAATAAAGTTGTATGATCACACAGATGATAGAAGGTATAAAAGTACAGGGTTATCTAAGAGCATTTAGCGAGGGACCTAAGCTAATGAGAGGGTTTAGAGATGGTTTCCTGGAGGAAGTAACATCTGAGCTGAGCCTTGGTGCCTAAGTTGACATTAGCTACCAGCAGGTTTGGGGAGCATGTGCTGTCAGAGGGAATGGCATGTCAAAGAGCATGAGGCAAGAAAGAACTGGGTGTTTTCTAAAGAACTGAGCAGAGGCCAGTGTGGCAGGAGCATGGTGAGAACATGGTGGGATAGGGAGAGGGAGGGGAGGAAGGTGGAGACGTTGGCAGTGGCTAGCTTATAAACAAGACTTGGTGAAATCATCTGTGACTAAATTTTATTTTGCAAATGTTTAAGTGTGTGGTTAAAGGATAATTTTCTTTCCCTATTAGAGACAAAAATGTTAAAATGGGGAAGGGCCACAGAGTGAATGCAAGGATTTTGGATATCTGCCAGGGTGTGAGGGAGAGCAGAGAGAGAAGGGTAAACCGAGGTCACTGCTGTGGCAAGTAAGACAGAAGACAGACTCCTTAGGTAGGTGGCAAATAAGCTTTAGTCAGATGGGGAGAAGTGGCAGGTATGAAACCCAGGTTCCTGGGAAAGATAGAGAGGGAGGGACAGCTTACAGAGAGACATCACTAGCTTCTCAGGCAGCAGCAGTGCAGGGAATCTGTCTAAGGCACTTTGGTTGGTGCATTTTTATGAGGAATAGAGTAAACCGTATGAAAATTTTGTGTACCTGGGGATTGCACACACAAGTGTAGACAAGCAGAGACCCTCCAAGCCTAAAGGCTAGAGTCCTGGGAATCCTGCTTCCCCCAAACCAGCAGCATGACCTTGGGTCAGTCTTTTGACCAGTCTGGCTCCAATTGCTTCACTGGGTGTGGGAGCTCAAAGTTTCCAACAGGAAAGGACACTCCTATCTTCATGGGTTATTGCTGCCAGTAGCTGTTGGTCTCATGAAGACTGGCCTGGGAATGTATGAGGCAGTGAAGGATACTTCAGGAAGGAAGATTGAGGCTGCACTCATGAGAAAGAAGTCTAGCATAGGCTGGTGTAGGGAAAGCAGGGAGCTGGCACCCCACAGGGTCGGGGACTCTAGGCTGTGCTCCTATGACCACTGTCGTTGGCACCATTGAAGATACTGTAAAGTCACATGCCCCAGAGACCCATAATCCACTGTTGGTTTTTTCCTTTCATCTGCCAATCTGCTCAAGTCCACAGATTGCATTATTGTTATTATCCTGAATTCTTTCTTTACAGTGTCACAGTTCTAATTAGCTTCATTTCCTGTTTTCTCCCCTGGGATCAGTACATGGCATCTGATGGCGTCTGCATGCCCAGAGAGGGTGGGATATAGGAACAAACTCCATGAATTAATAGCCTGGGGAGTGGGTGGCTTTCTCGGGATAGGGGTGAAGCTGGGGGAGGAAGGAAGAAAGTCCAGCAGACGAAGCCTGCTCTGGTTGCTGCTTCTACATCAGCACCCAGTAACCCAGCTGTGAATAATGCCGTTGGCCTGGAGAGACCACCCCCCCCTTCCCTGCCGCCCCCTCATTGAGTCTGGAGTGGTTCCCTGGCCTTGTATCAGCTTGTGATTTATCTGATTCTTCATTTCCTGAATGGTTTGGCTGAAAGAGCTTCTTTAAGACTTGATGTGCCAATCTAATGATAGCTCATAAGGCCAGGGACTGCTGGATGCTCTTGATATTTGTAACTTTTAAGTAAAGTGAGGCCCAGGGAGTGAGAAGCCTAACTGACCTTGATAACCTCAGTGCCAAACACTTTGGGATGTTTCATGGCAAAGTGGATTGTTGCATTTTTTAAGATTCAACTTTTTTGTTGTTGTCATTTTTTTTTCATTTCATTTCATTTCATTTCATTTCATTTCATTTCATTTCATTATTTCATTTCATGGTAAGGTCTTCCAAAGTTCCAGGCCAAAGAACAAGATATGGTGTTCAAATGTGCCTCTCATTAGCTGTATGTTCATGGCCAAGTTATATAATGCATCTAATCTCAGTGTCCTCCCTGGTAAAGTACAGCTAATAATAATACCTACCACATGGGAGTGAGATGGGAAATAGATAAGATAATGCATGTTTTGGTGCCAAATGGCTGCATATCACCAGCAGTTTAGATCCAGAAGAGCCAAAATCAGCATCATGAGGATCCATGTGGCAGGAGAAGAGGGAGCATATGACAACATGATTGAACCTCAATTATGAGAAAGCATAGTGTAGTGGGGCTAGAACACATGTTTTAGAGTCCAGCCTCAGACCTAAACTCCATTCAATCATTTATTACGTGGGCAGTACTTTTTTTAAAAAATATTTTATTTATTTATTCATGAGAGACACAGAGAGAGAAGCAGAGACACAGGCAGAGGGAGAAGCAGGCTCCATGCAGGGCCCGACCTGGGACTCGATTCCGGGTCTCCAGGATCACGCCCCGGGCCAAAGGTGGCGCTAAACTGCTGAGGCACCTGGGCTGCCCATGGGCAGTACTTTTATCTCTCAGTCTGAGCATCTGTAAAACTGGAATAAAAATAGTATTTGCTCTATAGGGTTGCCTTAAGAATTAAATGAGATGACACATTGTGTATATACTTGCTAGACACAAAGCTGTTTTCTCTTCTTCCTGGGTCCCTAGTAGACTACATTTCCTAGCCTCTTTGCATCTAAGTGAAGCTGTGTGACCAAGTTCTGGCCAATGGAGTGTGTGTAGGTGTAAGTTGTATATGCTCCATAGTCTAATCCTTACCCCTGAAACCTCCATGGGGTCCTATATACCATCTCCTTGGTTAGGTGGGGATAGGGGGTCCAGCGGGGTAGGGCTCAGGGAGTGCAGTTGTACGGAGGGAGCCTAGATCCCTGAATGACTGGGCAGAACTAGCATTCCTCCCTCTGCTCTGCCTAATCTGCATATTGGGTTATGGCTGGACCCACTGAGATTTGTAGAGTTGTTTGTTAAAATATTTAATCTATGAGAACGACTTATTCATTCTCAGAAAGCACATAGTTATGCTTCAATAAATGTTACCTATTATTATTATTTTCTTCCCGACCAGAATGGCTAAGTGGGCAGTTCCAAGCACCCCACCCCCATGCTTAAATAATACTGAACACCACAAGTGCACTTTTATTCTCTCTTCTGGCTAGAAGACTGACTTCTAAATCTCCGGATTCCCCCAAAAAGAAATTAAATTATTCGTTTATCCAATCAGTAAGTATTCACCAAGTGCCTACTATTTATATAGCTTGGTTAGGGGCCAGGAAGTGCAGAGATGACAACACCATCTCCATGGACTCCTCCATTTCATAAAGAGTAACACACAGTTACCACATTATCATGCAGAATAAAATGTATGCCCTAACTCTCATCTCATCATCATAAGTTGTGGCGTATGACACTTCTTTTTTTTTTCTCTTTTCTTTATTTATTTTAGAGAGAGAAAGAGAGAGGGAGTGCATGTGTGCACATAATGGAGGGGGAGAGGCAGAGGAAGACTCTCAAGCAGACCTCACTGAGCGTGGAGCCCATCGCAGGGCTTGATCCCAGGACCCTGAGATCATGACCTGAGCCCAAATCAAGAGGCAGCTTGCTCAACCTACTGAGCCACTCAGGCACCCCTGGCCTATGATACTTCTTAAAAAATCAGTAATATTCTCAACCCAGGGTGGATCTATGGGAAAGTTCTGCTACTTCCCTGGTAACCTTCTCCTTGACTTTTACCTGCTCACAGAAAGAGAAGAGAAGGGGGTTAAGCCATAGCTGTTGTTTCCTTGAAAACCAAATGTGTCTTTGTATGGTGCTGCTCTGTGAAATCTCATGGACTACCCAGCTTCCCCCTTCCTTTCTCTGCCTCCCCACAACTGAGAACCTGTGCACCATGGGACCCCTGCTCCTTCTGCACTGTGCTCATATGTTCAGTTTCCCAGGGCAGGATGAGGCGCTGTGACAGTCTAGTACTGGTTCTGTTCAACTTTGCTATCTTCTCTTCTTGGAACTCGGGTCACTGAACACACAGAATTCCTTTCTGTCTATTATAAACAACACGATGTATCAGGGAACTCATTTTTGCTGAGCCTGAACCCACATAAACCGTCACAAACTTTTTCAATACAGACCTCCAGGCGGCTACCAACCAATCTTTGTTTGCCCAAGAACTAGATGATCTCCAGACATCGTTGGTAACAATAATAATAATTTTAATTCCCTTAAACTTATTTTCAAAAACACTTCTAAATATATATAATCTAATAAGCATCTTGAGGGTAGGATGGTGTATACTATTTTTGTAGCCTTCCCCCACTGTTCTCAGCTCTCAAGGAGAGCTCAACAAATATTTGAGGACTGAGAAGGAGCCTCCTCCTCTTACTCCCTTTTTCTGATTTTTAAAATTGAAGTATAACTGATGTACAATATCATATTAGTTTCAGGTACACAATGTGGCGACTCAATATTTATAAACATTGCAAAATGATCAACATACTGAGTCTAATTACCAGCTTTCACCTTACAAAGTTAATACAATATTATTGTTTATATTCCCTATGCTGTATATTACTTCCCTGTGACTTATTTATTTTATAACTGGAAGTTTGTACATCTTGCTACCCTTCACCCATTTCATCTACTCCTCCAATCCCCCTCCTCTCTGGCAACCACCAGTCTGTTCTTTGTATCTGTGAGTCTAGTTTTGGGTTTTTGTTGTTGTTGTTGTTCATTTTTGTTTTTTAGGTTCCACATATAAGTGAAATCACAGGTATTTATCTTTTTCTGTCTGACTTATTTCACTCAGCATAATACCCTCTAGGTCCTTCCATGTTGTTGCAAATGACAAGATCTCACTTTTTCACGGCTGAGTAATACTGCATTATATATACCACATCTTCTTTAGCCATTCATGTGTTGATGGACACTTTAGTTGCTTCTATGTCTGGCTATTGTAAATAATAATGCAATGAACATAGGGGTGCATATATCCCTTCTGTGCTTTCATTCCCTTCCCAATAGATTCTTTCTCAATCATAAGTACCAGTCTCATTAGCACTGCCCGTTTGATAGGGAATGATGTGACCTTGCAGGTTCATCTAGTTCACCCCTCTGCTTCCAAATAGGCTACTTCAGTCATTCAGCATTGACAAGTGCTGAGTCTACTGGAAGAGGACAGCTGCTGGGGTCAAGAGTTCTTTCTTGGAATGCCTGCTGGTAAAACCAACGGAAGGTCTTTGGACCTGTTTGCTAATGACTAGTTGGCCCAAAGGATTCTAAATCCTGACCATAGATTTTCCTTCTGAATATATCATTAGGTCTGCTTGTGTGCCAGACCAGCTCAGGGGCAAGACTTTGTAACTGTGCCTTTTCATTCATTATTATTTTTAGGGCAGATCTGTTTCTCATTGACTGGGGCTTATTGTACCCCTCCCTTGCCTTGTCATGCTTAGGACAGCCCACTTGGCGGCTCTCCAAGGACCATGCTTGCCCGGAGGTGTTGTCGCCTGCCTCTCCTGACTGGCTGGTACAGGCCTGGGCTAAGGCTGCCTTTGTTCTTTCACAGTGGGTTGCTTTTCCTTGGGCTTGAATGGCTCAGCAAATTTATTGGATGCTCTGCAGGGTGGAAGGCCTGAGTGGCAGAGTTTATGTTGGAAACTGTATGTTGTTCTGGGTTATCCTCATGGCCCCTGTATTTTTCCTTTTTGTCTAATAGGGTGAATGGTATGGCACTGGAGTGGGGCAGGGAAGGGGTCTTGCACAAGTCAGTGAAGCCAGCCTTGTACCATAGAGGGCTCTCTCCCAGCAACGTGAAGGCTGGTAGTGACCCAAGGGGAGAGGGAGCCAATGAGGGTGTGGTGAGACAGCTGTTCAGACTCAAACCTATCCCCAAGCATTGGCAGAGAAAAGGGAAAAGAGGGAGACACAATAAAAGGAAAACAAAAGATAGTAATAGGTGAGGAAGATAGGAAAGAGGGCAAAAATGGGACAATGTTTTTTCAATAAATCCCTTCTAGACTACTTCAGCCTCATTTGAATTGCTACAGAATCTATTATATACACCAAATAATCCACGTCACACTGTATTCAGGTGTGTGACATAGATGTCACTCTAGCCTTGCCTCCCCCTCAGAAACCGAACTCCTCTTTGGTCTGAGTTCTAGTCCACTGTGAGTAACCACTGAAAGCCCCTTGCCGCCCTGTCTGCATCTCCCAACCTCATTTCATCGAACTTCTTTTGTCTTCACTCCTAAGACTGTGGCCTCCCCTATCCTACATCATCTACCTCAAAGCTGCTGATTTCCTTGGGGGGAAATAAAATCCACTCATACTAAGAATGTCACAGAAGCAGAAAGTTTATAAAGCGCTGGGGAGTAATGACATTCTCCTGGGAACAACTTCTGGCCGCCATCTTTCACTCAGCTCCCCTCTTTGCTCTGGCACCTTTCTCCTAGGTCTGTGCTCACATCTCCCCACATTTCCCTCAGTGTGAGGCTTTTAACTCTCTCTCTTCCCCTCTGACACTCCCCTCCAGCTACTTCTCTGGAAAATACAACTCCTTACCTTTGCATGGCATTGTAGAGTTTATGAGGTGTTTTCATAAGCCTCATTTTAAAAAAATCTTCATGATAATTTTATAAAACTCAGATATTAATTCAGCTAATACCTGGTAGAACTAGGCTTTAAAACTATACTGTGTTCCTCCATGTGCAACATCCATCCACCTCTCAGGAAGAGCGAGGGAGGGAATGGGTCTCTGGGTGGTCTCTAGCTGGGTCTCTAAGGTGGAGAAGAATGTAAATAGAAATGTTTCTCAGGGGATCCCTGGGTGGCACAGAGGTTTAGCACCTGCCTTTGGCCGAGGGCGTGATCCTGGAGACCCGGGATCGAGTCCCACGTCAGGCTCCCGGTGCATGGAGCCTGCTTCTCCCTCTGCCTATGTCTCTGCCTCTCTCTCTCTCTCTCTCTCTCTCTGTGTGACTATCATAAATAAATAAAAATTAAAAAAAAAAAAAGAAACGTTTCTCAGGCCCCAGAATCTCCCTGTTGGCTTTTGTTTTCTAGTTCACTAACTGAAGTCTATGACCAGTTATTCTTCACTTATCCATTCATTCTCTCATTCATTCATTCATTCATTCACCCAGCATTTCTTAGTGTCTACAACATTCCAGGCAGCAGTAGCGGTTCTGTTTCCTTGGCTTTCTGTGGAGGGATATGTGCCTCTGCACAGCCACAGGGCTGGTGTTCTGGTCCGGAACCAGAAGCAACCTCTTGGAGAATTCTAGCAACAGGGGCTAAGTGGGCCTTTCCTCTGCAACAGTACCACCTCCTTATTTTTCAGCCACACCCCTGGGCAAAGAATAAGACCACATATTTTTCTATTAATATACATAAGACTCTGTTCCAGAGAAACACTTCAATGCTCTCCATCTTCCAGGAACTTCTCAGATGGAAGCTGGATGTTGTGGTTATCCAGCTGATCTGCTTCCTCCTACTTGATGTGCTTTCCACACATGGCTTCAAAAATCCCTTCTCTCCTCGTTTTCCCTGTACCTCATTGGTTGTTCCTTTTTAGGCGCTCTGAAGTTTTCCTCTCCAGGGCTCAACACTTTGTCTTTTTTTCCCCCACTACACTCACTTTCTTGGTGATCTCATCCAATCTCATGCCAACAATGTCCCCATTAATCTCTCCATCACAAATCCAAGCTAGTTTATAGTAGATACATCGAGCTTCATAGTCCAAGAGAAACTCATCATCTTTCTTCACAAACCTGCTTTGCCTGTAGCTTCCTCCACTTCAGCTGATGGCAACTCCACTTTTCCAGCTGCTCAGGCCAACAGCCTTGGAACCATCCTTGACACCCTTCTTTCTCTGACTCACATCTAATGCATTGGCTTGACATGAGTCTAATCCAGTATCTCCCACTTCTTACAACTGCACCACTGTTTCATTTCCCATCTCTCTCCTAGTTCATTGCAACACTACCTAGCTGGTCCCCCTGCCTTTCCCCTTACTGTCTATTCTCAACACAACTTCTAGAGGGATCACTTTAAAACGTAAGTTGAATCATGTGACACATCTTTTCCCCTTACTGACAAACCTTAATGACATATCTTGACTCAAGTATAAGTCAGAGTCTCTACAATGACGAAGTAATTGATCACATAAATGGCTGCAGTTCTCTACTCCTCCCTACATCTGCCTATTTTGCAAAGTAACCATACAACTCCTCCCCGCAAAAGGTGAAGTCTTTTGCCCACACTTTGAATCTGGGCTGGCCCTATGATTTGCTTTGGCCAAATGCAGTATAAAGGATTGTGTGCCACTCTGAGCCTGGGCCTTTCTTGGAACCATGTTGTATCCATGTAAACAAGTCCAGGCTAGTCTGCAGGATGATGAGAGACATGTGGTCTAGTCACCTCCTTGCCCCAGCTGGCAGCCAGTCAACAGTCAGACATGGGAATGACGCCATTCTAAAATAGCCAGCCTTAAACCAAGCTACCACCTGATCCTCAAAGAACAAATCCAGCTGAGATAAGTCCAGCCTGACCAAGATCATCAGAGCCCAGCTGAACCATAGACTGAGGAGCAGTAAAAGAAGATTATTAATTTAAGCTACTGGCTTTGTGGTTGTTTTTTTATGCAACAGTTTTGTGAAAATAATAAAGTGATATGAATGACCCACAAAGCCCTCCATGATCCACAACTTCCTTATTTCTCTAACTTTATCTTCTACCACTTTTTGGAAGCCTCATTCACCATGATCTCCTTGCTTTTCCTGGACTATACCAACCATGCTCCATGCTAAAGTCTCTTCAGCAAGGGTGATACTCAAAATATTTTTAAACATTAGGACATGAGGACTGACAAATCAGAACAGTCAAGGAATCAGAAGAGAGCAGGATCAAAGGTCCTGATTGCCCTGTGCTGAGCTAGGAATTTATCTTTTAAGGGCTGGATTGTGGGGAACTTTCCAAAAGAGAGGCCAGGACAGCCAACCTGAACAAGGCAATCATAGAGGGGCTCCAGGCCATACTTGTTTAACAACTTGTGAGAAAATATTTTAATATTTTAACAGAAATATCAGCTCTAATTATGAGTAAGATGTCCACCACCATCCTATCCCCATCTCCCTCACTCCAGCACACTCTCTAGGCACCTTGTTTTACTTCATATTTCTCCAAAGCACTTTTATCACTACTGATTTATAACATATTTGTCTGTTTATTTGTTTATTACATTTCTACTCTTCTCCTTTTAGAACAGTGTGGCCCAAGATGTTTCTGTAATGATAGAAATGTTCTACTTCTGAGCTGTCCAATACAGAAGCCATGAGGCCACATATGATTAGTAAGCACTTGAACTGTGGCTATGGTGAGTTAGAAAATTAAACTTTAAATTTTATTTAATTGTTATTACTTTAAATTTAAATAGTCTCCTGTAACTATTTTTTTTAAGATTTATTTACTTATTTTAGAGGTGGGGAAGGGGCAGAGGGAAAAGGAGAGAGAGTCTTAAGCAGACTCTGTGCTAAGCACAGAGCCCCACCAACACAGGGCTTGATCTTAGAACCCTGAGATCACAACCCGAGCTGAAACCAAGAGTCAGACACTTAACTGACTGCACCATCCAGGCAACTCACTTGTAACTATTATCTACCTCACTGAACAGCAATCTTCAGAATTTAATCAAGTACAGACTTTTGCAACTTCTTCACTACTATACCCCCAGTATTTAGAACAGAATTTGGCTGAATAAACCAATGAGCAAGTGAATGAATGTGGCAGGCAGGGATGGCAGTAGAAGAGGACTGTCCACACCAAATGTTCTAAAGTCCATTGTAGGCCATGATGGGTGATGGTTTGGGAAACATAAAAAATGGACTTCTTACCTACTCCCCACATCAAGCTCTCAGGTTGATGGGATGTACTGAGTAGGGGAAGATTCCTTATCTGGATTACAGTGCATTTATTTTTCACCTTTATCCCAATTGGTTAACAAATGGGCTGGACCTAATAAGAGGTTTTCTCTGGCCTGTCCTTGTGGAATATCAGTGAAGAAGAGGACCTTCTAGCACAAGACTTTCTTAACACCAGTTTTCAGGGGCACCTGGGACAGAGTTCAGATGCTGCAGAATGATTCCCCTATAACACCAGAAGGAACCCACACTTGGGAACTGTTCTGCCTACTGACCCTGTGGGACTGGGAAGGTCCATGGACAGACACACCTGCACCTACGCATCAGGCAGCACTGAGTGATTCTGGGGACTAGTCATAGGATATACACCAACAACAACCAGTCCCAGCCACTGGTGTCTGCATTACCCAACCCCCGGGACCAATACTGGCTAATATTATGCTCTTACTTCACTATCCAAACTAGTTTGCTTGTGACAGTCCTGGTTATACATGCTGTTCCAACACTCAGCCTGTGTTGTATCCTCTCACTCTCCAAAGTGTCCTAATAAATTATGGAAGATGATAAATTATATGGTCATCTTAGTGAGCTTTTACTGTGTGTCAGGCATTATTTTAAGCATTTCACTTTTTTTTTTTTCTCTTACATTTATACTTTATAATCCAAAGGGCAAGTATTACCACCACTCAACCTGGAACCTGAGAGACTCAAGGACTGGCCTGTTGTTCTGGAACCAACAGGTACAGATTTTGGCAGTGACTGGATAAATCAGTGAGCCTTGTTCCTGGGGCTCTTAGGAACGTAACACAGATCAAGCACTGCCTCCCACCTCCCAAGACATGTTTCCATTGGAGAGCAGACCTGCCAAGGAAGAGTCTTTCCCATGGCAGACAATTGCTTCTTTCTCAGGCAATCAGTAACATGACAATTCCCAGGGCAAAGGTGCCCATGTCTGCTCTTTTGGGACCATTTCTCGCCTCCAGCAGAACAATGCTCACACTCCGGCCTTATTTCATGAGAGCCAATGTTTCTTCCATGGGAAGATTTGAAACTCTTGTAAGGAAATGGAGCCTTCCAGAGCCAGGTCCAAAGAAAGATAGCAAAGACCCTGTTGCAGTATGGATGGAGAGGTCTAGTCCATTCCAAGTCTGGTGTCTCTTCAGCGGACTCAGCATATCAAGTCAGGGCTGAGGAAGAGACAGGAAAACCAGAATGCACCAACCACAGTTCTGTAATTCAAAGCAAAATCAAATTAACTCATGGAGCTGGACGATTTCCAGTTTGCTTATAAATGTCACAGAAAGGCAGTGGCAACACCATGGCTGTATTCCCTCTTTTTTCACTTTTCTTTGGAGTCTTTTTAAAAGAAGCTTTCAGCTCAGTGTATCGTTGAGAATGTTAACAATAGCTTATCATTGAATAGCTCTTTATAATACAGAAGATGTCTTTCACAATAAAAATGTCTTTCACATCTGTTATCTCAATGGGCCTGACACTAACCTTATGAGGTAGACAGTTCTGTTATTAATAACTTTGTTTTAAAAGCGAGCCCACTAAGATCTAATGAAGTTAAGTGATTTGCCCAAATCCACCTGTGTTATGGTAATAGTAAGTTTCATTTTCAGAATGCTTAAGTGCTTTACATACATCATCTCACGTAATGTTCACAGCCCATCATAGTGGGAGATGTTCTCTTAGGGAACAGAGTCTAGATGGAGTGCATGCCCAGAGTCGAGTCATCCAGCTGGGAAGAGGTAGACCTGGGACACAAACCTAGCCCCACTCAAAGCCCAGGCTGACTTGAAATCTCGTGTTTTCCCCAACATGTCAAAGAAGCTTTATGTTTCTAAAGTTTGATTTGAAATGGGAGGAGCTGTCTTACTAGAAGCGTGAGACTTTTCACTGGACAAAGAGACGTTGGTTAAAAGGAATCCCAGAGTTAGATAAGAAGAGAGTCTCAGGGGTGCCCACACTGCTAATCTTTTTATAAACATAATCTCATTTGTATACTTGGCTACCCTGGGAAATTGGAATTATTTCCATTTTACAGATGAGGAAAAGAATACTTTGTCCACGATCACAAAGTTAATTAGTGACAAATTCAAGATGTGAGCTCAGGTCTGCCTGAGATGTTAAAGATTATGTTTTTAGCAGAAGGCACAATTTACATATAGTAGAATGCACAGATTTTAAGTCTACAATTCCATGCATTCTGACAAATGCATATAATCTATACTCGAAACTATATGTATAATATAACATATATATAATTGGTTCTGTGTCCCTGGAGAACCAACACTAATACAAGTCTGCAGATCAATCTGTAGGGATCTGACATCTTAACAATTTAGAATCTTCTAATCCATCCATACATCATGCTGCTTATTTAAGTTCTCTTTAATTTCTCTCAGCAATAATTTACAATTTTCAGGTCTTGAGTATCTTTTTTAGATGTACATTCCCAAGTATTAGATGGTTTTTGATGTTACTATAAATAGTATTTTTCAAAATTTCATTTTGTAATTATTTGCTGCAGCATATAGGATTATATTTTACTTTTTTAAAACCTTGATCTTTCATCCAGTGACCACAGAAGATTTTTAACTAGTGCAACGAAATGATCAAAGGAGTATTTTAAGAAGAACAATTGGAAGAATTGCCCACTGCCATATTGGTTGGATGCATCCCCAATGAGGCTAGGCGAGCCTTACTCTGAGCCAAGACCACAGAGAGTACTTCTGACCTCTGACAGCTGCCTGTGCATTTGCACTCCTGGTCAACTGTGTTTGCTTTGGGGCCAGAGAATTTTGGCCCCAAAATGATGGTGGCAATCATCGTTCATCACCCCAGCAGGCAAAGAGGCTCAAAGCACATACCCTAGGAATGGAAGTGCAGTGGTGTTCTCTTGGTCTGTGAAGACTGAAGGAATGCTACTATAAATGACACAGTATGCCAAAGCTCCCTTTCACATAAGTTGATGGAGGCTGAGGAGGGAAATGTTAACTATATACTTTCTGAAGCTCAGGAGAATTGTGAGGATATTCATTTATATCCAAGTTTTTCATCTTCTGCCCCTTTCCCCCATCCCGGTTTTCTGGAACTGGCTTAGAAACCTAGTGGGGGTCCTGACAATCATTCTCTACTTCTATCTATATTTATAAATCATTGGGCTGAACTTGGGAGAACTTTCTTTTCTTTTTGGGGGGGGGGGAGAACTTTCAAACACCCCTTTACTTCCCTTTTGTAGGGATGCTCCAAAACTTTAAGGTTATTATTTTACTAAAGCAGGAAGGTTGACAGAAAGCTTTTAATTTCCTTAGGAAATGAAGAAGAAGAAGAAGAAGAAGAAGAAGAAGAAGAAGAAGAAGAAGAAGAAGAAGAAGAAGAAGAAGAAGGAGGAGGAGGAGGAGGAGGAGGAGGAGGAGGAGGAGGAGGAGGAGGAGGAGAAGGAGAAGGAGAAGGAGAAGGAGAAGGAGGAGAAGGAAGAAGGAAGAAGAAGAAGGAGAAGAAGAAGACCTAAACATTTTCATCTTAAACATCCTGTTCTTTTCTTTCTTTTTGGTAACTTACTTCCTTATCTTGATAAATATAATGTTTCATGCCCTTCTTCAATATGCTTCAAAATTTCAAAATACATTATATATCACAAATAACCATAAACTGAACAATGTTAGAGCATATCTATTTTCAAACTCTGAATGCTTGTAAAGGTTCTGACATGCCTCCTCTCTCTACCAGTTGAAACATTTATTTTAAAAGTGCATTTTCAAGGTATCTTTACTGGTTTTAAATTGCAAAGGAATGCAAGATATGAGTAAGATTTACTAGAGCCTGGAGACAATAGACACTGCACATAGTTTTACAAAGCACAGACTTTTTAAAATCTGTACTCATTTGTAAGTCACCTTATATAGCTTTGACAGCTTGTACATTTATAGAACTCTTCAAAGTTTCCCTCTGGTTTATGAACTTATTCCATACAGAGTCTGATGTAAGGAAAGGTAGAAATACTTTATTTTTGGTGCTCTTGGAAGGGATCTAAGGACAGATCTAATCCCACTGCATCACCTCCTGCAACACCAGAGATGCTGGGCAATCTGTGAAAGTCACAGAGCTAGCCAGAGGCTTAGCTTGGATGAGGACCACATCTATTGGGTTCTTGAGGGGATTCTTTCTGTTACTTTACATAGTTTTGAATCCTTCTCCTCCATTTTCCCCCCCTCTTCCACCTTTATTTTCCCTGTAGAACCCTGCTACCCTCATCTTGTCCCATCATAGCACCCTATTGACCCTACATCCTTTATCACCCTCTGCAGTTTTCAAATCAAAGTGCCTCACCCACGTCCTCTGTGCCCCTCTTCTGGGGGTCCTACCATTGTTGGTAGGCACCCCTCTAAAGAGCCAGTGTGGAACTGAGTATTAATGACTGTTCATGGTTCAGTTTTCCTTCTTGTCTAAAGTAACTTGAATGTCTTATTTCATGGACAACTCATCACAACTTTTCTCAGAGAATTTATTGACATCTCACTATGTGGCCAGACACTGTGCTTAAGGATTTCATATAAATTATGTCATGGATATTGTGTGCATTATGTCATTATCTCATTTGAGAAATGAGTTACAAGAGACAAGCCAATGAATGATATATTTAGAGACAGGTGGGGTTATCCTGCCCCCTTTTTAGTGATATCATTCAGACAATAGCCTGCTGCCCTGGGCACGGGGCCAGCAGAGGAGAGGAGCCTGCCTTCTTCTCTAACTTCTTCAGCTTTCTGCTTACCAAGTCCTCTGTGTCACTGAATGCCAAAGCAACAGGCATTGCTGCCCGCGAGGGTATTGCCAGAGCTGCTCTTCTAACTAAGCTTCTCAGAGTTGCAACTGCTAATATGCCCTGGATAGTCCAGGGCTCTGAAACCCATTGTTTACCAACAAAAAACAGCCAGGCTACAAAACACTACATGTGGCTTAAATGGAGAAGGGCCTAGAAAAGAGGCCCTTGATGTAAAGTTAAACATAGTTTTCTACTCAGCAAATAGCCTTTTGTACCCATTCTCCTGCTTTGACAGAACAGAAACAAAACAAAACAATTACTGTCAGATAACAACTGCAAAAAAAAAAAAAAAATCCAAATCTCATGGAACTTCTATAGTGCTTTTACTGTAACTCTGTTTGAAATTATTGTTTTAGGGTTTATTAATATTTCCAGTGAAAGATCCAATATGGAAACACCCCCATCTGCACAGAGTTTATGCACAGTACTGCACAGTACTTTATGGTTTCAAAAGCAGCACACTAACAGCAACTTTGACTTTCAATGCTAGGTGTTTTGGAGACTTATCTCTCAGATGGAGGTTTTAAAAGTTGGGGGGCCAGATGTGGGGCTCGAACCCTTTGCTCTTCAGGGAGAAGCTTAGGTTTGTGAATTCCCTCCTGATTGTAGGTCACTGTGCTGGGGGTGGAGTTTATTGTATCTCAGCCTCTCTTACGACTTCACTGTGGTTTTTTTCTTGTTTGCCCCACATGTAGGAGTTGTTCAGGCACTTTTTGTTTTTGTTTTTATTTTTCCAGAGGAAGTGGTTCCATCTGTACCTATTGATTCTATGTGTCCATGCAAGGAGGTGAGATCAGGATCTTCCTACATTGCCATCTTGAACTGGTCTCATAGCAACTTTGAGAAGAAGGATATGCAAATTAGTGAAGGTAGAGGTCAACTCCAAACACAATGGTCTTTTCTTACCTACTTAACTCATACTGCTTCCTTTGGGAAAACTAAGCCATGGATATACAGAGGTCTCATACAGCCCACTAGGAGTAGATGATTTTATATTGCAAACAACTCATTTAGTGCCCTTTGGGAGAGTGTTGAAAATTCCCAGGATACTCTGAGTGCTTTATTTAAAACAATGACTGACAGGAACTATTAGACAATGTCCAATCTCCTACTATATGTATACTAACTTCTGTTCATCTTTTACTACCTGATTCATCTATCATTGTATTGGAAAAGTATAATATGCAGACTTCTGCAAAAACACTTCCCTTTGTATATGTGTGTATGTGGTTCAGGGAGTGAGACTATAAAGAAAGATTCATTAATAAAGTATTCAACAGATACACAGTGGACCTGATCATCTGTGCCAACAAAGCCTCAATCATCACTGGTGCTCAAAGGTGTCAATCATCATCTCACTTTGTGTCAGCAATGAGCTAAGTTCATCCCTCAGACTGGAAAACAGAACTGAGTGGGAGGATCCAAGTAGATGAGGAATGTTTTAAAAGGGGGTATTTAAGTTTTGGGTGCTTTTATTAAGAAGACAAGGTTTTAGCTAGATCAGCTCCTGCGTGTGGGACAGATGACACCAGAAGATGTACAGAAAGCCTGAGGGAAAGGATCCCTAGGGAAGTGTCTGGATATTCACGTCAATCTGTCTCCATTGGACAATGGTTAGTTACCTTAGAATCTTAATTGTTATCTTAATATAACATTTGAGATATTGGAACATCTTTTGTTTCATTTGCTAGACTCTTTAGGTACTGTATTTTTAAGAAGAGATAACTTTTAGTTTTATCTGGGACCTGGGAACAGAAATGATAAAAGGAGATTCTTCCCACCAGGTTTGTTCAATATCTTCTTGGGGCCCAGAAGATTTCCCAGATACTTTGAAACATTATCTTAGAAACTCTTCTCTGCTCAAAACTGGCTGACTTTTGTTTAAATAGAGGGCTTGTTTCCTTAAGTCACCTCTACCCCCTACCCTAAATTACAGCTAAGGAATTTAAAATGGAGAATTTCTAGTCCAGGATAAGCAACTATGTGGTACAAATTCCTCCTTTGCCTCCTTCCTTGCTCAGGTGATGCAGACATCGCCAAATGAGTGTATTTTCCCATTCAGCTCAGATGTGTGTAAGTAGTAATATAATTCCTGTTTTACAGATGAAGAAACAGAAATTTAAAAGTTAAATAACTTTTATAAATCTCTATGACTCCGAAGCCATTATTCTCCAGGAATCAGTACTAATTGATCAGAGTTGGCAAGTAATATGAAATTTATTTGTTACCCAGGATCTATTCAACCTCATTAGTTTTCATGAAAAACAGTTAAGTCCAGAGTTTGAATAACATACGAGAAAGTGTTTTGCAAACTTGTAAAGAATGCCTAAGATGTTAATTATTTTTATTAATTATCAAAAAATACAAGCCCAGTTAGGTTACAGCAATTCTGAAATTTGAGTGAACATCAGAGTCACCTGTATGGTTTGCCAGGCCCCACCCCCGAGTGAATGTCTGAGACCAGCCCAAGAATTTGCACTTCTAACAGATTCCCATCTAATACTGTGGCTGCTGGTCTATGAACCACACTTAGAACCACTGGTTTGCAACATACCTGAACTCAAATTTCTTATCCAGAAATTTCTCTTTATTTTTTCCTTTTACATGTTTCCAAGGCTCAAAAATATTTTACAAAATACAATTTCTCTATTACCTCAAGTGAATAAATTTTAAGGCAAGAAAAGAAAATCAAACTGGCTTTTGTAAATATTTTTCTGCTGCTGTCAAGACTCCCTTCTTGTGCATTCAATGAAATGTTCATGTTGATAAATGTAAATATGTAATCATTGGACAAGAGCCAGCATGGATTTTAGCACTAATTGGAAGAAAAATTGCACCTAGGTATATGAGAAAAGAATTAGAGCCATGATAAGGATGGAGTAGGTAAGTTAGGGCTTGAACCAGGAAGTGGCTGAATTTAGGAAATCCAAAACCATAGGGTCTCCATGAACTATCTCTGAGAAGTACTTTCACAAAAGAGATGCTGTTGAACTTTGCATCTTCCTCTATGCTTCTCTACTTCCTTCTCTGGACCTGAGATCCCAGAGATATTCTGCCTGAAGAGCAGTTTCTTGAACACAAGGGCCTGAATTTAAATCAGTAAGAATCAGTGAGTACTGATGAGTCATTCAGAAAAGAAGAAAGGATTAGTGACTCCAGATCCTTCCTCTAATGGAATACCTCTTCCCTTCTAAGGCTCCGGTGGCAAAAGTGAGCAACCATGGCAGCAGAGAACCTTTCAGAACTGGTCAAGGCAAACAGAACTCAAAGCAAAAGCTGAGGCAAATGCGATATTTAGGTTGCAAGCTTATATATACTGGACAGAACTTGGCTTTAGGAAGGTGAATGTTTTATTTGGCTTTTACCTAAGTAAGGGTCAAGAAATGACTGAACTTGTGTCAGCAGCTTTGTTAATATTAATTTAATAATACTTTCTGAAATTGTGTGTGTAGATGGGTTATGATATCCAACACAGGTTAGCAGGCTAGGAAAGGGGAGATTATGAAAAAAATTGCTTTTGGAAAGGACATTGGATCTGATAAAGTAGAGAATTATTGATCTGAACAAACAGTGCCTGAAGTTTCACTGTTACTTCCAGTAATGGTGGGGAGGAGAGGACCAATGGAACTGGGGAAAGGGCTGCTGTTCCTCAACAGGAGGGACAATCTCTTTCTTCCGCTGCTCTGAAAGACAGAGCTTGGAGCGGTCTGGTGACTATCAGAGGACAAAGCTACATACAGTAAGGGTTCCTGAGCAGTGGGGTCACAATCGTCACAATCCTGAGACCTATCTGGAGCCTGCCCTGCATATGGACTTTGGAATGTGAGATAACAAATTTCTTAATTGTTTAAGTCAGTTTTGTTTCTTAGACTTAAAGCCACATGTATTCTAACTATAAAGGGTAAGATGAAAGGATACTGGTTCTCATTATCATCTCTAAACCAATTGATTTTTTAAAAATCAATACCAGGTACTGGTATTATTTTAATTTTTTAAACAAAATTTTAAGGGATCCTTTGTAGTTTTTTAAATAAGAGCTGAGGACCACTGATGTAGATATTAATCTTTCTTTTATGTTTCACAAAAACTTCAAAGAGTGTGGGCTCTGGTATTTCAAATCAATCAGCTGATTTATCAATTTAGTTTAAAAATCAGTTAATTCTGTAAAAATTCAGAGGTGTTCCACTTTTAGGTATCAAGGGTAAGCAATAGTTTAAGTGGCTTATTATTTCACTTTCTAACCAGTTATATGGCCTCATGCAGATAGGATATTGTAATATCAGAATTTAGTAACTAGTAATATTGTACCAAAGTGTGATTAATACATGTGCAGCCAGAACTCAATGAAGCAATTTTCAATGCCCTATAAATAGCAAGATTCTGCAAAAATGAGGGTCATATTCCTGGCAAACGTATCACAGCTAATGTCTATCAACTGACTAATGTTCATTAGCATTCAACCCATTAATAGATTGTCTTTCTGTGGGCACTTCTGTTCTTAATTTATAGTTCTTTGTGGTATAGAAATAGCATGTTCTTTGAGGCTAAACCTGGGCTGAAACCCCAACTTGGATACTTATTAATGTGGAAGCTTTGGTCAAGTTACTTGATGCCACTAAACTTTAATTTCTTTGTCTATTAAATAGGGATAGAAAAATAAACTATATCATTAGATTGTTAAGCATATAGAATTTATATGTAAAGAAACTAACAATGTGCCTTTCTCCTAATTTTCCTCATTAGGGGTTTCCAGAACATCAGTGTTTAGAATCAAAGAGTGGGCCTAAGCATGACCTGAGCAAAACAATTTTCAGAAACTCCTTTGAATGTCTGGTAAGTGGTGACACTGGCCATCAGACACCAGTTTAGATGGATCTGGGGAGCTTCCTGGGAAAGAAGGCAAGCTTTCTGCTGTTGGTATCAGACACAGCTGAGCATGTCTGGAGTATTTGTGGGACTGGACAGCTGCAGTCCAGAGCTGAGACACCTCTAGGCGGGGGTGAGTGTTGGAGGCTCCCCTTTCCCACCACTGAGCTCATTAACAGAGGGATGGGCAACACAGTAACTGATGACAGTTTTGTTTTGTACTGTTTTCCCTGTCACTGCCTGAATTCTTGAACAAAGAGCCTGTAAAAAAAAAAACCAAAGCAGTTTCTCACTAAATTCTGTAACTCATTGGAGATGGGCATGCTGCTTGGGGTCACCTTAAACAACATGCAGCACAAAGAACAATATTGAAGTCATTCTCTGTCCTCCGAGTCTCCCGGCCCTTGAATATGGACAGGTCTGGAACCATAAGAGCTCAGAAGGTTGGTGGTGGGACTCATGGAGCGATGGGGCCCCAAAAGATATAGAGGATCAGCAGTGGCTGACCTACCAGGGTGCTGCTTGGAAAAACAGCAGAAGTGACCATGGTGCTTCGAGCAGAGGGAGTGGCTTCTCTGGAGCAGAAATGAGGGCCCATGCGTTCAGCTACATATGTGACACATAGGCCCCCAAACTATAGCTGCGTGTAGGCTTCAAATCATTTTATCACTTTCTTGGGCATGAAGATATTTACAGAACAATATTTGAGCAATCACTAAAATGCAAAATTCTAAAAAAAAATATTTATGGAAGGATATATTAGATATCAATATAATATACCCTTGCAGTTCATTTGTTTTTATGGTTGTATGTACCTTTTCACATCTGGAAATTCTGAAAAGCAAGATGTTAAATATTCATATCCCCTAACTAAAATGTGAAATAAACAATTTTTAATTTGGAGGTGAGATGTCAGCTCAGGTAGATATGTGGACAAGGACTCCAAGTCACATCTTTGCCACATAACTATGCTTAGCCACAGGGATAAACATCTTAATTCCATTTATGGAGCACTTGATCTATGCCAAGCCCTGAGCCCCGCACTGAAATATAATGTGTCATCTATACATTTCTTGTATGGCAGGAACCCTCTAGGATGGGTATGATGTTTATAGATGGGGCTTCGAGGACATAAGTGACTTAACTCACTTGGTTGTGAAAAAGGTGAGTTGAGATTTAAATCCAGATCTTTGCAGCCATAAACTTCTGCTCAAACCCCCATTCAGTGTTCCTCACCTGTTTCACATCATGTTTGATTCTAGTTAACACATGGATAACTGGGCCCATGTCTAGGTCTTTAGAATGGCCACATTGGCATCACCTGAGAACATATTAGGAATGCAGCATCCCAGGTCCCACCCCAAACCCACTGAGTCTGAATCTGCAGTTAACAATATCCCCATTTCTCTTTGGAGAAATGTCTGTTCATGTCTTCTGCTCATTTTTAATTGGATTATATGGGGTTTTGTGTTGAGTTGTATAAGTTATTTATACATTTTGAATACTAACTGTTTATCAAATATGTCATTTGCAAATACCTTTTCCCATTCAGGAGGTTGTCTTTTAGTTTTCTTGGTTGTTTCCTTTGCTGTGCAGAGGACTTTTATTTTGATGTATTCTCAGGAGTTTATTTTTGCTTTTATTTCCTTTGCCTCAGGAGACATATCTAGAAAAATGTTGCTACCACCAATGTCAGAGAAATTATTGCCTGTTCTCTCTTTAGGATTTTTATGGTTTCATGTCTCAAATTTAGATACTTAAGGAATTCCGAGTTTATTTTTGTATATGGTGTAAGAAAGTGGTTCAGTTTCATTCTTTTGCATGTTGCTGTCCAGTTCCCAACAACATTTGTTGGAGAGACACTCTTCTTCCCATTATATATCCTTTCCTCCTTTGTTAAAGATTAATTGATAATATAATTGTGGGTTTATTCCTGGGCTTTTTATTCTGCTCCATTTATCTATGTGTCTATTTTTGTGCCCCTACCATATTGTTTTGATTACTACAGCTTGGTAATATAACTTGAAGTCTGGAATTGTGATACCTCCAGTTTTGTTTTTCTTTTTCAAGATTGCTTTGACAAATTAGGGTTCCATACAAAATTTAGTATTGTTTGTTCTAGTTCTGTGAAAAATATTGTTGGTATTTTGATAAGATTTCATTAAATCTGTAGATTGATTCGGGTAGTATAAACATTTTAACAATATTTGTTCTTACAATCCATGCGCATGGAATGTTTTTCCTTTTTTTTGGGGGGGGGGTGTCATCTTCTATTTCTTTCATTAGTGTTTTCACAGTATAGGCTTTTCACCTCTTTGGTTAAGCTTCTTTCTAGGTATTTTATATTTTTTTGTGCAATTATAAATGGGATTGTTTTCTTAATTTCTTTCTACTGTTTCACTCTTAATATATAGAAGTGCAGTGGACTTCTGTATTCTGATTTCATATTCTGTAACTTTACTGAATTCATTTATTGTTTTAGTTTTTTGGTAGAGTCTTTAGGGTTTTTATAGAGAGTATCATTTCATCTGTAAATAGTGAATGTTTTACTACTTCCCTACCAATTTGGATGCCTTTTATTTCTTTTCACTCTCTGATTGCTGTGGCTAAGACTTTGGGTACTATGTTGAATAAAAGTGGTGAGAATGGCCATCCTTATCTTGTTCCTGACCTTCAGGGAAAAGCTCGGTTTTTCAGTATTGAGTATGATGTTAGCTATGGGTTTTTCATATATGGCCTTTGTGACCATATGACAAAGGCCATATATGAAAAACCCATAAAGTACTTTCTAAAGCTACTTTGTTGAGGGTTTTTATTATGAATGGGCATTTTACTTTGTCAAATTCTTTTTCTGCCTCTATTGAAGTGATCCTATGGTTTCCATACTTTCTCTTATTGATGTGATGCATCATGTTGACTATTTTGTGAATATTGAACCACCCCAGGAATAAATTCCACCTGATTGTGATAAATTATTTTTTAATGTATTGTTGGATTCAGTTTGCTGGTATTTTGCTGAGGATTTTTGCATCTATGTTCATCAGAGATATTGGCTTGTAGTGCGCTCTCTCTCTCTCTCTCTCTCTCTCTCTCTCTCGTGTGTGTGTGTGTGTGTGTGTGTGTGTGTGTGTGTGTGTTGCCTTTATCAATTTTGGTATGAAGGTAATGCTGGCCTAAGAGAATGAATTTGGAAGTTTTCCTTCCTCCTTTATTTTTTGGAAAAGTTTGAGAAAAATAGGTATTAACTCTTTTTAAATGATTGATAGAATTTGTCTGTGAAGCTGTTGGGACCTGGACTTTTGTTTGTTAGGAGTTTTTTCATTGTTGATTCAATTTCCTTGCTAGTTATTGGTCTGTTCAAATTTTCTATTTCTTCCTGATTCAGTTTTGGGAGGTTATATGTTTTATCCACTTCTAGGTCATCCACTTGGTTGGCGTATAATTTTTCATGATAGTCTCTTAAAATCACTTGTATTTCTGTGATGTCAGTTATTATTTCTCCTCTTTCATTTGTGATTTTGTTTATTTGAGTTCTCTTCCCTCCCTTTTTTTGGTGAGTTTAGCTAGAGGTTTATCAACTTTGTTGATCTTTTCAAAGAACAAGCTTCTTGTTTCACTTTTATTGATCGTTCTGCTTTATTTTTTCTGTATCATTTATTTCTACTCTAATCTTTACTATTTCCTTCCTTCTGCTAGTTTGGGGTTTTGTTTGTTCTTTTCTTTGCTCCTTTAGGTATAAAGTTAAGTTCTTTATTTGAGATTTTTCTTGTTTCTTGAGGTACGCCTATATTGCTATAAACTTTCTTAGAACCATATCCTGAAGATTTTGGACCATTGTGCTTTTATTTTTGCTTGTTTCTAGGTACCTTTTAATTTCTTTGAGTTCTTGATCTACCCATTCATTGTTTAGAAGCATTATTTAACCTCCACGTATTTGTGGTCTTTTCAGATATTTTCTTGTGGTTGATTTCTAGTTTCATAGCCTTGTGGTCAGAAAAGATGCACAGCATGACTTTTATTTTTTTTAAATTTGTTGAGACTTATTTTGTGTTTTAACATGTGATCTCTTCTGGAGAACGTTCCTTGTGCACTTGAAAAGACTGTGTAGGGTCACCTGGTTGGCTCGGTCAGTTAAGCATCTGCTTTCAGTTCAGGTCATGAGCCCAGGGTCCTGGGGATTGAGCCTTATATTGGGCTCCTGGCTCAGCAGGGAGCCTGCTTCTCCCTCTGCCCCTTGCTCTGCTCATGCTCTCTCTCTCTCTCAAATAAAATAAATAACATCTTTAAAAAATGGGTATCTTGTTGTTTTAGAATAGACTATTCTGAATGAATCTGTTAGATCCATCTGGTCCGGTGTGTCATTCAATGTCATTGTTTCCTTGTTGATTTTCTGTTTGGGTAATCTGTGCATCAGTGTAAATGGAGTGGTAAAGTCCTACTATTATTATATTACAGTCAATTATTTCCTTTATGTTTGATATTAACTGTTTTGTGAATTTAGGTACTTCCATATTGGATATATAAAAATTTAGAATTGTTATATCTCTTGTTGGATTGTCCCTATCATCATCATCATCATCAATTGTTATACTTTGCCCTTCCTTGTCTTTTGTTTCAATCTTTGTTTTAAAGTCTATTTTGCCTGATATAAGTATTGCTACGCTGATTTTTCTTTGACATCTATTTGCATGATAAATCTTTCTCTATGCCCTCATTTTTAGTCTGCAGGTGTTGTTAGTCTTAAATCAGTGCCTTGTAGGCAACATATAGATGCATCTTGTTTTTTTTTTTATCTATTTCATAGACCCTATGTCTTTTAATTGGAGCATTTAATCCATTCACATTCAATGTAATTATCAATAGATATGTATTTATTGCCATTTTGTACTTGTTTTGTGGTGTTTTTGCTCCCTTTCATGTTTTTTAAAAATATTTTATTTATTTATTCATAAAGACAGAGAGAGAGAGATAGAGAGAGAGAGAGAGATCGGCAGAGACACAGGCAGAGGGAGAAGCAGGCTCCATGCAGGGAGCCCAACGCAGAACTCGATCCTGGGTCTCCAGGATCACACCCTGGACTGAAGGCAGTGCCAAACCGCTGAGCCACCTGGGCTGCCCATCTTTCATGGTTTTTTATGTTGGTAGTGGTATACTGGGATTTCTTTCTCTTTATTTTTTTATATATTCATTACATATTTTTGATTTGTGGTTACCACTCAGTTTATAAATATACTTCTGCATATAGCAGTCTATATAAGTTGATGCTTAAGATTGAACCCATTCTTTACTCCTCTCTCCCCACCCCAAATGTTTTAAGTATATGGTGTCATAGTTTATAGCCTTTTATTTTGTGAATCCCTTGACTGATTTTTACAGATATGCTTATTTTTACTGCTTTTGTATTTCCTTCTTTTCGTACTCTTACTCATGGTCTTTCCTTTCCATTTAGAGTTCCTTTTAACATTTCTTGTAGGGCTGGTTTAATGGTCATGAACTCCTTTAGTTTTTATTTGTCTGAAAAGCTCCCTATCTTTCCTTCTATGCTGAATGATAGCCCTGGTGGATAGAGTATTCTAGGCTGAAAATTTTTTTTTTTCCTTTCAGCACTTTGAATATATACTGCCACTGTCTTCTGGCTTGCAAAGTTTCTACTAAATATCTGTGGACAGCTTTATGGGGTTTTTTCCCTTGTATATAACTGTCTTCTTTTCTCTTAGTGCTTTAAAAATGTTTTCTTTATCACTACTTTTTGTCATCTTAATTACTATGTGTCTTGGTGTGGATGTCCTTGGGTCGATTTTGTTGGGGGATTTCTGTGCCTTCTGGATCTAGATATATCTTTCCTTCCTGATTCAGGAAGTTTTCAGCTATTATTTCTTCACGTAAAATTTCTGCCCCCTTTCATCTCTCTTCTTCTGGGATCCCTATAATGTGAATGTTATTACACTTGATAGAGTTGCCAAGTTCCCTAAGTCTATTCTCATTTTACATACTTTTTTTCCTCTCACCTTCGCAGCTTGATTATTACCATTTCTCCATTTTCCAGGTTGCTACTTCACTCCTCCACTTCCTCTAGCCTGTAATTTACTCCATGTATTATATATTTTAATATTACTTGTGTTCTTCATCTCTGATTGGTTCTTTTTAACCTTTTTTTGTGCCTTTTTGTGAAACATCTCACTGTTATTCTCCACTCTTTTCTCAAGTCCAGTGAGTAGATTTATGATCATGACTTTAAGTTCCCTATCAGAAATATTTACTTATCTGTTTTGTTTGGCTCTCTTTCCATGATTTTGTCCCATTCTTTCATTTAGGACATATTCTACTGTCTACTCACTTTGTCTAACTCTCTATGTCTGTTTCTCTGTGTTACAAAAGTCAGCTATGTCTCTTGCTGTTTATGTGGTGGCCTTATGAAGAAGAGGTTGCAGAGTGCCCTGCAGTGCAGCATCCCTTGTTCATCAGAAACTGGCATTTAAGGGGTGCATGTGGCCTGATGTTGTGTCCTGGCCACTTTTTCCCTCAGTCCAGCCATCTGCAGAGATTATCTTTGCCTGCTGTGGACAATGTTTGTTCTTGGCTGGGTGGGATATGCAGTTTTAACAAGGTACATGTTAGTCTGCTTGCAAAATGAGACCAAGGTGTGCCTCAGACTTTCGCAGAGTTCACCTTTGCCATCTCCACCCCAGGGGTGTGCCAAGGACCCACATAATGTGCAGGTGGGGAGATGCAATGATGGCAAGGTTTTGTTGGTTTTCTAGAAGAAAAGACCAGTAGTGCTGTACTTGAGGCTTAACTGGGAAGGGTAGCCCATGAAAGCAAAGGGGAGGTGGGGCGTGGTGTAAGCAAGTCAGATAGTAAATATCAGTGCTGTGCTGGTTCCCACAGGTGGCCATATTTTTCTGCTGGAGGCGTGGGAGGGAGATAGTGCCTGTTAGCACCTTTGTTCCTGGGGAAGTATCTCAGTGATTCCCTACATCTCAAGGACACACTCTGAAATGAGTAAATTACTGTCCCTTTCATATGTCCCAAATGGTTTTCAAACTGCTGCTTCTATGCTGTATCTCTGTGGGCTGTGTGTTGTGTAAGGATGGAGACTCAGCTTCCTCTTGCCCTTCCCAGAATTAATCCCACTGATTTTTAAAATTCCAGGATTTAAGTCCAACTTGTAAGGGCTCATAAAATTTGCCTCCTCTTGTTTTCCAAGCCAAATGTTATGGGGATTCATCTCCCTCATGTGAGCTCCATGATATAATAATCTGTTTCTCTCCCCTCTCCTTGCCCATGGTGCCATCTCCACTTCAGAGACCATAATCTGTTTAGCTCCCCGCTGTGCCTCTGCCCTTCCTACCTTCTTTGGTGGTCTTTTCTCTACTGTCAGCTGTGGAGTTTGCTTTGTCAGTCTTTGGGTTATCTTCTGCATTACTTACATTGATGTGAATGTTATCTAGTTTTATTGCTGGGATACAGTAATCTCAGGATTCCTATTCTGCCATCTTCTCAACCTACTCCCCACTATCTCACAGCTTTGGAGAAAGGCAAATAATGCAAGATTTACTCATTTCGCTTTCTGACTGGGCTTATATGATGTCAAATAATTGGTTGAACAATACACAACTGAGGCTGGCTGATTATCTGATGCCATGGTTACCCCAAAAACTTAAGTAAAAGTCTTTATTTCAAAATAAATGAACTCAGTCACAGTAGTTGTGTGAATAGTTACAGCCAACATCTTTCTTTAAGACAAGGCCAGAAGGACCACTCCTTGCTTGCCTTGTCTTCCACCAACATAAGTTTAATTCAGCTTGTGTCAACTGGTTGCTGCCTATTAGTATAAGAAAGAGAATAGCAGGGCAGATCATATTCATAAAAGACCCAGTTTCTGAGTACTCCAAAAATATTAAGCTTTGATTTACTCTACAAAATCTAGAACAAAAAGCCATGCCGAGCATTTAAAGAGGTTGTGATAATTATAGTAGAAGAAGTCTTTTTTTTTTTTTTTTTCATTGTTGCACTTGGCATCTGGGAACTTAAGAACATCCTATTACCAAGAAAACTAAGGGAAAACTTGAGTTAATTTGCTATTACAGTGACAACCCACGTGACATCTAGGATACGTGGTCTGCAAAAGAGTTCAAAGGTTTGGTCTGAAATCTATTCCTAGATGAGAGTGAAGGAAACCAATTACCAGGGAATGGGTAATGTTAATTAAGACAATGTTATGATTCACTAAGGAAAGCCTGAGTTATGAACAATGAACAGTGGCATATAAAATACCTGAGAGCAGAGTTTAAGGATGTGTTCTTTCTTATTAATTGCTGGTTTGGTGACATGGTGTATAAAAGTTATTTTTTAAAGAAACAAAAAAAGTCCACAGTCTCATCATAGCCTTGGCAAATTTTGCACATTGCTAAATTTCATGACCTTGGAGTGTCTTTAACCCAAAATTTATCAGCGTGAACTGTAATTTGGTTTTATATTTTTGTATAATAATCATGAGATATGATCCCGTATGGAATTTCTATAACTCTAAACAGTCTTCTATTAAATAACATAAGTTGAACTTTATAATTTAGCACACTGATTATGTTCACTCATTCATGTAAAATGTTCCCATCTTTGATATTATCTCTTCCAAATCAAACCCAAAATAAAATTTATTTTGTCTGGATTAATATATTTTGGGCCATCGACTGGGTTTACATGCAGCTGCTGAAGCAGACTGCAGTGAGCCGGATATGATCATTTTGGCCATCTTCCCAAACAATCCCAATCATGGAGTCTAAATGCCAGATGGAATGGTATAGTGGCCACGATGATGGGATCACAGCTCAATCAATCAGCGAGTGTAACTGACACCCATCCAGCTTCACCAGCTGGTGAGTGAGAAAAAGTATTAACATTTACAATGTTTCCTAAATTTCAATAGCTCTGGGCCACCCCCTCCCACCTGTTCACATAGGTAGTCCAGTTCTTTATAGAGATTCCCAACTTCAAGTACTTCTGAGTCTTTTTAGGGGGGCTTACAGGTATAGCTTGAAATTTCCCTGATTTCCGCAAGTATATAGGCTCGTGAAAGTCCACTCTTTCTCCAAGAGCATTTCAGGATGGAAGGAGTGAACTGCCTCACTTTGGCGCTAAACCACTGCTCGCAGCAATTGAGACCTTTTACCCTAGGCAACCCTCAGCACCCCTCTTTTCCAATATTCCCTTTGTGCTACTCCACTTCTTGCCAATTTCCCCTGGAGCCCTATGCTCGTGTCCTGATGCACCTTGGTCCATGCAACTGCCAACCTCCTCTGAGCCACCTACCTCTGGGCTGCCTCCATCTGGGTTTTTAGTGATCTTTCCCAACCTAGTAAGATAACTGGCCTCCCTTTCTTTTGTCAGCCATTCTCAGGGAACAGTCTTAGAACAGAGAAGCACAGGGCCCTGGCTGACAAGTTTCTCTTTCATTTAATGTCTTCTTCATAGAGCACAACCTCATACTGTATGTGAAACACTGCTCCCAACACTCACCAACACTTGGATACCAAGGGGATCAAAGGATGGGTTTTACTAAAGCTTGTTCAGTAATCTTCAACATGTATGGCTATCTGGTAAAGAAGGAGTGGAGAACTGAACTGATATCTGCGGCCACTGAGCAGCTTCTCACTCTCCTCTTTAAAGAGGACTCAGTCTGCAAGTTAGAGGTATTGACCAGACACAGGTGAAACTGAGAGCAGATGCATTGCCTAGGAGAAGTGGCAGTAATGGGGGAAGGAATGTCATGTAACCCCACAGAGTGGTGGCCAAGTCTAAGCTCTGATTAAAAAGAGCCACAGGGTGCATCTGCTGCAGTTTAAGACTCTTATTCCATAGAGGAGATAGGGAAGAACAGTCTGGGAGTGGCTCTGTGCTTTTATCACAGTAGCTGTTGTTCCACTTCCCCAACCTTCACCACAAGGGAGGTCTCCAGTCTCTACCTTTGCCTCCATCTTTTGTATGAACACTAAGTGGGGGGAAAACCTGCAAATTCCTGTTGCATCTATAGCTACTAGGGGTTCCATAATCTAGTGCTAGGCCTTGTTTGGCCTTTTGTAGTTTGTTAAAAATTTCAATTTACCAGCTTTTTCTTCCTAGCTTATGTGGTACCTGTTCTAGGTTAGGAAGAGCTTACACCTCATCTCTCCTTGAAGGCACTTGTCTTCTTACATTTCAGGATAGTGGGTTATTATCCTGAAATGTAGGACTTCAGCAGTTTGATGGGTTCAAGAGGAGCTATTATTCTGTAGATTATCCAGTTTTTTCTTGTTATAAGTGTGGAAGTGATGCTCTGATTTTCTATATCCTAAGTAGAAGCCAGAACTTTCTCATGTAGAACTATTAAGCCATGTAAGCCATGTTAAGTAGTTTATATTTTATCACAAATGCAGTAAGAATCCATATGAAGTGTTTAGCAGAGGATTAGTCTGGATTTATATTTTTAAAGGATCACATGTTTAGTATTTGTTGGACATCTGCTGTATGCCAAGAACTGGAGTTTCCAAGATAAATTTAAAAATAGCAAGAACAATGCCCTCAAATAGTTCAAAATTAAGCAGATTAGTCTTACTGACTATAACAAATAGCTTAAAAATTTCAGAGCAAGTGCTATAATGAATGTCCTGGGAGAATTAAGAAGGGAGAATTTAATTTTAGTACATAAGGATAGAGATAGTAGAAGAGGACATTTGGATTGTATCTTGAAACTTAATTTCAGAGTAACCTTGAGTGGATAAGAGGAATGTCTAAGGTTTTATTGTAAATTGCTTTGTAAATAACTTTATTTTAATTTCTTATCATTTTTTTCTAGACAAAAATAAGTTGCTGAGAAAGGAAGGAAAACATTCAAGTTTATCAACCAACCAGTACCATCAATAACAAAAACTAGCATCTTTCTAGTTTCTTCTTTTATCAAAAAACAGTTTCTAGGAGCATCTGGATGGCCCAGTTGGTTAAGTGTCTACCTTCAGCTCAGGTCGTGATCTTGGGGTCCTGGGATCAAGCCCAGTGCCTGGCTCCCTGCTCAGTGGGAGTCTACTTCTCCTTCTGCCCTTCCTCCCCTACTCATGCTCTCTCTGTCTCTGTCTCTCTTAAATAAATAAATACATTAATTAATTAAATTTTAAAAAAATATTTGATTTATTTATTCACGAGAGACACACAGAGAGAGAAAGGCAGAGACACAGGCAGAGGGAGAAGCAGGCTCCATGCAGGGAGCTCGATGTGGGAATTGATCCTGGGACTCCAGGATCAAGCCCTGGACCAAAGGCAGCTGCTAAACCACTGAGCCACCCAGGGATCCCCAAATCTTTTTTTTTTTTTTAAAGGAGTTCTTAGCTCTTGGTATCTGTAAATGATGGCTAGTTTACTGAGTTAGAACAACAGAAGTCATATAACAAAACAACTTTGGAAATTTATTATTGTGTTTCACCATAGTTCCTAAACTAGCTTACTCTTAGAATTTCCTTGAGTGCTTTTACAAATGGAGATCTCTGGGCCTAGCATCCAAAGGGTCAAATTCATGCTGAGGAGGACAGGATTCTATACTTTTGTTTAGCTCTTAAGATGCATCTAAAAATCAGGTAGTATATTACAAATGGATTGTCTCATATTTATATTTCTTTTATCTTCATTTCTTTTATCTTAGTCTCCTCTAAAAGCAGATCCTGAGAAAGAAACTTGATTGCAGATTTGAAAGGTGATCCCAGGAAGCATAAATGATGACATAGAGAAAGTAAAACAGAAAGGAAAGAAATCAATAAAGGATAAGTAAATGAGCTCATTACCACTTCAGGCATGTGAAACTTTGCCCGACTGGAAATTCTCTGAGGTGCTCATACAAAGTCTTTCCTGAAAAATCAGACTTTGGATAGCTGTATTCTGACCATGTAAGCAAACTGACCATGTAAGTCAGTTTTCTTGCCATATTTTGACCACTAAATCTCTCTTTTCAGGGATGAGTGTCTGGCTCAAAGGCCACCATCTATAAGCTATCTATCTAGTGTCTTATAAAATAAAAGTCCAGTTGATCAGATTCTCTCAAAACAAGGCAGTTGGAAGGGATATTTCAAACTGGGTATGATGCCATGAATTACAGATGGCTCCATGAAAAGCAAGTATGAGAGAACAGAGATACCATTGGAGAGAGCCAGAAAGAACAACCAACCAGTCTCTAAATCTTTCTAAGGTACTGACAGCTTCTCTTGTTCCCTTGAGGCTCAACTGAATAAGCTATATCTATAATTCTTAAGACTAAGCTTGTCTCCTCTTCTGTAGGCCCATGTAGGTGTACCTTGACAGAAAACCTCCCATTACTTGAGGGGAATTGAGTGATTCAAAAGAGCCTTGACTCGAAAAATTAAAGAAAGAGCCATGGATCCACAAATGGAAAACAGGACACAAAATAACTTCATAGTCCACAGCTTTAAAAATCTGGGACCAAATAATCAGAACTTGATTGTAATATAATTACAATGATTAGTTCTAAGTGAGAGAACTTTTTTCTTCATAAAACTGTTAGTCCTGTGGTCAAAATAAGCTGATTACAAAGACATTTATGTCTAAATGCAGACAGTATAGAGATCAGAGCTTATTTTCATGGGAAAAAAATATCTTCTAACATATCTCCAAAAAGCTGGGCCATCATATGGATCATTCTTTATATATGTTTTCTGATTCCTCATATAGCCAATTCAAGAGGGAAAAATACTACGATTTTGGATGGTTGTTC